>NW_026262668.1:93050134-95941800 GCF_021869535.1 Mytilus californianus
AATTAACAAGTAAAGCTAACAAAGAGATCAGAAGTAAAAGAACGAAAGTATTATTCAAGAACTGAGAAATCACTGGACACAACAGAACTTATTAAATAAGAAATAAAAACAAAACAGTAAAAATATGAAAATAACACACAGCACAAAAATACCTAAGACTAGAACAATGAAATCAAATGCTCTCAAAAAGTATTTTCACGTATTATAAGCAAGCTTTAGCGGGGGCATTCGTCTCCTCAGACACATTCTTCTTTTATTTACTATTCTGCTAGATCCCTTTCGGTCATATGGCTCTTACACGACTTTCGCGGTTATAATTTTAAGCTTTCCTGATGAGGTTTAATCCGGAGAAGCGTTTAGGACACACCAAATTTATAAAGAGTAATTTTCATTTTCTAGCACTGGGTGGATATCGCTCTGAGGACTGTATTGTCCGAGGGTACCATAAACCCAGTGAGCAGTGCTTTGTCATTGACCTGCTTCATAACATATATTCGAAAAAATGTCCGTTGATTCATTAAGAAATTATTAAGAAACTAAGATTCTAACATCGTCATGCAAATTTTTCCTTAGAAGGTTTTGTTATTTTGTTTAGATACCTTTCGGTCATATGGCTTCTCAACAGTTTTACATCTTAGGGTTTTTGGATTTGAGCGTTTCTGATCAGGATAAGTCAATAGAATTGCTTCAGATGCACAAAATTTAGAGTAATTTTGATTTTCTTGCCATTATGATCATATCGAGGCCTATCGATGGTACCATTGTTTTTGAACGAAGTATAGTGACATGTTGATATGCCAGTTGGTTCTTCTGCTTAAAAATCGTCTGGTATCTTTTATGAGTTTTTACATCATTATATATTTTAAAACCTTCTGTGAGTGAATCAGTGGACCGTACATATTATATGGTTTATGTGCTGTGTAGATTATAGATTGTGATTCATTCACATCGGCTTGTATGGATTTATTTTGCTTATCATATCTTATCGTGTTCAGTTTAGTGGTCCGAACACGAACACAATTATATACTGTGGTATCGTGTGGTTTGGACTGGAGATGCTTATCGATGAAACGTGTGAGTTCATGCGATTCTGATTCTGATTTTCATTTTTATTGGTTTGATACCTTGGTTTTGAAATAACCTGACCATCGATATACAAACTTAATGTTATGTATAATAAAATTGTTCTTTTATAGAATTTTTACATGTCATGATGTTTTATTTGACAGCGAATGAAATGCATAAAATACAAAGAGACAACAAATCATCACCACAAAATATAGACGACAACAGACCTCCATATGTAAGTCATAGATAGAACCGAGATTAAGAATTAATATAGATGATGATATCAAAATGATTTTTGAAAATACACTAACAAAAAATAATACTTGCACTAGAACAAAACCCTTTATAAAACATTGTTTTGGTGTACGTGTTTTTTTGGAAATGTTTAAGGTACGCCGTTAAATAAAGATTTATTTAAATTAAATATCACTATCATGATAAAGCTTGGATTTTATTCAGAATAAATTATTCTTGAGGAAGCAAAATCGAGATGACTTTTCAAAAGGATAAAACATGTATGAGGCAAAATTTCAAACCAAATAATATAATCGCACAAGTTACAAAGATGGGTCTTCAACAGAACAATAAACTAAGTATTTTTTATCTTATTTTCAGGCATGGAAGGTTAGGAAAATACTTCTTTCCGTCCACGTATTTATTGCCTTGACATTTACCCTTGGTATGGTAATATTGGTGACGACATCAACGTCTTCATAAAAGATATCTGTAACTGAACTTTTCTGTGTTATGTAACTCGGAACATATATCTATAAAACTTTTATATTTCCATGTGCATTTGTATGTGGTTTCGATTATCGACGGTAAACTTAATGCGCTATTATTTTTCAGTGTTATGTTGTCTTCCCTCAGTATCACTGAAAGATTGTATGTCAGTTTTCATTGTTGACAAAAAAAAGTTTTGTATGTTGGGTATTAATAACAAAAAAAAATGCATTACATGATAGCAAGCAGGGGCGGATCCAGCCATTTTAAAAGGGGGGGGGGGTTCCCAACCCAGGAGAAAAGGGGGGGTCCAACCATATGTCCCCATTCAAATGCATTGATCGGCCAAAAAAAGGGGGGTTCCAACCCCCCCGGAACCCCCTGGCATTAGAAATCTGTCGCTGTGACAATTTACTCTTT
The DNA here is from genome assembly GCF_021869535.1 of Mytilus californianus. Lineage (NCBI taxonomy): Eukaryota > Metazoa > Mollusca > Bivalvia > Mytilida > Mytilidae > Mytilus > Mytilus californianus. Next base: position 93,052,346 of record NW_026262668.1, read on the forward strand.
CTTAAAAAGGAATGTTTCAAAATCTATATTTTTTTTGCAACATTATGATATCAGAACTGTTGTTCTTATAGCTGCTGTTGTGGTTGTTGTTGTTATCGTTATATTAGATATCTAAATATCTAGTACAAACATCCAATAACTAGTCTATAGTCGCAAACCGCATATAACTAGTCTAGTCGCAAACCGCATATAATAGTCTATAATGTTAAATTCCGGCTCAGTCTAGTAAAAAACAGTGTTCATATTCATAACAAATCAACATGTAATCGTCCTATTATATATATAGATTTTGGCATTAGACGATAAAGACCAACATTATTAACTTGTAGTGAATATTCCATGTAATAAATATGAGATATTTTTATAAAATAATAACAAGAGAGCACACGCTGAAATCTCTCGCCTGCTTTACTGACAATGATTGATTTAATGTTAAAAGTCTGAAAGTTTACTAAAAGTATCACATAAGTTTAATATTATCAATGAATCTTGACAATAAGGTCAATGTCATATAAACCCTGCCAGACAGACATGTACTCCTTACAATCATTCCATGCACCAAATATAGTTGAGCTTTTGCATATAGTATCAAAGCAAGAGATCAAACAATGAAAACTTAACATTGACCAATGAACCATGAAAATAAGGTCAAGGTCATAGACTTGTACACCTTACAATCATTCCATGCTCCAACTACAATTGACCTATTGCTTATAGTATCTAAGAAACAGACTTAACCATGAAAACAAATAAAGGACCAATGAACCATGAAAATGAAGTCAATGACAGACGATACCTGCCAGACAGACATGTACGCCCTCCATTCATTCGATACACTAAATATAATTGATCTATTGTTTATAATATATTAGAAATAGACTTAATGGTTTACTTTTACAAATTGTGACTTGGATGGAGAGTTGTCTCATTGGCACTCATACCACATCTTCTTATATCTATTAACCATTAAAACAAACAAAAAAATGATCAATGAACCATGAACATGAGGCCAAGTACAGATGATACCTTCCAGACAGACATTTACACCTTTCAATTATTTCATACACTAAATATAGTTGACCTATTGCTTATAGTATTTGAAAAACAAACCAAAACACCAACACGTTACCATGACCGATGAACCATGAAAATGAGGTCAAGGTCAGTAGAAACCTGCCAGACTGACATGTAAACCTTACAATCATTTTATACACCACATATAGTTGACCTAATGCTTATAGTATATGAGAAACGGATCTACTGATGCAACTTCAACTTTGAACTCTGATCCATGAAATGAGGTTGGGGTCCGGTGAAACCTGTCTGACGGACATGCTAACGTTACAATGAATCTATATAACAAATATAGCTATCACATTACACAAAATAAGTGAGAAATTCAGATGACAAAAATAAAACTTTTTTAAGCAGTCGCTGAACCATGAACATGAGATCAAGGACAATGGACATATGAAGACGGAAACTTCGCAACTTAAGGCATCTGTAAACAAGGCATGAAGCATCCAGGTCTTCTACCCTCTGAAATATAAAGATTTAAACAATTAGATTACGCTGCCGCCGGATTGTACCCTTTGTCTCGCATTTTTTTTACTTTGGTCACAGGCGAGACATAATTCCAGTGTATCCCAATTTTTCTAAAGCTTGCACGAGAACCTATGTTTTGTATACTTGTGATTATTTCTCTTAAAATCTGCCACGGTGTATGTTTGACAAATAGTAAATACCATGTGAAACTGAATCGAAGTTATATGAGATTGATAACTCGTTCTTATTCAGTCGGACATCTTATCATGTTTATGCTTCGATCGCATCTTGAAAGCACTGAGTAAAGGTTTTTGAACTCAGCGTATATGAACACTACTATGTGGTGATTTTTAAAAACTTGGTTTCAAGTTTTTTCGATCTCAAACCTTCCCTTTTGATCTTAGTCATTCGGTGATACTATGGCACATAAAATAATGTTCAGAAAGCCACGATCTTGTGCATTGCTTAGTCTGAATAAGAAAAGTTTCTGTGAGCGCGATTACAAAATGATAACCGGCTAGACTGGCTTAATGTAATCTTATCTCATCTAACTTATCTTTCGAGGAACCATATTTTCATATGTAGAACAGGTGCTCTCTTTATATACAGTGTTGGTACTCTCCACCATTTGTTTTGTTGTGCACATATTTACAATGAAGTCCTACCATGCACACACAAGAGATTATTTTGTTTTCACTACCGTTGTTATGCCCAATATATGTTGTTATCTTTCGTTGGTTGACAGTTCATCAAATGGAATTCCCATCGGGTTGAGCGTTAGTTCAAGAAGTGTGGTATTCCTCACTTTTCTTATAGGCTTTCATAGTTTAAAATAAAGTGTTCTATATTTTCTTCTCAATTTGCACATAACAGACATTTTGGGTCGATCTCATCTTCGTATAATAATAATAATAATAATGATAATAATAATAATAATAATAATAATAATTAAAAACCAATTGTTCAGAGAACAATTGAAGGTCTTTCCACCAGTAAGGATCTATTTTGATATGAAAATATTAAAATTTTGTTTTAAATGTCATTTTCCGCGTCAAATGACAGCTTATTGTACGCTGATTCCAAAAATAAATGTTTTTTTTTATTCAAAAAGATATAAATAAGGGAGATAATTTTTTACTTCCGGTTTAAAAGATGTTACTTCCGGTATTGTTTGATAGTTTACTTGACACTGATTCCAAAAATATATGGTTCTATATACTTTTACATTAACTTAGTACAAAAAATAGCTACTTCCGGTTTACAAAAAGGTCACTTCCGGTTGACTTTTCAATGTCACATTGCTTGCAACCTAATGCAAAAAGTCCCTTGGCTTTATCATGTATACATATGAGGTAAAAGCAAAGGTCAAAATCTAGAAGGTTAAATTTACCTATGACCTTGAGCTCAATTTATAGGTCATAAACCAAGGACCACAAATCAAAATACTCTAGGCCTCTACTTTATATTGTTAATGAGTTCTATTACCATACAACTAATATAAGATATAAAAGGGGGAAAACTCGCATCAAATGTCTACGTACCCTTTCAACGTGTCGCAACTAACAATTGTGTGAAAATAATTTGTCGATATCTTATATGATTTCTAAAAATAAGAGATAACAAGCCAAAATCAAAATTTTGAACATGACCTTGACCTTTGACCTTGACCTCATTTTCATTTTTTTGGACCAAGGACCTCATATCAAAAGACCCTAGGCCTCTATCACTTATGGTTTTCCAGTTAAAAATACATTTCACTTATATCAAATACAAAAGGGGAAATAACTCTCATATGGAATCTCTATACGGCTTCGATCAAAATAAAACCTAACATCTTGAGGATATAACGAGCAATTTGGAAAAATAAATTTGTCGCTTTCTTTTACGGTTGCGGAGGAGATCTTATAACAAGAAAAACAGTGTTTGGGGAGATAACTCTTACAAAGAAAAGTGTTCGGTTAAACAGGGTCAGTTTCAAAAGCGTATAGACTGTATGATATCATATACCAAAAAACTAAGCGACATCTTTTGAAACAAAAATACACCGCAAGAAAAAAATTAGGCGGAAGAAAAAAAAAATAATCAGAAGAAAACCAATAGGTCTTTCCACGGAAAGGTGGAAAGACCTAATAATAATAATAATAATAATAATAATGACTTTATTTAAAGAGGGTGACTCAATTAGCATTGAGGCCCTCACAAAAACATACAGAACAAGCATTACAAATACAAATGTATTACAATTTGTGTACATATAATAAACTTTCACGCTAAATGATTGTCTGTAGAACAAGAAAAACAAAATAATACATTAAAAGTACCAAGATTTTCACATAGTTTTATTTCATTTGGTAGTTTATTCCAAAGTATTGAGGAGCTATATGTGAATGATTTTTTCGTCGAATTTGTATTAGGCCTCGATTATTATTTGCAGAAAATCTAAAGTTTCTGCTGTGTAGGTTTATAATTGGACAACATAGTTCTTTAAGGTAATTAGGTGATTTATTATTGAGAATTTTATGGACAAGAATCAATTTATGATAAGAAATCCTAGATTCGAAATTTAACCATTTTAGCTCTTTAAATAAATTTACAGTAGGTGTTAGTATTGGTGCATCCAGTATAATTCTGGCAGCTCTTTTTTGCATCTTAACAATTCTTTGAATTCCATCTGCATTACAATTTCCCAATACTGAGCAACAAAAATCAAATATGAGCAGAATATAAGCATTATAAAATAATTTTCTACTACTAATATCTAGATATTTCTTAATTCTGGATAACAGTGAAATACGAGAACTTAGGCTTTTACATACATGATCAATTTGAAATTTCCAGTCTAAACTTTTGTCAATATATATATACATAGAAGCTTTTGTGTTTCAACAGATGTTATTGGGCTATCTTGTATTGATATATTTAGTTTATGATCCATCAAAGCTCGTTTTTGATTCGTTCCAACCAGCATAGAAGTTGTTTTTAAAGGATTTATTACCATTTTGTTGTTTAAACACCATTTATCTATAGTGTTGGCATCATGGTTTAGCTTTCTTTCTATCTCTTCCTTATTTCAATGACTCAATTTGATGCCTCTAAAGTCATATCATTTATGAATAAAACAAACAGTAGGTGACCTAAAATGGATCCTTGAGGAACCCCATATTTAATATAATCAGAATCTGAAGCTGTATATTACCTGAACACATTAGTTGGGGGTCTATTTGAGAGGTATGACTTGAACCATTTCACTGAATGATCTGTGACTATGTATAAATGTCATTAATGGCAGAGAATGAGATGATCAACAAGATCAAATGTTTTTTTCAGATCTAGTGAGACTGTTCCTACAACATTGCCGTCATCAATATATTTAAGCCAGTTATCTATCAATTTGATAAAGGCTGTTTGGCATGAGTGCTTTGATCTAAATCGAGATTGTGCCTCGTGTAATAGTTTACATTTAGACAGATAAAGATAAAAATGTTTTGCAACATGGTTTTAAAATACATTTTGATTCATTTGCTCTGTAGAATATACAAGAATATAAGAAGTTTTAATTTTTACTGACAATCTCGCTGTATCAATAGCAGAGTGGCAATTTATCTTGAACAGACTCGGAGGGTGTATTTCGAATTCCAAAGTTATTTATTTAGAAATTGAGCCCTTGGCTTTATATAATGGCAGTAGATGAACTATTGGCCTATTCCAATAACTCTACATTGTCTGATACACAGTTGGGAAGCGAAAGAATCTGCTTCAGTAGTTTTTTTCTGGAAATTTCGAGAAGTGATAGTGAGCTTGTTGTTAGGAGTATAAGCTCTAATTCATAAAGTAGTATGTGATATGTGTATATTTCCCATAAGTGCACAGTTATCTCTACATCAAAACCACCATGGCCATGGAATCCTCCCAAAAGTAGGATATTATGCGCTTTGTCTATAGCTTTTCTTATATTTTCGTCCACATTTGCTGTCATGTTGCCTTTGAATGACGTTGTTCTGATCATTCCTAGATGTTAGCTAGGCTTTCTCCACTGATGGCATATCGTTGTACCCTTATTTCTAAAAAGTATGTTAGTGAGGTTCTTGTAAAAGCTGTTTACGGGAGATCTTTAGGACTACACCTTTTGTGGGTTGTAGTTCGTAGCCTTCCATATATGCGTTCTCAAATCAGTGCCATTTTAACGAGTATGTGTGCTTGACCTGGGTATTCACTGGTTAGTGCGATGCCGTCTGCACATACTGTACTATTAACAATAATATTACCTATCCATAACCAGCTCCAGCTGTTTCGTACATATTTTAAAATAAGTTGATTGCCGGATGTAGAGTTTATATAAGTTAGTACTGAGTAAGTATACCTTCTTGTCGGACTCCTTGCAATAGTTAACTTGAAATGGTTGCGGGATATTTCTTTCCTATTTGACTACATTTTTAGGGTTTTCATGCAGATCTTTATCAGTCCCCAATGCTTATCATCATTGCCTGATAAAAACACAATACGAAGCATGTGGCTTTGTATGACTGTCAAATGCTGCTTTTGCATCCATAAGTACCAGGTGGATAATTGTATTGTAGCAGTTGTCTTTTGATTCTCTGTAAGTTTCTCCTGTTGGTAATGCTGCATTCAATGGCGATGACCCTGATGTAGAGCCACTTTGTCAATACTTGAATTTGTGTTTCTATGACATGGTTATTCGTTCGTTCTTTGATGATAGTTTCAACAATCTTGTCTGTAGTATAAGCCTCCTGTCATTAGGAGCACCACCATGAGTTATGGTGTAAAGGAGGACATTTAGCACACTGTATCGGCACAGATTCAATGTGAGCATTTGCCTACCTAGTTCCCCAGCCTGGCCGTGACGGGACTTACTTCCAGAAAGTTAACCTTCCCAAAAACACGAATAAGTACAATGCAATGTACCTGGCAACTTAGTTATTCCTCTATAATTGAAAGCTTGCTGCCTTGTTCCTTTGTTTTAACTGTTTTAAAATGCTGATTTTAAAAGGACACTGAATCGTGAGTGATTCTGGTATGCTCCTTGTTTGAAGGTGCACATATCACTTTGTCCTCAGTCTACATCCTAGAAGTTTTCATTATCAAACATTTACACTGAGACTACAGTAGTCCAAGGATTTGTATAGTTAGATGTCACTATACAAATCCTTGAATAGGCTCAGATTTATAGAAATAAACTATATTAAAGATATTAATTGATTCTTTAGTGGTATTTTAAGCAGGTTACAAATATGTTTTTTGTTACATCTTGATGTGGTTTCAGCGTGTAGTTTTTCAGAAATCGGGATGGAAACCAAAACTTGTTTTTCATATAGTTTTTTTTCGGAAATAACTTTTTTCCTGAAATATTTCGTGGACATTCCAAGTTGACTTCGTATTTAGTAAAAATTCCCGCCACATTACTTCGCAAGATAGGTACACACAGGGTAGTTCCATCAAACAAATCCTTGGTTCCATGCAAGTGTAACAGCAAAATCCGTCTAGTATTATAATTTGTCTCCCGGACTTTGTTTCATAGGTAATCAAGTCCGGGAAGGTCTATTAACAGGACAGATAAAACCAGGACAGTTATTTTCGATACGTTTTCATCTGTAACTTTTGTTTTAACCAACATATTGTTAAAATTTAAATTGTAGAATAAAGAACAGGGTATATACTTACATTATTTGTAAAAATATTTAAAATAAAAAATTAATAAGTTAAACAAAATCTGCCGGGACAGTTAAATTTTAAGAAAAAAATGGCTGAAATTGCCGAGAAAAATTTACTTATAATTGAAATAATTTCTCCAAAACAACTGTCTGGCATAATATTTTTGTGCGATTATAAAGTTTAAGGAATAATCTTTCAAGAAATCTATAATTCAATATTTATTTTGTCTTTTAAAGGTAAAAAAATCTGCAAGGACAGTAGCCTATTAAGTTAGAAATTTTGTTGAAATCAGCTCAAAATCAATATATAAAGTTAAATATCTTCTTCAAAATGAATGTCTGGTAAGCAAATTTTGGTTCATTTGAAAGTTTGAAATATAAGCTTCGATAAAATATAAAAAAATATGGACTTTTATTTCATTAACACAAAAAAAATCTGCCAGGACAGTAGCCTTTTGCGTCAGAAATTTTGTTGAAATTCGCTTAAAATCAATGGATAAATTTGAATATTTTGTTCAAAATGCATGTCTGGCAAGAAAATGTGTGTTCATTGGAAAGTTTGTATTATCAGCTTTATGAAAATATAAAATGTTATGAAGTTTTATTTTGTAAACATAAAAAAAAATCTGCCAGGACAGTACTTAGCCAACTATGTTAAATGTTTGAATAAATGGCGGAAATCAACGTAATTTTTTAATCATAAATGAAATAGTATTTTTATTACCATTGTCTGGCATACTTTTTTGATATTATTAGGACCAAATCATTCAAAAAATCTATAAATCTATTTTTTAATCATTTCTCTAAGTAAAAAAAATCTGCCAGGACAGTACTATATTACATTGGAACTAGTGAAGAAATTTGTTTCAAATTTAAAATAATTTTCAAAGAATAATTTTTTTATTTTATTCAAAGTTTGCAGTTTAAGCTTTATCATTGTTAGAATCATTAAAGTGAATATATTTAGAAAACATAATTATTGGTGTGTTCATTAAAACATTATTTACTTATTTTGTTATGTTGATTAATATGATCTCTTTTCAGTTTATTAAAAGCAGCAGACAAGGGCATGGGCTTATATTTTATTAATCAAAAACATTTCTTACACATACACATATATAAATCATCATACAATACAATAAAAAAAAAACACAAGTGTTAAAAACTGCAAAATGTTTTTTTTTTTATATCGGAATACAAGTAAAATCTTTACAAATTAAGTCAGGTAAATTATGTTTTGACAGTAATAAAAACTTCAAAGTCACTGATTGGTGTCAAATCCTTCAAAAGGTTTATTTTCACTTATTAGTAATGTGATTAGAGCACAGGAATGTGTCGCCTTCTTTCATCCCCGTACACGAAACGTGTTTCCAAATGTTGCATTTCTTAACTCCTTTCTGCCATTCACACCCTAACATGTCTTCTACTGAATCACATTTGCCACTCTCACAATTACATTCCACCAGACTAGTTTTATATTTCGGTTTACCTTTCATGCTAATTTTTTTCTTTGGAAATGGAATGAATTCCCCTTTTTCCAAACAAATCACAAGATGTTCTCTAAAAAGTTCAGTGTCAAATTCTACATGTATCCCACCTGAAAAACTTGTAAAACAAAATTCTACAGCATTTGCAATTGCGAACAACCCACAATCTATGGAATTAGTTTGGTTCTGAACTTCTGGTAACTTGACCAACAGATGTTTTTTATCATGTGAAAGTTGTATTTCTGAAGATGTTGTTAGTGTGCTCTGAGACTACTATAACACAGTCTCAGATTCCAAGTACTCTTTGATACTTGCGGTAAAATTGAGATCTAATCACATTTAACTTTTAAATATACAATCAAATAGTGTTTCGAATTGGGTTTTTTTTTCAACTATATTCTTAATAAATAATTATAACTTAAAACAATAAATATCTTCTCATAGGTATTCATTACCACACTTAATATATTAATAAACTTGTAAACACACGCTCATTTACGGTTGACATAACAGAATACACAAATACACAGATTCAATGACTGGTCGTTAAGTTTGGCACGTGCCAACCAAATATTTAGCTATAGGACGACTGTTCGTCAGATTTTTGAGATATTAATCTATTATCAAATGAATATTTTTATCTTTTCCTAAAATTTATTGTTCAAACTTTACAACGAATAACAAAAAAATAATAATCTATTCAACTTTCTATTTCGATTTGAAACAAATTTCTCCACAAGTTAATTAAGACATAATAAGTTACTGTCCTGGCAGATTTTTGTTTACTTTAAAAAATGAAAATTGTTCAATTTCTTTATTTTCATTTGATAATTGGGTCTGTTACTTTATAACAGTAACAAAATAGTATGCCAGACAATCGCAATACAGAAACTATTTCATTTATAGTTAGAAATTGCGTTGTTAATTTCCGCCATTTAAACAGAAATTTAACGGAGTAGGCTACTGTCCTGGCAGATTTTTTTTTGTGTTAATAAAATAAAATTTCATATAATTTTATATTTTCATAAAGCTTATATTCTAAACTTTCCAATGAACCAAAATTTGATTACCAGACATTCATTTTGAAGAAGATATTTAACTTTATATTTTGATTTTGAGCTGATTTCAACAAAATTTCTAACGTAATAGGCTACTGTCCTGGCAGATTTTTTTACCTTTAAAAATCGAAAAAAATATTAAATTCTAGAATTTTAGAATGAGTATTCCCTAAACTTTATAATCGTACCAAAACATTATGCCAGACAGTTGTTTTGGAGAAATTATTTCAATTATAAGTAAATTTTTCTCGGCAATTTCAGCCATTTTTTTCTTAAAATTTAACTGTCCTGGCAGATTTTTTTTAACTTACTATTTTTTTATTTTAAATATTTTTACAAATAATGTAAGTATATTCCCTGTTCTTTATTCTACAATTTAAATTTTAACAATATGTTGGTTAAAACAAAAGTTACAGATGAAAACGTATCGAAAATAACTGTCCTGGTTTTATCTGTCCTGTTTTTAGACCTTCCCATCAAGTCCATACTAGATCAGTAGAAAAGTAAGTCCTAGGATAAATTTTCTAAGATAAAATTGAGAATGGAAATAGGGAATGTGTCAACGAGACAACAACCCGACCATAGAGCAGACAACAGCCGAAGGCCACCAATGGGTCTTCAATGCAGCGAGAAACTCCCGCACCCGGAGGCGTCCTTCAGCTGGCCCCTAAACAAATATGTATACTACTTCAGTTCAGTGATAATGGACGTCATATACTAAACTCCAAATTTAAAAATGATACAAGACTAACAAAAGCCAGAGGCTCCTGACTTGGGACAGGCGCAAAAATGTGGCGGGGTTAAACATGCTTTTTGAGATCTCAACCCTCCCCCTATCATAGACGGACCCTGGGGGGGGGGGGAATTTGGTTGATTATATAGGGAATCACTGAAGCATGACTAGAGTGGGCCCCCCTTAGGTCAGTCAGCGGGCCCCCCTTATGAAAAGTTCTGGATCCGCCACTGCCTATACCTCTAGCCAATGTAGAAAAAAACAAACGTACAACAGTACGCACAGTAAAACTCAGTTTAAGAGAAGTCTGAGTCCGATGTCAGAATTGGAAACAAAAGAAAATAAACAAAATGACAATAATACATAAATAACAACAGACTACTAGCAGTTACTGACATGCCAGCTCCAGACCTCAATTAAACTGATTGAAAGATTATGTCTTCATCATATGAATATCAGGCACAATCCCTCCTGTTAGGGGTTAAGTATTATACCGTCATAAAATATATGAGAAGAACATAACCTGTGTCATGCCAACAACTGGTTTTAGAATAAATATGTTTAATTCCGCTTATAACAGTACAGGAACAAGTCTGCTATTAAAGGGGCACAATTGGTACCCATAGGAATACCTACAATTTGTCATTTTATTGTCGAGCCTTCGACTTTTGTCGAAAAAGCGAGACATAGTCGTCGTCGGCGGCGGCGTCCACAAATATTCACTCTGTGGTTAAAAGTTTTTGAAATTTTAATAACTTTCTTAAACTATCCTTGATTTCTACCAAACTTGGACAGAAGCTTGTTTATGATCATAAGATAAAATCCCAAAGTAAATTTTGTAAAAAAAAAATTCCATTTTTTCCGTATTTTACTTATAAATGGACTTAGTTTTTCTGCCAGGAAATATTACATTCACTTAGTGGTTAAAGTTTTTGAAATTTTAATAATTTTCTTAAACTATCCTGGATTTCTACCAGACTTGGAAAGAAGCTTGTTTATGATCATAAGATAGTATCCAGAAGTAAATTTTGTAAAAAAAAAAATCATTTTTTCAGTAATTTACTTATAAATGGACTTAGTTTTTCTGCCAGTTAACATTACATTCACTCTGTGGTTAAAGTTTTTAAAATTTTAACAACTTTCTTAAACTATCTTGGATTTGTACCAAACTTGGACAGAAGCTTGTTTATGATTAAAAGCTAGTATCTAGAAGGAAATTTTGTTAAAATTTTGTTCCATTTTTTCCTTATTTTACTTATAAATGGACTTAGTTTTTCTTCCAGTTAACATTACATACAATCTGCAGTTAAAGTTTTTAAAACATTTATTTGATTCATAAACTATCCTGGATTTTTACCAAACTTGGACAGAAGCTACTTACAATCAAAAGATAGTATAGAGAGGAATATTTTTATTAATTTTTTTCCTCATTTTTGTTGAGCCTGCGATTAACAGCAAAAGTAGGCGAGACACTGGGTTCCACGGAACCCTTACAAATTTTTTTTTGCTGAAAAGTACATAAATAATGTCCAAGGAGAAAATTTATGGCTTTTAATCATCTCATCACACCTCCATTAAGAATATCTAGCATATTTACCTTTCTCGTTTGAGAAAAATGAGTTGCAGCAAATAAGTTATGAAAAAAATGTATGTTTGTATAAAAAAAAATTTGCAAAGCCACATAAAAAATTGCTACTAAAATATAATTATCCTCAATCCATGAAAATTGGAACATGTACCCAGGAAAATAAATAAATCCAAAGTATATAATTCAGTCACCACTCACCAGTGTAATAACCTTTCAGCAGAAAAATATTGAACTCTTCTGCATGGATTTAATAAGATTAACTTCATATATATATAAAGTAATGGAATAAAAATTACACCCAAAATGAGTACGGATACCCAATGATAACATTCTATAATATATTACCAAATAGGTATTTTATCTATCTGTAAATATTTACATAATGATAAAATATGGGTATTGTGGTATTTGTATATGCTTGTATTCCTTTTGTGTAACGATGTCACTGTTTTGTTGTAGGACAATTAGAATGTGATTTTTCGGAAGTGTTACTGTGACTGTATAACGTGTGACAGACATCAGAATTTTGACCTGTAGTTGGACTTTGGATCACTTTATCATTCATTTTGATCTTAATTATGGTAAGTTTAACATCTTAGACTTATGCATAAGTTAAAATAAAATTATTGAAACAAAAAAAAGATCTTTGATAAAGAATTAATGTTTTAGGTTAAAAATTATAAATTTTATTTAACATTTTGCATATCAGTTTACCTCCCATTTTTGGAACAAATTCTCATTGGCTATAAAATAATCCATATGATTTTTTTAAACTTCTACATTTCAGCAATTAAAAAATGCTGTTGTTTTTTCTTGCACTGTTCTGCAAATTTTTTGAAAGACTTTGAGATGGGATGATGGGCTGTTGATCCATTGTAAATGACAAATATCCATGTATGAGTGAAATAACAGAAATCTAATACATATATATTATATTTGATTTTTGTCGAGCCTGCGACTTTTGTCGCAAAAGCAAGACATAGCGATCCTACATTCCGTCGTCGTCGGTGGCGTCCACAAATATTCACTCTGGTTAAAGTTTTTGAAATTTTGATAATTTTCTTAACCCTGTCAACGCTACACAAAAAAATAAAAAAATGGCTGCTGTTGCTGCAATTTTTTTTGTGTTCATTCATTAGAACAGTATGTTCCTTTTCAGACTGCTGTATCTTTTTTATTATTAGAGATACAGACAAAGTTAGTGCATGAAAAATGCTCAGGAGAGCATGATATGTAATGTTATGCAGTTATTTTAGTAAAATTTTCATCAAGCTACCTGCATTTTCAGGTTATTAACAGGTCAAAGGTGTAAATTATTGTATTTGTGTTGAATTTTGAATAAAAACAACTTTTAATCTTCATTTATTTTGTTGTTTTATCTGCCATATAATAAAGAAGACACCAGTTGCTCGATTCCGTAGCGTATTTGCACCATACACAACGTATAATGTAAACGTGGCGCAAATAAGTGGCTCTGTCCTCAAAATTTTCAGTCAACCTCTGTTTCCCCCCCTTTTTCTACGTCTTGTAAAGATCGACCAAATCATATTTCCCACACAAATTGAATGTAATTAACACATTGAGATAACGGGAAACCTTTTAACTATTCCTCGTTGTCAGTTTCGCCATAGAAATGCGGAAATATTTCCATAATTACAGCGTCTTTTTCGATTTCCGCCATTTGCATATGTCAAAATATTTTTATTCCCCCGCTGTAGCGGTGGGGGCATTAAGTTTTACCCTTGTCCGTCTGTACGTACGTACGTACGTCCCAAAATTGGTTTCCGTTCTCTAACTTGAGTTTGCCTCAACCAAATGTTATGAAACTTATACACAATGGTTATTACCACAAAACACAGATCAAGTTTGAATTTTGGTGGCGTCACTTTAACCGTTCTAGAGTTATACCCCTTTATAAATGGAAAAATTGCAAAATTTTTAGTTTCCGTTCTCTTAAGTTTGCCTCAAATCAAATGTTATGAAACTTATACACAATGCTTATTACCACAAAACACAGATCAAGTTTGAATTTTGGTGGCGTCACTTTAACCGTTCTAGAGTTATGCCCCTTTATGAATGGAAAAATTGCAAAATTGGAGTTCTCTTCCTTTGTCCATGATTATAGTTGAATCAACTACAATCAATGCTTTATACAATGCAATGTTTAATTTTGACTTGCACTGATAAAACAACGATCAAGTTGAATTTAGGTAGTGTCACTTTAACCATTATTGAGTTATGCCCCTTTATAAATCAAAAGATTGCAGAATTTTTAGTTTCCATTCTGTAACTTAAGTTTTGCCCCAACCAAACATTATGAAACCTATACACAATATTCATTACCTCAAAACTAAGATCAAGTACAAATTTTTTCTTTCTGTTTTCTAACTTTAGTTTGCCTCAACCAAATGTTATTTCAATAAATCGTTGTCAAATCCTATCCCAGCACCCCAACTCCATAGATCACAAGGTGTTTCGAACATCTATTTAGACCAATTAGAATAAACTAATTGACCATGGCCATGTCCATCGTCAGGAGCCCAAAAAAAAATCCCTGTAATATGAAAAATCATTGAATTAATTGGAAAGTCCTATAGATGTTATAGGTTAAAAGGAAGTAATTAAAGATGACTGGCGCCACCTAGATTTCACACCCAAGATAATAAGTAGAAGTAAATTTATTTTCTGCTGCCCTGGTAATTAGAAATCAAAATTGAAATAGTGAGAAATGAGTGTTGGCCATTGGTGTAAAAATAGCGAGAAATTTGGAGGAAACTCTCAATGACGAGCAACATTTTCTGTGCCAAATTAAGCAATGGGGTGTTCTTCATTCATACTTTTTCGAAAATTCTGGAACCGTTGAGTACCCTTAAAAAATGCCATTTTTCTATAAAAAAAGCTGCGGCACCATATGTGTTTTGCAGTTTTATTTACACCCAAAGGTGTTGATAATTCAGAATTTGATATTTTTATCAACAGGTCTTTTATAGTGAAAACGCAGGACCCAAAAAGGCTACCATTGTCGCCATTGGTAAATAATTATTTCATTGTAACCTAAAAGATTTTTCTATGTAGAGGGAAATATTTTGAGTTATCTCCCTTAGGCTGTATGAAAAATTATGAAGTTTTATATTAAATGCTAAGAATCTGCCTCATAATGTTCGCTAGAGTATTCTGCTTTAAGAACTAAAATTGATCAGTACAGAATAATCCATACTATTAGATTTAATTCTTCTTTTAAGGATTAATTCATCTGTTTTTAAAGTTAATCATCTTAGCCAGATGATTATTTACAATTAAAGAATAATCCAAACCATCCTCCCTATGGTTGAAATGTGAATATTTCTTTAGCCTTTAACCCTCAACAAGAGTACAACAGCAGGTACAAACATAATAAATTATCATATCTTTACTAATTAGAACTATTATATTTTGGACAATTAAAAAATAAAATTATTCAAATTATAAGAATGAATCCCTTTACTTACCTTCCTTATCACATAACCTAAATACAAGGAGCTTAAACACAGTCTTGGTGTTTAACAGATTCACCTTTTCTTATGTCCTTTATTTCATGTCTGAGCTGTATTCCTTATTTGACAAGACGAGGCCTCTACTCATGACATTTACTGTAAATTCAGAAATTTTCGCATACATTTAATGTGATTTTAGGAAATGGTGTATACAAAGAATGCTAATCAAATGAAAACATATGCCGTCGCAACTTTTGCATTAATACAAACATAGCAAATATTTGTGAATTTACAGTTTTGAATACAGGCTCACCACAGCAGTCTTGGCTTATGATGTATTAAAATATGTCTGGGACATATGGCTTAAGCACATTTTTTGCCTACATTTATATCTTGAAAGTTGTTAACATTGATACATGAAATGCCATGGTATCTGAAATTCATCTTTGGAAGTTGCAAAGAAGTGACACATAATATAAGGGCATGATTTTTACTAACAATTATATCTGATAGCTAATATCACTACGTACAACTTTGAAGTATTGTCATGACCATATAATGGAGTATGGTTAGCAACTGAAACTGTAGTTTGATGTATTAAATTTTAAGTTATATACCCTTCTAACAAAGTTGGGTTTTTTTTTAGTTGGAGGGGGTGTAGGAACACACCTGTCTGTGTGTCTGTCCATTGTAAGTGAATGCATCCTCCTAACTTGATGGATATTGATAGCTTTTCACAGTTGTAGAATATACTTGAAGATGTAAAGAAATTTAATCCCTGTCCAAGAAAGTCAAATTTGCAGTGGAGGGGAGTATTAGTTTATGAGTTCACTTACAGTTCTATTTCGGGAATAATTTCTTTCTTGCATTTTGCATTGAGCTTGATGTTGAAGAGGGTTTGATTTTTTAGTTATTACCTTTGCTATGTGTAATCATTATAACATTTAAACTATGAGTATTTTTAAATACAGTTTATAGTATCCCTGTTGAATACCTCATTGTTATATTGTGTTTTTATTTTGTGAGTGATGTTTTTTCACTCTAATGTAAGGCTAGGTTAAATATTTTGAAAGTTGAATTAATTGTCTTACAAGATGTAAAAGTATTTCTTGTTTTACGTAGATTTAAAAATGTAAGAGATGGTAAGTAATCCAAAACATGAATAACATTTATTATGTTGTTTTAGGAAAGACCAGGACCGCATTAAGTTTATCCAAAGATTTCACCAGGTGGATTGTATTATGAAGGAAAGGACAACTTTCAGTACTATTACAGGTAAAGTCTAGCATAAATCTAATATACCTATTTTGAAAATTTCCTTTTATTGTGTTTTCTGGTGTAAGAATTCTTTTGATATTTCCGAAAACTTAATAAAAATAACTGCATTGAGGGTAGTAATTGACCATGGTGGCTGTAGAATCATAATGATATAAACACTTGTGTTGTGATAAGTTCCTGTTTGCTCCATACAAAAACAGTATCTTCTAAAATACAGTCAAAACTGTTAACAGTCACCTCGTTTCAGCAGTCACCTGCCTCTAACGGTTTCAGACCCTCTCAAACGTTTTCTCTATATAATTTAACTCGTTTCAGCGGTTACCTGTCTAACACTGTCAGTGGTCACCTAATTTTCGAACGAAATCGTAAATTCAACTTTTAATTTTTTAAACTACCAAAAATCTTCATGCAACAAAGATCGCGTAAAACAAGGTAAATTCATCAACTACCTGCATTCCAAACTTTCAGTTTCCATTGTAAACTGTATCACTGACTTATTTCTCAACGAATATTAACATATTTCGTATTTTCCTTCACATTTACAGTGCTGGAATAGTCAATTTTTATTTCACTCCTCGCAAGGACCATAACTCAACACTTAAACAATTTTCCTCAATCCCCTCCATGGGCGATGTTTGAATCGGGTTTTGGAACCTCGTTATACAGGTCACCTCTCTTGGGCTGTCACGATTGATACGTCCCAAGATTTACTGCTTAATACAGGTTTGACTGTACTACTAAGGGTGTGTTTAACGACCTTACACAGCTGGTAAATCTTAAAGATGAAAAGAGTGACTTTTTGGGAAAGAAATATTTAATGTATTTAAACAATGGTTGTTATTTGCCCACCTCAGCAGTTTTGTATAAGTGTGTTCACTTTAAATGTGAGGTTGTGATTTCTCTCTCTTGTCAGGTGTGCTGACTTTGAATTGGGTCCTTATAAAGATATTGTTATTTACTGTATATCCATTACAAATGCGTTAAGCAATCAGCATATAGGACTCAAGAGTAAAAACAATCTTGTTTAAGTCTTAATGATGTATCTACCGGTTGTAGGCACCATCTTCCTGCACACTGATATAGTGCCCAACTCAGCATTTGCCTCTATTAGAAAAAAAAAGGTTTCTTAACTTCTTATTCATTTCACCTTAATATGTTCTATTTGGGTCAGTCATAGTATTGTGTTGTATTAATTTGAATAATTTCAAGTTCATTAGGGCTACAATATTGTGTGATTGTTTTGGAATTGTAACATGGATTTCAAGATCTTATAAGGACTATACTTATTTCCTGAAGGTCATCCTGTGGTAATGTCTCCCTTGTTATTATCTTTTTTATTATATTCTAATAAGTTTGTAGAAATTTTTTTTAAAAGGATAGAGGAGATGGTTCAGACAGTCAGACTCGTTTTTTTGTCGAGCCTGCGACTTTTGTCGCAGAAAGCTTGACATAGGGATAGTGATCCGGCGGCGGCTACGGCGGCGGCGGCGTTAGCTAACTTCTTAAAAGCTTTATATTTTAGAAGGTGGAAGGTCTGGATGCTTCATACTTTGTATATGGATGCCTCATGTTACGAAGTTTCCGTCAGTCACATGTCCAATGTCCTTGACCTCATTTTCATGGTTCAGTGACTACTTGAAAAAAAAGTTAAGATTTTTTGTAATGTTAGATTCTCTCTTATTATAAGTAATAGGATAACTATATTTGGTATGTGCGTACCTTGCAAGGTCCTCATGCCCGTCAGACAGTTTTCACTTGACCTCGACCTCATTTCATGGATCAGTGAACAAGGTTAAGTTTTGGTGGTCAAGTCCATATCTCAGATACTATAAGCAATAGGTCTAGTATATTCGGTGTATGGAAGGACTGTAAGGTGTACATGTCCAACTGGCAGGTGTCATCTGTCCTTGACCTCATTTTCATGGTTCAGTGGTTATAGTTAAGTTTTTGTGTTTTAGTCTGTTTTTCTTATACTGTATGCCATAGGTCTACTATATTTGGTGTATGGAATGATTGTAAGGTGAACATGTCTAGCGGGCAGGTGTCATCTGACCTTGACCTCATTTTCATGGTTCAGTGGTCAAAGTTAAGTTTTTGAGTTTTGGTCTTTTTTTCTAATACTATATGCAATAGTTCAACTATATTTGGTATGTGCGTACCTTGCAAGGTCCTCATGCCCGTCACACAGTTTTCACTTGACCTCGACCTCATTTCATGGATCAATGAACAAGGTTAAGTTTTGGTGGTCAAGTCCATATCTCAGATACTATAAGCAATAGATCTAGTATATTCAGTGTATGGAAGGACTGTAAGGTGTACATGTCCAACTGGCAGGTGTCATCTGACCTTGACCTCATTTTCATGGTTCAGTGGTTATAGTTAAGTTTTTGTGTTTTAGTCTGTTTTTCTTATACTGTATGCCATAGGTCTACTATATTTGGTGTATGGAATGGTTGTAAGGTGTACATGTCTAGCTGGTAGATGTCTTCTGACCTTGACCTCATTTTCATGGTTCAGTGGTCAAAGTTAAGTTTTTGAGTTTTGGTCTTTTTTTCTAATACTATATGCAATAGGTCATCTATATTTGGTGTATGGAAATATTTTATGATGTACCTGTCAGTCTTGCAGGTTTTATTTGACCTTGACCTCATTTTCACGGTTCATTGCTCAGTGTTAAGTTTTTGTGTTTTGGTCTGTTTTTCTAATACTATAAGCAATAGGTCAACTATATTTGTTGTATGGAAGGATTGCAAGCTGTAGTACATGTCTGCCTGGCATTGTTCATCTGACCTTGACCTCATTTTCTTGGTTCATTGGTCAATGTTTAGTTTTCTTGGTTAAGTCTGTATCTTAGAAACTATAAACAATAGGTCAACTATATTTAGTGTATTGAATGATTGTAAGGTGTACATGTATTTCTTGTTTGGTTTATATGACCTTGACCTCATTTTCTTGGATCATGTTAAGTGTATGTGATAGTTGTAGTAAAGCTTTATATTTAGGACTATCAACATAATATCAATGATTAGTAAAGAAGGCGAGACATTTCAGCGTGTGCACTCTTGTTTTTTTTTTTGCCCATCCGAACTATGTTTTCTTTTGACATCAATATATATATGCTATTGTTTCATTATCATTTATTACAGTTTAATAATAGTTTAATTTACAGTTTTATAATTTTAAGGAATATTTTATCAGGAATTTAAGTTGTTGCTGTCAATATAATACAGAAAGAAGAATAAATTAATCAATAGACTTAAACAGATACAGATTTTAACTTCCGAGTTAAGGTAAGAAAGATAATCCAATCAAGCTATGTTAGGCTAGCTTTAAAAATATATCAGTTTGCTCAAACCTGACCGTTTACTGTTGGATTACAAGAGGTAGTTGGGTGAACTATTTTTGGCTTAAATGATTGAAGGTTTTAAGAATTGTGAAACACCCAAAAAAAGATAATTGCTACCCTTCAAATAGTTATCAATGGCAAGCTCTACATTATTGCGCTGTGGACAGAAGGACAAAAAATGCAGTAAAAACACGCATAAAATCAAATCAGAATTTTATATTTTATTTGTTTATAAATTTTAAGTCTAGCTGCGATAAATCAAATACTGTAAATTTAGAAACTATTGCGTGCATTTATTATTGTGATTTTTGATGAATGGACAAAATGTGAGATGAATTATTGCAATTTCAAGAAAAGCTACATCCAGATATATGCATCAGATAACATAATGCCAGTTCTAAATATTACTATACTCATCCAGTTGCATTATTCGCATTAATAAAAACCTTGCAATGATTTCTGAATTTACAGTATATAAGTTGAATGCTGTCTGAATGTCCAGACATCAAGATTTCAGTTTCCAGTCGTCAGGAATTTCTTTACCAAACTTTGCATGATAATGTTCATGGGAAGAGGAAGACCACTAATGATGTTAAGGTCAATAGGTTAATTTCTAGGTCAAATATTCATAGGAAAAGTTTTGTTTCATGATGGATTGTTTGCTGTAAATGTCCAACTGTGATCAGTCAGATGAGTAGAAGCACTATTCATTTTGGGTTCAATTGAATAATAGTCAATGTCACAACAGCTATTGAAATTTTGCAAAATTCTAGTTTCCATTTTGAACAATAACAATAAGTCCCCTCCCACTATTTGATGTGTATTGTAAGCAGACTTTACATTTACAGTCAGTCTTCAATCTGGTCAATGCAAAAATCTCTTTCTTCTACAGATCTATGAAGAGTTCATGCAACTCAGCCTATGCACCCATGATGCATCTGTAATTTTATGATATTTGTATTGCAGAACACTTAATCAAAGATAAAAACGTTAAAAATTGGCCTTGTATAAGCTGTGTTCTCTATCTCAACTTTTGTGTAAAGGTCATGCACTCTATCTAAAGTCTAGTGTGTCAACTTAGTAAATTACCATTGATAACAACAGTTGAAAA
Organism: Mytilus californianus; assembly: GCF_021869535.1. Classification (NCBI taxonomy): domain Eukaryota; kingdom Metazoa; phylum Mollusca; class Bivalvia; order Mytilida; family Mytilidae; genus Mytilus; species Mytilus californianus. The sequence goes on from NW_026262668.1 coordinate 93,073,634, forward strand.
TGTTTGTTATTTTAAATTAGTATATACGGATAAGCCTTTGATCAATATCTTGTTTTCCCTTTTAAGTACACCATTTAAAACCAAATTTAATTGTCAATGTTTTTAAAACCTGAAATTAGTCAATAATTATGTTGAGAACTCAGTGAAACGGCATACATTGTATCCCTGTGTCGGAACCTATAATTTGCAAGTTGATTTTTTAACCGTAAATCCTGTTGAGATCTTTTTCCCAGAGTGTTGAAAAATGAAAAAGAAGGATTACATGTTCATTATCAATGTAAATCATGAGATGATTTGTTCTTTTATGATAAAACAGAAAACATTTTACTGGTGAATAAGGTTGGGGAAAGGTTAACACTTTCTCTTGCATTGGATTAATTAAAATGGGGTGAGTACTATATTAATGAAATTCATTAAACAAGGGCATAATTATGTACTTCCTTTTGACAGAAGAGACTTGACATAAATTGTTTTGAATGTATCTTCTGTCCATCACTGCTATTTGTGAAAACATCCTGCAGTTTTTTTGTATTTTTCATATTTGATCAAGGCATATATTAATGAATGGTATCCACCATACATAGCTTTAATGCAAGTCAGTTGACTTTGTTGTTTTCTAGCCATTGTTACTTAGAGTATGTGTGCGTGTCATAATTTTCAAATGTCCAAATGACAGATCATTTTCTAATAAAAAGTTGATTCAGTCAATTTTTACCATGCATAGTGGTACCTGTTCAGTTTGGTATACTGACTTATTGTGTTCTCATTAACTAGAGTGATACCTTTTTGTAATGTAGAACTAAGAAAATGTCTGCTATTTTGAACACAAAGTCTTTTGCAATTTACCTTGGACTTAATTTGACACAAGTACATTTGTGGGTTTACTCACTGTCTGTTATCAGATTAGTAGTTCACCTGTTGTGATCAGCTGATACTAAGCTCAAACCTGTTGTGTTAATTACTGTATAATTACCACATTTAATTGCCAAGTAAAAATTACAAGTGCTCCCTTGAGCATATGAATTACCAGTTAACAGATTATCTTTGAATAATGTATGTAACAATTAAGTAACTATTCTTTGAGTGTTTGGTTTAATGTGTTTATATTGTGTAGTAAAATGATTGGGAAGAAGAGATAATGGTAAATATGCCCCAGGGTATTGTTTAAAAAAACATCTGAAAATTATTTTATTAATTAGTAAGCTTTATGTCTTGATATGAATAACTTTTAAAAACATTAAATTTTTGATCTGTCAACAGATATACTATTTGGCAGTTAAGATTGTCATTGGTAACATCATAGACATATGCCTTTGGTTCCATTTTTGCATTGTCAAATGTAGTGGCATTTTTGTTGTTGAAATAAAATAGTATATAGAACAACAATAATTAACAGCTCCTCACTCTAAATTTCATAACTTTCCATTGACTAACTGATATTTAATTGAAAACTACCACTACTACAAAATAAAGAAATCTAGGCTTATGGATCTAACACTCGCTTATGCCATCAATGGATTGTATGTGAACCTCAGTGACGGTAAAAGTAAGAGCTTGATGAACTGTTTTCCTGAATGATTAAAAAAATTTCTATTTAATTAGGAATATAGTTGTATCAATACAATGAACCCCCAGGCAGGTTATTTGTACTATCTGTCATTGTACAAAACTAAATCACACTTCCTTTTCTAAAAGGAAATTGCCTTAGGCTAAAACAGCAGCAAGGGCATTGTCAAACATTCCTCATTCTTGTAAAAGTTGTATTTATAAAGAAATTGGTGTTTTTAGGTGTCACGAAAAAACTTGTCAAAGAAAATTATGTAACTTTATCAATATTAAGAAATTCAGAAGATGAAATTGACATTGGCAGCTGTCAGTTGGTTCTTTTCTCTTAGAGACAATTGAATTTATATATAGCTTGAGATTCTTTGCATACAGTTAAAGAAACCTTTCACTGCTTCCTCACCGAAGGTTTTATTTATTAATGGTGATATAATGAATGTTTAATCAAGGATTCTATCGCATACCTTTTAGCAAAGAATGGATTAATTTGGAACATTGGCTTTGGAACGGATTGTGCTTGCTTTGTGCAAAGTGTTATTATCATTGTATATTTGGAAGGTACATTTTAATTTCAAAGATATCTTTTTTTTGTGGATTGCAGCTTATTTTTTTGTTTTACTATTATTCAAATGAATGATAATCAATGAAGATAATTATTGCTAGAAGTGAAAATAATCAATTGATCACATTAAAATTTCATCAATATCGAGGCAACTAGTATGGGAAATCATAGAATGAGGAAGAAACATTCATAAGTGAGTCAAAATTATTTGAATTGAATTTCAGTGAATGTTTTAATAACATTTAAGGACATATTTAATTAAAAAGTAACACCTTTAGAAGAGGAATATTGTCCCAGGTGAATACTTTGTTCAGTAATCTGATTATAGTAAATGATAAAATACTTTGGACACTACAGCTAAGATAATATTTTAATTTCATTCAGTGTACATGTTTTAAGCTGTCAATACTTCATATTGTGCTGAAACGACTTCATGGCGTAAGCTTAAAACTTGTGACTGCAGATGAGAAATAATGAAATGAGGACATTTTATGTCTGTCTTGTGACACAATTTTATTAAAATGACTGAAAACTGAAATTGAATACCATCCTATTTTAAGTGTGAAGAATACAGAAATAATTGTGGTAAATACTGCATTTCTTTACTGAAAGGATTTAAAATGAAATGACGATCACCTAGTAAAATGAGATGACCGCTTGGATAAAATTATAGGGAAGACCATTTAAAAGACTCCCTGTTTATTGTGTTTTAACTGATGCATGAAAGGAGATTAATTTTGGTGGAAAAATAAGTGTTTTTCGTGTCTGGCTATTGGACAATTTTCGACGCTTTTCGCAGAGTTTTCTCAGGAAGATTCCTTATTTTTGGATACAATGCTGAAGTGGGTTAAGTCATTGTAAGTATATAAACTTTGTATGAGTATGAACATTTGACACAGAAATAATCAACATTTATTTTATATCACCAGTCAATATCGTGGGCGTATGGAACAGGTTATGAAGGTTTTGTTTAGCTAGTTGACTAGGGTTGTATTTAAGATTTGAATCCTAGCTAATTTAACGCTGTTTATCCTCCCCACCCCTAACATGTGAATATTCTGCAATAGCGACCATTAATAATGTTTTCAGTAAGCAAAAAACAAGTTAACATCTAAATTCATTTACAAAAACAAAAATGGTCAATTGTCATATAATTTGATATTCAAATGCACTAAAAAGCAAATAGATAAAATAGGTCATACGGTTAAAACTTTGAATTTGATCCACCTTCTGTCACATTATATGACAAGAAGATCCTCTGACACAGGAAAAGCTGATACTTTTAAATCAAAAGTTAAGTTATCCATTACACATCCCATACATCATAGGCACATTTATAGAACTAAAATAGGGTGTAAACTAACACCAATGACGCATGAGATATCTGTTGAATTTAATAAATTTTACAAGAACTAAATTAAATGCATAAAGATTAACCAAGTCTTCAAGAGACCAGTAGCAAATTCATTTGGTACAAGGATTTAATTGTCTTCTTTCTGAGTGTGAGAATTACTGAACTTGATTCAATGATGTTTCTATATGTGTTTGGTTTGGACATTGGAGGCCACACTAAATGTTAGGGACTAACACTGGGTGATCTCAGTCCACAAGTATGTGATCGATTAAGTTTAATTAGTTACTTACACTCACTGATGGTAAAAACTATCTCTATGAAATTGTAGATCACCTGATATTTGCAGTATAATGAATTGTTTTCGCATAATGTGGATTCATTATTATTCCTTGGATACCAATTTCATGGGTACAGGTGAACCACGAAATTAAATGTTCAACAAATAACAAATTTTCTATAGACTTCTAATGTAAGTTTTCCTGAATCCACTAAAATTGGTACCCATGAAAATAAATGAATCCACAGTAATTAAGGAGTATAACATGTCATCGCTACTTTTGTGTTGAACTTGTCATCAAGAGTAAAGCAACAACTATATGAAAGAAAATTTGTAAATTTTGTATTTGATACTTTATGATATATATGCTACCTTTAATCAGAAATGAAAGGGTAAATTTTAAGGTGTTACAAAATTCTGGCTTTTAGCAAATGACAATTAGCGGGGCCTTAGTGGCCAAGTGGTCTATGTAGTTCATATACAGTAATCACTAGCCCGAGGTTGAATTCAAAACCCTGCTTGCATTGAGGTGTGTCTAAACTTCTGAACATAGGTTAAGATTTGAGTTGATCTTATTTAAATTATTTCATTCAAGTGTTATGCCAAGTAGTAATGTGGAAATGAGAAAAACTTATTGTTTTAGTTAAATGACTTGTGTACTTTAACAATGAAGGATGACATCATGTTTTAGTAATGTTTCTTCTTTATCTGATTCTTCTGCTTCTCTTACAACCTTGTCTGGGCTATAATTTTTTTTATCTTTTGATACTGGCTTATGATATTTGGCTTGAAGGTGTATTACCATAAGATGGTGTGTCTCTATCATCATGACTCATGTGACCTTGACCTTTGACATACTTCAAGGCCCATTTTGGAGTGATTGCCCCTGAAATATCAATTTTTAGAAAATTAAAAAGTTTTGGCTAATATCTCAAAATTAGTAAAGCAGTTAAAGAAAAACTAATATGGATGGAATTGATCAACAGGTCAAGGTCTATCTCCTATGGAATTTTCAGAAGAATTGATAGCTCATTTTGGAGTAATTGCCCCTGACATGTCATTATTTTGCAAATTTCACAGTTTTTGGTTATTATTTTGGAAACTATAACATATAGAGAGAATTTTAAAACAGTAAAACATGTCCAGATCTACAAATAATAGATATAAGAAGATGTGGTATGAGTGCCAATGAGACAAATCTCCATCCAAGTCACAATTTGTAAAAAGTAAATCATTATAGGTCAAAGTATGGCCATCAACACGGAGCCTTGGCTCACACTGAACAGCAAGCTATAAAGGGCCTTAAAAATGACAAGTGTAAAACCATTCAAACAGGAAAACCAATGGTCTAATCTATATAAAAAACGAGAAACAAGAAACACTTATGAACCACATCAACAAACGACAACCACTGAACATAGTTAACTTTTCTTTGCAAAACAATTGACCCCTTTTTAGCTCACCTGGCCCAAAGGGCCCAGTGAGCTTTTCTCATTACTTGGCATCCGTCGTCTCGTCCGTCGTCCGTAAACTTTTACAAAAATCTTCTCCTCTGAAACTACAGGGCCAAATTTAACCAAACTTGGCCACAATCATCATTAGGGTATCTAGTTTAAAAAATGTGTCTGGTGACCCGGCCAACCAACCAAGATGGCCGCCATGGCTAAAAATAGAACATAGGGGTAAAATGTAGATTTTGGCTTATATCTCTGAAACCAAAGCATTGAGAGCAAATCTGACATGGGATAAAAATGTTTATCAGGTCAAGATCTATCTGCCCTGGAATTTTCAGATGAATCGGACAACCTGTTGTTAGGTTGCTGCCCCTGAATTAGTAATTTTAAGGAAATTTTGCCGTATTTGGTTATTATCTTGAATATTATTATAGATAGAGATAAACTGTAAACAGCAATAATGTTCAGCAAAGTAAGTTCTACAAATAAGTCAACATGACCAAAATGGTCAATTGACCCCTTAAGGAGTCATTGCCCTTTATATTCAATTTTTAACAATTTTCATAAATTTTGTAAATTTTTACAAAATAATTTCCACTGAAACTACTGGGCCAAGTTCATTATAGATAGAGATAATTGTAAGCATCAAGAATGTTCAGTAAAGTAAGATCTATAAACACATCACCATCACCAAAACACAATTTTGTCATGAATCCATCTGTGTCCTTTGTTTAATATGCACATAAACCAAGTTGAGCGACACAGGCTCTTTAGAGCCTCTAGTTAAGGTTAATTAATACAATTTCTAGAAATGCTGCATACAAATAAAAGTTATCAAATCTTAAACAGGAGTTTTTAAAGGCAGTGCTTTAATGCCTTTCTAGTTGCCGGGTTAATCCTTCCTTCCGCGATATCCAACTTATCTACGTGGGGGGTCATTAGGCTCCAAGTAGATCCGGAAATGTTGAATTCTCTCCTCTTCTTATTGTGATATAAAATGTTTTTTGTTTCATTTCATTTACATTGGTAAATAGAGAAACGATCATTGTGTTTTGTTAGTTTTAAAAACTTTTGATATATTTGTATTTTGCATTATAAGCAGTCAACCGATTGACAAACTAGAATGATTTGAATTCCGTGTGGAAAGAGCTCGGGTTAATTTCGAGTGTTATCTGCAATCTAGATGTTTATAAATCATTTCAGTCGTTGATATAATAATTAAGAGTCGACTGAACATTAATTATATTATACAATTTAAAGCGCATTTCTGTCTATGCACGTGAACCCGTCTAACGTTATTGTTATTTCGCAGTTATATAAAGTAGCAAATTATCGTTCCTGAATAGGTGGCGCCGTGGTAGCCGATCCTGTTCCTCAACTTCCGGTTTCTGCACTGTGCAACTATTTCAGTTACATTTTTAATTAACGATGCCAAGTACTTGTTGTTGTGTTCCTGGATGTCATTTAAGAGGAGGACATGCATTTCCAAATGACTTAAAAAGAAGGAAAAGTTGGATCAACGCCATGGCCCAAACGCAGATTGGACGAGAACACGATGAAATCGTGGAGTCCATCTCAATCAGCTTTTGTTTGCAAGGCACATTTTACTGAAAAAGACTACGTGCAGGAAACTATTCATGGTAAAACTCTATTTTCTTTTTGAAATATATAGTTATATATGTAATCGCCATGCGAATAAACCAAAGTATGTTTACAACCGCAATTATCGTTTTAGAATAAAAGGGGGTGGTTAATTCAAGACGTCATCATTTTTTGGATTACGATTCAATGTGATCTGTGTGAGATTTTTTGGTGATTGCTACAATTATAATGATTTCTTACAAGAGGTATATCATACTGAGAATTATTTTAGTAGTAATTATGCTAATGTAGTAATGACAGGAATGCATAAGCTATGCCTCATAGACTTTCTTGAAAAATATCAATGACAATGTTAACAGGAACAAAACAGTGACATGCTCTCATCTATATTATAGTTATTTAGGTACAGACAATGTACCTTTGTTGCATAAGTCTCTCATTGTTTGTCCTTTGGATTTACATAACATACATTGAATCAGGCGAACATAGTTTTATCCAGATTGTAATGAATAAATCTAGTTAATATTTCGCCAGGTAATACAAAGTATACATTGCTAATGGAAGTTCATTTAATTATCAAAAAACTAATGTTTTATAACCTTTTTCAGGGCGCAAACCCACCATACAGAGACTTAAGTCTACTGCCATTCCCAGCCTATTTTCCTGGACCAAGCAAGAGACTGAATCGTCCGCAAAAAGAAAAATCAGGGCAGTTTCCTGTGAAAACTAAACTTGATGAATATTGTAGTAAAAATCTAGACGAAAGTTTTGATTGTAAAGTTGGTTTTCCTGAAGAAGTCATTCATACTGCAGAAAGGATTTATGACTGTCCACCACCAACTGCCGAGCTAATGTTGAGCTTCCAAGATGGAATTACGCAAACACTATCAATGTCTATGTTTTCAGCAGAGAATTTTGAAATGAAGACACGTGACACAGCCATGCATTTTTATACCGGTTTAGAGTTGTATACTAAATTTTTATTTGTTTTGACCACACTTTGTCCAACAGCACATTGTTTGAGATACATATATTTTCAAATTGATAGGGTGTCAGTTGAAAATCAGTTTTTTTATGACTTTGATGAAATTGAGGCATTATACAACCAACTTTGAACTTTCTAGATTCTAGATTGAATCTAGTGTTAAGAATATTGTGTATACATTGATTGTTTTTATGCCTAAACAGTGGTGTGAGGCTAACACTTGGCCATCTAGTGGTTTAGTCAGGCATTTTTCGCCATCCAACTTCAAATTAAAGTTTCCTACGACTTGGATTATTATTGACAGCACAGAATATCCCGTGATAAAACCTAAAGCTCCTAGAGCTCAGGCAACCTTTTCATCATATAAAAACAGAAACACTGAAAATACTTGTATGTTCGACGCCTGGTGGTTTAGTCAACTATGTCTCTAATGCATATGTTGGTTCTACCAGTGACTATGAAATAGTTGAAAGATGTAGAATACAAAATGTAGTTCAATTATGTGATCCAGGTGACAGTGTGATGGCAGACAAAGGTTTAAATGTGCAAGATTTGTTAGCTAACTGTTTTCAAAAAAAGAAACAGAATTAGTTCCAAAACTCTTATACGGGATAGAAAAGTCTCCAATTAACATGTGCACATAGAGCGAATTATTGGACTTGGCAAAACATACAAAATTCTCACAAATCCTATGAATGGAACTGAAACAAAACTCTCATCTGAAATAACATTTAGTTGTTTTATGTTGTGTAATTTTAGAACTTGTATTGTGCCAAAGGATGCAGAAATAAAAGTGACGCAATGAATTTTGTTCTGATATATATATATTTATAATTACATGCACATGTAAATTGTAATGCATATAAAAATAAGGAGATGTGGTATGATATTCAGTGAGTTTATCGAACTAAAGTGCATAAGAAATGGGTTTAAGCAGTTACAGGTATTACTGTCACTGTACAGTCTCCAATAATGAGAAAAACTTGTACTGTGTAAAAAATTTCAGAGATCTTACCACTAAGTTTTGTTGTCTCACCTTGACTTTGATGAATTGTTTATATCTGTTGATGTAAATATAAAAAAGAAGATGTGGTATGATTGCCAATGAGACAACTCTCTACAAGAGACCAAATGACACAGAAATTAACAGCTATAGGTCACAGTATGGTCTTCAACAATGAGCAAAGCCCATACCGCACAGTCAGCTATAAAAAGCCCCGAAATGACAATGTAAAACAATTCAAACAAGAAAACTAACGGCCTAATTTATGTACAAAAAATGAACGAATATAACAAATATGCAACACATAAACAAACGACAACCACTGAATTACAGGCTCCTGACATGGGACAGGCACATACATGTACATACAGAATGTGTCGGGGTTAAACATGTTAGCGGGATCCCAACCTTCCCCCTAACCTGGGACAGTAGTGTAACAGTACAATATAAGAACAAACTATAAAAATCAGTTGAAAGAGGCTTAACTCATCAGATAGATAAATACAAGTGGACGTGGTCGGGTTGTTGTACATCCAAACAACAAAAAGACACTAAGTACAGATCTGAGAGTACTCGCAGTTACTGACAGCTAGTTCAAAGCCACTAACAACTGATAAAAAAATCTTGCATCTAAGACTAAATTATCAATCCGTAAGCTCCCTTTAGAATTTTATAAATTTTAGATTTTACATTTCTGAGTTATGGGGTTTTATTGGGATTTTCCAGTTTTTGTCGAGCCTGCGACTTTTGTCGCAGAAAGCTCGACATAGGGATAGTGATGTGGCAGCGGCAGCGGTGTTAGCTAACTTCTTAAAAGCTTTATATTTTAGAAGGTGGAAGACCTGGCTGCTTCATACTTTGTATATGGATGCCTCATGTTACGAAGTTTCCATCAGCCACATGTCCAATGTCCTTGACCTCATTTTCATGGTTTAGTGACTTCATGAAAAAAAAGTTAACATTTTTTGTAATGTTAAATTCTCTCTTATTATAAGTAGTAGGATAACTATGTTTGGCATGTGCGTACCTTGCAAGGTCCTCATGCCCGTCAGACAGTTTTCACTTGACCTTGACCTCATTTCATGGATCAGTGAACAAGGTTAAGTTTTGGTGGTCAAGTCCATATCTCGGATACTATAAGCAATAGGTCAAGTATATTCGGTGTATGGAAGGACTGTAAGGTGTACATGTCCAACTGGCAGGTGTCATCTGACCTTGACCTCATTTTCATGGTTCAGTGGTTATAGTTAAGTTTTTGTGTTTTGGTCTGTTTTTCTTATACTGTATGCAATAGGTCTACTATATTTGGTGTATGGAATGATTGTAAGATGTACATGTCTAACTGGCAGGTGTCATTTGACCTTGACCTCATTTTCATGGTTCAGTGGTCAAAGTTAAGATTTTGAGTTTTGGTCTTTTTTTCTAATACTCTATGCAATAGGTCAACTATATTTGGTGTATGGAAATATTTTATGATCTTTATGTCAGTCGTGCAGGTTTTATTTGACCTTGACCTCATTTTCACAGTTCATTGCTCTGTTAAGTTTTTGTGTTTTGGTCTGTTTTTCTTAAACTATAAGCAATAGGTCAACTATATTTGTTGTATGGAAGAATTGTTAGCTGTACATGCCTGCCTGGCATGGTTCATCTGACCTTGACCTCATTTTCATGGTTCATTGGTCAATGTTTAGTTTTCTTGGTTAATGTTAAGTTTATGTGACAGTTGTAATAAAGCTTTATATTAAGGACTATCAACATAATATCAGTGATTAGTAAAGAAGGCGAGACATTTCAGCGTGTGCACTGTTGTTGGACAACAACTCAAAAATGCTTTAAGCAGTTCGCATGAAACTTTGGTGAATTATTTATAGCTATTGATGTAATCTCCCTATAGATTTTCATAAATTTCAAATATGACATTGAGAAGAAATTGAACTTTATTTGTTTATAGTCTGGCAACAGATTTATTAAGTATTGCGCAACAGCACAGTTTATTGCACAACAGCAAGAAATCTTTAATTGAATATAAATTCAATTCATATAACCTATTTCAAGTTCTTTGACTACATTTATTCAGAAACTATAATATGTCAAATATTTAATTACAATCCAAATTCAGACCTGTATCAAGCTTGAATATTGTGTCCATTTTTGCCCCAACTGTTCAAGGTTGGACCTCTGCGGGTGTATCCAGCTGAGCTCAGCGAATCAGTTTATTTCTTAATTAAGAACTCCTTTTTTCATTCATAAATTACTTGAAACTTGGAAATATAATTTTGCTTGGAGTTATAGTTTCTAAAAAAGTATTGTCATTGAAAGAGTTGACATGTTGCAATGTACATTTATTCTACATAGTTCTATGGTACCAAATCAAAAGTTTATATAAAAAAAAGAAGTCAAAGGTTTCCCATCACAGTTTAGTTACATACATTTTTTTTGTACCTGAGGTCGTTGAATATAGATCATTATATAAATAAGGAGATGAGTTATGATTGCCAATGAAACAACTATCATCCATACTTAACAGTAACAAACCACATTTGCAGAGTTGAATAAAATACAGTTGATAACATTTACTTATTACTAAAAAGAAAATGCCTAACTATTTTAAACAGTATTTGAATATCAATTATATGGTCATTTTTATAAACTTCCTGTTACAAAACTTTTAATTTTTCGAAAAACTTAGGATTTTCTTATCCAAGGAATAGATTACCTTAGCCGTATTTGGCACAACTTTTTGAAATTTTGGGTCCTCAATGCTCTTCAACTTTGTACTTGTTTGGCTTTATAACTATTTTGATCTGAGCGTCACTGATGAGTCTTATGTAGACGAAACGCGCGTCTGGCATATTAAATTATAATCCTGGTACCTTTGATAACTAATTTGACTATAAACATAGATAAAAAAGGTACAAACTGGACATAATGCACTAGTTCATAAACAAGTGAGAACAATCGCCTTCATATAGTGCTCAGAATATGACATTCATAAAACTTGTTCAATATCATTAGAGAACTCTAAATCTTAAATACTGAAAGCCACCTCTGATAAGTACACTGTACTATGCAAGATAATGATATAACTGGACTAAAAATACACACAACCTGTAATTAACTGCCTTTACAGCGCTTTCGCGCTTTGATTACTATTGAGGTACCCATCCTGTCACAATAATAATAAAAGCATTGCAAAATTTTGTAAATTTATAGTATTAGAAACCACAAACACAGAACAGGTCCAATTTAAGATTGACATATTTCACTTTTTAACATTATATGAAGAAATATTTATCAGTATGTAATAGTCCAATATACTGAAAAAACACACCTGACTGAAGATTAATTTTATTTAAGGTTTAGAATTGACAAGAATGACGAGTGAAGTGACAGTTCCTACTGAGTACTAGAAATATGCTATTACTTTAGTTGAAGTACAAAGTTTTGTTCCTAATCAGATTTGTTGTACCTGTATTGCTCATTCTTCTATAAATGTTTTCTGGGGATTTGTTTAGGTGGACCATAAACTTACTCTTGCAAAGTGATAAAAAATTACTAGGTTGTCAAACATTATTTACGTTTTCGTTTGAGTAAATAAGTTTACCTTTAGTTTCCCCTGTATAATCCTGGCTATCTTGACCCTTGACATGTATAACCTGTAAATTATTAGTCTACTGAATATTTAATTTGTTTGGAAGACTGATATGGTCTGGAGTGGGTGTGTATTGTGACAAGAAATGATTCTGATAGGCCAAACAAATATTTTTTTAGTTTCCTTTTCATATGATATTGAAGCTTTCATATTTTGAGGGGAATTTTCAAAAGTTGTAAGATACTGAATTTCAAAAAAATTAGTGTGATCTGAAAATCATATTACACTTATTATTAAAATGCCAAGATATTCACAAATATGTGAAATATTTTATAAAGTATATAAAATTTAAAATAACATTTTCACAAAATGACTCATAGAATATGGTAAATAATTTTCTATTAAATGAAAAATTTATATAGTAAATCTTCGGTGTCATATTGTATCTTTTATAAACTGTGAAAATATATTGCTACTTAAAAATCTTTTTTGAAGAATACATAACAGAAAATGTTTATCTTGATTAATTTACATGCATTGTTACCAAGTAAGCTTCCTGTGAAAAGAAAGCATTCTGTTACCAGGGGAATGTTTGAATAGTGATAGAAAGTTATTAAAATATTTATACCTGAAGCTAAAATGTAAAAACAGTATTGTATTTAAAATTCACAATTCTCTTACTACTCAAAATATAATTATACATCTTGTACTAGAATGAAGATATTCTTTTACCCATCTCTTTATCAATGAAAAATTTTGTCTCCATTTTCTCTTTTTACAATTTGTGAGGGACAGACATTGAAATTGAAGTCAATAAAAAGAGAGAAATTCTGAAAAGTGATTTGAACCAGTTTAACTGGTTACATATGGAAAAAGATATGTAGTTCTTGAGTGTGAGACCTTTTGATTATGCGTTAGGACCTTTCTGAAGTTAGATATAACTTATGGTGTAAAAGTCTTGGAACTTAAACAAAGAAAATCAAAATCACACCCTTCACTTTTTTATTTATGAGATGGGCACCACAAAATGGTATTTATCCCAATTTCTTGGGTCTTGTACAAAGTCTATGTGTTAACCATATATGTACCGCAACAAGGGGGGTCCATTTCCCCCAAAACAGCCTCAGAGTCAAGAAGGCATGTCTTTATATACTTAAATGGCTAAGCTTTACTGTAAAACATGTGAAAATGGATATCTTTTATAAGAAAATCATTCATCTTTTTGAAATCCTCAGAAATGTACTGAATTATTGTCTCCCTGTACTCTAATTCAACTACAGCTTTTCTCTATTCAGTGACCAATTTATCCATGAAGTTTGAGGGAAAAACTGTGATGAAAGAAAAGGTACACATACATAGATATTAGAAAGTGTTAATTGATTGTGAAAGAATAAAATAATACGCGTAATCATTTAACAACTCATATAACAAAGTTTGATTAACACGTTCTCCATTTTTGGGGAGAAATTCACCATATCCAGAGTTATATAATATATACAACCTCCAAGGTTAATACATAGCTAGGCCTCATATTTTCCTTCAAAAATATGGTAAAATAATGGGTATGGGATTAAAATTTTCAATTTTTTTCAATTATTAGTATTCAAACCCTGAAAATTCTTGTTTACATAGTAAGTATTGATCAATTTGATTATATTTAACACAAAAAACTTAAAAATTTTTTCTCATAAACTTACAAAAATAAATTGTAATGCATACTGTCATACTGAAATCCTTGGTAAAAAGGTTAGCTCTGATTTATTAAATCTATCCCTAAAATCATGGTAAGAAAAATTGTGTTGTTTAAAATTCTTATAAAAAAGACTTTAAACAGAAGTCATATTTGAACTTGTCAGATTGTATAGACAGAAATATGTCTAAAGAATGTTGTTTATTAGCCTTTTTCTCTTTACACAATTATGATTCTGCCACAATTTTAATATTAACCTGATCAAAATTGTCATCAATAAAAATTAACATTTCTCTTACATCTGTATGTGTTTTGAATACACAAAGTAAATGACAAATATGTTGAAAAATTTATCAATAATATATTATCAATGCAGAACATCTGAGAAGTCACACTTAAGTAATTTCTATTTGTCATGTCTTAGTGAAAATGGTCCACCTATTTTTATTAAGTCTCAATAAAGGCCATATATGATTTTTTATATTAAGTTATAGTTTCCCTTTAACCCTTGAAATTCAAGAAATATTGTGTGAATATAGACTGTATTTGTTACATATAAACAATACAAAACTTGATATAAACAAAGCATCTGGTATGGATAATATAGGACCAAAAATCCTAAGATTAAGCGCCCCTGTTATTGCATCACCTCTCACATACATATTTAACCGAATGATAGATACTGGTATATATCCTTCTTTACTGAAGAATGCTAAGGTAACACCAGTTTTCAAGGATGGTGACAAGCTTTTAGCAACAAATTACAGACCTATATCTGTTCTTCCAACTTTATCAAAATTAATAGAAAGGCATGTTTCTAATAACATGTACAAATACTTATCTAAACTTAACCTTTTACACCCTACACAATCTGGTTTCAGGCCGCAGCATTCTTGTCAAACTGCACTTATTAATATCATTGACAAATGGTTGCAAGAAATGAATGATGGTAATTTAAACCTAGCAATTTTATTAGATTTTAAAAAAGCTTTTGATTTGGTAGATCATGACATTCTTTGCTTAAAGCTTGAAATTTATGGATTTAGTGAGGCTACTGTTAGTTTTTTCAAGTCATACCTGAATAACAGAAAACAGCAGGTAAACATTTGTAATGTTTACTCTGAACAACAACATGTAAAATTTGGTGTCCCCCAAGGTTCTATACTTGGTCCTCTATTGTTTGTGCTATTTATAAACGACCTTCCCTTATGCATTGAAAATTGTGAAACAGACCTATATGCTGATGACACCACTCTTCATAAATCAGGGAAAAACATAGAAAATATACATGATGATGTTCAAGAAGATTTATACAGGGTTGAAGAATGGTGCAAAATGAATAACATGTTCATTAATGCAAATAAAACAAAATGTTTGGTTACTGGAACAAAGCAAAAACTATCAATTCAGACTTATCAACCAAACTTAATAATAGATTCAAAAGTATTACAAAATTCTTCATGTGAAAAATTATTAGGTGTTAAAATTGACAGCACACTTAACTGGAGAAATCAAATTGACCAAGTTTGTGCTAATATATCATCCAGAATATACCTTCTTTCTAAAATAAAGAAATTTTTAGATATAAATGCAAGGAAAACATATTACAATGGATATATTCTGCCCCTGATTGACTACTGCTGTATTATTTGGGGTGAATGTAAAAATGAAGGGATAGCAAGAATTTTAAAACTCCAAAAAAGGGCAGCAAGATTAATTCTAGATGCAGATCCTTTATCCCCCTCAGCCCCCTTATTTAAAAAACTTGGGTGGATGACAGTTGACAATAGAATAAAATACCACAAATATTTACTTCTATATAAATGTATGCATATGGAAGCACCAATGTACCTAGTTCAAAAGTTTAAACTGAAATCAGATAATAATCCTTACTCCCTGAGAGGCGTCACTCAAGGTAATCTGATAGTTCCTAAGCCAAAAGCTGAGCTATTTAAGAAATCTTTTGTTTATTCTGGATCAGTGTTATGGAATGGACTACCACACAAAATGCGTAAAGCTCAAAACACTTATACTTTTAAACAAAGTATCAAGAAGTACTTAACACAGTCCTGATAAGATTATATTTTCTACAATGTATTTGTATATTCTTTTATTTTTATTTGTATTTGATTTTTTGACTACATGTACATCTTGAACAGCCTTATATCTTATCATGTTAGTAATATTACATTGAACTAATTGACTGTAAATTAACTTTGTGTAAATATCTGTTTTTGATTGTATTGTAATTTGTATGTGAGGGCCTCAGGGAAGATTAGTTTATTGTAACTAACTGAGTTTACCCTCTTTAAATAAAGAATTTATTATTATTATTATTATTATAATATATGCATTCTTTAACAAGCAACACTAATGCAAGATTAATTCGTTTGATTCCTGCACATGTTGTAGTTATGAATATTGCTATGAATAATTATAAAAGCAATTCTAATTATTGCAATAATCATCTTGTCTCATTTTTGGCATTTATAAAAACTTAAACTTCTCAAGAGAATAGTAATCATATTTGCTTGGCCTTATGTAAATAAACTTTTCAATGGCCTTAGATGCCAAGAAGATTATTGCTTGATGTTTCAATATAATACATAATATAAATGTATGTAAAAGTGACAGGATGATGGGTTTCCTTACACTGTATTGTCATCTCATGTTCTTTATGTAACAGCTTATGACTGTGGGACCATATGGGAATTTGTATTTTAGACTTTGTAATGTATCAGAGAAATATACAGTGATGGTAATATGCCAGGGCTTTCATTTCGTGACAAAATTATTATTTAGAGGATTAAGAAAGCACATCATTGTTGAAAAATGATTAGATTACGGTAAGTTTGATTAATTTTCATCATTTTTTTTTTTACTCAGATATTTTTATTGTTTTCAAAAATTCACTTTAAGATAAAAATCCTGGAAATGGAAATATTTACTTTTACTTGAATTAAAAAATAAACTTGACATAGTTGAAAGCTTTTTAGAATAAAGATTTGTCTGTTTAGAGGCTGTTTCATGGAATAGTTGTAAGATAACTTATAAAAACAAAATGAATAAATTTCGATTTTGATTTTTGAAAATATTTTTTAAGTCAATTTTAGAGGAGTGAAAGGGACTTTACATGTTTAATGAAATTTGTTGCATGACGACTTATACACCAAAAACATTTAATCTACAAATAATGGAAATAGATAAAAAAAAAAAACAACATGTAAATGCATACCATTGTAATACACAGCATATATATATGTATGGTTACATGTTTATGACAGATGTTACTGTATTGATTACACATAGTACATTAGACATATATAAGGTGCATTATCAGCATTTATTCCACTCCAACAATCCTCTGTTTATTTTTTTCTCTCTGTGTGATAAATATTTAAGATATTCTCTAGTTCTACTGTTTATTATCTTTCTTCCCTCTATCAAGTACATGATCACGCTGGGTTTGTTTAATTGATCATTTGAAATAAGTACATGTGATAATAAACTGATGGGGAGCACTTTTTCTTTAGAATATTAGGAGTTAATTGCACCCAGGATTTGCAACTCTGTCAGGAGTTAAATTGACTAGACAATTTTCTGTTTGAATCCTTCTTGGTTTTGATGCTCCTAAATATTTTTTAATATATTTTGCTTCCCAAGTACTTGGTCTTGATGGTTGACCTGTTGAGGGTCATTTAAGAAACGTGTTCTGGTGTTTTGCACATTGAAAATGGTACTGTACGTTTAAATTTTACCAAGAGAGCTCACAACAGGAATGAATTTGTTCCTTTTCTTTGACAAATAATGCAAGTAAAGTTTTGGTAAATTCATGAAATTGCAAAACTACTTAATATAACTGTCAATTTCATGATCTTTCCTATAGCATATAGCTTTGAATGTGCCTTCAGGTAATAAATTATCTATCTGATTATTATGAGTAGTGAAAAAACCATGTGCATAAAAACTGACAAATCCACATGTGTGTGGTAATATCAGTATTAAATATTAGCAGAGAGAATTCCTTTTCCAATTAGTAACAGGTTATTTTCAGGTGATTTTTGTGGTGATATTATTATCTCATTATTATACTGATCTGTATATTGATGAATTGTTCAAGTGATACCTCTACAAACCAATCAATTAAACATGATCTATTTATCAAATGTTATGTAAATATCTATTTCTGCTGAATAAGATCTTCTGGGTTTTCTAATTTGCTGAATGAGCACAACTAATACTTAACTTACAAAAAGGTGAAATAATTCCACAGAATGAATTGTTTTGACATCAGATTGCTTGAACTAAAAATTTGATAAGACAATGCCATATTTTTCTTAATGTTAAAAACTATAATTCTGCAATTGATAAATAATGGTTCTGGTTTTTGCAAAATATTCTAATTTAGAAATGTTAAGCATTTATTCTGTTTGGGATTTCAAGTTGGATGACATCAACATTACAGTGGATTGTTGCTTTGTGAATTAGCAAGTAAAAACAGTTGCTCAATCAAGCATTTGTATCAAAATAAAAATTACACTTTATGGAA
Source organism: Mytilus californianus (assembly GCF_021869535.1). Classification (NCBI taxonomy): domain Eukaryota; kingdom Metazoa; phylum Mollusca; class Bivalvia; order Mytilida; family Mytilidae; genus Mytilus; species Mytilus californianus. Next base: position 93,092,265 of record NW_026262668.1, read on the forward strand.
CTGTCTGAGTACCTCTGCTCAGTACCAAAATTTTGAATGCGAAGGATGTAAGAGATGATCTATATGACCAAAGGATTAACAATTTGAGACATCACATTTTATTTCCCTATTTAGTATCTATAAAAATCATTAATATCATAGAAAGAAGACTGTTAAATTGACATAAATGTTCCTGCTTCGTCCATTACCATTGTTTTAGTAGGTCTATGGCTGAAACTATTGTGTTTTTATGGTATTTTGATAGACACTATTGGAAGTTATAATGTAATTATTTCAGACCAACATATTTATTAGTTAGTTTGAATCAAATTGATTGTCATGACCTTCATCTTTGTAAAGGTTATTTTCTAAAAAGGTTTGACTATATTTTGTATATTCATAGATTTCCAAGGTTTTTTTTTGTTTTTATCTTGATTGTGTTATTATAGCACATTGATGGTAATTGTACAAAATAATTAATACAAATATGTAAATTCCCTGAAAAATTGGGTGTCTCAATTAAAATCGATAGACTTTTTTTTATAATTTGCCAAAATGTAGTTTATATCTTGCTGTTTTCAAAAGTATAATAAAAAGTATCTGTCACACGTCGTAATTAAAATCGATAGACTTTTTTTTTATAATTTGCCAAAATGTAGTTTATATCTTGCTGTTTTCAAAAGTATAATAAAAAGTATCTGTCACTGGGCTTTTTTTCAAGCTACAGGTTGTGCAAAATTGTCAGATTGTGCATAGATTGTGCATGAATAACCCAATATTGTGTGATATACAGAAAACTAATATATAGAAAAATTTTAGATGAAATATGAGAAGATAGCTCTTATATGTGTTTTCAGAAAAGAAAAAGAAAAATTTGGGTCATGGAACTCATTTTCTTGCTAAAGTAGGTTAATTCATAAAACATTCCTTTATGAAAGTTACATTATCTGAGTTATCTCCCCTCAAATGGCAAAGTTGAAAAAATCTTAATCAAATAAAAAATGTTCTGCTTTTTGTAAAAATATGATAAAACACATAATTTTCTTCTTTAGATGAAAAGTCTTACAAAGAAATTACGTTCTTCTATCGAATTTTAACATTTCATTAAAGATCTAGACCAATTGTTTCTGGTATTTTACAATTCAAGATGAAGGATGATACCCATGTACTATAACTTGGTAAATATCATTTTGCATTTATATAAAGTTTTTAGTTGAATTTCAAACATGTCAACATTGGGAAAAGAACTGTTCTTTACAACTAACTTGGACACAGATATGAAATAAATGATATATGACCAAGATTTGGCATTAGGTAAAGGGAAAAGAATTGTCCAGAATATTAGTGTAAACTTTCATTTAAATTAGAACTTTTTACATAAAGACAAACATGAAAACATGACATTTAAGTAAGTTATTAGAAGAAAAAGACCAATTTAATATCCAACGTTGAGCGATAATCAGTATGTTGGTAGCTGTATCCTTATAGAGAAATCTGACAGTAATGGGCAAATCAATCAATGTTTGCATTCTGTTATGGAGAATTGCTTTTATTTTCATCTGCAGCAGTTGATTGTATTGCCTAGAAGCATTGCTTAAACTATATCAATATATAGAAAACTAGCTTAATTCCTGTTAGATGATGTGTATATTGGTAATTAACACAATGGAATAATTTTCTTGTGAAATTTGAAATATTAGCCTCAGGTAAGCTGTTATATGGTGAATGTATTCTATGGATTGTAGATTTTATCATTTAATGGAAAACTGAATGTTGTATGGTTTCTTATATTATGGGATTTTTAACAAGTAGAAGGGATAAAATGTGGGGTAAACTCAGAAATAGCACAAATGTTTAACTAAATAATTTATAAGTAATAGGGTTTTATTGTACTACTTATGATAAATATAACAGAATATTAAAATGCACAAGCTTGCAAGTGAGAGACACACTATATATATATGATCACTAAAAATTCATTTGAAATAGTACCAACATTTTTAACCTTCAATTTTCATAGTGTATTGTGGTCTGTGTAACAACCTAACATAACATTATATTACATGGTTATACAATAAATAGAACTTTCTACATCCTACTTAAAAGAAAACACTTTCTTTCAAGACAAAAGTCAATGAAATCCCAAAGATCAATGAACTTGCATGGTTGAACTGCAGCATTTTATCCTTAGAACTGTAGATTGGCATAATTATCTTTCCATTGCCAAATCATATATAAAAAAGCCTAGTATTCTGTATTTAATATTCATCATATGATTTTATAGCAATTGTTGATTATCAATACAGACATGCATCAAAGGCAGCATCCTGGCATGTTTTTATTTAATCTTCATTATTGAATTCTCATTAATTCAATTTGCATGTAAAATCTAAATCATTAATTGCCAAAGAAAATATCTGTTCTAGCATTGGGGCCAATATATAGTGCATCCATTTTATATCAATTTCAATCCAAACATTTAACTTTAACAAGTAAAGTTTGGTGGTTCAAACATGTAAATAAATTTCTTACACACTGTGAAATGTCCACTAGTAGTTTTGAATCTGCAAAAGGGCTTGCTTTTTTATAATCCAATGGAACTCTTTATTTATTATTTCATAAGTATACCAAAAATATGACTAATAGGACTTAGGTGTCTACCTGTCCTTCTGTCTGGTCTTGTAAGTGTTCTCACCTGTACCATTCTTGCCTGATTTTTGTCGAGCCTGCGACTTTTGTCGCAGAAAGCTCGACATAGGGATAGCGATCCGGCGGCGGCGGCTACGGCGGCGGCGGCAGCGTTAGCTAACTTCTTAAAAGCTTTATATTTTAGAAGATGGAAGACCTGGATGCTTCATACTTTGTATATGGATGCCTCATGTTACGAAGTTTCCGTCAGTCACATGTCCAATGTCCTTGACCTCATTTTCATGGTTCAGTGACTACTTGAAAAAAAAGTTCAGATTTTTTGTAATGTTAAATTCTCTCTTATTATAAGTAATAGGATAACTATATTTGGTATGTGCGTACCTTGCAAGGTCCTCATGCCCGTCAGACAGTTTTCACTTGACCTCAACCTCATTTCATGGATCAGTGAACAAGGTTAAGTTTTCGTGGTCAAGTCCATATCTCAGATACTATAAGCAATAGGTCTAGTATATTCGGTGTATGGAAGGACTGTAAGGTGTACATGTCCAACTGGCAGGTGTCATCTGACCTTGACCTCATTTTCATGGTTCAGTGGTTATAGTTAAGTTTTTGTGTTTTGGTCTGTTTTTCTTATACTGTATGCAATAGGTCTACTATATTTGGTGTATGGAATGATTGTAAGGTGTACATGTCTAGCTGGCAGGTGTCATCTGACCTTGACCTCATTTTCATGGTTCAGTGGTCAAAGTTAAGTTTTTGAGTTTTGGTCTTTCTTTCTAATACTGCATGCAATAGGTCAGCTATATTTGGTGTATGGAATGATTGTAAGGTGTACATGTCTAGCTGGCAGGTGTCATCTTACCTTGACCTCATTTTCATGGTTCAGTGGTCAAAGTTAAGTTTTTGAGTTTTGGTCTTTTTTTCTAATACTATATGCAATAGTTCAACTATATTTGGTGTATGGAAATATTTTATGATCTATATGTCAGTCACGCAGGTTTTATTTGACCTTGACCTCATTTTCAAGGTTCATTGCTCAGTGTTAAGTTTTTGTGTTTTCGTCTGTTTTTTCCTAAACTATAAGCAATAGGTCAACTATATTTGTTGTATGGAAGAATTGTTAGCTGTACATGCCTGCCTAGCATGGTTCATCTGACCTTGACCTCATTTTCATGGTTCATTGGTCAATGTTTAGTTTACTTGGTTAATGTTAAGTTTATGTGACAGTTGTAATAAAGCTTTATATTTAGGACTATCAACATAATATCAATGATTAGTAAAGAAGGCGAGACATTTCAGCGTGTGCACTCTTGTTATGAAATCTACATCAAAAGTATATACCAGCAAGGTCTTGGAAATGTGCCGACTTATTATTTACATGAGTTATTCCCCTTGGAAAGAGAAATATTATATGGAAAATAACACTGTTAGCCATCTCATGCCTACATTTCTTGTAAGATATTTGATTTAAAAGTTCAAAGAAAAACATTTTTATGCCCCCGCCTTAGCAGAGGGGGCATTAAGTTTTACCCTTGTCCGTCTGTACGTATGTCCCAAAATTGGTTTCCGTTCTGTAACTTTAGTTTGCCTCGACCAAATGTTATGAAACTTATACACAATGCTTATTACCACAAAACACAGATCAAGTTTGAATTTTGGTGGTGTCACTTTTATCGTTTTAGAGTTATGCCCCTTTACAAATGGAAAAATTGCTGAATTTATCGTTTCCGTTCTCTAACTTTAGTTTGCCTCAAACAAATGTTATGAAACTTATACACAATGCTTATTACCACAAAACACAGATCAAGTTTGAATTTTGGTGGCGTCACTTTTACCGTTCTAGAGTAATGCCCCTTTACAAATGGAAAAATTGCTGAATTTATCGTTTCCGTTCTCTAATTTTAGTTTGCCTCAACTAAATGTTATGAAACTTATACACAATGCTTATTACCACAAAACACAGATCAAGTTTGAATTTTGGGGGCATCACTTTAACCGTTCTAGAGTTATGCCCTTTATAAATGGAAAAATTGCAAAATTTTTATTTTCTTCTAAAAATCAAGTAATTTTTAAAATTGGAGTTATCTTCCTTTGGCCATGATTATAGTTGAATCAACTAAAATCAATGCTTTATACAATGCAATGTTTAATTTTGACTTCCACTGATAAAACACAGATCAAGTTGAATTTGGGTAGTGTCACTTTAACCATTATTGAGTTATGCCCTTTATAAATCGAAAGATTGCAAAATTTTTAGTTTCCATTCTGTAACTTAAGTTTGCCCAAACCAAACATTATGAAACTTCTACACAATATTCATTACCACAAAACTAAGATCAAGTACAAATTTTTTGTTTCCGTTTTTTAACTTTAGTTTGCCTCAACCAAATGTTATGAAACTTATACACAATGCTTATTGCTACATAATACAGATTAAGTACGAAATTTGGTTGCGACGCTTTTACCATTCTTGAGGTATGTCCCTTTATAAACATAAAAATTGCTGAATTTTTCGTGTCCGTTCTCTAACTTTAGTTTGTCTCAACCAAATGTTATAAAACTTATACACAACCGTTCTAGAGTTATGCATGTTTACAAATAGAAAAATTGCTGAATTTTTAGTTTCTGTTCTCTACTTAAGTTAGCCTCAACCAAATGTTATGAGACTTACACACAATACTTATTACCACAAAACTCAGATCAAGTTCAAATTTGGGTAGCGTCACTTTTACCGTTCTTCAGTTATGTCCCTTTATAACTATATGATATGCAAGCGGGGGCATCATCTGTGTCCACATGTGGACACTATCCACATTTTTTTAGTTGTTGCCCTTGGAAAGATAAATAGCTACGTGCAATAAGGGGACATTGGTACACTGTTATTTTATTAATGAGGAAACAATTCTTTGACTAGTGAAGTAGAAATCTATCTGCTGGGAGTAACCTGTAACTGGGTTTTATTAGCTAATCTTTTTTGACAGATTTTCTCTGGATATGAAGTAAAGTGGATATGCATATTTACACTTTCAGTCATATGTCTAAAGATAAATGAATTGTTAAGTAGCTTTAATCAAAGTTTCAATGACTTTATGCTAGCATATAATTAGAGATTTTTTTTATTGACTATTTAATTGACGGTTTGAGTGTAGTTCGCTCACCGTTTCTATTTACACAGTGACAAATTCATGTATTCTGAGATAGACTTCAGTTAAATGACTTTGCCTATTTGCAGCATATAAATAAGAGCTAAAATTAAATTTGACTTCAGTTTACCCATACTTGTACTGATATAAATGTATTACCCCTGGGTTGGGATGGGGAGCAGTTTTCTGAAAAGAGTTTAGAAAATGTGATCAATTTTGGAACCAGTGCATTGGTTTAAGCTAATATAAGAAGTAACTGCTTTCTGTAATGCAGCTTTGGTTTGACTTAAGCCAGTCTCCACTACCCACATGCAATTGCAGGGACCACTCGAAGATGGTTATATGAAGAATTCATTTAACAGCTGATATAAATAAATTGGTTTTATGTCTGAAAAACTGAAATAACGAAAAGCCATCATTGAATTTCAAGTAATAGAAGTCGAAACTTTAAACATGAATAAGATAAAATTTCAGAACCTCTCACTTTAATAACCTGTATAATTCTGTGCACTTCAATGGAAACATTGACTACAAATTTGAGTTAATTAGGCATGAATATCAGTTAAATGTATCTTCCATAAAATAAGTTTGGTTGTGCTTGATGACATAGAAAATTTGATCAATAATCTGTCATTTTTTTTCAAAATCCTTATCTTAACAATTGATTCTATGTAAATTTAGTAAGTAAACTATTTTCCTGTCAAATTCTTTAATTGTTTAAAATGGTATGTATAAAAAAAGAACAAGTGTCACAGATGAAATTAGATTCTTGAGTACTATAATATTTCTTTCCTTTAAGTATTGTGTTGAAGTGGCTTAAGCCATTAACTTTTGACATGATGTACTTGTGTATCTCCAACAAAGGTCCCTGCAGCTTTTATGGTCAAATCAGATACACATACTAACAGATTTATTATCATAATTAATAATTCATAAACTGTTTATCTCAAAGAAGATGATATATTTATCTGCCACTTTCTTTTTGGTTCATTTACTATTCTACTAGGTTTGGCAGTTTTTTATGTTAAGATATATGAGCTGATGATAATGAGAGCTATGACTAACACTAATTTATTTCTTTAACTAATTTCTATCTATCTTTGGTGAATAACATAGAAAGTATAATATAAAGATAAGAAGATTTGGTATGATTGCAAATGAGACAACTCTCCACCAGAGACCAAATCACAACTATAGGTCACCTTACAGCCTTCAACTATGAGCAAAACCCATAACAGATAGTCAGCTATAAATGGCCCTGAAATGACAAATGTAAATCAATTCAAACGAGGAAACTATCTACCTGATTTAGTTACAAAAACAATGAATGAAAAATGAAAAAAAATACATATATACAGCAACAATTGACAACTACTGGAAAGGACTATTTGTGGTAAAACTAAAGGATATATGGTTTTTTTCTTAATCAAAATAACACAATTTTTGTCGAGCCTTCGACTTTAGTCGAAAAAGCGAGACATAGCGATCCTACATTCCGTCGGCGTCGTCGTCGTTGTCGTCGGCGGCGTCCACAAATATTCACTCTGTGGTTAAAGTTTTTGAAATTTTAATAACTTTCTTAAACTATCCTGGATTTCTACCAAACTTGGACAGAAGCTTGTTTATGATCATAAGATAGTATCCAGAAGTAAATTTTGTAAAAATAAAATTCCATTTTTTCCGTATTTTACTTATAAATGGACTTAGTTTTTCTGCCGGGAAATATTACATTCACTCTGTGGTTAAAGTTTTTAAAATTTTAATAACTTTCTTAAACTATCCTGGATTTCTACCAAACTTGGACAGAAGCTTGTTTATGATCATAAGATAGTATCCAGAAGTAAATTTTGTAAAAATAAAATTCCATTTTTTCCGTATTTTACTTATAAATGGACTTAGTTTTTCTGCCGGGAAATATTACATTCACTCTGTGGTTAAAGTTTTTAAAATTTTAATAACTTTCTTAAACTATCCTGGGTTTCTACCAAACTTGGACAGAAGCTTGTTTATGATCATAAGATAGTATCCAGAAGTAAATTTTGTAAAAAAATAAATCCATTTTTTCCGTATTTTACTTTTAAATGGACTTAGATTTTCTGCCAGGAAACAACACATTCACTCTGTGGTTAAAGTTTTTAAAATTTTAATAACTTTCTTATACTATTTTTGATTTGTACCAAACTTGGACAGAAGCTTGTTTATGATCAAATGCTAGTATCTAGAAGGAAATTTTTGTTTTCTTCCAGTTAACATTACATTCAGTCTGCAGTTAAAGTTTTTAAACATTTATTAGATTCATAAACTATCCTGGATTTTTACCAAACTTGGACAGAAGCTTCTTACAATCAAAAGATAGTATCAAGAGGAATATTTTTATTGATTTACTTCCTCATTTTTGTTGAGCCTGTGACTAACAGAAAAAGTAGGCGAGACACTGGGTTCCGCGGAACCCTTACGAATTTTTTTTACACATAACTTTAGGATGTGCTTTGCTTTAAAGCATGAATATAATGAGCTAAAATCAAACTATTTGCGTGAAGATATAAGAGCACAAAAGAGAACCAGATAAATAGAAAAAATCCTGCTTAAAATATTTAGGGTAAATACATCTTGCACTTGAAAAGAACTTGCTCTAGTATAACTTTTGTTTACTTGACACATAAGTCTTGCAAGGCCATTTGGACTTTCAGTATAGATTAGTAAAAGTACAAAGGAATCTCCTGTCGCTGTGAGTGAGTGAGTACTTATTTCATTTTGAAAAAAAAAATAGCTGATAATGTTTCTTTTGAACTTAAGAACCATTCAACGAATAAGATATCAGCAGCTCCCTTAGTCTGTACTTGGTCCAAAAACTTTCACTCAAGTTATACAGAATTAATATTGTATCAAGATAAGGCAGCAAACTGTATTTGTTTAAAAATCAATTGATGTGTGGAATGTCACCAGCTATCTGCTTAGTACCTGTGAAAGGTATGTAGACCTTTCAATAGATATTATTGTAATTCTATATAATATCAATATATTTAAGAAATATTTTAATGTAATATTTATATACATGTAAGGTTATTAATATTATCACCATATATCAAATACTATGTTAAAAGCATAGAAGAGATAAATTTTGGAAAAGGTAAACTGAAGAAAAATAAAAGCGTGATGATTGATTGATAGATTGGTGTTTAATGCCACTTTCAGCATTATTGTGGTGTTAAGTGGCGGTCTGATTTTATTGGTGGCAGAAGCAGAAGTCTCTGGAGAAAACCACCAGCTTTCAGTAGAAAAAACTGACAATACTAGTCAATTGAGATTGGAGTCAAACACACCTGCCACCTGTGGGATTCAAACTTGCAACCTCAGTGTTGACTGGCTAGTGATGCAGTAGTTGGACTTACTTAGACTTCTCCGCCACAGAGGCCCCAAAAGGGTGTAGAAAAGTGAACACAAATACATTGGAAAGGTTGGTAGGTCTATTGAATTACTAACTAGGCTAACAAAGAATCCTAAACTAAGGCTCTACAGTTTGTCTGATAAGGTTTGATATCTTTACATCTCTAACTGTTCTATCCTGGTTTTATAGTGGAGCAGAAAACATATTCACCTTTCCTCAGTTACTGGCAAAGACATTGCATACTGAAACAATTGCCTATGTCAAAGTTGTTATAAGCTTGTACATGATCAAATCTGTATAATTAGATATCACAGTTGTGGTTGACTTCCATAAATTGTGATAGGTCAAAATAATGTAGTAATCAGACTAAAAAATCTGCCATTTTGACATTCATTTCTTCATCAGATTTTACAGCATTACACTTATTTTTTTGTTTTTTTATTTACTATTGATTGATTTTTATAGATATTCCATAGGTATAATGTTTTGATATAGATAGTGACAGAAATGGTATATTTATGGTCAACTTATGTTAACAAACATTGGTGACATTGATCTAGTGGAGGACACATAGCCACAGACAATACCTGTTTGTTAATTAATTGTTAACTGCTGTCCAATCATAGCCCATTTGTATTCCCTCTGGATATAAAAGTCCTTTTATTGAACCAGTCTGATAAACCAAAGTCTTTTGAATGATGATGTGATATTTCATATGTTTGAAATCCTTGTTGAAAACACATTTTTAATATTTCAGTTAATACAAATAAGCGAAATAAGTAAAACATAACATTGTTTGACACATTTGGTTGCTATTGATTGAAGTAATCTGTTTATATATCTTTCCATCTCTAGGGGGGATATAAGAAATTTTTATAATGGTTATTTTCATATATTGCTGAATCAGGGGTTTACTTTACTTTCCCTTTGGCAAATCAGGTGTCCATCCACTAGTGAATACAAATTTTACATTACTTTTGATTGAAATGGATTGTAATTTAGAAGTTAGGAGGCATCATATGTGTGAGTGACTATATCATCATGAAAATGGAGAAAAAAAATTGGGAGGACATTGCACAAACAACAATCTGTCAATACACCATTTATTTTTTAGCTGCTTTTTAAACATACCCTGTGTAATAGTGAATGGATCTCCTGGTACTAATATAAAAACATTACTCAGAAGTTTTTTTTTTATTATAACAACTAATTTTGTAAGATAACCGAAGTGTGAAGTAAGTACTTAGGCTACAGGCAGACATGTTAATCATTAAGTGACGGTCTTGTCAGTTTTATGACAGTCATGGCATGACCTGCGGCCAACAGAAACATTAATATCACCCTTAATATAGTAGTGTTGTATATAATCAGTAATAATACTTCTGTAATAAGACAATCTCATTTGGAATTAGCTTCTTTTCTGATATTGTATTGGTTTAAGTATGAGTTTCTTGGATTAATTGATTTACTAAAAATAATTTGTTTTATCTTCACAGAGGGTTATTGAGATGTCAAAAGATTGATTTGTGGCAAGAATATAGAAAAAGTTTTAATTTGTGGATTTCCCAGATCAGTGTAGTTGTACAGTCTATATTAAGTAACTGAGAAGGCATCAAATTTGATACTTATAGATAAAAATTATTTTAACTGACTTAAATGTCATAGATATTTTGAAAAAGAAAAAAACATCAATTTTAAACAATAAGTTAAAATATATGCATGATATGGATTACATTGTGCACAACACTTTTCTAGAATATACAGGTACAATCAAGACTAAAATAAAATTGGGAAATCACATAAAAACATTTGTTAGCATCAAACTGAGAAAAGGCATAAACAGAACATAAGTCTAAAGTCGACTTTGCCTTGGAGAGATGCAACCTTGTTTTTTCAGTTTAATTATATACTAAAAAATTATTAAAATCATCATTCTTAAAATTGATATTCCATACAGAGATTTTGAACCAAATCTGATAATATAGATAATCTCTAAACAAATATAGTAGATAAAAAGAGCACACCTATAATTAGAGTAAATTAGAGGTCAGATTAGCTGAAATATTGTATGTTTACTGAAGATTTGAGATAATTATATGTAAAGCTGCCATTAAATATTTTAGTTGATACAGCCTTTAATCAGTGTTGGTGACAATGTGGATTTGTAAGTTTTGATATCATTGCTATAAGCTTTTCCATACTGACAAAATCAAGAAATAGCAATATAGAGATATTGCTATGACTTCGATATATTCATTTGTATATAGACTATGCCAAATCATCCATAATCTCTTATTTTATATTTTTGCAATGGACATGAAATATTTCCCACAATGTGAGGTCTTTTATGGTGACAACTGAGATACCTTTTCATTTTTAAGATTTTCACTTTGTAATTATAGAGTTGTTGAACTTTGCTAAGACATTTTTGCTCATCCATGATCATGTTATGGTCTTTTACAAATATTTTTGAGGTAATGTTGTGGTTCATGACAACAAATTTCAGTTAGATTATAAAAATCTTAACTTTTGTCATTACTGTGATGGAATGCATAGATGGGTGTGTCATGATTTTGTGGAATAGCAATTTATTTTAAGTGAAATAATATTTCATTTTTTTTTCTTGACTGTCTTGTTACCTTTAGTTCAATTAAAAAGTTTGAGTTATTTCCCTTGGATTGAGATAACAGTTATTTACCCATGTTTAAATTGCTTGACCTATAATGTGACAAGATGACCACAAGGCAAAAATTACTATTTGTTAGCATTCCTTGATTAATAATTAGTAATATAACATTAATAGCTGGAAGGTTGGTATGTGTGACATGGGTTACTGATACTATATATGTTGTTGGTGTGGGAGTAACACAGCTGTTAATGTTGTTATTTTTAGATATTAAAAGTTCAATAAGTGAAGAAAAAACAACAAAGTAAAAGAAATTGATTCTTCTTGAGAGAAAGCTACTATTTATGGACATTTATAACACAAATGTTTCTTGTATACTTAAAACTATCAATTCTTCTGAGGGCTTTTAGCTTACTTTTCTTTTTCAAGTTATAAATTTTGAAGAAAAAATGCAAATTATATCTTTTGAACACCAGCCTCTGGTGAAGTTAGTGATTGGTTAAGTTGTCTTATTTAATAAAACAAAAAGACTTTAAAATTGATATTTGCTGATGTTCCATTTACAAGTATATACTGGTTAGTAAAAAATAAGGTGACTCTGGGTGGTGTGAAATGTCTTTCTGGAGATCGCTTACTGTAAATGAGCATGTTTTGGTTTCATATTGGGCTGTTATAGTTTGACATAATGATAATTAAGAGATAACACAATGTTTGCTTTCTAAAAACCTTTAGTTCTTGAAAAAGCTGAACTGTCAGTGTATCACTGATGTAACCATAAAGCCTATGTCATCTTCAGTATTGTCCTTTTATGGTATTGAAAAATATATAATTGGAAAGGATTACACATATGAAAAGCTAAGGGACACTTAAACCCAGATATGATCAGAATTGTCTTATTTACTTTATAATCAGCTGATTTAAAAATCTGTAGATAAAGTTCTTATGAATAGATATTAACATTAGATTTTGCAAAAACTTTAAAAGTTTGACAAACCTATGAATGAAAGGGCTTACTACACACGACACAAAAGTTGGAATATCGACAATACAAAAATCTATCCATTCATGAGTAAAGCCTTTTGTAAACAATACAACAAAAGACCATGTCAGGGTTGAGAAGATTTAAGAAAGGCTAGTTTGAAATTGACTGGATTTTTACTTATTTTTAATTTCCTGTTTTGGCCTGGGTGTGTATAGGTGTCATATTCATCAGATGTCGTAGGTAATCGTCGTGGATTTCAGGTGAACAGGACTGTGACATAGGTTTACTAATTGGAGAAACATTATTTCGAAAACTTCTGTGCTGAAAAACTGGATTTATTATCTCTGACTGCAGGATTATCAACAAGGTTTAATACTAATAAATCTGTATTGGAATGAATTCTTAGGAGACTATTGAATAATTTAAATTAAAGGTGAGTCAATGTGAAATGGCAGTACATATTACTTTCTGATTTAAAAAATTTCAATGAATTTGAATTGAAAATACTTTTGACAATTCTTTTTATTTTAGAATTCAGCATGGTGTAGTTCCAAGGTGCATGTACTTAATAATGTTCTGAAATAGTCTTCATGATTTTACTTTCAGATGGACAGAAATGTTCAGGCCTTGTAACTTTTTACCTCCTTTTTGTTTTAAAATCTTTATTAAAATGCATTTGTAATGGTTATTTAAGTTATTTTAAAAGTTTTGTCTATTATAGTAGTTAATTCCTTACAATATATCTTCTAAGTTCATGCCATAATGTATGTTGTATTTAAGACAAACTTGTAATCTTAGACACCTGTGAGAACCATGCATTTGAATTGATTCACATCTATTTTCAATATTTGGTATTGTCAACTGTTTAAGTAAATAGAAATGTTAGTGAGCATGCATTCAAATTACTTTTTTGTTCCATGTGTGGTGTGTGGTAGATTTTTGTTGGGTTAAGTCCAAATTTATTATTATAATGAGCTTGTATCCTGTGCTTATTTATGCAAATGAAACTATTTGATTGCTGTGAAACTGAAAGTGCTAATTATGAAAAAGTAGGTTACAAAAAAAAATATTTAAATTTTCTCCAAATATGGCACCTTTTTAATATTACCTTCTTTGTAATATGAGTAACAGTGTGTTTAAGCATTGATTCTACTATCTTTCAGTTCCTTATCTAAGTAGTGATATTATTCATTGATATCAAAGGTGGTATAATCCATTGCTATCAAAAAATTGACAATATTTTATTGATATTGGAATTGATTTTCATGATTAAAGAAATATGTTTTAATAAAAATACAAGATACTTTTTACTGACAATTTAATTTAAAACTTAAAAGTTTAATTTATTTATCAAAGAAACTTTAGACCACATTGCTGTTGTTGGTCTGCTTTCCTAGTGTTTACCAGTAATGAGTGTTTGATAGTGTTTTTTTCATGGCTTGTTAAAGGCTGTATTTATGGTCTGTTGAATGTTTTTGTCCACTGTGAGGACTCTGAAGTAAGTTACAATGAGACATTCAAAAATGATGTTTCTAATATGTTGAGACCCAGGAGATTTATGACTTTGAACTAATGCTCTTTGTTCAGTAAATATTTGTGATGGATTTAAAAATTTGTAATGTTTACGGTCATTGTTGTGGATATTAGTTTTTTGTCAGACATTATGCTCTTGCACGTATGATGAAATACCTAAAGATTTAACAGTTGATTATGCCAATGTTTATAGGAGAGATGTTTTGAAAATGATGAAAAGATAAAAAAATGTATACTGTATTTGATGAAAAGGACCACTAGCTATGACACAGTTTGGATATCTGTCTGTCCATCTTTCCTTGATCATGCAACCTCTTTCATTGTTCATTAATGCTTTGACAATTACCTCATAGCTTACCATATGATGTGCATAATTCGTGGATATAATATAGAAAGAGTGTTGCAGAGTTTCATGCAAACATGTTTGTTAGCCATCAACCCTATCCCCAAATTATATATGTGTATGGATAACCAAATTTAACAAATTTTATTGAGGAATTGTTGATCTGTTTGTATTCAGTAGAAGTAATAATGATTGGAGACGATAAACAATCAATTTAAAAGTACTCATTAAAAATTTTTTAGAGAACCATGATAATATGCATCACTTAATGCTTCCTTGAAAACAGCAACTATTGCTGAAAGAAATTACAGAAATAAAAAAAAACCAGCTGTATATATATTGAAAGTGAGATACAAATATATACTTCAGAAATTATGGGGTCAAGTTATCAGAAGCTTTAAAATTAAAAGTTTTGACCTAAATAAGATACGAGTTTTGATGTAACTTTGACCTATAATCTGGTGTTAATAACATACTTAAAGCTGTATACTCAGAACATTAGATTTATTTAATGTTTAATCTTTTCTTTTCTGATCAAAGGAAGGTTGCCAGAACATTATGGTCTAATCCATAGGCAGAAATATATTTAATTCTTGTTATCTACTGGATATTCTAGACTTTGTTTGACCAGGGTCTACAATATTTGCTTTTATGGATAAAAATGAAATATTGAACAATTAAGTGCTGGATTTGTTAAAACAGCATGTTTAAACAATGAACTGAATTATATTCTTTACACACTATTACACACATAGTTGGTTTTACTTTTGTTAGATTTCTGTTTTTACTAATGGGTCATTTAAATATTTGAGGGATTACCATAAAAAACAATGGACATAAAACAATTACAATGAAATTTTACTAAGAAAAGTTAATTCTGACATGTCTATTCATTAAAACAGCTGAATTGGAAATTAGGAAGTTATTTAGAATCAGTATTTGATATGGAGTTTTCCAATAGAAAGTAAGTATTTCTTACAACATATCTTGGAATCCAGTTATTTTTTTAGAAATAATTTGTTTGATAGACATTTTTTTAAACACAGTGTCTATTAAACATGATAGTTGTAAAGATCGGATGTATGCTTTACATACAATAGCAACAGAAGTCCCCTGAAATGGCGGAAATAGTAAACGGTTTTAAACATTTCAAAACTATGTTAATTTTATTGACACAAATTAATTGACACAATGTTCTTTTTAAACATATCACATTTTACCAGTTGACCACAAATTAACATTACTCGAATAAATCCAAATTCAATCTCCCTTATTTAAAAAATATCTGACCGCATCATCATCTTTGTATAAGAGGTCTTACATAGATATATTTGTCTTTTGAATTTGATTGATATTGACACATGTAGTGTGTGACTTTCAAGTTAAAGCAGGAAATAAGACCTTTTAAACCTATAATATGTTTTATGTTGATACTTGATACTTTCAAACCATTGATTATTACTGAAAGATTTGGGGGGGGGAATAAGAACATTTAACATCGGCATTTACTGGCCTAGCCTAATTTATTATGGCACCATGACAGTTGTTTATGTGTAATATGAATAAAAAGATAGGTGAACTATTATGACGGTGAGACTGCAACCCAACAACATGCAAAAATTAATGTCACATATTTCTGGAAATAGAACTGGGTATACAGAATCAAATTATGGAAAAAATTTATTGACCTATTTCCCTAATTGGTCCAACATTAATCCAGAGGGTGATGGATCTGTGAGATATCTGACCTCTCCTGGTCTGTTTTAGAATTTGGTCCATCATAAACAAGATGGCCTGAAACATATTTAGCATTCATTGGTCCTTCACAGAATTGGACCATATTTAATTCAGATAGTCTAACATATTTACCTTTCCTGGTCAGTGATAGAATTGCACCATGGTTAATCCAGATGGTTTGTGACATATTTAACCTTCCAGGTCTGTGACATAGTTAGACCAGGAATAATTCAATAGGTCTGTGTCATATTTACCTTTTTCTAGTCTTGTCACAGAACTGGACCATGGTAAATCCAGATGGTCTGTGACATATTTATCATTTCCAGGTCTGTCACATAGTTGGACCATGGTTAATTCAAAGGATCTGTGACATATATACCGGTACCATTTCCTAGTCTGTCATAGAACTGGACCATGGTTAATCTAAAGGATCTTTGACATATTTAACCTTTCCTGAAGGGATAAAACATAACTTTCAGTAACAGATCAAGAGTTGATGACCTTTGCTGTTTAAAGGTCAACTTGTAATACCTGATTAATTTTTGCATGTCTCAGCTGTAATGAATGGTGGACAACTCCACAAATTGTTGCTTCAGGGAGAAAGAATATATTAATTTATATATTAATTTATACAAATGTCGGATTTAGGTTTTTTCAAACAGTAGCTAGATTAAAAATTATAATTATTCTGAAATGTGAGATGGAATGAAAAATCTCCACAGTGCTTCTCTACAAACCAAAGTAACAGTACCCAACTAGACTTGCTGAGCTTAATCAGGTAATCTAAATTTTTGTACTAGTATTTTTACCTAAGGGAACAAGATATAAATAAGACTGTGTTTAATATTAGAAGTTAACAGTTGGTTCCTAGACTTGTATTTGACAATTACTGATAATTAATGTTACGGTAAACACAAATAATTTTATCAAAAATGACTGTAGGGAAATTCAAATAACAAAATATCAGTATAGTGTGTCCTTACCAAGGTAGATGGTTTTCTTTTCCTTGAGAAATCAATGACATATTGTTACCGACAGGTTATTTACTTGTACAAAATATCAGTAATTATTTCCTTGAAACCTTTTGGGTTTTTTTTTGTATTGTTTTTGCTTAAATCTGCAAGTTGCTGTATAAATGATGTAATATACCCCATTATGGCCATTATCTACCTTAAGTGCATCTGTCCTGATCTGTTGTCAGTTGGCTCTGTTTTGGGTATCAAGACTTGATTAAGGACATGATCATTTGCAGTCTTGACTTACTATATTTATTTAGCACTTGTCTTATGAAATGCATTTTTTGATAAATTATAGTTCATCAACTTTGATTCCATATTGATGATACTAAGGTTGTTGATAAGTTAAACAACTTTAGCTCAACCCCTCTTCATACATTTAAAACCTTGAAATGGCCATAAAAATTATACTTGATGGATTTTTAACCTAATTTACATGAATTTATGATGTAGAGCCTAATTTAAATATTATATTATTGTAGACAAATATTATAATGGTGTTGTGTCACTGAACTTTGAACAAAGGTTTTGTGTGAAAGATTGTCCTGTTCTTTAAGACAGAATTTTTTAATCAAAAATGTATTCACCACAGCTAAATGTTTTAATTTGGGACATTCAGTTCTTCATTCTTATTCGAATGACAATATTAAGAATGAACGACTGAATATAATAAATCCTAAATAAAGTTAAATGTTTCTGGTATGGAGTCAACTTGTCTGTATGGAAAGGTGATCGAATCCTCTTGATGGTCTTATGAAATATCAATTTTAATTTTATTTATATTGAGGACCACCTCAGGGTGTGGGATTTTCTCGCTGCGGTGAAGACCCATTGGTGGCCTTCGGCTGTTGTCTGCTCTTTGGTTGGGTTGTTGTCTCTTTGACATATTCCCCATTTCCATTCTCAATTTTAAGAGTATTGAAAATTTACTTAGTTCACAGTGTGGAGTGCCACATACACATATACCTTTGAACTTTGATTTCAGGAGTACAATTATTTCTCCAGAAGATACGATTTGTTATAGTTGCAGTAGTGTTCTAAGTTAACTGTAACATAAGAACTATACACTTTTGACAGATTGTTTAACGGTACCTTAGTTGTTCAACAAGTTGAGATTTTATTAACCATAATTTGTGCTAGTTTATCTACCTATTTTCCTTAAAACAGTATGACCATATATGGGCAATCTAATGAATAAAAGTTCAGTGATATGATATGTTTATTATATCTGATATCTATATATAAGCCATTAGGTAATTGATTTTTAGGACAATTTTGTACCCAGGTATGAATGATTCATTTATCTTGGTATGATATGCCTGCCACTTTCACGCCCAGTGAATTTTTTGATTAAAATCAAAAGTTTGTGTCGTCCTTCAATGAATTTCAAATGTTCAGATTTAATGAAGCATGTATTATATCAATCTGATAGACTAACTAGCTTGTTTTGATAAAATAAATGGATGTCACTGGTTTGTTTGACATGACCATTTTGTATCAGTGAACCTTTAGAACTACAGTGGTCAGTTCTGGGGAATTGTGAAATGGATTTTAAGCAAAAGGAGATGTACTATCTTAGTTATTGAAGGACAATTTCTGTCAGGAACAAACTTCATAAAAGGTAAAACATGTAACTTTCAGATACAAACTACTTCAAATGAGCCACACTTTTCTTGATGTGAACAAGTTTTATGACCCCCAGATTTGAGGTAAACTTATCAAGTTTCCATCACTGCCATCCATCCATTCATAGTCCCCTGGAAGAAATAGAAACTCAATTTGTCTGACTAATTACAGGTCTGAATTATAAACAAGTCCATGTCTTCAGGTTCAAGGACTAATGAACTCTGCTCTGGAGATTTTGTGAGTCATGATAGATCGAGCGTAAGCTCAGTTCCATCTCTGTTCTACTGTTTCATATCTAACCAGTTGCCTTAAATGATTATGTTTTTATGACTATCCATGAATATGGTTTTAACTAACCCTTCAGCCTTGGAAAATGAAATAAGTTTATTTTAAAAAAGGGGGCATCAATTCTGTGAAAATTGTTTCAGAAAATATCATATACCGACACTTTGCCTTGTACTCTTACTTATATATTTTGAAAACACCTTTTGGCTCACCATAAACCACAAACATGAGAAAATTTAATTTCCACCTGTATATTATTAATTGCAGGTAAAAATTACATGTGACACATGTTAAGAATATTTAAGTAAAGCAAATGGGTGTGTGATCTGTTTTTGATTGATTGATGCGTAAATTTCAAGTGTAAATTTCCATGTTTTTGATATCATTTATTTCATTAGTTTACTGGATTACGATAATCTAAAGGTAAAGCATAAATTGTGTTTGAAATTTGAAATTTAAATTTTGTATGATATGTTATGTGTCATGGGGCTTTTGAAATGATCTATTGAATATGATATAAGGCCTGTGGTATAAAAGTTAACAACAAATGCATAAAATATTTGTGCATTGTTGTTGTTAAGGACATTGTATGCATATAAAATGTTGATACAGATAATAACAACGAGCTTAAATTTTATAAACAAACTGGTTTTTGAAATAGTTACAAAAAGTTCTTTTTACATAAGAGCTGAAGGCTTTATTATGTGAAACTTCAAATTCTCACCTAACAATTTTATAGCAAAATAAGATGAAATAAAAATCAGTTTGTACTTTATTTTGAAATTATTTGACCAAGTAATTGGGCAGAGAATTTTGACTTCCACAAGGGAAACAAGGGTGAAATGGTGGAGAATGTGAAATTTTGAATTGTAGAAGGTTACTTTATAGGGAACCCTCTTGAAGATTTTATCTAACTTTTATTTTAACATGTAGCGATTAAATTATTACCCACATATCGGACTTGGCTGCCTGTATATCATATGCCCCAAAGTTCATTTTCTGTGAGGAGTCATTAGTTAGCCTGGGTATTTACTTGCATTTACCCATATACTACCTGCTATAGATTACATTTCTATAATAATATTTCTGGCAAAAGTTGAAGAAAAAAAATAAATGTATTTAGGATTATTTATGTCTTTGAAAAACTTTCAGGAAAGCAGTTATTTTATTAACTATAAGTGGTAGTTCTCACACTCATTTCATTACTTGTTGTAACAGTATTTCAAGACCAAGTGACTTGTAATTTATGTAAGATTAAGATTCTAAGGTGTTAATTAACTGTAAATTATTGCTTAAAAGTCAAACATTGAGTACAATAGGTAGGTGAATTGACTTATTAAAGCCTTTAATCTGAGATCATGACCTTCTTAAATGTGGTCAAAGTATAGGATTAACTGTGACTAATGTCAGTGGGAAGTTTTCTTACATAACATAAACCATTGAAAGACATAATAAAAAGTGGACTTAAAAATAAGATCAAAGATAAGACTTTCCTTTATAACTGATATTTAAAGTTTGTTTGAAAAATTCAGACTGATTAAAGAGTTGACTGGGAAGCAGCAATACTGCATTGCCTGAGGTGGATACAGAGAGGGGTGTCTTCTTTTTATATCCTCAGTTTAATTTTAAGAAAGTGTGCATGTTATAAAGGAAAATGTAGCCAAAACAAAAGTGTCAGACCTAGAATTGTTAAATCTTTGAAATACCTCATACAATACAATACAATACAATACAAATAGTTTTACGTCTCACCATTAATATTACAATACATAACATAATACACCAATACATAAAACAATATAAAAAATTAATGCCATTCTAAAAAGAATTATGAGAGAAGGGATTAAAAAAAATATATATATATTGCTGCATGTTATTGGATCTTGTTTATTTGCCAGCATGTTTTTAAATATTTCAGAACAATTCTTTATCCTTTGCTTTGCATTTGATGAGAAAACATTCTTTAAAAAGAAATTAATTTTATGGAATCAGCTGTCTTAACCAGAAAGTAGGCGTAGCGTACTAAATACAAAACAAAAATATCTTATTTTCTTTTTCTATGCAGAAAAACTATTTTATTTCATGTATTTGATTCAATATATGTTATTTGAAAAAAATGAAGATCTGAACAACAGTCCGATTGCCATTCATTCTATGTGTTGACTCAGGAAAGATCAAGTCTTATAATTCTAGTTGGTGCCTTCAGTAAACATGTCTTTTTATGTAGCTCCTTCAAAATGTAGTTTCCTAAATTGAAGACTAGAAATAATTAAAAGTAAGTCTGCAAGACTGTCACTGGTATACTCTTCATCTCCAGCTTCAATTTCTGAAAATAAAACTTGCAAGTTCAAAAATCAGGTAAGACAACACATGCATTCAATTCTTGATAAAAAAAAATAAACAAACTGAACAGCCTGAACTACTGTTTCTCATCTTGAATACCACCATTTTAAGGTCTCCAGTGATAAGAACAATAAAAAATTTGCTATAAGTGTCTTGTAGAATATATGCAATTTTTTTTTATTTGAAATGAAAAATAATTTATTACATAGTTAAATGCCACCAGGTCATCAATGACTATGGTACCTTTTTGGAAAACAAAGCACTGTTCTGTCATGTGGGGGAAAATGTTCATATCATTTACAAATTACTTATAGGATGTTTAGGTGACAGCTAGGGTTATTACAGAATAGAGATATCACAGGATAGTCTCTGTAACTACTGACCAATGCTAATTGATTATTTTTTGTTTTCTGTATGACCATTGACCCATTACTTTAAACATATAGTGTTTACATATGGACAGTGTGTATAAACATAATTATTTCAATTGAAACATGGATACTACAGGTCACAAAACCAATATTATTCTGTAATCGACCTTCTCATTTTGTCTAGAGGGCAACTAAATTTAATAGCAATAAATGTTTTATTAGTTTTGTCTATTTTAAACTGGATTGAATTTGTTTTTATGTCTGAATAAGGACAATATCAAGTTATAGATACAATTTCTTTCTATTAAGAAACATGAGTGGTCAGTGGTATTTGAAATCTAAATAATTGATTAGTAAATCTTCCAACTTTAAATTTATTTGGGAAAGGACTTGACTTTTGTTATATCAGAAGAATGTCTAGATAAGGCCAGAATTAATTGGTCAGGTTTAGTCCTTTTTATAAGGTCACTAGTTTCATTTAAAATCTACAATGTATGACCAGCCAATTGTAATATTTATATGAATAAAAGATCTGATTTATATATCAAGTGACAGCATTCCAACACACACAATGACCAAAAGAGGTCATGATAGGATCTTAAAAAATGGACAAGGGTTTATCATTTTTAGAAACCAACATTTATTTGATAAAAAAACACTTTGAAAAATTCATTTATTATGTGATCCTAGTGAGATTTAATAGAATCAGGGTGCCTAAATGCTCTACCAAGGTTATTGGAAACATAATTCATTCCTTTTGTATGCCCTCTATGGTGTAGTATTTAGTTAAGTATCAGACTCATTTCAAGTTTTAAAAATCATGTGCAAAGCAATGCACAGGTAAACGGGAACTGTTCAGCTTATATTTATCATATAAGGAAACATTTGTGCATGAATTCTTGCCTTTTGTTTATTAGAATATCTTCCATAAAAAATCTTGAATTTTTTGTTGTTGATAGAAAAAGCACACCTGATAGGGAAGTATCTATAAAGCAATTGTCTTTTCAAGACAGGACTGTAGATGAAACATATTTAGATGTAAAGATGAAAAAGTAAAACCTTTAGTTTCTTACTTAAAGGACTATTCAGTGTGTATGGTAAGTGTCTATGTATTTTTTGTGTCAGCATCAGTAAATTTTGAGGTGAATTAAATGAGTTCCTACTATAGGATTAAGAGAAGAAATAGGTTTCTCAAAGATGAGGCAACAACTTAACAGAATAAGACAAAAATGGGCAAGGTTCTAATAGAAAGGAAAATCCTTGTAAAGAAATAGTAAACAATATAATGGAATAAAAGTTCAGGAGCTGTTAATAGTTTTTGACTGAGAAACCAATTAACTAACAAATTATATCTCCACTCTACGAGTGGGTGCTTATTATTGCAATCACCTTGTCAGTCTGTCTTTCTGTCCGTCGGTGCATCTGTTTGTCCATCAGTCCATTTGTTTGTCCAACAAACATTTTTATAACACTTTTATCAGTTACTACTGAACAGAAAAGATTATATTTGGTCAGCAGCTTAACAGTTAAATGAATTGTAATGTGTGAACACTTTTCAGAACTGTCAGACACCCATTCCTGTTTGCAGAAACATTGAATATTCAATATGTTGAATAAACTAAAAAAAAACAAACAAATTTTTCCAGTACTTCTGAACAGAATGACTTCATACTTTGTCATGATATATAGTGATGAGCTGTTATAAAACATGGAAGCACTTCATATGTGGCCAACATCATACTTCTTTTTTTCCAATACATTATGTGTGTTCTTTGAGTTACAAGTTTGGGTATCCGTAGCACAACAACACATGCATTCTTGTTACATGTATTAATTAGAATGATAAATTGGTTAATGTGATTCATGTTTTCTTCATCAATATTTTCAAGTTTGAATCCAGGGATGTGGAAATGCTATAACCGACTCACTCGCCTTGTACATTTTAACACCTGGACAAGTTTGTTTTTTTTTGTATCAGTTACCTGTGGACTAGTAAAAAAAACACTTGACAAAATTAAATTTAATCAAAAATATAGAATGATTTTCACCACTTTAATTAAGATGTATTATTTTATGGAAAAGAAACCAATGATCACCCACAACTTGGTGATCAAATGTCTCATTGATGTAACCCGATACCTCCTTTTATTTATACACATAAACAAATATCACAAGCATCATTTATATTGTGATACAACAATATTTAAGAACAGTTTTAAGAATCATACAAGCTTACAGTAAAATTGATACATGTACCGGTACTTCAATAGTTATTTTTTTATTGGAAATTCAGGGCAAGTTACTTTTTTTCTGGACAAGTCAAATTTACAGTTTTACTTGCCCAGGGACAAGTACTCACCCCTGGAATCACAACAGATAATAGAAAGAAATTATTTCTAGTAGGAAATAAGGCATTTATCAGATGAATGCAAACTTTTTTGCAGTACTTGTATTTTTAAATATCTTTTATTGAATGAAGACAATTTTAAGATAAAATTGTTTGTTTCAGTGTCCAAATAACTATACATATTCAGTATGCCAAATATGAAATAGTGTTTTATTGCCTCAAAAGCAATTGATACGGCCAGAATACTCTTCATTTTAGATCTAAACAAAATAAAGGTTTCCTCCTTTTAGTGGAATTTTTGCCTTTTTATGTTAGACATTCAAAGTAAGACATTTTTTTATCAGTTATTAGACTTGACAGTTAAAAAATCAAATCTCTTATTGAAAAAAAACAGCCCTATGATTTGATCTTTTGGGAATTCCATTTTTCTTAAATACTTTGAATGGTAACAATTAAAATTAGCAACATTGTCTACATAATGCAAAAGCTACGAAACCAGATTTAAATATCTTCTACAAGAAAAAAGATATTTGTTTCAAACAATAGTCTTATTCATGTCCATGTATAATTGAAAATTAATTTTGTAGGTGATTTAGTACACACATCGTAAGGACCTGCTGACAAGGACAGGTTAATCATGTATATATTTAACAAGGACATATATGTGTATATATAATGAGCAAACAAATTGTTGTGTGTTTAAATATTTGATTTATTTTTAAATGCTTCACTTTAAGGATAGGTTATGGTTTACTAAGATTTAAAAAAAAACAATTGTTACAGGAAACTATATTAGAAATTCAATATAAAACATTAATCTATATTTGCCCAAATGAGGAAGGTGTGCCTTTGTTTTCTGTTTATGTCAAGGAAATATTAAAGAACTAATAGCCTGAAAGAAAAATTAAACTGCAATATTAAACATAGTTCTTCAATTCTTTGTTCTGAGCTTGCACATATTCACTTTTGATAAATGGTTTTGGTGTGAAATGTCTGTTTGGTTGACATTTTCAGAATTTGTCAGAAGATAACCCTACTGTTGGTACCAGTAAGGACCAGAACTGTAGAAAATAAAGAAGATATCTATTTTGTACTGATATTAATACCCTCAAACTGGTCTCTTGTTGTTGTGCTAGCCCCGAGTGCGGGAGGACTTGGTTTTGATCCCTGGCTTGATCACACTGTTTAAGAATTTGCTGCTTCTCTGCTAAGCACATGGAATTTGGGGTAATTAAGAGCAAAGACTGGTCTTCTTGGAGTGAAATTAATGTGGGCAGGTAGGGTGACATGTCTTCCTGCAGACTGTTACCCTCTGAACTAGCATGTTAAAAATCATTCTACTACTGCATTGGGTTTGTTTTCATACAACATTACATGTTCTTGACCTGAATATGCATTTAATTTGCTACTCATGAATTTTAAACAGCATTGACATATATGCACATCTTTTTTTTATTATTTATTATAAGAGAGATAACTCTGGTTAAAAATCATAACTTAAAGTATCAAACTCTGAGTGATGTGCATATATATTGAGTAACTATTCAGTTTTATAAACTAAAGATAATGGGTTTCTTTTTTCTTTTTCAGTAGGGCAATGAGTTCCCTGCGGAAGGGGGCTCCTCCTCCTAGAATGAAAAAGAAGAATTCTGACACGGCTGTGATTAGTAATGGCAATGGAAGTACTTCACTATATTATGCAAATGATCCACCAGATGATGAAAACATGAATGAAATAGCTGATGAGAATGTAGAACTGACAGTACTATTGCCAGAGGGGAATGTCAGGGACACAAGTGTCAACTCTAAGTAAGTTTGTACTTATTCTGTTACAGAAAATTAGATGATGTAAATAAACTCATCATAGGTACCAGGATTTTGGAATTTTGAATGACAGACAGTCTATAAAAGACTCATCAGTGACACTCGAATCAAAAAAATTATAAAGGCCAAAAAAGTTTGAAGTTGATGAAGAGCATTGAGGACCCAAAATTCCGAAAGGTTTTGCCAATTACAACTAATGTAATCTTTTCCTGTAAGAGGAATGGCAAAGTGAATACACTTAAACAAGCATTCATAATCAGCAGTGTAGAGTATAATAACCACCTCAATCAACTTCAAAGTAAACATATACACTCCGTCACTCAAACACACAATAGACCAGGAAATGTGTTCTATAATAGTCTGCATCAGCATGTTATATTTGCCTTAGCCACTGTTCTGGTACCAGCTAGAAGGTTATAGTTGTTTTCTGATAATAAAGTAAACAAGATTTACAATAGATCTTAAAACTTTTATAAAACTAAGCAGTACAAGAGAATATACTGTAATTCTCAAGTTCAGAAATGGTTATTGATTTAAGTTTTAAACTGAGGCATGGGAGATAACTCTATTTGGTTTCAGTTATCATCAACACTGAATAAGAAGTCCTATGGGTGAACTGAATAAATTGTTAATTTCAAATTATAGTGTTGACTCTTTTTAGTGGACAGTAATCTGAGTCAATACACATCTCAATGAAATTTTGTATAAATATTTTTTGGTATGTCAAACCATGTTTAACTTGTAATAGAATTGCTGTAACTGCTGTGCAAGTTTTTGAAATGAGGAAGTTGATGTTGCCATACCTTTTTTTAATCTTTAATGTTATCACAGTTCTTTCAGTGTGTAATCAACTCCTTACTTTGTAAAATGAATGTTTGCATTTAACTTTTCTTGATTGTCAGATTTGTAAAAGAGTACAAATAAAACACAACACAATAACGATTGTATACTGAGAGAAAATATTATATGTGTTGTGAGCAATGTTTTTTACCCTTAGTGGTGTGGGAGATGTTAAGTAAACAGTTTCCTACAGAATTCATCCTTCCACACTATTTATCTTTATTTCCTCCTGATTCATAGAGTATATATCAATGAAACTTTGTTGGTCTATATCACCCTGTCTGTTCTTCTGTTTGTCCAGCAAAAATAGTCTACAGGAACTACTTAATAGAAGTACTTTATAAATGGTCAGCACCTTGACAGTGATGAGTCGTGATCTGTAAGCACTTTACAGAACTAGTTCCTTCCTGTTTGCCAATAATTTGAATTTTCAAAATGTTGAATGAAAACAATTATTTTATCACACTTTTCTCAGAAACTATCTTCCAGAATGACTTCATATTTATTCAGCAGCCTTGTGATGAGTTGTAATAGATAAGCCCTTTTGGATCTGTCAGACACTTATTCCTGTTTTCCAATACATTTTTGAACTTTGAATTGCAAGTGGGGTATGCTAAACACAGCAATGTGTACATTTTTATGCCCCCACCGACACCGAAGGGGGCATTTAGTGTTACAATTGTCTGTGTACGTCTGTCCAAAAATGGTTTCCGTTTTCTAACTTTAGTTTGCCTCAAACAAATGTCATGAAACTTATACACAATGCTTATTACACAGACCAAGTTTGAATTTGGGTGATGTCACTTTTACTGTTCTTGAGTTATGTCCCTTTACAAATGGAAAAATTGCTGAATTTTTTGTTTCTGTCACTAACTTAAGTTTGCCTCAACCAAATGTTAGGAAACTTATACTCAATGCTTATTACCACAAAACTCAGATCAAGTTCGAATTTGGGTGATTTCACTTTTACTGTTCGTTAGTCATGTCACGTTATAATGTTATATGCAAGCTGGGGCGTCATCTTGTGTCCCATGGACACATTCCCCATTTATTTATTTTGTTTTTAATTTCAATGATTTTTGGAAACACAGCAAAACATGGGTTTAACCCTATCTAAACAAGGAAGGTGTTTTGTATTTACAACTCCTCTTGAAACACTGACTGCTTTTCATTGAAACTTTCTTAAGAAACTAAACGCCATTGGGCACCTATTTCATATTATGATCCAAATGAGTTTTATGGGGAGTTGCTTAGCAAAAATGACTTTTTCAAATTTTTACAAAAAAGGGGGTAGGGATTGAATTCATATGTGTGTGTGTATACAGATCAAAGAAGTTTTGAATAAAGTTTTAGATATCAACTTGTAAACTAAATGATATACCTGTGAGAAAATGTTAACTACTGAAATTTTTTTATACTGTTTGAGAATATCCAGAGTTGATGAAAAAAGTAAATGAATTCAATCATTAATTGAACATTTCAGGTAGCTGTGGAACTTTATCATGTGCAATTAAACAGTGTTTCCTCAAATTTATTATTTGTTTGTGTAGGAATTTCAATAGAGAATCATAACCTCATCTATTTTTAACAACAAAATAACATTAACTTGACAAAACTGTGTTATATTTACATATCCCATGTCCCTCTCAAAAGACTGGTTGTATTGGGAGATTTTTAAGAAACAATTGGAATAAGGCTTCCAGGGAATTTTTAAAATTTTAGTAAGTGCAAACTTAGGAATACATTTTAATCACATTTGATTTTAACTTAATAATTCACAGATCTCTTAATGTTTGAAATCTTTCCCTCTTTCCCTTTATTATTTGAAGAAGAAAAAACTTTTTGTTCAAACATATTTTTTTCCTATTTAAACTTGTTTTATTTAGTGTCATCTTAAATATAAAAACCCCAAGTAAGTCCAGAGTATCTGTCTTAGGGATCACTTAAACAATGACAGATATCATTTGCCAGGGAGATTATGAATTTAATAAATCATGAGGCTTTGTGTAATCTATAATTATCACAGAATACCTGTAATTAACATAGTAACACCTGTAATTAGAGACTTGTACACTGCTGGATACAGTGAGATGTATTCACCTGGACAAACCTTTACACACCTGGAATTTCTTTTTGAAATCTACACTAGTTCAATTGTAACTAATTTAAAATTGATCAACTCTTGCTTTGATCTTAATATTATAGTCTATTCTATATTGATAGTTAAGGTAATAATCTATATAAAAAGGGAGAATTGCACAAAAATATACTCATAAACACATAAGGAAAGGTTGGATATATCTAGTAAGTATCAAAATGAAAAAAAAATGAAAAAGGTAATCAATTGTATGATTATCCTTCTTAATAAGATATTTAAAAAATCATACATTTACTTCTGAAGTACATTTATTGCAACTTAATTTCATTATAATACTATAAAAAAAAAACACAAAATAATTTTCATGCATATTATTATACCTAGAGCAGTATTGCCATCAATAATTTTTTCTGTATTCTGAAAAAAGTTTTATCCCATATTTAAAAGGCAATTTTGTAAAGAGTTGTCAGATAATGAAATGCAGTAGATGCAAGGTTTATTAGTCCTTTTAAATACACATAGAACCATTATTAATAATCTAAAGACAGATAAAAAGTTTCAAGTTAATTGAATCGCAGATAAAAAGAACTTAATCCTGGTTTATAGTAGTCTTAAACTACAAATAATGATGTTCTTGTTTTTTGTTTTAAAATTCACTTGTTTAGAAAGAAAATGAGTTTGAGCTACATGTATATAAATTGTTGGATTGAAAATAGAAAAAGTTTTCGAAATTATGTGTCAAGACTGGGACTAAACAATCATTAGTCCAAGGTCAGAGCAATAATCTTTTTATGTAGGATGATATTTTGTAATAAAAAGCACTAACGTAGCAATATATTTTATTTTTCATCTTTTCATTTAAAAGTAACCTTAAAAAATTACTATAGTTAACCAAGGATTTGTATAGTGTCTTACTATACAAATCCTTGAGTTTACATATATAAATAAGCAAATATTAGGGAAAATACAGAAACATATAAATCTGATTTTGATTTAAAAAAGAAACAGACTATAATAGATTTACCTGCTCATCCATTGAGGGGTCATGTGACCTCACTGCTTGTCAATATGTATACACACACAACAACACCTGAATGGAAATATTAAGAAGGGATGTTATGTGCCTTAGAGGGACTCTTTAAAAACCAAGGGGTCAGGTTCTTGATAGATTTTCTTGAATAGTGCATGGCTACAGCTATTCTAAAACTACAATGTTTAAAAGAAAGAAGAAAACTCTAAAACTGACTACAGGTGGTTCATGTTCTGACACAGGTGAAAATTCACAGGTAGAGTGTTTCTTAATTAATTTTAATTATAGTTATTAATTTTGTTAATTTCAGCATTCCCATGATGGATTTATTAGTGAATTTAGCAGCAACGAATAAGTTAAGTCCTGCAGGATATACAATTGTGGTTTTGAATGAGGAAACAAGAAAACCAGTGGATTATAAACCAAACCAAACTATTGGGTCCCTGTGTCCTAAAAATGTTAATGGGACCCCAAGACATCTTACTCTTCAATTAGCTCCTAAAAAGGGAGATTCTGAAAAGCAACGAAATGTTAAGAATGCTCAGCCTTTTGAGGTATGTATGTAAACAAGAGAATTTAGAGTTTGACATATGGTTAAAAATAAGTATCTACCCATGTAATATTCAAATACACAGAACACTCAAGAAAAAACCTATAGAAAAAATTAATGAATGATCTTTTTCCAGTTCCACATGTTTTTTCACATACCTTGATATAGGGATATACTTTAAAAAAACTTAATTGTCAAGTTTTTCAGCCTTGTCTGAAACTGGTCCAATATGAACCAAGTTAGCAGGTATACTGTATTTCATGCCCTTTGTTTTCATTTTAGTTTGATTAGGAGAAAACATGGCTGTTGTATGACATTCCTTATTTTGATAAGATCAGTTTATTCAAATTATACCTGCGTTGATTATACCTTAGTAAGCAAGCACTAAGTGACCTACAATCTTATAACTGAGCATGAGAATGCATCTTGACAAGGACCTCCCATTAAAAGGAGGCTTTTTACTTACATTGACTGATGAAGTATTACATTGTATGTCAGATCTCAGATGCTAAGTTTTTTACATCTTACTTGGTGTTAGGATGCATCTTAGGAAGAAAAGCAGCCTCCCTCAACAAATAGGTCACCTGACTTCATTGACTTTTATTAAGATTTATATCTGAGTTCACATCTTAGATACTGTCTATGTGACCTACAATTATAGAGCTATTGGACTATAGCAGCCCTTCTTAAATGGTAGGCCACTGTAACCAATTATACAATTGAGTTCATTTTCCAGATACATGTAGTAAGTGACCTACAGTTGTACTATTTTGTGAGGATCTGTTCAAGTTTAACACAAAAAACAGTCAGGTCCTTTTCTTTGGAAAGTTGAATTCCACTTTTCTAAAAAAATTTATTATGAGATAGATCTGAAGTTTATTAAGCCAATTTTGAGTCAAGGCAAAATTTGTGATTGAAGATGACCTACATTATATTCTTGAACATTTATGATTGTGTTTGAAACATTTAAAGAAAATCACTGGGAGTCCATACAAGGAGTAATGGATATCTGAACTGACTTTAATATATCCCAGCAATGTGCTTAGCTGTATATATCACCAGATGCATTGTTTGCTGACCATTTTAAGATTTAGTGTTGTATGATGTTGCAGAGATTATAATATACAGATCATCAGTACACACACGAAATCATTTTAAAATTGCAATTGAAATTGGAATTTGATGCATATAACATTAACTTAGGAGATATAAGTCTAATATGTTAGTACTCTGTCAACAAAAAATGTTATACATGTACCCTTACATTAACACAAAGCTACTTAGATATGGACAAAAACCTAATATATATAGAGGAGGCATTCTGTTGATTTTCTAATGCTATAACCATGACATACTATTGCATACAGACCAACATTACACAATTAACATATGCACTTGCACTGACAAATTTTACCAAGCAGACTGTGAATATTAATTTTAGTTCATTGGTAATTGATATAGATAATTATGAATTTATTGAATTAGCTATTCAATTAGATACAGTTTATATCTCTAAGAAGTAGTAATTTCACTTACTTGTAAACTGAAATAATAGGAAAATTGGAAAAGTGAATAAGATGGACTTGGTTAAGTTTACACTTTATGTCAAAAGATATGTTTATAAGGAATACTAAAAGTTCACCAGAGCATGCTTGACGTTAATGGTGACAATAGACGCATGATATGATTACTAAAATTTAAATGTGTTGTAATGCATTTTGATTGCTTAGAATTCTACTCTCAAAAACAATAAATTATTGATATTAAATGTAGATATAAAATTTGTAAAACATTGTCTTTAATGTAATATATATATAAAAAACTTAACTTTAAATTGGGTCATATAGTTATAGTAAAATCTGAATTGCTGGTGACGTTTCCCAAATTTAATAAATGTGACAAGTCAAAATCTTTATAATGGATTTAAAGTAGGGGGGAAAATAAATTAGTAAAGAACCATCAATTAGTTTCAAACTTCTGTGACTAGTGTTTGCCACTTTCTCTTACCACAGAAATCTTGCTTTTAAAAAAATCTAGAAAACCTGACAAAAATGGCCATGGCATGAAGAATTAAACTGAAAGTCTTTTATTTCAAATTCTATCATAGTCAGAATTCAGGTACTTTTATTTCTTCTTTTAGTCTGATAAGAACTAGATATTTGTGACACAAATGAACGATACAATTAGAAATAAAGCAAATTTTTTGTTTTGCATTAAGTCATCGTATGGGATGTTAATTTTTGAAATTTTTAATATTGAACAAATTGTCAATTCCAACTTAGAGTTACATGGACAAATAAAAGTAGCAATACATAATATTTTGTGCACTGCACAGTGATACTGATAGACTTTTACACCTTCAGGAAGTTGTCAGAATTTGACACAGTTTTAAAGATTTTTAACACCACTTCATGTAAATATACTGCCAGAAGGTGACTATGTTAATCATCTTAATTCACATAATAGTTTTTGCATAATATTGTGACAAGACAAGTGTGTGCAGCAGACATGCATGTAATCAATGAAGAGTGAGGGGATCTGTAGACATGCATGTAACCAATGAAGAGTGAGGAGATCTGTAGACATGCCTGTAATCAATGAAGAGTGAGGGGATCTGTAGACATGCCTGTAATCAATGAAGAGTGAGGGGATCTGTAGACATGCCTGTAATCAATGAAGAGCTAGGGGATCTGTAGACATGCCTGTAATCCATGAAGAGTGAGGGGATCTGTAGACATGCCTGTAATCAATGAAGAGTGAGGAGATCTGTAGACATGCCTGTAATCCATGTAGAGTGAGGGGATCTGTAACCATGCATGTAAACCATGAAGAGTGAGGGGATCTGTAGACATGCATATAATCGATGACGAGTGAGGGGATCTGTAGACATGCCTGTAAGCCATGAAGAGTGAAGGGATCTGTAGACATGCCTGTAATCCATGAAGAGTGAGGGGATCTGTAGACATGCATGTAATCAATGAAGAGTGAGGAGATCTGTAGACATGCCTGTAATCAATGAAGAGTGAGGGGATCTGTAGACATGCATGTAATCCATGACGAGTAAGGGGATCTGTAGACATAACTTTAATCAATGAAGAGTAAGGGGATCTGTAGACATGCATGTAATCAATGAAGAGTGAGGGGATCTGTAGACATGCCTGTAATCCATGAAGAGTGAGGGGATCTGTAGACATGCCTGTAATCAATGAAGAGTGATGGGATCTGTAGACATGCATGTAATCCATGACGAGTAAGGGGATCTGTAGACATGCCTGTAATCAATGAAGAGTAAGGGGATCTGTAGACATGCATGTAATCAATGAAGAGTGAGGGGATCTGTAGACATGCTTGTAATCAATGAAGAGTAAGGGGATCTGTAGACATGCATGCAATCAATTAAGAGTGAGGGATCTGTAGACATGTATTGGTGTGGGATTTGATGAAAACACTTTCTCTGCCCATCTTAAATGGAAATGAATTGAACAAAATTTATCCTAGCAGTTACAAGTTTTATGCCTTATAGACACGTGTAAAGCCAGGATTTGAAAAAGAGGGGCCCCTGGCAAGACAACATGAAAAGTGGGACTTCTCTATGTTTTAAACATACATGTATATGTACAAAATGCAGCTCCATAAGATGGCCCTTAAGGCCCCCTTAATCTGCCTCTGATCAATACCGACACGGGTGTTTTCCTTGGCAGATTTTCTGGATTTGTCTTTTGATGTCAGTTATGGTATATCATGTCTAAGTTTTTCTGCTTATAAGTTTCAAATTGATCAAAGTCATACAGTTTGAGATTTTCAGTGCGAGATCATTAACTCTCTTCACATTTAATTCAAGGCATTATAACTTCCAACTTAACCTTAAAGATGATATGTGTGTGCTTTTCATCCCCAAAATTTTGTTGAGGTTAAAAAAAAACAGTGTTAAACAGATCGATTTAGTCAAAATTAAATCTCGTTCATTTACATCTCGATAAAAGGAAACTGTATTAGTTGTACAAGATTTTGTCATCGTTAAGTTGACTTCCTGTAGAACAAGAAATGTAAACAAGAAAATTATCTTGACCACCATAAAATATCAAAGACAATGGAATGTTTAACTTGTTGTTTATTAAGAGTTGATGACGATTTTCAAATGGAGGTTAGTCATAAAATCATGTGATTTGTCCATGTAAAACATGAGATATTTAGTTTTTATGTTTTTGAAATTAAGTTCAGTTAAGATGTCAGGACAGTACCCTCGTTTTCACAAAGATCTGTACTCATTTTTCCTGTAAAAAATATTAGCTTTATTTCATGTCCTGTGTAGATGATCTATGTCAATATACCAAAGATACTGATTCATATGAATAATGCAGGATTCCTATAGATGTCTTGAGATGACTTCAGTACAACTTTATTTTTTTAGGGAGGAAATAAGACATTAATTCAGAACATTAGAATTATATATGAAATGGGAATGCTGATTTTACTGTACAGTCCTTATAATTTAGGGTTTATTAGGAATCAATGTTGATATGGTTGAAGTTCAGTTGCAGCTCCTAGAAAATGGCCATCATATTGGACATTATCTGGTCAACTCACACCTTCAATGAATAGCAAGCATTCACACTATATAATTTATAACATATTCTTGTATACATGTACATATACATGTATACATTTTTCTTTATATAGGAAGTGTTGAAATTGCATGTGTCCATATGAATTAAGACTATAGTAGAACAAGGAAGTAATAGATTTATAAGGGTTATTACCATTGAAGTTCTCTACTTGTATAAATTGTTCCTGATACATGTATGTTTATACTGATTGGTCTTATGAAGATAGATAGACTGTTGTAGTGAATCTTGAAACTAATCTTAACTGATGAATGACTACTCTTGACAAAGTTATAAAATGTAATTTCCTTGATAAATATTATAAGTCACTTGACTTGTGTAATACTGATGAATATTTATAAGTCGTTAACATTCTACATCATATAAATGAATATATATTCCAGTTAAAATAATTTAGTGCTTACAAATTTTTGAAGGGTGAAAAGGTAAAAACACTAACAATTTTTATCAAGCCTGCGAAAATTTCACGGAAGCGAGACATAGCGATCATAGATTCCGTCTGCTGCTTCAACATTTAGACATCAATAACTTTGTCAAACCTTCATCGAAATTTAGGAAATTTGGACAGAAGCTTGTTTATGACCAAAATACAGTATCCAGAGCAAAATTTTGAAAATATTTATTTTCATTTTTCTGTATTTTACTGATAAATGGACTTAGTATTTTTTTACAGTTAACAAGTAGATACAGTCTGGGGTTAAAGTTTGTTACACATCCATTACTTTGTCAAACCCTCATAGAATTTAATGAAATTTTGACAGAAGCTATTTTATGATTGAGAGATTATGTCTGACACAAACTTTTGACAATATATTTTCATTTTCAGTATTTTTCTGATAGATGAACTTAGTTTTTTACCGTTAACATTTACAGACAGTCTGAGATTAAATTTTTTTGACTTGATAAATTTGTAAACCTTCATGCATATGATTTTTTTTTTTAATTCTGTATTTTACTGATAAATGGACTGACTTTTTAAGTCAACATTACACTTTTACACTGACAGCAGCAATTGTAGGTGAGACACATGGTTCCATGGAACCCCTTATAAATTTTTAGTATCACAAACATATTTATTTCTTTGTTATTTGTACTAATGTTGTGAAAGTTTAAGCTTCATATGGAATGAGATTTTTGTTTTAAAAACTTGAGATCTATTTTGTCTTAGTAGTGGTATCCCATTAGCACTGTCTGTAAGGGTTGGAAAGTATATCTGTTATTTTATTGATGATTTCTAGAGAGGTTGAGTAAATTCATCATGTTGCATCATTCAATCTGTAATTTTTGTCGAGCCTGCGACTTTTGTCGCAAAAGTTAGACATAGCGATCCTACATTCCGTCAGCGGCGGCGTCCACAAATATTCACCCTGTGGTTAAAGTTTTTGAAATTTTAATAACTTTCTTAAACTATCCTGCATTTCAACCAAACTTGGACAGAAGCTTGTTTATGATCATAAGATAGTATCCAGAAGAAATATTTGTAAAAAAAAAAATCCTGTTTTCCTTATTTTACTCATAAATGGACTTAGTTTTTCTGCCAGTTAACATTACATTCACTCTGTGGTTAAAGTTTTTGAAATTTTAATAACTTTCTTAAACTATCCTAGATTTGTACCAAACTTGGACAGAAGATTGTTTATAATCATAAGATAGTATCCAGAAGAAAATTTTGTAAAAAAAAAATCCTGTTTATCCGTATTTTACTCATATATGGACTTAGTTTTTCTGCCAGTTAACATAACATTCACTCTGTGGTTAAAGTTTTTCAAATTTTAATAACTTTCTTAAACTATCCTGGATTTGTACCACACTTGGACAGAAGCTTGTTTGTGATCATAAGATAATATTCAAAAGTAAATTTTGTTAAAAAAAAAATCCTGTTTATCCGTATTTCACTTATAAATGGACTTAGTTTATCTGCCAGTTAACATTACATTCACTCTGTGGTTAAAGCTTTCAAAATTTTAATAACTTTCTTAAACTATCCTGGATTTGTACCACACTTGGACAGAAGCTTCTTTATGATCAAAAGCTAGTATCTAGAAGGAAATTTTGTAAAAATTTATTTTCTGTTTTTCCGTATATTACTTATAGATGGACTTAGTTTTATTCCAGTTAACATTACGTACAGTCTGCAGTTAAAGTTTTTAAAACATTTATTAGATTCATAAACCTTCTTGGATTTTTACCAAACTTGAACAAAATATCTTACAATCAAAAGATAGTATCTAGAGGAAAATTTTTAATAATTTTTCGTCATTTTTGTTGAGCCTGCGACTAACAGCAAAAGTAGGCAAGACACTGGGTTCCGCGGAACCCTTACAAATTTTTTTTACCAGTTATAATTTGTTGTTTCAAGAGGTTGACATTTTATTTTGGATTTACAAGCATCAGTGTTCTTGAACTTACTTACCTTACACTACATACATTGTACCTTGCGGTAGCGATCCTATCTCAACCATGAGAAGTAGGTAAAGTTTCCAGCCTACAGTTAAATAGAAGACTAATAAATAGATATTTGCTGGTTCTTTGTGGATTAAGAAAAAAGACTGGTTAGCTCCAAGTCACAATCATGTGTCCCAGGGAAGGGAGACATGTGCTCCATAGGCTGTTGAACTGGCACATTAAAAATCCCACTAAAAGCATGTTGGTCTTATACAAACCTCCAACGGGTTCATATTCATAAATATGTTGATGTATAAATCAACAGCTACATCCTATTGGAATGTGGTCTTTTAATTTTATACTTCATGTAGGGTGAGTGCCTAGTACTCTGCCTATTGATAAACCTTGTTATAATTTGTCATGAGTCTATAGGTGATATGTTGCGAGGCATATTTCTTGCCCCTGTTCAATATCTACCGTACTCATTTTACAGTGGAAGTCCAAGATTCTCTCCCTTCATCCAGGTCGACCTACCTTGCAAAACCTACCGTTTGTATTGATTGTTAATTTATTCTCATCCTGAAAAGGGATGAAAAATTTACCCCTGGACCCTAAGCCAGCAACAATCAATGATATGCATGTAATATTTGCCACTGGTCATTGAACACAAATCCATCATTATATCATCGTCATACTGTTGTGATTGTCCCTTTTGTAAGTGGAGACTTTTCTTTCAAATCTCTCCATAAATCTAAGATTTTATTATATAAAGAATCGATCATTACCTGTATTGCCGATACAAATTTCTTCTATTAGTTTCAGAAGTTACAGAATAACCTGTATTGTTTGACTTTGTTTATACGACTGATTAAAAACAATTTATTTTAAATCAGTTGTATAAACAATCTGTATGTATACAATATTCTATATAATAGTAAATGTGTTAAATACCTATAAACAAATATTTGGCCAACATTTTGTGGATGCAAGATATATTTGGTGTAGCATATGACATTCCAAACTTCTGTTTGCTAATATTTTTGGTAAATATTTGAACAATGCCAGTAGCACATGCATCAATATTGAGAAACGGTTACCAACATTAATGCATTATTTTGTTTCTAGTGTACAAGCTCATTATGTGAATGATGTGACTAAATACATGTTTTGATATGCACATTGTGAGATGTCACACAATTCCATTATGTACATGCACACAATGTGAATAAAGCGAATCAATGATGTGATGGAGTGACATTTTTGCTGTTTTTAAAAGTGTGCTACCTTAATTACAAATACGGGAAGCACATTTGTAAACAACACACAAGCTAAAGGAGAGAGGAACATTTCATTGATGATACATTAGTGACATGACACCACATCTACAAGTCATAACTCACACAGGGCACTACCTATTTACATGTATCTAGAAACTAGTTAGCTATGTATGACAGGGGATGATTTAACAGAAGAAATTTCTCCTTATTTCTTGAATGAACTTAACCATGTAACTATGGAATGTCATATGACACATTGTTTAGAAAAGGAACCAGTTGTTATCTCTGCAGATGAGATTGTTTTTCACAATATATTTCAACATTAAATGATAATTTTCTATTTTCTCAGCAACAGTAAAATGTTAAGTTAAGAAATCTTTGGCTATTGCAAAGGTAATGTGGAGTATGAACAAGAGCATTATATTTTACAAGCTACAAACTGCAATTAATATTTCTATGGTGAATAATAATATGAATTATTCATGATTCAATGTATAGCACTGTTGCAGAACTTTCAAAATAATAAAAATGTTACATTAAAATAAGAAGATGTGGTATAATTGGTAATGAGACAACTACCCACCATAGACCAACTGACAATTAGATGTAAGCAACTATAGGTCAAGTTATGGCCTTCAACAATGTGCAAAACCCATACCGCATAGCAAGCTATAGAAGGCCCAACAGGACAAAATGTACAACAATTCAAACCAAAAAAACAAAAAAAAGTCAGCTTGATATATGTACAAAACTGGAGTAATTTGCTGTTTGCAATACCAGGGATTATTGTAGGCTATATCATTTATTATAATATTTTATAGCTATTCAGTATGTATTAATCTCCCTATCCTTATTTTACAGATGACAAAGAGATTTACAGTCAATCTACCTCAAAATCAGAAGAAAGTACTACGCATAAGTCCCAATACACAACTGGAAGTCATACGACAACAAATATGTTCAGAGAAACATCTCGACCCTTTTCGTTACACATTTCAACTCCCTTCTGATCCCTACAACAATCTTGATATGCAGTTGACTGTAGGAGATCTGAAATCCCAGGAAATAAACATGACTGGTGCAGGTAAATTGAACATAAACTGATTACAAAATACCAGTTTCATTTGTTGTATTCAACCATGGATTAGAATTAAATAACTTATATGAATGGCCCAAAAAGTTGATGAGTAATAAGGGGACGGATGTGTATTTTTTTTTAACTGAATTTCTTGAGCTTCTTATAGTCCCAAGGGCTGAAGGACTGAATTTATTTTGGGTAGAATTATAAAATGGAAATCCAATCTTTCATTACAATGGCCTTATGGGTTCAGGACATTTTATCAGGACATACTTAAGACCAGCATTGTATGAATATGAGATTACTATTATAATGCAACATACTAAAGATATACTAAGATTTTGAACTTTAAAAAATATCATAAGTAAATAAACCAAATCTTTGAACTAAAGACATTTTTAACAATATTAGATATAAAATATCATGTTCTTCAGAAATTATACTGATATAAGTTTTATAATTTATAATCACTTGTCCTTCTCAGTAAAAATTTAATTCATTCTAAATACATTGAAAAATATCAGAGGACAAAAACTAATAATTTGTCACCAATTATCTACCAGTTAATATAGTGTTGAAGCCTTGTAAAGGGTTTCTGAGATTTTTATGTTTTTTTTAAACTATAAGGTTGTGTGAGAAGGTCACTTGTGCAGTTTACATGTAAAAAAGTAAATCTGCAATGAAACAAAAACAAAAGAAATGATAGATAATAATGAATAATTATGTTTCCCCTTACTGAGACTATATGGATGATACAGCACCATTAAAAAATCACGTACCCTTATCATGTCAATAAATATTATACTTATACTGTCTTAAAGGGCTAGACCGTGGTTCTGTTTTACATAGAGAAAAAAATCTGAACTCAAGATACTATTGGTATCCTTTTTGTTAGAGCAAAGTTCATTTGGAAAAGCTACAACATGTTTTTGAATAATTTTAAAAATATCAGGACCATTTATGGATCCCCTTCAAAGTTTCACAAGCAAGTAAAGCTAGGGTCACTCTCAAGAAATTCTTTGTTTGATGCTGCCTTCCCATGCCTTCTAGAGTTGGGTAGGTGGTAGAGATTTTATTTATTTTTTGGCCAACAACATAAGTTACATGTTTTAGTCAAGATAACAATGTTAGAGCAAGAAAAAATCTGTAAAAAAAATTTGAAATGATTTGTGTCATAATTTTTTTTGGGTAGGCTGCTTTTTAGATGGATAGGGAGGCAACATCAAACAATTGAGATTTTATTTTGGCATAGCTTTTTTCCGGATTGTAAAATGTGGGAAAGTTATTTTATCTTGCACTTAAAGAAAAAATACATTTAGACTCCTATTTCAACCCTAGACTCAATTTTTATTAACCTTCATAATAGTAAAATTATGTTTTACTCTTAATCTTGATCCAAAACTGAATCCATTTTGTCTGTTTCAACTTCTGGCATATATGTACAAACCTCTTGTAAGAAATTAGGTGACAACACATATTAGTCAGCTTTTTGCATTATACTTGAAAAACAAAATTACAATGTCACCAAGATAATTATTAACAAGGGAAATACATTAGGATAGATGAATTACAATTGTATTCAATATTTCCCAAAATATGTAATTTTCAGTTAATATTTAAGAAAAAAAAATATAGAAATAAATTACCAACCAACCCTACTTGGTTCTAGATTGTAACCAATAGCACATCGTATTATTTTCCTTGACCTTATTCTAGTATCTTGCTACTGTAATCACATATATATGGCACTAAAACTTTATAAATAATTATAAATAGTTATATGTAGGAAAGACTAGTTTTTGGTCCCTGGCCAAGTAAGTTATTAAAATCTGAGCTTCAGATGCAGATTTTTTTTCTTCTCCTTTTTCATTTAAAACTGATCATAAATTAACAATAATAAATTACATTTTTTTTTAAATTCTTGGAAATTTCAGAAAAATATTGCTTCATTAAAAAAAATGATGAAGTATTATTTGGTGTATAGTATTTTTGCAAGTTGAACTTGAGTTTTGTTGTGATCAGAACAAGCCATATTGGTTAACCCTTCCCATTCACAACAATATTGTCATAGTGCATATAGATTTTGGAAGGCTGCAATTATCCAAAATAAATTTATCATTGAGTATTATAATAAGTGTCATGAATGAAATTTTAAAATACAAAGTTTTGAGTACATTAAGTAAGTAGTTAAATTGTCAGGGACATAAAGACTTATCAAGCATGACAATTCTGATTTGATTGAAGTATGTATCGACACTTTTAAATAGACTTTCATGGAGGAAGGTTTAGAAATTACTTCTCTACTGGTAAGTAGGTATAATATTAAATAGATATGCATTGATAGAGTACTGGGGTGCACTTTTAATCTGATTAATTCATGGTCAAGTATACTGGTCAGGACAATGCATACTATTTTGAGCAGGTTGAGAATTAGAGCATATGCTGTATAGTTTGACATTTTGGACATGAAAATTTCACTGGATCATTGCTGCCTTTTTGGTTTGGTTTAGCATGTAGAATGGTTGAAGTTTCCAAAACAGAACCAACAGTTTTCTTCAGTAACTACTGTGGATTCATTTATTTTCGTGGGTATCAATTTTCGTGGATTGTTCAAAACTTGCATATTCGTGGATATTTGATTTCGTGGTTTTGCCAATCTCTGTATACAAAGCCTATTAAAAATATGTTATTCGTTAAACATTTGAATTCGTGGTTCACCTTTACCCACGAAACCCACGAAAATTGGTATCCAACGAATAATAGTGAATCCACAGTATGTTACTTTATACCTGCATCCTTGTCCTTTTACCCATCTTATAGTCTGTTCCAGTACAAATTCCACTATTAAGAAGGAATAGCTTAGCAAATTAATGATTTAGTTTTAGGGAAATAGGAAAGAAATATTTAAGTTATATAAAACAGTAAATCTTGATCTAATGAACCTAAATCACAAGCTTGTAATTTGGGTCCTTTCTGTAAACCAAAGGTGTACTCCAAATCCCTGTTTCAATATATTAAATATACCATGAGAAAGGATCTTATACGTATACAGTTAAGGAGACTCTTAAGATTTTAATGGGTCACACATTTTCTGTCCAAATTCCATTTTTCCTGTTAAGAACAATTTATGTTGTACCTCATGTAATAGGATGTTAATCATCAGTCCTGGTTATTCCTATTTAAAAAGTTCTAATGTATTAAAGTAAGAAATTTAGAAAATGAAATACTACCATAAGATATTGATGTACTTCTATGGCTATGGAGATGTATATAAAAAATATATCGCCAATGGCAGTCAGCAGGTTTTAAGAACATCCGTTGTTCGACCTGCTAGTCAAATGCGTTTTGTTAAAATATACTTTTTCACTTTTTT
Organism: Mytilus californianus; assembly: GCF_021869535.1. Taxonomy (NCBI): domain Eukaryota; kingdom Metazoa; phylum Mollusca; class Bivalvia; order Mytilida; family Mytilidae; genus Mytilus; species Mytilus californianus. The sequence continues at coordinate 93,135,713 of NW_026262668.1, forward strand.
GGTCTTTTGGAAAATGTTGTTTGTGCTGTATTTATACCCCACTACCAAGAAATTTGTTTTGCATGCACACGTATAAAAATTGCGGTTTTTGTCCAACGCAATCATAGGTTTGAACGTTGTTTTCAATTTAGACTTTTTTATATTTTTTCGTTTGGGCTTGTATTATATTTGCCTTCGGGTTTATATGATCCATTCATCCTATTTCGACTCTTCAAAATTCAAGAGTCTATCCTAAATTGAGGTAAATTATATGGTCTTCCAAATACCGTTTCAATTCCTAACATCACTGAAGAGGCATTAATTGTCGAAATCCGGATATTTGTACTAATTTTTGCACCTTTTGTTTGCGGTATACCATTTTTTCTGCAAGTTTATTGTTTTCTGTTAAGTATTAAAATAATAGTTAAGATCCATTTTGTTACATCTGGTGATCCGTTTATTTGGTAATCGCCAATGGCAGTCAGCAGGTTTTAAGAACATCCGTTGTTCGACCTGCTAGTCAAATGCGTTTTGTTAAAATATACTTCTTCACTTTTTTGGTCTTTTGGAAAATGTTGTTTGTGCTGTATTTAGACCCCACTACCAAGAAATTTGTTTTGCATACACACGTATAAAAATTGCGGTTTTTATCCAATGCAATCATAGGTTTGAACATTGTTTTCAATTTAGACTTGTTTATAAAGTATATATGTATACTGTATTTTGAACCTGTGACAATTACGATTTGGTTGGTTGGGTATTAAATATTTGCTGTACTGTATAAATCTCTTCTCTGTAAAATCTTTTTATATTTTCTAAAGAAATAGTATATACAGAAAATGAATAGATTAAATGGTGTGTTCAGAAAAAGTAGGGCATAATGAAATCTCAAAGCTTTAAAGAATGACTTGAAATGGAAAATTGTAAGCTTTCTTTACCATGCTTACTGCTTATATCAATTTTTTTCTAAATCTCTAATAGTTTAATTAGACTTTGAAAACAACTTGTAAGGCCTGGATTAGGATGGTTCACTGATGAACAGATGTAATGAGAAATAAAATGACTGAGTGAAAGCGTAAAAACAGGTAAAAAGGGCTAAAACTAAAATTGAGAACTTAAATTGTTACAATTCTCAGGAAATCTGAAGTTTGCTCATATAATCAAACATATTGATTGCTATTTGTTAAATCTTTTATAGGAACTGTAAATAGTGCCATGTCTATGCCAAATCTGTCTGGAAATCAGAGAACAGAACAAAACCTTTCTTACATGCCTTCAGCTGGAGAGACGAAGAAAAAGAAAGGTTTCTTCTCCTTTCTCAAAAAAGACAACAGTAAAAAGTTTTCTGTGGTAAGTGGCTGAAGTATTTCTCCTGTGTCATGGATTCTAAGGCATTACATACAGAATGATATACCAGTAGTTTTGACCCAAGTACAAAGTTCTTTATCCAGCGCTGACTTTAATGTGTTCAAAGGACAAGTGAGATAAATGCCTCATTCACCTTTCTTTCACTATAATTTCACCTAAGTTGGCTTATTCAACCTTTTGTGCCAGTCCGATTGATTGTCTGTTTTGGACTGACTAAAAGTATCATGTTGGTATATTCTTGAAATGTTGGTAAGAAAATAAATCATAGGAGACTGGTTTTTGATTTTTTCCTTTAATATAGTTATCCAAAATTATAACTTTAGACAAGTAGAAGAAATTGCAGCGGTAAATTAGACCATGTAAACAGCTGCAGTTGATGGACTTGAACAATGAAAAAGCCAACAAAAATCATATGCTCAGAGTTTCCTGTCTGTTCCTAATTTTGAGCTCATACCAAAAGGGTTATTTTTATGAGGATTTATTTAAATCTTTTGACTAACTTGTCAGTTGTTATAAGGGCTAACTTATTTATATGTGTGATAGAATCTATCTTAACCATGGGGGTATGTGGGCTTGAAAGTTAAATTTTTTTCATTTCCCAAAGTATTTTCTTCAATATTAATGGTTCTTCCATGTATTGGATATTTTCACTTACACATGTTGCAAACATTTATCTTTACAGCTATTGCTTGGTGATTATTAATTTAGGATTTTGAATGAAATAAGGGAAAAAATTTCAAAATGTACATAGACAGTTTGATGAGTTTTCTGTTATTCATTGTTTTTATATTTCCATTCCAGCAAAGTGTTCAAAGAGATGCCTATGTGGAGCAACCACCTCCTAGCAGAGAAAGACCTATACGGTCTACATCCCAGGATACTCCATCAGAACAGTCCAATAGAAATCCAGGTGCTAGACCAAAAACAATGTATGCAGTATCTACTTCAAATTTAGACAAAATTTCAGATGCCAAAATGACAGTGCCACCCTTAGATCTTTCAGGATTAAATAACAGTCAAAATGCTAGTTCAAAGTCTAAATCAATGTCTGCATTGAAGGCAGAAAGTGACAAAATTGTTGCTCCTCCTCGTAAAAAGAGGAGGGCGCCACCACCTCCACAAGCTCAATGTGTTCAAAATACTGTTCAAGTGGAAGTTAGTGTGGAAAAACAGAAAATGGAAAAACAAGTCAAATCAAAACAGGAAATCAGTGAAATCAGACAAAGAACTGAAAATATTTCTAATAAATACCACTCACGGAATAGTTCTGATTCAAGTGGTTATCATGAATTAACATTAAGTGGTGCTGAATCGCCTGATGGTCCACGAATCGATGAGCATTTGGAAGGAGAAATAAATGTAGAAACAGCATCTTTAGACAGTGGCGGTCTTTTGAATGGTGATAGTGGCATCAGAGATATATCTCCTTCATCTAGGAGGAAAGACATTGATGGTGAAATTGGTTCAAGTCAAACTTTACCATTAGAGAGAACAAAGAAAAAGGCAGTGTCATCATCAACACCTAGGTCTAGTTCTCTGGATAGAACGGGCAAAAAGAAAAAAGCACCTCCTCCTCCACCTGGTAAAAATCCTGTCTTAGTGTGGTTAAATATCTCCTAGAGTTGTTTCCCTTTATATAGAAATCATTGTAAATTCACAAATTTTAGCCATGTTTTTATTATTGTAAAAATATCGATGAGATAAAAAGATAAAAACAATCACAATAATGTATTCACCCAAAAATTTGTGAATTTACAGTAATCATCAGCAAAAAACTCCATCTTTCTCATCATGATTACTGGTTCAGGTGATAACAAGAACAATATTCAAGAGAATATAATTGACATATATCATTCAGTCATTGCTACATGTTCACAAAGTATAAAATATCTGGAAATTATCATCCAATTTGTGCACATTTGATTCTAGATTTATTAATTAAAACCTGTGTCTTCTATCCTTATATCCTATTTGACATAACAGGGTTGCATTATATTATAAAACCCTGTAATCCAATGTAATCTAGTTAAAGTTAGGTTGTAGGTTCCAAATTATAATGACAGAAATGTGTATTGACCAATAAGAAAGCTTTCCCTAAGTTTTTTGTGGGAAAATGTATTAAACTGGCACACTTAAAGCCAATTTTGATATGCTGCTGAAAAAATAATTTCTTACATTAATAAACTAAATTTACAATATAATTTTTATTTATTGTTTGGGTTTTTTTGGTGGTTTTTATTATTTGTTATTTAAAGCTTTTAATAGACCCGAGATTTATGCTGTGATATTAGCATCAATTTCTGTTTCTTTTTTTTCTCAGATTATGAGACCTTGTCCTTAATGTATACACATTCAAATAACTTGTACTAACTTCTGATGTGGGAAAAGTTTTCAAAACATTGTGATCATATCATGCTGCAACTTCATGTCATTGCAGTACTCATGTTCACATGAGGGCTTTACAAAAGTTTTTATTTATATTTGTGGTGGTCTAAAGTAAAGAAGGTATGATAAGGCCACTTTTGTGTCCCCTTGAAATAAGAAAATAAAAAATATTATAGACCTGTTAACATGAATTAGATCTTTACAATAAGTCCTGTCATATATCCATATTTATATTTTGAATTTTGTTGTATTAGCTTTTTGCATTCAAACTTTCTTTTATTTTGAATAAAATCCAAAAACTGCTGATAGTTATAGCCTCATTTTGATATCTTGAACACATTTAGGAAAGTCATTTATATGAACAACAGTTTTACAAAAAGTACTTCGCTGCAATAAACAAATGGTGATATGAGTGAAATATCTATTTTTGGTAAGGCTGTTGTTCCTCATATCTAAATTTACCAAAAAGTATGAGTAAAAAGGCCATTTCATGTCAAATATATCAAGCTGGCATGTGCATCAGCTCACACTGACATCACAAATGACTTCTTGTACTAAAATGACAAGACTACCATCAATACATGTTAGAATATATGTGACAAAATTTGAAAGGATCAAAGAATTTTACTGTTTTTGCAATTTCAAGACCAAATAATAACTCTTATCATACCTCCTGTTCTAAGTTAATGTTTTAGTTTCATGGAGAGTGTTATTTTGTCTTTGACAGAAAATGAAGTAACTTTGTGTAACTAAGTCTCTCATTACATGACTTTTTTTTCATATTAAAGGAACTGCATTTGATAGTATTCTGATAAATCTGCTTATCGATGAAAATTAGAATTATTGCAGTAGAATTTAGTTTTTACTACTGAAAAGTTATGTAATAATAGTTTTAAAGAAATTTATGTATGAGAGACTTGGTTAAATGAAACAGTGTTTTCCCTAGAAGTTTTTAAAAGTTGAAGAATGGGGGATTGACTTGAAAAATAATGGTTATGAAATTTGAAGGATGGGGGTCTGAATTAATGCATGGGGCCTAACATGCATAAACTATCTAGGGAAAACACTGTGATAGTATTGTGTGATTCTCACTGCATATACATGTAGTTTTGATTCTATACTTATGAAAATTATATTGATATATTTTTTTGTGAGCAAATATTGCTATGTTTCGTGTGTGGCAAAATTTGTGGTTAAAAAAGAGGGTACTTACTTTGAATCAATCCATGTTGAATATATCTTCAGTGAGAATCATGCGCTCCATGCTGTTAGTAATGCTAGTCAATAATAAAGAGCTTGTAGTGATTGCTGTGATTTTCCAATCATACATTTTCCATCTTTAGGTCCTCCACCTCAGCCTCCTGTAAAAACTTCTATTTCCTCCACTGCACCTGCTCCAAAAACAAAGAAAAGTAAGTAGCACCAGTTTACCAAATACCTTTCATTTCTGTATAACAGAATAAATGCAATACTGTGTAATCATTCTTAAGTAAGTGTGTTTTTATTTTTCCTTCTCTGGAAAAAGTTTTACACTTTACAAAAAAGGAACATCATTAGTTGTACAGATGTAAGAGAGCACATGACTATGGAGGACTATAAAACTTATTACATGAATGATAATTATATTAATATAACAGAATGGTGTCAGGTTCAGAATAATTTTAATACATTTAACACAGAGAGAAGTTGGACATGTTTATTCCTGGGTTATTTGTTACATTAATGTTTGCACAAGTTATAAGAATGCCTTTCTCAAAGGGACATAATCCTTTCTATGCTTTACAACACTTATTCATGAATGATTATCTGCTTTAATAGGTATCACTCTGTAGAAATAGACAAAGCTGTTGTTAGATATATAGATATGAAATCTTACACAGTTAGGAAATATAAAAAAATATTATAAAAGTATACTTTTGTGTGTTTTCAGGGATTTCTGATGAACAAATTATTACATTTTTCAATATAAACATGCTAAAACATAATATTTCAGTAGGTAAAAGATTTAGATGAGCAATATTTTAAAGAAAGAGAGTTTGTTAGACATGCATATGATAGTGGACTATGACCTCATTTTCATGGTTGAACAACTTGCTTTAGTTGAAATTTATGTTTTTGCCCTTGGGTCAGTAGGTCAATTACATGAGGAAAAGGTCAGTTATATTCTGTACAATGTTTGTTAGGTGTACATGTCCATCTTGCATGAGTCAACTGACGACCTCTTCATGGCTTTATGATCAGCATTAAGTTTTTTGCTCCAAGGTCGATATATTACAGAAGAAATCTTACCTTGATCTCATTTCTTCATACATTAACCAATGTGAAGGTTTAATACTTAATCGTTTCTCAGCTATTAAAGAGGAGGGCAATAATATTTAGTTTATAGAATCACTTGGGTATACATGTCCATCTGATGGAGGTAGGTAACCATTACCTTACCATGACCTCATCTTCATAATTCAAATGTTATCATGAGTTGGTCAACTGTCATGGAATATCTGTTACACAGATGACAACAGATATGTTCCAATTGTCCCAACTACAATCCCTTCCCCTTTTCCCGGATTGTGACCTACCGAACTAGACTTATCACCAGGTTTGTACATACATGAGCAACACAATGAGTGCCACATGTGGAGCAGGATCTGCTTACCCTTCCGGAGCACTTTAGATCACCCCCAGTTTTTGGTGGGTTTCGTGTTGCTCAGTCTTTAGTTTCCTATGTTGTGTTTTGTGTACTGTTGTTTGTCTGTTAGTCTTTTTGTTCTTTACCCATGGCGTTGTCAGTTTATTTTCAACTTCAGTATCTTTCACCTCTCTTTTAATGTTAAAGCTTCTTGATAGATTTTTTTCTCATTTGCTTAGAAAATTAGGTCAACCATATATGATTTTTAGAACCGTACAGCTTAGTTTCATTTCAGTCATTCACCTGACCTAGATCTTATGTTCATGGCTCAGTGATACAATTAAGTTTTCTTGATACATGTGCACAAAGTAAGTCATTATCTTGAAGATTCCAATATGATTTAGTTATATTGTATCAAGCTGGTGATCTATTTCAATCTGTGCTTTCTTGTTCTGTAAAGTTGAACGAGAATCAAGGGACTAAAAGAATGCCCAAAAAAGAGCAATCAAAGTGCTGTTAAGGTTTTTTTAGTATTTCCTTAGAAAGCTATTGTGTACATTCATTTATTATATCTTCTTCAATAACAACGCTAACCAACTAGTATCTTCGAGTCAACCAACAGACAAAGTAATATCATTGTGTTTACCCCCAAAAAAATGACAGCTCGTCTATTTACGTTAACTATATGAATATTTCTTTTAAAATGTACCCCATCTTATTACTTTATACTTTTTATATCATTTGGCATATCGTCATTTGAGTGGCTGAAAACTGCTATGTAGGATAATTGTTGCTGCCAATGATACTGGTTTGATACAATCGTAGAACATAAACAACAGAACTTAACCATGTACATCATTTGTTGACTCCAATTATAAAATTGGTTGAACAATATGAATTAAATTGCTCCAAAGAAAGCTAACCATTAAAGCTGATTGACTGGTATATTTATATTTTTAGAAGATGATGATGTTGCAATAAATGCAGTCCTGGATAGCTTGGACCAGAATTTAGATGACCAAGATACCAGTGGTGAGGGAATGATGATGGTAGAAAATTCTTCCATCCACAGCGAGGACATTGATGTGGATTTAACATTATCACATCAACCCAGACCATGTGCTTTCATAGCTCCACCTCCACCTTTAGAACCACCACCAGATGATTCTGAGCCTGTGGATTATAACATGATAATTAATGGTCGCGTGGACACTGTGGATGTTGGTGTTGAGACAAGCGATGACAGTAACTCATATGGTCCAGTAAGCACCAGAAGTTCTACAGATTCCCCTGTCAGTAGTAAGTATTTATCTACTGCTTGTCCATCCAGACTATATAGTTATAACCATCCCATCTATAGTCCATACAATATACTGTTAGCTATAACTGTCCCACCTATAAACCATACAATATACTGTTAGCTATAACTGTCCCACCTATAAACCATACAATATACTGTTAGCTATAACTGTCCCACCTATAGACCATACAATATACTGTTAGCTATAACTGTCCCACCTATAAACAACACTATTTAGTATTATTATCCATCCCACCTATAGTCAACCATATAATTGTAACCATCCCATGTAAAGACTAATATAACCATTTTCACATTAATATATAAAACCATTTACCATTATGTATGAGTAAATAAATACAATCACACACAGAACAACATTAAAAAAGAAGAAAGCAATTATGAGAGCACAGTTAAAATTTTTTTTACCTTCTACTGTAGATAAAGGCGTATTGGTTTGCTCTTATCCAAATCAGAATCTTATGTAGGAACAATTGCTCATCGTTTGAAATATTCAGTTTAGATCTAGTGTAAAATCTTATTAGGGAATTATCCTGTATATTAATGCTATCATTTAATGCTCTAGTTCATGATGTTTAGTGAGGTTCTTTGTAATGATAGCTTTCTTCTGATATTTCGTGTTTACTATGGTGCTTCAGTATATCGTCTACATTATGTTAAGTATAGCACCTTGGTATTATATTATGTCTAACTTTCAAAACAGACCTTTATATTTGGTATTATTGTCTTGCTATTATATAAGCATGTACATATAATATAAAATGTTCATGAACTCTTTAGATTTAAGTAAGGTTCATTTAATAAAGTTTGTGTATAAGCTCCAATTCTTTTAGCTTTAAAGGAACTTGCAAATAAACATATGCATATTGTAAAAAAATTTCAAAATTAATGAGATATTCTTTATGGCTGTTATGTACTACCCGACTAATAAATTTGAGTTATTCCCCTTACAACACAATATTTCATGTATGGCATCAACATTTCTTATACTATTTTTATGTGAAGGATTAGACAGTTTAATATACTGGGAAGATAATGGTAGGATTTATGTTGTGATTTTCATGTGTGTGTGTTGCACATTTGAAAGCATTAGTACATTGCAACCTTTCCTGTTTTCTGTACTACCTATTCATAAATCTGTTACCACAAACCCAGGTTATGTCAGCAGAATAGAATAGTACATACACTATCAGTTCATGTAAATTTTAGCTTTGTGGTATAGGATGAACCTTCAAAATAAAACAGTCAGAAATGAATAAAAAATCTTGATTTATTGAGAACTGTACCTTTTTTGGGAGGGGGTTAAAGTGTTTAGTCAAAGAATATTAGAAGATTCCAATCTCTGAAACATAAACTTTAAATTATTTGAAATTCAGTTTGCAGCATTAGAAAAATAAATATAAAAAACCTGCCAGTGTTAGAATGTATTCAAGAACCCAAATTCTCAGACCTATTGACCAAGATCTCTTACTAACTCGATAACTGTATATTTTCTTTTCTGTTTTTCTGCTGATAAATTGCTTTTTTTCCCCATAAAAACAAAACAAAAAACTGCATACCATGAATAACATTTAAGCATTACTCTTGCTTTTTAGATGTTAAAACTTAGCCTTATTTCTGCACATTTAATTTGCACTTTTAGATTAATTTGCATGATACTGCCAAAAATTTAAACTCTTATGCTTAAAATTAATGTGATTCTTTAATTACATGCACTTAGATTAAAGAGTTGTTACATTTTAGGAAATTATTATATAATTACTGGGTTTTTTTTTATCTTTGAGGATTCTATGTCTTGAGTTGTAATCCATATGCACATAATTTTTAGAAGATCATAATATTCTCTACCACATCTGTTGTGGATGTTAATTTGACTTGCTAAAATAAATCAGTGATTTAGTGAATAATAAGAGAAAAAATAAGACTGCACATTAATCCCCAAATTTAATAAATGTCTGATTAGAAAGGAAAAAATGATGAAGGCTTTGAATGAATAGGAAGATTTTTTTTAGATTAAAGTATATCTCAATTATTCTGTCATTGAGGATTGCAAATTTACCAATGAGGATTGCAAATTTAATTTAAAAAATCATATAGTTGTATACAGAACTTATAAAATATTTATTTATATATTTGTCTTGTGTTGGACCTTCATGTCTTTGTTCTAATTCAATCAAGATCTGTGCATTATCTGTACCCTGTTGTAACTGACACTCTATATATTATTTCTTCCAAATCTCTCTTATTATTTTATTGTACAACAAATACTGTTATAGTATCACATAATTTCTTTTGATTTTTTTTTTTAAAAAGAGGGTAAATGTACCATGGGGCAGTAAAAAAACAATAACTTTAAATAATAATTGAAAACTTTAAATAACTAATTATAATTGATGAATTAGTTTAATTTTATTATATATAGAATACACAGATCTTGAGATTGCATGCATGTTCTTGCTTGTGTAATCCATATATATCCTCTATTTTACCTTGTCCTAACAGTGCATAGCCGAGCTGAAAGTCATACCAGCATCAGTTCTGTTAATACCGTTGATGATGTTAGCATGGATTTTGAACGAACAATAGCTGTTTGCCAAGAGGAAGTGATGCGGGCAGAACAAGGTATTGTGGGATACCATGTGTGACCATCTCATAATAGTGCCTCATCACTGCTAACACAAGAAACTTTTTTTCTTTTATACTTTTTTAATTGGCTAGCATTGGAAGGGCATTTTTAACTTCAGCAAAGAATGGTGTCCTTGTGTTAATTTTATCAACAGTGACTGATTTAACAAGGGTTCTTGTCTGTTACCAATGGTTACAGGGTAAAAGTGTAATTCTTCAACAACAATTTTTTTTTTTCAGATTGCAATTTTGATATAATTTTGACAAACTGAAATGTTCAAAAGAAAGTATAACTGAAATTAGCCTAGAAATCTACCAATTCTTGGATTATGAAATACAAAAATAAAACTGGCACCATTATCTTTATCTGATACTACCAAAATAGTAAGAAGGAAGAAAACACTGTAAACTGTTATGTGGATTCATTATGTTCAAGGGTACCAATTTTCGTGGATTGGGGAAAAATTGTATTTTCGTGGATAATTAATTTCTCAGTTTTACAAAAGTTTGCATACAAGCATATCCAAAATTTGTACTTTGGTGAACATTAAAAATTCCTGGTGCTGCTGTACCCACGAAAACTACAAAAATTGGTATCCCACATGCATTACTGAATCCACAGTATATCCACTACCTGAACAAGGAAGATCTCTTATAGATAATACTTTGACAAGGACATCATCTATATATTCTAATCATGTTTGTAACACATTAACACAATATACTTTCTGTAAGAAAAATAACATTGATATTGTTTAAATATGTAACATGTTTAATATGGTAACATTTTGTTATAGAAAGGTTTCTTTTTCATTGCTTATTTAATGCTTTGTCTTTAACTTTTTTTTTTCTTTTCACAAAAGCCCTAGAAAAATAAAACAACAACTTTTTTTGTAGTTTATCTTTAAAATAAAAGCAAACCTTATTTTTTGAATTATCATTCTTAATACCTACAAAAGTAAACATTCCAACACAAAATCAAATCTACTTAATGAAGTGTTCATCTAAGTACTTATAAACAAGACCTTACTTTCTGAAGCTATAAGCCATACTTGGAAGTGCAGTTACATCTTGCATTTAATGTGATAAACAAATTATATCTGTGAAATTCCAGATATTCCCTTTGTTGTTCTATAAGTTATTTGATTATATAAGACATTTTGGGGAATGGGTCAGCATCCTGGCAAAACCTGTAGTTTATGCTTGATTGTCTTTGGTTAAGTTTTTGACTTCATATATTGGTTACTATGATTATAAAATCTAAAACTGTAAATATGCATTTTGGGGAGAAGGTCACTGTAACCTACATTTTATGCTTTATTGGCTTTGGTTAAGTTTATGTCTGACTTCATATCAATGTCAATACCAGTACAAGTACACATGGAATAGAATCATCTCAACTTGTGAGACTATGCATTTCACACTTTATTTGTTACGTTTTACATCTGAGTTCATATCACAGTAGCTATAACTTAATGTAATAGTGTGCTCAAAAGTTGTGTAGATATGTATTTTGGAGTGTAGGTCAACATTTAGGCAAAAGTAGGTCACTGTGTACTACATTTCACGTTTGGTTGACTTAATAAGTTTATATCCAATAAAATATACTGTCAACTGTTAGTATAAGAATCATCTTCACTTGCATAGAAATGCATATTTGGGAGTAGATTATTATGACCTTGATTTTATGCTTCATTTGCCTATGTTAAATTGACTAGTACTGTAGTATATCTTGGAGAGAAGACAGCATTACACAAAACTGAATCTCAAAAATTAAGATATTGGAAAGAGTTTTTTCATTCTTATCTTACATAGAAACAAAGTTGTGGTGATGGAAAAAAAAAGTATAAAAACTTCAGTAATCATTAAAAAAGATTAGTCAGAACTTTTATCATAAAGGAATGGCATGAAACTTTAGGTAAATTGTATAGCAAAGCATGCATTTTTAGCTTCATCGCAGTCAGTTTTGAAGAAAAGAGAGTTTCTTTGTAGTAGAAGTTTATCTTAGTGTTTTGGTTTGAAGTACTTTTAGATATTGAATGCTTCAATTAAATAAAGCCTACAAATTGACATATCTTCAACAGTCCCTGAAAATCTGATCAGAGTGTAAACACACTGACTTTCAGATTTTCAATGGACCTTGAAATTAGTTTCTTCTTTGTTTGATGTATATACCTGATCATGATATTTATAAATCAACAGACTGTATATATCTGGACACTTAACCACTTGATTTCACCAGTTTTGTCAGGCTGCTTGAGAACATCACTTATTCATTTAGTCATTTTTAAGAACAAAAAAATTCAACTTTAAATATGGGAATAATGTGTACTATACACATGCCTTTATTTGATGTAAGACATTGTATTGTTTTTTCATTGATGTACATTTAACTGTTTTCTTTTGATATTTTTTAGAGAATAAATTCCTGTAAAAAATGAATAAAAAGACACACTATCACCTCACTTTAAAAATGATTATTGCCAAAATAAGTTTTATGTCCTATTATTTAACCTCTTAGTCTAATAATTTATACATGTATAACTTATGACATGAATTCAGCTTTCACAGATGAGGATAGAATTTTATATTATGAACACTGATCATGCTTTCATTTCTTTTCTTTTAGAAACACCTGAATATAAAACAGAGATGGCACAGTTTGTGGAGAAAATGAAAGAAATGACTGTAGATGGTAGCAAGAAGGTTACAGACGATTTTGATGAGGATGTTACTTCAAATGAGGCAGTTGCTGATGATGCTGTGTATATTTTCTCAAAAGATAATGGGGAGGATTCAGATGAAATGGAAAGTATTCCTCAATCAGAATCAAAACAAAGTGAAAAGGATCAAATCCAGAATATGCGAAACTCAGACAGAGAAGTTTCTGAAATTACGTATGATTTCAAAATAAACACCGTTCCCCCAGAATTTCAGTCAGGAATGGAAGCTCCAGATGAGGTAGAGTATAAGGAAGAAAACAAAGAGGTTCAACATGAAAAGGAGGAGGAGGAAGAGGAAGAAATTGTTATAACAGAAACATTTGAAATCATTTATCCATTTTCAGAACCAGAAAAGGTTGAAGCAGAAGTAGAAACAGAACGCACAGAAGTTTCATATGTAACCGAAAAGAAACCAGAGGTCAAAATGGAAGAATTGCAAACAAAACAAGATAAAATACCGGAAGTTGCAAAAGTTCCTCAAATCATACAAGAAGAAAAAGTTATCCCAAAAGAACCAGAAAAACCAAAACCAAAGGAAGAGTTTGTTTTGACATTTGATGACCTGAGTAAAGTTGATTTCTCGTTAATGAGAAAAAAGAAAAAGATTCAACCAAAACCCAAACCAACATATCAAAGTACTCCAGAAAAACGTCACACTGTAGCCACACTGGACGAGATCAAATCTAACTTTGCCATAAACAATGATAATGTATTTATAACTCCAACTAAGGGACATAATATTGAAATGGATGATGGCTTTATCATTACCGAAGCAGGTTCTGTGAGGGGACATAAGGGTGAAGTGAAAACAAAATGTTCTGAACTTAGTTTTTCCCCAAATTCTGAAGGGGAAATGGAACATGTTTTAGAAGAGAAATCAATTTCTATGATTAATCTTCCAGCAGTTAGGGCAAGTTTAGACAGTTCCTTAGAAGAGAATAAAAGTGAAGACAATGTAAAAGATGATATTGTAGTTTCAAGAACAGAAATTGTATTTTCTGTGAATTCAAATTCTACCAAACAGGAAGATGATTCCTCTGGTAGAAAAACTTCAGTAAGCAGCAACTTGGAAAAGTCTGTAAATGACTCTGGTGTAGAGGCTGAAAGTGATTCTAATATAGACCATCAGGAAGTATTAACTGCTCAATATAAACAATTACAACAACAGTTCTCAATGTGGAAAATACAACTTGAAGAAAACAAAAGGTTACTGTCATCAAGTCAGGCAATTCCTTCTGATGAAACTACTAAACAATTTCAACAACAGTTACAGTCACAAATTCAACTTCAGCAACAGATGATACAACAAATGCAACAAAGTATGGAAGCCTTATCATCACAACAACAGCAAGGTAGTTTGGTGGACCAGTCATCACAAAATAACCTTCCTTCATCACTTGACAAATCATCTCAAAAACAAATTTCAGTTGATATAGGAAATCATGTAGACCAAACTATTGAATCGACTTCTGTGAGACAAACATTTGTTCCTCCACCTCCAGTTGCCCCTGCCTTGCCAAACGGGAAAGCTAATGTAGAGGTTACTTCTTCAAATGAACAAACAAAACCAAAGTCTAAAAGTAAACCTCGTAAATATATAGAACCAAAATTGGATCCACGAGAAGAATTAATGATAGCTATCAAAAACTTTGGTGGAAGAAGTGCAATGAAAAAGGTGGGTTGTGATTTTATATTTAACTTTTATTGAAATGAAATAAAGTTTGTCTAAGTTGCTGCTGACAACAGCTGATCATTTCATGGGATAAATCCTGAAGTATACAATGGAATGAGTCTGTTATTTACTCGTCAATTTAGATGATTGTGGCAAACTTAAGAATAAAGAGAACAATTTAGTTTGAATAGGTTATAATTATATTTCTAAGAACTACATCGAACTTGAAATAATGACTGATTATCAGAAAAGTCTTAAATGTACCTAGTGCGATATATATAGGAGAAAAATTATTTACAATATGTACTCTGTGTAGCCTTGAAGGTGCTCTAGCTAATTTATTTCTTATCAAATATGGAACTAAAAGTTATGAATAAGGCCAAAATAAATAAATGGTGTGTTTCCGGTTTCCCTATCCTACCTCCATTTCCGACACCGACCCTAAACATTTTATTGACAAAAATAAAAAAACATCTCATTTCCATGGAGAATATTTGGCCCCACCCCTTCAGTCATGGTCTATTTACTTCGAAACTTTTGCTTAGTTTACATGTATTAGTTTGTGATTAGATCAGTTTAAGATGAACTGCTAATGTTAGGTCAATGATATTTGATATGCAAATTTATTGGCATTTGCAAGTATCATTTCCATGGAGATTATATAGCCCCACCCCTGATCATGGTTCATTGACTTTGAAACTTTTACATAGTTTACAAGTTAATGTTTGTGTTTAGGTTTGTTTAAAGGGAACGACTTATAATAAGTCAATGGTATTTGGTATGCAGTTGTATTAGCATTGGCACATCTCATTCCATGGAGATTGTTTAGCCATGTACCTTCAGTCATGGTTCATCGACTTTGAATATTTGCATAACTTACATGTTAAAGTATTGCTATTTTAATTTCAACATTTGCATTATCAAAATTACAAAAAGGCGAGACATATCTCTGTGATAACAGTTTATTTTGGAGATGAAATAGGAAACACACAATTCATTTATTTTGGCCTAAGCAGTAGATCAGTAATAATGTAATAGCTGAAGAAAGATTGAAGATAAATTCTTCTCCCTTATTTTTGGAAAAAGTTATTTGCCCTTAATGTGTCAATTGCAGGCCCATAGTAAGGGTGTTTCTGAGGAGGTTATTTGGGGCTATGATGTGCTGACTTTCGTAGTCAACTTCAATCTGAATCTTGACTCTACAAGTCTTGAATAAAAAAATAAAAAGATTTGTTAGTCTATCACATTTAGTCAACTTCAATCTGAATCTTGACTCTACAAGTCTTGAATAAAAAAATAAAAAGATTTTTTGGGGAGGGGGGTCGTCATAGCCCACCCTGGCTATGAGTGTGCCTTATATAGACTTGCATAAAAGTTATTGGAAATACATCAAAAAAGTTTTTGTCATGTTTATTATAAAAAGTAGAAACTGTTTTAATTTTCTTTTGCAGGTGCCTGTTAACAAAACCCACTGGCATTCAGGAATACCTTGAACTGTCAACTTGAAAATTATTAACAAAACTTCAATGGTGCTATAAAGAAATACAAGAGTTATCTTCTCTTCAAGAGCTGTGTCCTTTGTGTGATCAGCTGAATCAAAGTGAGAAAATGTGATAAACTAACAAGCCATAACTTACTGCATTTGAATGACATTTAGGTTCAGAGTGTATTGGTCTTGAGGTGAAGAGCAGAAGTATTGAGATAAGATGCTTTGTTAACCTATGTAAAAGACAGAATGTCATACTTGAATAATATATTCTACATTTTGGGTACTTTTAACAAAAATGATTTTTTAGCAATTGAATCTTCTTTTTTCACTATATAAGGACAACAGCATTTTAAGTAATAATATTTTAGTAGATATTTCAAAAAATCATTTTATTTATGGTTTAAAGTGAATAAATTAATTTTGATAATAAATAAGTTAATTTTATCATTCACAACAGAGCACAGATTCATAATAGTTCTGTTTTGAAAGAACCCATCTTTGTGATTAAAATCAAGAGGATTTTCATAAAGGAATCATTTTTTTTATCAGTGCAATATATAAGAACTTATGACCATTTATCAGAATCCAGAAATGATCTAAATATTTGAAGAACACAAATATTTTGAACCTGAAAGACAAATGTGACAAAATGGCGAAGATTCAGAACTGAAATGTCCAGTTACCTAAAAATGGCAAAGATTCAGAACTGAAATGTCCAGTTACCAAAAAAATGTGCATCTATTGTATAGTGGAGAGAGTGAAATTTATAGACAAACCTTTGTTTTGTATTTTCTTGGGTTTTTTTTTTAGATATAAAAGCAAGATAGTTGAATACCTAATGAATCTTTAAATTTTTGAAATATAATAAAATTTAAGCATTTAATATACTTGTTCATTTTGATAACATAACTTTTTGAAACATATCATTTTATTAACAATGTTAGCATTTATACTTGTATATGTGTATGAAAAATGGGAAATGGGGGTTACAAGAAACTGTGATACATCTTAATAAACAATTCTAAATTTTCATTATGATATAAATCTACAAATTGATGTTGGTCTACAAGAGTCTGGGTTAAAAGCCAGGTTGCTTTTTTCAACTCCAGGTCTGCCAGTATGTTTTTATATTAAGAATATCTAAACAGGGTTTTACCTTGAAAATTTGAATGTGATAAAGGTTGATGCTATATTTTCTTATACACTTTTATCAGTAAAAATCAACTAGAGGCAAAGGCAGAAAAAAGAACCATTCCTTTAGAAGGAATATGTTCCAAAATATTTGTATAAATGATAAATTTCTATGATTTGTCTTCTTGATTTCATGGCCAGTAGGCTGTTTATGTGCAATGTTTTGTTGAATAAAGGTTGGAGCTCATTAACATAGAAATAATATTAGCCCACAAAAATAAAACTTCTATGGGGTTCAACAAGGGTAAATATTACAACTGTATTTGTTTTATTTGCATGAATGACATTGATAATTGTACATAGTTATAAATTATAAAAGACTTACATACATTAATACCTGTGATACCTTGTTGATATTTTTATGTAATTGTATAGTATATTTTATACAGAATAATACTCCAGTATTTAACAGAACAAGTGTTTAGAGTAGATTATTTCCTTCTTGGCCATTTTGTATTTGTTACTGTTGCAAGATTAATGGCATTGAAAGAACATATCAACCCTTGTATATAAGTATTCCCTAACATAGAATGGCATTAAATATCCCTATCCATCTTTTCTTTTCATTTCTTTCTTGTTTTTTTTTAATTTTTGTTCCATTTGATGTCTACCCCGCTAATAATTATTCTTATTTACCTGGCTTTCAGAATCACAGATTTGGTGCTTAAATTAAAACACATGTGATATTTCACATATTGAATTATTCTTGAAAGAAAGATAGATAATTGTTGTATCTCACTTATTTACTAGGATAAGAAGTAGGTAATAATCAGAAACAATTGTACAGTTGAATACTAATGCCAAATGGTCAAGAAGCAAAATGAAGATCTGGGTTGGAAATTTGTTTAATAGAAATTTCCTAATACAGCCATTCCAAAAAATTGTACAGGAAAAAAGATTGCATATGTCTATTCAGATTCATATTCAAATTATTATTCATTTGTACTATACAAAGTATAAAATTCCCACCTAATATACTATGTTATAATATGGCTTTACTTTAGAAGCCAAAAGTAATAAAATATTTATATTAAATTTCAATGTGTTTTATTATTTAATTCACGGCTGTCTTGTCTTGTCATTGCTATGATTAAAGTGTAGAAGCTGAATACAGATTTGTCCAAAAGATAAAGTTTTGATAAGGTGATGGTCAGAATAGAAGTTTGATATGATCATTTGTTGTGCAAGGATTGCAAATTTGATAAATTCAAAGATAAAAAGGCAAAGATTTGTGGCCAAATTGGTGAATTTAAAAGTTCTCAAATTTGCAAAATGAAATGTTCAATCTATTTACTTCAGTATAACAGCCATTTACAGAAAAAAATGCAAAATTGTATAATATATTGATTAACAAATGCTGAAAGCAATACATAGAATAATCTTGCTCAAAAAGTATTATTGTGATTATTTACTCACTAGCAATAAATTTGCTCAGATGGTGGTGGTTTATTTTAATTTTGCCAAAATATTCCTATGCTATTTCTTTGCCAAAGTCTAGCAAATCTGCCTTTTGGCCTCATTCTGATGATGTTGCTGTTAAAATGTGTCATTCTTAAAGTTATAGTTAACTTTGCTTTATGACAGATGATAATACTACAGCCCTAGAATCTTAAGGACCAAGGATGATAAGAGCATATTTTGGCCAGGCCTCATTTTATGAAATTCCTTAAATAACTTTGCATTGCTACTAGAAGGAGGTGTGCTAAGGGCCCTACTTGGCCTAGAAATTGAAGTATTACAAAATGAGGTCATTTTTGAGTAGATAAACGATATATACCCGCAGTAGATTAAACTAAGTAATTTCAAATATTTTTGAAGCTCAAGAAGGACCAAAATTAATTATTTTTGAGTTGAGAATATTGAGCACAGATATTTACAAGCTTGGTGTTCTTCATAAAGACAAAACATCATAGTTTATTATTTAGTTGGTGCTTGCATGTGCTTTATATTTAAGGGTCCAATTACTAGTTAAAATATTTACCAAAAAGACCTTTTCCATGGTGTCACTTTTACAGTTTATATAATGATCATGGATTGTATGCTATCTGTTTTTGATTTTTCATTGCCACTACATGGGACAATGGTGTATTACAACTTCAGAACAAACTCTTGAAAACAGTTGAAAAAAATCATTACTCATAGAATCGATAAAAAGCACATAAACACATAGCTAAAAGACACGAAGTACCAATTTAAGAGCACTCACAGTTACTGAAAGCTAGTTCAAAGCCCAATTTTAAATAGTGAAGAAATCATGCATGTTCTCTATGACTAAAATGTGAATCAGTTCACCTTCCAAAGGATTTAATGTAAAGGCGTCTTAAGCAGTCAGAAAAATTACCACTGGACGTTAAACAGCCACCCCCTATTATGTGTCTTAAAGTACAACCTAAACAGATTGAAGTACATGATAGAAGATGGGTGTTTAACATACAGAGGCAAACTTTTTACATTAATGTCAGGACGACAACATGTTAATGTGATAGGAATATAAACCCTGCTTTGTAGTTAACTGACATGCTGAGCCAGATTTTAAATCTGCTACTTCACAAGGTAACTGTCCGAAAGAAGTCACCACTCTATACAGACAGTATCATGACTACTATAAGTAGCTAACACCAATGGTTGACCCGGTCGAGCATATATTTAAAATGTGCAGATATATATGTAGGACTCAAATCTATGGTGGGTTCCAGATCTATGGCAGATTCCTAATCTATGGTAAATATGACGTCATGCCATCCCAGATCTATAGCAGATTTGTTAAAATCCTAATCTATGGCAAGTTTTGTAATTTCCTAATCTATGGCGGATTTTTGTTGTTTCCAAATCTATGGCAGATTGTGTGCAAATGTAGAGCAAGGCAGTACATATACAGTCACTAACTTGTCTTAAATAAGTTGAAATGTACGACAACGGGAGCATGTCTATAAACATTTGTGAAATAAAAATTCCATAATGGTCAATCAAAGCGTGATGTCAACCATAAAAAAGTGAAGAAGTGATATACCATAATACAGAAATCGGGATTAAAATTATCTTCCCTGGAAAAATAAGCATATCCTAATCTGTGCATGGTACCTGTTTAATCCATAAATTTAAACAACTAGAAAAATGGAAGTCCCTTAACAAACAAGAAAGCAGTTTTTATACGACCGCAAAAAAATTTTGAGGTCGTATATTGGTATGACGTTGGCGTCGTCGTCGTCGTCGTCCGGCGTCGTCGTCCGGCGTCGTCGTCCGAATACACAATGGTTTTCGCACTCTAACTTTAGTTAAAGTGAATGGATCTCTATGAAATTTTACCATAAGGTTCAATACCACAATAGGAAGGTGGGATTGATTTTGGGGGTTATGGTACCAACAGTTAAGGAATTAGGGGCCAAAAAGGGGCCGAAAATAAGCATTTTTGTAACTTCCACACATAACTTGTGTGTTAGCATATGGATCTCTTTGACATTGTACCACAAGATTCCATATCACAAAGGGTCAATGCTGGGATTGATTTTGGGGTTAATTGCCTCAATATTTTAGGAATAAGGGGCCAAAAGGGGGCAAAAAACAAGCATTTTTCTAGTTTCATGACAATAACTTGTGTGTAAGTGTATGGATCTTTCTGAAATTTTACTACAAGGTTCCATTTCACAAAGGGAAAGCTGGAATTGAGTGTTGTGGTAATTGCCCAAA
This sequence comes from Mytilus californianus, assembly GCF_021869535.1. Lineage (NCBI taxonomy): Eukaryota > Metazoa > Mollusca > Bivalvia > Mytilida > Mytilidae > Mytilus > Mytilus californianus. The sequence continues at coordinate 93,156,779 of NW_026262668.1, forward strand.
ACGTTTAGTAATAAGGGGCCTAAAAAGGGGTTTAAAATAAGCATTTTTTAGTTTCTTGCAATAACTTGTGTTCAAGTGTATGGATCTCTCTAAAATTGTATTACAAGGTACCATACCACAAAGGCAAGGCTGTTATTGAGCTTGGTTTGGGGGGAAAGGGGGGTGGGGGTGATGAATCATAAGGGGGCGGGGGTCAAAAAAGGGGTAATTTTATTTTTCCTTTTTTTTTTGTTTAAAATTTACATTTTAAGTTAGTTATTTTTTATCACGAAGAGAAAGTAGGAATTGAGTTTTGGGGTTAATTGCTCAAACATTTATGAATAAGGGGCCAAATATTGGTCGAAAATAAGGATTTTTTTAGTTTGCAACAAAAACTTGTGTTCAAGTGTATGGATCTCTGTGAAATTGTATTGCAATGTACCATACCACAAATTGAAGGTTGTGATTGAGGTGGGGGATGATGAATCAAAAGGGGGTTGAAAAAATGTGTGGGGGGTAGGATTTTTTTTTTTCCTTTTTTTTTCTTTAAAATTTTCCATTTAAAGATGGTTGTTTCAGATTTATATATGAAAGAAAATAATAATGATACGGTTATATATCATGAGGAATTGAAATTTAAAATTATGTATATTGGAAATTTAGGTTACATTGGAAAGTAATAATTGGCTTTGGGGGGGGGGGGGGGGGGGGGGGTTATGGCTCTAATGTTTAAGGAATAAGGGGAAAAAAGGTTAAAAAACAAGGGTTTCCATTTTAATAGACAAATAATTGAGTAAAGAACATTATTTAAAAGCAGTGTAAGGTTGGTAATTCAAACTCATTTAAATATCTCATCTACACTGCTTTTAAATTATGTAAATTGGAAATTTGCCAATAACTTTATTGTTAATAAATGCATTGGAAATTTGCCAACAATTTTAGTGTAATAAACTTCATTGGAAATTTGCCAATATAAAATTTTGCTGATGAAGGTTTTTTGTTTACCTTTAGCCTTGACTATGAAGTCATTTTCTATTTTTATAGCCTTATGATGTAGTTGAATTATTTAATACTTTTATGATGTGTTTAAATGGGGTTTTATCATGTTTATGGTTGCAAATTTATTGTTTTAGTATAATAAACTCCATTTAAAATTTGCCAATAAAAAACATTTTTGTTTATTTTTAGCTATGATTATGATGTCATTTTCTATTTTACTTTTATGGTTGCAAAGAAATTTTTATTTTTAGATATTACTGTTAAATGATGCTGATTAAGGTTTTTGCTATGTTTAGCCATGACTATGATGTCATTTTCTATTTTAATATCTGTTATGATGTATTTAAATGGGCTTTTATGGTTACAAAGGAATTTTATTTTTAGATATTACTATAAAATGTTGCTGATGCTGATTAAGGATTTTGTTTATTTTTAGCCATGACTATGATGGCATTTTCTATTTTAATACCTTTATGATGTAATTTCCATTTTTAGATATTACTGTTTAATGATGCTGATTAAGGGTTTTTTGCTATGTTTAGCCATGACTATGATGTCATTTTCTATTTTAATACCTTTATGATGTAATTTCCATTTTTAGATATTACTGTTAAATGATGCTGATTAAGGGTTTTTTGCTATGTTTAGCCATGACTATGATGTCATTTTCTATTTTAATATCTTTATGATGTATTTAAATGGGCTTTTATGGTTACAAAGGAATTTTATTTTTAGATATTACTTTAAATGTTGCTGATTAAGAATTTTTGTTTATTTTTAGCCATGACTATGATGTCACTTTCTATTTTAATACCTTTATGATGTATTTAAATGGGCTCCCATGTATTTAGATTTTTGATTATTTATACATGTTACCAAATTGGTCCACATTGAACAAAAACGGTCCAAATTTCAACTTTATTACATTACATCAAACATTGAATTCTACATATTCTTTGATATATTGAAATTAACAAACAATTTAGTTTATGGATATTCCACCATAATAGGTAAATTAAATTTTTTCCAGTTCTTACACCACATTCATCCTGTGTCAGAAACCTATGCTGTGTCAAATATTTAATGACAATCCAAAGTCATAGCTGTATCAAGCTTGAATTTTGTGTCCATACTTGCCCCAACTGTTCAGGGTTCGACCTCTGCGGTCGTATCAAGCTGCGCCCCAGCGAAGCATTTTATTTTTGTCGAGCCTTCGACTTTTGTCGAAAAAGCGAGACATAGCGATCCTACATTCCGTCGGCGTCGTCGTCGTCGTCGTCGTCGTCGTCGGCGGCGTCCACAAATATTCACTCTGTGGTTAAAGTTTTTGAAATTTTAATAACTTTCTTAAACTATCCTGGATTTCTACCAAACTTGGACAGAAGCTTGTTTATGATCATAAGATAATATTCAAAAGTAAATTTTGTAAAAAAAAAATTCCAATTTTTCCGTATTTCACTTATAAATGGACTTAGTTTTTCTGCCAAGAAACATTACATTCACTCTGTGGTTAAAGTTTTTGAAATTTTAATAACTTTCTTAAACTATCCTGGATTTCTACCAAACTTGGAAAGAAGCTTGTTTATGATCAAAAGATAGTATCCAGAAGTAAATTTTGTAAAAAAGTAAAAAATAAATTCCATTTTTTCCGTATTTTACTTGTAAATGGACTTAGTTTTTCTTCCAGTTAACATTACATACAGTCTGCACTTTAAGTTTTTAAAACATTTATTAGATTGATAAACTATCCTGGATTTTTACCAAACTTGGACAGAAGCTACTTACAATCAAAAGATAGTATAGAGAGGAATATTTTTATTATTTTTTTCCTCATTTTTGTTGAGCCTGCGATTAACAGCAAAAGTAGGCGAGACACTGGGTTCCGCGGAACCCTTACGAATTTTTAACCTGTATACAAGCTTTAGTAACCATGTAACCTCAAGTTTCCAAAATATTCTATAGAAACCCCAAATAAAAAAATAATGGTGCTTTGAAATACCCAAGATATATGTTTATGACCCAGAAATGTTTTACTGCAATGAAATGTAGGATCAATTACCTACAACTGTCAAATTCAAGGGAATATTTTTTTTCGACCTATTTTCGTATGCAACCGGATGTGACGTACTATGATTTGGTGGTATTACACCTTAAACTATCCTGGATTTCTACCAAACTTAAACAGAAGCTTGTTTATGATCATGAAATAGTATCCAGAAGTAAATTTTGTAAAAATAAAATTCCATTTTTTCCGTATTTTACTTATAAATGGACTTAGTTTTTCTGCAGAGAAATATTACATTCACTCTGTGGTTAAAGTTTTTAAAATTTTAATAACTTTCTTAAACTATCCTGGGTTTGTACCAAACTTGGACAGAAGCTTGTTTATGATCATAAGATAGTATCTAGAAGTAAATTTTGTAAAAAAATAAATCCATTTTTTCCGTATTTTACTTTTAAATGGACTTAGATTTTCTGCCAAGAAACAACACATTCACTCTGTGGTTAAAGTTTTTAAAATTTTAATAACTTTCTTATACTATTTTGGATTTGTACCAAACTTGGACAGAAGCTTGTTTATGATCAAATGCTAGTATCTAGAAGGAAATTTTGTAAAAAAATAAATCCATTTTTTCCGTATTTTACTTTTAAATGGACTTAGATTTTCTGCCAGGAAACAACATATTCACTCTGTGGTTAAAGTTTTTTAAATTTTAATAACTTTCTTACACTATTTTGGATTTGTACCAAACTTGGACAGAAGCTTGTTTATGATCAAATGCTAGTATCTAGAAGGAAATTTTGTTTTCTTCCAGTTAACATTACATTCAGTCTGCAGTTAAAGTTTTTAAACATTTATTAGATTCATAAACTATCCTGTCTTTTTACCAAACTTGGACAGAAGCTTCTTACAATCAAAAGACAGTATCAAGAGGAATATTTTTATTGATTTACTTCCTCATTTTTGTTGAGCCTGCGATTAACAGAAAAGTAGGCGAGACACTGGGTTCCGCGGAACCCTTACGAATTTTTTATAAAAAACAATTTAAACAGTTTGACTTTTTACATAATATTTATTTCAGCGTTAATCAATTTTTTTTAACTGGTGACGATTTAAGTCAAGGTGGTATCCTGTAATTTCATTTTCTCACTTTAAATACTTTGCCAGCCGTAGACGCTAAAATATTTACTATAACTCCATTCCCAAAATATCCACTACTAAAAACAGCTGTGCCTTTCTTGATCGCGGGATTCGGACGGTACAACAATGAGTGTCCCTCCTATGGATAAAACATCACATCTTCATTTAAACCATCGGCAAATTGTTCTAGAGGGAAAGCGGAAAGTGTTTTCCTGAGTATTTTAAACTCAGGACTTCAGGAAAGTTTGGAGAGCCCACATTTTTACTGTCGGCGACGACTTATATGGCGTTATTTTATTGTGACGTTATATGTTACTCTTTTTCCCGGAAAATTACGTAATTCCTAAATCTGCCATAGATTTGATTTTTTTGGCGTTTGTAACGTCATATTTGCCATAGATTAGGAATCGGCCATAGATTTGGAACCCGCCATAGATTTGAGTCCTACATATATATAAAGTGCCTAGAAAATCAACCTAACAATGTTAGAGTAAATCTGATTCTTGACTTCCTACCCTTAAATATAAAGCACATGCAAGCACCAACTAAATAATTAACTATGATGTTTGTCTTTATGAAGAACACCTAGCTTGTAAATATCTGTGCTCAATATTCTCATCTCAAAAATATGTTTAAAAACATGTAATTTTGGTCCTTTTTATGCCCCCGCCGTAGCGGAGGGGGCATTAAGTTTTACCCTTGTCCGTCTGTACGTCCGTCCGTACGTCCCAAAATTGGTTTCCGTTCTCTAACTTTAGTTTGCCTCAACTAAATGTTATGAAACTTATACACAATGCTTATTAACACAAAACACAGGTCAAGTTTGAATTTGGGTGGGGTCACTTTTACCGTTCTAGAGTTATGCCCCTTAACAAATGGAAAAATTGCTTAATTTTTCGTTTCCGTTCTCTAACTTAAGTTTGCCTCATCCAAATGTTATGAAACTTATACACAATGCTTAATTACACAAAACACAGGTCAAGTTGGAATTTGGGTGGCGTCACTTTTACCGTTCTAGAGTTATGCCTCTTTACAAATGGAAAAATTGCTTAATTTTTCGTTTCCGTTCTCTCACTTTAGTTTGCCTCAACCAAGTGTTTTGAAACTTATACACAATGCTTATAACCACATAACACAGATCAAGTTTGAATGTTGGTGGCGTCACTTTAACCGTTCTAGAGTTATTGTAGTATCTTTTTAGCTTCAAAAATATTTGAAATTCTGTAGTTTAATCTTCTGCTGGTAAATAAGTTTAATCTTATGCTGGTCAATATCGTTTGTCTATGCAAAAATGACCAAGTAAAGCATTCACGAGTTATATAATCAGTTGATGAATTATCCTTATAATTCGGGAACCATAAGCATTATAACTTATAAGAATTACTGGCCAAGCTAATTGAAGTTTTTCGGAGTGCCATGCCTATAATTTTGTGTACGATATGTACATGTCAACACAATTTACTACTTGCATCTTTTGTGAAAGTATACATTTGTTGACCTAATGACAGTTATTTTTAGATGCTTAGACGTCTTAATAATACATGACTAACGTCACAGTACCCAAATTGCACCTATTCAACAAAATAGCTGTGGAAATCTTACAAGTTTTCTTTGAGACTAAACAATTGGTATTTTTATGATTTGACATTATACACGTCTTTCAGCATAGGTAAATATATTTAAATATACACAAAACGTTCACAGTATATATATCAACAGATGAAGCATTCCCTGGAAAAAGTATATCTACGGAAACGTCGCCATGCGACGTCCTCAAAATGTCATCTTTTAAAAATGAGAAAATTGAACATGTTACACGCATCCATTTCTTAAAAAATTAATAGTAAGCATGGAATAGTGTCAAATTGTTCAAAATATTTGAAGAAATAAAACAAAACATCTGTAATTCGATTTTTAAGGATGTGAATTTAAACATGGATGCAATTTGGGTACTCCTCATTACAGAATCATGGATCGTTTGGAGGTCGGTTCAAACCCATTTTTCTATGATTCAGTATGGATTCAAAATTAAATTGGTGTAACTATATAGTAAAATAAAGATACATCTACAAAATAAACACAGAATGGAAACTTTTGTCTGGATCATAAAAAACGTAGCTGAAAAAAAACTGTCAAAATAGGTGCAATTTGGGTACCCTCACGTTAAATACATATGATATTTATATGTTATTAATCTCTAGTCTAGTTCCCTACGTGGACCAATTCATGATCATACAAGTGGCTTGGATTACTTACTGGGTGCCTTTAGCTAGGAGACTATGCCAACCTACACGAGGGGGGTGACAAAGGGTGTTCATTTCCCAAATCCTTCTTTTTTGGGGAATTTTTTCCCACTTCCCAAATTTTTAAGGCCATTTTTCCCACATCCCACTTTTTTTCCAATTCTCCCAAATCCCAGATTTTGTTCTTTAGTATATACAAAACTTATGAATAAAAACATATTTGCCTTACCTATACCTTACTGGTCCAGATTCTTACTACAACCTCAAGAAACAATGTCATTTAAGGCTTTTGTGAAAAAAATAATAGGAAAAAAAACACCAAAGGTGATAAAGCACTCCTGGATGACTATGAAAATAAGTGCCTTCAATGCTTAAAGCAAATCCCGCTTAGTTAACAGAACACAAAACTTAACTGAACACAAAACCAACAGAACACAAAACACAAAGCAGGGAATCTTCATATCAGACACAAAGTGAACAATTTTTAATTGATGACCAAGAATTACTGGTGTACAAGCATGACCAATAATGTTTCCAATTGGTACGTTGATACTACTGTCTGTTGAAGTATGGAATTTAATCAACAATAAAAAACATAGAAAATGCCACCTAAATATATGCAAAACCATGGAACAAACACCTTTTAGATCGGACGAAGTTTGTGAATTCTCCAGGAAACCCCTCTGTTTGTAACACTATTTACTGTATGACAATTAGCACAGACCATGTGGTGAATGAACTGAACTGAATCTCTGATTGGGAAGCTAAATGTGAATTCAAATGAAACACTATTAGTTTTTCTAAAATTCTTTACGAGAAATTTATTGACTCTTGGAAAACCCCTGTACAAAAAAAGCAGTAAATTCAAACACGACAGCAACACAGATATGGAGATATAACAATCTTCCGGGACAAGATAATATATAAAGTGATCTGAAATGGCTAATAATAAATTTAAAAAAGCATTGATTGATGATCATTGATTATTTTTGTAAGAAAAATAGTCTTTTAAATAACTTGGTGTCCATCTTTGTCGTGTCCCGGAAGATTGTGTTATCCCCATAACTGCGTTGCTGTCTTCATCCTGTTCGTCTCCACTGCTGTTTTTGTCCTGAGGTTTTCCAAAAAGTTCCTCGTAAAGAAGTTCAGATATACTTATTTGATTTGATTTAACATTTATCTGTGAAATCAGATATAGTTCCTTCACCTCATGGTCTATGCTAATTGTCATACAGTTAATAGTTTTACAAATAAAGGGGTTTCCTGGAGAATTTACAAACATATCCCCACGTACATCGTCCGCTCCAATAGGTGTTTCTATAGTGGTTTTGCATATGATTAAGTCGCATATCCTTCTTTCTTTTTTATTGTTGATTAGATTCCACACTTCAACAGACAGAAGTAACAATGTTCCAGTTGGAAACATTATAATTGATGCTTGTTCACCAGTTTCTTTTTCATCAATCAACAATTTTTCAAAGTCAATTGTATCAACACTTTGTGTTTCTTTCTGATATGCATACAATGGAAGTGTACCTGCTTTGAATTTGGTGCTCTGTTGTCTAATAGAGAGTTGTTTTACACTGTGCAGATATTTATTCCTATAATCATCCAAGGGTGTTCTATCAGCTTGAGTGATTTTGATTTCTTTGATTTTTGGCATTTTCACAACTGCCTTAAAAGGCACCAATCCTTCAGGGCGTTCTTAGTAAGAATCTGGATTCGTGAAGTATAGATATGGCAAAGATGTGGTTTTTTTCATAAGTTCTGTACATACTGAAGAGAACGAAACAGCAAATTCAAGTGTATGTGGAGTAACGACTCTGTCTCACATGAAGGAAAAAAGAAAAAAGTTTTCAACCATCTTTGCGATAAGGCATCTTAAGCTCTTTTTTATAAAAAAAGAGTGTATAAATCGGGACAACCGTTCCCTTAAACCCATCAGAATCATCATTACAAGCCATTTTTTGTTGATGGAATCCTCAATACAGAGGAATGTCACGATCACATATATGCACATATCTTCTCTCATGCAAGACAGGAACTGTACAAAGAGTCTAAAAGGCTATTATAAACTATGCAAAGATGTTATTCGTTCACATCCAAAAATTACTACCAGTCTACATCTCTTTGATCATATGATCAAACCTATTTCTTCATATTCCTCTGAAATTTGGGGTACTTTCAACCCAAATAGTAGTAAATTTAGAAATGGTCTACTTTATTTAGATCTTGAACCAGATAAATTACACATGAAAATAACAAAAAATATTTAGGGTGTAAATAGAAAGAGCAGCAATTTTGCTGTACTATCTGAACTCTTAGGTAGATTTCCTATTTATATATTACCGGTAAGTCTTGTGAAAAAATTATTGAATTATTATTTTAGAATTAAAATATGTCTGAGGACTCTTTATTGTATACAGCCTTACAGACCTCAAAAGATTTAGATAATAATAATCACAATAGTTGGTATAGCAGTGTCAGACACCTATGTAAAATTATTGATCTGCCTTGTAACTTTATTAATTTCAATAAATACAAATTCATCATCATCATACTTTATTTCCTCCTATAGGAGATTGACATAAGACAAAATGCATATATTATGTACAATTATAAAGTTTTGAAATCACAAAATTAGAAATGTCACTTAATATTTTGAATGGAAAAGTATTTACAGTTTACAGTTTTTAAGGAAGAAAAATCTTTCGTTAAGGACTTCCATCTTAGAACTTCGATCTCATTTTCAGATTTTTTTGGTCAATGTTAAGTTTTCGTGCCGACAAAGTATATTTATCCGATACTATAAGATATAGATCAACTATAGTCTATGAATATAGAATCAGATGATGAGAGATAAACATGTCTGTCTGACATGATTCATCTGACCTTGAACTTATTTTCATGAATCATTGATTTTTATACCATAGTTTCAAAGTGGGAGTCTTGGAGGGGATTCACATGTCCTTCTTTTCGTTCTTCTGTCACAACTTTGGGTTCGCGAGATACCGGTTGCTCCAATATTTTTTATTAAAAAAAATATATATCATTGACCATGAAATACAGGGGTAGTGACATTTACCGTCAAGAGTTATGCCCCTTAGTCACCATAAAGCCTCAGTATGTGCTGAGGAGGCGTAAAGTAAATACAGATCAATCAATTGATAATCAAGATCATTTGAAATTTGAACACTATGTTATTGACCATTAAGGTAGATCATAAGTATATACTTTTTGAGATAGAATTTTCTTATACTTTGCCAAAAAGGAAGATTTTACTATGCTTTTTTCAAAAATAAAATAAAAAGTATGGGTAACCGTGCTATTTTCCAAGCTATGAGTCGTTGAAAATTCATGTGCAACAATATGTCACATTTCCAAGCGAGATAACCCAATCTGTTTATATTGGACAGTAGATAATTAACGATAACTCTTAACTCCTTCCAATAGATGTCGTTGCATTTACTAATCTTGTTAAATACAACAGAGACGTGTCTCTGATAAAAATTAATTAGCGTCTTCACGGGAGTTATAAATTACGATACTTGAGTTAGTGGTCTTTAAAAGGACTATGATATTGAGATCAAAACCGCGTCGAGATTATAAATGAATGTACGAAGGGGAAATTATTTTGAAAAATTAGGGAAAAAAACCCTAATTTTTGTTAATTGATCTTGAATGACATTTTTTAACAAACAGTCATAAAACGTATCTCATGAGTTTTGATGTTCATATATCTTAAAAAATACCATCTAGTAGGTTATATGACATCCTTGTTACCAAGAATTTAATATTTTCATTTGTCCTTATGCAAAAGATCTGACGACGAAATTGGTACCGAACCGTAGCTTATTGCAGTTTAATCACCATTAGTAATGGAATTATATGGCATTATATCAGCTGTGTTTTTATAAACATATTAATACCAGCAAACACAAGTTTGTCCAGCTTTCTAACAATAGGCTATATATATTCATTCATTTCAGTACAATCATTCATTTATGCCTTGGACAAAAAAGTTTGCTTCAAAATGATGCTATATATGTCTTTGAAGAAATAACTTACAAGCTAGATGTTTTTCATTTTTTAAATGTTTTATGTAAAAACGGCTAAACATATCTCAACCATCTTTAGTTAGGTAAGGCGTAAGCAGACAAAAAGGTTCAATAAATCAAATTTGACAATTGGTGAAAATTAAAGATATAAATTCTAAGACTAAATAATTGAAGAATAAGTCATTCAACAGTTAAAATATATTTTTATTGATATTGATAGGTAGAGCTCTCTCTCTGATTGATAAGTGAAGATTTATCAATTGTAATAACTAAAGACATCATCATGAAGCGAGTTAGGTCGCAAGCGCTTTTATAGTGGTCTCCCTTTTTATGTGTGTTTAGAAGTAATTCTTATTTGAAAGTTTTCTTTCATATTTCAACTTATTTTCACTTATATAAAATTTTCTAACTGCTATCAGTGCGATTTAATACTAACAGTATTTATATCTGATGTCCCTCTGTCCTTATTTTCAACAGTGCAAGAAAGGTAGAAAATTTGCCTGAATTAAGTCACGGATAAAAATTCACAGGACAATAAGGGACGACATCAAAAGTTAATGTAGGATAAACAAACTTAATTCACATAGTTTTTTCACTGACCCCCACCCCCTCTTAACTAAATTTGGGAAAAATTGATTGACCAATACAGATATATGTAAAATCGATGTCAAATAAACAAAACTTGCAGCAATTTTTACCCCCACCCCCAAACTATTTGAATTAAGTTTTTTATCCTACATTGATCTTTTGATGTCGTCCCTAAATCAAAGCTCCTTTAAGCGATTCATAGTTTGTCTTGATAAATAAATCGCCTTTAAAAAAAAGCAATTTACATTGTTCATGAACAATTGATTATAAAAACTTGGGAAAAATTTTTCTTGTTTGAGATTTTTTTCCACACAGCAAGAAAGATCTAAAATTTAAATTAAAAAAAATCAGGGACACAAATTCGTCGGACAAAACTAAATTAATAAATATAAGTTAGTTTTTATGAGTCGTGGCTAATGCACCACAAAAGGTGTTTTGAAATACAAAGAAAACCCAACATATCAACGTAGAAGGGCCTCTTTTGCTGTGCATAAGATTAAAAATTGTCACCAGGTCTTCAGCAATCGGTTTTTTAATATTCATTTACAATAACAACACATTCATCATTATAACAGAAACCAACATTCAATGTGTTGTAAGCGTTACATTTTTTCACACACGAACATTTTGAACAGTGTATTTCTAAAATGACAGAGAGACAACTTACATGTGTTTTGTATTGCACCATTAAGTAATTAAAAAAAACATATATATAGAAAATGACAAATTAAAAGAAGAAATAAAAAAATAAAAGCAGCAAATTAAACTATCTATACATAGATAACACTAATCAATTTACTTCCATGGTCAAACTAAAGAGCGAGGAACACGATTCCCTAAAAAAGAGTGATTTGAAAGATTTTTTTTGCATTAGTTTTCGAGTTCCCAAATTTGTTTTAATAGTTCCACCACATTGATGTAATGTCATTACAGGATGATACTTCCACAACAAACCGTGCATACATTCATTATACATATGTCACCAATTAACACAAGTTGTATTGTATCAGTGGCATCCTGTTGAGCATATATAAGACATCGTAATATTGGAGATAGGAAAGACAATCAAGCGACAGGGTGCCTGCTGATAATTTAATTCATTTGACAATATATCAATTTCGAACTTTTTTAATGTACCACCTTTTCATTTTCTTTAAATATTATCGAAATACAAATGATGGAAAAATGTTTTACGGGTGAAAAAAAAAATTGAATAGCGAATCGTTTATTATTATTTAAATGTAAATGTATACTTTATCATTTATCATTAAATACGTTTCACCAAATATGAAAAAAAAACCTTTATAGTCTCTATTATATGAAATTATACGAACTATGAACTATCATGAACAAGAACCCTTATAGTAAAACTCCATTATGTCCTTTGAACAGATGAGTTATCCCGACGAATACAATTTAATATAATTAAATATAATTTTATTTTGTATTCAATATTTATCGTTTCTATTTGAACATTAAAAAATAGCCGCAGTGAACACTTTGAATTTGAACTTATTATGTATTATTTCATTTATTTAAGAATAACCGGAATTTATTTTACATGGATAACAGTATGATCTCGCTAATGTACGTTATTTTCGTATATTACATTTGTGTTGGTTATTTTTTTTCATAGAGAACTTTTCAAAACGCCGGAGATCTAAGAATTTCTTAATTTAAACTGACTTTTCTGATATCAAAATATAGCTTATTGACAGGAGTATTCAACAGTATGTGTTAATAGTATTTCCTCCGCATATTAAGTGTGCTTCAATTTTTTTAGTAACTGCTGTCTCGTTTCTTTTGACGTAATTGATCGATATTTACTGATGTGAGTAAGGGAATTTAGATAATGAAATTTCAAAAAATCGGAGACCTAACAATGAGATAAGATAAACTGGATTTTTTAATATCACCAGAAAGGTAAATCTATGTAGAATTCGGTCGTATGTGTTAATAAGAATTCAGGTGATTAATAAAAATGATATGAAGAATTAATGAATTTGTTTTCCCATTACTTTCTATGTTAATCGAACATCATTAAAAACATTGCACCCCGGGTGTCGCTGATAAGGGTAATTGGCCATTAGTGTCCTTCATTCTTGGGTATGTGCCTAAATTTGGTTAGATTGTTCATGAAAAAACACATTTGAGTGCAAAAAAAAATTCTATGAGATGGAATTTTGAAATAAATTGTAAGAAGATAGGTTTTATAATATGTTTTAAGAAAATAAAAAGAAAAAATGGTGTCACCGAACTTGTTTCTTGCTACAAGTAAAAATAAAAAATTTCCCTGTCAGTCCAGTATATATTTTTTACTAAAAGAGTTATCTCCCCTTAAATGACTTATTTGAAAAAAATGATTCTTAAAAAACACAAAATTTGATATTTGTTTAAATATTTTGAATAATACAATAAATCACCAAGTTTTCTTTATATAAATAATAAATCTAACCATTATTTAAAATTGCAAATCTGTCTCCCAATTTGCAGATTTGGGCAAATAACTAGACCATTTTTGTACTGAGATTGTACAATCCAAGTTGGCGGTATACCATGAATCTACCTTACATACAGGCCATATTTGATTTTGGAGATTTTGACATTTGTAGTTTTAGAGTTATGCTCTTTAGTTACCTTGATATGTTTATCCCTGTTAGTTCCTAAGTACTGGGACATAATCTATTCCCAGCCTAATGATAATAAAAGTATTGTTGACAAAATGATTTACATTTTAGCACAATGCTTAGACTTGCTACAATTCCCTTTCTTATTTCTTTTTTACTAATTTATATGTTTACTGAAAACTGCCAGTATACTGATTGCCCTTGGAGAAAATGACTTGTATAATAACATTTTATACCGACCATATACCGGTCGGTAAGAGGTTATTATTTCACAGCTGCTGATAATAGATAATTAGGCTGTCATGTGTATATATCTCATGCTGTTCTCACATATTTTATCTCAAGTAGATTACAATTTCACTTTTCTTATGATTCCAACATCAAAATGGACACAGATGCCATATCTACTGCAATAGATTTAAAGTCCCTTCCTCTGCAGATATCACTATAATGGTAATATCTTAGTTATAGCAGTAAAATTGTTAAAGGGGCAAAATTGAAAAAAAATAATAAGGAAGATGTAGTAAGTCTACACAATGCTCTGAAATTTAAAATACAGGTCACGTTTAATTTGAATTTTTGTTTTGCATTAACCGTTAAAGTGTGTGTTTTTTTTCTTCTGCAGCGGTGGTATCTGTAATCACTAAATCATCTAATTCTAGTTTATACTCTACATGTGATTAGTAGTGTTTGTCTAGCCTACGACGATCTGAATGTTAGACATAGGGATGCTAATTGGACGGCGTAATATTTGTTTATGACTTTAAATTTCAGATCTTGATAAATAGATATTGCTGAAAATTATTTTTATGTCAGACCTTTAACTGTTTTTCCCAAATATATATTGCAAAGAGTATAGGGAAATGAAATTCTAATTACAAAATAAAATCAATCTTATAGTTCTATCATACCGGTTTTTGTAACATGGAACATGGTAATAATGTGATAATGATTCTTTCATTAAAGACCAATGAGTTGTTATTAAACAATCCAAGCCTAAAGAGTAAATACGAGAGGTCAGATATTGAATAAGTGCTGCTTGCCCAGACATTTAACCGCTATCGACTTATCACAGTTACATTAGCTTATACAGTATAATAAGTCGTTTATTCAAAAGAGAGAACAGTTGATCTGACGGTTATGAAAGATCCAGCTAATTACTTTTTATTTGGAAACAAACAGACGGGATGGTTTTAGTATAAGTGTATTGATTCAAATGCGATGTAAGTGCAGAACTTTGGTTTCAACATATTTATTCAAACGACCTTTCTTTAATGCGTGGTTATTTTCATTTCTGAGTATTATCTCGTGTTTGAACACCTGATGACATTGTTGCACGTTACCAGGCAAAACGGAGAAGTTTATAGATGTCCGTTTTTGTCTCGCCTTGAAGTAGTCAAAAAGCGAAACATAGGTATGCTGTTTCCGGCGTCGGCGGCGGCGGCGTCGTCAACAATGTATTAGTTTGTGATTAGGTCTAGTTTATGGTGAACCACTAGTGGTAGGTCAATGATATTTGGTATGCAGTTGTATTAGCATTGGCACATCTCATTACCACGGAGATTATTTGGCCCCGCCCCCTCAGTCCAGTCATGGTCTATTGACTTTTAAACTTTGCTTAGTTTACATGTATTAGTTTGTGATTAGGTCAGTTTATGGGGAACCACTAGTGGTAGGTCAGTGATATTTGGTATGCAGTTGTATAAGCATTGGCATATCTTATTTCCATGGAGATTATTTGGCCCCGCCCCCTCAGTCATGCTCTATTGAATTTGAAACTTTTGCTGCGTTTACATGTATTAATTTGTAATTATGTCAGTTTAAGACGAACCACTAATGTTAAGTCAATGATATTTGGTATGCAAATGTATTGGCATTTGCAAGTTTCATTTCCATGGAGATTATATAACCCCACACCCTCATAATGGTTCATTGACTTTGATACTTTTACATAGTTTACAAGTTAATGTTTGTGTTTGTTTAAAGGGAACGACTTATGAGATTTCAGTGGTATTTGGTATACAGTTGTATTAGTATTGGCACATCTCATTTCCATGGAGATTGTTTAGACATGTACCTTCAGTCATGGTTCATTGACTTTGAATATTTGCATAACTTACATATTAATAAAGTATTGCTATTTTACTTTCAACATTTACATTATCAAAATAACAAATAGGCGAGACATATCTCTGTGTTAACAGTTTATACACTATTTTGTTTTATCTTCTCCAATTATTATGGCAAAGGGGAAGTTCAGTCTTTCTGATCAACTATGTTGAAGGAATATATTGGTGGCAATCTCCTGGGGTTTTATTTACCATGCCGATTGAAAGCACACCTTCAGATATTCATCAGAATGCTGATAACAAAATTGGTAATAAATGGCGTTTTCAAAAATGGAAAGTTTGTAGTCCTCGCATTTCAGTATATTTTAGATGATTAATATTTCATATACTAACATACATCAGATCTATATGATAACGAACAAAGTGGGCTTCTATCGAGATTACATACAATAATAACGAACAAAAAAGTGGGCTTCTATCGATATTACTTACATACATCAGGTCTATATAATGAGGAACAAACTTGGGCTTCTATCGAGATTACTTACATACATAAGGTCTATATAATAACGAACAAAGTAGGCTTCTATCGAGATTACTTACATACATCAGGTCTATATAATAACGAACAGAGTGGGCTTCAATCGAGATTACTTACATACATCAGGTCTATATAAGAACGAACAAAGTGGGCTTCTATCGAGATTATTTACATATACATCAGGTTTAAATAATAACGAACAAAGTGGGCTTCCATCGAGATTACTTACATAAAGCAGGTCTATATAATAACGAACAAAGTGGGCTTCTATCGAGATTACATACATACAGCAGGTCTATATAATAACGAACATAATGGGCCTCTATCGAGATGAATTGAAGAAATCTTTTCTTGATACAGTCAAACATTATCATAAATTTATTTGTAATTGCACATTCTAATGCAACATCGTTTGTAACGTTCATTTTGATTGGATAACGTCACCAATTTTCATGGCATCAATTCATAATTGATGCTATGAAAACCTATGCGAAAGCACAGACGACGTATAACAGATTTTAAATGTATGATTTGACGTTGTTTTCTGTCAGTTTCATTAGAATGGAGATAACAATATTGTATTTTAAGCTCCGACGGCATCAATTGGTGATTTGATGGTCGCAAATACCCGCTTACGTTTACGTCGCCAGTAAACTTAATTTGCGACCATCAAATCACCAATTGATGCCGTCGGAGCTAAAAATACAATACAGTTATCTCCTAAATATATGTAGAGTAGAGAATGAAACTGGGAATCTGTCGAAGAGACAACCCGACAAAAAAACATAAAACAGCCCAAGGCCACCAGTGGGTCTTCAACGCAGCGAGAAAATCCCGCAACCGGAAACGGGCTTCAGTTGGCGGCCTCTAAATAATAATGTATACTAGTTCATCGAAATCGACGCCACACTGAACTCCGAAACATACAAATGAACCAAACTAAAAAAAAAAACACAAGTCTAACAAATGCTATAGAGGTTCCTGATTTGGGACAGACGCAAAAATGCGACGGGATTAAACATGTTTTGTAAGATATTACTGTAACCACGATAAATACATCTAATTATATTTAGAAATTTTACTAAACCAAGGGGAAAATAGTAAACGGACAAAAATATGAATGTAAAACGATTGGAGTCGGATACATACCAAAAGAAATGAGCCGAGGTAAGCATCTACTACTATATATCAAAGTCACATTTGTAGTATAATATAGATTTAAGCCACGAACATGAAGGAAAAACATGTAATGGATGAGAGAGTTTGAATCAATCAAATACGTTGAGAAAATGAAACACTGTTTAAAAACTGTTATAAGCCCATACTCTGAAAGAATGTTCAGATGTGTCCACGGCGTAAAGCAACAATCAATCAATATGATCGGTACTATTATCGATCACATGAGATAGACAACTGTATGGTTTCCTTTGACATCCTGAGTAACGAGGTCAGACCTCGTAAGTGTCCGACAGAGGATAGCACTAGCATTATTACCCTATCGACAAACCCACATTTCCTTCACCAATTTTATACCGAAAGTCGTGTGCAAATGAATTAAAATTTCATGATAATTTCAGTCATGGTATGTTCGGTTGAATATAACAATAAAGGCCATCTTAGTCGATGGACATCCAGAATCGTCAACTTGCTACGAGTTCTCTTGGGCTAAAACCACTTCTGCTTAAAAGGCAATCATTATAATGACGACCGCAAAGGGGCGAAGCGACAATTTTCAAACATTCTTCTTCCTAACCTAACCTTGACGAAGCAGTCGAGATAACGTTATACATCTGTTGGTAAAATCGCCATAATAAGAGTATGCTGTAGAAAATCGAATTGCCGTAGATACCTTAAAGCCATATACTGGGGCAGATGCATGCATCGATGTTTCTACTAAGAATATAAGGTGACTATTGAAAAAACCCTAACTTGAATTATCGCGTATATCGTAAGTATAGTGTAATGAGTTATCCATCAGCAGCAATTTCAAGAATATGATTTTAGATATGAAGCAGACCTTGATCTTAAATTTCAGGCTCGCTTGAACCTCCGGTTTCGTGGTATCTTTTGAACAAGCCAAGCTCTTATCAATTGTATCTACATTATATAATCTAGTATAAGTTACCACTTGAACTAATTCAGATTCTCACTGTCAAATTTGTGTTTATTAATAAATTCAAATTATATAACAGATCTAACTGTATCTGTGGTATCTGTCGTAAACGAATATTTTAGTGTTTCTAGATATCCAAGTTTTGATTTCGAGATGTCAAACGACAAGATTCAAAGGATGTTCGTCTCTTCCTGCATGTACAAAGCACCAACTATATATGACATTTTAGCTATTTTTTCTTTCCCCTTCTAACAAGTTTCTCATCTGTTTCCAAAACGCCAACCCGATAATTTTAATACCTTTATATCAATAATTCGCATTTCTTTATAGGGACGGGAATTAAAGATGATAGCTATATTTAAAATGATGAAAATAATATAACTTGACACAGCTGTTACAGATGAGATAAAATTTAATTAATCTGTATATAGAACAAAGTAGTATTCTATAGTCAACGATCACATTAACCATATATGAAAAGAGAATAAAAAATACATATCTGGTAACCATAATATTCTTGCTATTAGTGTTTCAGCAATTAATTCAGAGAGTATTATAGAACACTAATAAGTCCTTTAATCAACGTACTGGCAACTTGAAAAAGTAAGACGCACATGTGCTGTTGAATTTTATAGCAACATATTAGGAATTTGAAATATACATTTTTAATGTACATTTATATGTGACATCTTTCAGATATGCACAAGACATCAGTGTGTCATGCAGATATCAGTCATTGTATAAATATAAAGAAAAAAATGAAGTCATGCATTAATTATAAACATTACACTGACAATGAAACTAATTCTTGAACACAACCAATCAAGAGATCATTTGAGCCTTGAGCACTTTACAGTATTCTAAGTTTGTAAATTATTCATAAATGGAGATATCTTCTGCTTCAGATACAATTTAATACTTATATGTCTAAAATTGTATAATTCTTAATAATGACAAAACTTCATCGATAAATTTTGAAATGTACAATCGTTTTAACATCAGATGCTTACTTTTTTTATTGATGAATGTATTAGGTTTTTTCTGGGTTTTTTTTTAACTTCCTTTGATTTTTTTTTATCAACAGTCAGTGTTTCTTGAAAAAAAACATTGATTTTATATTAAATATTAATTTACCAACACCTTTGTCCCCTTTTCATTTCTTTTTTTTTATTTTTGGGGAGGGGGAAGGGGGTTCTATATATGAACTATAAAATAACATTTGCAATGTTGAAATCTCAACTTAAAACGCTTTTATAGTTCTGATTTCTTGTTTTTATTTATAATAATTAGACAAACAACAACAGTACTCATGATTTTTCTTTTTGATCTTTTCCTATGGAAATTGCCTCAGGGGATTGTACACTTCATTAGTGCAGTTTTTAAGAGTTCACTTTCATAATTAATGATAGATGTTTCTTACCATATGTCTAAACATTAAGCTTAACAGTTTTCTATTAATTGTAGTATGTACATTTGTTTCTAAAAAATATATCGATTCATGCATTTGAACTGGCTGTTACTATAACATCTTTAACAACTTTAACCGAGATCATTTTTTTTTTTGGGACATACAAATAAGATATTTCCCATAAAAATATAACGCGACTAATTTAAAAGTTATCTATAATAATATTATTACTACTTTATTTTCTTGATGTTATTTTCTTTGGTTTCTTCGTATGCAGTGCACATTTCTCAGTTGGTTCGATGTACAGGTGTTATCCATAGAGGTATCGCCTCATATCTAAGAAAAAAAAAACACATTACAATACTTGCCTCTATTTTTGTTGGGCTTCATTTCATAAATCAAATCAAACCAAATAATTTTATTGGTGTAAAATCCAAATATTGGGTTGTTACCAAGACAAACATGACTATATTTACAAACACAGTATATAAATTTAAGCAACATTCATATTATATAAGTATCTCATACATTTAGATATTTTGGAGGAGGTGATACTTTTGCAAATTTGAAATTGAAAGTACAATATTCTTCATGCTAAAATATAACACAACAAATATATAAGAAAAATAGAAAATAATCACAAATTTGTATTACATAATTCTAGTTTTTCTTATCAGCTAGACTATTTCTTAGTACATATAAATCATTAACCCCCTTAGCACTAATTTTAGTTACATACTCATTAGATGTAAACATAAATGTTATTTTTTTCCTCATCAGACATTTTGTTGAAAGATGGAACTATACTCTCTACTTCCTGAAAACGTTTTGGCTTACGTCTTTTCTAAAATTTGACATTTAAAGCAAAATGATATTCATCTTCAACCCCCTTTTTACAGAGGGGCATATTTTTTTTTCCACAGGTAATTTACGGTGTATACCCTGTTCAATATTTAGATTACTATTACTTAATCTTATTTTGATGAAAGTAGACATCACGTATCGGTCTAAATCTATTAGTAAAAAAAAAATCCTAATTTTTTGATTTTCTGTATGTTCTTAGTTTGTTTCCATTAGGGTTCATTTGGTCATTAAAAAGACTGTTTGTCCAGAAATCTTTATATCTTTCAGCTAATTTGTTCCCTACAGCATTAATCAGGCATTTTTTGGTGAAAGTATTTTGATTTTCCCATAAATGATTGAACCCTATTTTTGATTTACGATTTATTAGAAAACACTCAGACACATTGACAGAAGAACAATTAAACCTATTAAACATGTTAAAGTCAATACACATAGCTCATTATCATCAAACAGTGTGAATGATTATACAAAAAGATATACAACATATATGGATCGATATGACATAAATCAAAGAAATACATTAACTTTTCTGATGGACAAGGAGAGTTTTTTGTATAGTTTAGTATTACAATAAGACAGTAAACCTTCAAACTTGATAATGCTCAGGTAAGCTGCGTAGTACACAGGTATGTATGACACAATATTTTCAATTGTACATATATACAAAATATGGAATTCATCTCCAATACCATTTCTACACAAGTTACATGTTCTTTCCTCCCTTGGGATATTGTACCAACGACCAGTTTCTATAGGTAAATGTAAATTAGATGTACGTAGTTTGGTTAACCACGTTCGATTAAACTCACTAAGTCTCAATAAGTGATTTTCCAAACAAAACTGGCCACGGGAGGAGTTTTGTATATCACTATACCATTTTTGTATAAACTGGTCACATAAAATTTGCTTCACAACAATATAATCACAAAATGCAAACTGGTTTTTAAAAATGTAACTCATTCCAACTTCATTAAAAATAGTTTCTGCACATTTAATCCATTTGAAGGTATATTTAGTTTTAATTTGTAAGGATAACATCAGTTGATACAAAATACTACTTAGTTTAGAATCATTCTGTATAAGTCTTGTCCAGAATGATACCGTTCTAAGATTAACTTTAATTTCGAGGGGAAATCTCCCAAGTTCACCTAAAACCATAAAAATTTTGATGGCAAAATGATAAATATCTACATTCAAGACTTGAATTGTCTTTAACTATCATATTAAGTGCCCATATTTCACTGCAATAAAGTAGTATAGGTTTCAAACAACTTTCGAACAGTTTTAAATGTGGATAAATATTAGGTTTATCAGAGAATAAAAGCTTTCTGATGCAAAACATTGCCTTTGAAGCTTTCATATGTGAAAAGTAGACCATTTCTGACGAGTTAAAATTATTGCATCTTGACTGATATTGCATTCCCTACTTTCTCTTTAAAGTTTGGTACGACCCTATATATGATAATGTTTTACTTGTCTTTATGTCGATGCAATACAGAAAGAATTGAAAAAGTTTTTTTTACTGTGTTAATTGTATAATGTGCTTGTTTTTTTCTTGGCATCATTTCAAACGACATTCACGCCATCTTGAAGATAAAACGTAACAACCATCATTGGTTGCTTAATGGTGTAGCGGAAAATAATGCAGTTTGGGTACTCAAGATCAATTATACAATTAATTATTGCTCAGTCATATTTGCTTTTTGGGTACGAAAATAAGAGGCGACACATACCAAAGGGACATTCATACTTGAACTTTTGGACGAGCACTGAAAGTCAAAATTGAAACATTTATTACTAATGCATGAAAAATATTTATTAATTTATTTGCATTTTACACGATTGATATATAATAATTATAGGTATTTGTATGTTATTGTTTAAGGTAGCTGGGGTATCTTCCTCCATCTTGGATTTGAAATAGCAGATGATAATCGGTCTAGATCTTTCAGAATGAAATGTGCAAATTTCGAGAGAAGTATGTAATTCATGTGTAAGAATTTTCATGTTAATATAGCGAAAAATTATGTGTTCTATCATATTGTACGACTGTATTTTACAAAAGAAAAAAGAATATTTTTGTTTGCTTCATTTTTTCAACTTTGCGGAGATAACTCCGATAAAGTAATTTTTTTAATAGAATGTGTTGTGAATTTACCTATTTTATAATGTAGCAAGAAAGCGAGTCCGGTGACCCAATTTTTTCTTTTTCGTATCTGGAAGCATATTATTAGAGCTATCTTCTCATATTGCTTTCCTATTTGCTGCTGACACAGGATGAGTCATGGACATGCTTAATTTCTACTTTCTTTTTGGCTAATTATTATATATTTAATTGATCCAACTTTTTGTGTACTATACATATGTGGATATCTATTTTTCTTTTTTTCTTTTTGGGCTGCTTGTTTGTTATCTATATCAACCACACTTGCAATAAAATGCATTATAATATATATATAGTATTAAAAAAAAAAACATACTATAGATTCTTTATCTACGTATTCTTTAAGAACTTAAATAGTTCTCGTTTAACTTTTTTTTTTTTATCTCATTGTTTGTATTGTATTATGAAAAATTATTGATGTTGTAATGTTTATGCCCTTTGGGGCCCATAATTGGAAATAAAATATCTTATCTTATCTTATTCTATCTTAAAATTCTATGCTGTATTTTCTTTTTATCACACAAAATTGGGTTTTCCATGCATAATCTCTATACAAAATCTGAAAATTTTGCACAACCTGTAGCGTGAAAAAAAAGCCTGGTGACCCATACCTTTTATTAACTTTTTGAAAAAAAGCATGATATGACTACATTTTGACAAATTATTAAAAACATCTATGGATTTTAATTTAGACCCCCATCTACCTAAACTATCATATAATTGTACAATTTAGAAAGTATGAGACAACACAACACGCATGTAAATAATGTGACCAATGTGTATTTTATCATCGGAACACGGTAAATATTTCAAAATTGGGCAGAAAAAAGGTATTCCACGGGATATTCGATACTTGATCAATGAATAGTTTTGCCTTTACTGGTTTGCCTTGCTATATAATCACGGTCGCGTCAAATTCATATTGATTATTAGGCTCAGGTACTTAATGTAGATTAATTGATAATTTTGAATTGATAAGGACAAATTAATGCTTAATTGGTATTTGCTTCGCATCACGCTTATATACTAAATACTTATGAAATAAGAATAAAACTCCCTCGTTTTCCCTAAAAAATCATATCAAACACAAACACTGAAGTGATTTTGATACTTCGAAGCACTCCGTACCTTTAAAGAAAGGTTAAACTTATGTAACAATTTTTAGGCCAATTGTCGAAGGAAAAAAAATGTACTATTTAGCTAGTGAAACCCCATAAGAAATTTCGCAATTGTTAGGGATGGTTGTTGTTTATATCATCGTGCTTTCTGGTCAGGAATTTGGTGAAGGCTATATAAACAATTGGTGGTCTCTTCTTAATTTCATGCATTACTTGTATATACTGCAAGCGAATTATCTGAACAGTACTGAATTTACCGCAGTGGATAACTCTGAAAATTGACTGCAAGACTGAACAGGACTTGATAATCTATTGTTCATATGTTTCAGATGATGTTAAGATCAAAATAATCGGTTAAGACTAAAATTCATATAACTAAAGATATTTCTTTCCTGACTTCATTGTTGCGTATGTCACATAACTTTCCTGATGACCTTACACTGCATTTTAGATATTATCCTTCGTATCAAACCGAAACTCTCAATATCATCATACCGAGGGTCCTTTTGGTGATATAACATGAGCTAGGATAGTACAAATAGTTATAATATAATTTCAATGCAATCAGAAATTGTTTGATGTGGATACATATCGGACTTCGTATTAGATTTGAGGATTGATATATATATGTATTATGAAAACCCGATTTAACGATATTTCAGTCCAAAAGAGTCGTCAAATTTTATATGCAAAACAAAACACAGTCATACCCCTTGAGAATTAATCCATTTATAAGTTACACCAGAAGTCCGTCTAGTAATGGACTTCTGGTTACACACATGGTTTGTGAGAATTTCGAAAACATATATATGCTGTATATTATTTCATTTCGTTAGATACAGAAATCAGAATAGTAATATTCAAGTAATGTAATCATTGCACGCTGTTGATTATAACCGTTAATCAAAATCTTTAACTACGTAGAATTTACTTGGTAAATTGATTTTTCTCTCTATCCAATAAATCTAATATTATTGAACGATTAAAACATTTAGAGTACATTTTACCACAAAGAAATCTTTGTCTACTTTTCCAAAAATAAATCATATCGTCTATATCTCTCACATTATACACACATTTATAAATTATTTTCCTCTGTAACTTGATATATCGTTGTAATGTTGTCCAGAATGGACGTTTATAGACCGTCGTTCATTCTTTTAAATCATTAGACAGATATTAAGGTAAGGAGGAACATTACGTATGTACAAGGAAATCATTCAACCTTTTTTCAATTCCAATAACATTCAGTCACCCGTGTTAAGCGAAGCAGATGCTAATATATGTAATATATAGCAAACATTCAGACAACAATGAACAGAGATACCATCAAAGACTATAGAAAGAATGAAAGAAAGTATAATAGTGTGTAGGCAACAGGTAGATTTACTGTAGAGGGAAACGGATTACAATTTATCATACCGTGTTGATATAAATAGATTTTGAGAAAACAGATGGAGAGCTACACAGTTAGAGGTATAATTGAGTGAATAACGCATAGAAAATAACAGATGCACAAGATTAACCCACCGTGAAACTTCTGAACATCTAACGTGAAATTCTGAAAGGAAATAACAGGTCAAAAGGGGACGTGAGGTGAAGTTTAAATACAAAGAAAAATGAAGTATTGTGTGTACACACGCGACGACGCTATTTTATTATTAAGCAATTGTTAAAGTTTATTTCATTCACAATAGAGAAATGCTTAAGAAGTGTTTAAAATAAATATTTTGGACGGATATGTGAATGGGCTACCATGAATGAAGGATAACGAATTTTGTTGAGAATGATCTTGATGATAGGCACTTGGAGATACACGTGGGAAGTTGTGACATAGTCTTTACAGCGTTATAAAATCGGTTGTTATCTGTCAAATTGTCGCAAAGGATTTAGTTATAATCAAGATCGGGATTAAGATAAACAAAGTTTCAAAAACATGCAGTCCTTGGAAGCCGCAGAACAAAGCAGGACAGAAATAACACCAATGCTTAAAAGGAGGAAGCGCAAAATTGAAAGACTTTTAGGTAAACAGAAGTTTGAAAGTGCTGAATTAGAGAGACTTTATAAAATTTATGTTTATACTTTACAACAATCTGCTGTTGGATACATGCTTGGAGTTTTTATTATTTTAACTGCTTGTTTATCAATCTTAAAATTTGTTTACGTAAAAAATGTGACAATAAGTGGAATATACTTGGGAATTCAGTGTTTAATATTTATAGGAATTTACGTATTATTACAAACTAGATTTACCAAAGAAACCAACTTTCCTGTTATTTGTTATATAATTTTGCCGTTTTTATTTTGTTTTGCAATTCTTTCATTTCCATTTGATCTCGGTCCTGACTTTCCTGGAAGAATCCGGACAGTTTACACAGTAGCAGACGGTGTTTGGGAAGTGATGTTTGTCGTTTTCATGATTTATTCACTAATGCCACTGAGGACATATATTGCAGCAGTTTTGGGAATTATTCTTCCCCTGTGTCATCTAGTTATTTCGGCGGTTATCGTAGAAAAAAAATCTTATTCGTTACTATGGCGACAGGTAAGTTTTATACCTATTTACACAAACATGTGTATCTAATAAAAGAGGGTCTTAACTAAGTTGATAAATCAAAACAAACAAGTAAATTAGTTCCGGTGTTGATTGATACTCTGGTTATCTTGACTTTTCGAATCTTTCTTAACAACTACCTATGATAAGATTAAAACAATATAACGGACAACCAAGTATTATTATAAGGAACTAACATATGTCAGGATAGTCAGCTGATTCGTATACCCAGATCTAAATGACAAGACGTAAAACGATTAAAGTACTATTAGTACTGAAAAAAGTACCCGGTGTATTCAAGTCGATGTTCTTGTCAGTGACATACGATACTTCATTAAATGGCACCCAACCTATGAATAGAAGTTAATTTGCCAAAATTTTTATATAAAACTCGGTTGGTTATCTCATTTATCTAATATAAACTATGCATTAAGCCTAAAGACTGACAATCAGAATACACACTTTCACACAAAGGTTGGTAACCGCAGGCGGCGATGTCTCGTCCGATATGATGACCATTAAACCGTTACATGTCTTTCTTAATGAAAAGTTTTGTTTACATATGGTGTTCGTCAATTCAGGGTAACTGACAGCTTGACCCATACAAATCTGACATAACATTAGAAAATGTATTTCCAGTTTGACAAGACAGTACATAGGATTGTTAATGGTCGTACATTTAAAATGTTACTGCAAAACTTTGGATAGATAAATGTTTGAATATATTTGATCTGTATGATTATATCCGTCTCTGAAACTATTTCGTAATGACTTTTCCGAGAGAGAAAAAGAAAATCCTTCCATACCTGTATAAGGGGACGACCATTTGATATTCTGGGGAACAGACGGATTTTTATGAGGATAGACTATTCACAAAATGATCCACGTAGTCTTTCAATCTATTGCTACACATGATTATTATTTTCCGTGGCATAGCCGCGCGAGTTTTCACTTTTGAACACAATTGTTTTCTGCATTTTGTGCTGCAGAATATCTATTTTCATTCTGTCGTATGCACGGTTGTTTACCTTTTTTATTTTTCTGCTTTAAACAGGCCAAGCTATTCATTTCCTCCTGCCAACCCCCCCCCCCCCCCCCTCCTGAAATTCAAATGTCGTCCCTAAAGCTGATGATTAAACATCGATGTATGTTAAATACATCTAAACACTATAGTATGTATAGAAAAATAATATTTACTTTGAAAACAATGGAATAGCACCTGACTCATTGCGGTATAGACATTTTATATATAGATACTTACCCTACATGTTGTTGTTTGGTGTTTGAACAAGACATGTGTATATTAAAATGTTATGATACTTTATATGTAGGTTATGTGTTTTATATGTCTCTTTTTTGGTCGTCAAGAGTCTTCTAGTCTTCTACTGGAATACTCATATTAATCTTTCTATTATTTATATCCTGACTTCGCTAATTTTCCTAAAACGTATTTTTGAGAAAATAAATATATAGAATCAAGACAAATCAAATTAATTTCAAGTGTCTAACTGATATACTTGCTTTCGATTTCCTATCATTGGTGTAAGAAAAGAGACTCCGAGTGAATTTCATATTGACTGCCTTTACAGTAATGTCGAATTCAAGTCATGAATACAGAAGAAACTACTTTAGATATTCTTCCAGTGTGTGATCTCTGATTCTAGTCGCATTGTTTTACTCCGCCAAACGTCTGCACTTGTGATATGAATCACAGACTGAGGAAATAATGAGAGTGTATATTAATCTTTCTGACTTATTAAGTTTCGTTTTGTTCAGTTGGTAGTTTTTTCTATACATTTACCAAGGCCACAAATTATAATAGAACAATGTTTAAATTGCGGCCATACTTGTTCGCCGGTCGGCATCTGAGTAAGTGACGCAAATTATTTGGTTTCAGTTGATATGGTTGATTCAAAACGATTTATCAATTATATACATGATATATATAAATGTATTTCAAACGTTCAGGTTCTGGTGTAAAACTTTCAAGTTCCCCGCATACATGGCATATTGAACATATTGGTCAATCAATCAGTACCAAACCTATCGTGTAACAGTGTTATCGTCATTTTAAAGAACATTTTTGCAAGGTTGCGTCTCGTCATGATCATTAGTTCGCCAGTTCTGTGCAAAAGGTTCCAAACCAAGTGTTTACGACAGAACAACCATCACAAATTGATTTTAGAATGTGTGATGGTCTTGAAATAAAGATGTTTTTTTTCAAGATTAATGTGGTTGTCCGAAATTTTTCTTGAATTAAGTAATAGTTGAAAAGTTTGAATGACAGTTTATATGACATTAGGTACGCAGATTTCCAAGAAACCTTTGTTCTCTTTGTTTGGTTTCTTTTTGCATGTAATTACTTGTATGTTTCTCTGTCTCTGTTTCTCATTTCTTGAAAAGACAATATTTTTGTTTCTCTGTATAAAAATATTTAATTTGAAATATCTATGTTGATCTGGAAGATATATGTGATCGAATTGAACTATTACATACACTGTCATGTGTAACAACAGCGACACTAGAAAAAAGTTTGTAGTGTAAGACTCCTCATATATATACGGGAGGATTTTGTTATACAAGTACAAGACCAACATATAAAAGAAACAGTACACGTAGGAACCATAAAACTTACAAAAATGAAAGCATAATCAAAGCATTCATTACGCAACTGTTTAATATATGACAGATTTTGTAAATGAAAAGTTTTCACGAGAGTATCAACTGCCAAGTAGCTCCGCACTTCGGTATTATATACTAGTATGAACATACTGATATATTGTTACATTTATATTGAACTTCGCTGTTATAAAACATAGAAAGTAATTTAAAATTAAGAAATTCATCTCCCTCATATAGCTCTGATTCCTGTACGCTGTAGATCCTTCACGGTTATATCTACTCTAACGTTTTTATACGACCGCAAAAATTGAAAATTTTTTGGTCGTATATTGGTATGACGTTGGCGTCGTCGTCGTCGTCGTCGTCGTCGTCGTCGTCGTCGTCGTCGTCGTCGTCGTCGTCGTCTGGCGTCGTCCGGCGTCGTCCGAAGACACATTGGTTTTCGCACTCTAACTTTAGTTTAAGTGAATGGATCTCCATGAAATTTTACCATAAGGTTCAATACCACGAAAGGAAGGTGGGGATTGATTTTGGGGGTTATGGTACCAACAGTTAAGGAATTAGGGGCCAAAAAGGGGCCAAAAATAAGCATTTTTGTAACTTCCAGACAATAACTTGTGTGTAAGTGTATGGATCTCTCTGACATTGTACCACAAGGTTCCATATCACAAAGGGAAGGCTGTAATTGATTTTGGGGGTAATTGCCTCAAAATTTTAGGAATTAGGGGCCAAAAAAGGGGCAAAAAACAAGCATTTTTCTAGTTTCATGACAATAACTTGTGTGTAAGTGTTTGGATATTTCTGAAATTGTACTACAAGGTTCGATATCACAAAGGGAAAGCTGGAATTGAGTTTGGGGGTAATTGCCCTAAACGTTTAGGAATTGGGGGCCAAAAAGGTGCCAAAAATAAGCATTTTTCTAGTTTCCAGACAATAACTTGTGTTCAAGTGTATGGATCCCTCTGAAATTGTACTGCAAGGTACCATACCACAAAGGGAAGGCTTGGATTGAGTTTGGGGGTGATGAATCATAAGGGGGTTCAAAAAATTTGGGGGGGGGATTTTTTTTTTTCTTTTTTTTTCTTTTTTTCCTTTTTTTTTTCTTTTAAAATTTTCCATTTTAAGTTGGTTATTTCTGATTAATATTTAAAAGCAAATAATAATGATATGGTAGGAGATACACACCAAACAGGATGTGTAAATTATTATATAATAAGTATTGTGCAATAGCAAGAAATTTTCAATTGCACAGTATTGCACAATTGCAAGAAATCTTCAATTGCACAGTATTGCACAATAGCAAGAAATCTTCAATTGCACAGTATTGCGCAATAGCAAGAAATATCCAATAGCACAATATTGCGCAATAGCAAGAAATTGTCAATTGTACAGTATTGCACAATAGTAAGAAATATTCAATTGCACAGTATTGTGCAAAAGAAGATACTTCGTATAAATTGCTTATTTCTTGATCAATTTCAATGGGGTTTTATTCTTGAATTCTTGGGGTTCTTTAATATGCTGAATCTAACCGTGTATTAAGTTTTTGGATTTTGGGCCCCGTTTTTAAATTGGTCCACATTGAGGTCCAAAGGGTCCAAAATTTAACTTTGTTTGATTTCATCAAAAATTGAATTATTGGGGTTCTTTGATATGCCGAATCTAACCGTGTATTTAGATTCTTAATTTTTGGTTCCGTTTTCAAATTGGTCTACATTAAGGTCAAAAGGGTCCAAAATTAAAGTTAGTTTGATTTTAACAAAAATTGAATTTTTAGGGTACTTTGATATGCTGAATCTAAACATGTATTTAGATTTTTGATTATGGGCCCAGTTTTCAAGTTGGTCCAAATCGGGGTCCAAAATTAAACTTTATTTGATTTCAACAAAAATTGAATATATGGGGTTCTTTGATATGCTGAATCTAACCATGTATTTAGATTTTTGATTTTTGGGCCCCGTTATCAACTTTGTCCACATTGAGGTCAAAAGGGTCCAAAATTAAACTTTGTTTGATTTCATCAAAAATTGAATTCTTGGGGTTCTTTGATATGCTGAATCTAACCATGTATTTAGATTTTTTATTTGTGGACCCGCTATCAAATTGGTTCATATTGAGGTCAAAAGGGTCCAAAATTAAACTTTGTTTGATTTCATCAAAAATTGAATTATTGGGGTTCTTTGATATGCCAAATCTAACCGTGTATTTAGATTTTTAATTTTGGGTCCCGTTTTTAAATTGGTCTACATTAAGGTCCAAAGGGTCCAAAATTAAACTTAGTTTGATTTTAACAAAAATTGAATTCTTGGGGTTCTTTGATATGCTGAATCTAAACATGTGTTTAGATTTTTGATTATGGGCCCAGGTTTCAAGTTGGTCCAAGTTGGGGTCCAAAATTAAACTTTGTTTGATTTCAACAAAAATTGAATATATGGGGTTCTTTGACATGCTGAATCTAAACATGTATTTAGATTTTAGATTTTTGGCCCAGTTTTCAAGTTGGTCCAAATTGGGGTCCAAAATTAAACTTTGTTTGATTTCAACAAAAATTGAATATATGGGGTTCTTTGATATGCTGAATCTTACCATGTATTTAGATTTTTTATTTGTGGGCCCGCTATCAAATTGGTTCATATTGAGGTCAAAAGGGTCCAAAATTAAACTTTGTTTGATTTCATTAAAAATTTAATTATTGGGGTTCTTTGATATGCCAAATCTAACCGTGTATTTAGATTTTTAATTTTGGGTCCCGTTTTTAAATTGGTCTACATTAAGGTCCAAAGGGTCCAAAATTAAACTTAGTTTGATTTTAACAAAAATTGAATTTTTGGGGTTCTTTGATATGTTGAATCTAAACATGTGTTTAGATTTTTGATTATGGGACCAGTTTTCAAGTTGGTCCAAGTTGGGGTCCAAAATTAAACTTTGTTTGATTTCAACAAAAATTGAATATATGGGGTTCTTTGATATGCTGAATCTAAACATGTATTTAGATTTTAGATTTTTGGCCCAGTTTTCAAGTTGGTCCAAATTGGGGTCCAAAATTAAACTTTGTTTGATTTCAACAAAAATTGAATATATGGGGTTCTTTGATATGCTGAATCTTACCATGTATTTAGATTTTTTATTTTGTGTGCCTGCTATCAAATTGGTTCATATTGAGGTCAAAAGGGTCCAAAATTAAACTTTGTGATTTCATCAAAAATTGAATTATTGGGGTTCTTTGATATGCCAAATCTAACCGTGTATTTAGATTTTTAATTTTGGGTCCCGTTTTTTAAATTGGTCTACATTAAGGTCCAAAGGGTCCAAAATTAAACTTAGTTTGATTTTAACAAAAATTGAATTCTTGGGGTACTTTGATATGCTGAATCTAAACATGTGTTTAGATTTTTGATTATGGGACCAGTTTTCAAGTTTGTCCAAGTTGGGGTCCAAAATTAAACTTTGTTTGATTTCAACAAAAATTGAATATATGGGGTTCTTTGATATGCTGAATCTAACCATGTATTTTGATTTTGGACATTGGACCATAATAGGTAAATTAAAAAAATTCCAGTTCTTAGACCACATTCTTTCTGTGTCAGAAACCTATGCTGTGTCAAATATTTAATCACAATCCAAATTCAGAGCTGTATCAAGCTTGAATGTTGTGTCTATACTTGCCCCAACTGTTCAGGGTTCGACCTCTGCGGTCGTATCAAGCTGCGCCCAGCGAAGCATTTTATTATAAGGTTTGTATTTTCAACCATTTTGACTTTTCGAAATGCTCACCTGTTGCAGTAACACTGGTACTGTTTAATGTTGTAATTATATTCATGGGTCGATAGCGATACCTCTGCTGGTTGACTGTTAGTTTCGGAGGGTATCATCAGCTCGTTAGCCCAGTACTTCGGTATGAAAAAATAGTTAATTTTTATGTCCCCGCCGTAGCGGTGGGGACATTAAGTTTTACCCTTGTCCGTCTGTACGTACGTACGTCCCAAAATTGGTTCCCGTTCTCTAACTTGAGTTTGCCTCAACCAAATGTTATGAAACTTATACACAATGCTTATTACCACAAAACACAGATCAAGTTTGAATTTTGGTGGCGTCACTGAAACCGTTCTAGAGTTATGCCCCTTTATAAATGGAAAAATTGCAAAATTTTTCGTTTCCGTTCTCTAACTTAAGTTTGCCTCAACCAAATGTTATGAAACTTATACACAATGCTTATTACCACAAAACACAGATCAAGTTTGAATTTTGGTGGCTTCACTTTAACCGTTCTAGAGTTATGCCCCTTTATAAATGGAAAAATTGCAAAATTTTTATTTTCTTCTAAATATCAAGTAATTTTTAAAATTTGAGTTATCTTCCTGTGTCCATGATTATAGTTGAATCAACTACAATCAATGCTTTATACAATGCAATGTTTAAT
Organism: Mytilus californianus; assembly: GCF_021869535.1. NCBI lineage: Eukaryota > Metazoa > Mollusca > Bivalvia > Mytilida > Mytilidae > Mytilus > Mytilus californianus. The sequence continues at coordinate 93,190,288 of NW_026262668.1, forward strand.
TTTGACTTCCACTGATAAAACACAGATCAAGTTGAATTTGGGTAGTGTCACTTTAACCATTATTGAGTTATGCCCCTTTATAAATCGAAAGATTGCATTCTGTAACTTAAGTTTGCCCCAACCAAACATTATGAAACCTATACACAATATTCATTACCACAAAACTAAGATCAAGTACAATTTTTTTGTTTCCGTTTTCTAACTTTAGTTTGTCTCAACCAAATGTTATAAAACTTATACACAACCGTTCTGGAGTTATGCGTGTTTACAAAAAGAAAAATTGCTGAATTTTTCGTTTCCGTTCTCTAACTTTAGTTTGTCTCAACCAAATGTTATAAAACTTATACACAACCGTTCTGGAGTTGTGCGTGTTTACGAATAGAAAAATTGCTGAATTTTTAGTTTCTGTTCTCTACTTAAATTAGCCTCAACCAAATGTTGTGAGACTTACACACAATGCTTATTACCACAAAACTCAGATCTAATTCAAATTTGGATAGCGTCACTTTTACCGTTCTTCAGTTATGTCTCTTTATAACTATATGATATGCAAGCGGGGGCATCATCTGTGTCCACATGTGGACACTATCCACATTTAGTTTAATTGAAATTTGCTGTTATAAAATAAAGGAAATCATTTGAAATTTAGGAATGTGTCTCCTTCTTGTGTAACACAGAATTCTCGTCCATCTTTGGCTATACTTATGGCCTTTTCCGTTACATAATTTTGTTTTTCAACATTTGTACAAGGTTTTGTATCTTCAATTGTTTTACCTTGGATTTCACTGAAATCATATTGATTATCGAAATATACATCTGGTGCAGTAACATTGGTAACGTTTAACATGTTTAATATTATTTGATTATCTTGATAGAACTAAATGCTAGTTGATAATGACAACTCTCGGCCCGCGTGTGCATCCTTGATAACACAGGGTAACGTTATCGTATCTTGTGCAGCAGGTGAACTCGCGTTGTGATCTTGTTCGATGAAAAATATAAACAAATGGAATCTTGAACTTTATCTTGTTTTGGTAGTATTATTAATTCAAGATACTGATTTCCATGATATCTGATTGGTAATTATTGTCCCCAAAAAGGACCAAAGAGGTATTGTTTAAACATATTTTTAATCGGCTCAAAACAGGATAAAAGGCTCGGCAAATGTTTCTATCAGCCTTGTACAAATGGATTTTGTGTTTTGAGACAATGTATAGTGATATATACATGATATGATTATAAATATATATATATATATATATATATTGATTCAGCAGGGTTTGTCGCTCGCGCTATGTGGATGCAGAGGGATGTTTCTATATGTTTGTGGTGCATGGACTTATATTTTAAAGTTATGGGTTGTAATATTTCTTATGTTATGTTGTTACACGACTGTCCCTGGGTAGAAAGGGAGGGAGCGATCACAAACATATTAAACTCCGGCACAGTGTTTTTTGTGCTTGTACCAAGTCAGGAGCCTGTTATTCATGTTTTTTGTCGTTGGTTTCTGTCTGCCATATTTGATTTTTTTTGTTATTGTTTTTTGCATAAATTATGACGTTAATTTTTTTTTAAATAGTTTTATAGTTTGTCTTACCGGGGCCCTTTATAGCTAACTATACGGTATTGGGTTCAAGGCCATACACTGACCTATAATTTTTTAATCCTCGCCCTTTGGTTTCTGGTGTATAGTTGTATCATTGACAATCATACCACATCTCCTTAACTTTGTACTGTAGCTGCAGAGAGCAATACCAAATTACAGTAATGTGCATATAGTTGAGAGCCCCACAAAAACATATATCTATTATGTACATACAAATTAGACAGGAGAGTATTATACATGTGAACATATCTTGCATTGCTCAGATTTTATTTGCTAAATTGATTTGACATCTTATGGCTTTCAACTCGTTTCATCCTGAATGAATAGATATTTTCTGACATTTGAATATGCACACATAAAAATATATGTTGCAATATGGTTTGATTTTGCGATTTAATTCCTTTTCGTTATCCCAATGTTAGCCTTTAATATTCAACAATCTTTTTTCACAATATAAGTTATTGGTTTCGTTCGGCATATTAATTTGTACTCTGGTTAAACCAGCGAGTAAAACTCATGTAACTTAATGGAGGGAATAAAAGATATGCGGTATAAAGGGGGGTGTTTTATCTTTCGGTGAAGGTTATTTGAAAACAATTAAAGCAGTTTATAAAAGGAAAATATCATAGAATTGCATAAATATTTAAATTGAGCATGTCTCCATTTATATGATTAATATCATTAGAACAGTCCCCAAGTCGAGGGTTTTATTCGTATAATTTTCTGTAAAACCATTTTAGATTTTTTGTATTTTTGATATTATAAAATCTGTGAAAAACTAGCCTATTGTCTATATATTTAAATACGAAATATAAGGAGATATCGTTGTTCGAACGTCAATGAAAAGCGATCCAAGGGTGATTGAACTGAATACAACTGTATCTGACCACATGTCTGATGTTGTCGTAATAATTTTTTTAATAAAGCTTACAAAAATGCAGTAATTAGACGAACAAAAGAAAATACTAATGCTATTAATTTTTATTTTGCTCGACATTCCTTATGTTCGTTTTTTTGTTGGTTAAAACATACTGTCGAGGGTTTAGAATGAAGATGAGGACAAGCAATGGTTAGCAGAGTTGTGACTTTAGTGTTATAAATCCGAGTGCATTCCCCACGAAACAATTTGAGAGATATTTTCGACTTTATCTACAGATATTTAGACGATCTGTACTCTGTAGGGAATTCGATTTTCTTAGATATATGCAAATGAAGTTATCAACCAATCTTAACTTGCTCCCCTTAAAATCCTTCCAACGTTAACAGTTATCGCTGTTCTCATTTTACACTTCAATTCAAAAATTTCTTGTAGTTATCTACAAACAAAATGTTTTGACAAACGGAACGACTTTTCCATTTATATCGTTAATTTTCACCTCCTTGATTATTATGTTCCGTTAGCTTTTTATTGATGAGTGTATATTTTTCAGTTGGCTAGATTTCAATGAACGTAATATATTATCATCAATAAAAACGGTTAACAGTGGGCTTTAACACACAATTTACTTTTACAATCTTCACTGCTAACAACGTCTGTAAACTTTCTTTAAGTATTCAAAAGTCTTCGGTTCAAAATCTATCTGAAATTTTCATAGGGGGCCGCTCAAGTCTTGCTTCAGTGATTCCCTATATAATCAACCAATTTTTTCCCACAAAAGGGGGAGGGGGCGGGCAGCTTCCTGCGGACTGTTACCTTGTGGAAGAGGGGCGAAGGATACCGAAGGGACATTCAAACCCATAATTCGAAAAAAAACTGACAACGCCATGGCTAAAAAAGAAAACGACAAACAGACAAACAACAGTACACAAAACAACATAGAAAACCAACGATTGAGCAACACGAACCCCATCAAAAACTGGGGGGGGGGGTCTTAGGTGCTCCGGAAGGGTAAGCAGATCCTGCTCCACATGTGGCGTCCGTCCTGTTACTCATGTTAGTACAAACCCGGTGCTATGTCTAATTCGGTAGGTTACAATCGAGGGAAGGGGACGAGATTGTAGTTACGACAATTGGAACATATCCGTCGTCACCTGTGAAAAAAATATTCCATAACGGTCAATCAACTCGTGATGGCGTCCGTAAAAGTTACGAAAGGATGATTTCAACTTCACCGGTTTAATAGCTACCTTGTATTCAGCAACCCTCTATCAAGGAAATCATAATAGGAAACACAAGCCCTGGAATATCGTATCAACTGGGAGATATATATACTCCTTATGCAGGCGCTGCTGGAAGGTTGCTACATTGAAATGAAAAGTTCACAATTGGGAAGCTGAAATCATCTCTTTTGTCGTAAAGTTTTGTTTTCAACCGACCACAATGGTCAATTTCTAGATGTAAGTCAAGATATGAAGCAGACTTAACTGTATCTGTTGTTCCTTTATCTCAAGTTCGATGGGATAGATGCGTTCATCATAGTCACCAAAGTTTGATTTATTTAGGGAAAGAACATCATCTATATAGCGGAAAGTGAAGTTAAAGGATACTTCGTTTCTTTCTTCATAAGAAGCTCCTGTATGGAGACAGCTAGCCTCATATGAATAAAGGAACAAATCGGCAAGAAGAGGAGCACAGTTGGTTCCCATGGGAATACCGATTGTTTGTTGAAAACCACGTCCTCCAAACGTAAAAATATGTTCAATGTTGTCAACCAAGAAATCAAGCATCTTGATAATGTCAGTTTCAGAGAATTTTTGTCGAGCCTTCGACTTTTGTCGAAAAAGCGAGACATAGCGATCCTACATTCCGTCGGCGTGGTCGGCGTCGTTGGCGTCGTCGACGTCGGCGGCGTCCACAAATATTCACTCTGTGGTTAAAATTTTAATAACTTTCTTAAACTATTCTGGATTTCTACCAAACTTGGACAGAGGCTTGTTTATGATCGTAAGATAGTATCCAGAAGTAAATTTTGTATAAAAAAAACCCTGTTTTCCGTATTTTACTTATAAATGGTCTTAGTTTTTCTGCCAGTTAACATTACATTCACTCTGTGGTTAAAGTTTTTAGAATTTTAATTACTTTCTTAAACTATCCTGGATTTGTACCAAACTTGGACAGAAGCTTGTTTATGATCATAAGATAGTATCCAGAAGTAAATTTTGTAAAAAAAAAATCCTGTTTTTCCGTATTTTACTTATAAATGGACTTAGTTTTTCTGCCAGTTAACATTACATTCATTCTGTGGTTAATGTTTTTAAAATTTTAATAACTTTCTTAAACTATCCAGGAATTTTACCAAACTTGGACAGAAGCTTTTTTATGATCAAAAGCTAGTATCTAGAAGGAAATTTTGTAAAAATTTATTTCCTGTTTTTCCGTATATTACTTATAAATGGACTTCTTCCAGTTAACATTACATACAGTCTGCAGTTATTAGATTCATAAACCATCCTGGATTTTTACCAAACTTGGACAGAAGCTTCTTACAATCAAAAGATAGTATCAAGAGGAAAATTTTTAGTATTTTTTCCCCATTTTTGTTGACATAGCAATCCTACATTCCGTCGTCGTCTGAATTAAGGGATAAATCATCAAACAATGTAAAACTTATCTTCTTTATCATTTGTTCATTCAATAAATTTATGTTTAAACTCTTTTATAAATCTATAGATTTGATTGCATACTGTATTCATTTTTACGAGCATAACTTTTTCCATACATTTCAAACGTTTTATTTCATTAACTGTAAATCTATTATGTGCATTCCCCTATCACACTGAAAACATAGATAACAGCAAAAGTAGGCGAGACACTGGGTTCCGCTGAACCCTTACGAATTTTTTGTTTGAATCAGAGTGACTTTTTACAAGGTTTCGAGAAGCATTTGGAAGCAATATAACGTTGGTTGTAAGGCAACTTATGTAGTTTAGGTACCTAATACAGTGAAGGAAGATCCAGTTCTTCATCTTTGGTTGAAGTTCCAAAGGAAACATAGAGCAGACCTATGATTGTCCAGAGGATTTCCTCCTTGGTAAGTGTCGTGGGGGTATAGCACGTTAAAAATTAATTCTTCTCAGCGTGTCGGTCCAGTACAAAGCAGGGTAATATTTATTTTACATTAACATGTTCCCGTCCTGAATATGCATATTAATTTGCCACTGGACGTTAAGCAGCCATCCATCATCATCAGCATGTAAAATAAATAATTTAAGACAGTATTTCTCTACCTACATTGTTAATGAACTAATCAATTCAATTAAAATGATAGTCTGACGAGTTTTAGACGAAATAAAATTGATGAGGAGACTTCATTTAACTTGTAATATAGGAATGCGGTTCCTTATTATTTAGCTTTCTTGGTCGGTAGTATTCAACTAGCAGTTGTGGCTACGTAAGCTAGCTTAATGGAAAAGCTAGCACGATTCAAGTTATGTGCCGTCCATGATTTCCTTGTTCATGTTAGTCGTCATCCTGTTGGTAAGCTAGACCGTTCAAGTTAGTGGTAATTCTGTTGTAAGCTAGACCGTTCAAGTTAGTGGTAATTCTGTTGTAAGCTAGACCGTTCAAGTTAGTGGTAATTATGTTGTAAACTAGACCGTTCAAGTTAGTGGTAATTCTGTTATAAGCTATAATGTTCAAGTTTGTGGTCATCCTGTTGGTAAGCTTGACTGTTCAAGTTGGTGGTCATTCTGTTGGTAAGCTAGACGGTGCAAGTTTTTATCTTGTGCTTTACTCTACGACATATGGTCTAGATAGTTCAAGGCGGATTTTATTTTGCGCTTGTAAAACTGATTTCACACTCTACTACAGATTGTGTCACTAACAAGTCAGGTTTTGTGGACCATGTGAAGTTCATTTTTTTCTTGGATTTTGGTTTTTGGTAAGTTATGTCTTTGTTATCTCTATATATCGGTATTATACAGAGTTAAGAAGTGATGCGAAAGATACCAATGGGTTATTCAAACTCATAAGTCGAAAACAAAGTCAAATAATTTTTCGGTACGTTTCTTCTTGTTGTACGTTCTTAGATGTATATTTTATAATTCCACTAGTCGAGATTAAAAAGGAACTGTTCACATTAGTATTAAGCCGTCGCATGTTTATGTTCCTGTCCCTAGACTTCATTGGTTGTTTTTAGTTATTCCTTAATTTTTGTCATTTTAGAAATCAAGCGTTGGTGATGGGTATTCGTTAATCTCTGTTAAACTTATTCGAAACTTTTCTAGACTCGGTAGCGATTTATAGCTGACAATAAAGCTTGACATGCATGTGTTGTATTGAAATCAATAACATTTTTCATTCGAATTATCCGGAAATTTCCGATGCACTTCCCCCTTTCCTTCATTTATATAACCCAGACCCGCCATTGATTAGTTTCATACATTTGCTGAATATAATTATTGCCTAAAATAAATTACGGAAACCCCTTTCCTCTGATTCAGTTGCTAGGGAAAATACCATACTTCCTGCATGAGCTAAAAGTTTCATTGTTCATAGGTTCTTAAAACAATCATGCTGTTCATTGAAGAACTTCGTTTAATCGGAAATAACACATCAACATCTCAACATACTCTATAAATTGCTGTCTAAATATTGAAATAACCATTTTCCAATGAAGCCTAAACGTGGTATTAACATGTAGAAATGAATTGAGTGTGATCTAGAAGTTCTAATGGACTATATCGACGTAATGTCGTGTTACATGCCTAAATGTACCTCTGGTTGCCAGAGTCTCGACACATGTTGAAGAGACTAATTGATATTTCATTTCATATACCAATACATTAATGGACATGTCATTCTCAGATATAGGCTAATGCTAAGTAGACATGTAAATTGGCAAAAATATAAATATGAAAACATGCAATATTGTCTGGGTTATGAATATCCCGAGATGATGTATACGCTTTTATGTATAGTGCATCTATAATGTGTAGGGTTTGAATTACGAGACAAACAATTTGATTTATAATGGACTCGTGTATGTGCATGAATCCATTGTCTTTTTTTTTTTATTAAAATTTAGAATTGATGTAGGAATGTTTGGTATATTATATGACAGATATAGAACCTTTTGTATGTAAAAGTATCTTCACATAAAATTATTACCGATAGACCAACTTTATCTTCGTGTAGAACGATATTTATTTAGGCATCCAAGCTTACAATAATATCTAGTTGATTCAGTAAATTAAAATGAAACGAAATATGATATACAGTGTCATTTTTACTTGGAATATATCTCAATCAAATACTGTAGTTCTGAAGAGCACCTGGCAGACATTAATCAGCATATCATAATTAACAAAGTAAGCGTATAACAGCTGCATACCTCGCGTCACACATTTTATTGCTCATATTGTGATAAGCATCACCACACTACTTTATTATCAGAAATAATAATAAAACATCGAAAATCCCACTATGTGAAATTTTATTAAGGAAATATTGGTTGATGGTCTGGTATTTAACGCTCAGTGTGTAATATTACATTTACATTAAGAACAGGAACCAATTTTACAAGAAGTTATACGAGAATTGATCGAAACTAGAAGTTAGAAATATTGACTGTAAATGAAAAGTGTTAACAATAATGCTGAGAAAATCTGAGATTTTGTCAAGCTGCAGTTGTTAAGTGCTATTTAAATTGTTGCAGAATTAATAATTTTATTAATAATTTTCCCCTTACATATTTTGATTTAATCAAACTTAAAATGACGATAGTTATATTTGTATATTTAAGTCGTTAACTTGCTCTAACATCGGTTAAAAGATTTGACTTTAAAGTAGACAAGGTGAGAATAGAAATAAGGACCGGAATGATGATACAATGCCATTGTTATGAAATGGCATTAATAAATGAAATACATGTTTATACATTATCTAAAAAAATACAACATTGTTTAATGCACTTGGTCTGGCTAACCTGATCTTATACATGGATGTATTTATTGTATAATCAGAGTTTAATGCACTTGGTCTGGCCAAGGACGTATAACTAACTAATATACGTCCTTGGTCTGGCTAACCTGATCTTATACATGGATGTATTTATTGTATAATCAGAGTTTAATGCACTTGGTCTGGCTAACCTGATCTTATACATGGATGTATTTATTGTATAATCAGAGTTATTTCAGTTGTTTTATTAAAGAGAGTGGTACCAATACCTACCTCTTTTCTATACACACGATCGATTTTAAATACTAATCATACATTTGAAACATCAGTGACCAGCAAGCTGACCAGTAAGTTACAATTGTTTTGCTGTGGTATAATAAAATATCTGCTTTTATTTGTAAAGAATTCATTACTAAATTCACAAGGTTCTAATGTTGCAGCTCATCTGATTTAATTGAATATTTTTAGATTGGAGCTAACGCTATTCTGTTTCTGTGTGTAAATGTTGCTGGTGTTTTTATTCACAATGTAACGCAGAGGTCACAACGGAAGACGTTCATAGATACTCGGAACTGCATAGCAGCTAGACAAGAAATAGAAGACGAGAACGAAAAGCTGGTAAGTACACTGACTATATCGCCATCAACAACGGGTTCTGATGCCCCACAATGAAGAAAATCAAAGTTGCTAACTGACGATGTAATTGGTTGACGGTTGTAACATCTATGTTGTATTGATTATCATGTTAGCAGTCTCCTAGCTCAAAGGGCTATGTGAGTAATCGCCATCACTTGGCATCCGTCGTCGTCGTAAACTTTTCAGAGACTTCTTCTCTGAAACCGCACTGGATCAATTTCAACCAAACTTTATCTGAATGATCCTTATTTCAACCAAATTTTATTTGATCCTTATGATATGTTGTATAAAGTTTGTATTTTTTTATCCTGCCAAACAACTGGCATGGCTGTCAAGACTTAAGAAAGAACATAAGAGTAAAATGCATTTATTGACTTATTATATCTTGAAAACCATAACAGATAAAGGGTAAACATGCTTGTAATGTCAAGATCTACCTCATACCGATTTCCACCAAGATTATCAGATGACTCTTTATAGAAGTTATTGCCCCTAAATGACGATTTTTGACGATTTTTATTTAGTTTTTGCTTAATATCTTGAAAACTATATTAGATTAGTTATAACTGTAAATTAACAGCAATAACGATCAACAATTCAAGATCTACAAATTGCCCCAATATGACAGAAACCATTGAATGACACTTTAAAGGAGTTATTGCCCTTAAATTACTATTATTCTTACTAATTTACGAGTTTTTTCCCTTTATCTTGAAAACTATAATAGATAGTTGGAGACTGAAAAATGAAAAAAATATCAGTTTGTAATCAAGATCTATAAAAATGCCGTTATGACCGAAACATTTGAATTACTTATTATGGTAGTTAGTGCCCTAAAAAGACAATTTTGACTTTTTTTTTAGTATTAGCCAATTATCTCGTAGACTATGAAGGATATGTAGAAACTGAACCAGCAAAAAAAATTATTAGCAATTATAATAGAAGATGTACAATCATGTTATTATGACAGAAACCATTGGTTGACTTCTTATGGGAGTCACTACTCCGAAATTACACCTCTTTTAACATAATTTTCTAGTTTTTGTCTTTTATGTCGAAAAATATAATAGATAGGTAGAAACTAATATAAACAGCAAAACACATCAGCAATACAAGATCTAAAAAATTGCCATGATGACCAAATCCATTGGATCATGAACCCGTATATGAGTAATTACCATTAAGGATGTAGTCAGGTGACATTAATAAAATCTAGAATTTAAAATTGATACTATACATCAGAAGAGCATTAGGTAAGGAACAAAATAAGCTAAAAAATATTGATAGGTTATGGAACCCTCCTTTTCGAGATATTTGATTTTTTTTTAAAATGGCGGGAAAAGGCTGACTCTAGCTTTACCTAATATTTAGCATTGGCATTATTTCGGTCTCAAATCGTAAGAAAAGAAATCTAGAATCTGCTTAAATTTTGTTAATGATCTTTTATGAGCTATTGAAGTCTCCTATGAAAAGAAAACTTAAAGTGAGTGATATGGGGCAAAATAATTTACTCTTTATCGTAGGAAAAAACCAAAGGAGTCCGAACATTTGACAAATATTCCTAAACTGGATATGACTACATCCTTAAATGACGATTTTTGACTAATTTTCGAGTTTTTCCTATTATTTCATTTTTTGACAGGAAGCAATTCAGGTTCTTAGAAGCCTCTTGTTCATTGGTGAGTTTTGTTCTTAGGCTGGTATGACTCATATGAATAATAAGAGAAAACAAGAGTGATACCCATTTGATACCCATTTGACTGTTTCTTTTCCATTCATTTACAACTTTATAGACTCTAAGTGTCTTGTGTTTCACCAGTTTACCAATATACATGGGGAGAGTTTGAAATTGGTACATGTATACAGTATACAGTTTTGTATTATGATTATTAAAACGCCGGAAGAATATTTTTACATTTTGTAAACCAGAACTTCAAGAAATATCTATCCAGCTTGGCATTACCGCAGTATTATCAAATCTTATGGTATGATTTGGAAATACTTTATATACTGGAATATCAGAAACTTCGTTTGAGGGTTGTTTGAGACTGCATGTATATATATATTTATATACATAATTACTCTAAATATCAGCTCAACAATGTTAAATCTGCAAATTTGCGGAAGCAATTTTTTGTTCTTCCCTCACCGGGATTCGAACTCATGCTATTGGGATATCGAGACAACATTGCCTGCACTGTGTCCAGCGCTCTAGACCCCTCGGCCACCTAGACAGAACTAAAAATTCAACTTTCGGTTGCTTAGTATTACTGTTTCTCGTCAGTAGAATCTAGAGTTGTAACACAGTACATGATATATATATAGGCATGAAGATGGTATTGATTGCAGATTAGCTAAATTATCTGTCGTAAAGGATCGTAAGATGCAGTCACAGAAATAATTATATGATAAGTACGTCTAAACAAGTGACAATTCTACGACAGATCCATGTATTGGATCACCAGTGAAGCTGATAACACATATTATATTCATAATTACTCTAAATATCAGCACAACAATTCCGCAAATTTGTTCTTCCCGCGCTGACATTCGAACTCATGCTATTGGGATATCGAGACAACACCACCTGCACTGTGTCCAGCGCTCTAGACCACTCGGCCACCTAGACTGAACTAAAAACTAAGCTTTCAGTGGCCTAGTGTTACCTTTCCTCGTCAGTAGAATCTAGAGTTGTAACACTGTAACATATATATAGAATGACATATAGAAGCATATTCTTGTTAGATTATATTGTTCGGTTCCTGTCATATTGAAGTTAACCCCACTTTTCCTGTTTTTAATAATTATCAAGTGATTTTATCGTTATTTCACTATTGCATTAGTTGTTATTATAAATTTGTATTGAACAGACTACTTAAGATGCTTATAATATCATGTAATTAGAAAACTGATATGTGTCGTACTCTATATTATTAACTGTCATAGAAGGAACGAGTTATTGTCACCAGAGACTTGGATTTAGTTACTAAGAAAGTCATTTGCTGTCTCCGTTTGTAGCATTGCAAATGCATTAACTTTTAAGAAATAAATATTGGTAAAACCTATATCCATCTTGTCCTTTATTTAAAGAATATTGAATAAAACACAAAAGTAATACACTCTTTGAATAGTATTTTGTAAATAAGAGTGTTCCTTGTAAAACAGTTATATAATAATAGATTATTTATAAGAAAAGTATATTGTCGGTGTATGTGTTCGTTTGTCGGTCAAACAAGGGGAAATAACTGTCTCGTTAACAGTTTCATCAGAAGAAGAGCAAGCAAGAGAAACTATAAAATTAAACAATGGAGAAAAGAAAGCCAAACAAGTAAACAAAATAATTCTGCCAATTGGATTAAATTACATCACACCAACAAAATGCAGGACGGATTTCGGAAAAACGTATGCAGTGCATGTAGGTCACACCAATCTTAAAAATATGTTGATTCACCATACAAAGATGACACAATAGACTTCTCCGAGGCGTTTGATCTTGTAAACTATGTATACCTTTTGGTTGCGAGGCTCAAATTCCTTGACTCCTCCAACCCTTATGAACACAACCCATGTTAAAACACTCAGCGTGTGTAACCGACTATTGCTATTTGGGTTAAGGCAGAGATAAACCAACCAGGGGCTGACTATTATTTTGAAACCAGTCTTAACATGTCTAACAAAGGTGAAAAAAATAAAAAAATAAAAGAAATACAATTTTACAATGTATTAATAATCAATGAATGATAATACAGACGGCATGTATAGTGTAAAATGATGACACAGTTCAGTACATAAAGAACTAAGTGGTATGTCTAAGCATCGAGCTGTGGTTAGCCACAAATTATGTCTAAAAAAACGTTGATCTGCAAAAGTTTTCTTTTGGCTGCAAGAGAAAAGATAGCGATAGTATAGTATAGTGTTAAGATGTATTGTCCTCCGATTAAGATGTATCCTATAGCGATAATACTATATAGTGTTAAGATTGATCCGATAGCGATAATACTATTTATTATACCTCAGTATGTTTTTTCTATATAAAAAAGGATGAAATATTTGTGCTATTTCACTCCACAGACTATTTGCCAATCAATAGTTTCAAAGACTATTACCCCGGTCAATAGTTTTATAAACATATTTCCCGTACTTTTTCATACTAATTTTTCATTGGCGTTCATTATCACTGAACTAGTATATATATTTGTTTAGGGGCCAGCTGAAGGACGCCTCCGGGTGCGGGAATTTCTCGCTGCATTGAAGACCTGTTGGTGACCTTCTGCTGTTGTCCGTTCTATGGTCGGGTTGTTGTCTCTTTGACACATTCCCAATTTCCATTCTCAATTTTAACAATGACGTCATCGACTATTCTGCTTGGATTTGTGCGCTTTGCAACGTTAAACTCTGAAATATCGTAAACGTTATAATATGTATGTATCTGTCGTAATTTCAAATTAATATATTACTTACCAGAAGCAATTGAAAAAGAAAATCTACGAGACATATTTTAAGAACTAAAACATGTAATGTATGGTGTTGGTCTGTCGTCGTCTTCATAATCTGGGATTGCTTTGGTGTACGGTAAAATATTTAAGCTAATGTTTATCATATGCATGGCAATTTTTACACAAGGATTCCTGGTCTTGATTACAGTATATAGATTATTGACAAATACCACACAGGGAAAAAAACCTGATAGTTCATCTTGTACATGTCTATGTGATCATTTTTTTTCTTCAAGTGGTGTATGTAGTCTTTTTAGAAAGTTGTTTTGTTCGGTATAATAAAACACTTAATGACTGGTTATGAGATTAATAGCAAGTTTGTTGTCCCTTTGAAACTAACTATTGCCCTCGGCTTCGCCTCGAGCAATAGTTGGTATCTCAGGGACAATAAACTTGCTATTACTCTCATACCCAGTCAATATGTGTATAATATTGTTACGATGGATCTGATAGCGATAAAATATTATATAGTGTTCAGATGTATCTGATAGCGACAATAGTGATAAGATCGATCCGATACCGATAGTATTGTATTATAGTGTTAAGGTGTATCCGATAGCGATAATATTATATATAGTGTTAATATAGATACGATAGCAATAATAGTATATAGTGTTAAGATGGATCCGATAGCAATAATATTATATAGTGTTGAGATGTAGTGCCTCCGACGATCCCGTGGCGATAATATTATATAGTGTGGAGATGAATCTGATAGCGATACAATATTTTATAGTGTTTAGATGTATCCGATGGCGATAATGTTGTATAGTGTTAAGATGGATCAGATAACGATACTATTATATAGTGTAACGATGGATTCGATAGCGATAATTCATATTGTGTTTAGATGGATCCGATAGCGACAATACTATATATTGTCGAGATGTTGTGGCCTCCGATTTTCCGATAGCGATACTGTTTAATGTATATGGTGTCTGGATGTATCTAATAGCGATACTTTTACAGTATTGTGTTAAGATGGATCCGATAGCGATACTTTTACAGTATTGTGTTAAGATGAATCCGATAGCGATTAAATTATTAAGTGGTAAGATGGTTCCGATAGAAGTAATATTATATAGTGTTAAGATGGTTCCGATAGCGATAATATTGTATAGAGTTACGATGTTTCCGTTCGCGATAATATTGTTTATTCCATATTGGTATTATTTTAGTACGTTTTCTCTTTATGAATTGGATTTTGAATAAAAAAGCATATTCACCTGGAGAAAAGTGATATTCACCGCGCTGAACGCCACGCGCTTTTAACTGTAACGTTATGGTAAAATCTTTGATATACAATTGGTTTTGGTAAATATTTGACATCAAATACATTTTTTTCTCTGGGAAAATGGAATAAAACAATAACTGTCCTTTGTTTCGGTAAATATGTTGTTTAATTGACTTTTGAAAAACTGATATTCACTTTGGCCGTCGGCCTCAGTGAATATCATTTTTTCAAAAGTCAATAAAACCGCATATTTACCTCATCAAAAGACAGTAATTGTATAATACTGTTAAAGTAGATTATAGGTATATATTTCTTGAGATAGAATTTTCTTATACTTTGCCAAAATGAAGATTTTACTATGCTTTTTTCAAAAATATAATAAAAAGTATGGGTCACTGTGCTATTTTCCAAGCTATGAGTCGTTGAAAATTGCCTAAATTTGGTTAGATTGTTCATGAAAAAACACATTTGTGTGCATAAAAAAAATCTATGAGATAGAATTTTGAAATAAATTGTGAGAAGATAGGTTTTATAGTATGTTTTAAGAAAATAAAAATAAAAAGTGGTGTCACCGAAATTGTTTTCTTGCTACAAGTAGAAATAAAAATTTCCCTATCAGTCCAGTATATATTTTTTACTAAAAGAGTTATCTTCCCTGAAATGGCTTATTTGAAAAAATTGATTAAAAAAATACAAAATTTGATATTTGTTTAAATATTTTGACTTTTACAATAAATCACCAATTTTTATTTACGTAAATAAACAGTCTAACCAAGAAATTGTAAATCTGTCTCCAAATTTGCAGATTTAGGCAAATAACTAGACCGGTTTTGTACTGGGATTGTACAATCCAAGATGGCGGTATACCATGAATCTACCTTAAGATGTATTGTCCGACGATCCGATAGCGTTAATATATTATACATCTATTGACTGGTTATGAGGGTAATAGCAAGTTTGTTGACCCTGAGATACCAACTATTGCTCGAGGCGAAGACGAGGGCAGTAGTTAGTATCAAAGGGACAACAAACTTGCTATTACACTCATAACCAGTCATTAAGTGTTTTATTATACCGAACAAAACAACTTTATAAAAAGTTAACATACACCACTTTGAAAAAACACCCAAATAGTCACTTAAAAATGCACAAGATGAACTATTTGGTTCCTTTTGCCCATGTGGTATTTGTAAATATCTTATTTACTGTAATCAAGACCAGGAATCCTTGTGTAATAATTCCCGTGCATATAATAAATGTTAGCTAAAATATATTACCGTATACCAAAGCAATCACAGATAATGAAGACGACGACAGTCCTATACCATACATTTGTTTGGTTTTAGATCTTAAAATATGTAGTTTTTCTTTTTTCTTTTTTATTTGCTTCTGGTAAGTAATATACATGTAAATTTGAAATTACGACGACAGACACATACAAGTTATACCCTTTACGATATTTCAGAGTTGAACGCGTTGCCAAGTGCTCAAATCAAAGCATAATAGTCAATGACGTCATTGTTGTCCAATGAAAAATTAGTGTGAAAAAATCCGGGAAATATGTTGATGAAACTATTAACCAGGGTAATAGTCTTTGAAACTATTGACTGGCAAATAGTCTGTGGAATGAAATAGCACAAATATTTCATTCTTTTTTATTTAGAAAAAACATACTGAGGTATAATAATAATTTATATAGTATTATCATATAGTGTTAAGATGGATGCGATATAGCGATGATATTATATAGTCTATTTTTTGTTGAAAACAATGGGTACCCATTACTTGATATCATTTATAAAGGGACCCGTCTCTCTCTTCTTTTGTTATTTGAGAATAGTTGGTTTAAGTGTTAGATATTTAAATATTTATTTGAATGCGTTTTCTAGCAAGACTCGCTTGATTATGTTTTCTAGACCCGGATAAGTTTAGATTCTTGATCATACGATTGCTGTGCTTTTCCATTGTTAAAGAGTCTATTGGACATAAACGGTGGCATCAAAATGTTTTTTCTAACTTCAGCCGTCAGTTGATGTTTCATTAAAATTTATTCTAAGCCTTTTTTTTTAATTCATATTGAAAATCAAGTTTATACAAAGTGTGTTATGTGACTTAAAGATGAAATCATTTTTGTAACTGTCAAAAATATAACTTTACAATGTAACTGAAATAATCAACAGAATTATCAATCTGTTTGACTTAAATGTTGAATGACATTCACTTATAAAACATGCCATTCATAAGGTATGTCATTTAGCTCAAATGAGAACTTAATTGAGAACAACTGATATAATTATTTTTAAATTTAGCTCCTTAACCACAAACCATTCGTGACATACAATGTATTTTACAGTTTTAATGAAAAATCAGTTTTTTTCTCTAGTATATTAAAAATATTGAAAACAGTATTTTTTAATTTTTACACGTGTTTCAAACAAAGTCCTCATGTGAAAGGTGGTTATCATTTTAAAAATATTGTAAAGGTACTCGATATCATATCAAATGAAAAAAAAATTGCATGGTCGTGTAACATACGACCAGAAAAGAGAAAAGATCTACATGTGTAAGTCACAATACTTTTATTCACCCGAAAGGCAGTACTTTCTTCACCTGGGTCACATCCATAACTTTTATTTGTACCGTTTCTTTAATTTTATAAATATGAGAAGATGGAATATGATTCCCAATGAGACAATTCCCCACCAGAGACCAAAAAACGTAGAAGAAAGTGTAATAATAATCCGTTCATGTTTCGATCGTTTGTGGACAATACATATTACCTGTAACACTAAATAATAATATACGATATCGGATCATTAGAGGACAATTGATCTTAACACTATATAATATTATCGATATCAAATCTATCCTAACAATTTATAATATCAAAGCTTTCGGACCCATCTTAACACTATATACTATCATCGATATCGAATGCATCTTAACATTATATAATGTAATCGCTGTCGGACCCATCTTAATACTACAAATGTATATAATATCATCGATATCGAATCTATCTTAACACTATATAGTATCATCGCTATCGGATCCATCTTAACACTTATCTATTATAATATTATCGATATCGGATCGTCGGAATACAATACATCTCAACACTATAAAATATTTTCGGATCCATCTTTACACTATATATACAACATCTTGTCGTGAACGTAACTCCTTTCGAAATTTACAACCTTTTTTCAATTATGAACTTTGCATTTCTTTGCACTTGCAAATGAAATATAGATATATCTCCCACTTGATACGTACGATATTCATCATGTTCTAGGCCTTCCGGTTCTGGTTATGATTTCCTTGATAGCGGATAAATTTTAACGAGCAATGAACGACTGATTCAAGGTGTCGACATATTGAAGTCATGTCATGCTGCTCAGCTTTGCCTATCAAAAATTGCAATGGCTTTCCGAAATTTTACTAGACAAAAGTGATATTCCAAAGTGGTTCTGAAAGTAATTTTGTTTCAGCAGATATTTGATCCAGTATCGGAAACAAACAACTTTTGAAGGTACCAATCCATTCTTAAGTTGACTTTTATAATGCCTGTCAGGACGGTGTTTGGAATATAAAACTAAAGAGACGTGAGTGTCGATGAGAAAGCTGTTAACTAAAGATCAAAGGATGAGAATACCTGCAGTAGCACTAAACACAAAAATACATTCCAATTAATACTTCAGAATTGATTTTTTTATTGACCTTTCAAACACCTTTATGTATACCTACAATAATAAGAGTACTTACACGCAATCATGTCATATTATGATAAGTATTATTCAAATATTAACAAGTCCAAATGATGAATGAATTTGACCGAATATTTTTCTGTAAAAGGCAATGCTTCAGTCTGAACAATTTTAACAAGTGTTTCTTTGAAAGTAACTGAACCAATCATTTAAATGCATCCTATAATGTTAAATTTGTTTGGTATGCC
This sequence comes from Mytilus californianus, assembly GCF_021869535.1. NCBI lineage: Eukaryota > Metazoa > Mollusca > Bivalvia > Mytilida > Mytilidae > Mytilus > Mytilus californianus. Next base: position 93,209,056 of record NW_026262668.1, read on the forward strand.
TTACATGAATTTAATCATGAAACATATTCTGTATGGTTTTAAATCATTCAACTTCAAAATTGAGTCCATTATTTATTGGCAATTTCACTGTATTAATCTGTTACAATAGTAACTAATCTCTAGATCTCCATCTTCAACACCAAATTATGCAAATATGGGACTGATCAAAGCTGAAGAAAATTCTCAATTCAAATAGCAAAATGAAACGGAAAGCGCTTTTACCCGTTAAAACCACATCCACTCGCTCAATCGCACGCGGAGGCATGTACTATCGTACAAATACAAGTGAAATGCACTGCTATTTTAAACCGTTTTTAGCTTACCTGGCCCATGGGGCCAAGTGAGCTTTAGTCATCACTTAGCTTCTGTCGTCGCCGTCAACTTTTTCAAAAATATTCTTCCCATGAATACTAAGTTTAATAATATTTGGCCAAATCTTCATTGGGGTATCTAGTTTAAAAAATGTGTCCGATGTATACCAACATGGCGGGCATAGCTGAACATATAGCACATAGGTGTAAAATGCAAATCTTAAAATAAAATTGAGAATGGAATTTTATCTTGAAAACCGATAACGATAAGGTTCAGAATGATGAGATCTACCTACTGTCTATTTACATCAAAATTGTCAGACGATCTCTTACAGGTGTTACTATCCTTATGAATGACGAATTTTACCAGTTTGACTTCATTTTTGCATTTTATCTCGAAAACTGTAACAGATAGATAAAATCTTTAAAAAACAAAAATGACATAGAGACAAAACTACAAACAAGTCAGATATTGCCGAAATCATCGGGTAACTTCTTATAAGAGTTATTGCCCTTAAATGATGAGTTTTTTTTTACCATTTTTTTTATGTTTTATGGCCTATTATTTTTAAACTATAATAAATATAGTCACTTTGATATAAAAAAAGCAATCTAATTAAAAGAGAGGCAAAGGATTCCAAAGGGACATTTAAACTCGTAATCGAAAATGAACTGACAACGCCATGGCTAAAAATGAAAAAGACAAACAGACAAACAACAGTACACAAAATACAACATAGAAATCCAAAGACTGAGCAACACGAACCCCACCAAAAACTGAGGATGATCTCAGGTGCTCCGGAAGGGAAAGCAGATCCTGCTCACATGTGGCACCCGTCGTATAATATATATATCTCTGATTTCGTCATACTTAATTATGTTCGAGCACGGGAGTAAATATAGATATGAACTTTAATTAGATTGATAAACAAGATCATCCAGACAAGATCAACAAATAAGTCAACAGGGCTGAAATCATCAGTCGTATCCTTGTAGGAGATATGCACTGAAATGACAATTTTTACTACTTATTTGTGTTATTGCCTATTATTTTGAAACTCTTCAGGTGAGAGAAAAACTTAGCATACCAAACATGATCCACAAGGCAAGATCTACAAATAATATAAAAATAAGGAGAAGTGGTATGATTGCCAATGAGACAACTAGCCACCAAAGTTCAAATGAAGTGGTTGCACGCAATTATAGGCAACCATACGGCCTTCAACAATACATACCGTATAGTCGACAATAAAAGGCCGGGCCCGACCTGAAAAATATGAAGCAATTCATATTGCTGAAATCGTAGATCAATCTTTTATAAGAGTTAGTGCTCTTAAATTACAATGTTTATCATTTTTTTGCGTTTTGCCTTTTATCTTTAACAGTTAAATAGTTAGATAGAAATTTTATAAAGAAAAATTAGCCACAAGACAAGATCTACAAATAGGTCAGCATAACGACACTGTAGGTTGTCTTTGCCTTTAAATTACTATTTGTTTTACCCTTTTTTGTAATTACGGCATACAGTATAGAAAACAGAGAGAAACTGTAAACAGAAAAATATATCAGCAATACAAGTTTTACAAAGAAGAGATTTTTGTCATGATTAATATTCTAGTCTACAATGTTAGGGAGTGTCTAAACACTATCTCTATACAGTATATGTCTGCAGTATGTTTTATCGATAAGTATTCAGTGAAAGTTGCGTATAATTTGTCACATCGAAGGACATGGCTGTTACTGTGATGTTCGGTTTAGACAGACATACGTTAAGTCTCGTCCTAAGATATTTACACAGATAGAAGGAATCAGATTAATATTTGCTACGGAAATGTAAATACAATTCAGTTGAAATCTCATAGAATTAGAAAGCAATAAAGCTTTTCTTTTAGTTAATTAATTAACTCTAGTCATTCAATACATCGATCAATTCCTTAACGTGTTGATTTAATATCAGAATTTCCGTCATGAATACAAAAATTGTTTTTAACTCGTTCATTCTGTTGCTGTTAGGTTAAGTAGAGTTAAAGTTAAAGTTAAAAAATAGCATTACCCATCTTCTCTTTTTATTCTTACATAAATTTCAAACAAAAAATCATTGCTATGTTCTGAAATGAAAATAGTATTAACACAGTTGCTTTCATGGCAAACATACAAAGTAATTCGATTTGACGAAAATGTTTCACTAACTTTTTTCAACCAACCGGTCTGACAACCAATGCTTTGCGATTACTGCATGTACTTCATTTGATCTAATTACAATGTTGTGCAAAACAATATCAATGAGAAGTGAAAATTTAGTGATATAATAAAAAAATATAGTGAGATGTCACGTGGTATGATTGCCGATGAATATTCATTTTTTTAAAAGACCAAAGGATAAAGATATGAACAATTACTGGTCACCTTACGGTCATCAATTATATGGATGTAATAAATACGTCAAATAAAACATATCCGTGATCCTCTAGAATACAGCGACAAATACATGATCTCCCGAAGGTACCATCTATTATCCCCTTTTTAGTATCCTTCGTAGTAAGAAGCACCCCTACTTAAAAGAAATATCGATAGGATAGACATGCTCTAATATTTACGTAGCTGTGACGCATGTACTCCATAAACAGGCACTGAAATGCTGCTACATAAAACTGGAAAGTTTACGAAGGGAAAATAAAGTCATTTCTCTTTAAAGTTGCGGTCTCAACGACCAACACTGTCGATATATCTAAGTCAAGGTATGAAGCAGACAATGATGTACCTGCGGTATCTTTACTTTAAAGTTAAGTGGGGAAAATTGGATTAACAAAGTCACAAAACTTTGAATTGCTCCGTGGAAAAAAGGAAGACTTTTAAACGGGGATCACGATAAAACCAAACCACCAATATGTGCAGGTCATACTGTTTTGGTATTAGTGCTTTAACTATTCTGTTTTCAGTGACAGTATTTGTTATTATTATTTTTTTTATTCCGTTCTATGTAAATATACGTTCGATTCTAATTAATTTAGAGAAATAATGAGTTGTGACTTAAAATAATCTACAGATTAATTATAGATATAGAATGTGCATGACCAAGGAAAACATTGCTTTACCGAACACAGTAATTTTGTTTACATATGTATGATTATTTTTTATGAATGATTTATCGTATGAAGCAAACATTTTTTATCCATACACAATAAGTAAAATACATGAAGTTCAATACAGTCATAAAACTTACTGATTGTTGACGATTAGCGTCCATTGGCAAATATTGCATGCATACTACCATAATGGTCAGTAAAGAAACAAAACATGCTAAACAACATTATGTATGTCTTTCTTTATCATCTGTTCTAGATGTGGTTATATAATTTAATTTTGATTTGCCTTTTTTTTATTTACTAGCCTTGATTTTCTTTCACAACTTGCATAAAGCAGATTTAACTTTCGATGTTTATAGCCATATTCTAAATTAAGGGCTTTTAAGAATATTTTATGGCGTTATTAAAACACCTGTCAATTACGAAAAGAGTTACGTCATTCAAGCACACATCCGCAATAGTGTGGTAAGGAGACCGTGTTATTTGTTCAGTCTTCGTCAATTCCGGAGAGTCTGCTAATTGATGTCTGTAACTATAAGCTCGTATATTTTTTTATGAAGGCAAATAGCAGTTACAAATTTTAACTTATATTAAATAGATAGACCAGTCGTACACATGAGCAAAACATTCTTTGTCAATCGAAGTATTGTATAGAGATATCCCAGAACTTCGACGCCTTCAATAAATTCGATTAAAATGTTTCTGATTCAAGTTGCCCTGTAACATATCAAGGAACAATTTACTTGAACTTGATAGGTTAAAACTGCCAAAGAGGTTTTGTGCACTGGTTGCATCGTGGTTTGTTTTGACTGGGAGATAGTGTTTACATGTTCAGCATGTAGCAGACGCTATTTATCTGTTGGCTGATACAAATACATCCTTAACATTTCCTGTGTTAACATATTAGATTGTTATCAGTTATACAACATCTGATTCTGTTCACAGATAAGTACCGAAAAATGCAAAACTATCAAAGTACACATAAACATGCTTCAATATTTAAGTATTTGGAGTTCGATTTACAGTAATGACAATGTACGTAGGTGATCTGCAGGTGATCTGCAGGTTGAAAAAGCTAACAGTATTTGATCGTTAATGTGTAGCTTTATTTATTTTTTTTTTTTAATTTCTCGAATCTTTTTGACAACAACATACTTTATAAACTAAAAATAGTGACAATGCAGGAATAGATAACCTTAGCTGTATTTGGCACAACCTTTCGGAACTTTGGGTCCTCATTGCTCTTCAACTTTGCACTTAATATAGCCTTTTAACGTTTTTGATTCGACCGTTACTGATGAGTCTTTTGTATACGAAACGCGCGTCTGGCGTACAAAATTTGATGCCTGATATATCTTATGATGAGTTTATCTTCGACTACTGAATATATATTCATTTTTGGTCGGGTTGGACGAAGTCGATTGGTAACTTTGGAATCTTTTTCAGCAAATTTTATGAAAGAGAGAGTACAAGTTTTGTGTAATCACCCCCTCCTACAGTTTTCAACTCAGATTCCTGAAACTTCATAGGAAGATATGTTGAAATCGTGCACCTGCTATTATTATTATTGTTTGAACATTTTTTCTCATTTTTCCGGACTTCGGAACATAATCATTTTTCAGCAAAATTAATAAAAGAGGGTACAGGTTTTCAAATTCCCCTTCAGTTTTCAACTCAGATCCTTAAAAAAAGGGGCATTAGCTACGAGATATAAAAAAAAATTAAAATATGATTTTTTTTTCAATCATTAATGAAAGTGAAAAAGTGAAATAATAATTCGCTTTTAGCAGGAAATTTGGTTCAATTTTGTCAAAATAAGCTAAGAAACATTGCTGATGAATTATTCAATTGCAAGTGAATAATTCGACCTCTTTAAATCCGTATTCATGTGACCTTCAATTTAACCCCTTAGCTTGAGATTGGTTACGCATGCATTCGGCTATTAAAAGGAAAAGAATGTCAACATTGAAAGTGAAACAAAGATGAACCATTTGGTTGACTGATTCGATCCACAAAATATCATTTTTATACAGGCAAAAACCATGATAAACATACTTTTCAACTTACAATATGAAATCAAACAGACCTAGAAAAATCCAATTGCCCGTGGTTTCTATCTATTTATATTTATTTTTATGTTTATATCGGGATATATGACCATCGGCAGTCTTCGGAGGTTATCTCGATGGTTAATTAGATGACGTCTAAACAAAAATACACATGAAATGTTGATACATATTATCGAGTCTATGCATTATAAATTGTTTATTTTAGACTTTTTGTAATTTGGATATACGTTTTAGTATGTTATAAATCAAACATGAGAATTTGAGTCAAATCGGTGAACATGAATTTGACATGCCCCTTTAAGACTTCACAGAAATATTGTATTCATTAAGAAGTTGTGCACCTGCTATTATAGAATTGTTTGAAGATTTTTTTTACATTTTCTCGACTTCTACATTTATCATATTATGCAACATATTTCCTTTAAATCTTATGGCCTAACTGTTTCTTTCCAATAAAGAAATGTAAGAGAAAGATATTGAGTGAGTTATATTAGATTTGGAAATGCCATCTTCAATTATCAAAGCTGTGTGCAGCATATTCTTTTCTATGCACATATTCAAAGTTCTATATTTATACGTTGTACTTTCTTTATAGAAATTGCACGTATTATATTCAGTATTTCAGCTGTGATGAAACGTACGATGAAATGGTGAAGATGTTTTTTTTTTCAGTCTTAGTAAATATAGGCGAGATTGATATTTCATATGATTCTCATTAGACTAAAAGTTAATATGTGATACCTATTCCAGTGTGCCCACATGTTTCTGAAATGAACCTTCATTAGACAAGCAGACTTCGAGAAGCCAAATGTATAAAACATTTGAGGCCGTATTACAATATCTGATCAAATCAAACGGGAGTATACATCTGTTCAGATCACGAAATCAAAGTTGTAGAAGAACAAGCTGTAAAGCTAATTTATAGTCCTTCTACATGTTGATCTTGGAATAATTGAACGATTTGCTTTGATTTTCTGCTAATGCAGTTATTATTTCATACTGATTCATGCCTTAATTGATGCTTGTACTTCGCATCTGTATGTATAATTGAACTTAAAACTGAACGTGTTGGAAATGAAAAGTACACTTTAGAAAATAAAAAATAACATACATTTTTGCAGTTCTAATTAACTATTAGAGATATCATGTTCCCTCCAAAAGCATCTTTAACAACAACAAACCGACAAGAGTCACCCACCATTGCAACAACAAGCCGACAAGAATGACCAACCATTACGAACCAACATCACCCCCCCCTGACGTAATAACAACAAAAAACCGACAAGAATGACTCACCATAATGAACCAACACCCCCCTCCCCCCAACAAATTAAACAAGAACCATATAACAATGTATATTCACAAAACTATAATTTTCTTAACTCATATTATTTAATAAAATCTGAAAATAAAGTAAACTATTTTTATATAGCCTTAATTTATTTAAATTGACTTGTCTGTCAAAAGACGAAAGCTTCGTTTAACATTTTGAAAACAGTTGACGTTAATAGCACTGCTTTGAAATGATCTGAAGATAACTAAAACTGAAACTCCGCGATCAGACACACTTTGTTCGAATTTTTTTTTTAACTAAAATCTATTTTTTTTTCAGAAAGAATGATACAATTTATGAATAAGGCTTTTTCATTAAATGCTAGATGTTAAACGATAGAAATGCGATATGTTGATCTGTATAATCATACCCGGCATAACTCGAACTTCCCCATTTAACTGAAACTCATTGTAATCATAGAACACTCAAGTTATATGAGGAAATTTAAAGATATGGAAAATACAGAAAAAAAAACTATTCCATTCAAGTTTTCTTTTGAGGACACTGAATTTATCTCATTTATACTAGTTTTTCTTCTGTTTAAGATTTTATTATTTACAACTTGATGATTTTCTACATTATTTATTTCACTCTTCACGAACGACACCACCGGCAATTGTAAATAAAAAACATCTTTTTATTAATAATATTATGTATGGAATTATAAAATTTACGTCTCTATAGGTTCCTTTTTTGGAAAAGTTAAGCTTCTTTCCAATATAAAGCTAGAAAAGTCATCTTGAATGTTTTTTTATTTATTTCAAACGTTTTTTTATTGCAGTATGTTTTTATTACAATGTATTTTTGGTGATTTTTCTGTATAGATGATAGGAATGACTGGTTTTAAGGCATGTGTTATGAAGTCCAAGAGGCTTAATATCATATACCGGGATGGTTATTAACTTGTTAAAGTGACAAATAAAGGATACTTCATTTAAATTAAAACTTGTGATGAAAAATTCTAGGAAACAACGTTATTATCAGTTATTGTCAAGATTCTTCAGAAATTGATCTCTAGAGGGAAATTTCTTGTGAAAATAGCTATTATTACATAATGATGTATTAGAAAAAATAGTATTTTTGATGAATAAATAATCTTTTGTCAAATTGGATGAAACTCAAAAGTCAATGTTAACGTTAATATTATTAAGAATATGAAGTTTGGGAACAATAGAACAATTGCCGAGGAATGAACAAAATCACTTATTTTAAAAAATATAGATATTGTTTATTGACATTTGTTGTTATGAAATTTTTGAAATCATTTTAAATTAAGGAATGTATCCAACTCATGCATACATAGCTCTGATTTAATACCGGGGTTTGACTTTACTTTTGGGTTTTTTGGTTTTTATCAACTCTCCAATTAGGTTTTGTGATTTTCAATTATTTTGGCCTCGAGCATCACTGAAGGAACATTAATTGTCGAAATGCGCATGAGGTGCAGTAAAATTGGTACCGTTAATGTTGTTATTGCATTCGTCAAAAGGGGACTCCTGTATCTTGATATACGGATTTCTTTTTTTACCAGTTTCGATAAAAAGAAATGCAAATATCCGTCCCTCCTCATTCCCACCATAGGAAATTATGACTTTCAAAATGAAAAGTAAAAGTAGAAAAATGGCTAAATGTTTCAGAAAATGAAGAAACAGTTGGAAACCTTTCTTCATAGGAAGGAATAGGGTCCACGCGGCACTATATTTCAAATTGATCTCTTTACATATAAATCTACTAAATTTCCCTTCAATTATACTTTTTTCATTCCATGTTTTATATTTTCAGGAAAAGCTGCTGCTAAGTGTACTCCCGCAGCACGTTGCCATGGAAATGAAGGACGATCTAACATCACAAAATACTCAGGGACAGTTTCACAAAATCTATATACAACCTCATGAAAATGTTAGGTATGTTTTAAATAGTATCCATGACAATAATTTGGGCTTTAACGTGTTGTATAAAGCTGATGTAGGAATATTTTTAGCTTCTCTACTCTCCATGCCACCAACACAAAAACACAACGCAATAAAAGCGCTGTTTCTTTTCCCCCTCATGTACATGTATTGATTTTGTGTCATGAATTGATAAAATATATATCCTTTTTTTCTAATACAAACCAACAAAACAAAAAGCACAACAACAAATACATGACATCAACAACATAATTACAACACAAAAAAAAAACCCACAAAAGCAAATAAACGTCGATAGCCAATTCGTTTACATATGCTTTGTATTCCGTAAACTGGAGATGAATTTACATTATTAACAGGCCTGAATACAACCTGTCGACTGACCTTTCTGTGGTGACATGTTTGCTCCCGTCAATCTCCTAAGCACTTTACAGTTGTATTATAATTGATTTGCTATTTTTTGCATTGTTCTTGTAGAAGATTGATTAGATGTTAAACTTTTCGACAATCTAAAAAAAAATCTTACAAAACAGCAAAAGTAGTTAAAAGATTTCTTTATTATACTATTTTTATGCGTAAAAAAATATACATTAAGGGTCTATTGTTCAGAGAACATTTAGAAATTTTACATACTCTTTTCTTCATTTAAAACTTTTGCTGAAAGAACTTGGTAAAAATAGCAGTTTGGGAAATATTTTGATTTTAGTATACAAGGTCAAAAGACCATTGTGTCCCGGGTATCTCTGATCTTTTGTCATTTTCATGTTCATACCCGTGGAGCCTATAATTTGTACCGTATGAAATGTATTTTATTACATATGTATTTATCGTTACCTGTGATAAGGAGATGCACTCTGTTAAATATGAAAATTGATATTCAAAGATTGAGCTTATTTGCATATCCAATCGAGTTAGATATATTACAAGCAAATGATCTGTTTTGCATAACCCGTGCTGCATATTTACTACAGTATAAACATAAGAAGATGTGGTATGATTGCTAAGGAGACAACTCTCCTCGAGAGACAATATGGCGTAGAAGTTAACAACTATAGGTCACCGTACGGCCTTCAACAATGATCAAAACCCATATGCATAGCAAGCTACAAAGGCCCCGAAATGACAAATGTAAAACGATTCAAACTAGAAAACTAACGGCCTGATCAATGTACAAAACAATGTACGAAAAAAAAATATGATATACAGCAACAAAAGACAAATATTGAAGTAAAGGCTCTTGACTTGAGACAGGCACATATGGGGTTAAACATGTTTGCTGGCGCCAAATCCTCCCCCTAACCTTGGACAGTGGTGTAACAGTACAACATAAGAACAAACTATTAAAATCAGTTGAAAAGGGCTTAACAAGATCGACACAAAGCATAAAAAACTGACAAAAACTCAAGAGACACAAAGTACAGACCTGAGAGTACTCGCAGTTACTGAAAGCTAGTTCAAAGCCCATAACTACTAATAAAAAAATCTTGTATCTTAAACTAAAATATCAATCAGTACACATTTAACATCCAATGGATTTAGTGTTAAGACGTCATTAACAGTCAGAGAAAAGCATGATTTTGTGCAATGCCAAAATATATAGGTATCGACAGATTGTAGGACCGTGAATGTACTAATGTGCATAACAATAAGATTAAGTTAGCTTTTGATTTATTGATAACGAAATTTATACCGATAAAACATTAGTCAATGATCTAATAATGGTGTTGAATTGGTAAACTTTTAGAATAAGTTTATTTAAAGAATCGATAAGTTTACCCGAATCGTATCTAAATTTACGGGCAGGTTTGGTTGTACTTACCTTATTTTTTTCAGTATATTTTTTGCTGACATAGTTGGATTTACTTACCTTATTTTTTTCAGTATACTTTTTGCTGACATAGTTAGATTTACTTACCTTATTTTTTTCAGTATACTCTTCGCTGACATAGTTAGATTTACTTACCTTATTTTTTTCAGTATACTTTTTGCTGACATAGTTAGATTTACTTACCTTATTTTTTTCAGTATTCTTTTTGCTGACATAGTTGGATTTACTTACCTTATTTTTGTCAGTATTCTTTTCGCTGACATAGTTAGATTTACTTACCTTATTTTTTTCAGTATACTCTTCGCTGACATAGTTGGTTTTACTAACCTGTCATCACACTGCACAGCTCAGGAATTAGTTCGAATTTTAAATGAACTTTTTGGACGTTTCGATTATTTAGCGAAGGTAAATATGCTTAATATTAAGTATTTCAATTATTAAAAAAACACGATTTGTTATAAACCAAGCTGACCAAAATTTTTAATAAAATAATCATAACTAATAAGTATGAAAGTTGAAATATGATTTTGACATCAATTTCTTAGTTTGCACAGTTTATAAATACAGGAATGTAATCTTGACGTTTGTTTTTTCAAATTTGTATAATGAATGAAAATAATGTGAAGAGTGTTAGTTGTAAGTAGAAAATCCATAACTTTTACCATTTGTATTTATTTGCGAAAACATATTACAACGTTTTATTTAAACGTTTTATTTCTCTATGATAATATCTCTGTGAATGCACTGGATCTTTTTGAAGTTAAAACTAAAAAAACTGTCTTACATTGTACATGTTGTAATCTATAGATATATTATTTCAAGCATTTTTTTCAAAGACTTTCCATACATAGTTGTTTATGAAAAATTATGCTACGTCCACCGTACATATAAAAGAGACATAGTTAAACAATTTTCATAAGTTAGCAGAAATGGCATGATTTCATTAAAATACGAATAGACGCATTTCGAATTTGATCAAATGTAAAAGTTCAAACACGTTATAAGACAGTAGTTTAAACACGGTATGCACAGTCAATATACAAATATTATGCAATATTACAGTAAGCTTGATTGAGATAACTAACCCGTTGCATACTATATAATGGATAAAAAATAACAACATTAGACGATTTTTTTAATTTAGGTTGATCTTCATCTTAGCCAAATTCAGTTAAACTAATTTGATTAAATCCAAAAACACAAAAATCCGGACTCGCTCTCCAAGAAAAAAAAACAAACCAAAACATATACAACTATGAACATCGAAAAGATGAAACAAAGGCAAATATACAAAAAAAATACATCTACTTTATAATCTTTAAAAACCCGCCAGCTCGGTCTAATATTTAACCTCAAGTTACTACTTTCAAACTTAGAAACCAAGTTTTTTTTTATACGACAGTTGAGTTTAAATTCAAACCACCGAAAATCGAAACCAGCACCTGGTATTTAATATGTATTCACTTTGTTCTCTACAGAAAGCTGCAATACATTCTCATAAACCAGCTGTATTTCTAATATTGATCAGGGTACGGAAAATATGCACTTTCCATCAAAAATATAGACTCCCTACAGAGAAAGGTTATCATTAAAACCTAGTTAGTAATGATACACATGTGTTAGTACCATGTGGTCGTCATCCGCTCGACATGATTTACTCTTACCATAAAATCACAGTTCTTGATCACATTTATGTATTTGTCTTCATCAATCCTATAATTTATGTGTATCTAGAAATTCAAACTTTCTGGGCTTTTATAGATGATTATGTTGTATGGGTTTTGCTCATTGTTGAAGGCCGTGCGGTGACCTATAGTTGTAAACTTCTATGTCATTTGGTCTCTGGTGGAGAGTTGCCTCATTGGTAATCATACCACGTCTCGAAAAGTTTCGATCATTTATATGTTTATGTCTTTGATACGGTCCCGCTATGGATAGGCTACCACGTGACATTGTATAGTTCAACAATCGAAGTTCATTTGTAGATCGGAAAATTAATAAAAATAAAGACTTGATTGCAATTAAAAAAATCAATAATCATTTAATTACTACGTTAATTATTTAATTTCGTTTTAGTAAATATGGTTTTATAAGTCTCTGCTTATATTTTGTATAGCTATATATTCATATAAAGGAAATTCAGACTTGAAGAAGAGATTGATTTAATAAATAAATTGTCCATCAGTAAATACTTGATGTTTGTTTTTATTGGTATTATATTTTTAAATTTTCGGAAATGATTCATTAACAGGAATGTATGTTAATTAAATTTCAATTCTTTTTGTTTTGTTTTTAATAGTTTAACCTCAAAACATCTTAATCTTTTCAATATGGTGCGATTTCGAAAATTGTGTATTCAGTGGCGGATCCAGGGGAGAAGGGGGGATTCAGGGGATTGGAACCCCCCTATTTTGACGATCAATGCTTTTGAATGGGGACATATGGTTGGAACCCCCCTTTCTCCTGGGTTGGACCCCCTTTTAAAAATTGCTGGGTCCGCCCCTAGTATTCATTGTGTTGACCAGCTATCATACACCCGTCTTGATTTATTTTCATTATATTACACCCTGTTCACACGAAACAACATCGGTTTGCGTTTACAGAAATTTCGGATTAAATGGCCATGAATCCGGAGTCAAAACACTTGAGGTAGGCAGTTTGACATCCGGATTCAACTAGCATTAGATTTTAGCCTATAGAGTGAATATACGTGATGACACAAATGCGTATTGTTATCCAGAGTATCAGTGCGTATGCTTTTCACTTACTATTTCTTGCGCTGCGCAAGAAAACCACATGCATGCAAAGATATTAATTTCACTCGCGGACTATGAATTTTCGCATTTCTTATCTAAATTCAGGACACGGCAGTTAGAGGTGGACATGTGACGTTGAATCATGGTCATCATAAGTTGAGGTATTCTGACCTCTAGCTGTTTCTCTTTTCTTTTTCTTTTTGTTTGAGTGACTGTCCTATTATAAACTTTGAAATTCTTAAAATACTAAGGATTTTCCTCCCAAGGAATAAATTAGATTACCTTAGATGTATTTGGCTAAACCTTTATTTCGAAATTTTGGTTCTTCAATGCTCTTCAACTTTGTACTTTATTCGGCCTTTTTAACATTTTTTTATTCAATGGTCACTGATGAGTCTTCGTAGACGAAATGCGCGTCTGGCGTACAACATTTTAATCCTGGTATCTATACATTTTTATATATCTACATAGGATACATATCTTTTTTTTTATATTAATTGGTTCTTTTGAGAGCATATTCAGGTATTTATAAATCTTCTTCAGAACTAAGTTTTTCCCATAGAATATTTGGATTGATTAAAGTAACTTCAAGAAATCCTTAACATTTGAGATGTTTTTATAGACCGAAACAATTGTCAGTTTATAAGAGGTCCCAATGTAGCTGGTGTGTTGCTCTCAAAACTAAAACACGAAACATTGTTATAAGTTGCATGTCACAGAGTTACACTTCACATGGAAATTGGACTTTCAATTTCTCTATACAACATCTACCGTGAGTACAGACGACAGCTTCAATAATGAGTATAAGAAACATTTGAAGCCATCAAGGAAACAAAATATGAAGATATGACAGACGAAATAAATGCATCCAGATTATTTTAGCAAACTAAGTGCTTAAATTAATATTGCGATTGGTCTGTGCAATTTGCTTTAGACATTCGGTTTGCAGAAACTAAAAATTGCAATAGGATTGGGACTCAGTTGTATGTATATTAAACACGAAGAAAAACTGATGTACACTCCCAAGTAATAAATAGAAGTCAAGCCTTAAAAGTAAATCCATATAGTAGCTGTATACATTTTTCTATTTCCAACTAAAGTACAACATCGCTTTTACTTGACTTGTGTAAGAATCTACACACAATTACATATTTTCAACAAAGGTGTTTTAACATCATCGGTATATTATTCTATTCAGTCAATTATTTCAAATCTAAAGACAAAACAAAATTCAACAACATTTTTTTGGTTACAAGTCAGCGGTTTCGGGTTCACGTGTGTATCTAGGTCAATTATAACGTGGTATTGTGCATTGTCACGATAACATGTAAACTAATTATGTCTGAAGATTTAACCACGTGATATTGTGTATTTTCATCATAGACTTAGGAGAGAACATTCTGGTTTAAATATTTATATTAGATCAGGAAACAGAAAGATAATATTATTATCAAAAGTATTTAATTTAATTAATTTAATAGAAATCAAAGAAATATATACAAAATATATACTGTATTTATGTTTCTGTAGAAACTAACAATAGTTGAAGTCAGAATATTTTCAGAGTTGCAATTAAGAAATAAATATTCTATATGACAAGATACTCTACTTTGGTATTTTTAGTAAGTAAGTAAGTAATCTTTATTTAAAGTCGGGATGCATATACACATAATAACAAAGAACATGAGCTCTTAAGAGCTCTTTAACCGACTGATATTAATAAACAAAACATACATGTAATAACATCAGATTCATAAACAACACAAACATACAGACAGCACATACATGTATTAATCATGTCAATACATAGATAGCACAAGCAAAATAAAAGCTAGGCAAGATATATATTAAAACAAATGTCAAATATCAGCACATAGTAACACATAATATGTGTATCCAAGTAGAACATGCAAAATTAAACACTATAAAGCACGAGCAAAAGACTGCAAGCAGCTACAGCACAGGTAATGCATAAGCAAAGCAAATAAATAATAAATAAAAATAACTGCAAAAAATAAAAAATAAAAACATAAAACAAACAGCAGGCTTCAAGGTCAAGTCATGTGGCAGCAAGGAGTTACATTATTTACAAGAACTGCAGGTACAACTTTCTGAAAAACACCACGTGGAGATAAAATTTTTGAACTGGCCAAAAGTTGATAAACTCTTTGCCTCGGTTGGCAAGGAGTTCCAGAGTCTTGCTGCCTCATAACTAAAGCTTTTCTTACCATACCTTGTTGTTTTTTGCCGTGGTATATCCGCTATGCCTTTGTACCTGAAGTTATATGAATTTTCTTTCATGTTTATTAAATTATGTAGGAATTCTTGACTTGATTTATTAATTATTTTATAAGTCTCTAATGCCATGGTTCTCATTCTTCTGATTTTTAGTGCTGGTAACTTAGACTGTTTAAGGAGTGTATCGTAAGAATTTTTGTAGTCATCATAAATGATATTCATTTGTAAATGAAACATAATAATTAAATCTGAATAAATCCTTGCATCCTACAAAGAAAATGTTGATCAACAATAATCATTATATTTCTACGTTAATTATTTCATATCGTTTTAGTAAGGTTTTATAAGTGATTGTTATTTATTTTTTTGTATTGTAATATATTCATAAAAAAAATTGTTCAGAGAAGAATTCAAGGTCTTTCCACCCGATACAATATATTTTGACGTTAAAAATAATAAAACTCGGTTAGGAATGTAATTTTCAGTGCCAAATGATAGCTTATTGTACGTTGAATTTACAAATACATGGTTTCTAAACATTTTTGTTTGAAATAAGGTAGATAAGTTGTTACTTCCGGTTTTAAAAATGTCAAATTCGATCTCATCTGATAGTTTACTTGACACTGATTAAAAAAATATAAGGTTCTATGTACTTTTACATTAAATGAGTACAAAAAAATGGCTACTTCCGGTTTACAAAAGGTCATTTCCAGTTGATTTCTTCAAGGTCATATGACTTGCAACTTAATGCACAAAGTCCCATAAGTTTATTATGTATAAATTAAATAGTTAAAGCAAAGGCCAAAATCTAGAACGTCAAATCAAACTTTGACCTTGACCCCAATTTCAAGGTCGTGAAACAAGGGTTTCAAATCAAAAGACTCTAGGCCTCTACTATATATTGTTAATGAGTTATATTACCATACTACTAATATTAGATATAAAAAGGGCGTAAACTCCCATTAAATGTCTACATACCCTTTCAACTAAAATTTATGTGTTACGACATGTCGCAACTAACAATTCTGTAAAAAAGTTTTGTCGATATCTTACAAGATTTCTGAAAATTAGTGACAACAAGCCAAAATCAAAATTTTGAACATGACTTTGACCTTTGACCTTGACCTCATTTTCATTTTTATGGACAAAGGACCTCAAATCAACAGACCCTAGGCTTCTATCACTTATGGTTTTTCAGTTACATATACATTTCACTTATGTCAAATACAAAAGGGGAAATAACTCTCATAAGGAATCTCTATACGGCTTTGGTCAAAATTAAACGAAACATCCTGAGGATATAACGAGCAATTTGGAAAAATAAATTTGTCGGTTTCTTGTACGGTTGCGAAGTTTGAAAAATAACAAGAAAAACAGTGTTCTGGGAGATAACTCTTATATGGAAAAGTATTCGGTTACGCAGTGTCAGTTTCAAAAGCGTAATAACTGTTCGATATCATATTCCAAATATCTAAGCAACATCTTGCGAAACAACAAAACAGCAAAAAAAAAAAAATTAGGCGGAAGAAAAAAAAAATAAAATAAAAACCAATTGTTCAGAGAACAATTGAAGGTCTTTCCACTCATAAAGATCTATTTTGAAATATAACTATTAAAATTTGGTTTTAAATATCATACTCAGCGTCTAATGATAGTTTATTGTACACTGATTCCAAAAATACATGGTTTCTATACATTTTTTTTTCAAAATAAGGGAGATAAATTGTTACTTCCGGTTTGAAAGATGTCACTTCCGGTTTTATTTGATAGTTTACTTGATACTGATTCCAAAAAATATATGGTTCAATATACTTTTACATTTCATAAGTACAAAAAATAGCTACTTTCGGTTTACACATGGTCACTTCCGGTTGGCTTTTCCATGGTCAAGTGTCTTGCAACGTAATGCAAAAAGTCCCATGGCTTTATCATGTATACATATGAGGTAAAAGCAAAGGTCAATATCTAGAACGTCAAATTTACCAATGACCTTGAGCTCATTTTCAAGGTCATAAACCAAGGGCTTCAAATCAAAAGACCATAGGTCTTAATTATAAGTGGTTAATGAGTTATATCACTATATGCCTATTTTTTTAAATAAGAGGGGAGAACACTTCAATTTAGTGTTAGTGTACCCTTTCAACCAAAATTTTTGTGTTACGACATGTCACAACTTACAATTTAGTAAAAATATGTTGTCAATATCTTATACCGTTTTTGAAAAGAATTGAAAATAAGCCAAAATCAAAATTTAAAATATGACCTTGACCTCTGACCTTGACCTTATTTTCTTCTTTTTTTTTGGACCAAGGACCTCAAATAAAAAGATCCTAGGTCTCTATCACTTATGGTTTACAAGATAGAAATGCAAATCACTTATATCAAATGCATAAGGGGAAATAACTCTCATATGGAGTGTTTGTATGGCTTCGGTCAAAATTGGACAAATCATGCGAAGGATAAAACGAGCAATTTTATAAAATTAATTTGTCGCTTTTTTATACGGTTACAGAGGAGATGCAGTCACAAGGAAAACAGTGTTCGGGGAGATAACTCCTACAAAGAAAAGTATTCGGTACGCAGGGTGAATTTCAAAGGCGCATAAACTGTTCGATATCATATACCAAACATCTAAGCGACATCTTGCAAAACAAAATTTATACGCAAGAAATGAAAGTGGCGGAAGAAGAAAAAAAAAATAATGATCAGAACAAATACAATAGGTCTTTCCACCGAAAAGTGTAAAGACCTAAAAATAATCAGAACAAAAGCAATAGGTCTTTCCACGGAAAAGTGGAAAGACCCAATTAATTAAGTATTTGAATTTTAAACGGTCGTGAATAAAAATACTTGTGTGTTTTCTATTCACAAAGATTTTAAATCCTTGCAGCTCACAAAAAAACGTAATAATAATTTATAATAATCATAACAAAATTTAATTACTATCATAATGTTAATTATTTATACTATTTTAGTCTTTGCTTTTATTTTGTATAGTAATATATTCATATATAAATTTTCACTTCTTCGTACTATGAACATCAAAATTATTTATTTTGTAAAAACATTTCCTTTCTCTATTTGAACTGTACATGTATACCTAACAACAAAATTATTTTCATTTACCTGCGTTTAAAGTAATTGCAAATGGCTGATATTTTTGTTCAAGTATATTGTTTTTCTTAAATTGTTTAACATTTCACAGCGGTATAACATGTTACTTTTATTCTTCTTCCCTTAGTTTATTTATTTTGTATTAACATTGTATCATAGATCAAATTTATTTGTTCAGTGTATGTTCGCTGGTGTGAATATGTCTTTTGATTGAGTTAAGCCATTTCAATTGATATTTTATAGTGTTTTTTTCTATGTTGAGAGGTTACACTATTGTTTCAGATAAGGGTGAAGGTTTGGTACCGTTAAAACGTTTAAACCCGCTGGAATTGTTTGCACCGGTCCTAAGTCAGGAATCTGATGTTCAGTAGTTGTCGTTTGTTGATGTGGTTCATAAGTGTTTCTCGTTTCTCGTTTTTTTATATAGATTAGACCGTTGGTTTTCCCGTTTGAATGGTTTTACACTAGTAATTTTTGGGGCCCTTTATAGCTTACTGTTCGGTGTATCATAGATCAAATTTATTTGTTCAGTGTATGTTCACTGGTGTTAATATGTCTTTTGATTGAGTTAAGCCATTTCAATTGATATTTTATAGTGTTTTTTTCTATGTTGTGAGGTTACACTATTGTTTCAGATAAGGGTGAAGGTTTGGTACCGTTAAAACGTTTAAACCCGCTGGAATTGTTTGCACCGGTCCTAAGTCAGGAATCTGATGTTCAGTAGTTGTCGTTTGTTGATGTGGTTCATAAGTGTTTCTCGTTTCTCGTTTTTTTATATATATTAGACCGTTGGTTTTCCCGTTTGAATGGTTTTACACTAGTAATTTTTGGGGCCCTTTATAGCTTACTGTTCGGTGTGAGCCAAGGCTCCGTGTTGAAGACCGTACTTTGACCTATAATGGTTTACTTTTATAAATTTTGACTTGGATGGAGAGTTGTCTCATTGGCACTCATACCACATCTTCTTATATCTATATATAGTGGAATGTTAGAATTTAAAAATAGATTCATTTGATAAATAAAATGCCCATCCGTAAATACTTGACGGTTGTGTTTATTGATATTATATATACTCAAAATTGTCGGAAAAAATTACTAACAGGAACGTATAATATTATCAAATTTCAATTCTAATTTTGTTTGTTTGTTTTAATTGTTTAACCTTATAGCATCTACATATTTGTAATATGGTACGGTTTTGAAAATTGTATTCACTGTGTTGACCAACTATCATACACGTCTTGATTCATTCACATTTAAGATCACATTTCAAACGCAAACTATCGGTTTGCGTTCTCAAAAATTCCGAATAAAATGTCAATGAATCCGGAGTCAAAACACTTGAGGTAGGTAGTTTGACATTCGAATTCAACTATTAGATTAATATATGTGATGACGCAAATGCGTATTCTTTTCCTGAGTATCAGTGCGTATGCTTTCTATTTACTATTTCGTGCGCTAAAATACCGCGTGCATGCAATAATATTAATTTCACTCGTGAAAGCGCATTTACGTATTTCTTTTCTAAATTCAGGACACGGCAGTAAGAGCTTGACATGTAACTTTCAAGCACGGTCATCATTACTAACGGTATTCTGACCTCTAGCTGTTTCTCTTTTGTTTCTTTTTTGAGTCACTGTCCTATTATAAACTTTGACCTTTTCGAAAAGCTAAGGATTGTATACCCAAGGAATAGCTTCTTTAACTTTGTAATTTATTTGGCCTTTTAACTTTTTTCATTCGAGCGTCACTGATGCTTTCTTGTAGACTTAACTTGCACACTTGCGTCTGGCGTACATCATTTTAATTCTGGTATCTTTTTATATCTACATACCTTTTTATATAAATTGGTTATCTTAAGAGTATGTACAGGTATGCATAAAACTTCTGAATTAAGATATTCTTCGCCAAGTTTCCCTGTAGAATATTTGAATTGATTTAGGTAAAATCAGGAAATCCTTAAAATTTGAGATGTTTTATGAAACCAAAATAAGTCTCTTTATAAGAGGTTCAAATCAATTGCATGCCACAGGTTTCACCGCACATGGAAATTGGACTTTAAATTTATCTATACAACATCTACCATGTGTCCAGACAGCTTCAATAACGAGTTGAGAATATGAAGGCATCCATGCAGGAAACAAAATATAAGGATGTGATAGATAAAATAAATGCACCAAGAATTCCAGATTATAAAGCAAACTGAGCTCATAAATTTATATTGCGATTGGTTTGTGCAATTTGCATAAGTCATCCGATTTGTAGAAATTGGGATTTGCAAAAGGGTTATCATCGGAAAAATTATGTACATTCCCAAGTAATAAATAAAATAGTCGAGCTTTAAAATGTATATTCAAATAGTAGCTGTAAATACACACTTTCAACTGGCTTCTTCTATTCACAGTCAATTATTTCAATTCAAAAGCAAACACAAATTCAGCAACAATCTTTTGGTGACCCGGCAGTCAGCGGTCTTAGGTTCACGTATTGCTTTTCTTTTTTAAAGAAAGCAACTTGTTTTAAAGAAAACAACTTGTTTTTTTTTTATATTAGACATAGTACCTGATCAAGATCATTCCAGAAAAAAAAACTGTGTTGTGTCTATCAAGTTTTGTGTCGGTACAAATTAAATGGTTGATTGAATGTTTCCTTTCAAAACTCTGACTTCATGGTTATTCAAGAACTGTCTAATGTGCAGATCAAGTTAGGTCAATCTCTATCATTTAGTTTTTACTGTAGCGTTTTGCTCTATTGTCAGTTTCATGATCTGCCCAGTAGTATATACTAGTAAGTTGATGCTTTACTGCATATTCTTTTCTTCTTCATAATACTAAGGCTTATTGCATTTATATATTTGTGTGTATACGCTTCTATAATTGTTTGTGAATGCTCGTTTTGATTTTTGATTTATGCCCCTAATGAATGATTTATATAATTAGCACGTGTTACGAACAACATATTTGGTATCATTATAAGTCGATATAATGACTTGTGTTTCTCTCCTTGGTATCACCCTACAGGAATATGTTACTTTGATGTTGATTTTGTTTACTTGAAACTTCAAATTACAGTTTTTTAACTGATAAATTAAGCTTAGCATTATTCGCATAGTTGTTCATAAACGGAGATTGTTCTTAACTTTAGGCCTGGTTTGGTTTTGTATGCGTCATATGCTTAATGGGTTTTGTCTTTCAAACATTTGGCATATATTTTACCTGATGAAGGTTATTCCGAAAACACTTTTATCAAACTAAGTATTGCGAAATACTTGTTTTTAAAGCATCTATTACTAGGTCGACACTTCACTATTGGCGCTCTGCCCTCTTGTGAATCATGCACATGGATTTAATACTGTTTACTTGATTCTAATACTATAAATGCGTCCTAAACTATATAAAGATTATGTTATTCAGTAAAATAAAGCTTTATCCTGTTTATGTAGTTGATTTTCCACGGGTTTTACTTTCCTGTAAAGACCGGTCCTCTTTTGCCTGCTCCAAAATGATTAGAAGTGCTGGTATCGAACGTACCCGACAAAGTTGTTTTTTCCTAGATTTAAAAATAAGATGTGGTATGATTGCCAATGAGACAACTCTCCAAAAGAGACCAAATGACACAGAAATTAACAACTATAGGTCACCGTACGGCCTTCGACAATGAGTAAAACCCATTCGTGTAACTGTCGTCGGAAGAAAAAAGACATGTTATGGTTTTGTGTGCTCTCCTAAGATTTATGTTTATTTTGATATCCAAACATGCTTTGTGCACATCTAATATAGTATTGGTCAATATTTATTACTATAGTCTTCGGAAACTTTCTAACAATTAGTCATGAAAGAAGATCTTGAACAAAAACATGTTTTATTTAAAGGTACTCCATGTAATGTATCATGATAATTATTTTATTTTAAATAAAATTCGTTCTTTCAGAAAAATAACTGTATGCGAATCAAAATTCTAGGGGATTGTTATTATTGTGTAAGTGGTTTACCAGAAGAAAGACCAGATCATGCCAAATGTGTTGTAGAGATGGGACTTGACATGATAGAGGCTATACAGTAAGTATGATTGTGGTAGTATATATACTATGGTTTTTGAGACTATATTTGATAGAAATATTTCAAATTAATATGGAACTTAAAGACCAGATTATGACATGTTGTAATTGATTTTGGCTTACATAGAAAATATGAGGTTTAAGAGGACTTACGTCATAGCGTTTGGAATTATATATGATAGAAATATACAGTAAATGTGGCTCTTATCATGACCCAGTCCAACCCAATAGAAATACCATAAGTTGTGTACTCCAGGAGTCCTTAATCTTTGATCCATGACACTTAGAAATATTTGTAATGATATAAAAAATTGGAACTCTATCAATGAGTTTTCTACGTTTATATAAACGAGCACATTGTTAAATATATTTTTTTGATGCCTCGGTAGCCGAGTTCAACTACTGTATCAATAGCTTATCAGGGTGTTAGTTCGATCCCAACACGTGGCAGCAGGTTCGTTAGACTCCAATTTGTAATTGACTAGGATTGTAAGTTTTCCCACCGAAGGTCGGTGGTTCTCTCCGGTCACTCCGGTCACTCCGTCTTCCTTCTTCGACAATAAAAACTGGCAGCTGAAAGTGGCGTTAAACTCCAATTAATCAATTTATCAATCAAATATAATTGACAAATGGAGAATCTGTAGTATATTATTAATATTCGATTTAGGTGTTATTTAAGAAGTGTACCCTAATGGTTAAGCTGTTTACGTGCTTATATCATGAAATGTTTTTAAATCTATCCCGTATAGAAATTCAATTTGTTTTGTAAAATCTATTTGGCAAAATATAGCATTGATGTAACCCAGACTCGTTATTTATTTCATTCAATGTTGTAAACTTCAGTTCTCGAGAATTGTACCCTCGGTTAGTTGGACATTTATATGTTAATGCTTTTTTTATTTTATTTTAGCTCTGTATGTGAAACAAGTGATATACAACTGAACATGAGGGTTGGATTACATACAGGTCGAGTTTTATGCGGTGTTCTTGGACTAAAAAAATGGCAATACGATGTATGGAGTAATGACGTGACACTAGCCAATCAAATGGAAAGTGGAGGCATTCCTGGGTAACATTTTAATAAAATAACATGTTAAACACTTATGGGATTGATTTAAGAGAGTACCTTATAGTCTAGTTGTCATAGCATTTTATACTTACAGTAATCTTTAATTGATGATTTAAGATTTGCTCAAATTGTGTACATTTCTTGAACTCATTCTTGATATCTCCTCATGAAATAAAAATGTTATGGAAAAACATTTGTGTTTAATTTTACTTCTAATTAGCTAATTGGAATAGATATAAAAATCTAAGCAGATCATTTGTACGTGGGAAATGTTACAACACACAATTACTGTTCCATGTTTTATCGACATGTTACGTTTTTTACAAGAGAATTTAATGAAACAAAATGAACATTTAACAAACGTGATTGTTGAGTAAAATATACTCATGCAATTTTGCATGTCACGGATGCATATTTCGTTAGTTCTGTTACAGTTAATTACAGACACATTTGAATTGTAATACAAATAAATTTTGTTTGAAAATGTTCCAAAGATATATTTTTAAACAGAATACTGAAGAAGTTGAAAACAGTCAGTTCATTGAACAATTTCTTTTGTGATATTCAATGAGAAATTTGTCTTTCTTTCTTGGTTTGGACTAGTTGAAAATGAGCTTTTTAATTTTTTTAAGCAGAAGCTGTACTCACAATTTTGTACTAAGGAACCTTTTAAGAAACACAATCCTGATCAATTAGTATTTTCAGATGAACTGTAACATATGTGGCCTTGGGCTGTTTTCTGCTCTTTGGTCGGCTTGTTGTCTCTTTGACACATTCCCCGTTTGAATTCTCAATTCTATATGTGTAGTTAATGTAAATGTTTAATGAATATTTCAAACAACTTGTAGACGTGTCCACATTACAAAAGAAACATTAGACAATCTTCAAGGTGAATTTGAAACAGAACCAGGAGATGGCGGAGAAAGAAACCAATTTCTTAAAGAGAAAGGAATAGAAACATATTTGATCAAATCTAATCATCCTCGAAGGGTATATATTATTTATGGATATTATAAAAATAACTTATAAAAACTCTAGAATGTATTGAGATGATGTACTACAAATATACTCACAGGCATTAGAGATAAAAAAAGAACAAAGAATTTATTATTACAAAAGTCATGTAAATCATAATGTCATTTACTGCAATTTTCCTGTTTTTCATAATGTCACAATTAGAACTAATTTTGATTCAATATGTTAATCTCATTGCCTTCACCAATAAGCAGAAAGTCTGTGAATATATATAAAACCTTATTTTACCAAGCAAAAAGAGTTTCTTATGATTTTCTTTTCATCTGTCTTTAATTTATTTATTATTGAACTTTAACATCTTATTTAGATTACACTATTGCTGAAAGCACAAACTAAATCATCAGATTAGATATAAAAT
The DNA here is from genome assembly GCF_021869535.1 of Mytilus californianus. NCBI lineage: Eukaryota > Metazoa > Mollusca > Bivalvia > Mytilida > Mytilidae > Mytilus > Mytilus californianus. The sequence continues at coordinate 93,234,220 of NW_026262668.1, forward strand.
TTATTTTCATCTTAAGGCATAGAAAGGCAATTTCTCGTTATATCTTACAGCACCAGAATATGATGCAGTAAATTAAAAACACCAATTCAAACAATATTCTCAACATAATTGGCAGTAAAAATCAATACATTAATTAACCAAATTTAAGATAGGAAATGTGTTGTTAGGCTAAAGATCTGATGTTTACACAGTTTAGCCTTTCAAGTTATTTTATTAGAATTGAGGTATGTTAAAGTCTCCCTAAAATTTATATCAAGCTTTAAAAATCAGCCACTAGGGAATGACTGTAACATGACAGAACGTATTATCTTTGTGCTCCAACAAATCCTTATAGTATATACAACAAAGGTCAAACATTTCTTATCTCCTTTTTCAGGTCTTGAAATTTTTCTTAACTTCAGAAAACATGAATATGATTGATTTTTATTCATTTTTTCGATCTTCTAATTGAGTACATCTAGGCAATTATGTTATTTCTGAAATATTTACTTTAACATCAAAGAGCTCCTGAGATGCAAAATGAACAGTTACTTTGCTTTTACTGTAATCTGTCAGTACAATTAAAAACAAAGTGAATTTGTTTTCTTTGGCGTTCAAAATAATAATATTTATAGGAAATCGGATTATAATTATTGGCAAGACATATTGAACGTATTCCTGCATACTTGCACCATTTGATAAAATTCTAAGAAGAATAAATGAAAGACTTAGAAAATTTAAAAATGTGTTCAAAAAAAAGTTCTTTAATATCTATAATGTTTTACGATAAACTCTTAATTTATTCATTGGTGGCATCAGTGATGTAATACATGTTTTTTACGTGTTTATGAAGATGGTGTTTTTCAATCTATCATCAACCTAAGTCTGATAAATAGAAACCTTGATATTGCCAGTATGAAAGATATCCTGCCATAAAACCTTATGAAAAAAGTTCCGAACAATTGTGACTCAGAATATAAGGATAAGAAAGGTATACTGGAATATAATATAATAGTTAAGTTTTTTTATTTTTATTTCTTTTCATTTTAATGGATTTGAAAATTGGGATATGGGATATACACATGATAACAATCATAAAACATTCTAGGATTCAACCAAAAAGCCAAAAAAGTGAACTATCTGTTTTTTAATGTTCTCAGTCAATCATGACTATAGCACAGCTACAGGTAGTCAAAGGTATTTTATAAATAAGGTTAGCACATGAAAGAAATAAGATTGTGTCATCGTCTTTTAAACGACCTTTGTTCAGTTTATAATTTCACATTAAAATTCTTTTAATTTATTCAGATACCAAGTAAATTCTTAAACAAGTCAGATATGAGTAACATTCGAGCAAAGAAGTTATCATTTAGGAATGTATCCAGTTGCGTGATTCGCCTGATGCAGTCTGTCAAGTTTAATGCTGAAATTCCGTTCTCCAATGTGTTGACACCACAACCTGATGAGTCAAAACAATCTGGGTCCAAGTTTGTAAGTATATGTCTTTTAAAAGTAAGATCTTAAAATTTTTGTGATGTGTGCTGTCAGGAAATCAATGTTCTTTAGTAATGGCATATCATCTCATTTCCTGTAGAACAAGTAAGTGAAAATAAACACTTATTTTGCAATGTCCAGCTAATAATTCAAAAACATCTTATGATTATTTTCAAGATTCTTCGTTTCTAATTGCTTCAAATTCTTCACTCGATTAATTTTTCAGAAAAACTAAAATCTACAAACTTAAGACCCCACGAACATGTAACTTTTGCTCAAAAAACGAAAATTGTTACCCATGAATAAAATTACTTTCACAGTAATTGTTACATTCGCTATTTTATTTCAAAACATACAGTTGGTATCTTAATTGTCACGGACTTCGTTTCCCTGTTTTGTTTTTCACTTGTTCTCTTACTCGTATGAAGTAGAATGTATACACAGTATCTTAAGATAAAAAAAGAACAAAATGTTAAAATTTGAGATGTTATAATGATGTCTTATTAGTCAATTATAAAAGAGAGGCGAAAGATACCAAAGGGACATTCAAACTCATAAGTCGAAAATAAACTGACAACGCCATGACTAAAAAATAAAAAGACCAACAGAAAAACAATAGTACACAAAACACAACATAGAAAACTAAAGACTGATCAACACAAACCCCACCAAAAACCGGGGGTGATCTCAGGTGCTCCGGAAGGGTAAGCAGGTCCTGCTCCACAGGTGGCACCTGTCGTGTTAGTACAAACCCGGTGATAAGTAAAATTCGGTAGGTCACATTCGGGAAAAGGAGACGGGATTGTAGTTACGACATTAGGAACATATCTGCTATCTGTGAAACGGATATTCCGTAACGGTCAACCAACTCGTGATGGCGTCCGTAAAATTTACGAACGGATGATTTCAACTTCACAACTTGGAACTCTTGGTTTAATATCTTCCTTGTGAGCAGCAACCCTCCACCAAGGAAATCATGATAGGAAATACAAGCCCTGGATTATAAATTTTCCATTGATTACTTGCTCGCCTATAATAAACCAGTATTCTTGAAGTTCAGGATCCTACAGAGAAAAAAGTCTTGTCCATATCAAACGAAAGTTCTTATAAATTAATTAATTACTTAATGCTATCCCTGCCGGCCTAACTTGTTCCGCTCAGTTTCGACATACGATTCGAAAAGCTCACACTCCTATAATGTCCATTTATATCCTGAACTTAAGTACTTCTTATAGAATACATGATTGTATAATAATTTTACAAAAAGGGGGATGATACCTAGGGTCGATTAAAAACAATAAGATGACGAATATTAGATACTAGTAACCCTATTACCAAAGTAAAAAATTTAACTAATTTAACTAATCCTTCTCTAGTCGTGTCATCAACATTTAGATTTATAATTAGACTAAACGTGTGTCAGACGTTCAAAATTAGATGCCTGGTATTTATGATGAGTTTATTTAGATACAGTCAGAAGTTTTAGTTTTTCTTAGACATCTATAATTTTGTCGAAGCATCACTGAATGATATTATAAGTTAGGTTCTTCAAGATCAAGAGTGAAATTTAAAATATTTGTATCAATTTTCCTTATTTTACTGATAAAAGGCTTTTTTGACGTTAATATTTAGATTTAGTCTTGGGTTAAAGTTTCCAAATATCAATAACTTTATGGAATTTTATGAACAGGGACAGAATTTTCATCATGACCACAAAATGGCAACTTAAGAATTTTTGTTTTTTTTATTTTAACTTTTCTGTATTTTGCTGATGATTAGAATTATTTTTGTTTAGTAAACATTTAGATACAGTTTATGGTTAAAGTTAACAAAATATCAATAACCTTTCTCAAACCTTCATTTTCAGGAAACTTTGAAAGAAGATTCTTCATACTCAATAAATACCTGACATGTAGATTTAAAATTTTGAATTTTCCACCCATTCTTTCGTTATTTACAAATAAATTGTTTTTTGGCAGTCAACTTTTTAGGTATAGTCTGTTGTGAAAGATTTTGAATAATTTTGCCAAACCTTCATGGAATTTTACAAAACTTTGACTGAAGCTTCTACATAATCAAGAGATTGAACCCTGAGCAAATTTTGAATTATTTTTTAGATAACGATGTTAATACAAAATATTTTCCAATAATTTAAATTCAAGACTTAAACAAGGTCATATTCAGATGTAGATACTCCTTACGGTGCCTTGGTGCCTCCCCTTTTCAAAATCCTTGAATCGCAATTGATATGCTTTTGTCACTATTAATTTAGTAAATCATTTCTGCAACTAATTATTTCAAACATATATACAAATAACTCCTTAAATATATATATATATAATTAACACATATGTTGTATTCCTTGAACATATTTCACTCTATAAGGTCCTATAAAATAGTGTTCTTCTACAAATTCTGAATTATACATTTGTCTCTGTGGTCAGTGGTCTGATTACCATGGTCACAGATAAAAGTTTCATACCCATTCATCTGACTTTCTAATCTCTACCAGCAGGGAGTCTGATAAGAGGTTGTAATATGTTGAATGGATTAATTAACATCAATAAATTGTGCAATTTGATATCTCCTAAATTTTAGGATGAAATTTGGCGTTTGTCCTATAACTGAGTGGGGCAACCGTATACTATGGACACATTCTTGTTGTTTGATGTGTTGGAGCTTTTGATTTTGTCATTTGACAAAGGCCTTTTCAATTTGAATTTTCCTTAGAGTTCGGATTTTTGTTATTTTGATTTTTATACGGTTCGCTTTTACACGAAAAATGAATATGTTTATAATTGTGGACAAATGACCTCTGTCAAATGCTACTTTTAAAGTATTCGATTGAGATAATAAAGGAATATTCAGTTACATGGATTGTGCTATAATGTTATTTAATGTCTGACAGCAGTGATCAGTTTTAAACCTTCTTTAATGTCATTTTATAGTTACAGTTTTTAATACAGTATACCAAATCAAGTCATGCATCAAATTAATATTAGAAAATATCAATAAAATCTGTGATTAGGAAACATAAAAGTTCCATTTTTATGCAGAAAAGTATTTATAATGTTGACTAAGCCTAACAGTCTTATCAATATTGGAACTGGTAAATATACCATGCAACATATGAATTAGGGGAATCAATTTCAGCTGATATGAAACATTAGTTCGATGTAATTACTTGTAATTATAACATTAAAACGTCATGAAATATAAGATGGTTTGATGTTAAATACAGAATTACACATTCGTTTTAAAAGATTACTGAAATATTCAGGTGTAACTTTTATGAATATTACCAATGAGTCAATATGTTAAAAAACATTCAAATCTCTATTGAATTTCTTTTTTCTAAATATTTTTGTTATAAGCATTATACCGTTTTAAGGGCATTTGCCATTATTGCCACCAAGTGATGCCATTTTAGTTACTGACCGATTGATTACCTGAATTCCAAGTGATCAAGTTTATTTTCCTTACTTTAACATTCTTTGGTTGTTTGAAGATAAAGTTAAAGTATGGTGTTGTTTGATTTAATATGAAAAATAGTTTTTTTAATGCGATTTAACTATCCTTTATTACAATATTTAAATTGATTAACGATTTTTTATTTCCTTCCTAAATGATCGACTTATAATTATGTTTTCTGGCGCAGTGATACTACTACATAATTGTTTGCATAACAATATATAAAATCAAAGACGTAATCGGTTATTCGTTTGGGTTTGTTATTTTAAGAGAGATGCTAGTGTTTTCTTATAGTTAAAGTCCTCAAAATATTAAAGTGTTTAATGAATTAAATAATATTTCATTTAGTTACAGCATTATGGTACTTACAGTTTGTTGTAATATCTATTAATTAGAGATTTCAGCATACTTGCGCTAAAATGTTTTGCGATTTACACTTCCACTTTTTAAATTCCGTTTAATGTTTAAAGGGGGGGGGGGGGGGTAATCTTTACTTGTTAAAACACTCGTGATGTTTATTATTATCATTTTAGGCAGCCAATGCTGCACAAGTGTTTACTTCAGATTCAAAGATTATCGCCGTAACAAAATACGTAACAGACCAAAAGACAAACAACAGTACACAAAACAAACAACAAAGAAAACCAAAGACTGAGCAACACGAAACCCACCAAAAACCGGGGGTGATCTCAGGTGCTCCTGAAGGGTAAGCAGATCCTGCTACTCATGTTATACAAACTTGGCGATAAGGAGGAAAAGAGGACGGGATTGTGGTAACAACAATTGGAATATAATTCGGCCAGAATCATGTATACAGAATTAAGCGATATTTTAACAAAGTTACATGTATATACCTTCCAATACTTGTCAAAAGAGCTTCCAACAGATGCTATGAATAAATCATTTGCAAATAAATTACTTATGTCAAAATTTACATCTATGGAAGTTAAAGTCAGATTGGCAACTTACACCACCGACGACACTTTGTGTTAACCTCACATGGAATTAAAGTAAGAGACCACATTCAACTTAAAACTTACCGGAGTTTCACCAAATGGCTAAACAATTTTTTCCCTGAATGTCCGTGGCGAAAAAGGGAGTGTATATTGTACATGAAGACGGACTGTACACGTTCTTTTACGGTAATAACAGTTTGTTTTTGGTGATGTTAACTCGCAAATTTTCAAGAATTGACAAGAGCTCCTCTATTCTGAGACAGTTAATAAAAACTGGAAATTAAAACGTGATTAGAAATTATGAAAGAATTCAGGTTTATGATATCGTGTTACAAAAATACTCTTATCGAAAAGACCACTTGACAAAGTCGAAAGATGTCTGCCAAGAAAATTTGTAAGACAATCGAAATGTTTGCAGTATGATGTTTACGTTGCTTTCTAGTGTGTTTGTTTTATCTTATCTGATATATTCTTAATTTAGTTTTATGGTGCTATGATTTTAACCAATTAATGTAAACCATCATATTTCCGATTTTGTAATTGCATTTATATCATGTTTGGGTTTTAATTATACACACTGTGTTGATTAAATGCTAAACATAATAAAAATGTCCATAGTCATGTAGGCTGTAACTTCAAGGTGTCATTATTTTCTTTGAGTGTAATGCGGTTATAGAAAAAATTCCTCTCATTTCGTTCAGATACTACACAACAGAGCTACTTGATATTAAGTTCAACATCAAATTTGTTTTAGCTACACTGTTTGATACATTGTAATTTCATTCTCATGTCAACTTCCGGTTCACTCAAAACAGTACATCGATGGTAATGTACTACTTGATAATTTTGCACTTATCAAACAAAAGCTCCGAAAATATCCGAATCATTTTAGTTTCAAAATGAAAAACAAAAATATAAGGTGAAGTTATAAGCGCACATTATTTCCTGCAGATGTATCAAAATAACGAAAATTGAAAATATATTTGAACATTGTTTAACTTATTTCATAGCCTTCGTTATTATTCACATGTATACATAAGTCTTTCCCAATCATCAAAAACAGCTGAAGTTATTGAATTAAAAGATCGATTATATAATTTAAGAATTCCTTAACACATGTATCTCCCTCCCGAAAGGCTCTAATTCATTGTCTGGGTGTGGATATTCTTTTGATCCTTTTCGGTTATATCAGCTCTTCAACCCTTTGTGTTGAGTTTTGGAATTGTTTGTACTGTTAATTTTATTTAATAAAGGCATTGACTTTGATATAAGTGAATATTGTTTAGGGTAAGGACCTTAATGGTATTAACTTGGTCAAATATATAGATTCTGACATACCTGCATTAAATAACCAAAAATTTTCATTTAATCATGTATCCATATTATAAAGATTACTTATCATATCTCATTTTTCAAGAAACATATTACCATTGTTGGTCAATTTGGTGACAAGTACTTTACAGACAATATATTCATAATCGTGGATAACAACACTAACTTAGTTTTATTACTTATTTGGGTGTATTGGAATGCCAACCGATGTGAATAAACATTGAACGGTATAATTTTACTGCACCAGATACCAAAATTCGCCAAATACACAAATCAACTAAACTTCAAAATTGTAACTGAAGACAGCCACTGATGAGATTCATGACATCCGTAAAGCAAACACATGAACATGTAAAAGGATTAAATACATAATGTATGTAATCAATCCACTTTTTAATTTTCATCAGTTGAGAATCAAAAGGCACACGAAACATGAACTGGTTATTAACATGCTATGATTTCACAAAAAAAAAAAAACAAACAAAAAACAAACATAAAAAAACACCACAGTAAAAGGATGGTTTGAAGGATACATTCGTAAATTTTAGTTTTATAATACAATTATTACTATGATATTACCACAAAAAGCTGGTTGTGAAATGATTCTTTTTTTTATCAAGATACCGTAAGTTGTATCCTACATTCGCAATAAACTGTATTTCAATACTACAGGATAGTACTATCAGTTAAAGGATATGTGGAATTCCATTGAATACATATTTACATTTATTCCAGACAAAATTTGGTTATTCAGTAACAGACAAACTTCGGAAAGCTTTCAAAGAAAGGTATGTAGGTGTGTTTGTTTCTTGTTAATATTCGACTGACTCGAAAGTAATCAATACAGTATGAGAAAGTGAAGAAGGCATGCTCAGTTGTTGCGTTTTAGCTGAAACATTACCGTTTCTTTGGAGAACAAATTGATCCGGATAAAAGAAATTTGATAAATAAATCTGTATTTCTAATATCATTTAAACATAAATTGTCAGTGCAGCCTTTTATACATGACAATTTGTATGCAGTACAATGATATGTTTTGCAATTTGGTTAAATTATTTCAAAGTAGAAGGAACGCAATTTATATTCTTTTGAACCAACAAACAATTATCAAATGTGATGCGTATAATTCAATTATGAATTTCTGCCACTAAACGTCATACATTATAATTGTCTTATACAAAAGTTGCATGAATCGGGAACAAATATATTAAGTTAGCCTTTTGAGTTATTGTTGTAATCATTTGTGTAATATCTTCATCGTTAGTATTGCAATTACGAACCATGCAACCGAAATCGGGGCAATGAATATGTTTGTTAAAGCTTTCATTTTTCAATTAAATGACTCATATCAGCCTATTTGTAGGTGCCAATTTGATTCAGATAATTTATTTGAATGATTAGGTGAGATGAAGAGAAATCTTTGTATAAAATAACTTTTGTTGATTATCAATACTATTATTATCAAATTCTTATCAAAAGTCTGACATGATGAGGTTGAGCATTTAATATCAAGATTCCTCTTTCTCATTTTTGTTAGTTTCAAACCTTTAGTTCATTCTTTGTTTGATTGTTTTCCCAATCGAAAGAGGAATCTACTAATATCTAATAACGTTAAAAATTAAACATTTGATATCGGACGTAGTATATAAACTTATTTTTCCTGGTTACAGACATTCTAACAAACCACAACCTCAGGACCGTGTTAACAAATACCTGGCATCTGCACTGACAGCACGAAGTGTAGACAGGGAGAAGAGAGATCACGTGAACTTCTTTACTTTACGATTTAAGGAATCGTCAAAAGAACGAAGGGTACATTTAATACTTAGTATAAAATTATGTGAATGGTTTACTTTAATGTTGAAACGGCACTACTTAATAGACAAAACTCATCAAATATATTATTTTAATGTAATACTATAAAACCCATCTGATCTTAAACTAGTGGACATATTTGAATCACTGTTTACTGAAATAGTGCGTGGACAGCCATTTACGATAACGTTTAATACAATTCTGAAAAAGGATGACAACAACAGGAAATAACTGCTCTGAAAAAAAACCACTGTTTTGTCTTTATTCTTATTCAACCGAAAATTTTCTTTTAAACGGAACAAGAATTCATTGCCTCAATATTTACAATAATAAGTGTTTTTCCATTTTTTATCTAATACTACTAAGCAAATATTAACCAAATTTGACTGAAATAGTCTTTTATGAAAGTCCCTCAGTTTTTGCTGATTTAATAATGCATATGCCTACCATAGAAATGATTTTTTAATTTCTATCGATCAATAATGTTCAGTTTTCCCATTTTTGAAGCTGCAACGTCAAACTTGGCTATCTTAATTAAATAAGTATATAAAGACCTTCAACCACAAATCCCTTCTTTATGTTGATTGGGTTGCTCGCCGCAATATAAGAGGAAACAATGGTTTACCGATGTTCAAATCTCGTAAATCGATTTACAATATACAAATCAAGATATCAAAACAAAATTCTGAGGTTATAGCATGGATACCAAAATGAAACGATAAGGGGGGGCGTTGACATGGTAAGTGTCTCCTGATATGCATTTACCATGGCCTTGCGAATTAATACTCAGTTAGAAAACGGCAAAACATTCTCAATGAAGATCTATTAGTCCCTGAGGATATCACCAGCTCAGTAGTCATTTTTTGCGGTACTGACATGATTTTCAACATAACTTTCCTAAGTTGTCTGATTATAAATTTCTAAATTATAAGAAATCAAAGGTCCACCAGGCAAGTTTGACCTTAGATGGATTTAGGTTTTTATCGACGTGCCTTTTTATCGTGTTTCAGAATTTATTTCACAGCCTTCGTTATTATTTACATGTTCTTAGCATTGGCAAGTCCCAAAGACGCCTTTTTCAATCTAAATGAATTGCATAAAAGTCTATTATGGTGCCATTTAACATTATATTTAGATCTTGTTTAGATACGAAAATATGTGCAGATCAAGAATAGATATTATCCATTGATGTACAAGTGAACAACTATGCCATTTCAATTAAGAATATGTCAGATTTACTAGTACAAATTATTTCATAAATTTAAGTTAGGAGAGGGATTTCGGATTTTGTGAGACTATACTATAGTTCAGTGTAATCATTTAGTGATTGTTGAAGTTAAACACTTCTTACAAGAGTATATTTTCGTATGGTTTATCGTTATGGCATATTGGATAATAGTAAATAATGTCATTGTCTTTTTTTAGTACCATGCTGCAGACGACTTTGCTTTTAGTAGTAGCATGATATGTTCCTTAATCATGCTCCTATGTACAGCTGGAATGCAAACAGTTGTACTACCAAGGTAATGATTCTTAAAAATGCTTTGTTAAAAGTTAGTAGCAATAACATTAACCAATCTTATTAAAATTAGTTCTCCGCGCTGGCTCATCATTTTTGTTCGGTTGTTTATATGTCACGCGCGACATATAAACAATCTAACGAAAATGAGGAGCAAGTGCGGATAACTAATTGTAATTATATTGTAACATTAACGGTACCAAATTTATTGTACCAGATGCATATTTCGACAATTAATGTCTCTTCAGTGACGATCGTGGCCAAAATATTTGAAAATTCAAAATAGTACAAATGCTTAAATCAGAATAGTTGTGAAGGAGTAATACCACCATTATTTTCCCCTATTAGTCTTTGTCCCGCGCAACGCGTTGCGAGGGATATGGAAATACCGGGTGCCCGTTCGTCCGTCTGTGCATCTGTCCGTCCGGTCTTATTAGCACTCTCAGGTGTACAGTTCTTGCCAGATTTTTATGAAACTTATATCATAGATTTATATCAGCAATGTCTTGGACGAGTTTGAAAATCAGTGCGGATCAGTTATTTTTAAAAGAGTTGTGCTGCCCTTGGAAACATTAATTATATGGAAAATTGCATCGTTAGCGCTCTCATGTGTACAATTCTTGCCAGATTTTTATGAAACTTATATCATAGGTTTATATTAGCTATGTCTTGGATGAGTTTGAAAATCAGTGCCGATCAATTATTTCTTAAAGAGTTATGTCCCTTGTTAAATTGGCATTTAAAAAAAAATGTGCAGAATTTATCGTTGTTTTGAATAAAGAAATACTTAGCATGAGTAAAGTTTTATCCTATCCATTACTACAGTAAAAATTTCACATAACGGTTCAGTGCATACAAGATAATTACCCTCACAAGAAGTTAACCAATCAAATGTTCACCCCTTTTTTCCTTAGCTTTAGTAACCATGGCACCTCAAGTTTCCAAAATATTTTATAGAAACACCAAAGAAAAAAAATGGTGCTTTGAAACACACAAGATAGATGCTTATGACTCAGAAATTTTCATCTGCAATGATACAGGGTTAATATCCTACAACTGTCAAATTTAATATTTTTCTCGACCCTTTTTTGTATGAAACCAGATGTGACGTTCTATGTCCATGTTTTGGTAATTTTACACATATGAACAAAGAAAGGAATTACGAAGTTGAGTATTGGCAAAAGTTATGATGAATCTAAGTAAGGCCATCTATATAAGGAAGTAAAGTTTTGAACATTATATGAATAGCGCAATGACCACATCAATGATGTTTCGTGCCAAGTTCCAACCTTTGGGATGATGATACCCTTGCTATTGTAACGTCCACCAACAGTGACATCGACTGAGTTGTTATAAGAAACTTATCGAAGATACTTGGTTTATGATTTGGTACGCAATACAATAGAACAGTTATATGGGTGCTTCACAAACACACATTAAAATAAATACATTATTACCACTTACACCTGTGTTAACGATATCTTCATTGTATTCTCATCATATTGTTTTCAATATCTTTTGATTTTCACAATGAATGAATTTCAAATTATTATCTTTTCGTCTAATAATGTGTCATTATTCAGTATTGGTTCATGTATCTTTATCACTATGAGTTTATTTTTTGTACAGAAAAATAATGAATGATTGCTTGGTTTTCAAGGAGAGATTTTAAGTCCCCATTGAATGAACTCCACCAGGGACAATTGCTATTTATTTACTCAATGGGACATTTCACCTTCCAAGAAATTAAATACCCTGACTGAAAATCTACTAAATCTCCTGCAAGGCTTTTTCCCCTTATAATAAATGAGCTCATACATTTTTATTCTCAAAATTTATACAAAAAGAATTCATTCAAATTTGCAAAAAAAATCTGTTATTTTCTTTTCTTTACAGGACCATTTTGCTTCTAATGCTTTTCCTGGCCTCATTTGTGTGGATATCGCTTATCTTGATGTTACTTCTCAGTGTTAAACTCAAGGTCAGTTAATATGATATAAGGTTTACGATTACGACGGATATTTTATTCTTAGAAAAAAATAATAATCATTCATTTAGCATAAAGGATAAAATGACTACAAATGAATGCTCTTTCTAATATGAACAGCAAATAATTAAATAGAGGAGTACGTACAATAACTGTTTAGATTTCATTATAAATAACATTCATAATTTTATTGGCTTTTTGTACAAATTATAATTGAATTAAGCCTTATCTAAGAAATGTAAGATGTTAAAAAGTAACAACAATATACATCACCTTGTTTAAACATTTAATAAGCCAATAGGAAAAATGCAGAGAAACTCATGAAATTGTTTTGCTTTGTAACGACATAAAACTAGATGGGAAAAGTTATATTCCTGAAATAGCTTAAGACTCTTATATACTGTGGTAAATCGTAATTGACAACAGCATAGTGTTTATGGAAATTCTTATGAACTTTCACAGATTTTCTATTGAATTTGATACTTTCTCATGTAGGAACCGCTTTTTATCTATTGAAACAAGGATATTTATAACTGAATGTGATGGTAAACAGAAAGGTAGAGAATCATATAAAGAATTGATATCCCCTAATATATTCAATTTCTACTGCACTAATCAAATTTTTAGATAAAATTGTATGAAAAATTTCAGATTCTAACCATTAATCTTCTTCCATTAGATAAACATTTACTTCTTACAACATAAATAATTTCTTCAATCGATCTGTCTGACATTTCTCTCAATATCACGTCATCTTTCGCTCAGAATTCTGTTATCACATTTAAATTAACACTGAACTGACTTTGATTTTCCGCAAGATAACATCTCTTTTTCAATTAAATATCAAGTAAATTTTTGTTATCACTATGGTACTGCATATCATCAAAATGATTCGTTCCCTGTGAGTTGTATGCACCAAGCACAACGTGAAGTTAACTAACATTCACGAAGTTAGAAAACATCTATTACTATTAGCGCTTTAGGTAGTATCCAAACAACTTTTCGATCAATTACACTGATACTTTATTTTCCTTTCATTAAATGGTGTTTTAAGTATTAACGGTGTAATCATGGAAACAATCAAACGGATCAAAATACATATGCTGAAGAAAAAAAAGTTTTGAGAAAGCAGCATCAATTTGAGTAGTATTTAAACTTTATTATTTTGCAGGGTTTAAAAGAAATTAAAAAATAAATGTAATTTTTTAATATCTTAAAAGGTCCTTCAACGCATTGGCTTGTTTCCGTGTTTATACGGCTTGATAAAAATCCTCAAAGTAGATAATTTTGATGGCACAGAATTGAGACAGTCATAAAAGTTAACAAGTACCGATGGTTCTAATTTTATAATGTCTGAGAGTTTCTTTCGCATTTTCTCAAGAACTACAAATCGTAGTTTCTTGGTATTTGGTCTTAAACTTTTTATTAGTCATCTGTATCGTGTTTAAGACAAATTTTTAAATAAATCACTTTTATTCTTCTGATTTGCCGCATAGATGTATGCTCATTACATTGATATACATATGAGTTTGTTGCATTTCGGTATCAAGCTTCAAATTTGTAAATTTTACAGTGTCACACATTTTCAGATCCCTCACGTATTCATTTTCTTTTTACCGGGTTTTCTTCAAATTGTTGGAAATACATCAGATTTATTTTTCATTTTACTCATTAACTAGAATTCATAGTTACTTGATAATTAGTACTATGTTTACTATTGTCAAGTCAACACCATGTGCTCATCTGTTTTCTTGTGTCAGCTTATACATTGTTTGGAAAATGCATATCCTTAAAGTCCAAATAGAGAGCAGATATAAAAGTTAATGAGCAGTTAGTCTCAGTAAATATTCCATTTGCGTATCTCGAATCGATACTAGTATTTCAAATGAAAATTACACCAGCATATGGTGTTCATAGTGTATGAGAAGTTTGCTTGATAGTTAAGCCACCTTAAAAAACTATGATTTTTAAATACAAATGATATAATCTGTATAAAAAAAACTCGTCATATTGAAGTACTTGTGATGTATTGCGAAATTTTCAGTGTGCACCGTTTGATATTCGTAAATCTTCAGGATTGAGATTGTTTGTCATGATCACCACAATAGCCCTTATCTATGCTACATCTCAAGTGAATATTGTAAGTATTGTTAATTATTAAGGACATACGGATGAAACGCTGATCGTTTAATGTACTTATATACATTGAATGTGTGTAACCGTCATATTTGTTTGGCAATACCAAGAATTCACGATCTGAGTTAATCTGTTTTCCAACATAACTGTACAAATCTTCTTGACCGGCCTAGAAGTCAGATTTTCATTTAATTTATCTTAGCCGTCACCCGAAATTTTCGTAAATAGATATAAGAACATGTGGTATGAGTGCCAATGAGACAACTCTCCATCCATGTCACAATTTGTAAAAGTAAACCATTATAGGTCAAAGTACGGCCTTCAACACGGAGCCTTGGCTCACACCGAACAGCAAGCTATAAAGGGCCCAAAAAATTACTAGTGTTAAACAATTCAAACAGGGAAAACAACGGTCTAATCTATATAAAAAACGAGAAACGAGAAACACTTATGAACTACATCAACAAACGACAACCACTGAACATCAGGTTCCTGACTTAGGTCAGGTGCAAACAAATGCAGCGGGTTAAAACGTTTTAATAGGCGCCAACCTTCACCCTAACCTGAAACAGTAGTGTAACATCACAACAAAGAAAGACACACTATAAGATATCAATTGAAATGGCTTAACTCAATAAAAATACATAACAAAAACAAGTGAACATACACTGAACGAATAAATTTGATCTATGACACAATGTAAAAACAAAATTAAAAGAAAATGGTTGAGATGTAAAACAATATCAGAAAGACAACCATAACCTTGGACAAAATGCCGCCAAATAAAATAGCGTACACAGGTAAAAAAAAAATTCTGTTGTAAGGTATACATCGAGTACGGAAATATTTATTACAAAAAAAAATTTTGTTGGTCATAGTACGAGAACAGAAGTGAAAATTTATCGTCATGCCTAACACTTATCAAAGGTGGTATATATTAAAAAAAGTGAGACGAGAATGTACTAAACTGTACCAGTTTGTAGTTAAATTACCAATAGCTTATAATGAATGTACTCGGCTCGATCTGATCCATAATAACAACACCAAGAACCATACTTCATCGATACTGAACCATACTTGAAATTAACTTTGATCAGACTAAGTCAAAAACAAGATAATTGTTACATGTTTTGAGTTCAGTATAATTCAAGTTCAAGTCATGTATAAGTAATAACGTAGCCCTTTGAAAATAAAGTAGCCTATTCAGACGTCCTGTCTTAATGTGTCAGGATGACACGAATTCCTGCATCACTAACTAAATTCCTTTAGTTTTTGACCAAAAAGGTAAATGTTGGCTTTCTGCACACCACTGGAAGTTCTTTTGAATTCTATGTGAAATACTGAAGGACATTTTATTATTCTGGATCTATAACTTATCCAAATGCAACTTAATTTACATTTAATGTAATTGCACAAGTAGACGAGTACATATCGATCAGATTTGCGTTTCCTATTTTCTGATTAACTTAGGATGGTCTTTTGTGATCAATTTTGAATAAAATTAGATATGAAGAAATGCGATCGAAACTATTTGTAAACGTTTGGAAAAATTCAGGACAACAGTAGTTTACCGATGTTCAAATCTCTAAAATGCATTATGAAGACACAAATCAAGGTGTAATACAAAATCGGAGGAAATCGAATGAACATTAAAAATAGCGAGACCGTATGTGTCGACGGGGTAAGAGTCTTCTACTAAGCATGCACCAACGGCAATGAGAATCCACAATCAGTTATAATATAATCGTTAATTTTATCAGTAAATCTACAGATCAGACCACTATTCACCCTGAGAAAAATATCCTACTTGGTAATGCTAATGCTCAAGATGTTATTGACCATGTGTCATACATATACCTATTGTAGTTTCATTAAATGAACCTAGTTGTGAAACTGAAAATATTCCTTTTCGTTTAGTATAATGCTATTTGAGAGAATAATGTCATATATATTAATATATAAAATATGTAAATTGTTAACTCTTTTCTCTTTTTACAGCTATGTTGTAAAGATTCTGCTTTCTACAAAACGCTTACAAATGCTAGTATGACATATATTTCCTCTGATGAACACTTGAAATGTCCACTTCCACAATACATCTATCTGAGTGGCATTATGGGATATATATGCGTTTCCGTTTTCCTAAAGCTTGCAGCTGGAGTAAAAGTGTTCATGATGGCAATCATTGCTGCGGTGTATATTGTTGTTATGGAGTTTACGCATGTATCTGTGTTGAGTGCGTTTGACAACGTTTACAGGTATAAAACATTAAAAAGACAAGGTATCTCAGAATCATTATTACTTACTGTACATATAACGGTATATTGAATCTTGAAAAGAAAGATTAAAACGATTCATTTAACAAAACATCTGTTTCTCATCATTTGGTACACCTGAGTATTAGGAACAGTCAACAACATTTTCCTATAAAATGGCGTACAACATAGTATTGATCATTTGATAAAAACCCAAAGAAATTCAATAGATATCACAGGGATATTTAAACTCATAAGTCGAAAAAGAACTGACAAACGCCATGGCAAAAAACCCAAAACGACAAAACGACAAACAACAGTCTATAGAATACAACATAGGTAATCAAAGACTGCACAACACAAACCCTACCAAAAATCGGGGATGATCAACAGTTTATCATGAAAACACACTCACTACATAAAATCTTTAAATGGTTCATATTCATGTCTTTATTCGTCCACAAAAAAATGTGTTTCCATTTGAGACTCTCATTACCGGCCTTATTAGAATGGGAATTTACATGTATCGATGCTTTATGAATTTTATAATGTTTCATGGAAAGACACAATAAATTTGCTAATCCGCTATTATGTGGGGTCTAATACTTAGATAAGTTTTACCATTTGGTTTTACCATAATTATTACGACAGGTGACCTTTCAATTAGATTTTAGTAACTGTGAGTACTCTTATTTCGGTGTTTTGTGTCTATTGTTTTTATGTTAGTTGTTTTTGTGCCTCGTATCGACTTTTTGAGTTAGCCAATTGCAACTGATTCTCACAGTTTGTTCTTATATTGTGTGTAACACCACTGTCCCAGGTTAGGGGAGGGTTGAGCGCTCACAAACATGTTTAACTCCGTCACACTCTTTATGTGCCTATTCCAAATAAGGATCCTGTAGTTCAGTGGTTGTTGTAGGTTCATATAAAAATAAGAAGATGTGGTATGATTGTCAACGAGACAGCTCTCCACCAGAGACCAAATGACACATAAGTTAGCAACTATAGTTTTTCTACTTGAATTGTTTCACATTTTCCATGTCGGGTCCTTTTATAGCCGACTATACGGTATGGATTTTTCTCATTGTTGAAGGCAGTACTGTTGCCTATAACTGCTTACATCCACTTTATTTGAACTTTGATGGATAGTTGTCTCATTGTCAATCATACTACATCTCCTTATTTTTATATAAGTTTAACAGAAACTGCCGATCGTTCAGGAGCAGATGAATTCATTATCGGCTGTTTGTGTGGTTTGTGGTTATCAATCCATATAATGTATTGTAGACTGTATTTTTTTCTTTGTTTGATTTATTGTTTTTGGTTTGCCCATAGGTATCTTTCTGTCTGAAAATCCCTTACCGGCAAAGCCTCAGGAAACTTTAGGTTTGCAGTTTCTATGAAAGTTCACTTAATTTTTTCTGCACTACTCAATACTTCAAACTATTGATTAGATATTTGGTATATAGTTATATCATAAGACAGTACAGAGTTCTATTTTGGCGATTTTAGCGGAGGTTGTGACTAAACATATTTTTCCACACTTTTTTCTGTAATGCCTCTTCAATTGATTAGAAACTTTACAGAAAAACTCAAAAGGTGCCATGTATAATCATATAAAGCCATATTATATAATGTAATAGATAGAGTTTAAGTATCTTACTATATGAGCGACTTTGTGTGTATAGTCATACCAGAAAAGTAAGGGATAAACTTTGAGATCGGGATGACGAGTATTGCGGAATGTGTTGGATATAAGATTTACTTGAAAATACAGGGATGCGTTAAGCTTGCAGTTATTGAAATTGTTTGCATCTTTAAATAAATATTCTGACTTGAATAATGGTAAAATGCAAATTACATTGGAACAAATTTTTCCATGTGACAACTTAAAATTCACTTACAATTCAATACTTATCCTTTATACTTGTAAACTCATCCAAGTTTCTGATGGTAGATGGCATTGTATTGCATAATCAATAACCTACGAATGTTTGTGTTATATTATATTTCATAAAAATGATACTCATTGAAATAAATATGGTAAATGTATCCATGTATTCCAAAGAGTGTTGAACAGATTTGAAAATGTTATTATGTTTCTTATTTGAAAATAAAATCCAATTTTGTAAACTAAATACCTTAAGGAAACACAATTTGAACTTCAATGTGTTTGTTTATATTTTTAAACACGTATATTTTAGTCAGATCATTTAGGTTGTATCAGTATTTTCAACCTCTCTATTTAGCATCATTGGTCCATATTTAGAAAGTCTATTTTTGCATTATATAATTTACAAAAACTAAACTCGAATCAAAGGACATAATATTTCACTTGTAATTGTAGACCAGTTATTCCAACTCATGTTATTGGTGCAGTTGTATTGATTGTTTTCATGGTAACCTTGTACCTGCAGGGTCGACAACAAGAATGGACTTCTCGATTAGACTTTTTATGGAAAACACAGGTATGAACTCTTTCAATAAATCTTGCTACACATTTTTTTTATATTTGCAATATGTTGCATTCAAAGAGTGCAGATGATAAAAAAGTTAAATTGTTTAAAATTTCGAAAGATACAACCTTCTCCTCTGAACTGTCTTGTAAATTAGTTTACATGTATTACTTTATTTGATGACCTATAATGCATTTCAATTAACAGGCAACTGAAGAAAAGATAGAGATGACAGACCTACAGACCAACAACAGACAAATCTTGTGTAATCTACTCCCTGCCCATGTTGCTGCTCATTTCATTGATCTACAGGCAAGAAGTAATCTGGTAAGTTCAGACAGATGATTACGTATAAAATAAGGAATTGACTACGTGAATATTTAAAAAATAAAGATTTTCCATTGAACGCAATCTCATGCCTTCGACAACATCGTTACGAAATACCTGTTATATTTTTAGCAATACCTGTACATTCTTTCTATAAACAAATATAAGCTTATCTTATCTAGTAGTGAACAATTATTCATTTTAACAAATTTTCAGTTTAAGTTCACAAATAGTTAGAAGCATCGGTTTTTTTCATATTAGACTTTTTAACTAATGACAAAGAGGATACTTTAAATGTGCTTTTTATACGCCCGTTTACGGGACGTATTATGGTATACCGTTGACCGTCTGTCCTTCCGTCTGTCCGTCCGTCCGTCCGTCTGTCCGTCCGTTCGTCTGTCCGTCCGTCCGTCGTCAACATGTCGGACATTAATTCAAAAACGCTTTAACCAATATGCATGAAACTTTGGTGAATTGTTTATATCTATTGACGTGAGCTCCCTTTCGTTTTTTATAAATTTCAGATTTACCATTTCCGAGTTTTGGGGTTTTATTCATTAAAAAAGGGGGATTTTCCAGTTTTCATGACATGAACGACTTTATAATGTAAGACGTTTGTTGACCTCTGAATGTTTAATTTGGGGTTTTTGGTTTCGGTAGCCACATACCCCATTTCATTTTATTGATATGAAAAATAAAAGAGCGAGGAGTGAACATAGGTGCTTCAAAGTGTTCAAGTTGGAATACCTAAATTTGTTTTAAAATACCTACCATTACATTTATGTCTGAATAGTTGAATCAAACGAATAAATGTTTTGCTATATAAAAAGTTGATGGGCGTTATTTGTTTATTAACTCTTTTTATTATTTTTCTAAACCTCATGTGAACTGACAAACTCTGGCATTAAGGTCAAATCGAGTAGATTTTTTTGTCTATTCGACTTATGTCTTTGTCCCTTTGATATCCCATACCTCTTTTATACTATAAGATACATTTATTTTCTCATATGCTAGAATAATTGTTTTCACACATCTATACTAATTGAATGTTAAACACGGCTACCAATATTTTAGTTCACATGCAAGCAGAGTGTTGAATTTTTTCTATCACCTAAACAAAACTGTCAGTAGATTTTCAATAAACAATACATGTAATACTTCAAAATCTCCAGGTTGTCGGAGTAATTAAGTTCTATGTTTCAGGATGATCTCTACAGTCAGCATTACAGCAAAGTTGGTGTGTTTTTCGCCTCGATTCCAAACTTTTCTGATTTCTATATTGAACTTGATGCCAATAATCAAGGAGTGGAATGTTTACGTGTTTTAAATGAAATTATTGTCGATTTTGACGAGGTAAAGTATTGATTCTTTAAAATTAAACATAATTAATACAAGGGAGCAGTTTTAATTAAAGGGGTTGAAATCTTGTAAATCCTCCTAAAACAGTGAACTCTTTTATTTAAACTTGATAGAATCTGTATTATTATTTAAAAAAATAGTTTGGGTTATATATATATATATATATATATATATATATATATATCCAACGCAATGATAGGTCTGAACGTTGTTTTCAATTTAGACTTGTAAATATATATATATATATAAACAAGTCTAAATTGAAAACAACGTTCAAACCTATGATTGCGTTGGATAAAAAACCGCAATTTTTATACGTGTGCTTGCAAAACAAATTTCTTGTTGGTGGGGTCTAAATACAGCACAAACAATATTTTCCAAAAGACCAAAAAAGTGAAAAAGTATATTTTAACAAAACGCATTTGACTAACAGGTCGAACAACAAATGTTCTTAAACCCTGCTGACTGCCATTGGCGATTGCCAAATAAACGGATCACCGATGTAATAAATGGATCTTAATTATAAATTTAATACTAAACAGAAAACAATAAACTTGCGGAAAAGATGATATACCGCAAACAAAAGGTGCAAAGGTTTTTGTACACCATATCCGGATTTCGACAATTAATGTCTCTTCAGTGATGTCAGGAATCGAAACGGTATTTCGAAAGCCATACAATTTACCTCAATTTAGGATAGACTCTTGAATTTTGAGGAGTCAAAATAGGATGAACGGATCATATAAACCCGAAGGCAAATATAAAACAAGCCCAAACGAAAAATTATAAACAAGTCTAAATTGAAAACAACGTTCAAACCTATGATTGCGTTGGATAAAAACCGCATTTTTTATACGTGTGCATGCAAAACAAATTTCTTGTTAGAGGGGTCAAACAAACAACATTTTCCAAAAGACCAAAAAAGTGAAAAAGTATATTTTAACAAAACGCATTTGAATACCATGTCGAACAACAAATATATATATATATATGTGTGAATGTATATATATAGCAAAACATGGACCTTGTTATTTTCATACAAAATGGAAAGAGGAGTGGATAAACCTTTTGTTAATTCTAGATTTATCTCTAATGTTATGTTAAAAATTGTTTGTATATTCTCCTGTTTTCACTTTTACTTATAGTGTTATCTATTCTTCATATAAATACATCTACATTGCTTCCATTCCGAAATGTCTTGGTTTTTTTTGTTCATCAAATGCAATGGGCATCTTGATCTGATGCAATCTTAACAGACTGTCTTTCATTCAATTTAAGACATATCCACTGCCGTAACTTATGTACTTTTCAATTAAGTCTGTTTAGTCTCTCAGCAGAATGCAGTTACTGTTATATACAATGATCATGTGCAAAACAATTAATACTGAATTGCTTGAAAGTAATCGAACAGTAATAGGTTGACTGCAATCTAAATGTCTTAAGATAACTAGATTTTGAACGCATATATCCCGTGAAACAAAATAAATAATACCACATATACAGTTAAGCCTGGTTCATATCTTGATCTGTAATTTTACCGATTGTGTCCTATTCCCCATGGTGACATTTTTATTGAATGTGGATTTGCATGAAGGGTAATGCATGAATAACATAAGGTTTACCCTGTCGACATTCCTTTTGTTTCCTCATTTTTTGTTGTATGCCCTCGCCGCTAGGCGAAGGGGGCATTAAGTGTTACCCTAGTCCGTCCTGTCCATCCGTCGCGTACGTCCCCAAAATTAGTTTCCGTTCTCCAACTTTAGTTTACCTTAACCAAATGTTAAAAAACATACACAATTCTTATTACCACAAAACACAGATCAAGTTCGAAATTGGATGGCGTCACTTTCACCTTTCATGAGTTATGCCCCTTTATGAACATTAAAATTGCTGAATTTTTCGTTTCCGTTTTCCAACTTTAGTTTGCCTCAACCAAATGTTATGAAACTTATACACAATGCTTATTACCACAAAACACAAACCAAGTTAAATATTAGGTGGCGTCACTTTAACCGTTCTTGAGTTATGCTCCTTTACAAAAACAAAAAACGAACAACATCCCTAATTACTCTTTGTTATTGAACAATGAGAGAACTTAAACCTGCAAGCAATTTCTAATGACAACATGAAGAAATACATGTCATTAACTTTAAAAGAAAAGAAAATGTCAATAACTAGTACATTGACTCATGCATATTTACAAGCTGGGCATCTGTGGCCCATAGACACATTTTCCATTTATTTCACTGTATTTGTGTTTTCTTAATCGATTTACGAGATTTTAACATCGATTAACTACTGTTGCCTTAATTAACATTTTCAAATTGACACTGAGGTCGTTGGAGAACAAAACTTTTTGATAAAAAGAGATGATTTCAGTTTCCAAATTGTGAACTCCCCATTTCTCTGTGGCAATGTATCAGTGTCTGAAAATGGAGAATATATCTCCAAGATGATACGATATTCATTCAAGAGCTTCCGTTTCCTATCATTATTTCCTTGATAGAGGTTTGCTTCTTACAAGGAAATTATTATTCAAAGGGTTCCACGTGATAAAGTTGATAAAAGATTTTCAGAACATGTAAACAGCAGTATCAGCAGGACAACCTACAAAGAGTCACATGACCAAAATCATCAGTTGACTCGTACGTTATTATGATCTACTTATTGTTGCGTTTTTGCAGAAACCGGTTGGAAACTTTCTGATTACATTGAGTTAATTTTAGTCAAAAATGTTAGCTTTGTCATACAGGCTTCTGGGAGCCTCTAGTCTTTTTTTAATTTTGAAAGTAAGTGCATGCAACTTTGTTTGTTATATTTTAGGCTCTTAACGAACCACGATTCCGTGCAATTGACAAGATTAAGACAATTGGAAGCACATACATGGGAGCAGTTGGTCTTATGCCAGAAATGAAAATTCAGGTATATTACTGAACTACTTAAAACCAATTGTTAGATAGTATCGCCACTGTTCATGTCTTAATATTTTGTCTTTAACTTCTGAGCTAACTGTACTTAACTTGGGTTAATAGGTCTTTCAGACAATGTTTATCATAACTACTGAATGGCGTTTTTCGCCCTGTAATGGTCATCAAGACGTTTTACTAGTTAAGCGGGAAATAATATACTGCACGAATTGGTTATATTTGTTGTAAAAACGACACAACAATATGTATGGGGTTATGGAAATTTAAACTTTTCGGATCGCTATCATACTATTTGATGCTTATAGCAATTATGCATTAAATACTTAAAAGAACATTTTAGGGTTAGTTTATCAGGTGAAAGAACGTTACAGTATGGTCACTTATATTGTTTTCAATAATAATGTTCCTGCATGCAGGCGACCCGGAATGTCGAACTGTTATCAGGCTTAAAAAGCGAGAAATAAGACACTAATTTTATCTATCCTAAAAAATTACAGAATATAAGTCAAGGTTATACAATATTTTAAAGAGGTTGAGAACTTTTGATAATTAAACCATTACGTAACTTTTTCATGAGTGTGCGTTTTATATTCGAAGGAGATTATCAAAATCGGACGTTGCAACATTTTCCAACTCATTAATTGCCAATTAACTATTTATTATGTTTTCTTATTGTATTTAACAATGAGTAATGGCAGAGAACTTTTTATGTGAAAATAAATGAAATTCTACCTTCAAAATAATCCTGAAAAAAATATACTTTCAATATAGAAGGGCGTCAAATATAAAGGATACTTTTACAATGAAGGAAAACGCTTCTTACATATGTTCTATGTAAAGCTTTCAGACAATAATTTTTTTAACATGAAACATTTGTTTATTTGTATCGATTGCCAATGTCATTCTTAACTCACATTGTCGTCAGTAAGTTAGCTTTATAATTTTCGTCTGAATAATCAATTAATTACTTTAAAACGGATGTAGAAAGTGATCAAAGATACCAAGTTTCTTATTTAGTAGACAAGCCGCGTATTTCGACTAATTAAGATGTCACTCTTTTCAAAAGAGTTTGAAGGTCAAATAAATAACGCTGTTATGAGCAATGAAAACCGAATTTTCCAATAGATGGTCATTAAAATCAGAAAAAAATCTATCAATGTCATTAGGTAAGAAAAAACATAGTATTTCGATGATTTTAACAATTTAGGAACAATAAAAGATATCACTTATGAAATGGTGATTTAAAAGGTGCATGATATCAATTGCAACAATATTTACCAAAACTTATAAAACATTTGTTCATTGGATCTTATGTTAATTTTGATGTATTTTTATTGAGTAAATTTATTTAACAGGTAGCCGGTTTTTTTTTGTGATATTTGTAATTACCGTTATGACAAAAGCAACTTTATTAACTTTTAATAACTGAATAACCCATATTTCAGTCAGTACTTGAATCTCGTATATCCCAGTGAACTTGAAATTAAGGATACTACTGATACAAAAATGGCCTGCTTCATACCTTGATCTTTTCCTCAATATTGACACAGATGGACGACTTCACACTAAAATCTATGACAAACGGGACGATTTCAACTTCCCAATTATCAATTTCCCATTTCTCAGCTGCTCTGTCGTATGGTGTTTACATATCTCAATTGATACGTTATGCTCGTGCATGTTCACACTATACTGACTTCATTTACAGGAGTGTGCTCCTTACGCAGAAACTGCTCCAACAGAGTTATGAGGATGAAACATTAAAAATGACACTCCGTAAATTTTATGGACACCATCACGAATTGGTTGATCTATACGATGTGTCTGTGTCTAAACTAACTAATGACATTTTTACCACGTCTTAGATTGTGGTTTAACATCTATGCCGTCTGTCTGCTAAGTGCCGAACGTGACCTATTCCCGAATATGACTGTGAATTTGCATTGGTATACAACGTGTCTCGGTATTTTGTACAATCAACATTCATGTAATTATTTTTGATGTTTCTGTTATGGTTTCGGTTGAATAATGTGTTATGTCTTATCGTTTGTTGTCCAAATAATTATAAAACTGCCCTCCAATACCATCATTGTCATATTCCCGAATATGACTGTTATACCGAGTGTGAATTTGCATTGCTATACGACGTGTCTCGGTATTTTGTACATCCAACATTCATGTATTATTTTTGATGTTTCTGTTATGGTTTCGGTTGGATAATCTGTTATGTCTTATCGTTTGTAGTCCAAATAATTATAGAATTGCCTTTCCATAACATCATTGTCATGAAAATTGTTTGGACGAGTATTGTGAAAATAATTGTATTTAGTTCGAGATTGCATGTTAGTTACGTAAGTGCGTCACTTTTTGTGATTTCCTGTGGTTTCTGTCGTTGATTGAATATGTTCGTTGTTGTTCTGCGGTTTGCATGTTGTGTCGACTATTATATTATGTGTTTGTGCTATATTTCTGTCACGTAGTGTTGTCATTTTAGCGATATTTTTTAACATTGTCATAAAGCGGGAGGATTGGCTAGCCATTAAACCATGTTCAACCCACCATTTTTTCCTAAAAATGTCCTGTACCAAGTCAGGAATATGGCAGTTATATCAAATAGTTCGTCTCTATGTATGTTGGCGTTTGTCTTTGTTGCACTTCAGTGTTCCTGTTGTTCCTTTGTTTTCCTCTTATAGTTGATGAAGAATAAGAATAAGAATAAGAATACTTATTGAATCCAATTAAAGGGCCCGTTTCCGAGCATATACATATATATATATAGTATTAATTATACAGTACTTTTTAAGATATATTACATTAAAAATAAATGATTAAATAACTATACTCCATACCAGATGGTGTTTGAAATTAAATAAAATAGAATATTAACCCTCTCTAATACATAAAAAAACTACATCACTACTACATGTATATTTAGTTAGTTACTGGAATGCAAATTTTCTCTTATTTCAAAACAAGTACTTATAAATCTTGACACTGAGATATTCACATTTTCAGACTCACATGACATTAACCAAATAAATTGTTCATACTTTGAAATATAAGGGAAGTTTTTACATTGAATGCATGCTTCATTAAGAATAAAATTCCGTTCCTTTTTATATGTAGTGCATTCCATTAATAATGAAACTCGTCTTCAATCTGCATATTTTTACACTGCCAACAAAATCTTTTATCTTTATCGATTTTTTTATATCTACCTTTCTCAATAGCTAACTGATGAGCACTGATTCTAAACTGAGTTAAGCTTTTTCGATACTGAAATTTATTAACTTGACATAAATATGCTTCCCTTTTAAAGATGTTTTTAAATTCAAAATAAGTACGCAGTTTTCCTTTTTTAACATTTGCATTATCTTCTATAGTATTTTTCAAGTAAATCCTATATCTACTAATCAAAATATTTTTAACCTTTTCAATGTCAAAACTTTCCATATCAACATCAATACATCTTAAAATATATCCAATATTAGAATACCAAGATGACTTATTACATTTGTGAGTGTCAATACTTGTGAATAGGGCTTGTTTTAACAAATGATCCTTTTCTAAACCATTAATTCTTTGTAAACATTTAAGAATAGAACAAATAATTTCAATATGCAATGGAGTACGACCTAACTCTGATGTTTCCCTCGGTTTTAGTTTGTTTCCACTCAATCGATTTATGACTTTTGAACACCGGTATACTAATGTTGCCTTTATTAAGCCAGATTAAACATATTCTAAATTTTAGAACAAAGGCACATGTAGGCTGTTATTTGCATCTCACTATGTGGAGTTATTTGTATTTTCTATTAAAAAAAACTATATGATAAATTATCTAGGCAGTTTATGTTGTTACAAGAAAGGAATTATGTTCCATAAGAATGACATTTTCCTGGGCAGTATAATTTAGAAATATATCAGATTTACCTACTTATTGGTCATCACTGTAGAATGGAGACGATGATTATGATAATAATAATAGTATATAGAAACAATGTGGACATCTGGAAAAGTTTTCGAATTCAATGTGAGAGAGAGAGGGACATGCAAACTCATTAGTCTAAATATAAACTAACAACGCCGTGGTAAAAAAGAAAAAGACCAAAATACCAACAACAGTACACAAAACACAAACTAAAGACTGAGCAACTCGAATCCCACCAATAACCGGGGTGATCTCGGAGCGGTAAGCAGATCTTGCTCCACATGTGGCACCCTTGGGTTACACAGGGGAACCTTCAGCTTTTCATTAGTGCATACGCTACCAAAAGAATCATTCATATATAGACTTTATTCAACATTACGATTTATACGAAGTACTTTGTCAGTAAAATAACTTTAATTTTCATAGAGGCTAAAAATGACAATATCCAAATTTAGTAGCATTTCGATATGTACTTCACCATAAAATCCAAGAATTCAGATTGTGCCAAATGTCGGCTACACTATGACAACCCCAATGAAAATGTTCTATAGATTCTGGCTTTTACTTGCAAAATGAACATAAATAACAGTTTACAAGGTTCATTTTAAGGAGGAGAGCGTTTGTACTAAAAAAAAAATAATGAATGATGTTCACGTAAATAAACAACAGAGAAAGCTGTACTTTACGTTCACTGAAAAATCATACATCTGATTGCAGATGACATCAATTATGTCTTGTTACGTTGTTTCGTCTTGGAATGCTTTTAACATCTGTTTGATATTATATCCTCCACTAGTTCTATGATAACCAACATACTACAGTGACATTTACATCAAGTATGATCTAATTATGAGCATAACTCATGAAACGATACATTCGTAAAAGTAAGCCATATCATACTTTTAATTGTACAAGGTAAGCAGAAATGAATATATCAGAGCATCTTTGATAGCAGCTGAACCAAGGAGAACCAGCATGGTGGCACTCTTTATTTTATGTTTTTCGTTGTATCTTCGGAAACCGTATTGTCCAAAACACATTTTAAGACTTTTTCTGTCGAATAAAACGGTATTGGGTTTCCTAAATATTGAAGGTCATATTTTGATATATATTGCTTATATTCACGTGATTTAGACTTTGATGGATAGTTGTTGCATTAGCAATCATATCACATCTCCTTATTTTTGAAATGTTCACATAAATAAATCACAGAGAAAGCTGAAAAATCATACATCTAATTGCAGATGACATCACTAAGGTCTTGTTGCGTTGTTTTATTATCACATTTTAAGACTTTCACTGTGAAAAAAAAAACATCTTGCCTCATTCCCAGTTTAGTTGGCTCTGGTTTCCGAATTTTTATTTCCCTTTGTACGTAAACAAATACGTTTAATGCATAAAAAGATGTGCTGTGAAAATTGTAGTAAACAGTATCAGTTTTGAAAATTTAGCAAAGATATAAGTCTTATCATCAAAGATACAAGGCGAACGTTTCGTCTTCACAAGACTCGTCATAAGTGCTCGAATCAAAACATTACAAAAGTCAGTACCAACTTTTTTTTATTAGCTGAAAGATATGCAGATGACCAGTCAGTTTTACTTGAATCATGTTTAGGGTGTTTTATGGTTCTAGATGTATTCAATCAAGATGGAAGTCAAATGTATAGATATATTGTGGCCATGTTCTCAGAAACGTGTAACTATGTGTCCTTTAAGTGCCAGATTTTTCAAACAGGATGTTCGTTTGTCAGAATTACATTGAGCGGTTACACTACTTTGTAAGATGTTAAAATGAACTAGCATTCGATTTCATGAGCCGTTTTCGCCTTTCATTTATAAAAAAAAAGAAAATGAAACATCCAGGTTTTGTTCATGTTAGTGTAAAATAAGTTTTGAATTACTGTATGAGACAATCAACGAATAAACATTGTTTGGATTATAATGGATGAAAGGGTAACACCTAAATATTTATCTTGTCTTGCAAGAGAATTATTTAATAGACCCGGTTTGAAATAATGTCTGATGACACTGGTTATCTACCCAAACTGGAAGTAATCTATCTAATATGACTCGTTTTCATACCAATAGCCTGAAACTGACCCTTTAACAATTAACATCTGTTTTGCTGAGCTGAGGACTTTCAGATTTTCTTTAATTTGTTGAAAACAAGCATTACTAGAACGTTTTATGATACGTAACAGTTATCTTCCTTGACAAGACAATTTTAGCCTCATTTCTGTTGGTTAAACATTCGAAATGGTTTTGGAAGCCTTCTTACCCTTCTTAGAACAATATTTTACCTTGTTTATAAAACATACATTTTTGTTAAATAAGATTGTACATTGTTGACAAAAGGAAATATTTATCGTTTTAGGCTGACAGTGAGGTATCAATGAGTAGTTACATGGAAATGCTGATAGAATTTATATTTACCATGAAGGAAAAGTTACGTGTAATTAATGAAAATTCCTACAACAGCTTTGCTCTTAAAGTCGGTACGTATAGTATATATATATAGTGTTAGGGGAAATCAAATCACTCGTGACAGTATGTTTCTAAATAAGTACAATTGGAAGGTTTTTTTTATGGAAAGTAGAATAGTCAAATTTTATACTGGAAGATTTTAATTTTATATCGCCGATAAGTGGTTATATTAATGTATCATTAATTTATTCTTCAGTCATTATCAATTAGTATAGTATTTTAACATGATGTTATTTTCTTGTTGCAATCACTTTAGAGCTTGTCATTTTTCTATAGAGAAAGCTCCTACATATTTAGAAATGGTTTCTTTGACATTTTCATATTTTTATGCATTTTGACAAGTCAACTAAAAGTATGCAAAATTTTTCTAGCAAATAAATATTTGTCAGTGTTCTAAATTTGAACTGCTTTTATAATGTTTACACAGCTGATGACTAATTTAGCCTTCAAAGACAGTTTATAGGAACATCAAGATTAAAACGATTACGAATGCATTTAGATCCATTACGTGTTATACACTGAAAGAATATGTTTAACCATGTAAAGCAATAATTGATTGATATTTGTTAGGTGCTAATATTGGTCCTGTGGTAGCGGGAGTAATAGGAGCCAGAAAACCACAGTATGATATCTGGGGAAATACAGTCAATGTTGCAAGTAGAATGGAAAGTACTGGAAAACCAGACATTATTCAGGTAAACACATCTTCACTGATAGATGCTCTTTTGCTTTTTTTGTAGAATAAATATCCTTAGAAGATGTTAAAACATGTTTGGCTTGTTTAAAGATGTATGACACAGCATATGCGGTGTTTTTGTAATCTCTACGCTTAAATGGAAGTCTTAGATAACAAAACAGTCAATCGATGTTGATATAATGCTTTAAATCTAAGGTTCAAGATCACGCAAAATTCTTTGTTGTCCCTTTTTGTTCACCTGGGCCTATCAGGCCTATGTGAGCTATTGCCATCAATTGGTGTCCGTCGTCGTCACATTAAACTGTTTTAAAAATCTGCTCCTCTGAAACTCAAAGACCAATTTCAACCAACCATGGCCGCCATGGCTTATATAGAACTTAAGGATTAAATGTATTAACGTTCTTATATTTGAAAAACTATAATAGCTACAGAAAATCTGGCAGATGACAAAAATGCCCCAAATTTCAAGGTCTACCTACTTCCTGTATACAACAAAATAATCAGATGACTCCTTAAGAAATTATTCCCCTTCAAAGAAGATTTTTGGCTATTTTTCAAGTTTTTGCCTATTTACTCAAAAACTAAACTAGATATGAAGAAACTGTTAAGGGCAAAAGTGATCAGCAATACAACATCTGAACAAATTGCTAATTGCCAAAACCATTGGATGACTTCTTAAGGAGTTATTGCCCATAAATGACGATCTTTGACTGATTTTAGTGTCTTTGTCGTTATCTCAAATACCATAACAGACAGGTAGAAACTGTAAACAACAAAAAGAATAAAAAATATAAGATCTACATCAACACCAACACCAAACAATAGAAACAATAGGACGACCCCGTAAGGAGTTTAAGTCCTAAACAACAATCGTTTTACAAAATTGCATGTCCATTTTATATTTTTAAAAAGATCTCCTCTAAGCTCCTAAGCTAATTTCAGGCAAAACTTAGGTACTGACATGATTTATAACAACCTATCTTAAATTATCCGTTATAAATGTAGAAAATATTGCGAAAGTAAGAGACCAACTTGCTCAGGCAAAGTTGACCTTAGATGGATTTAATTATTATTTCTGGGTCAACTTTGGTCATATAGCTCTTCAACTGTTTCGGTTGTTATACATCCTTGGTTTTAACATATATTCGGCTTTGAGCGTCCCTGATGAAATTAAATACAGAAAAGCGCATCGGACGCATGCAATTTATAAAAAGTAAAATAACAAAAATACCGAACTCTAAGGAAAATTCAAAACGGAAAGTCCTTTATCAAATGGCAAAATCAAAAGCTTTAACACATCAAACGAATGGAAAACAACTGTCATATTCCTGACTTGGTACAGGCATTTCCTTATGTAGAAAATGGTGGATTAAACCTGGTTTTATAGCTAGCCAAACCTCTCACTTGTATGACAGTCACATAAAATTCCATTATCTTGACAACAATATGTGAACAAAACAAACTGACATATAAAGTGTTCGTTTCATTTTTTTTTCAATTAAACTTGGGTGAATGATCCTGATCAAACGACTCGTAAATGAGTAAGTGCCGATTTTTGACAAGTTTTCCAGGTTTTGCCAATTATCCTGAAAAATAATAAAACAGAGGGAGAAACTGATGATGGCAAAACTTATCAACGATATAAGACCTTAAAAAAATATCAAAATGACCGACCAGTAGATCAATCCTTAAGGAGTAATAGTCCTTACATGACGAATTTAGACATTTTTTTTATGATTTTGCCAATTATCTTTTATAAGAACGATAACAGTTAGATAATACTGTAAACAGCAAATATGATCAGCAATTCAGGATATTGAAAAACGAAATCAGTATTACCAAAAACATTGGATAAATTCTTATAAGTAATTATTTTTTTTTATCTATTTTTTTATAATTTTGTAAGCTATCTTGAAAATTATAATAAATAAGTAGAAACTGTAAATATCAAAAATGATCAGTTATATAAGATCATCAAACATGCAGATATGGCCGAAACCATTGGATGGCTCTTTGAGGAGTAGTTGTCATGTGATGACAATTTTGACTCATTTTTGTGTTTTTTTGTAAAAAAGATTGGTACAAACTATATATGAATAAAAATATGTGATCGCAATAAAGCTAAACATTAATATCAGAATGGCATATGTTTATCAAGTGAGCTATTGGGTTCTTAGGAGCCTCTGAGAAATAGAATATTTTGAATGGCCTTTGTCGTGAGGTTACTTATTAAAGATTAATTCGGTTGTTATGTATGTCAAATATTTTTGTTTTTTGCGTGAACCCGCTGAGGGGTTCACGCTTATATATTGGCGAGTTTTGGAAGTGTCTATGGGCCACTCGATATCCTCGGAATCACGGTTCTCGGGACATCTCGAAAATTTTCCATAATTTATATGGGTAGTTATTTATGTCTTTGATACGATCCCTCTATGGATAGGCTACAACGTGACATTGTATATTTCAACAATCCGACAAACGGTTCATTTGTAGATTTGAAAGTAAAACAATAAAGACTAGGTTGCATTCTAAAAATCATTTATATGTTAGAACCTATTTGCCTTTTGACAAAACATATATGTTTTTAATAATGTGAATGTTTATTAAATATCGAGTATAATGATAACGCAATTATATAATTCATGCTTTGAGACGGTTCCTGTACGCGTTGTGTGTGTTGTATTTAATAAACATGGGAATAGTTTATTGATATACAATGACCCAGAATAAACTGATTATTTCTGAACGTTTATCATTTGGTATTTAGTATTTCAATCATAGCATGAGAAAATGTCGGAAAGAATAAAGAAAATAAAAAAAAACGATATTTCTGTTAAAAATATTTACCTAAGGTCGGAAACACAGTGGTCGGAAAGCAGAAAGATAATCAAACAAAAGGATTTTTCTGTAAAAAAATATCTTATTTCATAAATAGATACTATTCGACTAAGAGAATATTCATTGTTCAGGTAAAACTGAGACTGAATTTATTCCTAATAATTATAGAATATAATTAAAATTGTAATGTACACGTGCATTATGTCTCACAGGTTTGATCAGTCATTACATTTATGAAAATTATATGTAACGTATGAGCACCAATGAGCAGGGATGCGTACCCAAAGTTAGCTAAATATCTAAATTTTAAACGGTCGTGAATGAAAAAATACTTACGTGGTTTCAATTCACAAGGATTTTAAATTCTTGCATCTCACAAAAAACGTAATTAATATTTTACAATAATCATAACAAAATTTAATTACTATTATAATGTTAATTATTTTTTTTTTATTTTATTAGTTCAACCTTAGAGCATCTAAATATTTGTAATATGGTACGGTTTTGAAAATTGTATTCATTGTGTTGGTCAGCTATCCTACACGTCTTGGTTCATTCACATTACACACCCTGTTCACACGCACACTATCGGTTTGCGTTCACCAAAATATTCCGGATAAAATGTCAATGAATCCGGAGTCAAAACACTTGAGGTAGGTAGTTTGAAATCCGAATTCAACTATTCGATTAATATATGTGATGACGCAAATTCGTATTCTTATCCAGAGTATCAGTGCGTATGCTTTCTATTTACTATTTCTTGTGCAAAAATACCACGTTCATGCATAAATATTAATTTCACTCGCGAATGCGAATTTTCGCTTTTCTTATCTAAATTCAGGACACGGCAATAAGAGCTTGCCATGTGACTTTCAAGCACGGTCATCATTGCTCACGGTATTCT
The DNA here is from genome assembly GCF_021869535.1 of Mytilus californianus. Lineage (NCBI taxonomy): Eukaryota > Metazoa > Mollusca > Bivalvia > Mytilida > Mytilidae > Mytilus > Mytilus californianus. The sequence continues at coordinate 93,269,087 of NW_026262668.1, forward strand.
GACCTCTAGCTGTTTCTCTTTTGTTTTCTTTTTCGAGTCACTGTCCTTTTATAAACTTTGACATTTTCGAAATGCCAAGGATTTTCTACCCAAGGAATAGATTACTTAACTTCGTACTTTATTTGGCCTGTTTAGCTATTTTTATTCGAGCGTTACTAGTGATTCTTTGTAGACTTAACTCGCGTCTGGCGTACAACATGTTAATCCTGGTATTTTTTTTTATATCTACATGTCTTTCTATATAAATTGGTTCTTTTGAGAGTTTGTTCAGGTATTCATAAAACTTCTGAAAATAAGATATTCTTCAAAACCTAGTTTCCCTGTGAAATATTTGGATTGATTTAAGTAAAATCAGGAAATCCTTAAAATTTGAGATGTTTTATGAGGCCAAAATAAGTCTCTATATAAGAGGTCCAAATGAAGCTGGTGTGTTATATTCTCAAGAAAAATATACGAAACCTTCATATAAGTTGCATGCCACAGGGTTTCACTTCACATGGAAAATGGACTTTAAATTTATCTGTACAACATCTACCACGAGTACAGACAACTTCAATAACGAGTTGAGAATATGAAGGCATCCATGCAGGAAACAAAATATAAAGATGTGATAGATAGAATAAATGCATCCAGATTATAAAGCAAACTGAGTGCTTAAATTAATATTGCGATTGGTTTGTGCAATTTGCATTTTACATCCGGTTTGTAGAAACTGGGATTTGCAATAGGATTATAAAAAAATGATGTACAATCCCAAGTAATAACTGAAATAGTCGAGCTTAAAAATGTATATTCAAAGAGTAGCTGTATATACACTTTTCTATTCACACCTATCCGACATTGCTTTCAACTGACTTGTGCAAGAATGTACACACTATTACATATTTTTAATAAAGGTAGTTGAACTTCATCATTATCTCCTTCTATTCACAGTCAATTATTTCAATTCAAAAGCAAACAAAAATTCTGCAACAATCTTTTGGTGACTAGTCAGCGGTCTTAAGTTCTCGTATTGCTTTTCTTTTTTTAAAGAAAGCAACTTGTTTTTAATTTCCCGGTGTTTTATGTGTTATGATATGTTAATGAATCTTTTGAGTTGATATAACATTGAGATTCTAAACAGAAATTGTCAAAATAATCAAATCTTTCATCATGAAATGTATTCTTTGAATCATGTCCCTAAAGAACTTTAAAACTAAATATGTGTTTTATCCTTATTTCAGGTGACGGAAGAAGTTTATAATCTCTTGAAATTAAAGTACGTGTTTCAGTGTCGAGGGAAAATAAAAGTGAAAGGAAAAGGTGAAATGTTAACATATTTCTTACTTGGACGAAAAACTGGAAATGTCGTTCAAAGTCCATCATCAGCTGGTTCATTTAACAGCTCCCTTACTCTGCCTAGCTCTCCGGGATCACCAGCCAGTTCATCAACCTATAATAGACCTTTACCTGAATTGCCAGGCCAGCCAAGGCCACCATCTGCTGAGTCATCACAAAGTCACCATCAACAGTCTGGAACTAACAGAAGCAGGGACGGGGTAACTAGAAATCCTAGTGCAGTTAGCTTGTCGTCGCAAGACAGCACAACTGCAAAAGATTTTGGTCGAAATGACTCATTCAGGTCTAATTCAAGATTACCACCTTGCTATGCTGCACTTGTAAGTGAAAGACAATCTACTATTGATAGTACGAAAGGTTTACCAACACCACCTGGAAGTTTGAATCGGAAAAGAAGAAATAGTACTGATAGTCCACGAGCTATTACACGAAAAACTAGTAGTAATGCTCTTTCACATTGCATATCTGGGCATATTTCAGAAGCTGAATCAACATATACACGAATGGACTCTCCTGAACTGCCTGCTGTTCATTTTATGAATGTCAAGTCGCCTACTAGCCCACCTGTACAAAACTCAATGTTTCAAAATTTGCAGAAATCGGACTCGAACACTGGTATTACTCGAGAAGATAATTATTCTGAGGTGCCAGGTTATGAAATGCCTTACTTTCAGCAAAAAACAAAATCTACTGAGAACGAACGCGAAGTTGCCAAAATAGAACAGTTACAAACGGCAAAGCCTCGGTCGTTAAACAAACAGTCTAAAATCCCACAACGAGTTGGTGTGTCAAGCCCTCCTCGTCCAAATAAACCACCTCCGGAAAAGTTTTCGTCACATGAAGAAAGTCGAAATGACAGTATGTCTTTGGCCAGACAATCACAAAATACGCCGCAATATGCCCAGATTCAACCTATTCGAAAAGCTAAGTTTGAAGTAGCGAAGCCGTTTGTGAGTTGTCCACCAATGACAAAACCTTGTCAAGTTGTTAATCCAACAGTTCCTATAATTCGACCAACACCATTAGTCTTAACGGGCGCCGCGCCACCATTACATCATAAAATTAGAGCTGCGCCATACCAAAGACCACAAGGAGACTATGACTCTGCAGTACATGCCATAACTGTTGATGCAGGAAATCAAACAGAAACATCAGACATTTCACCAGAAAGAAAAGTGAAAATGAATGACATACTAAAAGAATTGGGAAACGTAATCAGGCCAGATGAACCAAATCGTCCAAAATTAACTCGACAAAAACAAAAAAAAGAACGACCAATCTCTGGAAGTGAGGATGTGTTTGTGACTGCAACATATAGAGAACCAATAACCGCCAATGTAGCAAAAACACCATCACCGTTGACTAGTCCGCACATGTCTCCTTCAAGCACCAACCAGCAATTGAGCAAACATTTCGTAGAGCAAATATCTAATCCGTCATCACCTGTTAAACATCATACAAATGAACGTCGGGTTTCTGAGAGTTCACGGGGAAGCAGTTGTTCATCCAGATCAACTCTAACTCCTACATCTGCCTTAGTCGTAAGCATTGATGGAAGATCTATGTGTATAATGCCAAGTTCAAATTCGCCGGAACAAGAACAACCACCACCTTTACCACTTCGGAGGGTACCGTCGGATATAACAAAAGAACGCACTGTTGAAGTCAAACCGTACAGCGAAGTTCGCAGGAGCAATTCAAGTCCAAGATTACGTCCAGTCCCTTTTACGTCGCCAAAAAAGCAGCGGAAAGACATACTTGCTGCACTTCCCCATTCAGATGATGACAAGGAATCTACCAGCTCAAAACCCATGAGTGATCAGTCTTCTGTACTATTGCTACAACCGATTGAACTAAAACTCGCTCGACCAGCATTAGTAAAGCAATTATCTAGTCCGGATGAAAATAATGAACTGTATACAAGAGCGTTTTTAGCAGATTTCACACCATCGCATCTTAATCGAAACTTGTCAAGATCAAGTGATGTTTTGTACGGAATCCCGAAGTGCCCCGCAACTCCGAAATTCCCAGTGCTTACAACTGCAGCTTCGTCATCACTTACTGAACTACTTCAAGAACTGGCAAGTGAACATCCTAATGCGAAACTTGAATCTTATCTTAGCCAGCAGTATCCTGAACGCCCAAGAAAGAACATTCATGAAAATCGACATGGTGATCGAAATACAAGGAAAAGTTTTCCCCATGGGAAACCACCGGTATGTAATGAAACGGTTAAACAGCGAATAGCCACACGCAACCAAGCAATTGCAAAACGGAAACAGGAACCTTGTCCGAAAGATGTTTCATCACCTGAACATAGCGACGGCAGCGAGTTTGGAAAATCACCACCACAGCCAAATCCTTTTCAAGTAAAAAGAAGAGGAAACTTTACAATGCCACCTCGTTATTGTAGAAGCTTAGATTATATTCCAAGTGATAGGGAAGAAGGGGTTTCGTCAGCTACGTCGTCTACTTATGGAAGTCCTAAAATGAGTCGTGCATATGCGGAGGTTCTTCCACTATTTTCGAAGAAAATCGAACAGTACCTTGCCGGTAGAAATGCTCTCGGAATTGATAGTCTGAGTATTTCTTCAATAGCTAGCAGTAGTGAAATGTCTAGAAGTGACCCAAACATTAATATGGATTCGGGGTCAGCCGCATATGAATCTGAATATGACAATTACCGACCAGGTATGGCAAGTGATGAAGATGTTTTATATGTCCCTGATCCAATTAGTGACACTGAAATCGATTATTTCGACGATATTAACATTGATAATATAACTGTGAGCGATTCGTTTAGTTTAGACATGCCTCTTGCAAAACTGACTAAAAAAATTACGGATGTGTAGATGCGTATAAACGTTTAAAAAAATATTTTTTTTGAAGTGTAAAGACGAGTATTAAGTGTTGATTGTGTGTATTATTTAGATGTTAAAACTTGATTGTTGGGAAGATTATATATTCAAAAATCATTACACAATTATGACAATGAAGTGTCCACTAACTGTAGTTTTGTACGAAAAAAACATGAATGTCGCTGCAATGAAACTATTAAAAATAAGAACATTGAAAATAATACGATGTTTTTATAGAATGTAATACTATTTTTATAGCATTTGATGTAGTTACTTTTAAGGTGCTATGTGTTTGGATTGTTTTTAAATTGTTAAATTAAAGCGCTATATCTTTTTTTATTTGATGACAGACATATTAATTTTTGTTATTTATTTTCTTCTCATTACAATTACTATCTGACAATATGATGATAATTACTTTTAATACAAGAAACTGTAAACATCAAGTATGCACATGTTATTTTTTACAAAAGCATCTACATTTTAGTGATATTATTTTGCTATAACTTTTTGCTATAAATCAAGGTGCATAATCAAGTAATATTTATGTTTTCAAAATGACTATTTATTTATATAAGCAATACAATATGTGTTCAATAACAATTGTGCATTTGTCTTTTCAAAAAGCCAGTATCGTTTCTTTCTATTTTATGTAAAACTTTCTTCTCTTGACATCAGTTTTTGATTTGGGGTTAAATTTGAAAGAATTTTTTTGATCTAAAATGCCTTCTTACTTTGACATGCTATTGATAATTTAAGGATATGCAGGTATGAGCAAAGTGTATTCTCCCTTCAATTTTTACATTAAGTGTGTCATATTTAAATACTCTTTGAATTGCACGAGTATTTCTTTGTATAAATTCCTCTGTTACCTTATGATGTTAGATATTATGACTGCATAGCCTCTTAATAGATTAGCTAATGTGTTTACCTTATACGGCAATTTTATTTTTTCTGTCTTTAGTAAATTTAACTGATCTAATAGAAAACTATCTGCATCTGTACACAATTGTTAAAAAAAGTCCTCATTGAGGAAATTATCCTCACATTATTGTTATAATGTAGCTTTCTCATTATTGGAGCAACAGTTAGAAAGAAGGATATTTATGTTAAGTAGCATCAGTTGTTACATGTGAGGTATTTTCATCACTTTTTGAATTCTGATCAGATGAAAAAACATGCAGTCAGATTCAGACTTTGATTCTGATTGGTCAATGTTCATAAATCTTCTCCTTGAATTTATTGAAACATAAGGAGTGAGAAACAAGGGTTTATTTCCCATAAGCGCGTTCCTTACCAAAATAAAGGTGAATAAACTCTGAATTAAACAAACGATACTGTCTCTTCTGCCCTTAACACATTATTTCATATTAATTAGTCTTATAAAAATGAAATACTCAATATTTCTCATACTAAAGAATAAAATCACAAGCGAAATAATGTCCCGACTGAACCGACTGATATTGCATACATATAATGCTTTTTAATAATAATATAAAAATAAGGAGATGTGGTATGATTACCAATGAAACAACTATCCACCAAAGTTCAAATAAAATGGATCTAAGTAATTATAGGCAACCGTACAGCCTTCAACAATGAGAAAACCCATACCGTATAGTCGGCTATAAAGGGCCCCGACATGAAAAATGTGAAACAATTCAAACGAGAAAAACTAACGGCCTAATTCATAACTAAATAATTTACGAAAAAAAATAATAAAACAGACATAAACCAACAACAACCACTGGACTGCAGGCTCCTGACTTGGAACAAGCACGTAAAGAATGAGTCTATTCTGATAATTCAATTTGAAACATGTACCATCGCCTATTATAAATACATTATAACTCTGATACTTTCAATAAGTATAAATTGTGTAAAAGTTAATTCGATTGTGTTTTTATCTATTGAAAGTTTTTTTTCAACTTCTGAAGGATATCCATTATGTATGGGATCTAGCAAAAAAAGTAGAATTGTTTATGTATTGGAGCACTCAGGTAAATTGTAAATAGAATACTGTCCAATTGATTATTTCAACTTTATTTTGGCATTGCTCAAGGTTATGCGTTTCTCACGATCAGACTGTTCATGATGTCTTCACACTAAATACGTTGGATGTTTACTGATTGATACTTTAGTCTGGGAGAACTTATTTATTAGTTGTAATTGGCTTTGAACTAGCTTTCAGTAACTGCGAGTATTTTTATGACGGTGCTTTTTGTCTATTGTTTTTGTGACTCGTACCGATCTTTTGAGTTACGCCAATTGCAACTGATTTTTACTGTTTTTTTCTTGTGTTGTGTTGTTACACCACTGTCCCCGATTTGGGGAAGCTTGTGTGCTCACAAAAATGTTAAGCCCAGTCAGAATCTTTATGTGCCTGTAGATCAATGTTTGTCGTTGGATCATGTCTGTCGTATTTGTTATGCGTAAATTGTTTTGTTATAAATTAGGCTGATAGTTTTCTCGTTTGAATTGAATTTATTTGATGTCAAAAAGTCGTGATGTGCAATTTTATAAAGAACTGAGTAGAGAGATACAAGCATAGGTTAGACCGACGTACAACTTGTTTTAAATTCAATTCAGTTATTAAAGTCTCTATATATTAAATCATTGCATTTCTTTATTAATCAGTGGTTATAATGAGGCCATGCTTGAATTAAATCATACAATTTCTGTCCGGGACAAGCTGTTTGTCCGACATCTCTGTGACCTTTCAGGATATAGCTGGCTGTGATTTTACCTTTGTTGACTCCGCAATGTATAAGACTCTTTATTGCATTAAGAGCAGCGTCATTTGGAACATGGTCTTGAAAGTTACCAATGACACAGATACCTGTAGTGAAAATGTAGTCGTAATTTATTTCAAATATGTCATTGCGCCATGCAGTTCCTTGCAAGTCAAATTAAAATTAACACACCGTACTTTGTATATTGTGTTTTATAGTTGTTTCATTCAAAAGGGTAATATTGTGAATGCATCCCAGACCAAGAAGTCTATTTTTGTAGAGGGTTCCAAAGGGGTTAATTGTCATAGAGATGGAAATCTAAATGGCTGTAAACAACACAACTTTATTATCAATTGTACTTGAATATTAACTGTTGTTCAATCAGTGATATTTAGAAAAAAGTATGACACAGGTTCATGAAAACAAGTCAAATTGATATTGAGATTTAGATTGAATGAAACAATTATAAAACACCATATATAAGTTAACTGCAGTAAAATCCAAATATCCAATATAGAAAAAGTACGTGACACGCACTCAGTCCTACTGGTATTTTGGGTCGATACTAAATTTGATAATACTGAAAAAAAATATCATGTTTAACCTATTTAGGAGCACCACTCGGGATTATTTTGGAAGGGAGTTTCCTATATATACGAAGCTGCCTTTAAAAAGGGGAGTCCGGGGATGTCAAAATCTGCAAAATATTGAACCATCAAGAGAAAACTGCTTTTCTATGGAATTGTATGAAGCACTGGATCGTGTTTTAAGTTAGGTCAAAAGGCAGAAGAAAACAGATGTCAACTGTTTAAGGGAGGGCTGTCAATGAATCTGGAAAGTCCAAGAGTTGTAATGTCAAAGTAAAAAGATGTACAATGAAGAGGTGTTATTTAGAAATTAATATGTCGCTTCTACCTACAATAACAGAGCGCTAAATATCCATATCTTTACCAAAAATGTTTCCCTTTTTCTATGAAATTTCATAATTCTATAATAGTGGCAGTCATATTTGAGTAAAATCCAAATTAAGATAGGTCTGACTTCACAGATGAATCATTTTTCTACAATCATACTTTTGGTCCATAGTACGTTTTTTTATATTGATTTTGTGAAGGTTTTAGCCTTATGCTCTACTATTCGTAATAAAGGTCATGTTGACTGCTCTGATTATATATTTTTGTACATCGGAAGATGTATATATATATTTTTTAAGTACGATTAAAACTTCTCGTACTAAATATATGGAATATACCGATTACTTTATTTATCAAATACATTTACCTAGGCCATCATGGTTATGATTTAAAGTGTGAGCTCCTACAGCATCCCATCCCCTGGCTTCATAAACATTACCATCTTCCCCAACCACAAAACTGTAACCAATATCACTCCAGTCTGTTAAAAAATATATCTTAAACATTTTTATCTTTTGTCATAAAAACCTAAAATATCCAATGTTATCCCAATCCTACTATTGAAGACATGCAAAGAGACGGGGGTCTTGAAACATTATGATCAGCTATAACAAAACTTCTTGGATTATTATCCCAGCGTATAAAACACATTGTTATCTTAAAGCACGACAAAAACTATCCAATACAAGTAAAGAAGAAATGTTGATTGATTGATCCCGGGAAAAATATTACTCGATGTTCAAAATGACAGCTTTTTGATGGTATATAAATATAACCCTGCACGGTATTATATATACATATATACCCTAATACGATATATATGGGGTCAGTAAATTCCATATGGGGTGAGAGCGAAAAACGATATGATGGCTTTAGACAAGTGCATGGCCTATCCCAAGTGATCAAGTCTTCAATATTAAGAACTTTCTTCCATTGGTCTATACAAAAACAAATGCCAACTATAACAACTTGTTAGCTTTTAATGTGTTTTCTGCATTTATTTCAATCGTTCATCATCAATTTCTTCGTCTGTTGAAACCTTTCAGATTTTTCCTCAACACCATGATGTTTTTACAAAGGGACGTAACACCACTACTAACCGTGTATTGAAATAAGCCCCGCCTACTAACCCCATATAAAATATACACGGTCTCCACGCGATTGCTTTTAAATCCTAGAAATGTATAGGAGGTAAGATAAAGGTATTTCAAATCCCATCTTTTATGGTAATATTATAGGTTTACAAAGCACAAACATGTCGTCATTCACCTCTTAAACTAACCAAACCTTTAAACAGACTTATTCAGAAGAGATACTGTTGTCAGGTCATTAAGGATGGCATTTTTTGGAATTAATATTGATTCACTCATAGGGTCTTTGCATCGGAAATAAACATATGTATTCTAAAACCAGTTGTTGGCATGGTACGGGTTATGTTCTTCTCGTATATTTTATGATGGTATGATACTAAACCCCTAACGGGAGGGATTGTTCTTAATTTTCATATGATGAAGACATACTCTTTCAATCAGTTTAATGGAGGTCTGGAGCTGGCATGTCAGTAGCTGCTAGTAGGCCTTTGTTAATTTATGTTGATCATTGTCATTTTGCTAAGTTTCTTCTGTTACCTATTCTAACATCGGACTTCTTTTAAACTGAGTTTTACTGTGCGTATTGCTGTTTATTTGTTTATTCTACATTGGCTAGAGGTATAGGAGGAGGGTTGAGATCTCACAAAACATGTTTAACCCCGCCGCATTTTTGCGCCTGTCCCAAGTCAGGAACCTCTGGCCTTTGTTAGTCTTGTATGTTTTTTTCTTAATTTTGGTTCATTCATATGTTTCGGAGTTTAGTGTTACGTCCATTTTCTCTGAACTAGTATACATTTTTGTTTAGGGGCCAGCTAAAGCCTGCCTCCAGGTGCGGGATTTTCTCGCTGTGCTGAAGACCCATTGGTGACCTTGAGCTGTTTTCTGCTCTTTGGTCGAGTTGTTGTCTCTTTGACACATTCCCCGTTTCCATTCTCAACTTTATAGACCGTTATATGCTGATCAAGATTGTTAACGTTCAAGATTATCCTGACTACGAGCCAAATATTCGTTACTCTTTCTCCAAACTTCTACATGTTTGATGGAAAGGCGACAAATGCGAACTTTAGAAGACTTTGGTTAACCATGTCGGTGATTGGACTCACGACCTTTTGCGCTCGAAGCGAACACGCTACCACTAGAAATCGAGGCTGTTAATGAAAAAAGAGCAAATATCATAACATTAAAATTCTCTTCCAGGGGAATCTTTCTGAAATCTATTTAGAATACAAGTTTAAACGTTGTGATTGTATTTACCTAGATGACGGCTTACTTGGTAAGATGCCACGGATTGCAAGATGATAATAATACAGTAATAGATTGATGTTATTTCAACCAATGCAAGTAAAGCAAAAAGGAAGGGCTACTAGTATTTATTTAACTGGACAATGGTATTCTCGCCAATGTGCAGGACAGAAGTTCTTAATTATATTAGGCCCAAGACCACAATTAATGATCCCGCTTTTCGTTGTCCACGAATATAGTTCCTTTTAATTAGAGTGTATTTTTTCTTAATTTTTTTTCTTTCCCTTCCTCACTCATTTCTTAGTTTTTTTTGGGTGGAAATAAAAGAAGAGAGGTGAAATAATCTTTTGGATGTTGTATTTTAACTGATTTTGATATGGAAAGAGTGATTAGGCTAGGTGCAAAAAGGTGATATTTACAGTTTTCGGAACATCTCTTGACTTGTCCATAGGGGTATGGATGTGTATTGGCTAAATTTGTAAGAGTCATTGGTTCAATCTTTCTGAATTTTGGATATATTTTTGGACTAGTACTATACATTATACACACAAAAGATTTGACAAAAATGCAAGGTGCAATTTTTTTAATGAAACAAAACGTTATAAAGAACTAATAGGGGAATTTAATTGTGGTCTGTGGCCTAAGAGGTGAATTCAGGAAATATTGAATTTGTACTTTGACAACTTCCCTGAATGATCTATTGGTATTAATTTGTCAAACTACATGAGAATAAATGATTTCCACTTTTATTTGATAGAAATTTTGTAAAAAAGTGACATTTCAGCCTACATGCCCAAAATTGAACTTTTTCAGTTGTTTCAATATTTTTACAAAAGTAGCATGCTTACTTTCTCTCTGACAGATTTTTCTGGTTTTCTATTTGTGTTTGTGGTATCTAATGTAGATGTTTAACTCATTTTTGAACACTGAACACAAAAAAAAGTAGATAAAAATCAGAATAAGAGTGCAAAATGTGCTGCTTTAATGGTCTTAGTCTAACCGTCAGTATGAAGCAAGTGAAAAATGAGGTTCTATGCACATACAAGTTGAATTCCTTTTAGCAGATTTCACTGAATCTGTATCAAAAGCACTTATTACTGGTTGTTTGACCTTGTCTGTTTCACAGGCTTCCTTTATTTTCTTTTGTTTGATAGCTAGTGGTTAAAATATTGGCCTTTTGAGGCTGAAATTTCATGCCGGTTTTAAAAAGTAAAGTAAATAACTTTGCATCAAATCATACTGTCTACATATATAGTTGAAAGTGACAGTCATGTTACATCCAGGCTCCATGTTTTATCATATCTAAACAAAGATTTAAGCAAAAAGAAGCATATCTCTATCTACCATATCATTTATTTGCTTTTTAATATGCAAATGTGGGGAACGACCTAAATTGACAACCTGTTTTTTTAAGCTTGACATTGCTGAAGACCATTTTATTCACATGTGTTATGCTATTTGAAACTTATATTTCCATTAAAAGTACATTTATAACATGTAAAAGGTGTTTTTATAACTTAACAACTTCAGAAAATTGTGGTAAGTGAAAAATATTACATTTCATATAAGGCCTCGATTCATTTGAAAACGTCTATTTTTTGGCACAGGCTCATATAAAATTTACTTCTGGCCATTTTTTATAAGTCTGAAACATGAAGTATGCTATCTGTTGCTTTTAATAGGTGATAACTTATACATAGAAACATTAAAAAATGTAAGTTTTGGTATATTTTGGTTTTTAGAAGCCCAAATTTGATAGTTGAAATTGTTCTAATTCAACGCCACAATTCAGCACCCAAAGTTCAGATATAAAAAATGCCACATTTTTTATAATTGGTATCATATGGCTTTGAAACTTTGTAAACTGTTTTATAATACACTAAGCTTAAATCATGCCAAGTTTTATTAGAATTGGTCAAGTTTTAGATCCCTAATAGGTGAATTCAGGAAATATTGAATTTGTACTTTGACAACTTCCCTGAATGATCTATTGGTATTAATTTGTCAAACTACATGAGAATAAATGATTTCCACTTTTATTTGATAGAAATTTTGTAAAAAAGTGACATTTCAGCCTACATGCCCAAAATTGAACTTTTTCAGTTGTTTCAATATTTTTACAAAAGTAGCATGCTTACTTTCTCTCTGACAGATTTTTCTGGTTTTCTATTTGTGTTTGTGGTATCTAATGTAGATGTTTAACTCATTTTTGAACACTGAACACAAAAAAAAGTAGATAAAAATCAGAATAAGAGTGCAAAATGTGCTGCTTTAATGGTCTTAGTCTAACCGTCAGTATGAAGCAAGTGAAAAATGAGGTTCTATGCACATACAAGTTGAATTCCTTTTAGCAGATTTCACTGAATCTGTATCAAAAGCACTTATTACTGGTTGTTTGACCTTGTCTGTTTCACAGGCTTCCTTTATTTTCTTTTGTTTGATAGCTAGTGGTTAAAATATTGGCCTTTTGAGGCTGAAATTTCATGCCGGTTTTAAAAAGTAAAGTAAATAACTTTGCATCAAATCATACTGTCTACATATATAGTTGAAAGTGACAGTCATGTTACATCCAGGCTCCATGTTTTATCATATCTAAACAAAGATTTGAGCAAAAAGAAGCATATCTCTATCTACCATATCATTTATTTGCTTTTTAATATGCAAATGTGGGGAACGACCTAAATTGACAACCTGTTTTTTTAAGCTTGACATTGCTGAAGACCATTTTATTCACATATGTTATGCTATTTGAAACTTATATTTCCATTAAAAGTACATTTATAACATGTAAAAGGTGTTTTTATAACTTAACAACTTCAGAAAATTGTGGTAAGTGAAAAATATTACATTTCATATAAGGCCTCGATTCATTTGAAAACGTCTATTTTTTGGCACAGGCTCATATAAAATTTACTTCTGGCCATTTTTTATAAGTCTGAAACATGAAGTATGCTATCTGTTGCTTTTAATAGGTGATAACTTATACATAGAAACATTAAAAAATGTAAGTTTTGGTATATTTTGGTTTTTAGAAGCCCAAATTTGATAGTTGAAATTGTTCTAATTCAACGCCACAATTCAGCACCCAAAGTTCAGATATAAAAAATGCCACATTTTTTATAATTGGTATCATATGGCTTTGAAACTTTGTAAACTGTTTTATAATACACTAAGCTTAAATCATGCCAAGTTTTATTAGAATTGGTCAAGTTTTAGATCCCTAATAGGCCCAAGACCACAATTAATGATCCCGCTTTTCGTTGTCCACGAATATAGTTCCTTTTAATTAGAGTGTATTTTTTCTTAATTTTTTTTCTTTCCCTTCCTCACTCATTTCTTAGTTTTTTTTGGGTGGAAATAAAAGAAGAGAGGTGAAATAATCTTTTGGATGTTGTATTTTAACTGATTTTGATATGGAAAGAGTGATTAGGCTAGGTGCAAAAAGGTGATATTTACAGTTTTCGGAACATCTCTTGACTTGTCCATAGGGGTATGGATGTGTATTGGCTAAATTTGTAAGAGTCATTGGTTCAATCTTTCTGAATTTTGGATATATTTTTGGACTAGTACTATACATTATACACACAAAAGATTTGACAAAAATGCAAGGTGCAATTTTTTTAATGAAACAAAACGTTATAAAGAACTAATAGGGGAATTTAATTGTGGTCTGTGGCCTAAGAGGTGAATTCAGGAAATATTGAATTTGTACTTTGACAACTTCCCTGAATGATCTATTGGTATTAATTTGTCAAACTACATGAGAATAAATGATTTCCACTTTTATTTGATAGAAATTTTGTAAAAAAGTGACATTTCAGCCTACATGCCCAAAATTGAACTTTTTCAGTTGTTTCAATATTTTTACAAAAGTAGCATGCTTACTTTCTCTCTGACAGATTTTTCTGGTTTTCTATTTGTGTTTGTGGTATCTAATGTAGATGTTTAACTCATTTTTGAACACTGAACACAAAAAAAAGTAGATAAAAATCAGAATAAGAGTGCAAAATGTGCTGCTTTAATGGTCTTAGTCTAACCGTCAGTATGAAGCAAGTGAAAAATGAGGTTCTATGCACATACAAGTTGAATTCCTTTTAGCAGATTTCACTGAATCTGTATCAAAAGCACTTATTACTGGTTGTTTGACCTTGTCTGTTTCACAGGCTTCCTTTATTTTCTTTTGTTTGATAGCTAGTGGTTAAAATATTGGCCTTTTGAGGCTGAAATTTCATGCCGGTTTTAAAAAGTAAAGTAAATAACTTTGCATCAAATCATACTGTCTACATATATAGTTGAAAGTGACAGTCATGTTACATCCAGGCTCCATGTTTTATCATATCTAAACAAAGATTTGAGCAAAAAGAAGCATATCTCTATCTACCATATCATTTATTTGCTTTTTAATATGCAAATGTGGGGAACGACCTAAATTGACAACCTGTTTTTTTAAGCTTGACATTGCTGAAGACCATTTTATTCACATGTGTTATGCTATTTGAAACTTATATTTCCATTAAAAGTACATTTATAACATGTAAAAGGTGTTTTTATAACTTAACAACTTCAGAAAATTGTGGTAAGTGAAAAATATTACATTTCATATAAGGCCTCGATTCATTTGAAAACGTCTATTTTTTGGCACAGGCTCATATAAAATTTACTTCTGGCCATTTTTTATAAGTCTGAAACATGAAGTATGCTATCTGTTGCTTTTAATAGGTGATAACTTATACATAGAAACATTAAAAAATGTAAGTTTTGGTATATTTTGGTTTTTAGAAGCCCAAATTTGATAGTTGAAATTGTTCTAATTCAACGCCACAATTCAGCACCCAAAGTTCAGATATAAAAAATGCCACATTTTTTATAATTGGTATCATATGGCTTTGAAACTTTGTAAACTGTTTTATAATACACTAAGCTTAAATCATGCCAAGTTTTATTAGAATTGGTCAAGTTTTAGATCCCTAATAGGCCCAAGACCACAATTAATGATCCCGCTTTTCGTTGTCCACGAATATAGTTCCTTTTAATTAGAGTGTATTTTTTCTTAATTTTTTTTCTTTCCCTTCCTCACTCATTTCTTAGTTTTTTTTGGGTGGAAATAAAAGAAGAGAGGTGAAATAATCTTTTGGATGTTGTATTTTAACTGATTTTGATATGGAAAGAGTGATTAGGCTAGGTGCAAAAAGGTGATATTTACAGTTTTCGGAACATCTCTTGACTTGTCCATAGGGGTATGGATGTGTATTGGCTAAATTTGTAAGAGTCATTGGTTCAATCTTTCTGAATTTTGGATATATTTTTGGACTAGTACTATACATTATACACACAAAAGATTTGACAAAAATGCAAGGTGCAATTTTTTTAATGAAACAAAACGTTATAAAGAACTAATAGGGGAATTTAATTGTGGTCTGTGGCCTAAGAGGTGAATTCAGGAAATATTGAATTTGTACTTTGACAACTTCCCTGAATGATCTATTGGTATTAATTTGTCAAACTACATGAGAATAAATGATTTCCACTTTTATTTGATAGAAATTTTGTAAAAAAGTGACATTTCAGCCTACATGCCCAAAATTGAACTTTTTCAGTTGTTTCAATATTTTTACAAAAGTAGCATGCTTACTTTCTCTCTGACAGATTTTTCTGGTTTTCTATTTGTGTTTGTGGTATCTAATGTAGATGTTTAACTCATTTTTGAACACTGAACACAAAAACAAGTAGATAAAAATCAGAATAAGAGTGCAAAATGTGCTGCTTTAATGGTCTTAGTCTAACCGTCAGTATGAAGCAAGTGAAAAATGAGGTTCTATGCACATACAAGTTGAATTCCTTTTAGCAGATTTCACTGAATCTGTATCAAAAGCACTTATTACTGGTTGTTTGACCTTGTCTGTTTCACAGGCTTCCTTTATTTTCTTTTGTTTGATAGCTAGTGGTTAAAATATTGGCCTTTTGAGGCTGAAATTTCATGCCGGTTTTAAAAAGTAAAGTAAATAACTTTGCATCAAATCATACTGTCTACATATATAGTTGAAAGTGACAGTCATGTTACATCCAGGCTCCATGTTTTATCATATCTAAACAAAGATTTGAGCAAAAAGAAGCATATCTCTATCTACCATATCATTTATTTGCTTTTTAATATGCAAATGTGGGGAACGACCTAAATTGACAACCTGTTTTTTTAAGCTTGACATTGCTGAAGACCATTTTATTCACATGTGTTATGCTATTTGAAACTTATATTTCCATTAAAAGTACATTTATAACATGTAAAAGGTGTTTTTATAACTTAACAACTTCAGAAAATTGTGGTAAGTGAAAAATATTACATTTCATATAAGGCCTCGATTCATTTGAAAACGTCTATTTTTTGGCACAGGCTCATATAAAATTTACTTCTGGCCATTTTTTATAAGTCTGAAACATGAAGTATGCTATCTGTTGCTTTTAATAGGTGATAACTTATACATAGAAACATTAAAAAATGTAAGTTTTGGTATATTTTGGTTTTTAGAAGCCCAAATTTGATAGTTGAAATTGTTCTAATTCAACGCCACAATTCAGCACCCAAAGTTCAGATATAAAAAATGCCACATTTTTTATAATTGGTATCATATGGCTTTGAAACTTTGTAAACTGTTTTATAATACACTAAGCTTAAATCATGCCAAGTTTTATTAGAATTGGTCAAGTTTTAGATCCCTAATAGGCCCAAGACCACAATTAATGATCCCGCTTTTCGTTGTCCACGAATATAGTTCCTTTTAATTAGAGTGTATTTTTTCTTAATTTTTTTTCTTTCCCTTCCTCACTCATTTCTTAGTTTTTTTTGGGTGGAAATAAAAGAAGAGAGGTGAAATAATCTTTTGGATGTTGTATTTTAACTGATTTTGATATGGAAAGAGTGATTAGGCTAGGTGCAAAAAGGTGATATTTACAGTTTTCGGAACATCTCTTGACTTGTCCATAGGGGTATGGATGTGTATTGGCTAAATTTGTAAGAGTCATTGGTTCAATCTTTCTGAATTTTGGATATATTTTTGGACTAGTACTATACATTATACACACAAAAGATTTGACAAAAATGCAAGGTGCAATTTTTTTAATGAAACAAAACGTTATAAAGAACTAATAGGGGAATTTAATTGTGGTCTGTGGCCTAAGAGGTGAATTCAGGAAATATTGAATTTGTACTTTGACAACTTCCCTGAATGATCTATTGGTATTAATTTGTCAAACTACATGAGAATAAATGATTTCCACTTTTATTTGATAGAAATTTTGTAAAAAAGTGACATTTCAGCCTACATGCCCAAAATTGAACTTTTTCAGTTGTTTCAATATTTTTACAAAAGTAGCATGCTTACTTTCTCTCTGACAGATTTTTCTGGTTTTCTATTTGTGTTTGTGGTATCTAATGTAGATGTTTAACTCATTTTTGAACACTGAACACAAAAAAAAGTAGATAAAAATCAGAATAAGAGTGCAAAATGTGCTGCTTTAATGGTCTTAGTCTAACCGTCAGTATGAAGCAAGTGAAAAATGAGGTTCTATGCACATACAAGTTGAATTCCTTTTAGCAGATTTCACTGAATCTGTATCAAAAGCACTTATTACTGGTTGTTTGACCTTGTCTGTTTCACAGGCTTCCTTTATTTTCTTTTGTTTGATAGCTAGTGGTTAAAATATTGGCCTTTTGAGGCTGAAATTTCATGCCGGTTTTAAAAAGTAAAGTAAATAACTTTGCATCAAATCATACTGTCTACATATATAGTTGAAAGTGACAGTCATGTTACATCCAGGCTCCATGTTTTATCATATCTAAACAAAGATTTGAGCAAAAAGAAGCATATCTCTATCTACCATATCATTTATTTGCTTTTTAATATGCAAATGTGGGGAACGACCTAAATTGACAACCTGTTTTTTTAAGCTTGACATTGCTGAAGACCATTTTATTCACATGTGTTATGCTATTTGAAACTTATATTTCCATTAAAAGTACATTTATAACATGTAAAAGGTGTTTTTATAACTTAACAACTTCAGAAAATTGTGGTAAGTGAAAAATATTACATTTCATATAAGGCCTCGATTCATTTGAAAACGTCTATTTTTTGGCACAGGCTCATATAAAATTTACTTCTGGCCATTTTTTATAAGTCTGAAACATGAAGTATGCTATCTGTTGCTTTTAATAGGTGATAACTTATACATAGAAACATTAAAAAATGTAAGTTTTGGTATATTTTGGTTTTTAGAAGCCCAAATTTGATAGTTGAAATTGTTCTAATTCAACGCCACAATTCAGCACCCAAAGTTCAGATATAAAAAATGCCACATTTTTTATAATTGGTATCATATGGCTTTGAAACTTTGTAAACTGTTTTATAATACACTAAGCTTAAATCATGCCAAGTTTTATTAGAATTGGTCAAGTTTTAGATCCCTAATAGGCCCAAGACCACAATTAATGATCCCGCTTTTCGTTGTCCACGAATATAGTTCCTTTTAATTAGAGTGTATTTTTTCTTAATTTTTTTTCTTTCCCTTCCTCACTCATTTCTTAGTTTTTTTTGGGTGGAAATAAAAGAAGAGAGGTGAAATAATCTTTTGGATGTTGTATTTTAACTGATTTTGATATGGAAAGAGTGATTAGGCTAGGTGCAAAAAGGTGATATTTACAGTTTTCGGAACATCTCTTGACTTGTCCATAGGGGTATGGATGTGTATTGGCTAAATTTGTAAGAGTCATTGGTTCAATCTTTCTGAATTTTGGATATATTTTTGGACTAGTACTATACATTATACACACAAAAGATTTGACAAAAATGCAAGGTGCAATTTTTTTAATGAAACAAAACGTTATAAAGAACTAATAGGGGAATTTAATTGTGGTCTGTGGCCTAAGAGGTGAATTCAGGAAATATTGAATTTGTACTTTGACAACTTCCCTGAATGATCTATTGGTATTAATTTGTCAAACTACATGAGAATAAATGATTTCCACTTTTATTTGATAGAAATTTTGTAAAAAAGTGACATTTCAGCCTACATGCCCAAAATTGAACTTTTTCAGTTGTTTCAATATTTTTACAAAAGTAGCATGCTTACTTTCTCTCTGACAGATTTTTCTGGTTTTCTATTTGTGTTTGTGGTATCTAATGTAGATGTTTAACTCATTTTTGAACACTGAACACAAAAAAAAGTAGATAAAAATCAGAATAAGAGTGCAAAATGTGCTGCTTTAATGGTCTTAGTCTAACCGTCAGTATGAAGCAAGTGAAAAATGAGGTTCTATGCACATACAAGTTGAATTCCTTTTAGCAGATTTCACTGAATCTGTATCAAAAGCACTTATTACTGGTTGTTTGACCTTGTCTGTTTCACAGGCTTCCTTTATTTTCTTTTGTTTGATAGCTAGTGGTTAAAATATTGGCCTTTTGAGGCTGAAATTTCATGCCGGTTTTAAAAAGTAAAGTAAATAACTTTGCATCAAATCATACTGTCTACATATATAGTTGAAAGTGACAGTCATGTTACATCCAGGCTCCATGTTTTATCATATCTAAACAAAGATTTGAGCAAAAAGAAGCATATCTCTATCTACCATATCATTTATTTGCTTTTTAATATGCAAATGTGGGGAACGACCTAAATTGACAACCTGTTTTTTTAAGCTTGACATTGCTGAAGACCATTTTATTCACATGTGTTATGCTATTTGAAACTTATATTTCCATTAAAAGTACATTTATAACATGTAAAAGGTGTTTTTATAACTTAACAACTTCAGAAAATTGTGGTAAGTGAAAAATATTACATTTCATATAAGGCCTCGATTCATTTGAAAACGTCTATTTTTTGGCACAGGCTCATATAAAATTTACTTCTGGCCATTTTTTATAAGTCTGAAACATGAAGTATGCTATCTGTTGCTTTTAATAGGTGATAACTTATACATAGAAACATTAAAAAATGTAAGTTTTGGTATATTTTGGTTTTTAGAAGCCCAAATTTGATAGTTGAAATTGTTCTAATTCAACGCCACAATTCAGCACCCAAAGTTCAGATATAAAAAATGCCACATTTTTTATAATTGGTATCATATGGCTTTGAAACTTTGTAAACTGTTTTATAATACACTAAGCTTAAATCATGCCAAGTTTTATTAGAATTGGTCAAGTTTTAGATCCCTAATAGGCCCAAGACCACAATTAATGATCCCGCTTTTCGTTGTCCACGAATATAGTTCCTTTTAATTAGAGTGTATTTTTTCTTAATTTTTTTTCTTTCCCTTCCTCACTCATTTCTTAGTTTTTTTTGGGTGGAAATAAAAGAAGAGAGGTGAAATAATCTTTTGGATGTTGTATTTTAACTGATTTTGATATGGAAAGAGTGATTAGGCTAGGTGCAAAAAGGTGATATTTACAGTTTTCGGAACATCTCTTGACTTGTCCATAGGGGTATGGATGTGTATTGGCTAAATTTGTAAGAGTCATTGGTTCAATCTTTCTGAATTTTGGATATATTTTTGGACTAGTACTATACATTATACACACAAAAGATTTGACAAAAATGCAAGGTGCAATTTTTTTAATGAAACAAAACGTTATAAAGAACTAATAGGGGAATTTAATTGTGGTCTGTGGCCTAAGAGGTGAATTCAGGAAATATTGAATTTGTACTTTGACAACTTCCCTGAATGATCTATTGGTATTAATTTGTCAAACTACATGAGAATAAATGATTTCCACTTTTATTTGATAGAAATTTTGTAAAAAAGTGACATTTCAGCCTACATGCCCAAAATTGAACTTTTTCAGTTGTTTCAATATTTTTACAAAAGTAGCATGCTTACTTTCTCTCTGACAGATTTTTCTGGTTTTCTATTTGTGTTTGTGGTATCTAATGTAGATGTTTAACTCATTTTTGAACACTGAACACAAAAAAAAGTAGATAAAAATCAGAATAAGAGTGCAAAATGTGCTGCTTTAATGGTCTTAGTCTAACCGTCAGTATGAAGCAAGTGAAAAATGAGGTTCTATGCACATACAAGTTGAATTCCTTTTAGCAGATTTCACTGAATCTGTATCAAAAGCACTTATTACTGGTTGTTTGACCTTGTCTGTTTCACAGGCTTCCTTTATTTTCTTTTGTTTGATAGCTAGTGGTTAAAATATTGGCCTTTTGAGGCTGAAATTTCATGCCGGTTTTAAAAAGTAAAGTAAATAACTTTGCATCAAATCATACTGTCTACATATATAGTTGAAAGTGACAGTCATGTTACATCCAGGCTCCATGTTTTATCATATCTAAACAAAGATTTGAGCAAAAAGAAGCATATCTCTATCTACCATATCATTTATTTGCTTTTTAATATGCAAATGTGGGGAACGACCTAAATTGACAACCTGTTTTTTTAAGCTTGACATTGCTGAAGACCATTTTATTCACATGTGTTATGCTATTTGAAACTTATATTTCCATTAAAAGTACATTTATAACATGTAAAAGGTGTTTTTATAACTTAACAACTTCAGAAAATTGTGGTAAGTGAAAAATATTACATTTCATATAAGGCCTCGATTCATTTGAAAACGTCTATTTTTTGGCACAGGCTCATATAAAATTTACTTCTGGCCATTTTTTATAAGTCTGAAACATGAGTTATGCTATCTGTTGCTTTTAATAGGTGATAACTTATACATAGAAACATTAAAAAATGTAAGTTTTGGTATATTTTGGTTTTTAGAAGCCCAAATTTGATAGTTGAAATTGTTCTAATTCAACGCCACAATTCAGCACCCAAAGTTCAGATATAAAAAATGCCACATTTTTTATAATTGGTATCATATGGCTTTGAAACTTTGTAAACTGTTTTATAATACACTAAGCTTAAATCATGCCAAGTTTTATTAGAATTGGTCAAGTTTTAGATCCCTAATAGGCCCAAGACCACAATTAATGATCCCGCTTTTCGTTGTCCACGAATATAGTTCCTTTTAATTAGAGTGTATTTTTTCTTAATTTTTTTTCTTTCCCTTCCTCACTCATTTCTTAGTTTTTTTTGGGTGGAAATAAAAGAAGAGAGGTGAAATAATCTTTTGGATGTTGTATTTTAACTGATTTTGATATGGAAAGAGTGATTAGGCTAGGTGCAAAAAGGTGATATTTACAGTTTTCGGAACATCTCTTGACTTGTCCATAGGGGTATGGATGTGTATTGGCTAAATTTGTAAGAGTCATTGGTTCAATCTTTCTGAATTTTGGATATATTTTTGGACTAGTACTATACATTATACACACAAAAGATTTGACAAAAATGCAAGGTGCAATTTTTTTAATGAAACAAAACGTTATAAAGAACTAATAGGGGAATTTAATTGTGGTCTGTGGCCTAAGAGGTGAATTCAGGAAATATTGAATTTGTACTTTGACAACTTCCCTGAATGATCTATTGGTATTAATTTGTCAAACTACATGAGAATAAATGATTTCCACTTTTATTTGATAGAAATTTTGTAAAAAAGTGACATTTCAGCCTACATGCCCAAAATTGAACTTTTTCAGTTGTTTCAATATTTTTACAAAAGTAGCATGCTTACTTTCTCTCTGACAGATTTTTCTGGTTTTCTATTTGTGTTTGTGGTATCTAATGTAGATGTTTAACTCATTTTTGAACACTGAACACAAAAAAAAGTAGATAAAAATCAGAATAAGAGTGCAAAATGTGCTGCTTTAATGGTCTTAGTCTAACCGTCAGTATGAAGCAAGTGAAAAATGAGGTTCTATGCACATACAAGTTGAATTCCTTTTAGCAGATTTCACTGAATCTGTATCAAAAGCACTTATTACTGGTTGTTTGACCTTGTCTGTTTCACAGGCTTCCTTTATTTTCTTTTGTTTGATAGCTAGTGGTTAAAATATTGGCCTTTTGAGGCTGAAATTTCATGCCGGTTTTAAAAAGTAAAGTAAATAACTTTGCATCAAATCATACTGTCTACATATATAGTTGAAAGTGACAGTCATGTTACATCCAGGCTCCATGTTTTATCATATCTAAACAAAGATTTGAGCAAAAAGAAGCATATCTCTATCTACCATATCATTTATTTGCTTTTTAATATGCAAATGTGGGGAACGACCTAAATTGACAACCTGTTTTTTTAAGCTTGACATTGCTGAAGACCATTTTATTCACATGTGTTATGCTATTTGAAACTTATATTTCCATTAAAAGTACATTTATAACATGTAAAAGGTGTTTTTATAACTTAACAACTTCAGAAAATTGTGGTAAGTGAAAAATATTACATTTCATATAAGGCCTCGATTCATTTGAAAACGTCTATTTTTTGGCACAGGCTCATATAAAATTTACTTCTGGCCATTTTTTATAAGTCTGAAACATGAAGTATGCTATCTGTTGCTTTTAATAGGTGATAACTTATACATAGAAACATTAAAAAATGTAAGTTTTGGTATATTTTGGTTTTTAGAAGCCCAAATTTGATAGTTGAAATTGTTCTAATTCAACGCCACAATTCAGCACCCAAAGTTCAGATATAAAAAATGCCACATTTTTTATAATTGGTATCATATGGCTTTGAAACTTTGTAAACTGTTTTATAATACACTAAGCTTAAATCATGCCAAGTTTTATTAGAATTGGTCAAGTTTTAGATCCCTAATAGGCCCAAGACCACAATTAATGATCCCGCTTTTCGTTGTCCACGAATATAGTTCCTTTTAATTAGAGTGTATTTTTTCTTAATTTTTTTTCTTTCCCTTCCTCACTCATTTCTTAGTTTTTTTTGGGTGGAAATAAAAGAAGAGAGGTGAAATAATCTTTTGGATGTTGTATTTTAACTGATTTTGATATGGAAAGAGTGATTAGGCTAGGTGCAAAAAGGTGATATTTACAGTTTTCGGAACATCTCTTGACTTGTCCATAGGGGTATGGATGTGTATTGGCTAAATTTGTAAGAGTCATTGGTTCAATCTTTCTGAATTTTGGATATATTTTTGGACTAGTACTATACATTATACACACAAAAGATTTGACAAAAATGCAAGGTGCAATTTTTTTAATGAAACAAAACGTTATAAAGAACTAATAGGGGAATTTAATTGTGGTCTGTGGCCTAAGAGGTGAATTCAGGAAATATTGAATTTGTACTTTGACAACTTCCCTGAATGATCTATTGGTATTAATTTGTCAAACTACATGAGAATAAATGATTTCCACTTTTATTTGATAGAAATTTTGTAAAAAAGTGACATTTCAGCCTACATGCCCAAAATTGAACTTTTTCAGTTGTTTCAATATTTTTACAAAAGTAGCATGCTTACTTTCTCTCTGACAGATTTTTCTGGTTTTCTATTTGTGTTTGTGGTATCTAATGTAGATGTTTAACTCATTTTTGAACACTGAACACAAAAACAAGTAGATAAAAATCAGAATAAGAGTGCAAAATGTGCTGCTTTAATGGTCTTAGTCTAACCGTCAGTATGAAGCAAGTGAAAAATGAGGTTCTATGCACATACAAGTTGAATTCCTTTTAGCAGATTTCACTGAATCTGTATCAAAAGCACTTATTACTGGTTGTTTGACCTTGTCTGTTTCACAGGCTTCCTTTATTTTCTTTTGTTTGATAGCTAGTGGTTAAAATATTGGCCTTTTGAGGCTGAAATTTCATGCCGGTTTTAAAAAGTAAAGTAAATAACTTTGCATCAAATCATACTGTCTACATATATAGTTGAAAGTGACAGTCATGTTACATCCAGGCTCCATGTTTTATCATATCTAAACAAAGATTTGAGCAAAAAGAAGCATATCTCTATCTACCATATCATTTATTTGCTTTTTAATATGCAAATGTGGGGAACGACCTAAATTGACAACCTGTTTTTTTAAGCTTGACATTGCTGAAGACCATTTTATTCACATGTGTTATGCTATTTGAAACTTATATTTCCATTAAAAGTACATTTATAACATGTAAAAGGT
Organism: Mytilus californianus; assembly: GCF_021869535.1. Classification (NCBI taxonomy): domain Eukaryota; kingdom Metazoa; phylum Mollusca; class Bivalvia; order Mytilida; family Mytilidae; genus Mytilus; species Mytilus californianus. The sequence goes on from NW_026262668.1 coordinate 93,294,287, forward strand.
GTTTTTATAACTTAACAACTTCAGAAAATTGTGGTAAGTGAAAAATATTACATTTCATATAAGGCCTCGATTCATTTGAAAACGTCTATTTTTTGGCACAGGCTCATATAAAATTTACTTCTGGCCATTTTTTATAAGTCTGAAACATGAAGTATGCTATCTGTTGCTTTTAATAGGTGATAACTTATACATAGAAACATTAAAAAATGTAAGTTTTGGTATATTTTGGTTTTTAGAAGCCCAAATTTGATAGTTGAAATTGTTCTAATTCAACGCCACAATTCAGCACCCAAAGTTCAGATATAAAAAATGCCACATTTTTTATAATTGGTATCATATGGCTTTGAAACTTTGTAAACTGTTTTATAATACACTAAGCTTAAATCATGCCAAGTTTTATTAGAATTGGTCAAGTTTTAGATCCCTAATAGGCCCAAGACCACAATTAATGATCCCGCTTTTCGTTGTCCACGAATATAGTTCCTTTTAATTAGAGTGTATTTTTTCTTAATTTTTTTTCTTTCCCTTCCTCACTCATTTCTTAGTTTTTTTTGGGTGGAAATAAAAGAAGAGAGGTGAAATAATCTTTTGGATGTTGTATTTTAACTGATTTTGATATGGAAAGAGTGATTAGGCTAGGTGCAAAAAGGTGATATTTACAGTTTTCGGAACATCTCTTGACTTGTCCATAGGGGTATGGATGTGTATTGGCTAAATTTGTAAGAGTCATTGGTTCAATCTTTCTGAATTTTGGATATATTTTTGGACTAGTACTATACATTATACACACAAAAGATTTGACAAAAATGCAAGGTGCAATTTTTTTAATGAAACAAAACGTTATAAAGAACTAATAGGGGAATTTAATTGTGGTCTGTGGCCTAAGAGGTGAATTCAGGAAATATTGAATTTGTACTTTGACAACTTCCCTGAATGATCTATTGGTATTAATTTGTCAAACTACATGAGAATAAATGATTTCCACTTTTATTTGATAGAAATTTTGTAAAAAAGTGACATTTCAGCCTACATGCCCAAAATTGAACTTTTTCAGTTGTTTCAATATTTTTACAAAAGTAGCATGCTTACTTTCTCTCTGACAGATTTTTCTGGTTTTCTATTTGTGTTTGTGGTATCTAATGTAGATGTTTAACTCATTTTTGAACACTGAACACAAAAAAAAGTAGATAAAAATCAGAATAAGAGTGCAAAATGTGCTGCTTTAATGGTCTTAGTCTAACCGTCAGTATGAAGCAAGTGAAAAATGAGGTTCTATGCACATACAAGTTGAATTCCTTTTAGCAGATTTCACTGAATCTGTATCAAAAGCACTTATTACTGGTTGTTTGACCTTGTCTGTTTCACAGGCTTCCTTTATTTTCTTTTGTTTGATAGCTAGTGGTTAAAATATTGGCCTTTTGAGGCTGAAATTTCATGCCGGTTTTAAAAAGTAAAGTAAATAACTTTGCATCAAATCATACTGTCTACATATATAGTTGAAAGTGACAGTCATGTTACATCCAGGCTCCATGTTTTATCATATCTAAACAAAGATTTGAGCAAAAAGAAGCATATCTCTATCTACCATATCATTTATTTGCTTTTTAATATGCAAATGTGGGGAACGACCTAAATTGACAACCTGTTTTTTTAAGCTTGACATTGCTGAAGACCATTTTATTCACATGTGTTATGCTATTTGAAACTTATATTTCCATTAAAAGTACATTTATAACATGTAAAAGGTGTTTTTATAACTTAACAACTTCAGAAAATTGTGGTAAGTGAAAAATATTACATTTCATATAAGGCCTCGATTCATTTGAAAACGTCTATTTTTTGGCACAGGCTCATATAAAATTTACTTCTGGCCATTTTTTATAAGTCTGAAACATGAAGTATGCTATCTGTTGCTTTTAATAGGTGATAACTTATACATAGAAACATTAAAAAATGTAAGTTTTGGTATATTTTGGTTTTTAGAAGCCCAAATTTGATAGTTGAAATTGTTCTAATTCAACGCCACAATTCAGCACCCAAAGTTCAGATATAAAAAATGCCACATTTTTTATAATTGGTATCATATGGCTTTGAAACTTTGTAAACTGTTTTATAATACACTAAGCTTAAATCATGCCAAGTTTTATTAGAATTGGTCAAGTTTTAGATCCCTAATAGGCCCAAGACCACAATTAATGATCCCGCTTTTCGTTGTCCACGAATATAGTTCCTTTTAATTAGAGTGTATTTTTTCTTAATTTTTTTTCTTTCCCTTCCTCACTCATTTCTTAGTTTTTTTTGGGTGGAAATAAAAGAAGAGAGGTGAAATAATCTTTTGGATGTTGTATTTTAACTGATTTTGATATGGAAAGAGTGATTAGGCTAGGTGCAAAAAGGTGATATTTACAGTTTTCGGAACATCTCTTGACTTGTCCATAGGGGTATGGATGTGTATTGGCTAAATTTGTAAGAGTCATTGGTTCAATCTTTCTGAATTTTGGATATATTTTTGGACTAGTACTATACATTATACACACAAAAGATTTGACAAAAATGCAAGGTGCAATTTTTTTAATGAAACAAAACGTTATAAAGAACTAATAGGGGAATTTAATTGTGGTCTGTGGCCTAAGAGGTGAATTCAGGAAATATTGAATTTGTACTTTGACAACTTCCCTGAATGATCTATTGGTATTAATTTGTCAAACTACATGAGAATAAATGATTTCCACTTTTATTTGATAGAAATCTTGTAAAAAAGTGACATTTCAGCCTACATGCCCAAAATTGAACTTTTTCAGTTGTTTCAATATTTTTACAAAAGTAGCATGCTTACTTTCTCTCTGACAGATTTTTCTGGTTTTCTATTTGTGTTTGTGGTATCTAATGTAGATGTTTAACTCATTTTTGAACACTGAACACAAAAAAAAGTAGATAAAAATCAGAATAAGAGTGCAAAATGTGCTGCTTTAATGGTCTTAGTCTAACCGTCAGTATGAAGCAAGTGAAAAATGAGGTTCTATGCACATACAAGTTGAATTCCTTTTAGCAGATTTCACTGAATCTGTATCAAAAGCACTTATTACTGGTTGTTTGACCTTGTCTGTTTCACAGGCTTCCTTTATTTTCTTTTGTTTGATAGCTAGTGGTTAAAATATTGGCCTTTTGAGGCTGAAATTTCATGCCGGTTTTAAAAAGTAAAGTAAATAACTTTGCATCAAATCATACTGTCTACATATATAGTTGAAAGTGACAGTCATGTTACATCCAGGCTCCATGTTTTATCATATCTAAACAAAGATTTGAGCAAAAAGAAGCATATCTCTATCTACCATATCATTTATTTGCTTTTTAATATGCAAATGTGGGGAACGACCTAAATTGACAACCTGTTTTTTTAAGCTTGACATTGCTGAAGACCATTTTATTCACATGTGTTATGCTATTTGAAACTTATATTTCCATTAAAAGTACATTTATAACATGTAAAAGGTGTTTTTATAACTTAACAACTTCAGAAAATTGTGGTAAGTGAAAAATATTACATTTCATATAAGGCCTCGATTCATTTGAAAACGTCTATTTTTTGGCACAGGCTCATATAAAATTTACTTCTGGCCATTTTTTATAAGTCTGAAACATGAAGTATGCTATCTGTTGCTTTTAATAGGTGATAACTTATACATAGAAACATTAAAAAATGTAAGTTTTGGTATATTTTGGTTTTTAGAAGCCCAAATTTGATAGTTGAAATTGTTCTAATTCAACGCCACAATTCAGCACCCAAAGTTCAGATATAAAAAATGCCACATTTTTTATAATTGGTATCATATGGCTTTGAAACTTTGTAAACTGTTTTATAATACACTAAGCTTAAATCATGCCAAGTTTTATTAGAATTGGTCAAGTTTTAGATCCCTAATAGGCCCAAGACCACAATTAATGATCCCGCTTTTCGTTGTCCACGAATATAGTTCCTTTTAATTAGAGTGTATTTTTTCTTAATTTTTTTTCTTTCCCTTCCTCACTCATTTCTTAGTTTTTTTTGGGTGGAAATAAAAGAAGAGAGGTGAAATAATCTTTTGGATGTTGTATTTTAACTGATTTTGATATGGAAAGAGTGATTAGGCTAGGTGCAAAAAGGTGATATTTACAGTTTTCGGAACATCTCTTGACTTGTCCATAGGGGTATGGATGTGTATTGGCTAAATTTGTAAGAGTCATTGGTTCAATCTTTCTGAATTTTGGATATATTTTTGGACTAGTACTATACATTATACACACAAAAGATTTGACAAAAATGCAAGGTGCAATTTTTTTAATGAAACAAAACGTTATAAAGAACTAATAGGGGAATTTAATTGTGGTCTGTGGCCTAAGAGGTGAATTCAGGAAATATTGAATTTGTACTTTGACAACTTCCCTGAATGATCTATTGGTATTAATTTGTCAAACTACATGAGAATAAATGATTTCCACTTTTATTTGATAGAAATTTTGTAAAAAAGTGACATTTCAGCCTACATGCCCAAAATTGAACTTTTTCAGTTGTTTCAATATTTTTACAAAAGTAGCATGCTTACTTTCTCTCTGACAGATTTTTCTGGTTTTCTATTTGTGTTTGTGGTATCTAATGTAGATGTTTAACTCATTTTTGAACACTGAACACAAAAAAAAGTAGATAAAAATCAGAATAAGAGTGCAAAATGTGCTGCTTTAATGGTCTTAGTCTAACCGTCAGTATGAAGCAAGTGAAAAATGAGGTTCTATGCACATACAAGTTGAATTCCTTTTAGCAGATTTCACTGAATCTGTATCAAAAGCACTTATTACTGGTTGTTTGACCTTGTCTGTTTCACAGGCTTCCTTTATTTTCTTTTGTTTGATAGCTAGTGGTTAAAATATTGGCCTTTTGAGGCTGAAATTTCATGCCGGTTTTAAAAAGTAAAGTAAATAACTTTGCATCAAATCATACTGTCTACATATATAGTTGAAAGTGACAGTCATGTTACATCCAGGCTCCATGTTTTATCATATCTAAACAAAGATTTGAGCAAAAAGAAGCATATCTCTATCTACCATATCATTTATTTGCTTTTTAATATGCAAATGTGGGGAACGACCTAAATTGACAACCTGTTTTTTTAAGCTTGACATTGCTGAAGACCATTTTATTCACATGTGTTATGCTATTTGAAACTTATATTTCCATTAAAAGTACATTTATAACATGTAAAAGGTGTTTTTATAACTTAACAACTTCAGAAAATTGTGGTAAGTGAAAAATATTACATTTCATATAAGGCCTCGATTCATTTGAAAACGTCTATTTTTTGGCACAGGCTCATATAAAATTTACTTCTGGCCATTTTTTATAAGTCTGAAACATGAGTTATGCTATCTGTTGCTTTTAATAGGTGATAACTTATACATAGAAACATTAAAAAATGTAAGTTTTGGTATATTTTGGTTTTTAGAAGCCCAAATTTGATAGTTGAAATTGTTCTAATTCAACGCCACAATTCAGCACCCAAAGTTCAGATATAAAAAATGCCACATTTTTTATAATTGGTATCATATGGCTTTGAAACTTTGTAAACTGTTTTATAATACACTAAGCTTAAATCATGCCAAGTTTTATTAGAATTGGTCAAGTTTTAGATCCCTAATAGGCCCAAGACCACAATTAATGATCCCGCTTTTCGTTGTCCACGAATATAGTTCCTTTTAATTAGAGTGTATTTTTTCTTAATTTTTTTTCTTTCCCTTCCTCACTCATTTCTTAGTTTTTTTTGGGTGGAAATAAAAGAAGAGAGGTGAAATAATCTTTTGGATGTTGTATTTTAACTGATTTTGATATGGAAAGAGTGATTAGGCTAGGTGCAAAAAGGTGATATTTACAGTTTTCGGAACATCTCTTGACTTGTCCATAGGGGTATGGATGTGTATTGGCTAAATTTGTAAGAGTCATTGGTTCAATCTTTCTGAATTTTGGATATATTTTTGGACTAGTACTATACATTATACACACAAAAGATTTGACAAAAATGCAAGGTGCAATTTTTTTAATGAAACAAAACGTTATAAAGAACTAATAGGGGAATTTAATTGTGGTCTGTGGCCTAAGAGGTGAATTCAGGAAATATTGAATTTGTACTTTGACAACTTCCCTGAATGATCTATTGGTATTAATTTGTCAAACTACATGAGAATAAATGATTTCCACTTTTATTTGATAGAAATTTTGTAAAAAAGTGACATTTCAGCCTACATGCCCAAAATTGAACTTTTTCAGTTGTTTCAATATTTTTACAAAAGTAGCATGCTTACTTTCTCTCTGACAGATTTTTCTGGTTTTCTATTTGTGTTTGTGGTATCTAATGTAGATGTTTAACTCATTTTTGAACACTGAACACAAAAAAAAGTAGATAAAAATCAGAATAAGAGTGCAAAATGTGCTGCTTTAATGGTCTTAGTCTAACCGTCAGTATGAAGCAAGTGAAAAATGAGGTTCTATGCACATACAAGTTGAATTCCTTTTAGCAGATTTCACTGAATCTGTATCAAAAGCACTTATTACTGGTTGTTTGACCTTGTCTGTTTCACAGGCTTCCTTTATTTTCTTTTGTTTGATAGCTAGTGGTTAAAATATTGGCCTTTTGAGGCTGAAATTTCATGCCGGTTTTAAAAAGTAAAGTAAATAACTTTGCATCAAATCATACTGTCTACATATATAGTTGAAAGTGACAGTCATGTTACATCCAGGCTCCATGTTTTATCATATCTAAACAAAGATTTGAGCAAAAAGAAGCATATCTCTATCTACCATATCATTTATTTGCTTTTTAATATGCAAATGTGGGGAACGACCTAAATTGACAACCTGTTTTTTTAAGCTTGACATTGCTGAAGACCATTTTATTCACATGTGTTATGCTATTTGAAACTTATATTTCCATTAAAAGTACATTTATAACATGTAAAAGGTGTTTTTATAACTTAACAACTTCAGAAAATTGTGGTAAGTGAAAAATATTACATTTCATATAAGGCCTCGATTCATTTGAAAACGTCTATTTTTTGGCACAGGCTCATATAAAATTTACTTCTGGCCATTTTTTATAAGTCTGAAACATGAGTTATGCTATCTGTTGCTTTTAATAGGTGATAACTTATACATAGAAACATTAAAAAATGTAAGTTTTGGTATATTTTGGTTTTTAGAAGCCCAAATTTGATAGTTGAAATTGTTCTAATTCAACGCCACAATTCAGCACCCAAAGTTCAGATATAAAAAATGCCACATTTTTTATAATTGGTATCATATGGCTTTGAAACTTTGTAAACTGTTTTATAATACACTAAGCTTAAATCATGCCAAGTTTTATTAGAATTGGTCAAGTTTTAGATCCCTAATAGGCCCAAGACCACAATTAATGATCCCGCTTTTCGTTGTCCACGAATATAGTTCCTTTTAATTAGAGTGTATTTTTTCTTAATTTTTTTTCTTTCCCTTCCTCACTCATTTCTTAGTTTTTTTTGGGTGGAAATAAAAGAAGAGAGGTGAAATAATCTTTTGGATGTTGTATTTTAACTGATTTTGATATGGAAAGAGTGATTAGGCTAGGTGCAAAAAGGTGATATTTACAGTTTTCGGAACATCTCTTGACTTGTCCATAGGGGTATGGATGTGTATTGGCTAAATTTGTAAGAGTCATTGGTTCAATCTTTCTGAATTTTGGATATATTTTTGGACTAGTACTATACATTATACACACAAAAGATTTGACAAAAATGCAAGGTGCAATTTTTTTAATGAAACAAAACGTTATAAAGAACTAATAGGGGAATTTAATTGTGGTCTGTGGCCTAAGAGGTGAATTCAGGAAATATTGAATTTGTACTTTGACAACTTCCCTGAATGATCTATTGGTATTAATTTGTCAAACTACATGAGAATAAATGATTTCCACTTTTATTTGATAGAAATTTTGTAAAAAAGTGACATTTCAGCCTACATGCCCAAAATTGAACTTTTTCAGTTGTTTCAATATTTTTACAAAAGTAGCATGCTTACTTTCTCTCTGACAGATTTTTCTGGTTTTCTATTTGTGTTTGTGGTATCTAATGTAGATGTTTAACTCATTTTTGAACACTGAACACAAAAAAAAGTAGATAAAAATCAGAATAAGAGTGCAAAATGTGCTGCTTTAATGGTCTTAGTCTAACCGTCAGTATGAAGCAAGTGAAAAATGAGGTTCTATGCACATACAAGTTGAATTCCTTTTAGCAGATTTCACTGAATCTGTATCAAAAGCACTTATTACTGGTTGTTTGACCTTGTCTGTTTCACAGGCTTCCTTTATTTTCTTTTGTTTGATAGCTAGTGGTTAAAATATTGGCCTTTTGAGGCTGAAATTTCATGCCGGTTTTAAAAAGTAAAGTAAATAACTTTGCATCAAATCATACTGTCTACATATAAAGTTGAAAGTGACAGTCATGTTACATCCAGGCTCCATGTTTTATCATATCTAAACAAAGATTTGAGCAAAAAGAAGCATATCTCTATCTACCATATCATTTATTTGCTTTTTAATATGCAAATGTGGGGAACGACCTAAATTGACAACCTGTTTTTTTAAGCTTGACATTGCTGAAGACCATTTTATTCACATGTGTTATGCTATTTGAAACTTATATTTCCATTAAAAGTACATTTATAACATGTAAAAGGTGTTTTTATAACTTAACAACTTCAGAAAATTGTGGTAAGTGAAAAATATTACATTTCATATAAGGCCTCGATTCATTTGAAAACGTCTATTTTTTGGCACAGGCTCATATAAAATTTACTTCTGGCCATTTTTTATAAGTCTGAAACATGAAGTATGCTATCTGTTGCTTTTAATAGGTGATAACTTATACATAGAAACATTAAAAAATGTAAGTTTTGGTATATTTTGGTTTTTAGAAGCCCAAATTTGATAGTTGAAATTGTTCTAATTCAACGCCACAATTCAGCACCCAAAGTTCAGATATAAAAAATGCCACATTTTTTATAATTGGTATCATATGGCTTTGAAACTTTGTAAACTGTTTTATAATACACTAAGCTTAAATCATGCCAAGTTTTATTAGAATTGGTCAAGTTTTAGATCCCTAATAGGCCCAAGACCACAATTAATGATCCCGCTTTTCGTTGTCCACGAATATAGTTCCTTTTAATTAGAGTGTATTTTTTCTTAATTTTTTTTCTTTCCCTTCCTCACTCATTTCTTAGTTTTTTTTGGGTGGAAATAAAAGAAGAGAGGTGAAATAATCTTTTGGATGTTGTATTTTAACTGATTTTGATATGGAAAGAGTGATTAGGCTAGGTGCAAAAAGGTGATATTTACAGTTTTCGGAACATCTCTTGACTTGTCCATAGGGGTATGGATGTGTATTGGCTAAATTTGTAAGAGTCATTGGTTCAATCTTTCTGAATTTTGGATATATTTTTGGACTAGTACTATACATTATACACACAAAAGATTTGACAAAAATGCAAGGTGCAATTTTTTTAATGAAACAAAACGTTATAAAGAACTAATAGGGGAATTTAATTGTGGTCTGTGGCCTAAGAGGTGAATTCAGGAAATATTGAATTTGTACTTTGACAACTTCCCTGAATGATCTATTGGTATTAATTTGTCAAACTACATGAGAATAAATGATTTCCACTTTTATTTGATAGAAATTTTGTAAAAAAGTGACATTTCAGCCTACATGCCCAAAATTGAACTTTTTCAGTTGTTTCAATATTTTTACAAAAGTAGCATGCTTACTTTCTCTCTGACAGATTTTTCTGGTTTTCTATTTGTGTTTGTGGTATCTAATGTAGATGTTTAACTCATTTTTGAACACTGAACACAAAAAAAAGTAGATAAAAATCAGAATAAGAGTGCAAAATGTGCTGCTTTAATGGTCTTAGTCTAACCGTCAGTATGAAGCAAGTGAAAAATGAGGTTCTATGCACATACAAGTTGAATTCCTTTTAGCAGATTTCACTGAATCTGTATCAAAAGCACTTATTACTGGTTGTTTGACCTTGTCTGTTTCACAGGCTTCCTTTATTTTCTTTTGTTTGATAGCTAGTGGTTAAAATATTGGCCTTTTGAGGCTGAAATTTCATGCCGGTTTTAAAAAGTAAAGTAAATAACTTTGCATCAAATCATACTGTCTACATATATAGTTGAAAGTGACAGTCATGTTACATCCAGGCTCCATGTTTTATCATATCTAAACAAAGATTTGAGCAAAAAGAAGCATATCTCTATCTACCATATCATTTATTTGCTTTTTAATATGCAAATGTGGGGAACGACCTAAATTGACAACCTGTTTTTTTAAGCTTGACATTGCTGAAGACCATTTTATTCACATGTGTTATGCTATTTGAAACTTATATTTCCATTAAAAGTACATTTATAACATGTAAAAGGTGTTTTTATAACTTAACAACTTCAGAAAATTGTGGTAAGTGAAAAATATTACATTTCATATAAGGCCTCGATTCATTTGAAAACGTCTATTTTTTGGCACAGGCTCATATAAAATTTACTTCTGGCCATTTTTTATAAGTCTGAAACATGAGTTATGCTATCTGTTGCTTTTAATAGGTGATAACTTATACATAGAAACATTAAAAAATGTAAGTTTTGGTATATTTTGGTTTTTAGAAGCCCAAATTTGATAGTTGAAATTGTTCTAATTCAACGCCACAATTCAGCACCCAAAGTTCAGATATAAAAAATGCCACATTTTTTATAATTGGTATCATATGGCTTTGAAACTTTGTAAACTGTTTTATAATACACTAAGCTTAAATCATGCCAAGTTTTATTAGAATTGGTCAAGTTTTAGATCCCTAATAGGCCCAAGACCACAATTAATGATCCCGCTTTTCGTTGTCCACGAATATAGTTCCTTTTAATTAGAGTGTATTTTTTCTTAATTTTTTTTCTTTCCCTTCCTCACTCATTTCTTAGTTTTTTTTGGGTGGAAATAAAAGAAGAGAGGTGAAATAATCTTTTGGATGTTGTATTTTAACTGATTTTGATATGGAAAGAGTGATTAGGCTAGGTGCAAAAAGGTGATATTTACAGTTTTCGGAACATCTCTTGACTTGTCCATAGGGGTATGGATGTGTATTGGCTAAATTTGTAAGAGTCATTGGTTCAATCTTTCTGAATTTTGGATATATTTTTGGACTAGTACTATACATTATACACACAAAAGATTTGACAAAAATGCAAGGTGCAATTTTTTTAATGAAACAAAACGTTATAAAGAACTAATAGGGGAATTTAATTGTGGTCTGTGGCCTAAGAGGTGAATTCAGGAAATATTGAATTTGTACTTTGACAACTTCCCTGAATGATCTATTGGTATTAATTTGTCAAACTACATGAGAATAAATGATTTCCACTTTTATTTGATAGAAATTTTGTAAAAAAGTGACATTTCAGCCTACATGCCCAAAATTGAACTTTTTCAGTTGTTTCAATATTTTTACAAAAGTAGCATGCTTACTTTCTCTCTGACAGATTTTTCTGGTTTTCTATTTGTGTTTGTGGTATCTAATGTAGATGTTTAACTCATTTTTGAACACTGAACACAAAAAAAAGTAGATAAAAATCAGAATAAGAGTGCAAAATGTGCTGCTTTAATGGTCTTAGTCTAACCGTCAGTATGAAGCAAGTGAAAAATGAGGTTCTATGCACATACAAGTTGAATTCCTTTTAGCAGATTTCACTGAATCTGTATCAAAAGCACTTATTACTGGTTGTTTGACCTTGTCTGTTTCACAGGCTTCCTTTATTTTCTTTTGTTTGATAGCTAGTGGTTAAAATATTGGCCTTTTGAGGCTGAAATTTCATGCCGGTTTTAAAAAGTAAAGTAAATAACTTTGCATCAAATCATACTGTCTACATATAAAGTTGAAAGTGACAGTCATGTTACATCCAGGCTCCATGTTTTATCATATCTAAACAAAGATTTGAGCAAAAAGAAGCATATCTCTATCTACCATATCATTTATTTGCTTTTTAATATGCAAATGTGGGGAACGACCTAAATTGACAACCTGTTTTTTTAAGCTTGACATTGCTGAAGACCATTTTATTCACATGTGTTATGCTATTTGAAACTTATATTTCCATTAAAAGTACATTTATAACATGTAAAAGGTGTTTTTATAACTTAACAACTTCAGAAAATTGTGGTAAGTGAAAAATATTACATTTCATATAAGGCCTCGATTCATTTGAAAACGTCTATTTTTTGGCACAGGCTCATATAAAATTTACTTCTGGCCATTTTTTATAAGTCTGAAACATGAAGTATGCTATCTGTTGCTTTTAATAGGTGATAACTTATACATAGAAACATTAAAAAATGTAAGTTTTGGTATATTTTGGTTTTTAGAAGCCCAAATTTGATAGTTGAAATTGTTCTAATTCAACGCCACAATTCAGCACCCAAAGTTCAGATATAAAAAATGCCACATTTTTTATAATTGGTATCATATGGCTTTGAAACTTTGTAAACTGTTTTATAATACACTAAGCTTAAATCATGCCAAGTTTTATTAGAATTGGTCAAGTTTTAGATCCCTAATAGGCCCAAGACCACAATTAATGATCCCGCTTTTCGTTGTCCACGAATATAGTTCCTTTTAATTAGAGTGTATTTTTTCTTAATTTTTTTTCTTTCCCTTCCTCACTCATTTCTTAGTTTTTTTTGGGTGGAAATAAAAGAAGAGAGGTGAAATAATCTTTTGGATGTTGTATTTTAACTGATTTTGATATGGAAAGAGTGATTAGGCTAGGTGCAAAAAGGTGATATTTACAGTTTTCGGAACATCTCTTGACTTGTCCATAGGGGTATGGATGTGTATTGGCTAAATTTGTAAGAGTCATTGGTTCAATCTTTCTGAATTTTGGATATATTTTTGGACTAGTACTATACATTATACACACAAAAGATTTGACAAAAATGCAAGGTGCAATTTTTTTAATGAAACAAAACGTTATAAAGAACTAATAGGGGAATTTAATTGTGGTCTGTGGCCTAAGAGGTGAATTCAGGAAATATTGAATTTGTACTTTGACAACTTCCCTGAATGATCTATTGGTATTAATTTGTCAAACTACATGAGAATAAATGATTTCCACTTTTATTTGATAGAAATCTTGTAAAAAAGTGACATTTCAGCCTACATGCCCAAAATTGAACTTTTTCAGTTGTTTCAATATTTTTACAAAAGTAGCATGCTTACTTTCTCTCTGACAGATTTTTCTGGTTTTCTATTTGTGTTTGTGGTATCTAATGTAGATGTTTAACTCATTTTTGAACACTGAACACAAAAAAAAGTAGATAAAAATCAGAATAAGAGTGCAAAATGTGCTGCTTTAATGGTCTTAGTCTAACCGTCAGTATGAAGCAAGTGAAAAATGAGGTTCTATGCACATACAAGTTGAATTCCTTTTAGCAGATTTCACTGAATCTGTATCAAAAGCACTTATTACTGGTTGTTTGACCTTGTCTGTTTCACAGGCTTCCTTTATTTTCTTTTGTTTGATAGCTAGTGGTTAAAATATTGGCCTTTTGAGGCTGAAATTTCATGCCGGTTTTAAAAAGTAAAGTAAATAACTTTGCATCAAATCATACTGTCTACATATATAGTTGAAAGTGACAGTCATGTTACATCCAGGCTCCATGTTTTATCATATCTAAACAAAGATTTGAGCAAAAAGAAGCATATCTCTATCTACCATATCATTTATTTGCTTTTTAATATGCAAATGTGGGGAACGACCTAAATTGACAACCTGTTTTTTTAAGCTTGACATTGCTGAAGACCATTTTATTCACATGTGTTATGCTATTTGAAACTTATATTTCCATTAAAAGTACATTTATAACATGTAAAAGGTGTTTTTATAACTTAACAACTTCAGAAAATTGTGGTAAGTGAAAAATATTACATTTCATATAAGGCCTCGATTCATTTGAAAACGTCTATTTTTTGGCACAGGCTCATATAAAATTTACTTCTGGCCATTTTTTATAAGTCTGAAACATGAAGTATGCTATCTGTTGCTTTTAATAGGTGATAACTTATACATAGAAACATTAAAAAATGTAAGTTTTGGTATATTTTGGTTTTTAGAAGCCCAAATTTGATAGTTGAAATTGTTCTAATTCAACGCCACAATTCAGCACCCAAAGTTCAGATATAAAAAATGCCACATTTTTTATAATTGGTATCATATGGCTTTGAAACTTTGTAAACTGTTTTATAATACACTAAGCTTAAATCATGCCAAGTTTTATTAGAATTGGTCAAGTTTTAGATCCCTAATAGGCCCAAGACCACAATTAATGATCCCGCTTTTCGTTGTCCACGAATATAGTTCCTTTTAATTAGAGTGTATTTTTTCTTAATTTTTTTTCTTTCCCTTCCTCACTCATTTCTTAGTTTTTTTTGGGTGGAAATAAAAGAAGAGAGGTGAAATAATCTTTTGGATGTTGTATTTTAACTGATTTTGATATGGAAAGAGTGATTAGGCTAGGTGCAAAAAGGTGATATTTACAGTTTTCGGAACATCTCTTGACTTGTCCATAGGGGTATGGATGTGTATTGGCTAAATTTGTAAGAGTCATTGGTTCAATCTTTCTGAATTTTGGATATATTTTTGGACTAGTACTATACATTATACACACAAAAGATTTGACAAAAATGCAAGGTGCAATTTTTTTAATGAAACAAAACGTTATAAAGAACTAATAGGGGAATTTAATTGTGGTCTGTGGCCTAAGAGGTGAATTCAGGAAATATTGAATTTGTACTTTGACAACTTCCCTGAATGATCTATTGGTATTAATTTGTCAAACTACATGAGAATAAATGATTTCCACTTTTATTTGATAGAAATTTTGTAAAAAAGTGACATTTCAGCCTACATGCCCAAAATTGAACTTTTTCAGTTGTTTCAATATTTTTACAAAAGTAGCATGCTTACTTTCTCTCTGACAGATTTTTCTGGTTTTCTATTTGTGTTTGTGGTATCTAATGTAGATGTTTAACTCATTTTTGAACACTGAACACAAAAAAAAGTAGATAAAAATCAGAATAAGAGTGCAAAATGTGCTGCTTTAATGGTCTTAGTCTAACCGTCAGTATGAAGCAAGTGAAAAATGAGGTTCTATGCACATACAAGTTGAATTCCTTTTAGCAGATTTCACTGAATCTGTATCAAAAGCACTTATTACTGGTTGTTTGACCTTGTCTGTTTCACAGGCTTCCTTTATTTTCTTTTGTTTGATAGCTAGTGGTTAAAATATTGGCCTTTTGAGGCTGAAATTTCATGCCGGTTTTAAAAAGTAAAGTAAATAACTTTGCATCAAATCATACTGTCTACATATATAGTTGAAAGTGACAGTCATGTTACATCCAGGCTCCATGTTTTATCATATCTAAACAAAGATTTGAGCAAAAAGAAGCATATCTCTATCTACCATATCATTTATTTGCTTTTTAATATGCAAATGTGGGGAACGACCTAAATTGACAACCTGTTTTTTTAAGCTTGACATTGCTGAAGACCATTTTATTCACATGTGTTATGCTATTTGAAACTTATATTTCCATTAAAAGTACATTTATAACATGTAAAAGGTGTTTTTATAACTTAACAACTTCAGAAAATTGTGGTAAGTGAAAAATATTACATTTCATATAAGGCCTCGATTCATTTGAAAACGTCTATTTTTTGGCACAGGCTCATATAAAATTTACTTCTGGCCATTTTTTATAAGTCTGAAACATGAAGTATGCTATCTGTTGCTTTTAATAGGTGATAACTTATACATAGAAACATTAAAAAATGTAAGTTTTGGTATATTTTGGTTTTTAGAAGCCCAAATTTGATAGTTGAAATTGTTCTAATTCAACGCCACAATTCAGCACCCAAAGTTCAGATATAAAAAATGCCACATTTTTTATAATTGGTATCATATGGCTTTGAAACTTTGTAAACTGTTTTATAATACACTAAGCTTAAATCATGCCAAGTTTTATTAGAATTGGTCAAGTTTTAGATCCCTAATAGGCCCAAGACCACAATTAATGATCCCGCTTTTCGTTGTCCACGAATATAGTTCCTTTTAATTAGAGTGTATTTTTTCTTAATTTTTTTTCTTTCCCTTCCTCACTCATTTCTTAGTTTTTTTTGGGTGGAAATAAAAGAAGAGAGGTGAAATAATCTTTTGGATGTTGTATTTTAACTGATTTTGATATGGAAAGAGTGATTAGGCTAGGTGCAAAAAGGTGATATTTACAGTTTTCGGAACATCTCTTGACTTGTCCATAGGGGTATGGATGTGTATTGGCTAAATTTGTAAGAGTCATTGGTTCAATCTTTCTGAATTTTGGATATATTTTTGGACTAGTACTATACATTATACACACAAAAGATTTGACAAAAATGCAAGGTGCAATTTTTTTAATGAAACAAAACGTTATAAAGAACTAATAGGGGAATTTAATTGTGGTCTGTGGCCTAAGAGGTGAATTCAGGAAATATTGAATTTGTACTTTGACAACTTCCCTGAATGATCTATTGGTATTAATTTGTCAAACTACATGAGAATAAATGATTTCCACTTTTATTTGATAGAAATCTTGTAAAAAAGTGACATTTCAGCCTACATGCCCAAAATTGAACTTTTTCAGTTGTTTCAATATTTTTACAAAAGTAGCATGCTTACTTTCTCTCTGACAGATTTTTCTGGTTTTCTATTTGTGTTTGTGGTATCTAATGTAGATGTTTAACTCATTTTTGAACACTGAACACAAAAAAAAGTAGATAAAAATCAGAATAAGAGTGCAAAATGTGCTGCTTTAATGGTCTTAGTCTAACCGTCAGTATGAAGCAAGTGAAAAATGAGGTTCTATGCACATACAAGTTGAATTCCTTTTAGCAGATTTCACTGAATCTGTATCAAAAGCACTTATTACTGGTTGTTTGACCTTGTCTGTTTCACAGGCTTCCTTTATTTTCTTTTGTTTGATAGCTAGTGGTTAAAATATTGGCCTTTTGAGGCTGAAATTTCATGCCGGTTTTAAAAAGTAAAGTAAATAACTTTGCATCAAATCATACTGTCTACATATATAGTTGAAAGTGACAGTCATGTTACATCCAGGCTCCATGTTTTATCATATCTAAACAAAGATTTGAGCAAAAAGAAGCATATCTCTATCTACCATATCATTTATTTGCTTTTTAATATGCAAATGTGGGGAACGACCTAAATTGACAACCTGTTTTTTTAAGCTTGACATTGCTGAAGACCATTTTATTCACATGTGTTATGCTATTTGAAACTTATATTTCCATTAAAAGTACATTTATAACATGTAAAAGGTGTTTTTATAACTTAACAACTTCAGAAAATTGTGGTAAGTGAAAAATATTACATTTCATATAAGGCCTCGATTCATTTGAAAACGTCTATTTTTTGGCACAGGCTCATATAAAATTTACTTCTGGCCATTTTTTATAAGTCTGAAACATGAAGTATGCTATCTGTTGCTTTTAATAGGTGATAACTTATACATAGAAACATTAAAAAATGTAAGTTTTGGTATATTTTGGTTTTTAGAAGCCCAAATTTGATAGTTGAAATTGTTCTAATTCAACGCCACAATTCAGCACCCAAAGTTCAGATATAAAAAATGCCACATTTTTTATAATTGGTATCATATGGCTTTGAAACTTTGTAAACTGTTTTATAATACACTAAGCTTAAATCATGCCAAGTTTTATTAGAATTGGTCAAGTTTTAGATCCCTAATAGGTGAATTCAGGAAATATTGAATTTGTACTTTGACAACTTCCCTGAATGATCTATTGGTATTAATTTGTCAAACTACATGAGAATAAATGATTTCCACTTTTATTTGATAGAAATTTTGTAAAAAAGTGACATTTCAGCCTACATGCCCAAAATTGAACTTTTTCAGTTGTTTCAATATTTTTACAAAAGTAGCATGCTTACTTTCTCTCTGACAGATTTTTCTGGTTTTCTATTTGTGTTTGTGGTATCTAATGTAGATGTTTAACTCATTTTTGAACACTGAACACAAAAAAAAGTAGATAAAAATCAGAATAAGAGTGCAAAATGTGCTGCTTTAATGGTCTTAGTCTAACCGTCAGTATGAAGCAAGTGAAAAATGAGGTTCTATGCACATACAAGTTGAATTCCTTTTAGCAGATTTCACTGAATCTGTATCAAAAGCACTTATTACTGGTTGTTTGACCTTGTCTGTTTCACAGGCTTCCTTTATTTTCTTTTGTTTGATAGCTAGTGGTTAAAATATTGGCCTTTTGAGGCTGAAATTTCATGCCGGTTTTAAAAAGTAAAGTAAATAACTTTGCATCAAATCATACTGTCTACATATATAGTTGAAAGTGACAGTCATGTTACATCCAGGCTCCATGTTTTATCATATCTAAACAAAGATTTGAGCAAAAAGAAGCATATCTCTATCTACCATATCATTTATTTGCTTTTTAATATGCAAATGTGGGGAACGACCTAAATTGACAACCTGTTTTTTTAAGCTTGACATTGCTGAAGACCATTTTATTCACATGTGTTATGCTATTTGAAACTTATATTTCCATTAAAAGTACATTTATAACATGTAAAAGGTGTTTTTATAACTTAACAACTTCAGAAAATTGTGGTAAGTGAAAAATATTACATTTCATATAAGGCCTCGATTCATTTGAAAACGTCTATTTTTTGGCACAGGCTCATATAAAATTTACTTCTGGCCATTTTTTATAAGTCTGAAACATGAAGTATGCTATCTGTTGCTTTTAATAGGTGATAACTTATACATAGAAACATTAAAAAATGTAAGTTTTGGTATATTTTGGTTTTTAGAAGCCCAAATTTGATAGTTGAAATTGTTCTAATTCAACGCCACAATTCAGCACCCAAAGTTCAGATATAAAAAATGCCACATTTTTTATAATTGGTATCATATGGCTTTGAAACTTTGTAAACTGTTTTATAATACACTAAGCTTAAATCATGCCAAGTTTTATTAGAATTGGTCAAGTTTTAGATCCCTAATAGGCCCAAGACCACAATTAATGATCCCGCTTTTCGTTGTCCACGAATATAGTTCCTTTTAATTAGAGTGTATTTTTTCTTAATTTTTTTTCTTTCCCTTCCTCACTCATTTCTTAGTTTTTTTTGGGTGGAAATAAAAGAAGAGAGGTGAAATAATCTTTTGGATGTTGTATTTTAACTGATTTTGATATGGAAAGAGTGATTAGGCTAGGTGCAAAAAGGTGATATTTACAGTTTTCGGAACATCTCTTGACTTGTCCATAGGGGTATGGATGTGTATTGGCTAAATTTGTAAGAGTCATTGGTTCAATCTTTCTGAATTTTGGATATATTTTTGGACTAGTACTATACATTATACACACAAAAGATTTGACAAAAATGCAAGGTGCAATTTTTTTAATGAAACAAAACGTTATAAAGAACTAATAGGGGAATTTAATTGTGGTCTGTGGCCTAAGAGGTGAATTCAGGAAATATTGAATTTGTACTTTGACAACTTCCCTGAATGATCTATTGGTATTAATTTGTCAAACTACATGAGAATAAATGATTTCCACTTTTATTTGATAGAAATTTTGTAAAAAAGTGACATTTCAGCCTACATGCCCAAAATTGAACTTTTTCAGTTGTTTCAATATTTTTACAAAAGTAGCATGCTTACTTTCTCTCTGACAGATTTTTCTGGTTTTCTATTTGTGTTTGTGGTATCTAATGTAGATGTTTAACTCATTTTTGAACACTGAACACAAAAAAAAGTAGATAAAAATCAGAATAAGAGTGCAAAATGTGCTGCTTTAATGGTCTTAGTCTAACCGTCAGTATGAAGCAAGTGAAAAATGAGGTTCTATGCACATACAAGTTGAATTCCTTTTAGCAGATTTCACTGAATCTGTATCAAAAGCACTTATTACTGGTTGTTTGACCTTGTCTGTTTCACAGGCTTCCTTTATTTTCTTTTGTTTGATAGCTAGTGGTTAAAATATTGGCCTTTTGAGGCTGAAATTTCATGCCGGTTTTAAAAAGTAAAGTAAATAACTTTGCATCAAATCATACTGTCTACATATATAGTTGAAAGTGACAGTCATGTTACATCCAGGCTCCATGTTTTATCATATCTAAACAAAGATTTGAGCAAAAAGAAGCATATCTCTATCTACCATATCATTTATTTGCTTTTTAATATGCAAATGTGGGGAACGACCTAAATTGACAACCTGTTTTTTTAAGCTTGACATTGCTGAAGACCATTTTATTCACATGTGTTATGCTATTTGAAACTTATATTTCCATTAAAAGTACATTTATAACATGTAAAAGGTGTTTTTATAACTTAACAACTTCAGAAAATTGTGGTAAGTGAAAAATATTACATTTCATATAAGGCCTCGATTCATTTGAAAACGTCTATTTTTTGGCACAGGCTCATATAAAATTTACTTCTGGCCATTTTTTATAAGTCTGAAACATGAAGTATGCTATCTGTTGCTTTTAATAGGTGATAACTTATACATAGAAACATTAAAAAATGTAAGTTTTGGTATATTTTGGTTTTTAGAAGCCCAAATTTGATAGTTGAAATTGTTCTAATTCAACGCCACAATTCAGCACCCAAAGTTCAGATATAAAAAATGCCACATTTTTTATAATTGGTATCATATGGCTTTGAAACTTTGTAAACTGTTTTATAATACACTAAGCTTAAATCATGCCAAGTTTTATTAGAATTGGTCAAGTTTTAGATCCCTAATAGGCCCAAGACCACAATTAATGATCCCGCTTTTCGTTGTCCACGAATATAGTTCCTTTTAATTAGAGTGTATTTTTTCTTAATTTTTTTTCTTTCCCTTCCTCACTCATTTCTTAGTTTTTTTTGGGTGGAAATAAAAGAAGAGAGGTGAAATAATCTTTTGGATGTTGTATTTTAACTGATTTTGATATGGAAAGAGTGATTAGGCTAGGTGCAAAAAGGTGATATTTACAGTTTTCGGAACATCTCTTGACTTGTCCATAGGGGTATGGATGTGTATTGGCTAAATTTGTAAGAGTCATTGGTTCAATCTTTCTGAATTTTGGATATATTTTTGGACTAGTACTATACATTATACACACAAAAGATTTGACAAAAATGCAAGGTGCAATTTTTTTAATGAAACAAAACGTTATAAAGAACTAATAGGGGAATTTAATTGTGGTCTGTGGCCTAAGAGGTGAATTCAGGAAATATTGAATTTGTACTTTGACAACTTCCCTGAATGATCTATTGGTATTAATTTGTCAAACTACATGAGAATAAATGATTTCCACTTTTATTTGATAGAAATTTTGTAAAAAAGTGACATTTCAGCCTACATGCCCAAAATTGAACTTTTTCAGTTGTTTCAATATTTTTACAAAAGTAGCATGCTTACTTTCTCTCTGACAGATTTTTCTGGTTTTCTATTTGTGTTTGTGGTATCTAATGTAGATGTTTAACTCATTTTTGAACACTGAACACAAAAAAAAGTAGATAAAAATCAGAATAAGAGTGCAAAATGTGCTGCTTTAATGGTCTTAGTCTAACCGTCAGTATGAAGCAAGTGAAAAATGAGGTTCTATGCACATACAAGTTGAATTCCTTTTAGCAGATTTCACTGAATCTGTATCAAAAGCACTTATTACTGGTTGTTTGACCTTGTCTGTTTCACAGGCTTCCTTTATTTTCTTTTGTTTGATAGCTAGTGGTTAAAATATTGGCCTTTTGAGGCTGAAATTTCATGCCGGTTTTAAAAAGTAAAGTAAATAACTTTGCATCAAATCATACTGTCTACATATATAGTTGAAAGTGACAGTCATGTTACATCCAGGCTCCATGTTTTATCATATCTAAACAAAGATTTGAGCAAAAAGAAGCATATCTCTATCTACCATATCATTTATTTGCTTTTTAATATGCAAATGTGGGGAACGACCTAAATTGACAACCTGTTTTTTTAAGCTTGACATTGCTGAAGACCATTTTATTCACATGTGTTATGCTATTTGAAACTTATATTTCCATTAAAAGTACATTTATAACATGTAAAAGGTGTTTTTATAACTTAACAACTTCAGAAAATTGTGGTAAGTGAAAAATATTACATTTCATATAAGGCCTCGATTCATTTGAAAACGTCTATTTTTTGGCACAGGCTCATATAAAATTTACTTCTGGCCATTTTTTATAAGTCTGAAACATGAAGTATGCTATCTGTTGCTTTTAATAGGTGATAACTTATACATAGAAACATTAAAAAATGTAAGTTTTGGTATATTTTGGTTTTTAGAAGCCCAAATTTGATAGTTGAAATTGTTCTAATTCAACGCCACAATTCAGCACCCAAAGTTCAGATATAAAAAATGCCACATTTTTTATAATTGGTATCATATGGCTTTGAAACTTTGTAAACTGTTTTATAATACACTAAGCTTAAATCATGCCAAGTTTTATTAGAATTGGTCAAGTTTTAGATCCCTAATAGGCCCAAGACCACAATTAATGATCCCGCTTTTCGTTGTCCACGAATATAGTTCCTTTTAATTAGAGTGTATTTTTTCTTAATTTTTTTTCTTTCCCTTCCTCACTCATTTCTTAGTTTTTTTTGGGTGGAAATAAAAGAAGAGAGGTGAAATAATCTTTTGGATGTTGTATTTTAACTGATTTTGATATGGAAAGAGTGATTAGGCTAGGTGCAAAAAGGTGATATTTACAGTTTTCGGAACATCTCTTGACTTGTCCATAGGGGTATGGATGTGTATTGGCTAAATTTGTAAGAGTCATTGGTTCAATCTTTCTGAATTTTGGATATATTTTTGGACTAGTACTATACATTATACACACAAAAGATTTGACAAAAATGCAAGGTGCAATTTTTTTAATGAAACAAAACGTTATAAAGAACTAATAGGGGAATTTAATTGTGGTCTGTGGCCTAAGAGGTGAATTCAGGAAATATTGAATTTGTACTTTGACAACTTCCCTGAATGATCTATTGGTATTAATTTGTCAAACTACATGAGAATAAATGATTTCCACTTTTATTTGATAGAAATTTTGTAAAAAAGTGACATTTCAGCCTACATGCCCAAAATTGAACTTTTTCAGTTGTTTCAATATTTTTACAAAAGTAGCATGCTTACTTTCTCTCTGACAGATTTTTCTGGTTTTCTATTTGTGTTTGTGGTATCTAATGTAGATGTTTAACTCATTTTTGAACACTGAACACAAAAAAAAGTAGATAAAAATCAGAATAAGAGTGCAAAATGTGCTGCTTTAATGGTCTTAGTCTAACCGTCAGTATGAAGCAAGTGAAAAATGAGGTTCTATGCACATACAAGTTGAATTCCTTTTAGCAGATTTCACTGAATCTGTATCAAAAGCACTTATTACTGGTTGTTTGACCTTGTCTGTTTCACAGGCTTCCTTTATTTTCTTTTGTTTGATAGCTAGTGGTTAAAATATTGGCCTTTTGAGGCTGAAATTTCATGCCGGTTTTAAAAAGTAAAGTAAATAACTTTGCATCAAATCATACTGTCTACATATATAGTTGAAAGTGACAGTCATGTTACATCCAGGCTCCATGTTTTATCATATCTAAACAAAGATTTGAGCAAAAAGAAGCATATCTCTATCTACCATATCATTTATTTGCTTTTTAATATGCAAATGTGGGGAACGACCTAAATTGACAACCTGTTTTTTTAAGCTTGACATTGCTGAAGACCATTTTATTCACATGTGTTATGCTATTTGAAACTTATATTTCCATTAAAAGTACATTTATAACATGTAAAAGGTGTTTTTATAACTTAACAACTTCAGAAAATTGTGGTAAGTGAAAAATATTACATTTCATATAAGGCCTCGATTCATTTGAAAACGTCTATTTTTTGGCACAGGCTCATATAAAATTTACTTCTGGCCATTTTTTATAAGTCTGAAACATGAAGTATGCTATCTGTTGCTTTTAATAGGTGATAACTTATACATAGAAACATTAAAAAATGTAAGTTTTGGTATATTTTGGTTTTTAGAAGCCCAAATTTGATAGTTGAAATTGTTCTAATTCAACGCCACAATTCAGCACCCAAAGTTCAGATATAAAAAATGCCACATTTTTTATAATTGGTATCATATGGCTTTGAAACTTTGTAAACTGTTTTATAATACACTAAGCTTAAATCATGCCAAGTTTTATTAGAATTGGTCAAGTTTTAGATCCCTAATAGGCCCAAGACCACAATTAATGATCCCGCTTTTCGTTGTCCACGGATATAGTTCCTTTTAATTAGAGTGTATTTTTTCTTAATTTTTTTTCTTTCCCTTCCTCACTCATTTCTTAGTTTTTTTTGGGTGGAAATAAAAGAAGAGAGGTGAAATAATCTTTTGGATGTTGTATTTTAACTGATTTTGATATGGAAAGAGTGATTAGGCTAGGTGCAAAAAGGTGATATTTACAGTTTTCGGAACATCTCTTGACTTGTCCATAGGGGTATGGATGTGTATTGGCTAAATTTGTAAGAGTCATTGGTTCAATCTTTCTGAATTTTGGATATATTTTTGGACTAGTACTATACATTATACACACAAAAGATTTGACAAAAATGCAAGGTGCAATTTTTTTAATGAAACAAAACGTTATAAAGAACTAATAGGGGAATTTAATTGTGGTCTGTGGCCTAAGAGGTGAATTCAGGAAATATTGAATTTGTACTTTGACAACTTCCCTGAATGATCTATTGGTATTAATTTGTCAAACTACATGAGAATAAATGATTTCCACTTTTATTTGATAGAAATTTTGTAAAAAAGTGACATTTCAGCCTACATGCCCAAAATTGAACTTTTTCAGTTGTTTCAATATTTTTACAAAAGTAGCATGCTTACTTTCTCTCTGACAGATTTTTCTGGTTTTCTATTTGTGTTTGTGGTATCTAATGTAGATGTTTAACTCATTTTTGAACACTGAACACAAAAAAAAGTAGATAAAAATCAGAATAAGAGTGCAAAATGTGCTGCTTTAATGGTCTTAGTCTAACCGTCAGTATGAAGCAAGTGAAAAATGAGGTTCTATGCACATACAAGTTGAATTCCTTTTAGCAGATTTCACTGAATCTGTATCAAAAGCACTTATTACTGGTTGTTTGACCTTGTCTGTTTCACAGGCTTCCTTTATTTTCTTTTGTTTGATAGCTAGTGGTTAAAATATTGGCCTTTTGAGGCTGAAATTTCATGCCGGTTTTAAAAAGTAAAGTAAATAACTTTGCATCAAATCATACTGTCTACATATATAGTTGAAAGTGACAGTCATGTTACATCCAGGCTCCATGTTTTATCATATCTAAACAAAGATTTGAGCAAAAAGAAGCATATCTCTATCTACCATATCATTTATTTGCTTTTTAATATGCAAATGTGGGGAACGACCTAAATTGACAACCTGTTTTTTTAAGCTTGACATTGCTGAAGACCATTTTATTCACATGTGTTATGCTATTTGAAACTTATATTTCCATTAAAAGTACATTTATAACATGTAAAAGGTGTTTTTATAACTTAACAACTTCAGAAAATTGTGGTAAGTGAAAAATATTACATTTCATATAAGGCCTCGATTCATTTGAAAACGTCTATTTTTTGGCACAGGCTCATATAAAATTTACTTCTGGCCATTTTTTATAAGTCTGAAACATGAAGTATGCTATCTGTTGCTTTTAATAGGTGATAACTTATACATAGAAACATTAAAAAATGTAAGTTTTGGTATATTTTGGTTTTTAGAAGCCCAAATTTGATAGTTGAAATTGTTCTAATTCAACGCCACAATTCAGCACCCAAAGTTCAGATATAAAAAATGCCACATTTTTTATAATTGGTATCATATGGCTTTGAAACTTTGTAAACTGTTTTATAATACACTAAGCTTAAATCATGCCAAGTTTTATTAGAATTGGTCAAGTTTTAGATCCCTAATAGGCCCAAGACCACAATTAATGATCCCGCTTTTCGTTGTCCACGAATATAGTTCCTTTTAATTAGAGTGTATTTTTTCTTAATTTTTTTTCTTTCCCTTCCTCACTCATTTCTTAGTTTTTTTTTGGTGGAAATAAAAGAAGAGAGGTGAAATAATCTTTTGGATGTTGTATTTTAACTGATTTTGATATGGAAAGAGTGATTAGGCTAGGTGCAAAAAGGTGATATTTACAGTTTTCGGAACATCTCTTGACTTGTCCATAGGGGTATGGATGTGTATTGGCTAAATTTGTAAGAGTCATTGGTTCAATCTTTCTGAATTTTGGATATATTTTTGGACTAGTACTATACATTATACACACAAAAGATTTGACAAAAATGCAAGGTGCAATTTTTTTAATGAAACAAAACGTTATAAAGAACTAATAGGGGAATTTAATTGTGGTCTGTGGCCTAAGAGGTGAATTCAGGAAATATTGAATTTGTACTTTGACAACTTCCCTGAATGATCTATTGGTATTAATTTGTCAAACTACATGAGAATAAATGATTTCCACTTTTATTTGATAGAAATTTTGTAAAAAAGTGACATTTCAGCCTACATGCCCAAAATTGAACTTTTTCAGTTGTTTCAATATTTTTACAAAAGTAGCATGCTTACTTTCTCTCTGACAGATTTTTCTGGTTTTCTATTTGTGTTTGTGGTATCTAATGTAGATGTTTAACTCATTTTTGAACACTGAACACAAAAAAAAGTAGATAAAAATCAGAATAAGAGTGCAAAATGTGCTGCTTTAATGGTCTTAGTCTAACCGTCAGTATGAAGCAAGTGAAAAATGAGGTTCTATGCACATACAAGTTGAATTCCTTTTAGCAGATTTCACTGAATCTGTATCAAAAGCACTTATTACTGGTTGTTTGACCTTGTCTGTTTCACAGGCTTCCTTTATTTTCTTTTGTTTGATAGCTAGTGGTTAAAATATTGGCCTTTTGAGGCTGAAATTTCATGCCGGTTTTAAAAAGTAAAGTAAATAACTTTGCATCAAATCATACTGTCTACATATATAGTTGAAAGTGACAGTCATGTTACATCCAGGCTCCATGTTTTATCATATCTAAACAAAGATTTGAGCAAAAAGAAGCATATCTCTATCTACCATATCATTTATTTGCTTTTTAATATGCAAATGTGGGGAACGACCTAAATTGACAACCTGTTTTTTTAAGCTTGATATTGCTGAAGACCATTTTATTCACATGTGTTATGCTATTTGAAACTTATATTTCCATTAAAAGTACATTTATAACATGTAAAAGGTGTTTTTATAACTTAACAACTTCAGAAAATTGTGGTAAGTGAAAAATATTACATTTCATATAAGGCCTCGATTCATTTGAAAACGTCTATTTTTTGGCACAGGCTCATATAAAATTTACTTCTGGCCATTTTTTATAAGTCTGAAACATGAAGTATGCTATCTGTTGCTTTTAATAGGTGATAACTTATACATAGAAACATTAAAAAATGTAAGTTTTGGTATATTTTGGTTTTTAGAAGCCCAAATTTGATAGTCGAAATTGTTCTAATTCAACGCCACAATTCAGCACCCAAAGTTCAGATATAAAAAATGCCACATTTTTTATAATTGGTATCATATGGCTTTGAAACTTTGTAAACTGTTTTATAATACACTAAGCTTAAATCATGCCAAGTTTTATTAGAATTGGTCAAGTTTTAGATCCCTAATAGGCCCAAGACCACAATTAATGATCCCGCTTTTCGTTGTCCACGAATATAGTTCCTTTTAATTAGAGTGTATTTTTTCTTAATTTTTTTTCTTTCCCTTCCTCACTCATTTCTTAGTTTTTTTTGGGTGGAAATAAAAGAAGAGAGGTGAAATAATCTTTTGGATGTTGTATTTTAACTGATTTTGATATGGAAAGAGTGATTAGGCTAGGTGCAAAAAGGTGATATTTACAGTTTTCGGAACATCTCTTGACTTGTCCATAGGGGTATGGATGTGCATTGGCTAAATTTGTAAGAGTCATTGGTTCAATCTTTCTGAATTTTGGATATATTTTTGGACTAGTACTATACATTATACACACAAAAGATTTGACAAAAATGCAAGGTGCAATTTTTTTAATGAAACAAAACGTTATAAAGAACTAATAGGGGAATTTAATTGTGGTCTGTGGCCTAAGAGGTGAATTCAGGAAATATTGAATTTGTACTTTGACAACTTCCCTGAATGATCTATTGGTATTAATTTGTCAAACTACATGAGAATAAATGATTTCCACTTTTATTTGATAGAAATTTTGTAAAAAAGTGACATTTCAGCCTACATGCCCAAAATTGAACTTTTTCAGTTGTTTCAATATTTTTACAAAAGTAGCATGCTTACTTTCTCTCTGACAGATTTTTCTGGTTTTCTATTTGTGTTTGTGGTATCTAATGTAGATGTTTAACTCATTTTTGAACACTGAACACAAAAAAAAGTAGATAAAAATCAGAATAAGAGTGCAAAATGTGCTGCTTTAATGGTCTTAGTCTAACCGTCAGTATGAAGCAAGTGAAAAATGAGGTTCTATGCACATACAAGTTGAATTCCTTTTAGCAGATTTCACTGAATCTGTATCAAAAGCACTTATTACTGGTTGTTTGACCTTGTCTGTTTCACAGGCTTCCTTTATTTTCTTTTGTTTGATAGCTAGTGGTTAAAATATTGGCCTTTTGAGGTTGAAATTTCATGCCGGTTTTAAAAAGTAAAGTAAATAACTTTGCATCAAATCATACTGTCTACATATATAGTTGAAAGTGACAGTCATGTTACATCCAGGCTCCATGTTTTATCATATCTAAACAAAGATTTGAGCAAAAAGAAGCATATCTCTATCTACCATATCATTTATTTGCTTTTTAATATGCAAATGTGGGGAACGACCTAAATTGACAACCTGTTTTTTTAAGCTTGACATTGCTGAAGACCATTTTATTCACATGTGTTATGCTATTTGAAACTTATATTTCCATTAAAAGTACATTTATAACATGTAAAAGGTGTTTTTATAACTTAACAACTTCAGAAAATTGTGGTAAGTGAAAAATATTACATTTCATATAAGGCCTCGATTCATTTGAAAACGTCTATTTTTTGGCACAGGCTCATATAAAATTTACTTCTGGCCATTTTTTATAAGTCTGAAACATGAAGTATGCTATCTGTTGCTTTTAATAGGTGATAACTTATACATAGAAACATTAAAAAATGTAAGTTTTGGTATATTTTGGTTTTTAGAAGCCCAAATTTGATAGTTGAAATTGTTCTAATTCAACGCCACAATTCAGCACCCAAAGTTCAGATATAAAAAATGCCACATTTTTTATAATTGGTATCATATGGCTTTGAAACTTTGTAAACTGTTTTATAATACACTAAGCTTAAATCATGCCAAGTTTTATTAGAATTGGTCAAGTTTTAGATCCCTAATAGGCCCAAGACCACAATTAATGATCCCGCTTTTCGTTGTCCACGGATATAGTTCCTTTTAATTAGAGTGTATTTTTTCTTAATTTTTTTTCTTTCCCTTCCTCACTCATTTCTTAGTTTTTTTTGGGTGGAAATAAAAGAAGAGAGGTGAAATAATCTTTTGGATGTTGTATTTTAACTGATTTTGATATGGAAAGAGTGATTAGGCTAGGTGCAAAAAGGTGATATTTACAGTTTTCGGAACATCTCTTGACTTGTCCATAGGGGTATGGATGTGTATTGGCTAAATTTGTAAGAGTCATTGGT
The DNA here is from genome assembly GCF_021869535.1 of Mytilus californianus. Taxonomy (NCBI): domain Eukaryota; kingdom Metazoa; phylum Mollusca; class Bivalvia; order Mytilida; family Mytilidae; genus Mytilus; species Mytilus californianus. The sequence goes on from NW_026262668.1 coordinate 93,324,263, forward strand.
TCAATCTTTCTGAATTTTGGATATATTTTTGGACTAGTACTATACATTATACACACAAAAGATTTGACAAAAATGCAAGGTGCAATTTTTTTAATGAAACAAAACGTTATAAAGAACTAATAGGGGAATTTAATTGTGGTCTGTGGCCTAAGAGGTGAATTCAGGAAATATTGAATTTGTACTTTGACAACTTCCCTGAATGATCTATTGGTATTAATTTGTCAAACTACATGAGAATAAATGATTTCCACTTTTATTTGATAGAAATTTTGTAAAAAAGTGACATTTCAGCCTACATGCCCAAAATTGAACTTTTTCAGTTGTTTCAATATTTTTACAAAAGTAGCATGCTTACTTTCTCTCTGACAGATTTTTCTGGTTTTCTATTTGTGTTTGTGGTATCTAATGTAGATGTTTAACTCATTTTTGAACACTGAACACAAAAAAAAGTAGATAAAAATCAGAATAAGAGTGCAAAATGTGCTGCTTTAATGGTCTTAGTCTAACCGTCAGTATGAAGCAAGTGAAAAATGAGGTTCTATGCACATACAAGTTGAATTCCTTTTAGCAGATTTCACTGAATCTGTATCAAAAGCACTTATTACTGGTTGTTTGACCTTGTCTGTTTCACAGGCTTCCTTTATTTTCTTTTGTTTGATAGCTAGTGGTTAAAATATTGGCCTTTTGAGGCTGAAATTTCATGCCGGTTTTAAAAAGTAAAGTAAATAACTTTGCATCAAATCATACTGTCTACATATATAGTTGAAAGTGACAGTCATGTTACATCCAGGCTCCATGTTTTATCATATCTAAACAAAGATTTGAGCAAAAAGAAGCATATCTCTATCTACCATATCATTTATTTGCTTTTTAATATGCAAATGTGGGGAACGACCTAAATTGACAACCTGTTTTTTTAAGCTTGACATTGCTGAAGACCATTTTATTCACATGTGTTATGCTATTTGAAACTTATATTTCCATTAAAAGTACATTTATAACATGTAAAAGGTGTTTTTATAACTTAACAACTTCAGAAAATTGTGGTAAGTGAAAAATATTACATTTCATATAAGGCCTCGATTCATTTGAAAACGTCTATTTTTTGGCACAGGCTCATATAAAATTTACTTCTGGCCATTTTTTATAAGTCTGAAACATGAAGTATGCTATCTGTTGCTTTTAATAGGTGATAACTTATACATAGAAACATTAAAAAATGTAAGTTTTGGTATATTTTGGTTTTTAGAAGCCCAAATTTGATAGTTGAAATTGTTCTAATTCAACGCCACAATTCAGCACCCAAAGTTCAGATATAAAAAATGCCACATTTTTTATAATTGGTATCATATGGCTTTGAAACTTTGTAAACTGTTTTATAATACACTAAGCTTAAATCATGCCAAGTTTTATTAGAATTGGTCAAGTTTTAGATCCCTAATAGGCCCAAGACCACAATTAATGATCCCGCTTTTCGTTGTCCACGAATATAGTTCCTTTTAATTAGAGTGTATTTTTTCTTAATTTTTTTTCTTTCCCTTCCTCACTCATTTCTTAGTTTTTTTTGGGTGGAAATAAAAGAAGAGAGGTGAAATAATCTTTTGGATGTTGTATTTTAACTGATTTTGATATGGAAAGAGTGATTAGGCTAGGTGCAAAAAGGTGATATTTACAGTTTTCGGAACATCTCTTGACTTGTCCATAGGGGTATGGATGTGTATTGGCTAAATTTGTAAGAGTCATTGGTTCAATCTTTCTGAATTTTGGATATATTTTTGGACTAGTACTATACATTATACACACAAAAGATTTGACAAAAATGCAAGGTGCAATTTTTTTAATGAAACAAAACGTTATAAAGAACTAATAGGGGAATTTAATTGTGGTCTGTGGCCTAAGAGGTGAATTCAGGAAATATTGAATTTGTACTTTGACAACTTCCCTGAATGATCTATTGGTATTAATTTGTCAAACTACATGAGAATAAATGATTTCCACTTTTATTTGATAGAAATTTTGTAAAAAAGTGACATTTCAGCCTACATGCCCAAAATTGAACTTTTTCAGTTGTTTCAATATTTTTACAAAAGTAGCATGCTTACTTTCTCTCTGACAGATTTTTCTGGTTTTCTATTTGTGTTTGTGGTATCTAATGTAGATGTTTAACTCATTTTTGAACACTGAACACAAAAAAAAGTAGATAAAAATCAGAATAAGAGTGCAAAATGTGCTGCTTTAATGGTCTTAGTCTAACCGTCAGTATGAAGCAAGTGAAAAATGAGGTTCTATGCACATACAAGTTGAATTCCTTTTAGCAGATTTCACTGAATCTGTATCAAAAGCACTTATTACTGGTTGTTTGACCTTGTCTGTTTCACAGGCTTCCTTTATTTTCTTTTGTTTGATAGCTAGTGGTTAAAATATTGGCCTTTTGAGGCTGAAATTTCATGCCGGTTTTAAAAAGTAAAGTAAATAACTTTGCATCAAATCATACTGTCTACATATATAGTTGAAAGTGACAGTCATGTTACATCCAGGCTCCATGTTTTATCATATCTAAACAAAGATTTGAGCAAAAAGAAGCATATCTCTATCTACCATATCATTTATTTGCTTTTTAATATGCAAATGTGGGGAACGACCTAAATTGACAACCTGTTTTTTTAAGCTTGACATTGCTGAAGACCATTTTATTCACATGTGTTATGCTATTTGAAACTTATATTTCCATTAAAAGTACATTTATAACATGTAAAAGGTGTTTTTATAACTTAACAACTTCAGAAAATTGTGGTAAGTGAAAAATATTACATTTCATATAAGGCCTCGATTCATTTGAAAACGTCTATTTTTTGGCACAGGCTCATATAAAATTTACTTCTGGCCATTTTTTATAAGTCTGAAACATGAAGTATGCTATCTGTTGCTTTTAATAGGTGATAACTTATACATAGAAACATTAAAAAATGTAAGTTTTGGTATATTTTGGTTTTTAGAAGCCCAAATTTGATAGTTGAAATTGTTCTAATTCAACGCCACAATTCAGCACCCAAAGTTCAGATATAAAAAATGCCACATTTTTTATAATTGGTATCATATGGCTTTGAAACTTTGTAAACTGTTTTATAATACACTAAGCTTAAATCATGCCAAGTTTTATTAGAATTGGTCAAGTTTTAGATCCCTAATAGGCCCAAGACCACAATTAATGATCCCGCTTTTCGTTGTCCACGAATATAGTTCCTTTTAATTAGAGTGTATTTTTTCTTAATTTTTTTTCTTTCCCTTCCTCACTCATTTCTTAGTTTTTTTTGGGTGGAAATAAAAGAAGAGAGGTGAAATAATCTTTTGGATGTTGTATTTTAACTGATTTTGATATGGAAAGAGTGATTAGGCTAGGTGCAAAAAGGTGATATTTACAGTTTTCGGAACATCTCTTGACTTGTCCATAGGGGTATGGATGTGTATTGGCTAAATTTGAAAGAGTCATTGGTTCAATCTTTCTGAATTTTGGATATATTTTTGGACTAGTACTATACATTATACACACAAAAGATTTGACAAAAATGCAAGGTGCAATTTTTTTAATGAAACAAAACGTTATAAAGAACTAATAGGGGAATTTAATTGTGGTCTGTGGCCTAAGAGGTGAATTCAGGAAATATTGAATTTGTACTTTGACAACTTCCCTGAATGATCTATTGGTATTAATTTGTCAAACTACATGAGAATAAATGATTTCCACTTTTATTTGATAGAAATTTTGTAAAAAAGTGACATTTCAGCCTACATGCCCAAAATTGAACTTTTTCAGTTGTTTCAATATTTTTACAAAAGTAGCATGCTTACTTTCTCTCTGACAGATTTTTCTGGTTTTCTATTTGTGTTTGTGGTATCTAATGTAGATGTTTAACTCATTTTTGAACACTGAACACAAAAAAAAGTAGATAAAAATCAGAATAAGAGTGCAAAATGTGCTGCTTTAATGGTCTTAGTCTAACCGTCAGTATGAAGCAAGTGAAAAATGAGGTTCTATGCACATACAAGTTGAATTCCTTTTAGCAGATTTCACTGAATCTGTATCAAAAGCACTTATTACTGGTTGTTTGACCTTGTCTGTTTCACAGGCTTCCTTTATTTTCTTTTGTTTGATAGCTAGTGGTTAAAATATTGGCCTTTTGAGGCTGAAATTTCATGCCGGTTTTAAAAAGTAAAGTAAATAACTTTGCATCAAATCATACTGTCTACATATATAGTTGAAAGTGACAGTCATGTTACATCCAGGCTCCATGTTTTATCATATCTAAACAAAGATTTGAGCAAAAAGAAGCATATCTCTATCTACCATATCATTTATTTGCTTTTTAATATGCAAATGTGGGGAACGACCTAAATTGACAACCTGTTTTTTTAAGCTTGACATTGCTGAAGACCATTTTATTCACATGTGTTATGCTATTTGAAACTTATATTTCCATTAAAAGTACATTTATAACATGTAAAAGGTGTTTTTATAACTTAACAACTTCAGAAAATTGTGGTAAGTGAAAAATATTACATTTCATATAAGGCCTCGATTCATTTGAAAACGTCTATTTTTTTGCACAGGCTCATATAAAATTTACTTCTGGCCACTTTTTATAAGTCTGAAACATGAAGTATGCTATCTGTTGCTTTTAATAGGTGATAACTTATACATAGAAACATTAAAAAATGTAAGTTTTGGTATATTTTGGTTTTTAGAAGCCCAAATTTGATAGTTGAAATTGTTCTAATTCAACGCCACAATTCAGCACCCAAAGTTCAGATATAAAAAATGCCACATTTTTTATAATTGGTATCATATGGCTTTGAAACTTTGTAAACTGTTTTATAATACACTAAGCTTAAATCATGCCAAGTTTTATTAGAATTGGTCAAGTTTTAGATCCCTAATAGGCCCAAGACCACAATTAATGATCCCGCTTTTCGTTGTCCACGAATATAGTTCCTTTTAATTAGAGTGTATTTTTTCTTAATTTTTTTTCTTTCCCTTCCTCACTCATTTCTTAGTTTTTTTTGGGTGGAAATAAAAGAAGAGAGGTGAAATAATCTTTTGGATGTTGTATTTTAACTGATTTTGATATGGAAAGAGTGATTAGGCTAGGTGCAAAAAGGTGATATTTACAGTTTTCGGAACATCTCTTGACTTGTCCATAGGGGTATGGATGTGTATTGGCTAAATTTGTAAGAGTCATTGGTTCAATCTTTCTGAATTTTGGATATATTTTTGGACTAGTACTATACATTATACACACAAAAGATTTGACAAAAATGCAAGGTGCAATTTTTTTAATGAAACAAAACGTTATAAAGAACTAATAGGGGAATTTAATTGTGGTCTGTGGCCTAAGAGGTGAATTCAGGAAATATTGAATTTGTACTTTGACAACTTCCCTGAATGATCTATTGGTATTAATTTGTCAAACTACATGAGAATAAATGATTTCCACTTTTATTTGATAGAAATTTTGTAAAAAAGTGACATTTCAGCCTACATGCCCAAAATTGAACTTTTTCAGTTGTTTCAATATTTTTACAAAAGTAGCATGCTTACTTTCTCTCTGACAGATTTTTCTGGTTTTCTATTTGTGTTTGTGGTATCTAATGTAGATGTTTAACTCATTTTTGAACACTGAACACAAAAAAAAGTAGATAAAAATCAGAATAAGAGTGCAAAATGTGCTGCTTTAATGGTCTTAGTCTAACCGTCAGTATGAAGCAAGTGAAAAATGAGGTTCTATGCACATACAAGTTGAATTCCTTTTAGCAGATTTCACTGAATCTGTATCAAAAGCACTTATTACTGGTTGTTTGACCTTGTCTGTTTCACAGGCTTCCTTTATTTTCTTTTGTTTGATAGCTAGTGGTTAAAATATTGGCCTTTTGAGGCTGAAATTTCATGCCGGTTTTAAAAAGTAAAGTAAATAACTTTGCATCAAATCATACTGTCTACATATATAGTTGAAAGTGACAGTCATGTTACATCCAGGCTCCATGTTTTATCATATCTAAACAAAGATTTGAGCAAAAAGAAGCATATCTCTATCTACCATATCATTTATTTGCTTTTTAATATGCAAATGTGGGGAACGACCTAAATTGACAACCTGTTTTTTTAAGCTTGACATTGCTGAAGACCATTTTATTCACATGTGTTATGCTATTTGAAACTTATATTTCCATTAAAAGTACATTTATAACATGTAAAAGGTGTTTTTATAACTTAACAACTTCAGAAAATTGTGGTAAGTGAAAAATATTACATTTCATATAAGGCCTCGATTCATTTGAAAACGTCTATTTTTTTGCACAGGCTCATATAAAATTTACTTCTGGCCATTTTTTATAAGTCTGAAACATGAAGTATGCTATCTGTTGCTTTTAATAGGTGATAACTTATACATAGAAACATTAAAAAATGTAAGTTTTGGTATATTTTGGTTTTTAGAAGCCCAAATTTGATAGTTGAAATTGTTCTAATTCAACGCCACAATTCAGCACCCAAAGTTCAGATATAAAAAATGCCACATTTTTTATAATTGGTATCATATGGCTTTGAAACTTTGTAAACTGTTTTATAATACACTAAGCTTAAATCATGCCAAGTTTTATTAGAATTGGTCAAGTTTTAGATCCCTAATAGGCCCAAGACCACAATTAATGATCCCGCTTTTCGTTGTCCACGAATATAGTTCCTTTTAATTAGAGTGTATTTTTTCTTAATTTTTTTTCTTTCCCTTCCTCACTCATTTCTTAGTTTTTTTTGGGTGGAAATAAAAGAAGAGAGGTGAAATAATCTTTTGGATGTTGTATTTTAACTGATTTTGATATGGAAAGAGTGATTAGGCTAGGTGCAAAAAGGTGATATTTACAGTTTTCGGAACATCTCTTGACTTGTCCATAGGGGTATGGATGTGTATTGGCTAAATTTGTAAGAGTCATTGGTTCAATCTTTCTGAATTTTGGATATATTTTTGGACTAGTACTATACATTATACACACAAAAGATTTGACAAAAATGCAAGGTGCAATTTTTTTAATGAAACAAAACGTTATAAAGAACTAATAGGGGAATTTAATTGTGGTCTGTGGCCTAAGAGGTGAATTCAGGAAATATTGAATTTGTACTTTGACAACTTCCCTGAATGATCTATTGGTATTAATTTGTCAAACTACATGAGAATAAATGATTTCCACTTTTATTTGATAGAAATTTTGTAAAAAAGTGACATTTCAGCCTACATGCCCAAAATTGAACTTTTTCAGTTGTTTCAATATTTTTACAAAAGTAGCATGCTTACTTTCTCTCTGACAGATTTTTCTGGTTTTCTATTTGTGTTTGTGGTATCTAATGTAGATGTTTAACTCATTTTTGAACACTGAACACAAAAAAAAGTAGATAAAAATCAGAATAAGAGTGCAAAATGTGCTGCTTTAATGGTCTTAGTCTAACCGTCAGTATGAAGCAAGTGAAAAATGAGGTTCTATGCACATACAAGTTGAATTCCTTTTAGCAGATTTCACTGAATCTGTATCAAAAGCACTTATTACTGGTTGTTTGACCTTGTCTGTTTCACAGGCTTCCTTTATTTTCTTTTGTTTGATAGCTAGTGGTTAAAATATTGGCCTTTTGAGGCTGAAATTTCATGCCGGTTTTAAAAAGTAAAGTAAATAACTTTGCATCAAATCATACTGTCTACATATATAGTTGAAAGTGACAGTCATGTTACATCCAGGCTCCATGTTTTATCATATCTAAACAAAGATTTGAGCAAAAAGAAGCATATCTCTATCTACCATATCATTTATTTGCTTTTTAATATGCAAATGTGGGGAACGACCTAAATTGACAATCTGTTTTTTTAAGCTTGACATTGCTGAAGACCATTTTATTCACATGTGTTATGCTATTTGAAACTTATATTTCCATTAAAAGTACATTTATAACATGTAAAAGGTGTTTTTATAACTTAACAACTTCAGAAAATTGTGGTAAGTGAAAAATATTACATTTCATATAAGGCCTCGATTCATTTGAAAACGTCTATTTTTTGGCACAGGCTCATATAAAATTTACTTCTGGCCATTTTTTATAAGTCTGAAACATGAAGTATGCTATCTGTTGCTTTTAATAGGTGATAACTTATACATAGAAACATTAAAAAATGTAAGTTTTGGTATATTTTGGTTTTTAGAAGCCCAAATTTGATAGTTGAAATTGTTCTAATTCAACGCCACAATTCAGCACCCAAAGTTCAGATATAAAAAATGCCACATTTTTTATAATTGGTATCATATGGCTTTGAAACTTTGTAAACTGTTTTATAATACACTAAGCTTAAATCATGCCAAGTTTTATTAGAATTGGTCAAGTTTTAGATCCCTAATAGGCCCAAGACCACAATTAATGATCCCGCTTTTCGTTGTCCACGAATATAGTTCCTTTTAATTAGAGTGTATTTTTTCTTAATTTTTTTTCTTTCCCTTCCTCACTCATTTCTTAGTTTTTTTTGGGTGGAAATAAAAGAAGAGAGGTGAAATAATCTTTTGGATGTTGTATTTTAACTGATTTTGATATGGAAAGAGTGATTAGGCTAGGTGCAAAAAGGTGATATTTACAGTTTTCGGAACATCTCTTGACTTGTCCATAGGGGTATGGATGTGTATTGGCTAAATTTGTAAGAGTCATTGGTTCAATCTTTCTGAATTTTGGATATATTTTTGGACTAGTACTATACATTATACACACAAAAGATTTGACAAAAATGCAAGGTGCAATTTTTTTAATGAAACAAAACGTTATAAAGAACTAATAGGGGAATTTAATTGTGGTCTGTGGCCTAAGAGGTGAATTCAGGAAATATTGAATTTGTACTTTGACAACTTCCCTGAATGATCTATTGGTATTAATTTGTCAAACTACATGAGAATAAATGATTTCCACTTTTATTTGATAGAAATTTTGTAAAAAAGTGACATTTCAGCCTACATGCCCAAAATTGAACTTTTTCAGTTGTTTCAATATTTTTACAAAAGTAGCATGCTTACTTTCTCTCTGACAGATTTTTCTGGTTTTCTATTTGTGTTTGTGGTATCTAATGTAGATGTTTAACTCATTTTTGAACACTGAACACAAAAAAAAGTAGATAAAAATCAGAATAAGAGTGCAAAATGTGCTGCTTTAATGGTCTTAGTCTAACCGTCAGTATGAAGCAAGTGAAAAATGAGGTTCTATGCACATACAAGTTGAATTCCTTTTAGCAGATTTCACTGAATCTGTATCAAAAGCACTTATTACTGGTTGTTTGACCTTGTCTGTTTCACAGGCTTCCTTTATTTTCTTTTGTTTGATAGCTAGTGGTTAAAATATTGGCCTTTTGAGGATGAAATTTCATGCCGGTTTTAAAAAGTAAAGTAAATAACTTTGCATCAAATCATACTGTCTACATATATAGTTGAAAGTGACAGTCATGTTACATCCAGGCTCCATGTTTTATCATATCTAAACAAAGATTTGAGCAAAAAGAAGCATATCTCTATCTACCATATCATTTATTTGCTTTTTAATATGCAAATGTGGGGAACGACCTAAATTGACAATCTGTTTTTTTAAGCTTGACATTGCTGAAGACCATTTTATTCACATGTGTTATGCTATTTGAAACTTATATTTCCATTAAAAGTACATTTATAACATGTAAAAGGTGTTTTTATAACTTAACAACTTCAGAAAATTGTGGTAAGTGAAAAATATTACATTTCATATAAGGCCTCGATTCATTTGAAAACGTCTATTTTTTGGCACAGGCTCATATAAAATTTACTTCTGGCCATTTTTTATAAGTCTGAAACATGAAGTATGCTATCTGTTGCTTTTAATAGGTGATAACTTATACATAGAAACATTAAAAAATGTAAGTTTTGGTATATTTTGGTTTTTAGAAGCCCAAATTTGATAGTTGAAATTGTTCTAATTCAACGCCACAATTCAGCACCCAAAGTTCAGATATAAAAAATGCCACATTTTTTATAATTGGTATCATATGGCTTTGAAACTTTGTAAACTGTTTTATAATACACTAAGCTTAAATCATGCCAAGTTTTATTAGAATTGGTCAAGTTTTAGATCCCTAATAGGTGAATTCAGGAAATATTGAATTTGTACTTTGACAACTTCCCTGAATGATCTATTGGTATTAATTTGTCAAACTACATGAGAATAAATGATTTCCACTTTTATTTGATAGAAATTTTGTAAAAAAGTGACATTTCAGCCTACATGCCCAAAATTGAACTTTTTCAGTTGTTTCAATATTTTACAAAAGTAGCATGCTTACTTTCTCTCTGACAGATTTTTCTGGTTTTCTATTTGTGTTTGTGGTATCTAATGTAGATGTTTAACTCATTTTTGAACACTGAACACAAAAAAAAGTAGATAAAAATCAGAATAAGAGTGCAAAATGTGCTGCTTTAATGGTCTTAGTCTAACCGTCAGTATGAAGCAAGTGAAAAATGAGGTTCTATGCACATACAAGTTGAATTCCTTTTAGCAGATTTCACTGAATCTGTATCAAAAGCACTTATTACTGGTTGTTTGACCTTGTCTGTTTCACAGGCTTCCTTTATTTTCTTTTGTTTGATAGCTAGTGGTTAAAATATTGGCCTTTTGAGGCTGAAATTTCATGCCGGTTTTAAAAAGTAAAGTAAATAACTTTGCATCAAATCATACTGTCTACATATATAGTTGAAAGTGACAGTCATGTTACATCCAGGCTCCATGTTTTATCATATCTAAACAAAGATTTGAGCAAAAAGAAGCATATCTCTATCTACCATATCATTTATTTGCTTTTTAATATGCAAATGTGGGGAACGACCTAAATTGACAACCTGTTTTTTTAAGCTTGACATTGCTGAAGACCATTTTATTCACATGTGTTATGCTATTTGAAACTTATATTTCCATTAAAAGTACATTTATAACATGTAAAAGGTGTTTTTATAACTTAACAACTTCAGAAAATTGTGGTAAGTGAAAAATATTACATTTCATATAAGGCCTCGATTCATTTGAAAACGTCTATTTTTTGGCACAGGCTCATATAAAATTTACTTCTGGCCATTTTTTATAAGTCTGAAACATGAAGTATGCTATCTGTTGCTTTTAATAGGTGATAACTTATACATAGAAACATTAAAAAATGTAAGTTTTGGTATATTTTGGTTTTTAGAAGCCCAAATTTGATAGTTGAAATTGTTCTAATTCAACGCCACAATTCAGCACCCAAAGTTCAGATATAAAAAATGCCACATTTTTTATAATTGGTATCATATGGCTTTGAAACTTTGTAAACTGTTTTATAATACACTAAGCTTAAATCATGCCAAGTTTTATTAGAATTGGTCAAGTTTTAGATCCCTAATAGGCCCAAGACCACAATTAATGATCCCGCTTTTCGTTGTCCACGAATATAGTTCCTTTTAATTAGAGTGTATTTTTTCTTAATTTTTTTTCTTTCCCTTCCTCACTCATTTCTTAGTTTTTTTTGGGTGGAAATAAAAGAAGAGAGGTGAAATAATCTTTTGGATGTTGTATTTTAACTGATTTTGATATGGAAAGAGTGATTAGGCTAGGTGCAAAAAGGTGATATTTACAGTTTTCGGAACATCTCTTGACTTGTCCATAGGGGTATGGATGTGTATTGGCTAAATTTGTAAGAGTCATTGGTTCAATCTTTCTGAATTTTGGATATATTTTTGGACTAGTACTATACATTATACACACAAAAGATTTGACAAAAATGCAAGGTGCAATTTTTTTAATGAAACAAAACGTTATAAAGAACTAATAGGGGAATTTAATTGTGGTCTGTGGCCTAAGAGGTGAATTCAGGAAATATTGAATTTGTACTTTGACAACTTCCCTGAATGATCTATTGGTATTAATTTGTCAAACTACATGAGAATAAATGATTTCCACTTTTATTTGATAGAAATTTTGTAAAAAAGTGACATTTCAGCCTACATGCCCAAAATTGAACTTTTTCAGTTGTTTCAATATTTTTACAAAAGTAGCATGCTTACTTTCTCTCTGACAGATTTTTCTGGTTTTCTATTTGTGTTTGTGGTATCTAATGTAGATGTTTAACTCATTTTTGAACACTGAACACAAAAAAAAGTAGATAAAAATCAGAATAAGAGTGCAAAATGTGCTGCTTTAATGGTCTTAGTCTAACCGTCAGTATGAAGCAAGTGAAAAATGAGGTTCTATGCACATACAAGTTGAATTCCTTTTAGCAGATTTCACTGAATCTGTATCAAAAGCACTTATTACTGGTTGTTTGACCTTGTCTGTTTCACAGGCTTCCTTTATTTTCTTTTGTTTGATAGCTAGTGGTTAAAATATTGGCCTTTTGAGGCTGAAATTTCATGCCGGTTTTAAAAAGTAAAGTAAATAACTTTGCATCAAATCATACTGTCTACATATATAGTTGAAAGTGACAGTCATGTTACATCCAGGCTCCATGTTTTATCATATCTAAACAAAGATTTGAGCAAAAAGAAGCATATCTCTATCTACCATATCATTTATTTGCTTTTTAATATGCAAATGTGGGGAACGACCTAAATTGACAACCTGTTTTTTTAAGCTTGACATTGCTGAAGACCATTTTATTCACATGTGTTATGCTATTTGAAACTTATATTTCCATTAAAAGTACATTTATAACATGTAAAAGGTGTTTTTATAACTTAACAACTTCAGAAAATTGTGGTAAGTGAAAAATATTACATTTCATATAAGGCCTCGATTCATTTGAAAACGTCTATTTTTTGGCACAGGCTCATATAAAATTTACTTCTGGCCATTTTTTATAAGTCTGAAACATGAAGTATGCTATCTGTTGCTTTTAATAGGTGATAACTTATACATAGAAACATTAAAAAATGTAAGTTTTGGTATATTTTGGTTTTTAGAAGCCCAAATTTGATAGTTGAAATTGTTCTAATTCAACGCCACAATTCAGCACCCAAAGTTCAGATATAAAAAATGCCACATTTTTTATAATTGGTATCATATGGCTTTGAAACTTTGTAAACTGTTTTATAATACACTAAGCTTAAATCATGCCAAGTTTTATTAGAATTGGTCAAGTTTTAGATCCCTAATAGGTGAATTCAGGAAATATTGAATTTGTACTTTGACAACTTCCCTGAATGATCTATTGGTATTAATTTGTCAAACTACATGAGAATAAATGATTTCCACTTTTATTTGATAGAAATTTTGTAAAAAAGTGACATTTCAGCCTACATGCCCAAAATTGAACTTTTTCAGTTGTTTCAATATTTTACAAAAGTAGCATGCTTACTTTCTCTCTGACAGATTTTTCTGGTTTTCTATTTGTGTTTGTGGTATCTAATGTAGATGTTTAACTCATTTTTGAACACTGAACACAAAAAAAAGTAGATAAAAATCAGAATAAGAGTGCAAAATGTGCTGCTTTAATGGTCTTAGTCTAACCGTCAGTATGAAGCAAGTGAAAAATGAGGTTCTATGCACATACAAGTTGAATTCCTTTTAGCAGATTTCACTGAATCTGTATCAAAAGCACTTATTACTGGTTGTTTGACCTTGTCTGTTTCACAGGCTTCCTTTATTTTCTTTTGTTTGATAGCTAGTGGTTAAAATATTGGCCTTTTGAGGCTGAAATTTCATGCCGGTTTTAAAAAGTAAAGTAAATAACTTTGCATCAAATCATACTGTCTACATATATAGTTGAAAGTGACAGTCATGTTACATCCAGGCTCCATGTTTTATCATATCTAAACAAAGATTTGAGCAAAAAGAAGCATATCTCTATCTACCATATCATTTATTTGCTTTTTAATATGCAAATGTGGGGAACGACCTAAATTGACAACCTGTTTTTTTAAGCTTGACATTGCTGAAGACCATTTTATTCACATGTGTTATGCTATTTGAAACTTATATTTCCATTAAAAGTACATTTATAACATGTAAAAGGTGTTTTTATAACTTAACAACTTCAGAAAATTGTGGTAAGTGAAAAATATTACATTTCATATAAGGCCTCGATTCATTTGAAAACGTCTATTTTTTGGCACAGGCTCATATAAAATTTACTTCTGGCCATTTTTTATAAGTCTGAAACATGAAGTATGCTATCTGTTGCTTTTAATAGGTGATAACTTATACATAGAAACATTAAAAAATGTAAGTTTTGGTATATTTTGGTTTTTAGAAGCCCAAATTTGATAGTTGAAATTGTTCTAATTCAACGCCACAATTCAGCACCCAAAGTTCAGATATAAAAAATGCCACATTTTTTATAATTGGTATCATATGGCTTTGAAACTTTGTAAACTGTTTTATAATACACTAAGCTTAAATCATGCCAAGTTTTATTAGAATTGGTCAAGTTTTAGATCCCTAATAGGCCCAAGACCACAATTAATGATCCCGCTTTTCGTTGTCCACGAATATAGTTCCTTTTAATTAGAGTGTATTTTTTCTTAATTTTTTTTCTTTCCCTTCCTCACTCATTTCTTAGTTTTTTTTGGGTGGAAATAAAAGAAGAGAGGTGAAATAATCTTTTGGATGTTGTATTTTAACTGATTTTGATATGGAAAGAGTGATTAGGCTAGGTGCAAAAAGGTGATATTTACAGTTTTCGGAACATCTCTTGACTTGTCCATAGGGGTATGGATGTGTATTGGCTAAATTTGTAAGAGTCATTGGTTCAATCTTTCTGAATTTTGGATATATTTTTGGACTAGTACTATACATTATACACACAAAAGATTTGATAAAAATGCAAGGTGCAATTTTTTTAATGAAACAAAACGTTATAAAGAACTAATAGGGGAATTTAATTGTGGTCTGTGGCCTAAGAGGTGAATTCAGGAAATATTGAATTTGTACTTTGACAACTTCCCTGAATGATCTATTGGTATTAATTTGTCAAACTACATGAGAATAAATGATTTCCACTTTTATTTGATAGAAATTTTGTAAAAAAGTGACATTTCAGCCTACATGCCCAAAATTGAACTTTTTCAGTTGTTTCAATATTTTTACAAAAGTAGCATGCTTACTTTCTCTCTGACAGATTTTTCTGGTTTTCTATTTGTGTTTGTGGTATCTAATGTAGATGTTTAACTCATTTTTGAACACTGAACACAAAAAAAAGTAGATAAAAATCAGAATAAGAGTGCAAAATGTGCTGCTTTAATGGTCTTAGTCTAACCGTCAGTATGAAGCAAGTGAAAAATGAGGTTCTATGCACATAAAAGTTGAATTCCTTTTAGCAGATTTCACTGAATCTGTATCAAAAGCACTTATTACTGGTTGTTTGACCTTGTCTGTTTCACAGGCTTCCTTTATTTTCTTTTGTTTGATAGCTAGTGGTTAAAATATTGGCCTTTTGAGGCTGAAATTTCATGCCGGTTTTAAAAAGTAAAGTAAATAACTTTGCATCAAATCATACTGTCTACATATATAGTTGAAAGTGACAGTCATGTTACATCCAGGCTCCATGTTTTATCATATCTAAACAAAGATTTGAGCAAAAAGAAGCATATCTCTATCTACCATATCATTTATTTGCTTTTTAATATGCAAATGTGGGGAACGACCTAAATTGACAATCTGTTTTTTTAAGCTTGACATTGCTGAAGACCATTTTATTCACATGTGTTATGCTATTTGAAACTTATATTTCCATTAAAAGTACATTTATAACATGTAAAAGGTGTTTTTATAACTTAACAACTTCAGAAAATTGTGGTAAGTGAAAAATATTACATTTCATATAAGGCCTCGATTCATTTGAAAACGTCTATTTTTTGGCACAGGCTCATATAAAATTTACTTCTGGCCATTTTTTATAAGTCTGAAACATGAAGTATGCTATCTGTTGCTTTTAATAGGTGATAACTTATACATAGAAACATTAAAAAATGTAAGTTTTGGTATATTTTGGTTTTTAGAAGCCCAAATTTGATAGTTGAAATTGTTCTAATTCAACGCCACAATTCAGCACCCAAAGTTCAGATATAAAAAATGCCACATTTTTTATAATTGGTATCATATGGCTTTGAAACTTTGTAAACTGTTTTATAATACACTAAGCTTAAATCATGCCAAGTTTTATTAGAATTGGTCAAGTTTTAGATCCCTAATAGGCCCAAGACCACAATTAATGATCCCGCTTTTCGTTGTCCACGGATATAGTTCCTTTTAATTAGAGTGTATTTTTTCTTAATTTTTTTTCTTTCCCTTCCTCACTCATTTCTTAGTTTTTTTTGGGTGGAAATAAAAGAAGAGAGGTGAAATAATCTTTTGGATGTTGTATTTTAACTGATTTTGATATGGAAAGAGTGATTAGGCTAGGTGCAAAAAGGTGATATTTACAGTTTTCGGAACATCTCTTGACTTGTCCATAGGGGTATGGATGTGTATTGGCTAAATTTGTAAGAGTCATTGGTTCAATCTTTCTGAATTTTGGATATATTTTTGGACTAGTACTATACATTATACACACAAAAGATTTGACAAAAATGCAAGGTGCAATTTTTTTAATGAAACAAAACGTTATAAAGAACTAATAGGGGAATTTAATTGTGGTCTGTGGCCTATTATTTAAAGTACCGAAAAATTAACATTAATTTAAAAATGAACCATTCTTGCATGCTGACCTACTTAATAATGTGCGCCTACAGACAATTATAAGAACTTAATGTAACAACAGTTCTTTTGCTCTATACATAATGACAAAACCTATTGATAAATGTCGCTATAGACACCCGTGTATTCGCGAAAACTGCATGTTGTCCTCTGAATGTCTTTTGGATATTTTTGTCGTTTGGTTGCTGTTTCATTGATGTATAATCAACATCTATTATATTTATCAACAAATATTTACACCATTATTTCGGTCTTGCCTTTTTCGAATCATTATTTTAAAGTTTGAGATAACCACATTACCAGTTCAACCATGATACATGTAAATGTTAATGTAAAAATAAGAAGATGCGGTGTGATTGCCAATGAGAAAAGTCTCCGACGGAGACCAGAATGACGCAGAAGCGAACAACTAAAGGTCACCGTACGGCCTTCAACAATGAGCAAATTCTATAAACAATAAACGAAAAGCAAATATTATATACAGCAATAAACGACAACCACTGAGTTACAGGCTGCTGGCTTTGGACAGGCAAATACAGTATGTTTCGGGGTTAAACATGTTTGTGGGCGTCCAACCCTCCCTCTAACCTGAAACAGTGGTGTAACGGCACAACATGAAAACAAACTATAAAAATCAGTTCAAACGGGCTTAACTCATCAGATCGATACAAGGCATACAAAGTACAGATCTCCAAAAGACTAAAAAACAATTGTATAGTATTTATTGATTTGTTCATAAATTGCACTAAGTGTAGGTGTCACCCTTCGGGTTTTGTCTGTTCGTTCATTTTACGATTTCTTCTACGTTTGGAGCAATTTCAGCTTACAATGTGGTTTGGACAATTGTCTATTACAGAACGATCTCTTCAATTTTTACATGTGCAGTCGTAAGTTACTATAATATGATAATAATTTGATGAATAAAAGACATTTATTATTGATTAAAGACATACAGGTCGATGGTAAAAAATAACTAGTTTACATAACCAATGGCAACATATCATCACACCGGCATGTAAAGATATAGCAACTCGAAATGAACTAGAAACCAATGCTGCACTAATTGAAGAAGGTAGTCGGTTTGTTTTTCAGGATATACTCATCGCATTGATCATGACACGTAGGAATTTTGGAGTAAGTTGTACTCAGAATTTAATCTAAAGAACGAGGAAAGGAGAACTATGAAAGCTATCATTTGGTTACTTTATATAAAAAATGATTCAAATTAAATGTACAGGTACTCACGATGACCGTCCATGTGGTAATTTTGGTAAGCCTTGACTTTAGCAATACATGCTGACTGCGTATGACATCCACCTGAGGCGCCGTGGTGGATGTACACGTGATTTGGGACTTTCGTTAGAAGAGAGTGTGCGTGTGTTGGACTACGAGCACCCCATCCAGCACGTGAGATAATGTTCGGACAGCCAGACGAAGATGATTGATGGGCTGCAACAAAAAAATATCTTCTACACTCTCATAAAAAACAAACATGGAAATGATTCTGCCATTTACTTTTAAAACATATAAATATAGTTAACAATGACATTATTTTTATATACATTTAATTTTTGAAAGAAGGTGTAAATACATTGCAATGATGAAAGTGTATATTTGTCACTTTACCGATCATGCAAATTAAATTATTCATATCCAATCGTTAGAAGGAACACAATAAGGTATTAACAACTGTTTTTGTTCTGAAGCTTATTTTAGACTATGACTTACTCTGACAAGTTTTGAAATTCAGCCAATTGATTGCAGCCCAAGCATCCTAAAATATTGAATAAAATTTAAGTTTACAGGTGTTCTTAAATCATCGGCTACTCGTGTATTTTCTACAATGCATCTATGGTAAACATGCAAACAAAAATTATTCTTGTAGGTTATGCCGCTACACAATTCCTATCATTAGTTTGTTTTCATTTGCATTCAAGTAAAACAATTTTTGAAGATAAAATCGAGGTCTTCTTTAACTTCAGCATGTGAACATCACATCTGAGTAAATGAAAAAATAGGAAAATTCCGTCGTATTACAATGGCAATCGGATACGCATACGAAAACATGCTGATAGAAAAAAAAACAATGGTTTTGATGGCAACTTGGAACACATATCCTTATGTATCTGTGGTAAGGATAGCCGCCACATGTAGTAGAGTGTGATTATGAGTATCATCTCGCATATGAGTTAATGTATTCTTTACTGGATGCATTGCAGATAATGTATTTAGACATAAGTGATTGGTGTTACTTATAAGATAACTTGAGAATACAGTATCATAATCTAAAATCGCAAATTATCGGTGTAGATTTTTAATAAATTTGGCAAGTTTTGTTACCATAATGCAATTTTATTTTTAACTTCTCCTTTTATTTTAAAAGTACAGAAAATCATTTTATTTATTTATAAGTTCAAAAGCAATATACTGGAGTAAATCTACTATTCTAATATATTAACTGTAAATCTATCGATTCTTTTATGTTGCAAGAAAACAAGTGCGTCTTTTTTTTTCTTTTTTTTTAGCTGAGCGTAATTATCATAGTAATGCACATTGCTTACAAAATATCAAAATACACGAAAACAAGGCAAAACATAATTTGTAACATTTACTATTGTTATTTTATTTTGGAAATACAAAATAATTAATCTGCTTTTTTAGATAAGCACAATCAATAATCTATCAATTGTTTTTTTATTTCTTCAATTTACGGTAATACGTTGAACTTACATGTCCATTATAGTCAATATTAGCCCATGTATATCCATTAGCTGTTTGTCTACCTCCTTTATCTGTGTGACATTCACCAGCAGGGATTGTTCCCATAATTCGATGCGTTGTTCCTGCTCCAGATCGAACATGCAAAGAGTCTGTTGCACACCCACACTGGGCTGCAGACGCATCATTTGTGAGGAAACAAGTAACGAGAACTGCTATGAAAATCCTTGAAAATAGATATAATTGAATAAGAGTAAACATTGAATTTTTAACCAATGTTTAATCAATCCATTTTTTAGTAATACATTACGTTTATTTTTTTGGAGAAAAAAAATTTCTGAACTATTGATTTGTTTTTAACTTACAAAGTAACATGTTTGAACCTACAGATTATTACATGATTACAAATCCAACTCTCAATTCTTATTTTTGTTACAGTTTCCAAATATTGGTACGTACATGACAAATAAGGAATACAATGTATTGTCCGTGCTTCTCAAATTTTCTTGATAGATAACAGATAAAGCATTTATATATCACGAAAAACGTGTAAAGATTGAAGATAAAACGAAAGACAACTTATGACTGTGACCTGTATAAACTTAACATTGACATTATTTTGACTTGATTTGTTGCTGTTTGTTACCTCTTGAGAACTTGCATATACTTTATTTTTCTTTGTCACTGTTTATGTATAAATGTTAGTTCATTAGTTCTAGATCTCTTCTTATAGATTATAGGAACGCTAAAGGTAACATATATTAAAACATATCATAAAGCTTCAGGATTTTCTCTTTCGATCTGTTTTACATTTTGTTATATCGGGCCTTTGATATTATAGCTTACTATACGGCAAAGCATGATTTGTGCTCTTAGTTGAAGGGCGTACGGTGATCCGTAATTGTTCGAGTCTTTCCTTTGGTCTTTACGGATAGTTGTCTCATAAATAGTTATACCACATCTCCTCATTGTTATATTTTTTCGACGACATAAGTATGATTTGCTGTGCTATTTTTTATAAACTTCAAAGAAAAATGGCAAATGAGTTGATATTCGATCCCGCACACGTTGCTGTAGTTTGCGTTTATTTTGCATCAATATGATTTTTCAATGAAGAGAAAGACGACTGGTCGGCTCGGAGTCAGAATAATGTGTCCGGTTAGAATGGCATATCTTCCTGCAGACTGTTACCTTTTGACCGCGCTGAGGTACGTCCATTATTCATTTTTCATTATTCAAAATTCAATAATGAATAATGAAATAGTTCATTATTCACTATTCAACGTTAAGTGATGAATAATGAATAATGAAATAGTTTATATTTCAGTATTCAAGTTGAAAAGTGAATAATGAAATAGAAAATTTATTTTTTGACTGTGACACTATATCCCGTATTTCTGAATTCTTCATTTTGGTGATATTTAACAAATATTCAATTAATTTAAGAAAAAGTAAATCAAAACACTCGTTGAAATTTTAATCGTTATTAATTTATTTAGTTTCGGAGGATAAACTAGTGGGTTTCCCCAACTATTTTTAACAGAAATTCCTTATTTTAATGTATGGACGACATGAATACCAAAACATATATTAAAATTAAAATACTATTTGTATTATTTTTTTATTTCCACTGGATCTTTGTGCTATTCTTCATCCCCTGATTATAGATATAACTTGTCGATTGTGCCGCAATGCCCATTAGAGGGGTTACGGAGGACCTAAATGCCAAAATAAGCGTGAAAATTAAGAAATAGCCAATTTTGAATAATGAAATGGATATTTTGAATAATGGAATGGACTGCTGCGACCCTTTAACCTCTAATTACAGATATACCTTATACGTCATTCGAAAGCTTATTAAGAGAGGAACAAAAGGTATATAGTCAATATGTTCCGCAACGCCTATTAGAGGAGTTACGGAGGACCTAAATGTCGAAATACGCGTGAACATTAAGAAATAGCTTATTTTGAATAATGGAATGGACTGCCGCGACCCTTTAGCCCCTAATTACAGATAAATCTTATACACCATTCAAAAGCTTATCAATAGAGGAACAAAATGGTTATAATCAATATGTGCCGCAATGCCCATTAGAGGGATTACGGAGGACCTAAATGCCAAAATACGCGTGAAAATTAAGAAATAGCCAATTTTGAATAATGGAATGGATATTTTGAATAATGGAATGGACTGCTGCGACCCTTTAACCTCTAATTACAGATATACCGTATACGTCATTCGAAAGCTTATTAATAGAGGAACAAAAGGAATATAGTCAATATGTTCTGCAACGCCTATTAGAGGAGTTACGGAGGACCTAAATGTCGAAATACGCAGGAACATTAAGAAATAGCCTATATTAATGTTATAACCAATAAAAACAATCTTTAAAGATTTTACTACTATGGTAAATTTATAACCTTAAAAGATAAGTTTGTTGATATGATGAATTAGTTTACATTAATCGTATCTAATTTTACGGGCTTTATAAACAACATCGTCATAACAATTAGGGTGTGATATTCCACTTTTAATAAGAACTCTACAGAATACAGACAGACTTTTAAACTAAATATTCAAGTTGTATCTATGAAAGAATTTAGAAAAGGTTTTAATTAATTTTTGGTAACGAAATCCCTGACTTAATAATCTATTAGTTAATAACATGAATTACGTTCATTGAAATCTAAAACATGACTACATACATGTACAAAGTGAACATATTGTGAAATATACACACCGTAAGAAGGGGCGAAAGGAAAACCACCATCCTAAAGGCGAAATTAACAATTGGGAAAGAAGAAAAATCGTCTCTTTTGTCGTAAATTTTTGTATAGAGTTTCCCGTGTTGAACTGGAATATCCGAATCTTTAACCCATTTCTCTGACGTCATTCTATTGTTCTTACAGTGGATTATTTTTCAAGAATCCACTGACTACTTCGTTAACTTAAGATAACTTATTTTATAACTTTAAACTTTTAACTTACGATTTTTTATCCTCTCAAAAACGAGTGGCATATGAAGGGTTCGAACTCGCGCGTATTTTCTTCATAATCAGTAGAGTCTTCAGTCTATGCATGAAACCACTATACCACGAGTGCTCAAATAAATCAAGATTTAAATAACACTCTTAAAGCGCACAACTGTCAATACATGTCAATAAACTGTATTTCTATCTCAGAGATAATTCGCTTTTGTTATCTAACAAAATATATATACTATGTCTGGATTTGTTCATGTTCTTTTCAAATTTATTTATATCACGTCAACATTGAACGGACTCTAATTTGAGTAAAGTGTGATATATAAGCTACGACCGTAAAACTACTTCTTTGACTGTAAAACCAGAAACAAAATCATCGCCTTTACATGAAAATGAAGTATATAATACCTCTAAGATTAAAACTATTTTTATCGAGAAAAAATTACAATGAAAAAATTTCATTCCGGATACACGGTTCGAACTTTGCACTGTTAATATCACCGTTATGACATTCGTTACCAACGACTAGACGATCACAGCTATGAACAGCTTGATGGTAAGTTTATGAAATCAAGATAATTATTCATTGTACATCCGTAGCAAGAGCAATATGATGGGGATTCAGAATGCGTACCTCAGATAAAACTAGTTTATTTACCGGTGAACGATATATGCCAAATGAAATTATAACGTTAAAATAATCGTTACTTAATGAAACGGAAACAGTTTAAACAGATTTGAATATAATTGTTCAATTTAAATCGTAAGCACAATCGTAATTTTAATACTTTAGGAGAGCAACATGAATTTGAGCATTATGAAATGGCAGATTTATGGCATCTACCTTATCAATATTTTTTTGACTAAGAACGGCTTAACGGTGTTTAGTCTTCAATTAAACAAAATATGTTGCTAAATATTATATATATAAATTTTGAAGGTTCTAAATTTTGGTAATTAAAATTTTTTAACTTTTCAAAACAAGATAAATAAATTCTGTATATTAATATATGTCTTTTTGAATAAATTAAATATACCAAAATCTATTCAATATAAATAATTTGTAATGATTAAACATTAAATGAAATATGTATATACAAAACTAAAATCTGGTGTTAAAAAGGGGAGCTAACACCCCATTTAAGTTATCTTAAACTTATTTTAACTTGTCAAATGTCTAATTATAGATGCGAACCGTGTGGATATAATCATTTCCAGCTATTATAGAATAAAAAAGACAAAATACTAAACTATTTTTATGAAATATCGTTGATTCATTGTCAAAACGTAAAACAGACAGTCGTTTTAATAGAAATGGGTTAAGCTAGAGAATTGATAAGAAGTAGTGGATTCGGAAACGATAATCAACTTGCGACTAAAGTCGCTCGTTGATTATCGTTTACGAATCCACTACTTCTTATCAATTCTCTACTACAGATAAAGAAAAATATTGTTGTTTGTATTAGATTTATTAAATCTAATTACCTTTCGGTGAATTCGATCAGTAAAATTCGAAAATTATGGATTATATAAAGCAAAAATATCACCCATCAGAAGCGGAATTAGGGGGGGGGGGGGGGGGGCTGGGGGCCCGTCCCCTCTTTTTGTTGGAAAAATTTGGTTGATTATAAAGGGAATCACTGAAGCATGACTGGAGTGGGCTCCCTCTTAGGCAGTCAGTGGGCCCCAACTTTCTGGATCCGCCACTGCCAATCACTGTAAATGTTTTAAATTTATCAATTAAATGTAATTCAAACGGATCTTTACTGAGTTTGGCCATAAACTGTGATTCATAACAGTACAACAACAAGTCTTAAAGGGGCGCAGTTGTGTCCATCGGAATACCTACATAATGTCGGTAACCTTTATTGCCGAAACGTACATATGTGTTGTCAAGAAGACAGTTTAAAGCTTTAATCATCTCATCACATCATTCCAGTAAGCATATATAATAATAGAAAAGCAAAGAATATGGGTATCCATCCATGACACAAAATCAGTACATGCATAGCAAAAAAAACCGAACACATTAAAAACAAAGGAACAATGCTTTCATTGATGTTCTTCATCCTTAAATCATAGTGAGGCCTTCAACACGGAGTAGCATATTTCCCGTTTTCATTACAAAAGAACCGTTGTATGATTTGAAGCAATTAAATCTGCTACCATATGGTAATATAGTGTATAGAGTCGAAAATATCATAACTGTCAACCGAATTAAACGGGCCATCAAAAGCACGTAATTTATCCAAAACATCCAAATAGTTTATGATACTCCAAAAAAAGTTAATTGCATTACTTTCATATGCTTTATTACAAAAATTAATAACAAGTTTTGTAACAGAAGTAAGGGGACAAATTAACAGCCAACAACGATTAGAAGTAGAACATTTACTAGAATCCGAGAGGGAACAAAATATGAACGTTTTTTGTTTTGTTTTTTTGTGTGTAGTTTAGGATGTCAATACATAGTAGGGACTTTCAAATTTCAGATGAGTCCTCTAGCTGTGCGGTGGTAGTGACATAGTTATTTACCATTTGACTATGTATGGAGTGTAAGGTCTTGAATTTGAATGAGTAATTTCATTCTTAAGGACTTCCGTGACGTATTTACGTCATACCACCACCACATCGTTGGCTGCTTTGTCGGCAGGTACGAACACAAAATGCTTTGCGATTACTTAAATTTTGTTTTTAGTCCTAGAATTGGAAATATTACTTACTTTTGTTTATTTCTTAATTACTTTCAAAATGTGATATGCGGATATCTACAATATTTAGACATTTTAATATTGAAATATGAATCAAGTGACTTTTTGTCAGATTTCTCTTGTTTACACCAATTTTTACAATAGGATGAAAAAGAATCTTTAATGACCTGACGACACACTTTCCAATTTATTTTCGACGGAAAACAAAATTTTATCTTTTTATCCCGAATGTTTATAACTTATAGGAGCAATAATTTCTATACTGACGTCTTATGTAACTGACGCATAATTAAAAATTAAACTTGTACTGGAGGGGGGGGGCTGGGGGCCCGTCCCCTCTTTTTGTTGGAAAAATTTGGTTGATTATAAAGGGAATCACTGAAGCATGACTGGAGTGGGCTCCCTCTTAGGCAGTCAGTGGGCCCCAACTTTCTGGATCCGCCACTGCCAATCACTGTAAATGTTTTAAATTTATCAATTAAATGTAATTCAAACGGATCTTTACTGAGTTTGGCCATAAACTGTGATTCATAACAGTACAACAACAAGTCTTAAAGGGGCGCAGTTGTGTCCATCGGAATACCTACATAATGTCGGTAACCTTTATTGCCGAAACGTACATATGTGTTGTCAAGAAGACAGTTTAAAGCTTTAATCATCTCATCACATCATTCCAGTAAGCATATATAATAATAGAAAAGCAAAGAATATGGGTATCCATCCATGACACAAAATCAGTACATGCATAGCAAAAAAAACCGAACACATTAAAAACAAAGGAACAATGCTTTCATTGATGTTCTTCATCCCTAAATCATAGTGAGGCCTTCAACACGGAGTAGCATATTTCCCGTTTTCATTACAAAAGAACCGTTGTATGATTTGAAGCAATTAAATCTGCTACCATATGGTAATATAGTGTATAGAGTCGAAAATATCATAACTGTCAACCGAATTAAACGGGCCATCAAAAGCACGTAATTTATCCAAAACATCCAAATAGTTTATGATACTCCAAAAAAAGTTAATTGCATTACTTTCATATGCTTTATTACAAAAATTAATAACAAGTTTTGTAACAGAAGTAAGGGGACAAATTAACAGCCAACAACGATTAGAAGTAGAACATTTACTAGAATCCGAGAGGGAACAAAATATGAACGTTTTTTGTTTTGTTTTTTTTTGTGTGTAGTTTAGGATGTCAATACATAGTAGGGACTTTCAAATTTCAGATGAGTCCTCTAGCTGTGCGGTGGTAGTGACATGGTTATTTACCATTTGACTATGTATGGAGTGTAAGGTCTTGAATTTGAATGAGTAATTTCATTCTTAAGGACTTCCGTGACGTATTTACGTCATACCACCACCACATCGTTGGCTGCTTTGTCGGCAGGTACGAACACAAAATGCTTTGCGATTACTTAAATTTTGTTTTTAGTCCTAGAATTGGAAATATTACTTACTTTTGTTTATTTCTTAATTACTTTCAAAATGTGATATGCGGATATCTACAATATTTAGACATTTTAATATTGAAATATGAATCAAGTGACTTTTTGTCAGATTTCTCTTGTTTACACCAATTTTTACAATAGGATGAAAAAGAATCTTTAATGACCTGACGACACACTTTCCAATTTATTTTCGACGGAAAACAAAATTTTATCTTTTTATCCCGAATGTTTATAACTTATAGGAGCAATAATTTCTATACTGACGTCTTATGTAACTGACGCATAATTAAAAATTAAACGTGTACTGGATTTTTGTATACGTATAAGAAATCATAGGTGGTTCTTAATTGTCAAAATATGGAGGTATAATGTTTTGAACGGTAGAGTCATTAAAAATACTAGAAAAAATAATGTAAATGTATTTTATTCTAAGAAAATACCTTTTATGATCTTTGTTTATTCGAGGGAATAGTCTATGGTGACAAACAGCTGTAATGATACGTGAAAACATGTATATTGGACTAAAACATGATTTTTTTTCAAACTCGTTATAAATATTATGTAATTTACTAATTGGCATATGAACCAGTTTGCACAATAATTGGTGTCTACCATTGTTTTTAAATATATTATATATATATACAAGTCTAAATTGAAAACAACGTTCAAACCTATGATTGCGTTGGATAAAAACCGCAATTTTTTTAAGTGTGCATGCAAAACAAATTTCTTGGTAGAGGGGTCTAAATATTTCGACTCAAAATTCAAGAGTCTATCCTAAATTGAGGTAAATTATATGGCCTTCCAAGTACCGTTTCGATCCCTAGCACCACTAAAGAGACATTAATTGTCGAAATCCGGATATGGTGTACAAATTTTTGCACCTCATGTTTGTGGTTTACCATCTTTTCCGCAAGTTTATTGTTTTCTGTTTGGTATTAAATTAATATTAAGATCCATTTTGTTACATCTGGTGATCAATTTATTTGGCAATCGCCAATGACAGTCAGTAGGGTTTAAGAACATATGTTGTTCTACCTGCTAGTCAAATGCATTTTGTTAAAATATACTTTTTCACTCATTTGGTCTTTTGGAAAATGTTGTTCGTGCTGTATTTAGACCCCTCTACCAAGAAATTTGTTTTGCATGCACACGTATAAAAATTGCGGTTTTTATCCAACGCAATCATAGGTTTGAACGTTGTTTTCAATTTTGACTTATTTATATATATATATATATATATATATATATATATATATATATAAAATGACTGAATAATAGCCAACGATAAATCTTACGGGGCGATGGATCATATAAATGTGATACAGTACACTACAAAATATAATATATAACCAGTCTAAAAGGGTACAACATCACCAAAAAAATGACAATAAACGAACAAATGTAACTATAAATATTTCGGATAACAGATATCCTTCATCAGTATGAGCACGATGTAAAATGAATCAGATAAATCTATTCTGATTATTAAACTATAGCAATCTTGAATTCTATACAATAAAAAAAGTGAAACAGTTTCACCCGAACATCATATGTAGAGACGCTAATAAATTTTTAAAATTTCCAAAAAACGACTCAAAGACATGCCTAAAATGAAAATAGTAATTATTATAATAGTATGAACTGGCACAACTCTAAAATTCCAAAATGACGTCAGTTAAGATGTTACAACAACTGCGTGTAAATACATTCCCAAAAAAACAGCACTGATCGATATAAGCTGGTAAAATATGACAAACAGAGGCTGCGTATTTATCATTCCAAATAAATAGCAGTTTTATAATGAAAAGAAAAAATAATAGTAAATTTGGGCTAAGTTTAAAAAATTGGACGTGGATGCGTACTTGTACATCCCTACCAAATGAAAAGAACCCTGGTATTTAAACTAGTAAAATTCCAAAATATCCAAAAGAATCCTTAAAACTGTAAGAGTCAAGTAAGGAAGCCGGAGTAACTGGAAACAAATGATGTCAGGAAAATGAGTGATGGTAGGGAAAATGAGTGACTCATTCTATGTTTTTTTCATTTATGCCCTCTGGGGAAACTGTCCTTATCTTTCTTATACAAAACCTTTCCCGAGCAAGTCTTTCGGCCCTTGACCAACCCTCGTTGTGGTCTATGATTGTGATTGTAAGGTTTTTGAAATCAGCTTGGGCGTGCCCAGGTGATCTCAAATGACGACTTACGGGGAGGTCGGGCTTGCAGGTGTAGTCACTTCGATGACCATTCTTCATCATGAATGGTCATCGAAGTGACTACACCTGCAAGCCCGACCTCCCCGTAAGTCGTCATTTGAGATCATGTTCTATATCACTCAGAGTATAGACAACCGTTCTTACCACATACCATGTTCTTAACTTAAACGCTATGAATCTAGACAACAGTTCTTACCATACACCATGTTCTACATCGCTCAGAGTGTAGACAAGTCGAATATAAAAATCAAAACAAGTGTATGTCTTAACTTTAAAATAAGTAACTTTGCAATAATGAAATACAATAGACATTGATTAAAACCATAAATACACTTGTACACATGAAATGCACAAAAATATGTTAACACGTAAATTGCGTTATTTATTATATCTAATAAAATGATATATATAAAAAAAAACATGTAAATAATTGAGAGAAAAAATATCAAACATACATTCAAAAGGTACATAACTTAACACACACCAGTATGGACTGATAAAGTACATATAGCTGCAATTTATTTTCAAATATTGAGATCGGTTGCAGATTTGATCGAAAATTATTGATGTATTATGGCAAACTAGTCCTGTAAAAGTCCACTTACATCATAGCAATTTATCATTGCTCAAACGTGAACATTAGATTGGAACTTTTCATTTCATCATCATACAATGCATCAAAACACTCATTTTGCGACACCGTAAACCAGTTCTTCCAGTCTCCTACCTGACCTGCAAGTAATTTTGAAATTAATTCACCTATACATTTGCTCAAAGATATGCATAAATCTGAAAATACTTGAATCTCGGCGGTTTTCTACACACCAATTTATTCATTTTCAATAGTAAATATATATGTATTACTATACAATTAAGATTACTTATAGTCTCTATTTGTACATTCTGTCGATACTAATATTTTAAAATTAGCCATGAACTAGGTTTAAGTTACTACGAGTTGATTGATACTTTGTGGTTTGCTTTAAGAGTGGAGGGGCTTTTTGTAAAAACAATGTGTGTACTACGTGCCGATCAGATGAGTAAAAAAAAGATGCGGAAGGTACCAAGGTGACATTCAAAACTCGTCAGTCGAAGAGAAACTGACAACGCCATTGCAAAAAAAAAAAACACGACGGAAAGAAAAAACAAGTCCACAAAACATTACATAGAAAATTAAAGACTAAGCAACACAAACCCCTTCCACAAACCAGAGGTAATCAAGTTTTTCATGTCAGGGTCTTTATAGCTTACTAAACGGTACTGGTTTTGCTTATATGTGAAGGCCGTAAGATGAATTATAATTGTGATGGATAGTTGTCATATTGGCAACACCGCCACATCTCCTTATTTCATAGAGACAAACAACAACGAACGACATGTAGTTCAGATAAGTGCGTGACTTTGTACGGGCAGAACATGTTGGGGTTACACTAGTTTTACATGCGCAAGGACCCTTCACCTTTGCCTGTCTAGACGTTAAGCCGTAGTTATACTCACAGTATAATTACCAAAAAGGATGACCAATAACTTGAAAAAGGAAATAAAAAAAGTCACATAATTTTGAAAGCAGCGTCAAAATGTGCTCGATATTACAGGAAGCTAGATAAGACATCTGTTAGTTGGTCAAGAAAAAAATAATCAGAAACAACACTGATAGGGTCCATGGAGTCTTGACATAAAATTTAATTGAAATCAGTAGTATTTGTGAGAGGCCAGTAAGTATTTTAAATTGTGATAGCAACGGAAGAAAGATAACTTTTACTGAATTAGTGAGTCTGCCATTAACACACCCCTTGCTGTTGAAAGATATCAGTATTTTTATGTGTTTTAGCTCTATTAACAACATTATAATAAATGGTAGATTGAGAAATACCCTCTAATATTTATCTTTTACGTACAACATCATACTTTTTATAGGGTGTGTATGTGTCACACAAGAATAATAAATCAATGATAACTGCATATATAATTATACTCGTTCATATTAGATGCATTGTTATATCGGATGTGACCTTGAGAGGTCATACCGGTTTTATGTTGCCTCAGAAATTTCCTAGCTCTTTTGACTGATAACCGAATGTATTTCGTATAAATACACGGATATTATCGAGTGCAAAATAACATTCCTTATCGCTTGTTATAATTCATTTCTTCAATGAATACTCATGAAAATATTTTTCAAAAACATAGATATAAATGATATGAACATGTTTTGTCGTGAGAAATATATATATATATCAGTAACAAATCATGAATACCGAAAATTTGTGTTAAAGCATGCGGAAGAATATCTCGAGAGATGATCTGCTATATATATAACTGAACTTTCAGGTATAGAGATATGATTTTTTTTCGGAGACCATCCACCAGAACTTGCGGTCATCCGATGTTCAGTTCTTCAGTACTTTGATTTTTATTATATATTATATATTAAATACCTTTTCGAAATAGGGTTGACTTTCTGTTCTTATCCAATAAAGCTGTATAATCTAATTTGTTGTTCTTCAGCTTATCAAAACTGCATTGATCTGCAACTTCCATGGCAAATTCGTTTTTACATGGCACGTTCAAAAATTCAGCCGTTTTCAATACATTTCCTGTTATATCCTGGAAAAAAGGTCAAATTTTTGAATGATTGTTTTCTTTTGTTTGGGTATTGACAAAAATGTTACTTTCTGTATGTCTGTCAGTCAATATTTTAAAATAACAATTGTCCATCCCTTTGTTTGAAGAAAATTTGAACTTCTAGTAAATTATATGATTTATAGTGTTACATGTAGCAGATTTAATGTGGTTCTATATGAATTCTTATTGTCCTAAGGTTTTAATAATGTATTTTTTCAATTTTTCTATCATTTTTATAGACAAAAGCTGACAATATAAAACTAATTAAAAAAGTCTGAACATCTAATTCAATTCTTTAAGACATAATAGGCTTGTTATTTCATTTTTGTTTTGTATATTTGTTAAGATCAGATAAATATCATTCTTTATATTGACTGCGTAGGTTAAGGTACACAGATATATTTTTTTCTGAGACAAGTTCCTGTGTGGATGATGAATAAATGACAGGGAATTCAACCTCACCGTAATAATTATTATATTGTAGTGATATAATCATTTGTTATCAGTATAATCTGGTTTGTTGTTATATTTTATATTAATATTTGTAAAACAGATCTAATCAGACCCGAAGAAATATGTTTGAGCAGCTTACTGAACATGTCAGAAAATTGACAGAAAGACTGAGCAAAAAAATGATGACTACGCTTTTCAGTTTGGGATCAAAACAAAATGTGTGTTCATATTTCCTCCACAATCATGATGATGCAGAATGAATATTATTTATACAATTGGTTCGTATAATTTAGATAGAACTGTGTTAAACTGTTATTGAATAGAACTGTTAAAATCTGTTCTTGAATAGAACTGTTAAAATCTGTTCTTGAATAGAACTGTTAAAATCTGTTCTTGAATAGAACTGTTAAAATCTGTTCTTGAATAGAACTGTTAAAATCTGTTCTTGAATAGAACTGTTAAAATCTGTTCTTAAATAGAACTGTTAAAATCTGTTCTTGAATAGAACTGTTAAAATCTGTTCTTGAATAGAACTGTTAAAATCTGTTCTTGAATAGAACTGTTAAAATCTGTTCTTGAATAGAACTGTTAAAATCTGTTCTTAAATAGAACTGTTAAAATCTGTTCTTAAATAGAACTGTTAAAATCTGTTCTTATTAATTAAACTCATCAAAGATACCAGGTTTTAAAAAATATTACGCCAGACGCACGTTTCGTCTACAAAATACACATCAGTGACGCTCGAATCAAAAAAGTTAAAAAGGCCAAATAAAGTACGAAGTTGAGGACCAAAAATTCCGAAAGGTGTTGCTAAATACACCAAAGGTAGTCTATTTCTGTCCAAAACTGTTCTAGGGCAGAACTGTCAGGATTTATTCTAGGGCAGAACTGCCAAAAATAACTTTTCCAGGGTAGAACTGCCAGAATAAATTCCAGGGTATAACTACTATCGTGGATTTTAAACAACTATAAAATGCAAACCGGGATAAACTGACATTATTTCAAAACATAGGTACTTTTATATGGAAATGGTAATAAACTTATTAATTTCAATTTAGTCTGAAGGGTTACCGGGCAATTCTATCTGACTAGGATAATTATTTACTTCTTAAATTTTACCCGTTATATGGCAAAATAGTTTCCGTGTAGTTATTTAAAAACAACTAGTAACACCAACTTGAAACATGACAATACTTAACCTAGAATGTTTATCTGTTTTACCTGTTTCATCTCTTCATAATATAATGGCAATATGTTCTTCTTAATATTTATTTCTGTTTCCCAATCTTTACTGAACTCAAACCATCCACCAAACATTTTCACTATAAACAGAGCACATAAAATGTTAAAGCAAACACCGATTTGCTTTTATTCAGTTTTCTCAGACAGAGCGGGAGGATAGAAAATCTAAATGAAAAATCAATATTGGAAAGGAAACCTTTGTACAATAAAACGATCTGAATTGCTGATGTAGGTATGATGTTTAAATTAAATTTTTCAGCACATTAGAAATATTCCGTATTTATACAAGTATACAAACATGACTCAATGCCAAAACCCGGATATATAAAGTTGACCCTTGACCCTTTAAAAGCCCTGCAACTACTCTTTGAGGGGTCCGTATGGTGTTCTGCTGCATGGCAAAATTTCTGCTCCTATCCAACATACCCTCGTTTCAAGTGGTAGTCGAAAGCAGAACTTACCTATTGTGTTAATTTCAATTTAGTCTCGATGAAACAGACGAAAACTATTTTAAAACGATATTAAAACAAAGGCGTTCATTGAAAAGCGAAAGATTCAATTAAAAATTTACCAAATCAATTGTGTACACTAATTTTGAACAAAGACTATATTGCATTTCATAACTCAGAAAAAAAATATGAGGAAAATCCCTGAAACAATTCCGGTAGATTCTATCTGGAAAACAATGTTGCTAAAATGACTTCAGTAAAAAAAAAAACATAGAAGAACCCAGGATTAATTCCATAATGTGAACTGAACAGGCTTATTGTGAATGAAAGCATTGTCTGATGATGTGAAAACTTCCATTCATACTTTAAGCAGACGTATAAGTGTTTTCATAGAGGGTTGTCCTTGTGGGGTATGCTTTCACGTTCTGTTGGAATTGAGACGTTAAATCCGATGCCTCGTGTAGGGAGAGTGGTACACTCTCTGCATTTAAAGAATCCTTGCAAAAACTCTTTGAGAGGTCGGTAGGTGGCCTGTTGCAAGGCAAATTTCCTGTACCTATCCAAGATATTCTCTTTTTAGTGACATTCTATTTCTCACTCTTCATCACGGTCGACCCCCTTTGTAATACCATTCTATTAGATTAATTGTTAACGTGTTCTAGTCCTGAATATGCTTGCAATATTTGTCACTGGATGTAAGTCCAACAACGATAAAAAATCAAACATACATTCTTCAAATGAAATTAAGAATTATGTTAAAATGTATAAACTACTTTTAATGTGTGATTAAAATCAACAAATGGGCAGTAACCATTCATGTGTTGCCCCCAGTTGAAAAATGTAATAGCTCTACAGTAATAATTTAACTTACATTTACCGGTAAATATTTGATCAATAAACTCATTCCATGTAGTACCCTCTTTCATAATTCCCTTTCCTTTTAAATGATTATACATTGACACGTGAAGGTCCTTCGGATTTCTTTGAACGTATACTATCTTTCCTGTTCCGTTTCGCAACTGTTCGGGGAGGTATTTGTACGGTAAATGTGTTATAAGTAGCCTTCTGGAAGGAGCACTATTAATTTTGTCTAATGTGCTAGCTGCTTCAAGCATATTTTCAATTGTATTGTACTGGTTGTATTGTACAGAACCGGAGAGCAGCATCGATAGTATCTCGTGAGTCCAGTGTGTGCCTGCAAATATACAGCTGACTTTTTATTTGGTGAAGTGAATGCAGAATGAATAATTATTTGAACGAAAGAAACTGATATAACTCTTTGAAATATAGATTTAAAATATCATTTGATATGAACAGAAACAAAGGTTTTAATTGTTCTTAAAGCCAATGGTTGAGCTAGAGTTGTTATTCTTTATATGTGTTATACATGCTAAGGAACACTCACCAGCTTTTGGAAAGGAACACAGGAATACGTCTGACTCACGACACTCCATATCTCTTATCTGTTGAAATTTTTTCTCGGGTTCTGGGTAAAGCCCTGGGAAAGGGATCCAGATTAAACCATCATACATAAATGGACCACCAATAAGCTCCATTTTCTTGTTGGTGTCAAGTCTTAAAAACAAAATTAACATCTACTTACTGCTAATACAAACTAAAATATAGCACAGTAAAAACTGAAAACATACTTATTATTACCCATTTGTTTCAGTCATTAAATTAGTTTTGCAACTGTGAAATTGGTCGTTGCAAGTAGTCCAAATAAAACTAAGAGTTAATGCTGATATAGATATCAAATAAATCACACTGTTAACGATAGATCATTCTTCGTGTACTTTGTGATCGCATATCAAGAAAAATGAAATCATCGGACA
Organism: Mytilus californianus; assembly: GCF_021869535.1. Classification (NCBI taxonomy): domain Eukaryota; kingdom Metazoa; phylum Mollusca; class Bivalvia; order Mytilida; family Mytilidae; genus Mytilus; species Mytilus californianus. The sequence goes on from NW_026262668.1 coordinate 93,359,704, forward strand.
CTATCTATTTTGTCTACTTATGTCAGATTCATTAAAGCATTTATCTTATACTAAGTAATACAAAATTAAAGCTATAAGGAAAGAGAAAAATCTCGTATAAATAGAACTATAGAAAAAAACTTACTTGTTTGCACTTTCCATCTCTAAACATTTATGGTATTCAACAGAAACATGTTAGTGTATTTATATTCTACATAGAAATACCTATGAATGTTACACATGACGTGTACAATTTAAAAGTTCAGAAGGTGGAATGAAATGCGAAGAGTTTATATAGGTTAATAACAAACGATGCTAACCTGATTTTTAGTATCAATGATTAATCGTTTGTGTATATCTATAAAAAAACAGATTTAACATTACAGACTGACAGGGTTACACATTTTATTTCGTCATGCATGTACTTATAATGAATTTACTTTAGATGACAGATGTCTATGTTATGTTATTAATAATAACATATACGCACAAAGCTTAATTCGATTTTATACTATAAATCGATTATTGGATGACGAAATAAAATATGTTACCCTGTCAGTCTGTAATGTTAATATAAAAATAAAAAGATGTGGTATGAATGCCAATGAGACAACTCTCCACAAGAGACCAAATGACATAGAAATTAACAACTATAGGTCATCGTACGGCCTTCAACAATGAGCAAAACCCATACCGCAGAGTCGGCTATAAAAGGCCCCGAAATGACAAATGTAAAACAATTCAAACGAGAAAACTAACGGTCTAATTTGTGTACAAAATAATGAACGCAAAACAAATATGATACACAGAAACAAACGACAACCACTGAATTACAGGCTCCTGACTTATTTTTTTTGTTATATAAATATACACAAAAGATTAAATCATTGATACTATACAATCAGGTCCTATAGGACGCATCTCATTCCATCATCTCATAATTCATTATAAGTACATGCATGACGAAATAAGATCATTGATACTAAAAAATCAGGTTAGCATCGTTTGTTATGAACCTATATAAACTCTTCCCATTTCATTCCACCTTCTGAACTTTTAAATTGTACACGTCATGTGTAACACTCATAGGTATTTCTATGTAGAATATAAATACACTAACATGTTTCTGTTGAATACCATAAATGTTTAGAGATGGAAAGTGCAAACAAGTAAGTTTTTTTCTATGTTCTATTTATACGAGATTTTTCTCTTTCCTTATAGCTTTAATTTTGTATTACTTAGTATAAGAAGAATGCTTTAATGAATCTGACATAAGTAGAAAAAATAGATAGTGTCCAATGATTTCATTTTTCTTATACATGTATATGAAATCACAATGTACATGTAGAATCTATCGTCAATTGATTATCGTTAACAGTGTGATTTATTTGATATATATTTCAGCAGTAACATTTAATCTGATTTGGACTACTTGCAACGACCAATTTCACCTTTGCAAAATTGATTTAATGACTGAAACAGATGGTTAATGATAAGTATTTTTTTACCGTTTTTACTATGCTCTATTTTATTTTGTATAAGCAGTAAGTACATGTAACATAAATCAAGACCCGAAAATATACGAAAAAAATAATGAGATTAGCAAGGATATGTGCTTTTCATTCCGCTATCGGTCATCTTAAAAAATAATTAACATTTTGTCAGTCATTCGACATAAGTTGAAATAAATTGATCATAATAAGTTTTTAACTTTTAGTTTACTTGAAGAATTTACTTTTCTGTAAATAATGTCCATATCTCGATCTTCACATGGGTTTATTCTAAAAATAAATAAGCAGCCAGGAAGGATACACCACATAATAAACTAAATGCAGAAAACAGTTTGACGCCATTTTCAAAATAAAAATCTTGTTGAGTTTTTCACTCCCTCAGGCAAAGTTGACCTTAAATGAATTTGGTTATTTATGTTATGTCCTTCTATGTCATATAGCTGTTAATCATTCTTCTTATTAACATCCCCTGGTTTTCAAATGTTTAAGCTTAATCGTTCCTGAAGAAGGTAAATTGAGAAAAGGTGTTTCGGACACACGAATTTTACAAAGTGTTATTTTCATCAATTATCAAGCAAACTTCATATCAGTGTAGAGTGCTTTTATTTTGAACTTGCATTCACAAATGACTAATAATTAAATGTCTCCTCAAAATCCTAAAATAAATAAGCTACATGAAGACAAAACAAATATCGCACAACGTTGGCCTCATTTGATAACCATGGTTCATAAGGTTGAACGACAATTTGTTATGATATAATTTTAAAGGCAAAACATTCTTGATTCATTTACAAAGGTAGAACAAGTTTTAAACGTTAGTGCATATTTTAATTGCTGAAATTAACGTTTTCTACCAGACTGTTTAAGATAAGTTGTATTCACAAAACTTGTGTTTATCAATTATTGTTGTTCATTGCAGCGCCTCCGCCATCGACGACGAGGGTTTTTTTTAACGACCTTGACTACCCATGAGGGTCTTGCACGGTCGGCCCTGGCTTCCGCCTTTTTGGGCACTTCAATGTAAATAGGTTAGCATTTGATTATTTAGCAAAAATTATTAAACATATATCAAATTTCATTTCAGAGATATGAAAAGCCTTGGAGAAAAAATTAGAAAAATGGGAGGGCCATTTATGTATGATAATGTGATGTGGCCACCTTTTCCGGGATTGTGTCCTGATTCAGAAAAAAAATTCAAAGAAAAACAAGACATGGAATGTCGTGATACTGATGTCTTTATTTGCTCCTTTCCAAAAGCAGGTAATATAAGTAAATACATATATGTATACTAAACCTCAAAAGTTAAGGATCATCAAGACACATTCCCACTGCAATAAGGTAACCAACACAATCTATCTCTTAAAAAACACAGCTGGAAACATTTTAATCTTTGACTTAACTCGTTGCAAAAGTCTATGAAGTCGATACTGTTATAACATTGACGGTACCAATGTTTACTGCACCAGATACGCATTTCCACAATTCATGTCACTTTAGTGATGCTGGAGGCCAACATATTTGAAAATCCAAAATCTAATACAAACGTTGAGTAAGAGCTGATAATACCAAAATGGCAAAAAGTAAAACCAAACCCCGACAACGAGTAACTTGATATGTATGAGAGAGATACATAATTTTAAAATGGCAAATTTCAATAAACCAATACCAGTATTTTCAAACGGTAGTGATCCTTAAATTATTTTGCACAGTCCAAATGAAGAGAGATTGGGTATACGTTAAGACACGAACCAAATAACAAAATACAATTAGAAAAGAGATCTAAAGGTCAACAATAGTCAAATATCGATATATCAAATATATATCAAGAGCTATCTTGTATGTTCAAACAATTTGTCAAAATATGGCACGTAAACGAAAAAAAATCTCATACAATTAATATGTAACGAGCTTTTTTATCCATGCAGATATCAGAATTTTCGGGAAAAAACCTATTTTTTATCAACAAACTTATAAGTCTCTCTATCGAGATACGGCGTTATTTCATAAATCTAAACTACGACAATTTTTGTTTATGATAGGATCAAAGTTCAATCGATAGATCCGTGTTAGAGTCAATGATCAAGCAAAGTTAGTTGATCAATGTATAAACTCGTCAATAGGTAGATTTTATTCCCAGAAAGAATTCTGTTATTAGTCTTACTTAATTATCTGAATCAAATTAATCGCATGCAAATGGTCAGGTATTTATGCAGAGAACAGAACTTGTTATCTTTGCAAGAATTCCATAGAGGATGAGTTTCACTACATGTATCTATTCATATGTAACAATTCAAGAATATAGTCAAACTAAGAAAAAAGCTCGTTCCCACATATTACAGCTGAAATCAAACATAATTTTATGTAAACTAAAGGACATGTCAATGTACAGCTGTATAAAAATGTTGCTATGATTTTTTTTAAATATATATAACAAGTTATTGTAATCTCAATGATTAATGGACTTTTTTTCTGCTAACAATGCATTCTTCAAATTGCATTATTTTTTGTTTTGGTGTTTTTTGTGTATAGTATTTGTCTCTTTGTCACCAATGCAAATATTGTTTTTTTTATGTTTATAGAATTTTCTGTACACTGAGAGTATTTGAGGCTTATAAAGTTTCTTGTCTTGTCTTCATCAAAAGCCCTAACACAATCGAAAACGGTTTAGTGAAATACTTTAATCTCGACAATTTTTTCTATAGAATACTAGACTTCCATCTACAAAACCCTTAATGACAACCTCATATAATGATACCGTATTGAGGAATGGTCACAGTCACTAAAATTAAGCATTAATCTACAGCCATTCAGTCGTACACTACATGTTGATCTCCATATTTGTTTTAGTACGTTTGCTAGAATGTGTTCCTTTTAAATATCATTTTTGGTGTGTGTTGTGTAATTGGATCGCTGTTGATGTATATATGAAGACGAAGAGAAAGTGATTGCCTTCACGAAAACGAGTAATGGTACAGATATATAACAAAGTCAAGATCGTTTTGGATACTTTGTTGATTTTAGCAGCTATATCATATTCAGAAAAAGTTAGACTGACTTATTCACTAATTTGAGATTTTTTTGTAGGAACAAACTGGACACATGAAGTTTTATCCATGTTAATTTCTCAGTCGACAAGCTACAACTTATGGGTTGAACAAAAAGGCCTTTTAGAAATCTGCGACCCATTAGATATTTTAACTAAGATTCCATCACCAAGACTTTTCATGACACATATGCCATATCGATACCTCCCTAGTCAGCTTCAGAACGGAAAAGGAAAGATAGTGTATGTTCAGAGAAATCCTAAAGATCTCTTCGTTTCCTTGTATAATTTTGAAAAGGGGAAATCAGCTATTGGAAAACATTTGTCGTGGGAGGAATTTTTTGAAAAGAAGGTTATTAAAGACGAAGGTTTGTACACACGACTTATATAACATAATAATTCAACTTCATTCACCACAAATGTCAGAAATTTGTTTCTGAATGTAGTGAAATAAAAAAGCGAAATACTGGAGAGTACTTTAATTTACACCAATGGACATTATTTACAGTAACAATACGAAAGTGTATATGATTTTAACGTTAACTGTGTCCATTCCAAATATGTCAGCTAAATTACTGCAGATCGAATACAGGGCTTTTTAAGAACTTAACACTGTAAAACTAAAATACAGACTTTTACGTAAGGCTTTGAATTAATTACTATTTCAATGAATTCTAGGTACGAAATCGAAAATGGCAGAAGATTAAAATACACATGGCAAATTGCTTTTATTTGCAAACAATTTATTATAAATTGATATACTAAGTAAAACTTTGCCATTTTCAACTGATTTTTAAATTTTTGTCTTTATGTGTTTACACCACTGTCTCAGGAAAGAGGAGGTTTGAGCACCAACAAAAAAGTTTAATCCGGCCAGATTCTTTATATGCTTGTCTGTAATCCAGTAGTTGTCGTTGTTTGCTGTCTGTCATATTTGGGTTTCGTTCATTTTTATAGAATATTTGAAGCCGTTAGTTTTCTTTTGTAAACTTTTTTTTCACTTTTTGTCATACCGAGGCCTTTTATAGCTTAATATGGAGTATTAGTTTGTTCATGGTTGAAGACTGTACAGTGACCTGGAATTATTCAAATCTTTGTCTTTTGGTCTATTACTTTCAATACTGAACCAAGGATATTTTCATTGATAGAAAAAAATATCCGAGTATAAACGCTGAAAGCAAACGATATGGGCCTATAAAGTCTTATATTATAGGACTTATTTGCAATCATACCACATCTCCTTTTCTAAATCAAATTCTTTTAATTTGTTAAAAAAAAGGTAAAAACTATTAAAATTATCATGTTTATTTCTGTGAAGGGGTACTTTACGGCGGATGGTATCAGCATACTAAAGAATGGGAAAAGCAACTAGGTCATAATAACATCTTACAGTTGTATTATGAAGACATGAAAAAGGTAGGAAATGGCTTTGATATATCACGGATAGTTATATTTATCACAGTGCAACACTTATAGAAGAAGAAGAAGAAGAAGAAGAATATTTTATTTCCAATTATGGGCCACATAGGGCATACACATTACAACATCAATAATTTTCACAATACAATACAAGCAATGAGATAAAAAAACAAAAAACAAAATAAAGAACAATTTAAGTTCTTAAAGTATTATATAGATAAAGAACCCATAATTCTAAATATATAATGCATTATAATGCAAGTGTGGTTGATATAGATAACAAACAAACAGCCAAAAATAGACATAAATATATATATATATATATATATATATATATATATATATATATATATATATAGAATCATGTGCAAAACAGTGTAGGCGAGACCATTGATTGGCGCGCTAAAATATCCCATTGACTGGGTCAGATTAGGTGAACGTTCGTCTGTAACGCCCACAACTCACGACGTATTTATTATAAACATTTAAACTGTGGGGTTGCCAAAGGGTTTCAGTATATATACGAACTACAGTGCACAGTATATTATATACATATTTTATTTGCGATCATAAAATGTACGAAGTCGTCCATTACTATGTAAATTGGGTCGATTAAAAAAAAAGCTGAAAATGTTTCTGTTGCCAAGGGTTTTTCACAAGTATAGTAGTTAGCAGAAAAGTTCACCAAACTATACATTTTACCTATTCAAAAACGTAAATGCAAATTCCACAAGGCTTGATCCAAATAGCCTTTTTATTGTCTAATAACTTGCAAGTACGAAAAAGACAGGACAGAAGTATATTTTGTCTATATGTTTTGTGTACGCACACTTTTTAAAGTTGATCATGCATTCGTTCTAAAATAAAATTTTGACCAGATAAAAGTTAAAAGATGACATATAATTGGACATGCAACCGCAATTGTTAAATCGCTTTGACGTCCGAAAAAAAAGATAATAATCAACACATGCATTGTAACTTTTAAAGCCAGTTAAATCCTTTTTTTGTTGTTGAAAGAACGTGCGATGTCATAAAAATTGATTATCAAAACATAACGAAAACACAAGTAAAGAACGTTTACACTGAAATGCAGTCAAGTTTAGCGATTGATAATTCATTGATAACATTCTGGCGTATCACAAACAAACAACTTGTAACGTCTCACTTCATTGGCCGAAAGATTTAAATACAACAACAATTGTTGTGTGCACGTGAATTGACACAGGTGACCGACAATGGAATGTACTACGTTACTACGAACGTAAAAAACAATGATTTTTGGTCGAAATAATTAAATAAGTATTTTGTGAATTTCAAATAGTGGGGTCGAAATATTATACTAATAATTTGTGTTAAGTAATATTCTTTATGCATGCAGCACTTGTACCGCACTATGAAAAATATAAGAATAAAATAAAATACATGTGCCGCTTTTATACGGATGAATGTATGAACCACTTTAATTTCTTTCATATTGACGCTAGGTTATTATCCTGACAATGTCGTAGTTACTTATAATAAGGATCTCATAATACTGATCCATTTCAAATTTATGATGGGTTGCACATTCCTCTTTTATTGTTTTCATGCTATAAAACGAAAATAAAGAAGCTAAGCGTTTGGTCTTCAGAAATGACGTGTCATAAACGAGCAAATTGTCCCCGAAAGATCGTACCATGTGTGCACGTGAATATAGATGTACTATGCAATGTACTATCATGGTCACCACGAAATTCAAATGAATTCAGTGAAGGCATGTTGGTGTAAAAAGGTTTGAAATGTTTCATCGGCGAAGATTTTATTTTTGCATGTGTGGAACTAAAAAATAAATAAATACTTGTGAGAAATGTCGTAGTTTATAAGGAACTATATAAATGTACTGTTTTCGATTTTGATTGGTTGAAAATTTATCCTTTAATTTCATACCGTAAGAATAGAGCTTTGCATAACATTGTTGAACAATCCGCCAAAGTAACGTGTGGCATGCGTGCGTATTAAAATGAAATACAAAATCATACATGTATGATAAACTTATAAACGAAATATTAAGAAATTAAGGATGACTACTGTAAAAGTATGTACAAAAATGGAGTCACCTTTTATCAATACATTTAGTGAATAACCACACTGTTTAAAACTGATTGTTTTCTATGCAACTATTTAAATATTTACAATATATAATTTTCAACCGAGGATAGCAAAACAGTTAATTATAAATTAAGAAAGTATATCGCTGGAGTTTATAAAGTACATTTCCTTCCACTGTGCCATGGTTTGCCATCTCCATTTTTTCTCTAAACAAAGCATGGCTGGTTACATGTTCTGAATTTACTTAGAATTTCGGGATTTTTTTTTCAAAATCAAGTAAACTAAATCAGAAAAAAAATCACACTATCCTAAAACTTATGAAAGAATATGAATAATGAACATGACAGTTTATAACACAAACCCATTTACTATAAAAATCGAGCAATATCTTAAGTATGTAATTTGGTTATTTTTGTAGTTAAGTACGGTTACATTTCAAGTACAACGTTAATTCATCAAGTCCATTGAATAAAAGATAAGGCAGGGTGAGCAACTTGACAAAAAAAAGGCAGGATGACGATTTATGTAAAAAATCAGGATAAACGAATAAATATAGTCAGGACCTAACAGACTGTAAAATAGAAAGACAGGACAGAGATAACAACTAAAAAAAATGCAGGACAAAATGTTTCATCCAAGTCCTTCACCCCCAATCAAAATAAAATGGAAGCTCCCTTAATCCAGGACCAATTGAGAGGAGACAGTTGAATTAAATATTTCGACGTGACTGTTAAGATTAAAGTTTAAAATTTTACATGCACATGTATAAAAACTAGAATTGCCATGCGATAATCAAGAACACAATCATGTTCGGGAATACGACGATGGAAGTTTTTAACGACCTTGACCGGCTACGTGAATACTGATCAGTCCATTCAGATTTATAGTACGCGTGTTCTATTTTCGCAGGTGTGAGGTCGAAGGTTTGAATTGACCAATGAAAACGATCGTTCCTTAACGAGTTAATCTAATAAAGTTTGTTTGTACGACTTTGCCCCCAGCAGAGCTATAGAAAAACAGTACATTAACGGGTGTTACACGGACACTTTATAGATGATACACGGACACTTTTTAGTTGTTACACGGACACTTTTTATGAATAGAATCACTCGTGCATGATCAGTGAGTTCATGGGCACTTTAAATTTTGATTAGATTTGAACTTTTTGTTTCACCGACATATTTCCTGTCTGTTTAAAATATTTACGTTGGCATCAAATAACTGTATTTTTTTCAAACAATTCCAGTATATTACTATTCATATCAGTACACTACGGAATTGACCATTTAACTTCAAAAGGGGGGTTATGTTTTTTTCCACAAAAAAAATATTCTGATTCCCAATTTTATGAGAAAAAATATAGTGTGGTCAAGCAGATGACAAAATAATGTTCTGATTCCTGATTTTCCGAGTACAGTATATTAAAGTGCTAATTTCGAAAAAAATATTTGGTGATATCGTTGAAAAGGTAATTAATTTTCTTCCTCAGAAAAAAAAAAACATACCCCTTTTGAAGCTAAATGGTCGGTCCGTAAATGTATTTTTTCAATATATGGACATGAATAGTATTCTGGACAATGCTGAAAGTAAAGAAATGCTGGTACCGACGTTTATATTTCAATATAAAAGACAGTAAATATATAAACATAAAAAAATCAAATCTAATCAAAAGATGAAATCCCTATCAACTCACCAATGCACGATTGATCCTATAAATAATAAGTGTCCGTGTAATACACGCCCAAATAGGCAGCAAATCTTGAAGAAAATCTTTCAACTTATGTCACCAATTTTGGACGGTAAGCTGCGATTGGATCATAATTGTGACACGTGTTTAATCCTGATCAATACTATTAGAGACCTACAAGCATGAAAATTTAAAAAAAAACCAAAATATATGCCTATATATATCTAATAACAAGCCAAAATCTATTTTTTCATAACATTTCATTCACTAATGAAATAAGAACTTCGTTCTTTTTATACATTTATACTGTTATTGAAATCATATATATTGAATTCATATATTTGGGAGCAAACGGACGATTTTAATTATTTTTTTAAGGGGGAATGGGGAATGGAATGGCACATCCTGCATTTTTTCAACAAAAAAAAGGATCAAGCCTGTTATTTTAAATGTTTAACCCCCCCCCCCCCCCCTTGTCGTTTTTCCCCAAATAAAAATCAAATGTTAGCTTGCTTACCTCTTAAATCTTTTTCCTACATTACTTACTTGCGAAGTTGCATTTAAAAAAGTCTCAAATGTGTACGACATTCATCTTTTACTTGATATGTTTCTTTTTTATAAAATTATTAGATTTTTGAATTTCTTGAGAAAAAAAAACTCTCGGCTGAAGGAAAGTGAAAAAAAAAGTTTGTTTAAACTGTAACTTACATTAACTTGTATATGGTCATTTAAGTCTCTAATCTGTTTAATTTTGCTACCTCTTCTAAATGCAAAATGTACTACTACTTTCTTGAAACGTCGTACAAGTCAGATACAAAACAAAGGTAACAAAAAACAGGCCGGAAACAAACTGCCGTATAGTTTTTCTGCACTTGTAGTCAGGTCAAGGTCCTCGGCTATCGCCTCGGACCTTGACCTGACTACTCGTGCAGAAAAACTATCCGGCAACGCTTGTTACCGGCCTGTTTCTTTGTTACCTTTGTATTGTATCTAATACTTGACTGATTATGTTGCACGACCTTTCGCTAAGCTTGACCGCAGTTCAGTGTAAGTATTCAATATAAATCAAAACACAAAGGTTATTCCTGATTAGTTTTTCGAATTATTTTATTTAGGCGTTGAGACCCTTTGGTGACCTCACAGTTTAAATGTCTATAATAAACACGTCGTGAGTTTTGGGCGTTACAGACGAACGTTCACCTAATTTGACCCAGTCAATGGGATATTTTTGCGCGCCAATCAATGGTCTCGGCTACACTGTTATGCACATGATTCTATATATAGCACATAATTAGTTTAGATGAACATATAATCAACAAGCCACAAAAAAAGAAGTTAAGGATGTCTATACGGGCCATCCTGTGTCAGCAGCAAATAGGAAAGCATTATGGTTTCCTAAAGGCAGCTGACACCAGGGGTGATACCTAATGGACCATAGGCATGTCAAATATGTGTAAATGTCTCGCTCCTACCTGTATCAAAAGCAAACAAGGTAGCATCATAGATAACTCGAATGCAGTTGATACCAGGGGACGATGCCTTAAGGATATAAGAGAACATTTGAATAAATTATGTATTCTATAAATATATGAAAAATATTTTCTTTGGAATGCTTTTATAATACAGTTTTAAATACTCCTTTCAAACATTGTCCCTTTGTAGATCACTTCATCAATGATCATGGATTTAATTTCAAAATAAAAAAAAAAAAATAGACACACAGTTTTCTTGTCATTTAAGCAAATACGCGACCCTAGATCGATCCAAAATATTTACTTCATGGATAAAAGTAAGAGTGTATTAGTCCCAATTTTTAGCATATATAATAATTCATTTCATACTTATGATATTTTTTGACAAAAGAAACAACAAAACAACCTGTTATTATTTTAGATTTTTTTTTTCAAGATGGTCATTTATCCAGTGTTTTACAAATGTATAGCGACTGTCCTAGTTGTAATCAAGAAAGCAAGAACCTGTCTGAAAGGGGCATTAGCTGTAAAATTCATGTTCACCGATTTAAATCAAATTTTATGGATACTATGCTAAAATGTACATTTTTAAATCCAATTTACAAAACGTCCAAAAGAAACAATGCCTAGAGTCGTTATAATGTTTCATTATGTCGTACGGATTTTAAACTGGACACTATTAATTAAACCCCAGACTGTCCTCTGAAGGCTGTCGATGGCCATATCACCTGATATAAACACAAATATGAATATAAATAGACAGACAAGCACGACAATCGTCCAATGATAATTTGCCTAGGTCTGTTTGATTTCGTGTCACATATAATATAAAAACATGTAAATCATCGTTTTACCTGTATAAGAAGGATTTTTCTTCGTGGGCCTAATCTTTCAAGAAATGATTCTTCCTGTAGGCTCCCTTGTTTTACTTTTCAATTCTTCTATTAATAACTGAGCATGCCTAGCCCGTACATAACTCATCTCCGAGAGCTTAGGATTGATTTAAAGGACGCATGAATACGAATTCAAATGAGGTTAATTTATTGACTCAGCGATGTTTTTTGACTTATAATGACCAAATTTAATAAAACTGACTGCTAATAAATAATTATTATTTCAATATTCCCCATTTATAAATGTTTGAAGCAAAACAAAAAATAAAATTTAAATGTTTTGTCTATATCGTGGCTAATTGCCCTTTACTATTTTATGTTTACTATTACCTGGATCTCATCATTATCATTATATTTAGGATTTAGTTGGAAACATTTTCAAAATAGCAGATTTCCTTGAAACATCCTGTTCGAAAGAACTAGCAGAAACCATAGCTGAAAAGTGCAGTTTTGACAATTTGAAAGCCAATAGAATAGACCCAACATCATTTATGACAGAAGGTGGTCAATCAACACTTTATAGAAAGGGTAATTATTATTTGCACTTCTTAGTCAGAGGCAAAAACATTTTACTATTAAAATGTCAATTGTTCGTGAACAATACAGAGGTCTTTCCTTTTCAAAATGTAAAGTATATATTTAGATAGACGTAGAATGCATTGAAAAGCTTGAAAACACACATAAAACCCTTGAAATAGGGTCAAAAGACAAAATTTGCTATCTGAGACATGAATTTGACCTTTGACCATGTGACTTTTGTCACGGTCATTGGTCCCTAGTGTCATTTCAAACGACTCCATGGGTCTAGGACCTTTGGTTTAAGAGTTCAGAAACCGTTAACGGGAGTTGTGCCCTTTACGGAAAGTCAAATCTCTTCGGCCTTAATGACCTTAACATTTTCCACTATTCAAGACTTCTGTAAGTATAATGGTTTCTGAGATTATCTCCTAAGAAAGTTTATGGTGAGAGGCCAAAGTTAACTTTAGAATTTGACCTTGATGCATGTTCAAGGTCACATGAATTGATGATCATTGGTGAAGATGTCTACGACTTACGGCTTCTGAGTTTTAGTGTTCAACGTTTCAAAGGGGCATAACCCTATCAAGGAGTCTTTGAATCTTTTCCATCCGAATGTAACAAAGTACCAGGGTGAGTTCTTGAACAAATTTCAGCTTTCGATTTTTGTCTACCAATTACGATTACGATGTTCATCCACTAACAAGGTTTTATGCTTTCGGGAAGATAACTCCAGACCGACAAAATTTCACGACCCACAAGGTGAGTTCCGGATAGGTATTTGTGACACCGATACAAAGTGTGAACATGAAAGCGACTTGTCTTACGGTTAAGGCTGCTAACTTTGTCAAAGTTTGGCGGAAAAAAAATAAAATTCAGAAGAAATACAGTAAGGTCTTTCCCTTTTGGAAAATGAAAGACCTTAGTTACTAAATATTTTTGCAATTTATTGATTCTTGCATCTTTAGCCTTAAATAAATCCATGTAATGTTATTGGTCAAATAGTAGTATACATATGAATAATTGGTAATACATCTGCAAATGGAAATGAGTTTGTGAATAATGTATGATAAAAAATTGATCGTAAACAATATTGCAGATAATTGAATTGTATAAACTGAATTAAGCACATAACAACGTGATCAACACTTATGATAATGATTATAATTATATTACAGGTCAAGTTGGTGATTGGAAGAACTGGTTCACAGTTTCCCAAAATGAAATCTTTGACAGAAATTACAGGGATGTCATGAAAGGCACGACGCTAAATTTCATCAATGACTTATGATTATTACTAGTTATGTTCTATTAGATAACATGTTCACAATTATTAGACCAGTAGCCACTAGAAATTATTCAGATGTACATGTCGTATTGAATCATTCCATGTTGAATAAACTACTTTGACATCTAAAGGCTGGTTTTTTTTTTCAACAATACAATATAATAAGTAAAAATACAAGGTTCGAAATTATTTGGAATCCAGAACATGATGATGACGATGACGATGACGATGACGACGACGACGACGATGACGATGACGATGATGGTGGTTGTTTCATTGGCAATCATACTACATCGCCTTATTTTACATTATTCTGACTTCAAGCCAACCAGTATTTGTTCTTAATCATAAATGCCGAGTGCTTAGCGCAGAAGCAACACATACCATTTTTTAAAGTTTGGTTTGACCCGGCCTGGGATCGAACCCACGGTCTCCTACACTCGAGGGAATCACGCTACCAAGAAACAACCGAGGTGGTTCAAAAGCAACGAAACAAGAGGCATACATTCAATAAACAAGTATAGAAACATGAAAAGAAGCTGCATACATTTCAAATCTTTAAAGACCAGGAGTGATACAAATGCTCCGGAAGATTAGGTATATTTTGCTTAGCAGGATACCAATCCAAATGAATCTCAATAAAAGTCGATAATTTGTCAAATTTGGTACAAGGAAATGAAGCACGTTAGTAGTGAAGCAAAACATTGTACATGTTGGACCAATAACTTTTCCAAATTGTTTCTGTGGTTTGGAATAACTTGGTCATTTTCAGCATTTTATGCCTAAAGTCAGTTATGAATGTTGACGAATAAATTAGTTAACGTTTGAAATAAACGCCAAAGAGATGATTCGGGTCATATGTTGGGTAAATCATATTCAAAGAGGTTTAAAGAAAGCCTCGTAATACATCCATGAACTGCAGTAGATCAACATTGGATTCAATGATCCATTGAAACATTGCCATTTTTTTTATCTATTTTGTTATTGTCATAAGAAACTTCTGTGGACTTTTGACAGGCACATCAACATGAGGTGGGACATGATGTTTATTTTTTGCAGGTTAAGTATTTTAAGCTTGCTTTCAGTACAAATGTAACTGTAAGAATTGTTATAACGGTAATACAGTTGTGTTTTTTTAGATTTATTTATCATACTTTTATTTCAAAGGGAAGTGCTTTTCCTGTACTGCCGATTTTACTTAACATGTTCATTTTTGTACGTTTTGACTGATCGAAAATAAAAAGACGGGAGGGTTGAGATCCAAAAAAACTAACTAGTTTAAAAACGTTTTCAGGTGCCTGTCCAAAGTCAGGAACCTCGTAAGTACTTGTATATTTTATCTTAACGTTTTCTCTAGTTGGAGAATCAGGTGTTGATAACAGATTGTTCATGTTAAATTTATTCACAACTTTTATAGACTATGGACGATTTTGCGCCTGATATATTGATGTATGGACACCTGCAATTTTTTGAAGACTGTATGTTGCCTTATTGATGTGTTTCTTGTATACTTGTTTGTTTAGGGGCCCGCTGAAGGACGCCTCCGGGTGCGGGAGTCTCTCGCTGCATTGAAGACCCATTGGTGGCCTTCGGCTGTTGTCTGCTCTATGGTCGGGTTGTTGTCTCTTTGACACATTCCCCATTTCCATTCTCAATTTTATTTGATAGTTTTTCGACTGCTATTTCATTGATGTATACCCTGCATTTCTTTTAATTAAAAAGAGGGACATTTTCTATGCATTATGCATAATATTACTGTAAAAAGTTGATGTGAAATATTTATGTACCGTCAGAAATATGATAATTATTTTTCATTTGTCTACCTTGCATAAAAAATAAAACGTATATACAATAAACTTTGATCCGGATGGATATCCACGTCTGGCCGTGCTGTCATACAAATTTCGAGCACGATTATCGAACTCAGACTCAGAAATCAACCAATCAAAATACTGTATTTTTGTACTCCGAGCACTGAGTACAGTTTTATGACCGAAAGCCCTGATCACGTCTTGGTACAATTTTTATAATTAGGTCTACAGTTATGTTATGGTCTACGTTATGGTAATTCATATCAGCCTAATCACTTCTCAATGAAATAAGTTACTGCTTTTGATATTTACGTGTCCAAACATATGCACACTTGTACTTTAATGCAATTAATCAGTACATCTTTTACATAATAGACCTGTTTTGAACCGTTCCACCTTGTAATACGATGTCATTTCCTGGAGCATGATTTAGGACTTACACATATTTTCTAATACATTGGTGACACATTCTTTTCTAGGTCACAATCCACCTTTTCACTTGTTACAATGTATGACATATACTAGTATATTTCATACGCTCTTTTATATGTGTAGGGTGAGCCTTGTGTTACACTAAGTTATTCAGTTGCACATCGTAGATTTAGATCTATCAAATTATTAGGCATTTCATATGTATATATATATATATATATATATATATATATCAGAAAATGAAATATACACAAAACAACATAAATAATCAAAATACATACGGGGGGGAGGGGGGGGGGGGGGGGGGCAACGTACAGCTTTCTACAGTAGACTGGTGTATATACACTATGCTGAGTTCGATATTGTCCAGAGTTTAGAAATATTGTACATAGATTTAATCAACATCATCAAAGATCTGTCATCAAATAAAATTATCTCAACCCTCCCCCTTTTTAATGAATTTATCTGAGAAAAGATAAATAGAAAATACTAAGGAAAACACAATGAACAAAAACAAAAAAAAAAGACGTGCAAAATTATTTAAACTATTATTATACAGAAATCGAAATTTGAGAAGCAATGACTTCACTAAAAACCGGAATGAACTCGTGTATTCGGATGAAGATTTATTAGTTACTACAGCGTAACATAAACGGATCACAAGTAAGCGGAGGAAGACAGTTTCAAATACGAGGGGCGCAACAAATAGTAGGCAATGTGACTTTTCTACATGTTCTCTATTCTTCGCAGTATAATTGTTCGTACTGTTTACTCCGCCTAACAGGTCATTATGATTAAAGAAACTTATGTTATGTACTGTAGTGGTGATAGTGCCAATACGAACAATCTATAGCTATAAGCAAGTCCGTAGAAAACGTTATCATGTAAGTGAACACAATGCATTAAAACCGGTTTATGACAATCATAATAAAAATTTCATTATGATAAAAAAAATGGTTAAACTGATGAAATGAAGTGTATTTTAATAATGATTTTTTTTACATTTAGAGATTAACAAATATGTGCATGTCGATGAACCACTAGCTCATCGAGGATGAATAATACTATTATTTTACATAAAATATCTTCTGTTTAAAATAGTTCATTAATATTTTGTCGATATTCTAACAAACATATAAAAAATAACTTTAGCCTAACACATTGAAGGAGACGTTTAAATCTGTCTGAGTTTTATCGTTCCCCCTTTTGACTTTATATAGCAGTGATTACTTAATTTACATACTTATGACATCTTTACTAGTATTGACAAATGTGAAAAAGGTTACATTCCACCTTCTGAATTTCTTTCAATTATGACAGATTGTATAGATGTTCCGGTTTTTATATGCGGTACATACAATAAAGATGAATGTATTTTTTTTATATTATTAAACGAACTCTTATGATTGAAGAAATTATCCTTAATATGCTGCTAGTTTTTATCTTCTTTTTTTATTGCTTTTGCTAGAGTTGCAAGCGCGGTAGTAAGCATCATGAAACAATAACATTTCAATTTAAAAGTAAGGCAGACTGATCTGGTTGACATTAAACCTATAATAGTACCGAGACGAACATATGTAAAATAATAATGTAGGTAGTATTTTACTGCTATTTGTTAACTTTTTGCATTCTAGAAAGGAGTACTCGTTTTTACTCTCATCCCCAGAAACCGAAAATATACGTTGACATTTGCGCGAGAAACATACCCAGGAACTTCAATTAATTGATTAAGAATTTTTAAATTTTCCCTAAATATCGTCCTATGTTTAGGGGTGAAGATTGCACAATCAGCAAGTGGCAATTGTTTATTTACATTTATACATTTACTCGCGTGATCATCATAAGGGCGCTTAATGATTGGATGCAGCCAGTTACAACTGTGACCGATGGAAATCATTACCATGTGGATCCGAAATTCTATCATAATCCGCAAAGGGTGGAGAGGAGGGGACTGGATCGTAACCCTTGGATAGCAAAGATGCCGTTTCAAGTATTATAGACTCAATAATACTATTGAAAATAAACTTACAGCAGGTGTCTACACATTGTAGCAGCTTCAAAACACTTCCCAAAATATAACTCTTTGAGTGTTTTGAAATTTTGAAGTTTTGAAGTTTCAGAATACACTAGAGTGTTTTGAACCTTAGGTTCCTAAACTATCTTCTAGTACCAAAACACGCACCAGTGATTGATTCCAAATTGCTTGAGAGAATTTTTTTTTATTTCTGCGTTTTTTTTCAATATATAAAGGGACATAACTCCAGAACGATAGAAGTGACGCCACCCAAATTCAAACTTGATCTATGTTTCGTAGTAATAGGCATTGTGTATAAATTTCATAACACTTGGTGGGGGCAAACTAAAGTTAGAGAACGGAAACCAATTTGGGACGTACGGACGGACAAGGGTAACACTTAATGCCACCTCCGGTGACGACGGTGGCATAAAAAAACAACAAACCGAATGACGACTGTTCTACGACCTGATTAAACAACCAAAAAGGATAAAAAAAACTTCAAAAATCTCTCCGAATACAGAAATTATAATGCAATAAGTTGAGTGGTTGCAAAAAAAATACCCTTCCCCAAAAATATTAAATTAATTTAAATTGAAAAATTTTATAATACCATTATATGACTGAACTGAACCTGTAAAATCTTTAATGATCTTTCGGGAAAAACAACATAAATTTTGTATATTATTGGGCATATTGCACAAATAAGAATTAAACATAAATGATTCTATTCGATATTTGTTTATTTTTAGTATTCACTTTGCAATCTAAGACTCTTTCATCTTGCAATAGAATTAAAACATTTTACTTTTCTACACTTTACACAATTCAAGTATTCCCAATTCCAAACTAAATGACAAATTGAAAGAGTTGGTCCTGCTTTGTTTCATAAAAAAGAATGTCCAACGTAGAAACAAGTATCTTATCTTCGGGACGGATAACTCGTGCTTTTTAAAAAAAACACTCTGTTTCAAACAAAAAAAAAACATCTAAAACTGACATTATCAAGATGCCTGATTTCTTGATTGACAACATACGGTATTTATTACGTTTGGAGGACGTGCTTTCCAACAAACAATCGGCATTCACAACGGAACCAACTATGCCTCTCTTCTTGCTGACTTGTTCCTTTATTCGTATGAGTCTGACTTCATACAAGAGCTTCTTATAAAGAATGAAAAGAAGCTAGCATTATCCTTTAACTTCACTTTCCGTTATACAGATGATGACATCTCACTAAATAATTGATAGTTTGGTGACTATGTTGAACGCATTTATATTATCCCAACGAACTTGAAATAAAGGATACATAAGATACAGTTAAGTCTGCCTCATATCTTGACTTACATCTAGAAATTAGCAATGAAGGTCGGCTGAGAACAAAATTTTACTACAAAAGAGATGATTTCAGCTTTCCAATTCTAAACTTTTCATTCCAAAGTAGCAACATTCAAACAGCGCCTGCATATGGAGTATACATCTCCCAGTTGATACAATATTCCAGGACTTGCGTTTCCTATCATTATTACCTTGATAGAGAGTAGTTGTTCATAAGGAAGTCTTATATTAAACCAAGAGTTCCAAGTGGTGAAGTTAAAATCATCCCTTCGAAACTTTTACGGACGCCATCACGAGTTGGTTGACCATTATGGAATATCTGTTTCACAGATGACGACGGATCTGAAAAGTTTACAGTCAAATCGTAATTGCTGACAAAGGCGCACACAATTTAAGCGAATAAGTTGCAATCTTATTCTAATGAACCGCGATACTTACGATTAGCTTACCATCCAGTCATTAAAACGGAAAAAGTGTAATACATACATACGGAAATAAAGGCATTTATTGTTACCTATGTGTCTGATAGTATATTATATCATTTTTTTTTCTTCTAAATATCGAATTGATCTAGGAAGATGAGGATCCTCTCTCATTTAAGAATTGTGCACGAAATTGAATAAAACGAACAAATTATGAGTTTTTTACATTAGATGTCAGTTTGGCTTTGTGGTATAACCATGGAACACGAAAACATATTAGAAACACTTCCATCTTCATTATACCGTCCCTTGGCCTTTATGGTAGCTGGTCAATTTTCATTCATGACCTCTTTATTTGATCAAACCAATCTTTGGTCGTTGTCTTGAACTTTTTAAAGCTGACCTGAAACAGACACGTTTAGTGAATTTCTAAAGACAGTATGCTATACATGTAACGACATTTATAGAGTAAAACATGTAAAATGTATAAACACTTATTTTCTTCTTTGATGTATGGTCACCCCAAAAAAAAAAACAATGCTATCATTTTTATTAACTGCTATAGTTTTCTTACCCTCTATTAGTTTTGTCGTAAAGTTTTGTTTTCAACCGACCATCATTGTCAATTTCTAGATGTCAGTCAATTTATGAGACGGACTTAACTGTATCTGTTGTATCCTTTATCTCAAGTTCGAAGGGATAGATGTCTTCAAAATAGTCACCAAACTTTGAATTATTTAATGAGAGGACATCATCTATATAGCGGAAAGTGAAGCTAAAAGGATAATGCTAAGTTCTTTTCTTTCTTCCTAAGAAGCTCTTGTATGACGTCAGACTAATATAAATAACGGAACAAGTCGGCAAGAAGAGGAGCACAGTTGGTTCCCATGGGAATTGTCGATTGTTTGTTTGTTGAAAGACACGTCCTTAAAACGTACAAATATGTTGTCAATTCAAAATTATGGACATTCGAAATAAAACACAAACTTGATTTCCTCACACAATTTTAAGTGCAGCAGTTTTTTCTTTTACAAATTTTAAGATAAAAAATACTATCACTATGCCAGATAACACTATAAATCTGTGAATCTTGGGATAAAACAAATAAAATTAAGGCGCGTCCTTATCATTTGTCCGCAATTTTTTTAGCAATAAACAATGAACTAGGTAAGTACATGTACCTGTCAGTCATAAATTACAATGAAAAGAAATAATAAAGCATTGCTTTTTGCATAAAAAAAGACAGCAAACACATTTTATATCATTACCTATGACTGTTGTCCTTTTTAACAACCTTATTTGTTGAAGAATATTTTGGAAGCCACAATACATCATTTGGCCAGTGCATTGTTTGGTTTAGTTTCAAAGGTTCTGTCAATCCACTCAATTTGTAAGGGGAAAAGTTCCATCCAGCCATCAAATTTCTTATAGTATTTTCGGCTTTCCTGTCAGAAAACCACTGCCATTCCATAACAATTCCTCTGACTGACCTCAGTTTTTGCCTCATGAACTGTTTAGCACCTAATAATACCCGATGTTCATGTCCCTCTACATCCATTTTGATGAGGATATTTTTCATAAAGGCTAAGTGAGGTAGACTTAGCAAATCGTCTAGTTTTACTGCTTCTATCGCATCTGTACGCCCATTGTCAAAATAATTCTTGAACTTTGTTTCCATTTTTGAGGAAATACCGTCTGCATTTACATGGCCTAAGCCGAAGTCACCTTTAACTCCATGTTTGAAATCAACTTTTCCATGTAAATCAGACAAAGCATTATAAATAATTGCAACTCTATTAGAAAAATGTCCATATTCAACGGATGCACAGATGTGTTGTATATTTTCCTTTGCGGCATCTATTGCTATGACCTGCCTACCAAACAAGGCTGCCGATAACGTATATATTCCAACATTTGCTCCAATATCAATTAAAGTCAGCTGTGGATCCTTCCGTAACATTGACATAACAGCATCTACATTCTCAGATTCAAAAGAACGCCGTTGTTTAATTGTGCCGGATATTGCATCATACTCAGGGTTGTGAACAAATAGATTAACTGAACCGGCCTCAGAATGAACTTGAGTCAAATAGAAATCTTGATCATTAAAATATTTCTTAGATAGGTTGCATATGTTTGAAAACTGCCATCCACCTCCTGTGAAAGTATAAACAGATAGTGGCTCTTCATTGTCTTGTGACAAAAGTTTATTGTTCGGAGTTAAATTTGAGATTTTTATTTTATGACGCATCTTACCGAAGAATGTTGTTTTCCTGTATTGTTTCTTTTCCTTTTCTGAGCTCAAGTTGATCCCGGCAAAGCCAATAACTGTGAACAGTGTGTAAAACAGGATTACGGCTAGTATAAAGACACATGTTTTCTTTTTCCTGAGCATGAGTTCTTCGTATTATAAGATACATATGCAGAAATGTACTCTACGTCTAAAAAAGAAATAATAGATTTGAACATGGTGGATAACGATCGTAAAGGTAATATATATATATATATATATATATATATATGTTTAATCTTAACTTGTGTTTTTATTACTCAAGATGGAAAATAATATACCATATGTCCCTGCACTCTCAGTTTATAAGATACACGTAAACTAGCGCTTGTTTCATAATGACGATTTTTTAACAGATTTATTAGAAACTACTTCAGTACGGTAACAAGGAAGAAAGGACAATTAGTGAAATTGTTATAATGAGTATATCTTTCTGATCAACTGATTTACCAAAATGCAGTTGGCTGGGCACATGGTTAGTACTTTAAAATAATGGGAACTGCATGCTATTATCGCTTTTGTCATAGATTCTTTTTTTTTTATCATCGGTTTTCATTTTAAGAAAAGATCTCGACTAGAATCTTTTTGTCACTTTAATTCCAGTTCATTCGGATTTTGATATTTTTAACTACTCACTGAAAAAAGACGTCATTAATATGTCTGAAAATGGCTTGTCTATAATTTTGGTTGAGCAAAGCAGTGTACATTGCGTCTTGCCAGACTTGGTTTTTCTGTAGGGTAAAACCGGGGATGTTCGGACAGAGGGGGAAGTTCGGACAGTTTTGTTTCAGTTCTCCCGTCTGATTCGGCATATTTTGTAGCCCATGACATCACATTTGAAGAACAGCCAATGAAAATAGGCTGATTTTGAGTCCAAATTCTCGGGGAATACCCTTATGATTTTTCATTGGTTCAAATTTGAAAAAGTTTTTTCGGCGGCAAAATTTAACTGTAAACACTAAAACCGGAACTACAAAAACGTTAGATCAGTGAATTACTTTGGGAGAATTTTACACATCTTTATTATCTGTATCCTTTCCAAAAACTGTTTTCTATGGTTTTAATGTTCTTCTAATGCCGTTTGTTACTTTTCTATCGGGTTTTAAATGCTTTTTCACAGTGATTTTGTCCCTTTTAATGTGTCCGAACATCCCCATTCCTATCTTCTATTAAAGAGGGGATATTCGGACACATTTTTTCGTAAAGAAATGAATCCAATGACAATTGAGCCAATTTGAAAGTTGTTAAAATTAAATTTCTAGGCGAAATTGCCGCATTGTATCACCCTCTTTCACATTTGTTTTACAAATTCTATTATTTCTGTGGAATTAACACTCTCTTATATTTTCAGTTATAAACAATTTACACATAATAAACTTAACACTCTCCTTAAAAAACTTTTTCAGTTATAAACAATTTACACATAATTTAACGAAAGCATATTATTGTTGGAAATAGTGTCCCCTAGAAATAGACAATTAAACTGCAATATTTTCCTTTACCGAAAACACAGATCATTAAGTTACCATGTCCTTTCTGAAGCTACTGAATTTACGTAATATTGGCACCTTTTCTGTAGTAAAGCAAATGAAAATAGTTTTCACTAGAAAAGAACTTATAACAATGTTAGAAAATGAATGGTTTTTCGATCACCCTAAATTATATCTGCTCGGCCAAGATCTTATCACTCATTGTGAAACATGCAAACATTGCAGTCTACATGAATACGTTTTATGGGAATTGTATCAATCTGAGTATGACAAGGAATCGGAGATTCGATGTGTAGTTTTATTGTGTAAATCTATTTTCAAAAAGATAGATTTCGAAAATGCAAAAATTTGCAAGGATATCATAAAAATGCAAAATTGTGTAGATGAAATTACTGATGACCAACACAACTTTTGATAGTAGGTACCTCTATCCAAGGCTTATGTTCACATTTTCTCTGTGTAAGATAATTGAAGTTAGAATTAAACTGCTTTATCAAAATATGAATTATTTACTTTTTAACAGGTATTAAGTTTCTGATATTGGCGTAGCTCACCATGGTTAGACAACCGAGTTAGTGATCGGAGGCAATTGCCTCGGTAAAAAAAACTTATAGACTTTAATGTCTCTTATGATATTTGAAACCAATTAAAATAAGAAATACATCATTCAACTTGCGCATAAAATACCAGTAATGTTTATGTTGTTCTCAAGTTTTATTCTCGCTATTTCAATTTTATAGTTTTTCACTAGCAGGGAACTTTAAATATCTAAAGGAGACATATATAGTTTTATATATGTCTTTTAAATCATGCAGATATAAAAACACAAACACAAATACTGTTTACATGTGTTATGAAGGCTTAATAATAACATTACTGTTTCCGTTAGAACTTCGGCCTGGTGTCACGATCATCATATGAATAAGTCAAACCATGCATGAAAATGTAAACTGCATGTAAGCTCTTTAGTTCAATTTAAAGACCTCCTAAGAAATATCAAGGCGAAACGCAATAAATACCAGTGCCGTGCCACACTTTACATGCGTTTGAATGTCCCCTCGGTATTATCTTTGGCCTCTCTTTTACATGTGTATGGAGATTTTTGCTGTTCAATATGTCCGTCGTTTTGTGCTGATAATCTATTTGTTGATTCATGACCATTGAATTAATAATAAATTGATCATCACAAAATTATAAAAAAAACCAACTCATTCGTTCCTACAGCCACCGATATCAGAGTGTACGACGGCTTGGAAAAAGTATCAGCAGATTTGGTATTTGAGCTGGTTTTAAGTTACTGCTGGCAAGCCATGAAACTTGTGAGTAGTTATCATGTGATATTTATACCTTTGAGTATGGTATAGTTATAATGGTTAAACTCATACAGTCGATCTGTCTCATAAAAAATACCCCCATACATCTCCTTTTATTCGTAAAGAATTACAAATCTTGGAAGTTCACCGAAATGCATCTATTTTAAAAAGGGGTTAATGTTTTAGAGAAAATGTATGTACTCATCTGAACATCGCAAATGACTTAGGTACCTAGGTTCCAGTAATAAAGTTATAAATCTGAAGTATAACTTAGCGTAAGGCATATTACCATAATTATAATGAAATATAATGAAACATCAGCTATTATTCTTAAAAGTTTATTTTGGTTGTAATCTGTCTGTCTGTCTGTCTGTCTGTCTGTCTGTCTGTCTGTCTGTCTGTCATTTAATCAATCATGCAATCAATCACTATCTGTCCGTCTGTCAATTAATTAATCAATCAATCAATCTATCAATGAGTTAACCTTGACACTTTTAAGATATCAGAATGCCCCATAAGGGAAAGGGGATTTACGGACAATATGATGTTGAGGCACTAAAAAATGCAGTTGATGCAGTCAAAAGTGGAATGTCAATTAGAAAGACAGCAACACGCTATTGTGTTCCCAAATCAAGTTTGAACGACAGAACAACTGGGAAGAAACCAATAGCACTAGAATTTGGTAGAAAGCCAACCATACCAATTGAAATTGAAGATAGAATGGTGGAGGTAGTCTTGACATTATCAGAAAAGGGCTTTGGAATAACGAAGAGACAGATGTTGGCACGCGTTGGGACTCTAGTCAGACAAAAGGATCTAAAAACTCCTTTTAAGAATGGTATTTCTGGAAAGGACTAATGGAAAGGATTTAAAACTAGACATCTGGCAGTTGTAATCAGAAAACCAGAGAAACTTTCAACGGTAAGATCAAGGATGCTGAATGCAACTGTTGTTGGTAACTATTTCAAGGAACTACAGACTGTAACACAAGAACTTCCCCTACATCAATCTGGAATATGGATGAAACTGGGATCAATCTGGAACATCAGCCTGCTGGAGTATTAGCGCGGAGGGGTGCTAAATCAGTTCCTGGTCGTGTAGGAAATACACGTGAAAACATAACCCTCCTTCCTTGTGTCAATGCCGCAGGGGAAAAAATGCCAACATTCATTGTAGCAAAAGGCAAAACACCGCGTTCTCTGAGATCATATAACATGCATGAAGGACCAGAAAACGCCGAGTGGCGTTTCCAGCAAAAAGCATCGATGGATGATGAGCTGGGTAAGGATTGGTTTAATAACCTGTTTCTAAAACACTGTGGTCCCCAGCGACCACAGGTTCTAATTTTCGATTCGCATCACTCGCACGAGACATTGGGACTGTTAGAAGCAGCCCTTGACAACAGAATAGAGATACTTGAATTTCCACCCGATACCAAACACTTCTTATGTCCTCTTGACCGCACAATGTTTGGTCCTTTAATGAAGGAATATGGGTACTTATGTACCGAATACATGTCATCTGACCCCAACAACATTGTCAACAAGGAATCAGCCCCTAAAATAATTAAACAGGCATATGAGAAAGTCTTTTCAAGAGTCAACATAATAGCGGGGTTTGAATCAACAGGAATTTACAACTGGAATCAATTAGCCATTCCCAAAGAAGCTTTCAGCCCTTCAGATGCATTTGACAGGAACAACAATGGCCAATCAAAGAATGATGAACACCATCTTCGATGGGTTTTGACTAGCGTGCAAATTGTTTCGAACAACTCTAGTCCAGTTGTTACACTGACCCCAGATGTGACGCCCATTGCTCCACCAGACAATATTCAACAAAACTTAGAAGTTGTGGTTGAAATACACAAATCAACGGTCCCAAGCTTCGTGCTAACAGTGGCTGAAAATCAGGGCTCGGCAAATGACTACACAGTCGATTTCGAAAGCCCTAATGATTCAATTTTGAACACTTCAAATGATCCCATGATATCACAAAGCTTGTCTGATTTAGATGCTGCAAATATTTTGGCAGCACTCAATGATGGTCACATGGAAATAACTGCAGGAGAAACCGTGGAATCTTCACTTAATCAAGACATCACTGGTTGGTCTTCTCAATGGAATTCAGAGCTGGAGAATATTTTTAAGTTGCCGCCTATAATTCCAAAACCGCCTAAGAAAAACTGTAAACGGTTAATTTCCCATAGACTGTTAACGAGACCACCAATACTGAATGAAAAACGAAATGCAAAGCAGGAAAAGGACGATAAGTGTAAGAAATTGAAAGCAAAGAAGGATGAGACGTGTAACAACTTAAAAGTAAAGAAGGAGAAAAAGAAATTGTTTAAAAGTAACATACTTGAACTAATGACTTTTACAAATATATTTTTGTAATAAAGACTGTTCTAACAACATTAATTTTAATCAAATGATTCACATAACCAGATCGTAATAGTGTCATCTATATGAATGACGACAAACAATACTGGAGATGTATAAATACTAAATAGACACGCTAGATTTATTAAACTTAAACCTTCTCTAGTTTTGTTGCTTAATTCTATGATATGTACTAGATAATATTTGTATTAATGATAATATTAATTGTTTTGATGTTCTGAAAGATACTACTACAGTTTAGTAGTGCCAAAAGAGAAAAATATAGTTCAATGGTTCGTTGTCAAGAACTTGTGCTGAGAAAAATGTTCACTTCTAAGTATTTAACTGTACACCTACCTTAATTACTGTCATTATACTTTGAACAATGGATGAAGAGATTCCTATATTACAAAATTTGTTCTGAGGGGAAAATTTAAAACTTGGGATGCGTTTGAATCGAAACTTAAACAATATAAAAACACAAATTTTATATAGTTATACAATGGTTTGTGATGGCTGCTTGGAGTGGTTTCACCAAAAATGCGTCGGACTAAAACATGCTCCAAAAACTGCTTACTGGATTTGTAGAAACTGTCAATGTAAATCAAAATTTAAATAAATGGGGAATGTGTCCATGGGACACAGATGATGCCCCCGCTTTCACATCATATAAAGTTATAAAGGGTTATAACTGAAGAACGGTAAAAGTGACACTACCCAAATTTGTACTTGATCTGAGTTTTGTAGGGATAAGTATTGTGTATAAGTTTCATAAAATTTGGTTGAGGCAAACTAAAGTTAGAGAACGGAAACCAACTTCGGGACGTATGGACGGACGGACGGACGGACGTACAGACGGACAAGGGTAAAACTTAATGCCCCCTCCGCTACGGCGGGGGCATAAAAATTGTATGCAATATAGTAAATGTTAAATTAAAGGTTTTATTTTAATACATATTACTAGTCCCATCGTACATTGCAGTCTTTCCTGTAACAATAACGCATTGTAACCGTAGATACAAATATCATTGTTACATTCGTAATTAATCAATTCCATACCCATCCCTGCATTCCGGCAATTAGTCTCCAATGTAACAATATTTTTTTTTATTATTGTTACATTTCCATGTAACCGTAGCCAGTGCCTACAAACTAAAGTAAAAACTGACGAAATGCATCAACAATACCAATATTTCACGTAAAAATGTCAAAAAACACCTTAGTATATTCAATATAATATAGTTAAGTTGCCTGGATAACTGATATACACTACTGACACCACGTTCAAAAACTATAAATAAGCATATTAAGATCGTTAAAATTCCTAACATTCTATAATCCAACGTGCTGACATAGCCATGTCGTTATCGTCCGAACTTAACCGAAACAATGTCCGAACATACCCGAAACTGTCCGAAGTTCCCCATAGGTGGTTTTACCCGTGGATTTGCATTCCCTTTATTGGTGATCAGGGATATTTTTAACAAAGATGAATAAATCATAACTACAATATGCCCACTAATATGTGACAAAAAAATTATACATTTGGACAACGGAAATGCACTTTCGGAGCCTGTTTCTATAAAGGTGTCCGAACATCCCCGGAAAACAATAAACTTGCGGAAAAGATGGTATACCGCAAACATGAGGTGCACAAATTTGTACACCATATCCGGAATTCAACAATTAATGTCTCTTCAGTGATGTTATGAATCGAAACGGTATTTGGAGGGCCATATAATTTACCTCAATTTAGGATAGACTCTTGAATTTTGAAGAGTCGAAATAGGATGAACGGATTATTAAACCCGAAGGCAAATATATAAGAATAAGAATGAAGTACCACACCCACCACCAATATTCCAACTCCTACGTTAATAAAAGACGTTCAAACAATCATTATGACAAACTATAATGATCAACACATCGTCCTCATAGCTGACAAAATAACAAAAAAATCATACGGCTCTCTGGACCTACCTGCATCAGAAAAGTCACATCATGCGGTCAGTTTTAACCAGAATTACGTGCGCAAATAATTAATAAATCAAACAATTTCTTGATATTTACTTGTTGTTAAGTCAATTCTCTTCAGGTATTATACGAGTAGTAAATCCAGTACTGTTCAGCGGCTTTTCAGTCGATTCAGTAGGATGTTGTTTTGTACATTTCAGTGATAACTACTGAATAGTCTGAACCTAGACTGGACCTATCTCACTTGACTATTAGCGAATTGTCTGATCAGTGCTGAATATACAGCAGTGGATAAGTCTGAAAATTGACTTAAAGATTAAACATGACTTTAATTATTTATTGTTCATTCTTTTAAAAACTTTTCAGACCAATTACGACCATTTCGTTTCAACATTTTACATCAAAACAGATTGTTTAAGATGTATAAATGTATTGTATTATGTACCAATTTTGAAACACCTTTTCCTTTTGAAGATTTGTGAAACAAAAATACTGATGACAAAACTAATTTAGCACAACCTATGTTTAAAAGATAAGTTATGAAGACTATATTGAAATGATACATAAATATCGGCTAGAGAATGCACTTATTTACATATAACGGTAATTTTTGCACACATTTAATCAATAGTAAGATGTTTTCTTACCTAAACCTCGAATAAATAGTGTTGTTTACCATTTTTTGCTGGCATCCATAGTTTTACCATAACACGCCTTCAATATTCTTTAATCAAACTTAAAGTAACATTCAAGTAATAGCCCGTGTCGGGTATGTAAATTATCTATCACTGGTACAGAATCGATACAGGTAACTTTAATATAAATTTATACATGTATCTGTAAATTATTTTACTAGAATTTTAAAACGATAAAATACAAGCAAATACCTACCAATTTTCAGCTTGATAGCCTTTCGATTATGACATTTTTTTTAATGTGTCACTAACCTCTCTTTTACTAGAGAAATTTAAGTACGAAATTATTTCAGTATATATCTATTGTTTTTGTTTTGAATAAATATAACAATAAATTCATCAAGCGTTTAAGATAAGCTTACAAATGAACAATACGAACCAGCTATTTAAACAACTGCCCAATCAAACATATTTTCACTTATTTTTTATGATATGAAAAAGGAAAGTTGTACTCACATATTGTGAAAAATGAAAAATAATATCCATTATTAATTGATATTGCTTTTTATGGTTCTATATTTAGTCCTTTTTGTTGTTTCGGTCTAATAATACGTTGCAAAAATAATATGTCGTATTACACTATAAGTATGGTAGCGTCTTGTTTGACAAATAAAAATTGTTGTTGTTGTTGTTGTTGGTATCTCATGTCTGTGTAAGTTTTACCATATACATATGGTATCTAATGTCTCTGTTAGTTTTACACTATACATGTAAGTATGATATCTTTTGTGTCAATTAGTTTTACACTAAAAGTATGCATTAGTATCTTAAATTTATGTAAGTTTTACACTTTAGTTATGGTATCTCATGTCTTTGTAAGTTTTACGCTATTAGTATGGTATCTTGTATTTGTAGGTTTTACACTATAATTATGGTACCTCGTGTCTTTGTAAGTTTTACACTATGATATGAAAATAAGAAGATGTAGTATGATTGCCAATTAGACAACTCTCCACCAGAGACCAAATGACATAGAAGTTAACAACTATTATAGGTCACCTTACGGTCTTCAACAATGAGCAAAATCCATACCATATTGTCAGCTATAAAAGGCCCCGAAATGACAAATGTAAAACAATACATACGAGAAAACTAACGGTCTGATTTATGTATAAAACAATGAACGAAAAACAAATATGATATACAGCAACAAACGCCAACCACTGAATTGCAGGCTCCTGACTTGTGACAGGCACATACAGAATGTAGCTGGGTAAAACATGTTTGCGGGCGCCCAGCCCTTCCCTAACCTGGGAGAGTGATGTTGCAGCACAACATATGAACAAACTTTAAAAATCAGTTAAAAATGGCTTAACTCATTAGATCGATACAAAGCAGAAAACAAGTAACAAAAAGACAGACCGGACGTGGCAAGGTATTTATTCATCCCCAGAAAAAAAAAGACACTAAGCACAGATCTGAGAGTACTCGCACTTGCTGACAGCTAGTTCAAAGCCAATAACAACTAATAAGAAAAAGCATATATCTATGACTAAAGTATCAATCAGTACACATCCAACATCAGATGGATTGAGTGTAAAGACGTCATTACCTTGTGCAATGTCAAAATACCTGCATCGACAGATTTTAGAACCATAAAGGTGCATATTTATATGAATATAACAATAGTATTAGATTAATTTTAATTAACTGCTAACAAAATCAATATTTATACCAATAAAAACAGTATTTAAAGATCTAATCATAGTGTTGAAATGGTAACCTTTTATAATAAGTTTATTTAAAGGATCGATAAGTTTACCTGGATCGTATCTAAATTTCCGGGCTCGGTAAATAAAATCTCCGTAAAAATTAGGATAAATTATCCCGTTTGAAATAAGGTACAGACAAACATCAAAACCAAATCTTTGTATCTATGGAAGAAATTAGTAAAGGTTTTAAGCAATTTGTGGTGTGTGCCTGACTTAATTATTTACCAATAATACATAGATTACGTTCATTGAAATCAAAAACGTCACTACAGACACGGGTATAGCGACCGAGTTGTGATATATAAACACCGTAAGATGATGCCAAAGGAACATCACCATCCAAAAATGGAATATTTACAATGGGGTAAGAAAAGTCGTCTCTTTTGTCGTAAATTTTTGTGTAGAGTTTCCGTTGTAAAACTGAAATAACTTAATCTAGGAAAGGACAGTTATTACCGTTTATATTTGAGTTATTTAAAGTAAGTTCCTTTGGGTAAATTTCGGCAGTATATTTAAAAAATTCTTGATCATTTAACGAACAAATATCATCACGATAACGATAAGTGTTGTTGAATTTATCAATTAAATGCAATTTAGGCGTGTCTTTACTGAATTTGGCCATAAAATGTGATTCATAACAATACAAGAACAAGTCTGCTATTAAAGGGGCGCAATTGGTGCCAATTGGAATACCTACAATCTGTCGAAACACTTTATTGCCGAAATGTACAAAAATGTTATCTAGGAGAAAATTAACTGCTTCAATCATCTCATCATACCCCCAGTAAGTATATCTAGCATATTTACCTTTCTCATTAGAGGAAAAGGCTTTAAATGAGTAACAGCAAATAAATTTGCAATCAGATTTTTCAAACGACCATTTGATCAAATAGGAAAACTTTTGTTTGATAAGATTGTGTGGAAGTGTACATAAAAAGTGTTAAAAGTCTAAACAGTCAGCAGAATCAAAAGGACCATCAAAAGCATGTAATTCATTTAAAACATCCAAAGAATTTTTTACACTCTGAAAATGTTAATTCCACTATTTCCATATGTTTTATTACAATTAGTTAATGATACGTTCTTTGATAGTAGTTAAGGAACTAGTTAAAAGCACTGAATTATTAGTTGTACATGTAGAACACTTACAATGCCGAGATGAAACGATCTTTTATGGGGTTTTTGTGTAGTTTAGGTAACCAATACATAGTGGGGATCTTCAAATGTTCAGAAGAGGCCTTAAGCTGTGATGTGGTTATGACTTTTTGTGGAGCGTACTGACCTGAATGTTGAAAAATTTATGATTTCATTCTTTTGAAGAACTTCCATGTAGTATTTACGTCATACAATGTACTACCACCACATTGTTGGCTGCTTTGTCGGCCGGTACAAATACAGAACGCTTTGCTAGTACTTGAAATGTAAATGTATATAGTGTTTCTTATTCTAGAAATAGGCGTATTATGTACTCTTTTATTCATTTCTAATTTTTTTCAAAATGTGATGTTCGAATACCCACAACATTTATTTAGATAAGTTTATCAGACTTTCCGGTTTACACCAATTTTTACAATACAATGAAAGAGCGTCTTTTATGACCTGACGACACTGTTTCCAATCTAGTTTAGATGGAGGACGATATTTTTATTTTTTTTTCAAAAAGTTTTTACCCTCTCGGTCTCGAACGATATTGAGGTCCCCCGTAATAACATGGCCATAGGTTGTGTCACTCCTTGAAAATATCATGTAATTTACTAATTCGTATTTTACCAAGTTTACATAATAATTGATGCCTACCATTGTTTTTAAATATAGATAGGAGATGTCAAGTGTATGCTTTATACCAGTCTGATGTTTAATTCGTTGATTTCGATTTCGTTTGCCATGAGACCTATTATTACGTTGTCCTTTATCAACAATATTCATGATATCAATAGAAGACATTTTTAGATATGTTACCTTGTCCCATTATATTGTCAATCAGACCAGGGGATGATGTCTGCAGTCGTTTAATCCAAGACATTTCGATAATGTTACAGGAATCTTCAAATTGTTTATGGGATTGTCCTTGTTGTTTCTGGATCGTTTCGAGTGGTTAGAATTTTATAAATTTGATATTGCGTGTGTGTTCTAAATGTTGGTAATTTATACTTTTGAATTTCTTAGGTTTTCGGAAGCGGTATAGAAGTTCCTGTGTTCGTCTAAAACATTTCCGTCCTGTTTGTCCTACATATTTTATACTACACTTTGTTCAAGTAACCAGGTAAATGAGGCTTTGAGTTTTTTATGTAATCTCACAGGAAAAGGAGAGCGAAAAAGCCCTCCCGTTCACTGGACCTAACAGTATTACTAGAAGATAATCTAGAGCAGGTTAGGTATTTTCTGGCATTGCACGGGAATACTTGTGGATATCCACATGCATTTTTATTTAATAATCTAGCTGCAGGGGCATTGTCACCTTTGACACAAGGTAAAAAGTGCTTAAATTCAGAAGGTGAATTTCGATTGACGGTGGCTGAATTTATATTATGGCTTCGTTTTTTTTGAGATTTTAAATATCCCTGAAGCAGTGGTGTATTTAGCTTTCTTGCCATTAAATTTTCTAAAAATCATGATATTTAAAGGGTGATGAGA
Source organism: Mytilus californianus (assembly GCF_021869535.1). Classification (NCBI taxonomy): domain Eukaryota; kingdom Metazoa; phylum Mollusca; class Bivalvia; order Mytilida; family Mytilidae; genus Mytilus; species Mytilus californianus. Next base: position 93,394,106 of record NW_026262668.1, read on the forward strand.
AAATTAAACGGAGCCGACAGTTATGACATTGAAAGAAGATTACAATAACGGAATATATAAACAATTTATAAAGAATTCTGATAAAAACTATGATGAACAGCCCGACAGAATGACGTTAGTAAGACAAAACAGACATATAGCAAACACCGGCCCGAGAACTCAGTTATTTTGTAGTGCATAAGTATGGTATCTTGTCTTTGTAAGTTTTACACTATAAGTATTGGTATCGCATGTATTTGTACGTTTTTCACAATAAGCAGTCTATCTCATGTCTTTTAAAGTTTTACACTATACGTATGCTATCATTTGCCTTTATAAAAATAAGAAGGTGCGGTAGTATTGCCAATGAGACAACTTTCCATCAGAGATCAAATGACGTAGAAGTTATGCAATGACAGTTTTTTTACATTAAAAAACTTTGTTTATTTCATGTTCTAAATACGGAGGGATCTGAGTCTTGTATTCATCAACATAAGAACTTTTATGAATTGGAGGAACTATTGCAATAAACCATAAAGCAATCAACATTTGGATACAACTGGACCTTTGTTTCTATGTAAGTCTGATGCACCAGTTGCACCTGTTATTTCAACACTCCCGTAAAATTGGCTCTGTCGTCCATTGGTTTATACTCTCGGTACTGTAACATGTACTCTTAATTCGGTTGAAGATGGACAACATTTTATTATTAGTTGTCCAGTATACAATGATTATAGAGAGATAATTTTCAAAAAGATAAACCGCATTTGTCACAACTTTTCAAATCTCACAAATGAAGAAAAATGTGTTTGGTTATTTACTAATGAAAATTTGTCTGTACTAAAATATTTAGGGAATTATATTATTAAAAGTCGGAATGTAAGACGAAATGTGAATTAATATACTTAATAATAATGATTATTGTGACTGATTTTATGGTTCTGGTTTTGTCTGGAATAAGATTTACATCATTTATCAGAAAGAGATAAAATAATGTATGTAGGTTAATAGTTATATATATGAACACTTAATATTTCATTTCATTGTGAAAACGCATTACAAAACCATAGCGTTATGTTTTGTGTATGTGAAGGTCATACTGTCCAATTTTAACAAGTTATTTATACATTGTACTCACGTCGCCAGAGTCCTCGGGTGGGGGATAAATTCTTTCAATCCAAGAGTGGATTTGTGGCAGATTTTCTCCCTACCTTTGCTATTCTTTGTCATTTATTCAACTTTTAGTTCATGTAATTTCTTATTAATTATGTATTATAATTTCATATTGATTATGAACTTTGATATCAAAAGGTTTATTTACAAAATGTATTTTTTTGCATTTGATGAGACAAGCGCAGACTGTGGCCTGTGTTTATTTCTAATATGTTTATGGTATCTGTCTGTCAACACCAACACCACCAAAAAACCGGGGGTGATCTCAGGTGCTACGGAAGAGTAAGTAGAGACTGCTCCACATGTGACAGAAAAGTCCGTTATTAGTTTTGAAACACCAGCCACCATCGATGGATGCAATAAGAATCATTTTGGGTAAACTTTAATTTGTAAAATAAATATTTTACTTTGTTTTTATCAATATCATTCTATTAAGAGGTGTTTACATATTTAGTCTTGACATAAATCCAGACATACAACTGCTTCCTTTCTTTATGTATTAGCTGATATTGCAAGCTATTTAATCCTTCGACCTTCCATGTTCGTCCACTTTTTTGAAGAACTTTAAACCTGCAGTAAGAAAAGCGACACGAAGGCAGTCATTTATATAATATAAAAAGTCTAAGATAATTTGCTGGAAACCAGCGAGAATCAGATTTCAAAAGTTTGTAAAATTATTTGTAGAGAGTAATTTAACTTAAAATCATTCTAAAATCAAACTTTTGTATGTAAAACTCATTTATTGTGTTTCGAATATTGATTATTGAATAGATGAACCAAAACTTATCGACATGTCTACAAAACTGTTAAGATTCATTATTGCTTTGATAGCAAATCATTGATATGTAAATTTGGCATGGCACAAGGAATATAATGTTGTTTATTGACATTTCATTAAGTCAGAATAATTTTATGTGTTTTAGTTTTTGATTTTTCCATTTGATAGGAGAATTTCCGTTTTGAATTTTCCTTGGAGTTCGGTATTTTTGTTGTTTTTCTTTTTAATCTATGTATCAATCCAACTGTATCTTAACTTTCTCCCAGGATCTACAGAAGTATGTTGCTCGAAGTACCGATCATTTCAATTATTTTCTTTCTTTGTATTGCATTTTTCTGTTACAGCATAGAGGGAGGTTTAGTGCTCACAATCATGTCCAATCGCTCATTACTTAACTTTCCTGTCCAAGTAGTCAGCCAAAATAAATTATCAATAGACCAATTAAAAGATTACTCGAGTTGTAAATATGTGCTAAATTGGATAGTCTATGAAAAGGTATATACTATGAAATTAAGAGCTCGGGGCAAGCCCCTCGCTCTAAATTTCATAGTATATACCTTTCCATAGACTAACCTAGACATAGATTACGTTCATTGAAATCCAAAACGTCACTACAGACACGGGTATAGCGACCGAGTTGTGATATATAAACACCGTAAGATGATGCCAAAGGAACATCACCATCCAAAAATGGAAAATTTACAATCGGGTAAGAAAAGTTGTCTCTTTTGTCGTAAATTTTTGTGTAGAGTTTCCGTTGTAAAACTGAAATATCTAAATCTAGGAAAGGACAGTTATTACCGTTTATATTTGAGTTATTTAAAGTAAGTTCCTTTAAGTAAATTTCGGCAGTATATTTAGAAAATTCTTGATCATTTAACGAACAAATATCATCACGATAACGATAAGTGTTGTTGAATTAAATGGAATTTAGGCGTGTCTTTACTGAATTTGGTCATAAACTGTGATTCATAACAATACAAGAACAATTCTGCTATTAAAGGGGCGCAATTGGTGCCAATTGAAATACCTACAATCTGTCGGTACACTTTATTGCCGAAACGTACAAAAATGTTATCAAGGAGAAAATTAACTGCTTCAATCATCTCATCATACCCCCAGTAAGTATATCTAGCATATTTACCTTTCTCATTAGAGGAGAAGGCTTTAAATGAGTAACAGCAAATAAATTTGCAATCAGATTTTTCAAACGACCATTTGATCAAATAGGAAAACTTTTGTTTGATAAGATTGTGTGGAAGTGTACATAAAAAGTGTTAAAAGTCAAAACAGTCAGCAGAATCAAAATGAACCATCAAAAGCACGTAATTCATTTAAAACATCCAATGAATTTTTAACACTCTGAAAATGTTAATTCCACTATTTCCATATGTTTTATTACAATTAGTTAATGATACGTTCTTTGATAGTAGTTAAGGAACTAGTTAAAAACACTGAAAGATTAGTTGTAGAACACTTACATTGCCGAGATGAAACAATCTTTTATGGGGTTTTTGTGTAGTTTAGGTAACTAATACATAGTGGGGATCTTCAAATGTTCGAAGAGGCCTTAAGCTGTGATGTGGTTATGACTTTTTGTGGAGCGTACTGACCTGAATGTTGAAAAATTTATGATTTCATTCTTTTGAAGAACTTCCATGTAGTATTTACGTCATACAAAGTACTACCACCACATTGTTGGCTACTTTGTCGGCCGGTACAAATACAGAACGCTTTGCTAGTACTTGAAGTGTAAATTTATATAGTGTTTCTTATTCTAGAAATAGGCGTATTATGTACTCTTTTATTCATTTCTAATTTTTTTCAAAATGTGATATTCGAATACCCACAACATTTATTTAGATAAGTTTATCAGACTTTCCGGTTTACACCAATTTTTAAAATACAACGAAAGAGCGTCTTTTATGACCTGACGACACTGTTTCCAATCTATTTTAGATGGAGGACGATATTTTGGTCTTTTTTTTAAAAAGTTTTCAACCTCTCGGTATCGAACGATATTGAGGTCCCCCGTAATAACATGGCCATAGGTTGTGTCACTCCTTGAAAATATCATGTAATTTACTAATTCGTATTTTACCAAGTTTACATAATAATTGATGCCTACCATTGTTTTTAAATATAGATAGATGTCAAGTGTATGCTTTATACCAGTCGGATGTTTAATTCGTTGATTTCGATTGATACGTTTGCCGTGAGACCTATTATTACGTTGTCTTTTATCAACAATATTCATGATATCAATAGATTAAGACATTTTTAGATATGTTACCTTGTCCCATTATATTGTCAATCAGACCAGGGGATGATGTCTGCAGTCGTTTAATCCAAGACATTTCGATAATGTTACAGGAATCTTCAAATTGTTTATGGGAATGTCCTTGTTGTTTCTGGATCGTTTCGAGTGGTTAGAATTTTATAAATTTGATATTGCGTGTGTGTTTTCCTAAATGTTGGTAATTTATACTTTTGAATTTCTTAGGTTTTCGGAAGCGGTATAGATGTTCCTATATTCGTCTAAAAAATTTCCGTCCTGTTTTTCCTACATATTGTATACTACACTTTGTTCAAGTAACCAGGTAAATGAGGCTTTGAGTTGTTCATGTAATGTCACAGGAAAAGGAGAGCGAAAAAGCTCTCCCGTTCACTGCTGAACTAACAGTATTACTAGAAGATAATCTAGAGCAGGTTAGGTATTTTCTGGCATTGCACGGGAATACTTGTGGATATCCACATGCATTTTTATTTAATAATCTAGCTGCAGCGGCATTGTCACCTTTGACACAAGGTAAAAAGTGCTAAATTCAGAAGGTAAATTTCGATTGACGATGGCTGAATTCATATTAGGACTTCGTTTTTTTGAGATTTTGAACATCCCTGAAGCAGTGGTGTATTAAGCTTTCTTGCCATTAAATTTTCTAAAAATCATGATATTTAAAGGATAATGAGAAAATTAAACGGAGCCGACAGTTATGACATTGAAAGAAGATAACAATAACGGAATATATAAACAATTTATAAAGAATTCTGATAAAAACTATGATGAACAGCCCGACAGAATGACGTTAGTAAGACAAAACAGACATATAGCAAACACCGGCCCGAGAACTCAGTTATTTTGTAGTGCATAAGTATGGTATCTTGTCTTTGTAAGTTTTACACTATAAGTATTGGTATCGCATGTATATGTACGTTTTTCACAATAAGTAGTTTATCTCATGTCTTTTAAAGTTTTACACTATACGTATGCTATCATTTGCCTTTATAAAAATAAGAAGATGCGGTAGTATTGCCAATGAGACAACTCTCCATCAGAGATCAAATGACGTAGAAGTTATGCAATGGCAATTTTTGTTTTTTACATTAAAAACTTTGTTTATTTCATGTTCTAAATACGGAGGGCTCTGAGTCTTGTATTCATCTACATAAGAACTTTTATGAATTGGAGGAACTATTGCAATAAACCATAAAGCAATCAACATTTGGATACAACTGGACCTTTGTTTCTATGTAAGTCTGATGCACCAGTTGCACCTGTTATTTCAACACTCCCGTAAAATTGGCTCTGTCGTCCATTGGTTTATACTCTCGGTACTGTAACATGTACTCTTAATTCGGTTGAAGATGGACAACATTTTATTATTAGTTGTCCAGTATACAATGATTATAGAGAGATAATTTTCAAAAAGATAAACCGCATTTGTCACAACTTTTCAAATCTCACAAATGAAGAAAAATGTGTTTGGTTATTTACTAATGAAAATTTGTCTGTACTAAAATATTTAGGGAATTATATTATTAAAAGTCGGAATGTAAGACGAAATGTGAATTAATATACTTAATAATAATGATTATTGTGACTGATTTTATGGTTCTGGTTTTGTCTGGAATAAGATTTACATCATTTATCAGAAAGAGATAAAATAATGTATGTAGGTTAATAGTTATATATATGAACACTTAATATTTCATTTCATTGTGAAAACGCATTACAAAACCATAGCGTTATGTTTTGTGTATGTGAAGGTCATACTGTCCAATTTTAACAAGTTATTTATACATTGTACTCACGTCGCCAGAGTCCTCGGGTGGGGGATAAATTCTTTCAATCCAAGAGTGGATTTGTGGCAGATTTTCTCCCTACCTTTGCTATTCTTTGTCATTTATTCAACTTTTAGTTCATGTAATTTCTTATTAATTATGTATTATAATTTCATATTGATTATGAACTTTGATATCAAAAGGTTTATTTACAAAATGTATTTTTTGCATTTGATGAGACAAGCGCAGACTGTGGCCTGTGTTTATTTCTTATATGTTTATGGTATCTGTCTGTCAACACCAACCCCACCAAAAAACCGGGGGTGATCTCAGGTGCTACGGAAGAGTAAGTAGAGACTGCTCCACATGTGACAGAAAAGTCCGTTATTAGTTTTGAAACACCAGCCACCATCGATGGATGCAATAAGAATCATTTTGGGTAAACTTTAATTTGTAAAATAAATATTTTACTTTGTTTTATCAATATCATTCTATTAAGAGGTGTTAACATATTTTGTCTTGACATAAATCCAGACATACAACTGCTTCCTTTCTTTATGTATTAGCTGATATTGCAAGCTATTCAATCCTTCGACCTTCCATGTTCGTCCACTTTTTTGAAGAACTTTAAACCTGCAGTTAGAAAAGCGACACGAAGGCAGTCATTTATATAATATAAAAAGTCTAAGATAATTTGCTGGAAACCAGCGAGAATCAGATTTCAAAAGTTTGTAAAATTATTTGTAGAGAGTAATTTAACTTAAAATCATTCTAAAATCAGATTTTTGTATGTAAAACTCATTTATTGTGTTTCGAATATTGATTATTGAATAGATGAACCAAAACTTATCGACATGTCTACAAAACTGTTAAGATTCATTATTGCTTTGATAGCAAATCATTGATATGTAAATTTGGCATGGCACAAGGAATATAATGTTGTTTATTGACATTTCATTAAGTCAGAATAGTTTTATGTGTTTTAGTTTTTGATTTTTCCATTTGATAGGAGAATTTCCGTTTTGAATTTTCCTTGGAGTTCGGTATTTTTGTTGTTTTTCTTTTTAATCTATGTATCAATCCAACTGTATCTTAACTTTCTCCCAGGATCTACAGAAGTATGTTGCTCGAAGTACCGATCATTTCAATTATTTTCTTTCTTTGTATTGCATTTTTCTGTTACAGCATAGAGGGAGGTTTAGTGCTCACAATCATGTCCAATCGCTCATTACTTAACTTTCCTGTCCAAAGTTAGACACCATATGGTGAGATGTTTGTCGTTGTAATTTTTTGTATTTTCTTCTTGTGTCATCTAATTGAATTTGAATTTATTTCACAATATACATACATATATATAAGTACCTCTGCTTTGATGGTTCTGCCTTTATATGTTCAACATCACCACAGTGAGAAAATTTGAATAACGGTCTGCGGATTAAAAATCCGACATTGTTCAATCTGAATATAAAAGTATAAAAAATGGACAGACTACCTTTTTACTAAAGTACGACGATCTGAAGTTCAAGGACATTTTCACTAGCATTGCAGAGAGGCAACAGTTTGGAATGAAATGTGTATAAATATGAAAGGGCATATTTAACTGAATAAAGAAATCCGTGTAAGAGTAAAATATTGGGGGAAACATGGACTTGATATTGAATAAGCGATCAGTTCGATAGTTTGTATCAAGACAAAAATATTAATTATGTTGTTTGTTTTAGCAATATATGACATAGACGTATTTCGATTAAGGTCAAGAAACTGTAAATGGGCTATGTCACAGTGTTTGGTAAACTTTTGCATATAAATTGGGCTCGTTGAAATATAGCTGAAAATCGAAAAAATAATACCTTTATCTCTTATTTTCTGAAATATTACTGATTGAATTCTTTCAAAGTAGGTGAACATTTGTATAGGAAGCACATGAAATCAACGAAAAACGTTCATAAATTTACCTTCAAATCATAAAATTTTCAATTTTTACTACATAGATTTTCTTAAATAACTATATGTTGTTGATACATAAATTTCCGTTTTATAAAAGATATTAAATAATCATATGGTCACCGACTTAGTTTTTTGTGTATTAACCAATCCGTTACCTTGTAGGTAGTGAAAAACGTCAAAACCGACGTTTTACGGTCTATAACGCGATGACGTTACGGTTATTTCGACGTTTTTTTGGTATTTTTTCACCTAGTACACAACTTTGATTTATGTATACCGTAAAAACGAAGTCGGTGACCCTGTTATTATTTTACACCAACGGAAATTTTTGTACCAACAACATATAGTTTTTTAAGAAAACTCTATGGAGTAAATTTAAGAAAGTTTTTCACCGATTTCATGTGCTTTCTATACAAATCGGCACCTATTTTAAAAAGAATTCAATCGTTAATATTTAAGAAAAAAAAAAGAGATAAAGGCATTATTTTTCGATTTTCAGATACAGTTCAACGATCCAAAGGTGAATGCAAAATTTGAAGAAAATCTGTGACATAGTCCATTAACTTTAACTTGGCCTTAAGTGGAGTGTAAACTAACAGCAACCCAACCACATAATTTTTCAAAAAAGACATCTCAAGAACCCTTAGATATAACTGTTATCAACGCTGTACATACACAATAGATAGAGCGAGATCTAAATTACCTATAGACTAAAAAAAATCTAATTTCCATATCAAAGTCCAAGTAAAAAATATGACAATCTTAAAAACAGACATTAGCAATAAGTATACCTGGATATATCATCCGAAGTGTGTATTAAATGCGTTAATGTATCTTTGCATTGCTGTGCAAGTATAAAAAGTATGTATATCTCTATGATGTAAGCCCATCATAGCATTACAAGTATAACAACTCTTGTCGAAATCGAAGTGAGAAATAATAACGCAACAAAGCCTTTATCACTGCATATGTCTGACCTTAGGAAAAAGGTGAAACTATGAAAGAGAGGCGTAAGATACCAAAAGGACATTAAAACTCATAAGTCGAAAGTTACTGACAACGCAATGGATAAAAAAGAAAAGACTCACAGCAGACAACAGTACACAAAACACAACATAGAAAACTAAAGACTGAGCAACAAGAACCCCTCCAAAAACTGGGGGTGATCTCAGGTGCTCCGGAAGTGAGCAAAGCCTGTTACACATGTGGCACGCGTCGTGTTGCTCATGTTAGTACAAACCCGGTGATAGTTCTAATTCGGTAGGTCACATTCGGGGAAAAAGGGACGGGTTTGCATATCCATTGTCATCAGTGAAACGGATATTCTATAACGGTCAACAAACTCGTGATGGCGTCCGTAAAATTTACGAAAGGATGATTTCAACTTACTTCATCAATTTGAACTCTTGGTTTAATAGCTTCCTTGTGAGCAGCAACCCTCTATCAAGGAAATCATGATAGAAAATACAAGCCCTGGAATATCATATCAACTGGGAGATATTTATTCCGTATGCAGGTGCTGCTGAAATGTTGCTACATAGAAATGGAAAGTACTCAAATGGGAAGCTAAAATCATATCTTTTGTCGTAAAGTTTTGTTTTCTACCGACCCTCATTGTCAATTTCTAGAAGAAAATCAAGATATGAGGCAGACTGAACTGTATCTTTTGTATCCTTTATCTCAAGTTCGATGGGACTTTCATTCACCAAATTTTGAATAATTTAGTGAAGGAACATCATCTATATAGCGGAAAGTGAAGTAAAGGATACTGCTGATTTCTTTTCTTCATTCCTAAGAAGTTACGTCCTCCAAACGTAACAAATATGTTGTCATAACTTATTTCAATTTGTTATGGCGAAAAAGACATTTAAAGCTTCTCTGTCTCGAGAAATTTCCGATCACATCATAGTATGAAAGTTACTCAATACTTAATTGCATTAACAAATTATTCTCTTGTACTTGTCTGGAATATATACCTTGTTCTGAAATCCTCATCCTCTGCACCCCATCCAAAGAAAGCATTTGAAAAACCATTACACATCTTGTACTGGTCTATTGATACCGAAGAGATACCACCATAAAATTCGTGATAAACCAAGCTAAACAATATAAGAAAGAATTATGTAGCAAACATATTCTATATAGTATCTAAAGTTAACGACTAAAATGCCCACTACCAAAACACTGCATCTACAACATGATGCTTCTTATCTTTTAACCTTTTTTTGCATTCTCTTTTCATAGAAAAATCATAATTTTCGACCCTGAATATAGCTTACAAGACAAATAAAATAAGAAGATCACATTCCGTTCCTTCATTAATGTATTTAAATTAACATTAACATGTACTTAATCTTAAGTTTTTTTCAACCAAAACTTTCAGTAAATATAATATAATAACCTATAATTTTTTCTCTCGAGTTTACCAGCTAAATGGTAAGCTACTTTATCATTACAGAAATACAAATTTCTGTCGTCTTCTGGTAGGATATCGACGTCATGGATTACGATGCAATCATACGAATACATATCATCCTGCATTGCATGCTCATATCCAATATTTGATAACATTCCTCTGTTAAACGGGTAGTCATCTGCCTAAAATCATAAAGGAATAAATGTAATGGATGAATTTTATTATTATGCAAATGTGTTTTTTTTTTTATGATATTACTTTTATTGTCTTAAATTCCTTTTGACACTTCAGTAGAACACATACATTGTACAACTAAATATGGTAAATCTCTTAATTTAGATTTAAAGACCCCCGCTTATGTAATGTCTGTACGTTTGACTACGACTGCATGCATGAACAAGCATCTGCTCGTGAAAATCACAATAAAATTATGGCAAACCATGTTCAGAGAACAATTAAAGTTCATTAACCCCAAAACAGAAACAAAGTTACAGAAGTATACAATAAGATCTTAGCTTATAGAATTTTACTGATAAAATGCCTCAGTACCAGCTAAATGCCAGCAAAAAATGGTATGTTTTTTCGGCCTTAGTGTAAATATCACATATACTTCTTGCAAGTAGAAATCCAAAGTTCTAAAAGTTTTGTTCTAAATAATTTTTCAGAACATGGGGTAATAGAAAACCACTTTATTGAACCTACAATGTATTGGCTACCTTAATTACTAAATCCCGCTTTCTATCAGCTTCGGGGAAGTACACAACTACTAAATAGTCTGTTCTACTCACGAGTGCACTAACTATCATTACCAATATTGCAATAATGTCTATCAAAACACATGAGTCAATTGTTTTTGAATGTAAAAAATTCTTGAGTTTTTGAGTATAAAAAAATCGCGAAGTCTTAAATAAACTGTTAACAAAGAGATATGTCGCGCCTATTTGTTATTTTGATAATGCAAATGTTGAAATTAAAATAGCAATACTTTAACATGTATGTTATGCAAATATTCAAAGTCAATGAATCATGACTGAAGGTACAGGGCTAAACAATCTCCATGGAAATGAGATGTGCCAATGCTAATACAACTGCAAACAAAATACCATTGACTTTTCATAAGTCGGTCCCTTTAAACAAACCTAAACACAAGCATTAACTTGTAAACTATGTAAAAGTTTCAAAGTCAATGAACCATAATTAGGGGGTGGGGTTATATAAATTCAAATGGAAATGAAACTTGCAAATGCCAATACATTTGCATAACGAATATCATTGACTTAACATTAGTGGTTCATCTTAAACTGACCTAATCACAAACTAATACATGTAAACTAAGCAAAAGTTTCAAAGTCAAAAGACCATGACTGAGGGGTAGGGACCAAATATTTTCCATGGAAATGAGATGTGCTAATGCTTATACAACTGCATACTAAATATAATTGACCTACCACTAACGGTTCCCCCTAAACTGACCTAATCACAAACTAATGCATGAATAGTAACCAAAAGTTTCAAAGTCAATAGACCATGAATGAGGGGGCGGGGCCAAATAATCTCCATGGAAATGAGATATGCCAATGCTTAAACAACTGCATACCAAATATCATTGACCTACCACTATTGGTTCCCCATAAACTGACCTAATCACAAATTAATACATGTAAACTAAGCAAAGTTTCAAAGTCAATAGACCTTGACTGAGGTGCGGGACCAAATAATCTCCAAGGTAATGAGATGTGCCAATGCTAATACAACTGCATACCAAATATCATTGACCTACCACTAGTGGTTCACCATGAACTAGACCTAATCACAAACTAATACATTGTTGACGCTGCCTCCGCTGCCGCCGCAATTACGTTTGTGCTAAAAGACTATAAGGACTTCATCAAAAGGGGTTTGCTACTTAGACAAAAAATGCTGCAACAGAGTTATGAGGAAAAACGATTGAAATCGACACTACATAAGTTTTACGGTCACCATCACGAATTAGTTGACAGTTACGAGGTGTATGCGTCTCAATTCATTAGCGACATGTTTTCGCGATCCTACATCTTTAGAAATTATAATAGTTGCCTGATCATTAAATTTGCAGATTGTGTCCTATTACCATTTGTGACATTTGGACTGAGTCTGGATTTGCATAGCGGATGATGCATGCATAGCAGGAGACGCTCACTCTGTCGATGCACCCTCTCGCTCCGTTTGGAGTTCCTGAGATTCCCTTAGCTTTGTTTTGTAGTTTCTGATTGGATTTATGAGACTTGAACATCCGTAAACTATTGTTGTCTTTAATCTAGTTCACATCTTGAACCGGTTTCACTTTTAAAATTAACAATACGATTTACCTGCTCTACAAGATATATTCCAAATTCTTGTTTTTGGCGATATATTCGTGGCAGAACATTGTTAAAGAAAATTTTAAGTTGTTGTTCCCGATTTCTGTATGGAACAATAATTGCAATTTTTTGATACGGCCGACAACTTGGTATATGATGACCTTTTCTCATAAAGAAAAAAACACGGGCTAGATCCTCATATGGAACAACAGTTTTATTTATCATCTCTCTTCCGTCTGTAAAAATAAAATCCAAATTAATTGTTACAAACAAATACCGAGAAATGTTATTTACTTTTAATCAAATTAAAAGATATTTAAGAAAAGTGTACAACACGTAGAAATGAAAAAAGACGTATATAAGAGTCCTTAGAAAACAACCAACCAGCAAATATAATAGGTACCTGATCGTCTAATATTAACGTTACTGCACACTGGAATCAGAGTCTAAAGATTTGTGCAACGACACTCATAAAAGATAATTACATACCGATAAGACGAAATATTATTAACAGATCATTTGGCTCAGCTGATAATTTTTTCAAAATGGAATAAAGAAATCTAAAAAATCTTCAGTGTTCATATACACAAGAACTTTTGAATTTTAATCCGTAATCTTGAAGGTTAAAGTACAAATTGAACTCTATCATCAACACGGTAGTGCGTACCTAAACATCCAAAACTTCCAAAATATAATATAATATGCAATAAAAAATGTTTATAGGAGCACTAAGTAATTTCAGATTGCATTATAACTTTATTATATATATATCTCAAACAACATTCCTAAAAAATCTGGTTAAACCCTTATTTCAAGTATTTCCAAGAATTTGACAGTGAAAACATCTATAGACAATTAATAGAACATCAGTAACTGTTTCCCGACTTAATCTATAAAACAAGCTATAGGAAATTTCTGTTTTGGGGTTTATATAACTTCTTTACCAAATGTCTCAATTTTGAAGCTCACCTTACGATCCAGGAATTTGAAATCCATTGGAAAAAGATAGTAAAATGTGTAGGGGTTACATATTTTGCCTTAGCCTTAGAAAAGGTCAACTACGCACTCTTGCAAAAGTTTTTGGTTTACATTACTAAGTATTCATTGTGTTTGTTTGTTTTGTCTTTTGCCTATGCGCTGAGAACTTTGCATTTTCACAATACTTGACATTGGACTATATAGAATGGATCAGACTGCTTATTTAAAGTAGAAAGTAAGAAAAAAACTGGCTAGAATGCTACCTATCAACATTATGTAATTATCTGTTACCATATAGGGACTTACACAATCCAATGGGAGGCCATTTACAAGAATTTGCTTTTTCTGGAATAGTTATTTGGTCTTTCATTAGTTCTATTAAATCTAAATCTTCATGTTCATGATTCTGATGTGTTGATTGAATTACATAATTCCCAGGGACTTTAAACGTTTTATCCATTCTATTAAATTGGAATACATTTTTATAAAAATGAAAACTCATTATATAAGCTAAAACAACAGACATGGAAAATCCACTGAGCAGGAAACAAAAGGCTTGTTTGAACCTGGAATCCATAACTCTGTAAATAAAACGAAAGAAATGAGTTAGGTGGTGACAAATCAATCATTGTTTTCTATACTTTTCTAACTTATAACACAAACTCGACTAGATCACATTTTGAATTATATCTCATATGAACCGTATTGGTTGTCGTCGTGTTTTCTCGTTTTTTAGTAAACTATTAAGAATTATATCTTGCATTCACTTCTTTTCTTGAGTGTGGAAAAATACGTACATCAAAGGAGTAAAACATATTTGACTTTGAAAAAAATCATCTTGATTGATTGTCGGATAGAACACTTTTAATGTTAAGACATTTATACGGAAAATGTTGGCATCCTCTCAATTTAAAAGGGACATTATAATATGATCATCATACATCACAATTTTCAAATATTAAGCGCGACAAGAAAGGGGGATGGATAGACTATTCATGACAGTAGAATGCAAAATGTACATTTTCTAATTTAGATTAATAATATGCAAGAGCAATGAACTAACTGATGAATTCAATGCCGATTACAGTATTTATAGAAATAAAAAGAGGTGGTACAGGTATGATTGCAAATGAGACAATCATCCACCAGAGACAAAATGACATAGATTTAAGAAACTATAGGTCACCGTAGGTAAAATAATAAAAATACCGAACTTCGAGGAAAATTCAAAACAGAAAGTCCCTAATCAAATGGCAAAATCAAAAGCTCAAACACATCATAAAATAAAATATTTATCTAAAAAATACTTATCCTGGTTTAATTTATTGGAGTAAAATCAGTAATTTAAAGGAATAAAACAACTACGTCTAAACTTCAAGGTTAGTATATGAATTCGAAAGTCCAAGGTCACTTGCAAAAGCTCGAAAATACTTACATTAACTGAACGAACATAATTATCAGTAATGACTGTTCATGACATTTTTTTAAACAGAAGAACAAATAAATTAAATCAACAAGAAGGTGTAAAATGTTAAGCAATATCCAGGATAAATTTCAAGTAATTTCAACATTTCTTGTAAGAAGTGGAACAAAACAGCAGTGACCCAGAACAAATGTTTGTCAAGAGTTGATACAAATATCCGACAAAACAGGATGGATTGTTTTATCTGTACCTTTTTTACCCACTTTTACATAGGCATATTTTTATATCAATAAAATAATAAATTAGTAAATGTAAAGTTTTTTTATTTGATATTGATGAAGTTCTCCTCCGTCTAAGAGAGAGGGAGGTACGGGCTGGTAAAGGGATATATTCAAGCAACGTTTTTGCTTGTGCTGTTCAGTTGATTTATATGGTATAATTTGTTTCTTTAATATATCCAGAAAGATCATTTCAAATACAACGTTAAAACCATGTCTACAACGTAGATATTCTGTTACGACAGTAAGATCATCTTGTCCGGCTATTTGGGTGTCGTACTAATGGGATGTCACACAAACGGGACGCCGGATTAATTGGGGCGACATTAAATGGGGAATGTAACAGATTTTGGTAACAATTTGCCTAGAAATTTCGCCCGCTAGCTATAACTGAAAGTCGGAAAAAGGATTTATTTAACTGATATACTTGCTTTAATCTTATTGAATGAAAATCCGTAAAATACGTTTAGCTCAACAGTTGTGTAAAATATACATAAAATCTATCAAATATTTTATAAAAAATTAACTTTAAAAACTCTTCACCAATAACATATATTTTTTGCAAAAATGGAAATGTTGCAAGATAACATTCCATTTAAATCATGTAAAATATCCATAGGGTCACCGTCTTCGTTTTTGTGGTATATATAAGTGGTGTTCTTCGTGAAAAAAATACTACAAAACGTAGAAAAAAATGTAACGTCTTCGCGAGGTAATCATTTTCAACTTTTAAAAGTCAAAGTTTTTTTATGATTGTATACACCAGACGCGCTTTTCGTGTGCAAAAGACTCAATAATGGCGCCCGGATAGAAACAGTTGGAAGGCCAAATCAAATATGAAGTTGTAGATTTAAAAAAAAAAACCAACAATTCAGATAAGATGTGCTAAAACGGCTAAGGCAATCTATAACTGAGGTAGAAAAACCTTAGAGTTTCCAAAGATTCAACATTTTATATGCAGTAAATTTACAGAAAATGATCATTTCTTATTAGCACGGTCTTCCAGTCTGCTGTTTCTTCTGTTGATTAAAAGTTTAATGCTTGCCATCCATGTTTCTGGGAGAATGAGCAAATAAAACGTTTAACGTCGATCTTATAGTCTCAGGCCGTATTCACATTTTGCTAAACTCGGTGTAGTATTAGTGTCTTCAACACGTAAGACGATTTGGACAACCGCGGTGTAGAAATATAACGAAAGTTCGCGACCGAGTTTCATTTTTCAGTTGGGTACATAGTTTTATATTAAGGTATGTAGGATTTTTTTTCAGAGACAAGTGCCTGTGTGCTAAAATGATAGTATTTCAACTGTGAGATAATTCGGTCCATTAAACTAATAAAACCGGTATTCATTTGAGAACAAATTTAATGTGAAACCTGTGTTTTACAGTACGCAACTGGTCTGAACCGCAATCTTAGTCAAATAGTGTATTGCTGACATAAGTTGTTAAAAATAAATGGGAAGTGAATTTAAAGCTGGGTGTATTTTTAGATATCTATTTCAGACTACGAAGTCATACCGTATAAGCAATTGTTTCATATATTCTATGTCAAGGACTGTTGTTTAATAATGTCAAGAATAAGATTACATAAAAATATGAAATCACATACCTTTTATATTTTTTGTTTTTGTTTTTTTGTAAAAAAAAACATACTTACACCCATGTATGTCATATTAAAGGTTTTACTATTCTTGTCAAGGACGTACACTGGTTTAGATTTTTCTGACTTGTATTATAAGACATTTAAATTAAAAATTAGTGAAAATATGGAGAATAGTGAAAGTATAATTTAGTTGCATTTTTCAAGAGTTAAATTGACGCGTATAAAATTATAGAACATGTGCAAATTAGCCAGAAGAGTTTATGATGTAAGCAAACATTCTATTCAGAATAGTATACTAGTAAAAACACTTGAGGAATGTCCAGATTACGCAATTCCCATTACACATGATACTATTAAGTGTATTGGGGAGATTAAGATTTTAAATAAGAATAATGAAGCGATATCCGAGCAAAAAGATAATAAGCCAGGAAATGTCAAAGAATATCAACAGATTCCAGGACTGTTGCTGAAGTATATGTTTATTTACTTTACAGGTTTCCCTTTATTTGTCTGTGTGCTTTTATGTTCCTTTTGTATCTTGACGTGACTCGGCATTTGTGCATTCATCTATCGGGTTTTTTTTACTTTAGGTTTTCCTGGTGCAGATAGGTCTATTTGTGCTATTCGGATGTAAGAAGCGTTTACAGTGTTGTTTTCATCCTGTTAACTCTTGTATCTATATTTTGCAATATATCAACTTTACCAGCCTATGTAACATACATTTCCCAACTCATTCGGTATTTAAGAGCTTGCAGCTGCTACTCAGACTTTATAAAACAACACCAGTGTCTGAGCAGAAAGCTGATGAACCAGGGTTATGTCAAAGAACATCTCGTCCTTTTTCTAATTAAAAGTTCATCGGAAGATACCAAGACCTTGTTGATAAATATTGCGTATCAACTTCACAAATAATACATGGTGGTCTTGAAGTATAGATTCTAGGAACTGAAGTGTTATGGTGTTTTTTCTTTGTTGACATTGTTGACATACTTTTTGTTTTTATAGTGATTAAGATTATAACACAATGTTGACTGCTGTAACCCTATTTTTCATATTTTTACCTATTATGTCTGTTTGTTTTGCTCACACATTGTTGTCAATATAATGGAATTCTTTGCGACTGTCATACAAGTGAGAGGTTTAACAAGCTTTAAAACCAGGTTTCATCCACCATTTTCTACATAAGGAAATGCCTGTACCAAGTCAGGATTATGACAGTTGTTTTCCATTCGTTTAATGTGTTTGACCTTTTGATTTTGCCATTTTATTAGGGAATTTTCCTTGGAGTTCGGTATTTTTGTTATTTTAACTATCACCTAATTTGTACTCTATCTGGAAAGTGTATACTAGTCAGCTTTACCATCAGCTACAATAACTTTTTTGTTGGCGTTTTTGTCAGATATTTTTGTATGTGTCTTTGAATTTTTTAGTCAGTTGTGTTGTATATCTGAGATGTAAATTTACACAGTTTTGGCTGTTGGATCTAAATTATTGTCACATTAAATAATTATGTCTGTTTGGGTTGCTCATCCAAATTTGTAAATTAAATGGAACTACAAATAACTGTCATACAAGTGGGAGGTTAAGCTTGTTTCTAGGTTTAACCACCATTTTCTCTGGAAAATGCCTGTACTCAGTCAGGAATTTGTTCTCAATTCGTTCCGTTGGTTGACGTTTGATTTTGTTCAGGTTTTATTGACTTCCTCTTTTTTTTAAATTCCTTGTAGTATTTTTGTTAATATTTTATTTCAAAGATGTAAGATTTAAGTATATAATAATTTCTCTGGGTACTATATTAACATGTTTATTCAGTTGGTGTACTATTTATGTATTCCAACTGAACAGGCCTTTGTGTTTTCATTTTAAAGGTTAGTAGAATTTACTCATTTTTATCCAATAAAGTTTGAACGACTTAATCATTTAAACGAAGAAAATATTTTTGGTTTAAAGTTTATTTTCAACTTTAATTTTTTTTTATGCTTTTATTTTTCTTTACCTTGAGAAAAGTGAAAACATACGTTTTCTATTCTATGCTAAATATAAACTGATAGCGGGTAATATCATTGATTTAATTTACAAAAATATGTAAGTTTTTTATGTATTTTATGCATAGTTATCAACATATAGTATAAATATAAAATTCACCTTTCGCATATGATTATAGGTTTTGGCAAATTTTGATAATCACGATGGTCGTGATGGTATTTATCGCCATTTCGTTCGCTACGGTATGTACTGTAAGCGTCACATGAGTTTATTTTTAAATCATATTTGTCAGTTACTATTTCAGTCAAATAAAGTAAATATTTATCTTAAAAATAAATTCTATCTTTAATTGTCGTATAAGTTTCCCCATTTATACCCTCAATCACGTTAATATATGGTCAGTGGAAAATGTTGGCTGCATGTAAACAGGTCAGGTCAATCCGACATAAAATGACCGTTCGAGACCATCATGGGTAGTCAAGGTCGATAAACACCCCCGTCTAAGTAGACATAACATGGTAGAGTCTTTGTCGTGTACTAAAGCTACTACTCTATACTTTCAAGCCGTACATATTGTTATATTTTAATACATTTTTACAATCAAATTGTCTTTTAACAGTTGCAATGGTATTGTCTTTTATTGCCTTTTCAGTCGTAAAAAAATCTCATATAATCAAATTAATAAATTTTGAAAATTTGAAATTATTAAAATCTAAAGTTTCAACTCCCTCAGGCAAAGTTGACCTTAGATGGATTTGGCTATTTTTTAGGTCCTATTTGGTAATATAGCTCTTCAACTGTTTCAGTTCGTATACATCCTTGGCTTTAAAAATTTGGCTTTTAGCGTTCCTGATGAAGGTAAATCCAGAAAAGCGCTTCGGACGCATGAAATTTATAACGTGTTGTTTTCATTTTTTCTCTAAGTTATAATACTTGTAGCTCATTACACTTTTCTGTGTATACCCTTCAAGCTAAGTCGACTTACCTGCATTGCCTGATCCAAAAGGAGAATTCAGAAGCGTTACGATATCAAACAGTACAAAGAACAAATTGGTGATTCAAAGGTGCGTATGAAGTAATTTTAGACGTTATTACTATATACAAAATTGAGAATGGAAACGGGAAATGCGTCAAAGAGACAACAACCAGACCAAAGAACAGAAAACAGCCCAAGGCCACCAATGGGTTCTCAACACAGCGAGAAAATCCCGCACCTAGAGGCGAGCTTTTGCTGGCCCCTAAACAATAATGTTTACTAGTTCAGCGAAAATGGACGTCACACTAAATTTCGAAAATAAATGAACCAAAATTAAAAAAAAAACATACAAGACTGACAAAGGCCGAGGTTCCTGACTTGGGACAGGCGCGAAAATGTGGCGGGGTTAAACATGTTTTATGAGATCTCAATCCCCCTTCTATAAATCTAGCCAATGTGGAATAAACAAACACACAGCAAAACGCACAGTAAAATGCAGATTAAAAGAAGTCCGAGTCGATGTTAAATAAGGTAACAGAAGAAACTAAGCAAAATTACAATAATCAACATAAATTAACAAAGGACTACTATCAGTTACTGACTTGCCACTCCAGACCTCAATTAAAATAATTGAAAGATTAAGTCTTCATCATATGAAAATCAAGCACAATCCCTCCCATTAGGGTTTAGTATCATACTATCATAGAATATACGATATAAGAACATAACCCGTATCATGCCAACAACTGGTTTTAGAATAGATGTGTTTATTTCCGATGCAAAGACCCTATGAGTGAATCAATATTAATTCAAAAAATGCCATCTTTAATGACCTGACAACAGTATCGTAACTATATCCCTTCTGAATAAGCCTGTGTAAAGGTTTGGTTAGATTAGAGGTGAATGACAACATTTTTATACGACCGCAAAATATTTTGCGTCCGTATTATGTTATGGCGATATCTGTGTCGGCGTCCGAAGACATTTTGGTTACCAAACAATAACTTGAGTATAAGTGTATGGATCTCTATAAGATTTTACCAAAAAACGCTGCCTCCCTGGTGCTCGAGTCGGCCACAATAGATCACAAGGTCACACATAAAAAGAGAGTTAAAGGGTCTATAAAGTGTTAGGTTCGACGTCCAGTGTTTACTGTCGGACCAAAATATGTTACAGAAAGGGAAATCGTATACTTGTGATTATATATATATATATATAAATATATATATAAACAAGTCTATATATATATATATATATATATTCAAGAGTAAATCCCAAATTGAGGTAAATTATATGGCCTTCCAAATACCGTTTCGATTCCTAACATCACTGAAGAGACATTAATTGTCGAAATCCGGATATGGTGTACAAATTTTTGCACCTCATGTTTGCGGTATACCATCTTTTCCGCAAGTTTTTTTTTTCTATTTGGTATTAGATTAAAATTAAGATCCATTTTGTTACATCTGTGATCCGTTTATTTGGCAATCGTCATGGCAGTCAGCAGGGTTTAAGAACATCCGTTGTTCGACTTGCTAGTCAAATGCGTTTTGTTAAAATATACTTTTTCACTTTTTGGTCTTTTGGAAAATGTTGTTTGTGCTGTATTTAGACCCCTCTACCAAGAAATTTGTTTTGCATGCACACGTATAAAAATTGCGGTTTTTATCCAACGCAATCATAGGTTTGAACGTTGTTTTCAATTTAGACTTGTTTATATTTTTTCGTTTGGGCTTGTATTATATTTGCCTTCGGGTTTATATGATCCGTTCATCCTATTTCGACTCTTCAAAATTCAAGAGTCAATCCCAAATTGAGGTAAATTATATGGCCTTCCAAATACCGTTTCGATTCCTAACATCACTGAAGAGACATTAATTGTCGGAATCCGGATATGGTGTACAAATTTTTGCACCTCATGTTTGCGGTATACCATCTTTTCCGCAAGTTTTTTGTTTTCTATTTGGTATTAGATTAAAATTAAGATCCATTTTGTTACATCTGTGTTCCGTTTATTTGGCAATCGCCATGGCAGTCAGCAGGGTTTAAGAACATCCGTTGTTCGACCTGCTAGTCAAATGCGTTTTGTTAAAATATACTTTTTCATTTTTTGGTCTTTTGGAAAATGTTGTTTGTGCTGTATTTAGACCCCTCTACCAAGAAATTTGTTTTGCATGCATACGTATAAAAATTGCGGTTTTTATCCAACGCAATCATAGGTTTGAACGTTGTTTTCAATTTAGACTTGTTTATATTTTTTCGTTTGGGCTTGTATTATATTTGCCTTCGGGTTTATATGATCCGTTCATCCTATTTCGACTCTTCAAAATTCAAGAGTCAATCCCAAATTGAGGTAAATTATATGGCCTTCCAAATACCGTTTCGATTCCTAACATCACTGAAGAGACATTAATTGTCGAATACCGGATATGGTGTACAAATTTTTGCACCTCATGTTTCCGGTATACCATCTTTTCCGCAAGTTTTTTGTTTTCTATTTGGTATTAGATTAAAATTAAGATCCATTTTGTTACATCTGTGATCCGTTTATTTGGCAATCGCCATGGCAGTCAGCAGGGTTTAAGAACATCCTTTGTTCGACCTGCTAGTCAAATGCGTTTTGTTAAAATATACTTTTTCACTTTTTGGTCTTTTGAAAAATGTTGTTTGTACTGTATTTAGACCCCTCTACCAAGAAATTTGTATTGCATGCATATATATATATATAAACAAATCTAAATTGAAAACAACGT
This sequence comes from Mytilus californianus, assembly GCF_021869535.1. Classification (NCBI taxonomy): domain Eukaryota; kingdom Metazoa; phylum Mollusca; class Bivalvia; order Mytilida; family Mytilidae; genus Mytilus; species Mytilus californianus. Next base: position 93,416,796 of record NW_026262668.1, read on the forward strand.
TCAAACCTATGATTGCGTTGGATAAAAACCGCAATTTTTATACGCATGCACACGTTTGTAAAGATGGATTTCGACTTTTAAATGTATAAGTAGATCATTAGAATAGTTTAGTTTGAGTTTATTGTCAAACCAGGTAACTCAAAAATGCAAATATTCCAATTTGGTGCTAATATCTTAAGTGCGCAAATTAAATCCAAACGTAACAATTGTCAATCTTTATTTTAACAAACAATCTCTGCACGAATCTTTCGTGTAGTCTTAATTTTATGTTAATAGCAGATAGCAATTTAGCGAACTGACGTGGATATTTTGTTAGTTATCCAATAAACAAATATAAGGAGCATTTGCCGAAATGATACAGAGAAAATATGGAGGCCGTACGTGAAACAAAACTTCCTGACATACACAAGTCTAATTTGTTTTAGTAAACACACCATGAAATAACAGACAAAATAACAAATTTCAATTCTTATATTACAGGTATTTCCAACATTGGACATCGCACTAATATCTACCCCTTATTCTCCATAATTTCAAGAAACTATACAGACATAAGGTTACTATAAAAAGGGGGAAGGCCGGCATTACAATACCACTAAAGGATGGTTGGGATTGTTTTGGGGGGTATTGTCTTACCGGTTTTGTAATTAGGGGCCTTAAAAAGGTCAGTTTTACTGGTTCGCAGACAATAACTTTAATATTAGTGTATGGATCTGTATGAAATTTTACCACAAGGTTCCATACCACAATAGGAGGTCTGGGATTGATTTTGGGGGTTATTGTCGTAGCTTTTTTTGTAATTAGGGGCCAGAAAGGGACCAAAAAAAAAAGAATTTGCTTGGTTTTAAGACAATAACTTGAGTATACGTGTATATATCTTTATTAAATTTTGAAAGATAGTATTGATTTTGGGGGTCATTGTCCAAACCGTTTAATACTTAGGGGCCGAAAAGGGCCAAAAAAACTAAGATTTTCTGATTTCTGGACAATTACTTGAGTATTAGTCTATGGATTGCTATTTACTTGTGCCACAAGGTGTTATACCATAACATAAAGTTTGGGATTGATTTAAGGGGTTATGACCGTAACGGTTTAGTTAAAAGGGGTCAAAAACAATACTTTTGTAATACTTTGTATAAATTGCTTATTTCTTTTAGCAATTTCAATGGGGTTTAATTCAAAGTCTTGAATTCTTGGGGTTCTTTAATATGCTGAATCTAATTGGGTATTTAGAATGTGGATTTTGGGTCCGGTTTTTGAATTGATCCATATTAACTTAGGTCCAAAGGGTATAAAATTAAACTTTGTTTGATTTAATCAAAAATTGAATCATTGGCGTTATTTGATATGTCGAATTTAACCGTGTTCATAGATTTCTATTTTTGGGGCCTGTTTTCAAATTGGTCAATATTAAGGTCCAAAGGGTCCAAAAAACTAAACTTTTTTTGTTTAAAACAATAAACTGAGTTTGTAGAGATGAGATGATTGTGTCCAAATTTTGGTATTACCACTCCAGGACAGGATCGATGAAGTTAATTGAAATTTTGTTTATTTTAACATTTTTATAGCTAGCTAGAAAATTTAATAATAAAATGAATGAAGGAAAGTTTGTGATGTATTAATTCCTTACTTACACACCAGCTAATGCGTGTATTTATTTGATTATTTTGCAATTCTTTGTTTGTTATATTTCAATGTATTTCATGAGGGCCTCATGGAAGATTAGTTTTACAGCTAACTGTGTAACCCTCTTTAAATAAAGAATTATTATTACATGTTTTATTATTTATGATTATTTTTCTTTAAAACTACACACAATTTGTATTTACATATTTACATTTGTAATTAAAGGGCATTAGCTATGACATATAAAAAAAAAAAAAAAAAATATGATTTTTTTTTTTTTTTTTTTCAATCATTAATGAAAGTGAAATAGTGAAATAATATTTCGCTTTTAGAAGCTAGTTTGGTTCAATTTGTCAAAATAAGCTAAGAAAACTCGCTGATGAATTTTTCACTTGCAAGTGAATAATTCGACCTTATTGAATCCGTATTCATGTGACCTTTTATTTAACTTTAGCTAGAGATGGGTTACGCATGAACAAGGCATGTTCAGCTATTAATGGGAAAATAATGTCAAGATTGAAAGTAAAACAAGGGTTAATCATTTGGTTGACTCATTCGATCAAAAAAACCTATTTATTTATATCTATATTTATGTTTATATCGGGCTATATGACCGTCGGCAGTCTTCGGAGGTCACCTCGATGGTTAATTAACTGCCGTCTAGATTAGAATACATACGAAGTACGGATGCATATTATCGAGTCCATGTATTGTAAATTGTTCATTTTAGACCTTTTGTAAGTTTGATATACGTTTTAGTGTGTTATAAATCAAATATGGGAATTTGAGTCAAATAGGTGTACATGAATTTGACAGCTAATGTACCTTTAACTAAATATTGACATTCATGAATATGGATAAGTGTTGTGTATTTACTATTAATTCATTCATGCAGTAATTACCACCTATTATCAAGAAAACAAACTATGTGGTATTCATCAGCTAACACACTTATAATTGGAGTGACAAATGTATCAGCGTGGCTGATAAGCTGATTTTAAATCCATCATCATTTTGATGTCATTCTTGTAGTTAAATGTAGGACTGTATTAATGAGAAATGGTATTTTAGAAGTTTTTTTTTCACTTTTTGTGGAAAATTTTTTTTGAAGAACTTCGTGGTAGCTTTGTTTGTTATTCTGTATAAATTAATATTCAGAATGCTTTATATGTATGCGTTTTGTTAAATTATACTTTTTCACATTTTTGGTCTTTTGGAAAATGTTGTTTGTGCTGTACTTAAACCCCTCTACCAAGAAATTTGTTTTGCTTTCACACAGTATAAAAATTGCGGTGTTTATCCAACGCAATCATAGGTTTGAACGTTGTTTTAAATTTAGACTTGTTTATATTTTTTCGTTTGGGCTTGTATTGTATTTGCCTTCGGGTTTATATGATCCGTTCTTCCTATTTTGACTCTTTCAAAATTCAAGAGTTTATCCTAAATTGAGGTAAATTATATGGCCTTCCAAATACAGTTTCGATTCCTAACATCACTGAAGAGACATTAATTGTCGAAATCAGGATATGGTGTACAAATTTTTGCACCTCATGTTTGCGGTATACCATCTTTTCCGCAAGTTTATTGTTTTCTGTTTGGTAAAAAATTAGTAATATGATCTATTTTGTTACATCTTGTGATCCGTTTATTTGGCAATCGCCAACGGCAGTCAGCAGGGTTTAACAACATCAGTTGTTTGACCTGCTTGTTAAATGCGTTTTGTTAAAAGATACTATTTCACTCATTTGGTCTTTTGGAAAATGTTGTTTGTGCTGTATTTAGACCCCTCTACCAAGAAATTTGTTTTGCATGCACTTTTATATATTTAGGTTTATATAATAACATTAAAAATTCACAGTACCAAAAATGAAAAATATATTGGTCAAGTGAAATACCTTCTGATAAGTCATAACACCAGAGTAGGTGTGTATGAATAACAATATTTTTTTCTAAAATCCCTTGACGACGGACTTCAATTGTGGATCTTTTTTTATCATAACTTTAAAAAAAAAACATTTTTGTTTGTGCTATCTCGGATCATTAGTCTTCAACCTCTGAAAATTTTTAGTCTGCCTTTCCACGAAATATTTGATTTCAATTGTTTTGGCCAACCCTTCTCTTCACGTAAGTACTGTCGAGCAGTGAGCCAGAATCCCAGGCTGACAATTCAGTTTCTCTCCATGATAGACTCTCTAACTCCCGTCATCATAGAGCAGCAGAATAAAACCGAATAATTTATTCGGGTGAAATATTACACAACTGTTGCCAATAATGTGGGCGCTCAAGCCAATGTAGGTTACTGCATTGCAAAATTAATATATGTGGGCGATAGTTTCCACAATTAATTTCCTTTTATGTATATTCCCTCTCCAACAATAACACTTATAACTGTTCCGGCCCATATGAGTTCTTGGACCATACGCGTATAATCATAATATATGCGTATATACTCATATGGTCCGGGTATCTTGAAATTTACTTATTATGTAAGTTGCATAAGGTTTTGTCGACGTATATTTGTTCCGCCTAACAGAAGTTCCCCTGGAGACTTAGTAATAAACAATGCAATAATATCTAGAAGAGAGAGGAACGAAAGATACCAGAGGGACAGTCAAACTGTTCCTGTTTGAACAAATATTCTATACCCTTTATTTCTTAAGGAATACATACTGTAATGTTTGTTCTAGTGGAAATAATATCTTTGAATATTTCTTTCACCTGGAACTTACAACATTAAGGAACTTCTATTTTGTGACAGTATGACCCTTCAAGCTTAACAAAAATTAATAGTTTTTAAAAATTAAATTTTGATTTATTTAACATGTTTAATCGTTTGCATCGTTGTTACATGATTAATCAAATAAAGTGACTTTAACTCATAAGTTAAAATTACAGTAAATACATTTTTACATGGTCATCATCGAATTTTTCTTACGAAACACAATATATCGTCTTCGACTTCGGAAAATAACTTAAAAAGTATCAAAAAGAACCGTTAAACAAGAAGTCAACCGGTATTGTACATATGTTAATTCACACAGGTTTACCCTATCAAAGTACATGTATATTATCCCCACACCCTTTAAATAATATTTTTATTATAGTTTAAATTTACCAACCAAAAAAAAAGGAAATTGTCTACAGTTTTTTGTTTTTTTTTGTTTGACTTAATTGAAGTTTAAAATTATTGTCTCTCATCAAGTCTACTTTTAAAAGGTCTCCAATATTAGGATACCTTGGAATGCATTTCACAAATGAATTACTAGACTATGTTTGAGTTTCTTTAGGAGTATTGTCAACAGACTTTGACTCCATACTGGGGGAGCTATACAGATTAGATTCTGCTTTTGGTGCATCCATTTTGTTGGAAAGTCTTCTCCGAAAATAAAAATAAAAATTTATTGACACATTTTGATATAATCATCAATACCTCTCTCTCTCTCTCTCTCTCTCTCTCTCTCTCTCTCTCTCTCTCTCTCTCAATTTATTCCGGCATTTATGTGTGTGCATGCAAATGCGATGTTGCGTCAATAGTAGATACGCCATCAAATTATGAGTCATGAAAAATGGGTTGAAAACAAACACAAGTGTTATGCATGTAGGCCTCAATTATACAATTAGTTGTTGATTGTAGAATGAAATTGCATAAACCTTTGCCTAAATATAGTTAAACTGGGATCATCCTTAAGTAATTTACATTGTTTTTATACAAAACCAAGTAATCAATTTCAATGGAACATGAATAGGACCACACGAAGAAGTACAAACATACAGGTGCTCAGAAACCATCTCGCATATTAAAATCACATCATGCAGAAATCCACCTATTGTGTTCCTCTGCTAATTCTTAGTTTTTGCTGCTATCCAAAAGCAAAGTTGCGGAACATATTTTAACAGAATCAAATGGTAATCCATACAAATAATGCCTCCTCCATGACAGTCTTGAACATTAAAACCAAATATTGAATAAACAATACTGCAAATGGTTTGTGTTTGGTACTGATCATATTCAGGATAGCTCTCGCTGTGGAACACAGTTTTTCATAGAACCCTATGAAATAACCCAAAGAAAACTCTTTAACATCAAAACATACTATCCACACGTATCTATGTCCACACTTGTAATTTAATGTGATCTAAGATCAACTCGAATAAAACATATCGTATTTGAATTGATTGGTCATTAAAAAATATGCATTGCAAAAAGACAAATGAATTAGTAATTTGTAAAGAAAAATAATTCGCACAAAATATGAAACTAAAGCCTCATACCTGTAACAGCTTCCACTCACTATGACTAGTGTATATCTTTAGCAAACGTTCATGTACATGTGAGTTCAATTTCAAATTGAGAACATCTGCTTCGCATCTCAATATGTTTATTATAGATTAAATTAAAGTTTTCGCAGGTTAAACATCTTGTATTAATGTTTTATCAATACATTTATACATAAGTATAGAACATTAAAACTTTCAAACGCCAACTTCATGACACCACACCACATTATCAATACATTTATACATAGGTATAGAACGGTAAAACTTTCAAAAGCCAACTCCATCACACCACACCACATTATCAATACATTTATACATAGGTATAGAACAGTAAAACTTTCAAACGCCAACTCCATCACACCACACCACATTTTCAATATTAATCATGTTAACTAGGATAGAAACGATTGTAGTAGTTAGTTTATAATTAATAAAATGTTGAACTCTAATGGACAACATTTTTGTTAAAAAATAATATGTATCCTTGCTTAAAGTTTGACGAATAAGCAGCAAATAACTTTACTTGGGCAAATACTAATAGCAGCGGAATTCGAAGAAGTTTTAAAAATCTTCTATGTTCATACTGCGCTTGTAATATATTGTTAAAGAAAACATTAATTTAAACTTTTCATTGTGTTTAAAGTTCAAAATTCCAATTTAATGTTATATTATTTGTGTTTGAAAAAAATTAATACCAATTAGATTTATTTTTCAGGTAGATTAATACTAAATTAATTTTTAGGAAATAGAAAAAATATATAGAGATTTACTGTGATACTAGAAGCTTTTTTAGAGACATTCAAATGGTGAACTTGTGGAATAGCCAGTTGATTAAAAACTGGAATATAAAAGTAGAAAGAATTAATTAATTTTATCTATTTGATTGAAAGCATAATTTGTTCAAGTCATTTGATTCATTTGCAAATTAATTGATGTTTTGTGAATTGTTATTATTCTAATTTTTTTTCAATTCAATGTTTTATTTAATATTATGATAAACAAAAGAAGATAGGTTCGTTCCAATTGAACAAATGAACTTTGTGTTTATATTTTATTTAAAGAACGATTTAAGAAACCTTTAATGGTAGGATACAAAATCCTAAAAACACAAAGTCTAATAATCACTTGACCTCTGTGTTGTCCTTCGCCCTTATCCAATCTCTTACCAAATCAAGCTGAGTAAACAAATCACACAAGATAACACCACACAAAAAATATATAAAACATGTAACAATTTTGTAATTTGTCGGTCATACCTTTTATGTTTGTGAATAACGGTGATGTATGCAAAAAATCATATACCCTGTGAACCTATTTTATCTCACAACTATTATTTGCAATGTTTGTATGTTATTTCAATATACAATATGTTTCAACAGACAAATGTATAGTATGAAAGCTTCGGACATATAGTCTCAGTGTTAGGTGCATAAGATGTAATACTATATATAGTGTTCTACAATAGACCAAAAAATGACGAATATAAAAATAAGGAGATGAGGTATGATTGCCAATGAGACAACTATCCACCAAAGTTCAAATAAAGTGAATGTAAGCAATTATAGGCAACCGTACGGCCTTCAACAATGAGAAAAACCCATACCGTAAAGTCGGCTATAACAGGCCCCGTCATGAAAAATATGAAACAATTCAATTGAAAAAACTAACAGCCTTATTTATAACAAAACAATTAACGACAAACAAATATGACAGACATGAACCAACAACAACCCAATCCTAGAAAGTTGGAACCTTTTGGAAAAAAAGAGTTTTGGTAGAGGAGCATTCACAAGGACACGAAAAAAAAGAGGAGGAAAATATAAGGGGACATTCAAAACTCATAATTTGGAAAGTAACTGACAATACGCCATGGCTAAGAAAGAAATATTACGAAAAGACAATCAAGTCAAAAAAACACTCCATAGATAACTAAAATTAAAAGACTAGAATACCCTGCCTCACTAACTACTAGTGGTTAAACCTTACTTGAAAATGGTATTTGATGTTTCCAACCAGGCACGTAGCATCTAGGAGTAAAAGTAAGCCATTTATTATTATTTACCTATAATGTCTGTTTGGGTTGCTCACTTAAAATATTTTGTCAATATGACGAAACTATAAACAACTGTCATGCAAGAGGGTAGTTAGCTATCAAACCAGGTTTAACCCACCATTTCCTTCGGAAAATGTCTGTACCAAGTCAGGAATATGACAGTTGTTCTTCACTCGTTCCATTGATTCTGTCAGTTTTAATGAACTTCCCCTTTCTGAATTTGCCTTGGAGTTCGGTATTTTTGGTATACCTTTTATTAATCAATTAACTGATTTGGACGGCAGGCTTACCCTTTCAGCCCTTAAGTTTGGTTCGTATTTCCTAATCTTTTGTCTTCTTTGTGTTGACTATAGTATTGGGGACCGTTGTTCTTTTTTTTCTGGTCATGTTATTTTCTGTCTTTCATCGACTTAGTGTTTTTTATATTGCCCCTTGGTATCGATTTACCTTATTTTCTTGATATCATTTTTCCAAAGACCACGATTGGACCAGGAAACAACAAAACCAACAATCACAAGATTTGCGAACAATTTCAGGTTGATCTGGATAAATGATTATTCAGGAATATAATTGAGAATGGAAATGGGGAATGTGTCAAAGAGACAACAACTCGACCAAAGAACAAGGCCACCAATGGGTCTTCAACACAGCGAGAAAGTCCCGCACCCGGAGGCGGGCTTTAGGTAGCCACTAAACAAACATGTGTACTAGTTCAGTGAAAATGGACATCACACTAAACTCCGAAACATATAAATGACCTAAAATTAAAAAAAACATACAAGACTAACAAAGGCCAGAGGCTCGTGACTTGGGACAGGAGCAAACATGCGGCGGGGTTAAACATGTTTTGTGAGATCTCAACCCTCCCCCTATACCTCTAGCCAATGTAGAATAAATAAACACAAAGCAATACGCACAGTTAAACTCAGTTTAAAAGAAGAATGCATGGTTCAACAGTACAAAATAAAGTTTCATGCCGCACATGCCAATGTGTCTGTACCAAATAACTAGTTGTCTTTGTCTATATCACAATTTTCTTTTTCTTCCTCAAAAACAAAATAATTAAATAAATGTCAAATCAAGTTTTGTAATTGATTAAATACATTGTGCGGTTATGCAGTTGTTCCCATGCATTCTACTGGCTGCCGAATCAAATTGCTCATAAACAGTGATATATTAACAAAACAAGCGCCTGTTGTCACACAGCAACAACCGTGTTGACATCTACATGCAGGACAATGACTATGACTGCAATCCAGGGCGTAAACAATGGACAGGAATTAAAATTATGATTTGACATAATGTACATATGAATGCGTTACCAGCTTACAAATATTTGCTCAGGCGTACGACGAGGAAAACTTGAGTCGAGACAGCTTATAATAATAAGAGAGCAAAAATAATCCATTTAATGATATAATAGAAAAAAATTGATATGGGGTATCCATCCAAAGCAAAGAAACAGCGCTTTTATTGCTGTCTTAGAATCAACTTGGTTACGGATCCCAGACACGTCACACGTTACATAACTATGTATTTTTATGTGGTTTCTTAGTTCGTACAAATTAAACACTCAAATAGGAGGAAAACATGTTTATGCGATATGAATATGAACCCTGTTATGTACTTGACAGACACGCTGAGCCGTTTTTTTTTAACGCAATAGAGAAAACAGTCCACAGGAAGACCTGTCATTCTACCCAGGTACATTAAACTGACTCTGAGCCTACTAGTCTTTTGTCTATCTCCTTTGTGTCTAGCGGGGAAGAAGCAATTAAAAATTTTAATTTGTTTTTGGTTTAATCCGACTGGGTATAGAGCCCAAGACCTCTAGCACTCAAGGAGAGCACTCTAACATAACACCACCGAGGCTATTCAATACGTATTGAAATATTGAACGTTTTACCTCAGTATTCTCTCCTTAAGTATGAAACCCTCGTGTCTTCAATCTTTTAACCTTTTTTAAATTGTGTTTTTTTTCAAATAAATATAGACAAAATTCTATTTTCTAGCTAGGAGAGTTAAAACAAGCTGTTTTTTTTATCAGATGGCAGAATTTTGGGCGACTGTTTGACCTTTGAATAAACAATAAGTTTCATGACGGTCCAATGATTATGTCAAAAACTTTCTTAGCACTACAAAAAGATTAGTATTTGATGTAAGGTGATTAATAGATGCATAAGATAAAAATATTTTGATTATCGCTATTTTTTATGATTTTCACTGATCTTTCTGGAAAAAAGCGCTTTTTATCACAAAATAGACCATTAAATTTTAAAGTGCGTTCTGAAAGTCTTCCATGTTTTTATACATTGTGTTATTATTCAGAAGACATTATATGCAAAAAATACTGAAATATTGAAAATTTAGTTAGGTCCTCGACCTTTGATCTTGATTTAACAGAATTGCACCTACGAATATTTGACCACAGGGCAAAAAAGATATAACAGATGGTATGCTTTCGAATAGTATATGATTTATTCGTATGTAAGCTGTGTGCATTAAAATAAACTTTTATGGATAATGTCACTCGCCTATATATTTCCACTAATAAAAACAACAGAAACATTCATATCTGTTATTATTTTTGAAACACCAGCCTCCACCACAATCCTTATGTGTAAATCTTTTTAAAGTAAATATTTTGTTTTGTTTTTATCGATATCATTCTATTAAGATGTGTTGTAAAAAAACATTTATACTATCACATATTTAGTTTTGACATAAATCCAGACATACAACTGCTTCCTTTCTTTTTTTATTAGCTGATATTGCAAGCTATTCAAACCTTCAAACTTCCATGTTCGTCCAACTTTTCGATACACTTTAAACCTGAAGTTAAAAACGTGTCATGAAGGCAGTCATTTATATAATAAGATAATCAATTTGCCGGATACCACCGAGAATCTTGATTTATCTTAAAATCGTTCTTTTCATCATTTGTTTTTGTATAGAAAAATCATTTCTTGTGTTTATAATGTTGATTATTGAATAGATGATCAAGAACTTAATGACATTGCTACAAATGTTAAGTTCCATTACTGCTTTGATATAAAAATCATATGTTTTGGGACATGGCACAAGGTCATAATTTTGTTTGTTACATTTATTTCATTCAGAATAATTTATTCTACTTATCAATCAACATGGATCTTATAACTTTCTTCCAGGAACTGTTTATAGAAGTATGTTGCTCTAAGTACCGATCATTTCATTTATTTTCTTTCGTTGCATTGTTTTTTTCTATTTCAGCATAGAGAGAGGTGCAAATCACAATCATGTTCAATCGCTTATTACTTTACTTTCCTGTCCAAAGTTGGGATCATATGATGAGATGTTTGTCGTTGTATATTTGTGTTTTGTTTTTCTTGTGTCATCTAATTTGATTTGAATTTATATCACAAACTAAATACCTCTGCTTTGCTGGTTCTGCCTTTATATGTTCAACATCACCACAGTGAGAAAACTTTTCTAACGGTCTGCTGATATGAAATCCGGCATTGTTCAATCTGAATATAAAAGTATAAAAATGACAGATTACTCTTTTACTATAGTACGACTATCACAAACAAAAAAAATCACTGGCATTTCTCTGCGTCAACAGTTTAAATCTGAAATGTGTATTAATGAGGAAAGGGGGCATAATACACAGAATAAAGAAATCCGGCTTAGGCAAAATATTAGGGAAATATAGACTTTTTATAGAATAAGCGATCAGTACGAATGTTTGTTTAAAAAAAAATAAGTATGTGTTTATTTTTAACGATATCTGACTTAGACATAGTTTTTATTAATTATATATATATATATATATGTATAAGAAGATTCGTAGTATCTCAGAAAACATTTCACTAGCATTGCTCTACGTTTATAGTTTTAAAGTGAAATGTGTATAAATATACGAGGCATATTTAACAGAGTAAAACATAAAGAAATCCAGGTAAAGGCAAAATATTTGGGGAAATATCGACTTAATACAGAATAAGCGATCAGTACGGTTGTTTGTATCATGAAAAACATATTAACTATGTGTTTTGTTTAGCGATATCTGACATAGACATTTTTTTTATTAATATATATAAAAATAAAAGAAGATTCGCAGTATAAATCACTGAGACAGCAACACAACCAAACACGTTTTCAAATAAGACAACTCAATATCCCCTAAAAAAATAACAGTCATCAACGTGGTGAAAAGGAAATTTTTTGTCTCCTAAATTTTGTTTTTATTTGCACCATAGTAAACTTTGAAAGTTGACTAACGCTTAATTGTTTTTCGAAATAACTATATCATTTCATTTACAAATCATTCTCGTGTACTTTTCTGTACCTTCTTTTGAAATCGTCATCCTCTGCTCCCCATCCAAAGAAAGCATTAGAAAAACCATTACACATCTTATACTGTTTTGTTGATACCGAAGAGATACCACCAAAAAATCCGGGATAAATCATGCTAAAGAATATAAGAAAGAGATATTTGTCAACAATGTTCTATGTAGTATATTAAGTTAATGACTATCAATTAACAAAAATATCCACTGCCCAAACACTGTCTCACCGACAAGAGTTCTATTTGTAAAATCAATTGAGAGAGGAAGACCCTGTGTAGTTTATGTATTTTAGTAGCATGTATCTTTAAGTTAGCTGAACTTTCTTGTATTTTGAACATAAAATTTATTTCACACATTAAGCACTGATATTATTAATTCATTGTATTAACGAGTGATGCTTCTAATCTTTTATCCTTTATTTTAGGCAATCTCTTTTCCGTTCCTTCATAAATGTATTTAAATCAGCATTAAAACAGAGGCGAAAGATACCAAAGGGATATTTAAACTCATCAGTCGAAAACAAACTGACAATGCCATGAAAAAAAACGAAAAACGACGAAAAGACGAACAACAGTACACATAAAGACATAGAAAACTAAAAACTGAGCAACACGATCCCCATCAAAAACCGTAACATGTTCTGAGTCCTGTCTTTTCCAAACCACTCTGTTAGTAAAATTAATATAATAACCTATAATTTTTTCTCTCCATTTTACCAGCTAAATGGTAAGCTACTTTATCATTACAGAAATACAAATTTCTGTCGTCTTCTGGCAGCAGATCGACGTCATGGATTACAATGCAATCATACGAATACATATCATCCTGCATTGCATGCTCATATCCAATATTTGATAACATTCCTCTGTTAAACGGGTAGTCATCTGCCTAAAATCATACAGGAATGAATAGTGGATGAATTTTATTATCATGCAAAAAGTAAAATAACAAAAATACCGAACTCCGAGGAAAATTCAAAACGGAAAGTCCGTAATCAAATGGCAAAATCATCCTGCATTGCATGCTCATATACAATATTTGATAACATTCCTCTGTTAAACGGGTAGTCATCTGCCTAAAATCATACAGGAATGAATAGTGGATGAATTTTATTATCATGCAAAAAGTAAAATAACAAAAATACCGAACTCCGAGGAAAATTCAAAACGGAAAGTCCGTAATCAAATGGCAAAATCAAAAGCTCAAACACATCAAACGAATGGATAACATCTGTAATATTCCTGACTTCGTACAGACATTTTCTTATGTAGAAAATGGTGGATTAAACCTGGTATACCTAAACCTGGTAAAATGATATTTTTATGATAATACTTGTATGTCTTAAATTCATTTTGATAGTTCAGCAATAACACAAACAAATAAATCTGACATATCACTTAATCTAAATTTAAAAACTCTTGCTTATGTTATGTCTGTACGTTTGACTACGATTGCATGAATGTATAATCATCTGCTCGTGAAAAAGCCAAGATCAGATAACAATTGAAGTTCATTAACCTAAAACAAGAAATAAAGTTACAGAAATCTATAATAAGATATAAACTTGAAAGACTTTTAACAATGCATATGCCTTAGTACCAGCTTGAAACGACAACAAAATGTGTTTGTTTGACGTTAGTGTAAATATTAGATCGACTTCTTGCGAGAAGAAATCCAAAATTCTGAAACTATTGTTTTGATTTGGGACTTTCCTTTTTGAATATTCCTCGGAGATCAGTATTTTTGTGATTTTACTTTTTGAACAATTTTTCGGAAAATGAGGTAATAGAAAACCACTAAATTGAACTTCAATGTCTTGGTTACCTAAATTACACAAAACTCCTTATAAATCCCGCTTTCTATCAGCTTCTGGCAAGTAACCTACTATTAAATGGTCTGTCCTACTCACTAGTAAACTTATTACCATTACCAATCCTACAATAAAATCTATTAAAACAAGCGTCAATTGTTTTTGAATGTAAAAGAATTCTGGTGATGTCTTAGAAATACTGAGTTCTATTGATCAAGTAGCTAATTCAATGGGCTTGTGATTATTCGAATCAAGAATGTTTTCTTTAGTTATTTAAGGTATATTAATCGTCGTTCCTGGACATGCATAGACAGATAAAGACTATGAATTTCCTGTTTGACAATATGTTTGTTCGCTATGGGAAGAATGTATATAGTATAAATTATCGGATTTCCAATGGGCACTCACTATGCCAATCTCATTGCAGTTCCTTTTCTACACTGTTATCAATTTTCCTTCATGTAAAACTTTAGAAAGCGAAAAGATGTATGTAAAACCGGCCAAACACATCACAACTTATTAATGTAACAAGTCAGGCATCTGAAATATGTGTGTACGTATGTATTTTCAGAATAGAGACAACTCGGATGTTAGTGGTCGATATGACGTGTTGTACTGTGTAGGTTTTTTGCGAATGCTGTTATAACTTTTTTATGTATGATGTAATTTCCCCATAAGGTTATGTACATATCTAAAGTAAGGAAACATTGTCTGTTGATTTGTTATTGTAGTTAAGTGAGATTTGAAATGATAATTTACCAGCATTATTTCACAATTTACCATATGGAGTATATCTCCCATTTGAAACGATATTCCAGAGTTTGAATTTCCTATCATGATTTCCTTGATAGACGCTTGCTGCTCACAAGGAAGCTATTTAACTAATAGTTCCAAGTGGTGAAATTGGAATCATCACTTCAAATATTTTACGGACGCCATCACTAGTTGCTTGACCGTTATGGAATGACCACAGATATGTTTCAATTTTCGTAAACACAATTCCGTCCTCTTTTCTTCGAATGTGACCTACCGAATTAGACGTTTAATCGCATTTGAACTTACATGAGCAAAATGACGGGTATCACATGTGGAGCAAGTTCTGTCATCCTTCCGGAGAAGCTGAGATCACCCCAGTTTTCAGTGGGGTCTTGCTGCTCAGTCTTTAGTCTTCTATGTTGTGTTTTGTATACTGCTGTTTGTCTTTTGGTCGTTTTTCGTTTTTTGCCATGGCGTTGTCAGTTTGTTTTCGACTAATGAGTTTTGTTATCTTTTCTTCTCTATTTTACCAACAGTATTTCACAACTTACATTCATATAGATAGCATACCTGATGGCTTGATTAGGACTAGGTGTTAACTCATATGATTCTTTTGAGTATGAACGTATTATTCCAAAGCTGATTACCCACATTTCAGTAAGTGCTTTCGTCTCATTTATCCCAGTGAACCTGAGATTAAGGATACTACTTAAACTAGAAATGTCTGCATCATATTCCTATCTTTTTCTCGATATCGACACATATGGACGAATTCAAACTAAAATCTATGACAAACGTGATGATTTCAATTTTCCAATTGTCACCTTCTTCCCAATCGTATGGCGTTTTCATTTCCCAATTACGCACGTGCATGTTCAGACTACAAGGACTTCATCATCAGGGGTGTGCGTCTAGACAATAACTGCTCAAACAGAGTTGAAAGAAAAAACGACTAAATTTACCGATTGTGTCCTATTCCCAATTGTTACACTTTGACTGAGAGTGGACTTGCATGGCGGAAGATGCATGCATAGCTGGGGACACTCAGCCTGTCGATGCACCCGCTCACTCCTTTTCGAGTTCATGAGATTTGCTCAGTTTTTGTTTAATCTTCTGTGTGGATTAATGAGACATGGACATCGGTAGTCTACTATTATCTAGTCCATATCTTATACTTTTTAAGTTGACAATATAATTTACCTGCTCTACAAGATATATTCCAAATTCTTGTTTTTGGCGATATATTCGTGGCAGAACATTGTTAAAGAAGATTTTAAGTTGCTGTTCTCTATTTCTGTATGGAACAATAATTGCTACTTTTTGATACGGTCGACAACTTGGTATATGATGACCTTTTCTCATAAAGAAAAAAGTACGTGCTAGATCCTCATATGGGATAACAGCTTTGTTTAAAACCTCTCTTCCGTCTGTAAATATAAAATCAAAATCTATTGATATCAATAAATACCGAGACATATTATAAACATTTAATCAAATTTACAAGATATTTAAGAAAAAGAGTACAACTCGTAGAAATGAAAATAGATGTATATAAGAGTCTGCAGAAAACAATAAACCATCAAAAGTATCGGATTGTCTAGTATTGACGATACTACACGAACAGATATGTTTGTTATAACAGTCTTTAAGGGGTACTAGCTGTCAAATTCATGTTCACATATTTGATTCAAATTCTCATATTTCATTTATAACAATGTAAAACATTTATCCATATTATAAAAAGTCTAAAATAAACAATTTACAGGGCATGAGCTTGAGAATATGTAACATCGTTTCGTGTATATTTAAGTCTAGACGCCATCTAATTAACTATCGAGTTGACCTCCGGAGACCTCCGATGGTTATATAAGCGATATAAACATAAATATAGATATAAATAGAAACGAACTCGTGCATTTGGATTTTTCTAGGTCTGTTAAATACCATATTATATATCAAAAATATATGTTAACCATCGTTTTTACCTGTATAAGAATGATATATTGTGGATCGAATCAGTCAATCAAATGATTTACCTTTGTTTCACTTTCAATGTTGACATTCTTTTCCTTTAAATAACTCATCACGCACAATGCATGCGTTATCTATCTCTAGCTAAGGGGTTAAATTGAAGTTCACATGAATACGGATTCAATGAGGTCGAATTATTCACTTGCAAGTGAATAATTCATCATCAATGTTTCTAAGCTTATTTTGGCAAATTTGAACCATACTGGCCGCTAAAAGCGACATTTAATCGTATCGACAAATTCTTGGCACAACTAATTGCTTTTGTCAATATACTTTTTTTTCAAAATGCTGAAAATCTTCAGTGCTCATATACACAAGAAATTTAGAATTTTAATCCGTAGTCTTGAAAGTATAACAACAAATTAAACTTCATCTTGAACGCGGTAGTGCATACTTATACATCTCAAACTGCAAAATGTAATATTATTTGCAAGAAAAAATGTTGATAGGAGCACTTAGAAATTTCAGATTGCTTTATAACTTTATTATATATATCTCAAACTACATTCCTGACCAATCTGGTTAGTCCCTTATTTCTAGAATCTTCAAGATTTTGACAGTGAAAACATCTCTTGACAATAAATAGAACAACTCTTTCCGGAAAATTTTGAAATTCGTATATCTCAAAAACAAGCTCAAGGAAATTTATGTTTTGGCGTTTATATGACTTCTTTGCCAAGTGTTTTTCAATTCACGTTGAAACTCACCTTACACGCAAGAATTTGAAATCCATTGGAGAAAAATAATAGGATGTGTAGGCGTTACACATTTATCATTGGAAAAGGTCCAATACGCACTCTTCCCACAGTTGTTGTTTTACATTACTAAGTACAGTGAAGATCACTTCTAACCTCTCATCAAATCTGTCCGGAGAACTGTTGTTCTAGGACAGTAGGTAGAACTGTCATCCTGACACCTTTTAGACAGTTCTAGCTAGAACAGTTCTAACCTAAAACTGATTTGGTCAGTTCTACCTAGAACTGATTTAGACAGTTCTACCTAGAACTGATTTAGACAGTTCTACCTAGAACTGTTCCTGACAGTTCTACCCTAGAACAGTTTTAGACAGTTCTACCTAGAACTGACCAAGTCTTTGGTTAGTTCTACGACTAGAACAGTTCTACGGCTAGAACAGTTCTACGACTAGAACAGTTCTACGATTAGAACTGATTTGGTCAGTTCTACGGCTAGAATTGATTTAGTCACAGTTTTAAGAACTCTTTGTCTTAAATACAAATAAGTTAAAAGAATATAATATATATTGAAAAATTCTCGTCACAGCACTGTTTTAACATTTCTCGTTACGGAAAATGTCCATAACCGTTTCCTTGGTCGCTTTTATAGCGGAAATTTTGTTACGATGGATGTCGATGGAGGAGAGTGGCAAAACAAATAATTTTATGAAATATTTGTACTTACAGGTAAAGAAAATACCGAACTTCATTATTTAGAGTTTATAATGAACGACTGGCGATGTTCTGACGGGAAAGGGGTGACACGTTTTTTTGTGGATGGAACATTCTTTTTGACAATAAGCTTGTTACCGTTTTGATCGAGGTCACAGTTTGTTTACATTCTTCATAATTATTTTATTTTTTAATCCTTTCTTGTGTAGAGTTAGTTATTTTATCAGGTCTGAGATTACTATAACAATGATATACTATGTGTTATAGTAATGTTAAATTAGCTGATCACAGTTCACAGGAAATACAACAAAAGTGTTCACGAAAAACAATAGTTTAACACCACCTTCATCACTGTTTACGAAAAACGACGATTTAAATATCTCATCACGGAAAACGTTGATAAAATTTAAAGACTTATATCACAACTCCCTCTGTGTCGAATAAAATACTGGAAATCTTCACATACAATTTTCCACTTTGGCGAAGATTAAATATTCGCTGTCTCAAATACATTGAAATTCTGTTAACTTTGACAGGAGGCATTTTGCGTGTGGCTTTATCAACGATAATTATAGTACTGAATGGTGACCAGTGAGATGCCCTAACTGCAGTGACGTCATTTAGAACTGTTCTACAATCCTGACAGGTTTGGTCAGTTCTACGGCTAGAACAGTTTTAGACAGTTCTGCTGACAGTTCTATGGTTAGAACTGATTTATTCAGTTCTGCTGACAGTTCTACGGTTAGAACTGATTTGGACAGTTCTACCTAGAACAAGTTTAGACAGTTCTACCCTAGAACTGATCCTGACAGTTCTACCTAGAACTGATTTGGTCAGTTCTACCTAGAACTGATTCTGACAGTTCTACTTAGAACAGTTCTAGGGTAGAACTGTTATAGGTAGAACTGTTCTAGGACAGTTTAGAACAGTTCTATGACAGATTATTCTGACAGTTCTAATGAGAGGTTAGAAGTGATCTCCACTGTACTTATTATGTTTGTTTGTTTGTTGTTTCGCTTATGCGCTTAGAACTTTGCACTTTCAAAACCCTTAACTTTGGACTGTAAAGAATTATCAGACTGCTTTTTTAAAGTAGAAAGCAACACAAAACTAGCTTGAATGCAACCTTTTAGCATTATTTAATTGGTTTTACCACATAAGGACTTACACAAACCAATGGGAGGCCATTTACAAGAATTTTCTTTTTCTTGTATCGATATTTGGTCTTTCAGTAGTTCTTTCAAATCCAAATCTTCATGTTCAGGATTCTGATATGTTGATTGAATTACAAAACGTCCAGGAACTTGAACCGTTTTATCTTTTCGATTAAATTCCAATACATTTTTATAGAAATGAACATTTATTATATAAACTGTAACAACACACATTGAAAATCCACTGAGCAGAAAACAAAAGGCTTGTTTGAACCTTGAACTCATGATTCTACAAAGAAAACGAAAGAAATTTGTTAGGTGGTGACAAATAATTTTTTCTTTACTTTAATTACTAAAATCACGAATTCGACTAGATTACCTTATAAAGGATATCTCATTCGAATCGTATTAGTTGTCGTCGTGCTTTCTCGTTGTCGGTAAATTATTCATAATCTTGAATTCACTTCTTTTTCTTGAGTGAGGAAAAATACGTACATCGAAGGAAAAAAACTTATTTGACTTTAAAAAAAATTCTCTTGATTGTTATTGATATTTATACGGCAAAGGCCAGCCTCGACCGAACCAAAAATGTCTCCTGTCAATGCAAAAACGACATTATAATAAAAGGACCTCACATTGTAATTTTTGGATGGATAGGCTATTCATGCAAGCACAATACAAAATGTACATTGTCTAATGTTGATCACTAATATGTATAAGCAAATAACTACCTGATGAATTGAATGCCGATAAGAGTATAATATATATGTAGTAGAGAATTGATAAGAAGTAGTGGATTCGTAAACGATAATCAACGAGCGACTTTAGTCGCAAGTTGATTATCGTTTCCGAATCCACTACTTCTTATCAATTATCTAGCTTAACCCATTTCTAGTAAAACAACTGTCTGTTTTATGTTTTGACAATGAATCAACGGAATTTCATAAAAATATTTTCGTATTTTGTCTTTTTTATTCTATAATAGCTAGAAATGATTATATCCACACGGTTCACGTCTATATTTAAGTTAACATAAGTTTAATATAACTTAAATGGGTTGTTAGCTCCCCTTTTTATTACCAGATTTCATACTTGTATATTTATATTTCATTTAATGTTTTGTTATTACAAAGTATTTAAAATAATATATATTTTGGTGTTTATGATTTATTCAAAAAGACATATATAAATATACAGAATATATTTATCTTTTTTTTGAATAGTTAAAATATTCTACTTACCAAAATTTAAAAAACTTTGAAATTTACCAATATAGTATTTAGCAATCTGTGATTGTTTACAATTGATTAAGGATTGCCTACAATTTAACCGTACTAAGTCAAATACATATATTTAGCGTAGTTGCCACAATACTACAATTTCATGATGCTCCAGTTAATGATGCTTTCCGAAATAAATAAAATAATTGCTTAAGGTCTTTTTTGAACAATTATACATGAATTTTGTTTAAACTGTTTCCCTTTCATTAAGTTTAAATTATTTTAACGTTATTACATTTGGCATCTATCGTAAACCAGTCAATAAACTAGTATTATCTGTGGTACGCATTCCGAATCTCGAGCAGAATTGCTCTTGCTACAGATGTACAATGTGTAATTATGTCAATTTTTCATTCATGTCCAGTGTACAAAGTAGTACCGATATTGTCGACATCACAAAGTAGACAATGTCGTCACGATATAGACGATGTCGTAACGATGTTGTCAACATCGCGATGTCGGCAATGTTAACGATATAGACAGAAAAGGGGGACGATGTAGACGATGTCGTCACGATGGTGTCAACATCGCGATATTGTTGATGTCAACGATGCAAACAGGAAGAAAAACGACGAAGACGATGTCATCACGATTTGTCAACATCACGATGTCGGCGATGTCAACGATGTAGTCAATGAAGTCACGATGATGTCAACATAGCTTATATATCACACTTTATTCAGATTAGAGTCCGTTCAATGTTGACGTGATGTATATTTGGACCATTTATAATCAAACAAAGAAAAACTTTTGATAGTACGATATCATTATAAGACTCAAACCATAAGTAAGCATTTGCTATGCTGAAAAGGAAATTCCTTGTACGTTAAAAGTGACAAGCTTAGTGTAATGGGCATATGGATGTTTATTTTATCAAGGAATTGTACTGATATATACAATTCCTTGATTCCCTAGTGTTTAGAACTAGTTTGTAATAGCCACAATCGTATGAAGACCCATCGGTTCATTATAACGATGTTGAAAATCGACCAATGTTCAAACCTGACATCGTGAATAAACTCTTTTTTAAGATATTTCCATACTGCTATATAACTATACTCAAGAACGTTCAAATGTAGAACATAATCTTCCTTAAAAAATAACGCCCAAAAATAAAACAATTTAAATGAATTTGAAAAGAACATGAACAAATCCAGACATAGTATTTATATTTTATAAGATAACAAAAGCGAATTATCTGAGACAGAAATACAGTTTATTGACAAAAAGTAAAATCACAAAAATATATGTAAAGACATTTATCACATATGTGTTACGAATACGTTAGGGGTTTGCATATGTAATAACCTCAAAATTGCCCGGGGCAAAAAAGATGTTATTGGTTATTGTGCCCTGATTCCAAATGACGTGACGTCATTGAGTCCTTAACGACAATGGCGAACAATGACATACTTTGTAGAGCAAATGAAAAACGCTAACACAAGGAAAAAAACTGAAAGTGACATTAAAATTCTAAAGGAGAGGTTAAAAAGTGCCGGAGAATTACGTAATTGTGTATTGCCATATTCCAAAATAATTGAAAATGTGACAATAAATTTCTATGGAGTAAATGATGAAAACTAAATTTGAAAATGTGATAAAACTTTTGTGATAAAATTTTTTAGATTTTACCTGTTATATTTCATTAAATTGTTATAATTGAACTTTTTTCTTTTTTCTGCAGAACTTTAACATGTTATTAATAGATTATAACATGTCTTTTCCATATTGGCCCTGGTATCATCCCTCGACCCATATCGGCTCTCGGCTAAAGCCTCGAGGCAGATATGGGAGTCTCGGGATCATACCAAGGCCAATATGGAAAAGGGCATGTTATTATCTATACGTATTGACAGTTGTGCGCTTTAAGAGTGTTATTTAAATATTGTTTTATGTCAGCACTCGTGGTATAGTGGTATCAAGCATAGACTTAAGACTCTACTGATTATGAAGAAAATACGCCCTAGTTCGAATCCTTTATATGCCACTCGTTTTTGAGAGGATAGAAAATCGTAAGTTAAAAGTTTAAAGTTATAAAATAAGTTATCGTAAGTTAACGAAGTGGTCAGTGGATTCTTGAAATATAATCTACTGTAAGAACAATAGACTGACGTCCGAGAAATGGGTAAGAATAGGTGGTATGATTGCTAATTAAACAATAATCCACCAAGAGCCAAAATGAAGTATATTTACGCAACGACAGGTCAACGTACGTCCTTCAAAAAGGAGTCTAACGCATACCGGATGTGAATCCAAAAAGGTCCCAACAGGACAAATTCAACAATTCAAACCAAAACACCAGAAAACAATCGGCATGATTTATGAACAAAACAATATTCGAAAAACAAATTTGATAGATAGCAACCAACACATATAATGTGGTGGGGCTAAAAGTGTTTGCGAGCCACCATCCCCCTCACCTGGGCCATTGGTGTAACAGCACATCATACATTATCTCAGAAGCAAGGGCGGATGCTGGATGTGAACGCAATTGTCCATTTCTTTATAACTAAAGTTACATCTATTTCTATTTCTATTGTACAGTTTCTCCTTTTCCTCGTATCAAACGATTAAGAAATTTCCAATACAGTTCCCTTTCTCCTTTTTTGAAAACCTGGATAAGTAAATGGGAAGATTTATTTTAAGTCGTACAAATCATCATGGCATTAATAGAAAAGCTTATAGTAATTGAATTGTTATCTTTTATCAAACTGTTGAAGATTTCCATCGATCCGTTTTCAACCGCTTACATTGTAAAACATGTTACATTTGCAAAAGCGAAAATTCAATTTATTTAAATATTTAAATATAACAAAGTGAATTCTTGTCTTATGGTCACTGTGTATCATCGCCACCGGAAATTGGATACCAACGAAGCGGAGAAAAAGGAGAAAAAAAGCATGGAAAGAATTCTTTTAATTTAAACCATTTCTATCGTTTTGCTGAGATTACCACTTATGAAACGATTTTCTGATATATAGTGCTTTAACTTTTTATGCCAACAAGTAGCAAACAAAGACCAAATTTTGTGTTATACTCCAAAAGTGTGCACTTTGTACCAGAAAATTTAGAGATTCTAAACAACTTTTTGGATTATGGTAGTGTGACTTCATATTTACTGACATTTGCTTTCAAAAAAATCTTTTCTTAATAATATGAAAATTAACAGCTATTGCAAAACAACAACTTGCTTTCTCTACGGTGTCTCAATATACTGTAATGTAAAAATGATATTAATAACTATATAGGCAGTAACCAGGGTGATATGATGTACATATGAATGCGTTATCAGCTTACAAATATACGAAATAAACTGCATAGAAAAATATATTCTAAAATATATATGCCGTTAATTTCATTCAGATGTCATTATCGCGTAACGGCCATATTACACGTTGTGTTTTGGAAGACAAAAAACTGTTTCTTTACCCTAATTATTCTAAATATATTCATACATCGTTATACTTCTAACAACGGTTGTTTTAATTGTTATAAGGGCGAATTATCAAAAATTCAATAAAACACAGTCCATTCATCTTTTGTAAGTTTTTTTTTAATGTATTGTTTGATTTTAAATTTCTTGAATATATAATTTAGCTAATTCCTTGTTTAGAAGTTTGGGTTTGGGTTACAATAATTCTTATTTTGTGAAGAACCACATTGATTCTATCAGAAAATACAGTGAAGATGATATTATCAAAATGCTGGACTTTTTAATCGACAAATTATTTGTTGAGTTTGGAGGATTGATATTTCAACAGACAGTCGGTATTCCAATGGGTATTAATTATGCACCCCTTCTGGTTGACTTGTTTTTGTACTCGTATGAAGAAGAATTCATTCAAAACCTTCTAAAAGACAAAAAGAAAAAGCATCTTGCAAAATTCTTTAATTTTACTTTCAGATATATTGATGATGTCCTATCACTGAATAACCCATATTTAAGTCAGTACTTGCATCTCATATATCCCAGTGAACTTGAAATTAAGGGTACTACTTATACAAGAAGGACTGCTTCATACCTTGATCTTTTCCTCAATATTGACACAGATGGACAACTTCACACTAAATCTATGACAAACGGGATGATTTCAACTTCCCAATAATCAATTTCCCATTTCTCAGCAGTAACATACCCTCTGCTCCGTCGTATGGTGTTTACATATCTCAATTGATACGTAATGCTCGTGCATGTTCACACTATACTGACTTCATATACAGGAGTGTGCTCCTTACGCAGAAACTGCTCCAACAGAGTTATGAGGAGGAAAGATTAAAAATGACACTCCGTAAATTTTATGGACACCATCACGAATTGGTTAATCTATACGATGTGTCTGTGTCTAAACTAACTAATGACATTTTTACCACGTCTTAGATTGTGGTTTAACATCTTTGTCGTCTGATAAGTACCGAACGTGACCTTTTCCCGAATATGACTGTATACCGAGTGTGAATTTGCATTGCTATACGACGTGTCTCGGTATTTGTACATCCAACATTCATGTATTTATTTTTGATGTTCCTGTTATGGTTTCGGTTGGATAATGTGTTATGTCTTATCGTTTGTCGTCCAAATAATAGTAAAATAGCCTTTCAATACCATCATTGTCATGAAAATTGTTTGGACTGGTATTGTAAAAATAATTGTATAAAGTTCGAAATTGCATGTTCGTTACGTAAGTGCGTCACTGTTTGTGATGTCCTGTGGTTGAAGGAAGATGTTCGTTGTTGTTCAGCGGTTTGCATGTTGTGTTGACTATCATATTATTTGTTTGTGCGTTTCTCTGAGATGAGTGTTTTTGTGTGTGTTTGTGCTGTATTTCTGTCATGTAGTATTGTCATTTTAGCGATATTTTTTAACATTGTCATATAAGCGGGAGGTTTGTCTAGCCATAAAACCAGGTTCAACCCTCCATTTTTTCTTAAAATGTCCTGTACCAAGTCAGGAATATGGCAGTTGTTATCAAAGAGTTCTTCTATGTATGTTGGCGTTTGTTTTTGTTGCACTTCAGTGTTCCTGTTGTCTCTTTGTTTTCCTCTTATAGTTGATGTGTTTCCCTCGGTTTTAGTTTGTAACCCGGATTTGTTTTCTCTCAATCGATTTATGACTATTGAACACCGGTATACTACTATTGCCTTTATTTAGAAGAAATGTGAACAAAATACTTTGTTTCAATTGAAAATTAGGGGCAAAATAAATAATACATTGCGTTTCGAAATAAGTTTCTAATCATTGTATACATGTTATTGAAAAATAGCTTGTATTTTAACTTAAGTCGAAAAAACTGTTCGTCACGAGAGAAAAACCATGCCCTCTCAAAAAATAAACGGTCAGAGCTTAAAATGAAATACGGAAAAAAAAATCCGCAAAGGAACCGACGACTTAGAATATTTAGTTCTTTTGTAGGACATTAATCATCCTAACTACTATTATGGCAGTCTATACATGTGTGGTAACCAAAGACAAATAATAGTCACAGGTAAAAGAAAAAAATTGTGACTTTTCATTTTCAAGATAGAAAAATAAAAGACTGTTGTTAATTCTGTTTGGTCTAATTTAAAAGGAGTGGGTGGAGGGGTTGCGGGGGAGTGGGATACATTCACCGGAATTCGAGATGATTTTTTATAACATGTCTCCCCACATTATCTTACGGTTTCAAGGAATTGAAGTTCTATCCTAAGATGGCACTTTTAATAAATGGTCCATAATATCTATAAACTTAATTGGTATTCATTTCCAGATAATGGCAGTATTGTTATAATTTCGCTCTCCTTTCAAAAGGTCAATCAAATAAAAAAAGATGCTACATGCAACAACGTTAATATTGATTTCTTTTACAGGCTCTTTTTTATCATATAATCATGTAAGCAGTAAAGCCTAATGAGTATTCACTTTTCTTCTTCTTTGCGTTGGGAAGGATAAACAGTTTCGTATATACGTAATTTGACAACACTCAACAACTATTTTTCTGATTTTAAAAAAGAGACCGATACTCATGTTTAGGCGCACTGGAATTGGTATATGTGTCTATATGTGTTGACTTGGTGATGAAATCGAAGATTTATCAGGCTTCCTAATATAACAATATATTAACTTTTAACTTGTCGAACTAATGGGGTGTCGGAATATTGGGGACCGTCTCTTGACCTTAAGTACACTGTTAACGTCTATGTCATTTTGGTTTCTGGTTGAGGGTTGTCTCATGGCAATCATACTACATCTTCTTATAATTATGTATAGTATAATTCGTTTCTTTAATATACTGTTCACATGAATTATAATTGATATGGTCATAATTATAAATCAACTGTTTACAAAACTTCGAATCACTAGTGATTTTCTACCCCAGCAATATATAACCTTTGCTGGATTTGACAAAACATTTTGGAAATTTTTGGTCCTCAATGCTCTTCAACTTTGTACTTTATTTGGCCTGTGAACTGTGTAGATTGGAGTGTCACTGGTGAGTCTTTTCAGACAAAACACGTGAACACAACAGGTGTACAAAATTTTAATCCTGGTATTTATGATGAGTTTTTATACTCAGAAAGAGAAGTTCAAATACGACGTCAAAACCATGTCTATAACGTAGATTTTATATTACAATGCGATATTTATTTGTCCGAATATTGGGTGTCGTACATATGGGTTTTGGGCGAATGGGGTGTCGGAATATCGGGGTGACCCCAAATGCGTAATGTCACAGATTTTGGTAAAATTTTGCATAGAAATTTTGCATGCTGAAAGTTAACTGAAAAGCAAAATATTTCTTTTTTTAACTGATAAGCTTGCTTAAATTTTAACAAATGGAAATCTTCTGTAAAATGCCAGAGGCTCAACTATTGTGTAGAACGAACATAAAATCTATCAAATATTTGATTAAAATATCTTTAAAAACTTCTTTCCGTACACCCATATCATAAAAAAATACCTAAGATTTCGAAAAGTTGTCCCAACTCGGCGAAGAAAATCTATTCCTAGGCTAGAAAATTCTTAAAGTGTCGAATAATTTAACATTTGCATGCGTTAAATTTACAGAAAATGAACATATCTTATTCTTACCAGTCTGTTTTGTTTCCAACTTTTATGTCTGCAAGCCGAGTTTCTGGGAGAATGAGCAAAAGGATAAAAATTGTCACTTTCACGTCGATCTTATTGTCTAAGGCAGTGTTCTCATTTTTTTAAACTCGATGAAGTGTTAGTGTCTTCAAAACGCTAGACGAAATTATTTACGGTTTTTTCTACTTGGAAGGCCTGCTACGAATGATTCAGACAACAAAAATAAGCGTGTCATACATCATTTAGTAAATGATTGAATGTGGATTTACGACATAACAAGTTTCAGTTGGATAGGCAAAAGTAAAATAACAAAAATACCGAGCTCCAAAGAAAATTGAAATCGAAAATTCCCATTTCAAATGCGGAATCGGAATATAACGAAAGTTTGCAACCGAGAGTCATTTCTTAATAATGCGAGCTGATAACATTGTTTTATATTAAGGTATATAGGGAATTTTTTGGAGCCAAGTGCCTGCGTGCTATAAGGTAGTATAATGTTTACTCAATCCATATGTGAAACAGAGAGGTAAGTCGGTCCATTAAACTCTTAAAACCGGTGTACAGATGAGAACATTTTTAATGTGGTCTGAACGCGGCCTTAGTCAAAGAGCTATATGCTGACACAAGTTATAAAACATAAACAGCAAGTTAATTTAAAGCCAATTTATTTTTAGATATGTATTTCAGACTACGAAATCACATTATGAATGTGAATGTGAAAAGGTAATGCTTGTTAGTCTCTTTTTTTTCATACCAAGTTTCGCCTGTTTAATAAAATATAATTTATTAAAGTAGAAGAGTTCAGCAAACGTCTAATATTTCTACAATTAAAACTGTAAGTTATTCTGATTTATTGTATATTCTAATACATTAGATTATGGTTAAAATGATACAAAAGAATAAAGAATTTCGCATGACGAAGCTACTGTAACTTATCATATTGAAAACTTACCGTTTGCATGAACACAGACGTTGTACATAAGTGAACTGATGTAAAACTTGCACTTTTTCTTAAATATTTTATAAAATTACAGTTTGCATTATTCAATGATATCTCATACCTGTGCTGTCAGAAATATAATAGCTTCTCGACAAGATAATATATTTTTAATATAACCCCAGATCCTTTCATCTGCCATTGTAGATCCTACGCTTCATTTACCCCTATTGACAATTTATTCATTTTTGACAACAGTTAAGATTTATATTAGATTGTACACATCAACCCATTTTGAGTACACGCATAATATATACACACATTATATATAAACGTTGAACGACAAACACACATCAACCCATTTGAGTACACACATAATATATGAACGCTGAACGACAACCAGTTTTGATTTTCCTGAAATGAATCACTGGTCTTTCTGCTCATTGTGAATATATTGCTCTGACGTGTTGTAAGTTTTACATATTCCGAAGCATTAAGCTTAACAAATGTTTACTCCTCACTAAACTAATTGCAAAAAAGTACTTATTTTGCAACTACTAGTACTCTGAATTGTTCATATTTTAAGATAATTCAATTTCTATTGACAATGCTGTGTGCTCTTCTTTTCGACTTGTTATTATATGAAGTAGATTTCATACGGGATTTCTAATGACAAATGAATAGAAGCTAGGATTTGAATTTCAAACCACTACCTGCTATATTGATTAATGATATCTTTTAACAAACAAAAAAATAAGTTTTTTTAACAGTTTATCACAAATATCCAAATGAATTTGAGATAAAGGATACAACAATGACATTTTGCTTCATATATAATAAATAAAATGACTAACGTACACATAGAAATTAGCGGTGACAATGAGGGTTGCCTAAGAAGTTAACTTTACTCCAGAAGAGATGAATTCAGTTTTTATATACGTTGTTACATTTCAACTGTGTATATGTTGTATACATTTACTAATAATTGCGATATTCCAAAGTTTTTGGTTACCGGGTGTTCTAGTTGAAGGACAGTTGATTTTTAATTTCGAGAATAAGATAACATAAAAATATAAAATCGCACATCGTTTCTAATATTTAAGCAAAAAAAGTACTCACGTCCATTTATCATATTAAACGTTTTAAAAGAGAAGCGAAAGATACCAGAGAGACATTCAAACTCACAGGCCGTACGATGACATATAGTTGTTAATTTCTGTGCCATTTGGTCTATTGTGGAGTTATGTCTCATTAAACATTTGCGGAAACTGTCATACACCTACGATTAGGATTACAATTACACTTTCAGGTAGCATTTAAATCTTGGGTTGTCTCAAAGCGTAAATATGAACCGTCGTTCTAGAACTCCGATGATGTTTTTCTATAGTTGAACAACAGGGATTTTAATTATTGTACATCGTGTTCATGTACGGAGTATGATAGAATGGACAAACATCACTTGATAAGTTTTACATGAAACAAAAAAAAACCGTATTGTCGTTGGCTAGGTTTGGACAATTAGAAATTAACTTCAACAAGACTTAGCGTAAAGAAAGGACGATCAACTAAGGAGCATGTTGACAATATTTATGTTTATGCTAAGACATATAGTTTCCATATTTAATAGTTAAAAATCTCTATTCGTCCGGCCATCCGTCTGCGGATGCGCAAATCTTCAATATCAATAAAAGTGTCATGTGACGCGGAAAGTGTCCCGGATGAGGTGTCGGATAACAAACGCGCGTATGCAATGGACGTTTTGAGAATCGGAGATCGTGATTTACATTTAACGATGCCATAAAGAAAACAAAAGAAAATGTGATTGCTTTAAACAAATTTCTATAGGAGTGATTCCAGAACAATAGCGTATACATGTTAACTGTGAGGAATAAGCCTGAAATCAAAGTGAAATTGATGATTTACCCCCATTTACCTTATGGAGGCAAAACGCATTCAGAAAAATACTATATCAAACTTGCTTGGATGCATTATTTTTAAGTTATACTACAACGGAGATCTATGAAAATGCACTGATATGCCTGGACTGGGAATATGACACCAGGGTTGGGGTATCCCCCCTTTTTTCTGTTGTATCTAATATTCATTTTTTTTTAAATTCTATCGAAAACCCAATCCTACTTTTGGGGACATGTTACACGTGCCTACCCTTTTCTCTAATTTCCTATGAATTAAAAATCGCCGAACAATTTAAATGAAGAATCGTGCATAATCATTTCAGGACCTTACTTTAATCAAACTACACAGAAACAATAAATTCAGGATCTTTTGGAATCATAGATGTCTAATGAAGCCAATAATCATTGGCCCGACTATTTACCTTTTCATTTTTGCCCCCCCCCCCCCCCCACCCCCATCCCCAAATTCCTTTATATATATATATATATATATATAGAATAAAAAATCTGAATCAAATGTATAGTTTATTTTTTTATTTGAATGAGTTCTTTTTCATAAAACGATGTTGGACAATATATTTTAAAACTACTCATGCTTTATCCATCTCCTAAAAAACACGATGTTATATCTTCAGCATTATATTTTGGCCGGACAAATAGCGAAAAACCGTAAAAATGCTATTTGTCCGGCTTGCCGAATGAATAGACATTTAGACATTTTTGACTATTTGTCCGGCTAGCCGGACGAATAGCCACTGCCTATTTTTTTTAAGATAATGGGAGGATATACAGAGGTTTGGTGCTTTTAAAAGAACCATTTATTCTCATGGCATTATACTTGAGGGTCTCAACTCACTAATTATTAAGCTGTAGACCAAATATAATATCATTCCTTTCTATAGAGACCAGGAAAACTTTAAGCAAGGTCTTTCGAACGGATGAACTGACAGAGCCGAGCGGTTACTAAATCTGCTTTCGCCTTCAGAGACGCAGGTAATAATGACTTCTGAGTTGTTTGTTTTTTTGCAATTTTGATAGAGATCTTGGGATTCATTTGAGTATAGACGTTTTTTTCACGGTGTCTATAAGCATTTCTCTCCCATAAACATGGGTGGGTCTGGTCTGATCGAAGCATGAGCAGTAAGTATTGATCCGAGACCGGTACAATTGTACTCTAGAGTGCACTTATGACGGTCACACAAAGTTTATCCGCAAAATTATTTCGTTGATTAAAAGGGATAAAAGGTGCAAAGGTATATCAGCCGAGAAGAAAAACTATTTAAGCAGGTTAGGAAACAGTTTCGGATACAAAATGTAATCGTGAAAACGAAGGACATTGATATTTCAAAAGCATTGCTTAATAATTATATTGTGTTATACTTGCTTGTCGCATATTCCCCGATTTTCAAGTGTACCGTTTGTAGGGTACCCTCTGAACGATTTTTTGCTGATTTTGCTTTACTAAACTAAAGTAAGACACAATTTTGGAACTATAACAAAAAGATTATAAACTTTATACAAGACAACAGATTGTTCGAAACCCCAGGATATGTAGAGGCAGTCTAAAAAATTAAATGGACTTATTACACACACACTATAAGGTAAAGCTTGAACACGCCATCGAAGAATTAAAAAAAAAACCAACAAAGTTATGGGGATTATTTGGTGACATATCCAATACAGCGATTCAAATCTGTTGTGACCATTTGAGCTGCATTTGTGTGTCGTCGAAACGTTTTATTAACATAACAAAAACAATCATTTGGTTTTACTAGGTATCTCTATTGTTGCTTTTTTTTTTTATTTTGAGATGACCCCTTGTTTTTCTTCAACTGTAATCGTAAGTCTAACTGTAATCCTAGGTATAGACGTAGTTTCCGCAAATGTCTATTGGCATTCATACCACATCTTCTTTTATATTCACAAGTCGAAAATAAACTGACAACGCCAAGGCTAAAAACAAACAAACAATAGTACACAAAACACAACATACAAAACTAAAGACTGAGCAACACGAACCCCACCAAAAACTGAGGTTGATCTCAGGTGCTCCGGAAGGATAAGCAGATCCTGATCCACATGTGGCACCCGTCGTGTTGCTAATGTTAGTACAAACCCGGTAATAAGTCTAATTCGTTAGGTCACATTCGGGAAAAGGGGACGGGATTGTATATAGTTACGACATTTGGAACATATCCCCTATCATCTGTGAAACGGATATTCCATATCGGTCAACCAACTCGTGATGGCGTCCGTAAAACTTACGAAGGGATGATTTCAACTTCAGCACTTGGAACTCTTGGTTTAATAGCTTCCTTGTTAGCAGCAACCCTCTATCAATGAAATATTCTTGTCAATAATTACTCATACTGGTTTTGATCCTTTTTATATGTATCACAAGAGATTTTTCATTTAAAGTTATGTAAAATATAAAGAATAATCATAGTATAAGTTTTTTTGCATTTTTCAAGAATTAAATGGACATGTATAAAATTGATAGAACATGTAGAAATTTAGCCAGAGTAGTGTATGATATAAGCAAACATTCTATTCAGAATATTATACTTGTAAATACACTTGAGGGGTGACCATGTTAGGCAAACCCAATCACACATGATACGTTAGATCTTAATTGTATTGAGAGTTTAAATAAGAATAATTCAGCGGTGTTTTGTCAAAGAACGTCTCGTCCTTTTTCTCAGAAATTCATGGAAAAGTATCAAGACCTAATGGATAGATAGAATAGTGTCTACTTCACAAATAATACAAGATGGTTTTGAGTTATAGATTTAAGGTACTAAAGTTGAGTATCTTTTTTATAACAGTTTATCCTTTATTTGTCTTTGTATTGTTTTATTGCTCCTTTTGGTCAACCAGCTATCTTTTTTTTTGGCTTTGGGTGTTCCTGGTGCAGGTGGGTCCAGAGGTGCGATTCGGACGTAGGAGGTTTTTACAGTGTTGATATTTTCCTTTTGTTTACCCTTGTATTTATATTTTACTTAATTTGTACTTTATCGGGGAAGTGTATACTAGTAAGTCATTATCTTTTAATATACTATCAACAACAAAAAAGATTTATTTGGATATTTGTTTGTAATTTTTGTCAGTTGTATTGTATGTCTGTGATGTTTGTTTTACAAAGTTTTAGATACTGGATTTGTCAGGTTTAATGGACTTCTCCCTTTTCGAATTTATCATATAGTTCGGTATTTTCTTACTCCTTTTTTTCAAAGATTCAACATTTTAGTATAGACGTTAATTACTTTATTTCATTAACCGATAATTTCTCCGGGTACTATATAAACAAGTTTGTTCAGTTAGGGTACTAATTGTGTATTCCAACTGATTAGAACTTTGTGTTTTTATTTTAAAGCCTAATAAAGGTAAGAAACCGTTACTAATTTTTATCCAATAAAGTTAAAACGACTTAAACAT
Organism: Mytilus californianus; assembly: GCF_021869535.1. Lineage (NCBI taxonomy): Eukaryota > Metazoa > Mollusca > Bivalvia > Mytilida > Mytilidae > Mytilus > Mytilus californianus. The sequence goes on from NW_026262668.1 coordinate 93,450,872, forward strand.
TTAAATTGAGAAAGTATTTATGGTTAAACGTTTATTTCTAACTTCATTTTTTTTTGCATACCTTGTCTTTCGCTTTACTTTGAGAAAAGTGCCAACATTATTTTTCCGTTTTATGCTTTTATACAACTCAATGAACAGTTATATTGTTGATTTCATTTACCAATAAATGAAAGTATGTTATGTAGTTTGTGCATAGTGATATATAGTCATAGAAAATATTGATCAATTTTATTGTGTTTAAAGTTCAAAAAAACTAATTTAATATCTATTATTAATGTAAGAGGAAAATAAATTCTAATTAGATTTATTTTTCAGGTAAATTATTACTTTGTTGATGTTTTGAAAATATACAATATAATTTATTAACATTTACTGTGATACTAGAAACATTTCAGAGACATTCATAAGTGAACTTGTGAAAAAGCGTGTTAATGAAAAACTGTAATCTGAAAGTAAAAACAATCTTTGCATTTAATTTTATAAATTCAATTGAATGCTCCATTTGTTCAATGTCATTTGAATTGATTCATTTGCAACTTTTTGTGAATTGTTATTATTTTAATTTTAATTTGTATTTTGATTTAATTTTTTAAATTATATTATAATAACAAAATAACAGATCAGTGGCGTTTTTCAACTGAATAGAACTTTGTGTTCTTATTTTAAAGAACGATTTCAGGAACCCTTAGTAGAAGGATATCAAGTCATATCAACACCAATTACAATAATCACCTGGCATATGTTTTGACTTTGGTCTTCATCCGATCTCTCACTGAACAAAATTGGCAAGCTGAGTAAACGAATGCCCCAGATAACACAATACGTCTAGATTATATAAAACATGTAACAATCTTGTAATTTGTCGGTTATTACCTTGAGTGGGTTATACTTTTTTACATTTGTGAATAGCGGTGATGTATGCATTGAAGACCCATTGGTGCCCTTCGGCTGTTATCTGCCCTATGGTCGGGTTGTTGTCTCTTTGACACATTCCCCATTTCCATTCTCAATTTTATAACAGCATTTACTCTGAGAACTTACTTTGTATCGCAACTTCTATTAGCATTTTTTGTCTGTAATTTCATGTACTCATACTTTGTATTTTAACGGACATCTTTCTCAGAGTTGGGCGAACAAGTTGTTTTACTAGTGTGCAACAATAGACCATAAAAAAGACGCTAACAATCGTAGTAAGTTTGAACCTTTTGGAAAATAATTTTTGGTGGAGTAGCGTTCACACGGTTCATTTAAATGCTACACGAAAAAAGAGGAGGAAAATGCCATTGGGATATTTATAACGTAAAAGTCGAAGAAGAGAAACGTCATAGCCCAAAATCAAGACGACGACAAAAACAAGTCCATAAAACAATCCATAGATAACTAAAATTAAAATACTTAGCAAAAAGAACGCCACAAAAAACTAGGGATGTTCTCAGGTGCTCCGAAAGGATAAAAAGACTCTGCTCCACTAGTGGCAAACGTCATGTTCGTTCTGTAATTTCACAATCGAGGAAAAAGAAGACGGGATTGTAGTTACGACAATTGGAGCATATTCGTGGTCATCTGTGACACATATATTCCATAAAGGTGAACCAATTCGTGATGGATTCCGTAAAACCTTTTAATTGTACATTTGTACAAAAATAGCAACTGTCCCATAATGCTCACTATTTTCAAAAGTCAAAAAGACGTTTATCATGGTTAGCAATCTAAATGAGTGTTAAAGCTTTCAGACATATGGTCTCTGAGAAAATGCGATTTCCTCTTAACCCGAGTTTCCTTTATTAAAAATATTTACAGTTAGGGTCTTTCAATATTTACAGATTTCCATAAAGCAATTTTTATACATTTACAAGAAGCTACTAATATAGAAATGTGTTTTATAAGCAAAACCCTTAATACATTTTTAAGGAAACAGTACACATACACTTAAGAAACTTATCCTTTCTTTACTATTATTATTTTGCTAATAATTGGTTGATTTTTGTTTGAATTTTTGTATTCTTTAATTTTTCAGTCTATCCTAGTATTTGTTTCTGAATTCAGTTTTTATCTTTGATGAGTTTTTCAAACACATTTCGATGCATACCATGCTTTTTGCTTTCTTTTTAATCAAAGTGTTACAAAAAACAATTACTTTTTTAATATGAATTGCTGTTTATATATAAACAAATATTTATGCATATGTACTTACGCATGGTCATATGTAACAATATTTTATTAATAGATAAATAATTTAAACACGACGATCCAGCACAACAGTGTAAAGTAATGGCTACAATTATGCCAAAGAAAAGTCAACTTCGACCTGTTTATCTTCTATTATATGTTCCTGAAATATAGAATTAGATAACACGTAAATAATATAAGTAAATTAAACACAACTTTGAAGGTCGAACAATAACTTATTGTATTAATATAAAATTAAGAATATGATGTATAATTGGATGATTTCCAATGAGATAACTTTCCATCAGAGACCAAATGAAGTTCAACTATAGATCACCGTTAGGCCTTCAACAATGAGCAAATAAAATCTATAAATGCCCCGACATGACATATATAAAAAAATTCAAACGACGAGAAAACTAACATCTTGTATATATCATCAGTGTAAGAAAGAGAGAAAATACCAGTGATAAGTAAAAACCCACAATTCGAAGAAAAACTGACAGCACCCCCGATTATATAAGCATTATCCATTTAATCGTTTGAAAATCGGGGGTGCTGTCAGTCTTTCTTCGACTTGTGGGTTTTTGAAGCATTATCCATTTAATCGGGGTTTTTGTCATCGTCCTTAACATGCATCAAATATTTGCCACTGTACGTTAAGCAACCAACAACCAATCATTCAATCGTTTTAATTTTCAGTTTGCATCTGAGTAGATTAAATTGTTGCACACATTAATCAAGTGTAGTACAGTGTTTTAAATACATGTATTAACAATATATATATAAATTGCTGTAAAAGAGGCAATTTTAAAAGTGTTTTTTTTCGTTAATGGTGCTTGTGTAAAGCAAAATTTTGATTATGTTTCATGATATTTTTCCCCACCTATGATTTTTTTTCATCTATTAATAGACAATATTTTATAGAAAGATAGAAGTGAAAATTTGTCTTCTTAAAGGAAGGTCGGTTATTCAAAGTTATATTTTGTACTTCCTTGACTTTCAAATATTCGGCTTAAGCGTTCCTGATGAAGTTAAATCCAGAAAAGCGCTTCAGACGCATTAGATTGATAACGTTTTTTTTTTTTTTTTTTTTTTTATTTTTTGTGTATTTTGACACCATATTTCATGAATCCTTAAGTTGGGATCGTATTTCTTCGTCTTTAGTTTTCTGTGTGTAAACTATAGTATTTGGGACTGTTGTTTTTTCTGGTCATTTTATTGTGTGTCTTTCATTGACTAAGTGTTTTTTGTATTGCCCCGTGGTGTCGTCCTACCTTTTAACTCTTAATATGATCGTTTCGAAGTCCACGTCTTTCAAAGATTGGACCAAGAAACAACAAAGCCAACCATCAAAAGATTTGCAAACACTTTCATGTTGACCTGGATATATGATTATCAAGGAATACATGGTTCAACAGTACGAAATAAAGTTTCACGTCTGTACCAAATCACTTTTTGTCTTTTGTCTTTATCACATTTTTTGGTTCCTCATAGATTTAAATTGATGTCAATTCAAGTTTTTGTAACCTTTTATATTCATTCACCACTTGTTTGGAGTAAGAGGAATTTTTATCATACCATGTGCGGTATAAACTTGTCTTTTGTTAAGACGATTTGTACGGTAATGCAGCTGTAACCTTGGATTCTACTGGCTGTAAGGCGATCTGCTAAATAACCATGTTCGCCTTACACATGCTCAAAAACAGTAATCTTCTTATATAACAAACACATGTAGCCTAAATGCAATCACGTTATAACCTGTTTACGTTGTATGCACATGTGGGCTATAATAAGAACAAATCAAGAAAAACACTGATGACATTAGCGTGTATTGGCCTAGATCAGAGCGCAAGCAAATATCAGACAACAGACGAAAAGTTGACCTTTAATCGAAAATTCAACAGTGTTGACATCTATATGCAGGCCAATAATAATGACAGCAATTCATGGCGTGAATAATGGAGAGGAATTGAATTGAATGCATTATTTTACTTCTCAATTATATATCATAAAAATAAATTATAAAAGATGTACAAAGTACAAAGAGTTTTCATCCAGAAAACTCTTAAAATTTGAATAATAAATAAAACTAGAATAAAATTGAATGAAATAAAAGTTAAATACTCCAGAACACTGTCTTTTAATTTAACATAACTCCAAATGAAAACGTATTCTTTGAATAAATCAGTTCTGTTTTTCATCTTAAAAATGAAAACAATACTTTATAAATTTCATGCGTTTCAGGCTCAAAGTCGAATATTGATAACCAAGTATGTGTACGAACCGAAACAGTCGAGTCAGTGTCTTTATAGCCAATAGTAACGGAACGGTTGTTGAAAAGTTGTTGTCAGTAGAGTGAAGTATGATTTATGTTTACGGAAGTTTTAGTAAAATCATTGAAAAGTTCGTTTAGATTGACGCCTTGTTATGATTCACGAAATGTTTGTGTACTGTTTCATTGAGGAACTGAAATTAATTGCTTTGGTGTAAAGGCATTTCACGGCAACAGTTTGCATAATGGCAAAAGCGGACCTTTATATTCCTTTACAGATGTTTATAGAGTACTAACGTAATAACTAACACAACTACGTGCTCATACTCATAGCAGTGGTGTTCCCTCTGTAGAAATATTCGGTAAAGGAGGAAATCTAAAAGTAAGGGTATTTGCCAAAGTTTGTAGACACTGTAGAACTGGAGCTAGATAAAGCACGAGTGTTCGATGACGTTTCACCAACAGTTAAACCTAGCATTAAAAAGCTCAGTGATGCTTTCTGTAAACGTCTGTCCCATACGTATCTTGTCACCATTATCAACCCGCTGGTACAATACAGACTGCTCTAAATCTCATAAACTCCAAGCTTTATAGTTCTGCTATTATTACTTTGTATTTTCATCTAGAAAGCATTAATACTTTCATCTTTAATGATTCAACTTTGTTTTATTGTGAACTGGGGCATTCAATGAATGTCTTAAGCATTGCAGTGAATTTTGTTTTATAATCGTTTCTATCAGTTTTTCGCATATCCAAATACTAATGGTTCAACGTTTCATTTAACACATACTAAGGATTTCCTACTCTCGGAATAGATAACCTTAGCTTTATTTGGCAAAACCTTTCGGAATTTTTGGCCATCAATTCTCTTTAAATTCGTACCTTCTCTGGCCTTTTTTACTTATCCTGGCATCTTTGGTGAGTTTATTGAATGTGTCAAATGTTCGAATCCCGGATCGATAATATTTCTTTTTATGTACTCCTGGAAAATAGTAGCAGCTTCTTTATTAATCATAATTTTCAATCGTTTTTACGCAATTTCCTCATCAGTTATATCGGCAAATTGTCTTATGTTCCATCTTGAGAAGGCATAAGAACATTTCAAACTATGCACGCTACATGGAATATGAAAAAATGATCAGTTTATGCGATCAGTTGGCGGAGCGTACAAATTATAAATTATAACTGAATGCTCAAATACACGGTCAGCGGAAGGAGCGTTCATGTGTATAGTCGGCGTCAGGATTCGAGAAATGAAATATAGGTCATTTGTATTATTAGCACTTTATTGATTATATCCTCAATATGGTTAGCAATAAAAATTATTATTTACACAGTGCGACGCTGTCTGGATAATAATGTTAATTGATTATATTGGATTATATTATGCTTTGACCAAACTAAAATTTAATTAAACAGTGTCGAAAATTGTTGACCGGTTAGGACTTTCGCTCTCATCATTCAACGATTTTTGTCAGTCTAATTAATCATTTTAGTTGGGTTAAAGCTCATATTAGAGATTTCAAAAGTACCAATTGTTCTTGAACTTACAAATACAAATGATGTATATTCCATCATGAAATAAATTCAATAGTGATAATGCATATTTACAGTAGGAAGACTATGGTGTCTATCGTTCATTAAATTTGAGATATAATCAACTTGAAATTGGTTATCATATTATTCTGATTATATCATAGCAACAAAATATAGTTAACCTTGAGCTCTGTGTCAGTGATGTGTTTTCCGCCTTCAGATCGGTAAACCGATGCATACATGTAACTCGGTAAAGTCTCTGTATAACTCACACATCGCTGCAGCATTTTAATCTGTGATTTAAGCAAACTCAAAACCTGTAACATCCCAAAACTTTATAATTATTTTAATTTTATATTCATTTCTGTGAAGTTTAGCAATGTCAAATCAAATAAATTTCATTTACACATTGGCAAATTCTTTAATAAAATGAAAACAACACGTCCGAAGAGCTTTTCTGGATTTTATCAGGAACGCTCAAAGCCGAATATTTGAAAGCCAAGGATGTATAAAAACCGAAACAGTTAAAGAGCTATATAACCAAAAAGGAACTAAAAAATTAGCCAAGTGCATATAAGGTCAACTTTGCCTGAGGGAGTTGAAACCTTAGTTTCTTAATAATTTCATTATTTATAAACGTACAATTTTATAGTATTGTGTACACGTAATTGAACTATAGTCATGGATTTCTTAATAACATCTATGTTCTCTTTGTGCTTTAATTGGTAATTTGTTTAAATTTTTGTGTATTTTGTAGTTATTTGTGAAAAAATATAGTATTTATATGTTTAAGACTACTTAAACATGAACAACACATTTGCTGGTCAGCTAGTTTAATATTGGTATTGAATTTACATCAAATATCATTTTAAAGGTTAGATATCTGATTACATCTACAGTTAGATGCCTTTTTTCAGCGCACTTGGCAATATTCATACAAGTTTAGAATACTCACTTCTCCATTCAAGAAACAGAAAAGAAGAGATACAAGAAAACCCTGAAAAATAATCGAACATCTTTTTAGGTGTTAAAAATAACTTTCAATATAAAAGATTAAATGGAATGAAAAGAGTTGACAAACTTAAAGATTACACACATAAAGCACAAATAAATTTAATATTTCCGCTAAAGAGCTCTTTATTGTCAATGAAAATGTATGTCCATCTTAAGGGAAGCAACCCAAAATATGAATCTCTAATTACAGGGTCAATTGCGGAATTGGCAAATAGACTTATAAAATATACACTGCACATACATACTTCAAATTAATTGATCTGGCTTTTCCGCGTTTTCACTTTTCATCTTATGTAAAAATATAAAAAAAAGAAAAACATTTTGTTACTTTTGAAAATTTTCAAAATGGTTAAAATACTTAATTGTACCTGAAATGAAGAAAGACACGCTGACGCCATATCATACACATATTTGCCATGTTCGTTTCCGTCGTTTGGACGGAATGGTAAAGCAATGTACTGAATGCCTAACAAAGGTATCAAAATACAGGTTGCTTTTAGAGATTGCCTGAAAAATACAAATGTCAAGTTTAACAATCGACACGGTTTAATAAGGCTACTTTTTTGCCACTTGTTTTCGAATACTAAAAAGTATTATAAATCTAACAGATACATCCTTCATATTTTTGACGAGACATTAGTCTGTCAGAAATCAGTATTTTTACAATTTTTAATTTCTGTGTTACATGTTTGTATTAGGGTTTCATGATTTTTTGAACCGCCTCAGTGGTCTGTTGGTATCGTGTTCGCCTCGAGTGAGGGAGGTTGGTGGGTTCGAACCCAGGTCGGGTCAAACCAAAGACTTTAAAATTGGTATTTGCTGCTTCTTCGCCAAACACGCGGCATTAAGGAGTAAGAGCAAAGACTGGTCGGCTCGGAGTCAGAATAATGCGTCCGGGTAAGTTGATATGTCTTCCTGCGAACTGTTATTTTGTGAACTAGCTCGTTAAAAATCTGGCTCAGCGTGTCGGCCTAGTACAAAGCAGGGTTAATATTCATATTACATTTGACCGGTTTAGTTTTTACGCTATCATAATTTTGTATTTTAAGCTTTCCAAATTTTCACGAGTGTACCTGATCAATGTTAATCAGGAAACAGTGTGTCGTGCACTGGGATATCATACACCATAAAAACAACAATTCTTTCTTTTTCTTTTTCCTTTTTTTTTATTCTTCTACCTAAATCATGACAATATACTGGTTACCGGAATCAGTACAGATATTTAATGATTTTTTTTCAACATTTATATAAGCCTATCATGATAAAATATCAGGGGTTTGGGGTTATTTAATGTCAATTCAGTCAGAGTTCTGTATATGAACACGACGTTACATTAAACAAATTACAGTGACATGTAATACATTTTTTTATTGGTTTCATAAATCTATAATGTAAACTACAAACCTTAAAGATTGCAATGATTGCGGTCTATTAGCATTTACTTTTGAACAAAGAATGCGTATTATATTCATTAGGAAAATAACATTTATCTACAAGAAAAAAATATGAACATAATACAAATAAAGTAAATATAAATAAGAAGATGGGGTATGAGTGCAAATGAGACAACTCTCCATCCAAGTCACAATGTATAAAAAGTTAACAATTATAGGTCAAAGTAAGGCCTTCAACACGGAGCCTTGGAAACCATGTTATTATCTTGAATACAGAACATAAATAGATTAGACCTTACAAACATACAATTCACTTTACACTTCACCAAACATAGTATAAATTATATCATTCACTTCATTCCAAAATAATTATATAAATATGCATCATCAATTTTGTTTTCAAGCTAGAGGTATATGATATATGGGAATACAAAAACACGTGGACAGAAAGACCACAAAATGACATCATTTTCAAATAAAAGAGAAAATCGTTTTTGTGGGATAATCTCAGTATATAAAGAGAAAAAAAAAAAGAAAGTGCAATTGTTTTCGGGTTTTTGGTTTTTTCCTAACTCAATACTAGTGGGTCAGTTTCCAGATATAATCATATATAAAAGTCTTCACGGTATTCGTGAAAATGTTCTCACAATAAGATACAATATTCTCGCCATAAGATACATGTGCAAAGTTCTCACATCAGAAAAACTGGATTCATCCAAAGGAAAACTCGTGCACATAAGTTCCATCTTTGTATTTTTGTACTCGCACTATACCATAATATGGACGTACGAAATTTTAAATTACATTGGGGTTATATATATTTGTTACTTCTTTTTGTCGATTTTTAATACAACATTGCAATTTTATGTGATTTTATACAAGTCATAGTTACTTACTAAAAGTGACAGAGCAATCGGTCCTGAAAATGTCCATATCAAGATTGTATCATCATGCCAACAGCTATGAATATTAAATAAACGAAACACATGTATAAACGTTATGTAATATAGAAATCAAATATATTGAATCTGTATAGCGAACAAAACTACTTCACGTTGTTTATAAACCTCATGACAAGACATTTATTTAAATATCAACCAGCAAAATATTTAAGAAAAAAGGAAACAACAATCTTATAGGAACTGCATAGCCGTCCATGACCACTCAGGTTTAAGTGAGGTATGTGTTGCTCAGTATACTTTATTTCTGGTAAAAAGTAAAACAACTGTTTGTCGTATTGTCTTTTTTTTTTCCATTTAGGCAGTATTGACGGACAAATGATTTTATTGTTGTTTGGCATATACGCACATTATGATACATACGTAGATTTGCTATTGTTAAATATAAGGCAACAATAGTTTACCTTTGTTAAAATCTCATAAATCCAAGTACACTACCAAGAATTATATCACATGTTTATTGTACATTTCTACCCTCTTGTACATTAGTACTGAACGGCTACATGATAAATTGTAATGTTCTACTTTTGGTAAATTCAGTTCTGATTTTTCTCAATTGACCACTATTTCCCAGTTTTTACCAGTATTAATGCTGGCCTGGTCAATTCTAGTATTGACTGAGTTTTTGACAACAGAAGTTCTATCAATGATTTTCCTTCAGTTCAATACCAAATTATCAAATTATAAGAAAACGATTACTGAACTTGAACCACACAACAGAATTTCATGAAACTTTGTAGATAATAAGGACATACTATGTAGACTTGCATATTGACAGGAAATTATGATTCAATTTTTTTTCTTATACAATTTTTTTTTCTTACACTTATTTTATTTCTCCAATGACAATGTGGGGACGTGGGGTATGTGAGCGCGCTCACTAAGGTTCTTTAATTCTGAAACCAGTTGTTGGCATGATACTTGTTATGATCTTTTCTTGTAGAATTTATGATGGCATGATACTAAGACCCCAACGGGAGGGATTGTGGTTGATTTTCACATGACGAAGAAATAATCTTTCAATCAGTTTAATTGCAGTCTGGAGCTTGCATGTCAGTAACTGCTTGTAGTCCTCTGTTAATTTGTGTTTATCATTGCCATTTTGCTTAGTTTTCTTCTGTTACCTATTATAACACATGACTCTTACTTCTTTTAAACTGAGTGTTACTGTGCGATTTGCTGTGTTTGTTTATTCAACATTGGCTAGAGTAAGAGTAAAAGGGGGAGGGTTGAGATCTCACAAAACATGCTTAACTTAATTTTGCACCTGTCCTAAGTCATGAACCTCTAGCCTTTGCAAGTCTTGTGTGTTTTTTTTTTTTGTTCATTTGTATGTTTTGGAGTTTAGTGTGGCGTCCATTTCGCTATAATAGTATACATTATTGTTCAGGACCAGACGAAGCCCGCGACTGAGTGTGGGATTTTCTCAGTGCGTTAACCCCTCGGTGGCATTGGGCTATTTTTTGGGCTTAATCTCGCTGAAACTCTAATGTAATGTGTAATTTCAAAAATCCTACAGATGCTATTTTATTTTGCAACATCAAGGAGTATTTACTCAAATTCTTTAAACCACACTCAATTCATAAGCATGGGTATATAAGTAACTGAAATAACAAAATAGTACTTAATTTCCACATTTTAATGGTCCATCTAGTGGATAGTTGTCTTATTGGCAATCATACAACATCTCCTTAATTTTATTTATCATTATGGAATATCAAACTAACAAAAAAAGACTTCACAGAAAAAGTGACTTCAACAAGATGAAATATCAATAAGGAACAGCAATCAAAAGTTAGTGTTGAATCACTACTGAAATAAATCAGTCTAGAAACAGAACTGAAAAAATCAGTACTGAAACATTCCTGAAAAAACTACTGTTACAGAACTAAAAAATTCAGTACAATTACTGTACTGAAAAACTCCGTACTGCTACAGAACTGAAGAAATCAGTACTGTTACAGTTCAGCAAAAATCAGTACTGTTACAGTAAAGCAAAAATCATTACTGTTACAGTACAGTAGAAATCAGTACTATTACAATACTAAAGAAATCAGTACTGTTACAGTACTGAAAAAAAACAGTACTGAATTTACCAAAAGTAGAACATTACAATTGTATCATGTAGCCGTTCAGTAATGATTTACAAGAGAGTAGAAATGTACAATAACCATGTGATATAATTCTTGGTAGTGTAAGAATAGATAAATAAAGATAAGTAAACAAAACCTGAGGGAATCGCATGAATTCTAAAAGGAGCGAGACCGGGTGTATCGACAGGGTTAGCGTCTCCTGCAACGCATGCATCACTCACCATATAAAAATAAAGAGATGTGGTAAATTGTCAATGAGACAAGTATCCATCAAAGCTCAAATCTAGTGCATGAAAGCAATCATAGGCAACCGTAAGGCCTTCAACAAGGTGAAAAACCCAAAACGTATAGTCGGCTAAAAAAGGCCCCGACATAAAATATGAAACAATTCAATTGAGAAAACTAACGGTCTTATTTATAACAATACAGTTTACGAAAAACATAAATCACATACATGAACCAAGGAAAACAACTGAACTACAGGCTCCTGACTTGAGACAGGCACATAAATAATGTGGCTGGGTTAAACATGTTTGCTGGCGCCAAACATTCCCCCTAACCTTGGACAGTGGTGCAACAATGTGTTATCAACAATATGTTATAAACAATGAGATTATACTCTTGAAATAAAGATTATTTATTTATTTATTTATTTATTTATTTATTTATTTATTTATTTATTTTTATTTTTTTTTTTTTTTTTATTTATTTATTTTATACACGATTAGAACACTGAAACATATTTAAGAACAAACTATAAAAATCTGAGCACACATGCACACAATCGGTAAATGTATTGGCCAAAAGAATAATTGATACCAATTGGAATACCGTCTGAAGAAATATGAATCCACCAAACTAAACAAATTTGTTATCGTTCAAAATATTCAGCATTTTTATGATATTATCTTCGGTGTATTTGTTGTTGGAATTTTCAGGACTTAAAACAATGATTTTGTATCTACGATTCCCATTTCTGTGATAAAGTCTCTGTTTAATTAAAATAGTTTGTCGATCTTTTAATTGTGTATGTGGGAAAAGTTCTGATTATACTGCAAACTTGTACACTGAGACTGTGAAAGAGGTGATATATACTTAGGGAACTTTTAATCTCATAAGTCGAGAGAATATGACAATGCCATGGCAAAAACCGAAAGATGACGAAACACAAACAAGTCCACAACACATAGAAAATTAAAGACTAAGAATCCACATCTGATTGACACCACTGATTTTACCTGATCACAATATTTCTTAATGTGTCATCCCTTACTGTAGAAAGAATAAAAGTATGAACTTCAGAAAATTGTGATGTCGAACATCTAGAGGATACTGCTATATATCGTTCTTTATAACGATTTTGTCAAATTAAGGTATCCAGAAAAAGGGAGATTTTCAGTAATACCAATGGAGAGAAGGACGGATTTATGGTTTTCTTAAATCTATTCTTGCGTCAATAATGCAGGGATAGATGTTGGATTCCAAGATATGCTTCGAATTTTAAGTTTGTTAGACATTCCAAATAAGGATGCGCTCATTTTGTTTCAGCCATTGTCAGCTGGAACAACATATTTTTTCCTGTAGAGAGGATAAAGCATTCACGACTTTGGGCTATTTTTTATGGGTTAGAAACCTACTTTCCTCAACTAAACCAATTAGCAACCTGGATACTTTTGTTTTCAGTTGATTGGCTGAAAAATTCGATACATCAGGCCTTTCGTTAACTCTCTGAGTTGTTCATTATTTACGATACCCAGTGTTCCAGTTGTAATAATATAACATAAACGGTACCAATTTTAGTGCACCAGATGCGCATTTCGATAATTTTAAAATGTCTCTTCAGTGATGCTCTAGGCCAAAATAATAGAATATACAAAATCTAATGCAAATGTTGAAGAGTGGATCAAACCAAAAAGGACCTAAAGTATAGCCAAATCCGGAATAGGAATAAGTCAGAGCTATACATGAGGGAGATATATTCCTTTATTTAAAATAATTTAATAAATTGTATAACAGCAAAATTGTAATCAAACAATATCCGTATTATAACATTGACCAGCGGGACTATACTTGTATGGGGTTAATGAACAAGAGCAATCGGTAGGTTTGGATTTTAATTCTTTCGGCCGAAAGGTCTCTAGCACCCTCTTGTGGTAATCAACTTTAGATGCAATGGATATGGAGTAGGTATATGAGACAAGAGTAGTATCATCTTTGAAGTAATCAGGTATTTTTGTGTTCTTTTACAGATTTCTAGTGGGAAAAATTACTAATATTGATAGCTACTAAATCTTTATTTACAAATTCCACTTAAAAAAACTTTTTCATCATTTTTGAAAGTAGTTGATGTGGGTTTGAACTGCCAGGCATAATCAGAATTTATAGAAAAAATTTAGAAAACATCATACATGTATACGACAGACAAGAAAACATACTCATTTTTTATTTGCCAATTACGGTTCCCGGAATGAGCAGAATAATTACAATCATAATTTTCAAACATAATATAAAATAATAATAATAGATTGAACAAACTTAATTATATTTATTACTTCTTTTTTGTCGATTTTTAATACAACATTGCAATTTTTTGAAGTCATAGTTACTTACTAAAAGTGACAGAGCAATCGGTCCTGAAAATTAGTTTTGATTTCCTTGATTAGCATCATATATAAACAAACCTATTATTAACATCTTCGTTTGTTGAACGTAACACTGTATAAACAGCAGAAGGTACGACTGGGATGCCTGTGAAATACAAAAATGTGATAAACAATCATTTATTTCAGCAACAAGTCGTTTCTTTATAGAAATAAATGAGTAGTGATATACTTATGCGATATCTGTGTTCTATGCATGAATAGGGATAAAAAAAAGAGAGATATGGTATAAGTTAATGAGACAGCAACTAATAACATCTAGAGGTCAACATACAGATATCTAGAGGTCAACATACATATATCTAGAGGTCCACATACAGATATCTAGAGGTCCACATACAGATATCTAGAGGTCAACATTCAGATATCCAAATAAAACACGAACTTCAAGAACATTGCAATCTAAAAATTCAGAAAAGTTGTGCCAAAACAGGAAACTGTTGTAACTATTGTTCTTTTGCGTCTAAATAGTTGACATTTTGATATGCACCATAACACACGTTCAGGGCCCTTAATTAGACCAATAAATATTCTTATTCTATATTCATACAGGAATAACATTTGCATTTCGTGAATAATTACCATTTCCGTGAAAAATGTCACTACGTCGGAATATAGAAATAAAATTATATGGCATTTTATTACTTGAAGTTGACAAAACTGTTTTCCTGTAATGCAGATCTATGAAATGTTACTGGATAGTCATTTAATTTCAAATGTCTTCTTACCGCTTTGGCATTTCAATTTTAGTGTCCTTGTATTAAAACTTTATACATTTATTGACTTCCTTTCGCATAAAAATTGAGCTGTTATTTTACGCTTTCACTTTTTCATGATAGAAATGCAATAACTTGTGAGGCCATTTGATTCATTGCGATATTAGAGTATTGTAATTATAGTGAAGTTTAATGTTTATAGTTAACAAACATGTTTACATAGTTCACTAGCAGTAAGAAGATACGTCATCATTACGTAAGCATCATGTCAGATCATTTTGTAGACACGGAAATAGCTTTCTGAAATGACGAAAACGCGTTTTTAACAATTTACTGGTGGTTTTCAATATCAAAGTGGTGTTTTTTCTAAAAAAAATACGCATGATCTTACAGTTCTAGTAAAAGAAGTTGGTTTAATGCTTTGTTTTTTATACAAATAAGTCATTTTGACCTACAGTGACTAATTAAAAAACATACTTCTACTTAAAATGTACAAGTCAAGTTAATAATGATTTTCCTATATGTCGAATTATAACTATAACAAATATTTTATATATTTCAGCAAATGTCTCAAGCATCAGAGCGCATGATGTGAATACAACGCCTGGATCATTCTACAAAGAAATTTTAACGAGTAGTAAAGATTTTTCAGTATAAAAGAACACGAATCTATAGTTGTAGACATTTACTACTTGACAGATGATGTCAATTTCAGAGAACTTATTTTTCCAAATAAGAGCGTTTTTACAAGGTATCATGCTTTTAACATCCTTTTTAATGAAACAAAGTTGGATTAGTTCTTTCATTATGTCTTCAAATAGTCTTTCAAGTTTAGGATAAACAATAATTGTGTAAAGGACGAAGTATAGTCAAATGTTTTACTATTGAACAAAAAGACCGAATAAGATTATAGGTACTCTAACAGATTCTTTACCAAACGATGGGACCATAAGGCAGTAATTTCCGACAATGTTTTAACATTAGGCCTATCGAACTGAATTACTGCGTTTGTGCAATTATGTAACATTTGGATAAAAAGATTGAGTTGATGAACATGAGACAGAAAACCCCTAAAACAATCAGATATAGCCATAAACCAGCGAGTTCGTTACGGTTCTTTATTTTGATGGATGCTGGAAATTCAACATTGAACTTCATAGCTCTTCCTTATCTGTAGCACCTCTACCAACCCCCTTTACTCTTTTACAGCATCATTGACTGTAGAAGTCACGTATCTTTGCAAAGCTTTGAAAGTAAAACTTATCAATGACAAAAATGGTTGTACTGGGCAATGTAAATGGGATGTCTGCAAACATTTTGAATAAACACTATGACTGAATTGAAATATGATGAATCAGGTGTGTAACAATGAGTAGTTGCCTCATGAACACAAACTGGAAAAAATGAGGTCCTTTTTGTAAACCTGAAGATCTATACACCAAAAAAATCAAGCAAGAAAGGTATATTGTATAGATATACATGGAACAAAAGTTCCATAAAAATGATTGGTGATAAGCAATAAACCAAAGACATAGCTCGTGAATTGCGGTTTTTCATCTTATTTTGCAAGAATTTCTGCAACGATGAACTTTGAGGTTTAGTAAGTCAAGGTGTACAACATTCGTAACAAACTGTTTGTTTTTGTTTACTGTATGTCAGACTACGATGCTAACCTCAAAACACTTTCGATATATTCAATAACAGTTTTTACTACTGTTGCTGTCAGACCTTTCAAATGACAATGGAATAGGAAATTATGCAGTCACTTTAATTATAAAAGTGCCAAATTGAAAAGATATAAATGTTAAGAATTAATTGTAATTTGTTATAAATCTCAGTTGAATTACCGATTTTGTCCTATTGTATATTAAGATATTTTAACTGAGTGTTGGTCGCATGGCGGGTGTTGAATGCATAACATGCGCCGCTTAACTTTTCGACGCACCAAGTCTCTTTGGAATTTATGCGATTCCCTAAAGTTTTGTTTTGTGCCTTGATATGTACGCTTTGGATGTTTTTATGAGATTTGAACATAAGAAACAACTGTTGCGTCTAATTCAAAAGTACTTACCCCATCCAACTACGTAACATATTTTTAGCAATGTCTTCTCGTTTGTAAAAGTCAGTACAAGTACAGTATGAAGATAAAATCCTTCGCAAAACATCCAAGCATAGTTACAAACTGTTACATATTGTGAAAGTACATGCAGTATTCGGCACCATACCTTGTAAAATATAAGGCAAATAACAGAAAAATATTTTTAAAATTTCTTAATATAAAAATAAGGAGATGTGGTATGATTGCCAATTAGACAACTATACAGCAAAGTTCAAATGAAGTGGATGTAAGAAATTATAGCCAACCGTACGGCCTTCAACAATGAGAAAACCCCATACCGTATAGTCGGCTATAAAATGCCCCCAACATGAAAAATATGAAACAATTTAAATGAGAAAACTAACAGTCTAATTTATAACAAAACAAATTTTCATTTCAAAATTGACATGTGACCGATGAAAAGACTAGACTGTAAGTACAGAATATGTAACAAGATATCAGTATAAGTCGGATTTTCTCAGCAGAGTGTATTATAAATTACAGTACATTTCTATTAAATGTCTATCAATGTATTTTATTTATCGCAGTGAAAAATTTCTTTTTATGTTTCCTTATTTCTCAATAGTTTTTATAAAGGGTACATATTCCTTACAAGAAAGCATCTTCATATAGTTTTTGGAAACGTTATCTATCAAATCAGTTTCTGTCTGTCTGACGTATACACTACATCTCGTTTTATTCGAGCGCTTAACATTTGCGCGAATTAGGGGATTTAGTTTTTTGTGACGTTTGCGCGCTGCTTTTGATTACATTTTTGCGCATTCATTTTACAGGTAGCACAGGTAAATATAAAGATAAACCAAAATAAATATGTCGATAGTTATTAATTTTGAACATATTTATAATTTTAGATTATATATTTTTCATATTGAATTTCTACAAATGATCCGGAATCATTCCATGCTCACTACAATGAAAAATTTTATTCAGAAATGATGTATGTTTGTGTTTCTTCACAGTTAAAGTTTACACTAGCAGTTGTACGCAGAAGTGAAAAATAAAAACAGAGTATCTGATAGAGCAATTCCAAAAATATAAGAAAGCAGAAGTTGATCGAATTCGTTTTTCTTGAAGCAGTGGACTTCAAATATTCAACATGTACCGACATGTAAAATCGGTACTTTTACTCTTCAGATTTGCATTCCCAGGACTTGGTGCCGTTGTGCATATCAAAACTGACTTGTCCTGCCACTTCCACCTTCTCGTAAGTGTGCATGGCACTTATAAGTAAACAAATAAATGAATAAGTATAATTTGCCTGTGTTAACCTAAATCTACATGTGTTTACCCTTAAAAGGAATTTTTACGCACAAATTTAATGGTAATGCGCGCAAATATGATGCACCGTTTTATTCATATGTTATACGTGCTCTTAAAAATGATGATAGACTGTTAAATCAAAAATACTAATTATACTCGAGGAGCTACTAGTATATGAGCAGAAGGAGCATAAAAAGAAAAGCAAAATTCAACTTTGCCTATAAGAGAGTTTTAGCCTTTGTCTCTAATAATTTCTGAATTTATCAATAGAGAATTAAAGAAAGGTATGTTATTCTAAAAAAAAAAGTAAGAAGATACAATAATCTAATAATCGAAGAAGACAGATAACACCATAACCAAAAAACAACAGAAAAAAAATGTCAAACAACAGTTTACAGACCATCAGAGTAAAAACATTGAACACTATTCCAATTATAATTCACTTAATTTTCTTTCTCGACAACATTCACACACAACACATGAAGAAATATAAAGCACACTCACCGGGTTATCTGCGACGACATGAGGATCAAATGAAGTACTAGCGTAGTATGTTATCCAAAATACAGCTGTTAGAATATACGATACAAATAGATGTTTGTGTATAGTTATTCGTGTGCATTTCAACTGTCTGAAAATACAGAAAAAATAAAAAAAACTGATTGAGTGTAAAGATGAATAAATTACTCTATAGGAAAAATTATTGGATTACCAAACGTGGCTTATTTTGATAAACTGTCAGAATGTCTTGCATTATTAAGAACGAATTACATTACAGATTACTGTTATTATAATAGGAGTTTCCGATTGCAAGTTATCCTATATTTAAACTAGTATTCCTTGTATTGACTATTAAATTTGTTCAATCAGTACTACTTGTATAGTAAACAGAAAGTCAGTCACTGGAATTGGTTAAGGATATTTAAGATTGAAAAAATTGCTTTGGACTGATCTTTAAAGCTTGTCGAACAATAAACTTAGCACTGAGTTGTAAATCGCGAGAATGTACCATAGCGGACAGGGTAAGGCTTAATTTTTTTGCTTGAAATACATATTATTGATAAAATACGCCAAAGCTCATCTGCGAGTTATAATAATCTTGAATTGCAAAGATTTAAACTGGTTAAATTTCTGAATAATCTGGTGATATTTGTATAAATATTGTAGGATAGATTATATGAGTCGACTTTAATATGTGTAATTTACCAAAAAAACATACTGTATTTTTTATAGTTCTCAATGATGAAAATGAACGACATTGATCAATTTTTGTATTCCTAATTGCAAATAATGATTTATATTCCCATTTATATAGCCCCTTCTGAGCTTCTGAAAATTTGATGCATTATATATATAATCTGACACATGAGAGAAAAATAAATTATTTTATCTCATTAAAGGAGGAATTATGATAAGAGCCGTTATTTTGATTAACAATCAAATTGTAATTTAATTCCAATCTGCTAATTTTATTGATAAATGAACAGGTAAATACAATGTAGACATATTAGTGCAGAAAGGTCATTTGTGTTTAAATTTACGCACTTAACCTATAATAGCCATTTCATGTAAAGTTTTTGGTCAAAATATATATATTCTTAGCAAAAGAGATATTTTACACTCAACCTATTTGTAAAATACATTTTGTATCAAAATAATTTGCAGTTACAGCTGTTGCTTAAATCTATAAAAAGTAATGGCAAGATCTCAAAATTAGGCTAGTTTTGTTTATTTTTATGTTTTGCACTAAATATAAGAAGTTTTAAGCCCTAATGCCAATTTGTGAATTTAAATTAAAGATATAAATACCGACGTCTTACAAAATATCCAAAGGATGAAACATGAATTTATTACAGCACTTTTTGATTTTCGAATTCAAGGGGTTAAAAAATGGCCTTATCATACCTTTTTCTTTTATTTCAGTGACAGGATCGCTGAAGAAAAAACATATTTTATACACAGATAATAAGATAGTTGATACAAAGTGGTTTTAGCCTTAACATGCAAAACTATACAGCAAGTAATGGGTATCCCCACGGACACGAGGGAAAACAATCAAAGCACAAAAAACAATGTTCAAGAAAACAGGAAAGATATTGACATTGATTATCTGTGTATAACTGGTATATGTGCAGGCTTGAAGAAACGTAATATTTTTAAATTCAGTACTATACTATGACGGTACAATACGAATCGCCCGAATGCACCCAGACTCGAATGGAACTCAAACTCTACCTGTAAATCTTCTATTCCCAAAATATCAGTTGCAGATGTGCAAGCATTACAAAACTAAGTTTGGACGAGTACAATGTTCATGATATTTTTTTAATTCAATAGCCGTAGACCTCCAACGTATCAAATATCATGTTAATATTTGCAGGCATAACGAAAAAAACGTATAAAGTACTGACTACTTTTTGATTTCCGAACTTGATTGTTGAAGATTATTGATACATTTTGTAAGTTCAAATGTACATATACATGTAAATGGTAACGCTTTATTATATAGATGAAAATCCATGACCTTAGCAGGAAAACTAATTTCTTCCGTGGTATCTGTTACTTACCTGAAATAAGCTAATATTAACAAGGCTACAATCAAAACCACAATGGACACACCATATCCACTGAAGTAAGCATATAACACATTATTGGCTCTCTGAAAAAAAGAACGAAATTAAATCGAGTGACACAAGAAAGGTATTTGAATATTATCAACGATGAAAAAATCCATCAACAATGAACTTTCTATTTAGTGAAACATTCGTTAGTATCAGAACACAGAGAGCAGCAAATCCGTTAACAATGGAATATTTATTTGTTAAAACATTTGTCAGTATCAGAACACAGAGAGAAGCAAATCCGTTAACAATGGAATATCTATTTGTTAAAACATTTGTCAGTATCAGAACACAGAGAGCAGCAAATCCGTTAACAATGGAATATCTATTTGTTAAAACATTTGTCAGTATCAGAACACAGAGAGCAGCAAATCCGTTAACAATGGAATGTCTATTTAGTAAAACATTTGTCAATATCAGAGATCAGAGATCTATAGTCAGTGCATGTTATATAATATTGTCATAGCAGATAGAACTTATCTATGGTATATGTAAAATTATGCTATAAATAGTCAGATGTGGATTGTCTGCTGCGTATCATCAATATACCCGTAGTCATCAGCATAAAAACAACTACAGTAAACTAAAGTACATGTACTTCATAATTATCAGAATAAACAGTCATTGTGGCTTGCTTACAGTTTTTACTTTATTTGAAAAACTGGTGTGTCTTGTACATATCTATAATGCATACCTGTACTTTCATAGTATCAGAGCATGGAGCGTAGTTTGTCCATGACCTTTGAGTATTAGGATGTTTATACCATGTACCATCTGTATTACATTCCTTAAACGGTTGTCCTTCAATAAACAAACATGCAACATGTAGGCGAAGTGTTTGTTGAATAAACTGCGCAAATAAGATTGACATATTGCAAAAGAAGAGATTTTTATAAGTTTTGTTAATATTATTATTATTATTCATTAATCATTTATTTAAATATTTTGTTTGTTTGCTGGTTTACTGGTTTCTGTTCTCTTTAATTTTTTTTTACTTTTTTTGCGGGGGGGCGGGGGGATTTTTTTTCTAATAAAACATTTTCTATAGACTTGTTATCAACTTTTTAAACATACAATGTGTGTGTCATCCATTGGTGGTGGAGGAAGCCTGATTTCCGGATGTAACCACCGACATTCGACAAGAAAACTGGCAATTCATGTCAATTGTCGAATGCACCTGCCACGTGCGGGTTCAAACTCATAACCTCAGTGTTGACAGGCTAGTAATAACTGTAGATGGACTTGGCCACCGAGGCCCCACATTTGTGAATGATCAACCGTTCCCTGGAACAGTCATGTAACAACACAACATAGGAACAAACTGAAATACCGGTTAATACGTTGGCTTTCTTTTATCTTATTACTGGTCCTTGATATTGAAAATGTTGAGACAATAATGAATATTATCATTTTTGATTTGTCTATTAAACCAGTGTGTCACAATCGGGACACAGACGAGAACCGAATTATAGCTTCGACATGTGGACCAGATTCGTGGTCATCTGTGATATAGATATTCCATGACGGTTATCCAATAGATATAAGAAGATGTAATATGAGTGCCAATGAGACAACTCTCCATCCAAGTCACAATTTATAAAAGTAAACCATTATAGGTCAAAGTACGGCCTACAACACAGAGCCTTGGCTCACACCGAACAGCAAGCTACTTTCGAATATTTTACTTTCGAATATTTCAACTTTACAGTTAGGAAACAATAGTGTTTATTGACTACTGAAAACTCTTTAATACCAACCCTTTGAAGTGTAACAACTATTTTAACTATAGTATAAACAGCACAAACATTAGCATAGTAACGTATTATAGTTCTTAATCGACATAATTGGGGGGAATCGTCATAAAACCGATTTTTTTCCAGTTTTATTCTGTTGTTAAGTTGCTGGTTCGTTGATGTAAAAATGTATTTCCAACATTTACTCTTATATATTTCTGTAAATAGATCACCTTTCTTTTTTTTTTAAAGTTTTAAGGTCTTAATAATAAAAAAAAAAGATAGGCTCAAATGGTCCAAATAACATAATTTGAAGTTTTATTAAGACTTAGTATGAGGAACGTTCAATTTGTTCTGAATCTAGATTCAATATAAATCATAATGAAAAATGTTGAGAATGTACTAGTTGGTTAATGTTAGTCGGTATTTCTTAAATCAGCTTGAATTATTATTGCAATTAACTTTTTGCACTCAACCCTTTGAAAAACCAGAAATTTTGTATTTTCTGCTTCGCATTACGATGCGATGCTATTAGTTTCAATCCATATAAACGCCATCTTGAAATCATTACTAAACAACAGTTAGTTCTGATTGGTATGTGTGGCTAAGATTCTATTGGCTTGAGTGAGTTATGAAATGAGGATCATGTCAGGTAGGGGAGGGGAAATTGTATAAGATGGTCTGACAGTATGTGTATTCGAGACCAGATCGATGAATATGTTGCGGTAGGATCACATATTGTTGGATAATACCTGGAAGTCAAAATTGATACATTTATTATTACGCATTGCATATGTTTTAAACTGTTTATAAGACGATTAGTTTTGTCCCCAACAATTCCTATGTACATGTATGATGTGTATGGTATTAATATCATCACGTATTACATATAATATATCGTAATGATGATCGCTCTGTTCACTTATGCGTTTACTCGATGCTGACCGATGTGAAATTATTAGGTAGCTATTTGTAAAAATAAAGTAATTTGTTAAACTATCAAATTATACAATTTAGAAAGTATGGGTCTAAAACAGTACTTCGGTGCAACCAACACACAACATTGTAAGTGTAACCATCGGAACATGCTAAATTTAAACATCAATTTTTGGGTTACTCTCGATGTGTTTTAAGGTGATGATGATATCGAAAATCGGTTACAATTTACTTGTATCTGACAGATATTATAATTAAACCCATCATTCAGGGAGTAAAAAAATCAGTAAAACTTAACGGGTATCGCGTGTTAGTCTAACCATTGAGATCCGAATTAACCTCCTTCGTCTAATGAGTAATTTGTTAGTTTTAAATACGTTTTTGGAAAGATTAAACTTGTATTCATTTTAGAACATACATGTCTATTAGTGTTACTGGAGGTATATAAAGATATCTGACATACATGACCAAATATTAGTGGTACTAGAGGTAAATAAAGATATCTGACATACATGACCAAATATTAGTGGTACTAGATGTAAATAAAGATATCTAACATACATGATCAAATATTAGTGGTACTAGAGGTAAATAAAGATATCTGACATACATGACCAAATATTAGTGGTACTAGAGGTAAATAAAGATATCTGACATACATGACCAAATATTAGTGGTACTAGAGGTAAATAAAAAAGATATCCGACATACATGACCAGTATTAGTAACTAAAGATATCCGACAACATGACCAAATATTAGTGGTACTAGAGATAAATAAAAATATTTGACATACATGACCAAATATTAGTGGTACTAGAGATAAATAAAGATATTTGACATACATGACCAAATATTAGTGGTACTCAAGGTAAATAAAGATATCCGACAACATGACCAAAAATTAGTGGTACTAGAGATGAATAAAGATATCCGACAAAACGACCAAATATTAGTGGTACTTGTTGTAAATAAACATATCTGACATACATGACTAAATATTAGTGGTACTAGATGTAAATAAAGATATCTGACATACATGACCAAATGTTAGTGGTACTGGAAGGAAATTAATATATCTGACATAAATGAACATGGTTTAATTATTATGTTCCCGGTGTGATATTAGATAATGCAATCATTTGACAGATCATGCTATATCAAAACTATCAATCCATCATTCCGTATATAAGATGTAACAGTTTTATTTATTTTCTTCTTCCATTTGGGATTTTATTTGCATTTTAATTGCAAAACAGTGTTTGATTGTGCATTTGGGAACTCATTTGAAACAATTGATATGAGAAAGGAAACAAAATATTACCAATGACAAATGCCCTTGGGATACAATTAGATATGTCCTGACTCTTACATTCATTTGTGATTTAACTAAGACATCTTAATGATAATAACGACTCGAATGTTCCTAAGATCTTATGCCTGGGGAGTTAATGATACTGATTTCGATCTTACGATAGACTGCTGGAAGTAACTTGTAGTCGTTTTTCTTATGTCCAATGTCAAATAGTTCAGCCACATTAAGAAAGATAACATATTCAACATAAATCATGTTAGAAGGTTTTGGCGACTCGGTGGGTCGAAAGGGACAAATGAAAAAAAGAGAAAGGTAATAGGCACTTTGTGACTACAGGATAGAAGAATTAATTAATGTCGATCGGACGTAAATGCATGTACAAAACAGTCAAACAGGCAATATATGATCTCTAATTGGTATCCCTACTAGACTGTAGAAGTCCGAGTGACCGTTATTCTATACTCTATACGTAATCCTGGAATGTGTATGTTGTATGCGAAGGTTGTTGAAAGACCATTGCTTGCCATTATTATTTTCCCTTTTCCTTAAAAAAATGCATACGGAAGGCGTCTTATTATTTTCTTATTTTCATTTATGATATTTTCCGTAGTTACAAAATTTTTCTAACTTTAAAGCATAACCTCATTCTTTTTCTTAATCTTGCCATGATGATTCATGATTTTTGTACAATGATTATAGAAATAATTGTTTCAGTGGCCCGATTGAATTTTTTTTTATGGAGGAGATATACAAAAGATAATTCACAGTAGCACAATTTGATTCGCTAAGCTTAATCAGTAGCCGATCCAGGAACTAACGAATAGAGAGAGAGAGAGGTGGTCACATGTGAAAAGGGTGAAAGGACAGATTATTTTGTACTAGTTTTTGCGCGATTTAAAAAAAAAATCGAAGAATTTGAACTTGTGAATCCTGGACCGTTACTTTAACATGTATATTTTTGTTTATTTATCAAATCTTTGCGCATTTAATTCTATGAAGAAAAGTCATAAGATAAAACAATTACAGTTACTGCACATTCCTTTCTGCCTGTATTGTAATAGTGTACAGGAATTGGCGTAAATAATAGCATCTGACAACAAAATATCTAAAATGGTTGTAGAATTCTGTGCTCAATATAAAATGACTTTTTCCATTCGGAATTTTTGTTGTTTTCCCGTAAAAATAAAATTGCTAGTATCATAGTGTTTTTAATATTCATCATTTATGTTTTCGTAAAATATTTTCAACAAAATGACGTAATAAATACGTTGCAAAACTTATTCAGTCGGAGAAAAATATGTTGGTTTGATGCCAAATAGAGAACGGTTTTCGTGAATTCCCAGAAAGTAACAAATGTATCTAATCAATATCCAATTATTGGGTTTGTTTTCATTTTATATCACTCAAGAAACAATCTTCAAATAAATGTCAAATTTCATACTTGATTTTTGTGTATTCATCTTAAAATCAAATTAAGTACAGCTATATCTGGTTTAATAACACTTTACAACGATAACTAAAATAGTATAATTGTTTGCTGTGTGATGTAATCTTTCAAAAAGATTTATCAAATATTTACTTGGTCCTTCTTTTAAATGTTTTGCATTCAGTATTGAATTAAAATTGTGTTTGCTAAAGACATGCTGAAGTAAAAAAAAACATTTTGTAATGCTTAAAACATCACTCGGAGAAAGAAATTGTAAACATATAAATTATTTCCGAGCAATAAAACTCGACTTGTAGAAAATTATTTCTATTAAACCAGATACAGTATTTAAACCATGTGGGGAGGACATTTTCTCCATTATTTTGTATTGCTGGAATTTGATCAAACAGAATAGAAACTCTTTTGGGTCGACGTTTGTTCCAACTTAGCTAGACACTATATGATACATTTATTATGATTTAATCAGAAAAAAACATTCGTCTCTTTGTTAAAAGAATAAGACTAATATAGACTTACACATGCAGGAAAATTACAACATATGGGTATTATTTTAGTTATATAAAGTATCGTATTCCGTCAATTAAAATTTAAAATTGCTAGTATAAGGCCAATCACGACTTATCATGCCACTTACAGTAAATTGGAATTTGTTCATCATATATCAAGATCTGCTATTTTACACGTATTGCGTCCTCCTGGTTTATTATTTAGACTTGGTACGATCTTCCACTAAACTATTCCCTGTTACGTATTACTGTTGTTTCAAATTACCTGGTTGTTGGCCAAATTTCTCCACCATAAACAACGGACAGTATCCATAGGTCTTTGTCCCTGCTTTGGTATAGTTCCAACAAGTGTATCCATCAAATGTACCATTGCAGTATAATTGTTCTGAAAATAAAAGTAACTTATTCAGCAAACGCAGACTTCTGTATCTATTGGCTTAGAATATACATTGTAATTTGGCATACACATTGTAAATTTTTTCTATCTTACCTCCTATAGATTTATAGGGATATGATTGGTTAAAGGACTACACGTGGTGACTATGTATATTTGATATAGGGTGTCCTAAAAAAATATAGGGTTAGTTACCATACATGGTTAGTTACCATATGGGGTTAGTAAAGAGTTACTTCCCTTTCAAAACAAAAAAGATGGCACGACCCTTTATAAAAACAACACGGTGTTGAGGAAAAATCTGAAAGGTTTCAACAGACGAAGAAATTGATGATGAAAGATTGAAATAAATTCATAAAACATAATTAAAGCTAACAAATTGTTATTGTTGGCATTAAGGAGTCACTTCCCTTTCAAAACAAAAAAGAAATCTGAAAGGTTTCATCAGACGAAGAAATTGATACATATAATGAACGATTGAAATAAATTCATTAAAAAAACATATAGAAAGCTAAAAAGTTGTTATTGTGGGCATTTCTTTTCTGTATAGACATATGGAAGTAGGATCTTAATACTAAGTATTGAAGACTTTAAAATCACTTTGATAGGTCGCTAGTCAAAATACCACATGTGAAGATAGTCTCTCACCCCATATGGAATTTACTGACCCCATATATATCGTATTAGGTCACTAACACACCATGTAACTAATAATATATTACCTTTTTATTCAGTTACGTTTGTTTAATATTTTCTTTTCCTGATATTTCACATTTATTCATTCATATCTTTATTATTGTTTTTGTCTACAGCACATGTACTTACTTTTTCTATAAATGACATTTACAAAAGAACTTTTACAAACTCCTATGATATCGAGGGCAAACAAAAACAAAAAGCCGGAGAAAGATTGAAAACACCATTACTGAAAGAAAAAAAAACCAATATACAGTAGCCCACAAAACATTACCAGAAAACGAAACATTGAACAACTCCGCCCGTTAGTAAACATTCAGGTGCTATTGGGACAGCAGATACTGGTAACCGACACCCGTCGCGTTCTAAAATGTAACACTTCGACTTCGACATAGTGATAGTCGGTGTAAAGGCTTCACACCATAACAGATTGTTATATATTTCTCGTCAGAACCTAAGACACTACCAATTTCCTAAACCATTAGTACATGTAAATTCTCTTAGCCTAAAAGATGGAATCATTTTCTGAAAGTCATCACTGGGACTATAGATAATCTGAATACTTATACACTGTTTTGACCTTATCGTCAATACTTTTCATCAGTGCTCTCTTAATATATATATATAATACTTTGCTTTAGCGATCTTGATGACAAGTTAAGTATAGCAATTGTTAACGCTTTTTCGGTTGTCTCAATGTTAGTTCTATCAAATGTTCTTATCTTTTCTTTTGTCTTATTTTTTTGTATTTACTTAATTATTCATGAGTCAATTCTGAATACCAACAATTGTAATATATAATTTAATTTTTCTTTAATTTTGTTTGCATCCTACATAAAAAGCACGTACATATATTAATATCTGATAAATGATACTTCGTTTTTCTATGTATTACACCAGCAGGTTTATTGCTGGAAAAAAATGCCAATAATAATTAACACCCATCTCTAACCAGTTAGACTCAGACTTTCCGAAACGGAGATTCAGACTTACTGCAACTGATGATGTAATCATGTAAATGGACATTAACACATTAATGGGTAAAAAAAAACATTTATCAATACAAACTACTTCAGTTCTGGCCGATTCTGACATCAGCTGGATAAATTGGTAATAGATAGCTTTAATCGAGTCTTTTATCGTTCAAACTGTTGACGTTTATTAATTTAAAAAAAAATCGGCAATTGTACTTTTATGTTTTAGTACGTAAGTATATGTTCCGTATTGGTAGTGGAAACCATTATAATGAATTGATGACATTGTCAAGTTAAAAACAAAAATTGTACGTTTTATAAAGAGAAATGCTGGTATTAAGATATAATTCTTGGTCTGTAGTGATAATATGCTTCGTACAAATCACTACTACTTGACAAATTTATACATCATCAGTTAATTTACAAGCAAGGAAATTCCGATGAAAGACATAATTAAATTTCCAGGACTTATTGCTTCAGGTTATGTCTTTGAAGGCGTCCTGTGTTGTGTTTATTGTCACATCTCATTTACACTGCCTGTAACCGAGTACGACAGAAAGTGATTTTCCCCCTAGTGTACTAATTTTTAATTAAAGAGAATCTGAGTCAATAATTATGCAACCTTCCTTTTCATTTATACATTCTTATCATTGACCTCCCATGTGCAATACTGATTTTGTAACCAATCCTTAAAATTTAAACTTTTCTGAAGTAAAGAAGTCATGGGAAATGATTTTTTTTTTTATTATTTAAATATCTAAATGTTATTACTCTAATTATAGAATACTTATTCAAATGTGCAACTTCAGTAGACTTAGATCTGGGAGTACTTTTTTATGGAGATTTGGAAAAAACTAAAAAAAATATGATTTCAATTTCTGATGCAGTGAACTGATTGTCCACGATCAGTGTACAGATTGTCCCCGAGAAGATGAGATTAATTACAGATTTTCCCCGATTTGTTCTTATAGTATCATAAGAAAAAAGGTTCATGTTAAGTTTTATTTTCAACTGTTACTTGCAGGAAAATGCCAACAATCAAATGCTTTTATTGCTTGCAAAAGTATTTCATCTTTGAAGTTTTTATTTTGAGCTTTTTGGTGGCACATTTAACTGATGGAAGCGATGTCAATTCAACAGTATTCAATCACTCAGGCATATAGCAATACATTATCTACCAATTTCCTAAGTCGTAATTATTTTCTTAAAAGGATGAGCCTATTTTTTAAAAAGCGTGTAAATGTTCACTGTTACATGCTATTGTTTTAATCCTAGTAGAAAACGAACTATTTCAACATCCCTGTTTAAAGAGAGCATTAGAAGAAACAAAATTTTTCAAAGTAAAATTTTAGTCGGTTTTTCCTAAAGTGTATGAGAAAGGTTTACAGGGTCAACTTTACTCAATTAAAACAGTCAAAGTTTACACGAAAAGTATATGTTATAGATGCATTATTCCTCTTAATTATTCATGGCTGGTACTAAAAATGAGTTGGAAATGGCATTACTCGTCAGATGGGCACGAAGCACAAAAACCTCTAACATAAAGATTTACATCAAACATTTATTACTTCATTATTATTTTTCAAAAATATTTCAAATAGTATGAAATATAAGTTATCAATCAATGTACTGAGAATCTTCGTTATAATTGTCGGTATCAACCTTTTTGTAATAGTGCTTTCCTCGTTAATAAATTAAGAAAAGTACTAAGAAACTAAGATTCGAACTTCCTCATCCAAAATTTACCACAGGTGTATAAGGCTATTCTTTTTAAGATCCATTTTGGTCATATAGCTAGCTGAGGGGTGTTAAACGACATTGACTACCCATTAGGGTCTCGCATGGTCGGCCCTTGCTTGCGCCTTTTTGGCATTTGAATAATTCATTTTATTTTATGTTAATTAATACGATTTTGAGAGACAAAAACATAAGATAAATATTGTAAAGCAAGAATGAAAAATAAAATGAACAATAATTGGATAAAAAATAAATGAATAATTAAATTGATGGAATATAATTCACAGAATAAAAATAAATAGAACTTAATAAAATGAAAAAAATATATACCACTAAAAGCCGGAACAGGAGAAAAAGTCAAACTAACGATAAAGAGCGACAGCGACGTTGTACATGTAGTACACAAGAAGCTAAGCCAAATTGTGTATGTGAATTTAGTTGCCAAAATATGTTGTATAAACCAAATAGGCCTAAATATGTGTTTTTGAATTTAAGAAAAATAATTAAAAAAAAGAAAACCAAAGGGTGTATGTATAATTTGGACTGCTTTGTGCTAGCTTCTCTCTGTACTACTTTGTAAAATATAGGGTTGCAGTTAAACATGTGTAAAAGAGAGGCAAAAGATACCAAAGGGACATTCATACTCATAAGTTGAAAACAAACTGACAACGCCATGACAAACGAAAACGACCAAAAGACTAACAACAGTATACCAAAATCAACATAGAAAACTAAATACTTAGCAACACGAACCTCATCAAAATTGGGAGTAACTTTAGGTGCTCCGGAAGGGTAAGTATATCCTGTTTCACAGCAGGGACAGTCTATACTAAATATAATAGGTAACTAAAGTTAGTATAGAAAGTCCCTGTTCACAGGTGGCAACCGTTGTGTTGCTCGTGTAGTACAAACCCGTTTAAAGTCTAATTCGGTAGGTTACATTCGAAGAAAAAAGGACGGCATTGAGGTTTCGAAAATTGGAAAAAGAGAGGTGAAGGATACCAAAGGGACATTCCAATTCATAATTCAAAAATAAACTGACAACGCCATGGCTAAAAAAGAAAAAGACAGACAGACAAACAACAGTACACAAAACAACATAGAAAATCAAAGACTAAGCAACACGAACTCCAAAAAAAAATTGGGCTGATCTCATGTTCTCCGGAAGAGTAAGCAAATCCTGCTCCATATGTGGCACCCGTCGTGTTGCTCATGTAAGTACAAACCTAATTCAGTAGGTCCGTCGTCGTCATCTGTCAAACAGATAATCCATAACGGTCAAACAAGTTGTGATGGTGTAAGTGTTAAATTGAATACACTGGTGTTAAGAATTGTTTACATACGTGTTAACGAGTAATCTTTAGTAGTCAGCACTTCTGTGTTGACATGCATTATCACTGATATGGTCATAATTATAAATTAACTGTTTACAAAACTTTGAATTTTTCGAAATACTAAGTATTTTCTACCCCAGGAATAGATAACCTTAGCTGTAATTGGCAAAACCTTTCGGAATTTTGAGTCCTCAATGCTTTTCAACTTCGTAGTTTATTGGCAAATTTTGAGTCCTCAATGCTCTTAAAGTTTTATATGATTTAACTAATAACATTGGATGGTATTTATTTTAGCAAATCGTTTGGTGTTGAACTGAAAAAGGTTCATAAGTATGCATTGTTTCATCAAAAATTTAACACACTGTCGTCTCAGTTCTTTTTGACAATATTTAATGAGATAACGGTAAGGAATAATCCGAATAAATCAGTGCTTACGACGTCAAACCGAGCGCGCGCATCAAAAGACATTATTTGACCTTTAGATTTAGAAAAATGATTTATTATTCATCGAAATATCATATCAATTATCCAGATACTACAAACTACATAATCTACGATTAATTCTTTTACACGGATGTCAGAACGGCATGCAAGAGGATAAACACTCCGATTAATTTTTTTCAGAGTTACATTTAATCACGTGACTTGCCAATAAATGCAGTCAAGAGGGAAGACTTGTGCTCATTCCTGTCTCCTCGGAGACGGTCTTATAAGTTGAACGAAGGACAGTCTTCGGGCTGATTACTTTCTTACTATCTGATTGGAAGATATTACTGACTCTTTCATAGCAAAAGTCTGTTGATTGGGTTGGGGCAATTTGAGACCTAGTAAATGTCATTCAATCCCGCAGAGTGTCTGGTTTGAACTCTTTATTTTAGTTATAAAAGTTGCATCGTGATCAATCATGGGTAAATAACATTTTATCCAGTCGCTCGTTGTTATGAATGTTTAGAGTTGTTATAGTTGACACGTAAATGAAAACCTAGGGACACACGCACATGCTGTTTTTCCTCGGTTATACATAATGATACTTAGTAAGATAATCCGAAGGTAACAATTTAATTGAAAAACGGATATAACCAAATCAATTAATTTCGATTAATATTGATTAATACAGGAATAATTTAGAGGAGGGTTTGCGCTGGGCTATACGATGCCTAGCTAATCTTACTTAGGCAAGATAGCAGAATGTGAAGTACATTAGACAAGGGAGTAATTATAATAACAAAAAAATACTCTCAGACTATAAAAGCAAGTATTTGTACATGTTAATATATTCTAATTTCTAAATATGATTTAAAGGATTGATTGATTGATTGTTGTTTGCTTTACGCCGCATTAGCACAGAAAGGCTATATCGCGGCGAGAGCTAATTCGAATATTATAACAATTTAAGGTATATTTTTTAAAATCAGACAAACAGTCTTTCAATAAACTAAAATTCTAGACTAAAGCAAATTGATTATTTACAAATAAAAATCAACACTAAGATAACGTGATAAAAATTAAAATCGTTTTAAATATAACAACATTTTTTATATTTTATAATATATTCCAATTTCTTTTAAGAATGAAACAATATTTGTAAATGGAACATTATTAAATAAATCATACATATTATTGACATTGAAATGCTTCTTCCGAATATCAGCAAAGTCAATACAATTAATTAAAACATGTTTAATAGTATACTTGCAGTTGCAAGGTACACATTGTGGTTCATCTTCATTTTTTAAAAGATACTCGTGTGTCACTCTAGTATGACCAATTCGGCATCTAGAAATAACACACTGATCTTTTCTGCACATTAAATTATTAAAAGGTTTACCTAAATTAGGTTTAATTTCATGTAATTTGTTACCATCTCTCTTACTCCATTCATTTTTCAAAATATTAAAAACATATTCTCTAATATTAGATTTAAAATCGGTATATGGTATATCACAGTTAGATAAAGTGTCACCCAGGGCATTCTTTGCCTCAAGGCCTACAGCTGTGTTTCCATGGATTCCAACATGACTCGGCAGCCATAGAAATATTATTTCTTTAAGAAGAATTTTTAAATTCCTCATTACATATAAAATTTTGAGAATTGTTGGGTTTTTAATTTTAGTATTATGTGTAGCTTGTAAGCATGAAAGTGAATCAGAACATATAATAAATTTGGATTTATCTGAAGAAGCAATAAATTTCAAAGCCAAAATTATTGCTCCTGCTTCAGCAGTAAAGATGGATGTAGCAGATGGCAAACGGAGAGTTGCAGCTCTGTCCCTGAAGACAGCAGCAGATGCAACTCTGTCACCATCTTTTGATCCATCAGTATAGACAGTTGAAAAATCTGAATAATTGGCTTTAATTTCAGCATAGTGTTGCTGAATAAAAAGATCATTTTTGGTTTGGGAAGTTCCCATGGAGGACATTTGCAAGTTTCAATTTGAGCAACAGATTTTAAATCAAAAGTAGCTAAATGTGGTTTTAAACGTATACCTAACGGAGGAATTTTATTTTCATGTTTTGCAAAAATATCTTCATAAATTGGATTAAAAACACAGCTGTAGGCAGGATTATCTGAATAGGCTTTTAGTTTGACAGCATATTGAAGTCCAAGCTTCAAACGTCTATCAAAAAGTGAATGCTCATCAGCCTCTACATACAGACTCTCAACTGGTGATGTTTTAAAGGCGCCAAGGCAGAGACGCAAACCCTGGTGATGCACAGCATCAAGAATCTGTATGTAGGACTTCCGAGCAGAGCCATACACTATAGAGCCATAATCTAGTTTGGATCTAACTAGAGATCTATATAAATTAAGTAAAATGTTGCGATCAGAACCCCAGTCGGTGCTGCCGACAACTTTTAAAATATCTAATGCTTTTAAACATCTTGATTTTAACATTTTGATATGGGGGAGAAAGGTTAATTTTTTATCAAAAACTAACCCTAGAAATTTGGTTTCATCAACCATTTTAATTGGGTTTCCATATAAAGTGAGTTCTGGATCAAGATGCAATTTCCTTTTGTTACAGAAATGCATCCCAACCGTTTTAGATGAGGAAAATTTAAAACCATTTTCTGACGCCCATTTTTCGATTCTTCCGAGACACAGTTGCAATTGGCGTTCTATGTTATTCATATTTTTGCCTCTATAACATATTAAAAAATCACCAACGTACAATGAGCCTTCAATATTACTTTTTAAAACTTCAACAAGGCTGTTAATTTTAAGACTAAATAATGTCACAGATTATGGCATGGTATTGGTTGCAAAAATTTGATATTTTTCATTTAAATGCAATATTTTTCATTTAATTGGTATATTTTTTCATTTATATGCAATATTTTTTCATTTATATGCAATATTTTTTCATTTGTATGGTATATTTTTTCATTTAAATGGTATATTTTTTCATTTATATGCAATATTTTTTATTTTAATGGTATAATTTTTTATTTATATGGTATATTTTTTCATTTAAATGCAATATTTTTTATTCAAATGGTATAATTTTTCATTCAAATGGTATAATTTTTCATTCAAATGGTATAATTTTTCATTCAAATGGTATAATTTTCATTCAAATGCAATAGTTTTTATTCAATTGGTATAAAATGTCATTTGAATGCAATATTTTTTATTCAATTGGTATAGTAGTTTTTTATTTATATGCAATAATTGCATTATGGGAAATTCTTTGACGTCATAAGGTCAAATTTGCAAAAACGTTTGTGATTGGTCGGAAATTGTTTGGATGTCTCCCCTTTCTTTCTAAACATGGGTGACCAAGAATTAAAAAACGCGTCAGAATATCGCCCCTCTAACTAAATCTAACGTTCGTGCGAGTCCTGCACTGGCTGTTAATGCCAATAATGGCCAGGACGAGCAAAAAATGCGAGTGACAAGTAATAATAATTAATTTGACACACAACTTGTTCATGGATAGCGCTGAAACAGATGCCTGCGTGCATGGCAAAAACACCTCCAATGAAAACCTTTTCTGAAGAAACTCTCCTACAGTCTACACATTGAAATAAAAAAAATACATAGCTAGCCCCCCTCCCCCTTCTAAGTCCAGATACATGTAATCATGACGTTCTTTAGTGCTATATCATTTTTTACTTTTCTTGATCCTCAGAGACGTTGCAGGAAGGCACATGAAAAAAGAATAAAAAGCATCCAGGACGTTACAATTATTTGGACTAAGCCCCCTCTTTTTAACTACATGTAGAAAAAAAATCACCTAATTACGACAGCAGAACTAGAAACCCACAAGTAGAGACATAAGCTGTTATACTCCGGAACTAATTCTTTAATAAAGACAATTCAGGATAAATTGGAACCAGTTACTAACCCATGTTACAACAATAGTCCTATGACATAGGACTTCACTATATGAGGAGTGAACTTCATATTTAATACTATCTATGATATGTGCTCTCATGTCTTATGCTGCAAATCATTTTACATCTAGGATTCGTTGCTGAGCTTTTTTTTACTGTTCTCGCCTCCGAATCCCTTAAATAGATTTTTTTTCAAGCCCCACAGTAGTTCAATAATTACTATATGTCTTTGCATAAATAAGTATGCAGGGCATATTTCAAAACATATTTTATCTTCAGGACTTTTAAATGATTTACTTTTCAATACTGCATAGGGAAGGGGGGTATAAAAGTTTATTTTGTGACACATTATATAATATAATTAGGTATCCAACAAATTATATGATTGTACGTTTAGCTATTATCTAGACCCGTACACAATGTATATAATTAGACACATTTAACAGGGGCGGATCCAAAACCTCGGTGTCTAGAGGGGGGGGGGGGGGAGTAGGTTCAAATTTAGATATTTGTATAGAGATGTATATATGCGAGTATTGGCAGTAATGGTTATGGTGTGTGTGTGAGGGTAGGGGTTTCAGATCAAAGATCGTTTCTATAATTCTATATCTTTTAGTTTTTACCATTTCACTCTATTCTTTATCCTTTGATCTCTATTATATTTGTTCTAAACATGCGTGACATATTTGCCACTGGACATAAGGCAACCAAAAGTCAATCAACGTATTCTGTATATTTCATCATTTCTTTATTATGTTTTCTATAGGTTTGGTCCCGCCCCTTATCTATTTTTTTGCACATTAGGGACGACATCAAAAGTTAAATGTAGGATAAAAAAAAAAATAATTCATATAGTTTTTTTCACTGACCCCCTACCCCCCTCTTAATTTAATTTCTTAATTTGGGAAAAATTGATTGACCAATAAGGATATATATAAAATCGATGTTAATTAAACAAAACTTGCAGCAATTTTGACCCCCCCCCCCCCAACTATTTGAATTAAGTTTTTTATCCTTCATTGATTTTCTGATGTCGTCCCTTATCCTCTCTATGTAAACCCAATTCATGTCCTGATAAATGGTGACTCATGCATAGCATCATATGTGGTTATTAAAACAAGAAACATATTCATATTATAATAATTAATGTATGCTAGGACTTATAGATAGATGTCATTAGTCCCAGGTCATGTAATAAAGTAGGTCTTATAAAAATACAATAGCATTTTAATTTTGATGATTATATATATGTTTATATATTTAATAATGCCATTTTTTTGGAAAAAAGGTAGGGGCAAGGCGTTTTTAAAACATATCAATGGGACGCGTTTTTTTTTTTTTTGTTCTTCGGAAGTGAGCCAGAAGAAGTCCATTTCTGTTTTTTTTTGCATTGGGAAGATCTTCTGGCTCTCTTCCACCTCTTCTTTTTTGATAGGTTGACGGCAGAGGCACATAACAAACATGGCGTCGTTTAGTCTAAATGAAATTAATAAATTTATGAATGCAGATATATTAGAATGTGAGCTGTTTTATAAACGTTTTATGGTATGACAGCCTTAGTAGGACATCCCTGTAGGACGATAAGCTGGATAAATATAAGAACTACACGGACAATAACAGTTAAGAGACGATTATTTGATATTCTAGGGAAGGGATTTTGATTGATTGGTGTTTTACGCTACTTTCAACACTATTGGGCTATTCCGTGGTGATCAGTTTAAATTTATAGATGAAGGATGGGGAAGGGGAGAGGGGGCATTATTATTCATTTCAATCTGTCGCTAATCATGCCTATTTTTCAGCTCTTACCAGGCAACCATATTCATATATGAAATCCTTCTGTCCCCCGACCCAACAAATAAATAAATATCAAATGGGTTTCCTCTAATTTAACACAAGTTTAAATTGATTGGTTGTTTGTTGCTAATTTTAACGCCCAGTGAAAATTATTTCATGCTTGTTCAGGAAAACACGAGTTTAGAAGTCACGTATATAATATAAAAATGAAGAGATGGAATATGATTGCTAATAAGGCAACTATCCACCGGAGTTCAAATATGAAGTGGATGTAAGCAATTATAGATAAGATAAGATAAGAAAAATTTATTTTAATTCGGGTTACATGAAATACTACAAACATGAGCTCTGTAGAGCTTTTTGCCGTCATGTAGACAAATGATTATAGTAGACAATCGTAAGGCCTTCAACAATGACAAAAACCTGATACTGTAAAGTCGTCTATAAAAGGCCCTACATTAAAAGTGTGACTGACAATTCAAACGAAAAAACTAACAGCCTAATTATACATAACAAAACAATTTACAAAATATCAAATATGAGTCGAGACAGGAACCAACGACAACCATTAAACTACAGGCTCCATCCCTGGGACAGGCAAATAAAGAATATGGCAGGGTGGATATAAAAACGAAGATGTGGTATGATTGCAGATGAGACAACTGTCCACAAGAGATCAAATGACACAGAAATCAACAGCTATAAGTCACCGTACGGCCTTCGACAATAAGCAAAGCCTACACCGCATAGTCAGCTATAATAGGCCCCGAAATCAAAAATGTAAAACAATGCAATCGAGAAAACTAACGGCCGAATTAATGTACAAAAAAATGAACGAAACACAAATATGTATAACAAAGCAACAAACAGCAACCACTGAGTTACAGGCTCCTGACTTGGGACAAGCACATACATACAGAATGTGGCGGGGTTAAACATGTTAGCGGGATCCCAATCCTCCCCCTAATCTGGGACAGCGGTGTAACAGTACAACAACATGTTTATGAGCAACCCATCCCGAAGCTGGGACAGTGGTGTAACGGTACAATAAAATAACAACCTGCACAAATCAGCAAATTACTCAAAAGATCGATAGGAGACACACACAAAAACTAACATTAAGACAATGGACACAAAGCACCGACATAAGAGTATTTGCAATTACTGGAAGTTTGCTCAAACCTAATTACAACTGGTACTGAAATAAATCTTGTTCTCCCAGACCGAGTTATCAATCAGTACACAACGCGCGGCAAAGGATTTATTAAAAAAAGAAAACAGTCTGAGAAACGTCTGGTTTAC
This sequence comes from Mytilus californianus, assembly GCF_021869535.1. NCBI lineage: Eukaryota > Metazoa > Mollusca > Bivalvia > Mytilida > Mytilidae > Mytilus > Mytilus californianus. The sequence goes on from NW_026262668.1 coordinate 93,490,196, forward strand.
GTTGAATATACATATAAGAAGATGTGGTATGAGTGCCGATGAGACAACTCTCCATCAAAGTCATAATTTGTAAATGTAAACCATTAAAGGTCAACGTACGGTCTTCAACACGGAGCCTTGGCTCAAACCGAACAGCAAACTATAAAGGGCCCCCAAAAATTAGTAGTGTAAAACCATTCAAACGGGAAAACCAACGGTGTCTAATCTATTTAAAAACCCGATATACTTGCATATAAATCCATATACAATGAAACGGTTTTTGAAAAGTGGACCGAACGTTTTGACCATCGAAATTTTGCAATAGAAATACTAGTTATGACCACAAGATTTTAACAGCCAGTGCAGGACTCGCACGAACGTTAGATTTAGTTAGAGGGGCGATATTCTGACGCGTTTTTTAATTCTTGGTCACCCATGTTTAGAAAGAAAGGGGAGAAATCCAAACAATTTCCGACCAATCACAAACGTTGTTGCAAATTTGACCTTATGACGTCAAAGAATTTCCCATAATGCAATTATTGCATATAAATAAAAAACTACTATACCAATTGAATAAAAAATATTGCATTCAAATGACATTTTATACCAATTGAATAAAAACTATTGCATTTGAATGAAAATCATACCATTTGAATGAAAAATTATACCATTTGAATGAAAAATTATACCATTTGAATGAAAAATTATACCATTTGAATAAAAAATATTGCATTTAAATGAAAAAATATACCATATAAATGAAAAATTATACCATTAAAATAAAAAATATTGCATATAAATGAAAAAATATACCATTTAAATGAAAAAATATACCATACAAATGAAAAAATATTGCATATAAATGAAAAAATATTGCATATAAATGAAAAAATATACCAATTAAATGAAAAATATTGCATTTAAATGAAAAATATCAAATTTTTGCAACCAATACCATGCCATAACAGATAAAATACTGCCCTGAGGGACACCCATCTCTTGATCATACAGATCAGACATGGTTGAATTAACTCTAACATTAAATTGTCTGTTAGAGAGAAAATTAGAAATAAAATTTGGCATATTGCCTTTCAACCCCATATCAAAAAGATCTTTTAAAATACCATACTTCCACGTAGTGTCATAGGCTTTTTCAAGATCTGATTTAAAGGAGATGTGAAGTATACATAAAAAATTAAGACAGGCAACCCAATTAATCGACACACAAAACTCCTTACTTCTAATGTTCAAATAGTGCATGCCTCTTACAAGTTAAAAAGTCTTCTACAATGGACATATTATGTCATAACAATATTTTTTAGCTTTTAACCCTCCCAAGCCAATCACCTAGATTTAGAAAAATTGTGAATAAATGTTAAAAAAGTTATGGCAAACAATGAATTAATATATATAACTGAAAACAATGAACAGAGTCAGAAACAAACGTCTTATACTTGTTTTTGACATTTATTGACTTTCTATACTAAACATGCTATACGAGAAAGAGAAAGAAAATAGATATGCATCTAAAAGACGAAAATACTGTTGGCATTGGATAATTTGAAAATGGATGTTTTCTAGAGGAATTTAAAATCATGTATACACATACAAACACTATGATAATAAAACAGAAAGACATCTACATGTCAACATATAAACTTAATGTTAAGGTATACATGTATATGGAAGAAAAAAAAACAAAGACAAATGCATGTGATTCCATACAAAAAAGAAATAGGAAAATCTCAAAATTAGTATTTACCGTCTTTTTTTTTTTTTTTTTTTTGTAATTCATTAATTACAATGCTACTCGCATGGAAAAACATGTTCAAATTTCTTCAGCTATGAGACGGCTAGCTTTTTAGAAAAGCTATTACTTGTATCTCATTCGTGATTGAAAATCCTGTGAGACAGACATATATTTTTTTCTATGTATTTCTCAGACTGGCTGTTTATTAGTTAAACTCCGAACGTTACAATTCTACAGCTGTTGGTTTTCAGAGACTTACAAATTCAAAATGTAGCAACCGGATAAAATATTGTGTCAACATTTCCAGAGATAAATGTAAACAATATAAATTCAATGTTTTATTGAAATTTCATTTTAGAGATAAAACCATAACAGTGTGGACAGACCGTGATACGTACGTTGTTAATAATAGCGAACTATTTTCCTAATACAAAATACCTAAACGGAGAAAAAAATGCCTCCAACTTCTTTTTAACTGGATATTTTTCTCATTGCACATAAGTTGAATCGTGCAGTCATATACAAAACTCGCGCGGTATATTAAACTACTCAATTGTCTCTATCTATGTATATTTCTAAAGGTAAATATGAATAACTAAAAGACTTTTCTTTTCTTATAATGCTTTGTTAAGGGGAAACCGGTACAGTTTGGTATTTGTAAGGCTGTTGTGAGTCAATTTGTAGCAAAACAGAAATTGAAAATGAATGAATAGATAGTAAATCAAAATAAGAAACAAATTGAATGAAATGCTCCAACAAGGCGCAGCTAGATACGACCGCAGAGGATGAAACCTGAACAGTTAGGGCAAGTATGGACACTACATTCAAGCTTGATACAGCTCTGAATTTGGAATGTGATTATATTTGACACAGCACAGGTTTCTGTCACAGAATTAATGTAGTCAAAGAACTGAAAATTTGAAATTGGATTCTACATATTATGGTCCAATATCCAAAATCTAAATACACAGTTAGATTCGCCATATCCAAGTACACCAAGAATTGTATTCATTTATTTATTAATGGACAATATTAGCCAAGTCTTTAAAGGGGTTCACTTCATAAAAAGAAAAATATATATATATAAGTATTCATAGCATTCTTAAAATTAATTTATACAAAATAACAAACAAACCCACCACGAAGTTCTTCAAAAGATTTGCAAATATCATTCATCATTAATACAATGTCTTTAAAAAAATCTATAAAACAGGTACAGGCGAACTTACAAACCAAATCTTTGCATCTATAGAAGAATTTAGAAAAGTTTTAAATTCCTTTTATTCATCCGTGTGGTTGTAGTTCGGGTTTTTTTTTTTTTTTTTTTTTTTTTTGCGTGAACGCATGTCTGAAGTTTCTTTGTTTGTTTATTTAGAATATAAGTGGATATGGTTCGAGTATTTAAAGCAAATATATAGCAACGAAGTAATTATTCGTGAATTTGGGCATAAAACTAAATATTTTATGTCGTAAATGTAAACACAAGTTTACTTAATTGAATTGTTTCATATTTTTCATGTCGGGGACTTCTATAGCCGACTATACGGTATGGATTTTTCTCATTGTTGAAGGCCGTACGGATGCCAAATATTGCTTACATCCACTTTATTTGATCTTTGGTGGATAGTTGTCTCATTGGTAACCATACCATATTTCCTTATTTTTATAAAAAGTAAAATAAATTCTTTTTCCGGCAATATGTAAAAAATTATGTTGTATGTCATGCAGTTATAAACAACTGTGAACACATAGTAGTCCCCATCATGCATGGCAAACCAATCAGTGAATTGGCCGGTCAATCGCCAAATTAAAAAAAATCCTTTATTTGTAAACAAACACTGATTCATGTACTGGCGGGAGCATTAGTATGCTATGTATTGCATATCCGTATCAGGAAATGTATCCGAACTGCTAAATGCAGCTTTTGGATCACAACACTCTAATTTAGAATTGTACATACATTTTGGAATACATGTTTCAATAGCTATCCAAGAATTAAATAATGTGTTCACAATATCATTGTATTAGAAATAATTTTCATTGAACAAAAGCCTCATACTAAACGGATCAACGGTAACACATAGGTTTTATATACTGTTACTGGTTTATGTTGGCATAATTACCTGCAAATTATCAGATGTTACAATTGATCAGCCCTCGATTTATTGTTCTAATCTGAACATAAAACTAATGTTTTATACACAAATGAAGAAAAAGTCAGATGAATTATCTTTCCGTCAATCTGTGAAAATTTGAGTTTTAGGTCACCGAAAAACACATGTTATCGGTAAAGTATGTAGTAGTTTATCGTGCATTGTAACTAATTCAAAGGATCGAACAATTTTCTTAGGCCAAACATATTCCCTATTATTCAAACAAACAATGATATTGGCGGGAACGTTAGTATGTCAATGTATGTGTACCCGATTTGATTTAATGTAATTATGATTCGGGTCGATACATTTTTTTGTTTGCCAATCTTCTAATCAATACCCAACCTATATAGACTTACGAGACACTAAATTGACAATAAAACACATTAAAAATATAAGATATAAGTTGAACGATACGAAGATTCCGTACACATTTTAGAAAACCCCAATTGTAAAATCGCTTTGAAGTCCGAAAAGGGTAATTGCTAACACATTCATTACTACTTTTAAAGCTAGTTAAATTTTATTTTAATATTTAAAGAAAATGCAATTTCATAAATAATTTGATTATTGATTACCAGTGAAGAATACAAAAATATTCAATGTTTATCAAATCACAAGGTTTACTCCAGTAGTATTTTTTTCGAGTTATTTGTTTTAAAGGCGTTGAGAAACCTTTGGCAACCCAAGTACGTTTTTAAAATATCCATTGTAAAACAAAGTATTGAGTGGGCATAACAGTCAAACAATTACCTGATCGGACCCAGTCAATTGATGAACTGAGCGCGACAAGTAATGGCCTCGTCCACACTGTTATGAATTCAATAATATTAATGTCTATTTTCTCTGTTGCAATATCTGCTGTACGCTTTCAGCTTTGAAAGTAGTATTATGTTAAAATTGAAAATATGAGGTAGATATAAAAGAGACGAATTTAATTGATTCTTCAGTAAAGTTGTTTGATTAATATTTAGTAGCAAATATTTCCTGAATATTTAGGACAATACATGAGACAAAAATTCCTTTATTTCCTGAAAACTGAACATATCGATGGAACTCCGCTATGATTGCTTTTCTCACAGGTGGATGCAAAATGTCATCCGGTTCTGATTAAGGTGATCAACTCGAGGAAAAAAACAATGTAAAATTGAGAATGGAAATGGGGAATGTGTCAAAGAGACAACAACCCGACCATAGAACAGACAACAGCAGAAGGTCACCAACAGGTCTTCAATGCAGCGAGAAATTCCCGCACCCGGAGGCGTCCTTCAGCTGGCCCCTAAACAAATATATATACTAGTTCAGTGATAATGAACGCCATACTAAACTCCAAATCGTACACAAGAAACTAAAATTAAAAATAATACAAGACTGACAAAGGCTAGAGGCTCCTGACTTGGGACAGGCGCAAAAATGCGGCGGGGTTAAACATGTTTATGAGATCTCAACCCTCCCCCTATACCTCTAGCCAATGTCGAAAAGTAAACGCATAACAATACGCACATTAAAATTCAGTTCAAGAGAAGTCCGAGTCTGATGTCAGAAGATGTAACCAGAGAAAAAAAACAAAATGACAATAATACATAAATAACAACAGACTACTAGCAGTTAACCGACATGCCAGCTCCAGACTTCAATTAAACTGATTGAAAGATTATGTCTTCATCATATGAATATCAGGCACAATCCTTCCCGTTAGGGGTATTTGTATGTCCAAGCACATCTCATGGATCTTTTGAGATGTTGTCTATCAGAATGTTGTTTCTTTAACACTAGTGTTATTGTCAGGTTATACATGTTATATGTTAAAGATATACCACTTTCATAAGGATAAACATGTTAAAGTGTGAATTCAGTGTTTCCAGGCAGATACACGTATAATGCGTTAATAGAAGTTAATATTAACATGTTGATAAATATAAACATGTTGATAAATATTAACATTAGCGTAAATGATAAATGTTTAACACTCGTTTTTACAGTGTAGTTGTCGAAAAACCAAGAGTTGCAAAATACAATAAAATGATATCCATCGTCATTTCATACTTTGATCCTATAGCATAGGGCTATTTGTCATTAACCACATTAGTCAAACTTCGTTAGGTTTTACAAAAGAAAACACAATAAACACGGTCTTTGTCATAAGAAGCCACGATATTGAAGGCACAACAAAAAAGAATTTCAAAGATCAAGAGCTTCCTCATGAAGAATATATCCATACAGACAGCCTACATGATACAAGAAAACAACGGTAATTTTTAGTATAAAATGCGCGTATATAAATATATTCTAAGATCAGGAAAAAGAATGTTAATGGATTCCTTAACCCAGTGACAGTATAAGTATTATTAACAAAATTAAATCGTAACACATCTGTCCAATGCCACTTCCCAAACATTCAACTTTTCATCGTCTAAAGAAAATGAAGCTGTGCCGTACTGTAAAACAGACATCACATAAAAATAAAACCAGCAGATAATGGCAGCGATTATATTCAAGCGGCAGAACGTCAACTTGCTGATGAAAACTTTTATAAGACATTAGACTCTGACCCAACTCCTAAATTCAACAAAACAGTCATCACAGACTTGAAAATCATGTGTGAACAGGGTCATATTGATGAAAACTTATTTGATACCTTAAACCTGAAAAAAAACAAAGGGACGTTTCTTTCTTCTTCCAAAAACAATTCAATAACCCAGGTAGACCAATAATTTTATCCGATGACCACCCTACTAAGAAAATTCAGAATGTATTGACTTTTATTTAAGACAACACGTAGAAAATATACTGGTACCATCCTACTTACAACACACTATCTTAAGAAAATGGAATCTTTGAACCTTTTCCACCCTGAAACGTTCCTTATCGCGCTGACGTTACTTCTCTCTGTACTAACTACCCCCTGTGAATATTTAGTCTAGCTTCTAACTTTGGTATTGAAATGCAATAACTGTACATTCAATGGTGAACACTATCTCCAGGTTAATGGAACAGCAATCGGAACAAATATGGCATCGTCCTATGACAATATTTTTTGGCCAAATTAGAACAGTAAGTTTTCAATATTTCTCTTTATCATCTTCTCTCTGGTTCCGATTCATCGACGATATTGACCTGGGATGATACAGAACAAAAATTTATATATTTAAAAAAAAGAACAAATTCAATTTGGCTACTGTAACATGTTAACAGTTTGACCAATTTAGACAGAACGACAATTAATAGATTTTTAGGAGGATTTTCTTTAAATCTTATTGAAAATGTGTCTAATAATTGCTGCACCACTACTTTCTGAGATTTGTACACGTTGTAATAAAGTCTGCAACAAGTGAACTTATAGAATTTGGATAAAAAATTAAAAACGTTGGCCCCACTGAATGGGACCAATGAAAAGGTTTAGTTCAAATCGCGCAGGCAGTGCTAACCACCGCAGCATGGTGTGTTAGTTTCATTTTGGGATGCATAGACACGCCGTTCTGTTGTAAATATTAAATTTTTGCGCGAACTTTGAAATTTTAGATTTTAGAATTATACAAGCGTGTTTCTGTTTTTAATTTGTATTACGTTCAAAATTGTTTTAGTAAAATCAGAATTGATTGATCAGATTCATTTTACATCATACTGATGAGGGATGTGTTTGTTTATGTTTTCCTCTTTTTTTTGAGTTGTTTATGTCAAATTTTATCAATTATCCATTAGAAATATTATCAATTAAGAACAGTTTATTACATACAATTTTAATCATTTTATTTCCCCAAAATGTCGCCAATACAGAAATATAACGATAAATGTATAATCTGTTGTAATGTATCTTCCCTCTGAGAATAATCTACTGGCAACATAACATATCACTATTTACTGAAATTAATGCATCAATTATATATGTTTCTATAACATATACAGTGTGTTCTCAGTATAAACATTACATTATTAAGTGTACCGTTATGAATGTTTCTATAAAGGACTTGTTCCGAGAGGCATGGCCCATGTCAAATCTGTATGTCTCATTCATATCAGTTTTTTTTTTACTTTTTTACTTAATTGCATGCATTTAACTTTCCTTGGTGCATTTTTGCAGAAAAACGTAGAATGGGACTGTATTTAATTCGCCTATTGACGTAAAATGGGTCGGCAACAAACCTTTTGGATAGGTGTTTGTATATATTCCGGACCATATGAGTATTTGGACCATACGCGTATGGTCATGACCATATGCGTATATACTCATATGGTTTGGTCCTGGTAATTAATACGATGAACGTTGAACAGTAATTGCGAAAGGCATAACCCTTCAAGGTGTCAAAAATTAAAAGTTACTAAAATTGAAATTTTAACTTAGATAATAATTTGGTAACCATTGTAACGTGATTAATAAAATAAAATGAATTTTACTCATAAGTTAAAGTAGAAGCATTTTTGCATGGTCATTACCAATCGGTCTTGACGAAACACAATATCTCGACTCCGAAAATAATTGAATGAACTGTAAAGCAAGAAGTCAACTGTTTAACACATTAGCAATTGGAGCAGTGAACCCTCCTTTTTTTCTTTATTTTGGTGTTTCAATATGTGTTTTGTAAGTTAAAATTTCTTAAACATTTCAATTTTTTTTTAGTTATTTGATTTGCTCATGTTCCTTTTTATATTATTTACAAATACAGTTGTTTATACGTGCTGCCCCTCTATTCTTATGTAGAAACCACTGTAATTGTCAGATCGAATAAAAAAGAGTATGGACACAGTGATCAGTTAAGTGAAAAAAAGTGAAAATCGAATTTAAACGTCAAGGAAAAAGAAAAATAATGCCCATGCCCCAAACACCTGGGGTTTCACGCACGGACGAAACTGTCGACATGATAAAGGTGCTTAAAACTGACTCTAGATAGCGAAGGCAAGACAACAAATATACCAAAATTCAAACAATATGTAACAAAGATAAAGGAGTTCAGTTAATAACTTGTGACGATTTTGGTTCAGAGAACGAGCTGTGTCTGTTAAGGAAGTTTGAATTTATTCGAAAAATACGTAAGAAAGCATCGTTATGAGTCAGGAGAATGAATTTATCAGTTTTCAAGAGCTAAATTGACAGCGCGCTATTCCTACAATGGCTTTCATTTTCGTGATTGAACAAATAAGGTGGTATAATGAAAGAGGTTAACCATAGATATAATAATGGCTATTATATCTATGGGTTAACAAAGTAGAATTCTGTCTGTCACAAACGAACAAAAAAAAAACTAAAACGTTTAGTTATATAGTTGGACAAATACGCTCTGAATTTTCCTTTAAAAAATGGTTCAACTCATGTATTTCTAACACACATGTATCTTATATTAATTATTGAATAAAAGTTCAAAGTTCTAACATAACAATGCATTCATCTATCAACCAATTGTTTTGACTAACCACTCGTCTCACTGCCAAGCGGTAGACATTCTAGTTTAATGTCAATATCTATTATGGCCACCATTGGCTTTGAAAACATTTGCTTCCTTTGGCCACTGAAACATTTAAATCAATTGTTGGAATCCATCCGAAACGCTTATTGTGGAAGCAGCAGATTTGGGCTGTTGACGCGAATCCACAGCATCCAATACTTGTTCAATCGGTTAATTCTATTATTGGTTTCTCAATAGTCAGAATAACACAATTACATATTTTGTTATTGCCAAGAAGATTCGCAGTAGCACATTCATGCGGTCTGGTGTCTGCTAAAAATGTCCCCAAACGTATCGATATCTGACATAAGAAGAGGTAGAATTATCTCATCTTGATGCCAGAATAACGTTAACGGTATCTATTTTATAGCATCAGATGCGCATTTCGACAATTAATATTTCTCTGTCAGTGATGCTCGAGGCCAAAAAAGTAGAAAATCCACAACCTTAAACAACCATTGAAGAGCTGATAAAACCACAAAGGACCAAAAGTAAAGCCAAATCCGGAAATAACTTAAGTAACCAGTGATGTGAACATGCTTTATTTTGTTCTCTGCGGCGTAAAATCATTTGAACTCTACATCGCAAGATACTGGTGTTAATTCGAAAAAACGTGCTCTACCTATTCCAAAACATGTTTCAGTATTAATATAAAAATGTAATGCTAGCATGCGATATATAAAAAAAAGCTTATTTTATCCTTTTTTTTTTAAATATTACAAACATTATGCAGTGCGATGATACATTAATGAGAAATGATAGTCCAAAGCTCGAAAACTTTTAATTTGTGTCCTGTCCCACGCAACATTTTGCAAGATGCTGTTCGACATAAAACGAGTGTAGCGAATTATTTTTGCTGCAAAATTTCTTATTTTGTTTCCCCGTTCATGGACGTCATAACACCTTCATAACGCAATATTCGCTTTCCATCCAAAAGCGGTTGGAGTCGAAAAATATGGGAATCAGATGACTAATGAAGTGTGTCCCGTAGCAGTTAATGTTGTGAAATTTAACGTTATATATCAGATTGAAAGATAAAATTGCTATTCAGAAAATGATCGCATGTTTGATGTATTTATACAAAAAAAAAAATGTACATTTACTGTACTTTTTCTCACTATGAAAATTCCAACGAGACTCGTGTCACGAAATTTGTAAGAAAAACATATACTAGTAGATGTCCAAAAAATTGTCCACTTCACACAAAATGTACGTTGATGCATTACATTTGTATACTGAGTACCAAAAAACTTGGATTCAACAAGATTTATGATTCAAATTAGCAAAAGATTGAAAAGTACAAATGTTTAAGTAAGTATTGGTACATGTATGTTGATCATAGTGCGCTAAAAAGTAAAAAGCATATCTTTAAACAGTTGTGTCCGATCCAATGTCCCCCGGGCTCATTTTTAACGTTTTGAACAATGAATAAAACCCATACCGCATAGTCAGCTATAAAAGGCCCCGAATGACAAATGTAAAACAAATTCAAACGAGAAAACTAACAGCCTGATTTATCTACAAAATAATGTACGAAAAACAAATATGATATCCAGCAAAAAACGACAACCACTGAATTACAATGTCCTGACTTGGGACAGGCACATATAGAATGTGGGGGGTTAAACTAGTATGCTCTCCAGAAAATCTAAATCTGTTCTTAACGTTACTAAAACATAAAACGTTATAGCATAAATCAAGATTCTATACTGAACTATGCAGTTTCTAAGATCCAAACCAATGCCAAATTTGTTGCACTATGCGACACAAGAGTGTCATCGCTGCGGTCTCAGAATAGCGCTACATGAAGGCCTTTGGTGTTAAGTTTATGTCCTCTAAAGCGATAACGTAATGTCTGAGCTGACGCTTTACAAAGACAAGATAATTGGACATACACTACCAGAAATATTTCTTCGATTTATGTCTGTAGAAAAATCCACTTTCAAATTTTTAAATGGAGGTTCAACACAGTTCACCTTTTTCGTGCTATCAGAGTTAAATTGACAAGCCAACCAGCTGTATCGAAGTAATGAAATGAAATCAGGATTACTTCCTACCATGCTTGAAATATTTTCTATGATTGTTTAACTTACACTGAAAAGTTACAAGATTTGTGTAGACGGCAAAAAAACCCCTGAGAAATCTAGATCAATTTGCGACGTTGTTGATCTGTTAAGTTTTGTAGACTTGTATTAACGATAAATAAAAGTAAAAAAAAAAATCCTTATCCTCGATGGTTAGGGATAAGATAAGATAAGAGATACGCGGTTTCAACTGATTCTGTATATGCCTAAGTGATAAGTTTGTTTTAAATGAACGAGACTTTACGTGACTGTCTGAAAAAAAAGATGAATTAGTCTGCAGTCTGGTACAAAAATCCGATAAGTAGTTTACAAGAGGAGATACTTGACACATGCAAGCCATCCCAATACTACCATGTGTGCTTTTCCGGAGTTTATGATATTTTGTCAGAGAATGCAATTTTCAAGAATATTCGACTGTTATGTCAAAGCTAGGACAGACAAAACGTATACATCGACTAATAGTTTCATACAAATTTTGCTGGGTTAGGATATGGTAAATTTAAAATTACACACCAATATGATCCCCTAGGATTTGAAAACTGATAGCTGAGGTTAATATGTTTATAACTACAACACAAATTCACAGTACACAAAAACGTGAAGATACAGTACCGTCTTACAGATTATGAATGCGGAGTCACAGCTAGTAGACTTGCAAACTAAACCGACTATACGTATATTCATTCCATGTAAAAGTATACAGCAATACTAAGGATCATGCTTGTCTTATATCAAAGATAAATGATTTTTAAAAGCTTTGGCATTTGTAACTATATTTTCTAACTAAGTTGTCAAAAATCTTGGAGGAACGCCACCGAACGTTCAGACAATACACACAAATACTTTAAATTGTTATTATTTTTTTATGTAAATATGAAATTAATGTATGTCAAATTCATTCTGCATTACACCATGTTATTAAAAATTGAAGAATCATTATAGAAAACAAAATAAACATGCCAAACTGAATGTATTGTTGTTATTTGGTGATTCAAAATGGTAGTCACAGTACACCGAGAACGCGAAGGCACATTTCATAGAGAGACACCGTTTACATAGTATGTGGATGCTAACTCAAGAATGGGATACTAGTATTTAACAAGTAATAGCTTTTCTAAAAAAAAGCTAGCCGTCTCTTAGCTGATGAAAGTGGAAATTGTTCTCGCTTTGTAGATTAATTCATTCAGAATAGCCTTGCATATAAATCAGCAAATTTTTTTTTTAGATATACAATTCCTTGATTTTAACAAACACGTTATGAAGCAGTATATCGTTCAATGTTGGGTGTCAAATAAGGTCGCAAAATATTCCTTCGGTGTTAAAATAAATAATATGTGAATGAATGAATGAATGAATGATTTTATTCTCATAAACTAGTACATAGCTACAGAGAAAATTACAGTTCATATATAATACATATATTGTTTCGCATGTGTGAAAATAAATAACAAGATAATAATAGTATTACAGTTCCTCTAACCAGGAGGACAGACTTTCAATGATATGTATCGTATAAATCTACACAATTTTTCTAGTTCTACAACATTTTCAGATGAGAATACATTTTTAAATTTAATAATGTTAGCATTTTTTTTTTACAATAATGTGGTAAATATTTTTTTCTTTCTATGTTAAAAAAATTGCATGACATAATGTAGTGAAATTCATCGCAAATATCTCTAGAGCTGCAGAGATGACAAGACCTTTCCGATCTCGGAATAGTTTGCCACCTTCCAGTCTCCACTGACAAACGATGATTTCCGCATTTAAATTTACACAAAGTATATAAAAATTAAAAGGCAAAATCGATAAATACTTTTCAAATTTAAATTCAGTCTTGAAAATTCTATAACATAAACTTTTTGCGGATTGATGTAAATCTGCACACCATTCTTGTCGGAATTGGTCTTTAAGCTTTTGCTCAATACTTAATTTTATCCATTTTTTGTTAAAATAATCTTGGCAATGCCATACATTTGACATGCCACATTCATCAAATATTTTTTTAATAAATAACATCCATTTATTTCCAATACCATAATTGTTATAATTAATGTATAATAATTTATAAAGTATACATGATAGTTTATCTTCATTCGTATTATCAAGAAGGCGACACCAAAAATTGATCATTCGTACTTTAGCATATAAAGAAATGGGGTATCTCCCAAGTTCTCCATAAATCATAACATTTGGAGTCGAGTTTTTAAGTTTTAAAATGTGTTTACAGAATTTCAAATGCACTCGCATCTGCTCTTCTTGATAACACTATACATAGCTTTAGTTGCTTGGTCTCGTAAATATTTCCTAGTTTCGAAAAAAGATGCATTTCTAGAGAAAATAACACCAAGGTATTTATAATGTTTAACTATCTCTATTTCTTCATTTTCAACACAAAATTTCAAATTATTTGATATTCTTCCTCTTGTAAAAACCATCACTTTGGTTTTGCTAGCATTGATTCTTAGTTTCCAATTATTACAATACTGTGAAAAATTATTTAAAAGTAACTGTAAATCTGAACTTGATTCAGCAAGTAAAATAGTATCATCGACATATAATAATACAAACAGTTTTAGGTATATATTTAGTTCATTTTCAATATCTAATGTTAAAGATTGTACACCACTTATGTTAACATTTTCTAGATACTGCTGTAAATCGTTCAAATATAGACAGAATAACAGAGGAGAAAGATTTTCCCCTTGTCTAACACCAATTTCACTAGCAAACATGTCAGATAAATTATTATTATGTATAATACGTGATTTAACATCATCATACATATTTAAACAACTCTAAGAAACTTTCCTTTTACATTATTCAAAAGGAGTTTATATAATAAAGAATTCCGGTGTACAAAATCAAACGCCTTTTCAAAATCTACAAAAGCGCAAAAAAAGCTTTTTCTTTTTAACACTGAGAAGTTCAAAAAGTGCATATAAAGAAAAAATATGATCTGTTGTAGAGTAACCATGTCGGAAGCCGGCTTGATTTGCATTTAATATATTCAATTCATCAACGAAAAAACACAACCTGTCATTAAGAATAGATGTAAATATTTTCCCCAAGCACGACAATAAAGTTATCGGTCTATAATTTTTTGGATCTAATTTACACCCCTAGTTCTTAAATATTGGTATCACATTATCAATAAGCCAGGCTTCCGGCAATATACCCGTATCAAAAATAAGATTAAACAATTTTATGTATATATCAATCATATTGTCTAGAGATGAAGCAATGGATTCATTAATGATTTGATCTGCCCCAGGCGATTTATTATTCTTCGCCTTTTTAACAGCTTTTAAAATTTCTTCTCATATAATAACACAATTAAGTGTGTCATCGTCACAAGATGAGCTCACATCATTTTCAATTATGAATTCATCTTCAAACTTGTTCTTATTCAAATCTTTAAAAAAATCAAATAATGTTCTAATAGATATATTGCTTTTTTTCTCTTTGACGTCCCTTATTAAACAATTTCCAAAATTCTTTTGGATTTATATTTTTCAATTTGTTCATGTTGTCACTCATATCTGCATTTAATTTCTTGATATTTTCATCCATCACTTTCTTATAATATATCTCACTCTCTCGTAATCTTTCTTTGAAAATATTTGACCCATAATGTTTATAGTCTTTGTGATTTTCTTAATTCTTTCTTTGCTTTGTTACAATCTTTATCATACCATTGTTTATTGTTTTGTTTCTTAGAATTACGCAACATAGTTTTAGTATACACATTTGTACCAAAAGTAAGTTTTGCAGAATCAATCAAGATATCAGAAACTTCATGTACCAAATTATTCATGTCATTTTTTGAGATATTCTCTTTATCATTATAAGTATTCAGCTTGCTTATAACATAATCAACTTTATCTGTATCAATATTTGTTCTATATTCATTTATTTTTTTCAATATTCCATCTTCCAATCATATTTTGCTGTACAAAATTAGTTTTCAATTACATTATTTTTAATCAAGGATTAACAATCTATATGTAATGATAAAGGTGAGTGCACATCAGAAAAAAGTTTGGAAAACTCACCAATTTCAAAATTGCTTACAAATTGTAGAAAATGTGAGGTACATATAATATAATCAATAACACTATTGTTTCTACTTGTAGGTTTTGCATTAACATCTTGACCTACTCTTCCATTAAGCATAAACACTTTGTTAGATTTACAAAATTCTAAATTATTTTGTAAATACTTAATTAGAATAGAAAACCAAGTTCGATCCTTCAACTGTATTCTTATCCCACCTTGAATGGTAATATCTATATAGTAATTGTGTTGTATCATAAATCTGAGATCAATCAGCATACATGTATAGTTGTAATGTGCCTGATGTTTTAGTGGTCATAGTGTACTGCAAGTAACTTCTCACTGTGAGCTCTGTAGAGTTTGACAATAAACCATGTTCATATAAGTATGCTTAAGCAAGAAACAACTTAAGACAAAACTCAATAAAGATGAACCAAGTGTGTGCACAGGTCAAATCAAAGTACTGAAGTACTGAACATCGGATGACCACAAGTTCTTGAGGATGGTCAAAAGCACTTGTCTCAGAAAAAATCTCTTTACCTGAAACTGAGGTTAATGTACAGAGATATATTTTTTTCTAGACAAGTGCGTGCGAGTATGATGAATAAATGACAGGAAATTCAACTTCACCGTAATAACTATTATATTGTAGTGATACAAATCAGTATACACTGATTTGTTGTTATATATTATATTAAAATAACAGTTACATATATATATGATTTGCATCCGTTTGTATATCATTCTATTCTACTGTTCTAATAATAGTGCAATGCAAGTGCATGGTGGACACTTTTCAGTAAAAATTCGATTTTTCTAAGATTGGATACGAGTAGGCATTCATATTTTCCCGCAAAAACAATTACAGAGTTACCGGTCCTGTCGCAAAACGTTCTTTGAGATATTCTTCCGCATGCTTTAACACAATTTTTCGGTACGTGTGCATTGATATTATCAATGATTTTTTACTTATATATATATATATCTAACTACAAAACATTTTCACATTATTAATTTATGTTGTAAACAAAAATATTTTTATCAGTATTCATTGAAGAGATGTATTTATATCAAATGACAAGGAATGTTATTTTGCACTCGTTTATGTGCGCATATTTATCATGTTTATAGATCGGTTACAAACCCAAAACTAATTTACATAATGGAAATCTAGGCGATAGCAATACATCGGATTGACCTCAAGGTCATCGCGATGTAAAAATCAAAGTACTGAAGTACTGAACATCGGATGACCACAAGTTCTTGAGGATGGTCAAAAGCACTTATCTCAGAAAAAAACAACATATCTCTTTACCTAAAACTGAGGTTAATGTACAGAGATATATTTTTTTCTGAGACAAGTTCGTGCGTGGATGATGAATAAATGACAGGAAATTCAACTTCACCGTAATAACTATTATATTGTAGTGATACAAATCAGTATACACTGAGTTGTTGTTTATATTATATTAAAATAACAGTTACATATATATATGATTTGAATCCATTTGTATATCATTCTATTCTACTATTCTAAAAACAGTGCAATGCAAGTGCATGGTGGACACTTTTCTGTAAAAATTTGATTTTTCTAAGATTGGATACGAGTAGGCATTCATATTTTCCCGCAAAATCAATTACAGAGTTACCGGTCCTTGACGGTATTTTCACAAAACGTTCTTTGAGATATTCTTCCGCATGCTTTAACACAATTTTTCGGTACGTGTGCATTGATATTATCAATGATTTTTTACTTATATATATATATCTAACTACAAAACATTTTCATTTTATTAATTAATGTTGTAAACAAAAATATTTTTATCAGTATTCATTGAAGAGATGTATTTATATCAAACGATAAGGAATGTTATTTTGCACTCGTTTATGTGCGCGTATTTATCATGTTTATAGATCGGTTACAAACCCAAAACTAATTTACATAATGGAAATCTAGGCGATAGCAATACATCTGGATGACCTCAAGGTCATCGCGATGTAATGATGCCATATAATCTACTATAAGGCATTTCAGGTTACTGAATACTGTTAAGACTCTGCTTGGTATGCATTGACATATACCCCATATTTGCAAAGTGTGCAGCTACTCATATACCAATTTCTACATTTACATGTATGGATAGTTTGACGATGGATCTTATAACTAGTATAGTAATAAGAAAAGTGATGTCGACTTACTATTCTGATTCTCTAATTATATGGCTCCCTAATGTAATAATTAGACAAAACTAAAGTAGTTAATAATTTCTATTATTAAAACACAATATCAATATATTTACATACA
Organism: Mytilus californianus; assembly: GCF_021869535.1. Lineage (NCBI taxonomy): Eukaryota > Metazoa > Mollusca > Bivalvia > Mytilida > Mytilidae > Mytilus > Mytilus californianus. The sequence continues at coordinate 93,507,964 of NW_026262668.1, forward strand.
CAATAAATCACTCAAAATTACTCTAGTCAAAAAGATTATACTATATTACATAACTTCTTAATACAAAATAACTAAAAACTTATACTTGATTTGGGATTGGGGCAGACTCAGCATTTTCTAAATTACTGACATAGTTAAACTCGGTGTAGCAGCTAATGGAAAGCTATCCGAGCAGAAAAGTAGTTGTTTACTTAGTGCAGCTTAGGCTACAAGAGCCGGAATAACAATGTCAGTAATGCACATGGAAGTAATACTCAACTCGGTGTAGCGGTCAACTCGGTGTAGTTAGCTACAAGAGCCGGAATCAATGTTAGATGCTACTCGGTGTACCCAGAACTACAACAGCCGGAAGACAAGTGTGCTACAAGAGCCGGAAGAGCATTACTTCAAATTGATGTGGATGAAGATAGCAAAAACTGCTAGACAAGTTTAATAGCCCATTCAAACTTTAATGTATATGTACTGTACATCGAAACAAATGAAAACTACAGAATTTTTGGGAATTAATGAATTATGTATTCCCATTACCCGATTAATTAATTAATACGGCCATTAGTCAGATTGAATACATGAAATGTATGCGGTCTGAGTGCCCCAAAATTAAGTAAAAGTTATAACAACCAAAAAATATAAATCAAAACAATATATAATCTTATCATTATTATCACATATATCATACTACACTACATAAATCACTAATTATATTCTAAACCAAAAAGGCATACAAGTGATACTAAATAGATCTGCAATATAGTATACTGTAAAACTAGTATGTTCATAATACTAATATAATTATTAACACTGGACACTTTTAATTTGCAAAACACTCATTTGCAAATCCGCCGCCGCCTCTCCTTAGACCTACAGTGTCGTGTAAATAACCAAAACGTGCGGAATTACATGGGATTCAATAATTTCATTGCTTTTCTGCTGTTATTATTATAAATATTTTGTAATTTGATTTAGAAAAACATGGGATTTTCAATATCCCATGGGATAAGGCAAATCCCATGGGATTGACCATTATCCCATGGGATTTCGGTTAAATCCCATGGGATTTTTTTGGGTCCCATGGGATAATTGTAGTCCCATGGGATATTTGATGTCCCATGGGACAAAAAAAATCCCATGGGACTATAATTATCCCATGGGATTTTTAATATCCCATGGGACAAAATAAAATCCTATGGAATTCAAATTATAAATATACAGTAATGTGTATGTTACAATGAATTCTGTTTGGTAGTAAAAAGTTTATAATATATATATGAGTGTATTTTGGTTTTTTTCATTTTGTCACAAACATGTTTTTAATTTGTTTATATGACAATAAAGATTATTATTATTTTGGAAATATAATAATATTTAAAGTCAAAAAATAAAATCCTTTAACTGAAATAAAATGATGACGTCTTAATAAAAGAAAAAAATATTGATTTGAAATCTTTGTCTTCTTTGTTTTATTATGAAAAATAGAACTGATAAAAATATTTCATATTCTGACTGAATAAATTGACAAAGCACAGTTAATAGTTTACTCTTTTCATGAGGTAAAGTTTTCTTTGTTATAGTTCCATTGCAATACATGAATATGCAAATGATTTGAATCTTATTCCTTTGTGGTGTTCATAATATTACATTTATATTTGTAAATTTATAAAATAAACACTTTTCCTGTTAAGTTTTAGTTTTCTTGTTTCAGCTTGCTATGAACAATTATTCAGTCCACTATATAAGAGTCAAGTAAATAAATTATTTCATCCACTAGAATATTCCTACAATTCTAAGACAAAACATTTATGCAATCTGTTCTTCAAAAATCTTCCTCCGTACATCTTTATTGGATGGAGCGATTTAAATGAGTGGACAAAGCAAGTTCATTTGGACAACAAAATACTAATATATTTTTTCATTCCTCCCTTCTTTCAATTGATAATTACGTTGTTGCATTTACATGATTAAGTTCTTGAGCATCTAAGATCATGATGATATGACTCCTTTTTGTTTATAGTAATTATGTTGAAATTTCCTCTTTCTTATGTAGGAAAAAAACACATTCCATTTCAAATTAATAAAAAAGTCACACTATGTAGAAAAATATCAACTTTAAGTTTGCTGTTCAGTATTGACCTGTTGAATGATGATCATGAAAACCAAGATGTCTGACCTACAAATACACAAAACTCAAAAATTATAAATGAAGAGAAATACAGCAATAAAATGGCTATTTTATCATGTTTATGTACATTTTGATAAAAATTTCATTTGAATATTTAAAATTGTAAGAACTCTTATTTCAGTGCTTTGTGTCTATGGTTTTCATATTAGTTGTTTTTTGTGCCTTGTTGCAGTCTTTCGAGTTAAGCCAATTGCAACAAATGTTTACAGTTTGTTCAAATGTTGTGCTGTTATTAAAACCACTATCCCAGGTTAGGGGTGGGTTAGGTGCTCACTAAATGTTTATTTTATTAGTTGATATTTGCTTTGAATTAGCTGTCAGTAACTGTGAGTACTAATAGATCTGTATGTTGAGTCTTTTTTGTTAAAGGGAAAGAATAAATTTCCAGCCACATCCGGTCTGTGTTTTTGGTAGCTGTTTTTCTGCTTTGTTGCATTCTAATGAGTTAATAAAATTGAGAATGAAAACGGGAATGTATCAAAATAATTTAATTTTGGATGTAACGCGTCTTCTGATTGGCTGACATGGTTTTGTTTATCAGCTCATAGACATAATTTTGTCATGTGACCATGACGTCATCAACTTTTTTTTCATGGTTTCCTCCGGTTTAAAATGGAATTTAGAATTAAATTATAAGAAATGACTGTAATATTTTTTCTGTCTATTCGAAATAACAGAAAAAATGTGGTGCACACTTTAAAATAACCTGCTACGCGGGTTATTCAGTGTGCACCACATTTTTGATGTTATTTCTTCATAGACAGAAAAAATATTATAGTCATTCCTTAAATAACCTGACCCAAGAGCAGAAAAAAACCCTTTTCAACTGATTTTATAGTTTTTATATTGAACTGACACTTACACCACTGTCCTTAATTAGAGGATTTGGCGCCAGCAAACATGTTAAACCATGCCACATTTTGTAAGTGTCTGTCCCAAGTCAGGGGTCTATTATTCAGTAATTGTCAATTGTTGCTATATATCATATTTGTTTTTTGTTTATTGTTTTGTGCAAAAATCAGGCACTTAGTTTTCACCTTTATGGTGTTTCCCCCAAGCATGTTTAGCATGGATAGACACCATGCCCTTTTTAAATGACGCCATGCCCATATTGAATTGTTTTACATTTGTTATTTCATGGCCTTTTATGGATTACTATGCAGTATAGGGTTTGCTCATTGTCGAAGGCTGTACAGTGAACTGATTTTGTTAAATTTAATGTCATTTGATCTCTATTGGAGAAAAGTCTCATTGGCAATCGTACCGCTTCTTATTTTTATATCAACCCTGCCATATTTTGCCTGTCATTATTTACAGGTCATCATTGGCCTCTAATAAGTAATTGCATTGCTTACATCCACTTAATTGAACTCTGGTGGATAGTTTTCTCATTTATCATACCACATCTTATTTCATAATAATCATTATTCAAGGGCAATAACTTTTATAGAAGTGGACTTACCATTTAGGCTTTGTTGACGTCTGTAAATCTATTTTTGTTGATAATTTCTTTTGTTTATAGTTTCCCTTTATCTTTAATGTTCTTGCCCTACACATAAAAGGGTAAACATTATCATTTAATGACAATAACTACTATTACATAATGAGTAGGCAACTGACAATTTTGGATCATTTGTATCTTGTCTTGCTCATCATTTTTGCTTGATATTATCAATATTCTATGAAAATGAGGTCACAGTAATATTAAACTTGGCAAACAGACATCTTCTTATTTTTATATGACACCTTGTAGTCATTCCATACACCAACAAGTAGACATATGCTTATAATATCTGATAAAATGAATAAAATGCTCCGCTGGGCACAGCTTGAAACGACCACAGAGGTCGAACCCTGAACAGTTGGGGCAAGTATGGACACAACATTCAAGCTTGATACAGCACTGAATTTGGATTGTGATTAAATATTTGACACAGCATAGGTTTCTGACACAGAATGAATGTGGTCTAAGAACTTAAAAAATTTTAATTTACCTATTCAAACCATATCATTATTATTTGCTTATATATTAATCAGAAATAACCAATTTAAAATGGAAAATTTTAAAGAAAAAAAAAGGAAAAAAAGGGAAAAAAAAATCCCCCCCCAATTTTTTGAACCCCCTTATGATTCATCACCCCAAACTCAATCCCAGCCTTCCCTTTGTGGTATGGTACCTTGCAGTACAATTTCAGAGAGATCCATACACTTATGCACAAGTTATTGTCTGGAAACTAGAAAAATGCTTGTTTTTTTGGCCCCTTTTTGGCCCCAAATTCCTAAACGTTTAGGGCAATTACCCCCAAACTCAAACCCAGCTTGCCCTTTGTGATATAGAACCTTGTAGTACAATTTCATAAAGATCCATACACTTACACACAAGTTATTGTCTTGAAATTAGAAAATGCTTGTTTTTTGCCCCTTTTTGGCGCCTTATTCCTAAAATTTTGAGGCAATTACCCCCAAAATCAATCCCAGCCTTCCCTTTGTGGTATGGTACCTTGCAGTACAACTTCAGAGAGATCCATACACTTGAACACAAGTTATTGTCTGGAAACTAGAAAAATGCTTATTTTTGGCCCCTTTTTGCTAGACATTTTGAGCAATTACCCCCAAACTCAATTCCAGCTTTCCCTTTGTGATATGGAACCTTGTAGTACAATTTCAGAAAGATCCATACACTTACACACAAGTTATTGTCATGAAATTAGAAAATTCTTGTTTTTTACCCCTTTTTTGGCCCCTAATTCCTAAAATTTTAAAGCAATTGCCCCCAAAATCAATCCCAGCCTTCCCTTTGTGGTATGGTACCTTGCAGTACAATTTCAGAGAGATCCTTACACTTGAACACAAGTTATTGTCTGGAAACTAGAAAAATGCTTATTTTTGGCCTCTTTTTGGCCCCAAATTCCTAAACGTTTTGGGCAATTACCCCCAAACTCAATTCCAGCTTTTACATTTATGATATGGAACCTTGCAGTACAATTTCAGAAAGATCCATACACTTACACACAAGTTATTGTCATGAAACTAAAAAAATGCTTGTTTTTTGCCCCTTTTTTGGCCCCTAATTCCTAATATTTTGAGGCAATTACCCCCAAAATCAATCCCAGCATTCCCTGTGTGATATGGAACCTTGCAGTACAATTTCAGAGAGATCCTTACACTTGAACACAAGTTATTGTCTGGAAACTAGAAAAATGCTTATTTTTGACCCCTTTTTGGCCCCAAATTCCTAAACGTTTTGGGCAATTACCCCCAAACTCAATTCCAGCTTTCCCTTTATGATATGGAACCTTGTAGTACAATTTCAGAAAGATCCATACACTTACACACAAGTTATTGTCATGAAACTAAAAAAATGCTTGTTTTTTGCCCCTTTTTTGGCCCCTAATTCCTAATATTTTGAGGCAATTACCCCCAAAATCAATCCCAGCATTCCCTGTGTGATATGGAACCTTGTGGTACAATGTCAGAGAGATCCATACACTAACACACAAGTTATGTCTGGAAGTTACAAAAATGCTTATTTTTTGCCCCTTTTTGGCCCCTAATTCCTTAACTGTTGGTACCATAACCCCCAAAATCAATCCTTATGGTAAAATTTCATAGAGATCCATTCACTTAAACTAAAGTTAGAGTGCGAAAACCAATGTGTCTTCGGACAGCGACAACGCCAACTTCATACCAATATATGACCGTATAAAAAACTAAGAAAACTTAGCATTGACCAAAGAACCATAAAATGCGATCATGGTTATATGAATCTGCAAGACAGACATGCACACCTTACAATCGTTACATTCGCCAAATATAATTTACCTGTTGCTTAAAGCATATTATAAACTGACAAAACAATGCAAACTTTTCATTGACCAATGAACCATGAAAATGAGGTCAAGGTCATATAAAACATGCCAGACAGACTGTGCATCTCACAATCATTCCATTCACCAAATATAGGGGCCTTATTCATGTTATTACCTAGGAATAGTGATGTCATGGACTAGGAAAATTAGTCTGGGGACATAAATTACTGACATCGGACTAAATATACTAGTAAATTCTGTATCCATGGACTTTTTATACTAGTTATATTTGTCTGACTAGACAATTTATCTCTTACACTAGTTCTCAGAGAGACATGTCACCTTACCTTGACACATTATTCTGACTCTGAACAAACCAGTATTTGCTCTTACTCCTTAATAATACTGCGTGCTTAGGGGAGAAGCAGCAAATACCAACTTTAAAGTCTTTGGTTTTACCCGATTGGGTTCAAAATAAACAACCTTCTGCACGTGAGGTGAACACGCTACCATGAGACCAGGCAGTATAATATAAGGAGTTTACCAATGATTTAAAGTTTCCAAGTTTTTGCAAAAACTGGATCAAAATCATCATTGAAAAGCAATAACTTTTAAATAAGATTTAAGTTTCTCTTTAATTATTACAGTTTTCGAGATAAAAAGGCAAATTCAAGAAATATGAAGAAAAAAAAAATGGTTAAAATCTGTATTTAAGGCAACAACTCCTATGAGTCAGCTTCTAGTTTTGATGCAAATGGACAGTAGATTTTTTTTTCAACATTCTGAACATTTCTACCCTTGTCAGATATTGTCTATCTATTTTAGCCTTTTGTAGCTTATTACGCAGTTTGGCTTTTTAGTCCATTGTTGAAATCTGTATGGTGACCTATATAGTTGTTAACTTCTACGGTTTAAGTTTCTGTTGAAGAGCCGTCACATTGGCAATGATACCATATTTGTATATGTTTTTGTCATGTATGTGTAAGGAGACAACCTTTTGATTTTCTGGTGGGATAAAAAGGGGAGACAGATTTTTTTATCACCTGGCCTGGTAAGTTTTTCAGGGTTCGTAAGGATAGAAAACCCGGCAAATTGTAACAAACCCCTGTGGTACGACCATATTTGCCAAAAGATTAGTCCAAATAATTATGACGTCTTGCAAGGCTATTTTAACTTTTTTCTGGGCACGTAATAGTCAAAGTTGTGACTGAGTGCGGAAAGATGAAGATAGATAGATAGAAAAATTATAAAGGGACATAACTGAAGAACGGTAAAAGTGACGCTACCCAAATTTGAACTTGATCTGAGTTTTGTGGTAATAAGCATTGTGTGTAAGTCTCATAATATTTGGTTGAGGCTAACTTAAGAAGAGAACAGAAACTAAAAATTCAGCAATTTTTCTATTTGTAAACGCGCATAACTCTAGAACGGTTGTGTATAAGTTTTATAACATTTGGTTGAGACAAACTAAAGTTAGAGAACGGAAACGAAAAATTCAGCAATTTTTATGTTTATAAAGGGACATTACTCAAGAATGGTAATTTGTCGCCACCTAATTTCGTACTTAATCTGTATTATGTAGTAATAAGCATTGTGTATAAATTTCATAACATTTGGTTGAGGCAAACTAAAGTTAGAAAACGGAAACAATAATTTTGTACTTGATCTTAGTTTTGTGGTAATGAATATGTGGTATAGGTTTCATAATGATTGGTTGAGGCAAACTTAAGTTACAGAATGGAAACTAAAAATTTGCAATCGTTCAATTTATAAAGGGGCATAACTCAATAATGGTTAAAGTGACACTACCCAAATTCAACTTGATCTGTGTTTTATCAGTGGAAGTCAAAATTAAACATTGCATTGTATAAAGCATTGATTGTAGTTGATTCAACTATAATAATGGACAAAGGGAGATAATTCCAATTTTAAAAATTACTTGATATTTAGAAGAAATTAAAATTTTGCAATTTTTCCATTTATAAAGGGGCATGACTCTAGAACGGGTTAAAGTGACGCCACCAAAATTCAAACTTGATCTGTGTTTTGTGGTAATAAGCATTGTGTATAGGTTTTATAACATTTGGTTGAGGCAAACTTAAGTTAGAGAACAGAAACTAAAAATTTTGCAATTTTTCCATTTATAAAGGGGCATAACTCTAGAACGGTTAAAGTGACGCCACCAAAATTCAAACTTGATCTGTGTTTTGTGGTAATAAGCATTGTGTATAAGTTTTTACTTTAACATTTGGTTGAGGCAAACTCAAGTTTGAGAACGGAAACCAATTTTGGGATGTACGGACGTATGTACGTACAGGCGGACAAGGGTAAAACTTAATGCCCCCACCGCTACGGCGGGGGCATAAAAAAAATAAAATAGCCTTGCTAGACGTCATAATTATTTGGACTACCAAAAGATGTAACCTAATTCTTACTTGTTTGGGGAAGAGGGGGATTAACCGAACCACTATTAAATCTAAATCAGTGAACTGAATTTATTGTCTTCTGCAGTAGTCCGAGTCGACATCTGTAACTAATCATGCAAATTGATAGTCAACAGTATACCTTTTTCAGAATGTCAGTTCACAAAGAATCACTGGTGATAGGGGAGTGTAACCGATAAATTGATCCTGAATCAGATAAGATTTTTCCAAGGACGTATAACTAACACAATACGTCTTTGGATTTTCCCAGTAACGGAGAACCCCTTTCTTTGAGTGAATATAAATAGTGACGCGGGTCTCACAAATAAATTTAAATCTGAATTACAGGAACATCGATTAGCAAAGTAAACTTACATATTAATCTCGAAGTTAATTACGGTAAAGACAGACTGTGCTCCTGAATTAAGGTATTATACATTTGTGTATTGTACTCGGGGGGGGGGGGGATGGGGGCACTTCCTATATACAAGGTGATATGACGTGCCGCTGGAATAGGTCACTTTTTCCAGCTTGAAAATATGGGAATAGGTGGGGAAAACTATCAGAAATATATGATAAGGTCGATAAAGTTCCAATTACTTGTATATGAAAAGCCCTGTCATTTTTTCACAGCCGAAAGTCTCGCCGTAAGTAAACATTACATACAGAATCTTAGCCTTAAATATTCCACTTCACCAACACACCCCACGAAAACCAACCAATATGGGAAAAGGTTACAATTTTACCCTCGCAGTATATGAAAAGGTATAATACATTTTTAAGATCTAAATTATATGAATAGGGTGGGGTAACAGAACCCCAGCGACACCCCTATCAATTAAGTATTAAGTGCCCCTCCCCCCCCCCCCCCCCCCCCCCCCCACGGAGGTATTTTACTGCTACAATATATTTAAATTGCTAATCACGCACCCGTTGATGAGCAGAGAACCATACTTTCAAGCCAGGGGCAGTCTATACTAACAGTTAGTATAGAAAGACCCTGTAAAAAGGCAGGCAAATCCTAACAGTACTGTAACTTAATGATACATGTATATCAAGTTACAGCACCTCACCCAGCACAGTTGAATGTAGGACAGAAAGTCACAGGACAAAAAGTCACAGACAAAAAGTCACGGACAAAAAGTCACAGGACAAAAAGTCACAATTCAGTTTTGAGAATATTTTTCTTTGAGTAAGAAAACAAATATTTTTGTAAAAACATTTTTGTATTTTTCTTGAACTATTATGTATAAAGTAACTTTGTAATTAAAATTTATTCAATAAATATCAATAATGATGAAATAATTGTAAAGAAAACAAAATGTCAAAGTGGCTTGGTACTTAAATGGCTTCATGGTGCCGATAAATATATCCTTTGCATGATTAAAATTTAATAAATTTTCATTTATCAAGGCTAATGAACAATTTACTAAACTGTAAACTGAATATATGTAATAAAAATATTTTTTTTAAGATATTTCTCTTATACATTCAAACAATTGTCAACAAATTATTTGTGACTTTTTGTCCTGTGACTTTTTGTCCTATCAAATTTGTGACTTTCTGTCCTGTGACTTTCTGTCCGTTTACCGCACAGTTAGCACACTGGTGTGTGTCAGTCTTATAATATAAAACTGCGTAGGTTCATATCGTTTGATTCAACGTTTTTTCGGATATTTTTTAGGACCGTTGTCAACTTGACATTGTCAAATCCGATCGCGACCTGCCACTTTGCAACCTGACCTGCAAAAACATAATTCTACTAAAAACAATGCCAGTCAAAATTGCTTTTTGAGACTTGGCGACTAAAAAAGTTTTATAATGTGACCTTGTGACCCTACTTGGAATTCTTCATTCATCGGCGTATGTCGGTTTGGCTAAAAAGGGGGCATTGTTTTTTTTTCTCGGGACAAAAAATTGTTTCTATCTTTATTAAAAAAAAAAATTAAGACCAATCATAAACTTTTTTTTCAAAACTCAGCGTCGTATTTTATTGTTTTCCCAACAATTTTTAATAAAAGCTTAAAATATTTGTTTCACTTCCCTCTGACTTCCCTCCTGATTTTTTTTCTCAAGAAATAATAGAATTAGTAAATGGATATATATATATATGTCTGTGGCCACCGTCATGCAGTTAGATAAGAATTTTAAAGTTAAAATGAATATTCCGTTTTGATCTGAGGAAAAACTTTTTAAACTGTAATGACATGGTCAGTCAACTGATTTGTTGCATGGCTGATTACAGGTAATTAAAGCATGCAGTAATTTTCCATTACGACAGTGCGTGTCCCCTGGGGTGTGTATAACGTATTAGAAATATCATAGTTTTCTAGAGAACATCCTGTCTATGTGTAATACAGATTGATGACATTACACAAATTTTTTTTCGTTAAATGTAGTTAAGTATCTGTGTCCATTCCCTATTGCAACACTACAATTCTTTCGAAGAAAAAAATGTTAAAATTAAAAAAAAAAAAAATCATTTATATAAAATAAAGAAGAAAAAAGTAGCAAATAAACTTATGTAACTACGCATTGAGTAAACATAATTTCACTTTACATGTACAAACCCTTGAGAAAACGTATATATAGATGTGTTTAAAAAGGCCAATTCCCAGTGGATTTATTTCACACTAGGACCACAGGCACTTGTCTCAGAATTTTGTTTCCTATATACCTTAATACAGGGACTTTCTATACTAACTTAGTATAGAAAGTCCCTGCTTAATATAACATTAAAAGTATAGTAGGACATTTTTTTCTGAGACAAGTGCCTGTGACTAGGAACTAAGATAACTAGAACTAAGTTCATTGGAAAGTCTTTTTGTCTGATACATGTATACCTATAGATAATGTACATAATTAAGAACAGCTTCAAATATATGCCTGTAAATTAACGGTACGTCTAAAAACCGCTCAGGACCTCCTGAGTGCAAACAGGACATAAAAAGTCACTCAGGACATGTATATATGTTTTAGTGAGCGTTGAGGGTATACATTCGATAGATAATTTAATATTTGATCTTATAATTTTGGTTTTGATAAAATCAAACCAACATTAAAGAAGTTATTTGGGATACGTCATGCATGACCGCGCGATGATCATATTCAATACCAATCATCATTTTGATTACAACGTTTGATCTTTAATAATTAGGACTGATTGGTGATGGTTATAAACACATACAAGTAAACTTTGCAAACAAACAAAAAAAAAACCGTTTCCTTGGAAAAAATATAAAAATACATGAATATTGTTTTTACAAAAAAAGTTAAATAAATTTTTCGTTTTGTATGTAATAATTGAAGCCATTTAGAAATATAAGAAATCTTCACATAGTCGGGAAATTTTCAATTCAAGTTATTTCATTTGAAAACGTTAACAAATATAGATCTTATTCGATGTAAAATGTGGCGTCCTTGGAGATCAAAACCCCGTTTAAATAGGGTTTGTCTACTTTCGTCTATTGCCGAACATTCTATAATCAAGGATTTTTACAAATCCTTGCTATAATATAATGAATCGCGTCGCCAATATCACCACAATTACATAAAGTACAAATACAATCTTCTCCTAAATATTTGGCATCTAACAATTACAATAGGAAATTTTGAGTCGAAACTGAAGTACCAAATCTACAAAAAGAATCACTATTTTTTTGTAGTAGTAGGCGTTGAAAACTAAACTGTTTATAATCTTTTTTTTCTCCTAAATTAATTGAAACTCCTGAAATAATTTAACATTATCTATAGACAGCTTACATATGCAAATCTTTTTAGAAGTATGTGAGTGTATAGTAATAATTTGTTCATTAACCCCCCTTTTTCCTTCCATAGAATTACATTGTAATCGATTTTATTTCCAAATTTTTGTTTGCTAGGATTGACACTTAGAACGTACAACAAAAAGTAACAAGTAAAAAGTCACGATTCAGTTTTGGGATATTTTTTTCTTTGAATAAACTTAATTTTAAAAACGTTTCAGTATTTTTCTGAAACATTTTTAAAAGGGAACGGACTTGTAAACAAAATTTATTTTTGAATATATTAATATGAACAATGATTGTTAAGAAAACAATCTGCAAAAGTGGTTTGGTAATTAACTGAAGTCATGCTGTCAAAAATGTCTCCTTTTTATAAGTTATTGATAAAAAAAAACTATTTGAAGGCGAATTAATCATTTCCTCAACTAAATACATTTATCTATAAATAAAGTCAATTCGTCAAGAACTTTCTCTCATATATTTAAACAATTGTAAAATAATTAATCTAAACCTTTGTCCTGCGACTTTCTGTCCGTTTACCAATACTTATTCCTTGTTAAGTTTTTTCATATCCATTTACGAATACTTATAACGTGATAATTAATTTTTCCGGATGCTTTTTATCCTATTTTCATATCAAACAACCATGTTACCCGTAGAACGGAGTTAAGTACAAATTTAGGAATTTAGTACTTAAAATTTTCAACAACACAATTTTACACTTTCATTTACCTGGATTTTTTTCTACGCTTCGAAGCCGCCACCCTATATCAAACTTATCCAACACCTCGCATGGCGTATTCACGATGTGGAGGGATTGACAATATACAATCAAAGTTAGCAATATACAGCAAGTAAGTAATTGGGTGTTGAATGCCAGTAGATCTGAATTTGTAAATTTTTTAATTGAATTTAACCTGTTTAGAACGTGTATTGTTGAATTGTTCAATAAAATTACACACATAATCTGGGCTGATATGCATAAAACCACTTTAAGTTCAAGGTATCAATAAAACTGGGTCTGCATGAAAAAATTACTTATCACATAATACTAGAACCTATGTTTAGCCGATAAGAAAATATAGCTGTAGGCCTAGTTGAAAATCTTTACAAATTATTTATTCTTTTAATTTCTGTTTGACTGTCTGGGTGCTTCTTATGTGTTTTAAATGCTATAGTCAAGTTTTATATACTGTTGTACGTCATTTGGTCGTTTTTAAGTTTTTGCCATGGCGTTTGTCAGTATGTCTTCGACTTATAAGTTTTATCAAGGATTTGTATAGTGAGATTGGTTTTACATAATCTGCATCTCTTGTGCTGTATTTTAAAATGTATTACAATTGCTGCATCTTTACACATTCATCAATACACCAAAAAATATGAATAAAGCTTTCGTATATATATAAATAAGGAGATGTGGTACGATTGGTAATGAAACAATTATCCGCCAGTTCAAGTCAAAAACCTGATATAAGCAAATGTGACTTACTTACTTACTTTTGTCAGAGAGATCTTGAATCTGAATTCAAGGATACGAAGTGGGAAGGGTTTAGAGGTGGATTAAGGTGAGGGCATGGGGGGCCGCCCCTTTTTTGGAAAAAAAATTGGTTGATTATTTAGAGAATGAATGAAGCGGGCCCCCTCTTTATGCATGACAGTTAGTGCCTCCTTATGACATTTTTTGGATCCGCAACTGGTGAGGACTTCATAAAAAAATATTTAGTAAGTTTTTGTTTTGTGATAAATAATGTATTTAGACAGAAATAGAATAAAATAAACTACCGAAAGCTTAAGTATGGATGGGGGTTAACAGAATAGAGAATAACGGGCAAACAATAAAGATTAAAGAATAATGAAATGCTAAAATATGAGGAAAGAGAGTAATGAGCAAAAAGTGTAAGTTTGTAGAAATATAGCAACAAAAAAAATAAAGAACACAGAAAAAGAAGACCCCCCCCCCCCCCCCCAAGATCCTGACTTCAACTTTGACGCTGCCGGGATATTTTTTAGACAAAGTGCACGTATTAGTAGTCAGCCGAAACCACTAAGCGTTTTGCATCCATACGGTTTTTTTTTCGGGATACTGACTGCATAGTAAACTATCAATGTACTAGTTAATGTTCTCGAGGGATGACCCTATTACAGAGACATATATACACATATGTGTAAATATGTCTCTGCCCTATTACGTGTCAGTAACCTCCTCGACACGGTTCATTTTTACGGCGGCTCAGTTTTGTCTTAAGAATAAACATAATTGATAAGTTTCTTTCCCCTGCATTTCTCGATCGCACTTGTAAATAGCACATTGGTCTCAAGACATTGGTTACAACACTTGCCGTCAGTACTCAAAATTGGAAAAATATTAAATAAGAAGGTATAGAAAATTAAATTAATGCACACACACTATTATCAACCACAGACATGATGTTTTTCTCAATTTGCCTAAATCGTTATTCCGCAATACAACGAGGGTGAAAACCCACCACTTTGAACACAGTCACAGGCACCGGCATGCTGTGAACTTGTAAGTTTCCCAAATGAGTAACTATCCATTACTTTTCTAGTGTAAAGTTTTATTTATACACATTTGATTTGAAATGGCATATCAGAGAGATATTAAAACATATATCATAGGCTGATTTGGGGGGGGGGGGGGGGTTCTTTGGAAAAATTTGGTTGATTATATAGGGATCACTGAAGCATGACTGGAGACGGCCCTCCTTTATGAAAAGTTCTGGATCTGCCACTGTATATTCATAAAATAAACCAACAAATTATCCAAAAGATGAATAATACTTAATACTTACGACTAAGATTGATTATACATGTTATAAGTATACTTGAGTCGGTTTTACAAAAAAAAAAACTTACAATTTATCGTAAGTATACTGTATTGTACATGACTTAATTACTATCAATATTATTTGTAAGTTTTTTTGTGAAACTGACTGCTGAATTGTTTTTCCATGCTTATGGTACATCTAAGTCGTATGCTTTTTTTAAAACCACCTCCAGGGTATAACGTCTGCTCGCCCATAGAATCTGTTTGTAGATATAGGAAGATGTGGTATGAGTGCCAATGAGACAACTCTCCATCCAAGTCACACAATTTATAAAAGTAAACCATTATAGGTCAAGGTATGGTCTTCAACACAGAGCCTAGTTTTTATCAAAAATGAAATATATTGATATTAATAGTATACAGGTTAAATAATTTATTCATACATTTTTAATTGACTGACTAGAATTATCATGATTATTGAGGAATTTGAACCATTCCTATTTTTAAAAAGGGACAAAAATAAAATTTATATATAATAACAGGGTGATACAAATGAGAAAAACTCAAGAAATTGTTTTCAATTAAGATAAATACATGGTTTTCATGCAGTTGATTTTTAAAGCAGAGGCAGATTTAGTTTAAAGTTGGAAAAAATTGTTTGTACCAACAAAAATAAATACAGAAAGTTAATCCAGAATTATGTGTTTATCATTTTTTTTTATGTTTAGGTTGCCAGCAAGATGAAAAGAACAATGCAGTTCAAAAGTCAAAATGTGGATAAGCTGCGGTACAAGGTCCTACTTTTGCAGATTTTCATATTTTGCATGAATGAATATGAAGTTTATATCCTGGAGGGCAGAGAAAGAAAAGAAACACTTCAGTTTTCCTGCTTCTGAAGGATAAATGTAAAACATCTTGTTTGGTAAGTTTTATGCTCTGTTATGATAGTGTTTGTGCATCCATCTGTCTTTCTCTGAATTTTATTCACTTTAAGTTTTTGGTTACAGTTCACCATGAACTTCAGTTAGTAACTTGTGGTTTTACATGTATATACTCAAAATTTAGTACTTTAAAATGTTCATGTATTTTTGTCGAGCCCGCAACTTTTGTCGCAGAAAGCTCAACATAGGGATAGTGATCCGGTGGCGGCTACGGCGGTGGCATTAGCAGTGGGCGTTAGCTAACTTCCTAAAAGCTTTATATTTTAGAAGGTGGAAGACCTGGATGCTTCATACTTTGTATATAGATGCCTCATGATACGAATTCTGTCTGAAACATGTCCATTGTCCTTGACCTCATTTTCATGGTTCAGTGACTACTTGAAAAAAAAGTTCAGATTTTTTGTAATGTTAATTTCTCTCATATTATGAGTAAGAGGATAACTATATTTGGTATGTGCGTACCTTGCAAGGTCCTCATGCTCGTCAGAGAGTTTTCACTTGACCTAGACCTCATTTCATGGATCAGTGAACAAGAACTTAGTCTTAGATGCATGATTTCTAACTTTAGTTGAAGTGAATGGATCTCTATGAAACTTTACCATAAGGTTCAATACCACAAAAGAAAGGTTGGGATTGATTTTGGGGGTTATGGTACCAACAGTTAAGGAATTAGGGGCCAAAAAGGGGCCAAAAATAAGCATTTTTGTAACTTCCAGACATAACTTGTGTGTTAGTGTATGGATCTCTGACATTGTACCACAAGGTTCCATATCACTAAGGGAATGCTGGGATTGATTTTGGGGGGTAATTGCCTCAAAATATTAGGAATTAGGGGCCAAAAAAGGGGCAAAAAACAAGCATTTTTCTAGTTTCATGACAATAACTTGTGTGTAAGTGTATGGATCTTTATGAATTTGTACTACAAGGTTCCATATCACAAAGAAAAAGCTGGAATTGAGTTTGGGGGTAATTGCCCAAAACGTTTAGGAAAAAGGGGTCAAAAATAAGCATTTTTCTAGTTTCCAGACAATAACTTGTGTTCAAGTGTATGGATCTCTCTGAAATTGTACTGCAAGGTACCATACCACTAAGGGAAGGCTGGGATTGATTTTGGGTGTAATTGCCGCCTCAAAATTTTAGGAATTAGGGGCCAAAAAGGGGCAAAAAACAACCATTTTTCTAGTTTCAGGACAATAACTTGTGTGTAAGTGTATGGATCTTTATGAAATTGTACTACAAGGTTCCATATCACAAAGGGAAAGCTGGGTTTGAGTTTGGGGGTAATTGCCCTAAACGTTTAGGAATTTGGTGCCAAAAAGAGGCCAAAAAAACAAGCATTTTTCTAGTTTCCAGACAATAACTTGTGTTCAAGTGTATAAATCTCTCTGAAATTGTACTGCAAGGTACCATACCACAAAGGGAAGGCTGTTATTGAGTTTTGGGGTGATGAATCGTAAGGGGGTTCAAAAAATTGGGGGGGGGGATTTTTTTTCCTTTTTTTTTTCTTTAAAATTTTCCATTTTAAATTGGTTATTTCTGATTTATATATAAAAGCAAATAATTATGATATGGTTTGAATAGGTAAATTAAATTTTTTTAAGTTCTTAGAACACATTCATTCTGTGTCAGAAACCTATGCTGTGTCAAATATTTAATCACAATCCAAATTCAGAGCTGTATCAAGCTTGAATGTTGTGTCCATACTTGCCCCAACTGTTCAGGGTTCGACCTCTGCGGTCGTATCAAGCTGCGCCCCAGCGGAGCATTTTATTATTGTTCGTTCTTATGTTGTACTGTTACACCACTGTCCCAGGTTAGGGGGAGGGTTTGGATCCCGCTAACATGTTTAACCCCGCCACATTCTGTATGTATGTGCCTGTCCCAAGTCAGGAGCCTGTAATTCAGTGGTTGTCGTTTGTTTATGTGTTACATATTTGTTTTTCGTTCATTTTTTGTACATAAATTAGGCCGTTAGTTTTTCGTTTGAATTGTTTTACATTGTCATTTCGGGGCCTTTTATAGCTGACTGTGCGGTATGGGCTTTGCTCATTGTTGAAGGCCGTACTGTGACCTATAGTTGTTAATTTCTGTGTCATTTGGTCTCTTGTGTAGAGTTGTTGTCTCATTGGCAATCATACCACATCTTCTTTTTTATATTTAAGGTTAAGTTTTGGTGGTCAAGTCCATATCTCAGATACTATAAGCAATAGGTCTAGTATATTCGGTGTATGGAAGGACTGTAAGGTGTACATGACCAACTGGCAGGTGTCATCTGACCTTGACCTCATTTTCATGGTTCAGTAGTTATAGTTAAGTTTTTGTGTTTTGGTCTGTTTTTCTTATACTGTATGCAATAGGTCTACTATATTTGGTGTATGGAATGATTGTAAGGTGTACATGTCTAGCTGGCAGGTGTCATCTGACCATGACCTCATTTTCATGGTTCAGTAGTCAAAGTTAAATTTTTGAGTTTTGGTCTTTTTTTCTAACACTAAATGCAATAGGTCAACTATATTTGGTGTATGGAAACATTTTATGATTAGCGGAAACTGCAACTTGTGTGGACACTTTGTTCAAGATACACTTAACCATCAAATTAGTATGTGCACAGAACTTCTCTCACAAAGACACTTGCTATATAAAAGATTATCAGAAATGACTAGTGACAATTTCGTATACACACTGCTTTCGAAATCAGACGAGAACGTGTCTTGCTTTCTGCTTGGCAATCAGGAAGCTCTCTTGGACTTTTTAGCACCAGAGCATTGTTTGGAAGTCCTTAACGAAGGATTTTCCTTTCTAAAATACTGTAGACTGTAAATACTTTTCCATCCAAAATATTAAGTGACATTCTATTATACAATTTCAAAACTTTATAATTGTACATGATTTGTATATGCATGTTGTCAATCTCCTATAGGAGGAAATAAAAGTATGATGATGACCATGACCTCATTTTCATGGTTCAGTAGTCAAAGTTAAATTTTTGAGTTTTGGTCTTTTTTTCTAACACTAAATGCAATAGGTCAACTATATTTGGTGTATGGAAACATTTTATGATGTACATGTCAGTCCCGCAGGTTTAATTTGACCTTGACCTTATTTTCACGGTTCATTGCTCAGTGTTAAGTTTTTGTGTTTTGGTCTGTTTTTCTTAATCTATAAGCAATAGGTCAACTATATTTGTTGTATGGAAGGATTGTTAGCTGTACATGTCTGCCTGGCATGGTTCATCTTATCTTCACCTCATTTCCATGGTTCATTGGTCAATGTTTAGTTTTCTTGGTTAAGTCTGCTTCTTAGAAACTATAAGCAATAACGGTAGGTCAACTGTATTTAGTAATTTGAATGATTGTAAGGTGTACATATATTTCTTGTCAGGTTTATATGACCTTGAATTCATTTTCTTGGATCATGTTGAGTTTATGTGATAGTTGTAGTAAAGCTTTATATTTAGGACTATCAACATGATATCAATGATTAGTAAAGAAGGCGCAACATTTCAGTGTGTGCACTCTTGTGTATACATTAAACACCACATTTACTGTTTTTACCCTGATTTTATGGATCACTGAACATAGAAATGTCATAATGTGAAATTATAGTACATTCTTAGGTTAAAGTTTTAGGTTAAGGTACATAGCTTACCATGAAGTTGAATTTCATGCACATGTTCATTATGTGGTGAATTTTTAAATTCAGTGCCAAACTAAGATTTTGAGCCTGATTACATGATTGACTAGACATTGACACATGCTAGTGTTTGCCAGGCATTGTGTCCTGTACTAGGAATTTGTCCTGTACTAAGAACTTTAATAGTACTCGCTGAGTATGGAGTTTTTGTGAAAGTTTAATATTAGTGAGATTTTTGCATGACATCCTGTCAACTGCTTGTTGATCATGTTTATACATGTCTTAAAATTAATATCTGACACATTGGTGTTTTGTGAACTTGGAAATAAGTTATTTGATAGAATAATAATGTTTTGAGATTATCAAAATAAAAAATATCCCATTTTTACTACATTGTGTATTAATGATTAAGTATATAAAAAAGAAGATTTAGGATATATGTATAACCATATATAAAAATGAGACAGCAACCAAACAACACAAAAATAAGAAAAAAAAACCAATATAATTTTTTGTATCAATGTTATAATTTCAAACATGTCCAAAGAGTTCAATGTATTTTCTAATTGAAATAAAACACAAGTGGAACTCTTTCAGAACTTCAGAAGCTTAAAGAAGTGCTGTTTCTATTGTTGGCTTTCTGTATAATATATTGCAAATTCTTGTGAAAAATGGAATTTTATTGTAATTGCCTAAAGTTTTAACATTGATCTATATATATATATATAACTGGGGAAAATACCAAAATGTTATAAAGAAGAATACATAAATTGTGATTGTTATATAATATTAGAATAGGAAGATGTGGTATATTTCTAATTTGACAACTCTCCATCAGAGACCAAAGGATGTAGGAGGTTAGCAACTGATGACACTGGACAACCTTCAACAATCAGTAAAATCCATACCGCATAGCTATTTTTATTGAAAATCATATGTTCTTGCTACATGTATGTATACAATTTTTTATTATCCATAACTTCGGATTTTATTGGTTCTTTTTCAGAAGGATTGGAATTCATCACTGAGAATAGAAGGAGAAAACACAGAAACAAGACCAAAATAAATTCAAAGACAAAAGTCAGATCAGCTATTATTTTCATCACTCAGCCAATGAATTGCAGTTCTATTAAATATCTAAAGATATTAAAACCACAATAATGACAATGTTCTGTGCTGAATGGCAAAAAAAGTGGACTATACATTACGATCACACAATGCTGGATGATAAGAAACTATTAATTTTTTGGGTGGAGGGATATCCTGAAAAAAAAATAGATTTATGTAAAAAGCTACTAGTATGTTAAGCCTATTAATAGAGTTTTCATTGATTTCAAATGGGAAAAAATTGTGTTTCAAAAAAGTGTTCTAGAATTCATAAATAAACATATATTGATACTTACATTATCTGCTTTGTTGTTTAAAAGTTTAGTTTTGAACAGTTATAGAACAATATAATTGCATTAACATTTCCAAGGAAAAAAAAGATATTCAACTAAAAAGATTCATCTTAAAACAATTTACTACCAAACAGAATTCATTGTAACATACACATTTATTTACTGTATATTTATAATTTGAATCATAGGATTTTATTTTGTCCCATGGGATATTAAAAATCCCATGGGATAATTATAGTCCCATGGGATTTTGTTTGTCCCATGGGACAACCAATATCCCATGGGACTACAATTATCCCATGGGACCCAAAAAAATCCCATGGGATTTAACCAAAATCCCATGGGATAATGGTCAATCCCATGGGATTTGCCTTATCCCATGGGATATTGAAAATCCCATGTTTTTCTAAATCAAATTACAAAATATATATAATAATAACAGCAGAAAAGCAATGAAATTATTGAATCCCATGTAATTCCGCACATTTTGGTTATTTACACGACACTGTAGGTCGAAGGAGAGGCGGCGGCGGATTTGCAAATGAGTGTTTTGCAAATTAAAAGTGTCCAGTGTTTATTAACAATTTTGTCAAATTAATCAATTCTTTGCTAAAGAATTTTGAGCTCTTTTCAGGTCTGAAGACCATCTGCCCATAACTTTTATCAAGTGGTCTTCAACCTGAACTGAACCTGCAGTTGTCGCTGCCCCATGCGAAAAGAATGGCCACTGTAATAGGTAGAGTCAATACCTTAACTATCTAAAGCATGTTTGAATAAAGAGAGAAATTTAGCTCTAGTGACAGCAGCCCCAGTTAAATCAACAAACAATGGAGTTTCAGGAGACGGGTTCCTTTGAAAGCGATTATTCATATACAAACAACATATCCTATATGGGCAAATCATTGTACCAGTTTCAAAAAGTTTAATAGTCACACCTTGTCTAAAAGGATCTGTTTTAGAAATTTTAAGCTTAAGATGTATGCTGTTGCTTAAAATAGTAATATCTTAAATACATAAATTAAAAGCTGTATCAAAATTTCCAGAACTATCAACTGTGAATTTACCACATCTTAAAAAACCAAAAAATGCAACTATACACATAGTTTCTAATAATAAATTCTCGTAACTACTGTCCTGGCGCAGCCAGAGACAGATTTTCTTTAAAATATCAAAAGTTATAGGGTACCTTGGTTTAGGTTTGGTTTTATAAGTACGCTTTACTCCATTAGGTATAGCTTTGAGTCATCTTAACTTAGTTACATCAGGATAATCTATGTTAAGTTCTAAACATTTGAACCTAATACCACACAAATACAGTTTAATAGTACTATAACTAATATGTAGTCTACTTGTACAATAAGCAACAAAAAGTAATAATAACTGTTCATTGACTGGAACACAGCCAGGCAAGATGAATGCGACAACACCGGTTAATAACAAAAAAGATGTGTATGTATTCTGAAACCAGTTTCATAAGCTTTTCTTGTACCGGTAGAAATTGATGCCTCCCAGGCCATGACATAAATAATTCACAAATTGTTTATCAGGATGATTATTTAACTGTTGTTTTAAGGTATCTACATTTATATGAGTATCCACTTTTTCTCTCTCGTTAAAATCTAGTCATTTATTTATATTGTCTGTGTTGTTTTGTTTGGGATTTTTCTTTCTTGAACACATGAATGCTGCATGGTTATTAGAATAGCAAATTGAGCAAATATGTGCATATTGACAAGGTTGCCTATTACACTTATCGTTAAATTTATTGCAGAGGTCAGTTTCATTGTGTGTAGCTCTTTTCCTGCCACAACGGTCTACATCCTTCACAGCAATATTTGAACTGTTAGAATAATTAGCTGTGTTGGCCACTTTGTTTGTTCCTATATTTTGTAGTTGTGGACAGAATGAAGATAAATGCATAGTTGATGAGCAATTGGAACATGAATTGACCTTAGCATTCCCCGCAACCATACTGAGCATAGTTGTATCTTTGATTGACCAATCAACTTTAATGTTGCAGTCTCTCAATGCTGCTGCTGCCCTGGCTGAAAACTGACAATGATAGTCGTAAAATTTAGCCCCAGATACATTGTATATATCAATAATATTGGCTTCATATCTGTCCAACTCAATTCTCCTATTAGGGAATTTTGAACACATCACTCTTTTGTATTTGCCAAAGGCAGTTATGAATTCACTTATGGTCATAGATTTGAGTAGTCTTGTATCTTCATGATTGGACAAGTTGACTGTGATAGACCCTTGTTGTTGAACAATGTTCTTATCTGCTTCGATCAACATGTGGGATGCATTCTGATGGTACCCCAAATTCCGAAATAGGGAAACGATACCCACCATTCAAAGGAAAAGTCTGGCTACATTCAGCTCCTGAACTGGTGCTTGGACCGGGATCGTTGCTTCTCATGGCTGCGTATGCAGTGCTGAGGTTGTTAGCATCAACGGTTATTGGTCTGTCATTGATATTATCAATTTGATGACTGTCAGTTGTAAACCAAGCATCGTTCCTTGCATGGGCTGCATTGAATTCAACATCCCTGTCATAACTTCGTTGTTGACATTACTGGCACTGGGCGCCGCCATATTGGATGACGTAGTTCCGGCCATTCCACTGTGAAAATTAATCCGCGGTTCTGTCACGGCGCTACTTCTAGCCGAATTACTACCGCTCCCCGGTAAATCTCTTTGAACTTGAGGAACTTCATTGGAGCTGGCAATTATGTCTGTGTTCAAATTAGCACTTGCATCATAAGAAGTTGTATTTGGTGCATTTTCTGATGATGCTGACGTCTGTGAGGTGTTGCCTGTCATCTGTTGGTCAGCTGGGGCAACGTTCCTACGCGCGATATTGTCCATGTATATTTTCTTGAGCATATTCTTTCCCAATGAAACAGGGACAAAAATGTTAAATTTTCTAATTCATCTTTCAACTTGTTAGCAGTCCAGTTACCTGGGTCGGCACTGTCCCACTGACTAGACCTCTGTCTGAAACGAGGTGCACGGCGATCCGCCATGATCAGTGATAAATGAAAGGTCAATGTCTGAGCGTTACAGTTTAGATTCAACTTCACAATTAATCAGAGAAAAGTTATATCCGTCGAAAAACGTATATATCTCGAATGATGATAATAATGTCAATAGTATGAATAAAGTTGTAATAAAATATAGAATGATGTATAAACTTTGATAAGACACAAGACCTGGCAGTAACAATGTTAATAAACTGATGTCATAATAAATTAACAGCCAATCAGAAGTCTTGAAAATCAGAACTAAAAATAACTGCCTTATAGTTCAGTGTATAGCAACCAATTTAACAACATAAACATGACTTATACTTATAAATCTTAATAATTTTCTACCAAAGCCATTAACTACATCATCTGGAGAGTTTCTTTCTCTAGATATATTCAAATTATCTAGTATATGTACATCAGTAATCAAATTGATCAGTAAAATGTTGAACAATAAACTCATCGACAGAACTTTCTTCATAAAAATCGGGCAAATTAGCAGTGCGACTATTAAAGTCACCAAGTAGTACAATATATTTACTATTTTGGGAAAATCTTTGAAATTCAACATCAATCTCGTTAAAATCTTCTTCTGATGTGTAATTTGTATTAACAGGGGGTAAACAATGCCAAATACAATATTTTCATCAAGATCAAAAACTTGTCAACAGAAAACCAATACACAAAATTGCATTCGGTATCAAAAGTTTTAATACATATGTAGGACTCAAATCTATGGTGGGTTCCAGATCTATGGCAAATTCCTGCAAATTCCTAATCTATGGTAAATATGATGTCACAAACGCCAAACAAATCACAAATCTATGGCAGTTTTTTGTTTTCTCCAAATCTATGGCAGATTTGGATATTACATAATTATCCGTCACAATTTTAAAATAACGTCATATCACGTCGAAGCTGTCGCTGACAACGACGGTGTTGTTATACAGAAGGAAAAGAAAAAGATAGAAAAGCAAGTTTGCAAGGATCGTAATCAATAAATAAAGTGTGTTTGTTTCTACCCTTGTATTCTTATTCTCGTGTTGCTGGTGTTGCCCTCGCCCTTAATTGTACGAGCTTTTACTGTGCATTTTGGTATGCTTTTTGCTGTTTTGTTATTTTTTGTATCCCTTTGATCTCTGTAATTTTCTGTTAGAAGTAACACAACGGAAAGTATTTTGTCAGCAATATAACAGTGACTACCTGTACTATTGTAGCAAATAATCTTTCTTGAGATTTGGAAATAATGATTATGTCATATATTTCTAATAGATATTTATATTATTTTCCGCTATAAATATGTCGAATAACTGTACTGGTAGAGAAATAAGGATTTCTTTTTAGAAAGTCACGTGTTTGAGGCCAGTCGTTGTTCATTACAGGACTTAAATCGTCATCAGTCAAAAAAGATTTACATTATTTAGCGGTCAAATCGACATTAGTTAAAAATTCAAACTGCTTTTTGTATTGTTAAGGGACTTGGTTAAATGAAGGGTCAAACAGGTACCATGCACAGAGTAGGAAATACTTATTCTTCCGGGGCACATGATTTCAACTCTAAAGTATGTAATCATTTTACAAACGGTTATGGATATGCTTCATAGTAATAATCCTAATCCGTTTTTCTTATACTGGTTTTTACTTAAAAGCAGCTCTGTCGCTACCTTTGGACATTTCGACATCGAAATCATTGGTCAGATATGTACTGACTAATCCGACCTTTGCAGAAAATTTGTCATAGATTTGAAAACTAGAAACCCGCCATAGATTAGGAAACTAAAAAAATTGCCATAGATTAGGAAACTAAAAAGTTGCGATAGATAAGGATTCTAAAAAATATCTGCCATAGATTGGGGATAGAATGACGTCATATTTACCATAGATTAGGAATCTGCCATAGATCTGGAACCCACCATAGATTTGAGTCCTACACATATATATATACATATTATATTTAAAAGGAATGGAAAAGGAATGGAAACGCGGCCGACTTCAAAGAAAATTTTATGATGCATCTCTGACTTGGGTGATGTGTTAATTACATCCCGTCGCTCTAACTGGCTCATTACTTATCTGGCAGTAGTTGTAGAACTTGGTTATTTAATCATGAAATGAAACAAGGATATACAATTCCTTAAATGAAATAAACAAAAAATACAAACATTTTTTTTCTTGTACCTCCTCTTGATATTTCACGAAGGTATGCAACAATTAAGATCAATTAATAGATTAAATCTGACATTATACGAGTTTTTAAAAAGATTTAAGGTATTGCAAAAAGTCAAAAAATAACTTTTCAATTTTGAAATATGATTGGTATAGAAAAGTATAAAGGAAGAAGTACGTTAACAGATGTAGTATTTTGTCTAGATAAAAGAACTTAGATAATAGGTGTTATAATAAACACCGGTATGGGATATCCAATTTGCAGGTATAATCTAACATGTATCATTGATAAGCTAATTTTGGCCGTATATATATTTAAGCAGGAACAGTGTATACTAACTATAGGTTGTCCCTCATTTAAGGTGTCAAAAAGAAATCACGCCGAGCTCACCTGTTAATAAATGCTAAATTATGCCGTGGTGCAATAATTTTTTTAATTAGAAACAGTTAAAACTTTCCGACATTCGCATATTATTTATTTTAACACCGAAGGAATATTTTGCGACCTCTAGACTACTGCTCTTCTAGAAAAAAGAAAGGAACTGTTTTGCTTTTAAGCTTGTGGTAATTTGCTGCATTGCTTAATAATGGCAAACTGCAATACCAAACAAAGATTAAGTATAAAAATAGTATTTGACAAAAAAAATAAATGATTAAAATCGTTTATAAAACGGCACAATCAATCCCAATCGGAAGTCTTGTGTACATTTCTTGCCTGTAATTTCCGACTTCTTCGGTGTGGAACTTGACTGAACAAAATGGCGTCAATGTGAACTATAAACATGGGATTTTGAAAAATCATAGCAAATTCGTTTTAATCACCATTTTCATAAATCAACACTATGTGATAGAAAAAAGACTAAGGTTTTAAATTGTATGTCAATGTCACATCTATTTCAAGTAGTTATTTAACCCTTACCAGAATACGGCGTGTTGGTGTATTTATTGACGCACTACTTAAAATTTTCACCATGTTTCGAAATAAAATCATTTACAATGTACCAATATCATTTAGCATTCGTAATTTATACCAAACTGTAGGAAAATATTCCTTCTTTGAAATGATATCTCATTTTCTCACTTTATTCTTTCTACTTTCCAATATTTAGAAGAAATCGTATTACACTCCCAGATTGAAAGACGTGTTTTGACAGAATAATGAAATTCAAAACTGAAATTTCGAAAAATCGTAGAAAATTCAGAAATGTTACCAGAAACTTAAAAAAATGGCAAAATGCTAGAATAAGGTTTCAGCTTCATAATGATATAATGATATCAACTATTTTGTTTTGCACTTCGTAGTTGCCGAGCTTTTAGAAAAAAATCAAAACACAGTATCTTTTGTTTTGTAATCCGGATGAAACTTACTCAAGTTTCAAGACCGATGTATATTTTAATAAGAATTTTCATAATAAAATATTACAAACGTATGTTCGATGAGGCAATAAAATGATACATAAGGCCTCAACTATTCACGGAATGGAAGTTTATTCTTGATTATGGGTTTCTCTCTACTTTATATCTTCTCAAGCAAGATGACCCCGTGAATTTAAAAGACCGATCTATATGACAGGAAATGGACCACCGTCATGATTCTTTATATTATTCATCATACTTCCGACCATGGAAGTAATATTTAAATATTACTTCCATGATTTTATATACCAAACACGTTATGAAGCAGTATACCGTTCAATGTTGGGTGTCAAATAAGGCCCATATCGTACTAATCCTTCAAAGCTTAACATACTGGATTGACATAATCGTTTGTGAGAGATTGTTCTTTTAAAATGCCAATAGTATTTTCGTATTTGAAATTTATAATTTTCTTTTATTTCTCTTTCTCTCATATAGCATATATATATATATAGTATAAATGGTCAATAAACCTCAAAACAACTATTCAATTCTTTATTAACCAAATGTTTTACAACATATAGGTACATGTATAATTAATATACATGTATATACTAAATATAGATTACAAAAAATATACGATCATGACAAAACAGACAGATGCATTAAATACACATAAAAATAAATACCTATAAAGACTACTAGAAGTTTGTTCTTGACCCTCCTCATTGTTTTAAGTAATATTCATTGTTTGCTGTTAAGATTTTTTTTTACATGTATTCACAACCATTCTATATATCATAGCTAGACTTGGGAGGATTAAAAACTTAAAATATTGTAATGACATGTCCATTGTAAAAAACCGTAGGTTGAATTTTAGAAGTGAATTGTTTTGTTTGTTGTTTAATTGGGTTGTTGTCTAAACTAATTGCGTATACTTCATATCTCCTTTAAAATCATTCATAGAAATTAAGCATTGCTGAAATATGATAGCATACATGTATAATTGCTTTCATCGTCTGAGAGTAGTTTTATATTCTTCTTATATATATATTTCCCTTTCGATTTTTTCAGTCTTCTGTTCTTCATCGTCTGCTATTTTGATAGGGAGAGCTAGAAAACGTTCAACCCAGTCCAAACCCTACCCTAAAGATCGGGGTGGGTTGGGGGGGGGGGGGGGGGGGGGGGGGCACTTATCATACTTATCATTTGTATTGAGAGGTAGGGATGAGCCACTAGAATAGGCCTATTTTAAGCTTCATGATATTTGATGAGGTCGAGTAATATAGGTGATAGTTAAGCTAAGTCAAGGTTGAAGATTGAATCTGAAACTAATCAGATGTCGATACTTTTTTTCAAATGCAATTAAAATCACTGTCGTAAATGCTTTATATATTTGTCAAGCAATGTATCCCCTATGATGAAATAGCGTAACCATGCATCAAAGCTATGTGTAGACATACTAATTGTAATTTGATCGCTAGGGTATTTTCCTTTTACCAGACTGAGACATATGTGTGCTTTTACCATCAAAAGGTCGCACCCCCCTTTCCGAGATAAAAAATCCCGTTTAAATTAATATTTAATCGAACATATCTCCCTTTTAGTAATTTTTGATTATTGCTTTTGGATTATCTTACTGAGTATAAATATTTATAATCTAGGTTAAGAAAAAAGCACGATGTTTCCGTAAGTATGCTTTCGTGTACAAGATGTTAACTGTGAGCGCCTGAATAGAACGCTGTGTTTACAATATTTCAGGAGTTTCGGCTATTTATATATAAGTGTTACCTGTGTACCGATTTGCATGATTGGTAACCAGGCAAAATCTAATTGCTTAAATAGAGAGTTCAATTCCGACACTTTACGGGATCAAAAGACATTAACTAGGTTTCGAATTGTCCCAACCAATCAACACAAGTTAGCTATGATAGAGCTGGGAACAGTATATATGTTCCTGGATAGAGTCAGCAATATCTTCCAATCAGATAGTTAGAAGCATTCAGCCCGCAGACTGTCCATCGTTCAACTCTTATAACGTGTCCTCGGAGACGTTAATCAGGCGTTTAAAAATATATTCGTAACCGTAGTACGCAATAAAAAATACGTTATTTGCAGTTGCAAATCGTGTCAATTTTAAGTGCTTTCACTGAAAATAGTTTCTTATCTTGACAATAAGAGCACACAGTTAATCGCATTTCTTATTCACACATAAAAAATTATCTACAGATAAGAATAGAAAATACTAATCATGGTGAAAAAAATCGTTTAGTCTATAAGGTTACGGATGTTGCGTATCTTTTTGGGGAAGAGTATTGTATAGTATTTTATTGTATGCAAGCTTTGATTTGTTATAAAAAATAGGGGAGATGCGGTATGATTTCCGATGAGACAACTATCCACCAGAGTTCAAATGACGTCAATGTAGCAACTATAGATCATCGTACGGCCTTCAACAATGAGAAAAACTCATACCGCATAGTCAGCCATAAACTACCCCGACACGAAAAATGTGAAACAATTCAAAGCGGAAAACTAATGGCGAAATTTATAACAATACAATCTACGAAAAACAAATATGACAGACAGGAACCAACGACAACAACTGAATAACAGGCTCCAGCCATGAGATATACAGATAAAGAATGTGGCGGAGTTAAACACGTTTGTGAGCGGTCAACCCTGTGACAATGGTGTACCAGCAAAACATGAGAAAACACTATAAAAAAGCAGTTGCAAATAGCTTAACTCAATAGATCGGTACGAACCACAGAGAACAACTATT
Organism: Mytilus californianus; assembly: GCF_021869535.1. Taxonomy (NCBI): domain Eukaryota; kingdom Metazoa; phylum Mollusca; class Bivalvia; order Mytilida; family Mytilidae; genus Mytilus; species Mytilus californianus. Next base: position 93,538,237 of record NW_026262668.1, read on the forward strand.
TTACATTCAAAACCGACGTGTGCATGCTGTTGCAGAAAAATAGAGTTTCTAAAAACAAAATGATCAATTTTGATATTGAATGATTTGTTTTAAAGACAATTTATTAGAGTGCGTATACACTGTACATTGCAATATTGACAAAAAAGACGTTTAGCAATGCCTATCAGTGCTTGTCATATATAGTTTTTACATTAAACTTTATAAGACATAAAACACATTAAGGTAGATGTGGTGTCTAAATTATAATCCATAGAATTTTTTAATAATTTGCCAAAATGTAGTTTATATCATGCTTTTTAAAGAAAAATGATAAAAAGAATGGGTCACGGGCTTATTTTCACACTACAGGTTATGCAAAATTGACAGATTTTGTATAGATTGTGCATGGAAAACCCAATTTTCTGCCATAAAACGAAAACTACACCATAGAATTTTGAGATAAAATATGAGAAGATAGCTCTAATAGTATGCTTTCAGATAAGGAAAAGAAAAAATGGGGTCACGGGACCCGTTTTCTTGCTACATAATAAAATAGGTAAATTCCTAACACATTCTAGTGTAAAAGTAACTTTATCTGAATTATCTGCCCTTACATTTGAGTTGCCTCCCCTTATGTGGCAAAGTTGGAAAAAATAGAATCAAACAAAAGTATTCTGTTTTTTTGTAAAATACAACCATAAATATGATAAAATATGTCATTTTCTATATTGAAATGAAAATTCTTACACATGAATTACCTACTCCTCTCAAAATTTGCACCAATTATTAAAGATCTAGACCGATTGTTTTCTGATATTTCAAAATCCAAGTTGGAGGAAGACACCCTATCTACCTTAAATAAAAAACGATAATGCCAGACTGAAGAACCGACTCCTTATATATATTTAATAAAATAGTTGTACCTTTCTATTTCAGATGAATACTGCATACTATATCATAATATTTTGTATGCATTTCTTTCGTTTTTACCAGACGAGTAATCGATTTCTAGAGTCTTTAATTTCAACAACTTAACAATCGTTTTGCATTGTTTCTTTAACTTAGCAGGTCCTTATTAATTCTTGTATTAATAGTAATAATTAGTATAACGTTCGATTGAATATAACTAAAGTATAACTCATTTGGCAAGGATATTTACGCTTTACAACAGAGATATGAAATATTTGAATCTGTTTTGTCTTTAGAAAATAAACAATTGGATCAATATTTATTTTTCCGCCTTTTTCAATATTTCAAGATGTTAATTAGAATTGAAGAATAACTGAAACCTAACGTTATTGATCATCTTTCTTTATAATGAAAATAATGTCGCTGAACAAACATGTACTTGTAGTTTGTCTTTGGTGGACAGCTATTTTATTGGCAATTATATAACCGGGGGTTTTCCGGCTATAGTAATTCAAAGACGGAATACCAATACTTTAAACTTTATTAGCAAGGTCGGACAGTACCAGACCTAAGACCAAAACTGACTTCAAAATAACATACAAAAGCGTATATAAAAAACAGTATCTATAGAAAAGGATTAGTGTCCAACGGATTAACTTGTCATCGTCAAAGTGATTTCCATTACGACAAACATATATTTAACAATAGAATTAATTAAACACAAAGAAAGGTAAAAAGTGAGATAAACGGATTAACAAATTGTCACTATAGCACTGACAATATATTGTCTGAATTTGCTTTATTTCTACTTCCCAATTGTCCAAATCGTCCTGGTTATATTCGCCACTACTCCACCCAAACTCGATCTCCGAGTTTGCTGGTATTGAGACAATTTCACTTCGGTTATCTTCTTGGGTATTGTCGTTGGCGTTGATGGGAATTGTGGGAATAGTTTGTACGCAAACTTTCAATTTGATTCTCGGCGATTGATAGTTCATGAAGCAAATTTTGATGTTCACGTATATCGTCAATATTTTGTACTTTGAGTTTCTGAATTTCGTCTTTAAGTGTTTTGATAAAATGACAGTTTTGCATCCCTGCATTTTTCAAATCCATGGTTAAACGGTATCTAGTGTTAGTTAAATTAAGGTTTTCCTCTTTCAAACGCACTATTTCTTTTTCAAAATTTTCAGTTCTACTGGTATGTTCGGCTAACTCATGTTCGATCTTTTGGATTAGCCGAACATGTTGCAAACGTTCCAAATTTAATTCGTCCAAACTGTTCCTTAACATCACATTATCTTTCATTACGGTATACAATTTCGAATTTTCACATTTGAGGACAGCGATTTCTTTGAGGGAATGTCGGTGAGACGCTTTTAACTAATTATGATTTTAATGTATTCCGTTTTTATGGATTTTAATGTTGTAAATAGATTTTTAATTCGTCATTTTAGTATGAACAAAGTAAAAACAGAGTGCTTTTATCTTAGGTTTTTTCTTCTTGATTTTAAAGTATGTGAACATAGTGCTTTTAAATTGACTTATCCTGCTTAAAATCCTACTTCCACCTCCCCGTGGTGAGCAGAGGACAACAGTTATATACATGTTATGATTGACAATTCATAACATTTGTACAACTGGCGAACGGAAGAGGTCTATAATGATAAATGACAAATAACATTCACCTGTAATTTACCTGTAAAAAAATCGGCGCAAATGAAGAAAAAAATCGGCGCAAATGAAACAAAAAATCGGCGCAAATGCAAAACGCCGATTACGACAAACATATATTTAACAATAGAATTAATTAAACACAAAGAAAGGTAAAAGGTGAGATAAACGGATTAACAAATTGTCACTATAGCACTGAAAATATATTGTCTGAATTTGCTTTATTTCTACTTCCCAATTGTCCAAATCTTCCTGGTTATAATTATGCCACATATCCTTAACATTTATATTTTTCTAAAAAGTTATATTATGTGAAAAAGCGATTTTGGTTCTTGAATATTGAAATAACTAAAGAGCTGCTTTCGTATTAGGTATGACGTGGTTATGGTTCAAATGTACCCAGTAAAGCTGTTAACTTCGAGTTTAGTATATTTTTAACATGACACTGAAAAGTAAGTAAAACAAGAATAAACAACTGAAATAAAAGTAACACAAAAACTTGTGTGCTTTCTTACTTAACATTAAAACCATTAAAGATACAAAACTTGTACACTTGTAATACGTACCGTCGATAGGATATGGTTTCTGCAAAACTGTTTCATTGCATTTGATAAAATTGATGAAAATTTCTTTCTGCATTATTTGATCAAATGATAGATTTTCACTTGATAGGATATTTCTATCTGCTGCCATTCCGAACAAAATTATATGTTTTAACTCCAATGATATCTCTAGAAAACTATAGTTCACTGTCTAAAAGTTAACATTAAAACCACAAGGAGGCGTCATGGAAAGTATCCACTGATGTTCCATTTCTCAGTAATTTATTTATTTGGCAGGAACACTGTCGTAGCATTGCATTCACAGCTTTGTCTTTTTTCAATAAAACAATTATTAAACAATGTCCCAAGTAAAAGTCATTTGACTGTTATTATTTAGATACAGATCACATCAAGTACTCTGAACAGCGTAATCTATATACTATTAGTATAATACCAATTTGCGCAGAGCACTTGGGAATCGTAAGTGATCAATCATACTTATCCCAATGAAGTAACGAGTAGCCAAGTCTATCTAAAAATATAAATGACAATTCTAAGTTGGACAGTTCTCATCCTCAGTGTAAATCTTTCTTGATGAAACAGCAATTGTTAAAACTGATATCAATTTTGTCCAAGTCTGTACGATTATATTCTAACTTTAACAATCATAGCAATGGCATTTAAAATTTATTGTATAACTCTGGTACAGCTATAATCATGATAATTCAGTGTTCGATTTTTTCTTATCCATAAAATTAAAGAACATCGTTTACAGCATTTTGAAATGTATGTGATTAATTTTGTAGATGGTCATTCAATTTTTCAATGCAGCTGTTCTTGATTTTTAACTGTGTAAGGCATATAGGAAAACATCCGGTTTTCCAACTCTTTTCATTAGTGTAATTGTTTTAATAAGAGTAAGAAATAACATATGCTGGTTTCAACTAGCTACAGGTGAGTATGATTTGATGCGTTTTATTTTCTATAAAGAAAAAGAAAATGTGGTATAATTGCCAATTAGAATACTATTCACAAGTTACCAAAGGACGAGGATATAGATAACTATAGATCACCCTCGACAATTAGAAAAACTCATACCATATAGTAAGCTGTAAAAGGTTACGGCATGTATATAGTGATGCAAATCAAAGAGAAAAACCAATGGCCTAATTTATGTTTTAAACATAATCAAAAACAAACATAGTAGAAAGCAACCATCAACAACCACTAAATTACTGATTCCTGATTTTGAACATAAAGAATGTAGTTGTGTATAGCATTTTTGTAAGCGCTCAACCCTCCTATCACCTGGGACAGCGGTTAAAACTTGAGAACAAACTGTAAAAGCAAGAAATAAAACACGTATATATATATTTCTTCTTTACATTTGTATAGAAAAATACGCAGATAAGTTTTACTCGCCAATGAAACAACTATTTATTAAAACGAAAGAACAAAACAGTTGTTTGTCCGGATTATACATTAAATATCAAAATTAAATTTCATATTTAAGGAAAGAAATATGTAAAATCCCTTAAATTGTAAGGGATTTGTAGAATCACTGAAATTATTGCTAGGGAATTTGTAAAATATCTAATTACAATTTTAAACTTCATAATAGAAATGTGTTTTTAAAATAATTCAACATGAAACCCTTTGAATAGTATAGGCTTAATGACAATGCCTGTTCTAGCAGCTCTACGTTTTTTGAGTTGGCATTCCTCGCAAAATCCCTTGTAAAGTTCTAAAGCTTTTAATGAAACATTTGCTTACTTTCTATTTGTCTCCTTTGCCAATTTGTCCCTACCACCATGACCTAATGAAATATGAATTGTCTGCACTATGTTGTACATGTCTTTAAGACATTCATAATATTTGATATCTTCATCTGATGAAAATTGTATTTTTACGATTTGTTTCACATCTCTCCATTGAAGATCTTCATAAAAACAAATAACAAATATTTCCTTTTTATTATTTTGATCTAAAGAGTGGAGAAAATGTAGGATTGCATTTAAAGTTTTATCCCTATGCGATAGCATTCATGTATAAGACGATATCTGAGATATGACAAAAGTAAGTGAAGCATTGAAAATGGTCAAGGTGGCCTACTTTTGCCTGGTTGCTTACCTATCTATAAAATTGCAGGTACAAAGTTTGTTACCCAGATAATCTTTTGTCTTTTTTTATTACTACTATTTTTTGGATATAAATGTCTTTGTATGTGTTGCATATTAATAATACAACACTTATAGGATTTTTACATATCCTTTTTTTATGTCACATTAAGATGTTTTCCAGGCCTGATATGTATGCTACATTTGCCACAGGATCATATGGCATAAACCAATCAATTTCTATCTCTTAACATGTGTTTTTTTTCCTCCTCTTATGACGACAATCACTTCAATCCCTCATATTTGATTCTAACATTTCATATAATTGGTTTTATACTTCTCAGTAATTACAGAAGCACGACAATAAACATTAAATGATGTAGCCCGACTTATTTAACAAACTCTTCCATGCCGACTTTGATACCTTTATTATATTACATAACTACGGAAACCCATCAATCGTACACGGCCGCGAATGTGCTATGTAATTAAAATAAAGTTATCAAAGTCGGCATCTATCTCATCTTGCACGGAAGAGTTTGTTAAAAGTTCTCCTTTACCACATTTGTTGCTTAGATTAAATAAATATGATAAAGCTGGTGCAATGACATCACTGCACATACTCATAATTTTTGGTCCAACATCATCTAAACCAATTGCGTTAGACTTGTCAAGTTTTTTTTAAATACATTTTTACATCTAAAATACTCATTTCTGGTATAATGAATTTTTCACTACCCCTTTTTAATGAAAACTACGGTGGCAGAATACGGCCATAAAAGAAAAAAAAAATATGTTGTTCCCTCAAGATACTATGTCGTTCCCTCAAGATGCTATGTCGTTCCCACAAGAAAGTTATCTCGTTCCCTCAAGATGCTATGTCGTTTCCCACAAGATAGTTATCTCGTTCCCTCAAGATGATATGTCGTCACCACAAGATAGTTATCTCGTTCCCTCAAGATGCTATGTCGTTCCCTCAAGATGCTATGTCGTTTTCACAAGATAGTTATCTCGTTCCCTCAAGATACTATGTCGTTCCCTCAAGATGTTATGGTGTTCCCTCAAGATAGTAATCTCGTTCCCTCAAGATGCTATGTCGTTCATTCAAGATATTATGTCGTTCCCTCAAGATATTATGTAGTTCCCACAAAACGAGATAACTATTTTGTGGGAACGACATAATATCTTGAGGGAACACATAGTATCTTGAGGGAACGAGATAACTATCTTGAGGGTACAACATATTATATCAGATTATATTTAAATTCATTTCCGTGAGTTACATTTCTGCAAAAAATTATTAGTACAGTTCTAATTATATAATATATATATATATGTCTCTGGTAACAGTACGAGGTTTTCCCCAGTCTTGGATCGTAAAACAGCAGAAACCAATCCGTCTAGAATTTAAATGAAATAAGCAAATTTTGAGACAGGAATGTACGTTTACATTTAATCTTAAACATTACCATACCAACAATCAATATCAACACATTATATATTTTTACATGAACATCCAAAGTAAGATATCACCATGATCTTTAGTTTACTCTTAAGGTTTGATATCAAATAGATAAGTAAAAATGCGAATATAAAATGTAAAATATCACAAGAAGGTCGAAACTATAGTATACTCGATGCACAGCCTCAAATATCTTTATGTTAGTTAAAAAGATGTAAAAGAGTGAAAACAACAATAACAACTACAATACAATGAACATATTTCCGTCATCCTTTCCTCGTTTATTGACCTACATGTAACAGCGGAATGTAGTGAGCGGCATATTTCCATCCTTTCCTTTTTTATGCCATCAATACCTACATGTAACAGTGGAATATAAGATTATTTTGCAGGGTTCTCATTGCTCAATCTTTAGTTTTCTGTAAAAAAATCTTTTTGGACTGTTGTTATAAAAATAATAAGATGTGGTATAATTACCAATGAGACAACTCTCCACCTGAGACCAAATGACATAGAGAAAAACCCATACCGCATAGTCAGCTATAAAAGTCCCCGAAATGACATGTGTAAAATGATTCAAACGAGAAAACTAGCGGCCTGATTTATATACAAAATAATGAACGAAAAACAAATATAATATACAGCAACAAACGACAACCACTGAATTACAGACTCCTGACTTGGGACTTCACATACAGAATGTGGCGGGGTTAAACTAGTTTGAAGGCGCCAACCCTCCTTCTTACCTGGGACAGTGGTGTAACAGTACAACATAAGAACAAACTATAAAAATCAGTTGAAAAGTGCTTAACTCATCAGATCGATACAAAGCAGAAATACATCTAACAAAAACACAGACCGGGCGTTGCAGGGTACTTATACATCACCACACCAAAAAAGATTCTATGTACAGATATGAGAGTACCCACAGTTAGTGACAGCTACTTCAAAGCCAATAACAGCTAATAAAAAAAATCATGCATCTAAGACTAAAATATCAATCAGTACACACAATGTTGTTTGTTTGTTTGTTTGTTGTTTTTGCTTTGTTTCCCAATTTTTTATAGGGGAGAGGTATAACCTGTTTTCCCTTTAGTCGTGATGTTGTCTGGTATCAACAGACCCCAAACGCTCAATCATTTGACTATGATAAAAATAATTTAGTTTGTATTGTCCATAGTTAATAGTTCGTTCAGTACGTTAGTTTTCTCCATACACTTTTAAGTTGGTTTCAGATTTTGTTTTGTAGTGTAGTAAAACCTGATATCCCAATCACATAGTTGATTCGGTGTCACAATCAAAAATCAGATATGAAGTAGATGTTGATCATAACTAAAACACATATTGGTTAAAAAATGACAATTTAACGACAACAAAAAAAAACAAATGGGATAAAATTGGGCTCATAGAGTATTAGCTGTTTTTATGTTAAATCCGAAGAATTCAGTCGTTATATTACGCTGCACTTCTCTGGTAAGGGACACAGATAACGTTGAGGGATTGAATTATTCGGGTTATGTTTTGTTTAAGCTCTGTTCGGTGTCATGTTTTTTGGGTTTTTTTTTTAATGTTTACAAAATGTATTTGACTTTCTAAACTTTTGACCCAAGAGTGTTTTGGGAATACGTGGCGTAAAAATTGCAATTGGTTTCATTTATTGACACAATATTGATGATTGTATATATTGGCTCATGTAATTGATAGTCTTCAGTATTCTCACACATACTCATTAGTAATTATCCAAATATTCTGATGATATTTTCTTTTGTGTCAAAAATAAATTTGATTTACAATGAACACCTTAATTATACAATGAAGTAGCATTGTATTTGCGCCAATTCAATAACTGATATATTTTTGCTATGAAATCATGATCGTTATTGATGGAATTAATTAAAACACAGAGCCTATATTAATATATATGTGCATTGAAAGTAACGTCCAATACATAATTTACAAACAAAATGCGAATATTTTTTAGTAATAATTTTCCAATATAGTTTTTTTTTGTGATACTTTCAGATTTAATAATTATAACATGATTAATTTTTTTTAATGAAATGACGCAACAGGAGTGGATCAAATAAATAGAGTAACAGAATAAGGTTTTCTATCTGGCCACCATACTATTTTGCTTCCAACAAATTTGTTCGCAAAATAGAACATAACGGAATCACATGCTAAAACGAAACCATGTGGTAAATTAGGCACTAGATACGAAAGTTAATTATACAGTCATCAACAAAGTAATTATTGTGAATCTTTTTATAAAAAGGTTATAATGTCCCGAAATATGTACCTCTTTATTTTTTTTCTTATCTTTTTTTTAAATTTAATGTCATTGATATATACTATAACTTTAATGAAGAGATTTGTGAATTAAAAGAAAAGGAAATTCACTGTACATGACTATGAAATAAATCATGACAAATAACCAAACGATTGCCTTTCCTTGAGCCCTTGCAACTGTCACACCAAAAGCTTCTTCCCAATTGATTATTCCTTGAACTGATAAATCAAATTAATGATAACAGGGGTACAAGAGGAGCTATTTCCATATATGAATTGTTGTTTGGAGTTATTGCATGAATTATTTCGTCGATTATTGTTAGTCATGTCCCTGGCATGCTGTATTAGATTTGTTCATTACTTTGTTTTATTGTGGGGAAAACACAAATTGATTGGATACAATCGGTCAGAAAACCAAGGTTTTAGTTTTACCTTGACCCTCTCCTATATCAATGTTAAATACCTCTTGAGTTGACCATCACAAATAGCAGACAATCATCTGCGTTATCTCCATTGGTGCTAGGAACTTTAAAGCAGTTTCACATGAAACCAATCAGCAGAAGGAAAATGAGATTTAAATTTAAACGCGTTCCCAACAGTACTGTAAATCTATACAAACCTATACAAGTTATGAAGAAAATTTAACAACAAAATTCAAAGGAATGATATTTAAAACTAAATAATTTACAACTTCATAACATTGAATGTACTGAAATAATCGTTGGTGATACTTGTACAACATGTACGAATATACAACAATCTGATGAACCTATTACGATCAAGTAATTTTCTATAAAATTTCCCTCTTAACAGCTGAAAATTTGCATTTTTACCGCTTCTTGTTACAGCTTTGTCATTGAAAAATGTCCTGCCTGTGGAACAAAACTACGTGACAATACAGGGAGTAATTTCTGTCTGCAGGTCGCGATTTAATCGTTTAGATTGTTTCAAAATTAATGCCGTCTTGCTGTTAAAACTTTTATATAAAACAGCGAATAATGTAAATGAAAAGTATACTGTAGTGAAAATTGAAGTAACTGCATAATAAATATGTTTGTCTACAAATGGTTTCAAATAGAGATTTCTACTGGTGAAGATGCACTGGAAAACGTAGTTTTTGGACAGTAATATATACACGATAATACCAGAGACATAATTGCATTATTAGTCTCTGATAAAACTAAATTAAAGTGTTTATTTATTATATGTTTTATAGTTATGAAAATAGGAAATAACAGTCATTAGTGTTCCTTTCATATCGACTTTCAATAAACCGGCGATCTTCAGATTTTAGTTCTGACAATTTGACTAGTCTAAAGAGTTCTCTAGCAACTATTGAAGAATGCATTACTAAATTATTTAAAAAGGTATATTTCAATTTTTAAATTTTTTTCAATGTTTTAACCGTTTACGACTTTTCAACTCTCTACACTACATTCTGACAAAATTTTATCAGACAGAAATTTTCTTGTTTAATCAAATTATTATTCGAATAATCTTATTGCAAATATATTTTAAGCCTTCTTTTCAACTAAAAAATATATGTGAAAGATATACTTCCTTGAGCTGTGATGTGATGATTAAAGCTGTTAATTTTCTCCTTGTCAGCAACAATGTACTTGATAGTTATAAAATCAATTAAGTTAACCGGTATGTCGTAGGTATTATTCTGGGCATCAAATGTGCCCTTTTATAGCAGACTTGATCCTGTTTTGTTATGAATTTCAGTTAATGTCCAAAACTCCGTAAAGACCCATCTAAATTTCATAATATAATAGAAAATTATAATGACACCTGGCGTTACTCTGATTTTTACATCGCGATGACCGTAAGGTCATTTCGATGTATTGCTATCGCCTAAATTTCCATTATGCAAATTAGTTTTGGGTTTTCAACCGATCTATAAGAATTATAGATCCGCGGTCATTACAAGTGAAAAAAGTGCATTTTTATACCTGCGATTCCGTTCTCCGTTCGTACGATGTTTCAACAAAATATAGAATCATTTCAGTTGTTGAGTTAGTACTGAAAATTTGACTGAATTATCTCTTATTAAATACGGTTTTATATGTTTAATTGGTGTTTACGAAAGAGGTCAGGTGCTCTTTTTCATTCATAAAATTATCGTTCATTCATAAATTTATCGTAAAATCAAAATCACTACACAGGTCACACAGGTTATACGTAGTGTCAAATAATTACCTGTAATCTAAAAATAGACAATCTTAACTGACTCCCCTTACTAATGAAATGGACCTGAAATTTATTTCACATGTTTTCGAAATATTGAAGATAATAATAATAATAATAATAGTAAAATTCTTTATTTAACGAAGGTAACACATTTAACAAGATCATTTTTCGCAATGTTTCCTGAAAATTAATAAATATCAAAGCAACATAGAGCTGTTCGTTCTTGTTCGTATAATGACGATTTAATGTCATGTTTGTCTGTGATGACCCCCTTTTCGGAATTGCATCAGAATTATAGTTATCTCGTATCGCATGAGGATGACACATATCAACTTAGCAATTATGTTCGGGACTTAGTTTTAAAAAATGATGTCAAAGTAACATTATGAAAATATTTTTAGTAAGCTGAAATATATATTATTTTTTACATATATGTCTTGAAAGATATTTTATTTCTGTCCCGTTTTTTCAACATTTGCGTCTGGAAAGTTGAAATGTTTTAACTGAATGGTTAATTTAAATTAATTATGAAAATTGTTAAAATTAAATCAATAAAGGAAATTATTGCCCAGTTACAAACACTACCAGGGGATAATCCATAATGATTTCTTTTTGAGTAATATGTTTCAGCACATGTATAATTAACCCCAACTTAACCTGGTAAACTTGTTGTCTCCTTGTGAAATATAAAACATATTAAAAATGATTTCCTGTTAAAGTCTTTTATTGATATAAAGTTAAAACCTTCTTGCTTTTCACTAGACAACACTCCTGTCCTGTCAGGTTTAATTCTTATATATGTGGATGAAAAATAAAAGTCCCCAAAACATTAACATGGCAGCAATTGCTTTTACAGCCTTTAAGGCTTTGATTTTTTTACAGAAGAGTGTCCACTTACACTGCACTATAATAATAGTAGAATGGAATGATATACAAATAGATGAAAATTATATATACATGCAACCGTAATATTAATATAATATATAACAACAAACTAGTGTATTCTCTGGGACTATTATTATATTAGTATAATAGTCCAAGGTATACTGATTTGTATCACTACAATATAATAGTTATTACGGTGAGGTTGAATTACCCGTCATTTATTCATCATCCAAGCACGAACTTGTATCAGAAAAAAATATCTCTGTAAATTAACCTCAGTTTCAGGTATAGAGATGTGATCTGTTTCTGTGACATGTGCTTTTGACCATCCACAAGAACCTGCGGTCATCCGATGTTCATTACTTCAGTTCTTTGATTTATATTAATACAATCAAAAAGTCTCTAACTATACTGCAGAAATTTATCACAAGGAACTGACAGTACATCAAATCAAGCATGAACAACAATTATTATAATAAATGTCCTTTTTTATCAGGATATTTATATCATAAAGGAAACACTTTGCTAAATCAACAACCGTTTCAAGTCTCAAGACCTACAAAAATGCTACTTCGCTTGCAGTCAATCTACAAATAAGTGATTGCAATAACAAAAATAAATATTAAATGGCATATGTTTCATCAGGTGAGCGATGCAGGCTCTTGAGAGCATCTTGTTTTATTCTCTCATTGCGTTGTTATAACAGTTGTTAAATGATTTGGTGGATTAACATTTTTTCTCATAATCTCACTATCTTCCTTCCATCTTTGTTTACTTTTTCATCCATATTTGGCAATATTATATTATTTCTTTTTATTCATTTGTCATTATCTTTTATCAGTATCGTTGCACAAATCTTTAGACTTGTATTGTTTGTTTCATGTAGTAAACTTGTACAACACCCGGTACCTGTTAAATTTTCTGGTTGGTTGTTTTCCTTAGACTCCTCATGAGGTATGATTGCCAATGAGATAACTTCACACGCATCAATAAAAAAAATGACATTGATGAAAACAACCACAGGTAACAGTACGACCTTCAACAATGAGCAAAATTAAAACCGTAAAATAAGCTATGAAAAGGCTTGGATAACAAAATGTGAAACAATTCAGAGAATATAACAGTTAGATAATTAATACAACGTAAGAATAGCAAGAGGAATAACATCGTCAAAAAGGACACGTTCATCATTACTTTAAGTATTATAATAGTTAAGTTTTCCTTGTTCAACAGAAGTATCCAAATAAAGAAAAAAGACAAATTTACTGTCTTTATCTTTTTAAAGTCAGTTCCCCAGTGTTAATTACTGCAGAATAACTATATAGTTCTTGATTATTTTGGGCAAACATATCAGCAAGGTAACGGAAAGAGTTGTCAAATTTATATATCAAATAGAATTTAGACGGATGGTTATAGATCTTGGACATACAATTTGATTCAGTCTTTTAATAAAAGGGCGCGTTTTGTGCCAAAAGGAATACCCACAACCTCATTTTAGTTCCAGTAAGTTTTTCTTGCTTATTTTGGGTATGCTTTATATAGGTTACAGCAGACATGTTTGCAATCAGATTGTTCCAAAGATCCGTTGATTAAAAAAGAATTTTTACTTTTTGATAAGATTGTTAGTCATAAATGTAAACGGAAATGAACTGACTATTAAAAGCACGTAATTTATCCGAAAAATATGCATATGCTTTATCAGAATATTTGATATAAGTTCTTTAATAGTTGTCAGGGACTGTGGGATAAGTCATAAAACACTTACTGGATATCGAAATGAAATTTTACGGATTTTATCGTGTATTAAATGAAGGGACAAAAATGTTTAGAGGATACATTTAGCTGAAATTTGTTTGTTGGTCTACTGAACATCGATATATATATATTGGAAGGTCGATACGTAAAGTGTTTAAATTGCAAACGTTTAATTAAAGTTTCCGTAGTTTAATTTCGTAGAGAATACTAATATCTGATACATGCATTTTAACCATATGAAGACTTTCAAAAATCCCCCTTTTCAACTGGAGTAACTGGGACAAATACGGAGACCCGCTAGGGACATGCAAAGAAAATAATATATTGTGTGCCCAATTTAAATATATTGTGGGCACAATGTAAATATAGTGTGCACATAATTTATATATTCAGTGCGCACAATATGAATATATAGTGCGCACAATATGAATATAGTGTGCACACAACATAATATATTGTGCGCACACAATAATATAATGTGCGCACACAATAATATATTGTGCGCACAGTTTAAATATATTGTGCGCACAATTTAAATATATATTGTGTGCATAATTTAAATATGATCTATCTGTTTGTCTGTCTGTCTATCTGATCGTCTGTCTTGTCTTGTCAAATACATACTTTCAACTTGAGCTTTGTTAACTTTTGTGTCTTTCAAAGTAAGCAACAAAACTTTACCAAAGTTCCTTACATGAGCAACTTGATTGATGTCAAGAAAAAAACAAAAAATCATTTGATACGATTGCCACTGAGACAATTACAAATGTATCCACAAGATAGAATTGGATTTAAGAAGCTAACATTAAATCAAAATCTCAAGATACATGTAGAGGTTAACATGAAAGAAATCTCAATATTTGATCAAACGAAATGTATGTGAAATAAACAAATTTAATGTGCAATATTTATATGGTCACTTAGATCAAGTTTTCCAATTGATATGGTTTAGTTTTTATAATCCCTTCAAAGAAAAAAAATATGGCATAATATGAATCTATAATGGCATAATATCTTAGTCTATCAAAACAATGTGGAGGGGAATTGAGCAATCACCCTGTCTATGATTAAGTAAATTCAAAAAGGACACGAATGACTTCTAATGTACGATATAGACTTTGCTCATTGTTGAAAGCCTTGTTGTCACTATGGCATAATTTCTTACTGAAATGCCACCTTTTTAATGAAGGTTGTTAAATAACTAGGCCAATCATGGTTTGGTCAATTTATTCAACGGGGATGCAAATATTCTTAATTATATGGTAATTGCAATTTACGGTTTGTATCGACTGTGACCTATTTGATTTGCTCTGGCCATTTCCTGGATGGCAGATGGGAATACCATGGTTGCAGAAAGTGGCGGATCAATGCATTTGACGATTGGACGATCAATGCATTTGAATGGGGACATATAGTTGGTACCCCCCCCCCCCTTTTTAAGAATGGCTGGATCCGCCCCTAGATCATGTTCAATTAAGAGACTACTTGAAAAAAGTTAGACTTATGGTAATTTCTCTCTTATTATAAGAAATAGGATAACTATGGTATGTGCATACCTAGCAAGGTGTTCATAATAGCCTGTCGAACAGTTTTCACTTTACCCTGACCTCATTTCATGGATCATTGAACAAGGTTAAGTTTTCGTGGTTAAGTCGACATCTCAGATACTACATGTATATGCAATAGGTCTTCTATATTTGGTTGTATGGAATGATTTTAAGGTGTACATGTCCAACTGATAGGTGTTATCTGACTTTGACCTCATTTTCATGGTTCAGTGGTCTGGCAAAGTTAACTTTTTGTGTTTTGGTCTATTTCTCGGATACTATAAGCATTTAGTTAAAATATATTTGGTGTATGGAATGTTTGAAAGGTGTACTTGTCTGTCTGGCAGTAATCATCTGACCTTGATCTTATTTTCATGGTTCATTGGTCCATGTTATTTGATTCTTGTACTATACTATACTATACAGATACTATAAGGAATAAGTGAGCTACATGTATATTTGTTTTATGGAATGATTGTAAGGTATATATATTTGTCTGGTCGGTATCATCTGACCTTGACCTCAATGTTAAATATCTCAGAGTTGGTCTGTTTTTCAGATAAAATAGCAAAGGTATAGTGAACTGTATTGTATGTATAAAATAATTATGAGACACGTATGTCGTAAAAGGTTTGTTTCTGAGATACTTTTAGCTTTTGTTTAACTTAATTTGTTGTTCGCAATGACTGTATGGCCTACATGGCTGTCTGAAAGGGTTTATCTCACCTTGACATCATGTACATTGAACATTAAATGTTAATTTAACATAATGTTAATTTAATGTAATGCTGGTGTCTTCCCGATTGTCCCACTTTTTGAAATTACAGGTAAAAAAGTAATGAAATTTTGTGGGAATCGGGAATATGTTTGTGGGACAATTGGGAAGTTTAAATGTGGGACAATCGGGAATTGTTGTGATAGTAATTAATTTGTTTTATAGTGTGTAGCAGGTAATTACAGGTAACTAATCAATGTAACATATGAAATATGAAATAAACATGAACAAATAATAATATTAACATATTTTATTTTGCACATAATAGGTACAGTCGAAGTATCATCAAACATAGAATATAATATTAAGTCATAAAATAGCACATATCAAGCACTACTCAATTCTACATAAATGTTAACTAAAGCACACAAAATAAACAGCTTAATTCATTAAAGCACACATATGACCTGAATAGCAGATACTTTAAAGCAAAGCACACATACTGCAGAAGGTACAACAATAAAGCACACACAATACATAAGTACAACAATAAAACACACATAATACATAAGTACAACAATAAAGCACACATAATACATAACATAAACAGCACAACACAACACATCTGATTGCAAACAATTTAGTCCAAGAGTAACAAATAAGAGGCAATGTTAGCATGCTTAAAAACACTAAATTAACCATTCTGAAGACGATCTATGAGTTCTTGTAGGCGTCGATTTAGTATATTTTCTTCTCTTTGTTGGTCGTACTCTCCCGGCTTGGTACTAGACGATGGTCACTTCGTTTGCTGCCTGCTTTTCTTTAAAATAGTTCAATAGCGTGTATATGTTTGGGTGTTGTTCTTGGTTGGATCATCTTCTTCATGCTTCTTTGTCATCCTTCGAGGTGGTTTGTCGTCCTTGTTCCTTCTGTTTGGTAACAGTTCTATCGCTGTCTGTTGCTTTCAACCAAGTATATTGTGACGTAGTCTGTAAACTGAGTAATATTTGATGTTGAGTCCAAATTTTTCCAGGTCTTCAAGTGCATGGAACCAGATGTCTTCTATTTCTGCATGTGGTACAAAAGGAAGAACTGCTGCCCTGCGTATAATGCCTGATTCTCCTTTATAGTTGGTGACGAGTCATGTTGACTGCACTACGCCAAATACACTGGTTATATTTGAAAAAAAACCTTTAATAGTGATTCCTGGAAAGGTTGATCTTGTAGAATTCTGGACAGCATCTTCGTAATCAATGAAGAAAGTTGTTGGATTGAGGTGAATCTGACGTTGGGTGCATGCAGTTTTCAGTAGTAAAAAAGAATCTTGTGTAAATGTCATCTGCCTTCCGTGGTTAAAGTGCAAAGACTAGTGGAATCATTTTTCAATCAACAAGTGCGCGTATAGAGGGTACAGTGTAAACGAGTTTAAACCTTTTTTTTAAAATTGCATGCATTTTCTCTAAATTTATTCAAAAACTTAGAAAAAAAGTTATTTAAATTACGGTATGAATATTTGTTTTATAATGAAACGTAACATTATAGAAATATTTCATAACTCGGAAATGTTATATTATTTAATCAAAATTTCATTAATCTGATGATTTTAAAAGAAAATCATAATATTTTATACATTTACAAAATTGAAATTAAATAATAGTTTGAACATGTAATAATTAATTCTTGTTTATTTAGCAAAAATAAACAACAGTTACTTTGTTTAATTAAGAACATTTTACTTCGTAAAATAATGTGGGACAATCAGAACTTTTCAGGTGGGACAATCAGAACTCTAAAATTTAAAAAAGTGGGACAATCGGGAATAAACCGTAATGCTTGGGGTATAAACTTCATTTTTTTTACTTTCAACGTAAATTCAATTATGAACACAAGAACAGGCGAGACGTTTCAGTATGACCACTCTTGTTTTTTTATTCAGTATGTCTATTCAGACTTATATATGAGAAGTCAATTGGATGTATATTGATTGATAATATCCTAGACCAGGGAACATGATTTCCACTTTTTTGCCATTGAATTTAAACTAGCTTCCAGTACTCGAACAGCGATACTTTGTTTTTTTTTTAATTATAAGTTTTGTGCCTTTTCTTCATTTGATGAATAAATCCATTTTCAACTATTTTTACAAGTTATCTTTTTTTTTTTTGCTGTTACAGCTTTGTCACAGTTTTATGGATGATTGCTCGTTCATAAACCTGTTTAAACTATGACATTTTATGTTTGCCTGTTTCAAGTCAGGAGTCCGTAATTCAAGGCTTGCATCGATACCCGTCTGTCAAATTTGTTTTCGTTGATTGTTTCTTTGTATGGGCTATGGTGGATATGAAGTTGTCTCATTGACAATCACACCGATTGCGATCAATCGCTTTAAGTATTTTAATAAATGATGCACCAAAACGGACCATATTTGGGAAAAAATGAATCATAATTGTTCCGTTTGTTTTCAAAATATTCCACTGAGGTATACATTTTCATTGACTTTTCCTAAATTGCTATGTAACATTTCAGTTTCATAATGTATACGGACAAACATTCTGTAAACATTTTATCATGAAATCGGTCAAAAATAGATACTTGTGACCTATCAACATCTCTCTTCTATTAATCAAACTGAAACTTAAACTTGTCCTGAAACATTTTTACAAAACTCTTAAAAAGTTTACATCATAATAAGCATACTGTTCTAAGTCAGGAGCCTGTTGTTCAGTGATTGTCGTTTGTTGGTGTAGTTCATAGGTGTTTCTCGTTTTTTTATGGATTAGACCGTTGGTTTTCCCGTTTAAATTGTTTTACAATAGTCATTTTGGGGCACTTTATAGTTTGCTGTTTGGTGTGAGCCAACGCTCCGTGATGAAGTCCGTACTTTAACCTATAATTGTTAACTTTTAATAAAGTGTGACTTGGATGGAGAGTTGTCTCATTGGCACTCATATTACATCTTCTGATTTATATATGTACTAAGTTTTACATTTATTTGTTCCCAACTTCATGGTGAACTTCTTAGACTGATCACACCGTCCGTTTCAATAATGAACAGTAGATTTTGGGTCAAAACAGTAATTAAACATGATCAAACATAGCAATCCTTTAGTAAAGAACTTGTACGTGTACTTAGTTTTAAGTCGATTTGACTTACTTTACACTTTTACAATGATATCTTCAGAGAAACCACAGAATTTATTTAAGTTGATGACTCTACAACTTCATCATACACTACTATGACCAAAACATTTATCCTAAAAAGAGACGGACGGATGGACGGACGCAAAGACTTTAAAATATAATGACCATCTTATATCGTCGGCGGGGCATAACAAAATCAAAGTCGTGAATTGAGCAGAGCATGTCAGTCTTGTGTCAATCAACATAAACAAAATCTTGAGATTTGCAGACATAAAGTATAATGCATAAGCACAAATAGTAGTTTTAAAATTTTTACTTAAGAAATGGTAAAACCATATTATCAAAGTCTACATAAGTTCGATAGTGACCTCACTCTAATGCCAAGTCTGTTTCAAACCGTTCCAACAAACACCGATACAAAGTGTCAGCTTCAAACGCATCTGTTGGTAAACCAAGTTCCATTTCTTCCATGTATAAGTTTGCAAGATCGTAAATGTATTCATCGCATGGTAGACTGCAATACGTCTATTTTGTTTTTTATTTTTTTCTGATTTTATGGGAAATACTTACAACCTCTAAAAGTTCTTTCTAGAATTAAAAATAGATAATTAGTTTCATGTTTTAGTCGATGACTTTTCATGTATAAACACTTTATATGCATAGAAATGAGATTGTAAGAACATTTTCTCAACTATAAAACAGATATTTTAAGGCTAAGGCTGACAATGCAAAACTTGGATAAACATTTTATATGTTCGTATTATAGTTTATATTACACAATGATTATCTTAGTGAATAGAATTTTAGGATAAATTTATAAAACAGTTGAGTTGCTGCTGTCTGCTTGACGTACATAAACATAAGTATATGCTATATACAGTTTTTACAGTTTTTTTAAATGAAAACATTTAATGTCATCACTATATATGAATTTTATGTCGGAGTACTGCCTTGTTATACCATTTAATTTGTTATTCAAAAAGGTTTTTATTCTAGTGAATTATAAAAGCCTAACAAACAAATATTCAAGTTTAAAACAAATGGCTAGCCTTAAAAGATTGCATATATAAAAAGATTAACGGACTTAAAAGTTTAAGCATTGAAAATTGGACAGGTGGGCGGACAGAAGTTTAGAGGGCTTTCTTAGTTTTACAAAATTGGGTCTATGCCCATTAATGGGTACACTATCATGACTCTTCTTTTTGTTTATCCACAATTACATTAACTGTGGACTTAAATTGTTTTCCTTTGTTTCGCTTGGTCTATATGATTATATTAGAAAATAAAATGAGTTGTTAAAATAGGGAAAGATGGATAGTTTTGATTGAAAATAAATACCCGAATCAGTCTCAGGAAAAAGAATCTTATCAAGTTTTTATGAAGAAGATCTACTAAAAATGAGCCATCCTCTTTAATATCTTTAAAAAATGTCATCCAAAACTGTGAGTGTTCTTTTCTATAAATTCCCCACCATGATTCAATTCTTTGATTATGTTGGCTTGTACCTTAAACACGCGCACTGTTATTTCGAGCATACGTATCATTATCGTTGCGTCGTAAAAAAGACTGCATTTCAGCGACCTTACTATTTCGGTACCAAGATCTTCTCTTATCACCATAGGTCCTCCCTTCTGAAGAAGAGCGTTGAAAAAATACCATGAAATAACCCGAGGGTCACTACTAGTCTGCCCTGCCTCCAACCATATTATCAGTCGAAAAAGCCATCTATGCAGTGCACCCATCTATGCTTATTTCAAAAGGTTTAAGTTTATCGTAGGAATCCAAATGCCATATGAAGTTTAGCCCTTTCGAACAATATTCTCTCCTATGTCATCGACCTTTTCGTCGAATTTCAACTCCTTCAGGGTCTATAATTTGCATCAAAATTCGCACATAATCTTTTTATATAGTTAAACCTGCTTGTCTACATTTCATGAACATCTAGCGATAACCATGAAGCCTTCCAGATCCCTGAATGTTGTCTTTGATGAAAGCAACGACATCTTTAAGGTGGCTCACCCCAATAAGGACCCCCGGTAGAAATTTTTTATTTCACATATTTTATAGATCTTTTTATGCTGAATCCAAAAAATGCAAAGAAAAAAGGGGGCCACTAGGGTCGTTTTTCCCTCAAATGGAATCGAAATGTGCGATTTTGACCCTATTTCCAAACATTTCCACCCTTTCAACAATAACGGCTACATCAAATTCAAAGACTTTTAGAACCAATCCAGTATGATAATTATGGGAAAAAACATTAAAATTTGAAATGTAAACCTTTCCCGTTGTTGTTTTAGACTTAAAAAAACTTTTATTTTCAGATTTATGTCAAAATTTAGCATTTTCTAATTTCAGTTTAAGGCTAAAAATATTGGTTAAATCGATTTTTCGTAAAAATTTCCCTGGTAGATTTCTTTTTAAAAACGGATATGTCAAAGCTATGAACTTTTGGAGCATTTTAAGGTAAAATAAAATGGGGGTCACCAGGCTTTTAAAAATTTATGGACTTTTGTTTTACCCCTCTACCCTATGAGGTCTGATTGAGTCATTTAAAAAAACACTGAACAAGAATATTGATATAAAAATAGTGAAAATATGGAGCTGATCAGTTAATGATTGTACATGTAAATAATTATATTGGAATTTACAATTTTAATTGATGTTTTATAAATTTCATCTCATATATATATTAGACATTTGAGGAATAAGAATAAAAAATGTTTTAAAAAATGAATCAAAATATATGAATCAAAATTCTTTTTTAATAGAGCTGTTTTGATTTATTTTTTGCTGCCTATAGTGAAATTTGCTGAAACATGATTCATGACATGCAAACTGCAATATATGCAGTTGTCTTTAATATAGAATGAGATTTGTAGATTTTGGCAATCATAATATCAAGTGGCAGTTGTGGTTAATGACATGTCTTTCCCTCATCTTTTACCTCAACACCCCGTGACCCAAATGGCCACTTGAATTATTTTACATCATTTGGCATTTGGTGTCCATCCATATGCTATTCAGTTGCTATTTCAAAAGTTATATTTTCTGGATAAAAGGAGAAATGGAGTATAGTTCTGTTCAGTGAGACAGCAACCAAACAAAACAATCAAACGAATTATATATTGTCTGGAAAAACTTGTGTCTCACTAACTGACAACCTCATTACCTATCACAATGATCCAGATTACTGAAATCAGATAAATTTTGTTTTGTGAAATTAGATATGCACTCAAATTAATAGAGATTGCAACAAAGATTTCTGAAAATGATACTTTAAAAAACATATGTTGCCTTATAAACATATAAGATTAAAATTGTAAATACTTCTAAATATAGAAATGGAAAAATTCGGTCTGCACAATTTTCATGATTTTATCTCATTTGAATTGTGTTTGATCAATCAACTGAATGACATCAACATTACAAATGTACTAGAATTGCAATTTTATAATCCAAAACATCCATTAAAGATTGCTGGGAAATATGGAGTATTCATAAACAAAACATCAACCCGTCTCATGATACATGTATGTTTGCTGTACTTGGTCTCATTTTCATGGTTCAGTGACTGCTAATTAGGATACTTGCATTAGGTATAAGGGTCCCTTGCAAGTCGACATGTCCTTCAGACATGCATGACATGGTTCACTTTATCTCAACCTCATGGATCAGTGATCAAGGTTAAAGTTAACCAATTAGGGTTGTTTATCAGATCCTGTTAGCAATAGGTCATTTGTCAATGTCAAGTTTTTGTGTTTTAGTTTGTTTTTCTAATACTAAAAGTAGTAGATAAACTATATTTGATGTATGGAATGATTGTAAGAAGTACATGTCTTTCTGGCAGTTGTCATTTGTCATTGACCTCATTTTCATGGTTCATTGGTCAATGGTAAGTCCTCTTTTAAGATACTACATTGTGTAAGCAATAGGTCAACTATATTTGGTATATGGAATGATTATTAGGTGTATATTTAGAAAGAAGAAAATGTGGTAAAATTGCCAATGAGACAACTCTCCACCAGAGACCAAATTACATAGAAATTAACAACAATAGGTCACCGTACGGCTTTCAACAATGACTAAAACCCAAATGAATGTACAATGTATGTTGGGTATGGGCAAAATTCCCCTTTTTTACCCTACGAGGCTGCGTATTTATACATCCAGCTGTATGAACACCCTGTCTTAGCAAGGGTTTACCTGTCGGATTATGGAAGTCATACATAACTATATCCATGTTAACCCTACGAGTCCAGTTTAAAAATTGTCATCTCCTTATTATCATCATAGACCGATAATTACGTTACTTTGCAGCAGGTGGGTCAAACCAGTGTTCACACATCATTAAGAAAATTGCCATTCATATTTTTTGCCGCAATGACATGCTCCACTTTCAATTTTTGAAATCAAGAACTTTCCTTATTAGCTTCCCTTTTCAAAAACGCATGTCAACAAGGAAGACATGCAAAAGTTAAAGTTTGCCTATATCACCGACTAATATAGCGTCCCTGAGTACTGGGCGGAGTTTTAAAATTCCAATCCCAACTTTTCCTGAACCAAGTAAGTAGTATAAATTTTGTTTATATATAAAGCCTTTAGCTGGTAGTGTTTGGAACTGCCCGGAAGACTGCGGGTGTCTCCGCAAAGCATGCGACATTGATGGATAATAGCATAGACCGATTTATAAGTTCGGAATAATAGGTCAAGGTTACTATTTACCAATTATCATCTATGATCAAAGGTGGAAAACAGCAATTTATAATATTGAAGTGTCGGTTTTTTTCTGTGTAAAACAAATAATCAATTTAGTGAAATGTGTTGCTCGAGTTCCGGTAGTCTAGTATGATAACACATTCTTATTCAATTATTAACGTTTTTACGATGATATTTCCTCTTTTTTTAACGCGAACTCGGTTGTCATATTAATAGATAAAACAGAAAATACAAAATAACAAAATAACAAATAGCAAAACAAGAACTCGGTTGTCACATTAATAGATAAAACAGAAAATACAAAATAACAAAATAACAAATAGCAAAACAAGTAAAAGAAGTCTTATGTTATAGGGACAAGAGTTCCGGAAATCATGGAATTATGAGAGAATTTGTTAGATATCCTCTTTATGCTAACAAATAAAAAAAAAATGATTTCCAGTTAGAGAACAGTGGTTGTTTTAAAGTGCTTTTTCGTGGCCATGATTTAATAAATTATATAAATTTGTAAATTGAAATGTTAGATGTGACTGTCAAGTATTTAGTCTTTGCTTGAACATTGTTATGTTCAAAACTGTTTTTGGAAAATAAAAAAATACTTAACTGTTACCAAAATTTTGCAGTGAGAAAATATTTCACACAAGTAAAAAAAATGATCTATGACAGTGACAAAATGCTGAGACTGATATAACACATAGTAGTCTCAGCAAAATGTAATAATACGCAATACGGATAGCGTGCAGATGAGCCCCGATGCCTTTATAGCATACTATATATCGGTTTTACTTGTTTTTGACATGCAGTTGTTTACATCGCTGTCCTCTGTTTACGGTAAAACATTGCGTCATTGGCAGTCGTACAACAACAACATGTCAATATTTATATTTTCTTTTTTTTTATTGTTATGCTTACCAAATGTATATTTCTGTCCTTTTAAACTTTTATGTGAAAAATGAACAAACCATTCTGTACTTCTGACCGTATTTCCTTTTTTGTGGAAAGTTTTGCATCGCTTGTTGACATCGGGAAAGGGTGCTCTCAGACACGCCTGCGTTCCAATGTCGTCAAAACTTTTTGAGAAGACCCCTCAAAGCGATCGTTTCTAAGGCGCTTGACGTAAGAAACGTGCGTTAAAAACTGCGCACTGTTAAAGGGTCGAGCAACCTTAAGTGGCGTGTAGTGTTTTCGACGAAATAAACGTAGCTTCTTCAGTATTCGTTTCAGGTGTCGATAAGAAACAATGCAGTGATGATTGTTTGCTAAAAGTGCTAGTATTTCCATGTAATCTAAACCCATTTCAAAATAAACCCTTATGTATTTCTCCATTCTGTAACTTTGAAAAGGAGACATTAAAGCGCCGTACCATTTGTAAGCTCAATGAATTTGAGCGCACAATATATTTTAGTTGTGCGCACAATATGTTTAAGTTGTGCGCACACTATATTATTTTGTGCGCACAATATATTATTTTGTGCGCACAATATATTTAAGTTGTGCGCACAATATATTATCTTGTGCGCACAATATATTTTTTTTCTTTGCATGTCCCTAGCGGGGCTCCGTAGATGTTTGCATATTTCCGAGTTAAAAACAAAGATCTTCCTAATATTTTTAAAAATATCCATATGATGAAAGCATTGTTTCTGACTGAAAACTGTTAAATATTGCAAAATTTCAATATTAGAGGTTTTTGGTTAAGTTGAATCGATGGAGATTCGTAAGGGGGAATACCATTCGATATTCAACCGGAGGAGGGGGCGGGAGGAATTTGGTAATAACTGAAAATAAACCAGGCCCAAAACTTGATAAAATTAATAGTTTGCCAAACAAAATGCAGGTAGATAAACATGTATAGAAAAGTGAAAATAAATTTTCGCGCGGCAATTCAAAGCCTACCAAAATGCGAGACTCGAACATGAACATTCCGTCAGAAATAAATCATCCTGTCCCGGCCCCACCCCGCCCCTAATGATTACAAATGGTCTTCCCCTAATCTGGATCTAAATGGAACAAAACAATGACAAAGTTCCTATAGATAATCACTTTGGTAAGTGCAAGATTGCAAGATTCTTTATTTCTCATCTGGATCTAAATGGAACAAAACAATGACAAAGTTCCTATAGATAATCACTTTGGTAAGTGCAAGATTGCAAGATTCTTTATTTCTCAAACACCATATAGTTACAATAGTACAAAGAAGTTCATCAAAAGTTATAACATAACATAAACACACATGACAAGATGAGATGAAAAAAATAAAATAAAATAAACAGTAGTGGCGAAGATTGGTGATTAATCAGGAAGACTCACTTGAAAAGTTATAACCCTGATAGATTTGCACAGCTTTTTTAACTTATTTTTGTATTTTAACTGAAATAGTTTTCCAAACTTTAGTTTATTAATTCTGTGCAAGAAAAAAAGTATCCAAATATTGTGCTCGAAAATTTGCCAAAGAACTACACTGCAAAACTGTAATGAAATTCATCACCAATCTCATTACATTGACATAAATTACAATATCTATAGTTACGTTCAATTTTATTCCATCTACCAGTTTCGATGGGTAACTTGTGATATTCTTCATACTCGAATTTTTGTAGGCCAAACCTGTTGATGAACAGTCAATATCTGCTCTCCATTTCTGTTGAAACTGATCAAATAACATTTGTTTTAAACTAATACCCAACCATTTAGAATTAAAATTTCCTTGTGACAACCATATATTGCTATATCCAAATCTATCTAATGTATCTTTAACGTATTTCAACCAATCTGACCTAAATTGGTTTTCAGAATTCTTCAAGAACAATTATCTGTATAATATTTTAGCAATCCTGTTATCATCCCCATTTACCATTTTTGACCAAAAATTAACCATACGCAGCTGTATATATAAAGACATGGGATAAATACCAAGTTCACCATAAATCATAAAGTTAAGTGACGACTTCTTAAAGAATGCCCTTAATTTGTTTGGTTGTTTTTTTTAGCTCCAAATCTGCCAAACTCTATCAAAATTGCAGTTTTGAACAATATCAAGAATTAATACTAGTAATTGATAATGTGAGAGAAAAACAATCTCTTAAATGTGATTAAAGAATTAAAAAAAAGCTGTGGACCTAAGTAAAAATGAAAGTACTTGTTAGAAATTGACCCTGTGTGTAAAAAATTCTTGCGAAATCAGTCCTACCACTTTATGACCGTTTGCGATACGACACTAAAAATCGTGAGGTTTTTTTTCCGAACCACATTGGAATTTGACTTATTTTCTGGTAAACGGGCGACAAATCAAATGTTTTATATAGCTTCTAAAATTTCTACGTATTTACACATCGATGAAGCAAAATCTAGATAAGTGCTTTGGACGTACGAATTTGTCATGTGTTATTTTTATTTTATGTGACTTGGTTCACTGTTAAATTAATATATTTAACTGTTTCATGAAGTGTGTTCATGAGCATTAACCAAAAACATTTGGGCATTTTTATTACCAATAGCGATATTATATGGAAACTTAAATATACATTAATTTGTCTTTTATGTATATCTTACGGATGTCCATCAATTCAAGTTTTACAAAAACCTGCAATATTATAATTTTCCAATTTTGTTTTAAAATGCCTTCAGCATTAACGCCTATCGCTGAATAACATTTATAAATAAACATGTATATGGAAATATGCATACATCTTTTGTGCGTACAAAGATTTGGCTTGGCAATTTGGATGTACCTATAGAATCCTTTTCATAAACGAGATATCACATCCTAATTTGTACGGTAATATTTTTTTATAAAGCCCGTTAATTTAAATATCGTTTATGTAAACTCATTCATTATTTGAATAAAATCATTCTTAATTAACACACATTGAACACGTAGTATGATCTTTGAATATAATTGTTTTATCGGTAATAATATTGATGTGGTTTTGATAAATCAAAACATTTTCCCGTTTGAATGGTTTTACACTAGTAATTTTTGGGGCCCTTTATAGCTTGCTGTTCGGTGTGAGCCAAGGCTCTGTGTTGAAGACCGTACTTTGACCTATAATGGTTTACTTTTTAAAATTTTGACTTGAATGGAGAGTTGTCTCATTGGCATTTATGCCACATCTTCTTATATCTATAAACACATAGATATAGCTACACAATTAAAAAAAATTATAGGACTACATCCTCTCGATATTACGTATTTGTATTTTTGGCATTGCAAAAGATAATGCATTTCTCAGACTGTTAATGACATCTTTACACTAAATACGTCGGATCTTTACTAATAATATCTAAGTCTTGGAAAACATGACTTATCATTGGCTATGAAAGTACAAAATAAAATTGAGAATGGAAATGGGGAATGTTTCAAAGAGACAACAACCCGACCAAAGAGCAGAAAACAGCCCAAGGCCACCGATGGGTCTTCAACACAGCAAAAAAATCCCGCACCCGGAGGCGGGCTTCAGCTGGCCCCGCACTAATTCATTGCGCCATTGATTACTGTGTTAAATTCACAAATGTCGGCCATTCGCAGCTATTTTTTCTTAAGTTCAGATAAACTGAGAGTCATTTTATGTCAAAACAATATCTTAGTCTGGTTTGTGCTGAAGATAATTGCATATAAGACCGTACTGGTTTCCGGAAGTCAGAAAGTACAAATAACTTTTGATCAGAGAAACAGGCAAAATATGCCATTCTATTTCAATCTCATACAACTTTTTGAATTATTCTTAATAAACATTGAACTAGATTTGACAGTGATCATAGGCCTTTAAGCTTTCATTTCATACCAAAATTACCTAAATATTTTTGATTAATTTGAAAGATACAGCTATGCGTAGAAACTATTTTGTGTGAAATAATTTCTACTTTCTTAATATGTAATAGTACTTCCTGGTCAGCACGAATTAGTGATTCTTTAACTGAACTAGATTCCAGTTACTGCAAGTACTCTTAAGTTGTCTTTATGGTAGTTGTTTTTGTGCTTCGTATCAATCTGATAAGTCAAGCCATTTCTAACTGATTTTTATAGTTTATTCTAATGTTGTGCTTTTACACCACTGTCCTAGCATGGGGGAGAGTTGATCTCTTACAAACATGTTTTACCCCAAAACATTCTATATGTGCTTGTCGGAAGTCAGTGATTTGTAATTCAGTGGTTGTCGTTGGTAACTGTCCCTCATATTTGTTGCTTTTTTTTTTTTTTCAAAAGTCAGGCCGTTTGGTTTTTCGTTTTAATTGATTCATTTTTGGTCACGTCAGGGCTTTTCATAGCGAACTACTTAGTATACGGTATTGGTTTTGATCGTGTCAAAGACCGTACGTTGACCTTCAGTAGCTAAAACCCACGTTATTTGGATTCTGGGGTATAGTTGTCTCATTGGCAATTATACCACATTTTCTTATATAAAATACTAAAAATCCAAAAAATATCTACAAGCTCTCAAGAGCCTAAATTTGAACACTTACTAAATTTTAGATGAAGAGATATGACATTATTTGATGAAACGAGAGGTACTATAATTGGTGTAACCTTAGGATGGTACTCTCTCAACTAGCAGTTGAAAAAAAAGTTGAATTACCTCCTGTACAAAACATCGCTCCAAACTATTATGTCTCCATACGTATCATGATCCAAATCTGCCTTTAATATTTTGATATTGGATTCCATAAGGTTTTTTTTTATCATTGCATTAACAACTTTATTTCATTTTAAAGATTTGATTGAACATACGAACAATACAATGGCTTCTTTGCATGTATTTTATTTTTTTGTAAAATTAAATATGACCATAAGCCTTACCTAAAATATCTACTCAAATCAACACGTTGGGATAGGACAGTGGTTGCATTATGCCATTTCGTTATGGTTTTTTTTTTTTGGGAGAATTTGGCGTCAATGACAGATGTTTGATAGTCTCTGTTGAATTTTTCTCGTCGTTTTTAGATTAAGAGCTTGACATATTGAATGGACACCGATCTATTCTTGAAGACAGTATGTTGTTATCAAATGTCTTTAAATTATTTGTTCGTTAGGTTTATGTCTTCTTGACGTCTACGCCTTTTATTAATATTTATTTCTATTTGTGTTTAATTAATACCTATGCAAACATTTCAAACTTCTCGTAAAGAATTTGTTGAACTTTGTCTTTTTTCTAGTCTAACTACATCGAATAAATTAAAATTGCGTATATATAGTATTTAACTATAGTTATATATTTTGAGTTTACATATGCTTATAACTTTACAGATAACTTTTTCATAAATATATATATATTGACACTGACGAAGGCT
This sequence comes from Mytilus californianus, assembly GCF_021869535.1. Taxonomy (NCBI): domain Eukaryota; kingdom Metazoa; phylum Mollusca; class Bivalvia; order Mytilida; family Mytilidae; genus Mytilus; species Mytilus californianus. The sequence continues at coordinate 93,568,449 of NW_026262668.1, forward strand.
ATTTGTTAAGCCGAAATATTTGTCAACACGATTTATAACATCATCTTCGTATATTACCATCTTATATTAGTACCGTTGTGCATATCTTTAGACTTATATAATATATATATATATATATATCAGAAAGTCTAAATTGAAAACAACGTTCAAACCTATGATTGCGTTGGATGAAACCGAAACTTTTATACGTGTGCATGCAAAACAAATTTCTTGGTAGAGTGGTCTAAATACAGCACAAACAACGTTTTCCAAAAGACCAAAAAAGTGAAAAAGTATATTTTAACAAAACGCATTTGCATAACAGGTCGAACAACAAATGTTCTTAAACCCTGCTGACTGCCATTTGCGATTGCCAAATAAACGGATCACAAGATGTAACCAAATGGATTTTTATTATTAATTTAATACCAAACAGAAAACAATAAACTTGCGGAAAAGATGGTATACCGCAAACATGAGGTGCAAAAATTTGTACACCATATCCGGATTTCGACAATTAATGTCTCTTCAGTTATGTTAGGAAACGAAACGGTATTTGAAAGGCCATATAATTTAGCTCAATTTAGGATAGACTCTTGAATTTTGATGAGTCGAAATAGGATGAACGGATCATATAAACCCGAAGGCAAATATAATACAAGCCCAAACGAAAAAATATAAATAAGTCTAAATGGAAAACAACGTTCAAACCTATGATTGCGTTGGATAAAAACCGCAATTTTTATATATATATAATGATCTGTCGTAGAGTTGTCACTGGTTCAGACGTACTTATAGATTATAACAAACAATTAATTTCCCCATAGGCGACAATGATAGCCTTTTTCGAGATACAGACTTTAGAAAGCTGATTTTTTTAACGAAACCTTGCTAGAATTAAAGAAAAGTTATTAGGACAGTATTTTTTGGTCCAAAAAATATAGGTTCGCGTTGCTTTTCTTAGCGTAATTTGTACTTATCTCCCATGCCTATCAATTTTGCACTTAAAAATACGTGTCTCATCCTAGCGTTTAAAAGACATCTCAGTTCCGTTAGGGCTAAGGAAAATAATTTATTTGGCCTTTGGTATAATGCAGAATGCACGAAGTCTCTAATTACAAAAACTAACGGGCGCACATATCAACCAATCAGGATTAGCTATACTCTTAATTCTGAATACCATGTTATGCTCATAAAATGGCTGCGCCCATAAAATCTAATGGTGTATTGTAACCTATACGCTATTTAATACTTTCTAGAATCATGCAATTCATAGTTCGTTAGATGCATAAATATATATGCCACACAAAAATCATCTTCAAAACGTTCTGGCATTACTCTCTGAATTTTCACAATTTTTTATCAGAGGTAACCCCAGTCAAAAAATGTGAAAAAAAAAATTCTGATTTTTTTAGTAAATGCGGTACTGCTAAAAAGGGCCTGAAGATAATGTCCACTTTCTCCAATGATTCTTTATATGTCATCAAGTACTGATTATATTGATACCAAAACCGATCCAATATGTAACTACTACAGTGAATTTTGAACAACAGTTTTAAATGAAACCATTTTCGTATAAAAGTACATTTTTGAAACAGACTATAGCATTACAAAATATGAAAAATGTGTAAATATTTGTGTTGAAACATCGAAAACTATTCGTTAACAACGAAATGTCATGCCTATTCTAATTTTTATAGTCTGCCATTCGAGTGAACATTTCAATGTTCGAAGGGGATCGTTTCTGTACATTTTCACTGAATTTGGTAATTTCGATAACAGCACTTGGATCGAGATTGTCATGTTTAAAAATCGATTTGTATATCCAAACTCTAGACGTGTATGTGCTTTTTACAAACAAATCAGCAGAAGTTCAGAAAATGACATATTCTCTCCACAGTAAGTCAAAAGTCGAACACACCCTTGTTTCTAAGGTAAAACGCTATACAAATATGAAACAGACTATAGCTTAAAAACTAGTTAATCAATAATTCATTTGTCACCAAAAAATACGGTTTCACATCAAATATCAAGTAAAATTACTGTTTTTGACACTTTTTGAGCACTATGATAAAGAAATGTCGACGCTGTATAGATTATAACAAACAATTAATTTCCCCATAGGCGACAATGATAGCCTTTTTCGAGATACAGACTTTAGAAAGCTGATTTTTTTAACGAAACCTTGCTAGAATTAAAGAAAAGTTATTAGGACAGTATTTTTTGGTCCAAAAAATATAGGTTCGCGTTGCTTTTCTTAGCGTAATTTGTACTTATCTCCCATGCCTATCAATTTTGCACTTAAAAATACGTGTCTCATCCTAGCGTTTAAAAGACATCTCAGTTCCGTTAGGGCTAAGGAAAATAATTTATTTGGCCTTTGGTATAATGCAGAATGCACGAAGTCTCTAATTACAAAAACTAACGGGCGCACATATCAACCAATCAGGATTAGCTATACTCTTAATTCTGAATACCATGTTATGCTCATAAAATGGCTGCGCCCATAAAATCTAATGGTGTATTGTAACCTATACGCTATTTAATACTTTCTAGAATCATGCAATTCATAGTTCGTTAGATGCATAAATATATATGCCACACAAAAATCATCTTCAAAACGTTCTGGCATTACTCTCTGAATTTTCACAATTTTTTATCAGAGGTAACCCCAGTCAAAAAATGTGAAAAAAAAAATTCTGATTTTTTTAGTAAATGCGGTACTGCTAAAAAGGGCCTGAAGATAATGTCCACTTTCTCCAATGATTCTTTATATGTCATCAAGTACTGATTATATTGATACCAAAACCGATCCAATATGTAACTACTACAGTGAATTTTGAACAACAGTTTTAAATGAAACCATTTTCGTATAAAAGTACATTTTTGAAACAGACTATAGCATTACAAAATATGAAAAATGTGTAAATATTTGTGTTGAAACATCGAAAACTATTCGTTAACAACGAAATGTCATGCCTATTCTAATTTTTATAGTCTGCCATTCGAGTGAACATTTCAATGTTCGAAGGGGATCGTTTCTGTACATTTTCACTGAATTTGGTAATTTCGATAACAGCACTTGGATCGAGATTGTCATGTTTAAAAATCGATTTGTATATCCAAACTCTAGACGTGTATGTGCTTTTTACAAACAAATCAGCAGAAGTTCAGAAAATGACATATTCTCTCCACAGTAAGTCAAAAGTCGAACACACCCTTGTTTCTAAGGTAAAACGCTATACAAATATGAAACAGACTATAGCTTAAAAACTAGTTAATCAATAATTCATTTGTCACCAAAAAATACGGTTTCACATCAAATATCAAGTAAAATTACTGTTTTTGACACTTTTTGAGCACTATGATAAAGAAATGTCGACGCTGTATAGATTATAACAAACAATTAATTTCCCCATAGGCGACAATGATAGCCTTTTTCGAGATACAGACTTTAGAAAGCTGATTTTTTTAACGAAACCTTGCTAGAATTAAAGAAAAGTTATTAGGACAGTATTTTTTGGTCCAAAAAATATAGGTTCGCGTTGCTTTTCTTAGCGTAATTTGTACTTATCTCCCATGCCTATCAATTTTGCACTTAAAAATACGTGTCTCATCCTAGCGTTTAAAAGACATCTCAGTTCCGTTAGGGCTAAGGAAAATAATTTATTTGGCCTTTGGTATAATGCAGAATGCACGAAGTCTCTAATTACAAAAACTAACGGGCGCACATATCAACCAATCAGGATTAGCTATACTCTTAATTCTGAATACCATGTTATGCTCATAAAATGGCTGCGCCCATAAAATCTAATGGTGTATTGTAACCTATACGCTATTTAATACTTTCTAGAATCATGCAATTCATAGTTCGTTAGATGCATAAATATATATGCCACACAAAAATCATCTTCAAAACGTTCTGGCATTACTCTCTGAATTTTCACAATTTTTTATCAGAGGTAACCCCAGTCAAAAAATGTGAAAAAAAAAATTCTGATTTTTTTAGTAAATGCGGTACTGCTAAAAAGGGCCTGAAGATAATGTCCACTTTCTCCAATGATTCTTTATATGTCATCAAGTACTGATTATATTGATACCAAAACCGATCCAATATGTAACTACTACAGTGAATTTTGAACAACAGTTTTAAATGAAACCATTTTCGTATAAAAGTACATTTTTGAAACAGACTATAGCATTACAAAATATGAAAAATGTGTAAATATTTGTGTTGAAACATCGAAAACTATTCGTTAACAACGAAATGTCATGCCTATTCTAATTTTTATAGTCTGCCATTCGAGTGAACATTTCAATGTTCGAAGGGGATCGTTTCTGTACATTTTCACTGAATTTGGTAATTTCGATAACAGCACTTGGATCGAGATTGTCATGTTTAAAAATCGATTTGTATATCCAAACTCTAGACGTGTATGTGCTTTTTACAAACAAATCAGCAGAAGTTCAGAAAATGACATATTCTCTCCACAGTAAGTCAAAAGTCGAACACACCCTTGTTTCTAAGGTAAAACGCTATACAAATATGAAACAGACTATAGCTTAAAAACTAGTTAATCAATAATTCATTTGTCACCAAAAAATACGGTTTCACATCAAATATCAGGTAAAATTACTGTTTTTGACACTTTTTGAGCACTATGATAAAGAAATGTCGACGCTGTATAGATTATAACAAACAATTAATTTCCCCATAGGCGACAATGATAGCCTTTTTCGAGATACAGACTTTAGAAAGCTGATTTTTTTAACGAAACCTTGCTAGAATTAAAGAAAAGTTATTAGGACAGTATTTTTTGGTCCAAAAAATATAGGTTCGCGTTGCTTTTCTTAGCGTAATTTGTACTTATCTCCCATGCCTATCAATTTTGCACTTAAAAATACGTGTCTCATCCTAGCGTTTAAAAGACATCTCAGTTCCGTTAGGGCTAAGGAAAATAATTTATTTGGCCTTTGGTATAATGCAGAATGCACGAAGTCTCTAATTACAAAAACTAACGGGCGCACATATCAACCAATCAGGATTAGCTATACTCTTAATTCTGAATACCATGTTATGCTCATAAAATGGCTGCGCCCATAAAATCTAATGGTGTATTGTAACCTATACGCTATTTAATACTTTCTAGAATCATGCAATTCATAGTTCGTTAGATGCATAAATATATATGCCACACAAAAATCATCTTCAAAACGTTCTGGCATTACTCTCTGAATTTTCACAATTTTTTATCAGAGGTAACCCCAGTCAAAAAATGTGAAAAAAAAAATTCTGATTTTTTTAGTAAATGCGGTACTGCTAAAAAGGGCCTGAAGATAATGTCCACTTTCTCCAATGATTCTTTATATGTCATCAAGTACTGATTATATTGATACCAAAACCGATCCAATATGTAACTACTACAGTGAATTTTGAACAACAGTTTTAAATGAAACCATTTTCGTATAAAAGTACATTTTTGAAACAGACTATAGCATTACAAAATATGAAAAATGTGTAAATATTTGTGTTGAAACATCGAAAACTATTCGTTAACAACGAAATGTCATGCCTATTCTAATTTTTATAGTCTGCCATTCGAGTGAACATTTCAATGTTCGAAGGGGATCGTTTCTGTACATTTTCACTGAATTTGGTAATTTCGATAACAGCACTTGGATCGAGATTGTCATGTTTAAAAATCGATTTGTATATCCAAACTCTAGACGTGTATGTGCTTTTTACAAACAAATCAGCAGAAGTTCAGAAAATGACATATTCTCTCCACAGTAAGTCAAAAGTCGAACACACCCTTGTTTCTAAGGTAAAACGCTATACAAATATGAAACAGACTATAGCTTAAAAACTAGTTAATCAATAATTCATTTGTCACCAAAAAATACGGTTTCACATCAAATATCAAGTAAAATTACTGTTTTTGACACTTTTTGAGCACTATGATAAAGAAATGTCGACGCTGTATAGATTATAACAAACAATTAATTTCCCCATAGGCGACAATGATAGCCTTTTTCGAGATACAGACTTTAGAAAGCTGATTTTTTTAACGAAACCTTGCTAGAATTAAAGAAAAGTTATTAGGACAGTATTTTTTGGTCCAAAAAATATAGGTTCGCGTTGCTTTTCTTAGCGTAATTTGTACTTATCTCCCATGCCTATCAATTTTGCACTTAAAAATACGTGTCTCATCCTAGCGTTTAAAAGACATCTCAGTTCCGTTAGGGCTAAGGAAAATAATTTATTTGGCCTTTGGTATAATGCAGAATGCACGAAGTCTCTAATTACAAAAACTAACGGGCGCACATATCAACCAATCAGGATTAGCTATACTCTTAATTCTGAATACCATGTTATGCTCATAAAATGGCTGCGCCCATAAAATCTAATGGTGTATTGTAACCTATACGCTATTTAATACTTTCTAGAATCATGCAATTCATAGTTCGTTAGATGCATAAATATATATGCCACACAAAAATCATCTTCAAAACGTTCTGGCATTACTCTCTGAATTTTCACAATTTTTTATCAGAGGTAACCCCAGTCAAAAAATGTGAAAAAAAAAATTCTGATTTTTTTAGTAAATGCGGTACTGCTAAAAAGGGCCTGAAGATAATGTCCACTTTCTCCAATGATTCTTTATATGTCATCAAGTACTGATTATATTGATACCAAAACCGATCCAATATGTAACTACTACAGTGAATTTTGAACAACAGTTTTAAATGAAACCATTTTCGTATAAAAGTACATTTTTGAAACAGACTATAGCATTACAAAATATGAAAAATGTGTAAATATTTGTGTTGAAACATCGAAAACTATTCGTTAACAACGAAATGTCATGCCTATTCTAATTTTTATAGTCTGCCATTCGAGTGAACATTTCAATGTTCGAAGGGGATCGTTTCTGTACATTTTCACTGAATTTGGTAATTTCGATAACAGCACTTGGATCGAGATTGTCATGTTTAAAAATCGATTTGTATATCCAAACTCTAGACGTGTATGTGCTTTTTACAAACAAATCAGCAGAAGTTCAGAAAATGACATATTCTCTCCACAGTAAGTCAAAAGTCGAACACACCCTTGTTTCTAAGGTAAAACGCTATACAAATATGAAACAGACTATAGCTTAAAAACTAGTTAATCAATAATTCATTTGTCACCAAAAAATACGGTTTCACATCAAATATCAAGTAAAATTACTGTTTTTGACACTTTTTGAGCACTATGATAAAGAAATGTCGACGCTGTATAGATTATAACAAACAATTAATTTCCCCATAGGCGACAATGATAGCCTTTTTCGAGATACAGACTTTAGAAAGCTGATTTTTTTAACGAAACCTTGCTAGAATTAAAGAAAAGTTATTAGGACAGTATTTTTTGGTCCAAAAAATATAGGTTCGCGTTGCTTTTCTTAGCGTAATTTGTACTTATCTCCCATGCCTATCAATTTTGCACTTAAAAATACGTGTCTCATCCTAGCGTTTAAAAGACATCTCAGTTCCGTTAGGGCTAAGGAAAATAATTTATTTGGCCTTTGGTATAATGCAGAATGCACGAAGTCTCTAATTACAAAAACTAACGGGCGCACATATCAACCAATCAGGATTAGCTATACTCTTAATTCTGAATACCATGTTATGCTCATAAAATGGCTGCGCCCATAAAATCTAATGGTGTATTGTAACCTATACGCTATTTAATACTTTCTAGAATCATGCAATTCATAGTTCGTTAGATGCATAAATATATATGCCACACAAAAATCATCTTCAAAACGTTCTGGCATTACTCTCTGAATTTTCACAATTTTTTATCAGAGGTAACCCCAGTCAAAAAATGTGAAAAAAAAAATTCTGATTTTTTTAGTAAATGCGGTACTGCTAAAAAGGGCCTGAAGATAATGTCCACTTTCTCCAATGATTCTTTATATGTCATCAAGTACTGATTATATTGATACCAAAACCGATCCAATATGTAACTACTACAGTGAATTTTGAACAACAGTTTTAAATGAAACCATTTTCGTATAAAAGTACATTTTTGAAACAGACTATAGCATTACAAAATATGAAAAATGTGTAAATATTTGTGTTGAAACATCGAAAACTATTCGTTAACAACGAAATGTCATGCCTATTCTAATTTTTATAGTCTGCCATTCGAGTGAACATTTCAATGTTCGAAGGGGATCGTTTCTGTACATTTTCACTGAATTTGGTAATTTCGATAACAGCACTTGGATCGAGATTGTCATGTTTAAAAATCGATTTGTATATCCAAACTCTAGACGTGTATGTGCTTTTTACAAACAAATCAGCAGAAGTTCAGAAAATGACATATTCTCTCCACAGTAAGTCAAAAGTCGAACACACCCTTGTTTCTAAGGTAAAACGCTATACAAATATGAAACAGACTATAGCTTAAAAACTAGTTAATCAATAATTCATTTGTCACCAAAAAATACGGTTTCACATCAAATATCAAGTAAAATTACTGTTTTTGACACTTTTTGAGCACTATGATAAAGAAATGTCGACGCTGTATAGATTATAACAAACAATTAATTTCCCCATAGGCGACAATGATAGCCTTTTTCGAGATACAGACTTTAGAAAGCTGATTTTTTTAACGAAACCTTGCTAGAATTAAAGAAAAGTTATTAGGACAGTATTTTTTGGTCCAAAAAATATAGGTTCGCGTTGCTTTTCTTAGCGTAATTTGTACTTATCTCCCATGCCTATCAATTTTGCACTTAAAAATACGTGTCTCATCCTAGCGTTTAAAAGACATCTCAGTTCCGTTAGGGCTAAGGAAAATAATTTATTTGGCCTTTGGTATAATGCAGAATGCACGAAGTCTCTAATTACAAAAACTAACGGGCGCACATATCAACCAATCAGGATTAGCTATACTCTTAATTCTGAATACCATGTTATGCTCATAAAATGGCTGCGCCCATAAAATCTAATGGTGTATTGTAACCTATACGCTATTTAATACTTTCTAGAATCATGCAATTCATAGTTCGTTAGATGCATAAATATATATGCCACACAAAAATCATCTTCAAAACGTTCTGGCATTACTCTCTGAATTTTCACAATTTTTTATCAGAGGTAACCCCAGTCAAAAAATGTGAAAAAAAAAATTCTGATTTTTTTAGTAAATGCGGTACTGCTAAAAAGGGCCTGAAGATAATGTCCACTTTCTCCAATGATTCTTTATATGTCATCAAGTACTGATTATATTGATACCAAAACCGATCCAATATGTAACTACTACAGTGAATTTTGAACAACAGTTTTAAATGAAACCATTTTCGTATAAAAGTACATTTTTGAAACAGACTATAGCATTACAAAATATGAAAAATGTGTAAATATTTGTGTTGAAACATCGAAAACTATTCGTTAACAACGAAATGTCATGCCTATTCTAATTTTTATAGTCTGCCATTCGAGTGAACATTTCAATGTTCGAAGGGGATCGTTTCTGTACATTTTCACTGAATTTGGTAATTTCGATAACAGCACTTGGATCGAGATTGTCATGTTTAAAAATCGATTTGTATATCCAAACTCTAGACGTGTATGTGCTTTTTACAAACAAATCAGCAGAAGTTCAGAAAATGACATATTCTCTCCACAGTAAGTCAAAAGTCGAACACACCCTTGTTTCTAAGGTAAAACGCTATACAAATATGAAACAGACTATAGCTTAAAAACTAGTTAATCAATAATTCATTTGTCACCAAAAAATACGGTTTCACATCAAATATCAAGTAAAATTACTGTTTTTGACACTTTTTGAGCACTATGATAAAGAAATGTCGACGCTGTATAGATTATAACAAACAATTAATTTCCCCATAGGCGACAATGATAGCCTTTTTCGAGATACAGACTTTAGAAAGCTGATTTTTTTAACGAAACCTTGCTAGAATTAAAGAAAAGTTATTAGGACAGTATTTTTTGGTCCAAAAAATATAGGTTCGCGTTGCTTTTCTTAGCGTAATTTGTACTTATCTCCCATGCCTATCAATTTTGCACTTAAAAATACGTGTCTCATCCTAGCGTTTAAAAGACATCTCAGTTCCGTTAGGGCTAAGGAAAATAATTTATTTGGCCTTTGGTATAATGCAGAATGCACGAAGTCTCTAATTACAAAAACTAACGGGCGCACATATCAACCAATCAGGATTAGCTATACTCTTAATTCTGAATACCATGTTATGCTCATAAAATGGCTGCGCCCATAAAATCTAATGGTGTATTGTAACCTATACGCTATTTAATACTTTCTAGAATCATGCAATTCATAGTTCGTTAGATGCATAAATATATATGCCACACAAAAATCATCTTCAAAACGTTCTGGCATTACTCTCTGAATTTTCACAATTTTTTATCAGAGGTAACCCCAGTCAAAAAATGTGAAAAAAAAAATTCTGATTTTTTTAGTAAATGCGGTACTGCTAAAAAGGGCCTGAAGATAATGTCCACTTTCTCCAATGATTCTTTATATGTCATCAAGTACTGATTATATTGATACCAAAACCGATCCAATATGTAACTACTACAGTGAATTTTGAACAACAGTTTTAAATGAAACCATTTTCGTATAAAAGTACATTTTTGAAACAGACTATAGCATTACAAAATATGAAAAATGTGTAAATATTTGTGTTGAAACATCGAAAACTATTCGTTAACAACGAAATGTCATGCCTATTCTAATTTTTATAGTCTGCCATTCGAGTGAACATTTCAATGTTCGAAGGGGATCGTTTCTGTACATTTTCACTGAATTTGGTAATTTCGATAACAGCACTTGGATCGAGATTGTCATGTTTAAAAATCGATTTGTATATCCAAACTCTAGACGTGTATGTGCTTTTTACAAACAAATCAGCAGAAGTTCAGAAAATGACATATTCTCTCCACAGTAAGTCAAAAGTCGAACACACCCTTGTTTCTAAGGTAAAACGCTATACAAATATGAAACAGACTATAGCTTAAAAACTAGTTAATCAATAATTCATTTGTCACCAAAAAATACGGTTTCACATCAAATATCAAGTAAAATTACTGTTTTTGACACTTTTTGAGCACTATGATAAAGAAATGTCGACGCTGTATAGATTATAACAAACAATTAATTTCCCCATAGGCGACAATGATAGCCTTTTTCGAGATACAGACTTTAGAAAGCTGATTTTTTTTAACGAAACCTTGCTAGAATTAAAGAAAAGTTATTAGGACAGTATTTTTTGGTCCAAAAAATATAGGTTCGCGTTGCTTTTCTTAGCGTAATTTGTACTTATCTCCCATGCCTATCAATTTTGCACTTAAAAATACGTGTCTCATCCTAGCGTTTAAAAGACATCTCAGTTCCGTTAGGGCTAAGGAAAATAATTTATTTGGCCTTTGGTATAATGCAGAATGCACGAAGTCTCTAATTACAAAAACTAACGGGCGCACATATCAACCAATCAGGATTAGCTATACTCTTAATTCTGAATACCATGTTATGCTCATAAAATGGCTGCGCCCATAAAATCTAATGGTGTATTGTAACCTATACGCTATTTAATACTTTCTAGAATCATGCAATTCATAGTTCGTTAGATGCATAAATATATATGCCACACAAAAATCATCTTCAAAACGTTCTGGCATTACTCTCTGAATTTTCACAATTTTTTATCAGAGGTAACCCCAGTCAAAAAATGTGAAAAAAAAAATTCTGATTTTTTTAGTAAATGCGGTACTGCTAAAAAGGGCCTGAAGATAATGTCCACTTTCTCCAATGATTCTTTATATGTCATCAAGTACTGATTATATTGATACCAAAACCGATCCAATATGTAACTACTACAGTGAATTTTGAACAACAGTTTTAAATGAAACCATTTTCGTATAAAAGTACATTTTTGAAACAGACTATAGCATTACAAAATATGAAAAATGTGTAAATATTTGTGTTGAAACATCGAAAACTATTCGTTAACAACGAAATGTCATGCCTATTCTAATTTTTATAGTCTGCCATTCGAGTGAACATTTCAATGTTCGAAGGGGATCGTTTCTGTACATTTTCACTGAATTTGGTAATTTCGATAACAGCACTTGGATCGAGATTGTCATGTTTAAAAATCGATTTGTATATCCAAACTCTAGACGTGTATGTGCTTTTTACAAACAAATCAGCAGAAGTTCAGAAAATGACATATTCTCTCCACAGTAAGTCAAAAGTCGAACACACCCTTGTTTCTAAGGTAAAACGCTATACAAATATGAAACAGACTATAGCTTAAAAACTAGTTAATCAATAATTCATTTGTCACCAAAAAATACGGTTTCACATCAAATATCAAGTAAAATTACTGTTTTTGACACTTTTTGAGCACTATGATAAAGAAATGTCGACGCTGTATAGATTATAACAAACAATTAATTTCCCCATAGGCGACAATGATAGCCTTTTTCGAGATACAGACTTTAGAAAGCTGATTTTTTTTAACGAAACCTTGCTAGAATTAAAGAAAAGTTATTAGGACAGTATTTTTTGGTCCAAAAAATATAGGTTCGCGTTGCTTTTCTTAGCGTAATTTGTACTTATCTCCCATGCCTATCAATTTTGCACTTAAAAATACGTGTCTCATCCTAGCGTTTAAAAGACATCTCAGTTCCGTTAGGGCTAAGGAAAATAATTTATTTGGCCTTTGGTATAATGCAGAATGCACGAAGTCTCTAATTACAAAAACTAACGGGCGCACATATCAACCAATCAGGATTAGCTATACTCTTAATTCTGAATACCATGTTATGCTCATAAAATGGCTGCGCCCATAAAATCTAATGGTGTATTGTAACCTATACGCTATTTAATACTTTCTAGAATCATGCAATTCATAGTTCGTTAGATGCATAAATATATATGCCACACAAAAATCATCTTCAAAACGTTCTGGCATTACTCTCTGAATTTTCACAATTTTTTATCAGAGGTAACCCCAGTCAAAAAATGTGAAAAAAAAAATTCTGATTTTTTTAGTAAATGCGGTACTGCTAAAAAGGGCCTGAAGATAATGTCCACTTTCTCCAATGATTCTTTATATGTCATCAAGTACTGATTATATTGATACCAAAACCGATCCAATATGTAACTACTACAGTGAATTTTGAACAACAGTTTTAAATGAAACCATTTTCGTATAAAAGTACATTTTTGAAACAGACTATAGCATTACAAAATATGAAAAATGTGTAAATATTTGTGTTGAAACATCGAAAACTATTCGTTAACAACGAAATGTCATGCCTATTCTAATTTTTATAGTCTGCCATTCGAGTGAACATTTCAATGTTCGAAGGGGATCGTTTCTGTACATTTTCACTGAATTTGGTAATTTCGATAACAGCACTTGGATCGAGATTGTCATGTTTAAAAATCGATTTGTATATCCAAACTCTAGACGTGTATGTGCTTTTTACAAACAAATCAGCAGAAGTTCAGAAAATGACATATTCTCTCCACAGTAAGTCAAAAGTCGAACACACCCTTGTTTCTAAGGTAAAACGCTATACAAATATGAAACAGACTATAGCTTAAAAACTAGTTAATCAATAATTCATTTGTCACCAAAAAATACGGTTTCACATCAAATATCAAGTAAAATTACTGTTTTTGACACTTTTTGAGCACTATGATAAAGAAATGTCGACGCTGTATAGATTATAACAAACAATTAATTTCCCCATAGGCGACAATGATAGCCTTTTTCGAGATACAGACTTTAGAAAGCTGATTTTTTTAACGAAACCTTGCTAGAATTAAAGAAAAGTTATTAGGACAGTATTTTTTGGTCCAAAAAATATAGGTTCGCGTTGCTTTTCTTAGCGTAATTTGTACTTATCTCCCATGCCTATCAATTTTGCACTTAAAAATACGTGTCTCATCCTAGCGTTTAAAAGACATCTCAGTTCCGTTAGGGCTAAGGAAAATAATTTATTTGGCCTTTGGTATAATGCAGAATGCACGAAGTCTCTAATTACAAAAACTAACGGGCGCACATATCAACCAATCAGGATTAGCTATACTCTTAATTCTGAATACCATGTTATGCTCATAAAATGGCTGCGCCCATAAAATCTAATGGTGTATTGTAACCTATACGCTATTTAATACTTTCTAGAATCATGCAATTCATAGTTCGTTAGATGCATAAATATATATGCCACACAAAAATCATCTTCAAAACGTTCTGGCATTACTCTCTGAATTTTCACAATTTTTTATCAGAGGTAACCCCAGTCAAAAAATGTGAAAAAAAAAATTCTGATTTTTTTAGTAAATGCGGTACTGCTAAAAAGGGCCTGAAGATAATGTCCACTTTCTCCAATGATTCTTTATATGTCATCAAGTACTGATTATATTGATACCAAAACCGATCCAATATGTAACTACTACAGTGAATTTTGAACAACAGTTTTAAATGAAACCATTTTCGTATAAAAGTACATTTTTGAAACAGACTATAGCATTACAAAATATGAAAAATGTGTAAATATTTGTGTTGAAACATCGAAAACTATTCGTTAACAACGAAATGTCATGCCTATTCTAATTTTTATAGTCTGCCATTCGAGTGAACATTTCAATGTTCGAAGGGGATCGTTTCTGTACATTTTCACTGAATTTGGTAATTTCGATAACAGCACTTGGATCGAGATTGTCATGTTTAAAAATCGATTTGTATATCCAAACTCTAGACGTGTATGTGCTTTTTACAAACAAATCAGCAGAAGTTCAGAAAATGACATATTCTCTCCACAGTAAGTCAAAAGTCGAACACACCCTTGTTTCTAAGGTAAAACGCTATACAAATATGAAACAGACTATAGCTTAAAAACTAGTTAATCAATAATTCATTTGTCACCAAAAAATACGGTTTCACATCAAATATCAAGTAAAATTACTGTTTTTGACACTTTTTGAGCACTATGATAAAGAAATGTCGACGCTGTATAGATTATAACAAACAATTAATTTCCCCATAGGCGACAATGATAGCCTTTTTCGAGATACAGACTTTAGAAAGCTGATTTTTTTAACGAAACCTTGCTAGAATTAAAGAAAAGTTATTAGGACAGTATTTTTTGGTCCAAAAAATATAGGTTCGCGTTGCTTTTCTTAGCGTAATTTGTACTTATCTCCCATGCCTATCAATTTTGCACTTAAAAATACGTGTCTCATCCTAGCGTTTAAAAGACATCTCAGTTCCGTTAGGGCTAAGGAAAATAATTTATTTGGCCTTTGGTATAATGCAGAATGCACGAAGTCTCTAATTACAAAAACTAACGGGCGCACATATCAACCAATCAGGATTAGCTATACTCTTAATTCTGAATACCATGTTATGCTCATAAAATGGCTGCGCCCATAAAATCTAATGGTGTATTGTAACCTATACGCTATTTAATACTTTCTAGAATCATGCAATTCATAGTTCGTTAGATGCATAAATATATATGCCACACAAAAATCATCTTCAAAACGTTCTGGCATTACTCTCTGAATTTTCACAATTTTTTATCAGAGGTAACCCCAGTCAAAAAATGTGAAAAAAAAAATTCTGATTTTTTTAGTAAATGCGGTACTGCTAAAAAGGGCCTGAAGATAATGTCCACTTTCTCCAATGATTCTTTATATGTCATCAAGTACTGATTATATTGATACCAAAACCGATCCAATATGTAACTACTACAGTGAATTTTGAACAACAGTTTTAAATGAAACCATTTTCGTATAAAAGTACATTTTTGAAACAGACTATAGCATTACAAAATATGAAAAATGTGTAAATATTTGTGTTGAAACATCGAAAACTATTCGTTAACAACGAAATGTCATGCCTATTCTAATTTTTATAGTCTGCCATTCGAGTGAACATTTCAATGTTCGAAGGGGATCGTTTCTGTACATTTTCACTGAATTTGGTAATTTCGATAACAGCACTTGGATCGAGATTGTCATGTTTAAAAATCGATTTGTATATCCAAACTCTAGACGTGTATGTGCTTTTTACAAACAAATCAGCAGAAGTTCAGAAAATGACATATTCTCTCCACAGTAAGTCAAAAGTCGAACACACCCTTGTTTCTAAGGTAAAACGCTATACAAATATGAAACAGACTATAGCTTAAAAACTAGTTAATCAATAATTCATTTGTCACCAAAAAATACGGTTTCACATCAAATATCAAGTAAAATTACTGTTTTTGACACTTTTTGAGCACTATGATAAAGAAATGTCGACGCTGTATAGATTATAACAAACAATTAATTTCCCCATAGGCGACAATGATAGCCTTTTTCGAGATACAGACTTTAGAAAGCTGATTTTTTTAACGAAACCTTGCTAGAATTAAAGAAAAGTTATTAGGACAGTATTTTTTGGTCCAAAAAATATAGGTTCGCGTTGCTTTTCTTAGCGTAATTTGTACTTATCTCCCATGCCTATCAATTTTGCACTTAAAAATACGTGTCTCATCCTAGCGTTTAAAAGACATCTCAGTTCCGTTAGGGCTAAGGAAAATAATTTATTTGGCCTTTGGTATAATGCAGAATGCACGAAGTCTCTAATTACAAAAACTAACGGGCGCACATATCAACCAATCAGGATTAGCTATACTCTTAATTCTGAATACCATGTTATGCTCATAAAATGGCTGCGCCCATAAAATCTAATGGTGTATTGTAACCTATACGCTATTTAATACTTTCTAGAATCATGCAATTCATAGTTCGTTAGATGCATAAATATATATGCCACACAAAAATCATCTTCAAAACGTTCTGGCATTACTCTCTGAATTTTCACAATTTTTTATCAGAGGTAACCCCAGTCAAAAAATGTGAAAAAAAAAATTCTGATTTTTTTAGTAAATGCGGTACTGCTAAAAAGGGCCTGAAGATAATGTCCACTTTCTCCAATGATTCTTTATATGTCATCAAGTACTGATTATATTGATACCAAAACCGATCCAATATGTAACTACTACAGTGAATTTTGAACAACAGTTTTAAATGAAACCATTTTCGTATAAAAGTACATTTTTGAAACAGACTATAGCATTACAAAATATGAAAAATGTGTAAATATTTGTGTTGAAACATCGAAAACTATTCGTTAACAACGAAATGTCATGCCTATTCTAATTTTTATAGTCTGCCATTCGAGTGAACATTTCATATTCGAAGGGGATCGTTTCTGTACATTTTCACTGAATTTGGTAATTTCGATAACAGCACTTGGATCGAGATTGTCATGTTTAAAAATCGATTTGTATATCCAAACTCTAGACGTGTATGTGCTTTTTACAAACAAATCAGCAGAAGTTCAGAAAATGACATATTCTCTCCACAGTAAGTCAAAAGTCGAACACACCCTTGTTTCTAAGGTAAAACGCTATACAAATATGAAACAGACTATAGCTTAAAAACTAGTTAATCAATAATTCATTTGTCACCAAAAAATACGGTTTCACATCAAATATCAAGTAAAATTACTGTTTTTGACACTTTTTGAGCACTATGATAAAGAAATGTCGACGCTGTATAGATTATAACAAACAATTAATTTCCCCATAGGCGACAATGATAGCCTTTTTCGAGATACAGACTTTAGAAAGCTGATTTTTTTAACGAAACCTTGCTAGAATTAAAGAAAAGTTATTAGGACAGTATTTTTTGGTCCAAAAAATATAGGTTCGCGTTGCTTTTCTTAGCGTAATTTGTACTTATCTCCCATGCCTATCAATTTTGCACTTAAAAATACGTGTCTCATCCTAGCGTTTAAAAGACATCTCAGTTCCGTTAGGGCTAAGGAAAATAATTTATTTGGCCTTTGGTATAATGCAGAATGCACGAAGTCTCTAATTACAAAAACTAACGGGCGCACATATCAACCAATCAGGATTAGCTATACTCTTAATTCTGAATACCATGTTATGCTCATAAAATGGCTGCGCCCATAAAATCTAATGGTGTATTGTAACCTATACGCTATTTAATACTTTCTAGAATCATGCAATTCATAGTTCGTTAGATGCATAAATATATATGCCACACAAAAATCATCTTCAAAACGTTCTGGCATTACTCTCTGAATTTTCACAATTTTTTATCAGAGGTAACCCCAGTCAAAAAATGTGAAAAAAAAAATTCTGATTTTTTTAGTAAATGCGGTACTGCTAAAAAGGGCCTGAAGATAATGTCCACTTTCTCCAATGATTCTTTATATGTCATCAAGTACTGATTATATTGATACCAAAACCGATCCAATATGTAACTACTACAGTGAATTTTGAACAACAGTTTTAAATGAAACCATTTTCGTATAAAAGTACATTTTTGAAACAGACTATAGCATTACAAAATATGAAAAATGTGTAAATATTTGTGTTGAAACATCGAAAACTATTCGTTAACAACGAAATGTCATGCCTATTCTAATTTTTATAGTCTGCCATTCGAGTGAACATTTCAATGTTCGAAGGGGATCGTTTCTGTACATTTTCACTGAATTTGGTAATTTCGATAACAGCACTTGGATCGAGATTGTCATGTTTAAAAATCGATTTGTATATCCAAACTCTAGACGTGTATGTGCTTTTTACAAACAAATCAGCAGAAGTTCAGAAAATGACATATTCTCTCCACAGTAAGTCAAAAGTCGAACACACCCTTGTTTCTAAGGTAAAACGCTATACAAATATGAAACAGACTATAGCTTAAAAACTAGTTAATCAATAATTCATTTGTCACCAAAAAATACGGTTTCACATCAAATATCAAGTAAAATTACTGTTTTTGACACTTTTTGAGCACTATGATAAAGAAATGTCGACGCTGTATAGATTATAACAAACAATTAATTTCCCCATAGGCGACAATGATAGCCTTTTTCGAGATACAGACTTTAGAAAGCTGATTTTTTTAACGAAACCTTGCTAGAATTAAAGAAAAGTTATTAGGACAGTATTTTTTGGTCCAAAAAATATAGGTTCGCGTTGCTTTTCTTAGCGTAATTTGTACTTATCTCCCATGCCTATCAATTTTGCACTTAAAAATACGTGTCTCATCCTAGCGTTTAAAAGACATCTCAGTTCCGTTAGGGCTAAGGAAAATAATTTATTTGGCCTTTGGTATAATGCAGAATGCACGAAGTCTCTAATTACAAAAACTAACGGGCGCACATATCAACCAATCAGGATTAGCTATACTCTTAATTCTGAATACCATGTTATGCTCATAAAATGGCTGCGCCCATAAAATCTAATGGTGTATTGTAACCTATACGCTATTTAATACTTTCTAGAATCATGCAATTCATAGTTCGTTAGATGCATAAATATATATGCCACACAAAAATCATCTTCAAAACGTTCTGGCATTACTCTCTGAATTTTCACAATTTTTTATCAGAGGTAACCCCAGTCAAAAAATGTGAAAAAAAAAATTCTGATTTTTTTAGTAAATGCGGTACTGCTAAAAAGGGCCTGAAGATAATGTCCACTTTCTCCAATGATTCTTTATATGTCATCAAGTACTGATTATATTGATACCAAAACCGATCCAATATGTAACTACTACAGTGAATTTTGAACAACAGTTTTAAATGAAACCATTTTCGTATAAAAGTACATTTTTGAAACAGACTATAGCATTACAAAATATGAAAAATGTGTAAATATTTGTGTTGAAACATCGAAAACTATTCGTTAACAACGAAATGTCATGCCTATTCTAATTTTTATAGTCTGCCATTCGAGTGAACATTTCAATGTTCGAAGGGGATCGTTTCTGTACATTTTCACTGAATTTGGTAATTTCGATAACAGCACTTGGATCGAGATTGTCATGTTTAAAAATCGATTTGTATATCCAAACTCTAGACGTGTATGTGCTTTTTACAAACAAATCAGCAGAAGTTCAGAAAATGACATATTCTCTCCACAGTAAGTCAAAAGTCGAACACACCCTTGTTTCTAAGGTAAAACGCTATACAAATATGAAACAGACTATAGCTTAAAAACTAGTTAATCAATAATTCATTTGTCACCAAAAAATACGGTTTCACATCAAATATCAAGTAAAATTACTGTTTTTGACACTTTTTGAGCACTATGATAAAGAAATGTCGACGCTGTATAGATTATAACAAACAATTAATTTCCCCATAGGCGACAATGATAGCCTTTTTCGAGATACAGACTTTAGAAAGCTGATTTTTTTTAACGAAACCTTGCTAGAATTAAAGAAAAGTTATTAGGACAGTATTTTTTGGTCCAAAAAATATAGGTTCGCGTTGCTTTTCTTAGCGTAATTTGTACTTATCTCCCATGCCTATCAATTTTGCACTTAAAAATACGTGTCTCATCCTAGCGTTTAAAAGACATCTCAGTTCCGTTAGGGCTAAGGAAAATAATTTATTTGGCCTTTGGTATAATGCAGAATGCACGAAGTCTCTAATTACAAAAACTAACGGGCGCACATATCAACCAATCAGGATTAGCTATACTCTTAATTCTGAATACCATGTAATGCTCATAAAATGGCTGCGCCCATAAAATCTAATGGTGTATTGTAACCTATACGCTATTTAATACTTTCTAGAATCATGCAATTCATAGTTCGTTAGATGCATAAATATATATGCCACACAAAAATCATCTTCAAAACGTTCTGGCATTACTCTCTGAATTTTCACAATTTTTTATCAGAGGTAACCCCAGTCAAAAAATGTGAAAAAAAAAATTCTGATTTTTTTAGTAAATGCGGTACTGCTAAAAAGGGCCTGAAGATAATGTCCACTTTCTCCAATGATTCTTTATATGTCATCAAGTACTGATTATATTGATACCAAAACCGATCCAATATGTAACTACTACAGTGAATTTTGAACAACAGTTTTAAATGAAACCATTTTCGTATAAAAGTACATTTTTGAAACAGACTATAGCATTACAAAATATGAAAAATGTGTAAATATTTGTGTTGAAACATCGAAAACTATTCGTTAACAACGAAATGTCATGCCTATTCTAATTTTTATAGTCTGCCATTCGAGTGAACATTTCAATGTTCGAAGGGGATCGTTTCTGTACATTTTCACTGAATTTGGTAATTTCGATAACAGCACTTGGATCGAGATTGTCATGTTTAAAAATCGATTTGTATATCCAAACTCTAGACGTGTATGTGCTTTTTACAAACAAATCAGCAGAAGTTCAGAAAATGACATATTCTCTCCACAGTAAGTCAAAAGTCGAACACACCCTTGTTTCTAAGGTAAAACGCTATACAAATATGAAACAGACTATAGCTTAAAAACTAGTTAATCAATAATTCATTTGTCACCAAAAAATACGGTTTCACATCAAATATCAAGTAAAATTACTGTTTTTGACACTTTTTGAGCACTATGATAAAGAAATGTCGACGCTGTATAGATTATAACAAACAATTAATTTCCCCATAGGCGACAATGATAGCCTTTTTCGAGATACAGACTTTAGAAAGCTGATTTTTTTAACGAAACCTTGCTAGAATTAAAGAAAAGTTATTAGGACAGTATTTTTTGGTCCAAAAAATATAGGTTCGCGTTGCTTTTCTTAGCGTAATTTGTACTTATCTCCCATGCCTATCAATTTTGCACTTAAAAATACGTGTCTCATCCTAGCGTTTAAAAGACATCTCAGTTCCGTTAGGGCTAAGGAAAATAATTTATTTGGCCTTTGGTATAATGCAGAATGCACGAAGTCTCTAATTACAAAAACTAACGGGCGCACATATCAACCAATCAGGATTAGCTATACTCTTAATTCTGAATACCATGTTATGCTCATAAAATGGCTGCGCCCATAAAATCTAATGGTGTATTGTAACCTATACGCTATTTAATACTTTCTAGAATCATGCAATTCATAGTTCGTTAGATGCATAAATATATATGCCACACAAAAATCATCTTCAAAACGTTCTGGCATTACTCTCTGAATTTTCACAATTTTTTATCAGAGGTAACCCCAGTCAAAAAATGTGAAAAAAAAAATTCTGATTTTTTTAGTAAATGCGGTACTGCTAAAAAGGGCCTGAAGATAATGTCCACTTTCTCCAATGATTCTTTATATGTCATCAAGTACTGATTATATTGATACCAAAACCGATCCAATATGTAACTACTACAGTGAATTTTGAACAACAGTTTTAAATGAAACCATTTTCGTATAAAAGTACATTTTTGAAACAGACTATAGCATTACAAAATATGAAAAATGTGTAAATATTTGTGTTGAAACATCGAAAACTATTCGTTAACAACGAAATGTCATGCCTATTCTAATTTTTATAGTCTGCCATTCGAGTGAACATTTCAATGTTCGAAGGGGATCGTTTCTGTACATTTTCACTGAATTTGGTAATTTCGATAACAGCACTTGGATCGAGATTGTCATGTTTAAAAATCGATTTGTATATCCAAACTCTAGACGTGTATGTGCTTTTTACAAACAAATCAGCAGAAGTTCAGAAAATGACATATTCTCTCCACAGTAAGTCAAAAGTCGAACACACCCTTGTTTCTAAGGTAAAACGCTATACAAATATGAAACAGACTATAGCTTAAAAACTAGTTAATCAATAATTCATTTGTCACCAAAAAATACGGTTTCACATCAAATATCAAGTAAAATTACTGTTTTTGACACTTTTTGAGCACTATGATAAAGAAATGTCGACGCTGTATAGATTATAACAAACAATTAATTTCCCCATAGGCGACAATGATAGCCTTTTTCGAGATACAGACTTTAGAAAGCTGATTTTTTTAACGAAACCTTGCTAGAATTAAAGAAAAGTTATTAGGACAGTATTTTTTGGTCCAAAAAATATAGGTTCGCGTTGCTTTTCTTAGCGTAATTTGTACTTATCTCCCATGCCTATCAATTTTGCACTTAAAAATACGTGTCTCATCCTAGCGTTTAAAAGACATCTCAGTTCCGTTAGGGCTAAGGAAAATAATTTATTTGGCCTTTGGTATAATGCAGAATGCACGAAGTCTCTAATTACAAAAACTAACGGGCGCACATATCAACCAATCAGGATTAGCTATACTCTTAATTCTGAATACCATGTTATGCTCATAAAATGGCTGCGCCCATAAAATCTAATGGTGTATTGTAACCTATACGCTATTTAATACTTTCTAGAATCATGCAATTCATAGTTCGTTAGATGCATAAATATATATGCCACACAAAAATCATCTTCAAAACGTTCTGGCATTACTCTCTGAATTTTCACAATTTTTTATCAGAGGTAACCCCAGTCAAAAAATGTGAAAAAAAAAATTCTGATTTTTTTAGTAAATGCGGTACTGCTAAAAAGGGCCTGAAGATAATGTCCACTTTCTCCAATGATTCTTTATATGTCATCAAGTACTGATTATATTGATACCAAAACCGATCCAATATGTAACTACTACAGTGAATTTTGAACAACAGTTTTAAATGAAACCATTTTCGTATAAAAGTACATTTTTGAAACAGACTATAGCATTACAAAATATGAAAAATGTGTAAATATTTGTGTTGAAACATCGAAAACTATTCGTTAACAACGAAATGTCATGCCTATTCTAATTTTTATAGTCTGCCATTCGAGTGAACATTTCAATGTTCGAAGGGGATCGTTTCTGTACATTTTCACTGAATTTGGTAATTTCGATAACAGCACTTGGATCGAGATTGTCATGTTTAAAAATCGATTTGTATATCCAAACTCTAGACGTGTATGTGCTTTTTACAAACAAATCAGCAGAAGTTCAGAAAATGACATATTCTCTCCACAGTAAGTCAAAAGTCGAACACACCCTTGTTTCTAAGGTAAAACGCTATACAAATATGAAACAGACTATAGCTTAAAAACTAGTTAATCAATAATTCATTTGTCACCAAAAAATACGGTTTCACATCAAATATCAAGTAAAATTACTGTTTTTGACACTTTTTGAGCACTATGATAAAGAAATGTCGACGCTGTATAGATTATAACAAACAATTAATTTCCCCATAGGCGACAATGATAGCCTTTTTCGAGATACAGACTTTAGAAAGCTGATTTTTTTAACGAAACCTTGCTAGAATTAAAGAAAAGTTATTAGGACAGTATTTTTTGGTCCAAAAAATATAGGTTCGCGTTGCTTTTCTTAGCGTAATTTGTACTTATCTCCCATGCCTATCAATTTTGCACTTAAAAATACGTGTCTCATCCTAGCGTTTAAAAGACATCTCAGTTCCGTTAGGGCTAAGGAAAATAATTTATTTGGCCTTTGGTATAATGCAGAATGCACGAAGTCTCTAATTACAAAAACTAACGGGCGCACATATCAACCAATCAGGATTAGCTATACTCTTAATTCTGAATACCATGTTATGCTCATAAAATGGCTGCGCCCATAAAATCTAATGGTGTATTGTAACCTATACGCTATTTAATACTTTCTAGAATCATGCAATTCATAGTTCGTTAGATGCATAAATATATATGCCACACAAAAATCATCTTCAAAACGTTCTGGCATTACTCTCTGAATTTTCACAATTTTTTATCAGAGGTAACCCCAGTCAAAAAATGTGAAAAAAAAAATTCTGATTTTTTTAGTAAATGCGGTACTGCTAAAAAGGGCCTGAAGATAATGTCCACTTTCTCCAATGATTCTTTATATGTCATCAAGTACTGATTATATTGATACCAAAACCGATCCAATATGTAACTACTACAGTGAATTTTGAACAACAGTTTTAAATGAAACCATTTTCGTATAAAAGTACATTTTTGAAACAGACTATAGCATTACAAAATA
Source organism: Mytilus californianus (assembly GCF_021869535.1). NCBI lineage: Eukaryota > Metazoa > Mollusca > Bivalvia > Mytilida > Mytilidae > Mytilus > Mytilus californianus. The sequence goes on from NW_026262668.1 coordinate 93,593,393, forward strand.
TGAAAAATGTGTAAATATTTGTGTTGAAACATCGAAAACTATTCGTTAACAACGAAATGTCATGCCTATTCTAATTTTTATAGTCTGCCATTCGAGTGAACATTTCAATGTTCGAAGGGGATCGTTTCTGTACATTTTCACTGAATTTGGTAATTTCGATAACAGCACTTGGATCGAGATTGTCATGTTTAAAAATCGATTTGTATATCCAAACTCTAGACGTGTATGTGCTTTTTACAAACAAATCAGCAGAAGTTCAGAAAATGACATATTCTCTCCACAGTAAGTCAAAAGTCGAACACACCCTTGTTTCTAAGGTAAAACGCTATACAAATATGAAACAGACTATAGCTTAAAAACTAGTTAATCAATAATTCATTTGTCACCAAAAAATACGGTTTCACATCAAATATCAAGTAAAATTACTGTTTTTGACACTTTTTGAGCACTATGATAAAGAAATGTCGACGCTGTATAGATTATAACAAACAATTAATTTCCCCATAGGCGACAATGATAGCCTTTTTCGAGATACAGACTTTAGAAAGCTGATTTTTTTAACGAAACCTTGCTAGAATTAAAGAAAAGTTATTAGGACAGTATTTTTTGGTCCAAAAAATATAGGTTCGCGTTGCTTTTCTTAGCGTAATTTGTACTTATCTCCCATGCCTATCAATTTTGCACTTAAAAATACGTGTCTCATCCTAGCGTTTAAAAGACATCTCAGTTCCGTTAGGGCTAAGGAAAATAATTTATTTGGCCTTTGGTATAATGCAGAATGCACGAAGTCTCTAATTACAAAAACTAACGGGCGCACATATCAACCAATCAGGATTAGCTATACTCTTAATTCTGAATACCATGTTATGCTCATAAAATGGCTGCGCCCATAAAATCTAATGGTGTATTGTAACCTATACGCTATTTAATACTTTCTAGAATCATGCAATTCATAGTTCGTTAGATGCATAAATATATATGCCACACAAAAATCATCTTCAAAACGTTCTGGCATTACTCTCTGAATTTTCACAATTTTTTATCAGAGGTAACCCCAGTCAAAAAATGTGAAAAAAAAAATTCTGATTTTTTTAGTAAATGCGGTACTGCTAAAAAGGGCCTGAAGATAATGTCCACTTTCTCCAATGATTCTTTATATGTCATCAAGTACTGATTATATTGATACCAAAACCGATCCAATATGTAACTACTACAGTGAATTTTGAACAACAGTTTTAAATGAAACCATTTTCGTATAAAAGTACATTTTTGAAACAGACTATAGCATTACAAAATATGAAAAATGTGTAAATATTTGTGTTGAAACATCGAAAACTATTCGTTAACAACGAAATGTCATGCCTATTCTAATTTTTATAGTCTGCCATTCGAGTGAACATTTCAATGTTCGAAGGGGATCGTTTCTGTACATTTTCACTGAATTTGGTAATTTCGATAACAGCACTTGGATCGAGATTGTCATGTTTAAAAATCGATTTGTATATCCAAACTCTAGACGTGTATGTGCTTTTTACAAACAAATCAGCAGAAGTTCAGAAAATGACATATTCTCTCCACAGTAAGTCAAAAGTCGAACACACCCTTGTTTCTAAGGTAAAACGCTATACAAATATGAAACAGACTATAGCTTAAAAACTAGTTAATCAATAATTCATTTGTCACCAAAAAATACGGTTTCACATCAAATATCAAGTAAAATTACTGTTTTTGACACTTTTTGAGCACTATGATAAAGAAATGTCGACGCTGTATAGATTATAACAAACAATTAATTTCCCCATAGGCGACAATGATAGCCTTTTTCGAGATACAGACTTTAGAAAGCTGATTTTTTTAACGAAACCTTGCTAGAATTAAAGAAAAGTTATTAGGACAGTATTTTTTGGTCCAAAAAATATAGGTTCGCGTTGCTTTTCTTAGCGTAATTTGTACTTATCTCCCATGCCTATCAATTTTGCACTTAAAAATACGTGTCTCATCCTAGCGTTTAAAAGACATCTCAGTTCCGTTAGGGCTAAGGAAAATAATTTATTTGGCCTTTGGTATAATGCAGAATGCACGAAGTCTCTAATTACAAAAACTAACGGGCGCACATATCAACCAATCAGGATTAGCTATACTCTTAATTCTGAATACCATGTTATGCTCATAAAATGGCTGCGCCCATAAAATCTAATGGTGTATTGTAACCTATACGCTATTTAATACTTTCTAGAATCATGCAATTCATAGTTCGTTAGATGCATAAATATATATGCCACACAAAAATCATCTTCAAAACGTTCTGGCATTACTCTCTGAATTTTCACAATTTTTTATCAGAGGTAACCCCAGTCAAAAAATGTGAAAAAAAAAATTCTGATTTTTTTAGTAAATGCGGTACTGCTAAAAAGGGCCTGAAGATAATGTCCACTTTCTCCAATGATTCTTTATATGTCATCAAGTACTGATTATATTGATACCAAAACCGATCCAATATGTAACTACTACAGTGAATTTTGAACAACAGTTTTAAATGAAACCATTTTCGTATAAAAGTACATTTTTGAAACAGACTATAGCATTACAAAATATGAAAAATGTGTAAATATTTGTGTTGAAACATCGAAAACTATTCGTTAACAACGAAATGTCATGCCTATTCTAATTTTTATAGTCTGCCATTCGAGTGAACATTTCAATGTTCGAAGGGGATCGTTTCTGTACATTTTCACTGAATTTGGTAATTTCGATAACAGCACTTGGATCGAGATTGTCATGTTTAAAAATCGATTTGTATATCCAAACTCTAGACGTGTATGTGCTTTTTACAAACAAATCAGCAGAAGTTCAGAAAATGACATATTCTCTCCACAGTAAGTCAAAAGTCGAACACACCCTTGTTTCTAAGGTAAAACGCTATACAAATATGAAACAGACTATAGCTTAAAAACTAGTTAATCAATAATTCATTTGTCACCAAAAAATACGGTTTCACATCAAATATCAAGTAAAATTACTGTTTTTGACACTTTTTGAGCACTATGATAAAGAAATGTCGACGCTGTATAGATTATAACAAACAATTAATTTCCCCATAGGCGACAATGATAGCCTTTTTCGAGATACAGACTTTAGAAAGCTGATTTTTTTAACGAAACCTTGCTAGAATTAAAGAAAAGTTATTAGGACAGTATTTTTTGGTCCAAAAAATATAGGTTCGCGTTGCTTTTCTTAGCGTAATTTGTACTTATCTCCCATGCCTATCAATTTTGCACTTAAAAATACGTGTCTCATCCTAGCGTTTAAAAGACATCTCAGTTCCGTTAGGGCTAAGGAAAATAATTTATTTGGCCTTTGGTATAATGCAGAATGCACGAAGTCTCTAATTACAAAAACTAACGGGCGCACATATCAACCAATCAGGATTAGCTATACTCTTAATTCTGAATACCATGTTATGCTCATAAAATGGCTGCGCCCATAAAATCTAATGGTGTATTGTAACCTATACGCTATTTAATACTTTCTAGAATCATGCAATTCATAGTTCGTTAGATGCATAAATATATATGCCACACAAAAATCATCTTCAAAACGTTCTGGCATTACTCTCTGAATTTTCACAATTTTTTATCAGAGGTAACCCCAGTCAAAAAATGTGAAAAAAAAAATTCTGATTTTTTTAGTAAATGCGGTACTGCTAAAAAGGGCCTGAAGATAATGTCCACTTTCTCCAATGATTCTTTATATGTCATCAAGTACTGATTATATTGATACCAAAACCGATCCAATATGTAACTACTACAGTGAATTTTGAACAACAGTTTTAAATGAAACCATTTTCGTATAAAAGTACATTTTTGAAACAGACTATAGCATTACAAAATATGAAAAATGTGTAAATATTTGTGTTGAAACATCGAAAACTATTCGTTAACAACGAAATGTCATGCCTATTCTAATTTTTATAGTCTGCCATTCGAGTGAACATTTCAATGTTCGAAGGGGATCGTTTCTGTACATTTTCACTGAATTTGGTAATTTCGATAACAGCACTTGGATCGAGATTGTCATGTTTAAAAATCGATTTGTATATCCAAACTCTAGACGTGTATGTGCTTTTTACAAACAAATCAGCAGAAGTTCAGAAAATGACATATTCTCTCCACAGTAAGTCAAAAGTCGAACACACCCTTGTTTCTAAGGTAAAACGCTATACAAATATGAAACAGACTATAGCTTAAAAACTAGTTAATCAATAATTCATTTGTCACCAAAAAATACGGTTTCACATCAAATATCAAGTAAAATTACTGTTTTTGACACTTTTTGAGCACTATGATAAAGAAATGTCGACGCTGTATAGATTATAACAAACAATTAATTTCCCCATAGGCGACAATGATAGCCTTTTTCGAGATACAGACTTTAGAAAGCTGATTTTTTTAACGAAACCTTGCTAGAATTAAAGAAAAGTTATTAGGACAGTATTTTTTGGTCCAAAAAATATAGGTTCGCGTTGCTTTTCTTAGCGTAATTTGTACTTATCTCCCATGCCTATCAATTTTGCACTTAAAAATACGTGTCTCATCCTAGCGTTTAAAAGACATCTCAGTTCCGTTAGGGCTAAGGAAAATAATTTATTTGGCCTTTGGTATAATGCAGAATGCACGAAGTCTCTAATTACAAAAACTAACGGGCGCACATATCAACCAATCAGGATTAGCTATACTCTTAATTCTGAATACCATGTTATGCTCATAAAATGGCTGCGCCCATAAAATCTAATGGTGTATTGTAACCTATACGCTATTTAATACTTTCTAGAATCATGCAATTCATAGTTCGTTAGATGCATAAATATATATGCCACACAAAAATCATCTTCAAAACGTTCTGGCATTACTCTCTGAATTTTCACAATTTTTTATCAGAGGTAACCCCAGTCAAAAAATGTGAAAAAAAAAATTCTGATTTTTTTAGTAAATGCGGTACTGCTAAAAAGGGCCTGAAGATAATGTCCACTTTCTCCAATGATTCTTTATATGTCATCAAGTACTGATTATATTGATACCAAAACCGATCCAATATGTAACTACTACAGTGAATTTTGAACAACAGTTTTAAATGAAACCATTTTCGTATAAAAGTACATTTTTGAAACAGACTATAGCATTACAAAATATGAAAAATGTGTAAATATTTGTGTTGAAACATCGAAAACTATTCGTTAACAACGAAATGTCATGCCTATTCTAATTTTTATAGTCTGCCATTCGAGTGAACATTTCAATGTTCGAAGGGGATCGTTTCTGTACATTTTCACTGAATTTGGTAATTTCGATAACAGCACTTGGATCGAGATTGTCATGTTTAAAAATCGATTTGTATATCCAAACTCTAGACGTGTATGTGCTTTTTACAAACAAATCAGCAGAAGTTCAGAAAATGACATATTCTCTCCACAGTAAGTCAAAAGTCGAACACACCCTTGTTTCTAAGGTAAAACGCTATACAAATATGAAACAGACTATAGCTTAAAAACTAGTTAATCAATAATTCATTTGTCACCAAAAAATACGGTTTCACATCAAATATCAAGTAAAATTACTGTTTTTGACACTTTTTGAGCACTATGATAAAGAAATGTCGACGCTGTATAGATTATAACAAACAATTAATTTCCCCATAGGCGACAATGATAGCCTTTTTCGAGATACAGACTTTAGAAAGCTGATTTTTTTAACGAAACCTTGCTAGAATTAAAGAAAAGTTATTAGGACAGTATTTTTTGGTCCAAAAAATATAGGTTCGCGTTGCTTTTCTTAGCGTAATTTGTACTTATCTCCCATGCCTATCAATTTTGCACTTAAAAATACGTGTCTCATCCTAGCGTTTAAAAGACATCTCAGTTCCGTTAGGGCTAAGGAAAATAATTTATTTGGCCTTTGGTATAATGCAGAATGCACGAAGTCTCTAATTACAAAAACTAACGGGCGCACATATCAACCAATCAGGATTAGCTATACTCTTAATTCTGAATACCATGTTATGCTCATAAAATGGCTGCGCCCATAAAATCTAATGGTGTATTGTAACCTATACGCTATTTAATACTTTCTAGAATCATGCAATTCATAGTTCGTTAGATGCATAAATATATATGCCACACAAAAATCATCTTCAAAACGTTCTGGCATTACTCTCTGAATTTTCACAATTTTTTATCAGAGGTAACCCCAGTCAAAAAATGTGAAAAAAAAAATTCTGATTTTTTTAGTAAATGCGGTACTGCTAAAAAGGGCCTGAAGATAATGTCCACTTTCTCCAATGATTCTTTATATGTCATCAAGTACTGATTATATTGATACCAAAACCGATCCAATATGTAACTACTACAGTGAATTTTGAACAACAGTTTTAAATGAAACCATTTTCGTATAAAAGTACATTTTTGAAACAGACTATAGCATTACAAAATATGAAAAATGTGTAAATATTTGTGTTGAAACATCGAAAACTATTCGTTAACAACGAAATGTCATGCCTATTCTAATTTTTATAGTCTGCCATTCGAGTGAACATTTCAATGTTCGAAGGGGATCGTTTCTGTACATTTTCACTGAATTTGGTAATTTCGATAACAGCACTTGGATCGAGATTGTCATGTTTAAAAATCGATTTGTATATCCAAACTCTAGACGTGTATGTGCTTTTTACAAACAAATCAGCAGAAGTTCAGAAAATGACATATTCTCTCCACAGTAAGTCAAAAGTCGAACACACCCTTGTTTCTAAGGTAAAACGCTATACAAATATGAAACAGACTATAGCTTAAAAACTAGTTAATCAATAATTCATTTGTCACCAAAAAATACGGTTTCACATCAAATATCAAGTAAAATTACTGTTTTTGACACTTTTTGAGCACTATGATAAAGAAATGTCGACGCTGTATAGATTATAACAAACAATTAATTTCCCCATAGGCGACAATGATAGCCTTTTTCGAGATACAGACTTTAGAAAGCTGATTTTTTTAACGAAACCTTGCTAGAATTAAAGAAAAGTTATTAGGACAGTATTTTTTGGTCCAAAAAATATAGGTTCGCGTTGCTTTTCTTAGCGTAATTTGTACTTATCTCCCATGCCTATCAATTTTGCACTTAAAAATACGTGTCTCATCCTAGCGTTTAAAAGACATCTCAGTTCCGTTAGGGCTAAGGAAAATAATTTATTTGGCCTTTGGTATAATGCAGAATGCACGAAGTCTCTAATTACAAAAACTAACGGGCGCACATATCAACCAATCAGGATTAGCTATACTCTTAATTCTGAATACCATGTTATGCTCATAAAATGGCTGCGCCCATAAAATCTAATGGTGTATTGTAACCTATACGCTATTTAATACTTTCTAGAATCATGCAATTCATAGTTCGTTAGATGCATAAATATATATGCCACACAAAAATCATCTTCAAAACGTTCTGGCATTACTCTCTGAATTTTCACAATTTTTTATCAGAGGTAACCCCAGTCAAAAAATGTGAAAAAAAAAATTCTGATTTTTTTAGTAAATGCGGTACTGCTAAAAAGGGCCTGAAGATAATGTCCACTTTCTCCAATGATTCTTTATATGTCATCAAGTACTGATTATATTGATACCAAAACCGATCCAATATGTAACTACTACAGTGAATTTTGAACAACAGTTTTAAATGAAACCATTTTCGTATAAAAGTACATTTTTGAAACAGACTATAGCATTACAAAATATGAAAAATGTGTAAATATTTGTGTTGAAACATCGAAAACTATTCGTTAACAACGAAATGTCATGCCTATTCTAATTTTTATAGTCTGCCATTCGAGTGAACATTTCAATGTTCGAAGGGGATCGTTTCTGTACATTTTCACTGAATTTGGTAATTTCGATAACAGCACTTGGATCGAGATTGTCATGTTTAAAAATCGATTTGTATATCCAAACTCTAGACGTGTATGTGCTTTTTACAAACAAATCAGCAGAAGTTCAGAAAATGACATATTCTCTCCACAGTAAGTCAAAAGTCGAACACACCCTTGTTTCTAAGGTAAAACGCTATACAAATATGAAACAGACTATAGCTTAAAAACTAGTTAATCAATAATTCATTTGTCACCAAAAAATACGGTTTCACATCAAATATCAAGTAAAATTACTGTTTTTGACACTTTTTGAGCACTATGATAAAGAAATGTCGACGCTGTATAGATTATAACAAACAATTAATTTCCCCATAGGCGACAATGATAGCCTTTTTCGAGATACAGACTTTAGAAAGCTGATTTTTTTTAACGAAACCTTGCTAGAATTAAAGAAAAGTTATTAGGACAGTATTTTTTGGTCCAAAAAATATAGGTTCGCGTTGCTTTTCTTAGCGTAATTTGTACTTATCTCCCATGCCTATCAATTTTGCACTTAAAAATACGTGTCTCATCCTAGCGTTTAAAAGACATCTCAGTTCCGTTAGGGCTAAGGAAAATAATTTATTTGGCCTTTGGTATAATGCAGAATGCACGAAGTCTCTAATTACAAAAACTAACGGGCGCACATATCAACCAATCAGGATTAGCTATACTCTTAATTCTGAATACCATGTTGCGCCCATAAAATCTAATGGTGTATTGTAACCTATAATATAATTATTTCTGTGACTGCGTCCTAAATTAATTTGTAAGATCCTCTACGATAGATAATTCAGCTGATCTGTAATATTCCATATTCATGCCTTATATATAATGTTCTGTGTTACGACGCTAGATAAAAAATGACGAGAAAAGGATAACACCCTCCCGGCCAGGGAAGAACAAAAAATTTGCTTCCGCAAATTTACCAATCTAACATTGTTGGGCTGTTATTTAGACGAATTGTATATATATATACAACACAAAGCCGTGTTTGACAATGGATTTATTGGATATTTCATAGGACAACTCAATGACGGGGGATAAAATCCTGATGTCTGTGACGTCACAATTCCTTTTCTTTCTTTTTTCGAACTTTGCCTAAAACAAACTTTAGAAAGTACCGGTACTTTTGTCGTGGTGGCATTCTTGGTTTTACAGCTAACTCGATCGTGTTCTTTCTCTACATGGTCACTTAAGTTGTTCTAGGTAGGAAAACCTGGGTATTGGGTCACCATATTATACGCCCAAAAATTTTACACTCCTTCCTCAAATGACTCCTTGACGACATCTTTCTTGTGTGGATCATCAGATGTTGTGAACTGAATCCAAGAATTAACTATGTCTTTCAGCGGTATCAGTCCATCTTTGGGATTCAGCAATTCAAAGCTTTTTCGTACCAAGTTCTCATTTTCATGGCCAAATGCTTGGAAAGCAATGATATATTCACTGAGTTCAATCGATCTGTCTTTATTTGTGTCTATGACGTCAAACAGGACATTGAAACATTCGGTCATCTTTGCAGTGTATTTTGCTTTATCTGCTTGGTATTCTGACCCACATCGCTGCAAGAATTGATCCAAAGATATTTCTCCATCCTTAGACTGCAAGATGTATTTGATCCACCATCCTTCCATGTCAATTTTTACCCCCTTTGCTTTGTCGCCAAGAAGTTTATGTAGTTCGGCAAATTTACTGCGGGATTCCTCGACATCTGCAAATGAAATTTTTCCATCATGATTCACATCCAGTGATTTGTACCAGAGCTTCCATTTGTGGTTCAAGAATTCCATTGTTCTGTAGAAAGAATAGAATAATGCTATAAATGAATGCTTTTATCTTTCTTAAAGTAAATACTAGTAATATATTTATTTTACGGAGGCAACAATTTATGGTATATCTATTTGTGAAAAGAGTGTCGTCGTAAGCGTCGTAAGATATAGGTACATTAAATGGTGATCAAGAATTATTTGTATCACAAAATTAAAATAGACTTTTATAAAGATAAAATTTAGGAGGGTATCGGAACAACAGGGAAAAATATATAAAACGTGTTTCTGGAATAATTTTAATCAAGTACGCACGCGTCTTTAAATTGTGATAACCAAAATAAACAAACATTAATGAGCATAAAACCAAAACGGTCTAAGTGCATGGAACGAACATCTAAACCTAATGTCAATTTTACCTCCGATAGTTGCAATATTAGTGTTACCAAAATTAACTTGCAATTAAGACGGAGAATTTAAACAAAATTGGTCCTTTGAAGCATTTTTTCTTTCAGCGATACAATCGATTAAAAACATAAGTTCTATCTTGGTAACACAAAGTGTTAGTTTTCATCAGGTTTGTTTTTTAAACTGGCAACTAAACCCTGAATCAAGAAGTCAGTAAATCCGCTAAATATCAAAATGAAAACATTTTTTCAATAATTGATAAGAATCCTATATTCGATTCAAATCATGGAATTGACAACACATATATATCATCTCAACACTTAATTTGTAATGTATAAATGCCACTCAAAATAAATGAAAAAAGTTTTGAAATGTTTATACAAGAATACGAGATGATATCCATACAGAAAAGGGAATGCTAGGTTGAAAACGGTTCGATAGGGGTAGATAATAAAAGAGTAAAACAGCCTGATTTTTAAAATACCGAAACACTTAAGAACTAGCTGGGGGTCGGCATGGCGTTTATTTGTAACAACGACTTGGCATTGAAAAATAAATCACTGATAAAATCTGTGTGATATATTTGTATGCTCTTCAGATATACGATCAATTAAAACAAGCTTTTATTTTCAATTGTGTTTGTTGGGTTTTTTTTTTTTGTACTATATAAGATCCGATTCGAGTTTATACGGCCTTTTTTGTTCTCTCTTAGTCGGGGGATTCAGTTGTTGGACATAACACTTGAAATATGTTTGTGCATTTATATTTATTTTCAAGAGTCATATGATTAACAACTTTAATACGCTGTAGAAAGTTTGTGTCATGAAGAAAGGTAATCAAATAGAAAATGTCACTTGAAAAAAGGACCGTCATTATACAGACAATTAACACCTTCTCCTTGGGTAATGGTATTTCTAAATGCTTCTTCATCAAATTAGTTCTCTCTGTGTCACTTCACATTTTGTAATGCAGCGTCAAGAATGTTTAAAAAATCTTTAAAACGTACTGCTGGAAAAAACCATTAAAATAAGAAAGTCAATAATCATCACCTCCAATCACCAAAATTTTATTATTTGCACGTTCATTTTAATTCTATTGTGATATAATTCAGACATATTAAGATGGATTGTAGCCTCTTCATGTACAGTTTGCAGAACAAGCAATTGCATTGATAGGATGGCGCTTTTATGTAACCTTATCGAAAATGGGGATATAAAATTGAGAATGGAAATGGGGAATGTGTCAAAGAGACAACCCGACCAAAGAGCATATATATATATATAATAACTTAGCTAGGAAAAACATTTAAATGTAGTTTGGTCCACGTATAAATGTTTTCTCTCGTGGTCTAGTTTTGTCACGAGAAAGAAAACAATGCTTTAAACTAAACCTCGATTCATTATTCCTTCAAAGTTTGGTTCAAAATGGTCCAGAAGTTTCAAAGATTATGTAAACATTAACGGACGACAAACCAAAATTCAGGAAAATAGCTGATACAAGTCCTCAGCGAGAAGGCATAAAAGATAAATAATCAAACCACGAACTAGGTGTGTACTTACATGAGCAACACAATGTTTGCCACATATTGAGCATGATCTGCTTACCCTACCTGAGCACCTGAAATCAACCGGGTTTTTTAATGGGGTTGGTGTTGCTCAGTCTTTAGTTTTCTATATAAATAAATGTTTGTCTTTCGTCGTTTATGTTTTTTTACCATGGCATTGTCATTTTGTTTTCGACTTGTGAGTTTGAATGTCCCTTTAGTATCTTTCGCCTCGCTTTTACACGCTGCAAGCAATTCCCCATCATGTACGAACCATACTTCTCGCGGGACTCGTGTAGTATAAGTGCACAACGAAAGCCGTCCCGCTGATTTTGACCATTGCAGTCACATAACTCTATGAGAACAAATCTTGAATGGCCAGACATTGATATACAATATTCGTACAGTGTAGGAAAATATAAAATTTATTTGTACAAGCTTTAAAAACTGAGAAAAAAAACGAGACTTGCCGACCTTTTCTCCTGTTTCGTAGCGAGTACAAATAAGTTTTATATTTTTATAGACTGTACTGAGTTTTATCGTTTGTTCTTATGTTGTAATATTATACCACAGCGTTGCTGTATATCTTATTTGGTTTTTTTTTTGTGTTTTGCTTTGTTCATAAATCAGGTAATTAGTTATCTGGTTTGAATAGTTTTAATTTTGTCGAGTCGGGGCCTTTTAAAGCTTGCTGTGCGGTGTGGTTTTTTTATTGTTGGAGGCCAAATGGTGATCTATAATCATTTGGTCTCTTGTGGGTAGTTGTCTCATTAGCAATCATACCACATCTCCTTATTTTATATAGATATTGGTTTCAATTGCGATAAGAATTTAAAAATGGTGAAATTTTGTCTTATTTCTTATCTCATTTTTGGTTCACCTTATTGGTAGATCAATAAAATTGAGAATGGAAATGGGGAATGTGTCAAAGAGACAACAATCCGACCAAAGAGCAGAAAACAGCCCGAGGCCACCAATGGGTCTTCAACACCGCGAGAAAATCCCGCACCCAAGACAATTCCAATCAAATGTAATGCATTAAAAGTTCTAAGCACTCTCTAAAGAATAGTGACAAATACATGTAAATTGTATCAAACTTCAACGTATATTCTATTAAAATGGGGAAATGCCTTTAAACGAAGAGTTCCCTGATAAGAAACCTGGCAATAAATCTGAAAATTGCGTTAATGGTCTGTTCCAAGAAAGCATTTTGCCCCTAATATGGAAAAGAAGATGTGGTATGATCGCCAATGAGACAACTCTCCACAAGAGACCACATGACACAGAAATTAACGGCTATAGGTCACCGTACGGCCTTCAACAATGAGCAAAGCCCATACCGCATAGTCAGCTATAAAAGGTCCCGAAATCACAAATGTAAAACAATTCAATTGAGAAAAATAACGGCCTAATTAATGTACAAAAAAATGAACGAAAAAAATATGTAACACAGCAACAAATGACAACCACTGACTTGGGACAGGCACATACATACATAATGTGGCGGGGTTAAACATGTTAGCGGGATCCCAACCCTCCCCCTAACCTGGGACAGTGGTGTAACAGTACAACAGAAGAACGAACTATAAAAATCAGTTGAAAAAGGCTTAACTCACCAGATGGATACAAATAGAAATACATATAACAATAACACGTGGACGTGACCGGGTACTTGTACATCCCAACAACAAAAAGACAATAAGTACAGATCTGAGAGTACTCTCAGTTACTGACAGCTAGTTCAAAGCCAATAACAACTAATATAAAAAATCATGCATCTAAGACTAAATTATCAATCAGTACAAATCCAACATCCAACGGATTTAGTGTAAAGACGTCATAAACAGTCAGAGAAAAACATGACCTTGTGCTAAGCATTCTCTCTTTGTCTAGTGGCTGTCATTTCTCCTGTCATCAACCCCAGTAAACCAACTTTTCATTACCTATGTACATTTTGTACTTGACGTATAAACTAATTTGTTTGTGTCCGGAACATGCATGAAATATTTGCCCAATGAATATAAAGCCAACAACAACCAAGCTACCTTTTAAAGATCCTTTTGAATAATGATGTTGACCAGCAAGACAAAATCTATAAACAGAATCGACATGACAAAAATAGTCAGTCGATTCTTTATAGGAATGACGGTTTTCACCATTTTTATTGCGAAACTTCATATATAGCAAAACTGATCGACATAAAAAGATCTACAAGTAAGTGAAACCTTCGAAATGACCTTGTAGGAGTTGTTGTCCTTTAATGGCGGTTTTACTCTTTTTTGCGTTTTTTTTGGTGAAAACTATATAGTAGCAGATAAAAAGGAAATACAAACAGCAAAAATTATCTTCAAAATAACATCTTCCAATGAGTCAAATGATCAAAGTTATCGGTCGATAATCATTGCTTAAAGCAATTATTTGCCTTGAACTACGATTTTTAAAAAATTTTGCGTTTTTGTTTATTATCTTGGAAACTATTATGATAGAGAGAAACAGTTTCCGACAAAAGTTATTAGAATCTGGGATGAAACATCTACGAAAAGTCAACATTACTAAAATTGTCAATCAGCTCATTATAGAAGATATTGACCTTACATGAACATTGTTACCCGTTTTGCGTTTTTGGTATTATCTTGACAACTACATTTTGTAGCCGACTATACGGTATGGGTTTCTCTCGTTGTTAAATGCCGTACGGTTGTCTATAATTGTTTACATCCACTTCAGTTGAACTTTGGTAATCATACCACATCTCCTTATTTTTATACAATATATATATATAGAGAGAGATACGCTGTGAGCATCATACATGATAAGTAAGATAAAATTTATAAATAGGTGAACAAAACTGAACGTAACTAAATGTGTGGATCGACTTCTAATAGGAGTTACGGTCCCTTAATGAGATTATAGACAACTTTTTTGCAGTTTTACTATCATCTTTTAATCTTTAATAGATAGCAATAAGGGTGAAAATAAATATCAACATGGCATAAGATAAAAAGAGCCTGTAGTTAACAAATTCAATCATCAAACAAGAGGCTACTAGGTTCCTAAGAGCCCAAATCCCTAACCTTGCAAAATTGTGCCAATTTAATGTTTATTTTCAACTTTATTCCTATCAGTTTTGCTTGCCTGTTTGTAGATTATCTATTCAAACTCTATCTATTATAGTTTCAAAAATGTATAAAAAGTGTCAATTAATGACATTTACTCTTATAAGGAGTCAAATGACGATTTCTTTTATGTTGGCCTATGTTGATATATTATAAGTTGAAAATTATAGCAAAAACGCAAATAAATCATCTTCTAAGGGCAATGACTCCAATTAGGGAACAACCATTTAACTTTAAAAAGGGGGTACAGGTTTTTTTCAATGAAGTTTCATATTGATTTTTTTTTTCAACAGATGGACATAATTATTTTTTTTACAATCAAATCATTTATTTTATTTTTTTTGGCTGACCAAGTCGAAACAGAATTTTTGTGCAATGCTCAGAAAGCAAAAGATGTGTGTTTTCCAATTAAATGACTGACACTTAAAAAGCTGGTATATACAATAAAATTGTTTTGATAGAACTTACACACATTTAATGTTGAATTCTTTATTTTTCTTCACTATGGAATCTATGATTTTTTCACCAAAAAACATAACCCTCCCCCTCCCTTTAGATTAATGGTTTGTTCCTTCATAAATCAATTTATAATCATTTCTGTTATGTTAACTTATTTGTAAAACTAATGATACTAATAATTTTCTAGTTCTTCTCTATTTATAAAACTTTTCATGTTTACTGCCTGAAATGCAATAAATGGGCAAAAATAATTATTAAAAGAAAAAAGCTTACATAACAGTTCAGTTGAGTTGACTTATTGGTTGATTTTATCTTGCTGATTGCTAATAGTTTCTCTTTGTCTGTAATAGTTTTAAAAATAATTTCCAAAACCGCAATAAAATTTGCTAATTCAGGACAATTAGTCCTATAAAGGAAAATACCATGTAATAGTTTCGTGCGTTCGAAATGCTTTTCTACATTTACCTTTATCGAGAAATTTCAAACCCAAATATTTGATAGCCAATGATGTATTAGATTTTACTGTTGATATTTTCCATTAACAGTTCCACTGGCTCTATTCATTAATGTTTTCAAGAAGAAGGGGAAAAAACGCAAAAAATTGGTAAAAATTGACATTCACTACTAGTTAATTAAAAATTTCGGACAAATTGTGCTCTTTAAAATGTCTCTCTTGTTTTAAATTTTCCAATGATAAATTCAGAAAGTAAGATTCCGTCTCCCTCGGGCAAAGTTGACCTAATGTGTATTTGGCTATATCTTTTAGGATTTTTTGGTCATATAGCTACACAAGTGTTGAAATATTAAAAAATATAGTCATATTTTCATTGTTTATTAAAGTTTTCAAGATAATTGACAAACACGCAAAAATAGGTATCATGCATTGCCATTTAAAGGCAATAATTCCTATAAAGATTTGCCTGATATTTTTTGTTGAAATAGCAAATAAGGTAGATTTTTGACATTCTGGGCATTTTGGTGCCCGTCGACCGTCAGATTTTCTTCATTTGTAATTGTAAATTAGAAGAGAAGATATTAGACAAAATACTTGCATTTACCCTTATGTTCTATTTTTAGTCACGATAGTATATTGGTAGGAAGAAAAAAAAACATAAACCATTATACTGGATATCCTCAAAGATTGTTCAGCCAAATTTTTGTTTAAATTCAGAGGATATGACTTTTGAAATGTTTACGACAACAGAAGCCAACTGATGGCAATAGCTCACATGGTTCATAGGGCCAATTGAGTCTAAAATGAAAATTGGCACTATACTGACAAACTCATTTGATTGTAACTAACTATAAAAAGGATAAAGTTGGAGTAAACTTGTGTAATTAAAGAATTTACCACCAAAAAGTCTGTCCTTCATCAATGTCTGAAATATTATTACACCACAATCCATTTACTACTGATATGATATAATATTCATTTCATCTCAAAGCGTATATATACATGCGTTAAGCAAAACGAATGCATAATAGAGTAAGCCATGCTATATATTTATAAATGCATTGTGAATGATAGGCGTTTACCCTATAAGAAACATATGTTATTTACAGAATAAGGCGAAGATTTGTTTTAAACGCAGTAATCTTTGGTTTTTAGTGTTATATAAATCATTTTGTTAATGTGTGTATCAAATAAAAATTATTTAAAGTCGGTAAAAGCATACATTAGCCCTTTAGAGCTTTTGAAAAAGATATATATAAAACAAACGAATTTGCAAAAGATGTTTCCATAAAGACAGATAGAACAGATATGAACTTATCCAAAGTTAAACATCTATGTATTAATGATTTAAAAACGACATTTTTTATCAAGGCTTTTATTAACATGTTAATGCATTGAACATATTTAGTAGTTTGCAATGTGACGTCACGTTTCATTCTTTCATGATACCTCCACAACTGTAATTCCAAGGAAGACATATTTCATGGAGCGCTCCTTAAGTTAAAATGGCATAATTAATTAAATGGTTTTCACCGGTGAGGTAGATCACATGGTAGAACATTAAGGTAAAAATAATGTTTGTAGTTTTTAAAATCCTGTTTCGAAAGCCTGTTTAACGGGATCAGGCTTGCTAGCATCATCTGACGTTACAAATGCTATCCAGGCATTAACAATATCCCGGAGAGGAATGAGACCATCCTTGGGACCCATCAGCTCAAATGCTTTTCTTACTACAGGCTCGTTTTCATGTCCAAAAGCTTGAAAAGCTATCACGAATTCGTCAGCTTCAATTGATCTATCTTTATTTGTATCAATAACGTCGAATATTTCGTTAAAACATTTGGAAATTGTGCTCACAAAAGCAGCTTTATCCTTTGTATACTGTCCAGAAAGATCTGCCAAAAAATCAGATTCGGATACTTCTTTCGTTGGGTTTTTCAGGATATATGTATTCCACCATTTTTCCATGTCGGCTCTTACTGATTCAGCTTTGTCACCAAGAAGATGATGAAGGTTTGTAAATTTACTACGAGATTCCTCTACGTCAGCCATGGAGATTGTACCATCATGGTTGACATCTAATGACTTGTACCAAAGTTTCCATTTTTGATTGAGGTAATCCATTTTAGTCTGAAATATTTTATGATGTAAACTATGAAATAAATAGTACATGTATCTTTGTATTTCCTGTGGCTGTATTGGTTTCGGACTGGAAACAGTGAAACGAAGGAAGAAAAGAAAGGTCACGCGAGACAGAAAGGGGTGACATGCACATGAAATGATGTTTAATAACACTAGAGCTGTTAGTTTGCTTTGTCCTAAATATGCATTCTATTGAAGCTACTGGACGTTCAAGCGTAAAAATAAGTTAACATTTCAATAGAACAATCGAAAGGTACAGTGTTCTTTTTGGAATATCAAACTGCACGCTTCCCGTTCTTTTACTGCGATTTATATGAATTCAACCTAACGACACAAATAACCAAAAATACATCTAGACGCTTACATAGTCTTAAACAAACAATAGGTATCTATACAATATATTATCCATGAATCACCCCAAGTAAAAAACAGTGAAAAAATTAAAAACAAAGTATCAAAGATCACGCACCAACACCAAATTATCCTAATAAAAAATAAATAAATAAAATGCTTTTGGGCACTCAAGGACAAAGATTGCTTTCATTTTCCAATATGAACTTAAAATCAAATATTGACTTGTATTAAGCAATGGAACTCATTTAGGCAAATCGTATATTTTGAATTGGATTTTTTTGCTCTTTGTTCATAAATGTACATTTGTAATTGAAGATAGATTCATACGCCATGCACAACTTATGAAATTTTTAATCAAATAGTTTTTGAATTAAGGTTATTCAAAAAACACACCATTTTGTAACTTGAATATCTGAGTATAAGAAATCATTAAGAAATTGCATGACATTGGCTGGATAGGACCTAAAGAATGTTCACCTCACTGCACTATGTTGTTTTAACTAGAAATCAAAGGTGGTGATAAATCCTGATAGATACAGATATCAAGCCAGTAGCATAAAAGTTTTGATTGCATATCCCAAAAAACGAAGATAACCATTGACGGTGGTATTAACTTGTGATAGCAACATGAACATGTGGCGAGCTTAAGTGCAAAAGTAGTTTAAACCTGTTTTTCATATGAGATCTCACGCATACAATGTGCAATGCCCAGACTGGCCAAACCGGTTCAACTGAATTTCAATTCCCCCCCCCCCCTCGATAGTTATCTAGTTTAGTTTGCATACGTAAGACTACATTTTCTTCCTTTTTCACGTAGGTAAAATATATTTCATAGTTAATGTAAAAGGAGTTTCAATACAATTTATCAACTTAGTCTATCTAATTACTATAATTTGAAATACCAAATAGCTCCTAAATTAGCGAATCTCACCAACTAATTGGTCAGTGTTTCGGTACTGACATAAGTTTTCTCTTAAATTGTCTGTTGATAAATTACGAAGTTATCAAGAAATTGAGGTTCCAACTCCCACAGGCAAAGTTGACCTTGGTGAATTTGGCCATGTTTTAGGTTCCTTTTGTTCATATAGCTCTTAAAGTGTATAGGTCTTGTACATTCTTGGCTTTCAAATGTCCGGGTTTTATCGTTTATCGTGTCTGAAGGTAAGTCTTATAACCTTATGCCAAAACATAAAAAAGGAAAATCAATAACGGACTACAAAATCTACTCCAAAACACATATAAAAGCGTAAAGCGCACGATCTATTACTAAACCTTTAAAATTTCGTGGCCTACTTTATACATATATAAGCATCTATCGTGCAATATCAATCGGCGAATGCAACAGCGTGAGAGATTGATTTATATATTCAATTCTTTTTTTTTTTAATTATTGCAGAGTTAAACTGGAAATTAAAATATCAAATATATGTTTTTATCAATATTTCAAACAGATTATGACAGAAACTCTTAGAATAAACTCCTCATAGATACCAGGCTTAAAATGTTGTATGCAAGGCGTGCATTTCGTCTAGAAAAGACCCATCAGTGACGCTAAAATCAAGAAAGTAAAAAAGGTAAAATAAAGTTCGAGGGGACCCAAAATTCCGATAGGTTTTGACAAAGACTGCTAAGGTGATCTATTCCTAGGGTAGAAAATTCTTAATATTTGGAAAATTCAAAGTTTTATAAACAGTTAATTTATAATAATGACCATATCAATGATAATTCATGTCAACATATAACTACTGTGTCGAATAAATGCATATTAGTTTATACCTGTCATAACCTGCCATGCGTACAAAGAAATATTCTCAATATCAAAAGGTATCATTTATTTGATGCAGCTGATTTTAAGTTGTAAAATTGTATTTCATCTTCCTTTTTTTGTTACAGTTAATTACTTTGTTTATGTATTATCATTTCTTCTTAATGGCAGACGTTCAACAAGTTTGAGGTGTAATTTATTAAGAAAACTAATACCATGTGCCAATAAGTGCGAGTTAACCATATAACTGAATTATAATACTAATTAACATCACACGTATCTAATTAGAAGATATGCTTTGGCACATAAACTGAATGATTTTCATAATATCTCGTTAATACTTAACACGTGAGGATCTCTTGATTGCTATGTCCATTTAAGATGATCTATGCGGTACTGAATTGGAATCGCTATCAAGCCTTAACCTAATAACCCCTTTGTAAAAAAAAAAACACTGGATTTTTAATGACACGGCATTGTGCTTTTAGCCTGTCCTATTACATCATTATGCGCTGACATAAAAAAAAAATAAGAGATCTGTCGGAATCGTTCAGAATATATAATGATTTTATTCATAATTTGCATTACGCCATGGTTTTGTATTCACAGTTTCCTATTCATTTTTTTCACTGTCGGTTATTTAACCAACACGTCGGTAAAGATTTATGCGGACTGTTAACTAATAATTCCCCTGATCATTTTACCTTCCTTCTTTAAAAACTGAATTCCTTCTTAATACAAACGAATAGTCGGTAATATATATATAATTGTTTAACTTTTTTTTACAGTGAAGGGATCTTTGTGATACTTAAGAAACACTTCAACCTTAACCTGTTGATTTCAAAAGTTTCATCTGTATATACTTAGAGAAGAGACTTAACGTTTGCATTATATCAAATTGTTGTTATAGAATAAAAGTTGATGAGTGAGCATTGTGGAGCAAATGATATGGCATCAGTGTTTACAAGAAAAATGACAAAACGTTATGGAAATGAATATGGAGAAATATAAATTAACAACTATAATAATTCTGGGTACATGGGTTAACATGCCAAAGACTAAAAATTTAAAGAGCGAAAAAAGCATACATGCATAAACAGCCAATCAATTACTAATATATAAGAATAAGTCTAACAATTAAACTGTATTAATGCATATAATAAATTACAGTGTAAATGCATGTAATATGTTTATATTACAGAAACCATGCATCTTTGCAAAAGCTAATTCATGTTAAATATTATACGCATATATATTTCTCTATTGTCTCTTAATTTTTCCACACGCTATCAAGCTAAAATGGATTATGAAAAATTAAATGAAAGCTTAAGCAAAGCAATACGTTGGCAGCCTTATATGCATCACTTACTATAAGACACTAGTAGAGTATAGCATTCTTACCGTGTGGATGTAGATAAGTCCTAATGTCAGATGAATGAGGTGACCTTTACTTGTCGATGGAAACTGACTAGTGACCCTCAAGGTACTGGTGGCTTAAATGCTATGACAGATTATTATCAGTTGGACCAATGATGGCCTTGCTTTTTGGTAATAAGATCGGTACTTTCTTATCTTAACATATTTGATGCCATCTTTGGTATACCGATTTGTAACGTCACACCTGATTGGTTAGTATTGATTTGTCGTCTAACGATTTGTAGGTACTTGAGGTAAATTATCATGAAACTATTCTCGATAATTAATAAAGTTACCACTTCGAGTGTGCAATGTCAGTTGCATGCTTGTAATTACTGTTTAGACTTGTGATATTCTTTGTGTAAACATTAAGTACCCTAGTATATTTTCTCACTTCTTGAAGAAAAACAAACATCACTGTGGGCCGTTAGTTGCACTTCTTCCTTTGATTGCAAATCATGTAATTCAATTAATAATCACCATTTAAACATTGAAAAACAAAATGTATGCATTAAATACCATTCAATAATTAAGACTGTAAATTTCTTAAATGATGGTAAGAAATATCTTAGACCAAACGCACTTTGAGGATAACCGACTACTGACCATGCAATAGAGCATCGTTAAGAAATACTATTTGTCTTTTTATATATATATATATTATGGGATATATTTTATATAAGCGTGTATGGAAAAGCATCCTGTAAGAACACACGTAAGCATATGATGGCAAAGCGTGAACAATTAAGTCTTGACAAAAGAAAACCCAGACAAAAAAGTAAACAACATATTGGTGTAGAGTATTCCACGTAGGCACTAAACATTGGTCATGTAAAAACTCGCACTCTTTCACAAATTGTACATAGTACAGCTGACATGTTTAATGCGTGTCAAATAAGCACATGCGTATAGACGTAAATTTATTGAAACGGAGTGAAAATAATTTGTGCGTGGCGGATAACATTGTTTCTTATTGACTTTTGCCATATAAGTATGTTAAAACATCTTTCTCTGTCATTCGGTAGGGTATTATATTAATTTATCGCATCCATATGGTCTGACTATGTATGTAATATGTGAAGCTTGGCGCTAAAATATCAAATCGTCAAAAATCGTGCTAGTATTCATTAACGTTTTAGTTTGCAAAGCTTGGAAATAAAACGCATAGCGAGATAAAAACATATTTTCACCATCATGAGAAATTATTATTAATAAATAATACAATCTTTATTACAAGAGGATAACATCATTGACAAAGATAATCTTCCTGAAATCCTCAGCATAAGTGAAAAGTACATATGGTATACAACATAAGGTACACTAAAAGGATATAATAATGTAAAAATAACTCCATCTTCATATTTTCAATAACACGAAATGCTTCTATACAATCATGCACACACCCAATATTTAAAAGCCAATCATAAAAAAGAAATTATAACAGAATACTGTAACAACTATTTGTATTATCTTTACTTCTAATGGTTTAATATTTCATATTTGTACACCCGAGTACATTAATGTTTCAATAGTTCTTCATGAAAATGGTCTTAAGCTTTAGCAAGTGTAAATGTAAAGATAAGAAGATGTACTTGTGATTGTCAATGAGACAACTTTAAACTAGGGACCAAATGACGTAGAAGTAAGCAACTATAGGTCACCTTATATACGGTCTTGCCTACAACAAAGAGCAAAACCCATACCGCCACTAGAAAGCTATAAAAGCCCCCGACAGGACAGATGTAAGACTATTCAAAGGAGAAAACTAACGGTCTTATTTAGGTACAAAACGAATAACAAATATAATATATAACAAAAAAACGACAACCAATGAATTACATGCTACTGATATGGGACAGGCACATACAAAATGTGACGGAGTTAAACTTGTTTTTGGGCGCCCAACCCTTCCCAACTTAGGACAGTGTTGTAACAGCACAACATAAGAACAAAGAATAAAAGAATAAAGTTATCTAATTATTTGGAACATTTACATATTTTAAAGTTTCTTATAAATAAGCAAGTGACAAGCCAAATCAGGCCGTTGGTTTTCTTTTTTAAATTGCTTCACATTTTGTCATGCCGGTGGCTTGTATTATAGCTTGCCACACGGTATGAGTTTTGTTCATTGTTGAAGGCCTTTGGTCTTTGGTGGATAGTTTTCTTAATAGCAATCATACCATATCTTCGTATTTTTACATTTTAAGATTGATTTTAATACCAGCAATATACTGAGCATGCCCTACCTCAACTATACCGTTTATAAGTCAACATCGATTGAATAATTATTGGACTGGACTTACACATTTAGAAAAAAGAGAATGTGTCACGGGACCAATAATTGGCCCCTTTGAATTCAAAATATAATGTACTATCACATATATCGAGTACAATTCTTCCGATGATCACAAGGTATATGTCTATAAAATATCAGTTTGTCAATGTATATTTATAAATTTTGTCTTTAATATTTGCCCTAGTCCTTTATACATTTTATATTTAAGAATCACTGCCAAAATAGCCTCATTTTAAGATCTTGCAACTGCCATTAATATTTATATATGAGAAACAGCTGAAGTCAAATAGCTTTTTTGTTACAAGATATCTTACATTTAGATGTTGTAAAAGTGTAAGACGTTTGTTCATAATTAATGTTGTCAAAAAGTAAGTCTAAATAGTCATTTCAATACAAATGCGTTGATTAATACAATCATGGTTATGACGCCATAATGACATCTCTACGGACATTTCTGCACTCAAGTGGTCAGATTATATCATTCTATTCAATTATTAGGATAACCCCAAGGGTTGACTGGTGTATAGGACAGAGATATATATGGTCATTGAGGATGGCTGTGAATCATGTAAAAGTATACAGACACGTCCGGTAAAGATGGGGACATTAAATCCTACGTCTCGTGAGACCATTTGTTACGAATGACGTAATTTGCAGAACTTACCTTGTAGATTAAATATCGATTTGTTTTCATCCTGAATATGCATGAAACATTTGCCAATCCATCAACATGATATTAAACGGATTTGATAATTTTACTTTTTTTTGCAATTCCTTGTGCCAATTTGCTACTAACATAATGCCTCCTTTGCAATTCAGCAACTGATCAATCAATCAATTTGAAATATCCAGTTGCAGGAGTCTGAGATAGTTTTTCAACCTTTAAAAACATTGAAATATATTTTTGGCTTTCCAAACTTTTCTTTCTAGCGTAAACGGAGAAGGTTCTTCCAGAAACTAGTGTCGTGCTGCTGCAATTGGAAATCGATATCTTGCATGACGTTATAATTCTTCACCGTTTAAAATTTTCAAATATTATATTGGGGGAGGGGGGGGGGAGGGGGGGTTGTGAAATCATAATTATATTAAAAAGTTTATCTGTCTAGATGGATGATATTGAATACAAAAAACGATGGATGATAGTGAATACAAAGAACAAACAATGATAAACATGACATGGACTTTTGGAGTATTTACGGATAAAATGATCATACTTACTATAGTAAGTTTTATAAAATGAATGAAAATTTATTTAATCAATATTTTTTTAATCTCTCACATTACTGGCGAACGAGGAAATGATACCAATTGATCACATTCTTGTTACATAGTGGTATATCATACATGTATGTTCTGTTGTTTTAATTTAGAAGTTAACTTCAAATTATACATTTGCCTGCTCTGAAAAGCAAGTCATTTGACCTCAGCATGCACCAGGTCACAACGAAATAATTTAACGAGACTATCTCATACACAAAAAGACTTGGCCTGGCAAACAAACATTCTATTTATTTTTGTTGGTGTGGTCATGTATATGATAACATGTTATTATTATATCATATATAGATATAAGAAGATGTGGTATGAGTGCCAATGAGACAACTCTCCATCCAAGTCAAAATTTATAAAAGTAAACCATTATAAGTCAAAGTACGGTCTTCAGCCTTGATAAAATAAAGAGCTTATAGCTACATAATTCTGATGCTTTGTCTCAATAATGATCACGTAAGGTTTTAAACTGGATAACTGATTATTTTTACATTTCATATCATTGATGTTTTTTCCTCTCAGCCTTTTTTTTTATTTTTGAAAAAGTTCTACAAGAAAAAAATCATTATGAATCTTACTGAAATAATTTTATGTATTGTTTTCAATAATTTGTGCTTCTGCAGTTTTATAGGTTGTTGGTGCATCCATCCAATTAAATATATCGGCTTATTTTGTGAAAATTTGTTTCTGAATTTCTTGGTGTTTACGGGCGATTTGTGTCAGATGATTTCAAAAACAGTAAGTCCACAAAACGTTAAAGCCAAAGTTAGCGAAGTTATAGATATACAACATAACGAATCAATACCGTAGAATACAAAATAACAACTTGAAATGTAGAAGAACTGTGGTTGTAGAACTAGTAACTTAAGATCAGATAGTATATTACAATAGGAATCGTGTGATTATGGAAAGTAAAAACTGAGATAATAATAATGACATGCAGGCGGTTTGATATTCCTCCCATGCAATGTAATTATATAAGAGTTTGCAACATGTTGTATGCATCTGTCTTCAATGAGGAATTTGTAGTGATGTACTCAGTTCCTTTATTTAATATGTTTATGGTTTTATGTCCATTCCTTTATTTAATATGTTTATAGTTTTATGTCCATTCCTTTATTCAATATGTGTATAGTTTTATGTCCATTCCTTTATTCAATATGTTTATAGTTTTATGTCCATTCCTTTATTCAATATGTTTATGGTTTTATGTCCATTCCTTTATTTAATATGTTTATGGTTTTAAGTCCATTGATTAATGCGACATGTCCCTTATTTAGATATTCAAATGGGAATGTTTTAATTGGTTGGTTTTTTAAGAAAAATATTTTGGTAGTGTGCGAACTGAGTAGCATAGCTCTTACACGGTTTCCGAGCTATCAGGGATCTTACTTTGGGTTTAACCCACCAGTTTCATCTTCAATTCTTCATTCTTATAATGTTCTTAGCCCAGTCTCGTAAATTCTTGTTAAATATATACCTTGAAACAAGTTTCTAACAATATGATTTGTAGCTGAAGTACAAAGTCTTACATTTGGTGCAAAAAAGTATGACAGTGAAATATAACGACTCTGTTCGCAAGTCGTCGTTATCTCGCAAAAGTCTGCAGTATAACGCAAACAGGAAGAAATAGAAAATAAAACATGTTTGTGGGGCTAGAACGATTTCGTACAATATCACAACTTCATGTATGTTTTTAATGTACTAACAGTGTTGTGGCTTATGTCTAAGCATTTAACCAAATCATAAATGTATAGATAGCTGAAAACTGCAATTTTGTACATTTTGGCAAACTAAAAAAGGACCTAAATAAAACCAAAATGTCTATATAAGAAGTAAATTTATATATGTATGTACGTATGTCTTTTAGATACTGCAAAAAATGATTATGATAATATATAAGTCTTTCAGGTAGTTGAATATATTCTTCTATACATTTTGTACAAAACAATTCAATTTTATTTGCTGCGCTGAAAACCATTTAGCTTTTATGGAAATTGTTGTAAAATATAAAAAGCATTATATGAAGTAAACTCTTCAGTTTTTAATTCCAGTGAGTTATAATACTTTTCTGATTTTGGCTCTTTTGAGTGAAATATGACGCGTAGATGCAGCAAATACTTGTTTTAAAGTCTATAATTATTCAAACCGACCGTGTATCGGACCCTCTAACTTCCACTCAGGCGAGCGCGAGATTGACTATCATTAAATGGTGAAATTATGGAATACTATGATCGTGTTACAGGCATGTACATACATGTAACTTGGTTTTTATTTTGCTTTCTTTTTTTTTTTTTTTGTTTAATAGCAGAAAGCCATTAATAGGTACGGACTTCTGCAAAAAGGTAATAAAATTTGGTTTTGTTGTTAATATTGGTGATTACAAAAAATAAAGACGAGGGAATGTGTAATAATATTACATTGATAGATATAGGCCTGCTTGTCATTAACACACTGCCCGTGAAAATGTTAAATAACCATGATGACTACTTTCCACAAGATGCATGCTGCTCTGTCTGATTTAACATAATATATTGATTGTGTCCAGCTATTCTTGACCAACTTATGGTATGTCTCCATCAAACATGCCAAACCCTTTGTCCAGCTGTTGATTAGACATAAGTGTTATCTTAATTATGCTGAAATAGCTTTTTTAATCTAACTTTTAATGAAATAACATCCACACCATGCCATTAAACAAACTTGGTCTTGTATATCATTATCATCTTTGTGCAGTAACTACATTTAAATAATTCACTGAATAACTTAATGAGGATTGAAAACTGTCCATGCATGCAATGGAATATTGAATCTGAATTTGAATCTGAATCTGCAACCAGTTACTGATCAATGTACTATGATCATCATAACACTCCTCACACTTTCTTCGTAATTTTTGATAGCGAGTTTTCAAAGTGCGATATCTTCTCATTTCAATATTAAAAAAGTGTAATACAAGCAATCAAACAAAAAACTTTTGGCCAATTAAGAACCTTATTTGTATACTAGGAGACAGATATGTTAAAAGTTTGCTTGTTTCTGAATCTTAGTTATCAATTTTATTAATTTGTATTATATTGTTATGTGATGATTTATCTAAATAAATATTGGTTAAATTTACCGTAAGGAATGTGGTGTCTGAAATATATGCCCCAATATTGTTTTTGTTTTTGTGCATTTGACTTTCAGATATTTTCATATCTTACATTTAAACCAACAAAGCGAAATCGCAAAAGTCAAACGCCGCGTAGCGAAAACGAGAAAACGCGTAACGAAAATCATTTTTGGCTTTCGCGATTTCGCTTAATAAAATATGAAGTGCGAAAAAGAGAAATGGCCATTCACTGCATCCGATCACTATACATTCCAAATGATATGGTGATGTTTGGTTCAAATCGCTTAGGCATACTTAAATTAGTGCGCGACACGTTACGCCGAAAAGACGGAGTGACAACGGTAAACTATAGACCGGTTATCAGATCTTGAAGGAATTAAACCATGTTAAATTATGCAAAATTCAAAAAACTCACCGGCAAGTACCAAGATGTCATAGAAAAATATTTAGTGTCTACTTCAAAAATAATACAGGATGGTCCTGGGTTTTAGGTTCCAAGCGCTGACGTTGTGTTTAATGTTTTTACTTTATAGTTTTTCCCTTTGTTTCTCTTTGCACTATTGTTTTCCTTTTGGTCTTGTGGCTCTGAACGAAGCTCGGTGTTTGTTTGTTAAGCTGTCGGGTGTTTGCCTTTGGGCGTTCCAGATGCGGTTGGGTCCGAGAGTGCAATTATGGTGTTGTTTTGATTTTGTTTACCCTTGTGTTTATATTTTATTTATAATTAGTTTGTGTTTCGCTGGGAAGATGTATATGAAATTATGTTTTGCTGTACTGTATGTGCTGTCAATTTCAAAGACTTTTTTGTTGGCATCTCTAACGGACTTGTTTGTGTGTTTGTTTGAGCTTTTATGTCATTTGTGTATGTATGTCTACACAGTTTTGGCTGCTGGATCCTAATTATTTGGAAAGTGTTTATGAAATGATGTTTTACAATACTATATACAAATATACTATGAACTTGAGTTTTTGAGTTGGTTGTATTTGTATGTCTGTGGTGTGCGTTTGCACAGTTTTGGCTGCTGGGTCCAGCTGTTGTCAAGTTGGACGTTTGATTTTGTAATTTTACAAGTAATTTACCTTGGAGTTCGGTATTTTTGTGAATATTTTTTTGGAGGTTTTCATATGACTGGTCAACTGGTTTAAGGTAGCAACTTCAACAAAGCCACTCCACTTAAAATAGTATGGGTAAAGTTATCCCGCATGTCCACTTGCCGTAAATGACCATAATCAAGTACTAAGTAGTTGATGTTCACAAGAAATTTATACATCTGACATCAAAATATCCATATGAGTTTTAATTGGTAAATGTTATAGATATATTGAGCTATAGTTGATGCAGACACGTTTTGCCATTTTCCATTTCGTAAATAAATTCGTTTGACCGTGTCGAATTTTATCGTAAATAATAGTTACCGCTTGTATTCTCTATAATTCAACTTTGTTACCAAAAAAAACTCAGAAAAATCAATTTTTTCTCTTAAGTTTTGCACGCAGAAGTGACGCTGTATATGAGTCATATCAATACATATTGTCGTATCTAAAGTAGTACAATGTAGTAAAATAGTTATTGATAATAATTCACACATGTGTACCCGGTTATTTATTTGATCAATGTCCTATGGAATAGTTTGTCACTAGTCATCAAGGCCTTGTAGTATTTTTTACACTCTTGTAGGACAAGGTTTTCACGTTTTGAAAGCATTAGGAAGATGGTTGAAAAAAAAATTCTCGGCTAAAATTGTTATAGAAAAAAAGTATTTGAATATGTGAATTTAATTTCAAACATTAGTTATAAATAAAAGTTACAAACAGTTAGCACCTTGTTATATGAACACTGGACACTTTTAATTTGCAAAACACTCATTTGCAAATCCGCCGCCGCCTTTACTTAGACCTACAATGTCGTGTATATAACCAAAATGTGCGGAATTACATGGGATTCAATAATTTCATTGCTTTTCTGCTGTTATTATTATATATATTTTGTAATTTGATTTAGAAAAACATGGGATTTTCAATATCCCATGGGATACGGCAAATCCCATGGGATTGACCATTATCCCATGGGATTTTGGTTAAATCCCATAGGATTTTTTTGGGTCCCATGGGATAATTGTAGTCCCATGGGATATTTGCTGTCCCATGGGACCAAAAAAATCCCATGGGACTATAATTATCCCATGGGATTTTTAATATCCCATGGGACAAAATAAAATCCTATGGAATTCAAATTATAAATATACAGTAATGTGTATGTTACAATGAATTCTGTTTGGTAGTAAAAAGGTTATAATATAAATATGAGTGTATTTTGGGTTTTTTCATTTTGTCACAAACATGTTTTTAATTTGTTTATATGACAATAAAGATTATTATTATTTTGGAAAGTATAATAATATTTAAAGTCAAAAAATAAAATCCTTTAACTGAAATAAAATGATGACATGTCTTAATAAAAGAAAAAAATATTGATAATGTATAGGCATAGAGATTTTACGAAAACAATATGTTTACTTTATACTTAGCGAAACATTATAAATAAAAAATTCATGGACTTTGTAATATTACTTTTCTCAATATCACAAACTCTATACAATTCGCTGATAAATATTATTATTCTTAATCGATATATATTATAACGTGACAAGTGTAGACCAGCAGTTATAATACAACGCTTTGAGCGTTCCTGGTGAAAGTAAATCCAGAAAAGCGTTTCGAACGCATGAATTTTATAACGTGTTGTTTTCATTTTTTAAGTATTTTTAAAATACATCACCTTTATATATCGACTCTTTAATTGCATCGAGTGAGATACGATATTTCTTCTTTCGAGACAATTAAATATAAAAAAGCTATAATGTTTGACCTTGATTTTTCTCCTTTCATTCCCTTCGTAGATTTCTTTTTTTTTCGACTGATGAGTGGTTTTAAGATTTAAATTGCAAAAAAAAAGACATATACATTGTTGGAAAATACAAAATTTATTTGTACTCGCTACGAAACAGTTAATCTATCTGGAGAATCTGGTTGCACCAAAAATGCGTCCTTTTGTGCCACGCCTGACTCATTCGCGCAAATAATACGTTTGCGTCACTAGTGTGAAGCTGTCCGTCGATAACAGCCGGCGTTAATATCCACGAGGCCAGCCTTCAATAAAAACTAACAGTTACTTTATCAATGACCTATTATCATTCAAAACTATGGAGATCAATTAGTCTTAACATAATTAGGTTATTGCCATTCAAGGGAAGGCATTGACATTAAAATGGCCCATAGCACTAATGCCCTCGGGAGGGGGGATACCCCGGTATATCACAAAGTCAAAATTAACTAATGCCGGCTGACCAAACTAAGAGATTTTTCATATGGGCCATGATACCAGAGGTAGAGGTAGGCATTGCCTTTAAAATGGCCCATAACACTTATGCCCTAGACCTGTACGATTCTGTCATGTCAGCATAAGGTGGTGGGGGTAACCCCGATATATCACAAAGTCAAAATTAACTATTGACGGCTGTCGAAACTAAGAGATTCTCCATGTGAACCATGCTACCAGAGGTATAGGTAGACATTTCCTTTAAAATGGCCCATAGCACTTATGCCCTAGACTCGTACGATTTTGTCATCATAGGGTTGGGGATACCACCCTATGCTGTAAAATCCCCTAACCCTATGCTGACAAACTCGTACGGGTCTAGAGCATAAGTGCTGTGAGCCATTTTAGAGGCCATGCCTACCTCTACCCCTAGTATAATGGCCCACGTGGAGAATCTCTTAGTTTGGCCAGCCGGCAAAGTAATGTTGGACTATGTGACATACTGGGTTCCACCCACCCACCCACCCCACCCTATGCTATCAAACTCGTACGGGTCTTTGGCATTTTAGAGGCCATGTCTACCTCCAAATGCCAATGGCCCGGTAATGTTGAGTTTAAAGACTCTGACTGATCTCCGTAGTTTTGAAAAATGATATGTCAGGGAAATAGTGACTCATAGTTTTTATTTTTCTGTTTTTTTTTTTCATTAACTATAAATCTTCTTGTTTGTCTGATCTGTTTGAAATGGAAGATATACGAACGATTTACGAGGGTGTGGATGGGTTTACAGAATAGAGAATAATTGGAAAAATATAAAGAATATAGAAAAATGGACCAAAAAAATAAAGATTAGAGAATAATGACGTGCTAAAATATAAAGAATAGAGAAAAATGGGCAAAAAGTATAAAGAATAGAGAAAAATTGCCGAAAAAATAAAAGAATACAGAAATGAAGGACCTCCCATCCAGACCCTCATTTACGACATGTAGTACTATTGAGATGGGACTATAGATTATAGAATGCCTATATGACAATTAATTTCTAGTATCTAGTTTGCGCAAAACAATTAATATACGATTGCGCCAATTCTTAGATAAAGTTTTTTTTAATTTCACACTAAACAATTGAATGCTGTTTTTGGAAAAGGAAAAAATAACAATAATTAAAATCAAATCAAACAAAGACAGCACTTGAACGTACCATCAGCAAATACATCTCGTGCATTCAAACAGAGAAGTAAGAATTAAGCTACAAAATCAACCATTATAATCATACACTTTCAATAACATTAAATAAAACAAGTCGTCATCTGTATTCGTTAACACTACAGCTTCTTATATTTTTCGGAAATTCTTTTGACTTTTTCGTCTGATCTATATTTAGTTTTCTGTAAATTATTTTTCGAACACATTTCCAATCAGTGCTTTCGAGCTTTCATCAATATTGAACAACTCTAACAAAGGATCTTGTATGGTCTATCGATATCTTTTTCTAATGTAGATATGACAGAGATGCAATAAAAACATGAATGCATTACTTATCTGTATATTTTCTTGCAGTATATCATAAGGAGATGACGTACCACTCCTATCGTATTGCACAATTGAAGTGATCATATTTATGTAGTCAAATCTGCATAAAAAAATATAGCGTTTAAAACGATTATATTCATTTACAAATATTACCAGAAAAAGAAAACCAACTGCATCTAAGCATTTACTTAAAACACGTTTATCGAAAACCTGACTGAAGTAGAAATAAGCCTTGCTATACAAGTATGAGGAATTATATAAGGATCACGTAGTATTCGAACACAATATATCACTGCGTTAGGGGATACTTTCGGTTCGGAAAATTACAGAATATGTACTTGAATCACTTTATTAATGTTTAGGCGGTAACTATGACTACGATGTCACAGATAGGTCAGATGTTTTTTTTTTTGTACCATAGCAAACGTTATAGTCATTAACACAGCCGAAATAGTAGTTGTGTGTCAAATAGAACGCATACCATTGAAACAGATGTAAACTTATTGGTTAATTAGTGCGGTAAAAAGTAGGACCGAATTAGTGAGTAGAGAAAATCTTTTGAAACACATTTGGTCTAGAAGCAGGACAAAACACGACATTTTTATTTTACCCTGTTGGTTCCTCGTGTAATCACATATAAATTAGTTTATCTTAGGCTCTGTTTTCTCTTTCGTTTATTTTTGTTTGTGAAACATGCTTTTGATTCAAAGAAAGCCAATGTAATAATGATCGCCACCTAAATGCAGATATTTTAGTTAACTTGTTTGCGGATTGTGATGAGTATACCAAACGCTGTCTCCAATTAAACATCTCTTCATATGCTAATTTATTTATATATTTTTTTTGGCAATGTGTTATTTACCCAAGAGGTGTTAGCATCACTGTTATATATCATTATATACAATTTACATTCTTTCTAGTAATAAAATGTATTCATGTTAGACGTAACAGTTTTTATAAAAAAAAATGTAAATCGTTATGTAAGAAATCAACTGGTACCAGATGCTCCCACATATTAACTATGAGAAACGGCTGGCAGTGGTTATAGTTGCCAAAACAATTCTTTATAACTTCTATAATGTATTTTCAAATAGGGCTTATCAACCATAAATATGATCGTATAAATGAACATATCAAAACGATCTTAAGAAAAACAGAAATTCTTTAAATTACATCAACAGAAGATTTACCTTAAACGACAAAATTAAATTTACTTCTCTTTCTATCATTTTCTGATTTGGGTTCGGATGTTTTTATTAATCTTTGAAATAACTGCCTGCAAAAGGGCCCTGGAAGATTAACACTGTTTGGTTGTGTTATCGTCTGTTTATTGTCATCACTAAGTCGCAGCTTGTTCTGCGTCTGTCGAGAAGGATGTGCAGTGACCCGTGCTGCCAATTCCAGTTTTATCATTAGAGTAATCGTTGAATGTGAATAAAGTTAGATGTTGGGTAAACGTCATTAAGACAGTAACAAAACAACATCATTAAACCAAGAAAAAACTTTTGAGAATAAATGGTTTTTAACCATGGAAAAGTGTACAAACCAAACGCAAACTAGAGCATCTATTGTACGTGAAAATGTGTTGTGGACGGTGGTTAGAATATCGTTTTTTTTTCTTTTGGTCATCGGTGTAATGGTTTTGATTATCATCTTTGTATGATCTAATTTTTTCATCAGAACTGTCAACTATAATTACCCTTGAAGAGTCTTCGTTACATTTTTATACTGAAATTGAGTTGAGTTTTAAAATTGTGCTCTTTATATACTACAATTAACTTTCCTTATTGTATAGTATGGTAATATAAAGTTAAGACTGAAATAAGGTATATGTATTCATGTAAATATAAAAATAAGGAGATGAGGTATCATGATTGCCAATGAGACAACTATCCATCAAAGTTCAAATAAAGTGGATGTAAGCAATTATAGGCAACCGTACGGCCTATGAGGAAAAACCGATACCGTATAGTCGGCTATAAAAGGCCCCGACATGAAAAAATATGAAACAATTCAATTGAGAAAACTAACGTCCTAATTTATTACAACACAATTTACGAAAAACAAATACGACAGACATGAACCAACGACAAACACTGAACAACAGGCTCCCGACTTGGGACTGGCACATAAAGAATGAAGCGGGGTTAAACTTGTTTGTGAGCGCTCAACCCTCCCCTAACCTGGGACAATGGTGTAACGGCACAACAAAAGAACAAACTATAAAAATCATTTGAAAAAGTTTGCTTGTAAAGGTAACTGAAAAATACATTATCTGTTCAAAACTATCTGCCAATTCATCAGGCTCTTTCATAATGTTAACATGCATGTTGAACGACTTAACATTAACCACTAGACATTACTCAATCACAAGTTAGTCTTATCTTACATGAAAAATATTTATATTACATGACATAATGTTTGAATGTGAGAGATCATGGTTATCTTGGGCAACAAGTGAATATGGAAAGAAAAAGATATGATGCATAATACATGGCACAAAATCAACAACATTTGATTGATATTTCTAATTCAAAATGGTAAGTTCAATAAAGAAAAAAAAAACAATACACATATTCTTTAAAAAATGTCACTTATCGCAAAGAGGATTTAAACCGCAGATTTTTTTTTATTCCGTGAATTAGAAAATCTAAAAGCTTCAACAAAAACCTCCTTTACCATGGACTGCCATCATAAGTTGTTTGACAGTATCTGTGTCATAGATGACCACGGATGTGACATCACCAAATGACGTAGTTTCTACTTCACATGAGCAACACGACGAGTGCCTAATGTGGCGAAGGATATGCTTACCTTTTAGGAACACCTGATATTATCTCCGGTTTTTGGTAAGGTTCGTGTTGCTCAGTCTATAATTTTTTATGTAGTGTGTTGTA
The DNA here is from genome assembly GCF_021869535.1 of Mytilus californianus. NCBI lineage: Eukaryota > Metazoa > Mollusca > Bivalvia > Mytilida > Mytilidae > Mytilus > Mytilus californianus. Next base: position 93,629,198 of record NW_026262668.1, read on the forward strand.
GACTTGGTTGTTTTTTCGCGTTTTGATTTCTTGTCATGATTTTAGCCTGTCTCACTTCGACTGATGAGTTTTGATTCCCCTTGTTACTTATGGGGGTTTTTAACGACCTTGACTGGCTATAAAGCCCTCACACGGTCGGTTCCCCTTGTTGGTATCTTTCGTCTCTTTTTATAATTTTCACAACATATTAGTCTGCAAGATAGGCCCATAATGTAGTAGTATTAATATTTTTTAAAGATTTTTTAACATCTTGTCGAAAAATATGGTTTGCTTAAACAATACAAATAATTTGATATGAGTGAAATACATTTTCAGTTATTAAAGCTGTTGCTCAAATTCAAAGTTGCAAAAACTATGTGTTAACTCGTCATTTTGGTCAATACAACAATATCATATAATAATGACGTCATATTGATATAAAAAATGACTAAAGTGATAAAAGTATGACTTTTTCATTTTTATCAATAAAATTCCTATTATTTTGGAAGGACTGAGTATGTTACTATATTTGGCCTTTTTACAGGGTCTTAATAATGGATGTTTTACTGTATAACAAGTTACTACATATTTATATATGAGGTGGACACTATCGACCAAAGACCAAAAGGAAAAGGATCATCACGGTAAATAACTATAGATGAAGAATTAGCAAAACCCGTACCATCTATACATGTATTAATAAAGATACCGGAGTTATGGAATGTGTTGCAGTTCAAAAAGAGAAAGACAACAGCCCGATTTAAAGTAATTACATAAACGTTAAAACAATTATGACCGAAAGCAGACAACGAGAATCGAACTTATAAGCATCCCTGCTTAGGATAGGCCCTTACAGAATGTGGCGGGATTAAACATGGGACAGTGCTGTAACAGTACAACAATTTATATCAAACTGTAAAAAAAAAAAAAACACTAAAAACAAAAGAAAAGCATTTGACAAGTTGACAAAATAAATATAATAGATTTAGTAGTGCCAATCATACACCAAAAAAGACATGTTAATTGTTTATATAATGATAATAAATGTGACGTTGTTCATTATATATATAGTCATCTTTAGTGTTCTAGTGATAACCGTACGCACGATCAGTTTTTGAAAGTTAAGGAATCATGTCAATGTTCTCTATTTCTCCTTGACAGTCTCGTAAATATTAATGCTGCTAGCTTGATAAGTATATTCTACATCGGTGAAATGACTAATTGCCATTCTCAGCATCTTACACCACTTAAGAGACCTCCCTTTAATTGAAACATCTTTTTGATTATGTTGATCGGTCCCATATGATAAAATTTGTGTATTGGCAGCTATAGGAAATTCTGATTACTAACCGACGTCATCATGTTCAAATGATTGCAGTAGTAATGATACGCTGCAATACCCAACGTTAAACAATGTTTATGACCTTGGTGCACGTGTTTTTGAACATTGATTAGTAAGACACATGGACTTGTTAATACAGGTATTCTTATCTTCTGTTTTCTCTGTGGTATCTCCACAGGAAAAATGTGTTCGTTTCTTAAAAAAATATATATTGTAAAAGAGAGGCGACAGATACCAGAGGGACTTCAAACTCATAAGTCGAAAATAAACTGACAACGACATGGCAAAAAAAACAACAAAAAAGACCAAAAGACAAACCACAGCATACAAAACACAACATAGAAAACTAAAGACTAAGCAACACGAACCCCACCCAAAACAAGGTTAATGCATAATAGTGTATTCTGGTTTTAAAACTTTCGATATTACCCTTTTGGTACTATTCAAGTTTCATTTATACTAAATGCAGTGCAACGTTACATAAGAGCTAGCTTCGGTAGCATATTACCTATTATGAAAAATATCCGAACCGAAATCGACGTTAAAATAAAACGAAAAATCAAAATGACACAAACACAATAAAAATCCAGAAAGGATATAAGAGTGCAGCAAGGCCATTTAACAACAAAAGTTTGTATCAATGTCTTAAAATTATTTTGATAAAGATATACATATATTTTATTCATAAAATCAACGATATTGATGCAAGCTTATTAATTTACGTCTTTTTTCTGTATGCGGCTTTTATTTGCAAATAATGTAAAATTTTCCAAACTTTACGTAATCAATCTTGTTTTTACAAAAAAAAATAGATTTAGTCAATTACTTAATTTAGACATACTAGCATGGGATTAAAAATAGTACCGAAACAGAGGGCAGAAATATTGACATCTTAACTAAATTAAACTAATTTTGAATGACATGAATATTAGCACATTTAATCAATTAAAGTTTTGATTAAGAAAAATGTGAGTTCCGAAATAACAAGTATCTTTTGCGTACTGATAGTAGTAGATAGTTTGCTAAATTACACAAAAATGGCATGACTGCAGAAAATGAAACACTTTTATTTCATTTCCTTTGATATTAACATATTGAAAGCTGTTTTTTTTTTCATAAAATGTTTGTTATACAAAAAAGCCAATTTACTCATTTAATGGACCAGGGTCGGCCTTAACTGAAATGACTATAATCTACAATAAAATATGATTGAGAACATTTTTTTTTCAAAAGGTATCATTTTATCACTTGAAATACAATGGTTTTTTTTTAGATATATCTAACAAGTTGTAAATAATTTGATACTGTATACTATGTAAAATTAGTATTTTCAAAACGTCGCTTTTCTGTTTTATGTTATCTTAGATAATTGAACACATATGCAGTTCATCTCTGTTTTCACAGCACCTCGATGTATTCGTAAACATTTGCAATTTATTAAAGAAACAATAGATAATAACATCTCTAAACTCTCATAATGATAATGCCTGTTAAAATATAACATGGTTTCCGTTGTTTGCCAATATATTAATTTGCGTTGATTTAACCAAGTTTAACAAAATAACGACTTAATAAAATTCACCGGATCGGGTGAGAATAATCATTGACGATGTGCTTGAGTGTTGACAAGCGTGTTCGTAAATCCCTTAGATTAAACAGTTGATCTGAAATTAATATCATCGTTTTCCCTCAAGAACGCAGTCGTACCAGGTAATAAAACTCTTTACTGTAAGAAAAAAGGAAATATATGAACTACCGAAAGAAATACGTCTTTCATGTTTGACTTTATATGAAGTTTTCCTGGATAGTAATTTCATTACATACCAGGCATCCACAAAATAAATGTTTATTTTTAAATGTTTGAATATTGTTTATTTAAATGTTTAAACTAAAAGTTTATTTTACCGTTAACCTTTGTGAATACAATGGTATACAGAAAACAATAATAACAAAGTAACCCTCTGTCACAGCGATGGTGTTTTCATAGAAACATTTAAACATGTACCGATTGTATCTAAAATGATTAATAGCAAAGTAATAATTTCACGAAATAATGCTGCCTTTTCACATTTAAGTAGAATAACTTGCTTTCATGTTTAAGAACTGTTAATTAAGAGGTATTTCTTACAGAATCGTCTGCCACTGTATGATATACTCAAAGCAAATGCATCGTGTACTTTTTCGTTTCCAGCTCCTTCAGTATTTTATTTGAACAAATCACCATCAATATATAGTGTGTCTCTTACCAAGATTACTTTCCTTTTTTCCTTTCAGGCCTGTTTTACCACCGGGTATTACATTTTTCGTTTTTGTTCTATTTCTTTTGGAAATTGTTCTTGAACTCCGAAATTTGTCCCCTTTAATTTGAATCAGATTTTAGTACAATTTCTTGTCCTTTATTGATACAAATTTTGCTAAAACCGGACGATTACCCCTGCGACCTCTTTTCCGGAATCGATGAACTGAAATATTCAAATCTTTTGTCAATATTTAATTTTTGTTTGATGAAATAATTAAAAATGCGTTTTACACCACTCGCCTTGCACGGGAAAGTCTGCAAAGTAAAAAAAAACAATGTGTAATTATACAAAATGTATTCAAATGCAAGACTATTATCACAAGTTATTGATAATTGGGCGTTTTTGCCATCGCCGGGCAGTGGGTCAGCTGACGGCGCGGAATACCGAGGTTGTTTTCCTCAATCAAAGTCCTTAATTCAAATTGGTTGAAGTGCTGGACGCACTTCCATTAGCACCAACACTGACCTTTATGAACTTGTAGTCTGCGTCGATGAGGGCCAGTAGTATGATTGAGAAAAATCGTTTGTAGTTGTGTAGTTGTAGTACAGTGTACCAGAGTCCTTTGGGCACTTTATCCTCGCGTGCTTGACATCCAGTGCTCAACATGCATGAGGATTGGAAGTCATTGGCAAATCTGTACGTGTGTGACGACGGCTGGCATCACCTCTTCCGAGTACTCATGTAATACAGCTTCCAGCACGTCCGGAAGAACAAGCAAATTGTGCTTGTAGCCACTTGGAATGAATATGAATACATGAACTCTGCATAAGAAGCGCCAGTTGCAAGATTGCGAATGGTGACAGCCAATTTTTGTCCGGCTCTAAGGCTTCTCTGAAATATAAAAAAAGTCGAAACATTTACAAATGTCATTCCTGCAATGATATCATAGTTTTACCTCGGTTTCATTCGGATGAAATTATCAATGCATAAACATGTCAACTTACCTAAAATTAGTGTTCTGTTTTTTTTTTCTGTGTGAGATGCGGTTTAAAAGCTCCCCAAACATATCAGCATTCACTCTGAGGAAGTTTTTATAACCATTAGGGTCGGTCCTCTCTGTTGAGCTCCTGCAACAGTCTCTCATACTGCTCTTACAGTGCACGTGGTCGCCGTGTCAGCCACTGCCTCACCAAGATTTCTCGGCGCCGATGTTTTCTATGCCTTCTCGTTCGTTTTCTACGTTCCCCTGCAAGTTCTGTAACAGCTATGAACCTGTCTCTCAGAAGCTCTAACCACCTTGCCCACAAATGCAACTGCTCTATTCGCATGTAAATATTTTAAATGTATGATTTTATTCAGAGCTTCTGTGATCTACTGAATGATAACCAAAATAAATGAAGAATGCGTCCACTGCCTCACCCGTAGACAGCATCGTTCATAACATTTGGTTGAGGGAAACTTGAGTTAGAGAACGGAAACAAAAATTCAGCATTTTTTTTCCATTTGTAAAGGGCATAACTCTAGAACTGTCAAAGTGACGCCACCCAAATTCGAACTTGATCTGAGTTTTGTGGTAATAATTATTGTATATAAGTTTCATAACATTTGGTTGAGGGAAAATTAAGTAAGAGAACGGAAACGAAAATTCAGCATTTGTCCATTTGTAAAGGGACATAACTCTCGAACGGTAAAAGTGACGCCACCCAAATTCAAAGCTGATCTGTGAATTGTGGTAATAAGCATTGTGTATGAGTTTCATAACATTAGGTTGAAGCAAACTAAATTTAGAGAACGGAAACAAATTTCGGGACGTACCGTACGGACGGACGTACAGACGGACAAGGGTAACACTTAATGCCCCCTCCGTTACCCCCCTCCATAGCAGTTTTGGTGTCAAAACAGTATTCAGACATTATTATTCCACAAATAAAAAAGTCTTTAAAGGTCAGATTAATCAACAAGTATATTAGTATATCGGTATTAAGGTACCGTTTCTAAGGCACCATTTTTAAAACAATCTTCAAATAGTAAACGCAAGTTCCTTAAAATACATCTGTTTGCATTTTAATAATTATTACTTAGAACGAACCAAGGGTATCTAAATGTATAAGCATTATTTCTTCCTCTTAATTCTTATGTCATGCTAAAAACTAAGTATGTACAAAACTTATGTTCATCTGGTATATCAGATATCTAGTAGTTTGGAGACTAAACAAATTATTTCCCGGGCAAAGGAGTAATACGACATTAAAAAGTATGTGTTTTACTTAGTTTTATTGTCCAAAATTTTATCTCAATTCCATTTATTACCAGTCAACGAGCGACAAATCTTTACGTTTTTGTTTGTGTTTGGTTCTTCTAAACGTACACGAGGATGATCAACGACTGTTTTATCAGATAGAAATTCATCTTTTTTTTTAAAGCTCTGGAAATTGCATAGATATTTATAACACAAGGGGGATTAAAAAAGAATATAAGTCGAATAAAACCAGACAACCCAATGAACAAAAAAATGACGAAAATACAAAAAGTTCTCATAACACTACATAGAATACTTAAAAATTGAGGAACACGAGCCCTAACACAAAAAAAAAACCACCATGTTACTCCCTGTACAATACTTTGATGATTCATATTTAGTGATTATGTCCGAGGAATTTTAAAAGATAGGTGAATGACCCAAATTGATAAACAATCGGTTAATATAAATCCTCTAACTCGAAATTTTATTGTTTGTGAAAGGGCGAATTATAAAAAAAAAAAACACGAATGTCAGACGATAGGAAAACAAGAATGTACCCAATAAAACAATCCCAACATTTAAAACTAAAAAAAGACCAAATGCAACGGTAAAAATTAAGAAAAGAGCAACATGAACCCCTTTAACACAAACCTAGGGTTGAACTAGTTCCTGTTCTACTAGTGACACCCGTCGTGTTACTCGCTCCAAGTAAACATTCGACGATAAGTCGTGATCAGTGATGTCATAATCGAGGAAAAGGGGACTAAATTGGGATACGAGAAGCAAGTGGAACATATTCATGGTTATCTGTGGCACAGATGTTCAAATAAATACGTCTATAAAACAATCATAGGTGACTTAAACTTTACCATTTGGAATCCTATTTTGGTATACAAATGGTATACGTTTAAGCAGCAACCCTCTATAAAGGATATCATGACAGGAAATTCAAGAATTCAAGACCCAGTAATATCATATTAACTAGGAGATACATACGCCTAAAATCCAACATTGGAAAATTTAAATCCTCTCTTTTAAGTTCTTAGTCGACACTCAATGTCAAATGATAGATGCATGTCAAGTATGAAAAAGACTTAACTGTATCGGTAGTATCCATTATTTCAAGTTCAATGCGATAGATAAGATCCCCATGGTCACCAAACGTTGAATCGCTCATAAGTGAATGGACATCATCTGTATAGCGGAACGTGAAACCAAAGGTAAATGCAGGCTTCTTTTCATTTTTCTTTAGAAGCTCCTGTAGAAGTCTGTCTATTAAGAAACATGAAATTGTCTGGAAGAAAAGATACACAAAAGGTTCCCGTAGGAATGCATATTGTCTATTGAAAAAAACACATCGTCTTAACGCAGCAAGTATGTTCTCAATAAAAAACAAGCATCTTGATGATCTTTAAAAGTAAGGAGATCTGATAGGGTTACCAATGAGACAACTATCATCCAGAGACCAAAGGGACGATAATGCAAACAGCTATAGGTCACCGAACGGACCTCAACAATGAACAAACCCTATACGGTTTAGCAAGCTATAAAAGGCCCCGACAGGGCGAAAATTAAAACAATTCAACCAAGAAGCCAGCTGCCTAATTTACGCTAAAACGATAAATGCAATACAAATATGGCAGACAGCAATCAATCAAAAACAAGGAATTTCAGATTCCTGACTTGGTACAGGCACATAAAGAATTTGGCAGAGTTAAACATGTTTTGAGCGCTCATCCTCGTAATTACTAGGATAGCGGATTAACAGCACAATATAAGAACAAACTGTTAAATAATCCCTGGTTTTTTGTGGGGTTCGTGTTGCTCAGTCTTTAGTTTTCTATGTTGGGTTTTGTGTACTGTTGTTTGTCTTTTCTTCGTTTTTCACCTTTTGCCATTGCATTGTCAGTTTGTTTTCGACTTATGAGTTTGAATGTCCCTTTGCTATCTTTTGTCTCTCTTTTGGAAAGGCCTTGATAAATAAGGGCGACACAAGGTATACATGAAAATCCCATTTAAAAAAGAAACCAAAATAAAGAAGATACTGATTAAAGAGTACTCGAAATAGCTGAAAGCTAGTTCAAAAGCCAATTTCAGCTAATAAATAAACAGCATTTTCCCAGTCTAAAATATCCATTAGTACACATTCACCAGATTTAGTGTAAGATGCCAAAAATAGTCTGAGAAAAGCAAAACCTTGTGCAATGCTAAAATATCAGAAACGATGGGATGTAGTATCATTAGTGTGCAAAACTGTTAAGCAACACATGGTCAGTTATGTTTTAATTTATTAAAAACAAAACAAATGTAAGTACCGATGAACATATTATTTAAAGTGTTAAATTGATAATCTTTCAGAATAAGTTGATGTAAAGGATCAACACGTTTACATGGATCGTATCTAAATTTGTGGGCTCTATCAACAACATCACAATAAAATGGGGATGTGATGTCCGGATGCAATGAAATTTCTACAGGTACAAAATCAGTCAGTTTCGAAGAACTTTTTTTATGAATCAGAGTATGATTTGTTCTGCTAAAACAAGATATTTGTATCTGCGTGAGCCATTCTTTTTTTTGTTATTAAACAGGGTTAAACTAAGTCTTTTAATCTGTTCCTTAGCTTAGAATGAGAAACAATTGTGTTAAAGGAAGGGAAATTGAATGATTCATACTATTGCATGTAAGGAGAGGGGCATATATATTGCATGTATTTTATAACAGATCTTTGGAATATTTCAATATACACATTTGATTCACACCGCCCCTGTATAAGTAGTTTCACGGTGACTCTGAAGTCCGATTTTGTTTGCTGATATAATAGATATTAATAAGTTGGAAAGAGGTTTAGAGGGGCATTTGATAAATCAAACAATATAACATTGTTTATAATGACGTTCATGTAATTTTGGGTATCAAGTAGGGTGAAAGAAGATTCAGTTTTTCATCTTTGGTTGAAATTTCAAAGGAACATGAACAGATCTGTAATTGTTCAGGATTACCTCTTTAGTAAGAGTCGTTGGTTTAGATGTTAAGTTTCCCAGTAAATTGGCAACACCCTTTTCTTTTACCAATTAGTTAATATTTCACAAACAAAACCGGTATTGTTTGATCCATTTTCTAAAGGGATATAACATATTTGTCATTGAGGTAAGAGCTGCGACATGTGATGTGCATCCTTAAAGATGCACGAGTGTTCACATATCCATTAATGTTTTTTTTTATTCTGATTTGATTCAACGACCTCACCCACTTAATCAAACACCACTGTAAACATGATCATGAAATTGTTTACTTACTTAGTCCTTGAAATGTCTCTTGTCAAGGTCAAGTTGCATAAACTCATCTTTGTTTTCTGTTGTCTTCTCTATTACTCCTTATGTGTAATATCTATCCTTCATCTTTGATACTATATGGTTCGACGCCATGTTTTTTTTACCATCTTCTCTTTCATCTAAAGTTTGGATGACAAGCTTAGTGCAATTTTGATCGTATCTCCTTTTGGAATCTGTATAGCCGATAGAATTTCGTTTGGGTATTCTCAAACATATTGTTTACTCTGCGCCATACAGTAATACTGATAGTACACTAGTGGAGCAAGATCTGCTTACTCTTCCTGAACACATGAGATCACTCCCAATTTTTAGTGGGGTTTGTGTTATTAAGTCTTAAAGTTTTTTTAATGTAGTGTTTTTGTGAACTTGTTTGTCTTTTAGTCGTTCTTCTTTTTTTGTTTTTTGCCATGGCATTGTCATCTCTCGACTTTTGAATTTTGAATGTCCCCTTGGTATCTCCGCCTCTTGTTAATGATTTTTAGTAATGAAAACAATAAATTTATTTGACGACTATGGACATGATATTATATGGCTAGTCATAGTGGAAGTAACCATTAAATTTTTCAATTATGTTTGTATGCAACGATGAAACAAACAGTTCTGAAGTAAGTATTCGATACTTCGCACACATTAGTTGAATAAATGTATAAATTTAAGTCATGCAACCCATTCATATTGAACCGTTCTTAATACCCTACAGAAAAATGCCCTTCCAAAATATTATTTTATAGGCTTGCCGACATAAAAATACAGTATAAAACAGTATGTTTTTATCTTTAAATATAAAAAGGTGCATGAAGGTATATATTTTTACCTTTGGTCTCCCAGTGAATAGTTGACTCATTGGCAATCAAACCACATCTCATTAATTTTTGTTAGTCTTCCATGGTTAGAAAATTTTGGAATTTTTTAAAGATATATCTATTAACTTTTTAGCTTGGCACAATTTTCACTGATTTTCTTATTATGTAATGTATACATGCATGACTTTTATAAGTGGTTAACGTATGTTTTGAGGTAGTAAAGCATTTAACATATAAAGTCAGAAAAAGATGAATCAGATTCTGGGTTGGTGAAATTTCCTCTTTAAAGTATTGTTTTGCCTTCTGTTGTGCAGGATCTGTTTATCCTTCCGTAGCATCTGAGATCAACATCGGATTTTTGTGGGATTCGTGTTGCTCAGTCTTAAGTTTTCTATTTTGTGTTTTGTATACTGTTGTTTGTCTTTTGGTCATTTTTCGTGTTTTTCCAAGGCGTTGTCAGTTTGTTTTCGACTAATGAGTTTGAATGTTTATTTGGCATCTTTCACCTGTCTTTTACCTTATTAACATACGCCATAATTTGCTCCTTATACAGCATTGAAATCATTACCAAAATTAGAATGCAAACATTTGTATGAATTTAAGACTATAAGATATGCAAGGTCGGTACAACGAATCCAATTTCTTTTCTTTGCTCTAAGTTTTTTTAACGGGAAATATTTTTTTCTATGTATACTGAAGTGTAACTCTCATAAGGCCTTTACAGTTTAAACTATTGATGAATATTTATATACCTAATGCGTTCTGATTTGATTACTGGTTTATTTACACACGTGTATAGCAATGCAAAGTGATCATTTATGTCAGAACATCTGAGGACATCGTCACATATATTCCATTAGTCCAGCTTCAATGATATCCATCACTGCGTCTGGTTTTGTTGGGTCATCATTGGTCAAAAAGAAAACCCAAACGTTAATAAATTCTTTGATTGGAATAGAGTGGTCAGCAGTTTTATAAAGTTTGAAAGATTGTCGGAGAAGTTCCTCATTATCATGACCTAATGCCTTGAAGCCTTTCACATAATTATCTACTGATATTGAATTAGTTTTGTCCGTATCTAGAATTTCTAAAACTTCTTCCTGGCATTTTTTAATTTTGTCAATGAAAGCTTTTTTATCTAATGTGTATTCATATTCAAAATCTTTGATTAATTCTTCCTCTGTTAGAATTTCCCTGCCTTTCAATATATAAACAGTCCACCATTTTTCAATATTGTCACAGGCTAATTTTGCATCCTCTCCTGAAAGACCTTCTACGATTGGGAAGTTTTTGATCATTTGTTCCACATCTGCATGCGTTATGAAACTGTCTTGGTTGACGTCTAGAATTGTGAACCAAATAGACCATTTGTATTTTAAAAATTCCATGGTTCAATCCTATAATGAATAAATAATTCCCATCAACAAATTTATGACGTATCTCAACTATACGAAAGAAGTAGTGTGTAAACTTTAAGAACAGGTTTTTGAAAAGATCACAATCGTGACTAGTAAGCATAATTTAAAAATTTGAAGAAACCGATGCCTTCCAATTACACGGCCGTCATTCAGTATATTGGGACAAATGATCGTAAATAAATGGGTTACGGGAGTCAAGTATTGACTTCGAGTAATGAGTGGTTGGTTATGGATGAAGTCACATGGTCTGTATTCCTTCCAATCTATTGAATTATGGGGAACAAATATTGATAATAAAAATGTAGTTAAAATTGTTCAACATTATAATCAGCATCTGAGAGAAATGACAGTTTAAACATTCACTGTTTTTACTTAACTTTAAAAGGCCGTTTACTCTCCCAACACTCCAATATGAATAAAAGGAGACTACCGAGCACCTGCCATTAAAACATTTTATCAAAGCAACAACATTAACATATTATTGAAGACATCCACTGATGAGTCTCAAAATTTGGAACAGGCACATTGTGACATTGGCACATGAAAAAAACATTTTATTTTAGGTACTTTTCTATTATTAAAATGCACTATGTCGGGAAGTGTTTAGTAATCACTATGTCGGGAAATGTTTAGTAATCACTATGTCGGGAAATGTTTAGTAACCACTATGTGGGGAAGTGTTTAGTAATCACTATTTCGGGAGGTTTTTAGTAATCACTCTGTCGGGAAGTGTTTAGTAATCACTCTGTCGGGAAGTGTTTAGTTATCACTATGTCGGGAATTTAGTAATCACTATGTCTGAAAGTGTTTAGTTATCACTTTGTCTGGAAGTGTTTAGTAATCACTATGTCGGGAAGTGTTTAGTTATCACTATGTCGGGAAGTGTTTAGTAATCAATATGTCGGGAAGTGTTTAGTAATCATGAAAGTAAGGATAATATCAACAACCTATATGTTCATGATACATTAAAATAATTCAGGTAGTATAAACTACAGGAATATCTGTGAAAGTACCAATCAATTAACAAAAAAATAATAATTTTAGTGTTTTTAAAGGGGTGCAAACTTAAGACGGTATCTTTTGCTTGATGGATGTTAACACCTCTTGTCGGTAATGAACAACAGAATTTTAACGATTGAATAACATAATGAAGCACATATTTCAAACGATATACAAATCACACAAATAACCAGTCTTAGATTTGGAATAAATCATTTGTTGTCATCTTAAATAATATTCAACTTAATCAATCAAATTTAAATATCAAAAGTTCATACAAAAAAAAACCAAAAAGTAAATTGAAAATAACTTTTTTTTGTATGTCCGTCTATCAGCCTTCTCTCAAAAGTGGTGACTCATGTTTGAATTTTAAGATTCATAAAATACCATAAAATATATAAAAATTGCTTACCTCCTGGAAAAAAAAGAAAACAATGAAACGTTTGCCAACATAAACTTGGTAATACAATATGAGTTGTTCTAAATAAAATAAAAACGCAGTTGCTTTGATAAAAAAAAATAGGTAAGTGCTTAAAAGTAGGATACGTCAGTCAACCTTTATCGTAATGGTTGGAGAAAAATATCTGATGTGTGTTCGCCTGAGTTATTGTATTTTGTGGAATCAGCACGTACCGGAAGCGGGGAATCTCATTTGGCTTTAGTAAGCCAAATGCCTTACAAATCTAGAAAATTTAAAGTTCACCACGTAATTTCTTATGGTAATTCATTCGATCGCATAATAATGCTTTCAACTAAGTGTAATACTATGTTAAACTAATGATCAAGGATCACCCTTTTAGAGCAACCGAGAGTCATGATTCTAAAGAATTCAAAGATCTGTTCTGGTATAATCATTTCCAGTCCATCTCTCTTTGCAACAATATAAAACATTACACTGCTCCAGGTTTTACATAAATACTCGTTATTCTTTACTTCAAGACATAGCGTAAGGGCAATGGAGATACACATATCTTGTTTTAGGAAGGAATCAAACTTTGTAGTTAAACCTCTCCGATTTTAACAAATGGTTGATAAATCATTGTATCAACTGAAATCAAAAGTCAACAATTGTTTTATTATATGAATTCTTATATGACTCTTTATACTTCTCCAATTTTCTAGTATTTGCTCAAGATACTTTTAAAACTGCTCCCTGTTTTTATACTTAATATATCATCTTCTTTTGCAGTTGCTAATTATTATAAGTTGAAATATTCAATAAAGTTTACTAAAAAAAAATACAGCAAAAACAAGAAGAAGAGAAAAATACACCGAAAACCAGAAGAAAAAGAAAAAAAAACGGGAATTAACTTGACGTCATAAACCTACGTCTTTGACGTTGCCTTGGAATATCTATATTTAGGTACACGGACGCTGTTCCAAATCTTATATTAACCTCTCGAGATTTTTGCCGTGGTGAATATAATGTTTTATGAAAGAGGATTTCCTATGCTTTTAGCCAATGAGAAAACAGAAACTTTATAGTCATATAATAAAATGACTTATCGACCTTTCATCAATTAGTTGTATACTCATAACACTACGTATCCAGTGTATATAAAGTGCGAATCCAGATGGTTCATTTTCACTGTCATGTGCGAGTATTACTATTGTAGAATAAAGGATGATAGGGAAAAAACTGTGTTTGTTTACGTTTTGAAAATACAAAATAATCGATTTGAATGTATTTTTTAACACAATTTCATTAGAATATGACTTTACAATGTACAATTATATGATAAAAAGTCCAAAAATATATTATTAAAGCAACACAATCTAGAATAAAGTTATTGAAAGCAATTCATTTTGACATTTGGTGTGATGCGTTATCACTGTAAGTGCGATCATTTCTGATGTTAATTTTTTTTAAGATGGGATGGATTTTCATTGTGGTTTAATGTGATAATTGGACACGCAAAACCTGATAATATTCATTTGATGAATTACATATTGATGATATTTATAATTTGAAAATTCAAACTTATCGTACATGCTTGACCAACGTACAGCTGATTGCGGACGTTGTGCGTTTTTAAACGACAAAGAACAAGCTGAATGAAGACGATATATGAAATATTCTGAGTTGTGTACACAGTTTGTATACAAAAATATATTATACACGTTGTATGCATGGTAAGTCATCAATATCAATTAAAGAATTCGAATTTTAACTCGAACTGTACTTACTGAATGATAAACGCACGTATGTTTAAAAACCTTGGTCACAAAAATTCGCTTAAAAACGCTTCAAAAATATGTAAACATTAAATAACTTTGAATAACAACTGATATATGTGTAGGTTAGTGAGCGTATCTTCTTCCCGAATATACCCCACATACCTAGTTCATTGTAATTATTATGATTTTCTAAAAAAAAAAGTCATCAGTTTATGAAATTGTTTATACTGTACCGTTCGTTGCGCGTTTTCGTAACAGTACTGTACCCTCCGTTGCTAAAAATATCGAGAAGAAAATATGTTGTCTTCTTTGAAATACCCATCTTGTATTTTTTGTAACGACTTAACTATTTGACATTTCTAGCATATCATATTGAAAATTAAAGCACCTGCATTTTGTTTATGTTTAATGTTGGACGAAGTGGAGCCCATTCATCAGGAGAACCTGATTGCAATCCAGTTTCTGAGAGATTTCGCAAAAATAGCTCTAAAAATCTAATATTTTGATCTTGAGGTAAAGGTCACACAAAGATCATGATGATATGCGACACATCGTCCTGAGTTTGTGATTAGTGTGTCAGGGATTCGAAAATATTCGGGAGCAGAAAATCCATGAGTGCAACGTATTTTTACGGCAAACTGTCCTTAAAAAGTTGTAGTACTTGATTTAACAAGCTTTGAAAAGTTGCCAAGCAGTAATATTATGTTATAAACATATATTTTTATCATATTGATGGGCTTTGAGTTGTCAAAATGCACAACAAACAGTACAAGGATTTGCAATGAACGGTACTAAACAAAAAAACTATAAAGACAACGGAACATAAAGAAATTCGGAGTTTGGTCTTTAAACATGTATAAATGAAATATAACAAAGGGTTTCTCATTCGTTGTGACTATTTTAAATAGACGTGTGTATAAATTACTTGTAAACATCGCTATGCACATTCATGACTCTACAATCTGTCGATACCTGTATCTTGGCATTGCACAAGGTCATGTTTTTCTCTGACAGTTAATGACGTCTTAACATTAACTCCATTAGATGTTGGATGTGTACTGAATGATAATTTAGTCTTAAATGCATGATTTTTTTTATTAGTTGTTATTGGCTTTGAACTAGCTGTCAGTAACTGCGAGTACTCTCAGATCTGTACTTAGTGTCTTTTTGTTGTGGGGATGTATAAGTACCCTTCCACGTCCACGCTATGTTTTTGTTAGATAGCCTTTTTCAACTGGGGTTTATAGTTTGTTCTTATGTTGTACTGTTACATTTGCCATTTCGGGGCCTTTTATAGCTGACTAAGCGGTGTGGACTTTGCTCATTGTTGAAGGCCGGAGGGTGACCTATCGTTGTTAATTTCTGTGTCATTTTGGTCCCTTGTGGAGAGTTGTCTCGTTGGCAATCATACCACATCTTCTTATTTTTATACATAGAACCATAAAAACTTGTAATAATAAACTGTTCTCAATATGTCATTGTAATTTCAAAATTGCGTATTCTTTTTATGTCCAAGATAAACGCACTGATGAAGTTGCATCGATAGTGATGTATAGCTCCTTAGATTTAAGCATAAACTGAAGTGAAAACGAAACCAATGTAGGTCGTTGTTTGAACGCTCTTCATCATCCAAAATGCATTCATTAATGACGTTTAATTAGTATATGATGTATAGTACACTAGATATAGACCGAAACCCAAAACTTAAGCATAGTTTTCGATCGCCATTAATGTGCATTACTGTGCAATGGAATGAATAAATTTTAACCTTCATGTATATCCTGATGAATTATTAAAAAAATATAATTGTATATTTTTAGTAATAAATACTCTTATTTTTAAGAAATTCACTTGTAGTTCGTCAGACTTTCACTCACAAAGTAAGCATTATCAAATCCTTCTGGCTGTATCTAGTTTGTCAGTGAGTCGGCTATACTAACACTCTATTTGATAAAAATGATAAAGATTCCTACTGTGAAAATGCACCGCATATCCAATAGAAATGAATCGCCTCTACAATGAAAATGAGAGTATTGTATCATTATTCGACAGTTAACATGAATCGCATAACGAAAGCAGCATAGTGGAATTTAACTCAATATCAATATCAGGAAACTGAATAACAAAACCTGTTGAAAGTTATACAACATTAATGATTATGTTAAAGGTTTATTTTTCTGAAAATAAAACTTTACTGCTGCTTTTAAATTTCATGCACGCTATGTTCGTGAGATATTCTTAATATTTACTTATTTGTGTAACGATTTCACACCTTGATCGGAGTATGTGCTATATAAACCCGTCTGCACCTCTTACCTATATCACAAGTTCATTAAAACAATCCATTTGATATATTATTTATCGTTTTATTCCAAAATCATAATTTTTTCGTCTGTCTATTTATCATTCTACCTTAGAAATGTATGGCATATACAGTGAAAATGGTATTTCAGGACATGCGCTTTATATACACTGGTATCACAGTGGCATAACATATATATCATGCTGCACTACAAAACAAGAAAATAAATAACTTGTCAAATATAGACTTGATCATAGTATTTTTATTTGTTTATATTTTTTATTTATTTAATTCCATCTCAGTTGTGATACTCGTGTATTTGTCCTTTCTGTAACATGTAATTGGTACACTGTTCTTAACTACGATTTCCCAATGCCAGAAAAACTTTTAAAATGAAAGAGCACTTTGACGACAAATCGTAAACGATGAATAGATGCATTATTGTTTTGATCAGTTATGGGATGGACTGTAAACTAATCATGGTCGGAAAATAACGATGCAAATGCAAAATTTATTGTAAGGGTGCTGAAATTTGTTCTTCAGTCACAAATCAAATAAAAATGTATAAAACTTCACAAGAGTAATGCTCAATGTATTGCACGAAGTTTTACTTAAAAATTCAAAACTTACAACATGGCAGGTTTAAAACTCAATCAACTAGACTTTTTGCTATTACTGGATATTGAAACTGTTAACTTGTATCAATTATAGGTCTCTTAATGAAAGGTTTGTACATCACATTAAATGTTAGGTGATAATCGTGAATAATCTTTTTTTTAAGTATAATATGCCATACTAGCTTTGTTTGAGACGAGGACTTTGTTTATCATTAATTACATTTTCACTTATGAAGGGTCAAGGTTTCGTAAATGAAGTGCAGCAAGTATAGCTATATGCCGCCATTAAACGTGCAATTTTCCAGCAGACTGGGATAAATACTGAGTACTTTGTTTTATCATACAATAAATAAACGGCAGTAATGGTTGTCTATAAATATTTTCTACTTAATGTGCAAGTTTTGGTCATACAAAAACGGTATATTTAGATAACTTGAAACACTGTCAGAAAAGTGTTTTGTCGGGAAAATACATCAGTTAGATACTTTAGAAAGAAAGAATAAAAAGGTTCTTTCACATGTGAACAAAACATACTAGTATGACTAAAAGACAAATAGACCAACAACCAACTTCAAAACAAAGACATTTATCAATATTACATGTAAATTAACATCTTTGAACACGAATATTGCAAAATAGAAGGAAATATGCAATAAAGACACACAATTTTTTACAGGAATTTGTAACTTGTTGAATTGATACCTATGATGTTTTACCCGCTCGGGGATCAAACCATAAACACTCCAATATTTTATCGTCCGGAAATGTGCATATACTATTTTTGTTAGAGGGTAAGCAGCATACAAGCAATTGATTAATAGGTTTATTCCACACGTAGATGTCATATATATTTATAATAATTGTTTTGTATGTCAATAAAATTATATTTGATCATTTTAACCATTTAGAATCAACAGAATGTTCGTTTTAATTGCTAATTATAAAAATTGATATATCTAAAGGTTTAAACAATGTTTGATTGTAACAGATCGTTCACTGGCTTGCTTCTACAGAAATCCAGATTCAAACAATTCCAATACAGGTCCAGGATTGGAGGAATCAGCACTGGAATAAAAAGCTACCCAATCATCTTCATATTGGTTGATAGGAATGGCACCATTGATGGGATTGTAAAGTTTAAAAGACCTTTGAAGTAAAGTCTCATCTTCATGACCCCATACTTTAAAAGCTTTGACGTAGTTGTCTAATGTAATCGACTTTGTTTTGTCTGCATCGACTAAGTTTCCCAGACGCTTCATCTAGATGCTCTTCAACTGAAAAATCCCTGGCCCCGTATTCACAAAACAATCATAACGTTACGACTGTCGTAAGGTAAGTTTTACGATATCGTAAATTGCAACTTGTATTCACAAAAGAAACTTACAATGCGATGTGTTGTAAATATTGTAATAAACTTACGACTGCTCGATGCCTGTCGTAACTGCCAATCGTGATCGTAAAAATGGAGGCAGCGCTAATATAAGAAAAAACGAACGATTCATTAGACGAACAAGAGTATTTTTAATAGTTCTTATCCCTATGAAAGCCCGATGATTTCCTATTTATAGATGCAGACTTCAAAGGCATAAAGTTGTAATTATGAGTATGTCTCTATGATGGTGGAAGTACATCTTAAACAGAGAACAACTTGATATATGCTAATATCGGTTTGAAACATTCTTAAACATCCAAGTAGATGTAATTGGGAGCTGGATATTCCCAAAAGAGAAGTACCCCGAAATAATATTGTTTTCCGTCTTGAATGATTCGCGTAAATAAACAAAATACAGACAGATATCGGAAACATACAATGGCAAGCACCATGTTTTGGTAAGAGAAACCCAAAAAATAATTCGGACCAAAAACAATATAGAGGGTGGAAAATGGCATTATATGTTAAAGATTCTGAGAGTTACAAATGGGGTCTATGTACAGTGTGCAGATATTTATGCATTCTCAAATTTAACCCAAACATTCTTTCAAAATTCTATCAAGCTGTTAAGGAGCAGTTGCTGATACAAATGATGGACAGAATGACAAATAAAAAAAAAAAAACAAACAGACGAACCAACAAACGAACGAACAGACTCCCGTGTGGTTTGGCTAGCCACAAAACCAGGTTCAACCCACCATTTTTGTCGAGCCTGCGACTTTTGTCGCAGAAAGCTCGACATAGGGATAGTGATCCGGCGGCTACGGCGGCGGCGGCGTTAGTTAACTTCTTAAAAGCTTTATATTTTAGAGGGTGGAAGACCTGGATGCTTCATACTTTGTATATGGCTGCCTCATGTTACGAAGTTTCCGTCAGTCACATGTCCAATGTCCTTGACCTCATTTTCATGGATCAGTGACTACTTGAAAAAAAAGTTCAGATTTTTTGTAATGTTAAATTCTCTCTTATTATAAGTTATAGGATAACTATATTTGGTATGTGCGTACCTTGCAAGGTCCTCATTTCATGGAAAGTGAACAAGGTTAAGTTTTCGTGGTCAAGTCCATATCTCAGATACTATAAGCAATAGGTCTAGTATATTCGGTGTATGGAAGGACTGTAAGGTGTACATGTCCAACTGGCAGGTGTCATCTGACCTTGATCTCATTTTCATGGATCAGTGGTTATAGTTGAGTTTTTGTGTTTTGGTCTGTTTTTCTTATACTGTATGCAATAGGTCTACAATATTTGGTGTATTGAATGATTGTAAGGTGTACATGTCTAGCTGGCAGGTGTCATCTGACCTTGACCTCATTTTCATGGTTCAGTGGTTATAGTTAAGTTTTTATGTTTTGGTCTGTTTTTCTTATACTGTATGCAAGAGGTCTACAATATTTGGTGTATGGAAGGATTGTAAGGTGTACATGTCTAGCTGGCAGGTGTCATCTGACCTTGACCTCATTTTCATGGTTCAGTGGTCAAAGTTAAGTTTTTGAGATTTGATCTTTTTTTCTAATACTATATGCAATAGTTCAACTACATTTGGTGTATGGAAATATTTTATGATCTATATGTCAGTCACGCAGGTTTTATTTGACCTTGACCTCATTTTCAAGGTTCATTGCTCAGTGTTAAGTTTTTGTGTTTTGGTCTGTTTTTCTTAAACTATAAGCAATAGGTCAACCATATTTGCTGTATGGAAGAATTGTTAGCTGTACATGCCTGCCTAGCATGGTTCATCTGACCTTGACCTCATTTTCATGGTGCATTGGTCAATGTTTAGTTAACTTGGTTAATGTTAAGTTTATGTGACAGTTGTAATAAAGCTTTATATTTAGGACTATCAACATAATATCAATGATTAGTAAAGAAGGCGAGACATTTCAGCGTGTGCACTCTTGTTTCTTAAAATGTCCTGTACCAAGTCAGGAAAATGGCCATTGTTATATTATAGTTCGTTGCTGTGTGTGTTGCATTTTAGTGTTGTGTTTCTGTTGTGTCGTTGTTCTCCTCTTATATTTGATGTATTTCCCTCAGTTTTAGTTCGTAACCCGGATTTGTTTTTTTTTTCTCAATCGATTTATGAATTTCGAATAGCGTATACTACTGTTGCCTTTATTTAACAACGGGGGAATAGTTATCTGACTACTTCGTTTTGTCGTATAAATGAGCCCATACAGTTGTAAAACTGGAAAAATTAACTGTTAACACATAAGGGAAATAAAAGAAAAATAATAAGTTATCATGAAAAAAACTTTTAGTGCACGAATGTAAATAAATAAGAGTTCTAGTAACAGGATAAAATCAGATTGTTTATTTCTTTTTAATCTTGTTCAAATACGTTAACCATTGAATCTTAAGATGGGTATAACTGAATTCTTTTTTGTTCCTCATATGGTAAATTAATTCAGAGTTAAGAATGTCATTGGTAAGGCAAAATAATAATTAAAAAGTAACTACTACGACCAATTTATGAATATTTACTAATTAATCCTAGATAAAGGTACAAGTGTCACGGGCTGTCCCAAGTCAGGAGCCTGTAATTTAGCAGATTTCGTTTGTTATGTATAAACTCATCATAGATAGCATGATTTAAATTTTGAATGCCAGATGCTGTTCTCGTATTCAAAAGACTCATCAGTGACACCGGAATTAACACAAAATCAAAAAATCAAATAGAGTACGATGTATGAATAGCATCGAAGACCCAATATCCCGAAAGGTTTGGCCAAATACAGCTAGGGTAATCTATATTCCTAGGGTAGAAAATCAGTAGTATTTCGAAATATTTAAAAGTTTTGTAAACTTCTTATTTATTATACTTCATTAATTTTTTTTTACATAAATCAGGTAGTTAGTTTTCTTGTTTAAATTGTTTTACATTTGTCATTTCGGGGCCTTTCGTAGCTTGCTTGCTTATGCGAAATGGGGTTTTCTCATGTTGATGACCACACGGTGACATATAGTTGCTAACTTCTATTGTTTATCTGTTTGTCTTTTTTTTCTTCTTTTTTTTGCCATGGCGTTGTCAGTTTATTTTCGATTTATGAGTTTAAGCGTCCCTCTGGTATCTTTCGCTCCTTTTTTTCTACCGGTCATTCAACACAGAGCCTTGGCTCACACCGAACAGTAAGCTATAAAGGGCCCCAAAAAAAAATTACTAGTGTAAAACCATTCAAACGGGAAAACCAACGGTCTAATCTATATAAAAAACACTTCTGTGTATGAACCACATCAACAAACGACAACTACTGAACATCAGGTTCCTGTTTTGTAAACATTTAACTCCTTATTTATGATAATTCATGTGTCAAAACCCAAATATTATATTTGTATTTCGTTTTATTTACTTTACTTGTGCATATATACTTATATTTCCTATTCAATTTATATATTTTTATCTATTTTTATTTACTTTATTTATTTTTTTTAGGTTATCACATCTAATATTTTGTTGATGACCGCACGATGACTCATAGTTGCTAACTTCTACCGGTCATTTGTTCTCTGGTGGAGAGTTGTCTCATTTCCAATCATACCACATCTTCTTATATTGATATAGACAACACGCTATTGAAAATTATAATGCTTGAGATTGGACTTACAAATTTAGGGTTTGGGCGTTTCTGGTGGAGGTAAATCGACAGAAAAGCTTTAATCTTCAAACATTTACAATAAACGGCATTTTCAATTCTCAAAATTAATTAAAGTAGAGAAAGC
Source organism: Mytilus californianus (assembly GCF_021869535.1). NCBI lineage: Eukaryota > Metazoa > Mollusca > Bivalvia > Mytilida > Mytilidae > Mytilus > Mytilus californianus. Next base: position 93,651,805 of record NW_026262668.1, read on the forward strand.
ATACAGATTTTCCTCTTGTTAAATTTTAATTCTTATTTGATTTACGTAATTTGCATGATTACAAATTTCCTGTTTTTCAAGCCAGCGACAAATATCACATTAATGGTACATGTACGTGTAATATATTAAATTGTTACAAACAGAAAAATATTTGAAATAATTCAGTAGTTTGGCATAAATGTTTCTTATTTATTATATTTATAAGACAAAGTGTGATGAACATTGTACTAAATTATAAATGGATTTCAAATCGGGCACTTGCTGAACAAAATCCTCCTCTGTTACGTAAAATGATTGTTCTGTAGATTTACGACATTAGCAACTGCGAGAAACTTACAACAGTACCACGACAACGTTGGAGAATACAAATTACGACATGTCTTGTGCATGTCGTATATTTACGATAAATAATTACGATACAACATGTTGTATCGTATCTTTAGTGAATACGGGGCCTGGCTGTTTGACATACGTCTTCCTTTGTTATTAAACCGTCGTTGTATACATCTAAAAGAGTAAACCAATACGACCATTTGGTCTTTAGAAAATCCATTTCCTGCAAAAAATAGATGTTCTCATATAAAACTTTTGTCGGAAAATACATGTAAAGACGTGGAAGAGGAGATCCATTGGACATTTCTGTATGTCTTTTTTGGTTTAATCAGCTAGAGGCTCTGAGGAGCCGGAATTGCCCACATGGTAAAAATGAACAATATCAAAGTCATTACCAACCGTCGCAGTCGTCTTTCAGGAACTAAGTAATAGTGTGGCCAGGTTATATTTAGTTCCACCATGAGAATTTATTTTTAGAAAATGAGCAATTCATCTAAGGATAATAACCCATCCACTGACGATTTTCATCATTTACTTGAATGTCTTAAAGATTTTGTCTTGCTGATCATTTTGCGATTACAGATTATTTCTGTTTATTGTAGTTCCCAAGAAAATAGTCAAAAACGCAAAAATGAACAAAAAGGGCATATATGGAGTCGATTGACACTTTTTGATGCAGTTAACTCAACTTATTTGTAGATCTTATCTTACTGTCCAATTTTGGAGGAAACAATTTCTCTCAATCTATTCTAGTTTTCAAGTTTATAGCCAAAAATGACAAACAAAAATGGGTAAAAATCGCCACTTAATAGAAATATGTCATCGATTGACGATTTCTGCTATCTAAGCTAATTAATAGATCTTGCCTTGCTGGTTAGTCTACATTTAATAGATTTTTTCTCAATCATCGATTACAGTTCCGCCAAGAACGCAAAAATAGGGGAAGTCGTCATTGGAGAGCTATAACATGTTTAAGTAGTAAACAATTTTTTTGCAGATCTTATATAGCTGATAGTTTTTGCTATTTACGGTTGATCTCGATCTATTGTATATTTGATTTTCAAAATACAATGTTATAGGCAAAAATGGGTAAAAATCGTCATAATGGACAATAACTTTCATAACGAGTTAACTTATGATATCTATCATTTGATATATCTGTAAATCTAGTAATGCTGGTCATTTTTACCTTTATATCTTTCTCTCTCTATCTATCTATTATAGTTTTCAAGATAATAGCCCAAAAATGTAAAAAATTCTTAAAACGGACAATTCAGGTGAAATAACTCCAAAATAGGTTATATTCTATTCAATGAATTTAAAGGTGGATAGGTCTTCTTGACCTGACAATTTTGTTTACCTATCAGTTTTTATCGAAACGAAAACTGCATTTGTGCCCCCAATGTCCAGTTAAGCAAGGGCAGTCATGTTTAATGATGAATAAAAATCTATCATATAATATATAACTTTAACATATCAAGATTCCATAAAAACTTTGGTATAAATCTGTTCGGTGGTTTCGGAGGACAATGGACGACATCAAGGACGGACGCCAAACGATGATGACAATAGCTCACCTGGAACTTATCGCTGTCTGTGTCGTTTATTTAACGCTGGATGAGAATTTGCGAAACCTTATAGGTTTGTAAATGCATAGACCGGTCTTAACTGGGGAAAATTAACAATATAAACTAGAAGCCTACTCCAAAGTATCTTTTAAAAATGACGGACCAAATGCAAGGGCTATTTTCCCACAGTTGACAATGCTAGGAATATCAATCGCGATGAACGAAACAGGGCGTTGCTCTGGTAACGTGTACTTTAACCCTTTTAGCTGAAGTAAATTGTACAGACAATTCACTGAACAAATTAAACCTAGACTTCTGAATTACTCTTGTTATATCATTAAACTTGACGTGTCAGTTTTTGTGATATTAATACTCTGAATAATATTAGCCGTTAAATTCTAACAAGAATAGTTTAGCGATAGCGTTTGGTTAAGTGTTCCAAGTGCGCCATTTATTCGTATTTTATGATGATATCAAATGATTTAAAAATCATTCAGTATGCCTTCGGAATATATATATAAATATTAAGGTATCGTCAAACCTGTCAAATAACGGCTTGAAACCAGTTTAAGTATATCTCAACACTGAATTGTGATACTTGTCCTTCGCTCGCTTGAAATAGTTGGTTCGTTGGAACAAAGGAATTGTAGAGTTGAATGTTTTATGATCAAAACCTTGTTTTAAAAGATTGAAACACACGGAATATGATAATGCAAACATGTCTATCTTACCTTCAGATGTAGTTTAGACTTTTGTATAAAAAAAACCTGCTGAAATGTAGTAGAAATTCAAAAATAGTGTCCTACATAAAATGTTGATATGTATAATCTTTCAATTATATATATATCTATGTAGTCAGAAAATATTCATTCTGCCGTTCGTTCGTTGACAGTTGAATTAAGTATAGGAGGGAACAGCTGGAAATGTCATTGTTGACATATTTGTCTGAACACCAATACAAAGAAAAACGATATGAACTATAATTGCACAAAATTGCGCCAAAGTGGCAGACATAATCTGAGATCTCGAATAATAGCCCAAGTGCAGTTTGCGATCTTTTTCGAATATTATTGAAATTATAGTATATTATTTTTTGTGTTAGGTTGTTTTGTTATTGACACTTTATTGCTGTCGGTTGATTACGTGTTATCTATAGACTTAAAATGAAAAAGGTGTTTTGGTTTGGAGACAAGGATTCTTCATCGTTAGACATTTATTATGATTATATTTCCGTAATCAGAACAGCACCTGAATGCATCCTTCGCCTGCATGTGCCAAGTCAAGAACCTCGTCAGTAATTATTGTGTCTCATGAATGTTTTTCGCCATTCGGAGAATTAGGTGTAAATGGTAGATCTTTGGTTGTTTCTTTTTAAATATTTACAACTTTTATAGACTTGGGATGATTTAAAGATTTGAGTATTGAATAGACACCTGTATATTGTAGAAGAATGTATGTTACCGGCTAGATGTCGTTTTTTTTTTTATTTTTACGTTGGATTCGGTTGCTATCTCATTGACGTCCACATTTCCTTCTATCCATACCGACCTCTAACTATACATCAAGTCAATTCATTTCATATTCTAACCTTTTTTTCAAGTGCTGGTAAATCATCCCAAGTCTATAAAAGTTGTAAATGAAGAATGAAAATAAATATTTTTAGATTAGTGCTTCAATGATGAAACGGGTATAAAATGTATTGAAATATCGTATGGCAATACAAGTATATCGGGAAACATTTGTGTACTTTTACAAAAAAAAATCTTCACTGAGAATTCAATCGCGGCATTTGAGCCCTAAAGAAATTTTCCAGTTCTCTTAAATTAAGCGTGTATTGTGAATATTAATATTTCGCGTAATCAAGTATAACAGTTACCTTTTCTATGATTATTTATTAGGAATGCGATTATTATATGAGATATTCTGATTGAAAGATGTATGAAAAAAACGTTTAACAAATTTCTCGAAGATTTGTGTGTAGAAGCCATTGGAATGCAGTTGGAAAGCAGGTCACGGTTTGACCCCAAGTCTATCAGCAACAATAGAGTCACGTGACCGTGAAAATTCAGTAAAACTACGGATGAGACAAACCTCACTTTTACTCACTAAAATACCACTGTCATAGTAAAAACTTATTGATCAAAATAATCTTGAATATACATAGTTTTAACTCGTCAAAACTGACACATCAACTCAAAGTCCTTTATTCTTTATTTTATCTTCAAACTTGAAGTTTGTGTGAAAATTGTCAAGGTTCCTGATCGAAAAATCTAAATATTTTCAAGGAAACTAAAAATGATGGGCTGAATTTAAATTTAATAAAGCATCTCATTAAGACAAACACTCGATATGAATATCTAGGCAATACAGTTTTGGATACGCAAACGTCAAGTTATGTTCAACACGAAGCGGTGGTTTTTTTGCCGATTTGTGCAAGTGGTTATCTCCCCTTGATATCACCAGTCAAAAATAAAAACCCACCAAAATGAATAAAAAGGAGTTTATTTTACAAAAATCAAGAAGAAAATAAAAGAAAGTTGATTAACAACTATGTTATTATAATATTAAGAAGAGATACTTCTCTACTTTTCAGAGAAGGATTATAGGTAAAAATTAAAAGACAAAAAATTGGTAAAAATTAGATCTAGAAACCTAGCTGAATAGATATAAATTAGCCCTGGCTGATGAAATTTACTTTCAGTTTGTAATTTTTATAATGGGATATAGGATCACTCCTAATGTAACTACTTCTAACAATGTTTAATTCAATAAAACATACTGTATACAATTTAAATAATCTTTCTGAAAAAAATAGTACTGACCATTTATATTTTATATTTTAATAAAGTGGGACCAAGAGTCACAATTTAGTTTCTTCAAAGTAAAAAAGCCTTTTAACTCAAGCCTATGTTTCTAAGTTGAACAGTACAGTACTTCCTAGAAAATATCATACAGAAAAAGGATAAGTTTACCAAAAAAATGACAAAAATTCTGTAAAAAAATAATGCTTAAAATTATAAGTGAAAGTGACATAATTTTGAATTTTAAAATCATTATTATGTAAAATTCAACTATTAGATTAGCTAGCACAGTAGCCCTTGTCCAATTTCTCAGTGTATTTTATAGTCCAAATAATTATGACGTCTTGGAAGGCTATTTTAAACTTTTGCATTTTATAGATTATGAAAGTAACCATTTTGAAAAAAAATTGGGGCTTCTTCTCTTCAGGTTGCTGTATCTGCTGCTTTACATATTTATAAACAAAGTATTGTATATTTTACCTGAATAATTGGATATTAATCTCAGAAATGAAAGTTGGTATGACAAATCTTGTGCATTTTACTTTAATAATGATCAATGATGATTAAATTTGACAAGATTTTGCCATTTGAATAAATTCAATTTTGTAAGCACACATCTCTATGAATTAATTTCTTGTTTGACTTGAAAAGCTAGTGTTTGCTCTTATTAATGTAGCTTACTTAGTAAAGAGATAATTGATAAGCAAGGTTTTTAACTTATAAAATATAAATATAATTAACTGACCTTCATTTCCTTTTTTCATATGTTTTTTCCTCCAGAAATTGTCTTTGCAATGCATTTTCTATTGCTATTTTTGTGCTTTTGTTTATCGAGGGTAGGAAAGGGTTATTTTCGTGCAACGTGATCGCCGTTTTTTATTTCACGTTCAACGTGTTTTTACTTTTTTATTTGGCGTTCAGTCGTGCAAGACAGGTGCCTCGTTCAACGTGTTCTGCATATTTAATTTTACGTGCATCGTGATTTTCAAATGCTTATTTTGCGTGCTCGGTATTTTTCAAATAAAATTCAAACATTTGGCAGGGATCGTCAAGAAATACTTTTTTAAAAGCCGTAAACCATTTATATCATAAATGTGTATACTAAATCGGGAATAACAAGTAAAACAGAGAGTTTATATATACAAGAAGACAGTGACTCAGTCACACAGTATAAAAGAAATTTTCTTAGACCTATAGTTTCAAACGCCATAAAGAAGAACTTTGTTTGTTGTTTCACTTGTCCAATGTGTAAACTTTCACTATGCGTTGTGTAAATAAAGTGGAAAAAGACGTCTATACAAATGAACGATTTAATGATGAAATGACAATGACGTTTACACATAGATACCATGACGTCACATATAGACAGCGCTAACGCGTATAAGTACATGTATAATTCCAGGGGTACTATGATAGTCTCTACTTATCCTCAAAATTATGCATAAAATATTTATGGATTACAGCTCTACATGTAAAAAAAAAAAGATTTCTCTTCACCTGTACAGAGAGTTGCAATCAACATCTATTCGGTGTAATTAAACAGATATATCATGTTATGGAGGGGTATTTGCGAAAAATACAAGTCTAGGGACCAAATTTCCCTTGACTGGTATTTTTCACAAATACCCCTCCATAACATGATATATCAGTTCAAAACTCTACAGGTGAAGGGAATTTTTTTATTTTACTAGTAAGCTGTAATCCATAAACATGTCTAAGCATAATTTTGAATATATATAGAGACTATCATAGTACCGCGGGAATTATACATGTGCCTATACGCGTTAGCGCTGTCTTTATGTATCGTCATGGTATCTATGTGTACACGTCATTGTCATTCCATCATTTATTTAATCGTTCATTTGTATAGACGTCGTTTTCTACTTTATATACACAACGCATTCTTCGATATACGATCACGAAAGTGGTTCCGAATAATTTTGGCGGATTACCTCTATCAATCAATTTCGCTTAATCGTGTTGCCTTAAGAATCGGGATAAGGTGAGAAAGGTTCCGAATAATTTTGGCGGGAAGAGGCTCGCGAGGGTAAAAAAGGAATATCCAAAAATGGTAAATACCGGCCATGCCACAGAGGGGAATTTGAGGCAAATTCACCGGCAGAGGTGAAAAACAGGCAAATTCGTCATACACTGGCTACCAACCAATCAAATTCCGGCATTCTTATATAAGGTGTAATTATTCTCCGAATAAAATGCAAGACTTCTTTAATTAAGGATGTATTTTGACTATAAGAGTTAAATTTTCGTTTCCATTTAGAAAAGTAACGAGATCTAAAGACGGGAAAAAAAGAAATGAATTCTCATCTGTGCATAAAGCAGACATTCAAAGAAAAAATGAAATCTGTCTTCAGTCAGACTGCCGCATCAATAGCTTTGGTAATTCATTATATTGGATCTAATAGGGTCATAATTTAGAGTTGCATGAACATGAATGCCCATATGGAAAAATCATATGGAAAGCCAACGGGGTCAAAATTCTTGCTTCGTAACTTGTCAATTTGTAACTTGCAACTGTGTGATTTGTCAATTTGTATATTGATGTGCTGTAACTTGTCGATTCGTAAATTGTCAATTTGTATATTGATGTTTTGTAACTTGTCGATTCGTTAAATGTTAATGTGTAAATTGTTAATTTGTATATTGATGTTTTGTAACTTGCTGATTTGTAAATTGTCAATTTGTATATTGATGTTTTGTAACTTGTCGATTCGTTAAATGTCGATTTGTAAATTGTCAATTTGTATATTGATGTTTTGTAACATGTCGATTCGCAAATTGTCAATTTGTATATTGATGTTTTGTAAATTGTCGATTCGTAAATTGTCAATTGTATATTGATGTTTTGTAACCTGTCGATTCGTTTAATGTCAATGTATGAAATGTCGATGTGTGAAATGTCATCGTTGTATTATGCTAACGATCATTATGACGACAGATGGCGCTCGGTTTCTTCTTCGGTGTATAAGCCTCCTGTAAGTAGGAGCATCTCCATATGGAATATATACCCAAGTAATTTTAATCAATTAATTACAGCAAATGCGTCTAAAAGAAAGCAAAACAAAAATTGCATGTTTACAGGATCCCAGTTTTATTTTGTTTACTGACGTGGAATTTCGTTCGAGAACGGAAACTATATAAAAATACATCCCGACTAGTTCAGTCCCTCGACGTTATCGATCACTCCTAATTCCGAGGTGAATGAAATAGCCGTTGGTCCGTGGAATATTACGACTGGATTATTCAGGTAAATACAATAAGAAGATGTGGTAATAAACCGTATGATTGCCAATGAGACAACTATCCACCAAAGCGAAGTTCAAATAAAGTCGGTAAGCAAGTATAGGCAACCTACGGCCTTCAACAATGAGAAAACCTAATACCATATAGTCGGCTATAAAAGGCTACATCATTACTGGAAAACCCAGGTACTAGTTATAAACGATTTCTATTAATCCTAAAATGCTATTATCGGACCATTTTATTCTGACAGGAGGGGAAGGGCTGACATATATGTATATTAATATACATGCCTACTGAATTTTTCTGGTCAAGAAGCTTAAAAATTGTCGATTCCAGATTTCCGTTCTATAAAAATTTACAACCAAAAAGACCAAAATATTCACTAGTACCTCGATCTCAACGGCTGCTTAACGCCCAGTACTCCCGATATGAACCCCACCCGGTGCCACACCTCCTTATAGCCCGGCAACCTTACCAAATCTAATATTTTGTCGATCGGATCGTTAATTAACCGAAATGATTATCGATGTTAATCAATAAAGCTATTTTTTTTTTGAAATTTGCATGTCATATAAAATAAAAAATCATTTGCAATGAATTCGTAACAATATAATCCTAATATCCAATTAACAAACCAGGTTGTATTCCGCCTGGCTCTTCTGTCGAGCAGTCAGCCAGGATCCTAGGCTACCATTTTACTCTAAAAATGACCCAATACATACCCATGGGCCAAACCCAAGTCCCAAGTCAGGAGCCACTGGCCTTTGTTAGTCTTGTATGATTTTTAATTTTAGTTTCTTGTGTATAATTCGGAGTTTAGTATGACGTCCATTATCACTGAACTTGTATACATATTTGTTTAGGGACCAGCTAAAGGACTCCTCCGCGGGTGCGGGAGTTTCTCGCTGCATTGAAGACCAATTGGTGGCCAACGGCTGTTGTCTGCTCTATGGTTGGGTTGTTGTCTCTTTGACACATTCCCCATTTCCATTCTCAATTTTATGTAGGTGACGCGTGTAGTAAAAAGTAAACAGTTTCATAGTTTTACGATCATGGTCATTAACAAAATATCCAGAGGGGACACCTCCTAGTATATTTCGATCTAGTACCATGATCATTCTAGATCTGTATCTGTATCTGTAGGAAAACGTTGTGGATACAAATACCGGCTTTAATACAACGGTAGAGAGAGCGCCGTCGATGTATTGACGATACACGCCCTGAGAGCAATTTCTGAACGGCTGTCAACGCTCGGTGTGCGCACTACAGTTTCTTCAAGGTGGTTCCATTCGAATACTGTTTTTACAAAAAATGAGTTAGAATATTGTGGTATTTTGCTCGTTGAGATCTCAAAACACTTTGTGTAGTTTTTGATCTGCATGTTTTTTCACAACATTTCTTGACTGATAATTGTTAAATCGAGCCTTTGGCAGCAATTCAGTGTTCTTTTTGGACGAGCTTTTTTTTAAATTGTCTGGTTCTATAGCACTGAGAAACCAGCCCCTCGACCACCTCGTACAGAAATATTAGCTTCTGGCTTGAGCGTCTTGTCTGTATGTCTTGTAGTTTCAGTTTGGTGAGCGTGTTTAAGACGCAACCAACTTCTATGGATTTGTAGTCTCCTGTTATAACTCTCGCAGGTTGTCGCTGTATTCTTTCAAGCTTATTGATGTTTGTAGATGTGTACTGGTCCCATACTATTGACCATATGATATCCCATTATTGACCTGACCATTGAAATATATGCGGTTTTCTTGCATTCCGATGGACAATATCTCAAATTTCTTATCAGGAATCCTAGTGTTAATTTTGCCTTCTTGGCTACGTTGGAAATATTGGTAGTCCATTTTAGGTCCTCGTTTAGTTTTCTGGTTCCTTTAGATTTTATTACAAAATAGTGCATATTCAATAAAGTTTTAATATGTAGTATACATTTACTAAGTGACTCATTTAAAATAATTTTTCATTCAGTTTGTTTTGCAAAGTACAAATATGATATAATAAAACATTTTTTTATCTTCATAACTCAGGAGCCAAATAAATAAAGATTGTTCGTCCATTTGCTTCTTGTATTAAAACATATCATTAGATAATTACATTCTTTTCTGAATTTTTCATATTGAGATTATAATATTAAGGAATAATGGGTGTCAAACCATTTCTCCCATTATACATTTAGTCCAAAATTTACGGCCCAGGACAACATTGGTATAAATTTTCCCGCACCGTCTTATATTTCATGTATTTAGTCTTATTTTGACCCGGTTAAATATTAAGTAGAAATTTCCTGCCAAGTGACAGTAATAAATTTGCGAAGTTGATAAGGAAGCTTGTTCCAGCGACACATCTATATACCTTAATACAGGAAGTGACACACCCCATCCCAGGTTTGGTGACCACAGTACAGTAAACAAACATATGTATTCGAGGTCATCTCTATATAAAACCGAGTCCCTGTTATACATGCCATATAAAACAAACAATGTATTTATCTATTTTTTTTCTTTTATATGTATGTGCTGTACATAATTGATTTAAATTACTTTGGTATATATTCCATATGGCGGTGTTCCTACTTACAGGAGGCTTATACACCGAAGAAGAAACCGAGCGCCATCTGTCGTCATAATGCTCGTTAGCATAATACAACGATAACATTTCACACATTGACATTTAACGAATCGACAAGTTACAAAACATCAATATACAATTGACAATTTACGAATCGACAATTTACAAAACGTCAATATACAAATTGACAATTTACGAAGCGACATGTTACAAAACATCAATTTACAAATCGACATTTAACGAATCGACAAGTTACAAAACATTCAATATACAAATTAACAAATCACACAGTTACAAGTTACGAAGTAAGAATTTTGACCCCGTTGGCTTTCCATAAAATCAAAGGTACTTTATTTAAATCATTTTCACCACGTGACTTTGTCCCTTTTGATCAAATTACTTCCCTTAGCTTAAGATTGAAAATATAATTTATTATAGATTTGCGGATAATCCAGTCCTTTTCCGTCATGTATCTAAAACTAATGTATCTTTAAAAACTTCCTTTGGCGGATATTTACAAAATTGCTGTGTTATTCTAAGGGAAAATGCTTAAAATTTGACTTTTTACGAAATGGGAAGGTTGAAATCATCATGTTTTTAAAAGAATTTGGCCGAAAACTTAAGAAAGCAGGTAAGTTAAAAGTTATTTAGCTTTAAAATTCAACCTACAAAGTGTTTCCCTATATGCGAACAAATCATGAACAATATCTTCTTGCATGTGTATTTCTGTTTTGAATCTTGCTACTTTACGATTTTACGTCATTTTATTTGATCTTATATAGCAATTACACAATGGTTACGCTTCCGATTTTTAAACTAAAAAGGCCGAAAGATTTCAGAGTAGACAATGTCCACTTGTACACGGACAGAAGCCTAAAAACATGTACAATTCACCTATATGCGAACAAATTGTTCATTCGATATAGATATTTGCATATTGGCATTTTTATTAAAAGGGCTTATATAATCCTATTGTAATGGCTGCCGTCATGATAAGGCAAAATGGCCGCTATGCAAATTAGCAAATTACCCCAAATTTTGTCATATGGCTTAGTCTTGTTAATATAATGTTTGCCTTACGTTCTCCAACATAATAATGTTTGGGGTCTTTGTATTGATGGCATCAGTTTCTTGTGTAGGTAATATTTAAATTTGGAGATGGATTGCCTTATAGTATTGGGAAAATATGACTTCCTTTGCAAGTTCTACTTTAAAAAAATGGTACTATGAGGTCAGTGTTGTTTCGAAGATTGTATCCAGAAATAGTTGATACAGGAGGTGGTATTAGTATTCGTAAATAATTAGGAGCGTGTCCATGATAAATATTTAAGAAATGACTGTAATATTTTTTCTGTCTATGAAGAAATAACATCAAAAATGTGGTGCACACTGAATAACCCGCGTAGCGGGTTATTTTAAAGTGTGCACCACATTTTTATGTTATTTCGAATAGACAGAAAAAATATTACAGTCATTTCTTATAATTTAATTCATAATTCCATTTTAAACCGGAGTAAATCATGAAAAAACGTTGATGACGTCAAGGTCACATGGCAAAATTATGTCTATGAGCTGATAAGGCCTAAAAAAAAATAATCTGTGCTTCCGGTAACATCATTTTGAAAAAAAGGATCGGTAGGTCGGATTTTTTTTTTTTTTTTTTTTTTTGACATTGTAAACGAAATCCGAAAAATTATCATGGTTTTTCCAAGTCCGGGTCCGTTATTAGTTTTAAATACCGGAAGTGCGGCCATTTGCAATATTTTTGAAGCAACTGCTGTGCAAATTTCTTGGATTTTAACCTATTTGGAATACCTTTTGACATAAATAAAATGTTTTACTGGCTTTCTGTGCCAGTAGAAACAAGTTAGATAAATAATTATGTCGATTAACAGAAGCTTGTGTCAAAAACAGGTTCGGTTGATACCAATTTTTTTTTTTTTTTTTGAAGATCCAATAAAAAAATTAGGGTCGGGGGCTAAAAAACAGGGTCGGTCGGGTTACCGGAAACACAGATTTTTTTTCTCGGCCTAAAGAAAACAACGTCAGCCAATCGGAAGACGCGTTACATCCAAAATTAAATTATTGTAAAATAACTGAGGTTTTCTTCGCTTTCATCTATCAGAGAAAGGTTTGTAGTACCCCGGTAGGTATTTAGTCACACCATCTTTAGACGATCTACCGGAAGTACCCAGAATCCCTCTCTTTGGAATAATGGATACTTAAAGCAGACGCTAACAGCCAGCAAAGAGCCATCCAAGAGCATCGGTGCGGTTATGCACTTAACCTAAGGTAAGCAGACGCGGCAATTCTTACATTGGCGTCTGCGAGCAGCCTTTGGTCGAATTTTTAAGCGGGGAGGTCGTTTTTTTTTACCAAATTAATAAGGGAAGGGGCCAGAACAGCAGTCGACATTTTGACATTGGTGAACCCTGACAGGTCACTAATTTCCAGTGTTTGCTACTCTCAGTTGTTCTGAGGTAGCAATTAACGAGTTTTGTGGGGACAAAAGGGTTGGGTTTGTACTTTGTGACTGTGTTTCAGTCACGAAGTAGTTATTATATCGAGGTATCACACTTAGCCGTTCGCGGGACCCTTGTAGGGAAAGGTGTGAACCCCATGTGATTGATTGATAAATTCCTGGGTTTGGAATTTAGCAGCCGATATTATTAGCAATATTGCCCCTGTTGGTGCTCCTGACAGTTCATCAGCAGAATATATTTTCATTTTTTTTTGTGCTGTTACTTTATTATTGAAGAAGGGGAGAAAGAGTAAGTTGGATTTATTTTGTAACTTGTTCTCGTCACTTTCAACTTTCAGGGAACTCTCGGTATCCTCGGTGGGAACCCCGGATTGTTACAGTGGCGAAGCTGCTGTGTTTGGGGATCTCACATTGTATGAGGGGTTCTCTAGGGGAAATTGCAATCGAAAAGTTTCCGTGTATTATATACTGTCAACACCTGGTAGGTAAAATTGAACAATTCCAAGGCACCAGTGTAAAAATCTGGCATCCTTGAAAATTACTTGCACAACATCACACTCGAAAACATTTGAAATCGAACAACATTCACATGACAAGGGTGAACATTAATTCGGCCACCTTTGAGGAGTTGTTATCCATTCCTGGGGTGGGCCCTAAAATTGCAGGCAAAATATGGGAATTAAGGGATGAGCTAGGGGTCCTTGACATTGAGGACCTGAGTCAGATACAGTATTTAAGGTTGACACCAGCCGCCCAGGAGGTCATGGATTTTAGTCATTTGTCTGATAATAGGGGCTTTTGTGGAAGGGGAGATCCTAGGGCAAAAGAGGAAAGGGGGCCCAGAGAAAAAGTGCAGCGAATGAAGAGCTTTATACAGACTAGGGCTAGGGGTCCCGGGGAACCAGGATATGTACCATCTGGGGAAGCAATTGGTTATGTTGGAGAGGCTATGTCTAGTCCGGAGCTAAGGACCCCAGTGCAAATAACACCAAGGATGGAGATGTCAGCTCGGTCATCTTTCCCGCCTTTCGGGAGGAGCCAGGACTTTCAGGAATGTGGGGGATATCAGGACAGGGGGGCTAACCCCACTGAAGAAAATAGACAGGGGGATAGGCAAAGTCCCCTGTATAGTCAACCCAGATATTATAGGTACGAGGGCGAAACACCTTGGGACAGTAACCCTGGGGATACCTACAAGGAAACGAGGGGCCTAGCCAACAGGCATACCGAAAAGGAGACACCAAGGTTTCGGGACTTTAATGGGGAAAGTGAAATCCCAGCATCAAGGCATGTCAGTAGCAGCGGGTACCAAGGGGCAACAAGACGGGGAACAGGGAAACACACAAGCTCACAACGAGATGCTTTTGGGCGGCAGGAGGGAGTTGTGGGGGCATACACCCAGAGAGGCCAAGACTCACCAAGGGGTCCCCCAGGGGGTAGACCTCCAATCATACAAAGAACCCTCAGGTATGATGGAAAAACAAATTGGCAGGCCTTTTATGCCAAATTTTCACGACTGGCTCAGGTAAGCGGGTGGTCCCCCAGTCAGTGCAAGGACCAGTTGTGTTGGTCCTTGGACGGAAAACCATGCGAGTTTTATGCCTTACTGGTAGAAAGAAGGCATGACCTGACCTATGAAGACCTGGTTCATAAATTGGCCAAACGTTTTGGGTTTTATGAGTTGCCTGAAACAGCCCAGGTACAGTTTAACGTTGCCCAGCAAGGTAGGGACGAAACCCTGGAGGACTGGGCCGACAGAGTCTTGTCCCTTGCCACCAAAGCATTTCGCCACCTGCCAGAGGACCATATGTATCAACAGGCAGTCGTGAGGCTATGTCAGGGGGCCGCAGACAAGGAGGCAGGAATGTTGACCTCCAATGTTAAGCCCCAAAGCATTGAGGACGCGGTGGATAAAATACGGTGGCATCAGCATAATCACCAAGCTATCTATGGCCGGTCTTCCAAGAAGGAGGTAAAAAGTGTCAGCCCGGACACCAGAGGAAGGGGGCTTAACAATTACCTGGTCTGTTCCACTACCAAGTCGGAAGTCACTGGGCTTTCCATCCCGAGGGAAGTAAGGGAGTTGCAAACCCAGTTTAGCACTTTGAAAGGGGAGGTACAGGGAAGTCTGGGGAATTTATTGTCAGAGATTCAGAGGTTAACCTTTGCTGTCAGAAACAATGCCCGCCAAGCATCTGGGAGTCCTTCCCAAAGGTCCCCAGGGGGAGGCTGTTTCCACAGCGGTGAGTTAGGCCATTTTAAAACGGAATGCCCTAATTTTTTGCAAGCAAGTTCTAAACCAGGGGGCAAGAAACTTACTTTTGAGGACACCAATGGTCCGTTAAACTCCAACGGGTCGACTCCAGAGGTCTGAGTCTGGCCCCCATACACAGAAGTATTAAGGACCTCAAAATAAACCAGCAATCCACCTATGCAAATAGGATTAGGACAGGTACAATAAGTCAAATAAGTGCTACCCAGGGGGACCAATTGGACCTCCCAGGAGGGCTATCCTTTAAACAGAAGATTAACTCACAGAGAAAACCAGTACAGGGCCTCATGTTTGATAGCCCCCTTACTTCCAGGGTTAATGCAGTCAATCAAGGTTGTTCTGAGGACATCACTCAACCCCATACAGACACCCTACTGGAAGAGATAAGTCAGCACTGGGGCACAGGTCAAGGGCAAAGGCTATTACAAGAGGAAGTTTCTGTTGGTGAGTCCTTCATTCTCAATCCATTTCAAACTGCAGGTCACATGCCAGAGGGGATGGATATGAGTTCAAAGATGCCATTAGGGGAGTTACATATTGAAAAACAAATTCCAGGGACTGAAGAGGGGGACCCAATAAATAACACCAGCCCTGTAATGTCATGTTCCAAACGGGAGTCTCCTTTAAACCAACTACATGTAGAGTTACCCGAAACTATACAGTCATGTGAACGTGAGTCTCAAAAATTAGGAAACCGTTCTCTGAGCCCAGTTCATGGTCAAGAAGGGCCAGGGGGTACAACTGTGTTCAAGGCAGGGGTAGTACAACATCAAGGACCCAATCCTTTGTCAGAGAGAGGGGGTGCCCCGAACCTCTTGGTCTCAACAATGTCTGGTCTTGCATGGGAGGCCCCTTTTAGCACGTTTGAAGCTTTGAAAGAAGATGAGTGTTCAAAGATGAAAATTGGGGATGGTGCCCTTGGTTTGATGCCCGAAGGGACAGCAGAGATGTTGAGGGAGGTTGGAAACTGGGCAGAAAGAGTGGAGCAGGCCGAGGCAGAAGAAGCTCAGATGAATGGAGAACAGTCACAGCAATGGGACCCTGGCATTGCTTTCTTAGAACACAATCAGCAGTTGCTCACAGTGCATCCACTGTTAGAAAACAATGGTGTGTGTGGGATTTTAGACAATCCACAAAGGGAAGGAAAAGGAGTCATTCAAAAGGAGGGCATTGAGGGGATACTTCCAACCCAGCCCGTCCAGTTTGAGTATGACTTCCAGTTGTAGGGAGGGGAACTAGGGGATCAACCAAGCAGGGGACATGCCAGCAGTGCAGGTTGATCCTCTTGTAATGGATCTGGCTACACAAATGAACTGATAGGGGTGTACATAAATGTAAATACGTTTTTTAATGTTTCCTATTGTTATGTATCCTGTAACATTGTTTTATTATGGAAGGGCCTGGGGAAACATCTAGTTGTGTATTCATACCCAAGGGAACCCCTTGTTATATGGGGGGTCTTAATTGATAAAATTGGGGGGAGTGTAGTACCCCGGTAGGTATTTAGTCACACCATCTTTAGACGATCTACCGGAAGTACCCAGAATCCCTCTCTTTGGAATAATGGATACTTAAAGCAGACGCTAACAGCCAGCAAAGAGCCATCCAAGAGCATCGGTGCGGTTATGCACTTAACCTAAGGTAAGCAGACGCGGCAATTCTTACAGGTTCCTATACCGATTCAGAACATAAAATTTAGAACATAAAATGTCACTGTTGCACTAAGGTAGGCCTTTAACAATTCTTGCAGCTTCATGCTGAAGTTTTTCCAACAGTTCAGTATTTGCATCAACATAATTATCCCATATTTCACAATCTTCCTCAAATAAGGGTCTTATATAAGTTAAATAAAGTTTTTCAAGATTTGAAGTAGTGAGTTTATATTTGAATTTCCGTAGTACGCCTAGAAATTTTGATATGTTTTTGAAAATTAAAAAAAAAAATGATCGTTCTATTTACAATCGTCACTTAAAGTTATACCCAAGTGTTTGTGATTAGGTACTATCGGTTTATTATTTAGTCGACATGAAAGGTCTTCTGGTCATTGCCTGTTTGTGAAATATATTATTTCTGTCATTTTTGGATTAAAAGACACTTCCCTAGGTTTTTTGACCAGTTATTAAGTTCAGTTAAGTCATTTGAAATATTTTTTTGTAGTAAGGCAGGATTTCTACTAGAATATCCAAAGAAGGTATCATCCGTAAACAATCTACAGAGTGCCAACCCTGCCCTAACCTTTGACAGAGGTGTAACAGTACTATATAAGAACAAACTATAAAAAATCAGTTGAAAAGGGCTTAACTCATCAGATGGATACAAAGCAGAAATACATCTAATAAAAACACAGACCAGACGTGGCAGGGTACTTATACATTCCAACAACAAACCAGTACAGATCTGAGAGCACTCGCAGTTACTGACAGCTAGT
The DNA here is from genome assembly GCF_021869535.1 of Mytilus californianus. Classification (NCBI taxonomy): domain Eukaryota; kingdom Metazoa; phylum Mollusca; class Bivalvia; order Mytilida; family Mytilidae; genus Mytilus; species Mytilus californianus. The sequence continues at coordinate 93,669,521 of NW_026262668.1, forward strand.
TCAAAGCCAAAAACAACTAATGAAAAAATCATGCATCTAAGACTAAAAAGCATGTATCTTCCTTATTTTCAAGTGCATTTAAAATCGAATTGTAAATTTCCAAGAGTTGATGTGAAGTTGAATGTTTGGTAAAAAAATCCAGACTGGCAAAGGTAAAAGAGGCCATGTTCAATCATTATGGACTGTATAGATAAAATGTGTGTAAAGTGTGTTCTACTTTAATTGAAGATTCCTTCGTATGTTTATCAAAATTTTCTCCATATCTTAATTAACTTTTATAACTTACTGTGATAAAACAAAAAAAACATGCAAAAAACAACATACATGTGACAGAACTTTGCTTTTTAAACTTTTTACAACAATTTACTTCACATAAGAATACATATGATATATGTATTTACTTTGTTTTAAATGAAAGCGGTAAAAATTAATATTAATTTTCGAATTCCACCGGCGACTGTATAAGTCTAGTTAAAAGTTGAATGCCGTGTTGAATATAAGAAAAGATACGTTATAACATTTTCACACCTGTTTTAGGGTGCTGAGTCCGATATATGTCAAAGGAACCTTAGGTTTCAAATGGATGGTACTAGTGCTCATTTCCTGTTCTCTTTCGTCATAAAACTGGACATTCGTTACGATCGTTTGAATCATAAACCGTCAAAATTGTTTATACGTTATCTCAAATTTAGACACTTAAAGATCACATAAACAAATGAAAAAAATTAAAATACTAACAATAAAATCTAAGCATGAATGTTGATGATCCTCAACGTAATCCTTTTATCAAGCAAATATGTGGTAAGTTGTTGCACAAAAAAATGCGATCCTAGCAAAGTAAAAAAAAGGGTGATTTTATTGTGAATTTTTATATTGGGTAAAATAAAAAAAAAAATCAAATAAATAAGAAGATGTGGTTTGAGTGCCAATGAGACAACTCTCCATCCAAGTCACAATGTATAAAAAGTTAATAATTATAGGTCAAAGTACGGCCTTCAACACGGAGCCTTGGCTCACACCGAACAGCAAGCTATCAAGGGCCCCAAAATTCAAACAGGAAAACCAACGGTCTAATCTATATAAAAAACGAGAAACGAGAAACACCTATGAACCACACCAACAAACGACAACCACTGAACAACAGGCTCCTGACTTAGGACAGGTGCATAAAAATGAAGCGGGTTTAAACATTTTAACAGGCGCCAACCTTCATCCTAACCTGAGACAGTAGTGTAACATTACAACATAAAAAGACACACTATAAAATACCAATTGAATAGCCGACCATACGGTATGGGTTTTTCTCATTGTTGAAGCCGTACGGTTGCATATAAATTCTTACATCCACTTCATTTGAACTTTGGTGGATAGTTGTCTCATTGGCAATCATATCACATCTCCTTATTTTTATAACTCGATCAAAAAGACATAATGAACCTTTTAGAATGAAGCTGATGTCCCAAAATCGCCCACAAAAAAAAGGCCGGCAACGTTACTTTAGATAGTATATCATGCCAAAATTCTGGTGATACAATGATTTTTTATTACCTCTTTTTGCATTATAGCTTCGTATCATAGAATTCCTTACAAGAAATTATAACTAATCAAATCAGTTATTTAAACATAAAAGTATCAAATTGATTGATTTTCAGAATCTTTTATATAGTTACATTTTTGTTCTGACATCATTAAAGCATATCAACATGTATAGCGATGACCCCTACATCAGAGGGTCATATTTTGAATGCCTAAAACGTTACAGAAAAATGAGAAAAGAAGAAATGAGAAAATTCAAGAATGATTTTGTTAATAATTTTGTTAATCTTCAAAATGAAAATCACAAAAAGCCTATTGGATATTGGTTGAACAATTAAAAGGAGATAGCAATGATAAAAAGGAACCAAATATCAGTTTTGAAATTGGAAAATCATTTTAGATCCTTTAATAAAGATACAATTGATAAAAATGAATTGATTCTACAACAGCTTTAAAATAATTTAAAAAAATAACTAATGTTTTAATGAACAAGACTTAAGATCACAGAGTCTGGACTACTGTGGATTGACCATGATACTAAATGAAATGATAAAATATGGCCAATCAATTTTAAACATATCATTTTTTAAAAATGTTAACAAATTTTGTTCAGCAGAAGATATTCAAATATATGGTCAAGGGGGTATATTTCACATACATAAAAAGGGTACACATATGATCCTTCAATCTATAGAGTTATGACCATAGAAAATGAAAACAACACTTTATAATTTGCATGCGTCCGAAGCGCCTTTCGGAATTTACCTTCATCAGGAACGCTCAAAGTCGAATATTCGAAAGTCAAGGATACATAAGAACCGAAACAGTTGAAGAGCTATACGAAGAAACAGGACCTAAATTAATAGCCAAATTTGTTTAAGGTCAATATTGCCTGAGGGAGTTGAAACCTTAGTTTCATGTTAATTTCTAAGGTTATTAACGTACAATCTAAGAAAGGTTGGTTATAAATCATGGTAGTACCGACTGCTGAGCTGATGATATGCCCGGGGACTGATAGTCCACCAGCAGCGCTATCGACACATTTTCGCAGAATATTTAATAAATTACTTATAGCATTTTTTATGAAGAAAACACTGATTTCAGGAGCAAATTGGATTTTTTTTTAAAGAAATGAATCACATTTACAATGTTGTTCTATGAAATGCATGCGCCACACTAGTCATTTACACAATACAGTTATTCATATGTCTAGTATGAAATACACCATAAATATGACCTTTGCATATAAAAAACTTTTGAACTGGGATAGATATTTAAGGACATTTGGTATCAAACGAGAGCTGAAATGTATCAGTGAATAATTTGCATATATTTATCCTAGTTTTGAGCTGCCCATTATTTAAGTAATGTTTGTCTATTTAAAAGGTCAACTTATGTAGGGTATTCACTTTTGGATTTCCCTAACGTCGACTCTTTTAAAGTGTCCTTGAATTTTTTTGTTGTTTACTACAACATGATTGCTAGTATATATAGTATATGATTTAACTTGAAGCTTGTCAGTATTGGACACTGAAGTATATACTACACAAGTTCAAGTGAGTAAATGTTACTTCGTTTCGAGATTTTGATATCTTTTAATATCTTAGGTTATTGGTTTAATTTACTTTTCTAAGTAAATTAAAAAAAATGTCTTGTCGTTTGGTAATGCAACTTTTATGCTTTGAATGTTTGTATTACATAACGAACTGATATTGTGTATTACTAACGACAGTTTATGAAATATATTTGAGGGTCAAATTGAATCTTTTCTTTGAAGTTGCATATAGGCAAAACTAGTTGTCTCAGGAATTTAAACGAGCTTTTGCAATTTCACGAGACAAATTATGGACTATATAGAATCTCTTCCTTCCAGATTTTGCAATGATGTTTAAATTTTTGCATGGGCCACAAAGGTCATAGAATAAAATTTAAAAACTGACTCTCAAAATAATACTTTAAGTTTCTAGTCCCAGGCATAAGTGTTGCAGCTCTGGAAATGATTTAAGATGGCCGTTGTTGTTCTGCGGTTTGCACGTTGTGTCGACTATTATATTATTTGTTTGTGCGTTTCTCTGTGATGAGTGTTCTTGCGTGTGTTTGTGCTGTATTTCTGTCACGTAGTGTTGTCATTTTAGCGATATTTTTTAACATTGTCATATAAGCGGGAGGTTTGGCTAGCCATAAAACTAGGTTCAACCCACCATTTTTTCTTAAAATGTCCTGTACCAAGTCAGGAATATGGCAGTTGTTATCAAATAGTTCGTTTCTATGTATGTTGGCGTTTGTTTTTATTGCACTTCAGTTTTCCTGTTGTTCCTTTGTTTTCCTCTTATGGTTGATGTATTTCCCTCGGTTTCAGTTTGTGACCCGGAATTGTTTTCTCTCAATCGATTTATGACTTTTGAACACCGGTATACTACTGTTGCCTTTATTTATTCCATATACGACATCCAAAAGGGATAGAACTATGGTTAAAAAGGTATCGAGTTATTAGAAAAATATTTTCATTCAGAATTTAAAACACAATTCTATTTTCAACAATAATGTCTAGTTTAAAATGAACTCGACAACATTAAATAATTGACCCCCCCCCCCCCCTCAATTAAAAAGTGTTAAACGTAGAGACGGAGTTTTTGAATTACGCATAACACTACTGTGGACAAAAAGAATACTTGCAAATATTATTAATAATCTACCGATAAATAAAATGTTTTGGGCTTATAATTATGCTCTACTCTAACTTCAAAAAAAGATGGCCCTGTCTTTTTTTTTTTCTTTCAAGGAAGTCAAAGGGCTACAATGAAATTACACCTTTTTGTAATTTTTACCAAGTCTTTACTGCATAATACTGACTATTTGTTTTATTTTTCTACAGACAGAAAGCATTGCTGTTTACTCAAACATGACAACCACTAGCATTTTCAATAAGTATTTATATATTGTCAATCATTACATTTGGAGTGTACTTTTAGAGAGAGCGATTCTAAAAGAAATAAATGAATAAATTGAACCAGTCAAAAATGAACCCATTCCATTATATGTTAGATATATATACACCTCAAATGACCTACTTCAGATTTTTAAATTGGTTAAAACTATAAGCGTTATCTGATTTTAATGAAATGCGTTTTCACAAATTTTAGGAAAAGCAAAAGTGTCTGTTTATGTCATTATCTTTTGTTAAGTATTATTTCTTACACACTGAAACTTATTGTTCTCTTCTTTTTTTTGCCATACAGTGACATCTAGTAACATAGAATTCCTGCGGGAAAAGTGGAGTTACTGGTTTGACACACTGGACGTAAATCACGATGGAATTATTACACAGGCGGATGTTGACTATACGCTAAAACAGTTTCCTCTTGTTGAAGGTCTCAGCAAAAAAGAGGGAAAGATTGCTGATGATCAGATAGAGAAATGGTGGAATACATACATTCTCAAAGGAAAGAATGACATTTCAAAAGAAGAATTCCTTGATGACTTCGAGAAAGAATATGCAGAAAATAAAACCAATTTCAATGCGACAATTAAATCATTATGTGAGGACATGACAGATATAATCGATGCCGACAAAACCAAAATGATTTCTTTAGACAACTATGTGAAAGCTTTTAAAGCTGTTGGCCTTGACAACGAAACAGTACTCCAGAAAGCATTTGCGCATTACAAACCAAGCCATGGCATAATTCCCATCCAAGAGTATATTGATGACTGGGTTGTATTCATTACTAATGACGATCCTTCAAAACCCGATTGTGTGTATGATGTGTACAAAAATGGACTTATGCAATAAATCGTTGAAAAACAAGTACGCTACATGCCATATTCCGAGATGGATTGATTTGGTCCTGCTTGTAAACATTTGTAATCTTTTCATTTTAGCATTTTAAGACATTAAAATGGCTTTGATTTAACTATTGTTTTATTTTTTGAATTTTATACTAATTATTAAGAAAAATAATGTACGGATAACAAACAAAAAGGATTTTTTCCTGTACTGAAACCTTGAAATTAAAACATATTCCGGTTACTAGTTTCAGTTCAACTGACACTTGTTTCTGGTAAACTAGTAATCAAATTTGGGAAACAAAATGATTACATTTAATCATATCATATGTTGTTTTCAGTAGCATCAATATCTATAATGGACGCAACAGGTCAGCTGAAATTCTACACTTTGCCAGACAAAGTTGTTACCATAGTTTTAGTAATGATACCCATTTTCTAACAAAACATGTATCAAAGCAATACCAAAACACTGGTCTCAGTTTTGATCGTTCCTGGTGAACCATCTAAGGTAGTAATACACAGTTAGAAGTTTAGTTTCGCATTTTGGCCATGATGAATTTTTTAAATATGAAAGTTTTTGTACAATAAAATTGATTTTTAGATAGCTGAAGAATAGTATAGCCTTCCAAGTGGGTTTATATGAACATCAAGATTGTTTTTTGTATGTTTTATAGGCCATTTTCTGTTTGACAGTCCGTATTTTCCCATCCGTACCGCCCATAGGTCCAGAAATTATTGTAGTGTTTTTCAACAAAGATTTGACCCTCGAACTTTTCAATTCAATTTTATGGAAAAATTAGCAGAAATACATATGATTTTTTTTCGACCTCTTGATAGATAAATGTCTATGGTTTCAGGAAAGGTATCACTCTAATGGATAGAAATTCTCCTTTGGACCAAATTTTGGGGACTTTTGTTACATTTTCACCCCCCTTTTTGCAATTTTTTGTATCAAATAAATGCAGATTGTTGCCATGGTTACACCAAAAAGAGATTATATTTCACCATTATAACTATTGGAAATCAAATCTATGGAAGATGCTCTTTCCATAAATAATCACATGCATAACACAAATATAAAGCCTAATTTGTTAGAAAGCAAGAGAAAGAGGGTGGTTAAAAATTATGAGTGTCAATTTTAAGTTTTTTTTCTAACTGTGTATTGCTACCTAACTACAGCGACCCCCGTGACCGTAATTCAAACGTTGGAGTGCCACCGTTTTGATGAAGCTGACTTTGATGAGGAAACCTTGCATTAATACAAAAGTTACAGAATAACAAATACGGCAGACAGTCATTATCATTATCATAATGCTTCTCGTAAACAAATACTATTACTCGCACATCTTCTAATGTAATGTCGTGAAAGGAACTTTAACATTGAAACATTATATATCAAACCTCTGAAAGGTTCTTGCATCTTTCAACAAGAAGGGCTACATGCGTTATATACTAAATAATTCATTTAAATGGTCGCAGTATTCAACCTACAGCTGGGCTACCCTGACTATATTCCACTTTTTCAAGTACACTTTCACACTGCTTTCCAAGTAGTATGCAGTATGTTATTTCCTTGTCCATGGTAGTGGTATTCCTGTTTGATAGTTGGACTGTGTTGGGTTATTTATTGTGTTTTATACTTTTACGACATATGGTCTAGATAGGCAATAGAGAATGATTGTTCGTCTGTACCAAGTCATGCTATCTGGACCATATGTCCATATGTTGTTCGTTGTTGTTTGCCTTTGTTTGTACATATATTGGAGATGTTGGTGGTTGGTGTGGTTTGTTGTGCTCTCCAATATGTTTGGTAATTCCTATTGTCTTTTTTATGTATTATTGAGTTATGAACTGCTTTTGACGGAAGAAACCCCATAACTTTGGGTGGACTAAAAGGGGTTCTCCATTTATTTTTAGAAACTATTTAAAAAAAAAACAAACTGAAAACGTCGAAAACCGAATTTAACCTGCCATTATAATTTCAATCATTTTCAAGAAGTCGTGCTCCATTTATTATCCGGAAACCAAAACATTTTGAATTTGTCGAACAATCAAGTACCATAACTCTGGAACGGTAAAAGTGTACACGATATTAATTGATCTTAAGCTGTCCTTAGTGGTCCAAAATATTCCATTAAAATTTCAATTAATTTGAAAAAGGGGTTCTCCATTTATAATCCGGAAATGCAATTGTTTTTTTTTTCCAATATTTCCAACGATCAAGTGACACAAATCTGGAATAGTAAAAGTGAAAACGACGAAAATAGAATTTGAGCAGTGTTTACTGGTCCACGCATTCCATTTAAATTTCAACTATTAAAAAAAAACAGTTCTCTATTTATCATTTGGAAAACGAAAGTGAGACGGACGGAGGACAATCATGAGAATTCATATATACCCGGACTCTGTCGAGCGGGGGTATACAAAATTCATTTGATATAATGAAAGCAAACTTCAGTTATAACAAGAAATGTAATGTATACACCCACATCTTCTCTTATTCATATACGAAAAACTGTATACTATTTTTTAACAAAAATAGCCCCATAACTATAGAATCACTTATGATGTGAAAATCAGTACAGTCGAAATGTATATTGTCTTTATAAAACCTAGGATCATGTCACTATTTTCTACGGATACGTGAAATCATACTTGAATCCAAGAGAGACGTTCACGTGGTTGTCTTATCTAGTCATGTCTCATTTATTATACTATTTGGAGAATGTGTTGTTGATGGCAGATCATTGTTTCCTTTTGGTTTTTTTTTTCACAATTTGCATAGACTTGGGAAGATTCAGAGCTTGACATATTATATAGACACCTGTATTTTGTCCTATTTTCGTTGTATTTTTTTTTTAATTAACGTAACCCCCCCTCGTTATAAAAGTGACATGCTGATCAATATGAGCTGATAGTTGTTCGCCTGATGTCTAGAGGCAAGTACTTAATGGATATAAAAGACATCAGACTATAGATGAAGGATGCAAGCTACTGAAAACGTTATTTTTTTAAATAATGCCTGTGGTCACGTACGAATTTCAATGATTTTTTTCATTCACTCATAATGTTTACCGATTGTCTGGACAATGCACCTGAATTTCACGATGAAAATACATATTCAACAGAACGGTTTTGGTAACTTGAACGATGAGTATTTGCAGAAAATTGACATCTATTATACTTCTATTGTTTAGAATTGAAACACACATAAGAAAATAAGACAAGTAACTTTCTTCCTATGTATCACCTTAGATGACAAAAAAGTAAATAGAGAGCTACTATATTTACGTATTACCGAATGAGTCTGTGCAATTTTAAAGAAAGACAGGACGACTCTTAGTTTGCTCGCATTCATTATCCACTCAACAAATAAAAAGATCAAATCTAAGTAACACTAGTTACTAAATTTCTAACTACTGAATCATTATCGTTATGTCTTAATCACCACCGTGTTTGAGTTGCAACTTCAATCTCTGATAAGTTTCATCTTCAGATAAGATCATTTAGAATAAAGCGGTTGTTTAGTGATGTGTTAAAGGGAAAGTTTACTTTGGAATTGAAATGATGCATGTTTTGAAAACTTTATTCGTACGATTATTGAATAATTTTCCTATTTTATTATATTTCTATTTACCACGTGGAAAATAAGGATATAGGGGCAGCACATATAAACTGCTTCTATTGTAAAATCGTATGGATAAGAGCAAGAACATATTAAATAAATGAAAAAAGTTAAAATATTGAAGAATATCTATCATACAAAAAGAACGAATTTGCCAGAAATTTAGGGAAATTGGTGTCTCAAATTGAAAGAAATATAGTTTCGATATTGTTCTCGCATCGCAAACACTGTTTTTGCGTGTATTACTATATTTGCATTGTGTATGCAGTTTGAAAATAAAATTCTCCCAACCTCACGGAATTTTCTGTATCCTCCAATACATCACAAATATTCGTACTAGGTTCTTAGTTGTAAAGACGTTTCCAATTGTGATTAACCGTTATTTGATCTCCAAATTACACCCATCAAAATCCTTTTGTGATCCGTGTAATCAATAAATTCAATTATTAGTGTTGTTTCCTTGTGCATCGAACAAGCCTTTACAAATGCTATATATAGACTGGTGGGAAAATTTAATTTCCATGCATGGTTTTATCTAGTTCTGTCTTGGCTATCGAAAGGCGAATGAACTGTCAGTTATCAACCCTTATAAATAAGAGACTTAAATAGTTAGTTTGTTATATCTTCTAGTTTAATAGAATTGTAGAATTTTATACATCAAACAAAAAGCTATGTAAATTTGTAGCATATGAAAAGGTTTAATAACATTAAAGGTACCAATAACAATGCACCAGATGCGCATATCGACAATAAGCGTCTCTTCAGTGATGGTCGAGCCCAAAATATTTGAAATCAAAAACCTGATACAAATGTTCTGCTGATAATACGAAGAATGGACAAAAAAGTAAAGCCAAACCCGCGCAAGGAATCAGAGCTTTGCATGAGGGAGATACATTCCTCAATTCAAAATATTTTCCAAAACAATAAAGTCTAATAAAAAATGTCCGTAATTTCATGTCAGTACCTCCGTACTGGATACTGGGCTTGTGATGACCTAAAGGTAGTAACAACATTAACGGTACCATCTGTTTTTTCTGCGCCAGATGCACACATTGACCATTAGTGTCTCTTCGGTGATAGTCGTGGCCAAAATATTTGAAAATGCATAACCTATTTACTAGTACAACCGTTCAAGAGCTGATAAAACCAACATGGATAAAAGATAAAGCAAAACTGGACAACTTTGCATAAGGACATACATTCCTCAATTTAAAATGATTTCCAAAATTTTCAAACTAATAATTCCAATAAAACAAATATAACAGTTAATTGGGTAATTCTTTTTGAAAGTAGTACGGATAAATATTTTTTTTTGTTTTTTGGTATGATTGTGCTATCACTTACATTTTTCATCTTAAAATACAATATTTGGTGCCTAAAAATACCGAAGTTAGCAATATCTTGTGAATCATGATAATGACGGGTGATACAAAGTTTTTGTCTAAGTACACATTTGACATTGCATCCTTATGGTAAGATTTTGTACATAACAACTTACAGTTTCAAGGTAAATACCTTGAGCATATAAGTATATAATACGAATCGGAATTTTGGTCTTCACTATACATTTTGGCCAGATCCATACCACTTCCGGTAAGTTTGTATAATATTCTTGAAATTACATCAGGAGCATATATATTGTTAGATATACTGTTCCCAGATTACATATATAATATTTTACTAATCAATTAAATTTAAAAAAAAAATGAATAAGGAATGATCAATCGTCTCTGAAAAAAATTACCTATATGATTTAGTGTAACACTATATAGATATTTTTTTCAGAGACAAGTGCCTGTGATTAAAATGTCCTTGTTAAACTGTATGTGTGTATGGATCCATTTGTTCTTAGGCAATATATCTTAAGTCTAAGGGCTGTCAAGATCAGATACAGCAACATTGAATTGCTCCTTTTCCAAGGTATTGTGTGTTATGTCTGATACACACACACACACAGTCATCAAATATTTATATTTTCTTTTTGCAAAGATATTAAAGATTTGTCAATATCTAAGAGCTAAATAATGCATTATTCGAAATTGGAATAATCATAAAATTATACGTATTTAGATTTCTTTTCGGAATAGCTCGCTTTTACAGAATTTTCACTCAAATGTATTAAATATTCTCATCTTCGACATCTTTGAAAACCCGACGTGCCAACAGTTGGTCAAATCTTTTACTTAATTTTATAACAAATGAATAGATTGAATTGGTTCATCAATTTATTCATAGTATTATCTTCAAAATTCCATTTAGTACAATATGTATAGCAGTATTGTGGCAATGCTACATCAACCTAACAACACAAGTTTATGACAACATAGACATATGCATGCGTTAGTCAAAGAAGTTACAGAAGCAGTTGAGTGATTATTATATAATATTTTATTCCTTTGTGAGACAATTTTACCAATCCAGAAGTATATTCTGTTTCATCTAGCCATTTTGATTATCGGTAAATTTCAGTCGAATTTTATAGTTTTCTTGAGAGATTCAAAAATAGATTTGTGTATCGGCTGAAATAACACGACTGTCATTCGGTATATCGAGAAAAATGATCGTGAAAGAATAAGTAACGGTGGTCAAGTAATGCGATTGGATCTTGAAAGATCTTGACAAAATCGTGAAGGAAATCTTATCGAGAAGACAAATGCAACGTCAGTAAATAATCTTATTTAATGAATTATAATGACAAATATAGGAAAAATAAAAATGTCTGTCAAAATGGTTTAACATTATGATCAGTATCCTAGAAAAATCAAGGTTTAAAAGTAAACCGTTTTTACAAAACAACAAACGGCAGATTGCTCATCGAAATTCCAAAGACACAAACATGAAAAATCATGATTTGTTTTCATATTTTGAATGTATAAACTAGTTTTCTCTTAAAAATGTCGTTCCATATTTCTGTTTGAAATGGTTCTTAAAGTTATTTTGTGTTAATAGTATAATCAGACACTTTGCAAAAAACGAAAATATTTGTTAAAAATTTGATATATCGGATCTTGAAAGATCGGGTACCGCTTTTTGGTGATCGTGAAAGATCTATTACCGTTTATTCGTTAATGCAAAAATCCACGAAAACGATCAAATCATTATTTAATAACATGATAACTTAAATTTGTAATTGGAATAGCAAACGACATTGGATTGGCATGACGTAATCCGGTTCACTTTTGTTTGTCTTCCTGGAATGCCTACATTTTATACAAAATCTATTCCTCGAATGCCTACAAAAATAATTGAATAGATGTTGTTTTAGTAATTAGATGTTGTTTTAGAACAAAATTTGATAATAAGGAAAAGAGTATTTTAAGGGTAAAAATTATTTTCACCTTTAAAATATAATTTAAATGAAATGGATAACACAATATTTAATTATTTAAGTTAAAAAAAATAATAATAAGAAAAAAGTATTAAGATACAGAGTAAAAAATTAAAATTGAAACAAATAAATGAAAAAACGACTGTTTAAAGTTCATTTATAAATAAAAATCATTTAAAGTTTAAAGTATTATTCATAGAAACATTTAATGTATGAGCAAACAATTATTGGTACGACGTGCTGCTGTATTGCCATTGGTGCCAGTAGAATAAGTCAAAGATGTCTGGTTCAATGCTCTAGAAGATCTTAAGCGGCCCTTACAAGATGCCAGCAACTACAACACGCAACAGGTGGAAAACGTGTTGTTTTACGGAAGTGAAATACAGGGAAATTGAAGATAAACTCTCCAACCTAAAGATCCGACACCAGATACATTCACTGAGCTAATATAAAAATAAGAAGATGTGGTATGATTGCCAACGAATCAACTCTCCACCAGAGACTAAATGACATAGAAGTTTACAACTAAAGGTCACCGTACGGCCTTCAACAATGAGCAAAACCCATACCGCATAGTCAGCTAAAAAAGGCCCCGAAATGAAAAATGTAAAACAATTCAAACGAGAAAACTAACGGCATGATTTATGTACAAAACAATGAACGGAAAACAATGTAATATACAGCAATAAACGAAAACCACTGAATTACAGGCTCCTGACTTGGGACAGGCACATACAGAATTTGCGAGGTTAAACTAGTTTGTTGGCTACACTTAAGTTTTTTTTATCAATCCATAAAAAAATCATCTCAAACATACAGAAAAAAATGAAAAAATATTAATATATTGCAAACAAACAGGAAAATAAAAAAATTACCTGGAATTTTCAATGGGAAACTCAGCTTACCTGCACATATTATAATACTGTTTGTTTTGACTACACTTGATTTAATTTTAATAATTTATAATAATAAATAATAATAATCTATTTTATTAAAGTGTCACATACTTGTCTACAAAGTTATATACAGATTATATAATATACATTGCACAATAATAAAATAAGACAAATACCCAGCCTAAGTAGGCTTATGAGACACTATATATACAACTATACTAACTATTTAAAAAAAAACTAAAATACCAATTGTGAAACGTAGTAAAATGTCAAAAATGTTAATTATCAGAATTTTTCACATAAAAAAACATAACTTTAAATAAAAACGACACAATTGAGTATGGCATAAAAAATAAATAATAGATAAATAAAATGAATATAAAAGAGGTTATATAAAGAATAAAATGAAATAAGTCACTATTCCTTGAATGCCAACATTTTTTTACCTGTATTTTGTCGGCAGATTAAAAGGTGTAGGCATTCAAGGAATAAACCGATAACACCTGACCGACTAGTTGCCCTATAACAATATAAGTCCGTCTGTCCATCCTGCATAAGTTTTATGTCGTATGAAAAGTTAAGATTGTTTCATCGAATTTTCATAAATTTTTATGCAGTCATATACATAAAACGAAGATCCTTGCTGACTTTTGTAAAAATAGTGGGAAAATTGTTTTAAAAAAAATGACGGAAAACAACTGTCATAGTCCTGACTTGGCACAGGCATTTTCCTAAGAAAATGGTGGGTTAAACCTGGTTTTGTAGCTAGATAAAACGCCCACTTGTATGGCAGTTGTTCAATGTTCCGTAGTATTGCCAAATTGGGTTAGCAACCCAAACAGACATAATTGGTTAATAATTACAATAACTAGGATCCAGCAACCAAAACTATTTAAACATACACCACAGACATACAACACAACTGAATTAAACATTCAATCACACATGCACTTAAATCAAACAAAGACGACAACAAAAAAAGTGTTTGTAGTTGATAATATAGTCGGTATATAGTAAAGCATAATGACATATACACTTTCCCGATTTAGTAAAATATAAATACAAGGTATACAAAATGAAAACAACACTATAAAAACCTCAAGTGTCCGAATCGCATCTCTGGACCCACCTGCATACTGCTGGATGCACATATACAGAGCCACATCAAGAGTTATACGACTAATATTAGACATTTGCGGAAACTGTCATACACCTACTTACACTTACAGGTAGCATTTAAATCTTGGGTCGTTTCAAAGTGTAAATACAAACCGTCGGTTCAAAACAAACACTAACTCCTATGATGTTTTTCTATAGTTGACCAACGGGATTTCAAAGAAATATCGATAAAAAAATGGCGTCTTGGCAGCCTGAGGTGAAATCGGGACAACTTGGACCTTAAGGCAAATCGGACTAAGACAACTCGGGCCAATTTATAGACAACTCGGACCACTTTTATAGACAGCTCGGAAAAGTTTGAAAGACAACTCGAACCAGTTTGAAACACTTGTCAGACCAGCGGCTTTTCGTTGTTTTTACGTTTAATATGATTTTTGTTTGTTTTTGTCTAGATTGTTTTCTTCTCAGTTTCCCCTAACTGACCATCCTAGCTTGCTGTGACAACTTGTCAGTTTGATGCATTTCAATAAGTTCTGTTACTATAAATTGTTGATTGACAGCCTAACGAGATCAATTAGAAAAATAAAACAACAAATATCTTTCAATGCAATGAAAATATAAAGCAGATATATATTCGTCTTTACATATACTAGCCCGAGTTGTAATAAGTGATCCTAGAAATCTTTCAAGATGGTTGAAATGCCTCTTACCGTCAGACATCAAATGTTAATTTTTGACTATCTAATTAATTCGTCACATATGTCATATGGTGTAGCATTCTTCTTTTTTCTTTGGTTGTTACGATCGTGTGATTCAAAGGGTATTCCATGTGCCTGAAGCCTTGTTTAGATTTTTAAGTATATGGATACTATGTTTCAATTTATATATATATATATATATATATATATATATATATATATATTGACGGTCAATATAACAAATCTTGCAAATTACAATGTAAAATGCACAGAAAGAACATTGAAGTCCATTAACGTATTGACCTCGCCAAAAGTCCATAATAGATAAATATATCACCAAAAAAAATGTGAAAAAAATAAAACCATTAAAAAACGTTCTTAGTAAGTAATTAACGCTTCAACCAATTACAAGTATATCAATTGGTAAAAGAAATATTGTTTTCTGATCATTAAGTCTTGTCTTGTCTTTCACGATCAAAATAATGCGTTGCCTGATCTTTCACGATCAATAATGATTAAAAATCAACAAAATTATACTTTTCAAAAATAATATGAACTTTTAAAGTAATGACATAGTTTTATTTAACTGTACTATCTGACAAACTAAAGATTAAGTTTTAAATATGTCATGATATATTCGAATGTAACCATCATAGATACAAAACGTGATTTTTCCTTAATGATTGGCATAGGAATGTGTATTGCCTTTTGTGTTTTCTTAAACAGTACTGCACTTTTTTCTTTGCCGCTGTGCATAGTATAATCAAGGAAGTCGAATCATTTTGACATACATATTTCTTTTTTCCTGATTTGTGGCACCTTATGAAAATACAGAAGATTTTTTCACCAATTTTGAAGTAAACTTACATCTAATTGCATTCACGATCCGATCGCAATGCTTGACCACCGTTAGTTATTCTTTCACGATAATTTTTCTCGATAAATCGAATGACACTCGTGAATAAGTCTTATTTTTTAAAAACACAATGGCTTAGTAGTTCAGTACAGATGTTGTGCCTCCTACCGATCTTTTGAGTTAAGCCAATTACAACTGATTTTTACAGTTTGTTCTTATGTTGTGCTGTTACACCACGGGTAAGGGGGAGGGTTCAGTGCTCACAAACTTGTTTGGCAATCATACCACATCTCCTCATTATTATAATCAAACCTTCTACTTCTATTCGACTAAGCATAAATAATCATTTGCCGCATTATTTTTGTCTTTTATGTGTGCTCTATAAAGAATACAAGGTCCTAAGATTATGTAGCATCTACGTTTTCAAGCTTAAAAAAAATATACTGTATAAAATATATAAAATTTGTTGAAATATGTTAAAAAAAGTATAAAAAAACGTGAAAAAATATCCTTTCAACTGAATGAATAGGTCAGAATACATTTTGCGATTTTGAATTAAGGCTACAGTAGTTTATCGATGTTCAAATCTCTTAAATCGATCAAGAAGATGCAAATCAAGGTAACAAAGTTCTTCTCTGTACACAGACGGCTATACCGACTGATTTGGGACCATTCATCGAAAACCCCTTTTTGCATTTTGACCAAAGAGAAACTTTGCAACGGAATTATATTCAAATTCAATTAGCAAATACCTGTGTTTTATTTTAATTACAATTTTCATTTACAGATTCCGTAATTAACAAAAATAACTACCACCATGACGTCGAAAACTGCCCCTATGCAGACGAGGACTACCCCTACGAAGACTACCCCTATGCCGACTAAAACTACTATTACGCCGGAGACAACTACAACTATGCCGACGAAAACTGCCATAACACCGGAGAACAATACCTCTATGCCGAAGAAAACTACCATGACGAAAACTGCCATAACAACGCAGAAAACAGCCCCTATGCCGACGAAAACTACCATTACGTCGGAGAAGACTACCCCTATTCCGACGAAAACTACCGTTACGCTGGAGAAAACTACCCCTATGCCGACGAAGACTTCTGTTACGCCGGAGAAAACTACCCCTATATTGACAAAAACTACCCCTGTGCCGACGAAAACTACCATTAGTATTACGCCGGAGAAAAGTACTCCTATACCGACAAAAAGTACGCCAGGTCAGTCTTCGTTTTATGACTGTTTTCACGTGTTAAAGATTTTTTAGTTTGAAATTTTCTCTTTTCTTTCTTTTGTATAAACAAATAACATATTTCCGATACTGTATAAATAAAAGGAGGCTGCATGCCTTGGGTAGAGTCAATGAGACAGCAACCAAACAACGCCGAAACCCTTCTCAAAATATCTATTGAAATATCACTGATTAATGACATAAGATGTGTTTGCTATGACTAAACATTACTTTAAATTTTAAAATAGCCATTGCCTTCGTTGTGTTGATAATTCTGGCCCTTTAAATATTCAATCGAGGGGCATCCTTTAATAATCAAACTGAATAGGGTTGTATATCGTAGACCATACATACATAGATTAACTCCCGACATAGTTTTTAACGTGGTAAGGAATGTCCTTTTTTCAATTGCAGTTTTTAGCAATCTGTATGCATTTATAATTAAGCCAATATGTTGAAATACGACATAAACGTACACTTATGACACTGTGATACTTTAAGGTGGCTGGGTGTCTTCCTCCATCTTGGATTTTGAAGTAGCAGATAACAATTGGTCTAGATCTTTAATGAAATGTGCAAATTTTGAGAGTAATATGTAATTCATATGTAAGACTTTTCATGTTAATATAAAAAACTATGTGTTTTATCATATTTACGGCTGTATTTTCTATTAAACACAATATTTTTGCTTGAATCATTTTTTTTCAACTTTGCCACATAAGGGGAGATAACTCAGATAAAGTATTTTTTATAATAGAAAGTGTTGTGAATTTACCTGTAGCAAGAAAACAAGACCGGTGACCCCGTTTTTTCTTTTTCTTATCAGAAAGCATGTTATAAGAGCTATCTTCTCACATTTTATCTTAAGATTCTATGGTGTAGTTTTCTTTTTATCACACACAATTGGATTTTCCATGCATAATCTATACAAAATCCGAAAATTTTTCACAACCTGTAGTGTGAAAAAAAGTCCGGTGACCCATACTTTTTATTATATTTTGGAAAAAAGCATGATAAAAACTACATTTTGACAAATTAATAAAAAATTCTATGGATTTTAATTAAAACATCCACCTTAAATTTGAGTAAAGATTTTTATTTTTTTTATTAACATTTTTTTTGCAGGGTGTATGTAAAAGCACATTGTGCTGTTCATACTCAAAATGTACGCGCGGTTAAAGTTTTTATAACGCTGTTAAACTACGAAAAGTTGCAACATGTAATTTTCTTTCATTCTCATTCTCTGTTCGGAAACGAAAATTCACTTGAATTAATTTCAGACCAGAGCCCTTTTCGAAAGGTCTTCCAATCATTACTTAAATGACATCTTCATGTGTGCACTTAAATATTCTAAACATTATGGCATATCTATAAAGTCACATTGACTGTCATAGTGCTAATTTGGTACTGACACTTTTTCTTATCCATTAGAATTGGTAGTGTGAATCAAATATTTAGGAATCTTCCTTTAATTTGTTTTATATTTACGCTTAAATCTCTAATTGATATTATATATATATATAGGCTATACTTATGCTATTTACCATAAATGAATAAATGAAATAAGACTAATTATTATACAGAAACATTGCAATGGTAATATCTAATTTCGCGTCATGTGATTTCATGCAATAGCAAATTATTCACCTATTAAAAGAAAGTAAAAGATCCATTACCATTATTAAGGTGAGTTAGTTTATAATAAGTTGTTTTTTTACAGTGGTGTCTGGAATTGAGTTCTTGCAGGAAAAATGGAATGTCTGGTTTCGCACTCTTGATGTGAATCATGACGGGATTATCACACGTGCTGACGTTGATTACACACTCAAGCAATTCCCTCTGGTAGAAGGCCTAAGCAAATCTGAGGGAAAGATGGAAGTCGCTAAAATAGAAGCATGGTGGGAGAAATATATCATTAAAGGGAATAATAAAATAACCAAAGCTGACCTCTTAAAAGATCTAGAGAAAGAGTATACCGAAAACAAGAAAAACTTTGTCGCAAAAATGAAAGCCTTGTGTGAAGACATATTTTGCATTCTGGATACAGACAAGACTAAAATGATTTCACTGGATAACTACGTCAAGGCATATAAGGTATATGGTCATGACAACGAGGCTCTCCTTCGGAAGGCATTCGAATTTTACAATCCAAGCCATGGTGTGGTTCCGTTACAGGAATACATTGACGACTGGCTAGTATTCCTCACCAATGATGATCCATCGAAGAAAGATGTTGTATATGAAACATACAAGGCTGGGTTTGTATAAGCAATGGTACAGAATGATACAGTATATGGAGACTGATTGCTACTTTAATGAGTCTTTGCTGTCAAAATTGTTAATGCTTAACTTTCAAACGTAACTAATAAATCATTTGTAGTCACAAAATTATCTGTGTTTTTAAAAAAGTAATAATTTAATGTTTATTTCCTAGGTATCTTATACAAATGAAAAATACCAGAATAAACCCACGAAATCGTGGGACGTTCATTGGATTACTATGTCTATTTTCAATTTTTGCATTGTCAGTTGAAGATGCGCGTAATGCATAAAGTAAACTGAATACTGTGTATCATGTCTTTGATCCGGGTTTCAACGTCACGACCTATAATACTGAACCTTTTACCATCAACCATGAATAGTTCAATAATTATGATAGAAGAGCAGTCGTTCTGTTTTTGGTAGGGTCAATCGGTTATTAACCTTTAGTTTTAGGTCGTGTGGTCATATTGTAGATTACAATGTCGGGTTGTTTTAGTATAATTTTGCTTTATATTTAGGTATGTTGTGGTGCATTATTGGATTCTGAATTTTTTTGTATATAGTTTTTAGAAAATGTTCGTTTCCTATGTCGATTGGCACAATGATGTTTTGCATTTTTTTTTAAGTTTTTACCCCTCATATCTTTAAAGATTCGGGAAGTTAGTTGCGCAAAAAATGTGAAAAGTAAAAAAAAAGTCTATCATCATGAGATTCGGATTTATATTTTCACAACAAATTCAAAACTACAAAAGAATTCTAAATATAAAGATTTAGTGCAAATCTCCTGTTCATTGGTTCATTAAATCAGGTCAAAATTTGAAGGCATTTGAATGTCAAAGAGCATTGATAATATACTTCAAAGAATTTTGAAAGATGTCAACTGACTCCATAATATAAAAATCTAAAATAGCGCTATACAATGCTGTATAAGACAATTTTGTAAGACAAAATTGAAAATTCCAATTGTTTTGTTAAATTCTAAATTCTGAATGTCTTAAAAATATTATGTTTCAGACAAGAAGTGAAAAAAATAGAGTTTCTATAGAATATAAGTAAATTGTAAAACCAACATAGATTAAACAAAATCATTGTTGTTCATGTACGTTATTGAAAAAAAATGTTTTTTTTTTAATAAAGTTGAAAACAACTGTTTGCCCCGATAAAAACACCCCGTCACAAAAGATGATTAGTCGGTGCTTTCCTTGTAATTGAAAGACAAAGAAAATCTCGAATTCCAATAGAATTTTTGTTTTGGTTGACTTTGGGTTCTCCTTCATTTTAGTCTGATAAATGTTTCCCAATATTTTGAAGATTGAAGTTTTGATCCATCTTTCAGTAACTTTAACTGGTTTCCTGTTTAGAAATACAAATAATTTGTAAACCAATTTGTTACCACCTATTTTTGTTAATCACAATTAAACTGTTTTTCACTACACAGTGTGTCAAACGGACGGTCCAGAAAAGTGAAAAGTGAAGAGTCTGCAAAACATTGTTTACAGTTGGGGAGACATTGCAGTTTTTTTTTTTTTGCGTGAACCCCCTGGGGGTTGTGAATGTAGTAATTTATACAACATGCTATTGTGCATTCTGAGAGAAAACCTAACCCGAATAAGTCAGTCGTTATATTCCACTGCTCTACGGTGGCAACTTTACCTCGCGAGTGGGAGAGTCGATCACGGGGAGGGGCTAAATCTTTGCAATCTTTGTAAATCCGATTTGACAACAATATCTGTTCCGTTCACACAAAGTCCGGATTGAATGACAATGACAAACCACTTGTGGTAGGTAGTTTGACATCCGAATTCAACTAACATTAGTCTTGAGCCTAGAATAAATATACATGATGACGCAAACGCATATTCTAATCCAGAATATGAGTGCGCATACTTTCCATTTACTATTTCTTGCGCAAGAAAACCACGTGCATGCATTAATTTCACTCGCGGAATGTGAACTTTCTCATTTATTATCTAAATTCAGGACACGCCAGTAATAGGCTTGACATAAAACTTTAAATCATGGTCATGATAAAGGTATTCAGGCCTCTAGCTGTTTCTCTTTTCTTTTTCTTTTTTGAGTTACTGTCACGTTATATAAACTTTGAAATTTTTTAAAAACTAAGGATTTTCTACCCCAGGTATAGATTACTTAGCTGTATTTGGCAAAACTTTTCGGAATTTTGGGTCCTCAATGCTCTTCAACTTCGTACTTTATTTGGCCTTTTTAAACTTTTTTGATTCGAGCTTCAATGATGAGTCTTTTATAGTCGAAACGCGGGTCTGACGTGCAAAATTCTAATCCTGGTATCTGTTTAACCATGTTTAACCCCGCCGCATTTTAGTCCTGTCCCAAGTCAGGAACCTCTAGCCTTGTTAGTCTTGTGTGTTTTTTAAATTTAAGTTCATTTATATGTTTCGGAGTTTAGTGTGGCGTCAATTTCGATGAACTAGTATACATTATTGTTTAGGGGGCAACTGAAGCCCCCTCCACTCAATTTCGATGAACTAGTATACATTATTGTTTAGAGGGCAAATGAAGCCCCCCCCCCCCCCACCCACCCCCACGGGTGTGGATTTTTCTCGCTGAGTTGAAGACACATTGGTGGCCTTGGGCCGTTTTCTGCTCTTTGGTCGGGTTGTTGTCTCTTTGACACATTCCCCTTTTCCATTCTCTATTATAGTCTATCTATATATTTCTACATATTTTTTATATAGATTGGTTCTTTTGAGAGCATGTTCAGGTATTTATTCAATTCAAATCAATTCAATATTTATTGGAAAGAGCACAATAGAGGCGTGATCCGAATACAGACAATAATAATATTAAAACAACATATAAATGAAATATAGATGCATGTAACAGCAAGTCATAAGTAAATTCTATGGATACCATAACATTCTAAGTATATTCTATGAATACCATTACATTCTAAACTCATATTAATACCATACACATATACATCACGATTATTCTAAATTTTCATAATTTTACTTTAAACACACAATCACCTATATAAGATATATGTGTATATGCACAAACTACTATAAAGGATTATTATCTGATGAAACAGTATGGTGGTCTCTCAAATTTATAAAACTTCTGAAAACAAGATATTCTTCCAAACTAAGGTTTTCCTGTTGAATATTTGGATCTGTTTAAGTAACATCAGGAAATCCTTAAATTTTATGATGTTTTATAAGACCAAAATATTTTTCAGAATATAAGAGATCCTAATGAAACTGGTGTGTTACTCTCAAGAACAAAATACGAAACCTTAATTCTTATAAGTTGCTTTCCACAGAGTTACACTTCACGTGGAATTGTACTTTTAATTTCTCTATACCACCTCTACCATGAGAACAGACAGCTTCAATAATGAGTAAAAGAATAATTGAAAGCATCCAGGAAATAAAATATAAAGATATGAAAAATAAAGTAGAGGCATTTAGATTATAAAGCAAACTGAGTGCTGAAATTTATAATCCGATTGCTCTGTGCAATTTGCTTTAGACATCCGGTTTGCAGAAACTTGGAATTGGAATTAGGATTAGAACGTTGTATATTAAGCACGAAGAAAAAATGATGTCAACTTCCAACCTTAAAAGGTACATTCAAATGGTAGCTGTATACACTTTTCTATTTACAACTAAAATTCAACGGTGCTTCAAATTGACGTGTGCAAGCAAATATCTACACACAATTACATATTTTCCATAATAGAGATGTTTAACATCATCATTACCGTATTCAAAATCATGAACATTTTTTGGTGACCAGTCATGATCAGCGGTCTCGGGTTCACGTATTGCTTTCCTTTTTTCAAAGAAAGCAACTTGCTTTTAAAGTAAGCAACGTTTTATAAAGTGGGCGTGATTTTAAGATATTGTCGGTGAGTGTATGGAAAATCTATAAAATGTATAATGTTTTTCATATTACAAGTTGCCTAGTTATTTTCAAAGTTTAGGCAAGTGTGTAAAAGTCTGCAAAACGTATTTTCTATGTCATAGTATCGATGGGCCATTTATTTTCACTGGGATTGTAATCTCTATTATTGTTGGAGCAAGTTGGCAAGTCTGAATGGGACTGCATTGAAATAATCAGTGGCGCGAGTTCTTTTCAAAGTTGATGCGATTTGACATTGGGGCGAGTTGACTGGAATTATGATCTTTAAAGATGAGAAAATAACAGATTAATGTGAATCCGACTTCCTAGAGTTCCAAACTGAGTTTATTATGAAAAATATAGCGACATGTCCACACTAGTTGGTCGAAGGACATAAATAAGGTTGCTGTTTGCCGTAGACATCTATGTGTAAGGAAATCATACAGAAAAATGATTATAACGGCAATGTTGTAATTGATGTTTCAATTGTCATTGAGGTACCAAAACTGTCAATATAATGATTTGACAAGTCTGTTTTTCCGCACACCATAATGCAGTGTTCTAATGAAATGAACAATACATACAAAGTACTTTTTATACATTTAAAAAATAATAAAAAAAAAAAAAAAAAAAAAAAAAGGTTTTCCTGTTACACATTGTATGAATGACTTATGGTGCAACATACCTCGTTACTTGCAAATAGTTTATACGCATAGCTAAAAAGAAACACTTACATTTAATTGATTCAAAACTTTCCTGTGCCTTAAAAAATATCTTTCGATAAGGGTGTGTCATTTCAAAGTTTGCCAATAAATATGTTTAAAACGACCATTTTAGATCAACTATTATATCAACATCGATGGGTTAATGACGAAACTGAAACTGACACCCAAGTGACCAGATTATGCCATACTGATCATTTATTTATAAAGTTAATATAATTTTGAATGGGAAAAAAGTATAAAAAAATACCGAACTCCAAGGTAAATTAAAAAAGGGGTAAGTCCATAAAAACTGACAAAATCAAACGCTATTTACCAACGGAATGAGTGGAAAAAAACTGTCATATTCCTGACTTGGTACAGGAATTTTCCGAAGAAAATGGTGGGTTAAACCTGGTTTTATAGCTAGCCAAACCTCTCACTTGTATGACAGTTGTTTATACTTCCGTTATATTGACAAAATTGGGTGAGCAACCCAAACAGACATAATACTAGTCTAATGTGACAATTATTGGGATCCAGCAGCCAAAAACTGTGTAAACATACATCACAGACCGTCATACAACACAACTGACTAAAAAATTCAACAAACATATGAATAAATTTAACAGAGACGCCAACAATAAAGGTTGTAGTTGTTATAGTAAATTTGACAAAACGCCAACAATAAAGTTTTTGTAGTTGATAGTAAATTGACAAAGACGCCGATAAAAATGTTTTTGTCGTTGATAGTACCTATCGTATAAAGTATACACTTTATCGATAAAGTACAAATTAGATAAAATATAAATACAAGGGTAAACAAAATGGAAACAACACTGTTATAAACATCTTGCGACCGAAGAGTACATCAGGAACCATCTGCACCAGAAACACCCAAAGTTAAAAACCTGATAGCGGGATGTATAAATACCGAGTCACGTCAGATGTCATATGGCCAAAAGAAAGATAATAGCACGAAGACAAATAAAGGGAAAACTATAAAGTAAATACAATGTAACAAGATACACAACTTTAGAACCTAGAATCTATAACTCAAGACCATCTTGTATTATTTGTAAAGTAGACATTGAATATTTATTGTTTGGTTTTGGTATTTTCTGGTGAACTTTTTGAGAAAAAGGACGAAATCTTCTTTGACAAAACTGGCCTGGCTCATTGTTTTTTGCTCAGACACCGAGTGGCGTTTTATAAAGTCCGAGTAGCAGCTTCAAGCTCCTGAATATCGTATAAGTTGAGAAATGAATACTCCATATGCGGGTGAAGTTGGTACGTAGAATTTATCTATTTTTGCAATTTCAAGAGCTGGATATGGCTCACATCATTATTCCTGATAATTGTTTAACAAAATAAAATATACATATCAGAATAAAAATAAGGATTTCTGGTGTGATTGTCAATGAGAAAACTATAACAAATAACTGTAAAATATAAAGGCAAAAAAACACAAGCACTTATTAAAAAGCATTGGCTTCATTAGAAAAAGGTATAACTGAGACTATGTCTAAAAGAAAAGACACTGGAATATACGACCCATGAATAGATAAATTTGTTATATATATATATATATATATATATATATATATATATATATATATACTTATAAATATAATTATTTCTGTGACTGTATCTTGCATTCATTTGTAGGATCCTTTACAATAGATATTTCAGCTGATTTGTAACAATTCCATCTTCATGCCTTATATATCATGTACTGTATTACGACGCTAGATTAAAACTGACGAGGAAAGGTAACACCCGGCCACCGAAAGCTTTATTTTGAAGCCTAGGTGGTCGTGTGGTCTAGCGCGTCGGATACAGTGCAGGCGATTTGGTTTCACGATATCTCAGTAGCATGAGTTCGAATCCCGGCGAGGGAAGAACAAAAAATTTGCGAAAGCAAATTTACAGATCTAACATTGTTGGGCTGATGTTTAGACGAGTTATATATATATATATATATTCACGTCTATAAGGCAACGATAAAGACTGAAAATATTTCTAGTGTACTATAGTTTGACCTTTATTTGTCAAATAGTTTCACTCGATTAAAATGTACAATTAAGTTTTATAGAACCGGTAAAATCAAAATCTTTATATCAACTCAATTTTGGCTGATTCCATAACATCATCTGTCTTTGATGGGTCTTCGTTAGTTAAACGTACTACCAAGTGGTCAGAACACTCTTGAATTAAAACCATTCCATTATCAAATGTATACATTTCAAAGGACTTCCGGAGTAGTGCTTCATTATCATGCCCCCACACTTGAAAAGACTTGACTTAGTTATCCAATGAAATGATTTTTGAACATCATATTACTTTTCAAGATTTTAGGTTAAAACTCGAAAATTTGGCCAAAAATCTTCATTCAAGGGCAATAACTCCTGTAAGGTGTCATCCAACGTTTTCAGCAATATTTGCATTTTGTAGATCTTGTATTCCTGTTCATTGCCTGTTGTTTACAGTGTCTATCTATTTGTTATATTTTTGGGATAACAGTAAAAAACTTAAAAACTCAAAAATCCTCATGCAAAGCCAATAACTCCTACAAGAAATCAACCAATGGTTTCAGTCATATTGGCTAGTACATTTTGTATCGCTGATGATTTTCGCTGTTTAAAGTTTCTACTAAGCTTTTACACATGTTGAGAGAGTAGGTACCAAGAGTGCACACGCTGAAATATCTCTTCTGTTTTACTTATGTTGAAAGTCTATATTATGAAGATTTTATTACAAGTATCGCATACACTTAACATAATCCATGCTCCATGTAAATGGGGTCATGGTCAGATGAACCCTGCAAGACAGATATGTACACCTTACAATCATACCATACCTACAGCAAATATAGTTAAGTCTATATTATCTAAGAAACATACCTAATTACGCAAATTGAACATTGACCAATGAACCATAAAAATGAGATCAAAGGCAGATAAACCCTTTCAGACATCATGTACACCATGCAATCATTCCATACACCAAAATCCAGTTGACCTATTCCTTATAGTATCTGATAAACAGACAAAACCATGAAAATCTAACATTGACAAATAAACCATGAAAATGAGGTCATGGTAAGACGGACCAAGAGTGTCTTACACACACCAAATTAAATGAACCGGAAAAACTTAATATTGTCGAATGAACCATAGACAAAATCAAAGCCAGACGGACGTCTATGTAACAGCCAATATGTTCCGTCAGTTACTTTGTTCCGGCGGAACTTTTCAACTAGTTATTTCGTTCCGATGGAACTTTCCAACTAGTTGTTTTATTCCGAGTGCAGTCGAAAAGTTCTGGAAAAAAGTAGCTAGTTGAAAAGTCCCGGAACAATGTAGCAAACGGAATAAGTTGCATTATCATGCCAATTTAGTATTCATAGTACCATCAAGAGAGGGAAGAATACCCCCCTCCTCATGTGGGTACTTTTAAAAATATCAATTTCAGATTAATGTATAACAATAAATTAGAAATTATTCCGTTATGAAGGCAACATTCTGACCGAATTAAGTACCATAATAATGAAGAGGGGGGAGAATGAGGATCAGTATATAAGACACGTTTGTTCCCCTTTGAAAAGGTTCAAAGATAGTATGTTGCACTTTTACTTTGCATCAATTCTCCAAATGGAACTTTGTGTCTGGTTGATAAGTTCCGTTAGAACTTTTGGGCTAGTTTGTTAGTTCCGGTTTTGACTTATTTGCCAAAGAGGAACTTTGTGGCTAGTTGATAAGTTCCTTTTGACTTTTGTAATCAGTATCTTGGTTTCCCTTTGAAATGTTCAAATATAATATGTTGCGCTTTTACTTTGCATCACTTCTCCAAATGGAACTTTGTGACTGGTTGATAAGTTCCGTTGGAACTTTTGGGCTAGTTTGTTAGTTCCGGTTTTGACTAGTTTAGCAAAAGGGAACTTTCTAACTAGTTGATATGTTCCGTTGGAACTTTTCGACTAGTCACTTTGTTCCGGTGGAACTTTTAAACCAGAGGAAGAACAAAGTAACTAGTTAATAAGTTCCTCCGGAACTTTTCGGCTAGTTAGTTCTTTCCGCCCGGAACTTTCCAACGTCGGAACAAAAGAGCATTTACACATACACCCTACGATCATTCCATACACCAAATGCAGCTGATATATTGCTTTCCGTGTCTGAAAAATAGACAAACCACGAAAACTTAACATTAATCAATGAACCAATAAATGAGGTCAAGGTCAGTTGTAACCTGTCAGTTAGACATATACATCTTATAATCATTCCATACACCAAATATAGTTGAAATTTGATTTTAGTATCTGAGATACGGACTTGACCACGAAAAATGTATCCTTGATCGCTGATCCATGAAATGAGGTCGGTCAGGTGAACCTTTGAAGGGTCCCATATAGGAGCCATCTTATGGTTTCAGTCGGATCAAAACTTTGTTTATCTTGTATTGCTGTTTACAGGATCTACGCTCCATTATTTTGTTGATATAATAGGCAAACACCTAAAAAATTGGTCGAACATTGCAATTTAAGGGAAATAACTTATATAAGGAGTCATCCAATAGTTTCTATCAGGTTAGCATTATGCAGATCTTGACCTCTGTTTAGTTTCTACCTCGGTCTATTGTTTTTGTATCTGGAAAAAATTAGAATGAGTCAAACAACACCAATAAGGGGCAATAACTCATAAAATGACTCATTGAAGTGTTTCATTCAAACTGTCATTTTTGTAGATCTTATATTGCCGATTGTTTTTTCATTTTTAGTTTGTACCCATCTGTTATAGTGTCAAAAAGGGAAATTAGTTAAAAATTGTCATTTAAGGGCAATAACTCCTATAAATCCCAAGGTTTCAGTCAAATTGCCGTTTTTGTAGATTTTATATTGCTGATCATTTTTGCCGTTTACAGTTTCAACCGGTCTACTCTAGTTTTGAGATCATAGGCATAAAAGCAATAATTGGTCAAAAATAGTCCATTTAGTGCAACAACTATAAAGTCATCTAATAATTTTGGTGGAAATGAGAAGTAAAAAGATCTTGATGTTCGAGCATTTTCGTCACTGTTGGATTTTCTCTGGCCACATTATGGCAAGATAATAGACAATTCATGCATTTTACCAATGGCTGCCCTATTGGTTGATTTATAGGAACAAAATACACAACTTTATACTAGGTACTCATTCAGTTCAAGTATGGTTGAAATAAGTCAGTTTCAAAGAAGATCTTTGAAAACGTTCACCATATTAAAAGGACGCCAAAAGCTCACCTGGACCATCGGGCTTAGTGGTGTAAACGTAATATGAACATCAAAATTATTTATTTTGTAAAAATATTTCCTTTCTCCATTTGAACTGTACACGTATACCTAACAACAAAATTATTTTCATTTACCTGTGTTTAAAGTAATTGCAAATGGCTGTTATTTTTGTTCAAGCATATTGTTTTTCTTGAATTGTTTAACATTTCACAGCGGTATAACATGTTACTTTAATTATTCTTTCCTTAGTTTATTTATTTTGTATTTACATTGTATCATAGATCAAATTTATTTTTTCAGTGTATGTTTACTGGTGTTAATATGTCTTTTGATTGAGTTAAGCTATTTCAATTGATATTTTATAGGGTGTCTTTCTATGTTGTGATGTTACACTATTGTTTCAGATAAGGGTGAAGGTTTGGTACCATTAAAACGTTTAAACCTGCTGCAATTGTTTGCACCTGTCCTAAGTCAGGAATCTGATGTTCAGTAGTTGTCGTTTGTTGATGTGGTTCATAAGTGTTTCTCGTTTTTTATATAGATTAGACCGTTGGTTTTCCCGTTTGAATGGTTTTACACTAGTAATTTTTGGGGCCCTTTATAGCTTGC
The DNA here is from genome assembly GCF_021869535.1 of Mytilus californianus. NCBI lineage: Eukaryota > Metazoa > Mollusca > Bivalvia > Mytilida > Mytilidae > Mytilus > Mytilus californianus. The sequence continues at coordinate 93,699,333 of NW_026262668.1, forward strand.
TGTTCGGTGTGAGCCAAGGCTCCGTGTTGAAGGCCGTACTTTGACCTATATTGGTTTACTTTTATAAATTTTGACTTGGATGGAGAGTTGTCTCATTGGCACTCATACCACATCTTCTTATATCTAAAGATGATTATAGTGAGGCATATGAAATTTGTGTTTATAATAATACTAAGAGATTTTTTTATGAAATGACTATAACATCTTAAATATTCTGGACTTCTCTGTCCGCATTTTAAGTACTCCATTTTAGTCATGAATAGAAAAGCTGTCTCATAAGTATACTATATAAATACACTTATTCGTTCAGTGTATGTTTACTTGTTTTTGTTTAAATGTCTTTTTGATAGAGTTAAGCCATTTCATTTGCTATTTTATAGTGTGTCTTTTTATGTTGTAATGTTACACCTCTGTCTCAGGTTAGGGTGAAGGTTGGCGCCTGTTAAAACGTTTAAACCCGCTGCATTTTTATGCACCTGTCCTAAGTCAGGAGCCTGTTGTTCAGTGGTTGTCGTTTGTTGGTGTGGTTCATAGGTGTTTCTCGTTATTATATAGATTAGACCGTTGGTTTTCCTGTTTGAATTGTTTTACGCTAGTCAATTTGGGGCCCTTTATAGCTTACTGTTCGGTGAGAGCCAAGACTCCGTGTGGAAAGCCGTACTTTGACCTATAATTGTTAACCTTTAATACATTGTGATATGGATGGAGAGTTGTCTCATTGACACTCATACCACATCTTCTTATTTATATTGTCAGAAATTATACAATTTATTTCTACAATCTTTAGAAACAGGAAGAAACATTTGAAAAATTAACTAAATGAATAACGTTCAAATCTTAAAAAGGTTTCTTAAAGATAATCAGTCCAATATAAGTTTCAAATTTTGTCTTTTTTAAGTAGAGTAAATTCTCCCACGAGTTTTTAAGAGCCTGAACTTCGCAAAAATCTGTCATTTCGATATTATATTCAGCTTTTTTGCAATCATTTATGTCTGCCTATTTGTAGGTCTCATTTCTCAGATTCTTTTCTGCAGTTTTCTATAATAGTTTTCAAAAATGCAAAATATGGGTAAAAATTGTTATTAAAGGGTAATATGTAGATCTTATCTTGGTGATATTTTTTCTGCTTACAGTTTCTCTCTATGTATCATCTCAATCACACTATCACATGTCTATGTTCCGTGAACCATTAAATCGTTATTTAGGCACATTTTATTAATTTACCTCACAATGAACATATGTACAAACTTTTGAGTTGATTTGACTCCACTATCATGAAAAACTACCTCAACTTGAGAATATACTTATTTCACACCATCACATTTCTATGTTCATAGAACCATGAAATCCATATAATTTAAAAAGCTCACACCATAATGATCATTTTTATTAAGTTTCAAGTTTGCAACTCCTTAACCAGGCTTTTATATGTTACGGGACGCACAGATATTAATAAAACATGTTATTATACCTCACTATGTTTTTTCTATATAAAAAAATAATGAAATAATTGTGCTATTTCATTCCACAGACTATTTGCCAGTCAATAGTTTCAAAGACTATTACCCCGGTTAATAGTTTTATAATCATATTTCCCGTACTTTTTCATGCTTGTTTTTCATTGGACAATAATGACGTCATTAACCATTCTGTTTGGATTTTGTGTGCTAAGCAACGTCAAACTCTAATATCATAAACGGTATAATACATGTGTCGATCGTAATTTCACGTACAAGACGCAATTATAAAAGAGAAAGAAAATCTTTGCGACACATTTTTAAAGATCTAAAATATAGTACTTAATTTATAAGATGGGTTTGTCGTTGTCTTCTAGACCTGTATTTGCGTTTGGTGTACTTTAGCTAGAATTTATTATATGCACGGAAAGTAACACAAGTATTTCTAGTCTTGATTGCAATTAATGAAATATTTACAAATACAACACAGACTATAAAAAACAAACGTATCGTTCATCTTGTGCATGTCAAGTTATGTGACATTTTTCTTTTCTTTCAGATGATATATGTACACTTTTAGAAAGTTAGTTAGCTTGGTGTAATAAACACTTAATGATTGTGTTTTTCAGTATAATAAAACACCTAATGACTGGTTGTGCGGGTAATAGCAAGTTTGTTGTCCCTTCGCATACCAACTATTGCCCTCGGCTTTGCCTCGAGCAATAGTTGGTATCTCAGGGACAACAAACTTGCTATTACCCTCACACACAGTCAATAGGTGTATAATATTCCCTTCTATTGTAGGTGGTCCATAAAGCATTCAAGGGAAATAAATCCTATCAGGAGTCAAATGATATATTCCCTTATTTGCAGATCATATCTTGTTGAAAATTTCTCTTGGATAGTTTCTCTCCATAATTATAATTTGGGCGATAATTCATGATAGGGAAAAAATTACAATATAAGAGCAAATAAATTGCTTTGCCGAGCGCAGCTGGATACGACCGCAGAGGTCCAACCCTGAACAGTTGGGGCAAAAATGGACACAATATTCGCGCTTGATACAGGTCTGACATTTTTGACATAATAATAGGGTTCTGACACAGAATAACTGTAGTCAAAGAACTTAGAATTGGTTATATGATTTGAATTTATATTCAATTTTTTGCTTTTGTGCAATACACTATGCTGTTGCGAATTGACCCCCCCCCTCAAAAAAAAAATTTACGCCCCCTTTTTTTTTGCTTTTGTGCAATACACTATGCCGTTGCGAATTGACCCCCCCCCCAAAAAAAAAATTAACCCCCCCTTTTTTTTGGCAAAACAAAAATATTTGAAGAAATTTTCTATTTAATTTCTGAAATTTGAAATGAGAAAAAAATTATCCCCCCCCCCCCCCAATTTTTTTTTCACCTCCCCCCTTTTTCCAAAAATAAAAATTCTTTCCCTCAAGATATGGTCATAATCTCAATTCAAATTTCCAATGGAGTTTGCAACCATAATACACCTTTCCATTTTCTACTGGTATGCCCCGCCCCCCTTAGCAACACATGGCAACCCAGCATCCTAGGTCAAGCTTATCATCAAAATGGCGGTTATTATGAACATTGAATAATAACAAAGTAAAGAATTTTGTTATAACAAATATAAATAAGAGCAATTTATTGTTCATATATTTGTTTTTGTGTTAAAGTATGATGAAATAGTTACTCCTGAAGAGTTGAGAGATAAATTTATGACATTTTGAAGAAATTATGTCTATTTATATTAAATAAAAAGAAACAATTAAAATACTTTTGCAAATTTCAAGCTATTAAATTACCCTCATTCCCCAAAAATATAATCTAACAACTAGATATAGAATATAATATTGCATGATTGATAAGATAAATTACAGGTTTAATTAAGCATGGCTAATGAATGCTGATAAGTGTGTTTACTGTGTAGACAAACACAGCATGGGTCAACTTGTAAAACAAGCATCCTTGCTCCAGTAGCTATTAGATTATTTATCAAATAACATTTAACTGGTTTTGTTTTTTTTATATCCATAGACAACTTATGATAATTAAAATTCTATCACTAAGTAAAAAATAAAGAAGAAAAGAAAATTAATTTATTATTTGCTTACATGAATATTTGGTCATTGTAGTTCGTCTTTGTTTTAAATTTATATACAACTCTTGTCCTTAACAGGAATCTTTACACATTGTACTCACCCTTTTTTCCAATTAAGAAAATAAAATATATCCGATACTTCTCACATCCTTTCATTTTTTTTTAATTCATACACAAAATTTGAAAAAGGTCAAGTACAATCAGCAAATACTCTCACAGTAGACCAAAGTCATATCAAAATTAAACAGTATCTTACTTGTTATGAAGCATCTATTGAAGTATATTTTTTTTACTATTATTTCAGTTTCCCCTCTGTCTTATAACAAAATGCTAGCGATGAGGGCATTACAAACATAACTACTTTCATTTTTATACATTTTGTACACAAAAAGACTACAAATATCTGATTCACTACATCATTCCATGCAGACTTTCAGATCAGTAATTCTTATTTCCATCTCATTCCAATGAGGTTGTATATAATTTTTTTATCCAGATTAATTTTAAGGTGGGAAAACTTACATTATCTCTAAAACAATTTGATTGTTAAAGAACATGGACTAGTTCTTGTATAAATATTATACTGGAAAATTAAAATTTTGTATAAAATCTGTCAATCCAAAAGATGATCAATACCCTGAAGTTTTCAGTTTAAACTGCTTACAAGTACAAATATTTTAACATTTGAATAAAGTTAGGGATGAATTGTTCTATGTTATTGAAATTGGAAAGGTGTCAATTATTTTGTTGCTGAATCTTTACTATATTATAATTGTAATTTCCAGAAATTTTACATACTAACTTGCATGTTTTATTGTATAAACTTTTAAATTAATGAAAAAAATATCAATTTCAACTCAGTTTGTACACCAATTGAAATCTTGTGTTTCAGAATATATATATTTTTATTTTTCAAAATAGCATGTAAACAATATTTCAAAAACAATAAGCACTGCCATTATATTCCTTTTTAATTATTTTATTAATAACTTTCATACATTAAAACAAACTTTTTATTGTTTCAAGTTGACAAATTGACCTTCCTCTACCCTCTAACATTGATTCCTTTCCCAAAAACAAATTCTGGACGATTTAATTGTGAAAATTTCAAGAAATGTTAGATCAAATTAACTGTTTAGATAAGAATGTTTGACCGAGGTTATGGCCGACAACACGTGCTGCTACCAAATGTTTACACATGTGGTAAATTCACCACATGTGATTGGTCAATTAACTGATGATTGACAGGAGAGTGGAAAGGTGTATTAACCATTTAAATACATCATAAAAGTCTTAAAATAGAAAATGACAATCATAATCATGGCTAAAATTAATATTCCTTAATCAGCATTTTTAAATAGTAACATCTAAAAATAAATTGAAAGCTTATCACCTCAAGACAATACAACATCTCTTTATACATAATTTAAAAGCAGTGTAAGGGAGGTAATCCAAACTTAACATTGTACTTTTTTTAATTGTCCATTAACCAAGAAACCCTTGTTTTCCCCCCCCAATTCCTAAACGGTTTGAGCCATAACCCCCATTATATTTACTAAAGTTATTGTCCGGAAACCATAGGTCTTCGGACGACGCTGACGACGTGATACCAATATACGACCGCAAAATTTTTGTGGTCGTATAAAAACTACAATACCCATTGGGCTAAGTGAGCTAAAATGGAATTACAGGAGTACAGATGCTGAAATGTCTTGCCTGCTTTACTGACCATGATTTATTTAATGTTAAAATTCTTAAAATTAAGGTTTTACCATAAGTATCACATAACCTCAACATTATCAATGATTGATGACAATAAGGTCAAGGCCAGATAAACCCAGTCAGACATGTACACCTTAAAATCTGCCCAAACATCAAATATAGTTGACCTTTTCCTTATAGTATCTAAGAAACAAATCAAACCATGAAAACTCAACATTGACCAATGAACCATGAAAATGAGGTCAAGGCTAGATGATACATGACAGACAGACATGTACACCTTCCAATCAAATATAGTTAATTTATTACTTATAGCATTTAAGAATAAATGTGGAATGTGTCCATGGGACACAGATGATGCCCCCGCTTGCATATCATATAAAGATATAAAGGGAGATAACTGAAGAACGGTAAAAGTGACGCTACCCAAATTTGTACTTGATCTGAGTTTTGTGGTATTAAGCATTGTGTATAAGTTTCATAATATTTGGTTGAGGCAAACTAAAGTAAGAAGAAACGAAAAATTCAGCAATTTTTATGTTTATAAAGGGGCATAACTCAAGAACGGTAAAAGTGACGCCACCCAATTTCAAACTTGATCTGTATTATGTGGTAATAAGCATTGTGTATAAGTTTCATAACATTTGGTTGAGGCAAACTAAAGTTAGAGAATGGAAACCAACTTTGGGACGTACGTACAGACAAGGGTAAAACTTAATGCCCCCTCCGCTACGGCGGGGGCATAAAAAGACAACCAGGAAAACCTAACATTGCCAGACAGACATGTACACCTTACTATCATTCCATGCACCGCATATAGGATCATATAGTTGACCTATTGCTTATAACATCTTAGAAACAGCCTTAACTAGGAAAACTAAATATTGACCAATAAACCATGAAAAAGAGGTCAGTCAGATGAACCCTGCCCGACAGATATTCCATACACAAAATATAGTTGACCTATATAATTACTTATATAGTATCAGAAAAGAGGGAACTAAACTTTGACACTGAACCGTGAAAATTGAGTCAAGGACAAATGATACCTGCCAGACAGACATGTACATCTGGCAATTATTCCATACACCAAATACAGTTGACCTATTGTTTCTAGTAATTGAAAACTCAAAATCTTGACATTGACCAATGAACCATGAAAATGAGGAAAGTTAGCTGAAACCTACCAGACTTACATGTACCACTTACAATCATTCCATACAGTTGACCTACTGCTTATAATATCTGAAAAACGAACCTCACGCAACTTTTAACCTTGATCACTGATCCTTGAAATGAGGTAAGTTCAAGGGAACCTGGTCAGACAGACATGCAGATGTTGCTAGAAACTCGTATATCAAATATGGTTATCCTATTACTCACAATAAGTGAGAAATTCACCAAGACAAAAAACAAGAGTGCACACGCTGAAATGTCTCGCCTTCTTTACTAACCATTGATTTTATGTTGATAGTCCTAAATATAAAGCTTTACTACAAGTAACACATAAACTTAACATGATCCAAGAAAATGAGGTCAAGGTCAGATAGACCAAACGAGAAATACATGTACACCTTACAATCATTCAATAAACCAAACATAGTTGACCTATTGTTTATAGTTTCTAAGAAAGTCTTAACCAAGAAAACTTAACATTGACCAATGAACCATGAAAATGAGGTCAAGGTCAGATGAACCATGCCAGACAGACATGTACACCTTACAATCAATGTATGCATTACATATAGTTGACCTATTGCTTATAGTATCTAAGAAACAAACTTAATCATGAAAACTTAACATTGACCAATGAACAATGAAAATGAGGTCAAGGTCAGATGATACCTGCCAGACAGACATATACACCTTACAATCCTTCCATACAACAAATATAGTTGATCTATTGCTTATAGTTGAAGAAAAACAGACCAAAACACAAAAACTTAACACTGAGAAATGAACAGTGAAAATGAGGTCAAGGTCAAATAAAACCTGCGAGACTGACATGTACATCATAAAATATTTCCATACACCAAATGTAGTTGATCTATTGCCTATAGTATTAGAAAAAAAGACCAAAACTCAAAAACTTAACTTTGACCACTGAACCATGAAAATGAGGTCAAGGTCAGATGACACTTACCAGCTGGACATGTACACCTTACAATCATTCCATATATTGAATAACATTGGATAATAATACAACTCAAATGAGACAGCTAGGGACTATGGGTTATTGAAATATTCATAACACATGGTTTTTTAAATTTTATTTTTGACACTTCAAAGTTCCTTCATTTCCCTCAGACGTCTAACTGCACTTCTTACTGTGGCTGCAGCATTTGTACTACAAAAGATATAAAATTTGGTATAAAAATTAAGTATTCGTATTATGATATCACAACAACTATCATATTTAATAAAATTTACACAATATTCCATGTAAAAAATAATACATGTTTAGATTCACCATATCAAAGAACCCTAAAAATTCAATTTTTGTTAAAATCAAACTAGGTTTAATTTTGGACCCTTTGGACCTTAATGTAGACCAATTTGAAAACGGAACCAAAAATTAAGAATCTAAATACACGGTTAGATTCGGCATATCAAAGAACCCCAATAATTCAATTTTTGATGAAATCAAACAAAGTTAAATTTTGGACCCTTTGGACCTCAATGTGGACCAATTTAAAAACGGGGCCCAAAATCCAAAAACTTAATACACGGTTAGATTCAGCATATTAAATAGCCACAAGAATTCAAGAATAAAACCCCATTGAAATTGATCAAGAAATAAGCAATTTATACGAAGTATCTTCTTTTGCACAATACTGTGCAATTGAATATTTCTTGCTATTGCGCAATACTGTACAATTGACAATTTCTTGCTATTGCGCAATATTGTGCTATTGGATATTTCTTGCTATTGCGCAATACTGTGCAATTGAAGATTTCTTGCTATTGCGCAATACTGTGCAATTGAAGATTTCTTGCTATTGTGCAATACTGTACAATTGAAAATTTCTTGCTATTGCACAATACTTATTATATAATAATTTACACATCCTGTTTGGTGTGTATCTCCTACCATATCATTATTATTTGCTTTTAAATATAAATCAGAAATAACCAACTTAAAATGGAAAATTTTAAAAGAAAAAAAAAAGAACCCCCCCCCCCCCCCCCAATTTTTTGAACCCCCTTATGATTCATCACCCCCAAACTCAATACCAGCCTTCCCTTTGTGGTATGGTACCTTGCAGTACAATTTCAGAGAGATCCATACACTTGAACACAAGTTATTGTCTGGAAACTAGAAAAATGCTTATTTTTGGCCCCTTTTTGGCCCCCAATTCCTAAACATTTAGGGCAATTACCCCCAAACTCAAACCCAGCTTTCCCTTTGTGATATGGAACCTTGTAGTACAATTTCAGAAATATCCAAACACTAACACACAAGTTATTGTCATGAAACTAGAAAAATGCTTGTTTTTTGCCCCTTTTTTGGCCCCTAATTCCTAAAATTTTGAGGCAATTACCCCCAAAATCAATTACAGCCTTCCCTTTGTGATATGGAACCTTGTGGTACAATGTCAGAGAGATCCATACACTTACACACAAGTTATTGTCTGGAAGTTACAACAAGAGTGCACACGCTGAAATGTCTCGCCTTCTTTACTAATCATTGATATTATGTTGATAGTCCTAAATATAAAGCTTTATTACAACTGTCACATAAACTTAACATTAACCAAGTAAACTAAACATTGACCAATGAACCATGAAAATGAGGTCAAGGTCAGATGAACCATGCTAGGCAGGCATGTACAGCTACCAATTCTTCCATACAACAAATATAATTGACCTATTGCTTATAGTTTAAGAAAAACAGACCAAAACACAAAAACTTAACACTGAGCAATGAACCTTGAAAATGAGGTCAAGGTCAAATAAAACCTGTGTGACTGCCAAATAGATCATAAAATATTTCCATACACCAAATATAGTTGAACTATTGCATATAGTATTAGAAAAAAGGACCAAAACTCAAAAAACTTAACTTTGACCACTGAACCATGAAAATGAGGTCAAGGTCAGATGACACCTGCCCGCTAGACATGTACACCTTACAATCATTCCATACACCAAATATAGTAGACCTATGGCATACAGTATAAGAAAAACAAACCAAAACACAAAAACTTAACTATAACCACTGAACCATGAAAATGAGGTCAAGGTCAGATGACACCTGCCAGTTGGACATGTACACCTTACAGTCCTTCCATACACCGAATATACTAGACCTATTGCTTATAGTATCTGAGATATGGACTTGACCACCAAAACTTAACCTTGTTCACTGATCCATGAAATGAGGTCAAGTGAAAACTGTCTGACGGGCATGAGGACCTTGCAAGGTACGCACATACCAAATATAGTTGAACTATTGCATATAGTACTAGAAAAAAAGACCAAAACTCAAAAACTTAACTTTGACCACTGAACCATGAAAATGAGGTCAAGGTCAGATGACACCTGCCCGCTAGACATGTACACCTTACAATCATTCCATACACCAAATATAGTAGACCTATGGCATACAGTATAAGAAAAACAGACCAAAACACAAAAACTTAACTATAACCACTGAACCATGAAAATGAGGTCAAGGTCAGATGACACCTGCCAGTTGGACATGTACACCTTACAGTCCTTCCATACACCGAATATACTAGACCTATTGCTTATAGTATCTGAGATATGGACTTGACCACCAAAACTTAACCTTGTTCACTGATCCATGAAATGAGGTCGAGGTCAAGTGAAAACTGTCTGACGGGCATGAGGACCTTGCAAGGTACGCACATACCAAATATAGTTATCCTATTACTTATAATAAGAGAGAATCTAACATTACAAAAAATCTTAACTTTTTTTTCAAGTAGTCACTGAACCATGAAAATGAGGTCAAGGACATTGGACATGTGACTGACGGAAACTTCGTAACATGAGGCATCCATATACAAAGTATGAAGCATCCAGACCTTCCACCTTCTAAAATATAAAGCTTTTAAGAAGTTAGCTACGCCGCCGCCGCCGGATCACTATCCCTATGTCGAGCTTTCTGCGACAAAAGTCGCAGGCTCGACAAAAATGCTTATTTTTGGCCCCTTTTCGGCCCCTAATTCCTTAACTGTTGGTACCATAACCTCCAAAATCAATCCCAACCTTCCTTTCGTGGTATCGAACCTTATGGTAAAATTTCATGGAGATCCATTCACTTAAACTAAAGTTAGAGTGCGAAAACCAATGTGTCTTCGGACGACGACGACGCCAACGTCATACCAATATACGACCAAAAAATTTTTAATTTCTGCGGTCGTATAAAAAGTTAACGACGACGACGGACGCCAAGTGATGAGAAAAGCTCACTTGGCCCTTCGGGCCAGGTGAGCTAAAAAATATTGCTGACGAATTATTCACTTGCAAGTGAATAATTCCACCTCATTGAATCCGTATTCATATGACCTTCAATTTAACCTCTTAGCTGGACATGGGTTACGCATGCATTCAGCTATTAAAAGGAAAAGAATGTCAACATTGAAAGTTAAAGAAGGATGAACCATTTGGTTGACTGATTCGATCCAGAACAAAATCATTCTTATACAGGTAACAACGATGATAAACATACTTTTTAACCCTACAATATGAAATCAAACAGACTAAGAAAAATCCAATTGCACCTGGTTACTATCTGTTTAAATTCATATTTATGTTTAACTCATGTTATATGACCGTCGGCAGTTTTTGGAGGTCATCTCGATGGTTAATTAGATGACTTCTAGACAAAAATAAACAGGAAATGTTGATACATATTATCAAGTCTGTGCATTATTAATTGTTTATTCTAGACTTTTTGTAATTGTGATATACATTTTAGTATGTTATATTCAAATACCAGAATTTGAGTCAAATCGGTGAACATGAATTTGACAGCTAGTGCCCTTTAATATTGTCACTTAAGGACAACTCAAATAAACAGTCAATCCACAGTTCTGGTAATGTAAATCATTTCTATTCTTGCCTTGATGATCATTTAGTTTCTGTCACCATTTAAGGACTATAACTCTCATAAGCCAATGAAGGTTTCAAAGTTATATAAATCCTGTATTTTTTATCTGACAGTTTTTTCTGTTCCTCAATTACAGTTATCAAGATAAAAAGCAGAGATTTAACAATAAAAAATCTAACTGTATACCCGACACTGTTGACTTATATATATATAAGTGGTTCCACAATACAAAAGGTTTCAGAGTCAATCAACCATGGCTATGTGGAAGGGTCATATAATCTCCATGGAAATGAGATGTGCATTCTCAATTTTATTAAATGCTAACACAAAGGCATACCAAAGATCTTTAACTTACCATTAGTGGTTCATCTTAAACTGACTAAATAACAAACTTATCAAATCAATGGAAACCAAGCAAAAGTTTAAAAGTCAATAGACCTAATCACAATCTAATACACCAGAAAACAGCACACCAAAGGCTCACTTTTGGGACTTTGTTGAGGCAAGACTAGAACACTACTATGCAATTATATGAAGATTTGTTAAAGACTTTTATGAACAGTGTATTGAGACGGTGAAGGCAGTTATATGTCAACTCAACAAATAAACAGCTGCGCCATGAGCACATGATATTCCCATCGCATTTTTTACGAATAAAGTTCAATAACTTCTCAATGTCATAGCAGAAATATGAAAAACTAAAGGAAGGTTATCTTATTTGATATAAACCAGTCACCAAAGTTTAATGAAAACTGTTCAAAGCACTTTAAAGGTATTGTCCGAAAACTAGAAATCACCCCTTTTTTATGAATAAAATCCCATAACTCGGAAGTGTAAAATCTAAAATTTATAAAAATCAAAAGGGAGCTCATGTCAATAGATATAAACAATTGACCAAAGTTTCTTGCAAATTGGTGAAAGCATTTTTGAGTTATTGTCCGAAAACTGGAAAACCCCCCCTTTTTTAATGAATAAAGCCCCATAACTCAGAAACGTAATATCTAAATTTTATAAAAAACGAAAGGGAGCTCACATATAGATTTGAACAATTCACCAAAGTTTTATGCAAATTGGATGAAGTGTTTTCGAGTTAATGTCCAACATGTTGATGACGGACGGACAAAAGAACAACGGTATACCATAATACATCCCGTAAATGGGCATATAAAAACACATGAACATGTACCTGTATATCCAAGCACCTCCTGCAACAGTCTTCATACACTTGGTGCAGTGCCAGATTCCTACAGCTCTTCTTTTCATACTATCCTGTTAATTATAGAATACATTTTAATTGACTATTAGAATGCAAAATCTAAATTATTATGTTTCTGCAGCCTGACTCCAGCAAACATATCCAAATGAATGTGTTTACAGGAATTTTTCGACATTTTTTATACAACAACAGTACTAGTAACGTCACAAAATCAACGTCCCTTGCATTTTGATTGATTGGTGGAGGAAGCCGGAGTGCCCTGTGCGAACCAAGACCTTCGGTAGGAAAACTGAAAAATCTTAGTCAATTAAGATTGGAATCGAGCACACCTGCCACATTCGGGATTGGAACTCACAACCGCAGTCTTGACAGGCTAGTGATACAGTAGTTCAATAATTAGACCACTCAGCCACTGAGACCCCTTCGCCTTTTGAAGTTATAGCTGCATCACTATGAAATAAAACTTGCACATGCTTCAAGGTATGCTTTAAACTGTAAATTTCACTTCATTATTTAAAGACGACAACTATTTAAGCTTAAATGTTAGGCCCGGTGTTTCTGTCGTGTTTGTGGTTAATCCCTGAGTTCGCCTTTATCAGTGGTTGACTCAATAAGTTGTATATTCGCGTGCTATTTATGCTATTTTGTTTCATTTCGTATGTGATATTGGACCATACACTAGTTGTCTTTGGATAAAATAGTAGTTGATTTTTTTCGAGCTCAGCATCATATTGTGTTGTGAAAAGTCGAGACGACTATACCAGCTAATGCTTTGATAAAAGTTCTTGTAAGTTCTTATGTCTTTTATAAGCTATAATGGGCTGATGATTAAATATGGTCACACATTCAGGGTTTTGTGAAATAAGATGCCAGTTTTTCATTATTATATTTTTAGTTTCTGTATAGATGGGTTGAATTTTGTTAACATTACTAGCGGTTGCTCCCGTTTCGCTGGGCGATGTGTTAGCAAGGTTTCCCTTTCTGTATTTTGTGTTTGATAAAAAAAATCGTTGATTTCAGATATTTGATATCCTCGTTTTAGCTTCTTACTGTTTTTTTAAGATCAGTTTTGCTGCTTGTGTTTCTGAGATACCTCAATACTTCACCCTTGATAAATCCTTTCAATGAAAACACTTTTTGGGTGTGAGCAGTGTCTGTGCAGATATTGATATGTTTCAGTTGGTTTGATATTGGTTTTAATGTCTTGTATCATACTATGCCTTCATTAAAGAATCTTTCTCCTTTGTATAATTATGACAGTGTCTAAGAATATTGTTTCATTACAGGAAAATCGTAGGTGAACTTCAACTATCATTATCATTTTGTTTCTCTGTGTTGAAAGCATTGTAAAATGTGTTCAAGAATTAACAAACATTGTAAGGTCTGCTAACTCAGCGAATGCTGATCCGCACATAGGCACGCCCAAGGTTTCATGGTAAAGATTATTGTTAAAAATAAATTCATAGTTTTCTAGAATAAGCCTTAATAGGCGTAGTCACTCGCTTGGATCACGGTTTGTGGCTTCTAGTATTTCCTTAAATGAAAAACAAGTGTGCATATTTTTTGCATCGAATGTTACTAGGTAGCAGTCTCGGGGTTTTATATTTTCAATTGAATTAATAAAACTATAAGAAAGATATAGAACCGTGTCTCAATTTATATGTGGTCTACTCTAAGTCACAAAGGCATTGATATTTACAAACATTTTCTAGTCTGAAATTGTAAGGTCTTCTAGTCATGCATTATACGTTATACAGTATGTTGTTTTGGTATCAATAAAGTTCAATTTGTTGTTTTTCTGTGTTTTCCTGTATGTTAGATATATTTAAGGGATTTTCTCTAAAAAAAAAAAAAAAAAAGCCTACCTACCTACCCACTTCCAAAATGGTGGGTAGGGTAAGGGGAAACAAAGATATTTTTAATTGCGGCCCCATATATTCAATTTTTGTTGAAATCAAACAAAGTTTAATTTTGGACCCCGATTTGGACCAACTTGAAAACTGGGCCCATAATCAAAAATCTAATTACATGTTTAGATTCAGCATATCAAAGAACCCTAAAAATTCAATTTTTTTTAAAATCAAATTAGTTTAATTTTGGACCCTTTGGACCTTAATGTAGACCAATTTGAAAACGGAACCAAAAATTAAGAATCTAAATACACGGTTAGATTCGGCATATCAAAGAACCCCAATTATTCAATTTTTGATGAAATCAAACAAAGTTAAATTTTGGACCCTTTGGACCTCAATGTGGACCAATTTAAAAATGGGGCCCAAAATCCAAAAACTTAATACACGGTTAGATTCAGCATATTAAAGAACCCCAAGAATTCAAGAATATAACCCCATTGAAATTGATCAAGAAATAAGCAATTTGTACGAAGTATCTTCTTTTGCACAATACTGTGCAATTGAATATTTCTTGCTATTGCGCAATACTGTACAATTGACAATTTCTTGCTATTGGATATTTCTTGCTATTGCGCAATACTGTGCAATTGAAGATTTCTTGCTATTGCGCAATACTGTGCAATTGAAGATTTCTTGCTATTGTGCAATACTGTGCAATTGAAAATTTCTTGCTATTGCACAATACTTATTATATAATAATTTACACATCCTGTTTGGTGTGTATCTCCTACCATATCATTATTATTTGCTTTTAAATATTAATCAGAAATAACCAACTTCAAATGGAAAATTTTAAAAGAAAAAAAAAAGGAAAAAAAAAAATCCCCCCTCCCAAATTTTTTGAACCCCCTTATGATTCATCACCCCCAAACTCAATACCAGCCTTCCCTTTGTGGTATGGTACCTTGCAGTACAATTTCAGAGAGATCCATACACTTGAACACAAGTTATTGTCTGGAAACTAGAAAAATGCTTATTTTTGGCCCCTTTTTGGCCCCCAATTCCTAAACGTTTCGGGCAATTACCCCCAAACTCAATTCCAGCTTTCCCTTTGTGATATGGAACCTTGTAGTACAATTTCAGAAATATCCAAACACTTACACACAAGTTATTGTCATGAAACTAGAAAAATGCTTGTTTTTTGCCCCTTTTTTGGCCCCTAATTCCTAAAATTTTGAGGCAATTACCCCCAAAATCAATTACAGCCTTCCCTTTGTGATATGGAACCTTGTGGTACAATGTCAGAGAGATCCATACACTTACACACAAGTTATTGTCTGGAAGTTACAAAAATGCTTATTTTTTGCCCCTTTTTGGCCCCTAATTCCTTAACTGTTGGTACCATAACCACCAAAATCAATCCCAACCTTCCTTTCATGGTATTGAACCTTATGGTAAAATTTCATGGAGATCCATTCACTTAAAACTAAAGTTAGAGTGCGAAAACCAATGTGTCTTCGGACGACGCCGCCGACGACGCCAACGTCATACCAATATACGACCAAAAAATTTTTAATTTTTGCGGTCGTATAAAAACTGTTCGTAAAAGGAAACCTCCTTGTCTAATCAAAGCGGGAAAATTAAAGAGAGAATTTCCGAAAACCAGTTAGTTCATTTTAATAACCCAAACCTGGTTGGACAAGTATGTTTTCAATGCGAAGTCACAATTTGACATATACCCCCTTCTCTAAGCACATGTTCTTATCCCTCTTTTAAATCTTCTTAGATTATTTCATTATTGTTTAGTGTTTTCTTCTAAACTGTTCAATCTGCATCGCTAAAGAAATGCATTAGAGTTGTCCAGGGAGTCATTACAAGCCCGTATTAGACGATAACTTGTCCACGAATCGCTATTTACAAAATCTTCAATGAAAAAACAAAATGCAAAATCTTGTAAATAAATATCAAAATATCTAGTTTGATATCCAATCTTCAAATAAAAAGTAATTGAATATTATTTTTGATCAACACTATTAGAGGATGGCTTGGATTTGAAGTAGCATTTAATGATTCATAGAAACAGCCATATTGTCAAAATGTCAACAGGAAGTTGAAATTGAAGGGAGACATTTTTGGTAGGAAATTTACTAAGATCAGTATTGTCAAAATCTTATGATATATTTCTGGTGGCAATAATTCAAATATCACAAAGTTATCACACAAAATCTTTACCAGACTCAAAAGCTACATGTAGGATTACATAAGGCTTTATTAGTATATGGAAAGTACATTTCAGTTTTATTGTATTTAGTATAAAAATTGGTTGGGCACCTAAAATTTCAACTGGGCCCCGGAAAAAAAATTTAAAATATAAAAGTTAAGTTTAGTCCCTGATAGAACATATGCACCTGAATTTTTGGTAGTTTTTTGTTGCTTAATCTATGCTTTTCTGTGTAATGGTTTGTAGCCTAATGTTGATTTCTGTATTTTTTTCTATTTTGGCCAGGGTTTTTGATTGAACTTTAATGATTCTAATCGCCCTTTATGTAATATTTTCCCTTTCTTGTCCTTCTACAAAATGCATATAGTGTATAAAATAGTGGTCAATGTCATTATAGGTATGTATAATATATACTGAAACCCAGACTCAATGAAAACAGGTCATTTTTAAAATTATGACCAAGAAAAAACTAAGCTACTGACCAAATGATATTTAAAAGGAAACCACTCATATTTTTATTGATATACCTTTCCACAAAATTGACATGTGTACTTGGCATGCTGTTCAATTTCCATCTTTTTGATGGTCTTCCTCAGTGAAGCACCATATCTGGTACCATATTTTCCAGTAATGCCAACCTTTCTTGTTCTCTTTGCCTAAAAAAAAATAACATTTAAGATGCAAATATTAAATGCATATTTAGGATAACATGCAAAAGTGATATGGTCATCAAGCCTTTAGGTCAATGTATTAAATTAATATAATTAATCGTTTTGAATTCTGAGTGCTCGCTGGTTTTCATTCTTTACACCAGAAGCTGTTAAGCACTAAAAAGAAGATAGAGTTTGATTTTAGAATCCATAAACATTTTAACCTTACATTTAAACTGATTTATGCAACAGTAGTTATAGACCCTTTTTGTAAATATCAAAGATTCTGAAGCTTTGTGACCTCAATATTGTTTTTATTTCTGATCTGCAACATGTTTATAATTTGCATATATGAAAAACTAAATAGTGTAAAGGAAAAATCTTACTTTCTGGATAGACTCAATAGCACCAAAAAATTTGTAAGGGTTCAGCGGAACCCAGTGTCTCGCCTACTTTTGCTGTTGTCTATGTTTTCAGTGTGATAGGGGAATGCACATTTCCAGTTTATGAATCTAATAAATGTTTTAAAAACTTTAACTGCAGACTGTATGTAATGTTAACTGGAAGAAAAACTAAGTCCATTTATAAGTAATATATGGAAAAACAGGAAATAAATTTTTGCAAAATTTCCTACTTGATACTAGCTTTTGATCATAAACAAGCTTCTGTTCAAGTTTGGTACAAATCCAGGATAGTTTAAGACAGTTATTAAAATTTTTAAAACTTGAACCACAGAGTGAATGTAATGTTAACTGGCAGAAAAAATAAGTCCATTTATAAGTAAAATACGGATAAACAGGATTTTTTTTTTACAAAATTTACTTCTGGATACTATCTTATGATCATAAACAAGCTTCTGTCCAAGTTTGGTAGAAATCCAGGATAGTTTAAGAAAGTTATTAAAATTCAGAGTGAATATTTGTGACGGACGGATGATGACGGAATGTAGGATCACTATGTCTCGCTTTTGCGACAAAAGTCGCAGGCTCGACAAAAATCGGTGTTAAAAATGAGAATGTGCTGTCCTCTACAGTATGGATCATGTGTCAAAAAATTCAAATGAAAACAATATGAAGAGTTTCAACGCAAGTTATCAGCCAAAATGAATCGATTAACTGCTATTAATTAAAGGCAAGGTGTGCATGAACTGTGGAACCATACTACGAATATTTCGTTGTTCAATCGATCAAAATTGTGACGCAGGTTCAGGTCACACTTATTTTCACAATTTTGTTCATCACTGGTGCGTAGCTTGTGATATAATTATATATAGTTAGCATGGTTAGTTTCATAAGATATTAAGTACCTATTTTTATGTTTGAATATTCATTTCCAAAACAAAAGCACAAAGACCTTTAGAGATACAGTTCTGCAGCGAAGTGTGCACATACTTCAGGTGTACGATATGATGATTGGACTTTGCAGTCTACTGCCTAGTGAAAAATGCACCAATTCCAACGGTTGATTCTTTTTCACCTGACCCTATGGCCATGGCTGATTTCTGGGACTAATAGATAATTCAATGTAATCGTCTCAGCCTATCAAATATTGGTCTATTTCGTGCATCTCAAGAAAATTTATAAAACCAGTAGATAATGCAAAATGGATATAGAGCTGAGAATGTATGGGCTGGATCAGGATCTGTCCTTGGAAAGAGAGAATGTTGTTAACTTCAGAATATTTCAATCTTCAATATTTCCAAAATATAATTTTTGAGAAGAAATTTAGACATATAGGCAGTTAACCCGTTGGCGAAAGGGATAGTTTTAAATTACATTACTGCAATCGTTCGTAAGTTTTTGAAGGATGAATAACCATTTGGGATATTACTCTAAAAGCGTAATGTATTAAATATATTTAAAAGTAACAAGATGGCACAGATTTAGATGGATTTTAATAGGCATGTACCATTTCGAAGGCTGAAAGTTGGATAGAGGAAGCGGAAAAGGCTAGCGAAAGGGAAACACGGATACATCTCCGGATTTGGACACGGTTTTGATTCAACCAGATATTTATAACAACAAGATTTACAGTCGCTTAAGTGTATTTTTGATGGAAGATCCATTGAATTTGTACATTATTATTTAATAAAATTAAATTTATTGATCGTGAATCTTTAAATGATCTTTCTCTTTCCTACTTCGAAATGTTTGTTTTCGGATATTCAAACCGGAAGTAGTAGATACAGATTTAGGATTGCAAAACACGTTGTAAGTTTTCTCTTTTGACATATAAATATTATACAGGTAATTTCTTAACATTAACTTGTCAACAAAGTCTTGAGGAGAGAACATATATAATATGGGAAGGAGTAGAAGGTACATAACGTTTCGATGACATGATTGATAAATATTCTACATTTTCAGATTTGTGACTTTGTATTTGCTATATGATTTATCTGTTATTCACTGACTGATTGACATTTAATTATCCAATCCGGATAAGTTCTGAGTAAATTTATTCTATTGGAGTAGAGGTGTCAAGGAAAACAAAATTGTAATATATATGCATTTGATTTATATGATATTTATTCTATCATATATTGAGGTGGACAGTGTTTGAACTGTAAACTCGTATCCAAGGTTTGTGTCAGAGAAGAAGTCAATTGATTTTAGATTTTATGTACTACATTATTCGATGTGTGTATAACATATGCAATTAATGCTTAACTGTAAATCAGTGGAAATCTTTTAGATTTTATGATAAAGTGGATAGTGTTTGAACAGTTAGGCTGGACATTTGGATTAAGTACATTCCTGCCAACCCTCCCATTTTGAGCGGGATTCTCCCGCCCAATTGACTAATTCCTGAAATCTCCTGCATTCGGATAATTTAACCCGGAATGACCGGTATAAGTATTTTGATTGCTCTGAAATTGTACCACAAGGTTCAATACCACAAGTAGAAGGTTGGGATTCATTTTGGGGGTAATTGCCCAAACCGTTCAGGAATTAGGGGCCAAAAAAACTCATCATAGATACAAGGATTGAAATTTTGTATTCGTGCCAGACGCGCGTTTCATCTACAAAAAGAATCATCAATGACGCTCTAAATCAAGGCCAAATAAAGTACGAAGTTGAGCATTGAGGACCAAAAATTCCTAAAAGTTTTGCCAAATACAGCTAAAGAAATCTATTCCTGAGGTAGAAAAGCCTTAGTATTTCAAAAATGTAAAGTTTTGTAAACAGTTAATTTATAATTATGACCATATCAATGATAATTCATGTCAACACAGAAGTGCCGACTACTGGGCTGGTGATACCCTCAGGGGATAAAAACTCCACCAGCAGTGGCATCGACCCAAAGGTTGTAAATAAACTCACCAAAAAGGGTCTAAAACAAGCATTTTTCTAGTTTTCAGTCAATAACTTATGTTTAAGTGTTTTTATTTTATTCATTTCCGATTTTCAGGCTTGCCGGATCATCCGATAATGTTCAAGCTTTTTGGAAAAATAAAATTATTTCCCTACCTACCTACCCACATCTGCTTGGCAGGGTTGGGATTGGGGAAACAAACAATATAATAATTTAGGCCTAAAGTGTACAAGTCATATATTTAGCTTTAAAAAATGTGGTTTACGCAAAATCTCCCCCTCAGCTGTCATAGCTGAGGGGGAGATCTCCCTCATTGAAGGTTTCAGAGGTTGGCAGGTATGATTAAGTTTTAAATATTTTATATTTCCGAAAGAATAACATGTGTAATCATAGTTACATTCGTTTATAATGTGGTTATGGATTAGTCTGCATGCTGTAAATAAATTGGTGATTTATTAACTTTAAGTTTATGTAAATAAACTGTTAACCGATTTTAAAGAAGTGCTCCGTGAGTAAGGGTTAAGACCTTAAGGGTGCAAATGATAACGCTTTATAAGTGAAGCTCCTGCTAGAGGATATAAGATAAAGACTTGGTAACAGGTAACAGGTTCTGAAATTTGCGAAAGTCTAAAAACAGGACAGATAACAAGCTTGTGATTATAATGCATGCATATATTATTATATGAGGCAGGTGTTACCTGTGAGAGTCTGTATCCTAAATTATTATTTGAATACTGATTTTTGCAAAATTTAAACTAAAGTCAAATGTACTAATCAATTATTTTTACATTTTAAAAATTATGACATTAAAAAATAAATTAAATTAATATCATATCCAAATTTGATGACCTAAGTCCTTGTTATCAATAGATGTTTGAAATTTGTGAAAATAAATGTACTTCATGAAATTAATTGTGAAAATTTGGAGAAAGGCAGCCACAAAAGGCATCATCATCCTTGTTGAATGAAGTCACTATTACACACATGTACAAGAAAAAGCAATAAATGCTAATTTTTATACGACCGCAAAAAAATTTTGTGGTCGTATATTGGTATGACGTTGGCTTCGTCGTCGTCGTCGTCGTCCGAAGACACATTGGTTTTCGCACTCTAACTTTAGTTAAAGTGAATGGATCTCAATGAAATTTTACCTTAAGGTTCAATACCACAAAAGGAAGGTGGGGATTGATTTTGGGGGTTATGGTACCAACAGTTAAGGAATTAGGGGCCAAAAAGGGGCCAAAAATAAGCATTTTTGTAACTTCCAGACATAACTTGTGTGTTAGTGTATGGATCTCTCTGACATTGTACCACAAGGTTCCATATCACAAAGGGAATGCTGGGATTGATTTTGGGGGTAATTGCCTCCAAATTTTAGGAATAAGGGGCCAAAAAGGGGAAAAAAACAAGCATTTTTCTAGTTTCATGACAATAACTTGTGTGTAAGTGTATGGATCTCTCTGACATTGTACCATAAGGTTCCATATCACAAAGGGAATGATGGGATTGATTTTGGGGGTAATTGCCTCAAAATTTTAGGAATTAGGGGCCATAAAGGGGCAAAAAACAAGCATTTTTCTAGTTTCCTGACAATAACTTGTGTGTAAGTGTATGGATCTTTATGAAATTGTACTACAAGGTTCCATATCACAGAGGGAAAGCTGGAATTGATTTTGGGGGTAATTGCCCACAACGTTTAGGAATAAGGGGCCAAAAAGGGGCCAAAAATAAGCATTTTTCTAGTTTCCAGACAATAACTTGTGTTCAAGTGTATGGATCTCTCTGAAATTGTACTGCAAGGTACCAAACCACAAAGGGAAGGCTGGGATTGATTTTGGGGGTAATTCCCTAGAAATTTGAGGAATTAGGGGCCATAAAGGGGCAAAAAAACAAGCATTTTTCTAGTTTCAGGACAATAACTTGTGTGTAAGTGTATGGATCTTTATGAAATTGTACTACAAGGTTCCATATCACAAAGGGAAAGCTGGGTTTGAGTTTGGGGGTAATTGCCCTAAATGTTTAGGAATTTGGGGCCAAAAAACAAGCATTTTTCTTGTTTCCAGACAATAACTTGTGTTCAAGTGTATGGATCTCTCTGAAATTGTACAGTTCATACATGTGAACCTCCCGACGGAAGTACAATAATCCGGTTTTCAGGGGTCTCCTCCCGACCTCCCATTGAAAACAAACAAATCCCGTGTATGAAATATTTCATGAATGAAAAATTTCAGCCTAACATATCTGGTGTAACTGACATTACTGAAGTTATATTTTACCTGTAAATCAATTAACATGCATAGTTATATGGCCTCACTTGTCACCTTGGGTGTCAAACATACTGGTAATAAACGATTTTTACCTCAGGCTAACTGCCGTTGTGCAATAAAACTTGTTTTATATAAAATGAATGTTGGGTTACTTCCCTTGATTTATCCTGTTTTAAGTTACTTTCCTTTAAATAATGTAAATTTTTAGCTCACCTGACCTGAAAGGTCAAGTGAGCTTTTCTCATCACTTTGCGTCCGTCGTCCGTCGTCCTGCGTCCGTCGTCCTGCGTCCGTCGTCCGTCGTCCGTCGTCCGTAAACTTTTACAAAAATCTTCTCCTCTGAAACTACTGGGCCAAATTTAACCAAACTTGGCCACAATCATCATTGGGGTATCTAGTTTTAAAAATGTGTGGCGTGACCCGGTCAACCAACCAAGATGGCCGCTACGGCTAAAAATAGAACATAGGGGTAAAATGCAGTTTTTAGCTTATAACTCAAAAACCAAAGCATTAAGAGCAAATCTGACATGGGGTAAAATTGTTCTTCAGGTCAAGATCTATCTGCCCTGAAATTTTCAGATGAATCGGACAACCCGTTATTGGGTTGCTGCCCCTGAATTGGTAATTTTAAGGAAATTTTGCTGTTTTTGGTTATTATCTTGAATATTATTATAGATAGAGATAAACTGTAAACAGCAATAATGTTCAGCAAAGTAAGATTTACAAATAAGTCAATATAACCGAAATGGTCAGTTGACCCCTTTAGGAGTAATTGCCCTTTATAGTCAATTTTTAACCATTTTTCGTAAATCTAAGTAATCTTTTACAAAAATCTTCTCCTCTGAAACAACTGGGCCAAATTAAACCAAACTTGGCCACAATCATCATTGGGGTATCTAGTTTAAAAAATGTGTGGCGTGACCCGGCCAACCAACCAAGATGGCCGCCACAGCTAAAAATAAAACATAGGGGTAAAATGCAGTTTTTGGCTTATAACTCAAAAACCAAAGCATTTAGAGCAAATCTGACATGAAGTAAAATTGTTTATCAGGTCAAGATCTATCTGCCCTGAAATTTTCAGATGAATCGAACAACCTGTTGTTGGGTTGCTGCCCCTGAATTGGTAATTTTAAGGAAATTTTGCTGTTTTTGGTTATTATCTTGAATATTATTATAGATAGAGATAAACTGTAAACAGCAATAATGTTCAGCAAAGTAAGATTAACAAATAAGTCAACATGACTGAAATGGTCAGTTGACCCCTTTAGGAGTTATTGCCCTTTATAGTCAATTTTTAACAATTTTTCGTAAATCTTAGTAATCTTTTACAAAAATCTTCTCCTCTGAAACTCCGTGGCCAAATTAAACCAAACTTGGCCACAATCATCATTTGGTTATCTAGTTTTAAAAATGTGTGGCGTGACCTGGTCAACCAACCAAGATGGCCGCCACGGCTAAAAATAGAACATAGGGGTAAAATTCAGTTTTTGGCTTTTAACTCAAAAACCAAAGCATTTAAAGCAAATCTGACATGAAAGTAAAATTGTTTATCAGGTCAAGATCTATCTGTCCTGAAATTTTCAGATGAATCGGACAACCCGTTATTGGGTTGCTGCCCCTGAATTGGTAATTTTAAGGAAATTTTGCTGTTTTTGGTTATTATCTTGAATATTATTATAGATAGAGATAAACTGTAAACAGCAATAATGTTCAGCAAAGTAAGATTTACAAATAAGTCAATATAACCGAAATGGTCAGTTGACCCCTTTAGGAGTAATTGCCCTTTATAGTCAATTTTTAACCATTTTTCGTAAATCTTAGTAATCTTTTACAAAAATCTTCTCCTCTGAAACAACTGGGCCAAATTAAACCAAACTTGGCCACAATCATCATTTGGTTATCTAGTTTTGAAAATGTGTGGCGTGACCTGGTCAACCAACCAAGATGGCCGCCACGGCTAAAAATAGAACATAGGGGTAAAATTCAGTTTTTGGCTTTTAACTCAAAAACCAAAGCATTTAAAGCAAATCTGACATGAAGTAAAATTGTTTATCAGGTCAAGATCTATCTGCCCTGAAATTTTCAGATGAATCGGACAACCCGTTGTTGGGTTGCTGCCCCTGAATTGGTAATTTTAAGGTGATTTTGCTGTTTTTGGTTATTATCTTGAATATTATAATAGATAGAGATAAACTGTAAACAGCAATAATGTTCAGCAAAGTAAGATTAACAAATAAGTCAACATGACTGAAATGGTCAGTTGACCCCTTTAGGAGTTATTGCCCTTTATAGTCAATTTTTAACAATTTTTCGTAAATCTTAGTAATCTTTTACAAAAATCTTCTCCTCTGAAACTCCGTGGCCAAATTAAACCAAACTTGGCCACAATCATCATTTGGTTATCTAGTTTTAAAAATGTGTGGCGTGACCTGGTCAACCAACCAAGATGGCCACCACGGCTAAAAATAGAACATAGGGGTAAAATTCAGTTTTTGGCTTTTAACTCAAAAACCAAAGCATTTAAAGCAAATCTGACATGAAGTAAAATTGTTTATCAGGTCAAGATCTATCTGTCCTGAAATTTTCAGATGAATCGGACAACCCGTTATTGGGTTGCTGCCCCTGAATTGGTAATTTTAAGGAAATTTTGCTGTTTTTGGTTATTATCTTGAATATTATTATAGATAGAGATAAACTGTAAACAGCAATAATGTTCAGCAAAGTAAGATTTACAAATAAGTCAATATAACCGAAATGGTCAGTTGACCCCTTTAGGAGTAATTGCCCTTTATAGTCAATTTTTAACCATTTTTCGTAAATCTAAGTAATCTTTTACAAAAATCTTCTCCTCTGAAACAACTGGGCCAAATTAAACCAAACTTGGCCACAATCATCATTTGGTTATCTAGTTTTGAAAATGTGTGGCGTGACCTGGTCAACCAACCAAGATGGCCGCCACGGCTAAAAATAGAACATAGGGGTAAAATTCAGTTTTTGGCTTTTAACTCAAAAACCAAAGCATTTAAAGCAAATCTGACATGAAGTAAAATTGTTTATCAGGTCAAGATCTATCTGCCCTGAAATTTTCAGATGAATCGGACAACCCGTTGTTGGGTTGCTGCCCCTGAATTGGTAATTTTAAGGTGATTTTGCTGTTTTTGGTTATTATCTTGAATATTATTATAGATAGAGATAAACTGTAAAAAACAATAAATGTCGGCAAAGTAAGATCTACAAATAAGTCAACATGACCGAAATTGTCAGTTGACCCCTTTAGGAGTTATTGCCCTTTATAGTCAATTTTTAACCATTTTTTCGTAAATCTTAGTAATCTTTTACAAAAATCTTCTCCTGTGAAACTACTGGGCCAAGTTAATTATAGATAGAGATAATTGTAAGCAGGAAAAATGTTCAGTAAATTAAGATGTACAAACACATCACCATCACCAAAACACAATTTTGTCATGAATCCATCTGCGTCCTTTGTTTAATATTCACATAGACCAAGGTGAGCGACACAGGCTCTTTAGAGCCTCTAGTTAAAAGAATATAAATAAAATATAAATTGAACAAATAATCATAAAAGGATGGTAATTAAATGTTTTTAAATGTTTTAGGACAAATAAAAAAATAATAATTTGAAAATTATTTGAGGGTTCTATACTTCTTTTCAAGGCTTAAATTGAAATTTATATAATTACTATGACCCATGATTTCAGTTTGAATGTGTTACTTATCATGCATTAAAAATCTTCTTGCATAAAGATAAAAATAAAAGATCTATTGCAGATAGATAAGCAAATGTTCTGATTGCAATGAATAATTGTAAAAAAGATATGACCTAAAAAATTTAAAGAACATACTGAAAAAGAAGAATGTTAGATTGAACAAGTTGAAAGTTTAAAAAGATAGAGAAAATTTATAAGTACAAAGGTACTATAAACATAATACATTCGGATGGAAAGTTGAAGAAAACACACTTTAACAGACAATTTCTACAGCACACGGTTACATTTACGACAGAATTTATGTCACTTAAAAACATCCTGATCTGAGTCCTAATCTCCAAAACTCCTGATCTTAGTTTCACAGTCCATCACATGTATGTGTACTGCAAGGTACCATACCACAAAGGGAAGGCTGGGATTGAGTTTGGGGGTGATGAATCATAAGGGGGTTAAAAAAAAATTTGGGGGGGGGGGGGGGGGGATTTTTTTTTTCCTTTTTTCTTTAAAATTTTCCATTTTAAATTGGTTATTTCTGATTTATATATAAAAGCAAATAATAATGATATGGTTTGAATAGATAAATTAAAAAATTTTAAGTTCTTAGACCACATTTATTCTGTGTCAGAAACCTATTATGCTGTGTCAAATATTTATATACAATCCAAATTCAGTGCTGTATCAAGCTTGAATGTTGTGTCCATACTTGCCCCAACTGTTCAGGGTTCGACCTCTGCGGTCGTATCAAGCTGCGCCCCAGCGGAGCATTTTATTATAAATATTAATTCTGCATTACTGTAGTGCAGTATGTCGTCATGTTTCATGTGACTGATTTGCAGGACTACTCTATTTTAGGACAACTGTTGATGTCATGTCAGGCCTGTATACATGTATAACATGCAGAGTAGGATTTTCCACATTGGATCTTCAAAGAGGACATTATAAAACTGACTGGCACAGATATAACTTGAAAAGAAAAGTAGCTGAGCTCCCACCAGTCACTGCAGATACTTTCCAACAGAAAGTACTTGCACAAAGAGAAAAAGTAAGTTCTTTATACATTACATGTAATGTTTGTCCAAAATAATTTTAATACGATACAACTATAACCAAAAAATGAGCTAAAAATTTTCAAGCTTTTGAAAAAAAAACATTTAAGAATATCCGTTCAAGGACTAAATTTAAGAAGAGCACTGTATCTATTGATCCCTAAAATTTGGCTTAGATTACTTGATATTTATAAGAAACTCAGCTGGTTTATAATTTTTCTTAAATATTTTGCTTGGTTATATAATTTATTATAGTTGGAAACAAAAATATATAAACACTATTTCACAGGAGCTCAGTCAACAACTCCTGTTTAACCTTTATGTTCCTTCTCTTTTATAACTTGTGCTGTTATCTATATACATGTATTTATAAGCAGGTATCAGTAAGAGCCAATTTGGCTTCTGGAAGTATTTCATAAAATGTACTGTTGAAAATTTTTTTTTTATGAAAGTATTTGAATTTTTTTCAGTCTTCTCCTACCATGCCTACACAACTGTTATCACAATCATCCTAAGTGTGCCTTGTTTCCTTATTTTGTATTAATTTTAAATCCATCCAACAAACATGTTTTTAAAAGACATGTAAAGAGGATATTTGAAAACAAGAATGTTTCAGTAAAAAAAATAATTGTTAAAAGGTTTGCAATCAAACTTTGGGGGAAATTATTAATTAAATATTCCATACCTGCTGTGAAGCATAACTATTGGTGAATCTAACAGCCATCATACATTTTTCTCTGTACTAACCTGATACAGCAATTAAAAGTAGAGTTTTTGACAAAAAACCACCAGTAATAAAAACATTCTGAAAAATTCTCTAAAGGTTCAATTTCATTTAAAGTTTGTAGATACATGTATTTGTCTTTTATGGGCCTTTTATAGCTGACTATGCAGTATGGGATTTACTCATTGTTGAAGGCCGTACGGTGATCTATAGTTGTTAATTTCTGTGTCTTTTGGTCTTTTGTGGAAAGTTGTCTCATTTGCATTCATACCACATCTTCTTATTATACGACCGCAAAAAATTTTTTGCGGTCGTATATTGGTATGACGTTGGCGTCGTCGTCCGAAGACACATTGGTTTTCACACAATAACTTTAGTTTAAGTGAATGGATCTCTATGAAATTTTACCATAAAGTTCAATACCACAAAAGGAAGGTTGGGATTGATTTTGGGGGTTATGGTACCAACAGTTAAGGAATTAGGGGCCAAAAATAAGCATTTTTGTAACATCCAGACAATAACTTGTGTTTAAGTGTATGGATCTCTTTGAAATTATACCACAAGTTTCCATACCACAAAGGGATGGTTAGGATTGGCTTTGGGGGGTTATGGCTCAAACCGTTTAGGAATTAGGGGCAAAAAAGGGGAAAAAACAAAGGTTTCCTGGTAAATGGACAATTTTAAAGCAGTGTAAGGGAGGTAATCCAAAAACAAAATTGTACAATGTTGTACAATGTTGGATAACCTCCCTTATACTGCTTTTAAATTATCTATTTAAGACTTTTATGATGTATTTAAATAGGTAATTGTGGTTGCAAACTCCATTGGAAATTTGAATTGAGATTATGACCATATCTTGAGGGAAAGAATTTTTTTTTGGAAAAGGGGGAGGGGGGTAAAAAAGAAATTGTGGGGGCAATTTTTGTTTTCATTTCATATTTCAGAAATTAAAAAGAAAATTTTTTCAAATATTTTTTTTTTGCAAGGGGGGGGGGGGGGTGTGTGAAAAAAAAAATTTTTTTGTGGGGGTGGGGTGAGGGTCAATACGCAACAGCATAGTGTATTGCACAAAAGCAATTTTTATACGACCGCAAAAATTGAAAATTTTTTGGTCGTATATTGGTATGACGTTGGCGTCGTCGTCATTGTCGTCGTCGTCGTCGTCGTCGTCGTCTGGCGTCGTCCGGCGTCGTCCGAAGACACATTGGTTTTCGCACTCTAACTTTAGTTTAAGTGAATGGATCTCCATGAAATTTTACCATAAGGTTCAATACCATGAAAGGAAGGTTGGGATTGATTTTGGGGGTTATGGTACCAACAGTTAAAGAATTAGGGGCCAAAAAGGGGCCAAAAATAAGCATTTTTGTAACTTCCAGACAATAACTTGTGTGTAAGTGTATGGATCTCTCTGAAATTGTACTGCAAGGTACCATACCACAAAGGGAAGGCTGGGATTGAGTTTGGGGGTGATGAATCATAAGGGGGTTCAAAAAATTTGGGGGGGGGGGGGAGTTTCTTTTTTTCCTTTTTTTTTTCTTTTAAAATTTTCCATTTTAAGTTGGTTATTTCTGATTAATATTTAAAAGCAAATAATAATGATATGGTAGGAGATACACACCAAACAGGATGTGTAAATTATTATATAATAAGTATTGTGCAATAGCAAGAAATTTTCAATTGCACAGTATTGCACAATTGCAAGAAATCTTCAATTGCACAGTATTGCGCAATAGCAAGAAATCTTCAATTGCACAGTATTGCGCAATAGCAAGAAATATCCAATAGCACAATATTGCGCAATAGCAAGAAATTGTCAATTGTACAGTATTGCACAATAGCAAGAAATATTCAATTGCACAGTATTGTGCAAAAGAAGATACTTCGTATAAATTGCTTATTTCTTGATCAATTTCAATGGGGTTTTATTCTTGAATTCTTGGGGTTCTTTAATATGCTGAATCTAACCAAGTATTAAGTTTTTGGATTTTGGGCCCCGTTTTTAAATTGGTCCATATTGAGGTCAAAAGGGTCCAAAATTTAACTTTGTTTGATTTCTTCAAAAATTGAATTATTGGGGTTCTTTGATATGCCGAATCTAACCGTGTATTTAGATTCTTAATTTTTGGTTCCGTTTTCAAATTGGTCTACATTAAGGTCAAAAGGGTCCAAAATTAAACTTAGTTTGATTTTAACAAAAATTGAATTTTTAGGGTTCTTTGATATGCTGAATCTAAACATGTATTTAGATTTTTGATTATGGGCCCAGTTTTCAAGTTGGTCCAAATCGGGGTCCAAAATTAAACTTTGTTTGATTTCAACAAAAATTGAATATATGGGGTTCTTTGATATGCTGAATCTAACCATGTATTTAGATTTTTGATTTTTGGGCCCCGTTATCAACTTTGTCCACATTGAGGTCAAAAGGGTCCAAAATTAAACTTTGTTTGATTTCATCAAAAATTGAATTCTTGGGGTTCTTTGATATGCTGAATCTAACCATATATTTAGATTTTTTATTTGTGGACCCGCTATCAAAATGGTTCATATTGAGGTCAAAAGGGTCCAAAATTAAACTTTGTTTGATTTCATCAAAAATTGAATTATTGGGGTTCTTTGATATGCCAAATCTAACCGTGTATTTAGATTTTTAATTTTGGGTCCCGTTTTTAAATTGGTCTACATTAAGGTCCAAAGGGTCCAAAATTAAACTTAGTTTGATTTTAACAAAAATTGAATTCTTGGGGTTCTTTGATATGCTGAATCTAAACATGTGTTTAGATTTTTGAATATGGGCCTAGTTTTCAAGTTTGTCCAAGTTGGGGTCCAAAATTAAACTTTGTTTGATTTCAACAAAAATTGAATATATGGGGTTCTTTGATATGCTGAATCTAAACATGTATTTAGATTTTAGATTTTTGGCCCAGTTTTCAAGTTGGTCCAAATTGGGGTCCAAAATTAAACTTTGTTTGATTTCAACAAAAATTGAATATATGGGGTTCTTTGATATGCTGAATCTTACCATGTATTTAGATTTTTTATTCGTGGGCCCGCTATCAAATTGGTTCATATTGAGGTCAAAAGGGTCCAAAATTAAACTTTGTTTGATTTCATCAAAAATTTAATTATTGGGGTTCTTTGATATGCCAAATCTAACAGTGTATTTAGATTTTTAATTTTGGGTCCCGTTTTTTAAATTGGTCTACATTAAGGTCCAAAGGGTCCAAAATTAAACTTAGTTTGATTTTAACAAAAATTGAATTTTTGGGGTTCTTTGATATGCTGAATCTAAACATGTATTTAGATTTTAGATTTTTGGCCCAGTTTTCAAGTTGGTCCAAATTGGGGTCCAAAATTAAACTTTGTTTGATTTCAACAAAAATTGAATATATGGGGTTCTTTGATATGCTGAATCTTACCATGTATTTAGATTTTTTATTTGTGGGCCCGCTATCAAATTGGTTCATATTGAGGTCAAAAGGGTCCAAAATTAAACTTTGTTTGATTTCATCAAAAATTGAATTATTGGGGTTCTTTGATATGTCAAATCTAAACGTGTTTTTAGACTTTTAATTTTGGGTCCCGTTTTTATACGACCGCAAAAAAATTTTGTGGTCGTATATTGGTATGACGTTGGCGTCGTCGTCGTCGTCCGGCGTCGTCGTCCGAATACACATTGGTTTTCGCACTCTAACTTTAGTTTAAGTGAATGGATCTTTTTGAAATTTTACCATAAGGTTAAATACCACAAAAGGAAGGTTGGGATTGATTTTGGGGGTTATGGTACCAACAGTTAAGGAATTAGGGGCCAAAAAGGGGCCAAAAATAAGCATTTTCTAGTTTCCAGACAAACGGTGTATGGATCTCTCTGAAATTATACTACCAGTTTCCATACCACAAAGGGATGGTTAGGATTTGCTTTGGGGGGTTATGGCTCAAACCGTTTAGGAATTAGGGGCAAAAAAGGGGGAAAAACAAGGTTGTCCTGGTTAATGGACAAATACTTTAGTACAAAACATAATTTAAAGCAGTGTAAGGGAGATAAATCAAATACATCATTGAAATTATCTCCCTTACACTGTTATTAAATTATGTATAAAGTAATGGTTAATGAACAATAAAGATAATTTAAAACAGTGTAAGGGAGGTAATCCAAATACAACGTTTTGGTTACTTCCCTTACACTGCTTTTAAATTATGTTTAAAGAAATGCATATTTATAAAGGAAGACCAGTAAAAATATCTGCAAATGTTGCATCTTTTTTTTTACAAAAAAATCCATATGAAAGATTTGACACTATATTTTTAATTCTATTATAAAATAGATTAAGTTAGCACTATGGTAAATTTAAATGGGTAATTATGGTTGCCAACTCCATTGGAAATTTGAATTGAGATTTTGACCATATCTTGAGGGAAAGAATTTTTTGGGGGAAAAAAGGGGGGGGGGGATAAAAAGAAATTGTGGGGGGTCAATTTTTTCTCATTTCAGATTTCAGAAATTAAAAAGAATTATTCTTCAAATATTATTTTTTTTTCAAATTTCAAATATTGAAAAATTTCAAGAAGTAATCTTTAATTGCACAGTATGGCGCATTAGATTTGTAAAATCTTTGATCACATTTATTTATTTGTTATGCCGAATCTAACAGTGTATTTAGATTTTTAATTTTGGGTCCAGTTTTCAAATTGGTCTACATTAAGGTCCAAAGGGTCCAAAATTAAACTTTGTTTGATTTTAGCAAAAATTGAATATATGAGGTTCTTTGATATGCTGAATCTAAACATGTATTTAGATTTTTGATTTTTGGCCCAGTTTTCAAGTTGGTCCAAATTGGGGTCCAAAATTAAACTTTGTTTGATTTCAACAAAAATTGAATATATGGGGTTCTTTGATATGCTGAATCTAACCATGTATTTAGATTTTTTAATTGTGGACCCCGTTATCAAATTGGTTCATATTGAGGTCAAAAGGGTCCAAAATTAAACTTTGTTTGATTTCATCTAAAATTGAATTATTAGGGTTCTTTGATATTCCAAATCTAACCGTGTATTTAGATTTTTAATTTTGGGTCCTGTTTTTTAAATTGGTCTACATTAAGGTCCAAAGGGTCCAAAATAAAACTTAGTTTGATTTTAACAAAAATTGAATTCTTGGGGTTCTTTGATATGCTGAATCTAAACATGTGTTTAGATTTTTGATTATGGGCCCAGTTTTCAAGTTGGTCCAAGATAGGGTCCAGTATTTAAACTTTGTTTGATTTCAACAAAAATTGAATATATGGGGTTCTTTGATATGCTGAATCTAAACATGTATTTAGATTTTTGATTATGGGCCCAGTTTTCAAGTTGGTCCAAATTGGGGTCCAAAATTAAACTTTGTTTGATTTCATCAAAAATTGAATTATTGGGGTTCTTTGATATGCCAAATCTAACCGTGTTTTTAGATTTTTAATTTGGGTCCCGTTTTTTTTAAATTCGTCTTCATTGAGGTCCAAAGGGTCCAAAA
Source organism: Mytilus californianus (assembly GCF_021869535.1). NCBI lineage: Eukaryota > Metazoa > Mollusca > Bivalvia > Mytilida > Mytilidae > Mytilus > Mytilus californianus. The sequence goes on from NW_026262668.1 coordinate 93,733,235, forward strand.
TTAATCTTAGTTTGATTTTAACAAAAAATGAATTCTTGGGGTTCTTTGATATGCTGGATCTAAACATGTGTTTAGATTTTTGATTATGGGCCCAGTTTTCAAGTTGGTTCAAGTTGGGGTCCAAAATTAAACTTTTTTTGATTTCAACAAAAATTGAATATATGGGGTTCTTTGATATGCTGAATCTTACCATGAATTTAGATTTTTTATTAGTAGGCCCCGCTATCAAATTGGTTCATATTGAGGTCAAAAGGGTCCAAAATTAAACTTTGTTTGATTTCATCAAAAATTGAATTATTGGGGTTCTTTGATATTCCAAATCTAACCGTGTATTTAGATTTTTAATTTTAAGTCCCGTTTTTTAAATTGGTCTACATTAAGGTCCAAAGGGTCCAAAATTTAACTTAGTTTGATTTAAGCAAAAATTGAATTCTTGGGGTTCTTTGATATGCTGAATCTAAACATGTGTTTAGATTTTTGATTATGGGCCAAGTTTTCAAGTTTGTCCAAGTTGGGGTCCAAAATTAAACTTTGTTTGATTTCATCAAAAATTGAATTATTGGGGTTCTTTGATATGCCAAATCTAACCGTGTTTTTAGATTTTTAATTTGGGTCCCGGTTTTTTTAAATTCGTCTTCATTGAGGTCCAAAGGGTCCAAAATTAAACTTAGTTTGATTTTAACAAAAATTGAATTCTTGGGGTTCTTTGATATGCTGGATCTAAACATGTGTTTAGATTTTTGATTATGGGCCCAGTTTTCAAGTTGGTTCAAGTTGGGGTCCAAAATTAAACTTTTTTTGATTTCAACAAAAATTGAATATATGGGGTTCTTTGATATGCTGAATCTAACCATGAATTTAGATTTTTTATTTGTGGGCCCCGCTATCAAATTGGTTCATATTGAGGTCAAAAGGGTCCAAAATTAAACTTTGTTTGATTTCATCAAAAATTGAATTATTGGGGTTCTTTGATATTCCAAATCTAACCGTGTATTTAGATTTTTAATTTTAAGTCCCGTTTTTATACGACCGCAAAAATTGAAAATTTTTTGGTCGTATATTGGTATGACGTTGGCGTCGTCGTCGTCGTCGTCGTCGTCGTCGTCGTCGTCTGGCGTCGTCCGGCGTCGTCCGAAGACGCATTGGTTTTCGCACTCTAACTTTAGTTTAAGTGAATGGATCTCCATTAAATTTTACCATAAGGTTCAATACCACGAAAGGAAGGTGGGGATTGATTTTGGGGGTTATGGTACCAACAGTTAAGGAATTAGGGGCCAAAAAGGGGCCAAAAATAAGCATTTTTGTAACTTCCAGACAATAACTTGTGTGTAAGTGTATGGATCTCTCTGACATTGTACCACAAGGTTCCATATCACAAAGGGAAGGCTGTAATTGATTTTGGGGGTAATTGCCTCAAAATTTTAGGAATTAGGGGCCAAAAAAGGGGCAAAAAACAAGCATTTTTCTAGTTTCATGACAATAACTTGTGTGTAAGTGTTTGGATATTTCTGAAATTGTACTACAAGGTTCCATATCACAAAGGGAAAGCTGGAATTGATTTTGGGGGTAATTGCCCGAAACGTTTAGGAATTGGGGGCCAAAAAGGGGCCAAAAATAAGCATTTTTCTAGTTTCATGACAATAACTTGTGTTCAAGTGTATGGATCTCTCTGAAATTGTACTGCAAGGTACCATACCACAAAGGGAAGGCTGGGATTGAGTTTGGGGGTGATGAATCATAAGGGGGTTCAAAAAATTGGGGGGGGGGATTTTTTTTTTTCTTTTTTTTTCTTTTTTTCCTTTTTTTTTTCTTTTAAAATTTTCCATTTTAAGTTGGTTATTTCTGATTAATATTTAAAAGCAAATAATAATGATATGGTAGGAGAAACACACCAAACAGGATGTGTAAATTATTATATAATAAGTATTGTGCAATAGCAAGAAATTTTCAATTGCACAGTATTGCACAATTGCAAGAAATCTTCAATTGCACAGTATTGCGCAATAGCAAGAAATCTTCAATTGCACAGTATTGCGCAATAACAAGAAATATCCAATAGCACAATATTGCGCAATAGCAAGAAATTGTCAATTGTACAGTATTGCACAATAGCAAGAAATATTCAATTGCACAGTACATTGTATTGTGCAAAAGAAGATACTTCGTATAAATTGCTTATTTCTTGATCAATTTCAATGGGGTTTTATTCTTGAATTCTTGGGGTTCTTTAATATGCTGAATCTAACCGTGTATTAAGTTTTTGGATTTTGGGCCCCGTTTTTAAATTGGTCCACATTGAGGTCCAAAGGGTCCAAAATTTAACTTTGTTTGATTTCATCAAAAATTGAATTATTGGGGTTCTTTGATATGCCGAATCTAACCGTGTATTTAGATTCTTAATTTTTGGTTCCGTTTTCAAATTGGTCTACATTAAGGTCAAAAGGGTCCAAAATTAAACTTAGTTTGATTTTAACAAAAATTGAATTTTTAGGGTTCTTTGATATGCTGAATCTAAACATGTATTTAGATTTTTGATTATGGGCCCAGTTTTCAAGTTGGTCGAAATCGGGGTCCAAAATTAAACTTTGTTTGATTTCAACAAAAATTGAATATATGGGGTTCTTTGATATGCTGAATCTAACCATGTATTTAGATTTTTGATTTTTGGGCCCCTTTATCAACTTTGTCCACATTGAGGTCAAAAGGGTCCAAAATTAAACTTTGTTTGATTTCATCAAAAATTGAATTGTTTGGGTTTTTTGATATGCTGAATCTAACCATGTATTTAGATTTTTTATTTGTGGACCCCCTATCAAATTGGTTCATATTGAGGTCAAAAGGGTCCAAAATTAAACTTTGTTTGATTTCATCAAAAATTGAATTATTGGGGTTCTTTGATATGCCAAATCTAACCGTGTATTTAGATTTTTAATTTTGGGTCCCGTTTTTAAATTGGTCTACATTAAGGTCCAAAGGGTCCAAAATTAAACTTAGTTTGATTTTAACAAAAATTTAATTCTTGGGGTTCTTTGATATGCTGAATCTAAACATGTGTTTAGATTTTTGATTATGGGCCCAGTTTTCAAGTTGGTCCAAGTTGGGGTCCAAAATTAAACTTTGTTTGATTTCAACAAAAATTGAATATATGGGGTTCTTTGATATGCTGAATCTAAACATGTATTTAGATTTTAGATTTTTGGCCCAGTTTTCAAGTTGGTCCAAATTGGGGTCCAAAATTAAACTTTGTTTGATTTCAACAAAAATTGAATATATGGGGTTCTTTGATATGCTGAATCTTACCATGTATTTAGATTTTTTATTTGTGGGCCCGCTATCAAATTGGTTCACATTGAGGTCAAAAGGGTCCAAAATTAAACTTTGTTTGATTTCATCAAAAATTTAATTATTGGGGTTCTTTGATATGCCAAATCTAACCGTGTATTTAGATTTTTAATTTTGGGTCCCGTTTTTTAAATTGGTCTACATTAAGGTCCAAAGGGTCCAAAATTAAACTTAGTTTGATTTTAACAAAAATTGAATTTTTGGGGTTCTTTGATATGCTGAATCTAAACATGTGTTTAGATTTTTGATTATGGGCCCAGTTTTCAAGTTGGTCCAAGTTGGGGTCCAAAATTAAACTTTGTTTGATTTCAACAAAAATTGAATATATGGGGTTCTATGATATGCTGAATCTAAACATGTATTTAGATTTTAGATTTTTGGCCCAGTTTTCAAGTTGGTTCAAATTGGGGTCCAAAATAAAACTTTGTTTGATTTCAACAAAAATTGAATATATGGGGTTCTTTGATATGCTGAATCTTACCATGTATTTAGATTTTTTATTTTGTGGGCCCGCTATCAAATTGGTTCATATTGAGGTCAAAAGGGTCCAAAATTAAACTTTGTTTGATTTCATCAAAAATTGAATTATTGGGGTTCTTTGATATGCCAAATCTAACCGTGTATTTAGATTTTTAATTTTGGGTCCCGTTTTTTAAATTGGTCTACATTAAGGTCCAAAGGGTCCAAAATTAAACTTAGTTTGATTTTAACAAAAATTGAATTCTTGGGGTACTTTGATATGCTGAATCTAAACATGTGTTTAGATTTTTGATTATGGGACCAGTTTTCAAGTTTGTCCAAGTTGGGGTCCAAAATTAAACTTTGTTTGATTTCAACAAAAATTGAATATATGGGGTTCTTTGATATGCTGAATCTAACCATGTATTTTGATTTTGGACATTGGACCATAATAGGTAAATTAAAAAAATTGAAGTTCTTAGACCACATTCTTTCTGTGTCAGAAACCTATGCTGTGTCAAATATTTTATCACAATCCAAATTCAGAGCTGTATCAAGCTTGAATGTTGTGTCCATACTTGCCCCAACTGTTCAGGGTTCGACCTCTGCGGTCGTATCAAGCTGCGCCCAGCGAAGCATTTTATTTAAATTGGTCTACATTAAGGTCCAAAGGGTCCAAAATTTAACTTAGTTTGATTTTAGCAAAAATTGAATTCTTGGGGTTCTTTGATATGCTGAATCTAAACATGTGTTTAGATTTTTGATTATGGGCCAAGTTTTCAAGTTTGTCCAAGTTGGGGTCCAAAATTAAACTTTGTTTGATTTTAACAAAAATTGAATATATGGGGTTCTTTGATATGCTGAATCTAACCATGTATTTTGATTTTGGACATTGGACCATAATAGGTAAATTAAAAAAATTCAAGTTCTTAGGCCACATTCTTTCTGTGTCAGAAACCTATGCTGTGTCAAATATTTAATAACAATCCAAATTCAGAGCTGTATCAAGCTTGAATGTTGTGTCCATACTTGCCCCAACTGTTCAGGGTTCGACCTCTGCGGTCGTATCAAGCTGCGCCCCAGCGAAGCATTTTATTTAAATTGGTCTACATTAAGGTCCAAAGGGTCCAAAATTAAACTTAGTTTGATTTTAACAAAAATTGAATTCTTGGGGTACTTTGATATGCTGAATCTAAACATGTGTTTAGATTTTTGATTATGGGACCAGTTTTCAAGTTTGTCCAAGTTGGGGTCCAAAATTAAACTTTGTTTGATTTCAACAAAAATTGAATATATGGGGTTCTTTGATATGCTGAATCTAACCATGTATTTTGATTTTGGACATTGGACCATAATAGGTAAATTAAAAAAATTGAAGTTCTTAGACCACATTCTTTCTGTGTCAGAAACCTATGCTGTGTCAAATATTTAATCACAATCCAAATTCAGAGCTGTATCAAGCTTGAATGTTGTGTCCATACTTGCCCCAACTGTTCAGGGTTCGACCTCTGCGGTCGTATCAAGCTGCGCCCAGCGAAGCATTTTATTTTTTGTTGGGGGGGGGGGGGGGGGGGGGGGGGCAATTCGCAACAGCATAGTGTATTGCACAAAAGCAAAAAATTGAATATAAATTCAAATCATATAACCAATTCTAAGTTCTTTGACTACAGTTATTCGGTGTCAGAAACCTATTATGTGTCAAATATTTAATTACAATCCAAATTCAGACCTGTATCAAGCGCGAATATTGTGTCCGTTTTCGCCCCAACTGTTCAGGGTTGGACCTCTGCGGTCGTATCCAGCTGTGCTCAGCGAAGCATTTTATTTTTATATATAGTATAATTTGCATTGTCAATCCCATTTATAATTGTGATTAAAAGTTGGACATTAGCAAAAATTAATTTGATCTTTTTAAAATTCAATAACACCTGTATAATTTTTATTAAGAAACAAATTAAATTTCTATTAGAGTTTCACAAAATGTTTCATTAAGTTTTATTTGGGTTGTTAACAGGCTGTTGAAGATGATGAGGTCACTACAGCTACATGTGAAATATGTAATAAACATTTCAACTCTAAGAACCAGTATGAAAATCATTTAAAATCTAAAAAACATAAAGATGTTGTAACGAAACACACAACAAAGCTAAAAGAAGAAATAGAAAAAAATAAAGAAAAAAACACAGAACATGCAGAAGGAGCAGACAATTCTGATTTGCCAGAAAATGAAAAAAGATTGATGAAAGATTGTGTAAATATGGCACTGAAAACCAAAATATCAGCTACTGCCAGTGGTGAAGGAGATAAATCTGGACCTGGAAGTAACAAAACACAGATGGCTATATCAGATGAAGGTAACTATTATATTTACCTTTGATAAATCCATGTGCCATTTTTGTGTAATACAGAAAAGGGTATTTACATGCACTTTTTAAAAACAATGTATCAGCATAAAATTGTACCTTTTAAAAAGTTTGAATTTGTAGGTTTTAGTCAATTTTATATTTGCTCACCAGCCCTTACGACTAGAATTATCTGTTGCTAAAGCAGGGGCAGGAAAAAATGTAGTTTATGGAAAGTTCAAACTGGACAAAAAATGTTTTCACCAGAGGAAATTAAGGATTCAGATTGGCCATTTTTGAATTGTAATACTCCTCCTTTTAACTTTGACAAGTTTTAAAGCTTTTCAATTTTTAAAGGAAAATAACTTAATGATATTTTGAAATAAGGATTTACCATTATAAAACATACATGATAGTTTCCCATTTAATCCTATGAAAATTCACATAATCACCTTTTTAGGGGAGAATGTAGTGCATGTATTTTGTTATTTATAATATAAATCTGTCAATATAATACCAGAGAATTTACTGAAAGATACTTACATTGTTTAAGATATACAATTTTGTGATCAATATTTGTTTAACTTTTTGCAGATGGTTCTGATGTAGAATCTGTGGAGGATTGGGAAGAAAATGCCCTTGGTATTGAGGAATGCTTATTCTGTTCACATATCAGTTCATCTTTAGAGGCTAATTTCAATCACATGACTAAGAAACATAGCTTTTTCTTACCTGATGCAGGATATATTGCTGACTTAGAAGGACTTGTTATATACCTAGGTAGAATTTATTTGATTCAAACTATTGCAAAAAGGGGGCGGAAGTGTCACAAATGTCTCCAAAATTTGGTCTATAGTAGAATTTCAATCCATGTGATTGATACCTTTTCTGAAACCATTGACATTTACCTATCAAGAAGTCGAATAAAAAAGCATTTTACTTAATTTTTTCATAAAATTGAATTGGAAAGTTAGTGTGTAAAAAATTTGTTTGAAAACACTGCAATTATTTCTGGACCTATAGCCGGTAGGAATGTGAAAATATGGACAGTAAAACAGAAAATGACCTGTAAAACATGCAAAAAAACTATCTTGATCTTCATATAAACCCACTTTGAAGGCTTTATAAATCTTCAGCTATCTAAAAATTAATTTTATTACACAATAACTTTCATATTTGAAAAAATTCACAGGGGCCAAAATGGGAAATAAAAACTAACTGTGTATTGCTACCTTAGATCTGTGAGACAAAAATTGAAAAAAAAACACTATAAAATGAAGGATAAAGAAAATTATGAAAAAGCATGTATTATTGTTCAATGGTTTGTATTTAAACTTTTTAGGTGAAAAAGTAGGTGTTGGTCATGTTTGTCTGTGGTGTAATGAGAAAGGGAAGGCTTTTCACTCAGTTCAGGCTGTACAGAAACACATGTTAGACAAGGGACATTGTAAACTTCTACATGATGGGGATACAATGTTTGAATATGCTGATTACTATGATTACAGGTGAGATTATAAAACTGTTAGGAGACCATCAATTGTAGAAGTGTGCCTCGTTAATGAAATATTTCTTTCTTGGTAAATTTTTTTACTGTATTTAATTTTATATCAGAATTAGTGCAAATCCTTTCAAGACCAACATTTTGGACCATTTGGTGTTTCTTTGACCATTTATTTAGAATTCATAAAAAAAAAAATATATGCATTTATAGAAGGTCATGACAGCTGATTATGTCATACCCGTATGTAATTATGTAAGCAATCACCTATTCTTGTTTCTGTATGAGTAATTTGATTTTTTGTTACAGGAGCAGCTATCCAGACTTTGATGAAGCTGCAGGAGGTGGTGTAGAAAGTATGGAAGTGGATTCTGAAGAAGTTGACCCACAAGTTCTGCTTGATGATGGATATGAATTAGTATTACCTTCAGGTGTGTTTTCGGTCACATTTGGTTCCTTTGCCAGTCTCAATGACAATTTTTTCCATGTTTTGCATTTTTGCAGAAACTAAAATTGAAACAGAAAATTTAAATACCGTTAGCATAAATCATCAGGAAAATCAGATCTACAAATAATATACTGTAAAAGAAGGAGATGTGGTATGATTGTCAATGAGACAACTATCCATCAGAACTATAAAATAAGTCAACATGGCAGAAATTGTCAGTCAGCTCCTTTAAATGAGAATTTTTTCTACTTTTGTGTTTTGGGGAAAAAAATTGAGTAGCTGAAGAGATGCTTCAAACAGCAAATTGGCCTTGAATCATTTTTTTTATCCATTTTTGCTTTTTTTGCTAAAACTATAGAAGAGAGAAACTATCAATAACTAGGATCAGCAAAAAAGAGAATTGTAGTCATGAGTTATATTCTAGGCTTTAATGTTCGAGAGTGGCCATTGTTGAAGTGACACATAGATTCAGGTGAGTGACACATGGTCTATAGAGCCTCTAGTTATAGAATGTATAACTTATTAACTGTAAGTGGATGTATTACTACAGTGTGCATCAAAAAGAGTTCAATAAATTTTAGTTTCATTGGTTTTGCAGGTGCAACTATTGGCCATAGGTCATTGATGAAATATTACAAACAGAATTTACCTCACAGAGAATCAAGCCAGAACAAGAATGTTTTACCTAAAATGTTGGCACAGTACAAAGCACTTGGGTGGACTGGTTGTACAGGTAAGTATTTATTATACACAAGAGCTGATCCATTAAATATTTAATGTGTCCATTATACACAGAACTTGACTACCAGTAGTTAAATAGACACAAAAGGGGATAATATAGAAAGGGGTCAATAAAAAACATTATTTGAAGAAAAAAGAAAAAGACTATGGAAAGAAAAAAAAAACCAAGTCCCAAATACAGAAAACTTAAGGTTGAGAAACACAAATTATAAAAATAAGGCCTGTGGGATGATTCCCAATGAGACTACTCTCCACCAAAGACAAATATGATATACAGCAACAAACAACAACCACTGAATTACAAAGCCCACCTTAAACCTGGTGTCAATTCAAGTGCTCTGGAAGAGTCAATAGTTCCTGCTCCTTTTCTATTTGTCAGAACTTTGGAGGAGTATTATAATCAGAAAAATGGAGGATTGGTTCAACAGAAAAATCTGAAGTGGGGACAATTTTTTTTATAGGAAAACTTTGCTTGAAAATACCATGTTTGTTATGTCTGGAAGAAGTAAGGTATGTGAGCTTGCTCACTTAAGGTTCTTTCATTAAGTGAACTTTTTTATACGTAGGTATACCAATTGTTACGTTGTATCTTTATATGGCATAGAAGTGTCAGACCGCTTTGATAGTACTCCAACATTTATAATTGTTTCATTTAAATTGCTATTTGAAAATTGATATATTTATAATTACCCCAAATTCTTGTAATTGTGTCATAACTTTTTCATTGGTATATTACTAAAATTTCACATCTATACAAACAATTCACACATAAAATTCCATGATTTAAAAAACTTTCCGATATAGAATTATTTTTATCACATAGCATAATAATTAATATGAAATCACTTTATTTGTAGGTGAAGTATCACAGAAAAGAGTTAAAGATCTTGGTTACATGCAGAGACTTAAGAATAAGCACACATTAAGACTTAGTAAAAAGGCCAATAAATTCCAACCTCACTACAGACCACAAGTGGTGTTCTAGGATGGATTCCTTTGTTAACAGTCAGAATTGTGATTTTGATAAATAAAGTACAATTACAAATAAAAACAGAAAATGATTGTTACATGTATAATTTAATTGTTACAGCTGATAAAACATGCTGATTAATTATGATCCTATGTATGTGATATGTTTAAAAAAAAATTAGTGTTATGCAGAAAAGGATGTATACAAATATTAAAAGACTTTTCAACAAACCACTGGCTCAAACTTTTGAAACATGTTTCCAAGTATCTTTTAAAGTTTTAACTTTATATTTTGAAATATTTTCTCAACTAATCCCTAAAATTATGCTGCGACCTTTATATCCCCTTCATTTTTGGTGGGAGAAGATTTTCAAATCTTCTGAAATCCAATACTGCCGCTGGTCAAGTCTAAACATTAAAGGTTTCCAGGAGTGTTACCGTATCCCTTTCTGTGGTTTTCAATTTTATAATCAGTAACAAGTTTGTAAAATAACGTCTGCATCATTTTATTAAAGATGGAGGAACAGATGTACAGTTACCTGAATTCGGGCTTGTATAGTCAGCGTTTTTTTACTCCAAAATTAAAATTGCCAGGCAAAGGTGCGGATTATAAAGTACGATAAGCAAGAAATAAGAGAAATACTCGATTTCACTAGATTGTTTACGTTCCGCCATGTTTGTTATTGATATTGTAGAGTGCACCCAAATATTATTTTCAAAACTAATAATTTACCTAATCCATATTAATTCAAAATCCAATATTAACTGATAAATGATATCAAAATTAAATGCTTCATTACAAATTTCTCGTTTCTTTTTATAGCAGTGCATAACATAAACTGGGATCTGCTTGTATTTAAAGGAATGAAAACTGGGAACCAGCTTTTGCATTCTGATGTATAAACTACAAAACATAATCAGTTAGTAGTCCCCTACCGACGATGTCGAAGGGGACTTTAGGTTTGCACTCACTCCATCTGTCTGTCCATGTCAGTCCAGGAAATCAGTTTTCCAGACTTTTTTTCTTCGTGCTTGAAGATATTGATATGATATTTGTTATATAGTTTTATCATGACCAGTTACAGATCAACTTTGAATTTTGTTCTGGTCTGATGATTTTGTGCTCCTTGGACTTCGAAAATTCACACAAGTAATCAGTTTTTCGGCTCTTTTTTTCGTCATGCTTGAAGATATTGATTTGATATTTTGTATATAGTTTTACCATGACAAGTTACAGATCAAATTCGAATTTTGTTTGGTTCGGATGATTTTTTTGCAGCGTTATGGTCCTCTGACTTAGAAAATTCACGCTAATAATCAGTTTTCCACACATTTTTTCATCATGCTTGAAGATATTGATTTGATATTTGTTATACAGTTTACATCATGACAAGTTATAATAATAATAATAATAATAAATTCTTTATTTAAAGAGGGTAAACTCAGTTAGTTACAATAAACTAATCTTCCCTGAGGCCCTCACATACAAATTACAATACAATCAAAAACAGATATTTACACATATAGTTAATTTACAGTCATTTATAGATCAAGTTAAAATTTCATTGTACTGGAACAAAATGCTAACCGGTAGGGGACTATGTATTGCCATTCAATACTCTCAGAATGCTTGTTCATTCTGTTTTGGTGTTTCATCCTGACACATGTATTTTGTTTTAGCTAAGATCCTTCAAACATTAATGTGATGGATATATTAAACAGTATCTTTCTAAAGGATGGAACTGTTTCAAAGTCGTATTTTTCATTTCTTTTTATTCTTTCTTGTATAGAGCATATGAGTTTTATTTATAGAAGCGGAATTTCATCAGTTCTCGGGAACCAGCAATTCCTTTTAGGGATTAAGAGTCTAGGCTCAGTCCCTGAAATTAATCCCCTCTTTAAATAATCAGTTTCAGTGTCTGTCTTTTTGGCTCTCATGACACTGTACAGGGACATCATCAGATGATAAAGATTTGAAATGTCTGACATATGTTATTACAATGTCAGTCCAAATAAACTCATCATAGATACCAGGATTTAAATTTTGTATTTGTGCCAGACGTGCCCTTAGTCTACAAAAGACTCATCAGTGACGCTCTAATAAAAAAAAGTTAAAAAGGCCAAATAAAGTATGAAGTTGAAGAGCATTGAGGACCAAAAATTCCTAAAAGTTTTGATAAATACAGCTAAGGTAATCTATTCCTGAGGAAGAAAAGCCTTAGTATTTCAATTGTCTGACACAAGTAAATGAATTGTTTAATACAATTGTTACAGGTTCCTGACTTCGAACAAGCAAATACAGAAAATGACTGGGTTTAAAATGTTAAAAAGACTTGGATGCTTCAAACCTTGTGTGCAGATACCTTGTGTTACATTGTTTCCATCTGTCATATGTCTATTGTCCTTGATCTCATTTTTGTCTTGCTTTGACGATGTCGATAAAAGCGAGACTTGGGTAGGGTATGCTGTTTCCGTCAGTGTTGTCAACAATGTATTAGTTTGTGATTACGTCAAGTTATGGGGAACCACTAGTGGTAAGTCAATGATATTTGGTATGCAGTTGTATTAGCATTGGCGTATCTCATTTCCATGGAGATTTATGTGCCCTGCCCCCTCAGTCATGATCTATTGACTTTGAAACTTTTGCTTAGTTTACATGTATTAGTTTGTTATTAGGTCAGTTTAAGGGGAACTATTAGCGGTAGTTCAATGATATCCCCCCTCAGTCATTGTTCATGGACTGAATGATTTGCATTATTTACATGTTGAAGTTTGTGAATAGATCAGTTTGAGATGAATGACTAATGTTACTGGTAAGTCAATAATATTTGATATGCAGTTCTATTGACATTTGCAAGTCTCATTTCCGTGGAGATTATATGGCCCCACTACCTCATCATGGTTCAGTGACTTTGAAACATTTACATAGTTTACAAGTTAAAGTTTGTGGTAAGGTTAGTTTAAAGGGAACCACTTATGATAAGTCAATGGTATTTGGTATGCAGTTTTATAAGCATTGGCATTTCACAATTCCATGGAGGTTATTTGGCCCTGCACTTTCAGTCATGGTATTGAATTTGAATGATTCTTAGTTTACATGTTTAAATATTGCCATTTTAATTTCAATCTTTGCAATATACCATCAAAATTACAAAATGCAAGACATATCTCTTTGTCAACAGTTTATCATGGTTCAGTCACTGCTTGAAAAAAAATTAACATTTTTTTTTGTCATGTGAAATACTCACTTATTATGAGCAATAAGATAACTATACTTGGTATACAGGTTCCTTGCAAGGTCTTCAGGTCTTTCAGGGTTTACTGATCTCAACCTCATTTCATGGATCACTGATCAAGGTTAAGTTTTTGTGGTCAAGTTCGTATCTCAAATAATACTAGCAAAAGGTAAACTATATTTGGTGTAAGGAATGATTGTAAGGTGTACATGTTTTACTGGCGACCTTGACCTCATTCTCATGGTTCATTGGACAATGTTTAGTTTTTATACGACCGCAAGCAAATTTTGGTTTTCGCACTCTAACTTTAGTTTAAGTGAATGGATCCCTACGAAATTTTACCATAAGGTTCAATACCACAAAAGGAAGGTTGGGATTGATTTTGGGGGTTATGGTACCAACAGTTAAGGAATTGGGGGCCAAAAATAAGCATTTTTGTAACTTCCTGACATAACTTGTGTGTTAGTGTATGGATCTCTCTGACTTTGTACAACAAGGTTCCATATCACAAAGGGAATGCTGGGATTGATTTTGGGGGTAATTGCCTCAAAATTTTAGGAATTAGGGGCCAAACTAGAGGCTCTCAAGAGCCTGTGTTGCTCACCTGACTCTACTTTGGTTTTAGATATCATGTAAAGATAGATAAAAATCATAACAGATACCCAAATAATGATTGAGGCCAAATTTGGTTTAATATTGGTCCCGTTATTTAATAAAATATCCTGGTGGCCATCTTGAACAGAATATTAGCAACAAAGAAGCAACACTTGGTCAGCACCTCATAAGGAACATTCATGCCATGTTTGGTTTCATTCCATTCAGTGGTACTCTAAAAGAAGACATTTGTATGTATTTCCCATAGGGTACTATGTTAAACTAAGTCCCCCGCTGGCGGCAATCTTGGATGATGGATCGCCTGCAAAGAAACAACACTTGGTCAGCACCTCATAAGGAATATTCATGCCATGTTTGGTTTCATTCCATTCAAGTGTTCTCTAAAAGAAGACATTTAAAATTGAGAATGGAAATGGGGAATGTGTCAAAGAGACAACAACCCGACCATAGAACAGACAACAGCAGAAGGTCACCAACAGGTCTTCAATGCAGCGAGAAATTCCCGCACCCGGAGGCGTCCTTCAGCTGGCCCCTAAACAAATATATATACTAGTTCAGTGAGAATGAACGCTATACTAAACTCCAAATTGTACACAAGAAACTAAAATTAAAAATAATACAAGACTAACAAAGGCTAGAGGCTCCTGACTTGGGACAGGCGCAAAAATGCGGCGGGGTTAAACATGTTTATGAGATCTCAACCCTCCCCCTATACCTCTAGCCAATGTAGAATAGTAAACGCATAACAATACGCACATTAAAATTCAGTTCAAGAGAAGTCCGAGTCTGATGTCAGAAGATGTAACCAAAGAAAATAAACAAAATGACAATAATACATAAATAACAACAGACTACTAGCAGTTAACTGACATGCCAGCTCCAGACTTCAATTAAACTGATTGAAAGATTATGTCTTCATCATATGAATATCAGGCACAATCCTTCCCGTTAGGGGTTAAGTATCATAACATATATGAGAAGAACATAACCCGTGTCATGCCAACAACTGGTTTTTATACGACCGCAAAAAATTTTTGCGGTCGTATATTGGTATGACGTTGGCGTCGTCGGCGTCGTCGTCGTCCGGTGTCGTCGTCCGAAGACACATTGGTTTTCGTACTCTAACTTTAGTTTAAGTGAATGGATCTCTTTGAAATTTTACCATAAGGTTCAATACCACAAAAGGAAGGTGGGGATTGATTTTGGGGGTTATGGTACCAACAGTAAAGGAATTAGGGGCCAAAAAGGGGTCAAAAATAAGCATTTTCTAGTTTCCAGACAATAACTGTGGAACGGTGTATGGATCTCTCTGAAATTATACTACAAGTTTCCATACCACAAAGGGATGGTTAGGATTTGCTTTGGGGGGGTTATGGCTCAAACCGTTTTGGAATTAGGGGCAAAAAAAGGGGAAAAACAAGGTTGTCCTGGTTAATGGACAAATACTTTAGTACAAAACATAATTTAAAGCAGTGTAAGGGAGATAAATCAAATACATCATTGAAATTATCTCCCTTACACTGCTTTTAAATTATGTATATCTGCAAATGTTGCATCTTTTTTTTTTACAAAAAAATCCATATGAAAGATTTGACACTATATTTTAAATTCTATTATAAAATAGATTAAGTTAGCACTATGGTAAATTTAAATGGGTAATTATGGTTGCAAACTCCATTGGAAATTTGAATTGAGATTATGACCATATCTTGAGGGAAAGAATTTTTTTGGGGAAAAAAGGGGGGTGGGGGGGGGGGGGGGGGGGTGGGGGGTAAAAAGAAATTGTGGGGGTCAATTTTTTCTCATTTCAGATTTCAGAAATTAAATAGAATTATTCTTCAAATATTTTTTTTTTTCAAATTTCAAATATTGAAATATTACAAGAAGTAATCTTTAATTGCACAGTATGGCGCATTAGATTTGTAAAATCTTTGACCACATTTATTTATTTGTTATGCAGGATCTAACCGTGTATTTAGATTTTTAATTTTGGGTCCAGTTTTCAAATTGGTCTACATTAAGGTCCAAAGGGTCCAAAATTAAACTTTGTTTGATTTTAACAAAAATTGAATTCTTGGGGTTCTTTGATATGCTGAATCTAAACATGTGTTTAGATTTTTGATTATGGGCCCAGTTTTCAAGTTGGTCCAAGTTGGGGTCCAAAATTAAACTTTGTTTGATTTCAACAAAAATTGAATATATGGGGTTCTTTGATATGCTGAATCTAAACATGTATTTAGATTATAGATTTTTGGCCCAGTTTTCAAGTTGGTCCAAATTGGGGTCCAAAATTAAACTTTGTTTGATTTCAACAAAAATTGAATATATGGGGTTCTTTGATATGCTGAATCTAACCATGTATTTAGATTTTTTATTTGTGGGCCCGCTATCAAATTGGTTCATATTGAGGTCAAAAGGGTCCAAAATTAAACTTTGTTTGATTTCATCAAAAATTGAATTATTGGGGTTCTTTGATATGCCAAATCTAACCGTGTTTTTAGATTTTTAATTTTGGGTCCCGTTTTTTAAATTGGTCTACATTAAGGTCCAAAGGGTCCAAAATTAAACTTAGTTTGATTTTAACAAAAATTGAATTCTTGGGGTTCTTTGATATGCTGAATCTAAACATGTGTTTAGATTTTTGATTATGGGCCCAGTTTTCAAGTTGGTCCAAGTTGGGGTCCAAAATTAAACTTTGTTTGATTTCAACAAAAATTGAATATATGGGGTTCTTTGATATGCTGAATCTAACCATGTATTTTGATTTTGGACATTGGACCATAATAGGTAAATTAAAAAAATTCAAGTTCTTAGACCACATTCTTTCTGTGTCAGATACCTATGCTGTGTCAAATATTTAATCACAATCCAAATTCAGAGCTGTATCAAGCTTGAATGTTGTGTCCATACTTGCCCCAAATGTTCAGGGTTCGACCTCTGCGGTCGTATCAAGCTGCGCCCAGTGAAGCATTTTATTAAATAAATGTGTTTAGTGCTGATGCAAAGACCCTATAAGTGAATCAATATTAACGCCAAAATATGCAATCTTTAATGACCTGACAACAGTATCGTAACTATATCCCTTCTTAATAAGTCTATTTAAAGGTTTTGTTAGCTTCAGAGGTGAATACTGACATTTTTGTGCTTTATAAAGAATATTTCCGTAAAAAATTGGATGTGAAATACCTGAACGTATAAGAAGTCTGCATGTTGAGCTATATTTACGAATGACGTCCTTATACCGATGATATAATTTAGTAAATGTTTTGACTAGTTTGTGATATCGAAAACCCTGGTGTAATAATTTTTCAGTAATACATAAATTTCTCTCGTTAAAATCTAAAACATTGTTACATACACGAGCGAATCGTACAAGTTGAGATATATAAACACCGTAAGATGGTGACAAGGGAACGTCACCATCTAAAAATGGATAATTAACGATAGGAAATGAAAAATCATATGTATGTATTACCCTTAGGGTCCTATGTTAAACTAAATCACCCACTGGCGGCCATCTTGGATGATGGATCGTCTTCAAAGTAACAACACTTGGTCAGCACCTCATAAGGAACATTCATGCCATATTTGGTTTCATTCCATTCAGTGGTTCTCTAAAAGAAGACATTTGTATGTATTTCCCATAGGGTCCTATGTTAAACTAAGTCATCCGCTGGCGGCCATCTTGGATGATGGACGGACTGCAAAGTAACAACACTTGGTCAGCAACTCATAAGGAACATTCATGCCGTATTTTGTTTCATTCCATTCAGTTGTTCTCTAAAAGAAGACATTTGTATGTATTTCCCATAGGGTCCTATGTTAAACTTAGTCCCCTGCTGGCGGCCATCTTGGAATATGGATCGGCTTAAAAGTAACAACACTTGGTCAGCACCTCATAAGGAACATTGATGCCATGTTTGGTTTCATTCCATTCACTGATTCTCTAAAAGAAGACATTTGTATGTATTTCCCATAGGGTCCAATGTTAAACTAAGTCCCCTGCTGGCGGCCATCTTGGAAGATGGATCGGCTTCAAAGTAACAACACTTGGTCACCACCTCATAAGGAGCATTCATGCCATGTTTGGTTTCATTCCATTCAGTTGTTCTCTAAAAGAAGACATTTGTATATATTTCCCATAGGGTCCTATGTTAAACTAGTCCCCCGCTGCACCCATCTTGGATGATGGATCGGCTTCAAAGTAACAACACTTGGTCAGAACCTCATAAGGAGCATTCATGCAATATTTGGTTTCATTCAATTCAGTGGTTCTCTAAAAGAAGACATTTGTATGTATTTCCCATAGGGTCCTATATTAAACTAAGTCCCCCGCTGGCGGCCATCTTGGATGATGGATCAGCTACAAAGTAACAACACTTGGTCAGCACCTCATAAGAAACATTCATGCCATGCTTGGTTTCATTCCATTCAGTGGTTCTCTAGAAGTTCAAAATGTAAAAAGTTAACGATGACGACGACGGACGCCAAGTGATGAGAAAAGCTCACTTGGCCCTTCGGGCCAGGTGTGCTAAAAAGGGGGAAAAAAACAAGCATTTTTCTAGTTTCATAATAACTTGTTAGTGTATGGATCTTTCTGAACTTGTACTACAAGGTTCCATATCACAAAGGGAAAGCTGGAATTGAGTTTGGGGGTAATTGCCCAAAATGTTTAGGAATAAGGGGCCAAAAAGGGGCCAAAAATAAGCATTTTTCTAGTTTCCAGACAATAACTTGTGTTCAAGTGTATGGATCTCTCTGAAATTGTACTGCAAGGTACCATACCACAAAGGGAAGGCTGGGATTGATTTTGGGGGTAATTGCCTCAAAATTTTAGGAATTAGGGGCCAAAAAACAAGCATTTATCTAGTTTCAGGACAATAACTTGTGTGTAAGTGTATGGACCTTTATGAAATTGTACTACAAGGTTCCATATCACAAAGGGAAAGCTGGGTTTGAGTTTGGGGGTAATTGCTCTAAACGTTTAGGAATTTGGGGCCAAAAAGGGGCCTAAAAACAAGCATTTTTCTAGTTTCCAGACAATAACTTGTGTTCAAGTGTATGAATCTCTTTGAAATTGTACTGCAAGGTACCATACCACAAAGGGAAGGCTAGGATTGAGTTTGGGGGTGATGAATCATAAGGGGGTTCAAAAAATTTGGGGGAGGGATTTTTTTTTCCTTTTTTTCCTTTTTTTTTCTTTAAATTTTTCCATTTTAAATTGGTTATTTCTGATTTATATATAAAAGCAAATAATAATGATATGGTTTGAATAGGTAAATTAAAATTTTTTAAGTTCTTAGACCACATTCATTCTGTGTCAGAAACCTATGCTGTGTCAAATATTTAATCACAATCCAAATTCAGTGCTGTATCAAGCTTCAATGTTGTGTCCATACTTGCCCCAACTGTTCAGGGTTCGACCTCTGTGGTCGTATTAAGCTGCGTCCAGCGGAGCATTTTATTATTTACCTATTCCAACCTTACAGCATGCTTTTTTCCTGAAGTTTTTCTTTACCTAGGATTATTCTTTTTAAAAATTGATAGGGAAGAAAATATTTTTGGTTTTCATTGTTTTAAATCCCCAATATATATGATTTATCTAATTTTTACCTAAAATTCTAAATCAGTAAAAGATTTAACAAATATTTGTTGAAAACTTCTGATTTAATAAAAAAAAAAATCACTATCCCATGTTTTCTATTAGAGAATCCTTAAACAAGTAAAGGAAATAAACATTGTCATTACAATCTTTTTATCATTGAAATGAGTGTATTCCTAGAAGTAATTGGTCATACAATTGCCAAAGAAACAATATTTAGAAGGAAATAGAGAGATTTTTTTATTTTACTGTCATTTAAAATATTAGGAGTGATCAAGCCAAAACAAGAATGTATATATGTTATTTTCTTGCATGGTATTTAATTGCATGGCCTATAATGCACTCCATTTCATCTTAATGTTTTCATAGCCAAATACTAGGAGTGTTAGGTACCCCGAATAATCAAGTCCTTATATTTCACTCACTTCCATCGCTACATTATTTCATTTGTATTGTTGAACATTTTTTTTTTATCTCTTTGGCCTTTTCTAATGGGAGATAGCTCAATATAATTTGCTTTTGCTCTTGTGGAAATCTTAATAAATTTATTATTTCCATAATTTGATGAATACTTATTGACATGTTCCTTGTACAAATTGTTTATGCATATTGAAATTATCAAAATCATAGTTAAATAAACAATTTTATTTATTTATTGACACTGATATTTGACATCTCATCCAGAATTCCAAAGATTTAAATATTTTCTTAATTTTATTAACTTTTTGGATTTTTTTCTCACTTTTTTCACTACGTCATTAGATTTTTTTCTATATCCATAGTATATTCTGTTTAATATCTCATGATATACATCCCAATTAAACAGGTGCAAAATCTTTATATAATTCAGAATCTTGTAATTTTTTTATCATTTCCATTATTATATTCAAAATAGTTATCCTCACTTTACAAATATTTTGTAATATTTTATTCATATTTTTACTATATCACTTGATTTAACTATATCCTCAGTATACATTTTTATTTCATTTCCTATGATATATGTCCAAATTAAACAATATTTGATCCAGAATTTTATAAGGATTATTTCCAATTTCACATTCACTTAAAACATATCCTCACGTTAGGAATATTTTGGAATATTTTACTTTTATTTTTCACTTTATCACTAGATTAGACTATATCCACTGCATTAATTCAATATTTTATATCATTTCCAAGATCCCATTTAAATGGTGAATCATCTTTTTAATAGATCCAAAAATTAATAATGAATGTTTTCAAAATCACATTTAAAGCCACAGAAACATGTTAGTTGAACTCACACTTTATCTCCTACTTGAATTCCAGTTTTGAAATTTTTTAATCTTTAACATAACTAAATCCCATCTTATGAAAATTGAATTTCCTTGAGTGAACACAGCATTTTATGCACAAAAGTCCTACTAATATTATAGTAGATTTCAAAGAAAAAACACTACAAGGTATACTCCAAAATTATTTCGAATTTTACATGTACATCATCATATGTAAGCCCCACAAAACAGTTTGAATGAATTATTTCCTCCTTGATACCTTCATGACAATAAATTCTTGGAAAAAACAAGTCACGTTTTAAGAAGCAAAATTACTATTAAAAGTCTGAGAAGTGAATTCAAATAAAATAAATCCAATATTGTATGCACAATAATACAAATAGATTTCAAACATTGCAAATCATAATCCAAAATAGAAATCTTGAAGGGTCATGTGAAGAAATGAACAACATATCCATCTGAAAATTTAAACTGTAAACACCTGAATAGCTATTTCTTGTTTCACTGGCAGCTGGACAATACTATGTATAAGGGTTCAAATTTTGAAGAAGCATTTATTATGTAAATTTAAATTTTCAAACATATTAACACGTAGTTTATTTAATCTTTTACTAATTTAGAATTTTAGGTAAAAATTAGATAAATCATATATATTGGGGATTTAAAACAATGAAAACCAAAAATATTTTCTTCCCTATCAATTTTTGAATAGAATAATCCTAGGTAAAGAAAAACTTCTGACAGGAAAAAAGGCATGCTGTAAGGTTGGAATAGGTAAATAAAAAACTGTAGCATCAAGGTAGATTTAAATCTAACAATACCAACTGGTCAATTTAAATGTCCCTATTGTATTGTCAATTTTAAAATCAGGTTGAGCTGTAGGTAAAGTTATACAGTAACACACATAGTCAAGTCACTGTAACTCAAAAGGAAACTTCTTACTGCTGAATGAAAATTTTTATTATAACAATTTGTTTCTTATGTATCAGAAAATAAGAGATAGCACCTTCATCAGATCTTGTAATTATTGCACAATAATCAAAATATTAGTTCAAGTTTTAATTTTTTTTTGTTGTGGCTCTTCATCCCAGTCATCATCATCCATTAAAAGTTCCAGGTCATCTTCAAAATCATCCTTTGAACTCTGACCTTCAATATTAGCACATTGTCCACTTGTTTGTTGTGTATTAGTATTTTTGAATGAACTGTTTGTTGGCACATTTTTAGAAGATTCCTTTTTCTTGCTGGAAAAATAGTTAAGTAAAGATCCATCTTTTTTGGAATGTGTATAATCAACCTCTGAAATAAAAAAAAATCTCATAAAAATTCAACAGAATGGTAAAAGATAAATTCATTTTAAACGGGTCCATCAAAATGATTACTGTAAATTCAGAAATAGATTCATGCATCTATTTTTGAAAATCGCTGATTACTGGTAAAACTGATAGACCTAATCAATATGATTGCAAAAATTTTGTAAAGGAAAATAACTTCTGAAAAGCTAAGTTAAGTTTAAGATAGGAGAATTGCATTTTTTGACATTACCAATTGTAATCTAGTGAATGTACTTCGAAAATTAATTCCTATTCTGGTAGGCAATAAATTGAATAAAATAAAATATGGAAAATTACAAATTAAAACTTTAAAAAGGCAAATAATACACCATATATAAAAAAAAAACTTTTTTCTCATCCATTTCTCATTACTTTTATATTGTCTAGACAACATTTTTATTATTTATCCAATCTCTTTTTTGTTTTGAAATAGGATGTCCATTCAAGTTTGTTCTAGAGTACAAATGGACAATGAAAGATAACTGATGCCTTTAGTGACATTTTATGGTCACTTTCTGTTTCAAGTCAGGTGTCTTTTCAAAAGTATTGGCTATCTCTACATATTTTTTGTCCATTTAAAACTTGATGTTGATGTCAGATGTTTATCCCTGTGGAATTAATCCCTAACCTGTCCAAACTTGGGGCAATTTAGAGCTTGCAATATGGTGTCATGAAGATCTTATATTGTTATCCCATTGATGTTTAATCCAAATCTTTTGTTAATATCAATTTTGACTTTGTCAGCATCTGTAGCATCAGAATTACATAAAAACCAACCATTGTCATCATGTCCTTCTATTTGGTCAACATTTTCAGTAATAAAACTGTCATCCTCTTCTATGAAGGATTCCTCAAAGTACTGCATCAAATCTGTTTGCCTGCTATCCTGTAGAAAAATAGACATGAAATTAAAGATTTATACAGAAATAAATCTCAATTCAGACAATACTAATATTGTTACCCAGACTTAACCATGTAGCCTGCAGGCATTCAAATAGAAATCACACATTTCATCTTGTCATTTGCAAAAAGTTTGACAAAAATTATAATTCTGATAATATGCACAACCTTAGTATATGTACTAACACCATATGTAATATAAAAAGTTCATGAAAAGTGTAAAAGTAACCCTATGTAGGACCAAAGAAGGACGAAGGTTAAACAATATGCCAGCCCCTTCCCACAACACAAAAAACATTGGAAGAGTAAAATTACAGACTTCAACAATAGACACATTTAATAGATATTTCTCTTTTTCTATAATTTCAAAAACAATGATACTTTGAATTGTAGATACCTTTAGTCTTGTTGTTGTTGTATCTGCAGAAGAAAAGTCATCTTTACTTAGTCCAGCCTTGTTCAAAACATCTAATTTCTTCTGTACCAAGGGCCTATAAATACAAGAAGATATAAAACCTCTTTCTTTACAAAAATCCCTCTAAAACACTTCTTTATAAAATTTCATTTATTATTTTCAGCATAATTACCATTGATTAATGGGCAACAAACAACAACCACTGACTTATAGAATCCTGATAAAGCCATTCAGTTTATCTTAATATAATAAATAGGGAATATCATATGGCTTTTTAAAAATCACACCCGTATCAACCCTCAACCAATATAATCCCAAGAGCAGAGCTCTTGGGATTATATTTGTGTCTCGGGTTGATATTGAAAAAGCCATATCATATATTATATACTTTATTATATACATATACCTCACGTAGATGTTTTTTATGTGACATGACGTCATACAGGTGAGGAGGTTTGAAATGACGTCATACAGATTATAGATTTGACATGACGTCATACAGATTAGGGGTTTGATAAAGCCTTTGCAACAGTGACTGCAATCGATGACGTGACGTCATACAGATTAAAGGTGTGATAAAGCCTTTGCAACCGTGCTGATATCGATATCATCACGGGTGGCTGATACAGCACGCTTGTCAATGATTGTATTACACATACAATTTATCTGTATTTACCACTTAGTTTATAATAAAAATACCTAAATGAATACCCTAGCTGAGTACCTTGAAAATAACATATCATTCTTCGGACGATGAGTTTTATAAAGCACAAAATATTGATTTTGTCTTCTATACTAATCAATAAAAATACCTTCATTTTACTTAACATACCATATTTGGTCATCAGCCGTGTTTTGGGCCACTAAGTAATGTACACTGACCATGTCCTGTTGTCCCATTCTATGTGCTCTGTCTTCAGCTTGTACAAGTATCTATAAATAAATAGTAGTTCTAGTAATTCAGGTATTTTTCATGAAAACAATTTTTTTGTTTGTCCGTCTATGTGAAATGATTTCGTTTAAAAAACGAGTGAAAACTTGAGAAGAATTTTATTATGTACATTACTGAAGGAATAACTGTATTGTAGTTGAAGAGATGCTGATTCAGCTATTTGACGGTCGCAAATGCAGTTTTACTGGCGACGCCAAGCGGAGACAGTAAAATGGATATTTGTTACTGTCAAATCAAAATTCAACTCTTCAACTACAGTACTTTATTCTGATTCTAATACATTACAAAAAGAAATAATATGTTAAAGTTTGAAAAAATGTATACATTTGAAATAAAATAAAATTCCGTGAAACTTCATGAATGATTTTGGCACATAGATGTCATGATTAAACCTGACGTCATACAAATGAAAACTTACAAACTGAAGGTTATTACGTTACTTCTAAGATTCAAAGATTTAATACCACATCAAAACGGCATTTTTGAGGTAGGTGTTTTATTTTGGATAATATTGTAATAACCGAACATTAGTTGATCCAAGCAATTCAAAATGGCTGGTCACTCCTTAGTTACAACATGTCAACTGTGGATTTGATGGTAACTTTTAGCCAATGAATAAAAATTGTTACATAAAAATTGCATTAGAATATATAATCTCGCATGATCTGGTAAAGAGTCATTTTGATTTCTGAAAAGATTACTAGGTTATACAGTCTTTTGAATCAAAAGTTTAAAATCAGTAAATCATGTAATGTAGTCAAAATTAACTAACAATGCATGTCCAAATCATCTTATCAACAAGTAAAGCACAGATACATCTTTGCTATATGCCATGAGGGTTGATATTCAAAATTAACAAGTTTACAAATGACGTTTAAAAATGCTAGAAACAAATTTAATCTAACTTAATAAAGCAAACATCTTTTTAACAAGACTTTGATTTTAATGGATACTAACCCCTGGATTCCAGAAAAGTTCACCAAACACAACCAAAGTAGCTGCTGATAGATTAATGCCTGCATTAGCAGCTGTGATTGATAAAATAGCCAGTTTATAATCTGGATTTTCCTGGAACTTCTTACAGAAGTAATTTCTTTTTTCTGGTGATGTTTTTCCATCTATTCGGATATAGTTTTTTCCAAGCTGTAAAAAAAAAAAACAGCATAAATTAACATTACATGTGTAAAAATTGAACTGTTGAAAGTGGATAAATATTGTATTGCACGAGATTTGGTGTTGGAATATGTTTCTCTAATGATTTTTTGACGATATACAGACAGTCTTAATCCGAATTTTCGAATGATCTGCAAAAAGATGTGTTCTTTCTGTGTGACGTCATCAGGCATGGTCACCCTTTTTCATGACGTCACAATAAGAAATTCCGAGGAAAGCAAGAAAATTTTATGTCATAATCGAATTTTGACCAATGAAAAACTGAGATCAAACTAACCACACGTTAAATAAAAATATTCAACAGGTCACGAAAAGGATAAATCGGGTATGAATTAGAGAAAATATAATACTGTATCAAAGAATGCTTGCAGATACTGAAAGCAAGCTCCAAGTACCTAACCCTTTCATGATATAATTAAGTTTCATTGTTGTTAGATTAAATAAATAACACTATTTCATCACATATTTTAACTGAAATTTCTGAAAACAAAACTTTTCGAAAAATTTTCACATTTTGTTTTTCAATTTCTTTAAATCAATAGAAAAACTGTTAAATTAGTTCATTCTTCAAAAACTCCTCTCAGAAGTCAGCAGGACTTTTTTGAACAGACTTGTATTTTGTCTGTTAAATTTGAAGAGGTGCTTTTATTGATAATCATTTGTGAGCAAATTTATAGCATGATATTTCTATGATAGTGAATACAAACTTATGTATATAAGTATGACTTATCCTATTTTTCTTATATAAGTTAACTTACTTTAGATTGAGCTAATTCTTCTACAGAATCTAAAAATTCTTGGTGATGGGCAAACATTAAAAATTTTCTGTCTGTTTCAAATAAATCTGTCAAATAATCTCTGAAAAAAATAGAGAAATATTTTATCATAATAATGTCAAAATTAATATTATCAAATATAGACTTCTTCTCACAATACACATATTATCTATGAAATTCTGTTTCTTATTCTCATTATGAATATAAACTAACAACTAGTATTCCTACAGTTAAGTATTGTCTTTTTTTATCTGACTGATATAACAACTGTCATAAGCAGGACATAAAAACTTGAGAAATTAAGGATAACTTTTATAGAAACTTCTCTATTCTTTTTCTGCAACTATACCTTATAATTTGTAAGTTTGTTTTAGACAAAAGTCCATAGCAAAACTGTTTTGACAACAATTTCAGTTTTAGTAATTTGGTAGGTTAACAAAGTCTACTGAGGTTCACATACAGATATGTTCCAAATGTTAATGATTGCATTCTCTACTGCACAGGCTATATGGCAACTTATCTCCCTATTGCTACTATAAATTTAATGTCCCATTTCAGACCAAACATGAATATTTACTAATACATCCACCACAATCAAAAAGTTGCCTTTTTACATGGATCTTACTCCATGACTATTATATGATATACATTTCAAGTTACTGTTCATTATAATAGAAATGTATTACAATTTTTATAGGAACACAAAATTTTTGCGTTCATATAATGTTATGACGTTGTCGTTATTGTCCGAAGACATTTGGTTTCCAGACAATAACATGAGTAAAGATGTATGGATCTCTATGAAATTGTACCACAAAGTTACATACCACAAAAGGAAGGTTGGGATTAATTTTGTGGGTAATTGTCCATACTTTTAAGGAATAAGGGGCCAAAAACAAGCATTATTCTTGTTTCAGGACAATGACTTGTGTCTAAGTGTATGGATCTCTATGAAATTGTACCACAAGGTTCCATACCTCAAAAAGGAAGGTTGGGATTGATTTTGGGGGTTATAGCCCAAACAGTTTAGGAATTAGGGGCCAAAAAGGGTTAACAAACTAGGATTTTTTGGTTTCTGGGCAATAACTGGATTATAAGTCTATGGATCTCTATGAAATTGTACAAGGTTCCATACCAAAAAAGGAAGGCTGAGATTGATTTTTGGGGTTATGGCCCTTACCATTTAGGAAAAAAGGGGCCAAAAACTATACTTTATAAATACTTTGTATAAATTGCTTATTTCTTGACCAACTCTTGACCAATTTTAATGGGGTTTAATTCAAAGTCTAGAATTCTTAGGGTTCTTTAATATGCTGATTCTAACTGTATTTAGAATTTGTATTTGGGCATCGTTTTTGAATTGATCCACATCAGGGCTTCTAAAAAATATTTGAGCCAGCCGGACATTTTTTTCAATCCTGTTTTTTATCCCTTTAGACAGGGTACCCAATAACAAAAGATGGACATATCCATATGATAAAGCCATTAAACTATTAAAGAACGATAAACTTCGTAGACTTCATACTTTTTCAGTTTTTATATAAATTTCATTTTTGACATTAGCAATTACATTGATAGTACATGGTTCAAATTGGCATTTCTCTAATTCTTTGGAAATTTATCCCTTTCCGAACCCATTGTATAAAAAAATTTAATCAACGTGTGGTTGCCAGTGATCTCAGATGATGATTGGATGAGTTTAAGGGTCATAACCTTTCTCAGCTCACTGGATGCATCAAAATATGCTAACAGGTGTTAATGAAATTGACAACTTTATGGAAAGTGGAAGGCACTCGAAGGGGATTTTAGTTTAGCAAAAAAGGAAAATTTATTTTTCAATCATTAGAGAAACAGATTCTTACATAGTTACTCGTGGATTATCGGATTTATCCAATCTCGATAGTTAAATTATAAACTTTAAAGTCCTCGCCAAGGCTCGGACTTTAAAATTGATAATTTAACTATCTCGATTGGATAAATCCGATAATCCACTGGTATCAATGTAAGAATCTATATATATCCGCAGACTAACAAAGAATATCAGTCAGTTGAGGACCAGCTTAGTTATTTGATAAACACGTTTTCCAATACTGGATATTTACTAGAAGAAGATAGAACGCGGAACAGATATGGTTGTGCAAAATCCATATATTTTTATCTAGCATTATTGATTTTAGGCAGTTCTTTCCAAGTTATTTCTCAGGGAAAATTCTTGAGATGAACGTAAGAAAATGGAATAAATGACATTTTTTTCGTTTTGGATGAATTTGGACGCATTATTAGATAATAAATATCACCCTTGTGCACACTTCTATTATTACAATCGACTTGGTTCTGTCTGACACCTTTGTAAATTATGATCTTATGGTTTTATTTAAATATGTTTTTCTGATAGTCTAAATCTGTTTTGCTAAAAAGTAGATATATTTAAACCATGAATGTCTTTAATTTTAATAAAAAAAATAACTTCAAAAATGATCAATTGAAATCCGTTACAAATAGTTTACCTGACACAGGTGATCACAGGTAAATCTCACCTGTTAGACACTTAATTAACCTTGATTGTAATGAGAGGGGATTATAGTAGGGCTTGTTTATAGAGTATTGTCACTTATGACCGGAAAAGTGTGACTGTTTAAGACACAAGGTCAAGGCAAAATGGTTGATTTTTCTGAATTAAATGAATGTTGAAATGGCAAACCCACGTAGGATGTCTGTTTCATGATTGGCCCAGTCGGACAATGTCCTATAAATTTATATTGTCCTGCAAATATGGCCGTTTTGGAAGCCTTGGTCCACATTGAGGTCCAAAGGGTCCAAAATTTAACTTTGTTTGATATCATAAAAATAAAATGTTAACACAGAGATATGTCTCGCCTATTTGTTATTTTGATAATGCAAGTGTTGAAATTAAAATAGCAATACTTTAACATTTAAGTTATGCAAATATTCAAAGTCAATGAACCATGACTGAAGGTACAGGGCTAAACAATCTCCATGGAAATGAGATGTGCCAATGCTAATACAACTGCAAACCAAATACCATTGACTTTTCATAAGTCGTTCCCTTTAAACAAACCTAAACACAAACATTAACTTGTACCAAATATTCTCCATGGAAATAAGATGTGCTAATGCTTATACAACTGCATACCAATTATCATTAACCTACCACTAACAGTTCCCCTTAAACTGACCTAATCATGAACTAATATATGAAAACTAAGCAAAAGTTTCAAAGTCAATAGACCATGAATGAGGGGGCGGGGCCAAATAATCTCCATGGAAATGAGATATGCCAATGCTCATACAACTGCATACCAAATATCATTGACCTATCACTAGTGGTTCCCCATAAACAGACCTTATCACAAACTAATACATGTAAACTAAGCAAAGTTTCAAAGTCAATAGACCTTGACTGAGGGGGCGGGGCCAAATAATCTCAACGGTAATGAGATGTGCCAATGCTAATACAACTGCATACCAAATATCATTGACCTATCACTAGTGGTTCCCCATAAACTGACCTTATCACAAACTAATACATGTAAACTAAGCAAAGTTTCAAAGTCAATAGACCTTGACTGAGGGGGCAGGGCCAAATAATCTCCATGGTAATGAGATGTGCCAATGCTAATACAACTGCATACCAAATATCATTGACCTACCACTAGTGGTTCACCATGAACTAGACCTAATCACAAACTACTGTGGATTCATTAATATTCGTTGGATACCAATTTTCGTGGATTTCGTGGGTACAGTGGAACCACGAATTTAAATGTTCAACGAATTACAAGTTTTCTAAAGGAATGTGTGCAGACTTTGCCAAAACAACGAAATTAAATATCCATGAAAATGCTACTTTTCCTCAATCCACGAAAATTGGTACCTACAAAAATAAATTAATCCACAGTAATACATTGTTGACGCCGCCGTCTCCGCCGTTGCCGGAAACAGCATACCTATGTTTCGCTTTTTGACTCCGTCAAGGCGAGACAAAAATGAATTTAAGGGGTTCTTTGATATGCTTAATCTAACCATGTAATTAGATTTTAAATATTGGACCATAATAGATAAATGTCCAATTTCAAATATCTAAGTTTTAGACCACATTCATTCTGTGTCAGAAATCTATGCTATGTCAAATATTTAATCACAATCCAAATTCAGAGCTGTATGGCACAATTTATAGAAATTGTAAGTAGATTTATAGTTAAAAATAGATCCAGCATAAATTCTATTTTTAGAGAAGAAATTATGTATAAATATAGTTTGAAATGAATTGTTTATTATAAGTTATTTTGAAAATGATGAAAGGTAAGTTTTATAGATTTTTTTAAAGACATTGTATTAATGATGAATGATATTTTAGAAATTGTTTTTTCAGTTTTTTTGTAAATTTTTTGAAGAACTTCCTGGTAGTTTTCTGTATAAATTAATTTTCAGAATGCTATATTTATACATATATAATATTGATGGAGCAAACCCCTTTAAAAGCTTAGATATTATTAAATAAATAAATTCAATTCTTGGTGTACTTGGATATGCTGAATCGAACCTGTACTTAGATTATGGATATTGGACCATAATAGGTAAAAGTCCATTTTCAAATTTTTCAGCTCTCTGACCACATTCATTCTGTGTCAGAAACCTATGCTGTGTCAAATATTTAATCACAACCCAAATTCAGAGCTGTATCAAGCTTGAATGTAGTGACCATACTTGCCCCAACTGTTCAGCGTTTGACCTCTGCGGTCATATCAAGCTGCTCCCAGCGGAGCATTTTATTACAATTAAAAAATTTTTTTAAATGGTTTCTGTATCGTTAAAATATTCCAATAGAGAAAATCTATTACAATTCTTTAATACTTTACAGCTTGTATTTTGTCTGCTCCTGTATGGTGAAAATATTCTAAGAGAGAAAATCTATTACAATTCTTACTTAACAGCTTGTATTTTGTCTGTTCCGTATGGTGAAAATATTCCAACAGAGAAAATCTATTACAATATTACTTAACAACTTGTATTTTGGCTGTTCCTGTATGGTGAAAATACTCCAACAGAGAAAATCTATTATACTGAATGGTGAAAATATTCCAACTGAGAAAATCTATTACAATATTACTTAACAGTTTGTATTTTGTCTGTTCCTGTATGGTGAAAATATTCCAACAGAGAAAATCTATTACAATATTACTTAACAACTTGTATTTTGGCTGTTCCTGTATGGTGAAAATACTCCAACAGAGAAAATCTATTATACTGTATGGTGAAAATATTCCAACTGAGAAAATCTATTACAATATTACTTAACAGTTTGTATTTTGTCTGTTCCTGTATGGTGAAAATATTCCAACAGAGAAAATCTATTACAATATTACTTAACACCTTGTATTTTGGCTGTTCCTGTATGGTGAAAATATTCCAACAGAGAAAATCTATTACAATTCTTACTTAACAACTTGTATTTTGTCTGTTCCAGTATGGTGAAAATACTCCAACAGAGAAAATCTATTACAATATTACTTAACACCTTGTATTTTGGCTGTTCCTGTATGGTGAAAATATTCCAACAGAGAAAATCTATTACAATTCTTACTTAACAGCTTGTATTTTGGCTGTTCCTGTATGGTGAAAATATTCTAACAGAGCACCTCTTCTTTCCATACCCTGAAATATGACATAATCCAAAATGTAAAATTAATGACTGTCAGCAATCTTGGACACTATGTCATATTATAATGTTTTTATTAAGTTGTCAGTTTTGGTCTTCTTTATGATTAATATGCATTCTGCGTTATGAATGCAGGGATTTTTTTTTTTTTTTTTTATTCTTGACTTCAGAAATTTTTTTAGCCTGCCAGATATTTTTTATCCAATCCCGTTTTAATCTCTTTTGTTTTTGTATCAAAAGGCATTCTGGCCAATCAAGGTGACCATGGAAGGGGATGAGTAGTTGGTCACACCACCAGAAAATAAGATACTTCAGATTTTGATGCTTGTTATCTGTTACTGACAGTAACTCATACATCAATATGGGTTCAGTTAACTAACAGTGATACCTCTGAAGGCAGAATGTCAAGGGACTTATAATGGCAATAAAATTCTGACCAGAAAGTTTACTGGCACATGTCTTCCTAATAACAGATGTTGACTTGACAGCGATAAAGCTCAGAACAGAGATGGAGTACATAAAATCTAAGCATGACCTGTAAATTTCTGACAAACACCCAAACCTTCGCACCTTTTCATGTTTCTTCAAATAAATACTTGAGAGAAACATACAATTAGTTATAAAACTAATTCATTTATTCTTAAAAAAATAAATTGCTTCAACGAGCGCAGCTGGATACGACCGCAGAGGTCCAACCCTGAACAGTTGGGGCAAAGTTGTATGATTTGAATTTGCTTTTGTGCAATACACTATGCAGTTGCGAATTGACCTCCCCCCTTCAAAAAAAAAAAATTTGAAGGATTTTCTTTTTGATTTCTGAAATCTTGAAAAAAAATTGTCCCCCCTCATCCCCCACCACCAATTTTTTTTTACCCCCCCCCCCCCCCCCCCCCTCCTCGTGTGTTTGAATTACTTCCCTTACACTGTAATTTGTACTTAAGTAATTGTCCATTAACCAGGACACCCTTGTTTTTTCTCACTTTTTTGCTCCTAATTCCTAAACGGTTTGAGCCATAACCCCCCAAAGCCAATCCTAACCATCCCTTTGTGGTATGGAAACTTGTGGTATAATTTCAGAGAGAACCATACACTGTTCCACAAGTTATTGTCATGAAACTAGAAAAATGCTTATTTGGGCCCCTTTTTGGCCCCTAATTCCTTGGGACCATAACCCCCAAAATCAATCCAAACCTTCCTTTTGTGGTTATAAACCTTATGTTTAAATTTCTTAGATTTCTATTTACTAATACTAAAAATATTGTCCAGAAACCAAATGTCTTCGGACGACGACGATGATGACAACGTGATACCAATATATGACCGCAAAAAATTTTGCGGTCTAATAAAAAATTGTAAGCATATTTTATGCTTCATACCTGCACACATAGGTACATATGCAAACAATGTGATTCGGTTAATGAGGTTTTTCCACTTTTCTGTGGAAAGACCTTTTGTATTTGTTCTGATTATTACTATTTTGAAACTGACCCTGTTAAGCCAAACACTTTTTATTGTAAGAGTTATCTCCCCAAACACTGTTTTTCTTGTGTACAAATCTCCTTCCCAACTGTTAAAGATTACGACAAAATTATTTCACCAATTTGCTCGTTATATCCTCAGGATCTTGAAAACAATTTTGACCGAAGCGGTCTGGAAACTCCATATGAGAGTTATTTCCCCTTCTGTATTTAGAATAAGTAAAATGTAATTGTAATTGGTAAACCATAAGTGATAGAGACCTAGGGTCTTTTGATTTGAGGTCCTTGGTCCAAAAAAAAGAAAATAGGGTCAAGGTCAAATGTCAATGTCATTTCTAAATTTGGATTTTGGCTTATTTTCACCTCTTTTCAAACACAATATAAGATATAGACAACATATTTTTACTTAATTGTTAGTTGTGACATGTCGTAACACAAACATTTTGGTTTAAAGGGTACGCTTACATCAAATTAGAGTTTTCTCTCCTCTTTTATTTAAAAATATGCATATGGTGATATAACTCATGAACCAAATATAATTAAGACCTAGGGTCTTTTGATTTGAGGTCCTTGGTTGATGACCTTGAAATTGAGCTCAAGGTCATAGGTTAAATTGACGTTCTAGATTTTGACCTTTGCTTTTATCTAAACATGTAAACATGATAAAGCCATGGGACTTTTTTGCATTAGGTTTCAAGCCATTTAACCTAAGAAAAGCCAACCAGAAGTGACCTTGTGTAAACCGGAAGTAGCTTTTTTTTGTACTTAATTAATATAAAAGTTTATAGAACCAGATATTTTTGGTATCAGTGTCAATTAAATGTTTGAATAATACCGGAAGTAACATTTTTCAAACCAGAAGTAACAAATATCTCCCTTATTTAAAAAATATTGTATAGAAACCATATATTTTTGGAATCAGCGTACAATAAGCTTTCATTTGACGCTGGAAATGACATTTTAAACCGAATTTTACTATTTTCATATTAAAATACATGTTTTTTTTTGTGGAAAGACCTTAATTTATTTTAAAACCTTTAAATTTACTTAGTTTTGATATAATTTGACAAACTACTACATTTTTTGCTAAAACTAATTAGTTGCTAACCATTCAAACATAAAAGTAAACTTCATAAAGACTGATCAATGTCTGGTACTTGTTTACCTGTCAGGTATAGAGGTGAATCAATGCTTTCAATTAACCCTTGTTTACCTGTCAGTTATAGAGGTGAATCAAAGCTTTCAATTAACCATTGTTTAGTTTTAAAATAATAACTCTGTGTCACTTAAATGATCTGCAATGTGTGCTTGTGAACAGCTCACATCTACAATCTACATAAATTTCCTCACCTTCAAATTTTTTATGTCCATCACTTTTGAAGCCTTTTTCAAATCTTTAGTACTTTTAATTGCACCAGGATCCAGAAGTACCATTTGTCGTACTTTGGCTGGTAATTCTTTAAGTACGTCCTTCTTTAATCTCCTATTAGAAATAATGATAATAATAAAATGGAAGTCAAACATGTCTTTTGTTTGTCATTATACACACACACACACAAACATTTTGTGTAAGTATTGGGACTGCTCTCTTGGGTGAAACATGTTTGTATAAAGATAATTCAGGAATCCTGTGAATGAGGGGGCTTGACCACACATAAACTATTTCCCAGTAGTAAATATGTATGCTTCAAACTCCTTGTATAAACTATTCTGATCATTCATTTCATTTGGTTTAATGTCTCTTTTATATATGTTCTATAGATGGTCCCATCAATTTGTAATATTGTTGTTATTTTGAAGTGAAATAATGAAAAATGGAATGCCTTGGTATTAGCAAACCTCATGTCTAACAATTTCATGACAACATTTTCTGACTTGCCTCTAGACAGATTTTAATAATTCTTTGGAACCCCTGAAAAGAGCGACATATCTAATGATAACTTTGTAATTTAATGAACCCAGCACAACAATTTTCATATGACAACTCATTTTTTATCTTGTACTTGACAAAACATAAAAAAAACATGTGCCGATTATCATTTCCCCCTGAAACTAGTGTATATAATACCTTCATACACATTACCTGATCATAATTTTTTCTTCTAAAAGAATCTGAAGTTCTGCCATATTTGAGGATCCAGAAAAATCCCAACCCCATGGTTGCTGAAAACAACAAAAGCTTATATGAAATGTTACTAGTAGTATACTATTAACATTGAATAAAATAAGGAAAGTTTTCTTATGTTCTATTTCTATACATTTTCATTTCACCAGTCTTCGACATATATCAAATGCTTTGCAGAAATCAATTATGAAATATATGCATATTGTTGTAGAAAGCTTTGTCATTCGTATATATTTCATAGAGTTTATTGAGAAAAACCTGTACATTAACTACAAGTAAAATTTGCCATATTTGTTTTAAAGGAAACTAACTACTACAAATATATCAATCAGGAACCAAAGGATAGGAGATACTTACCTTTATAGCCTAAATTTTGAAAAAATCATATAAAATTAGTTAATAAGAAAAAATGCAAATTTGCTAACCTAGTTTGAGCCTTAGATGATAAAAATTGGAACTTAAATCTAAGGTCAACTAGTATTTACATGCTAATTTGAGTTTGAAAAGGCTTTATCAAAGTTTCAATCATATCTAATCAAAACTGAAAATGCCCATACTCTTACTCATACAATCCGAATGAACAGTATGGATGCTCTGATATTTTTTCAGGTGGGTCTAGAAAAAGAATGTTGAATGAGATGGTACACAAGGTGGATGTACATGAGATAATATATTATGCATTTATATCTTCAAATAGCTATAAGATTGACAGCCTGCTATTTTAAATCATATATACCTAACTTCAAAACTGAAAATTTAAATTCTAAAGCAGATTTTCAATAAATAATCAAGAGAAGTTTCTACATACATGTTTACCATCACAGTATCGAATACCAAAATCTTGGAACTTAAACATGAATGGAGAAATAGCTGATATCTGTGTAAATAACTCTGATGGTCGGGAAAGTGCTGGTGTACCACTGAGTAATATCACTCGATGAGCATTCTGAAATGAAAATCTTTATTACTAACTGAACTTGTTTTACTAATTGCTTGATAATTTGTAACTGCACATCCTATTAAGGATGTACACCTCTGAGGAGCCAAGAATTTCCAGAATTAAACTTTTTTTCTTAACCTAATTTTTGTGTTTATATGACTGTAAGAAAGTAATTGATGAAGAAAAAATCATATGGTGGTGCACTTCTTTTTTTGCTAGGGCCATTTGAAAGTACCCCAGTTTTAATGATTTTCCCATTTTTCATCAATTTTTACCCATTTTGGTGCTATAATCATGAAAAAAATCACATTCACAATTAAATTTTTTTTCATACTCCTTCTGAGAACAAACTACTTCTTATAGAAAAATAATGGTGAATAGGTAGTAAGTGGGAGATTCCCTATTTTTGACATTCATTTTCTCTGAAATTTGGGTGAGACCCCCATTTTTTCAAATATTCAAAGGTATTCCACCTATATCTGGAGATTAAACACCTATGTTATATTTTTTTGTATAAAAATAAATTCACATCTGGAAAATATAAATTTATATAAATGCGTTTCATTCCTCTAAAATATTCTATGACAACTTTCATGACAAAAGTAGAAAGTTCAAATTGATGTAACTTTATAATAATCCTCTTGTCCAATCAAAATGTTCTTCAAATTTAATAAAGAGCTGCGCCATGAGTGCATGATATGCCTGTCGCTTTTTCAAAGAATAAAGTTTCACAACTCCTCAGTTTCATATCAGAAATTTATAAAAAAACTAAAGGGAGGTTATTTCAATAGATATAAACCAGTCACCAAAGTTTCATGAAAACTGCTCAAAGCACTTTTGAGTTATTGTCTGAAAACTGGAAAATCAACCCTTTTTTATGAATAAAATCCCATAACTTGGAAACGTAAAATCTAAAGTTTATAAAAATCGAAAGGGAGCTTACGTTAATAGAAATAAACAATTCACCAAAGTTTCATGAAAACTGCTCAAAGCATTATTAAGTTATAGTCCGAAAACTGGAAAATCCCCCTTTTTTAATGAATAAAATCCCACAACTCGGAAACATAAAATCGAAAATTCATAAAAATTGAAAGGGAGCTCACATCAACAGATATAACAATTCACCAAGGTTTCTTGCAAATTGGCGAAAGTGTTTTTGAGTTATTGTCCGAAAACTGGAAAATCCCTCTTTTTTTCATGAATAAAACCCCACAACTGGGAAACATAAAATTTCAAATTTATAAAAATCCAAAGGGAGCTCACGTCAATAGATATAAACAATTCACCACCAAAGTTTCATGCAAAGGAGTAGGTCCGGTAAGGCCCGATTTTGGCCTCAAATTTCAGGTTCATATGACGAAGGATTTTGGACACTTTTTGAACACTAAAGTGTCTATTTAAGTTGATTCTATTAGTTTTTGTGAATGATTATAACTGATTTAGTCATTAAAAACGCTCCGATTCAAGCTTAAATATGAAAAATATATCAAATATGCCAAAAATGTCACTTTTCAGATGTTTTTTGTCAAAAATGAAAGTGGCCGCATCCGTGTTCATCCTCAACCTTTATATATGTTATGTAGTATCATCAAATACAACTTACATTTCAATATTATGAATGAAAACATATGCGGCCACTTTCATTTTAGACGGAAACCGTCTAAAATTTAACTAAAATGCTAAAATTGTGAAGATTTCAGTAATTTAGCCTGACTAAAGGATGCTAGTACCCGATATATGTGCATTGTATTGTCAAAAACAGCCCATATTTATGTAGCAGAAGCATTCTTCTTACCAATAAATAACTTAAAGTTTACATTTTAACATTTTTGTAAAACTGCTATATTTTGGGGCCAAAAAGGGGTCTTACTGGACCTACTCCTTTTTTAAAGAGTTTTTGAGATATTGTCCGACATGTTGACGACAGACGGAAGGACTGAAGGACGGACTGAAGGACGGACAGACGGACAATGGTATACCATAATACATCCAGTAAACGTAAAAATTACCTGTAAAATAGGTAATGCTGCTTTACATCTTGCTGTTTTGTAATTTTTCAGTAAATGACATTCATCCTGCAAATATATAAATAAGGATACATTTGTACAAATAATAAATCCATTTGCATGAATTTAGACAAAGGCATGCTGTTCCCAGTAGTGACAGTTTCAAAAATGTATTAGTTTGTGATTAGGTCATTTTAAGGGGAAGATCTATTGGTAAGTCAATAATATTTGGTATGCAGTTGTATATAGCATTGGCACATTTCATTTCCATGGTGATTATTTGGTCCAGCCCCCTTAATCATGGTCTATTGACTTTGAAACTTTGACATAGTTGACTTGTTAAAGATTGTGATTAGGTCAGTTTAAAATGAACCACTTATAGTTAGTCAATGATATTTGGTATGCATTTGTATGAGCATTTACACATCTCATTACCATGAAGATAATATAGCCCCCACCTCCTCAGTTATGGTTCATTTTAATACAACCGCAAAAATTTTGCGGTCATATAATGTTACAACGTTGTCAGCAACGTCATCGTCCTAAGACATTTGGTTTCCTGACAATAACTTGAGAATAAGTGTATGGATCTCTATGAAATTGTACCACAAGGTTCAACCTAAAAAAGAAAGGTTGGGATTGATTTTGGGGGTTATGGCCCTAATCGATTAGGAAAAGGAGGCATACTTTTCTAATACTTTTTATAAATTGCTTATTTATTGACCAATTTCAATGTGGTTTAATTCAAAGTTTTGTATTTCAAATTGGTCCACATTAAGGTCCAAAGGGTTTAAAGTTCGATTTTAACAAAAATTGAATTCAAGGGGTTCTTTGATATGCCGAATCTTAACATGTATTCAGATTTTTGATTTTGGGCCCAGTTTTCAAGTTTGTCCAAATAAGGGTCCAAAATTAAACTTTGTTTCAACAAAAATTGAATATATAGGGTTCTTTGATATGCTGAATCTAACCATCTTTTTGATTTTGGATATTAGGCCCTGTTATCAAATCGGTCCTTATTGAGGTCCAAAGGGTCCAAAATTAAAGTTTGTTTGATTTCATCAAAAATTGAATTCTTGGGGTTCTTTGATATGCTGGTTCTATCCATATATCGGTATTTAGATTTCGGATATTGGACCATAATAGGTAAATGTCCAATTTCAAATTTTCAAGTTCTTAGACCACATTCATTCTGTGTCAGAAACTATGTTATCACTGGCTATGTCAATATTTAATCACAATCCAAATTCAGGGTTGTATTGCACAATTAATAGAAAGTAGTCATAGTTAAAAATAGATACAGCATCAAATCTAATTTTAGAGAAGAAATTATGTATAAATATAGTTTGAAATTTACTGATCATTATTAGATATTTTGAGAAATAATTTTAAAGGTAAGTTTTATAAAATTTTTTAAGACATTGTATTTACGAGAAACGATATTTTGAAATTGTTTTTTTTCCAGTTTTTATGCCCCTGTCATAGGCAATGGGTGGTTTAAGTAACCCTTGATCATCCATTCTTCCATCTTTCTGTCCGTCCGTCCCATTTTTATTTCACACTCTAACTCAAGTTTTCCTCATTAAAATTTTATGAATCTCATACACAATGCTAAGAACCAAAACTCGCAGACAGAGTTGAATTTGAGTAGTGAGTCCCTTACCATTCTAGAATTTTGCCTCTTTAACTTGGAAATTAGCAAATTTTTTCGTTTCTGCACCCATATTT
Source organism: Mytilus californianus (assembly GCF_021869535.1). Classification (NCBI taxonomy): domain Eukaryota; kingdom Metazoa; phylum Mollusca; class Bivalvia; order Mytilida; family Mytilidae; genus Mytilus; species Mytilus californianus. The sequence goes on from NW_026262668.1 coordinate 93,773,271, forward strand.
AAGTTTTCTTCCTCCATATTTATGAAACTCATACACAATGCTAAGAACCAAAACTGACAGAGTTCCATTTTGGGCAGAGTCATTTACCGTTTTAGATTTATGCCCCTTTTTAACATAGAAAATTTCAAAGCTTGAGAGCGGCCATTCTTGTCCTCAGACACATTCTTCTTTTATTTTGTAAATCTTTTGAAGAACTTCGTGGTAGGTTTGTTTGTAATTCTGTATCAGTATATACTGGTATTAATTTTCAGAATGCTATATTTATTTATTTTTTTTTTGCTGAAGAGAACCCTTTTAAAAACTAAGCAAATATTGTCCATTAAAAAATAAATGAATTAAATTCTTGGTGAACTTGGGTATGCTGAATCTAACCATGTATTTAGATTTTGGATACTGGACCATAATCGGTAAAAGTCCAATTTCAAATTTTTCAGTTCTTTGACAACATTTATTCTGTGTCAGAAATCTATGCTTTGTCAAATATTTAATCACAATCCAAATTCAGAGCTGTATCAAGCTGGAATGTAGTGTCGTATCAAGCTGCTCCCATTTTAATTATTTTTGCAAAACCTAAACTGTTGCAATTTTTTGCAATAATAAAATTTACAGTTCCCTAAGAAAAACTTACCACAATTACAACTTGGAAATGTTTTTCTTGTAAATATTTAGCTTTTCTGGCCACAAGGTCATAAGTCACAATGTTTACTTGATTAGATGATGTGTCCTTTCCTGTTGTTGCTACGGAAATTTCCTGTGGGTCTATACTTGGTACCCATCTTCTAATTTGCTAAAAATACAGGATTAGCATACCATCATATGTACTTCAATTATCTGTTATATGATAAACAATATATTTTACACCCATCAACTAAATAAGTTCTTGATTATTGAACCCTACAAATGTGCATTTAAAGACATTTTAACCATCAATATCATTAAGGCAATAGTAGCTGACAATTAAGTAAGGTGTGAGCAGTTAAGTTCATCTCTGAAAACTTTTCAGCAGTTTACAAGAATAACAATTTAAGCCAAATTCCTATAATTTATTGGTTATTTCTAAGTATTAATTGTTCATCCATCTTCTATCTCGAAGTGTTTAACAAGATAAACTAACCTGTGCCCAGTCAAATCTGACAGAAGATGGTACTATAATTAGTAATGGCCACTCCTCCCTGTAGTAACATGCCAAACAAATAGCCTGTATTGTCTTCCCTAGTCCCATGTCATCTGCTATCAAAACCCTTCCATTCTTTGATACACTAAAACTAAAAAAACACTGAATATTTCTGTAATTTAGTTTCCATGTGAAAGTCTACATAATATTACAACAGTTTAAAAAAGATAGTTTTTTCATTATATTCTTGGAATAACAATTTATCATAAATCATGCTTTCATGTAATGGGGTTATCATGTTATGGCGATGTCTGCGTCCTCGTCTGAAGACATTTTGGTTTCCAGGCAATAACTTGAGTATAAGTGTTTGGATCTCTATGAAATTGTACCACAAGGTTTCAAACCTCAAAAGGAAGCTTGGGATTGATTTTGGGGGTTATGACCCAAACTGTTCAGGAATTAAGGGCAAAAAAACTAGGAATTTCTGGTTTCCAGACAATAACTTCAGTATAATTCTATGGATTTCTATAAAATTGTACCACAAGGTTCCATACCATAAAAGGAAGGTTGGGATTGATTTTGGGGTTATGGCCCTTACTGTTTAGGAAAAAGGGGCCAAAAACAATACTTTGTATAAATTGTTTATTTCTTGACCAATTTCAATGTGGTTTAATTCAAAGTCTTGAATTTTGTTTTTTTAATATGCTGTATCTTACCATGTATTTAGATTTTGGATTTTGGGCCCAGTTTTTGAATTGTTCCACATTTAGGTCCAAAGGGTCCAAAATTAAACTTTGTTTGATTTCATCAAAAATTGAATTATAGGTGTTCTTTGATATGCTGAGTCTAACCATGTATTTATAATTATAATTTTTGGGCAGGTTTTCAAATTGGTCCACATTAAGGTCCAAAGGGTTCAAAATTAAACTTTGTTTGGTTTAAAAAAAAAATGAATTATTGGTGTTCTTTGATATGCTGAATCTAACCTTGTATTAAGATTTGGTTTTTGGGCCCTGTTATCAAATTGGTCCACATTGAGGTCCAAAGGGTCCAAACTTTCCAAAATTAAACTCTTAGAGTTCTCTGATATGCTGAATCTAACCTTGTATTTAGATTTTGGATATTGAACCATAATAGGTAAAATTCCAATTTCAAATTTTTCAGTTCTTTGACCACATTCATTCTGAGTCAAAACCTATTATGTGTCAAATATTTAATCACAATCCAAATTCAGAGCTGTATCAAGCTTGAATGTAGTGTCCATAGTTGCCCCAACTGTTCAGGGTTCAACCTCGGCGGTAGTATCAAGCTGCGCCCAAAGGAGCATTTTATTTGAATATGAAATAACATTCTTTAATTGAAAAATTGTCCATCAATCCATACTCAACAGTTTTTTTAAATACATACAGGAAAGATCAAATAAATTAAATTGAAAGTTGTTTATTTCATTCCTTCATCAATGTTTTAGAAACCCATAGAATTCTTCTTTCTGGTTTGGTTGGACGAAGACAAAACTGGCTTATAGTATGGTGATGTCGGGCAGAGGGGAGTGGGTAACTTATTTGTGTAGTTTTCAACCCAGATCCCTGAAACTTCACATATATGTTGAAACTGTGCACCTGCTATTAATATTGTTTGAGGAATTTTTACATTTCATATTTCAAATATTTAAATTTTCTGTATAGAGCATTCTCCATTTTTAAGAAAATTTCTGAGCAACCCAGCAATTTGAGTCTTTTACTTTATTGTATTACTGTGTTGCTGTCTCATTGGTGTTTACCTATATCTCATTTTACTCATGATATATTTGAATAATTATAAAGCCAAAGGATGCATCTGGCTAGTATACAGGCTAATTAAACATAATCATACTTGACTCCTTCCCTCTGAAAGGACAATAATGAGTTGACAAGTGATACATCCACTTCAGAAAGGTCAGCATTAGGGATGTCTTTAATAGGGTAATTTCCTTTTAACTGTGAATTAAACACCTGTAAAATTGCCCTTGGTAGAGGCTCTATTGTCACATGTGGTCTAAATACTGTTACTTCCTTCACTGAAAAATATAATCAATTGTGCTTATAAAACTTTACAAACACTTTAACTGCAACAGTCACTTTACTGTCTGTTAACCAATCTTTTAAATTTTAAAATTCCCTCTCATGGTTTATCGATCAGGATAGGTAATGGTAAACACATTTGTATTTATTTTCATGGGTACCAATTTTAGTAGATTGATAAACAATTGTATTTTCATGGATCTTGAATTTGATTTCATGGTTTTTATTCATTGTAATTATGACTATTAGAATTATAATATAAAATTTTAAATACTTGAGAAATTTGCAAATCATTTTAAAATACTTTTCAACTTTCTATTGAAAAGATGGATTGAAGTTTAATACTTTGGTAGACATTTTCCCTATAAATGCATTAAACTTAAACCAGGACTTGTTTGTAGATTAATTCATTATTGAAACTCATATTCTACATTTATTGATGTTCTTCATTTTGAAAGTTACTACACAGACAAAAAAATCTCTGTACAAAAGAATGACATTCAATGTATGTAATCAGAAAATAACTTACTGAATGCTTCATACTCTTCAAGCATAAATGACCACTTTTTGGTAACAGCATCTAAAATAATACAGGGTATATCATAAGCAAAGTTACACATTTTTGTATCCAGATAAGTTTTGAAATTACTCAACTTTACTATTTTGTCAAACTTCTGTAAAAAGAATAGTCCCAGTTCTAACAAAGGAAATTTTCACTAAATAATTAAAAGTGAGTTGATTATTGAAATCACATCTATCCCACTAAAATTGAAATAGAGGATACCATGGATACAGCTAGGACTTATTCATATCTTAAATTACATATAGAAATTGACATTGAGGTGGATAGTTGTCTCATTGGCACTCATACCACATCTTCCTATATCTATTGAGGGTTTTTTGGGAACTAAAATTTATGACAAAAGAGATCATTTCAATTTTTCTATATGCAAACTTTCCATTTTTATGTACATGTAGCAACATTCCAGCAGTACCTACAGGCATGTGTAGTACAGTAAAGTTAAGGTCATCTCTTAGAAAGTTTAACAAACACCATTATGATTCTGTTGACTGTTTCTGAATACTCTGTATCTGTGTCACAAATACTATAAATAGATTCCATTTGTCATGTTTGTGGTAGCCACAATCCCATCCTTCTTTCCTTGTGTTTGACTAAACCAAATGTGACTTATCATCAGATTTAGACTTGCCATGTGAAACAACATGACAGCAGTCACTAATGAAGCAGAAACCGTTTACCCTTTAAAACAGCATGACAGCCATCACAAGTGTAGCAGAAACCTCTTACCCTTAAATGCATGTGACAGCAGTCATTAATATAGAAGAAAACAGCTTACCCTTCAAAACAATATGACTACAGTCACTAATGTAGCAGAAACGCCTTACCCTTCAAATCAACATGACAGCCGTCACTAGTGTAACAGAAATCCCTTACCCTTCAAATCAATATGACAGCCATCACTAGTGAAGCAGAAACCCCTTACCCTTCAAAACATAATGACAGCTGTCACTAGTGTAGACTAGCAGAAACTGCTTACCCTTCAAATCAACATGACAGCAGTCACTAGTGGGACATAAACTGCTTACCCTTCAAATCAACATGACAGCTGTCACTAGTGTAACAGAAACTGCTCACCCTTCAAATCAACATGACAGCTGTCGCTAGTGTAACAGAAACAGCTTAACCTTCAAATCAACATGATAGCCATCATTAGTGCTACAGAAACTGCTTACCCTTCAAATCAACATGACAGCCGTCACTAGTGTAACAGAAACTGCTTACCCTTCAAAACAACATGACAACCGTCACTAGTGTAGCAGAAACTGCTTACCCTTCAAAACAACATGACAGCCGTCACTTGTGTAGCAGAAACCCCTTACCCTTCAAAACAACATGACAGCTTGTATTTCATTGTCCTTACAAACATGTATTTATATTTAATGTATGTTGCATCTACATGTAATAATTAGTAACCGCAATTTCAAAATTTTCTGGAAAAGTAAGAGCTACAATAGATGCCACTGACGTTTTTTGTCACTTTTCAGAGCTGGTTCGTTACAATTTAAAGTTGAAACAGGTCGATATGCTAGACCACCAGAGCCTCTACAAGACCGTTTATGTATGTTTTGTGATAGTGGCCAAATTGAAGATGAAAAACACTTTCTTTTTAATTGTTGTTTTTACTCTGATATCAGACATGAATTATATGCCAAAGCCTGTCTTTTAAATGTTGATTTTGAGTATTTATGCGATATTGAAAAGCTTCATTATCTTATGTGTAATGAGAATATGGTTCCTCTTTTAGCTAGTTCCCTTTATTCTATGTTTTACCGATGAAAACATGTTGTCATCTAGAAATTATATATGGATTTTTTTTTTTTTGGTTTTATTTACGAAGTACTTTTTAAATATAAAAAAGTTGTCCTTTTATGTATGTATTAGTTGTTTGTTTTAATGATAGTGTCTCATAAGTCGTTTTCGGCTGGCATCCTTTTACTAAATGTTAGGTTCTCATGATTTTATGTATATATATATATATATATAGATATTGTAATGGATGGTGACACTTTAATAAAATAAATCTTATCTTATCTTATCTTATCTTACAATGTATAAAACTGGAACATCAAATGTAAAACAAACGAAAATTAAAGATAATCTGTATTCCATTGTCAATATATTAAATATTTTCTCATTGTCAATATATTAAGTATTTTCTCATTGTCGATATGTCAAATATTTTCAAAGTCAGAATATTTTTCCAGACATTAAGTTATAGATAGGGCTTGCTCCGATAAAGAATACATTGTACTTTAAGATAATTAATGCTTATCTAAATGTCAGTAGTAGCCAATAATATGTATTTTACTGATCACTTTTAATTCATCTTTCAGAAGACATTTTATATCATTATTACTGTGACAATCAACTTTTGATACTTAGTTTTGACTCTCAAAAAACTTTCTCTCTGGATTCCCATTATATAACAATTATAAATGTATCCTTACCATACATTTTAGTCTTCATCTTTTTAAACAGCTCTATCAATGGCTGACTATAACCAACTTTGACTTCAAACCTCTCTCTTGATATTAATATACATTGTCCTTTAACTGGCTTAACACCAACACCAAATATATTCCTCTGTTTATCTGCATTTTTTTCTTGTGATGGCAGAATTTCTTTAAAGTTCTGTGTTGGTTTTGATTCAGTACTGTGTGAGATTGTTGAAGTGAATGGTTTATGCAGACCAGAACTTGAAGCACTATTCCCTGCAGAAGTGTTACAGAATGGTTTATTTGAACTGTTACTTGAACTAGCATTATTTGAAGCCACACCACTAGTACTAGTATATGGTCTATATGTTCCTGAAGAACTGTTTTGACTCGATAAACTAACTACATTTTGATTAGAGAGAGTATGAGCACTATGTTTGTTAATCTGATTGCTAAGGCTATTCTTATTGTTTGATGAAGAGTAAGAGGTTTGCCTTGGTAGATTATTTCCTTTAAACAAATTACCAGAATATTGTACTTCTGTTGTAGACACCAGTTTAGAGCTACTAGTGACAGATGTTTTGTTTGTTGATGGTGTAAAATTTACTGTTTTTTGTATATTTCCAGATGTCCTGTTATTATTGACCCCATACTCAGATTTGTTTGGGGATGTTTTCTGAGCTCGTTTTGCCAAAGCCTTCTGTCTATTTTCTTCTATCTTCCTTTTCTGTTCAACGGTAAGCCCTCCACTACTGGACATTTTCAATATATTATAACATACCAACTAAATCTAAAATAAAACCAAATAAGACTATTTACTGACTTAATCATTAATGGTATCAGTCACTTACATAAATGTACTGTTAATTATATTAAACCCAAACTTTAACCAAAAGTTTGACAGTGAAGTTGAACTGTGATCAGGAAAAATTTGACAAAATACTTGAACAATGTTGATTGAAAACTAGAAGACTTATTTTTTTATTATTATTAAATCAGCACTGGTGTCTTCTTTGATAAACTTTTTTGCCTGACAGAGAAATAGATTTTTTTAATAGTAGTGTATACATTTATAAGTGCTCCTTTAATATTGCTTTTTCTGGTGTTTTATCATCATGATCATGTAGAAATACAAATTTATATGATCATTTTGCATTATAATGTTATAGAATAAATGATTTTTCTTGTGTCAACACACTAAAATGCCATTTTTAAATATGTGACTCTCTATTTTCAAATCCTAGCATGCCTAGCTAGAACACTGTATAATATCAACTAACTTTATTCTATTTGAAATTGATTCTTAGAGCTATTTCTAATCAGGTGTTGTATCTAAAATTTATGTTTAATTTGATACTTTTATTTTATTTTCTATGATTTAATAATGAATTTATGTTTAATTAGATGCTTTTTTGTATTTTCTATGATGAAATGACTTTTATTTTTTTCTTAATGCACCATTACCAAAGCTCTTCATTGCTTCCTACTTGTTCACTCCAAGTTCTTACATTAGACATGTTTTCTTTAAAAGGTATGAAACATTCACAGTGTGAAATTTGCATAGGTAAGAAATATGTCTCAACGTAGGTACAAATTAACCTTGAATGAAACAACCTGCACCTACTTCATATAAAGGGATATTGCATGTGTTTGATTCCACAACTGTTGAGACTGAGGGAACAAATAACTTATGCTAAAATTTCCTAAATTGTCATCGACAACAAATGTTAAGTGAAAGCATGATTCTACATGTACATGGTGGTTGTTTCCAGGAAATGACCAGGAGGATAAATCTCCTGGAGGAAGCAGCTTGAACAGTTTAACTTAGTCAGTTAGTACTATGCTATGGATTCTGTTTTCGAGCTACTGTGTCAAATTTGAATTTTTGTAGGAATTTCCTGCTATTTCATTACAAGACCGTTGGTTAGGTCTATACGGCTATATATCAACTGAGGCTAGGGTATCATAAAATACTGAGAAAATTATAAACCATCACGTCCGGACCTGATCGATTTAAAAGGATCTCGGTTGCAATTTATGTATGGCTTTTTACATCTATGAAAAGTATAAGTTTAATGCAGTAATATGTGTTTGAGAATAGCAGTTTCTAACCTAATAAACATTTCAAGAATCACAATCAAATCGAAACCAGATGCTGCAATTCGATACAGTCGTATTTAATTAGAATTTCCTTTTTTGTTAATTTTCCTTTTGTTTATTATTATTATTTAACCTTTTTACACAAAAAAAGCATTAATTTAAACAAAATATTACTAAATATAAATACGGTTTTAGTTCAAAATATTACGACACTTTCAGGGGAGGTAATAAATTCCCGCCAATATTCAAGACGATTTAATCCAATCGAGCCTCTCCAATCCGTCGAAAAAAAGTAAAATAACAAAAATACTGAACTCCAAGGGAAATTCAAAACGGAAAGTCCTTTATAAAATGGCAAAATCAAAAGCTCATACACATCTAACGAATGGGAAACAACTGTCATATTCCTGACTTGGTACAGGTACAGGCATTTCCTTAGTGTAGAAACATGATGGTTTTTAAACTCGGTGTGGTGTTAGTGTACTCTTCACTTATAATCTAAACTGTATTACGTTCCCATTGATAAAAATCAATGTTAACATGTAGTTTAAAACAGGTTTTGATTACATGCAGTCCGCGCGATAGTCATGATGTAGGCCTTGTGTGGATCTGGGACTTTTATACTAATAGTAGTCCGTATACTAGTCCAATGTGGGTTAATTGTTTATAAAACAAGATATCAAGAACGTGGATCTTATTGTGAATATTTAAGGAAGTTACATATTTTGAATAACATTGATTATAATAATATTACAGAAATAAGAAGATGTGATATATGAGTCAGCAGGAACATATATATTGACTATTAGATATACTGTTCCCAGGAGTCAGTGCCAATGAGACAACTCTCCATCCACAATGTGTAAAAAGTAAACAATTATAGGTCAAAGTACGGCCTTCAATATGACCGTTACGTTATTTTAATTCCTATTGATATGAAAAAACTAAAAAAATGCTCCGTTAATAACATGATTAAATTTAATAGCCTTATAGTGGCCCATTAAATGATAGAATATGTATTTTATATCGATCGGTTGATAGTACGGCTTATAGTTATAGTAGCGCGAAAATTATTTTCACTTTTGTATGTACACCGACTATTTGTTGCAAAGTCATTTTCATCATGTCTTGGACAAAAGTTATTTTTACATTTAGTACCAGTCCAGACTATTCATTTCCCAAATCACCCCGTGTGTGACTGGGGAATAGAAATATGGTCACTTCAATCTTCTTCCTATCGACCGTTAAACCCTTGCCAAAGTTGGGCGTCCGTTTGGCTCTAAGGGATGTACAAGTACTCAGCCACGTCTAACTTCATCTCGGACTGCCACTATAACAGGACCAACCTATTGTATTTATTGTGAATTTGTCCTCGTCCTGAACATGCATGAAATATTTGCCACTGGACATTAAGCAATCAACAATCAATCATTTCATTTTTCGCCTATTGTTGCGCTGTCTAGCCCGAGTTATCGTGACATCTTTAGAACTCTCATAGTTCTCGTAATCAATATAACGATTTTCCAAAGGTACTGACCATTCATCTTCGTGGGACAAACCATTTTTATGCCCCCGCCGTAGGGGTGAGGGCATTTATTAAGTTTTACCCTTGTCCGTCTGTACGTACGTAGTATGTACGTACGTACGAACGTACGTCCCAAAGTTGGTTTCCGTTCTCTAACTTGAATTTGCCTCAACCAAATGTTATGAAACTTATACACAATGCTTATTACCACAAAACACAGATCAAGTTTGAATTTTGGTGGCGTCACTTTAACCGATATAGAGTTATGCCCCTTTATAAATGGAAAAATTGCAAAATATTTAGTTTCCGTTCTCTAACTTAAGTTTGCCTCAACCAAATGTTATGAAACTTATACATAATGCTTATTACCACAAAATACAGATCAAGTTTGAATTTTGGTGGCGTCACTTTAACCGTTCTAGAGTTATACCCCTTTATAAATGGAAAAATTGCAAAATTTTTAGTTTCCGTTCTCTAACTTAAGTTTGCCTCATCCAAATGTTATGATACTTATACACAATGCTTATTACCACAAAACACAGATCAAGTTTGAATTTTGGTGGCGTCACTTTAACCGTTCTAGAGTTATGCCCCTTTATAAATGGAAAAATTGCAAAATTTTTATTTTCTTCAAAATATCAAGTAATTTTTTAAAATTGGAGTTATCTTCCTTTTATTATAGTTGAATCAACTACAATCAATGCTTTATACAATGCAATGTTTAATTTTGACTTCCACTGATAAAACACAGATCAAGTTGAATTTGGGTAGTGTCACTTTAACCATTATTGAGTTATGCCTCTTTATAAATCGAAAGATTGCAAAATTTTTAGTTTCCATTCTGTAACTTAAGTTCGCTCCAACCAAACATTATGAAACCTATACACAATATTCATTCCCACAAAACTAAGATCAAGTACAAATTTTTTGTTTCCGTTTTCTAACTTTAGTTTGCCTCAACCAAATGTTATGAAACTTATACACAATGCTTATTACTACATAATACAGACTTTTACCATTCTTGAGTTATGTCCCTTTATAAACATAAAAAATGCTGAATTTTTCGTTTCCGTTCTCTAACTTTAGTTTGTCTCAACCAAATGTTATAAAACTAATACACAACCGTTCTAGAGTTATGCGTGTTTACAAATAGAATAAAATGCTCCGCTGGGCGCAGCTTGATACGACCGCAGAGGTTGAACCCTGAACAGTTGGGGCAAGTATGGACACAACATTCAAGCTTGATACAGCTCTGAATTTGGATTGTGATTAAATATTTGACACAGCATAGGTTTCTGACACAGAATGAATGTGGTCTAAGAACTTGATTTTTTTTAATTTACCTATTATGGTCCAATATCCAAAATCTAAATACATACACGGTTAGATTCAGCATATCAAAGAACCCCAAAAATTCAATTTTTGTTAAAATCAAACTAAGTTAAATTTTGGACCCTTTGGACCTTAATGTAGACCAATTTGAAAACGGGACCATAAATTAAGAATCTAAATACACGGTTAGAATCAGCATAGCAAAGAACCCCATTATTTCAATTTTTGATGAAATCAAACCATATCATTATTATTTGCTTTTATATATAAATAAAAAATAACCAACTTAAAATGGAAAATTCTAAAGAAAAAAAAAGGAAAAAAAGGAAAAAAAAATCCCTCCCCCCCCCCACCCCCCAAATTTTTTGAACTTCTTTATGATTCATCACCCCAAACTCAATCCCAGCCTTCCCTTTGTGGTATGGTACCTTGCAGTACAATTTCAGAGAGATCCATACACTTGAACACAAGTTATTGTCTGGAAACTATAAAAATGCTTGTTTTTTGGCCCTAAATTCCTAAACGTTTAGGGCAATTACCCCCAAACTCAAACCCAGCTTTCCCTTTGTGATATGGAACCTTGTAGTACAATTTCATAAAGATCCATACACTTAAACAGAAGTTATTGTCCCGAAACTAGAAAAATGCTTATTTGTTGCCCCTTTTTGGCCCCTATTTCCTAAAATTTTGAGGCAATTACCCCCAAAATCAATTCCTGCCTTTCCTCTGTGGTATGGTACCTTGCAGAAAAATATAAAAATGCTTGTTTTTTTGCCCCAAATTCCTAAACGTTTAGGGCAATTACCCCCAAACTCAAACCCAGCTTTCCCTTTGTGATATGGAACCTTAGTAGTACAATTTCAGAGAGATCCATACACTTGAACACAAGTTATTGCCTGGAAACTAGAAAAGTGCTTATTTTTTGCCCCTTTTTGGCCCCTTATTCCTAAACGTTTTAGGCAATTACCCCCAAACTCAATTCCAGCTTTCCCTTTGTGATATGGAACCTTGTAGTACAATTTCAGAAAGATCCATACACTTACACACAAGTTATTGTCATGAAACTAGGAAAATGCTTGTTTTTAGCCCCTTTTTGGCCCCTAATTCCTAAAATTTTGAGGCAATTACCCCCAAAATCAATCCCAAAAAAATTTTTTTGCGGTCGTATAAAAATTGCTGAATTTTTAGTTTCTGTTCTCTACTTAAGTTAGCCTCAACCAAATGTTATGAGACTTACACACAATGCTCATTACCACAAAACTCAGATCAAGTTCAAATTTGGGTAGCGTCACTTTTACCGTTTTTCAGTTATGAAATATGAAATACATTAAAACGAGGTTCAATGGTGAAAGTTGGTTATTGGTACTTTCGTAAAATTTAAAGTTTTATTTGGTGAAAGGGGACTTCTAAAGTCCAATAAGTAGTGAAAAAATAGACAATTGACACTATCTAACACAATACATTCGAATTGCCCACACACAATTCCTAAATTATCATTATCCAGTATATAACAACGAGCCGGTAGGCCGGACCACTCACGAAGTTTCCCTCGACATTTTGAATATAGGCCAAACATCAACAAAAACTTCTAAAGTAAACAATTCAATAATAAATATTAATAGAAATACACGCCCGCCTATCCCCTAACCACGGTGAATTCATTTGAAATCCGCTCATGTCAGAGAAGAAAATACGAGACTATTTACAAAAATCAAGACCGCCCACAGTTGGCATAAAATCATTAACACCCGTCGTACTCTCCGACAGTAAAGGGGTCTATCTAAAGACCCAAGCCTATCATCCTGAAGACAAACAAATTATATGGTGGAATAAAAGTGGAGCAAACATCAAAAACTCCCTACACTGGCTGGAGAGAAACATCAAAAGCAAAATAAAAGAATTGGGAAATATACATTTATACATTTGGCTCGGAACATGCGACCTGATCTAAAAAAATAAAGACCGTACTATATCATTGGCAAGCCAACATTCTTCAGCAGCTAACAATATATTCGAAGATCTTAAAAAATTTCAAACACCAGTTCAACAATACCCAAACTCCAGATTAACATTCGTCGAAATTCCACACTATTCAATAACCAAATGGAACGCTCGAGCTAAAAATCCGTCTACTGAAGACCACATCAATCAAGACCAAGATTTACATGAACAGATAGTCGAAATAAATAAGAAAATTCAAGAACTGAACGCCTCCCTCAAAGTACGATCACCACTTCTTAACCTACACATAAAAGCAAGTAAAAAGGTTAAAAGAGGCAAAGATAAACCGCACAAGCAGTATATTAATTATCAGCTTTACCTTGATGGGATACATCCTAAGCCTATATTAGCCAAAGCTTGGCTCGCTGAATTCTCTATTCAGATCAGGACAGACTGTTGGCATGAAACAAAAACATAGTATATTAGGTGTGGATCAGAAGGGGATGACCAAGCCACGCTGCTGAAGCACTAAGTATATTATTGAACATTTTCAACAGTCCGAACGAAAAACAACAATCAAACGTATAACCATGGCTGCCCTGGTCGCTACAAGTAAATCACGTACTAGATCAAGAACCGTGGCAAATAAAGAATTTTGTATCCAAAACTACACCTTAAACATCACAAAGGCTATTAATAAAAAACTTGAGGCTACCAAAAGAAATCTAAGTGTTGAATATAAACACACCAAAGGAGGGTTAGTACTAACGGCGGATGCGGTTACATTTGAATTGCTCAAACTAGCAACATTAAGCTACTTTGAAAACTTTGAAAACTTTGCCGAAAGCAAAGGCCAAGCAACCATCAGAGAAATTACAGATAGGTCACAAACAACATAGTACAGCATATAGTCAAAGTGTCAGCAAATAAAGACAGCTATACAATTAACATATACAACGCTACTAGCCGGCTATTAATTAATGGAAATGGTGCTAACAAATTCTTGACAATGACATAAATAACATACATAACATTGTACTCAAAAGCCTACTAGAGCAAGGAATTGAAGGACTGAGCACAGAAGAGCTGAATAGACAACTTGGCAACCAGTTGCAAAATCTTCTATACAAAGACAACAACTCAAACAACAGAAGACAGACTAATGAAAAACTGGAAGTAGAAGACGGCAATGAAACATGCACTAAATGCAATAAAAGATGCAAAACAAGGAGCACCTACTGTGATAAAGGAAGCCACTGGGTCCACTATAAGTGTCAAAAACTAAGTGAGCTGGAGATACAGAGAGCAGAAAACTCTAATGGTGATGAATATTATGAATGTAAACTCTGCATTGCTGCAAAATCAAATATACTAGCTCTAAAAGGAGGTACACAGAGCCACACAAATGCTCAGTTGCTGCTCACAGAGGAAACTGAAGCTAAGAGAGGATACAACATAGACGAAACACCCGACACACCTCCAGAAGAGCAAAATTGTACAGTATGTGATAATATACTTATGGATCCTGAATGGAATATATGCGAACAATGCAATAGCAAGTGCCACTTCAAGTGTATGACAGAAAAAAGCACAGCATACATATGCATACCCTGCATAATGATCCAAGACGAGTTACAACTTAAAACTCAAGAAAATGACAAAATCACAGCTAGTCCAAATATATGCAACAACACCTGCATTAAAAGCCCAATGAAAGTATCACATAAACCAACGTCTGTGATAGCAACATCAACAACAAAGCCAAAACCAATACCAAAACCTAGGAAATTAAAACAAAATCAGAAAAGCTCTGAGCCTGAGGATGCAATCTTACCTAAACTGAGTGAATTAAGAGCAAGAGAACTAAAAGTAAGAAAAGCAGAAGAACAATTAAAAATCAAAGAGAAGTCCCTCAATGAGATACAAAATGATAGAATACTATTAGAGTCCAGATGCCAACAGCTAGAGGCAAGAAACTTCGAACTAGAACAGACTGTTAAGCTGCTCAAGAGAAGAATAGAGTCGAATAGCAACCTAACTATACCGACATTGACCAACTCCAAGGAGTCAATTCAAGGCAATCAAGATAGTTTTCATAAAATGAAAGAGCAACTCGATGAAAAATTAGCAAAGCTATATACTAAACTTTCAAACATTGTGATAGATGAAATGGATCGACAAATTGACAAAATCAAGCCCTTTGATGACTGTCTACGTACATCTGAAGAAAGATTAAAGGCAACCCAAGGGATGGAAGACGGAAACGTTCCTAGTAATATCAAAAAGCCTCAAAAGGAGAATATAGCAAATACATGTATCAAACAAGCAACACAACAGTTAACAGGACAGCCCCTGATCTACAAACCACAAACGCCAAAACATCAAGGCCAGTACTATAACGCACCAGTAAACATGCCAAGTTCAACAGTGGAAGCCCAAAAGAATGAACACCACGACGCTCGCCACATACAACCCTGGGCAAATAATTGCTTATACCCCCAAATTCGTAATATGCATGTACAGAAACAAACAATCCTAAGGAATACTACACAAACTCCAGTTCAACAGCCTTTTTTAGCATTGCAGAGCCTCAACCCAAGCCATATGTAACCAACAAATCAAGCGTCAAAATACCAGAGAGTTCCCAACTGCATCTAATTTCATTCAACTGTAAAAACATAAAAACCTGTGGTCCAATAATACACAAACTCCTACAATCTAACGACATAATTCTTATTAAGTAACATTGGCTATTTCAAACACAGATACATCTTCTTGGCGAAATCCACGAAAACATAAATTACATAGGCAAAGGAGTTGATGTAAACGAACCGCTGTTACCGATATGTATGCCCCGAGGATATGGAGGAGTGGCTATCTTGTGGAAGAGAGAAATTGACCACATGATAAAACCAATCGAACTAGGGTCAGAAAGGATACAGTGTGTGGAAATAAAGGAAAACAACAATCCAAACATAATATTAATATCAGTTTATCTGCCAGCAAAAGGGAGTAAAAATCATCATCGTGAATACCAAGAAGTTATCGATCAATTATACGAACTATACCAAAAGTATAATGAAACGCACAAAATCATCATAGGAGGCGATCTAAATGAAGACCTAAATATACAAACAGGCACGAAACGCAACCTCTATCTCCGTGACTTCATAAATGAATGCAACCTGAAATACGACAATAGAGAAAGGACCTTTGTTAACTCACTTGGGCAGGAATCATCAGAAATAGACTATTTTCTGCACAACCTGCCAGAAAATGAATTTGTCAACAAACAAGTACTCAACAACGTGACAGAAAACACATCCGATCATCACCCAATTCGTATGAGTACCAAATTCAGTTACGAATGCGCAAATATCAGTCATGCGCAAGCTAGCAGCAAAATTGCAAAAAGGGTCAATTGGGACAAAGTAGACAAAGAATGGTATTCTGCTCACATCAACATGCATATAGACAGCCTCCAGATAAGAGAAAACATGGAAGAAACATCAATTGAGCAAGCCACAACCAAATTATGTGAACTTCTAAGGGAAACAGCTAACCTAACATCATCATCAAAGGCAAAATTCAACGCAAAGCCAAAATTAAAAGTATGGACGCCCGAAATACAAGTAGCGTTGAAAATTGCAAGGCTAAAATATAATGTTTAAAATATAATGTTTGGAAACATCACGGGAGACCCAACAACAAAAGTAACGTAATGCTCCAGGAGAAAAATCAAACTAAGAAGGACGTCCGTCGGGCAATAAGAATAGAGATTGCTAAAATAAGAGACAAGGAGAAGGAAAATATTCTCGAAACAAGAGTAAAGGATACAAAAATGTTCCATAAACTCGTACGTAACAACAGGAAGAAAGGAAATGTTGTAATCACGGAGCTAGAGGTTAACGGAGTCAAATACACGGAAAGCGAAAATATCATCACTGGATTTGAGGAACACTTTAGAAGTCTAGCAACATTTAACAACCAGACAGACATAGATAGCACATATCATAACCAAGTTGAAGATGATATTCAGAGTATAAACCGACTCGTGCAACGTAATAAAATCAGAAACGTAACGCACAATGAAATTACAAATGCAATCAGATCAATAAACAGAGGTAAATCTGCGGATTTCCAGGGCATAACCATCGAACATATTATCCATGCAGGATCCGACATAGAAACAACGTTAGTAACACTCGTGGAATGTATCTTCAAGCACGGAATTGTATCAACATCATTAAAAATGGGACTACTAACACCAGTTTTCAAAAATAAAGGAACAAGACAGCAAACTACCAACTATAGAGGAATTACAGTGCTACCAGTCATAGGCAAAATAATTGAAACAATCATCAAAGAGCGTACGAATAACAAAGTATTAGAAACACAAAATAACCCCGCCGCAATTTTTGCGCCTGTCCCAAGTCAGGAGCCTCTAGCCTTTGTTAGTCTTGTATTATTTTTAATTTTAGTTTCTTGTGTACAATTTGGAGTTTAGTATGGCGTTCATTATCACTGAACTAGTATATATATTTGTTTAGGGGCCAGCTGAAGGACGCCTCCGGGTGCGGGAATTTCTCGCTGCATTGAAGACCTGTTGGTGACCTTCTGCTGTTGTCTGTTCTATGGTCGGGTTGTTGTCTCTTTGACACATTCCCCATTTCCATTCTCAATTTTATTAGGTTTCACTGCAGGATCATCACCAATGAACTCAGCGCTGCCAATAGAAGAAAGTTACAGAGATACCAACGACAACAACACAACTTTCCACCTGGTACTCTAAGATGCCAAAGCAGCATTTGACACTGCTATTCATAGTCATATGCTCAGAAGAGTTTTTATGGCAGGAATTGATGATGGACACTGGGGACTGATCAAAGATCTACACGAAAACGCTAAAAGTGCTATTAAATGGAAAGGAAACATCTCGCAGCCATTCAACGTTAACCAGGTAGTGCGACAAGAAGGTATACTTAGCACCAATCTCTACAAAATATACATCCACCAGCTATTAAACATGTACGAAACAACTGAGGCAGGATATAGAATAGGAAACATAAGTGTAAATAGTACTGCATGTGCAGATGACATCGCACTAATTAGTGAAGAACCAGACCAAGCGCAACTGCTTATAAACATGGCATGTGATTATGCATATATGAAAGGCTACCAATTACAACCTACCAAAAGTGTAGTCCTCAACGTAACCAACAGGAAGCGAAAACAGGACCCCGTAACAACAACCTTTACCATGGGCCCCCACGAAATGCCATCAGTGAAGAGTGCCACTCACTTAGGAATCATCAGAACCACGTCACAAAAAGAAAACATGACTGCTAACGTGGAGGAAAATATAAAAAAAAGTAAGGAGAAGCGCATATAGCCTCTTTGGAGGAGGATTTCATGGTCATAACGGATTAGATGTAGAGACAATGGTGCATCTATATAAAATATATGTATCTCCAGTACTTCTCTATGGTCTAGAGCTAGTATTACCAACAACAAGCTCATTAGCACTAGTCGAAAACTTCCAAAAAAAGCTACTTAAGCAAATACTTTCATTACCAACTTGCGTAGCAGATATAACTATTAACATCTTAACCGGAATACTACCAATAGAAGCCCAACTACATATCTGAGCACTTGGACTATTCAACAACATCTGTAATCAGCCCGAAGAAAGCATAGAAAAATCGCTAGCTAGACGACAACTTATCCTAAAAAACAACCAAAGTTCTAGTTGGTTTGTCGCTATAAAACATATGCTCAGGAAGTACGATCTACAAGAGGCTACATGGTATCTGGATAACCCCGTAAAAAAATCCTTATGGACCTCGAACATCAAGAGAACAGTACATAACTACTGGAGTAAATCAATAGTGCAACTACTGCCACTATATATTGGACTGAACCATCTCACAACAGGAAACCTGGAAAAAGGGAAAATTCATCCTCTGTTCAAAATTAACTGCCATTCAGCCATAGATACAACAAGACTACCAGTTAAACTTAAGCTGCTTACTGGATCCTATATACTACAAAGCAAACGAATAAAGATGTACAAGGACGAAACCGATCCGAAATGCCTACTATGCTCAAAGGATGATGAAACTGTGACCCATTTCATATTAAAATGTGAACAACTCCGTAATGTAAGGAATAAGATACTACTAGAAACAGTTGTTGTACTAGACAGTCTTGGAATCAAATTTAATGAACTTTTGGACAATGAAAAGTTGCAAATAATTCTGGACATCACACCGGTTGCAACATCAAGAAAACTCTCTCCAGCCAGTGTAGCAAAAGTAGAACGCCTTACTAGACGCTTGATATACCAGCTACATATAGCCCGTTATAAGATAGTATGCGGTTGATAATAATAAGGATAATGACTTTAAAGGGAAAAGCTAACCACTACCATAACAGAAGAAACAATATCTTTGCCACAAAACTCATATATACTAGTCAATTTACAGAGTGAACAATAATGAACCTATTTTACATATATACATACTAGTGGTGACACTTTACTAAAGTGTGCGATCTTATATCGAAATTATCTTAAATTATATATAGCCAACAGAATTTTAAACAATATATGGATTATATAAAGGACTTTTTAGAAGAACCGAATATAACTTTTAGACAATACTTTACTATATATCTTTTAAATCATGAGAAAGAGGCACCCATTCTTTTATCATCTTACCGTGATACGAAAACAAATGATTTTATGGAATAATGTTATCGATATCTTACAGAAATGAGTTCAACTTTTAAAGCATATCTAGCTACGTATACAAAACGGTTAGGGGAACCGAAAACAAATGTGTAACATGTGTGTATATATATATAAAGAAAGAAAGGAATTTTATATTTTATAGTGACTGACTTTTAACCATCGTAGGATTTTTAATATAAGTGTGTGTGTGTAGGATTTCACTGTAAATATAGAGCACTGCAACATTGGTGGAGGCATCACTGTACATAGAAATTGCGGAGCACAAGTTCTACATACTAGCGTATGGTTCCTCTACAAAGGGGGTTAAAGATACAGAGGTAAGGTAAGGTAAGTTATGTCCCTTTATAACTATATGATATGCAAGCGGGGGCATCATCTGTGTCCACATGTGGACACTATCCACATTTATTATTCATTACTTTAGTGAAAAAACTAAAAAAAAATCAATAACATACAGGAACATTTTATAAACTCCACGTTGAATCCGTCCGCACTTCAGGCCACACTTGAAAATATTTTGGTTTGCCCAAACCCTACCCAAAGGTGGAGACAGTGGGTAGGTAGGTGGCATTTTCTTTTTTTTTCGGCAAAGAGAAATTGAAGTGTCAGATGTTTTTTAGTCTTCACGCCTATCTGATTAAAAAAAATCCTTTTCCACATCGGGACAATAAAGAGTAGGCAGCTATTTTCTGTGTATTGACCTTATCATATATTTCTGATAGTTTTCCCCACCTATTCACATTATGTTTAAGTTGGAAAATGTGACCTATTCCAGCGGCACGTCCTATCACCTTGTATATATAGGAAGTGCCCCCAAGCCAATATCTTATAGTGTTTCTTTTATCATTTATGATTAATATGCACGTCTTTCAACATAGCTAACGTTGGGGTACCCAAATTGCACCTATTTTGACAGTTTTTTTTTCACCTACGTTTATTTATTATTATGATTCAGACAAAAGTTTCCATTCTGTGTTTATTTTGTATAGATGTATCCTTATATACTATTTAGTTTCAACAATTTAATTTTGAATCATAGGAAAATTGGTTTGAACCGACCACCAAACGATCCATGATACGTAAATGAGGAATACCCAAATTGCAGCCATGGATACTTAAATTCACATCCGTAATTCTCCAAATATTTAGAATAATTTGACAAAGGTCCATGCTTACTATTCTTTTTTTTTAATGAATGCCTGCAACATATTTTAATTGCTTATTTTTAATAGTTAAAATTGAGAATGGAAATGGGGAATGTGTCAAAGAGACAACGACCCGACCATAGAGCAGACAACAGCCGAAGGCCACCAATGGGTCTTCAATGCAGCGAGAAACTCCCGCACCCGGAGGCGTCCTTCAGCTGGCCCCTAAACAAATATGTATACTAGTTCAGTGATAATGGACGTCATACTAAACTCCAAATTATACACAGGAAACTAAAATTAAAAATGATACAAGACTAACAAAGGCCAGAGGCTCCTGACTTGGGACAGGCGCAAAAATGCGGCGGGGTTAAACATGTTTTTTGAGATCTCAACCCTCCCCCTATACCTCTAGCCAATGTAGTAAAAACAAACGCACAACAGTACGCACAGTAAAACTCAGTATAAGAGAAGTCCGAGTCCGATGTCAGAATAGGAAACAAAAGAAAATAAACAAAATGACAATAATACATAAATAACAACAGACTACTAGCCGTTACTGACATGCCAGCTCCAGACCTCAATTAAACTGATTGAAAGATTATGTCTTCATCATATGAATATCAGGCACAATCCCTCCTGTTAGGGGTTTAGTATTATACCGTCATAAAATATATGAGAAAAACATAACCCGTGTCATGCCAACAACTGGTTTTAGAATAAATGTGTTTAATTCCGATGCAAAGACCCTATAAGTGAATCAATATTAAAGCCAAAATATGCAATCTTTAATGACCTGACAACAGTATCGTAACTATATCCCTTCTTAATAAGTCTGTTTAAAGGTTTTGTTAGCTTTTGAGGTGAATACTGACATTTTTGTGCTTTGTAAAGAATATTACCATAAAAGATTGGATGTGAAATACCCGAACGTATAAGATGTCTGCATGTTGAGTTATATTTACGAATGATGTCCTTGTACCGATGATACAATTTAGTAAATGTTTTGACTAGTTTATGATATCGAAAACCCTGGTGTAATAATTTTTCAGTAATACATAAATTTCTCTCGCTAAAATCTAATACGTTGTTACATACACGAGCGAATCGTACAAGTTGAGATATATAAACACCATAAGATGGTGACAAGGGAACGTCACCATCTAAAAATGGATAATTAACGATAGGAAATGAAAAATCATCTCTTTTATCATAAATTTTTGTATTAAGCTTCCCGTTAATGATATAGATATCAAGATCGAGGAAAGGACAGTGGTCATTGTTAGTATTAGCTTTATTTAAAGTAAGTTCAACAGAATAAATTTCTTTAGTATACATACTGAAGTCGTCATTATTGAGAGCCAATATATTATCCAAATATCTAAAAGTATTGTTAAATTTTTGTATCAGATGTTGTTTCGATGGGTCTTTGTTGATTTTAGTCATAAATTGTAACTCATAACAATACAAAAACAGGTCCGCAATAAGTGGTGCACAGTTAGTCCCCATTGGAATTCCGATAACTTGACGATATACGGAATCTCCAAAGCGAACAAAAATGTTATCAAGTAAAAATTCAAGGGCAGATATAGTATCAAAGCATGTCCAATTGACATAGTTCTTTTGTTTGTTGCTACTAAATGACATTATGTGGACGTCGAATGGCCACGTTTCCGTAAATTTTACTTTTCCAGTGCATACTTCATCTGTTGATATATATAAGTTGTGAACGTTTTATGTATAATATTTAAACGTTTAAACCCGCTGCATTTGTTTGCACCTGTCCTAAGTAAGGAACCTGATGTTCAGTGGTTGTCGTTTGTTGATGTGATTCATAAGTGTTTCTCGTTTTTTATATAGATTAGACCGTTGGTTTTCCTGTTTGAATGGTTTTACACTAGTCATTTTTGGGGCCCTTTATAGCTTACTGTTCGGTGTGAGCCAAGGCTCCGTGTTGAAGGCCGTACTTTGACCTATAATGGTTTACTTTTACAAATTGTGAATTGGATGGAGAGTTAATGTCTCATTGGCACTCATACCATATCTTCTTATATCTAATTAATGTCAAATCATAAAAATACAAATTGTTTAGTCTCTAAGAAGTAAGATTTCCGCTGCTATTTTTTGCTGAATGAGAGCAATTATGTACTGTGACGTTAAATATGACGTCTACGGCTAGTCGACTTTAAAAATGGGCAATTAAAATGTCTCAGGCATCCATATCTCACAAATTTTGGAAAGCATGGACTAAAAACGGTCAAATTGTTAAAAAAAAGGGGAGCTTGAAATAAAATAAGATCAGTTTTTTCTGTATTTACGCATGTGTAGTTAACCATGGATGAAATTTAGGTACTTACTCCTAATTACAGGATCTTGGGTCGTTTGGAGGTTGCTTCAATCCCAATTTTCTATGATTCAGTATGGATTCAAAATTAATTTTGTGAAACTATATAGAAAATAATGACACGTCTACAAAATCAATACAGACTGGATGGAACTTTTGTCTGTTTCAGAAACAAATTAAGGGGGAAAAAACTGTCAAAATATGTGCAAACTGGCCGCCGTGGGTACCCTCACGTTATACGTATCCATGATGTCTCTTTTCTTTTTGTTTTCCTGGCCATTGTGGTTATGTGGGCTATTTTTTCTGAGTTATTTTCCGTCTAATTGTGGTGTTTATACGTGGATGGGTGTGTTTTTCTTGCCTCATGTTTGTTGGAACTCTCTTGTCTATGATGTTTTGATTTGTTTTTTTAATGCTTGCCACATAAATTCAACATTTTTGTCTATTGGTGTTTTTCTGATTTCTTCCATAAATATATTTTCATTCTCACTGGCTTGATTTGGTTTAAATGGTTTACATGCCAAATCTAGTAGGACGATATCATGGGCACTGTTTCCTATTTGTAGTAATGGTTTGCAACGTAGTTTAAATTCTGAATGATAGGTAAGTATTGTCCTTGCGTGTTATGAAGTCTACAATTTGCTCTAATCCATAATGACATTGTCGGATACAATCTTCAGGGAAGTTTGATTGGTTCTGGTAGGATATTATCTGCTTGACATTAGACATGTTCACCAGAAACCTAAGATTGGTGTTGAATGATGACAATTTCACCATAAACCAAACATTAGTGTTGAATGATATGTTCACCAGAAACCTAACCTTAGCGTTACATGATGACATGTTCACCAGAAACCTAATTTTGGTGTTGAATGATGACATGTTCACCAGAAACCTAACATTAGTGTTGAATGATGACATGTTCACCAGAAACCTAACATTAGCGTTGTTCGCCAGAAACCTAACATTAGCGTTGAATGATAACATGTTCGCCAGAAACCAAACATTCGCGTTGAAACATGACATGTTCACCAGAAACCCAACACCATTGTTGAATGATGACATGTTCAACAGAAACCTAACATCAGTGTTGAAAGATGGCATGTTCACCAGAAACGTAAAACTAGTCTCATTATTTGTGACAAGAAAAATGTATTTCTATTGTGTCAGCATATAAGACAACACAGCAATGATCTTCTTTCTGTACAGGTGTTTTTCAAAGTACCATAGGAATGCATGTTTAGCAACTGTTATTCGAAATACTGCATTACTGTTTTGACATGTTTTATGCACTGTGTGAAATATACTCTTTCAATTACCCTCCTCATTTGTGACAAGTGGCAGGTTATGGGTCCTGCTCTCATTCTTCTTGGGTGGCATTTCTTGCAATTACATTTTATTCTTGTTTTGTCTGTAAAAGTGCCATGCAGGTCTGAATTAAACAAACTAGAAGATAGTGATGGAAGCAGTCACTGATGGTCCCACTCAGGTTAAACAAGTAAATGGTTTTATTTGATTAAACATAGTATATACCTATGGAAGGCAGAACATTTCTGACACACCACGAATTCAACCCATAAGTGCATTGGGCTTTAAAGCTGAATAGTTTTGTACATATCATATGCACAGCGATGGCTAAGTTGAACTAAGTTTTTGTTCATGAATTTTAAAGCATGATTTTTTTCCTTCTATCCGGCTAACCTTTTAGTGGTCAATAATCATGTCGTTTCATCCTGACCTCAAAGGGTTTTTTTAAAAGCAGAAACGATTTTAGTACACAAGCACAGGGATAACTACGTTAAACTAATTTTTGACTGGTCTTTTTTTTTCTTGTATGAGACACATAGTGTAGTGGGCCGGCGATCACAATCATAGCAAGGTTCATTACTAAACTTGAAGGGGGTTAAAATTTAGCGCTTGTGACAGACAAGCTGAATAATGTATGTCTTCTACTGATCAATCCGTGGGCTCTTCTCATTTCTCAATTTACAAGTGCTTTCAATGAGAAATTATGTCATGAAAGTCAATGTCAATGTCACATCCAAACCAACAAATTTTGGAGGAAATGTCATTCCTGGAGGTACTATGATGTGAAACTAGTAAATTTTACCGTTAAGGTGCATATGTGTATAACAAAACTATTTAGTAATTTACTGATAACAAAATCAATATTTATACCAATAAAAACAATATTCAAAGACCTAATTATAGTGTTGAATTTGTAACCTTCTAGAATAAGTTTATTTAAAGGATTGATAAGTTCACCCGGATCTATCTAAATTTCCGGGCTCCGTAAACAACATCACTGTAAAATTTAGGGTGTGCTATTCCATCTGAAATTAAAGAACCTTAGTGAGCGCGCTCACATACCCCACGTTTCCACATTGTCATTGGAGAAATAAAATAAGTGTAAGAAAAAAAAATTGTATCAGAAAAAAAAATGAATCATAATTTCCTGTCAATATGCACATCTACATAGTATGTCCTTATTATCTACAGTTTCATGAAATTCTGTTGTGTGGTTTGAGAGGAGTTGTGATGACAAAAGGTTGCAGTAGTATATTGGGCAAATAAGTTCAAAGGGGCCTAACTCCTGGAAAAAAAATTGAATCGTAATTTCCTGTCGATATGCACATCTACGTAGTATGTCCTTATTATCTGAAAAGGTTTCATGAAATTCTGTTGTGTGGTTTGAGAGGAGTTGCGATGACAAAAGGTTGCAGTAGTATATTGGGCAAATAAGTTCAAAGGGGCATAACTCCTAGAAAATAAAAAAATCGTAATTTCCTGTTGATATGCACATCAACGTAGTATGTCCTTATTATCTGAAAAGGTTTCATGAAATTCTGTTGTGTGGTTTGAGAGGAGTTGCAATGACAAAAGGTTGCAGTAGTATTTTGGGCAAATAAGTTCAAAGGGGTGTAACTCCTGGGAAAAAAATTGAATCGTAATTTCCTGTCGATATGCACATCTACGTAGTATGTCCTTATTATCTGAAAAGGTTTCATGATATTCTGTTGTGTGGTTTGAGAGGAGTTGCGATGACAAACTGTTGCAGTAGTACATTAAAGTAAATAAGTTCAAAGGGGCGTAACTCCTAGAAAAAAAATTGAATCGTAATTTCCTGTCGATATGCACAACTACATAGTATGTCCTTATTATCTAAAAAGGTTTCGTGAAATTCTGTTGTGTGGTTTGAGAGGAGTTGCGATGACAAGAAATAGGACTGACGGACTGACAGACTGACGGACGGACAGACGGGTCAAAAACATTATACCCTCCGCAACTCGTTGCGTGGGGTATAATAAGTTTTCTACAGGTACAGCCAAACTTACAAACCAAATCATTGTGTCTATGGAAGAATTTAGTAAAGGTTTTAAGTAATTTGTGGTAACGAAATCCCCAACTTAATAATTTACTAGTAATATATAGATAACACTCATTGAAATCCAAAACATCACTACAGACATGGGCATAACAAATGAATTGGGATATATAAACACCGTAAGATGGTGCCAGAGGAACATCACCATCCAAAAAAAGAAAATTAACAATAGGGAAAGAAAAATCATCCCTTTTATAAATTTTTATGTTGAATTTCTGGTGTAAAATTAAAATGTCTAAATCTACGAAAGGACACTTATCGCTGTTAATATTTGATTTATCTAAGGTAAGTTCCTGTGGGTAAATTTCTGCAGTATATATAGAGAATTCTTGATTATTTAAATGAAAAAATATCATGAAGATAACAGTAAGTGTTGTTGAATTTATCAAAAAAATGAAATTTAGATGGGTCTTTTCTGAGTTTGGCCATAAACTGTGATTCATAACAGTATAGAAACAAGTCTGCTATTAGAGGGGCACAATTGGTGCCCATAGAAATACCTACAATCTGTCAATAAACTTTTTTGCCAAAATGAACATAAATGTTGTCAAGGGGAAAATTTATGACTTTAATCATCTCATCATACCTCCAGTAAGTATTTCTAGCATATTTATCTTTCTTGTTTGAGAAAAAGGCTTTATATGAGTTATATAATGTTACCAGAACTGAATTTTTTATATCAGTGTTGCCATCAATATCTTCCTGCAAACTTATTAGACCACAAAAAAAAAAAAAAAAAAAAAAAAGAAGTTTATGGGAGTTCATATTAACCCAATATCAAATTTTATGAGTCACTGTTCTACACAATATTGAACAGGGACTGATACTAAAACACTACAGTAGGATAGGCCTTGAACTACCTATTCTTAATAAGACAAGACTTTTTTTCTGATTAGTACTGCAAACTTAAATGTACATATGTAGGATATTTTCTTTTTTTATACTGATATCATTTACCATTGTTACAAGAGAATCATTTGCATTTTATTTATTATTTAACATTTCAAATATATATTAGCTTTCTGAACAACCACGTCAAGTTAAGTGCCAAACAACAAAGACATGAGGTCAACGTTTTTCCTATTCAATAAGCTAATACCCTGCTTTTAGTGATAAAAATAATTTCCTTAAATTCATCTGCTGACAGGACACTGAGGTTTTTTCAGCCATAAATAATTGTCAATTTTACTGCACTATGATAGTTTCTGTCGAGTTTGATTTCAATCTAATCTTACATTATACATTTCCCTTTTGGCAAGGTGAAAAACTTCCTTTAAGGTCCTGTTTGTATTATAATACACAACAAATATAAATGATCTAAATATTTATTCTCATGTTGGGGTCATGTCTTAGCTTTCAAGAGTTCCTCTAGTGTATAGTCTTAGAGCCACAGCTGATAGCAGTGGCATATCCAGGGGATGGAACACCCCCCCCCCCCCTGTTTTTGCTCAAACTAGTTGACTATATCTACAAGATAACAGAATCACAATGAAGCGTCCTGGAGCTGTTCCATGATGCAAAATTAACCATGTAGTCGGTGACCTTTATAGTTGTAACATGTAATAATTTTTTCTTACATATATGAAAAATTGTGTACATTTACCTTTATTTGTAGACAATACTAAGAGACCTAAATCACATTCTTTTCATAGCAACATATTCTAGTCTTCTAAGCTGTAGATAGGAATTTTTGGAAAATGGGATGCAATTTATAACTAAAGGATAGTTATGGAGATATCACAGAGGGCCCCAGTTGAGTATATAAGTAAATTGAGATGCAATTTTAAAACGTAATCTGGGTTATTCCATTTAACCACTTATACCCACGGGAGGCAGATATTTTACTGATGCACCACTAATTCATCCCTAAACTCAAAGATGATTTAAAGATAGTGAGAAGCAGATGCAAATTGATAGATAAGTTAAACTAAGTTTTTCACCTTTACCTGCAATGTAAAGTTTTCTTCTTTATACCTGACACTCCTTTAAGAAGTGGTGGATAATCATGTCAAGTTTCAAATCCAACTCCAAGGGGTTTAAATGTAAGACAGCAGGAATGATTTTTGTACATATGCATAGTTGAACTTATTTGCAACATTCCAATCATGGTACGGTATTCCGTCTTGTATTCTACACATCTTCCAAAAGTGGGAAAAATCATACCAAGTTACGTTATCCAACTCCCAAGGGATTTTCAAGTTATATAGTGGAAATTATTTGTGACCAACAAGTCGATTACTACAAAACTTTGGCCCAATTATACATTACAAGGGGAGACACATAATTTAGGATAACTGAACTACTAAATGAATAAAAATAATGATACAACACAAAATACCATCTTAAAAGTTCTATTCAGATATATTTGTATAGGTTCAAATAAAAGAAACTGAAAAATAAGGATAACAACTAAAAGATAAAAAGTACTAAATATAACTAATAAAAATATCAAATGTAGGAATTACAATGTATCAGAAGGATATTCATAAAACATACATAGTTTTTCATTGTCAATTTTACTAGCTATTCAAAATTTAGTTTTAAAGTGCTTTTTGGTATTACACTTACTAAGTTTTGCAGAATTTTTCCTGAAATTATTTTATGTTCCGGTAGTTGAAATAACAGCGCATTTATTATATTTTTCATCACACATTCATGGCTCAGTTGCTTTGGCCATGGATCAGATTGATTGATTGTTGTTTGCTTAATGTCATGGGTCTGAAATCTGAATTTTAAAATATTTTACTTCTATTATGTTCTAAGGCACAGAAAGGGGTTAACTGTTCTTTAGAACTGAATTAGTCACTGATACAACATTGTACCTTAAAATAAACAAATGAAACAGAATAATATTAAAAAAAAAAAAACCTGTCAACTTTTATTAGCTCTGAGTCCTAAAACCACTTTGTCCATACCTCATGCAAAGCAATGACCATTGCTTACATGTCTGTTATGTTAATCAAGTTATAAGTTAAACAAACCTTTTCAGTCCATATCAATCTCATAGCTAAACATTTCAACACAATACATTTTATCCTAACAGGTAACAATAGGTGTTTCTCTAATTCCTATCATCAGTATAAGAGTGTTGTATTTTATCTACTTTACTACTTCATTTTTCGATGGACATCTGATCCATTGTCGAAGTTTTTCTTCACTACTACTAATTTTTACCTTATTTCTTTTTTAATATTGATTGTTAATTTCATCCCAAATAAATGAAAGACTTATTCAATAAAACATTAAAAATAACATAAAACACAAACCTACATGTACATATAGTTTTGAATATCTTAAAAAAATATTAACACCATTGACAACACATATTTACACTTTCTACAGACCGTATGTACAATTGGACCTATGTACATACCATGGATATAGCACCAGTGTGAGTAATGAAGAATGAAAACTTATGGTTATTTACACAGTCACATCCAATGAATATTTAGATCTCATAGTGCGAAAGAAAGTAATGTACATAAGCATGCTTTTTAGTCAAAAGTGTATATATATATATATATATATTTATTCTTGTCAATATATTACCAATCTAAAATCTTTTTAAAAATGTAAAATGGTAGAAAAAGGATCAATTTAATATAATACATGTCTGAAAGTTGGTTAATCAATAAATTCATTAACTTTTAAGATAAAAAAGTTTAGTTTTACCATAGGAGACCTGATCAATATACAATCTAAATTTGAGGTAGAAAGGATTTCATTTAACATGAATAAAAGGGAGAAATCAGACAGTGTATGTAGAGATAACATCAAGTAAACTTATGTACTGTGTTTAACTTCTAAATCAATATAAATTTTACCCTAGGAATTCAAAAATTTGTTAAATACCACATAATTCAGTGCCATAGTAGCTTGAATCAAGTCTTTTTACTACCTCAATATATGAAAATCAAGCAAGAATAAGTAGTCACATATTTACTGTGCTATTATCAATTATCATTTTCAAAAATGTCTACAAAAACATATTGTAAAATAACATATTGTACACACAAAAATATATACAATACACAATTTAGTTAATCCAGTAATGAGATGTAAAATTGTTGGTATATAAGTACATTGCCATAGACGTAATCAGTATCATGATTATTGACTGTAACATGGTGATATGGGTACACTAATTCAGCATAGGTGAGGAGAAGAAATGGCTAGGCTTTTTGTTCACTTGTCTACTTTTGTTACCAAATCTGAAAATAAAAATAAAAAAGTCTTAAACATAATATTAACTTTCAAATGTGTACAAAATTCTTGATATTTCAATAAATGTAAAATTTTAGAATCAATACCTTAATATCACACTTATGAAGTAAACAGCAGCAAAATGATCATAACATTTGCCTGTTTGTCTTATTTCTAACATATTAAAGTTCTGGAACTAATTTTACAAGGGAAGTGATTACATAAAAGCTTTGTTTTGAAATCCAGCAAATTCTTCTTTTCTTGTTGAGTTTAACAAAATTCTGTCCAGTGGTTAAAGGAGTAGCTTGGGATACATGAGTGAAATAGAAGGATGAATGAACTGTAAGATGGTCTCCACCATCAATATTTACTGAAGCAGGCAGTACAACAAGAACTTGACTTCCCTTTAACTGATAAAATAATTTGTTTTACAATCTATAGTATTTTAAATGATAATTTAAAAAAAATGCCAAAAAACATTTCGACATGTCTAAAAAGTCTTACAAAATAGAAATTCAATGAATGTTGAACCAGTATCATTATTTTTAATTTTTGTGTTGGATTACACACAATGAAATAACTTGTTATCGTTTTAGATTCTGAAATTGAAAATTACTTTATATTATGGGTATTTTTTTATTTTTCTGTTGACACTGTGTATTTTGAGAAGGGTGATACTTGTGGAAATAAAAAAATATATGAAAGTACACAACAACAAGACATGAATATTTACAGACTTCATCCTAATATACAACATTAAACATGTATCTAAACTATCAATCATACAACTATAACATTGATATAAATAAACAGTAACAGTCATGTAATTGAACTTTCCACCATTAGGCTTATGTATCTATATTTTGTACTTTTGTAAAATTATATTTTTAATATTGTACTTTCATCATACAGTATTTCCCTGTATAGTGGCTGTTTAACGTGAAGGTTAAAAACTTCTTGTCATGTGAAATCTATCTCTTTGGTAAATGTCATGCAGACAAAAGGTTGTGGATCCCAACCATGTATGTTCCTGGTTCCTGTTAACGTGACTTAATCAGAAATTTAAAAACATTGTCAACACTGTAGCCATCAATGCTGGAAATACAATACATGTTGACAACAACACAAAAATACTGTTTACAAAATAAGCTTTAAAAGAAAATCAATACCAAGACTGTATTTACATCAGAGTAGATATGGCAAGCAAAAACCCTCAACTTACAAAGATACTTGAAATTTATTTTGTCAATCTGTACGGCTTACAGATGCCTACCTGATATAATAGAGAATTATCTCAAATAGCTGTCTCACTTATAGACCGTCTGAATGGAACTAGAGGTGGCATAAGTTTGGATTTTTTGCCCTTTCTATAAACATGAACAAATGTATCAATAATTCCAGAAGATATTTACAAAATGTTTGTTTCACTTGCATTAAATGTATCAAATTTAGCTTCTAAAATATCTTTTATTTGAAATAGATTCATATACTATCTTCAAAAAATATGTGCTATTTTCCTTAGAGATAATTACAGTTTAAATATTTTTTACACACAATTATTTGATTTCAAACAATTTTCATTTTTCCATCAAAAAACTTTTACAGAAAACATACTACATATGTAATATATATATTATGTAATCCCCATGCCAATCTTATACATATATAATGACTTTGCCTTGAGTCTTGTTAAAGTTGATACTAGCTGTGATATATACATGTAATATAAAGTCAGCATCAAATAGATTGTTAATACAGTTGAACCTCAATTAATCGTTTCAAACTGTTAACTTTTGAAAGCACATGGTAATTTTCATCGTTGCTTTATTGTGGTTGAATAGAAGGCTGTTGATATATGTATGTAAAACAGATATTTATCCGATGAACAATGTTGAATAAGTTATATATTTGGTGACCAGGAAATATTAAAGGTCAAGTCACTAAACACAATCATAGTTGTGTGCTAAAGAAGAAAACCTATCATTCTGGAATTTTCAACCAACAAATATTCATTTAAGATACGAAACTTACAAGAAATTGAGGCCAGGGCTAGTTTTGAAATGAGGTTCAACAGTATGAATGTATATTACCATTAGTAATAAGTCTTTCTCTACCAATGTTCTTCTCAATTATTTTAAATGTATCCGATGTAAGTTATATTGAAGAATTAATGTTTTTAAGGTACATGGAGCAATTAAGTTTATACTTTATTTATGTGTCATTTGAATAAATTTCAATACCAAAAATTTTATCCTAAAAAAAGGTCCATAAATTTTGTCATGTAATTATACAGAAAAGACTTGCTAGCATCATATCCAACTTGCAATGAATAATCTTATTAAAATTAAAACTGAAAAAAAACACTAGCAGATTATTTTTCATGTACAGTCATGACAGTATAAAATCCTGTTTCTTTTTTTTTCTTTCAAAAGTAATTTGTATGTTTATAAATATTCAAGCTCTGTTTCTTAGTGGATTTATACTTTCCCTGACAGGTTAATTTTTTTTCTATTTTAATTATGTTAACAGATGGCAAGAAAAACAATGCAAGATCGAATATTTTAAATTATTCATCCTCATTCTGATTTTGCGTGTTTCAATAATGCATTGTATGAAAGTTTGTGAATTTTATATGCTTTGGTTTTGTATAGTTGGTTTCCTGAGCAAGGACAGAAATTAAGTCATTTTAAATCCCATCAACCACTTATCTACTATAGTATGTCCAAATATTACAATCACAAAAAAAACCAGGCATTTTAACCATCTACAAAATGTGTGCAAGAAGCAAGTATATATAAATATGTTCAAACCTATAAAAGCTATGATTTATATAAGATGCAAATACATGTTCACAATATTCCAAATATATATATCATGCTGATTGAAACCATTTTGTGAGGAACAGATCTTCAATCAAAATGATTGAGTTATATTTTTCAACAATGGAGTAAATAAAGGATATGGAAAAGAGAATTATAGCCTTGAGGAAACTGTATCATGCACCTGATTTCTATGTATAACTCTCTAGTCTATATGCTCTAGATTAAGTCAACGAACATTTACCTCTTCAATGAGACCATTTCAACAAATTTTTGTCCAAGCAGGCTTGATGACAGCATATCAAAGGTCCTTGGTGTTTTATATCATATATTCTATTGTTTAGTTATTGTGGCAACCATGGATGACGGCAAATCATGTTGGGCCATATAAGAACATACCGGTATGTGTGTTTAAGGTTTCTCTACTGACCCTTACATTTTCATGGAGATTTTTTTTCACCATTCAGTTATAACATTGTTCTCTAAAGCAAACTGAACCAGAAGTTGAAAGCCACAAAAAATTACCTATGCCACTTTCACCTGTATGTTCTTATAATTATTCCAGGGCCCATACTGTTTGTCAGTTGTATCATTGAAATCATAGTTACAAGTGACCCCCAGGATGATTCAGGTCAAATTGAGATTAAATTGGAACACTGGTATGACAAATGATGATCTTTAAAAATTTTAAGTACAAAGTATGAACCATTAATGAACACAAAAGTGATGTCAAAGTCACACACAGCCTCAAGCCAGGTCAGCTGAAAACATAGGACTAATATACAACGGATATGCAAGTATTTTTTTTTCAATCTGCCACAAAATGCTTTCTATCCATTTGATAAATTTATACAATACCTAGGTGAGCCAAATGTGTTAAATTTGCTTGATCCACTGCTGCAATTCAAGATATTTAACATTGTATCATGCATAAAGAATTTGGAAGTCATTTAAGGTGCTTTAAAGGGGCACTAGCTACGAGATATATAAAAATATAAAATATTAATGTTTTTTGTTCAATCGATTTTAGCAGCCAGTATGGTTCAATTTTATTAAAATAAGCCAAGAAACATTGTTGATGAATTATTCACTTGCAAGTGAAAAATTTGACCTCATTGAAACCGTATTCATGTGAACTTCAATTTAACCCCTTAGCTAGAGATGGATACTGCATGCATTGTGCGTGTTCAATTATTTAAAGGAAAAGAATGTCAACATTGAAAGTGAAACAAAGGTAAATCATTTGATTGACTGATTCGATCCACAAAAAAATCAATCCTATACAGGTAAAAACGATGATTAACATATATTTTTAATCTATAATATGAAATTAAACAGACCTAGAAAAATCCAATTGCACGAGTCTGCTATCTATATCTATATTTATGTTTATATCGCTTATATGGCAATCGAAGGTCTTCGGAGGTCAACTCGACAGTTAACTAGATGGCGTTTAGACTAAAATACACACGAAACAAAGCTACATATTATCGAGCCCATGCCCGTTATATTGTTTATTTTAGACTTTTTATAATTTGGATGAATGTTTTACATTGTTATAAATCAAATATGAGAATTTGAGTCAAATCCTTAACATGAATTTGACAGCGAGTGCCCCTTTAAGAAAAGGAAGGAAAAAACACAACATGCTAAGATTTATAATAAGAGTTTCAAAGTCATTTCATAATGAGAACTATTCTAGAAACAAATGTACAACTTAAACAAGGGGGGTCAGGTGGCAATTTTTTTTATATCATGAATGGTTGGTAAGGGCTATTCCATTAAAAAGAATGTACCAGGGTCGGACGGCAATTATAAAAAATCCCGTTGGTTGTTGATGTGTTGAAGAGTTTATGGCCAGTGGTCCTTGGTGTTAAGAGAAACGAAGTATTGTTGGTTGTTGGTCTTCTTTGACAGTCAGTTTTTGTGACTGTCAGTTTAATTGTGTTATTTTTCGTTATTTATTATTATTTGTTTTTGCAAGGACTTATATAACCGATTGTTTTTGTCTCCTGCTCATATCGTGATATTTTGGAAAACATAACTGTTCCCGAGACTTACGCAGTGGCAGGCGCAACGTTGTAATCTACCTATGGTACCAGTTCCGGAAGTGCAAGAGTTACTTCCCTTTAATGACAAGCACATGCCGATTGATGTCAATATTCTAATGAAAGGACCTTCGATTTGAAAGAAAATAAAAATTAACTTTGCCGACCTTTTTAACCATCAGTATGGTCATTTTAAAGCCATATTACTATTGAGATCGTATACCCCTCCAGGGATTTTTCTAGTATTCCACAGGGTCCAAATACCGGACCCATTCCTATTGGCAATGGCAAATACCCTACGTTTTTCCCAATTTTCAATTTGGGACCAAAACTTCCAAAAGATCTCAAAATTTATTTTTATCTTTATTATTCATGACAGCGATGCTAATTTTGTTCATCCGCTAGCTTTATACTGAAAATCGCCAACAAGTAATGTGTAAATACGAGAAAAAATCGTATGACAAAAACAACATTGAAAAACAATGGAAGCCATAAACCGGAAATGAAGATTACAATACCGGATCAGATTCCGGGGTCGGATAAGGGTAATTCCAGGTTCGTCGATCAAATACAATAAAAAAAACAATAATTCCAGGCAGGTGACAAAATACATCTATGATGATGAAATATAAACACTAGAATTGAAAACCAAAAGATATATGGAAAAGAAAGAAAAAGCATGAAATATTTTATGCAGAAACTCAGAATAACTTTTAGTTCACAAATTTTCATGTCAAAATCTAATGAAATGTGACAGTAATTTTCTTTATCATTAATAAATGTTGATATTTCATGTAGATGTTTTTATAGAGTATACATATATCTACAATTCCAAGAGGTAATTTCTTCTCAATTTTGAAGGGCCAGTAAAAAATGTTAGATATATTCCAGTTGGTTCTTGTATTGTCATGAAATGACTTCCTGTTGGTTGGTGTTAAGATACATGGTACATTCCTCTTGGTCATGGGGGTACTTAAAAATTGCCTTCCGACCCTAGTACCTCCTCTTTAATGGAATAGCCCTAATTTAGAAGTTGAAATTAAAGAACTACATACAATGTAATTAAAATGAGTTTTATGCATGAGAGAAATAAAATTTCCCTACTCAAAAATTCATTTCTTGAATAGTCCTCAATGGGAAGTATATTCAGAGAGGCATACAGGAAATAATGGACAAACTATTGTGAATTTGTTTTTAACCACTTTTTTTAGTAATTCATAGTAAAAAAGGATTCTATACACAGAAAGACTACTAACCGTGGAGTCATTCCATTCTTTCCCCAGGTCTTACTCTTATTCTCATATGTCTCTGGTGTATGAATTGGCCCTAGATAGCTCTTTGGAACTGTAAAAAAAAAAAGATTTTTTTTCAGCAATTAGGTATGTTCCTATAATCCTTACCGTTCTGAAATAAATAAGATTCATTGTAAAGTTTAATTATTCATCAAATGTATTTTACATTGTGGGAGTTAAAAGATGCCATTCCAATTTGATGAAAGTTTATCAAAATCCTGAATAGCATCAATTAACCGAACTTTGGAATAAGATTACTTTATGGTAAAAAAATGTTCTCCTCCCATACCTGCCAACCTCTGAAACCTTCAAAGAGGGAGATCTCCCCCTCAACTATGACAGCTTAGGGGGAAATTTTGCACGAACAACATTTTCAAGCTAAATATATGACCAACACAATATACAAATAAAAAACACTAATAAGAGTTAATAACTATATGTTATTTCTTCAATTCATTGTTATAAGCTTTATGCCCATTACACCAAACATTTATAGCATGTGAAACAACATAACAAAATAAAAACAAATTGTTTGGTTTCTGTAAGAGAAAAAAAAAATCGATTTTGTATTTTTTTAAGCCCCCGCTCAAGCTTTGCAATTAGATTGATCATATAAAAAGACTATACATATCTACTATGAACCCTATAAGGTACTCCCATAAAGTACAAACCATCTGGTGTCTTTGGAGTATTGTATGTATTTGGATATAAATTTTCTTCATCAATGTTCAGGAACTTCTCCCAGTAACTCTCTGGAATCTCAAAAAACTTGTCCATCACCTATTAAAAAAAAAAAAAAAACACTTTTTCTAAGGCAAAGCATCTGCAAGCAGGAAAAATGTATCTGAATCTGAAATAGCCAAAAAAATGCTCATAAGTTACAACCGATCACTGTCATGCTGCTGACCATATATGAAGTCACTCTGTATAGATGTTTCTGACAAAAGTGATGAAAATATTTGTTGGAAAAAGAACGGACAAGGTAATTGCAATATAGCCCTCACTCTTATAGTGGGAGTATATTAGATTTTTTTTAAGAACTGCTTTTATTTCTTCCTTTATTTCATCACCAGTTGTCAAGTTCTTATAAATAATCCTACATCAGAGAACAAGACCAGTAATGGGTCTGGATCTGCATCACTGCATGCATTTGATTGAAGTAATATATATACTGGAGCATAACTGATTCCAATTCACTGATGCAAAGAAAACTTTTGACAAAATCTTTTCTTGTACAATGAGTGTTGTCAAATTTCAAACTATCGGCAAACAGGAAGTGGCTAAGCGGCAGATGTAAAAGTTGCTTACTCACTACAACTCAACGTAATCAAGCTGCATACCAAATATCAAATCATTCCCTTCTATAAAAGCCAAGAAAACTTTCATTAAAGTTTTCTTTCAGACGGACGGAGTCGAGCGGTTACAAGACAAATAAGGTGACGCAGGTAAAAATTACTACTGAACTTTATCATTTTGTTTGTTTGTGCCTTAATACTTAAAACTTTTTAAACAGTTTATCTACTTAATGAGTTTCGTTCAATAAAACAAACCTATTGAAAAATTTCTCTGGAAGACACAATCTGACCTTAATGAAACATAGTTTTTGAAAGAAATGCTTCAATACTTTACCCAATCAACAGCCCTTACCATTGCTTGGTATTTTGTTTCATTAATCATCTGTAAAGGTTCAGGATCTGGTACTGAATATCCTATGACTGTTGGCCCAAACACTTTAGCAAGGTTAGTGGAAGGCATCTTACACTCTTTACACTCAGATACCCTGTAATGTAAATAAATATCCTATGACTGTTGGACCAAACACTTTAGCAAGGTTACTGGAAGGCATCTTACACTCCTTACACTCAGATACCCTGTAATGTAAATAAATATCCTATGACTGT
The DNA here is from genome assembly GCF_021869535.1 of Mytilus californianus. Taxonomy (NCBI): domain Eukaryota; kingdom Metazoa; phylum Mollusca; class Bivalvia; order Mytilida; family Mytilidae; genus Mytilus; species Mytilus californianus. Next base: position 93,812,249 of record NW_026262668.1, read on the forward strand.
TGGACCAAACACTTTAGCAAGGTTAGTGGAAGGCATCTTACACTCTTTACACTCAGATACCCTGTAATGTAAATAAATATCCTATGACTGTTGGACCAAACACTTTAGCAAGGTTACTGGAAGGCATCTTACACTCCTTACACTCAGATACCCTGTAATGTAAATAAATATCCTATGACTGTTGGACCAAACACTTTAGCAAGGTTAGTGGAAGGCATCTTACACTCTTTACACTCAGATACCCTGTAATGTAAATAAATATCCTATGACTGTTGGACCAAACACTTTAGCAAGGTTACTGGAAGGCATCTTACACTCCTTACACTCAGATACCCTGTAATGTAAATAAATATCCTATGACTGTTGGACCAAACACTTTAGCAAGGTTACTGGAAGGCATCTTACACTCCTTACACTCAGATACCCTGTAATGTAAATAAATATCCTATGACTGTTGGACCAAACACTTTAGCAAGGTTACTGGAAGGCATCTTACACTCCTTACACTCAGATACCCTGTAATGTAAATAGAGAATATCCTATGACTGTTGGACCAAACACTTTCGCAAGGTTACTGGAAGACATCTTACACTCCTTACACTCAGATACCCTGTAATGTAAATAAATATCCTATGACTGTTGGACCAAACACTTTAGCAAGGTTACTGGAAGGCATCTTACACTCCTTACACTCAGATACCCTGCAATGTAAATAAATATCCTATGACTGTTGGCCCGAACACTTCAGCAAGGTTACTGGAAGGCATCTTACAATCCTTACACTTAGATACCCTGTAATGTAAATAAATATCCTATGACTGTTGGACCAAACACTTTGGCCAGGTTACTGGAAGGCATCTTTAAATACACTCCTCACACTCAGATACCCTGTAATGTAAATAAATATCCTATGACTCTTGGACCAAACACTTTGGCAAGGTAACTGGAAGGCATCTTACAATCCTTACACTTAGATACCCTGTAATGTAAATAGAGAATATCCTATGACTGTTGGACCAAACACTTTGGCCAGGTTACTGGAAGGCATCTTTAAATACACTCCTCACACTCAGATACCCTGTAATGTAAATAAATATCCTATGACTGTTGGACCAAACACTTTGGCAAGGTAACTGGAAGGCATCTTACAATCCTTACACTTAGATACCCTGTAATGCAGTGATCGGGAAGGACGTGCGCCATGCGCCAATTGCGCTTTTCAACCATATATGTCGCATAGGGTGACAAATGTAAGCGCCCACATGGCGCACGATATTTTTCACTTCGTTTTCAATCTTTAGATATCGTAAAATGGATTTCCAATCGTGAATCGTGTCGCCATGTGTGTGTACAAAACTGTGTAGTGTTCCCTCCAATGATAGGAGCACCACCTATTGATTTTTGGGACGTCTCGGGCGTTTTTTTCTATGGAAACAATAGCAACATGCGGTATAACTGATTACCCAAAATACGTAATAAACCATCATTCATGATATAAATTTTTATAAACAACTTTAAATTTGTGAAATTTGGCTAGTACAGTCGAAATTTTTTCTCTAATTATAATCTTTTAAGTAAGCTTGCTATTATTTCGATTGAAAAACCCAAAAGCCTTTTTATGAATGTAGTATTTGTTTCCATAAAAGGCGCTTAACTGTCCTTGTCAATTTTTTGGTCTTTGGCTTGTTTGAACATTTTGTAAACATGCCTTCAGCGAATTGTTGTTGTGTTTTATCAATTAACGTTACTCTCTACTGTTATTCTTGTCATCGCGATGAAGTAATAATAATACAAGAAGTGCAGAGGAAATGCCAGAAATGTCCTCTAATACGGAACGTCTTGAATAAAGTATGGCAATCGACGAAGACCCAACTTTAATGTAAAGAAAAACATGAACATGAACAAGGCAACAGTACCAGTTGTAAATAAATGTTATCGTAAATATTGCCCGGTTTGGAAGAAATTATTGTTTATTCATTGAAATTGAAATTACAAAGCACAGGAACAATATCCATGATATCAATTAGAATCATACAGGTACTGTAAGTACCACTGCCTCGTTGCTGAAATATACATTTTATTATTGATTGTAAACGAATTGCCCACTCATTTGACAACATGGCCCATTAATTCTAACAAGAGTGCACACGCTGAAATGTCTCGCCTTCTTTACTAATCATTGATATTATGTTGATAGTCCTAAATATAAAGCTTTATTACAACTGTCACATAAACTTAACATTAACCAAGTAAACTAAACATTGACCAATGAACCATGAAAATGAGGTCAAGGTCAGATGAACCATGCTAGGCAGGCATGTACAGCTAACAATTCTTCCATACAACAAATATAGTTGACCTATTGCTTATAGTTTAAGAAAAACAGACCAAAACACAAAAACTTAACACTGAGCAATGGACCTTGAAAATGAGGTCAAGGTCAAATAAAACCTGCGTGACTGCCAAATAGATCATAAAATATTTCCATACACCAAATATAGTTAAACTATTGCATATAGTATTAGAAAAAGACCAAAACTCAAAAAACTTAACTTTGACCACTGAACCATGAAAATGAGGTCATGGTCAGATGACACCTGCCCGCTAGACATGTACACCTTACAATCATTCCATACACCAAATATAGTAGACCTATGGCATACAGTATAAGAAAAACAGACCAAAACACAAAAACTTAACTATAACCACTGAACCATGAAAATGAGGTCAAGGTCAGATGACACCTGCCAGTTGGACATGTACACCTTACAGTCCTTCCATACACCGAATATACAAGACCTATTGCTTATAGTATCTGAGATATGGACTTGACCACCAAAACTTAACCTTGTTCACTGATCCATAAAATGAGGTCGAGGTCAAGTGAAAACTGTCTGACGGGCATGAGGACCTTGCAAGGTACGCACATACCAAATATAGTTGAACTATTGCATATAGTATTAGAAAAAAAGACCAAAACTCAAAAACTTAACTTTGACCACTGAACCATGAAAATGAGGTCAAGGTCAGATGACACCTGCCCGCTAGACATGTACACCTTACAATCATTCCGTACACCAAATATAGTAGACCTATGGCATACAGTATAAGAAAAACAGACCAAAACACAAAAACTTACCTATAACCACTGAACCATGAAAATGAGGTCAAGGTCAGATGACACCTGCCAGTTGGACATGTACACCTTACAGTCCTTCCATACACCGAATATACAAGACCTATTGCTTATAGTATCTGAGATATGGACTTGACCACCAAAACTTAACCTTGTTCACTGATCCATGAAATGAGGTTGAGGTCAAGTGAAAACTGTCTGACGGGCATGAGGACCTTGCAAGGTACGCACATACCAAATATAGTTATCCTATTACTTATAATAAGAGAGAATCTAACATTACAAAAAATCTGAACTTTTTTTTCAAGTAGTCACTGAACCATGAAAATGAGGTCAAGGACATTGGACATGTGACTGACGGAAACTTCGTAACATGAGTCATCCATATACAAAGTATGAAGCATCCAGACCTTCCACCTTCTAAAATATAAAGCTTTTAAGAAGTTAGCTAACACCGCCGCCGCCGCCGGATCACTATCCCTATGTCGAGCTTTCTGCGACAAAAGTCGCAGGCTCGACAAAAACGGCCCATTGAATTTATTTTATGGGGCCCTGGGCCCATAGAGAAAAAATCCTTCCAGATCACTGGTAATGTAAATAAATATCCTATGACTGTTGGACCAAACACTTTGGCCAGGTTACTGGAAGGCATCTTACACTCCTCACACTCAGATACCCTGTAATGTAAATAAATATCCTATGACTGTTGGACCAAAGACTTTAGCAAGGTTACTGGAAGGCATCTTACACGGCTTACACTCAGATACCCTGTAATGTAAATAAATATCCTATGACTGTTGGACAAAACACTTTGGCAAGGTTACTGGAAGGCATCTTACACTCATTATTATTATTATTTGACCAAAAACTTTAACCTGACCACTTGCTCTATCATTTTCTATGTTCAGTGGACCGTGAAATTGGTGTCAAAACTCGAATTTGGCATTAAAATTAGAAAGATCATATCATAGGGAACATGTGTACCAAGTTTCAAGTTGATTGGACTTTAACTTCACCAAAAACTACTTTGACCAAAAACTTTAACCTGAAGCGGGACGGACAAACGGACGCACAGACCAAAAAACATAATGCTCCTAGGTGGGGCATAAAAATCTACTTTAGGGCTTACACTATGAACTGGTTTGTGTGTGCCATCATTTGTACCTTGTGAAATGTTTACTTTCCTATATTATACATACAGCATTACTTAAACCCATATATATATTTGACTCAAACACAATTGATCTACATAAAAAACCTTTTAGACCAAAATACTCTACCGTATCAGATGTAGTATAAGGAATGCTAGTGTGTCTCTGTTTGGTGTTGGCAATTTACTGATGGCTTGGTAGACCTCTGATTCACCCATACATTTATCTCTGTTCTCTTAAATACACAAAGAACAAATATTATATGCTATTTTATACAATTTTAAAATAAACTTAGCTAAGATTTAGTTTAGCTCTGACAGATCATATCATCATTTTACATGATTAGATTAAAGAAAATGTTTTGAATATTTTTTTAAGCTTTATAATACAGAAATGACAGAGGTGGATATTATTTACAAGAGTGCATATGCTGAAATGTATTTCCTGCTTTATAAATTATGATTAAATTCATGTTGAACGTCTTTAAGGTAAATTTTTTACTACATATGATCTATGTAAATGAATCAAGGTCAGATGAAACCTGCTAGGTGGACATGTACACCTTATAGTTATTCCATACAACAAATATAATTGACCTATTGCTAACAGTATCCGAGAAAAAGACCCTTCAATAATCAGTCCTTTACCAAATATGGTTATCAAATAACTCATAATAAAAGATGAATTAAAGTGACAGAAAAGCTACACAGTTATTTAAGGCATCAATTGAACCATGAAAATGAGGTCAATGACAATTGTCATATGATAGACTGAAACTTTAGAACATAAGGAACTGTATACAAGGTATGAAGTATCCAGGTCTTCTACCTTCTGAAATATGAAGCTTTATACAAATAGTTTAGGGCATTGCCACTGCCAAATTTGCATGTTTTATATCTTGCATAGACTTTTGTTGCAGGATAGGCAAGGACATTGTCATAAATATGTATATTTACCTGCTGCATGTACAAAGTCCTTCCATAGACCATATGTGACTAGAGGTTCTTTTAATCCTCGAAGAAAATCTTTGATGCAACCACATATTACATGTATATCATCTATATGCGACTGAAATAAAAGATATAATAATAGATATATCTCCAATTTAGGATAAAAAGTTATACATGGGTGGTGTGTTCTCCCTCATTCTTTGTATTCCAGAAAATAAACCACTACAGAAAAGAATAAATTTACAAATAAAATAAAACTAATTAGAACTGAATGTTTTAAGTTTTTTTTATCATAAATGTCTTGCAGAGGCGAGGCAAAAACAACTTACCAGATTTGGAATACCCTTTCCTTTGAAGAAATCTTTCTTTAATTCTTTAACTTGACTGTCAGATCTAAAACAGATATCAGTTAACAAATTGTAAATAATTTCACAATTCTTTGGGGAGTCGATATATATATTCAGGGGAGATAACTGTTGACCCGATTATGAACTTCAATATCCTATTGTTACTAGTTTGGTTTTTGATGAATTATGTCATAATAAAGGAATTTAAATTCCCAACACGGGACTATAACTCTGAAAAAAGAATTCCCAAAAAATTACCCACAGAATAAGTTACAATGTTTTAGATATTTTTCACCTGTGGAATGACTAAATACAGAAAAGTGAGGAAAAAAAAATATCAGATGCTACCCTTATTTTTCAATTTTTTCAATATTTTTCATTACTTGATAAAAATTTCTGTTTTTCGTTATTCCTTGAATAAAAAAGGTATTATCAAAGGTATTTTGACAATTTGAAACATAATTTGAGAGGAAATTTCAAGTAGGTACAAAGTAAGAATGAAGATTATATTCTATACAATCAACCCAAGTTTATTGTAAACCTGATATCTGTACTACATAACTGCCAACTACCTATTGGTGCAATCAGTAATAAAGTATTGAGATTCCCTTAATAATTTATGATATTATCCAGTTTTCATAATTTTTCATAAAACTTTTTGATTTATTAGTTTTATGTTTTAACACTTACCCAGGCACTCTGTATAAACCAATTTCATTCAGGCCTCTAGCTTCTACTTCATTAACACAGTGTACCTGTTATACAAATCAACATCATTTATATATTGTTTACATATTCATAGATTTTTTAATGGTATGAATAGGCAAATTATGGTCTCTCAATTTCTTAAAATTTTGACAAATAATTTTTTTTAGTTCCACTCTTGACACTTTCCTCTGACATCCAACACCCATTTTAGGACTTGCCGTGAAATTTGGGATGTCAGAGCACAGTCCATACAGAAACACAGAAATTTTCAGAAAATATATTAATATTTTAGGATTAAAATCATTTTTTTTTAAGTTCATAAGAATCCAAAAACTAATTTTTCACAATGTGAACATGGTTTTTTTTTTACGCAATACCAATGCATGCAAGTGCCCCTTTTTCAAACAAGTACAAGATTAAATGCTTAATCCTAGAATTCACAATAATTTCAGGCCAAATAACATGGGTAAAAAAGTTAACAAATCATGTTAAATCACATTTATTACATTGTTTGCAATGAATTACTGTGATTTCCCAGTGAAATAAAAACTGATAATTTCACATGTGAAATAAACTTGATAATTTCACTCCTCTGACGTCATATAACAATAAGTGTTGTCAAGACATTGTCGATGATGTTACATCAAAACAAATTATGATTGCGTAGAAAAAGATATAGTCCCTTGCATTTTCTATTTCATTTCCATTAAAAAACTTTTTGTCAATGTAATAAAACGAATAACTAATCAAATATTTCAAATATCGAAAAATATTCACTTTGTGACCGAACAACACTGATAATTAACTTATGCGCTACCCGCATTCAAGAGTTAATGTTTTGTTAGGTCTCTTGTTGAATATTTTTCAATATTTGAATTCTTTGAATAGTTATTCTATAATTATTAGTCTTTATTTAAAATTATGAAGATATTCTACATTTGATCTGTTAAAACAAACCCATTTCATTAATCAAATTCATTTATTATATTACAATCTATAATCAACTTGAAACTTTTGGTTGATATTTTTCACTCCAAATCGTTAGTGATACAGTATGATCAATTCCTCAGTACTTGGCAATTTTAAGTCTTAAATATCATTTAATTTTGAACCGTTGCACAACACATATTTCTTTTTAATCTACTAACCAAAAGGATAACTGCTAGGATTCGGTTTAATTTGGGGAAGGTTGAGAGGAAATTTTTTATTTTTTTTTTATAACAGAAACAGATGAAACTGTGATGGCAATAGCTCCCACTGGCAATTTAGCCATGTGAATTAAAATATGTAGGATTTTCAGCTACAGAAATATTGCATGTTAAGTTACACATAGTGATGCTTCAAACAAAAATGTGCATGTTTTCCATGTTCAAGAGACAACATTGAACCAATGCTGATCTGCAAGTATAAATAAGTTGAAATGTCAGAAGCTTTTCCTATCCTTGCAAACTCGTACCTTTTTCATGTTTTGCTTTTGTCTAAGAAATGGTACACATGATTGTACAGTAAAAACTTACGACTATTCCTGGAATATATGGTGGATCTAATGGTGTGTAGTCAGATAATAATCCCTACAAAAAATCATACAAAAATGAAATTCTCAAAAACCAGCCCTGAAAACTAAAGAAACATATAAATAAATTTTTGGGGAATTCATAAACAATCTGCAATAAACAATCTGATTTTTTTTTGCCAGTCTCTATTGAAAGATGAAATTATGTTGATAATTAATGTTGAAAATTAGCATTGCTGATATCACCTCTGGGTAATGTCCACAGATCTTCTCATATTATGAAGATTAAATTACATAACGCCATCTGTATAAGTTTAAAATCAATCTAAAAATTCATTAAACTGTTCTTCTGTTATAGCCTGTAAGATCACCACATTTCTAAACTCTTGAGGGTTGATAAAGTGTGAGGGGATATAATTTTTTACGAGTGAATGAATGTTAACTGTCTCATTGTTATTAGTTGTGTTTTAGATGACGTTGTATAATGGAATCTTATCTCAGGACTTAAAATTTGCATAATAAATAAATAAATATTACATCTATTAAGTAACCAAAGATATTCTTTGTCAATTATAAGTCAAAAAGATGATTTATTTTTTCAATAATTAATGGTAATTTTAGCTTTGCATTTAGAATTTGGTGGGAGGCTTTGTTTAATGTTTTCTTGCAAAATATGAGGCTACAATTGGGAAAAAAAAGCTATCAAGGTACGTTTTTGGGTTTCTTCTAATCTTAGCATGTTCACACATCCTATTTATGTAATCTTTTCAAAAATCTCTATAAACACAGAGTCATGTAAAAAAAAAAAAAAAATATACAATACAAAAGCCAAGTAACTGTTCAATAAATTTCCAAACATTTAATTTACTTTTGAAGTAACACAAAAATTACACCCAAGAAATGGAAAAAATCTGCTGACATGTTTTTAATAATTTAATTTTTAGCTGATGCACATTTATCATTGCTTTTTAAATAAATCAAATTTGGCTCCATTATTACTAAAAATACTGGTTTTAAAAATCTTAAACATGCCATAACATTTCAACAAATTATCAAAAATTCCCAATTTTGAACCTCTATTAACTGTAAAACAAAAATGGAAACTTATGGTTAATTTTATGATGTTATATCTCGATTAACTACGTATATATCAAAATCATAAAAATGACAATATAAATTGAAACTGCAGAGACTCCTCAATTTTAAAACATACAGCAAAATCTTAAATGTTGAGTAAGATAATGTGCAAGTTTACTGAGAGACTTACTCCACTTAATTTCGTACCACCAGGTGTACTAGGTGCTGTAGGTATACAAGGAAGTGGTAAGCTGTCTTTACAATCAGGATGACATGAAGCTCTACAGTCTGAAATGTCATTCATTACAAAGATATCAGATTAGTAATGTTCATGTTTGATAGTATCTTTTATATTAGAAATTTAAATAGAAACAATGTTGAAAATTTTGTCAGAAATCAACTTTTATTAATGTTTGAATCACTGTTTACATTCAACAGATTGAAAATATATTATTGATTTGAATAAATACAAATTCCCATGCAGTTTTGTGAGTGTAAAACATGTATTTTCATCTATTTAGAAGACAATTTTTTTACTCAGGTAAATTAATCAATGAGTGATGAAGAAATTTAAAGGTCCAAGTGAATAAACTACACAGAGAACAATAGCTATTGGATTTATTCAATGGGACAATAGAACTGACAAAAGTTTAGATAGTTTGAACAATAGATGAATCTGTGGAAAAGTTTCATTTGGTTCGCAATAAATGAAGTCTTATATCTGAGTGACATACAAAGACATGAGGCAACTACATTTGATTTAAATAGCAGTAATACTTTCAAAAGATGTTTAATAGTTATGGAATTGAATTGCATCTATTTTTCTGTCATCAAATTGATAGTTTATCACTGCTTTTGTATGGCAATAAGAAATGCTGTACTATCTCAGCTTTTGTCTGGTTTGTTGCCACATACTGAACTTTTTTGCTGATAAATGATAACACTTGTAAGTTTAAAAAAAAACGTTTCATACCTTTACACTTCATTGCCATTCTTCCAAACCCTATTCTTTTACCACACTGAAAAGAAAATTATTCAAGATGAAAAGTATGTTTATGGAAATGATCCATTTATGTCCTATAGAAATACACATGAACAAAGTAGTTTTAATGTTTATTTTTCACTTAATAATGTTAAATGCCTTCCAATCACACACACACGCTTGCATTTCTTAAGAATTTTTCAGTGAATTTTATTTGCCCATTAATGGAGATAAAAGGTCTGCCTACATGTATATCAACACTTCCAGGTAAATTTTGGTGCCACTGACTTTGTTCTTATAGAAATTTCAAAGTCTTCAATACATCTTTTCTATTTTGTCGTTCTTTTTCGTCAAACTATAACAAATAAGGCTGGCCTATCTTACCACTTTCAGTGAAAAGACATAGACACTTACTTACTTACAGTCATGTGTATAACTAGTAACACATGTGTATACTTACTGGTGTACAGGTCTCTGGTTTAATGACTGTTTTTGATATGAAGAAATGTACTCTATTTAGACCTTTACTGGCAGATAGAGCTTTTCTCATTCCAGGAGTGCTGAAAAAAAATGAATACTGTATCTTATTTTATAAAAAATAAGAATGTGACCAAAGTACATGGATGCCCCACTCGCACTATCCTTTTCTATGTTCAGTGGATAGTGAAATTGGGGTCAAAACTCTAATTTGGCATTAAAATTAGAAAGATCCTACTGTGGATTCATTAATATTCGTTGGATACTAATTTTCGTGGATTTCGTGGGTACAGGGGAACCACGAATTTAAATGTTCAACGAATTACAAATTTTTTAAAGGAATGTATGCAGACTTGGCCAAAACCACGAAATTAAATATCCACGAATATGCAAGTTTTCCTCAATCCACGAAAATTGGTACCCACGAAAATAAATGATTCCACAGTATCATAGGGAACATGTGTACTAAGTTTCAAGTTGATTGGACTTCAACTTCATCAAAAACTACCTTGACCAAAAACTTTAACCTGAAGCGGGATAGACTGACAGACGAATGGACGCACAGACTGAAAAACATAATGCCCCTAGGTGGGGCATAAAAATAATCTGCAATTCTATAAGAAAGACATACAACCAACTATTACTTATCTGGATAATGCTTGAGTTTCACATTTGACATTTAAGGGCACACAACACCAAGCAGAGAACTACCAACTGAAAGAAGGGTGAAAGCAGCACTCTTCTTTTTTTGGAGTTTATATGGCACACACCTTTAGTGTTCCCTGTTCACCTATGGTTTTTGCTTGATTGACCATGTACTGGTGTTGTTAATTTTGTTTTATCTCATTCATGTATTGTAATCAATTCACATACAACTATTATTTATTTCAAATTTCATGGTTTTTTATACATGTACATTAAACATTAAATGAAAGGAAGCTGTATAATGCATTGTAAAATCATTCATCCTTGAAATCAAGATTGAAGAATGTCCGAAGTATCCTTATGAAAACAATTGTAACATTGTTTTATGTATAATGCACTGAAAAGAGCTTTAACATATTACATGTTTTAGGCTCGCTCTCAAGAAATAAAACTTTGATCCCTAATTTTTTTTTCAGAATTCCAACTAAAAGATTGATGTTAATATATGTTGTAAACAAGTGAAACTGCGAGCTACTGCTCACTGATGATACCAGCGCCCAAATGTAAGTGTTCGGTAAACAGAAAGTGGTTGAGTGATGAATCTGAAAACGCATCACACGGTAAAGCTGACTCATATAAACCCTGAAACCAAATTTCAGAAATTCTTGTAATGTAGTTCCTGAGATAAATATGACGAAAATTTTCAACTACTTGGATGTCATGTGTAAAATGATGTAAGTTTTCGGTAAACAGGAAGTTGTTGATTGATGAATCTGAAAACGCATCTCACGACATAGCTGACTTATATAAACCATGAAACCAAATTTCAGAAATCCTTATGATGTTGTTCCTGAGAAAGATGCGCCGAAAAATATTCATGGGATGGACGGACAGATAGAGGTAAAACAGTATACCCCCACTTTTTTAAAGCGGGGGTATAATAAACTACACAAAAATGAGAACAGAAGTTTTTCTTTCCGCTATTATTGCAGTAGGAGCAATCTAATGACTAATTGATCTAAATCTGTAACTTACTCTGCTGTTGATGTTGTTCTTCTACTTCTAGATTTGCGTCTGTTGTTATTCCTGTTGCCAGGTGTAGCATAACAAGAATCATCGGATTCAGGTTCACTATCTGTGAATGTAAAAAAAATTAACAGAGTCTTATCTACAACTAAATATTTTTTTTAAATTTGCACTTGCGCATTTTCATGTTGATGGAGGCCTCCTTGTTGAAAAAGCTTTATGATGCCCTGCAAATTTGTATATCTGATTACCAAAAAAGTATCATGAAAATAATACAGACTTTGCCCTTTTTTACAGGCACACCTGCCTCATATCAAAATTCTTATTCAACCCCTGAACTAATAACGTCGTTCCTGTATGAAACAGCCCCTTTTAGGGATGGCCACTCCCTTATCTGGACAGGTTTCTCTTGTATTAAAGTATTTACATGCAAAAGTACCTCTCAGTCCTTTCTACAACGGACAATTTCGTTATCAAGCCAGCAGCCAAATTAAGTAATTAAGAAAAATTCGTAAGGGTTCCGTGGAACCCAGTGTCTCGCCTACTTTTGCTGTTAATCGCAGACTCAACAAAAATGAGATGAGGAAAAAATTTAATAAAAATATTCCTCTAGATACAATTTTTTTATTGTAAGAAGCTTCTGTCCAAGTTTGGTAAAAATCCAGGATAGTTTATGAATCTAATAAATGTTTTAAAAAATTTAACTGCAGACTGTATGTAATGTTAACTGGAAGAAAAACTAAGTCCATTTATAAGTAATATACGGAAAAACAGGAATTTTTTTTACAAAATTTCCTTCTAGATACTAGCTTTTGATCATAAACAAGCTTCTGTCCATATTTGGTACAAATCCAGGATAGTTTAAGAAAGTTATACAAAATTTAAAAACTTTAACCACAGAGTGAATGTAATGTTTCCTGTCAGAAAAACTAAGTCCATTTATAGGTAAAATACGGAAAAACAGGATTTTTTTTTACAAAATTTACTTCTGGATACTATCTTATGATCATAAACAAGCTTCTGTCCAAGTTTAGTAGAAATCCAGGATAGTTTAAGAAAGTTTAACCACAGAGTGAATATTTGTGGACACCGCCAACGAAGACGAAATGTTGGACCGCTATGTCCCGCTTTTTCGACAAAAGTGGAAGGCTCGACAAAAAGGGGTGAAACTGGACTAGAAACAGAAGTCCATCTGCATATTCTACAGTTTAATGTGAAAGCTTCCATTGCCTGATAGACAGTACAGCTGTTGTTAATAGAATATGATCTAGCCATACATTTTGACACATTTGGTTTCATTTTGCACATCAATTTTAGAGAAAATCCTATGTGTTAACTTGGAAAATACTTATTATGTTTAAGATACAGAACAGGAAGTTGTGCTGCTGCTCTTTAAATTTTGGGGTTTCTCATATATAAACATTGACATAGCCATTTCTGCTGTATAAGTTGTGGATAGACATGTATAGTATATACTTAATACTGTGGATTCATTTATTTTCGTGGATACCAATTTTCGTGGATTAAGGAAAACTTACATGTTCGTGGATATTTAATTTCGTGGTTTTTGACAATGTCTGCATACAAGCCTATAGTAAATTTGCCATTCGTTGAACTTTTAATTTCGTGGTTAACATATAACCTTGAAATCCACGAAAATTGGTATCCAACGAATAATAATGAATCCACAGTAACTACTTTTTTCTTTCTGGTGAATAAGCTGAATTTAACAAAGTTTATCTTACTATACCTGCCATTCTTGTTGTTGGGGAACCATACTTGTCAAGAGCTGGTTCACTAAAACTTTTGTTTAGTTTCCTTTGAGGACCTGAAGTAACATTTGTTGTGGCAGCTATTGGTTTACCTACTGCATCTAGTGTCACTGTTGTTGTTGTGATCAGAGAACTTTCTTTCTATAACAAATATTCAAATTTTCCATCATAAATAAAAATATAAAAATCTTTGTCTAGTAATTTTTTTTTTATTTAGCTTTCCAAAAAATCGTTTATTTGAAAAAAGAAGAAAACTTATAATAAAGTATTTTATCCCCACCTTAGTATATTTCTCGGATTTTGATTGGCTAATGGCTGTCGTTAAAAACCCATAGCCCTGGGTGTTGCTAAACCATATACCCAGGCGTTGCTACCCATTACCCTGGGGAACATCACATCCTTAGTTCTGTAGTTGTTCCCAGCGAAAAATTGAATTCTGTAGATTATCCATGATGTCTGTCATTAAATATGTATTCCACTAACGATTTTATCCTATTATGCTGATCATTGGCATTCATTTTAGTAATGCATCACTTGGCTACCACGTCATGTCGTCAATGAACAGGACTACTGACCTAGTTATGCAGCCAACCCATGTTGACGTCACGCTGCCTATGACATAACGTTTACTCTTCATGGAAATGATATATGCCATTGCTTATACAACTGCATACCAAATATCATTTATTCATAATTAGTGGTTCCCCTCACATTGACTTAATCACAAACTTTAACAATTAAACATAGAAAAAGTTTCAGTCAAAAGACCATGACTGAAGGGCCAAATAATCTTCAAGGAAATGAGATGTGTCAATGATAATATACTTGCATTCCATTTAATATTGACTTATCATTAATGTTTCCCATTGAACTGACCTAATAAATTAACAAATTGTTGGTGCTGCAATCATTGAAAACAGCATGCTTTAGTCTAAACTTTGCAACTGTGTCAAGGCCAGACAAAAACAAAAAGAAAACACTGTATAACCAATATATAAATGTACTTTCAAAAAATGTATTCCTGATACCTCTTCATCACTTCTTCGTCTTTTTGGTTCAGCTTCCTCCATAGGTGGTGCTGACGGCCGTTTGTACTTTCGACCACTACGGAGATATGTTGTTTGTAAATCATCTTCTGTCTTGTCATAATCAGAGTCAGACAGAATAGAATGTGTTGACTCATTTATTGTATTTAATCTGAAATAAGGCATAACAAAAATTAATTCTATTAAAAGACAAAGGTTTCACAGTGAGTGTACATCCTAGAAAATTGAGCTTATTCAAAAGCCATTACTTGGTCATCATGGCTTTATAATTGCAGAGCTCACACTACTTGAGAATCAAAGGGAGAAGTCACATTTTAAAATGAGAGGGAGAAGTTGAGATTTAAAAGAGAAATGCTTGTTCCAAGTGGCATTTTGTTTGGTTATAACAATGACATATCTTGCCATTTGTATCCTACTTATTTCATTCTTTTTTTTGCATATATTTAAAAAATCAAGTTAGCTAAGTATTGACTATTGCCCAAATAAAAAGGTTTCTGTACTAGAAACTAATCAAATGCAAATGGAGATGATGAAAGTATTCTATTGATAAGGCAATATAGATCTGAGCATAAAAATGTCATTAATCTTCCCAAAGAGAAGGGTTTATTTCAAAATCCTGTACTGTTCAACAAGCATTTTTGTTTTTTATGCATTGGTTTAAATAAAGAGATTACTTACCTTCTAGAAGGTGATGTGTCTAGCCTTGATTTCTGTTGTGTAAAGGTATTAAGGAAAGCAAGTCTCTCTCTGTCATGGTCGTGCAACATACTTTTACTATTTTTATCACACAACAATTCCCTTACCAATCCAATCTGCTGGTCCTGTTTGGAAAAATAAACAGTGATTAACTACTATGCCCTATATACTATATATTACAAGAATCCATCTAGGAATTTTTCTTTAAAGGATCAGTGTGTGTTTTCAAATTAAGCTTTAGGATTCAAGAACCAGCATTTTTTTTACATAAAAATGTACAAACTATCATGATTGATTAGTGTTTAGTGTCCAGTGGAAAATATCGAATTCATGTCATGTAAGAAAATGTTTCTATGATATGAATATGAACCCTGCTATGTACAAGACTGTCATGCTGAGCTACATTTTTGAAGTGCTAGTTCATAATGTATAAGTCCATAGGAAGACATATTAGTGCAAATTAAAAAGTTACCACATGTTTTCATTAATTTGTCCTTACTAAACAAAGTGTTTAAATTTTTTCTCTCCACATTTTATGAGTTACCATGGCAACAATCCATGGCGAAATCTGCACATTTTGTTAAATTGATTGATTTTACACGTTTTTCATCCTCTTTTTATGCATAGTTTGGATTGGAAAAGTATGTGCATATCCCCAAAACAACTTTATATTTGCTGAGATTATTTAAAAAACTATAATGAAGTTTATACATAATGATTTTGTTGTTTCTTGGAGGCGCACAATGTTTCAACAAAGGAAATATGGATGGAAAACTCCATTGTCATTTTTTTTCATTTTCATGATAAAGGTGCAATATTGACCTACAAAAAATCTTGTGTTATTCATTCATATTTTTTTTACCTTCTGCATTTACAAACATGATGTGCAAATTTGAAATACTCCTTTATGATTTAAATAGGTAACCAGTTATACCAAAATTTTCATGCATAAAAGTTATTTTCCTTGTAAGATTTTTATTGAATAGAGGTGCCATATTGCTTTGTTACTTTGCCATCATGTTTTCAAGTACTTTTTGTTTTGATATACTATTATGTGCATATATTTGATTTGATGCTGTTTCTGGTTTGCTTTTTATTAAGATGTCAATTTCATAGAGAAACAAAGATACTTCGTTTAGTTCCCATCGAGTTCATTCAGACCAATTAAAATTTTAATGAAGTAAAAAGGTAAACAAATAACTATGGTTCGTTATGCAGTCTTTAACTTATATACATATTAAATATTGTCATATAGAATACATGAGACGTGTATGTAAATTGCATTAATGAAAACAAACCAATTCCAATTTATTATGTTCAATCCTCCTCCTTTCGTCAGCTTCTCTTTCAATCTGGACATGTGCATGTCTAAGCTTGGTTTTTAATAAACTGTTTTCTTCCTCTAATGCTTTAACTTTTTCCTTTATTCTGTCCAGCTCCACCTCAGCATCTCTCCATTTTCTTTGACATTCTTGTTGATTTCCAACAAATCTTCTAAATTCTGAAAATAAATTACCATAAAAAAAAATAAAACTATTTTCTAAAATATCTTATTATGACAAGGATGGCCAGTTGCATTTTTGCAAATGAAGGTATAATATAATTCTTAATAAACTACAATTGTGCATAACGTCAGGGGTTAAAATTATCTTGACAGAAGTAGCCAACTAGGCCATGTAGGCTCCTAAGTAAGTAAATTTAAGGGCCCTGAAAAAAAATGTTAGCCCAGCAATAGACTTGCACATACCAATAGTCTACCACCTGGCTATTTCTGGACACTTGAATTGAATTGTAGAAGACAAACCTATTATCAGTGTAATGTATAAATTTCCTGATGAATTTAAACGGTAAAGCGTGTTTTATTGTTATTTTGCCACCCTTACAGTATTTTAAATAAGCATCACTGATTAGACATTGTTCATGTTGTTGATTCATTGTTGTTTGCTTAACATCCCATTATTTGTTGAAGTGATGAATCAGAGAACTGGTTATGTAAAAATTCGTAAGGGTTCCGCGGAACCCAGTGTCTCGCCTACTTTTGCTGTTAATCGCAGGCTCAACAAAAATGATGAAAAAAAATCAATAAAAATATTCCTTTAGATACTATCTTTTGATTGTAAGAAGCTTCTGTCAAAGTTTGGTATAAATCCATGATAGTTTATGAATCTAATAAATGTTTTAAAAACTTTAACTGCAGACTGTATTAAATGTTAACTGGAAGAAAAACTAAGTCCATTTATAAGTAAAATACGGATAAACAGGTACAAAATTTTAACAAAATTTCTGTCTAGATACTAGCTTTTGATCATAAACAAGCTTCTGTCCAAGTTTGGTACAAATCCAGGATAGTTTAAGAAAGTAATTAAAATTTTAAAAACTTTAACCACAGAGTGAATGTATTGTTTCCTGGCAGAAAAACTAAGTCCATTTATAAGTAAAATAAGGAAAAAATGAATTTTTTTTTTTATCAAATTTACTTCTGGATACTATCTTATGATCATAAACAAGCTTCTGTTCAAGTTTGGTACAAATCCAGGATAGTTTAAGAAAGTTATTAAAATTTTAAAAACTTTAACCACAGAGTGAATGTAATGTTTCCCGGCAGAAAAACTAAGTCCATTTATAAGTAAAATACGGAAAAAATTAAAAAAAAATTGAACAAATTTACTTCTGGATACTATCTTATGATCATAAACAAGCTTCTGTCCAAGTTTGGTACAAATCCAGGATAGTTTAAGAAAGTTATTAAAATTTTAAAAACTTTAACCACAGAGTGAATGTAATGTTTCCCGGCAGAAAAACTAAGTCCATTTACAAGTAAAATACGGAAAAACAGGAATTTCATTTTTACAAAATTTTCTTCTGGATACTATCTTATGATCATAAACAAGCTTCTGTCCAAGTTTGGTAGAAATCCAGTATAGTTTAAGAAAGTTATTAAAATTTCAAAAACTTTAACCACAGAGTGAATATTTGTGGACGCCGCCGACGGAATGTAGGATCGCTATGTCTCGCTTTTTCGACTAAAGTCGAAGGCTCGACAAAAATGTAATTTCTGTGTAGTTGCAAATGCAGTAATACACTGAAAAACAAATCAGGGCTTATTCTTAACTACATTTGAAAGAGATATTACTTTTTAAAAATGTTTCATCAATATTTAATGCTTATTTCTTTCCAAATATATATATATATCATTTCTGATATTGTTGGTATGTTTCCGGATACATCTTTGTCAGGCAAGGGTATGGATTATAGAAAACTACAAGCAATGTTTTGTTTACATTACACCATGTTTGTTTTTGACATTGAAGAGGTGCCCTTATTTGTTTTAAATACTTATTTACCAAATCAATATTTATATGCATTTTTTATTCATACATAACATTTACTGATAAATAAAAAAATATAATATTTCTCCTATCATTTCATAGCACTGCATAACTCCAAGAATAATCTGTTATTCGTTCAGATTTGATGTTTCAGATGGTAGCTGTAAATGATTTGTTTTAGCTTAAAGTCATTTATACATTATGTCATTTTCTAGAGCTCTGTAGTAAATAACACCCCTGGCCGGCCCCATGTAAGGACTAAGGATGTTGTATATGATTATACCTGGCTCAATTCCAACTTGAAGAACCTTGGCATTCCTCATTAAGTCATCAAAAGCTGCAAGGAAAGTCAACTTTGTATCCATTGTCACCTGCAATATTAAAAAAATGTTAACAATCACATACAAAAAAAACAATTGAAAGTAACACAGAAACAGGCTTAAGAAAAGTCAAATAATCAGCATAAATCTTTATTAAAAAGAATATCAAATTTTGATAGATCAAAATATAACATGTATATGTGGTGTATAAACTATAATCATTGGAAACTAAGACAGAAAGTAATGCAATAATATGTTTTACAGAATTAATAATCTCTTTTCCTAAATTTGAATAAAATCTAACATGTCTAAAGAAAGGAAATAAATGTATAATTCTAACTTTCATACATTCCTATACTAGGGACAATGCATTTCTTTGGAATTGCTCTTTAACCTTGAAATTTTTTTTATGGTTAACTTAACATGTATTTTCTTTTGTAATTAGAGTTTGCACTGGTATTAAGTCATAATAGAAAAGAAAACAAGTATTAAAAAGAGAAAAAAAGTTGTAGAAATGAATACCCCTTTAAAAAAGGCTTAAGAAAGTGGAACTTGTATGACTCTCATAATAATTGTTAAGGTTGTGTTTGCCATTCTTTCATAAATTGTCATGATCACTTCTCTTGCTCATACATGTATTCTTTAAAATATTCAGCTCTTTTTAATTCAGGATTTTTTTTTAATGGTTTAGAATCAGTAGAAAAGAGGGGATGGTTCATTATACTCACCAAATACATGGCATTTTAGTCTGATTGCTGAGTGTGCTCAGGCTTGCCTGGCAACACATTCCCGGAAATATACATTTGACTTTAAAATATACGAGGATAAACCTACTAATAGGGGGGTGTTTAACGACCTTGACTACCCATGGGGGTATAGCAATAAAACAAGAAGAAAAATACTTATTCTGTAATGGAAAATTCTGCACAAATAAGATTAAGACATTTAAATCAATAAATATACCAAAATCTTGGATATATAATCTAAGACAGTAAAACAATTTTCATTTAAATCTTTTTAATATGCTTATATAATCTGAGACAAATATACCCTCAGGGGTCATGTATACAGGATCAGATCAAAATATTTCTACAACAAAGTTAGAAACCATAACATGCCAGCATAACAGAATAGCTGTTAACCCTTTCGCCGATGAGTCCCGGTTTACCAGGATTCACGCTTCAGACAGCTGACGATGAGTCCCGTTTTACTGAGATCGGAATACCTCTTTTATATTTCCCGCTCAAAACAGTGCAAACACGAGTTATCTTTCTTTGTTGAATACCCGGATGAAAGTGTAAACATGGCACTTCCGTTTGTTGAAAACCGTGTCAAAATCAGAGGAAATTTACGGAATTTACGAGAATTTGAAATGAGGGAACATTTTTTTTGAAAGAATATGGAAGAATTGAAGCCAAACTAGTATACTTTTTTGACATAAAATGTCGTTTTATGTACAAAACACTTGGAATGGACATCGTTCAGTGTAAGGAATTTGTACAGCCTCATTAAATTTTTCAAAATTTTGCCATTTTGGGTCAAAGAGCAGAATTTTGAGAATTTCACCTAGATAATGCAGAAAATTTGAAAATTTGAATATTTTATGAAGAAAAAATTATCAAAACATGAACAAAACTGTGAACATGGTGTTAGTGAATGAAATAAAGACACAAATAACTACAGACAAGTTTTTATTAACATTTATTATGAAGATCTCCCACTTGAGTAATAGTAGCCTGGGAAGCCATCGTCTCAGAGTAGCTTTTGTCTGGGCAGCTATCGGTGAAAGGGTTAATAAGATAGAACAGCCAGAAGAGTTTGACACATGCATGTGTAAATGAAAATAAGTTGTGAAAACACAGTCCGTATTCAGATGATCCTAGCCTAACCTCAGCTTCTCATCAGTCGAATAGTGAGTGAATATCCAAGGCTTCGAAAAAAACTTATAGCCTAGGTATCAAAACTGGTTTTTGGCATTGTTGTTCATTTAAACAGATCCTGATTGGGTAAACATATGAGTTTCTGTAAACTACACTAAATACAGGATCATTTCATTTTAAATAATAATAATTTTCAATCGCCATGTGGGCTTACAAAGAGCCCCTATCAAATAAATAATAGACGACTTTTTGCACTTTCCCCGAAATTTCCTATGTCACAAAATGTTTGTATTATTACGTTGCTGTATAAGAACTGATAGTTAAATGACAGGGTCAACCAGTGCAACTCATTTATAAAAAAAACTTGAGATTGGTGTATATAAAGATATTTTGCACTTCAATGGGGGTCTCATTGGGGGGTCTGATCCCGAAACCTGCTTATTGTTTTGTCAGAATCCCATATCACGCTTATCGAATTATAGTTATCTCGTACTAATGTTAACTCGTACCACTAAAAACAAACTCGTACCACTGCAAATTCGTACCATTGCAAACTCGTACCACAGTAAATTCGTACCATTGCAAACTCGTATCAACTTATTTAAATGTATTCGAATGTGTTTAATGATGAATAAATATTTAAATTTCGCTCAATACCTCTTAAGTCTGTTATATGTATATAATTTGAGGACAATGACCAATTTGTAGCTGATTTTTCCCTGAATAATTGGATAAAAAAAACTGTGGCAGATTGGCTTTGTTGTCTCCCTTGAACAGTTCCATTATTTAACTTTTACTGACAACTATTTGATTTAATTTTTATTCATTACAAATTAGAAACATTGAATAGATTTTGGTATTTATAATTGTTTCTTAATGCATTTTATTTATTGAGAGAATTTATTTATCTTGTTTTGAAAAGTTTTAAATTGTTTATGACCAAAATTTAGAAAGTATAAAATTTATTTATATACAATATTCAACTCCTTGCTGAACTAGATGACCGTGCCTCAATTTCATGGACACGTAAGGTATATATAAGCTTTGTGTAGATGAGAAAAGTCGTCTGTAGCCATTTGGCATCTTTCCTTTCTTCATGGCAAGCAATTTAGGCATGAATGTCCAAAGTCGAAAAAATATTATCAAAAATATATTCTGTCTTCACCCGCTCCTGTTTGTTTTATATCAACCAATTTATTTATTATTTTAGATAATCTTTTAGCTAGAGTTTAGTTATTAATGTATAATCAAAGCATAATAAGCTTATAGGTCTCGATTGTTTTACTGTAATCGGGCTTGTATAGTTCGCACTGGTACATAGTCCGCACCCCCTTCTCCCCATGAAATTTCAGGTAAAAAAACTTTTTGTAACTGTTAGAAAAGGTCTAATGAAACTTCGGTAATTTTAAATTGTGTGTGGTCGTTTGTGGTATTTTCTTGGAAAAACCTATTTTCCATCACCAAACAGAAGCTGAAACTGCATGTAAATGGTTCTAAAACACTTCACGCTGGTTAAAATAAGTCTAAATCACACAAAAAACAATTTAGAAACTTGTTTGTTTAAATCGGGAGTTTGAAAAGCACATGTAAAAGATGAAAAAACCTGGTGAGAGTCGAAATCC
Source organism: Mytilus californianus (assembly GCF_021869535.1). NCBI lineage: Eukaryota > Metazoa > Mollusca > Bivalvia > Mytilida > Mytilidae > Mytilus > Mytilus californianus. The sequence goes on from NW_026262668.1 coordinate 93,834,926, forward strand.
GTACATAATAGATATCACTATAATACGACTTTGAAAGTAAAACAGTTCCCTCCTTATGTAAAACAGTGTTTAATATATCTATCAGATTAATGTTTGAAGGGTCTTAAGCTAATACAAAACATATTTGTCAATAGGAAACACCAAAACGGAACGAATAATAACCGATTACGTTTTGTAGTTTACACATCGTAAGCTGGTTTACGGTTGTCTTTTTTTACTTCTTTTGTACGATTTCATTCAAGCAGATACCAGTTTATATTTAGCAATGCATTGAAAAGAAACGAGAATTTTGTAATGAAAAATTTAATTTTTAAATTAATCAGTATTAATTTGATATTGAATAAAAATAACTTAATATGGATTGGGTAAAATTATTGGTTTGAAAAATGATGAGCGCCCTCTACAATGTCAATAACAAACATGGCGGAATGTAAACAAACCACATTGCGAAATTGAAATTTTCTCTCTAATATCTTGCTTATTGTACTCTATAGTCCGCACCCCTGCTGTCAGGATCAATTTTGAAGAATAAAACTGCGGACTATACAAGCCTTTTAACGGTAGGTCTTTTTTATCCCCTTTGTTTTTATAATTTAACGTGATTAAAAATAAACATTATACAATTAATTCCAAGCTGTTAAATTATATGATAACAATCATAATTTAATAATAGGATTAAACAAGTTGATTAGTTAACTACAGACATAATCACACAATTATCACATAATCAAAGGAATTTAACATATTAATTAACATGGTAATTAAGAAATTCATATATTTTTTTATAAAGATTTGCAAAAACAATTCATAAAACAATCGTATATTTTCTATGTTTTCATTAAACTTTGGTATAAATTTCAAGAAATTCAACTTTTTTTTATAAAGATTAAAAAAAATAAATTATAAAACATTCGTATATTGTAGATATTTTTTAATGGTACGAGTTTGCAGTGGTACGAATTAAAGTTGGAACGAGTTGACGTGGTATGAGTTTGCAATGGTACAAGTTAACTTGCTTCCACGCTTATCATTGCAATAATAGCTCTTGTAATTTCACTTCCCGCCCGACTTCGTTTCCAATTTTCACGCAAAATAATTTGACTTTCATGTGTCACGCTTAAAAAAACAGGCAATCGCATGTCGCACTTAGACCCACTTCATTCTTCAATGTCAATGATGCATACCAGCTACCAATCTTATCAATAATTTAAAAGTCAAAGAGTTCACCATGCACAAATGTTTGTGTTGTTAACCTTTTTACTGTGCAAAGGTAAATACGGTGTGGAGGACAGTAAAGGATACATATTTCTGTTTTCAGTGTTAAATGTTCTGCATTTGACAATTTTTTATGATTGTGTTTGTGGGCGTCTTTTACAATGAATTCTTCAACTGCCCCTTAGATATTTTTCTTTATCTACTATTAATATATCATTTTAAGGGCCGATTGTGTGTCTACTGTTAAATACCTATTGTTTTAGTATACCCAAATTTTACTTATAGGTTTTATCATTCAAAAGTTCCATAAAAGCAACTTCCGTCTTCCCGGCTGTTTTCAAATCAGAAATAGATTATCCAATAAAATTACGTTTATCAAAAACTGCCATCTGGCGAGTTAATTATTTGCTTCATACATAGAGCAAACACAAGAATTTTACAAGTCATCGGCAACCAGTATAAAAATTGACCAATGAAAAGAAGTGTCAGAAATGTAATGTTGGAAATAAACAACAGTTCCGGAATAAGGAATAACCCACCCTTTTTCAGAGGAAAAAGTCACTGCAAAAATGATTTTGCTTGAATTTCATAATAGAATTGTTGAAGAAACACTGACTTTAAGATTTAGAAATGCAAAAGAAGGGTAATAGATTATTTAAGATTTGTATAGAGACATAGTAATGGGGCTTTACAGATAATGGGATATACCCGGTATAGTACATGCTTCCGTGTTCTTTCGATGTATCATAGTATCAGTCCTACCAGTATAATATCATTACTTGGCATACAACTTACAACATAGATTATTTACAATGCAAGATCTACAAAATTGACAATAATTACAAAGTCCTTGGTTGACTTTTAGCATGTTTATGATTTGTCATTTTCAAAAATAATAGACAGTAAGTGTAAACAGCAAAAACTATCATCATGGAAAAAAAACCTTACTAACTTAATGTTACTTAATGTTGTTTTCCAGTACAGAATCCTCACTGTTCCTCTTCACCAGACTCATATATTATGTTTTTACGTAAAATTGAGAATTACCTCTATTATTTCTGTTGCTTCCTGGTAATTCATAATTAATTCAGCTCAATAATCAGAATAATAGATTTCTTCATATTCCCAGTGCTTAGCCAGTCTATTCTTAAAATCGTTTATTGATGAAGCTTTTTATAACTTTATCTGGTAGCTTGTTCCATATTTTGGGGATTCTTGCAAAGCTATTTTTCCCTAGGCTTGTTAAAAGTTGTTTTAAACCTTGATCAATATTTATCACGTAACTGTAATAGAGAGTATTGTAGTTGCAATATGCTATGGATTTACTAAATTTTTTTGGGGAAACTATTTTTACAGCCTCTTGTAACAAAATAAAGTAAAATTGAAACAAGCAAATTTAGATCTACAAATTCAGGGCTTTCAATAGAAGCTGGTAGCCATCTTGTTTTTTTCCATCTATAGCACAGAAATCAGCTAGCTACATTGTACGTTTTCCCAAATTATAATGTTGAAAATCACAAAAAAAATGTTTTAGAGAGAGATCGATATGTTTACAATAGTTCTATTTTTAACCTTGCCGTGTTGTAAATTAAACTTCCTTGTTGGGTATTAGTATATGTGCAAACAGGATCACTGTCATTTTCTCCATTAGAGTAATGCAACAATAGTAGTTACCAGTTGTTGTCATTCCAAGTATTGTTCGTAAGTTGATACCAATAACCTGATTGGCCGATCAACAAGTCCTTTATTTAACCAGACCACAACTGATGGGCTTATTTTAGCACATCATGGCTAAATAACGAGTAAAAGTAAACAATGCGACCTTACTCATGGGATACAAAAAGTACAGAAACAAGGTGACTAATAAAAAAAATAATTGGATGACAACTGATTAAATGAATTTCAATGATTGTTGGGAAAAGAAAAGATATCTTTCTCATAACGAGATCGATTTTCTAACCCTAATTTTACAGTAAAACATGCTGACTACCCCTTCCATGCCTTTTTTTAAAAATAATAATTTACACTTGTATTCATATTATAAATTGTATAAAAAAATGTGTATAAACAAATACATAGAGAAAAGGGGGTCCTGACAGCTAAGATATAATGTTCATGGTCAATGCTGATTTAAGTTCCTTTTTATTTGTTAATTAAATGCAAAACAAGAAACTGATTATATTTCTTTCAAAATAATTTATTAAAAAAAACTGTTGACTGCATCTGTTGTTGTATGTGAAAGCCCATTTAAATACTGTTTCCGCATAGTAAATGGACTTCTATATACTGTAAATCACACTGTAATGTTTGCTGCACTTTATTCAAGCCTACTTTTGGCGCATCGTCTTTGTCAATTTTTATTTTTGCTTTCTTTTTTTAGGATCAAACCTGAATCCATTGACGTCACTGTTGCAGGTAAGTTATTTACATTTCAATTTGATCTCATATATGGAATCTGCTAAATCATAAGTGAGGACATTTTACCCTTTTATATATTCAAAAGGTGTATAACAAATGAATAGAATCTAGAAAAATACTGCTCTGCACTTTCTCCTTGAAAAGAACAATGTATAGATATATATATAATATAATAATGTAATTAAAAGATAACTGTATTGAATTTGAAATCTTTGCCTACATAAAATTTTACTTTCGCAAATTGAGTTTACCTATATTTGTGACAGTAAAACTTTTACATAGATCAAGCTTCAAATAAAATATTTTTATGCTCCCGCCGTAGCGGAGGGGGCATTAAGTTTTACCCTTGTCTGTCTGTACGTACGTCCCAAAATTGGTTTCCGTTCTCTAACTTTAGTTTGCCTCAAACAAATGTTATGAAACTTTTACACAATGCTTATTACCAATTTACCACAAAACACAGGTCAAGTATGAATTTTGGGGGGTCACCACTTTTACCATGCTAGAGTTATGCCCCTTTACAAATGGAAAAATTCCTGAAATATTAATTTCTGTTCTCTAACTTGAGTTTGCCTCAACCAAATGTTATGAAACTTATGCACAATGCTTATTACCACAAAACTCAAGTACAAATTTGGATAGAGTCACTTTTACCGTTCTTGAGTTACATCCCTTTATAAAGTTATATGCAAGCGGGGGCATCATCTGTGTCCCATGGACACATTCCCCATTTATTTCCTCTATTCAAATACAAATAAACGAATCAGTTCATTTTTTTTCTTTGGTATTATAACATGTAACTGGCCTCTTGAACACTTCAAAATGTATTAAAATTTGATCTAAACAAGATTTTAGGTGAACAAGTGAGTTTTTTGTTTATTATTGAAGAAATCAAGACAGCAACCTGTGACAACCACTAGATTGTTTCACACAGAATGGAAAAGACATACTTTGGTTTCATATTATTATAATAGCTAAATTTTACACGTTTTATATAGACAAACATGAATCAAAATTTCAACATTAATGACAGTTCACCATTTAGTTCAAAGTTTTCCTTGATTTGATTTCGCCAAATCTTATCATGATGTATAAAATGTGATTTCAGTGTCCTGTAAAATTTAATTACCATACATGTACAATCATATTGCTAAATAAAACCCTAAGCGGGAATGTCACAGAACAGTGTTTTAAATTATTGCTGGTCCAAGGTCTGATCATATCTTTTCTGGGAGGGAACATTTGCAGTGTTCCAGCTTAATTCTCAGGGCAGAAGGGTGCTAGTTGTCTGAAAGGGCACTTTAGCGTTATAACCCAGATTTTAAGGGCAATGTTGGACAGTGTATAAATTACCTTGAATATTGCAAGGCTCAGCTGGAGAACATTAGTTGTATTTAAACCATATTCAGAAATTAATGTGTTCTTGATGTTGGTTCCAGTAAGAATTTTTTTCCATCAAATTATCATACCATGAAGCAAAGCATATCATTTTGATGCTAATCTAAACAAACTTGTACATTTGGTATGGAAAATAATCATCAGAAATGTCAATGTTTTATAACTTATACCAAAATAAACAAGTAGTTTTGAAAGATGGAGTTATACATGCAAAATTGAATGTTGAATGTAATTAAATTATCTACATTTAAATTACTTGTTCAAACATATAGTATATATGTTATTGAGAGTTATTTATTATCATTTGAATTGTTACAAAAAATTATTTTTAAGTGCACACCAAAGTGCTCCTCAGTAAGGAGTTTTATAAATATAACAGGTGAGACAGGAGATAATCATATTTTATATTGATGCAATTATATATTGCAGAAGGTATAAACATTTACTTTTTTCTCCATCATTGTTAAAAATAACTTTGTTGAGTGCTCCTATGTCAGGAGGATTATAAAATACAAGAAGTATTAAAAACAGGAAGTGAATCTTGTTATGTTCAAAGTACAAATTTCTTTGATTCCTCTTTAAATTTCATACTCATGGTTATGAAAACAAAACATTTTTTACCAATTAAGTCAAAACTATGTATGCCTATAAAATTGTTTAAGATTTTATTTTTTATGTTATGCCTACTGAGATAAATTGTTTCAGGTGTACATGCTGTACATAAACTTTACAAATGGATAACATGTGGACATTTCATTCTGTATTAAATATCTAGTATTTGTTCAATTATCTTAAATCCACTAATTAGCAGTAAACAATCATTAACAAAGGTGATAAAACTGCCAAAGCACTAGGTATTTAACTTAATCCCATTGTCAGTTAATTAGTGTTACACAATCAGGTAACAATTTTACCGGAAACGCCGGTAGGCATGAAATTTGAAATTTTTTTTTTTTGAAAAGGCAGAGGGGTGCATTCTTTTACTTTGGAGGGCAGAAGGGCGGGGGTAAGGGCACCAAGGGCGGGCCGCCCTTCTATTTAGGACAGGCGGGAACACTGATTTATATTTAATTACAAAAGTCGAGGCCCTCCAATCCTATATATATATATATACATACATGTACATGTTATATTAAAGAGCATATATAGGTTAAAGTGAACTTATAGAACTCTTTGCCAACAAAGAATAATTGTTTGACAGCCCTGATTCTCATCACAAATATTCATGTAGGTCAGAATTTCGTATTACCAAGTAAAACCTGGGTTTCTCCAGTATTTCCCACAGTATGTATGTATGTTCTGTATCTTCCTCCTTTATTAGGAGCACCACCATGGGTTATGGTGTAAAGGAGGACATTTAACACACTGTATCAGTACAGATTTTATGTGAGCATTTGTTTACCCAATTTCCCAGCCTGCCCGTGACGGGTCTTACTACCAGAAAGTTAACCTTCCCCAAAACAATAAGTACTCAAATGACTTAACTGTGTAATTTGCACACCATTATATTATTCATTGACAATAACAATAAATAGCCATGAATAGGAAATCTTTTTTATTTGTTTTAAAGTATGGCTAATTTTACAAGAACACAAACTTAATACTGCTGTTAAACAAACCCAATATTTAATTATTATTGCATTTTTGTTGTCTTTTATATTTTCACCTATCCAAAAAACCACTGTGAATACTAGGTAACATTTGTATGACAGTGTAACTGGTGGAATTAGGTTTTGGTACAATTATTATGTTATTATTTTGTTTCAATTATGTTTTACAGATTTTGATGGAGTTTTATACCATATATCAAACCCAGAAAATGACAAAACCAAAATAATAGTATGTATATGTGAACTTATATATCGGCTTTGAGCCTTTTGTACCATAAGAAACCTCTGATTGCTTGAGAGACAGGTTGTGTGTACTAAAATGACATCATGGATTTGGTTAACAGGTTGATTTTTATACGACCGCAAACAAATTTTGTGGTCGTATATTGGTATCACATTGTCGTCGTCCGAAGACAGTTAGTTTCCGAACAATAACTTTAGTATAAGTCAATAGAAATCTATGAAACTTTAACACAAGGTTTATAACCACAAAAGGAAGGTAGGGATTGATTTTGGGGATTATCATCCTAACAGTTTAGGAATTAGGGGCCAAAAAGAGGCCCAAAAAGGCATTTTCTCATTTCAGATTTCAGAAATTAAACAAAATTTCTTCACATTTTTTGGTATTTTTTTTGGGGGGTTGATTACGCAACAGCATAGTTTATTGCATAAAAGCAAACAAAAAAGGGGGTTAATTTTTATTTTAATTTTTTGGGGGGTGTCAATTCGCACAGGCACAGTGTATTGCACAAAAGCAAAAAATTGAATATAAATTCAAATCATATTCAATACCAATTCTAAGTTCTTTGACTACAGTTATTCTGTGTCAGAAACCTATTATGTGTCAAATATTTAATTACAATCAAAATTCAGACCTGTATCAAGCGCGAATATTGTGTCCATTTTTGAACCAACTTCAGGGTTGGACCTCTGTGGTCCTATCCAGCTGTGCCCGGCGAAGCAATTTATTCAAAACTTTTACACTTTTAAAATTTTGGGTGAAATATATAGCATGAAATGCAATGTCAAAAGGTGATGATAATTTCTCATGTTAAAATGTTGATATCAAACAAGTTACATGTGCTTACACCTAGCTAGGACTCAATGTAACAACATGGTTCTAAAACACATAATCCTAATCAATAATTTTTCTTAATATACAACAGAAATCCCATTCCTTTAAAAGATAGATTATTGTAGACTTTCTTTATATAAAAATAGGAGATATGGTATGATTGCCAATAAGACAACTCACCACAGATTTAAGTAGAAGTAAGCAAACTTTATAGCTCACTTGGCCTTAAGGCCATGTTAGCTTTTCTCATCACTTGTCATTTATCGCCGTTGTCCATTAACTTTTATAATAATCTTCTCCTCTAAAACAAAGGGTCCAAATTTAAGCAAACTTGGCCACAATCATCATTGGTGTATCTAGTTTAAAAAATGTGTCTTATGACCCCATCTGTCAACCAAGATGGCCGACATGGCTAAAAATAGAACATAGGGGCAAAATGAAATTTTGCTTATTATTTTGAAACCGCTATAAATAGAGAAATTCTGACAGGAGCAAAAATGTTCAAGAATGTTGAGCTCTAACTATTGTCCATTTACGTCAAAACTGTCAGACGACTTCTTATAGGAGTTATTGCCCTGAAATGATGAATTTTACCATTTTTGTTGCAGAAAGCTCGACTTGGGGATAGTGATCCGGTGGCGGCAGCGGCGTTCATTAAATTCTTAAAAGCTTAACATTTCAGAAGGTAGAAGATCTGGATGCTTCATACTTTGTATATATATATGCCTTATCTTATGAAGTTTCCGTCTGTCATATGTTCATTGTCCTTGACCTCATTTTCTTGGTTCAGTGACTACTTGAAAAAAAAGTTCAGATTTTTTGTAATGTTAATTTCTCTCTAATTATGAGTAATTGGATAACTATATTTGGTATGTGTGTACCTTGCAAGGTCCTCATGCCTGTCAGACAGTTTTCACTTGACCTTGACCTCATTTCATGGATCAGTGAACAAGGTTAAGTTTTCGTGGTCAAGTCCATATCTCAGATCGATACTATAAGCAACAGGTCTACCATATTAGGTATATGGATTGATTGTAAGGTGTACATGTCCAACTGGCAGATGATATCTGACCTTGACCTCATTTTCATGGTTCAGTGGTTAAAGTTAAGTTTTTGTGTTTTGGTGTGTTTTTCTAATACTATATGCAAAAGGTCAACTATAGTTGGTGTATAGAAATATTTTACAATGAACATGTCAGTCTGGCAGGACTTTTTACCTTGACCTCATTTTCATGGTTTATTGCTCAATGTCAAGTTTTTGTGTTTTGGTCTGTTTCTTGTATACTATAAACAATGGGTCAACTATATTCAGTGTATGAAATGATTGTAAGGTGTTCATGTATTTCTGGCTTGGTTTATCTGACCTTGACCTCATTTTCTTGGATCATGTTAAGTTAATGTGATACTTGTAGTAAAACTTTATATTTAGGACTATCAACATAAAATCAATGGTCAATGAAGCAGGCGAGACATTTCAGCATGTGCAGTCTTGTTAAATTTTTTTCCTATTATCTCGTAAATTATAATAGATACACAGAAACACAGGCTCCCCAAATCGGATCCTCTATTAAAATTTATGAGAGAATATAGGTTATCTATTTGCATACAAAGGCATCACTTTAATTTTATGAAAAATAAGATTATGATATACTTTATTGGTCTTCAGTTAAAATTTTAAAAAATTTTATCATCTGAACCCATTTACCCAATTATTATAACTTTATAAGTTAGTATGACCAAGTATCATCCTTTGCTTGTCTTATTACATTGTACCAACTTTAGTATGTATCAATCGACTAACAGGTGATGAATATATTTTGAAATGAGTAATAATATTCAGAAATGAATGTTTATATTTTAGGTCAGTATTTCACTGAAATTTTACAAGGACTTAGAAGAGCATGGTGCTGAGGATGTAAGTATCAATAAATATATACGGTTACAGCCGATTCCAACGAGTGTGTAGCTAAAGGTAGAATCTTTGGTTAGCTTCCTTGCTAGCTCAACCATGAAATGATTATTACCTTAAGATTGGATGAGCAAAGCACCATTTTATCATCCAATGAAAACATTTATATCAATGGCCTGGTTATTTTTTATAATATATGTATGTTTCATACAAAGGTTTACCTAGACTACTTTGCAAATAAAATTTCATTTCTTAGTCTTTGATGGAATTAAAAAATCTTTTTATTACAATAAATTAGAAGCGGAGTAACGTTTTTTTTTTAAATATTTACGCCGTGAATAGGCAGTTTAGTTAATAAGTGTCTTTATGTGCACGCAAAAAAACATTGTTATAGTCTTGGTGTCTTTTCTTCATAAATATGCATAGTTTTTAGAACTAAAATCTTTTATATTCACACAGAAAAGAAAAAAAATATCATACTACTTAATATCATGCACGGTTGCATTTGTGGACCTTTCATTTAGTTAAAAATGCAACAAAAAAAAACTTTGAACAGCAAACAACTGCAGTCTGGAATTGAAAATATTGCAGAGTTTATGAACATCCACTTGGTCCGTTAACATTACCTTATTTATTAGTTTTAGATTAATAATGCAGCCATGAAGAACAATTTTTATGTCTCTACTTCAGTTTTAATCTGACCTAGATTGAATGATCAGGTCATATGTACTTTTGGACACCTTCCAATCTTTTTTACCTGTCCGGGTGTATTTTAAACATATGTGTATGTGTAAAAGTGAATACGGTCAGCACTTGTCAATCATATCCAACTACATTTTATTAACTTGATGTAACAAATTCAACAGACAAGTTAAATATATTATTATTTGTAATGTCTGACGAAGAAGAAAAAAATAAGGAATTTCAGCTTTCAGTTAACTTTTCATCATTTTGGCAAATCAAACACACCTACAACATATATGCTTGTGAATGAGCTTATAATTATCACTAAATTTTAAATTTAGATTGAAAACTTATTTTTAAACTGACTTGTAAAACTAGATTTACAATGTTTATATTCTGTCACTTAATTCTGATTGGTTCTCTGCTTAACTATTGACTCCACCCAAAGGCTGGATGTGCCTTACCTAATAATGATTTCATGGTTGAGCTAGCAAGGAAGCTAACCAAAGATTCTACCTTTAGCTACACACTCGTTGAAATCAGCTGTAAAATATATTTTAAAATAGTAAAGCAGCTGTAAGAAGTGCCACTCTCGTAGCTTATCATCTCAGATTCTCTTGTAACCCCACTGATGATGGCTTTTTATTTTTTGTTGAATACCCAACTTACAAATGAAATGTTTATACCCATATTAATATAAATAGAAAATACATGCAGTAGTAAAACTAAATAATGGTATATAATATTCTCTACTAAATACAAAAACAACTGGGAGTAAAGGTAGTGATATGATATTAATAGGTTTTTTCCCCAAAACTATTTTCCACCTACCAATATGGTTTCTACCATAACTGCATGTATAGTAGAAATTGTGCAATTATTTTTTTTTTAATTTTGAAAAGATTTAATTGGACCATACTCTATACCTATTGTGTCAAGAGCACTACTTACCCCTAGATTTTCTGACCCTTTTTAGAAATATATTCAACCACTTGTGTGTCTCTTGCAGATTATGAATGTTGAACATGTTTGTGTATTTTTTATGCCCCACCTAGGGGCATTATGTTTTTCGGTCTGTGCGTCTGTTCTTCGTCCTTCTGTCCCGCTTCAGGTTAAAGTTTTTGGTCAAGGTAGTTTTTGATGAAGTTGAAGTCCAATCAACTTGAAACTTAGTACACATGTACCCTATGATATGATCTTTCTAATTTTAATGCCAAATTAGAGTTTTGACCCAAATTTCACGGTCCACTTGACATAGAAAATGATAGTGCGAGTGGGGCATCCATGTACTATGGACACATTCTTGTTTCATCATACATTTACTGAGCTAGGTGTCAATCCAGACCGTCTGTTGCTTGTGTAAAATACACATTCATAATCTTGATTAATGGCAATTCGTTTATTGTTCATTAATGATGTCAATGTTTTGTCCTGTAGATTTTGGTAAAGTTGTGGTTGTCATAAGCTTCACCCTACATTTCCAGTTTTTCATAGTACAGCATATCTGATTTGTAATTGTTTTAAGAACTTATAAGTTAGATTTCTTATTTGGGTAGACCATAAAATCAATATATAATTTTCTAACTATTTATCAAAAAAGCTGGTAACATTTATTATTATTGTCCAATCAAATCGTGGAACAGGACACTGGTAAGAAAAGATTGACTGAAAATTAAATGTTATGCAGTAATAGTACACATTCAAGTAGTTTAGTTGGTTAACAGTGTCAATTGTTAATTTCAGATTCAACTAGTTTAAAAACATTAACCTGTTAATTTTAGAACCAAAACAATAAAATTGAGAATGGAAATGGGGAATATGTCAAAGAGACAACAACCCGACCAAAGAGCAGATAACAGCCGAAGGCCACCAATGGGTCTTCAACGCAGCGAGAAAATCCCGCACCCGGAGGTGGTCCTCAGCTGGCCCCTAAATAAAATTGTGTACTGGTTCAGTGAAAATAGACGTCACACTAAACTCATAAACATATAAAGGAACTAAAATTAAAAAAAACATACAAGACTAACAAAGGCCAGAGGCTCCTGACTTGGGACAGGCACAAAAATGCGGCGGGGTTAAACATGTTTTGTGAGATCTCAACCCTCCCCTTATACCTCTAGCCAATGTAGAATAAAGAAACACATAGCAATATGCACAGTAAAACTCAGTTTAAAAGAAGTCCGAGTCCGATGTCAGAATAGGTAACAAAAGAAACTAAGCAAAATGACAATGATACATAAATTAACAAAGGACTACTAGCAGTTACTGACATGCCAGCTCCAGACCTCAATTAAACTGATTGAAAGATTATGTCTTCATCATATGAAAATCAGGTACAATCCCTCCCGTTACGGGTTTAGTATCATACCATCATAAAATATATGAGAAGAACATAACCCGTATCATGCCAACAACTGGTTTTAGAATAAATGTGTTTATTTCCGATGCAAAGACCCTATGAGTGAATCAATATTAATACCAAAATATGCAATCCTTAATGATCTGACAACAGTTTCGCAACAATATCCCTTCTGAATAAGTTTGTTTAAAGGTTTGGTTAGCTTTTGAGGTGAATGACGACATTTTTGTGCTTTGTAAAGAATATTACCATAAAAGATTGGATGTTAAATATCTGAACGTATAAGATGTCTGCATATTGATTTATATTTACGAATGATGTCCTTGTACCGATGATAAAATTTAGTAATTGTTTTGACTAGTTTGTGATATCAAAAACCCTATTGTAATAATTTTTCAGTAATACAGAGATTTCTTTCGTTGAAATCAAATACGTTGTTACATACACGAGCGAATCGAACAAGTTGAGATATATAAACACCATAAGATGGTGACAAGGGAACATCACCATCTAAAAATGGATAATTAACAATAGGAAATGAAAAATCATCTCTTTTATCATAAATTTTGGTATTAAGCTTCCCGTTAAAGATATAGATATCAAGATCCAGGAAAGGGCAGTGTTCATTGTTAGTATTAGCTTTATTTAAAGTCAGTTCGGCAGGATAAATCTCTTTAGTGTACATACTGAAGTCGTCATTATTGAGAGCCAATAAATCATCGAAATATCTTAAAGTGTTATTAAATTTTTGAATCAGATGTCAATCTCTTAATTCTAGAACCAATCTCTTGTACTTCTTACTCAGCTTTTCATATTTGTTGTTTTTTGTCGAGCCTTCGACTTTAGTCGAAAAAGCGAGACATAGCGATCCTACATTCCGTCGGCGTCGGTGTCGTCGTCGTCGTCGTCGTCGGCGGCGTCCACAAATATTCACTCTGTGGTTAAAGTTTTTGAAATTTTAATAACTTTCTTAAACTATCCTGGATTTCTACCAAACTTGGACAGAAGCTTGTTTATGATCATAAGATAGTATCCAGAAGTAAATTTTGTAAAAATAAAATTCCATTTTTTCCGTATTTTACTTATAAATGGACTTAGTTTTTCTGCCGGGAAATATTACATTCACTCTGTGGTTAAAGTTTTTAAAATTTTAATAACTTTCTTAAACTATCCTGGGTTTCTACCAAACTTGGACAGAAGCTTGTTTATGATCATAAGAGTGTATCCAGAAGTAAATTTTGTAAAAAAAAAAAAACATTTTTTCCTTATTTTACTTTTAAATGGACTTAGATTTTCTGCCAGGAAACAACACATTCACTCTGTGGTTAAAGTTTTTAAAATTTTAATAACTTTCTCATACTATTTTGGATTTGTACCAAACTTGGACAGAAGCTTGTTTATGATCAAAAGCTAGTATCTAGAAGGAAATTTTGTAAAAAAATAAATCCATTTTTTCCGTATTTTACTTTTAAATGGACTTAGATTTTCTGCCAGGAAACAACACATTCATCACTCTGTGGTTAAAGTTTTTAAAATTTTAATAACTTTCTTATACTATTTTGGATTTGTACCAAACTTGGACAGAAGCTTGTTTATGATCAAATGCTAGTATCTAGAAGGAAATTTTGTTTTCTTCCAGTTAACGTTACATTCAGTCTGCAGTTAAAGTTTTAAACATTTATTAGATTCATAAACTATCCTGGATTTTTACCAAACTTGGACAGAAGCTTCTTACAATCAAAAGATAGTATCAAGAGAAATATTTTTATTGATTTACTTCCTCATTTTTGTTGAGCCTGTGATTAACAGAAAAAGTAGGCGAGACACTGGGTTCCGCGGAACCCTTACGAATTTTTATTGTGAAGAGCTTTTCTTGGAAGCTGGTGTCTTAAAAGTTAGGTCTAGTTTTATTTGGATTTCTCAATAATACACAATGTTTTTTTTTTCCACAAGGTTAAAAACAAAAGGTTTATGATACCAAATATTGCTTTTAAAACAGGAAATGAAAATGTATGAACAACTTGTTACTACCACTTTTCCTTTGTGGAATGATGATACATGTATTGTTATAAAACATTATTTCATTTCAGTTAATCAAAAGAGAATATGGTGACTTTATGACTACTGCAGAAGATGGTAACTACTACTCCAATAATAATTATAAATTTATTAGAAAGATATTATTCTTTATAAATACAAACAATCAGGGTTTCCTTTCATTGATATAGTAAAATACTATCAGGTTTTCCTCTCAATGATATAGTAAAATACTATCAGGTTTTCCTTTCAATGATATAGTAAAATACTATCAGGTTTTCCTCTCAATGATATAGTAAAATACTATTAGGTTTTCCTCTCAATGATATAGTAAAATACTATCAGGTTTTCCTCTCAATGATATAGTAAAATACTAGTAGGTTTTCCTCTCAATGATATAGTAAAATACTAGTAGGTTTTCCTCTCAATGATATAGTAAAATACTATCAGGTTTTCCTTTCAATGATATAGTAAAATACTATCAGGTTTTCCTCTCAATGATATAGTAAAATACTATCAGGTTTTCCTTTCAATGATATAGTAAAATACTATCAGGTTTTCCTTTCAATGATATAGTGAAATACTATCAGGTTTTCCTCTCAATGATATAGTGAAATACTATCAGGTTTTCCTCTCAATGATATAGTAAAATACTAGTAGGTTTTCCTCTCAATGATATAGTAAAATACTATCAGGTTTTCCTCTCAATGATATAGTAAAATACTAGTAGGTTTTCCTCTCAATGATATAGTAAAATACTAGTAGGTTTTCCTCTCAATGATATAGTAAAATACTAGTAGGTTTTCCTCTCAATGATATAGTAAAATACTATCAGGTTTTCCTCTCAATGATATAGTAAAATACTAGTAGGTTTTCCTCTCAATGAGATAGTAAAATACTATCAGGTTTTCCTCTCAATGATATAGTAAAATACTAGCGGGTTTTCCTCTCAATGATATAGTAAAATACTAGTAGGTTTTCCTCTCAATGATATAGTAAAATACTTGCAGGTTTTCCTCTCAATGATATAGTAAATACTATCAGGTTTTCCTCTCAATGATATAGTAAAATAGTAGTAGGTTTTCCTCTCAATGATATAGTAAAATACTAGTAGGTTTTCCTCTCAATGATATAGTAAAATACTAGCAGGTTTTCCTCTCAATGATATAGTAAAATACTATCATGTTTTCCTCTCAATGATATAGTAAAATACTAGTAGGTTTTCCTCTTCGTGATATAGTAAAATACTATCAGGTTTTCCTCTCAATGATATAGTAAAATACTAGTAGGTTTTCCTCTCAATGATATAGTAAAATACTAGCAGGTTTTCCTCTCAATGATATAGTAAAATACTATCATGTTTTCCTCTCAATGATATAGTAAAATACTAGTAGGTTTTCCTCTCAGTGATATAGTAAAATACTAGTAGGTTTTCCTCTCAATGATATAGTAAAATACTAGTAGGTTTTCCTCTCAGTGATATAGTAAAATACTATCAGGTTTTCCTCTCAATGATATAGTAAAGTACTAGTAGGTTTTCCTCTCAATGATATAGTAAAATACTAGTAGGTTTTCCTCAATGATATAGTAAAATACTAGTAGGTTTTCCTCTCAATGATATAGTAAAATACTAGTAGGTTTTCCTCTCAATCTCAGTGATATAGTAAAATACTATCAGGTTTTCCTCTCAATGATATAGTAAAATACTAGTAGGTTTTCCTCTCAATGATATAGTAAAATACTAGTAGGTTTTCCTCTCAGTGATATAGTAAAATACTATCAGGTTTTCCTCTCAATGATATAGTAAAGTACTAGTAGGTTTTCCTCTCAATGATATAGTAAAATACTAGTAGGTTTTCCTCTCAATGATATAGTAAAATACTAGTAGGTTTTCCTCTCAATGATATAGTAAAATACTAGTAGGTTTTCCTCTCAATGATATAGTAAAATACTATCAGGTTTTCCTCTCAATGATATAGTAAAATACTATCAGGTTTTCCTTTCATTGATATAGTAAAATACTATCAGGTTTTCCTCTCAATGATATAGTAAAGTCTAGTAGGTTTTCCTCTCAATGATATAGTAAAATACTATCAGGTTTTCCTTTCAATGATATAGTAAAATACTATCAGGTTTTCCTCTCAATGATATAGTAAAATACTATCAGGTTTTCCTCTCAATGATATAGTAAAGTACAAGTAGGTTTTCCTCTCAGTGATATAGTAAAATACTATCAGGTTTTCCTCTCAATCATATAGTAAAATACTATCAGGTTTTCCTCTCAATGATATAGTAAAATACTATCAGGTTTTCCTCTCAATGATATAGTAAAATACTATCAGGTTTTCCTCTCAATGATATAGTAAAATACTATCAGGTTTTCCTTTCAATGATATAGTAAAATACTATCAGGTTTTCCTCTCAATGATATAGTAAAATACTATCAGGTTTTCCTCTCAATGATATAGTAAAATACTATCAGGTTTTCCTCTCAATGATATAGTAAAATACTATCAGGTTTTCCTCTCAATGATATAGTAAAATACTATCAGGTTTTCCTTTCAATGATATAGTAAAATACTATCAGGTTTTCCTTTCAATGATATAGTAAAATACTAGTAGGTTTTCCTCTCAATGATATAGTAAAATACTAGTAGGTTTTCCTCTCAATGATATAGTAAAATACTATCAGGTTTTCCTTTCAATGATATAGTAAAATACTATCAGGTTTTCCTCTCAATAATATAGTAAAATACTAGTAGGTTTTCCTCTCAATGATATAGTAAAATACTATCAGGTTTTCCTTTCAATGATATAGTAAAATACTATCAGGTTTTCCTCTCAATGATATAGTAAAATACTAGTAGGTTTTCCTCTCAATGATATAGTAAAATACTATCAGGTTTTCCTCTCAGTGATATAGTAAAATACTATCAGGTTTTCCTCTCAGTGATATAGTAAAATACTATCAGGTTTTCCTCTCAATGATATAGTAAAATACTATCAGGTTTTCCTCTCAGTGATATAGTAAAATACTATCAGGTTTTCCTTTCAATGATATAGTAAAATACTATCAGGTTTTCCTCTCAGTGATATAGTAAAATACTAGTAGGTTTTCCTCTCAATGATATAGTAAAATACTAGTAGGTTTTCCTCTCAATGATATAGTAAAATACTATCAGGTTTTCCTTTCAATGATATAGTAAAATACTATCAGGTTTTCCTCTCAGTGATATAGTAAAATACTAGTAGGTTTTCCTCTCAATGATATAGTAAAATACTATCAGGTTTTCCTCTCAATGATATAGTAAAATACTATCAGGTTTTCCTTTCAATGATATAGTAAAATACTATTAGGTTTTCCTCTCAATGATATAGTAAAATACTAGTAGGTTTTCCTCTCAATGATATAGTAAAATACTAGTAGGTTTTCCTCTCAATGATATAGTAAAATACTATCAGGTTTTCCTCTCAATGATATAGTAAAATACTATCAGGTTTTCCTCTCAATGATATAGTAAAGTACTAGTAGGTTTTCCTCTCAATGATATAGTAAAATACTAGTAGGTTTTCCTCTCAATGATATAGTAAAATACTATCAGGTTTTCCTCTCAATGATATAGTAAAATACTAGTAGGTTTTCCTCTCAATGATATAGTAAAATACTATCAGGTTTTCCTCTCAATGATATAGTAAAATACTATCAGGTTTTCCTCTCAATGATATAGTAAAATACTATCAGGTTTTCCTCTCAGTGATATAGTAAAATACTAGCAGGTTTTCCTCTCAGTGATATAGTAAAATACTATCAGGTTTTCCCCTCAATGATATAGTAAAATACTATCAGGTTTTCCTCTCAGTGATAAAGTAAAATACTATCAGGTTTTCCTCTCAGTGATATAGTAAAATACTATCAGGTTTTCCTCTCAGAGATATAGTAAAATACTATCAGGTTTTCCCCTCAATGATATAGTAAAATACTATCAGGTTTTCCTCTCAGTGATAAAGTAAAATACTATCAGGTTTTCCCCTCAATGATATAGTAAAATACTATCAGGTTTTCCTCTCAATGATATAGTAAAATACTATCAGGTTTTCCCCTCAATGATATAGTAAAATACTATCAGGTTTTCCTCTCAGTGATATAGTAAAATACTATCAGGTTTTCCCCTCAATGATATAGTAAAATACTAGTAGGTTTTCGTCTCAATGATATAGTAAAGTACTAGCCACTACCTGCAATGTGAACCTTTTTTTGGCAAGTGTGCAGCAAATATGATAATTTACCTACCCATGCTTGGCAATATCCTCATCAGAAAAAAAGAATTTTGTTGTGATATTATTTCAACATGACAGCTAGGACTAATAGTGATTTTTTAATGGCAGAACTTTTCTATGAATTTGTATCCAGTCTAAAAAATGGTTAAATTTTGTGAATAGTTTTAGATTTTTCCTGTACAGAATTTTTGCGTGCATTTTCATTTTCAAATTGATTACTTGATATTACCGGAGTTTTGTTGGAATTGCATATTTGATATTGGTAATTATGATTTTAAGAATGTAATGTTAAATTTATTTTAAAGCACTTATCTGTATTTTAAAGTAAAATATGTTGTATTTTTATATACATATATATTTTGTATATATTTTTAGGTTACAGTGTTTCGCTTCAGTACAATTTAGATAGCATTCCTGATGATTTTGAAGACATTGTTAAGAAAGCAGCTTTACTGAAAAGGAACTGTTTTGCATCAGTGTTTGAGAAATATTTTGAGTTTCAGGAAAAGGGAGTTACTGGTACCAAAAGAGCTGTCATACAGTACAGAGATGATGAAACTATGTAAGTTTTCTATACCATAAGGTTTTACTTAAAAAAATTAGAGGGTTAAATAAAAAAAAAAAACATAATGTCATTGGGTGTCATATGCATTGACCACATTGACAAATTCACTTATTTTTAGTGCATATTTCCCTTTGCTTATTATAGATCATTTAATAATAATGGCTTATCAGAATATGATTTTTAGTTTATGTATATTTCAGTTCACCAATCAGCTGTTCTCACTATTTTTGATGGCTTATTCATGTTATTAAGGAACCATGAATTGAGTTTATATTGCTGACTTAATCAGATTAAAAAAAAAGAATATTGAAAACATACACATTTTTCTTCTCTTCTAAAATTATTAATGAAAATATGTCATTATTAAGTACTGAACTATGGTGATCACATCCATAGAGATCATTGAAATGTACCATGAATGTTATCAAAGTGTTGAGATACAACGAAAGATATGTGGTACACTCTTCCAGTAGAATAGTTGTCTTAAGCTAGTATATTCCTTAAAAGGTATTTTTGGATCATTTAAAGTTGGACAATTGCTTTAAGCATTTTACAAGTGAAACTTCAATGACACTTATAAGAAGGGACAAGTTTGGTCAAATTTAATGTGGAATCCTGTACCAATAATACTGTATTCATAGAGTTGATATGTATCATTCTGTAAATCATATAGATACTGGTTTTATATGAGCCACAAATCCACTGACACTACAGAATGACAAGAAACTATGGGTATCCAATTTGTTTGTTACAATATTTAATTCCTAATTTTACATTTAGAATATACCTCTCAATAAATAAGTTGAGGTCAACTAGTTGCAGCGGAGTAAAAAATATGAATAGTTAATTAGAGGACAGCTAGATCATGTGATTTCAAGACGTATACATTGTTTGTTCAGCATCTTGGACATACATACTACAGTATTGTGTTACAATTATGAATGTGTTTTGAGTCTAATTAACTTTGAATATGAAATTATAGGTATGTTGAAGCACAGAAAGACAGAGTGACAGTTATATTCAGTACAGTGTTTAAAGATGATGATGATATTGTGATAGGAAAATTATTTATGCAGGTATGAAATATAGAAATATTAATTTTAAAGGCAACTGGCTTCAAGTTTAGTTTTGTCTGTCTCATGATTCTTTCTCTTAAATAAGATGGTCTACTTTGCCATTTATATAGTTCTTAGGTTTAATATCAGTTGGCAAATATCTGGAAAATTAGGGATAAATGACATCTTAATATTACAATTTGCTGTACACAAGTATGATGATTAAGTGAGTTTGTTCTCAAAACATATCTGACCTCCAAATCCATATATGGTAAGGATGTACACCTCTGAGGGACCAAAAACTTCTAGAATTAAACTTTTTTTCTTAACCTGATTTTTGGGTTTATATGACTGTAAAAAAATAATTGGTGAAGAAAAAATCATATGGTTGTGGACTTCTATTTTTGCTATGGCCATTTGAAAGTTCCCAATTTTGATGATTTTCCCATTTTTCATAAATTTTTACCCATTTTTGGGCTATTATCATAAAAAAAATCACAGTTTCACAATTAAACTTTTTTTCATACTTTCACTAAAGATGAAGTGGACCAATCTGAATAAATTTAACCTAAAAAAAACTATAGGTAGGTGTTAATATAATAAAGTTTTATAAAAATTTGTTGCTTTTTCGTGTCAAATTTACCATGTTGTCAATTTTGTAAATTTGGGGTTTTTCTCTTTTTTTAGAACAAAAAGCATATTATTTCAACTTCTTTGTTATAAATGATTGAAAAAATACATATCTAAGAAATTTGAAAGGAAAAAAATGATATTGGATGTACATGTATCTGGTAAAATCATTTCTTGTACCCCTCACCCATTTTCTCAACATTTTGGCTAATGAGACTGACTTGATTGGTTATAAAATTTGAAAATTTTATTCCTCAAAAACTACTTATTGTAAATACACAATTAGTTAAGTTTGATTACAATATTTTTTAAATTCATTGATATTTTTCACTTGTACCACATGTTTTGGAAATAATTCCAGAACGTGATTTCAACGAGACTGAAATGTCAGAAGAATACATCCTTAACAGTGCCTTCAGAGACCACATCTTTTAAATTAGTCGCTGTGCTTAACTTTTTATCACAGCATATTAATCAATATTTACAAATTCTGCAATTATTGATATGACTTCACTCTAGTGTGAAAATACGCTAAAAAATGTCAAACTATGGAAATTGGTCTGTTATCAATTTTATCAGTGATTTCAAAATTGTTTTTTTATATCAGTGCTGGAGTCTCAGACTATTATAAAACACTATTACCGGTTTTGTCTTTCCTGGGATCATTTAGATTCACACAAAAAGGTGTACTTTCCCAACACTAAAAAGTGCCCTGTCCTTCCCTGTCACCCTGCCCCTTTCAGTTTCTAGCTGAAGCACAGGCAGAATAGGTATGAGATATTGTATGGATGGAAGGTTATTATCGAGGATTATGAGCAAATCTATAATTACATGCAGTTTTGATCTTAAATAATCAAGGACTGTAATGTTAAAGTAATTCATTTGATTTTATACATGCAATTCATAGAAAAATTGGGTATTTCTCTTGCTCAAAGTATAAGATGTTGCCATCACCTGATATCTTCTAGACCTTAACATTTTCTTAATTCTCCATTCTTCTGACTCGTCAAGTTACATGTAATCAAGATAAGTCAGAAGTAGAATGCAGTTTAGATAATTTAAACAGATAGAACCTACACTTATGTTGATAGCAAAGAGGTTTAAGATCTCTAGTAAACTTATTTTGTATGGCATGCAAGTAAAAATCTGTTCTAAAAATTTTAGGAATTTAAAGAAGGAAGAAGAAATTACCAACAAGCACCACAAGTATTGTTTAGTCACAAAGAACCTCCAATGGAATTAAAAGGAACGGATGCTCGTGGTGGGGATAATGTAGGATATATTACTTTTGGTAGGTTTTTCATTCCTAACTGTATGACTTTTTGTGTAGAGATACACATGTTATATGAAGTGTCTTGTAATCAAGTTTCATTAAGCCTCTTAAAAAAGGTTTGTTTCTTCATTATTTTCTACACTCATTTGTTCAATTTTGATAAAAAATGTATTCAAAGTTGTCTTAAATCAAAACTGGATTTCATTTTTTTTTTCATTTGATATATATTGATTGTTTGTGTAGGGTTAGTTGTATTGACGATTAGTTTTGAATAATTGTATTTAATTTTATGCATGAATTATTTGTCAGCTGTCATTCGAGTCATCACTGTAAAGCTATATTGGAATAAAGAATATATTTTAAAAGAATATTCAATTACAGACTGCATTAGTTAAAAATGTGCAATTGACTGCTAGTTGTGACAGTTGTGTTTTTTAAAATAAATATGTTACACATGAAATAAAAAAATACGTGTTCATCAATGAGACAGCAACTCAATGAGAAAAAAGAACTAATAGAGAGATTAAAAGGGGGAAACGTGATCTTCCAACTATAGACAATTGTCTTTACCATATTTAAAGTTCTGATTCACATTAACACATGGAGATGTTAAACTAGTTTTTTTCTAATTTAAAATATATTGGGTAATGTTGATAAGGAAGAAACATATATCTGGTTTGTAGGTACATATTTTATTGATATATGAATTATTTGTTATTACAGTTTTGTTTCCTCGTCACACTGGTGCAGCAGTACGTGATAACACGATCAACTTAATCCACACACTCAGGGATTATTTACATTATCATATAAAGTGTTCTAAGGTAAATTATTTTTCAATACTAGACAGTTTGGAAGTCATGGAACTTAGAATATTGATTATTCTATAAAAATGAAACTTGGTGCATAAAAAAATTCTTTTATCTCAAGACAATTACAAATACATGCATTTTGTTTAGAATGTTTTAAGTTTAAAAAAAAATTAGTCTAGCTTGTGGCTCACATACAGTATGTTTATTCAACACCCATAATGTAAATATACAGTAGATATACTGCAGTTGATATGTGAGATAAAATTTATCCTTCAAGAATTGAATCCTTTTGTACTTTCCTTATGATTAGAAAGTGTCTAGATTCACATTTTTATGCCCCGGCCTCTAGGCGAGGGGGGGATAAAGTGTTACCCCTGTCTGCCCGTATGTCTGTACATCCCAGAATTGGTTTCTGTTCTCTTAACTTTTGTTTGCCTCAACTAAATGTTATGAAACTTCTACAAAATGCTTATTACAATGAAACACAGATCAAGTTGGAATTTGGGTGGTGTCACTTTTACAGTTCTCTAGTTATGTCCCTTTATAACATTATATGCAAGTCCTATGGACACATTCTCCATTTATTCATGAATTATTAAAGAAACTATCATAAGATAATCCACTTGATCAACATAATTGTTTATATTTTTTAGGCCTATATCCATTCGAGAATGAGAGCAAAGACTTCAGATTTTCTAAAAGTACTGAACAGAGCTCGACCAGATCAACAGAAAGAAAAGAAAACAATCACGTAAGTATACTCTATGAATAAAAAAACTTGTGATCTGTGAAATCTTGGCAATGCAACATAAATAGTTATTTGATGTTACAAATTACTAGTAAAACATATGACAAAAGTAATTCCAAAATAATTTTGACATCAATCATATCTAAAAGAGTGCTCCTGAAAAGTAAGCAGATCCTGCCACACGTGGCAACCTACATGTTGCTCATGTAAGTACAACACTGGTGATAAGTCTCATTTGATAGGTCACATTTGAGGAAAAGAGAACCAGATTGTAGTTATGACAGTTGGAACATATCCATCATCATCTGTGAAACAATTACCGGTAAACAACATGTTGTTTATCAAAATAATTCCAGCTGGCAGAACTGCTTTAAATGCAGAAGAATTAGAGAAATATAGATTCTACAACTGCTTCAAGTGTGATACAATATTTCTCAACTCAACAGCTAGATTTTGAAATTTAATGCCAGGCTTCCCATTCTTTTTAGATATTTGAAA
The DNA here is from genome assembly GCF_021869535.1 of Mytilus californianus. Classification (NCBI taxonomy): domain Eukaryota; kingdom Metazoa; phylum Mollusca; class Bivalvia; order Mytilida; family Mytilidae; genus Mytilus; species Mytilus californianus. The sequence goes on from NW_026262668.1 coordinate 93,859,490, forward strand.
TTAAACTTTCAAGAGTTGAGAAATATGATATTGCACAAGATCTTATGGTTTAATCTGTTTTATGTAAAGGCAAACCTATACCTTTTTTCAAATGATCTGCAAAAAGATGTGGTCTTTCTTTGTGACATTGTTGGACATGGTCACCTTTTTTCATGACTACACAACAGCAAAATCACATAAAAGCAAGAAAATTTCAACTCATAATTAAATTTTGACCACTGAAGAACTGAAATCTAACAAACCACATGTTGATTTGATTATAAAAGATAAAAGAACAGAGTTCCAATGTCCCCTGGATTGCACATATTTTATCTATCCAGGGGCAATAACTAAAAAAAACCAAACTTTTTTTTGTTGTTCTTTAAAACAATTTATAAATAAAAAGCGTGCGCGGGGACAAAAAAGTTTTTTTTTATTATATTCTAAATATTTCAAACAGACCTTCAAGGGCATTACTTATAGTGTTCTATAAGTTTTATAAAAAAATTGTACCCTTGAGAGTGCTAACGAGGCCATTTTCCATAAATTTAATATTTCCAAGGGTTATAACTCTTTTAAAAAAAGTCGATTGTCCACCATTATAGAACTTGTCCGAGATATTGCTAAAATTAACCTACAGTATAAGTTTTATAAAAATCTGGCAAGAATTGTACCCATGAGAGCGCTAACGAGGCCATTTTCCATAAATTTAATATTTCCAAGGGGCATAACTCTTTTAAAAAAGTTGATCGGCTACCATTAAAGAAATGGTCCGAGATATTGCTGATATTGACCTTTAGTATAAGTTTTATAAAAATCTGGCAAGAATTGTACCTATGAGAGCGCTAACGAGGCCATTTTCCATAAATTTAATATTTCCAAGGGGCATAACTCTTTTTAAAAAAGTCGATCGGCCACCATTAAAGAATTGTCCGAGATATTGCTGATATTGACCTACAGTATAAGTTTTATAAAAATCTGGCAAGGATTGTACCTGTGAGAGTGCTAACTAGACCTGACAGACAGACACATGAACGGACGCCTGGTATTTCCATGTCCCCCGCAACGCGTTACACGGGGGACAATAATAAGATCAACCACTCAGGGAAAGAATAAATTGTCTGAGAATTAGTGAAACCTGTATAGTCAATCAAATGACACATTTTGAAATTGATGTCATCACTTATATGTCAGAAATTTGGTATCTATGATTTTAGAAAAAACTTAAATGATGATATTTAGTGACTTGAGGCAAATTTGGTTTTGAAATTAATGCAACCAACTCCAGTATTAAAAAGATTATGTTTTTTTTTGTTTTATTTCAGTGGCAAGACTTTCAAGATGAATTGATGAACAGTTTGTTTTAACTTGTATTTTGGTGCAAAATTACAGAAGTGGCTTTACATCATAAATCTAACAGTATGAAGAAGATGTGGGATAGAAACAATTGGCTGGACCAATGTTTTTTTTTTAATTGTATGCTAATGTATATAATTCATTTAATTAGCAAAAACTGTTGAAACATTTGGTATCGAATATCTTTTCTTGCAAAATGAATTCTATGGATAAATATATTGTACAGTAAACACCAGTTATGGACAGAATTTCGATTTTAATCCTTTTTATCTCTCTGTTTCATTGTACACATACATATTTTCTGGAACAATTTTTTCATAATTTTACCTCTGTTTTATGATTTAATATATTTAAACACATACCGGGTTTGGGATTTTCTCGCTGTGTTGAAGACCCATTGGGGGCCTTCGGCTGTTTTTTGCTCTTTGGTCGGGTTGTTGTCTCTTTGACACATTCCCCATTTCCATTCTCAATTTTAATTAAATTGATAATTTAATGGGGTTGGCAGTGTTTGAATATTTGGACATTACTTTTGTATTCTGTCTCATGTTAAATTTTTAGTTATGCCTGCAATTAAGGGTGGTGACCCAAGTTATAATAATGTAATATTTACCGATTTTTTTTCTTTACCAGTTGTAGATAGATGAAAGATAATGGGGTTACAATTTAGGGAAAGCATTTGTTTTATAGTCATATTTGATGATGTTAATGTTGAAAAGATATATTTCAACATTTGTTATAGTGCCAGAACAAATACCACGTACACTTTGCTGTATAAATATTTATAAATAAAATTATTAATAATTATGTTTTGTTGTACATGTACAGAAGAATTAAACTAGTTGTGTATCAAGTTATCAGAGAAAATATTACACCAATTTAAGGCAATAGTATACACCAATAAACTAATGTATATACTTTTTATGCCCCCACAGTAGCAGTGGGGGCATTTAGTTTACCCTTGTCCGTCTGTACGTACGTCCCAAAATTGGTTTCCGTTCTCGAACTTGAGTTTGCCTCAACCAAATGTTATGAAACTTATACACAATGCTTATTACCACAAAACACAGATCAAGTTTGAATATTGATGGCGTCACTTTAAACGTTCTAGAGTTATGCCCCTTTATAAATGGAAAAAATACAAAATTTTTAGTTTCCGTTCTCTAACTTAAGTTTGCCTCAACCAAATGTTATGAAACTTATACACAATGCTTATTACCACAAAACACAGATCAAGATCGAATTTTGGTGGTGTCACTTTAAACATTCTACAGGTATGCCCTTTTATAAATGGAAAAATTGTAAAATTTTTAGTTTCCGTTCTCTAACTTAAGTTTGCCTCAACCAAATGTTATGAAACTTATACACAATGCTTATTACCACAAAAAACAGATCAAGTTTGAATTTTGGTGGCGTCACTTTAACCATTCTAGAGTTATGCCCTTTATAAATGGAAAAATTGCAAAAATTTTATTTTCTTCTAAATATCAAGTAATTTTTAAAATTGGAGTTATCTTCCTTTGTCCATGATCATAGTTGAATCAACTACAATCAATGCTTTATACAATGCAATGTTTAATTTTGACTTCCACTGATAAAACACAGATCAAGTTGAATTTGAGTTTGCAAATAGAAAAATTGCTGAATTTTTAGTTTCTGTTCTCTACTTAAATAAGCCTCAACCAAATGTTATGAGACTTACACACAATGCTTATTACCACAAAACTCAGATCAAGTTCAAATTTGGGTAGCGTCACTTTTACCGTTCTTCAGTTATGTCCCTTTATAACTATATGATATGCAAGAGGGGGCATCATCTGTGTCCACATGTGGACACTATCCACATTTATTTATCTTTAAATTTAGCCCAACAATGTAGGAACTTCTTTTTTTGCTCTTGCAAATTTATATTGTTCCCAAAGTGTAATTCTAACTATACATATATGTATATGCATATACAATGTACCTCAAGAGATTCAAGGTTCAAGCTCATCTAATGGAAGAAAAAATATCTACCATTAATTAAGAAAAAATATTGAATGTATCACAAATCTTCCTTCTTGCATCAGATATTATTAAAATTGTTTCAGTGGTTTTTGGTGATGAAATAATATTTTAGCCTTTTTCTGTGAACACTTATAGCACACCTGGACCAAAAGGTAATGTGAATTATTGCCATCCCTTTGTCTTTCATTGGCGTAAACTTTCTCAAATCTTCTGAAACCAAACTTTTTGTGAATTCGTCATTGTTCCTTATTTTGTTCATTCTACAAAGTCTCAAAGATTTTGATTTGTGAACAAACATGACCACCCTTGGTAAAATATATATATATATATATATATGGTATAACTGCAGTTTTTGGCTCATATCTCAACAAGAGAGACACACACTGATATGTCTGGCATGCTTTAGTGATCATGACTTAATTTTATTTTGAGTCTTTCAGATTTAGGTTTTACTACAGGTATCATATACACTTAACATTATTAATGATCTATAAAATACGGTCAAGGTCAGATGGATCCTACCAAACAAACTTGTACACTAGAATTCACTCAATACATTTCAGTTCAGTTCAAGGTCAGATACACCCTTCTGACAGACATGTATACCAAAATTGGCAGTGATACCACATAATAAGTGTGAAAATCATGTTTAAGCAGTCACTGATCAATGAAAATGAGGTAAAAGACAACAGACATGCCAGACAAAACTACAGAATATAAGACATTTGTATACAAGGTATGACGTATCCAGGTCTTCTACCTTTATTATACAAATAGTTATTATACACCCTGTCTGACAGACATGTAAACCTTGGCAGTGTACAGTTTGATCTTGTGTTGTGCTGTTGCACCACTGTCCCAGGTTGGGGAGGGTTGGGCACTCGCCACATTCTGTATGTGCCTGTCCCAAATCAGGAGCCTGTAATTTACTGGTTGTCGTTTGTTGCCGTATCAACAAGGAATTCTTTGAAACTGGAATAATTTTGAATTCTGGAAAATTGATAAGAAAAGTATGATGAAAACTAACCACACTAAAGAGGGTTAGCCATGTGTGCATGGCTAAGGTTGAAATTACTTTCACTGATATTTCAGAGCATGCATGGTTAACTCTTCATAAGTGGGTTTGTTTTCATCAATTTTCCAGATTCAAATAATTCCTGGTTTATATCATATTTTTTTTGTTTATTGTTTGTACATAAATCAAGAGTTACTTTTCTTGTGTCAATTGTTATAAATTTGACATTTTGCTGTCTCTGAAAGCTTGCTATGTGGTATGGGTTTTGCTCATTTTTGAAGGCTGTACAGTGATCTCAAGCTTCTACATCATTTTGTATCTGGTGGATAGTTGTCTCATTGGCAATCATACCACATCTCCTTAATTTATAAAGATACAAAATTTGCAGTTTTGAATTTTTTATCTCTAGATTACTTAAACGAAAGGTTGAAAAGTTACAAAAATCAAAAATACTGCTAGAAAATAATGATGGGAGCCATCACAGAATACCTCGCTACAAGTATTACAATCCCAAAATTGTGATGCACTTAATCTGGGTTATTCCATTTAAACAAAGCTTATACCCATGAACGGTAGAAATTTAAATGACACACCACTTTTGTAAGTGACATTCAATTTTTATATGGAATTATGTTACAATGTTTAACATTTAAATATCAATTGGTACACAATGTTTTTTCACCATGTCAAGGTGCCCTCTTTGTACATGCATAATTCGCAGGGGTGTTGAAGTTCATCCAATGTTTTTATCATGTTTTATTAATATATTATGTGTTATTTGAAAGGATCATCAATGTAGGGTTTTCTTCTATGTGCACTAAACATACTTCTTGTAGTGGTGAAACACAATGCCAAGTTTACCCCTGAACTCCAAAGGGTTTTCAAGTTAAAAGAAAACATAAAAGATTTTTGTACATATGCCAAGTGAAAGGCTAAGCTTTTGATCATGACTTTCAATATACAGTTTTCTTCCTTGTACATGACAATGCTTCACAGTGGTGAATAATCATGCCAAGTTTCATAACCGAACAGAGCAAAATTGAATTGTGATAAGACAGATGGACAGATAAGCTGGTTGCTATGAGTCACCACCTGAATCAACAGGCTAATAAATCAAAAACCTGTATGGATTTTTTTTTTCTACAATCCTAGAGCCTATTTGCACCGAATTGGTCCTTTTGTTAGCCATTTACCAAATGGGCAAGAGTATGTGTCTGACAATCAATGCTGGGTGGTATTAACAGGGTATTTTGGATAAAAGAGCAAGATCATTATGAACCAGTTAAAGCATTTATGTTCCTAAATGACTTCTTTCATGATCTGGCTAAAATCCAGGATTACTGCGACTTCAAACATAACTTCATCAATAGGTCAAACTAAACAACTTGGCAGGAATAAAATATGGAAGGTCATTTGTTCTACTTGAGTGAAAACTAAAGCTGCAAGAGACAATTCTTACTGGATTGGTCAGTTTTGAAATTTCATTTCCTATGAAACGACAAAGCCAATAGGATTGATGTCTGACGATTCTTTAAGTTTCATGTAGATCAGGGAGAATTCATGGTAGTATGCTGCCCCATAGATTCCACTGAACACTATCTGATTACATCTTCAGCTTTTTTTCTTTAACTGTAATGTGTATCTAACCAAAATTATCAAAGATTCCTCAGTTGTGATAGATTCAGTAGCATGTATGGCAGTAATTGTGTCACATTGATTCCCAATAAGCATTTAACCCAACAGCTATTTTCATCTCTAATACTACTTAAACAGTCTGGCCCAACTTGGCATAATATCTGAGAAATTTTTTCATTCAATTCTGGTCACTAGAAAATTATAATTATCAGAAGCAGTTGAATTTTTAATTGGTTAATTAAACTAATACAATAAATTGTTAATACAGAGATATATCTTGACTTTTTGTTATTTTGACAGTAAAATGCAAATGTTGAAATTAAAATAGCAATACTTTAACATGCAAGTTATGCAAAATATTCAAAGTCAATGAACCATGACTGAAGGTACAGGACCAAACAATCTCCATGGAAATGAGATGTGCCAATGCTAGTAAATATGCATACCAAATACCACTGAACTACCACTAGTGGTTTCCCAATAACTGACCTAATCACAAACTAATGCATGTAAACTAAGCAAAGTTTCAAAGTCGATAGACCAAGACTGAGGGGGTGGGCCCAAACAATCTCAATGGAAATGAAATGTGCCAATGTTAATATAACTGCATACTTAATGTCATGTATCTACCACAAGTGGTTTCCCATAAATTGACCTAATCACAAACTAATACATGTAAACTATGCAAAAGTTTCGAAGTCAACAGACCACGACTGAGGGAGCGAGGCCAAATAAACTTCATGGAAATGAGATGTGCCAATGCTAATACAACTGCATACCAAATATCATTGACCTACAACTAGTGGTTCACCACAAAACTTACCTAATCACAAACTAATACATTGTTGATGCCTCCCCAGCCACTGTCAAGGTGAGACAAAAACCTGTAAAATCGAAATTAGCAATGCAGTCTCTTTTGAGCCTGTATTCTGCCTCCATTTTTATACTTGTTTTGTCCAGCGAATTCAATTGCATCGTTTGCGTCCTCTTTTTTTTCCATTATCATCAAATTTACTTGGCAGTAAGGCAAACAAGTTAGTACATTAACTAATTAAAGAACCTTAGTGAGCGGGCTCACATACCCCACGTCCCCACATTGTCATTGGAGAAATAAAATAAGTGTAAGAAAAAAAATTGTATATGAAAAAAAAATTGAATCATAATTTCCTGTCAATATGCACATCTACATAGTATGTCCTTATTATCTACACAGTTTCATGAAATTCTGTTTTGTGGTTTGAGAGAAGTTGCAATGACAAAAGGTTGCAGTAGTATATTGGGCAAATAATTTCAAAGGGGCGTAACTCCTGGAAAAAAAATTGAATCATAATTTCCTGTCGATATGCACATCTACATAGTATGTCCTTATTATCTGAAAAGGTTTCATGAAATTCTGTTGTGTGGTTTGAGAGGAGTTGCGATGACAAAAGGTTGCAGAAGTATATTGGGCAAATAAGTTCAAAGGGGCGTAACTCCTGGAAAAAAAATTGAATCGTAATTTCCTGTCGATGTGCACATCTACGTAGTATGTCCTTATTATCTGAAAAGGTTTCATGAAATTCTGTTGTGTGGTTTGAGAGGAGTTGATGACAAAAGGTTGCAGTAGTATATTGGGCAAATAAGTTCAAAGGAGCGTAACTCCTGGAAAAAAAATTGAATCGTAATTTCCTGTCGATATGCACATCTACGTAGTATGTCCTTATTATCTGAAAAGGTTTCATGAAATTCTGTTGTGTGGTTTGAGAGGAGTTGCAATGACAAAAGGTTGCAGTAGTATATTGGGCAAATAAGTTCAAAGGGGCGTAACTCCTGGAAAAAAAATTGAATCGTAATTTCCTGTCGATATGCACATCTACATAGTATGTCCTTATTATCTGAAAAGGTTTCATGAAATTCTGTTGTGTGGTTTGAGAGGAGTTGCGATGACAAAAGGTTGCAGTAGTATATTGGGCAAATAAGTTCAAAGGGGCGTAACTCCTAGAAAAAAAATTGAATCGTAATTTCCTGTCGATATGCACAACTATATAGTATGTCCTTATTATCTAAAAAGGTTTCGTGAAATTCTGTTGTGTGGTTTGAGAGGAGTTGCGATGACAAGAAATAGGACTGACAGACTGACGGACGGACGGACGGGTCAAAAACATAATACCCTCCGCAACTCGTTGCGTGGGGTATAATTATTTTGTAGAGGATATCAATATCCAGTTGTAATATTGTTGTATCCACTTAAGTAAACCCCAATCCTTGCCAAGCTATTCAATATCTTAATCCTACATGGTCTTAAACATGCCATCAATTGCATTATCATTGTTATGACTCATGACCCACATTATTCACCTATTAAAACTTACTCTATTGGAATCAAATGTTTATTCTGATCGTCGTAAGACAATCCAGGTATTTTTTCCTTTCCTATTCTTTATTTTCCTTTCCTTGATGACGATACGTCGGCTCATTTTTATCTATTAATTAAGTATATTTTTCAGTTGGTTCAATATATGTATACTTGGACTGACATCTCTTAATGCCTTCCTTAGTGAACTTATATAACTGTTTTATTGACTTTATATCATAATCTTCCAGACCATACATGTATCTTTTTTACCCAGTTAATTTAGTAATTGTTATTTGAAAGGAATAGAAAATGTGATTATATCTGATCTATTCGAAACTGATTTGATTGAAAGAATTGAAACAGCTCATTATTCCTCAAAAGAGGTCAAACAAAAATCAATGCCAAGAATCTCATAAGGATCTGTTAAGCACCAGCCAGTTGGAGTGATAATCTAAATAGGGAATGAAATATAAAACTTTTGGTGATACAAGTTTCTTTTTCATAATATTATCCCACATTGAGACAGTCTTTACTTATTTTCCATCAGTGTTTTTGTACTATAAATGTAATAAAAACAACAACATAAATGCTTTCAACAGTTTCTTATTCTGTAAGTACATAATCATAAAAAGCACTGACATCATCATACAATTTCAATATCAATAATTTGATCTCCTTAAAATACAGGGATATTTTGCTTCATAATCTTTTTAATAATATTATTTTTAATTTCCATTCTTTTGTATTTTTCTCCAGCAACATTATGTAAGACATATAGATTTACATAGTAATCCACCACAATCATGGCATGTGAACCTGACATTGTAATATCTCATAAAATATAATAACACTTTAAAAGAAAAAATACTTTGGGATAGCATAATATTACTACAGCTATCAAAACATAAACAACTGAAATCAGCTTAAATCATTGATTTAAATATATTAAGTTAACTTGAAAAGATACTGTTACCAATAAAAAAAAAATTAAAAAAGAATGCCACAGAAATAAGAGAAGATCAAGGATCATATTCTCAAAACTAGAACAAATGTCGCACTGCAATACACTATTACACGTCACAACATACAAAAAATCAGCTCAACATCTCCTTAAGGTACAGTAAAAAGACAATAAGGACTCATACCCCAACAGTACAATTCCACGACTTTAGTTTAAGTTTAAGGGCTATAGTTTTGAAGAATAAAAGTTCTACCAGAACAAAACATTATTACTACTATAAATTAGGACAATATTAGCCACCACAAAATAATAAACTGTTGACACAGAGTTATGTCCTGCCTGTTTGTAATTTTGATAGTATGATGCAAATGTTGAAATTAACATAGCAGCATCAATCTCCTTAATCAAGACAAAATAACCTTCATAGAAATGATATGAACCAATGCTAATACATCTGCATATCAAATAACGTTGACTTAAACAGACCTAATCAAAAACTTTAACATGCAAACAATGCAAAACTATCAAAGTCAACAGACCATGACTGACAGGGTGAATGTGCCAATGTTAATACAACTAAATTTTGGAAAAGTATTAAACCTTAAAAGTTCTACCTTATACTGACTTAATCAAATTTAACAAATTGTTGATGCCACGGCTGAAACCAGAAACAGAATACCCAAGTTTTGCTACCATGTTTTAGAATAGAAATACAAAATTGTTTCAACATGTACAATTTTATAGAGTCTAAGAGCCTCTTATCAAAAGTATGTCAAATGGAAGGAAATGTCAACTTGATTTGTAACCCACCATTATCAAAATAATAATATCAATAGGCAAAACATATACAACTTCCCAAAATTTCTTCAAAGTTCCTAGGCCTTTCAATTTAATTTAATCTATTCAAAAACTGTAAGTCTTTAGTATACTACTACATACTGAAAAATCTGTTTAATATCTGCAGATATGACAACTGTTGTATTAAACTATATACACTGGCCACTAATGTGGTGGATCAAAAAAATATCTATAATAGCATGATATCAAAAACTTTGTAACTGTAATCACCCATAGCCCTTCCTAACATATATTGTTACAAAGAAACTTCTGTGTTTATGACCTTGGAAATATTTTTATAATTATCCAGTACCAAGATTTAAAATTTTTGTGGTCATACCACAATTACTTCTATTACTTTACAATGAAAGTACATTTTTTTTAGAAAATTAAATTAAAAATTTACATTACCATAAACATAGTTTGTTAGAGGAAGCAAACCAATATTTCCATGTTAATCTACATGCTAGCAATAAATTATAATAGTGATCCCTTAACTGATATTAGCTTATTTTCTCCCTAACAATTAAATTAAGAAACACAGTCAAATAGTCTTTAAAAGCCTTTAAAACTTAGACAATATTAACATTTCCTTAAAATTACAGGGCCAAATAATTCCCTACAAGTACCTTCTTCTTTGTTAATGTATTCCTTTAGCATAACAGTAATGGAACAAAGAATACTGAGTAAATTAGCATAACTGTTCACAATGTTAAAATAATAGTTAATACTCTCAATTTTCTGAAAGTTATTCTATAATAAATGTCATGTTCAAAGCTTTAGTTTACTACTGTTGTATAGCAATTATTATTGTTCCAATCAATGACATACATTTCATACATAAAACTATGAACTTGAAAAAAAATTAAGTGAATTTTCACCTACAACAAAGTATATTTCTTCCTTTTTTTAATAAGTACATTTAACATATATATATGACAAGGGAAACAACCCAATAGTCAATATTGCACTAACTTTTGTGTATAAATAAATAGTTCACAACCCTTCTGGTTCATAACAAGAAAAAATACAAATATATAACATGCCAGTTACACAAAAAGCACCTTTAATAAACATAACATGTATCAAAAGTAAAAACATTAATACCTTTAATTGAAGTGTGAAATGTTAAAATATGAAATAAATGCACAGCATATGAACTTTTGATATCTCAATGCATGATATCTGTTATATATCTATGAAAATGATAGATGTTCGTGTATAGCTATAGCTAAGGCAGCATGACAAAAACAGTAGCTGAAAAGGAATGCCCTTGCATATGTTCATCTTGAAAACAGTTTATTTTAAAATTCTCTTTTTTGGCTGTCAACACAAACATCAAACAATAATTTATTGATATAAAGATTTATGAATTTGAATATTAGCTCAGAATATTGATTTGGCTGACATGTAATTGTATTGATTACCCAAATCCTTGCAAAAATGCAGATACAGGATTTTTTTGGCAGGAAAATTAAAAGTTTAATAACCAAAACTGTATATATCTGAATCATTATTTTGATACAAAGATATGAGGGTTTTTGTGTGAAGACATGTATTAATTCCGGAAGTTAATTCTTCACTTATATCTACAAACATTTTTCACCAAACTTGAAACGAAAATTGCAACAAAAAAAAGATAAATTAAAGCAAAGCTACTCTGTTTTAAGCTTTTGAATGTGTTGTATATTTGAATGAATTTAGTCTGATTAAAAGTAATGGGAAAAGTCTGAATTCTAACTGGGTCTGAACCATTTTCATCAACAACAAAAACTTACGTGAAAGCAACACATGGCAATTTAAAAAAAAATATTCTGCTAGAGTATTAAAAGAAAATAATATGACACAGCAATGCTGACACTCTGTTTTAAGCCTTTATATATATGAACAAACATTTTCAACAAAGCCCTGATTTTTAAGGTAATACTAATTACAATCATCAACTTTTATTTACATCATCAGTTTTACCACTGTCTGATTTTTCTTCATAACTGTCAGCTAGACTAGATTTTCTAACAGGTGGTGGGGGTTTAGGTTTCCTCGTTGAGGGTCCCCCATTTGGTGTTGTAGTTGTAGATCTGTCTTTTTCTACAACACTTTGTTGTGATTCACTACTACTAGAACTAGCACTGCTATCTATGCTGCCTTCAGGATCTTCATGTCCAAACTCATCTGAATCTTTTTTCACATCAACTGATGATTTAGGTTTAATGGCTGCACCATTTAAATTTGTACTTTTTTCTATTGCCTGTTTAGACTGATCAGTTAAGAGTCTATCTCGAGTAATTCTAGAAGGTTTCTGAGGAATAGCAGGTTTTGGTGTAGAAGTACAAGTAGTTGCAGATTTCACTGTACCATCGTTATTTCCAGCTACGATGCTGGAATCATGAATGTCAGATTTACTTTCATCCTGACCAACAGGAGACATAAGTCCAGGGCCACTCCTAACAAGTTTACTACTCCGTCTTGGTGGAGGTGGAGGAGGGATTTTCTTTGGTCGAACATCAGGTTTATTTGATGGACTTGATACTGTTTCTGACTGAGATCTTGGCACAGTTTGTACATTTGAGTGAGAAATTTCCTTAGATTTTTCTTGATCACTGAATTTAAGAAGTAATTCACTTGATCTTGAATTTTCTGCCGGTTTATCTTCAAAAGATTTGTCTTTATCAATTCCTGTCAATGTGACCTCCTTCGATTTGTTTTGGTCAATTCTTGTACCAGAACTTTTCAAAATTGAAGGTTTTTGCACAGTTGCCTCTTTTTGATATGTAAATTTTTCTCGAGATTCAGTTTCTGGCCTAGCGGAAAGCCTAGGAATATTTGAAACTCTAGCACTTGCTAAAATAGGCGAGTTTGGTGAAGGACTAGAATCACTCGATGATGATGATGACGATGGTGATGAAAATGAAACTTTTGCTGTAGGACGCGTTGCTGATGAACTACTTTTGATGTTAGTACTATCCTTAACAATATACTTAGTAGCTCCTGAAACAGTTGACCGACATGGCGAAATACGAACAGTGTAGTCCATTGTCGTTCGAGTTGGTGAGACTCTTGAATCAGGAGATACAGCCTTTTTTTCTTCTGATGGTGAAGTAGGGGGTGTTGTAAGAGAACTAAAGAAAGCTGCTCGTGCTGCATTTTTCTGAATGGACAATTTGGCAGCCGACCTTTTGATATTTTCTTCTTCAGAAGAAGACAATGAAGAAGGTGGTACCTTTGTATCACTTGTAGTTCTCACTATTTTTTCATCAATTTGTTTTCGCTGAGTAGCTCCATCACTTCCTTTAGCTGAACTAGACAGAACTATTTTTTCTGTTGTAGAAGTAGTCAGTGGAACAGAGAATTTCGTTGTTAATGGAGGTTCTGAGGTAGATTGAGGTTTGATGACACATGATGGGTCTGGTTTAGAGTCCTGAATTTCACATTGTCCTTTACTAGCACAACCTGTATCAACTTTAGATTTTGGCTTAGTAGCATATTCTTTCTCAGCAGCAGATTTTAATGCCTTTGAAGCTTTCTCTAATGATTTTCCAAATTTCAATGCTTCCTGCTGGGTAATAATCTTCTTTTTTCTTTCTCTGGAAGCATCTGCAGCCTGAAATTCATCAAACATCATGTATCAAAGCTTTAAAATGAATGGAAATCAAATGATTACCAAAATAATCCACATATATACAAACTACAATTATAAGTTCCGTGAGGATATTGCTATGCAACTTTAAGCATGATTGTTTTTTTAAGTAGTTCCTTCATAAAAGAATGTATAATGAACAAGATATTTCATGTAGAGTTTTGCTTCATATATCAATGTTAATTTCAAAAACTTGCATGGATATGGAAGTACAACAGACTATTTTTAAAAGTAATTCTAGTTTGACACACATTTTTCTTACCGAACAGACTATTTCTAAAAGTAATTCTAGTTTGACACACATTTTTCTTACCGAATACAGAAACTGTATTGATTGATTGTACTTTGTGGAATATTTCCCCCTCTAAAAACTAGATTTACCCCAAAATATATAAAGTCTGTCCAAAGTAAGGAACCTCCAAAGTGGTTCACTTTCCATATATCTTTAGCGTTTTTGTTCTTTAAAAGATTTGGCATTGATCGCATATTTTTGGTAGTCTCTGTTTAATATTCTTAATTTATTAGACTCGTACAGTAAGTTGAACTCTGTTACACATATAATGTCTCTTATTGGCTTATTTTATACTGCTGTGTTGCTGATTGATTGTTGTATACCCCCATCATCTCCTTTTATTCATTCAGTATTTCAAAGATAAGATGTATTTCATCCTAACTTTGCAAGAGCAAATAAATTTCATTGTCAATTCAAACATTTGGAAGTAAAAATGGTGCCAATTTTAATTTCCTTAAACCATGGGTTACTACACTAATTCAAGACAAAAGTTGCATTGCATCATATTGTTAATTGAAAATCTGAATATACATTTTTCATACAGTTTGACACAGGCGTTGAAAGGATCTTATGAATGTTCACTTCACTTCACTTTATTTTGTGCTAACATGCTGAAAAATTAGGGTGGGTAGGTAAGCATATAATTCTATTTTTCAAATAGTTTTAAAACTGGTTTCAATCTGGGAAATAGTCTGACTTTAATAGTACAAATACAAAATGACCAAAATAAACTTTGCTGCTCACAGCCACGCCAAATTGAAACTGAAGTGAGGGCACTTTGCTTCAAACAATTTCTTAATTAGTCATGTGACCGGTCACCTTGAGAGCCAACTTTCAATTGGTTTCAGTCAGTCTCCTGACCAAATATGGACTGACGTCCAAAAGGCAGACATGCCCCAGATGTAATCCAACACCACATTGGCATGTTGTGGAGTTACAATTAATCAGTACTCCATAGGATTCATATGTCTGATAGTATTTCTATTTTAATAAATAATATATTTAACTAAATACCCCTAAAATTAGGGTTGGTCAGGCTGGCAGACACTTTCTAAGTTATCTATCTTTAAACCTTAAATACAGAATTCATTTCCTAAAATATCCACTAGCAATTCACAATAAATTGCTTTGCCGATAGCAGCTGGATACGACGGCAGAGGTCCAACCCTGAAGAGTTGGGGCAAAAATGGACGCAATATTCGCGCTTGATACAGGTCTGAATTTGGATTGTAATTAAATATTTGACACATAAAAGGTTTCTGACACAGAATAACTGTAGTCAAAGAACTTAGAATTGGTTATATGATTTGAATTTATATTCAATTTTTTGCTTTTGTGCAATACACTTTGCTGTTGCGAATTGACCCCCCCTCCCCCCACAAAAAAAAAAAAAAAAATTTACCCCCCCCTTTTTTTTTTTTGCTTTTGTGCAATACACTATGCTGTTGCGTATTTTAACACACATCTCCCTTACACTGCTTTTAAATTGTCTTAATTGTTCATTAACCATTACTTAATACATAATTTAAAAGCAGTGTAAGGGAGGTAATTCAAATGATGTATTTGAATTACCTCCCTTACACTGCTTAAAATTATGTTTTGTACTAAAGTATTTGTGCATTAACCAGGACACCCTTGTTTTTCCCCCTTTTTTGCCCCTAATTCCTAAACGGTTTGAGCCATAACCCCTCAAAGCAAATCCTAACCATCCCTTTGTGGTATGGAAACTTGTGGTATAATTTCAGAGAGATTCATACACCGTTCCACAAGTTATTGTCTGGAAACTAGAAAAATGCTTATTTTTGACCCCTTTTTGGCCCCTAATTCCTTAACTGTTGGTACCATAACCATTTGTTTTTAAAATTTCTTTAATATTCTAGTTTTTATCTCCTGGAGCTGTGAAATATCAACCAGTATTAATTTTGTTCCATTGATATTTTGCCCTATATTTTCATGCCAAGCTAATAATATCCAGATTACAGAAGTAGTGTTAGTATTGGATAGTAAAGCTAGCAATTTGTGTGTTAATTTTGCATCAACACCTGACAATTCATAAGCTTAATAATAATATATATAGCTACAGGATATCAAGTATGATACTCACAGCTTGATTCTGAAAAATCCACAAAGATTTATCAATAGAAAGAAATATTTTTAATTCTGTTATCTCAGACGAGAGACCAAATGAGCTTTATCAGGTACCTTTTGAATCATATTTTTGGAAATGAGAAAATAAGCATGCAAACCAACAAAATATAGGCAAGCAGAACAGATAATAATGTCTACAATGACTAATGGCTGATGGACCTCTAACAGTATCAGTATCCATAGTTACTTTCAATGCTGTACAGAGAATATAGTTTAAACAATAACACTCACACATATATCCTTCAAATCAAGCATACGTTTGAAATCTGAATGGACAATTCATATGTGAACATTTATCTTAATACTTATTAAAGATAAATGTCCATTTTTCTTTGTTGCTGGAACAACTTCAAACATTTTTTTTTAAATTGTCAGGTATATGCATTATATGTTCTCAAATCTAATGGATCATTATACCAAGAGGAAAAAATATGAGAAACATCTGGAACATTTTCTTTCCAGTATGGATGTGAAATTGGAATACAATTATTAAATAGAAAATTTTTGAACTAAAGAATTTTTATCCATTTTTTTTTTATTACAAACAGTCTCACTGTGTAGGCAAGTACAAGATTTCCTTGAATTACCTTTATACTTTGAAGTCGTGATTGATGATCAGGAACAACAGCCTGTATATTGTCTAATAATTCTTTTCTATCTACATGTGTAGCTATCCTTCCTCCTACCCTGTCACCACTTGGTACATGTAATGGACGTTGTTCCTGAGCTGATGCTAACCTGAAAGATATTTCTTAAACTTACAAAGACAATCATTTCATGTGAAACATTTTATCTGTCTTTTGTAAAAATTATAAAATTCTTAAAAAAGGGATTTCTTTAGAATATTGAGAATGTGTCCATGGGACACAGATGATGACCCCGCTTGCATATAACATTATAAAGGGGCATAACTCCAGAACTGTAAAAGTGACACCACCCAAATTCGAACTTTATCTGAGTTTTGTTGTAATAAGCATTGTGTATAAGTTTCATAACATTTGGTCGAAACAAACTAAGGGCTATTCCATTAAAATGTATGTGGGAGGGTAGGAAGGGACTTTCAAAATATCCCTACAACCAAGAACCATTTTTTAGATAGTTTTGCATAATGGTAATAGATGCATACTGAAAAAAAGACCCATGACCCACATTCAATAATTAAACTTCCCTTCCTACCCTCCCACATACATTTTAATGGGATAGCCCTAAAATTAGAGAACGGTAACCAATTTCGGGACGTATGGACGGACAAGGGTAAACCTTAATGCCCCCTGCGTTATGGCAGGGGCATTAAAAAAAAAGGAATAATATGTTTTAACTGTGAAATAAGATTTTTTCTTTTAATCTGATGAGTAACAAAGAAAAATCTGAAATCAAATATGATTATGTTTAAGCAATACATTGCATTTTGTGAACTGTATAGTCTACAGACAGCATTTAACTAAGTTCCTTAAGTACAGCTTATCTGAAGTTCAGTGAAAAACTTGCATGTCAAGAACTGATCTATTGATAACACTTCGATTGTAGAACTGTCACAATACGAATTTATTTTCCTCATATGGCAAAATCATGGGAGCTGTTTGCAAAACTACTGTATGTATCTGATAGTGGTATGACTAAGTGGTATGACTAAATTAATGATATAACTTTTATGGATACATATATATTTCCAATTTTTCATTATTGATTGATCATTTATTGAAATCTTTGAAGGATGGGAAGGCATCCCATCATGGTCCAAAATTCATTCCTGTTGATAAAGGGGGTTTATCAGAGGTATCTGAATAAAGCATTCCAATCTATTATAAACATCTGCGCCATAAGCGCATGATACGCCCATCGCTTTTTCAAAGAATAAAGTTCAATAACTTCTCAATGTCATATCAGAAATTTATAAAAAACTAAAGGGAGGTTATCTTAATAGATATAAACCAGTAACCAAAGTTGCGACTACTGCTCAAAGCACTTAACTTGTCTGAAAACTGGAAAATCACCCCTTTTTTATGAATAAAATCCATAACTCGGAAACAAAAAATCTATAAAATTTATATAAATCTAAAGGGAGCTTACGTCAATAGATATAAACAATTCACCAAAGTTTCATGAAAACTGCTCAAAGCATTTTTGAGTTATTGTCTGAAAACTGGAAAATCCTCCTTTTTTAATGAATAAAACCCCCATAACTCGGAAACGTAAAATCTAAGATTCATAAAAATCAAAAGGGAGCTCACATCAATATATATAAATAATTCATCAAAGTTACTTGCAAATTGGTAAAAGTGTTTTCAAGTTATTGTCTGAAAACTGGAAAACCCCCCTTTTTTAATGAATAAAACCCAATAATTTGTAAAAGGGAGAATTTAAAATTTATAAAAATCGAAAGGGAGTTCATGTCAACAGATATAAAAAATTCACCAAAGTTTCATGCAAATTGGTTAAAGCTTTTTGATTTATTGTCCGACATGTTGATGACAGACAGAGGTATACCATAATACGTCCTGTAAACGGGCGTATAACAATTAAAAAATCTTACTTCTAATTAAACCATAATTATTACCAACTTTTATTAATTCTTATGTCAGATCCAGATAAAGATCTTACCTTTTCAAAGTAAAAAGTGTACCAGTTAACCTTTTACATCTCTTTAAAGCTTCTTCAATTCTATCTGGTTCATCTTTAAGAAATCTGAAGTATCAATAGAATATGAATATCAAAACAGGGCCTCAGTGGCCTAGTGATCTAAGTAGTCAAACTAATGTATCACTAGCCTGTCAACACTGAGGTTGTGAGTTCGAATCCTGCATGTGGCAGGTGTGCTAGACTCCAATCTTAATTGACTAGGATTGTCAGTTTTCCTACTGTAGGTTGATGGTTCTCTTCTAGCACTCAGTCTTCCTCCACCAATAAAAACTGACCTCCATGTTATAGCACAATAGTGCTGAAAGTAGCATCAAACACCAATCAATCAATATCAAAATGTATTAATGCAAATAAAACGACCGTAAAACAATTTGTGTACAATCTATAACCAGCATACTCTTAATTTTCACTACCAGAATTCAGGAAAAAACCACACAAGTTTTATGTCTTAAATGGTAGTTCCAGGAAATTCCATGGAAAGATCTGCTTTCTTTCATCAAATAGAAGTCAAAAATGTTAACAATTGATTCTACATTACTTCACAAGTGATTAAATAAGCTAAGATTACCAAAAAAAAAATGCAAATGTTGTATTTTTCATTAATTAAAAATTGAAAACATATGTGTAAATCAAAAACAAATTTGGTATGATTGTCCTGAAAAAAATCTTACCTACACTTTTAATAGGAGGCATTTTCCTTTGAAAAAAACTTTGCCCTGTAAGTACTAAAATTTGCTAAATAAATGGGGAATGTGTCCATGGGACACAGATGATGTCCCCACTTGCATATCATATCAAGTTATAAAGGGACATAACTGAAGAATGGTAAAAGTGATACTACCCAAATTTGTTACTGGTCTGAGTTTTGTAGTAATAAGTATTGTGTATAAGTTTCATAATATTTGGTTGAGGCTAACTTAAGTTAGTGAACGAAAACGAAAAATTCAGCAATCTTTCCATTTGTAAAGGGGCATAACTCTAAAATAGTAAAAGTTACACCACCAAAATTCAAACTTGATCTTTATTTTGTGGTAATAAGCATTGTGTATAAGTTTCATAACATTTGGTTGAGGATAACTTAAGTTTGAGAACGGAAACAAAAAATTCAGCTATTTTTCCATTTGTAAAGAGGCATAACTCTAGAACAGTATAAAGTGACACCACCAAAATTCAAACTTGATCTGTATTTTTTGGTAACAAGCATTGTGTATAAGTTTATTAACATTTGGTGGAGGCAAACTAAAGTTAAAGGGAAACGAAAAATTCAGCAAGTTTTCCATTTGTAAAGGGGCATAACTCTAGAACGGTTAAATTGATGCCACCAAAATTCAAACTTGATCTTTGTGGTAATAAGCATTGTGTATAAGTTTCATAACATTTGGTTGAGGCAAACTAAAGTTAGAGAATGGTAACCAACTTTGGGACGTACGGACGGACAGACGGACAGACAAGGGTAAAACTTAATGCCCCCTCCACTATGGTGGTGGCATAAAAATATCACGTTAAAACTAGTGCAAACTTTTTCCAGCAGAATTTAAGCATTTATAGTTAGAGTTATCTACCTTAATATTAACATCTTTATACTTTCATATTATCTAAAGTGATTAAATAATAAACTGCTTCGCCGAGCACAGCTGGATATGACTGCAGAAGTCCAACCCTGAACAGTTGGGGCAAAAATGGACACAATATTCAAGCTTGATACAGGTCTGAATTTGGATTGTAATTAAATATTTGACACATTATAGGTTTCTAATACAGAATAAATGTAGTCAAAGAACTTGAAATTGGTTTTATGATTTGAATTTATATTCAATTGAAGATTTCTTGCTTTTGTGCAATACTGTGCTGTTGCGCAATACTTAGTACATCTGTTTTCAGACTATATACAAAGAATTAGCAAAATAAATTGTGACCTCCAATTTTTCTTTGGAAAATTGACAACTTCTTAAATCTTGAGGAAAAAATTGCCCCCCCCCCCCCCCCCAAACCCAAATAATTTTTAACCCCCCAACCCCTCCCTTTTTCAAAAAAAAAACATTTGAAGAAATTTTCTTTTTGTAAAATGTGGTACAATTTAAGAGATATCAAAACACAAGTTATTGTCAGAAAACTAGAAAAATGCTTGTTTAAGACCCTTTTTTGGCCCCTAATTCCTGAACGGTTTGAGCAATTACCCCCGAAATGAATCCCAACCTTCTACTTGTGGTATTGAACCATGTGGAACAATTTTAGAGCAATCAAAATACTTATACACAAGTTGTTGTCCTAGAACTAGAAAAATGCTTGTTTTGGGCCCTTTAATTCCTAAACGGTTGGGACCATCACCCCCAAAACTAATACCAAATTTCCTTTTGTGGTATTGAACCTTTTTCTTAAATTTCGAAGAGATCCATACACTTAAACTAAAGTTATTGTCTGGAAATCAAATGTCTTCGGAGGACACCGACGACGATGTGATAGCAATATACAACCCGAAATTTTTTTGCGGTCGTATGAAAAATATGTGTATTTAGTTTCTCTCTGACCAAGGATATGAATTTTGAGATCCAAATTGTTGACATTAGAATAAGTGATTTTGAAAACAACTTCAGAACAAGCTTACCTGATTTCCTTTGAAATTTGACACCCTTTTTAAGCTATAACCGGTAATCAACAAGATAATTGGTGAATTGTTACCTATCTGTCATAATGACGTCACAAGTAACAATTTTGGGCTAAACTTGCAGATTAAAGCAACTGGTTCATTTATCAATAAAATTAATATAATTTTCAATGACTTGAATAAGATTATTATTTTTGAAAATACAGGGGCCAACTAAAGGCTCATATTTATACCTTCTCCTTTGGCAGTATTTCAGAAGAAAATCAGGACAGCTGGGAGGTATGGCTTTTCTGTTTACCCTATCTTTTTAAAAGTGGAAAAGGATTTTGAATTTGATTATACCTTGGGATTTTAATACATTAGATATTTCTCATTCCATGCGACATTTTGAAAACCATCTTTTTCACTACACAGAAAGAGTTACGAAGGCCAAAATATTTACCTATTTCTTAGCCTAATTCAAACAAGATGTGTAAACATTGTTTCATAAAAGTTTCAATTTATAACTTACTTTTCTTCATTGATGACCACTTCCATTTCACCACTCATTACTTTCTTCATATGATCCTGTAATCCTGGGAAACGACCTGAAAAAAATCTCAATAATTAGTAAATAGAGTTACTATAACAAATACGCTATTAGTAAATTTTTTGAGGTAAACTCTTGTAAAATTCTATCATATATATTAGGGATGTCAACTCGGTGAAGATTTACTAATCGATTACTCGTTGGATTTACCTAGCGATACTCGAGTACTCGCTCGGTAAAACATTTACTAAATGGAATTACAAAATTATACCCATTTTATATATTGTGGGTAGTTGTTTAATGATCGTAAAACCCTCAACATTATTACCTAGGACTAGATAATAGTCCGAGGCCACAATTAATAGCTCATTTACTACATGTACTAATTATGTAAACTGACTGGCAATAATCTAATCAAGTAATTAGTTAATATCTTAGAAAAATTATTACTCAAACAACAGTATTTGGGAACCGTATAAAAACACATTAAATGATCAATAAAGGGGTGATGATTAGAACTTGTCATTAATCATTTTCTGAGGGTCTAAATAAGGTGCAAAGAATTTGTATTTATTTAAAAATATTGTCTTCAAGTAAATTTTCAACTTTTTCTGTGACCAGGAGATTTGTAAGTATATTAACAGATCTGCCGATGAATATATACGCACAGAGGTGGGGGAGTGATTAAGATTAGCTAGTGTGAAAGCCTTGGAAAAAATGCTCTTGTTCATATCTCTGTTTGGGGGAATTTTAAATGACAGTTAAATGCAAACATTCTAATCGTATTTTTATTTTTATTAATTTTGATTAATATATAATTTCCTAGGAGGGGCTCTCAATAAAAACATTTTTGTTTAAGCTTAAGAAAGCAACAACATTCTAACAGAAAACCGATTAGTCGAGTATCATTTTAGTACCGAGCGATACTCAAGTACTCGAGTTCTCGTTGACATCCCTAATATATATAGTTTATGAGAAGATAATTCTACATTTTGAAAGTAGTTTGTTCTATTTTCTTTTGAAAATGAAGAGCACACCTAGCAAAAAGACAAAATATTGAGATACACAAATATATTGAGAAGAACAAAAGTACTCTATGCCTTATGTTTGTAACTAGCAACATACATCTAAGTTCTCCAAGATGTTTGGTCACATGACTAAGAACAAGAGCCATTCCTTCCACATCAGCCAGATTAACTCGACATTGCCTAGATATCACATCCTCTCTCATTTCTTCTACTGATGATTCTAAATCTCTGCAAAAACAAGTCATAATTTATACATCTTGTCACACTTAACTTTCATCTTATTATATATAAAATCAAACAGCTCTCAGTCCCCATTGATATGCCAGTGTTCTAAGTTTCCATACACATAGCACACATGAAAATCTGTCCAACAAAGTGAAAATAAGAAATAACTTTCCAATGAAAATTTTAAATTTAAACAACATATCTTTCAATTTAGCTCAGAAAATTTCTGTATTTTCTCATATACAGTACACCTTTATGGAATTTAATTAGAACTCTGCAGGCATGGATTATATACCTGGTTTTGTTCTGCTTGCTATCTTAATTTTGTCTGCCACATTAATCTTACACCACCTTTTCTTAAACTGTAAATTGTGTGCTACTGTTTATTAATGACATTGCTCTATTTCTGCACTGAAACAGTGTTTGTTTAGTTGTTAACAAAGTTTTGACTTATCAAACAATTATATAATATGGAAATGCACTGTATATCACCTTGGTTTTTCTTCTTTTTGATTAAATATGCTGCAAACTGTCCCAGGTAATTACTCAAATTTTGGTTAGTATCTATGTATGATCATTTTTTATTGAAAAGGTATAATTATGAGCATATTATCTCAGTAGTTATTTTATAGGATTTTACTAACTCTTGTCAGTGTATCATCTTATAATTCAAATAAATTACCCTTTATCAACAACACCTTACAAAGAACATACCCCAATTCTCTTAACACTTTACTGCCATCATCTTTGTAATGTTTACATTGTGTGTCTATATCTGATCGTTGTTGACGAAGTACCTGGTGTTCAGCTCCAGGAACTGTTGTTAGCACCTTCTACAAATAATAAACACACTCTTATCCAATATACCAAGAGCATTCACAAAAAAAGTGTTTTTAATACAAAAGCTCTGTCAAAAATTCTTTTGCATTTCTTATCACATCCAGCATTATCTCCCAATGATAATTTTATCAAAAATTTAGAAGATACATATATAAACATTCAAATAAAGGAAAGGTAAAATCTGACAAAACAAAAAAAAAGATTACCTCTAGCAAAGGTTTAGGCTTAAGGCATGGGTGAGGACAGTTAAAAAAAATATTTTCTCAAACCAGTTATTTCTGAAGATAAAAATAATCGTAAACTTTCTTATATTAAAAGCTTTTACTCACTGAAATCTTTTTGATAGTTTCTTGTATAGAATCAGTCATTGACTCATTATTAAGCTGCTGAATTCTTCGCAAATGTTTTAAATCTACTTTCAAATCTGATGTTTGCCTGGCAACATTTAGGATGCCATCTTTAATACTCTGTGTAACAATGGTATGGTGAGATGACTGGGATGATATGTCTGAAAAACCTTAAATGGAAGTACACAATATTTGTTTAGGTTATGTTTTTTTACACATCTGTACTATTTTGTTTGGTTTTATCTTTTGTAGATATGGTTCAAGAAACACATTTAATCTAAAACTTTACTTCATTATTATGGCCTCACTCATTTTCAATTAAAAAAAAATTTAAAAAAAATTTCAAGCATCCAAAGTAAACAACATAGAGAAGAATCAAAACCTAAAATATTTCACTTTAAAATGACAATAGTTAATAAAACCTACTGCGGGTCACTCATTACAAAAATGTTAGAACAGATTATCAAGCCTAACGAATACCTCTTAAAACCATAAAAGTTTTATTATGGTTTTTAGTGTCAAAAGTTTGTAACTTCTTATTGGTTTGTTATTCTAGATATGTTGTCACTGAGGTAATAAATTCTGTTCTATAAATAAGCATATGGGCGTAACATAAGAAGCTTCTGCTTTACAATAAATAAAAAAGAAGAGACTGCTCAATCATATGAAACTCAACTAATTGTTACAACAGTTTTGTATGATATTTAAGTTGTACATTTACTTTCACTTTCTCTACTTCGGTGTACAATCAGCTGTGTATGTCATTTAAGTTGTACATCTTTTGCTAAATAATGTACAATCAACTGCGTACATTATCTTTGGTGAACATCTTTTTCTCTACTTTTGTTGAAAATGTGTACATTCAGCTGTGTTAGTTATTTTTATACATCTACTTTCTCAACTTTTGCTAAATGGTTTACATATAGCTGCATACATGATTTAAGTTATACATCTACTTTCTCAACTTTTTCTAAATGGTGTACATATAGCTGCATACGTGAGTTAAGTTATACATATACTTTCTCAACTTTTGCCAAATGGTGCACAATCAGCCAAGTATGTTACTGTGAAAGTACTCCAATTTTCATGGTTTCATGGATGGCTTTATCCACTAATCTAATTGCCCAACGAAGTATAACAACTGTTGTCCAAATCAAGACATAGAAAGATCCCCATATAGATTTGACTACATGGATATGGGCATATAATCTACAGAATACATTGAATATCAGAAAATGCACTATGAGCTTTATATACAACTTTAGACAGGATTTAACCCAAAAGCATTTAACTTTAAAAAGCCTAAACTGTATGACTTTTAACCTTTTAATTCTCATGAAAAATCAGTTTTGATCAATGAAAGTCAGAATTCCGGTGATGATATGCGATGATGAAGTGTTCAATTTATCTCCTCATAATTCTCATAGCATTCTTTCTATGTAACTGTTTTCTTTAAGAGACATGTATATGGCCCAAATAACACCATTGATGATCGTTTATCTGTTGATCCTTCGATCTCGGGTTAATTAGTGTCATCATTTCTGATTACATGTGTGTGCAACAATTAAAATGTTTACTTTGCAATTTCCATCAATCAAGACAATGTGTAGGAATAGATGAATCATCTTATTTCTAAAAGCAATTTTTTTATTGAAAATTTGATGAAATGTTGTCAGAAATGAAAGACGAACAAGTAAGTGCAATGTCCACAAATCATTATTAAACAACATATGAGAAGCATCGGATAGAAATCGACCTTGTGCAAGTGCACATATAAGACTTTGGTTGATTTTGGCACATTCAAATACGAAATAAAAGATGAATTTTAATCTGTTTTGTAGGGTTCTTATAAATCTATGAATTTAAGAACCCAACACATGTAACTTTTGCTCAAACCATGAAATTGATACCCACGAATAAAAGTACTTTCACAGTATTTAAGTTGTATCTAGTTTCTAAACTTTTTCTAAATGGTGTACATTAGCTGTGTTTCATCATTTTAGTTGTACATCTACTTTCGCAAATTTTGCACAACAATTGCAAAATGATTTTTTTAAAGCTATATTGACAACAAACATGCATAACTTTCAAACCATCATATCAAGAGTATTATTGAGTTACTGGCTAGAACTTAGAGTTAACATTAAACTGATATGATTGAACAGTTAATTTGATAATGAAAAAAATCAAAATTCAATTTGTATTCATATTTCTAGGACTGATTGTGGTTGGCAATTTTGTTGTATTACAGTAAACATATATGAATTATTTAAGGAATGACTGTATTATTTTATCTGTCTATGAAGAAATAACATAAAAAATGTGGTGCACACTGAACAACCAGTGTAGCAGGTTATTTAAAAGTGTACACCACATTTTTCAGGTAATTTCAAATAGACAGAAAAAATATTACAGTCATTCCTTATAATTTAATTCTAAATTCCATTTTGAAGGAGTAAATTTTGAAAAAAAACGTTGGTGATGTCACGGTCACATGACAAAATTATGTCTATGAGCTTATAGACAAAACACTTTCAGCCAAAAAGAATTTCAAAATTTTAGGCATGAAACAGACATTAATAAATATATCCATAAAAATCTACATTTTGATAACTCCACATCATAAAAAATCATGTAAATGAGCTAATATAATGTTGTTATACAATCTATTTTCTTCTCTATCTAATTCCTTAGGTATGCAAATAGGTTACACCGAGGAGCTATGTTCTATATTATCTTTAACAAAAAAATTATCAACTTCAATTTTCCTATGTATCAAAATTCATTCTGCAATAATCAGTTGATTTTATCTGTTAAATCATGTTTGTTTAAAATGAAAGTTATCAGATCTTCATAGCTAAATTGCTTCGCCGAGCGCAGCTAGATACAACTGCAGAGGTCCAACCCTCAACAGTTGGGGCAAAAATGGACAAAATATTCGTGCTTGATACAGGTCTGAATTTGGATTTTTTTTTTTTGCTTTTGTGCAATACACTATGCTGTTGCAAATAAAAATAATATTCTTTTTAATTTCTAAAATTTGAAATGAGAAAAAAAAATAGTTCCTCCCTCCCCACAATTTTTTATTTCACCTCCCCCCCCTTACCCTTTTTCCAAAAAAAAAAATTCTTTCCCTCAAGATATGGTCATTATCTCAATTCACATTTCCAATGGAGTTTGCAACCATAATTACCCTTTTAGGCTTTTAAATACATCATAAAAGTCTTCCAATAGAAAATGACATACATAATCATGTCTAAAATTAATATTCCTTAATCAGCATTTTTAATAGTAACATCTAAAAATAAATTGACAACTAATCACCTCAAGACAATACAACATTTCTTTATACATAATTTAAAAGTAGTGTAAGGGAGGTAATTCAAAATCAACATTGTACTTAAAAAGTAATTGTCCATTAACAAGGAAACCCTTGTTTTTCCCCCTTTTTTGCCCCTAATTCCTAAACGGTTTGAGCCATTACCCCCCAAAGCCAATCCTAACCATCCATATGTGGTATGGAAACTTGTGGTATAATTTCAGAGAGATCCATACACCGTTCCACAAGTGATTGTCTGGAAACTAGAAAAATGCTTATTTGGGCCCCTTATTCCTAAACTGTTAGGACCATAACCCCCAAAATCAATCCCAACCTTCCTTTTGTGGTTATAAACCTTGCTTTAAAATATCTTTGATTTCTATTCACTTATACTAAAGTTATTGTCCGGAAACCAAATGTCTGATGATGACGACGTGATACCAATATACGACCGCAAAAACCTCCATCAAAATGTATTAATTACTTTAAAATTTTCATCTGATGCAAAGCTGCTATTCATTAAATTCAGTAAAAACAACAGTTGCCAAACAATTTTAAGAAAGAAAGGTTTGAATGTTGCAGCAACAGTTAAATTCTGAATACATCATAATCAAGATTCCACCTTGGTTGTTGAGTCTGTTAGAACATTATCTATTAATTTTTACCTGTCAATGATCAAAACTGAAAAGTGAATTTTTACCCACGACTGACCTGAGAAATAATCCAACACATATTTTTTATCTCATTATCCCCAGACCCTACGTGCAGCATGATACTGAAACAAGCAGTGATTATAAACATGCAGAATATGTCATACACCAAAACAAGCAATGCAGGTCATAAATATACCTTTATCACCATTGACTTTGTCTCCGTCATCTTCTGCAAGAAAGGTGCATTCTGGGTAAAAGCTATCTCAAATAATGCAACCATGCTGTTAGTAATTTTATTTGACAATATGAATATCATATTCATTGGAAAATAATTTTCAAATAGAAATATATACTTGGAAAAAGACCAAGGCAACTGGCATAAAAAGAGTGTAAAAACCCTAAGCTCAAACTGGATGCCAAAATAACTTAGACCTAAGGCAATAATGCAAAATATAAACAATTTATACTTACAGAACCTAACCTTTGCCTCTATCATACATATAACATAAATAATGTACAGTTGTTTATAAAACTAAAAAATATCATTGAAACAGGCAGGTGATATGTAGTAGACAATGAAAGAACAGAGTTCCAATGTCCCTCGCGTTGCATATATTTTATCTATCCAAGGTACAAGGGCAATAACTAAAAAAAGCACTTTTTTTTTGTTCTTTAAAACTTTTTATTAATATCTTAGAGAAATGTAGGCTTTAGAGCAAATGCAATGTGATTTCCATTATAATTTATATTTCCAAGGGGCATAACTCTTTTAAAAATTATTGATCGGCACTGATTTTCGAATTTGTCAAAGACAGTGCTGCTATAAACCTATGATATAAGTTTCATAAAAATCTGGCAAGAATTGTACACATGAGAGCCCTAACAAGACTGGATGGACGGATGGATGGATGTCCGGTATTTCTATGTCCCCCACAACGCGTTGCGAGGGGGACAATAATAAAAATTCAAGAGAAACTGTTTGTAAGAATCTTTTTACTTCAAAAAGTTCTCAAAAATAAGGACCTAAGTATATTTTAAGATGGGTTACATTATTTCAAGTAAAACTTTATCCTAATAAATGTGAGATTAAATTTTTAGCTTTCTAATGTAATAATATTAGCAAATTCATGACTCATATATTATTTACTTATATAGACAAAAGGAACTTTTTTTTGTAAAACTGTCTTAACACACAATTTGGATCGTAAGTGATAGCCATTTAGAAACTGAAAAAGTACTAGGTAATGCAATGTTCTTAAATTCCTCATCATAAACATGGTTTGACTGTTTCAAAGTTTTGTTAGTAATAAGGTGCTACAGCCAAAAAATACACAAAGCTCTCTATTAATTCAAATCAACTCATCAAAGTTATCAATAATCTTATATATAGTGTAAACCATTCCTAATCTAAACCCCAATACCATCAATAACTTCATAACTTACTTCCTACAACACTTGGGGGTTTAGAGTCTCCTAAATCTGATGGTGTTGTACTAGCCCCACTTCTTATACTACTTTCCCTACTTGATCCTGTTACAACTGCTGTCTGCACCCAGGCTGTTAAATTTGCAAGTTGCACTTCCATTTTTTCCATGCGTACTCTGAAGTACAAAAAAGAAACAAAAGATTAATTCATTCTTCATTCACTAACTTTATATATTCAGCTTAAAATTATCTCATTGATTTGGTTCAAGATTGTCAAAAATTTTGTAATTTTTGAATACATGTAACAGACCTGAAGTCAAACTAGAGGCTCTAAAGAGCCTGTGCGCTCAACTGCATCTTCAACAATTGCCACTTTTGAGTAAAAATCATCATTAAAAGGAATAACAGTATTTAAAGAGTTAGCTGACAATTTCAGCCATGTTTGACGTATTTGTAGATCTTATCCTGCCGATCACTTTTCTTTTTTAAAGTTTCTAGTTATCTATTATAGTTTTCAAGATAATAGGCAAAATGGTTAAAAAAATGGTAAAAATTATCATTAAAGATCAATAACTCCAATAAAGAGTCAACTGAAGATATCTACAGTCATGGATTATTTGTAGATTGTCTTGCTGATCATTTTTATACGACCGCAAACAATTTTTGCGGTCATATATTGGTATGACGTTGGCGTCGTCGTTGTCCGAAGACACATAGGTTTTCCCACAATAACTTTAGTTTAAGTGAATGGATCTCTATGAAATTTTACCATAAGGTTCAATACTACAAAAGGAAGGTTGGGATTGATTTTGGGGGTTATGGTACCAACAGTTAAGAAATTAGGGGCCAAAAAAGGGCCCAAATAAGCATTTTTCTAGTTTCCAGACAATAACTTGTGGAACGGTGTATGAATCTCTCTGAAATTATACCACAAGTTTCCATACCACAAAGGGATGGTTAGGATTGACTTTGGATGGTTATGACTCAAACCGTTTAGGAATTAGGGGCAAAAAAGGGGGAAAAACAAGGGTCCCCTGGTTATTGGACAATTTAAAAGCAGTGTCAGGGAGGTAATCCAAATACATTTAAAGTATTAAAAAAAAAAATTGGATTACCTCCCTTACATTGCTTTTAAATTATGCATAAAGATGTTGTATTGTCTTGAGGTGATTAGCTGTCAATTAATTGTTAGAAGTTACTATTAAAGGAATTTTAATAGCCATGATTATGTATGTCATTTTCTATTTCAAGACTTTTATGATGTATTTAAATTGGTAATTATGGTTGCAAACTCTTTTGGAAATTTGAATTGAGATTATGACCATATCTTGAGGGAAAGATTTTTTTTTTTTTGGAAAAAGGGGGGGGGGGGGGGGGGGCAATTTTTTCTCATTTCAGATATTAAAGAGAAAATTTCTTCAAATATTTGCAAAATAAAAGGTGGGGGGGGGGGGGGGTGGGGGGGTCAATACGCAACAGCATTTGACTACAGTTATTCTGTGTCAGAAACCTGGACGCTGGACGACACACGCCAAGTGATGAGAAAAGCTCATTGGCCCTGTGGGCCAGGTGAGCTAAAAAGCACATTACTATGCTTCAGATTGAGAAAAGTCCATAAAAGCCCTTCCTTATTATCTATTTTGGTAAAATGACTAAATAAAGTTGGCTTTGCATAATTTTCTACATTTATCAGAAGCTCTCTACACATGTATTTGTATAGTACCTTTGTTATCCTATAATAATACACAAGTTTTTGTATAGTACCTTTGTTATCCTATAATGATACACAAGTTTTTGTATAGTATCTTTGTTATCCTATAATGATACACAAGTTTTTGTATAGTATCTTTGTTATCCTATAATGATACACAAGTTTTTGTATAGTACCTTTGTTATCCTATAATGATACACAAGTTTTTGTATAGTACCTTTGTTATCCTATAATGATACACAAGTTTTTGTATAGTACCTTTGTTATCCTATAATGATCACAGAGTTATGTTTTACCTGGTTTCCGGGTCAGTTGTAGGTGAGGGTGTAATACTGCGAGGAGGAGGAGGAACCATAGGTACTTGTTCTCTCTCTGGAGTAACCCTGTAGCTCTGAGATCTCTGGACGGTTGGATCAGCTGATCTTGGTGACATTGGTGTGAATGCTAAGGAGTGACGATTTTGCTGATGTCCTGAAATAAAACATTTCACCAATTTTAACGCGACATTTATGAAGATCAATCTACAAACTGATTTGTGTATTGGAAGTGTGTTCTTTTTTTCCCATTTATAACATCACAGAATTCAACTTATTACTAGATTTTCATTCACTGTTGTTCAGTTTTGTTAACAGATGGAACAAGTTGAGAAATAATTGCTTACCCTTCCAAATACCTCTCATCCCTGTCCACCTCCTTTCCAAACCTTCCAATTGAATTCATTATTATATATGCATACAGTATTTGCCAAAGGATGCAAAAAAACATCAATAGCTCAGTTCTTATGGAGTACAGAGGAGTAACTCTTCTAAAAACAGGGTTAAACTCTCACACCTGTCAGGCTATTCAAAACTAAAGCAACAAAGTAAGGAAACAATCACAGGTTGAGTATACATCAAAGAGAACAAAGTCCAATTGCACTTGACCAAAACCTCTCAGCTCATTCCTTTAAAATTATGAATTACTTATAATATCAGCTGATCATCTGAATATTGTCAGGAAAATAGACATAATCTAATTTAAATACCTGCAATTTCATGTGAGTAAAAGTTGTCCCTTCTCCAGATGCCAATAATATATGATAGAATTCTGAGCAAGAAATTTTTCTAGTTTCATTTATTTTTGACAGAAATTAAGGAACAAACCCAGTGATCAGACCATTTTCAACTGGAAGATTTTTTAAAAATCTAAATGAAAATGTTTAATTGAATACATACTAAATATCTGGAGATTTATACCTCCCAGATGAAAGGTTCACATGTGTGTTGTAACAAAAGTTTCATTTATATAATAATAAGTATTATTTTAAATTCTTTGTCAACTAGAATATTTCTAAATTAAAACCACAACCCAATATTGACTTTAACTTTTGTATGGTGACAAAACATTATATGTTATAATAAAAAAACATTTTTCAATACTTGATTTTTATATGTCTGCAGTATAAACATCTATGAATAAAAGGGAACTTACTTGTATCAGGAGGTGGACCTGAAGCTCTTAAAGGGGAGACCATCGTATTCGCCCTGACACCTTTGGCAATGTAAGTCTGGGGTGGAGCACCAGGGGCACCTGCTCCGCCTGGTCCATGGAGGTAGTCATAGATCTGCATACCAGTTGCTGGTGTAGGTGACAAGGTTCTCCTCAATGGATCACCAGGAGGTAGCTGGCTTCTTTGTACTGGTGGAGACACTGACCTATAATGCTGTTCTGGACCTCTTTGTGGACCCTGCTGACGATATGTTGGTCTGCCTCGTCCATCATGGTCTTGGTAAGATTGTGGTACCGGTACATAACCATTCTGCATCTGTATATTTTCTGGGATTGGTCCTAAGTTGTGTCTATCAGGAGTGCTTCGGTCGCCACGGATACGGTCTGGTGAATCATACAATGCATTGTGTGCATAGTTGACTGGTTGATGATGTGATGGGGCACTTCTGGTCAAATCTGGAGTAGGAGATCTATAGAGATCATAATCACTGGCATAAATAGGATCCCTGTAAACAGGGTAGGAATGTGACATGGAAGCAGGCAAGGTCTGGGCTTTTCTTACCTAAAAATAAAGGAATACATATATATTAAATTGATATCAGCATTTTTCCAAAAACTGGTAATTACATATGACTGTTTATTTACAATTAAATTACATTTGGACAGTAAACAATAAATTGGTCGCCAACACTTTGTTACAAAGTTGCATGAATTTTTCAGAAGACATTTTTCAATACTCTGACATTATTTTTCATTGGATTGTTTATTTCTATTTTGTTTTCCAATGGAATCTGTAAGAAATGTATCCTTTACACTTAATTCAACAGGTAAAATTTGTATCATTTCATTTTTCTTTCAATTAAATAAAGTCTGATACAATATCAAAGCAATGGTAAAGCAACATAGCAACAGTGACAGTGCAGGATGAGGAAATATCACATCTATGGCCGATATCTGATGTCTCCATTGATACTTGTCTGAATAAGATAATACTGAAAGCTCTGAAAATATCTACCAATCTCTGATTCATTGTTCAGTATCTTATTCATTTTAATACGGACTAAAAAACTTTACCAAGTAAATTCAATTATAACTTATTGATAACTTTTTCTCATTATAACATGAAAATATGTGAAAGTACAGTTATGTGTTGAATTAAAGTTACAAGACAGTTTTCCTAAAACATTCCTTATAAAAAAATGTGTTTATACCCCCAAATACAAAGTGGGAAGTCTACTGCAATGACCTTGTCTGTCCATCAAACCATGGGAAGTATACTGCAATAACCTTGTCTGGCCATCAGACCATTCATTTGTCTGTCAATAATTTTCTTTACATATTACTCAGCTACTGTATTTAGGAATTATTTGATATTTTGGCTAAACTTAAAAAAGTTGAAATATACTGCACATTTTCAAATTAATCAATATGTATTAATTTCACAGAGAACAAATTTATTAATTTCCCCAAAACAATACAT
The DNA here is from genome assembly GCF_021869535.1 of Mytilus californianus. NCBI lineage: Eukaryota > Metazoa > Mollusca > Bivalvia > Mytilida > Mytilidae > Mytilus > Mytilus californianus. Next base: position 93,893,982 of record NW_026262668.1, read on the forward strand.
GACAAGCATAGAAATTTAGGTCAGTTAGAATGCTTATCTTTTAATTGTTCTTTTTTAAAAATTCAATCTAATTAAAATACAGATTCTATGTTCTTGCTTTGCTAACATGGATCCGACAACTCTCTGTGTCTTAATTTGTTATTTGAAAACGCTCCAGTATATCTTCTGTTCTGGAAATTGTTACATCAGCAATGAAATTTCGGTATTAAAATGTTTGAAGGGGTGTATCACTGCGACAAAACCAGAGGATCAAGAAAAGTAACTAAACCAAAAATAGAAAGAAACTTTGTCAGAAACTTGTAAGTGAAGCTGACACAGGATCTGAATTTGACACATGTAATTTGATTATTTACATAAAGCTCAAGCTTACTTGATCTGTTATTGCTGTTGCTGGTGTTTCATATATCCCCTGGTCAGATCTTTTCCCTCGTTTCTCTGGAGGTAGTTCCCTTACTTTCTGGGGATTATCACTATCACTCTCCAGTAACTTCAACACTGTTCTATCCTTAATATCTCTGAAATCACATCCATTTACAGGCTAACTTTTTGTAACAAAACTTGCATATTTCTATAGTGCATATCAAAATTGACTTTGTGACAAAATTTTAAGGAAAAATCAATGAGAGATCATTTCTGTATTGTATGCCCTTAATTGCATGTCTATTGTTCTTTTAAACAAGTTTCATTTACTTTTGGTCACTGCATGGGTTTCCAAGTTATTCAGTATAAACGTGAGTAAAGTAAATTGTGCTAGCTCACATACCACAAACCACGTAATTAAAATGGGATTTTTTTTTATTAGCAAACGCATTTATGGTTTTGATGATTGGAAATCCTCATACAATCATGTAGCAGGTCTGATAAAAAAAAAAAGGCACTATCAAGGAAACAGGAACTTATTGTCTCTGGTCCCAAATCATCACAAGAATGTATCATATGCAATATGGAAATATATTTTAATGTTGTTTTTGTGCACATATTCACTAGATTTTTTCAGTTTTATAACTGATTAAGTTGATATGGTTCACACTTTGGAGAACCATGTACTAAAATCAAGTTCCATTTCACTGGAAATTCAAACTTGCAATTGGCCTACCTCAAATCTTCCAGCTGATAGTAAATACTGGTCCTTGGGTCTAGGATATAGATTTTTCTCTTTGGAGATGACAAATACTCCATATTGAGTTTCTCTTGGAAGGATCTTACAAACAAAGCTCTGACTGTATCCAAGTGTGTGATTTCATTAGGAAGATCAGATTTCTTTGTTTCATCTTGATACACCAAGAAAACCATACCTATAACATACATGAGATATATAGTTTGGTTATTCATTTTTATGACAATACCATCTTTTTAAAACTTTTGAAACAACAGTATAACAGTAACTGCAACTCTCAATAGAAAAAGACATGATCTACTGTTTTAAGTGAACAAAAGTGACTGCAAATGAAGTTTTAGTACAAAAGTAATCTGTTGCATTAATGTGAACTTACTTAATTAAAACTATCGTATTACAATTTTGTGTCATTTGATTTAAATTTTAAAACTTCGCAAATAAAATGTATAGTTTGCCTTCATCAATCACAACTTTGATGAATTTCAATTAAGTTACTGATAACATGTTTAAAAGCTGAAAAACACTTATTTCCAATCATCAAATCAAAGACTGATGCTTTGAAATACTCCATGTTATAATTTTCATTGTAATTATAATTTTCAATTAAAGTAATGAAAAAACTTTTTTTCTTAACTATAAAATAAAACCATAAACATGCAGAATATGATGAAATTATCAATTGGGTCATTGGCCCTTTATGAGTTTGATATATTTTCATTTTTGTGGATAAAGCAATAGTTGTAACTAGAGTTTCGCTCACCTGCATCTTCAACAATGGCTACTTTTTTGGTAAAAATCATCATGAAAAGGCAATAACTCTATAAAGAGTTAACTGACAATTTTAGACAAGGAGACGTTTTTGTAGACCTTGTCCTGCTAATCATTTTAGCTTTTTAAAGTTTCTACCTACATTTGTATCTATTATTCTCTTCAAGATAAAAGAAAAAATTTAAAAAATTGGTAAGAATCATCTTTAAAGAGCAATTACTCCAATAATGAGTCCTCTGACGATTTCAGCCATTGACCGCTTCGTAGATCTTGTCTTGCTGATCATTTTTCATGATTAAAATTTCTCTCTATCTATTACAGATTTCAAAATAAAAGGCAAAAATGAAAAAAAAATGGTAAAATTTGACATTTAAGGGCAATAACTCTTTAAAGAAAACATCTGACAATTTTGACGTAAACAGACAGTAGGCAGATCTCAACATTCAGTCAGATTGTCTCTATTCAAACCAATGAGATGAACACCAAGTGAGAAGAAAAGCCCTTTGGCCAAGGTGAGCTAAGAAAAACAAATCAAGTGAGTATATCATCTCCTTGATTAATAGGTGATCTTCACTTACCCATAGCTCTATCATAAGTGTTAGGTGGAGATCGGACAATAGGTAAACTATTCCTCATGAAACTCCCTCTCTGAAAACTGACAGGTCCTTCCACATTGGACATAGTCTCGAAATCTTCATAATCTCTCACATTGGCTGGGTTATAGGTCACCACCGTAGCCCTTCTGTGGGGATCTCTTGGTCTACGAGCCTGTAAATATAGCAGTATTCTATCAATAAATGCAATCTCAAAATAATCACTTCTTTTTTTTTCTTTGGATTGCTCAAGGAAATTAGGACAGCTGTTGTTTTTATTTTTTTTTACATATATGAATACATTTAATGGGGTTAACCCGGCAACTCTATTAGGATCAACTAGAGGCACCAAGGAGACAGTGTTGCTCATCAAGTTTCATATTTACTAATGGTCCTAAAAAACAAAAATCTAAATACATACATGTTTAGATTCAGCATATCAAAGAACCCTATAAATTCAATTATTTCATAAAATAAAACTAAGTTTATTTTTGTACCCTTTGGACCTTACTGTGGACCAATTTAAAAACAGGGTTCAAAATCAAAATTCTAAATACAGTTAGATTCAGCATATCAATTTTTCTTTATATCAAAGTTTAATTTTTGATCCTTTGGACCTGAATGTGGGCCATTTTAAAATTGGGGCCCAAATTCCAAAATCTAAAAACCAGGGTAAGATTCAGCATACGAAATAAACCCCAAGAATTCAAGACTTTTAATTAAACACCAATGAAATTGCAGTCAAGAAATATGCAATTTATACAAAGTATTACTATAGAAAGTATTGTTTTTGGCCCCTTTTTTGCCAAAAGGTTAGGGCCATAGCCCCTAAAATCAATCCCAACCTTTCTTTGAGATATGGAACTTCCATACACTTATACACAAGTTATTGTCCTGAAACAAGAACAATGCTAGTTTTGGCCCCTTTTGGTCCCTAATTCCAAAAACAGTTAGGACAATAACCCTCAAAAGTAACCCCAACCTTCCTTTTAGGTATGGAAACCTTGTGGTACAATTTCATAAAGATCCATACAATTATACTCAAGTTATTGTCTTAAAACCAAATGTATTCGGATGACTACAATGACAACAACAACGTCATACCATCATACGGCTTCAAAAATTTTGTGATCATATAACTACTAGTTTGCCTGGTTATAAATTATATTCTTTTCAGATTTTTAACGTGCTAGTTCACAAGGTAACAGTCCCCAGGAAGACCTCACTCAGTCACCTTTCTCGGACACATTATTCTAACTCAGAGCCAACCAGCGTTTGGTCTTCCTCCTAAATGCTGAGTGCTCAACAGAGAAGCAGCAAATACCCATTTTCAAGTCTTTATTGGCCAGGCTTGGATTCAAACCAACAACATCTCATACTCCAGGCCAGCATGCTACCATGAGACCACCAAGGTGGTCACACTGTACAAAGACACCAACATCAATCAGCATTTAAAATCTAAATTCTTGTACAGAGTTACAGTGTACCATTACAATGTTTACATCCAGTTTAAACTTCATTAAGATTGTGAAACATTTATATCACAGACACACTACTAGTAAGATAATCCTTCACAAATATCCACGTCATGATTGCTATCTGTATATATAATTTTTAAGTCCCCAAAAATTGAATACATGAACAGTGAAACTGAAAAACAAAAAAAATAAATCAATTTACTTACTTCTATGCTTTTGTGCAAACAACTGAATTAGAACTTTCAATTATAAAAAAAAAGGAATTTGCATTTTCTACATTAGTTATGGAGGAATTTGTAATGAAAATTATCTGATTGCAATAAAATGTATCAGTGTACATACATTGTGATATATTACACATGTTTTAATTCATGATTTATTACCCTTTCAATCAATCCAAAAACAATTTCAATCAAAACAAAAACAACTTTTTTTATCCTGATCAAATTGAGTCGAAGGACAAGTGAATCTGTGGACAGGAATATTATCAATAGAATTACCAGTAGATAAACCTCTGAAAGTGTTAATTCCATGTGGTATAACTTATTTACACCATGATATTATGGTTAATGCAAAATGATAGCTTTCAAAAATTTAGAAGGGGTGTATCTTTCAATAAACTGTTAACACAGAGATATGTCTCGCCTATTTGTTATTTTGATAATGCAAATGTTGAAATTAAAATAGCAATACTTTAACATGTAAGTTATGCAAATATTCAAAGTCAATGAACCATGACTGAAGGTACAGGGCTAAACAATCTCCATGGAAATGAGATGTGCCAAAGCTAATACAACTGCAAACCAAATACTATTGACTTCTCATAAGTCGTTCCCTTTAAACAAACCTAAACACAAACATTAACTTGTAAACTATGTAAAAGTTTCAAAGTCAATGAACCATAATTAAGGGGTGGGGTTATATAATCTCCATGGAAATGAAACTTGCAAATGGGAATATCATTGACTTAACATAAGTGGTTCATCTTAAACTGATCTAATCACAAACTAATACATGTAAACTAAGCAAAAGTTTCAAAGTCAATAGACCATGACTGAGGGGTAAGGAACAAATATTCTCCATTGAAATGAGATGTGCTAATGCTTATACAACTGCATACCAATTATCATTGACCTACCACTAACAGTTCCCCTTAAACTGCCCTAATCACAAACTAATACATGAAAACTAAGCAAAAGTTTCAAAGTCAATAGACCATGACTGAGGGGTAAGGACCAAATATTCTCCATTGAAATGAGATGTGCTAATGCTTATACAACTGCATACCAATTATCATTGACCTACCACTAACAGTTCCCCTTAAACTGCCCTAATCACAAACAAATACATGAAAACTAAGCAAAAGTTTCAAAGTCAATAGACCATGACTGAGGGGTAAGGACCAAATATTCTCCATTGAAATGAGATGTGCTAATGCTTATACAACTGCATACCAATTATCATTGACCTACCAATAACAGTTCCCCTTAAACTGACCTAATCACAAACTAATACATGAAAACTAAGCAAAAGTTTCAAAGTCAATAGACCATGACTGAGGGGTAAGGACCAAATATTCTCCATTGAAATGAGATGTGCTAATGCTTATACAACTGCATACCAATTATCATTGACCTACCACTAACAGTTCCCCTTAAACTGCCCTAATCACAAACTAATACATGAAAACTAAGCAAAAGTTTCAAAGTCAATAGACCATGACTGAGGGGGCGGGGTCAAATAATCTCCATAGAAATGAGATATGCTAATGCTTATACAACTGCATACCAAATATCACTGACCTACCACTAGTGGTTCCCCATAAACTGACCTAATCACAAACTAATACATGTAAACTAAGCAAAGTTCCAAAGTCAATAGACCCTGACTGAGAGGGCAGGGCCAAATAATCTCCATGGTAATGAGATGTGCCAATGCTAATACAACTGCATACCAAACATCATTGACCTACCACTAGTGGTTCCTCATAAACTGACCTAATCACAAACTAATACATGTAAACTAAGCAAAGTTTCAAAGTCAATAGACCTTGACTGAGGGGGCGGGGCCAAATAATCTCCATGGTAATGAGATGTGCCAATGCTAATACAACTGCATACCAAATATCATTGACCTACCACTAGTGGTTCACCATGAACTAGACCTAATCACAAACTAATACATTGTTGACGCCGCTGCCGTCGCCGAGGCCAGAAACAGCATACCTATATCTCGCTTTTTGACTCCGTCAAGGCGAGACAAAAATTTGACCTTATTTAATGATAAAGCATAATCCAATTGCATTGAATGATATTATGGTGTGGGAGGTGTAATGCTCAGCTTTATGTCTGAACCTGAGGCAAAACTGCATGTCTCAAATGTCAAATCTATAGTCCATCAATCTGTCATGAATTTTGTAAACTCTTTTGTCACATGTTTATATGCAAAATCTCAAAGACACCTCATTTGGCATTGAAATCTTTTTTAATTTCAAATTACCGGTATTGTTTTCAAGCTAAGCATAAAGTTTTGATATTTTTGAATAATTAATCAAAGAAATTATAATAAAAATAAACTGTTGACACAGAGTTATGTCTCGCCTGTCGGCATAAAATTCAGAAAAAGACAATCTGATGGACAGCAACATTACTAATTAATTCAAAGTCGCTGGACCTACTAGTGGGTGGGGCCTCGAAATGGTTGACAAACAGCAATGTAACTTTATAGAAAATATTGTCTATTGTAAGTAGTTCCTATCAAACTAACTTAAATCATCAAACTTAACATTGAAAATTGCTAATTAATTGAAAGTCACTGAACCATGGCCTAGGGGGCAGGGCCTCAAAATAGTCGTCAAACTGATATGTACTGATAGTAATGCAACTTCATACAAAATATCATTGATCTATCACAAGTAGTTCCTATCAATCTAACTTAGGCAGAAAACTTAACATTGAAAATGGCTAATTAATTCAAAGTCACTGGACCATGGCCTAGTGGGCAGGGTCTCAAAATTGTCTTCAAACTGATATATACTGATAGTAATGCAACTTCATACAAAATATCATTGATCTATCACAAGTAGTTCCTATCAATCTAACTTAAGCAGAAAACTCAACAATTGTTGACGCCGTCATTGGAAAATCCCTATGTCTTGCTAGGCCAGACAATAGAACGATCTATATGGTGTTTTTTTAAATTTGCATAACATGTGACCAAAGAGTTTACACCATCCATGATAGATTAATGGATGTATAGATCTATGACATTTCAGACATGTAGTTTTACCTCAGGTTCAGACATATATAAGTGCCAAAAACCTAATAGAGCTTTACACCTCCCACACCATGATGTCATTCAAAGCAATTGGATTATGCTTTATCATTAAATAAATTAAATTAGATTTTTAGTATCCCTCACTCTGACTTCCATCAGGGCCCATAACCGTTTTTTTGAGTTTTTCGAAGAGCCCATCACTTGACTTCCTTCAGTACCAATATTCCATCTAATCCTAGTTCTAGCATTTACTACACCCAGTGACCATTACTTAAAATTACCCAATTGTCCATTACTTAGGATTTGTGTTCATTAAGTATTAATGTAGGTTTATAAGGCAAGAAGAATATGCCATGTTTGACCTGCAGAGAAACTTTAAAGTAAAACCCCTATGAGTGATATACAACAATTGGCAACATAGTTAATGGCAAGAAAATATCTGAAAAATTTAACATCAAGCAAAGCAGTTAAATGTCTATTGGTCAGAAAACCTGATATGAACCTTTATAGCAGGTATGCTTATGATATAAAAATGCGTGTTTTTCTCATCACCAGAGGCAGATTTGGGAGGAAGTGGCCCAGGCACCCACCTTCTGGAGCTACATATATGGTCAATGCATAGACTTTTTACATGTCCCATTCCTAAATTTGCTTAGTTCGGAGGCCCTGGGCACCCCTTTTCCAAAATCCTGGATAGCATCTTATCACTAATCATTTTCATCAGAACTGTTAAACCCTTCCTTGTGATTTCATATAAAAATATAAGAACAGAAGCTAGTAGTATTTTCAATATACTACTTCAATATGGCATTTTAAAAAAAATTTTCTTACTCCATGTATGGGGGAAAATAAGGCCATTACCATTTAGTCCATTTTATTCATTTCTATAATAAAATACTGAGTGCATTAGATTAATTCTAATAGAGTAGTGTACATTAAATCAATAACCTTACAGATCTTATTAACCCATAAAGTTTCCTAATATTATTGAATATTTCTACAAACTGAATTAGTAACACAGTAATTTATCTTCTCTCAGGGGACCATTTCAATTTAGGTAGAAAGAAGAAATACCATATGTATAATTCCAATAGTCTACAACATTTGATGGTTTACATCCTCACAGAAAACACTTTACACTGCAAAGGTTTCAATCCTGATAGGGAGACAGTGCCATTCAAAAGTTTCAAAAATCATTCAGGTGTAAAATTAAACAGGAGGTGCAAAAGTACATCATGATGCAAGTAAGATTCTGTGAAAGATCACAAAGATATAAAAGTGAGATAGAAGGACTAACAGACAGAGGAATAATCATTGAGAAATAAATTGGGCAAACATTTTGAATGCATTGCCTTTATTGCCTTTATACAAAAACATAATGTGTTTCAATATTTGAGGCTTATTGATCAATAGAAAATCATCTTACAACTTTAACATTAAGACCTTTCAAATTTGCGCTGGTCAGATTTCCCTTAATCATTACCCTCCTTAATATATATTATGCAATTTAATTTAAGTACATGTATATGTCCAACATTTTAATTATAAACACTATTAATCATTTTGTTTTACAACTTTAGCATGCATGTATTCACAAAACCATTACAAATTGTGTAAAGAAGTTTTAAATTTATTTTACACTTAATATCAGACAAACATGTACCTTGAATTTAATTGATTTCCACAGATATGACTCATATCCATATATTAAATGTGTACTTCGTTATCTACAGGTATTGTTATGTAACAAGTCTATAAACGGTAAAAAAAACATGTTTTCATTTTTCCCAAACACATTTTTTTAAATATAACTTTGGAAAGTTTAAAACTACAACCTTGATGAAGTTACTGGTTTTGGTATGAGAGAATTCCCTTCCTAAAAAGCCCTCTAACATGTCTAAGAAATATTATGATGATTTTGTATCTATTCATGGGAAATCTGACATGGTTTCTTTCGGCCTCTTATTTAAGAACAAGAGTGAACAATTAAATACCTGCTCTACTAATTAAGAATTAATTTTATCTAAAAATCAGTAAAGTGTTCCATATGGATCCCTGTGTCTGGCCTGCAATTGCTGCTGTCAGTGTAAAAGTGTAACACTGACTGTAAAAAGTGAGTCCATAATTCAGTATTATACTGAAAAACGAAAGAAAAAAAATCTTTTCAAAATTTTGCTTTAGACACTATGTCTGATCATAAAAAAAGCTTCTGCCAAAGTTTCATTTAATTCTATGAAGGTTTGACGAAGTAATTGATGTGTAACAAACTAAAGCCCAGACTGTATACTTGATAACTGTAAAAAACTAAGTCCTTTAATCAGTAAAATACAGAATAAATAAAGAAAATATTTTCTTTATTTTGCTTTGGGTAATGTCTTTTCATCATAAAAAAGCTTCTGTCCAACTCACATAAAATTCCATAAAGGTTTAAAAAGTGATAGATGAATCAGAAAAATATGGAAAAAGGAAAATAATTATTTCAAATTGTTTGCTCTGAATACAGGCTTTTTGGTCATAGAAAAGCTTCTGTCCAAATTTCATAAAATTCCATAAAGGTTTGACATAGTTATTGATACCTAAAAAAATCTAAAAGGACAGACTGAACCTAAATGTAGACACCACTGCAATCTAGGATAGCTATGTCTTGCTTTTGCAACATAAATGTTACAGGCTCAACAAAAGGGTTAGCACAGGAATTTAAAAAATTTTACATTATCACTTATCCATGAAAAGGAAGTCAAGGTCAAATGAATCCTTTCAGACTGACATGCACACCTTACAATCATTAGAACATCATATTTTGTTGAACAATACATATACAATTTCCTGCATACTCTTACAAGAAACTATCAACAATTAATACAATAGATAGGTTCAGCAGGGTGGAACGACAGGCATGGTTAGGGGCAGAAATTTTGCCTTGTAATAGGCCATCAATGGACTCCTCAAAGTGTTGTTGCAAGGATTCTTTGAAGTGCAGAGATTGTGGCATTCTCTCTTCACAAGGTATCAGATTAAATGTCCCCATTCTGGCCAGACATGGCTGCCAACTTATAAATCCAGACAGCCAAATGGACTCCCTACTTTGGCAAGTTTTTTACTACTGAGCAGAAGAAGATCAAAGTGACAATATTACTATACCCCAGTTACCCTTTAATTATCATTGATCAATGAACCATGAAAATGAGGTCAAAATCAGATCAACTTTCTCATAAGGACAATGTACATCTTATAATCATTCTATAATTAAATAGAGATACATTTGTAATCTATTACTTGAAGTAACTGAGAAACTGATCTTATCATGAAAATAAGAAAATCATTAAATTTGTAGATAAGAGTCTTTCATTTCTAAATGGACCATTATTCCAGTATTGAATGTAGAAAGTTACAATCCATCAAAGTTATATACCTTGTTATTATGGTGTCTCCAAATCACTTGTTCTGTTGGATTCATTCTTCTTTTTTTTAACTCTTATAATTTAATCCATGTACAATTAGGTGGAAAACTGTTCTGTTTCATTTAAAATCTTAATCCAAAAAGCATGTATTTTAGTTTAAAACTCAAGTCTTTAAAACTGCACTTTAAATCTAACAAATTAAACAAACTGCACCTTTCAATTTATCAAACATCCTGGTGACTATGATTAACTTAATCAATTTGTCTTCTGCTGATAACAAAATCTGTTTACATTGTCTTCTGTAGAAATATTTGAACAAAAATTGTAAGAAAGTTGTCAAATTTTTAGAAGCCATTCAAGCAGAAATGCATAAATTCAATAAAGTCTTTCTTTGTCAAAATTTCAGTAAGTTATAAATTAAAACAAACTTTCCAGTTCACCAAATCCATCCTAATAACAGTGGTCAAGATAGCTATTTCCGAATTTAATTATTTTCGACATTTTATATGAAAATCAACCAACTGTTGCACTGAACAAACACAATGAAAGCTTAGATATTTATATTCAGCAATAACCATTTGCCATTCATAATTTCCTGTTATATTTCCTTTGTATGTTGTCTCCCAATAATTATAATTAGTTCCTAATGGGTTTATATAATTCCAAAGCTATAAAACAGAATGCAGATGCATATCAGATCATATGAGATTATCCTTTTTTGAAGTGGTAAAAACACATGGCCCCTCTGCATTGTTTATTAAAAAAAGATGCAGATTACAGAATGATGATCAATCCAAGAAAAAATGCAAATTCAACACAGAGGTACAAGGTCTCACTATTCCTAAAAAGTACCCCTGTACATATGACAGTTTTTTAAAGTTCATCACAAACAAAAACCTAACAACAGCCTATGATTCAGTCATGTAAATCCATTTAAATGTTTGAAACACTGCTTTTAAACCTTTTCAAATATCATTTCATATCCTGATTTCACAATAGAATTTATCTTTTGAATTAAAGAAATGAATATGCCGAAAGAGGCATAGTAAATAAAAACAGGTTATATTGATCAAAATCAATATTTTTTCTTGTAAATTGATCAATCAAATCTTAAATTCAGTTACGTCTAGTAAATATTATCAGTATTTCCCGGTAGCAAAAATGTTTCTATTGTCACAATCAAACCTGCCAGAAGGGACAATTAAATACACAAGGTGATATAATCACTGACAGGTGTTTTAGAAATATATGTAGATATACAGGTATGTTAATTGACTTGTAAGGTGTTCATGCACACCTGACTTGGAAATCAAGTGTAGGGATTTAAACAGATTACAAATAGTAAAAGGCCATGTCTACATGGGGTCCATGACAGTCTGAATTATGTCAAAGATAATTAAATACATCTGTGACAAGAGATAGGTCAGTCCATTGTATCAAAGGCTTCATAGGTCAGTCTTCCTGTATCAAAGGCTTCTTATTATGGGTCCCCGATGAGCATGTCTAGTCCTTCAGATTCTCTGCTTAACCATTTGTCAATAAAAAAGAATGATGATAATGGTAATAATAGTTCTTGATTTTAAGAGGGTAACACAGTTATTCCCGAGGCCCCAATGCAACACAATGAAATATAACAACCTTATAAATACAAAATAATGGTAATCAAGCAACCACAAATGGATTGAAATCAAATTCACACAGTTAAAAGAATTGTTTCATAAAATTCATATAATTCATATAATTATATAAGAAACGTTTGGGAAGTAGACAATGTTTACTGATTTTTGCCTAAGAGTTAATTTATCAATCACAGGTAATTGGCAGGGATGCTGTAAGTGTTTGCTGTTAGTATGGGTTTTGCTCATTGTTGAAGGCCATACTGTGACCTACTCTATGGTTGCTTAAATCCACATAATTTTGAATTTCTGTATCAAGTCACTGGCTATCTGGGCGGAGTGTTTTATGTATTTTTTGTATACGTTTGTATATCTGTCATTTTTTTAAGAAGAGTCAGGTGTTGGTGGTTGGTGTGGTCTGAAATGCTGCCTAGTATTTTTGTGATTCCTGTTTACCTTTTTGTGCATTATCAAATAAGGGTGGTTTCCCAAGAGTCTTCCAATTGTCAATACACAAAGTTTCAAAACATTTCATTGTTAAGTTTTTGTTAATTGACCAATCAGAATCAGAAGATGTTGTGAAAGACTTGTCATACATAATTCTTAGCATGTTTGGTTGAAATTGGCGACAAGATTTCAGACAAAAAAGATGAAAATGTGAAAAGTGAAGAAATGACAGATTGCAGAGAACAACAATGGACACCAAGTGATGTTGAAAGCTCCCATTTTATGTCAGGTGAGGTAAAAAAAGGGTATTCTACACCCAGTAGAATGTTATTCATAAAGAAAGCAAGATTAGGAAATGTCCCTCAAATATTTCTTCAGGCTTGATATACTTATACATAAATGTTATAATTATCTTTCATTGTATTATCATTGTAACTTGTACTTTTTTACTTGTTATTAATTCTTAATTCTTAGTTAAAAACAAATCTCAAATTTCTTTTTTTAATGGATTTGAAATTTTATACAAATTTACTCAAGACATTGTACAATATTGTGTCCTGCTGCACTGATTACCACACTGCTGTATAGTATTTTACTACATTTTGTATGAAGTGAAATCACAAATATAAGAGAGAAGGACAGTTTGATTTCCTGTCAGTACTAGGTTGAGTACTTTGAGCTTGCTTTGAGTAACTGCCAGCAATATACTTCAAATATAGTATTGTTTACCGAAGTAAGGCTTGTATAGTCCGCGGTTTTATTCTCCAAAATTGAACATGCCAGACAGGGGTGTGGATTATAGAGTATGATAAGCAAGAAATAAGATAATATTGTTATTGAAATTGTAGAGGGTGCTCTTATCATTTTTAAAACTTATAATTTACCAAATCCATATTAATTCAATTTTTATTCAATATCAAACATGTCAAATATAAACTGATAAATTTCAAAATTTAATGCTTCATTACAAATTTCTTGTTTCTTTTCACTGCATTGCATAAAATAAACTGGAATCCATTTGAATTTAATGGAACGAAAAAAGTGTATAAGTCAGCCGGAACCAGCTTATGCATAACAATGTATAAACTACAAAACTTAATCGGTTATTTGTTCTGTTTTGGTGTTTCATACTGACGCATGTGCTTTGTTTTACCTTCAGATCTTTCATTCATTAATGTGATAAATATGTTCGACATTATTTTACTTAAGGATGGAACTGTTTTACTTTCAAAGTCGTATTCTAGTGATATCTATTAAGTACGGATTTTCAGTACACTCTCACCGTATTTATTTTCATTTACGTGTGATATTCAAACTTCCGGTTTAAATAAACACAAGTTTCTCAATTGTTTTTTTTGTGATTTTGACTTATTTTAACACTTGTGATGTGTTCTAGAATCATTTATAAGCATTTTCAACTTCTATTTGATGATGGAAAACGGATTTCTCCATGAAAATAGCGCAAACGATCACACAGGATTTGAAATTAACGGAGTTTCATTAGACGTTTACAAAAACAGTTACAAAATGTTTTTTTACCTGAATTCTCATGGCGAGAAGGGGGGTGCAAACAATGTACCAGTGCAAACTATACAAGGCCAATTACGGTACATTTGTTTGGCCTGTATTTGTGTTTTGTTGTCTATTATACTGGTTTTAGTGCTTTTGGTATTATCCCACCATATATTCATAAATCTATCCTACATAAGAAATCTAGTTAGATGTCTTCATATATATATTAAGGTTTTGCTACAAAATAGCTGGCTTTTATGAACAAGTATTTTGTAAGGTATTCAAGATTCTCTAATGATTGATTGATTGGTCTTTAAAGCCACTTTCAGCACTATTGTGCTATTTTGTGGCAGTCAGTTTTTATTGGCGGAGGAAGCCTGAGTGCCTGGAGAGAACCACTACCTTTGGTAGGATAACTGACAATCCTGGGTAGTCATTATTATAAGATTGGAGTCACTTTGGGGATTCGAACTCACCTCAGTGGTGACAGGCTAGTGTTACAGTAGTTTGACTACTTACACCACTCAGAGCACCTAGGCCCCAGATTCTCTAATGTGATAGCCCAATGAAATGTATATAGCTTTCAATCCAGGCAATTAAATGTTCTTTGTCTGTGCAGAATCTTTCATTAAAAGTTCTGAATATATATATATTTGTCCAGAGGATTGAAATGGTACCATGGTGTTTAACACAAGCCTATCATAGCAATTATAAAAAAGTCTAAATTGAAAACAACGTTCAAACCTATGATTGCATTGGATAAAAACCGCAATTATAAATACATACATGTGGTCGGATGGGGTATCCATCTTCACTTGAAGTCCCACTAATTTTTTCAGCATACTTTGGATATCTTTTAGCCAACATGTCCATAAATGCTTCTCTCTTTCTAGAGTCATCCTAAAAAATTCCACAATTTGTCAAAGTTAAGCCTAATTTGTCAGTACTTTTTGAAAAAAGTTATTATCAAGGGGACAACAATATTGATCTTATAAGTCAAATTTCTAATAGGTACAAATTAGGTAATGCATACATATGAATGACTGTGCAGATAAACCAGTTTTTACAGCAGAAATAGACAAAATAGGGATGGTGGTGCTTTTTGAAGATAAATGTAAAAATAATGACCCGTTTTTTTCATCATGAAAATCAACCATTAAATCTCGAATTGCATTGTAGTATATTTGCTGCTTTATCTCTTTTTTCTTCTTCAATCCATTTATATTTACAATACTTTAGTTAACAGTATCAGTAAAATGAAAGCAACAGAGAGTTAAAAATACAATATTCAAATACCCATGTTGAATGAGTTACTAACATGCAAACATTACAACATAATTTTACATACCATTAGTATCAAATAATCCTAATGATTGTTATAAAAGAAATTTGCTAAAACCTCTACCAGATTTTTCAAAGGCAACTGTATTGATGTTTTTTTCTCAAGAAAAACCAACACTATTATGTGAAACACAGTGGAGTGTCAAGAACTGGAAGGAATAGGATATTTTGTCATCCATCATCTGTATCTATATATCACAGGATTGTAACACAGTAAGTGGCAAACAGAATATGATGGAATTTGTTCTGATTGTAAAATTCACCTTAAATGCTCAACTGGGTGAGTTGGTTTTTTTTTTTTATGAAGCAAAGCAAATTCAAACTAAATTAATACTTCATACTAAAAAGATTTTTTTTTGCAATATTCAATATCTTTTAATCATGACAGAAGTCTATATTTCAATGAAACCACCTACAAGTATTTTCATATTGTTTTACAGAAAATGGGGTATTATTAAGACAATCCTCAAAGTTAAGATTTTCCTCTGAAAATTGATTCTCTGAAACTCCTGAAGATTGTTTATTGTGTTTTGAATCTTTTATCAATAATGAATTGACTCTCCTGGGTTTTACAATGTAAAATGGAATGGTAAAGTTCATGTTGAAATGGTTTATGTGTAATTACATTAAATAATGAATTTCTGAACAATTACAGCTTGATTTAGGAACTTCCTATACACAGAATTGATAAGATATTCTTGGACACTTTTTCAATGTTTTCCTTTTCACATATATTAAATAATTCATTCTATACAAGGACTTGAATACAATAATTCATATACCACTTTGAAACTTCAGTGCATAAGTTCTTCTCTGGTTTTTTTGGGATTCTTTTGAGTTCAATCTGAGTACTCTTCTGTGTTTTGTTTTGAGTATTATTGTCTTTTACTCATTTTTCTTTTGGTCAGGGTGTTTTTTATCTTTAATAATCAAACATAATTTTTATGGCTTCATTAGCTTTTTTTCCTTTAAATCTTTTATCCAGAAATCATTAAAATTAGTTGTAGAATATTTATATGATGAAGACATAATCTTTCAATCAGTTTAATTGAGGTCTGGAGCTGGCATGTCAGTAACTGCTAGTAGTCCTTTGTTAATTTATGTATCATTGTCATTTTGCTTAGTTTCTTCTGTTACCTATTCTGACATCGGACTTGGACTTCTTTTAAACTGAGTTTTACTATGAGTATTGCTGTTTATTCTACATTGGCTAGAGGTATAGGGGGAGGGTTTATATCTCACAAAACATGTTTAACCCCGCCGCATTTTTGCGCCTGTCCCAAGTCAGGAGCCTCTGGCCTTTGATAGTCCTGTATGTTTTTCATTTATATGTTTCAGAGTTTATTGTGACGTCCATTTTCACTGAACTAGTACACATTTTTGTTTAGGGCCAGCTGAAGCCCGCCTCCAGGTGCAGGATTTTCTCAATGTGTTGAAGCCCCATTGGAGGCATTGGGCTGTTTTTTGCTCTTTGGTCGGGTTGTTGTCTCTTTGACACATTCCGTATTTCCATACTCAATTTTATTAGTACCGATTTACTAAACTTCTATAGTTTTAATGTTGTTACTGACATGAAAAAAATCACATAACAGACTATAATAAGCCAAATAAGATATGAACAGCATTTTACATTGCTAATGTTTTTACACTTTATAGTATTAATAGGAGTTAAAGACTGCAATAAAAAAGTCAAAGGAGGTCAAGGGCTGTCTTAAACTTGCAGTGAGGTGAGAGTTTGTTAAATGCTCCATGTTGAAGGCCTCACTCAGTGACTTTGAGATGAAGAACAACAATAAAAGCACTGTTCCTTTGCTTTTTGTGTGTTTTTTGCTGTGCATGTACTGATTTTGTGTCATGGATGGATACCCATATCCTTTGTTTTTCTGTCAAGAAATATTCGCACAAAAAAAAACACTAGTCCATTAAACAGTTAATCATAACCTGAAATTGTTCACATTCTTGTCCTCGGGTCTTTGATGGATAGTTGTCTCATTTTGCTATCATACCAATCTCCTTATACTTATACAGAAAACTATAAACAAGATAAAAAAATCTAAAAAGGTATAAACTGGAGCCTTCATAAAGAAACATTACTTATAGAGAAACAATTAAAATTTAAAGATGGTGACTTGAGTGGTAGTGTGTAACAGCAATGCAACTAGGCAACAAAATATTATTCAGCAATGTGTTTTTTCACTTTATTGACCAAGGATGGTTGAACTTAAAGACAATAATTTCTGAAGGGGATTAAAAAGGAAGAGTCATATTGACAGTCTGTCCATTACTGTCCAACAACTTAATGGTAAAATCACTAATGACAAAACAATGAAGTCTTATTATACAAAGGCAAAATATAAAGAAGTATCCTATAAAACAAAATTTCAGACATACAATACAGTAGCAAAATATAAAACATACAAGTTGTTAATATGATAAAAGCAAAATATGGAGACATACAATAGACAAAAAATTAAAAAAATACTCTGATATCAAAATACAAACGCATACAATAGCAAAAAAAACAGTCTACTAAACAACATTAGTAAATATAAAGAATTATTAAATGATATGAGCAAATCAGCCCTAACATGGATAAATCAGCATGTTCAATACTGATGATGTTGCCCTGTCGATATAAATCAAGAGGAAATATTGCTTTTCGGACAGGGCCAATACAGAAAAAAAAGCCGTATTGGCCCATGGGCTAATACAGGATGGGACGTTCACTTCCGGTTTCAATTTTTTTATGCCTTACTTAACTTTGGACATATTGTTATGCATAAAAAACATTTGTATTATATTTCTTTTTAACTTAAAATCATAAAATGAAAAGTTTAAATGATGTTCAGTGTTTTTTGTGACCTCTTGAAGTCTTGAAACGGAAATATTTCACTGCCTTTTCGAGTACGACTTTCGATTATTGACACTGTTTCATTTCCTTTGATCAATCATCAGAACGCAGATGATCCAAGAGTAAGAATAGTTAAACTGTCTGATTTATTCTTCCCAGCTACTTTATATTTGCTAGATAAAATGAATTGTAATAGCATAATATCAAGTACTTGGACGAGAAATCAGAAATTACATCTGGCAATGTTGACAAAATATCCATGGATGTGAATGCGAAAAGACAAGTTCAGATATGAAATTATGTATCTTCTTCACGGTAAGTTTCTTAGTTTATTCTAATTAAAAGAATTAAAATCATTTAATAAAAGTTTTATGAACTGGCTGTTTCTATATTGGCCCTCTTATAGATTCTTGATCAGCTGTATTAAATGGCCCTCGACTCTGCGAGTCTCGGGTCCAATACACCTAACCTTGAATCTATAACAGGGCCAATACAAAAACAGCCAGTTAATAACACTATATTACTTCACAATCACAATGTCAAAATGTAAAGAAATACCCAAGCAAAATATAAAGTATTAACTCAATACATGGTTAACATCCTTACTCATACAACTCTTAATAATATTTTAGAAATATACAAATTAGTTGCAATTTATTACCATCTGGGTTTTAATAATGTCCCTTTATTTAAAAAACATTTGAGATCATTAAAAAAATACATCTGTGCAGGCAACAGATTGTCTTCTCTATTGTAATTTCATTCTGCTCTCCTTGGATATCTCTTACAGGCATGACAGGACAGGGATCTTATTAACAGAGAAGGCAAAATGAAAATGAAGGAAATGTTTGATTACTACAGATACTAGTGCTGTTGTAAAACCTGAGTACCATTCTATGAGGTGTTTGTATTTTAGGTCAAGACAAACCTGAGCATTGTTCAATTAAGTGCTTGTATTTTAAGTCATTAGACATACTGACAAAACAACTTAAGTTATCCTCAGAAAACTCTAATTTTTGACATATACTCACATATCAAAGATATCCCTATAGCCAAAACAGTTTGGTAGCTCTTATCCTTATTTTAATTCTAATGCTGCTATAATGCAGCACAGTATCAAACAGTTAACTAAGGAAATATAGCAAAGGTATAAGGTTTAAAGTATATTAAAAAGTTTTTTATGTGCCCTGAATTAAGTCTTCAGGAAAAAAATTTATTTGGCCATGTTTCTAACATGTCTAAGGTTTTTTTTTTTTAACAAACTAAATTATATGGAGATGTACTTGTTTGATTTTTCACTAACACTCCCTAAATCTTACGTTGGAAGTTGAAAAAATCAAAAAATAATTAATAAAATTCACTTCAAAGATTTTATTCCAACGTCATAAGCTTAAAGTGAAACCTCAAATAAATCATTTTTCATTAGATCGCAGTAAATTACTTTGACTTGATATGTACAAGTCTAACAGGTTTTTTGAAGAAAATATCCTTCTCCCAGTCTATCAAACATTCTAAAAATATCTTTCAAAGGTGACTTCAAAGATTGATACCTCCCTTTGTATGACTCTTAAAGTTCATTAAAATTGATGTATGATTTTGAACATTTCACCTATCAATGTATTTAAGCCTTTATTAACACAAACAAGCCAATCCATTATGTTTATTTGGTAATTACTATAATGAACACCAACCTTACAAGACATCTGGGTCTAACAATCATGCAACAAGACAATAAACACTTATTTGCTTCATACTCTAGGAAGTTACTTCACATAGAATTTATATAAAATATTGAATAAAACCCAGTAAAACCCAGTGCTTTTCATGCATGTTTAATGGAAATACTTCTTGGCAACTATACTGACCACACACAGACACATCTTTTTGTTTTTTTTTGATTGATTGTTTCTATTTATAAATCCAATATTCAAGTATTAAAAGAAAATAAAAATTTTATTTCTCTATCAACTAATTTCAGAAATCTAAATGAAAACATTGTGTATTTCATTAAAGTTAATATACATTTGTACTACGTAATAAGCAAGGAAAGATAGAAAATGTTCTGTCAAACAGGCCAAGGAAACAAGCTATACTTAAACTGACTGCTCCCAATAGCTATTTTCCAGTAAAACTTCTGCTGCAATGTGGTTGCTGTATCATTTACATATAACCCTACATCTACATTTTTCATTATTACTTCCTGTAGTATCAATTAACAAAATAAAATGGAAAGGCGAGTTACTAGTTGAGGTTCAGCTAGCACTACCTTCCATGCTTAAAATCTTCTGCACGTAGTGATTCTTTTTAGCTCTGAATGAATTACAACTGAAGTCCTAAACAAGCTAGTCATAAATCAAAGCCCTTTGTAATATTAAGTCTCCTAGGATTTTTACTCTGAGTCAAAATCGTGAATGAGTCCTCAGGGTTACATTTACATGATTTAGCAGTATGCTACATCATACATGTGGTTATCTTATATCTTAACAAAAAATGCTTGCAAACTTTAGAAAATGAACAGATATCTGTAGTAGAGGCTTGTTCAAGAATTCAAGGGGATCCTACGAAATGTGAAAGCCATAGTCACAGATGGCATATTCTAGTTTCTTTCTTCATGGGTACAATTTTTATATGTATATGGAACTTTGTTCTTGTATTAATAATCAGTGTCTGGAGTCCTTCAATATTGATTCAAATACTACAATCCTTAGACTAAAATACTTTCGAAAACATCCTGGCACTTTAAATTTCTAGGAGGTGAGATTCTCAGGGTTTAACCTCAAACTCAATGGGAATTCACAATTTTTAACTCCAATTTAAAACAATTTGGTAAGATATCACAAAGATATTTTATTATCTTACCTCCTATACATTTCTAGGAATATGATTGGTTAAAAGCAACCGTGTGGAGACCGTGTATATTCCATATTAGGTTAGTAGGCTGGGCTTATTTCAATACACGGTTAGTAGTGGTGTTACGTCCCTTTATTAAAACAACACGGTGTTGAGGGAAAATTTTAAAGGTTTCAACAGACGAAGAAATTGATGAATGATTGAAATAAATTCTTAAAACACATTTAAAGCTAACAAGTTGTTATTGTTGGCATTTTTTTTTGTATAGACCAATGGAAGTAGGTTCTTAATACTAACGGTATTGAAGACTTGATCACTTTGATTAGGCCACTAGTCTAAACAACACATGTTAAGATAGTCGGCAAGATAAATTCGTTACATAGTGTGCTAGTAATCTAATAAGATATATATGGGGTCAGTAAATTCCATGTGGGGATTCGAGCTTCGCTCTCACCCCATATGGAATTTACTGACCCCATATATATCCTATTAGGTCACTAGCACACTATGTAACTAATAAACCCATGTCTAATATGATCAAGAGATTTGCAAAATCGATCTCAAATTAAATTTTAGTGATTCAACAAAAAATAAATTGATTTTTAAATACAATGGTAAAACAACAAGATTTGTCCCCCCTTAACTCCAATATCTATATAGATAAATACAATCTAATTATCTGATTGGTCAATCTTCAGCTGTGATGCAAGCATGAAATTATGTATTAGAGATAAATTAAAGAACCTTTGTGAGCACGCTCACATACCCCACAACCCCACATTGTCATAAACTAGACCTAATCACAAACTAATACATGGTTGACGCCGCCGATACCACCGCCGGAAACAGCATACCTATAGTCTCGCTTTTTGACTCCGTCAAGGTGAGACAAAAATTGAATCATAATTTCCTGCTGGTATGCACATCTACATTGTATGTCCTTATTATCTACAAAGCTTCCTGAAATTCTGTTGTGTGGTTTCAGAAGAGCTGTGATGACAAGAGCAGGACTGACGGACAGACAGACGGTCAAAAACATTATACCCTACGGAACCGTTCGGTATAATAACATATTTTTAAATTATCATAACTGTTAACTGCTTTAGATAGATTTCTAAGATAATCTTTCCAAGTTGTTGATCATTATTTGAAATTAATAACTTAAAATACAAACATAGATTAGATGATAGATTAAAGGGCTTCAAAGGAAAAGCATTGTATACTTATATAATTGCTTTCAAAAACTTTGCTTTAGCTCATTATCTAAACCTTAAATTTTAATGAATGGAAAATTGTCCACATTTAACTGGAACAAATTTACTTTTGCAGTGAACTAATTATCTTTTAATTCCAAGGCAATTTTCTCAGAAATTTACAGAATATTTGATTGACAGTCTGACACTATTATTGTTATAGCAATGAAAGATGAGTGGTCAATTATCATTACTAAGGAAAACAAATACTGCAATGCTGTACCTTGGGGGATGTATCAGATATAAATAAACAATGCAGTAACAGTTCACCTGTGTAGGGTACAGAATAGTTTGATACCAATTCCTAAAACATCACTGCTATCCAAACCTGGAATTTACAGTCAAATTATCTTATATAAAAATATTAAATCCTTATAATAACCTTAGAAATGCCCAATCTGAAACACAGCTTAAGTTACTTTAAGCTTAATCATTGACTTCACCCTTACCATAGAGTACTTAAACTTCAGAAGTAATTAAAATACAAAATGCACTGTCTAAAAATATTATCAAATGACTTAGGGATCATGAAGTAGTTCCTCAATTCTTTATCTCTTATAAACTGCACAATGAACTAACAACATAAACACAACAACAAACAAAGGTACAAAATTTACCTCAAAATAATCCTCTTCAGTCAAATAATGTCCTCGTTGAGGTTTTTTCAATATACTCCTTACTGGTCTAGGTAAAGCATATTGGCAGGGGAATGTACATAGTGTAGTGGGTCTATGTGGTGACCTTTCACGGTCATAGGGTGATAATCCTCTTGGTGTCCTCCTCTGTCCAGGTGATCTTTGCCTGGACCCCTTTTTTGGTGGTGATGTATGAGGTACATAATGTGTTGATACAGTGTTATTCCCTCGATTATATTGGGCTCGCATGTAGCCTACAGATTGTTTTTGACTTTGAACATGTTGTGCAAAGGGCTTTTTCTCAAGCGTATCTTGATTTGAGTCTGGTGTGCCGTTTGGATTAGGTCGACCCCACATACAACCGAAAATTGCATCTTTCATAGTACAAAACATGAGTCATTAAGACATAATGTCACAATATATCAAATCTGTCTTATGTAACTTGTCATTACAACATTTTTTACATAATTTAATTATCTATCTTTCCTAAAGGTACAACTATGCTTCAAAAATTAGTACTCCAAAAAACTTCAAACATGAACACTTTGAATCTGTTAAAATCCAATTTTACAGGTGACTTCAACTAAAGTTTCAAATGAGGTAAATATATTCCACATCAAATAAAATTCAAACTAGTTCTTACTGATTGAATGAAACATTGAGCTATGTATAGAAGATAATGTGTTAATTTTGTGTTGATCTTGCCTCATTACAACACAACAACAATACAGATTGTCTCCTCCTAAATGATCAATCTCACATTAAGCAGATGTGAAGAGACATAAATTAACTGATAAAGTTAATGTCCACCAGTTGGTCAATCATGGACCACTCAAATTAGAACCTATGTTAATTACATTTTGATTGTTGCATTGGATACATCTCTAAACAACCCCATAGTACAATATAATAGATATCTGTAGAATTGCAAATTTTCTTGCATTTTTCCCTTTAGCTGCAGCAGATAATACATTGATTGTCATAATTTTTCAAAGCTTTGAGAATATCCAAATGCTTTAATGTCTTTTCACAGTGGGTGTAGTAATTAAGTCACAGTCACTATTAATTAAATTTCCAGTTGTGAAAAGACAGTGAAAATGTCAAATGCTTGAAAATAACATCATCCAAAAATGTCACACTAGTATAACACAAAAATCACTAAAATTCCATCACTGTATTCTTCATAACAAAACCCATGTCTATGCCAATTAAAAAATCTACAATTTGTAGCACATAGATTTTACCGTAGGTGGTCGTCATTATTCCAAAGCTTTATTTCCAGCTAAGTCAGCAAATTCTTTATTAAGACATACGATCAATACTAAATGTTATGTCCAGCGCTACTAACATCAGAATAATTATCAGCTTTGAGACAAATCTTCCGATGCTTCGTAGTCTTTAATGTATATCTTTCCTCCTTTTCAATTGTCTCATAGAAAACTTCTCAATCACACACAATTACGAGGTGAAATTTCTATGATAAAATGGTTTACAAAAAATTATTTGTATCAGCATATAGATGAATGTTTTCATCAAAACAATTTTCTCTAAACAGAATAATGTCATTGCTGGCAAATGTTTGTTCCCAAATAAAATATCTTATTTTCTTTAATCTTAATTCTTTTTCTCAAACTAAACATCACATTCCTTGGAAATAATTGAGTACAAAATCCTACTAAACTGTCAATACAAGATGGAATTAGATTTCAAGAGATTGTCATCCACAGTTTTCCATGAATCTTCTCAAAAACTTAAGTTGTCCAAACAATATCCAATCACCAGACAAAATGAAATCTCTCAAACTGTCACCACGGTAGTAAAATTCCTATAATTCAATACAGATCAAAATGTTCATTTACAACAATATCAGAAAACCTTTTGATCAGTATGATAATGATTTCTAAATTAAGTCAGAAACTGACTGTCCACTTTAAGTTCAGAGGTTTCAATCATACACCTCTATTGTTAATGCACACAAATAATGTTAATGCTAAAAAGAGGCCAACATTATCTTAAAAAATAAAAACCAAGACTAATTTAATCTGATTCACCTGATTATTTTCCAAGTACTGAAATTCCAGTAAAAGTCGGACAAAAACAACATTTTTTGTCTAATAAAGAACTATAATTTGACATGGTTAATCTTTCAAATGACCATTATGATTATATATGAATCAATATTTACATTCTTTAATCCCTATAATGGATCAATAGATATGTCCATTCATTGGTCAGTATTGACCTAGCCAGCTGTACCATTTATTGCCTACAGTGTAAATAAACAATTAAAAGATGTACATTACATCTGTGTATACACTGTTCAGTCCATAGGCTTTAAATATGCACCTGAATTTCTATAAGAAGGGTAAAGAGAGAGAGAGAGAGTATTCAAAACAAGTTATTCAGCAACCAAGAGACCAGTACTTCTACTATGAGTCTTCTTTGGAAGGTGTTAGGTTATATAATACAGGTAGTCAGTGAAAACACAATGGCATTTGACTTGCAGAGTGCCAAGGTCCCAATATGTATATTTCCTACTTTTTATTGAGTTGCATAAAAAGTCAACTATAAAAATTCCCAATATAAGTATTTGAAAATAACAAAAAAATCTATAATCAAAATTATCAATAATTATCTACCCTAAAAGTAATTCAAGTGTATTGTAAAAAAAAGTCTTCTTTTAAATCTCTTAACAAAAAATCAAATCAGTTAGATTTATTAAATTTTGAAAATCAATGAATTATTTCTTGCTTCACATGGCATCCATTTGTTGCAAACTGATGTCAGTGTTAAGGTTGGAAAATGAATGGCTCATTTAATTATTCTTTATAATGCTGACTTGTTATGTAACATAGTTTTTAAAAGTGTTCTACTTTAAAGAAAACTGTCATCTGAATTAAGTATCACCTTTTAAATGAAAAACTGATGTAAAAAAACACAAAAAAACAAGAATGAAAATGCTATTAGACAGTAATTTCACCAGGTATGCTCTCTGAAAAGCAGTTTTTAATTGCTGACCTGATTAACTTTTTAATTTTAGTTCTAATTATAATCATGTAAAGATTCTCAACATTATTAGCATTTATAACCAATTACTATGTTTAACTTGGAACCAAATTTTCATGTTGAACAATTCATTCTAAATGGCATGTGTGACCTGCACTTTTGGTTAAATAAATGTACTTTTAAACAAAAAAGCTAGTTATGTTGATATTCAGACCATTTACAAATGAGATATAAAATGATAATTTACCTTACTAATCATACATCTTTGGTGTGTTGACAATAAAAAAAGGTTTGGTACCTAATTCCCAGTAAAATAGCTATATTTAGCAGCAGATATTGATTTTCTTCATTGGGATCCATCAAACAAGATCAATGTTTTTTGTAATGTGGAGGAATTTCATTAAGGATACTGATCAAGTTTCTTTTCAAATTCAGTTAATGTCTTCTTGATGCCTGGGGACAAATATGTGATTTAAGCAAATATCATTATCTAAAATGTTTATCCCATGGAGTATTTTTTAACTCCAAATAAATCTAGAAACCTAGTCAGCATTTCCTTAAAAACAAATAGCTAAGAGAAAAAGACTTTTATAGACTGGATATTTTTTTTCATCAAAGGTCCCTTTTTTGAGCCTCATATTCATGCAAGAATAAATGAAAACTGTGTCATAATAATGGGATTTGTTTAACTCAGAATGACTCAGCAACAAATGCGTTTCCTCTATTATTTTTTTGTGGACAAATTCAGATGGAATTGATACTGGAAAATGAATTTGAAGGACAATCTTAAATGTCCTTATTCCAAGTATATTACCCTATGGCAAACTAAAACTACGTATGCATAGTTATACAACTGTTAAATTAAATACTCTTTTAATTGCATGTTTTGTGAATATTTCATTGATTTAAGTCTCACATCTGTAATCTTTGCTGCCAAATAAACAATTGAAAATCACTGTAATTTTGCAGTGATCATGGCTTTGGATTTTCATAACAGAGTTCTATATACTGTTTGCACATCACTCAACTGTTCCTGGTCTCTGGGTAACACTGAAACATGTTTTAAACAAACAGGGAAAAAACTTTGGAATTTGTGTGTAAAAAAGACATACAGTAAAACTTACATAGATGAAGCAGCAAGTACCAAGAATATTTGCTGTTACAGGGAATTAAAGTGATAAAAAATGTGCATTGTACTACAGGACATCACTTTTCAGCAAACATGAATTGGACAGGTGAAGACATAAAATTACATTCAAAGGTATGGCTAACCTCTATGACATGCTTATTTACTTGTGTGAAGCTGACCAAGTATCAAGAAGTTAGAATGCATCCAGGAAGTCAAAAGAGAACACAAACATCCTGATTCATACTAAAACAATTAACAAAGCCTTTACAGTATCAAGTAACAAGTCCTGAAATTAGTCTGAAAATGCACGAAAATTGACACCCCAAATGTCTAGCTTTTATTAGTTGTCTGCTGCAATATATGAACTATGAACTCTAAAGTTGAGATCACTGTCAACTGATACCTGAGAACTTAATCTGAAACCAGATCAACTGAAACAGGAGAACGATTCTTACCAAGATGGTGAAATTCATGTCAAGGTGCAAACAAGTCATATGTCTGGCAGACTAATTCTTATTAAAACAAATCGACAACGAAAAAATAGCTGTACTGTCAAGTTTTAAGTTCCTGATATACAGACTTTATAAACCTGACCACTGAAACCTGAAAATTAGGTCAAGACCATATGACACAGGTCAGTCAAAACATAGATGTATATATATACATTTATGGTCAAAATAAAGCCTTTTCAAATGAATACTGTTTTTCTTCATATTTGATATTCTGAGGTGTTATTTATTAGCTCTTGCAGTCAATGATAAAATGTCCTCATTATGGCTGTCAATGTTTGATGAAAATTGAATGTATAAGATTCATGCTTTAATGTGTCTATTATCTTGTTTTCCGGTTTGAATTTTGCTAACTTTTTGAAATATATTCATCTTAAATAATTACAAAAATATCAAATATTAAACTTTGTATGCCTGATATAAAACATAAAAAATGGGATTCAAATTATCTTAGAAAATAGTGTGTATGATGTTATCTTCTAAGACTACAATTCAAAATCCAAACAAATCAATAAATACACAGGTAAGCTTAAAATATTAATCACCTTTTTTCTGTACAAATAAATATCAATTAATATGCATATCAACAATTGTTGAGAAAACTCTCAATATTGTTGAACCATAAATCTCCATGTTAACTCAGCAAATCACAACTTTGAAGATTTCCCATCAGCCATTGCCATAATGAATCTTTTCCCATTCACAGAAATCCAATATTTAGTCGGAATTAGAATTATACAACCACAACACTTTCATTTTAAGGTCAATAAACATGAAGATTGCAGTAAGATTTCCTGCTAAGATCCTGACTGTCATTGGTCAATATCAATATTGCACACAAATAAATTGTTTTATCTTATTCCAGGCACAAAACTACCAGCTTACCTTACAAAATACAGTTTTCACCTTAATTAGGGCTGGTGTATTGTATACTGATAATGGAATAGTGGTCAGATGTTATGTTCTGCTGGAAAGGATGGAAAAATAAATGTGACAGGTGATGGTCTGTTGTAGATCATCAGGTTAGCGGATCAATACATAGACTGTTTCTTGGATTAACATTGTGAAATCATTCTGTAATTGAGGTAGAAGGACCTACAGAAATTGATGATCTTTATTAAAAAATATTATAATTTATTTCCATACTACATAATTATCTGGACATTATTTAAAGCTGAGGTGTTGATCACAATGCAAATGATGAAAGAAAAGTTTATATAACTGTTGATATTAAACTAACTGGGTGGCTTTTAACTTTTGAACTGGCTGTTTAGCCCTCTAACAGTCAGTCTTACTGTTGACACAGAATTGTTTAGCCTGTATTTAATTTTAATCCCTATCATGAAATGCCATGTCCTAAAGCTAATACATATGCATATCAAACTAAGACTTACCAAAAGTACCCTTTTACAGACCTGTAAAAGAGCTTAATTTGGTGTAAAATAGCATTTTTTGATAATCACATTTTTGTTATTCAAAGTTTCTCTTTATCTACCATTGTTTCTGCAAAAGCACAGATGTGGGTAGAAATTTTCATTTAAGGGCAATAACTCCTATTAGGAGTTGACTAACATTTTAAGCCATTTGGTCTTATTTGCTCATCCTTTCTGCTTTTTATAAGTTCTCTTTATCTACAACAGTATGTGCA
Source organism: Mytilus californianus (assembly GCF_021869535.1). Taxonomy (NCBI): domain Eukaryota; kingdom Metazoa; phylum Mollusca; class Bivalvia; order Mytilida; family Mytilidae; genus Mytilus; species Mytilus californianus. The sequence continues at coordinate 93,923,412 of NW_026262668.1, forward strand.
AAAATAGGTGTCTTTGGGCCATGTGAGTCAATATCCCTTTATTTGATTTATTTATAGATCTTAATATCTGGCTGAACAATTTTGCTGTTTACAGCTTTTTGTAATTTTGATAGTATGATGTAAATGTTGAAATTAAAATGGCAATATTAAAACATGTAAACTATGCAAAATAATCAAAATCAATGAACCATGGCTGAAGGTGCAGGGCCAAATAACTTCCATGGAATTGAGAAATGACAATGCTTATAAAACTGCATACCAATACCATTGACACATCATAAGTGGTTCCCTTAAAACTAATCTAAACACAAACTTTAATGTGTACACTATGCAAAAGTTTCTAAGTAAATGCACGATGATGAGGGGCAGGGCCATATAATCTCCATGACAAACTATGAGACTTTCAAATGCTCATACAGCTGCATACCAAATCTCATTGACTGAACAATAGTTGTTTATCTTAAACTGATCTCATAACAAACTTAAACATGTAAACTATGCAAAACATTCAAAGTCAATAGACCATAACTGAAGAGAGGGGCCAAATAATTATGAAAATGGGATGTTCCAATGCTAATACATCTGCATACAAAATATCATTGTCTTACCGCTATTGGTTCCCTCTAAACTGATCTAATCACAAACTAATACGTGTAAACTTGGCAAAAAGTCAATAGACCATGATTGAGTGGACAGGGCCAAATAGTCTCAATGGAAACGAGATGTACCAATGCTAATAGAACAGCATACCAAATAAACTGACCAAATCACAAACTAACTCATTGTCCAGGCTGCAAATTTCTTTGAGGTAAGACAAACAAGTGAAACTGCGAGCTACTGCTCACTGATGATACCCCCGCCCGCCCAGGAAGTTGTAGAGTGATGAATCTGAAAACACAACACACGGTATAGCTGACTTATATAAACCCTGAAACCAAATTTCAGAAATCCTTGTATTGTAGTTCCTGAGAAAAATGTGACGAAAATTTTCAACTTGGCTATCATGTGTAAAATGATACAAGTGTTCGGTAAACAGGAAGTTGTTAATTGAATGAATCTAAAAACACATCACACAGTAGAGCTGACTTATATAAACCCTGAAACCAAATTTCAGAAATCCTTGTATTGTAGTTCCTGAGAAAAATGTGACGAAATTTTCAACTTGGCCATCATGTGTAAAATAATACAAGTGTTCGGTAAACAGGAAGTTGTTGAGTGATGAATCTGAAAAAGCATCATACAGTATAGCTGACTTATATAAACCCTGAAACCAAATTTCAAAAATTCTTATGATGTAGTTCCTGAGAAAAATGCGACGAAAAAAATTCATGGGACGGATGGACTGACGGATAGACGGACAGACAGAGGTAAAACAGTATACCCCCACTTTTTTAAAGCGGGGGTATAAAAATTGGGATGCTTCATGTTTGTACCTTTTTTAGTGTTAAAAAAAAATACCAATAAACTGTTGACACTGAGATATGTCTGGCCTGTCGGCATAAAATTCAGAAAAAGACAATCTGATGGACAGCAACATTGCTAATCAATTCAAAGTTGCTGAACCAACTAGTGGGTAGGGCCTCGAAATGGTTGACAAACTGAGATGTACAGACAGCAATGTAACTTTATAGATAATATTGTCTATTGTCATTAGCTAGTTCCCATCAAACTAACTTAATAGGAAAGCTTAACATTGAAAATTGTTAATTGATTGAAAGTCACTGGACCATGACCTAGTGGGCAGAGCCTTGAAATAGTGGTCAAACAGATATATACTGATAGTAATGCAACTTTATAGAAAATATCATTGATCTATCGCAAGCAGTTCATATCAAACTAACTTAAGCAGAAAACTTGTCATTGAAAATTGCTAATTAATTGAAAGTCACTGAACCATGGCCTAGAGGGCAGGGCCTCAAAATAGTCATCAAACTGATATGTACTGATAGCAATGCAACTACACACAAAATATCATGAATCTATCAAAAGTAGTTCCTATCAATCTAACTTAAGCATAAAACTTAACATTTAAAATTGCTAATTAATTCAAAGTCACTGGACCATGGCCTAGGGGGCAAGGCCTCAAAATTGTCATCAAACTGATATATACTGATAGTAATGCATCTTCATACAAAATATCAATGATCTATAACAAGTAGTTCCTATCAAACTGACTTAAGCAGAAAACTTAACAATTGTTGACGTCGTCGCCAGAAAAGCAATCCCTATGTCACGCTTTCTGCGACTTTCATAACAGGCGAGACAAAAAATAAATACTCTAAAGAGCCTGTATCACTCACCTAAATCCTCAACAATAGCCATTTTTTTTAGTAATAATCATCATGAAAGGGCAATAAATCTATAAAGAGTAAACTGACAATTTCAGTCATGTTGACAACAAGTTGTCTTAAGATTTCAGCTATGATGGCTTATTCGTAAATATTGTCTTGTTGATCATTTATGATATACAGAGTATCTATCTATCTATTATTGTTTTCAAAATAATAGACAAAAATGCAAAAAATTGGAATAAACTGTCATTAAAGGTTAATAACTTCAATAAGGAGTCAACTGACATTTTCGTTCATGATGACTTATTTGTAGATCTTGACCTGTTGATTATTTTGGATTTTGAAGATTCTTTTTATCTATTATAGTTTTTAAGATATAAGGCAAAAATGCAAAATAATGGTAAAAATCGTCATTAAAGAGCAATAACTCCAATTATTAAGGACTTGTCTGATGATTTCAGCCATGTTGACTTATTTATAGATCTTGTCTTGATTATTGTTTTTCCTAATAAAAATTTCTCTGCATCTATAATAGTTTTCAAAAAAGTAGGCAAAAATGAAAACAAATGATAAAATTTGACATTAAAGGGTTATAACTCCTATGAGAAGTGGTCTGAAAGTTTAAATGCAAATGGAGAGCATGTAAATTTCAACATTTTTAACATTTCTGCCCCTGTCAGATTTCTCTATTCAAAGCAGTTTTTCAAGATAATAGACAAAACTATTTTTAGCAATGTCGGCCCTCATGGTTGACAGGTGGAGTCATCGGACACATTTTTTAAACTAGATACCCCAATAATGATTGTGGCCAAGTTTGGTGAAATTTTGCCCAGTAGTTTCAGAGGAGAAGATTTTTGTAAAAGTTAATGGACGACAATGAACAATAGACACCAAGTGATGAGAAAAGCTCACTTGGTCTTTCGGTCAGGTGAACTATAAAAAACTAGAGGCTCTAAAGAGCCTGTGTCGCTCACCTTGGTCTATGTGCATATTAAACAATGGACACAGATGGATTCATGACAAAATTGTGTTTTGGTGATGGTGATGTGTTTGTAGATCTTACTTTACTGAACATTCTTGCTCCTTACTATTATCTCTATCTATAATGAACTTGGCACAGTAGTTACAGTGGAAAATATTTTGTAAAAATTTACAAAAATTTACAAAATTTATGAAAATTGTAAAAAATTGACTATAAAGGGCAATAACTCCTTAAGGGGTCAATTGACAATTTTGGTCATGTTGACTTATTTGTAGATCTAACTTTGCTGTACATTATTGCTGTTTACAGTTTATCTCTATCTATAATAATATTCAAGATAATAACCAAAAACGGCAAAATTTTCTTAAAATTACCAATTCAGGGGCAGCAACCTAACATGTTGCCTGATTGGTCTGAAAATTTCAGGGCAGATAGATCTTGACCTAATGAACAATTTTATACCATTAGATTTGCTCTAAATGCTTTGGTTTCAGAGATATGAGCCAATAACTGCATTTTACCCTATGTTTTATTTTTTTGCCATGTCGGCCATCTTGGTTTGCGGGCAGGGTCATCGGACACATTTTTTAAACTAGATACCCTAATGATGATTGTGGACAATTTTGGTTAAATTTGTCTAAGTAGTTTCAGAGGAGAAGATTTTTGTAAAAGATTACAAAAATTTACGAAAAATGGTTAAAATTGACTATAAAGGGCAATAACTCCTTAAGGGGTCAACTGACCATTTTGGTCAAGTTGACTTATTTGTAGATCATACTTTGCTGAACATTATTGCTGTTTACAGTTTATCTCTATCTATAATAATATTCAAGATAATAACCAAAATGGGCAAAATTTCCTTAAAATTACCAATTCAGGGGCAGCAATCCAACAACGGGTTGTCTGATTCATCTGAAAATTTCAGGGCAGATAGATCTTGACCTAATAAACAATTTTACCCCATGTCAGATTTGCTCTAAATGCTTTGGTTTCAGAGATATAAGCCAAAATCTACATTTTACCCCTATGTTCTATTTTTAGCCATGGCGGCCATCTTGGTTGGTTGGCGGGGTCATCGGACACATTTTTTAAACTAGATACCCCAATGATGATTGTGGCCAAGTTTGGTCAAATTTGGCCCAGTAGTTTCAGAGGAGAAGATTTTTGTAAAAGTTTACGGACGACGGACGCAAAGTGATGAGAAAAGCTCACTTGACCTTTCAGGTCAGGTGAGCTAAAAAGTTATAACATCTCTACTGCAAGTACATGAGTTCATAAATACTTAGGCACTTGATAAATTGCAATTTTGTAGAACTTTTAAAGCTGATAATTTCTGCTGTAAACTGTTAACAGCTTCTGTCGTTCTATAATAGTTTCAAAATTATAGGCAAATATTGTCATATACAATTTTAGTATGTAGATCTGTATTGTTTAACGTTTTTTCTGTTTATAGTTTAAGTCTATCTATTATAGTTTTCAAGATAATTGACTTAAATAAGAAAAAAAGTCATTTAATGGAAACAACTGCTATACTGATCGAGTGAAATGATTGTTTCATTCACATTGGTATATTTTTAAATCTTGTAATTGAGACTAATCATATTTGCTATTTACATTTTCTGGCCATCTATAATAGTGATAATGCATGTTATTGGGCAAAGAATTCATCTGATAATTTTTATGAAAATAAAAGGTATATTTATTTTGACAACCTGAATATTTTTTCAGTTAGTTTTCAAGATTAACCTGTTTTCTAATTTTGACCATGATCATAATGTATAAAATTTCCTTTTACATGTATAGAACACTTTTACATTTTAGTGGAGGGGTTCAAAGCACTTTATATGATTAGTGAGATAATCTGTTTTGACACTTGATTAATATTATGAACACTAATGTGTTCATGTTGCATAAATTAAACTATAATAGATAGAGAGATGCACACATGTTTCCACTTGTTCTAATATTAAATTAATCTTCCATATTCCAATGGTGTAAATTAAAAAATGTATCAACAAAGTCTTGATTAATATTACATTAACTGATCCAATAATTACCTAAAACCTTTTAAAAAAGTATTTGAATTCTTTGTGCAAATTGCTTGTAAAAATACAATTTTATTTGTCAACATTCACTTAATATTCATTCTTTAGAAATTAAGGGGAGATAACAAACTTGACTATTGGTATATACACAATTTACAGTATGCTGTATGGTATACACATTTTTTAAAAGATCGTTACTTTTCATTTCTAGGGGAAGTTTGCAAGCTGTGCTTTATAAATAGTTGGGCAATCATACTGTACCCAGTCTAGGTTGTTATCATAGGTACCTGGGGATAGGATAATTTTTTAACTCTCCCCCTTTTTTCCAAAATCTGTTATTTTTTGTTTTCTTTTAATTACAATTATTGTTGCATTTTTCTGTGTTACATTAAAATAAGTATACTATATGTGTATATATATAGTATATTAACATGTATTTATTATTTACTATCAATTCAAAAGTTAACTATCCACAGCATTGTCTTTTTTTATTTTGTTTGTAAAGCTAGCATCAAAAACATTTTTAATTGTCTGGATTTTTTTCATGTAATTTTTATAGCAGCTCAAAAATAATTTGGGGTACACTTATTCTTCTTCTTATCCTGTCTATCCGCCTTTCGGTTTGTCCGTATTAGGTGTATGTGTGAGGGGGTGGACAGGGGGGTACCCTTCTCCCACCTCCTGCCCCTATCTCCCACCTCCCACTTTTAGAATCTTTTTTTCTCTTCAACCTATTTTTTGTCTCCCACCTCCCGCCACCTCCCTCAAAAGCTGTCCACCCCCTCATGTGTGTTACTAGTCATTACAACTCTTCCTATAGTCTTTTTTTCACTTAATACCTTTTTGTACATATATAATTGATGATCATATTTTTAGAATTTAAGTCTTTATATAATTAACATATAGCTGGGAGGGTGATAGAGCAGATTGTTCCCCGAGAAAACATTGTCAACCCAGCAAAGCCTAGGTTGACAATGTCTTTTCAAGGGGTAACAATCTGCTCTGTCACCCTCTGAGCTATGTGTTATTTAATTTATTATTCTGAATGTTCTGTTATTACTGTCTATTCAATTTTCAATAAATTGCTTCGCCGAGTGCAGCTGGATACGACCCCAGAGGCCCAACCCTGAACAGTTGGGGCAAAAATGGACGCAATATTTGCGCTTGTTACAGTTCTGAATTTGGATTGTAATTAAATATTTGACACATAAAAGGTTTCTGACACAGAATAACTGTAGTCAAAGAACTTAGAATTGGTTATATGATTTGAATTTATATTCAATTTTTTGCTTTTGTGCAATACACTTTGCTATTGCGAATTGACCCCCCCCTTCCCCCACAAAAAAAAAAATTTAAAAAATGTCCCCCCCCTTTTTTTTTTGCTTTTGTGCAATACACTATGCTGTTGCGTATTAACACCCCCCCCCCCCCCCCCTTTTCCCCACACATTTTTTTTGCAAAAAAAATAATATTTGAAGAATTTTTTCTTTTTAATTTCTGAAATCTGAAATGAGAAAAAATTGACCCCCCACAATTTCTTTTTACCCCCCCCCCCCCCCCTTTTTTTTATGCAAAATTTTTTTTTCGGTCATATAAAACAAACGTGCACACACTGAAATGTCTCGCCTTCTTTACTAATCATTGATATTATGATATTATGTTGATAGTCCTAAATATAAAGCTTTATTACAACTGTCACATAAACTTAACATTAACCAAGTAAACTAAACATTGACCAATGAACCATGAAAATGAGGTCAAGGTCAGATGAACCATGCTAGGCAGGCATATACAACAAATATAGTTGACCTATTGCTTATAGTTTAAGAAAAACAGACCAAAACACAAAAACTTAACACTGAGCAATGAACCTTGAAAATGAGGTCAAGGTCAAATAAAACCTGCGTGAACGACATTTAGATCATAAAATATTTCCATACACCAAATATAGTTGACCTATTGCATATAGTATTAGAAAAAAAGACCAAAACTCAAAAACTTAACTTTGACCACTGAACCATGAAAATGAGGTCAAGGTCAGATGACACCTGCCAGCTAGACATGTACACCTTACAATCATTCCATACACCAAATATAGTAGACCTATTGCATACAGTATAAGAAAAACAGACCAAAACACAAAAACTTAACTATAACCACTGAACCATGAAAATGAGGTCAAGGTCAGATGACACCTGCCAGTTGGACATGTACACCTTACAGTCCTTCCATACACCGAATATACGAGACCTATTGCTTATAGTATCTGAGATATGGACTTGACCACCAAAACTTAACCTTGTTCACTGATCCATGAAATGAGGTCGAGGTCAAGTGAAAACTGTCTGACGGGCATAAGACCTTGCAAGGTACGCACATACCAAATATAGTTATCCTATTACTTATAGTAAGAGAGAATTTAACATTACAAAAAATCTTAACTTTTTTTTCAAGTAGTCACTGAACCATGAAAATGAGGTCAAGGACATTGGACATGTGACTGACAGAAACTTCGTAACATGAGGCATCCATATACACTTTGAAAGTATGAAGCATCCAGATCTTCCACCTTCTAAAATATAAAGCTTTTAAGAAGTTAACTAACGCCGCCGCCGGATCACTATCCCTATGTCGAGCTTTCTGCGACAAAAGTCGCAGGCTCGACAAAAACTAGTACATCTTGTACACAACAACCATCCATATTTGATAAAGCGCACAATTGATCAAGCGTCTCCGTGAAGGGTAATAGAGAATTTGCCATGGAATAGAGTAAATTGTCTCCCTCATAATAACCATTCAAAATCTGGCATTTTGACATGAAGTATAATAAAAATAAATTATCCTACAGCCAAATTGTTGACTTTTTTGTCTTATTTAAAGATTCCTGGGACCAATAGATAAGTATTAGTCCAAGATGATACAATAGCTGATGGTTGCAATTCCTCCTACAGTTTCTATCTACAACTTTGTTTTATTTCCCATAAATTTTGTAGATTAACTGATAAATGTTAAACAATTGACTGAAATCACCACAGTTCAGCCACACTTGGATAAGTTTGTTTTACCAGCAAGAACTTTCACATGATTGATGGTATAATAAGATGAGGGAAAGGTATAATCCTTCCCCCACCTATTTAAATTCTTAAAAAAATTAATCTAACTTGTATTGTGTTGAAAGCTTTCTTTCACTCAGATAATTTTTCCACAAAAATATGTGTTTTTCTTAAAGATTATACCATGACTTTGATTATTAAACATTAAACCACCCATGACTCATGTCACGTTAACTATGACCTTCTATTCATTAAAACATCTATGGTCAAAATATCATTTCAACTATGTGTTTGTTAAATTCTCGGGTACTTTGCATAAATAATTGCATCCCATCATAAACGGCAATTAATGTTTGTTACTAATAATAGGAATCCTCTTCAAATCTTGTTTTGAAACATTCATAGTTTGAAATATTGGGACAACATGATCACTTTTGCTATATAACAGGTTCTGCCTGAAATATACTTCTTATTTTTTTTTTATATATGATGTCTTTTGTTTATTTCTATGTCATTCAAATTTTTTGCCTCATTAGTTTACATTATTGACCTTGTTTATTATATATTATATTATTGTCATTATATAATTGAGTTAAAAATCATCATTTGAGGGTAATAACTCCTGTAAGGAGTGAATAGACAACTTCTGTTATATATTGACTTGTTAGTACATCTAATGTTTCCTGGTAATTTTACTGTTTACAGTTGCTCTCTTTCTATTATAGTTTTCAAGATAATTATATTAAAAGCAAAATTGGTTAAAAAAAATCATCATTTCTGTGCAAGAACCACTATAAGGAGTCATCTGACAATTTTGGACAAAATGGAAAGAAGGTAGATCTTGATACCCTGATCATATTTGCTGTCAGATTTTCTATATTTATTATGGTTTTCATAGATATTAAACCATAACTAATGTGGCACGTTGGTTTAGTGGGAGGAACAAAAATTCATATTTATTTGAATTATTCAGCCTAAGTTTTGTTGATATTGGTCCAGAGGTTACAGAGAAGATTTTTGAAAAAGTTTATGATGACAGACACGACGATGACTGACAACTATAATGGATTCAAAGTGATGCAACACTTCACATGGCAGCAATAGCTCACATTAAGAAAACAGTGAAGAACTTCTTTCTAAATAGTTGATCCAAAAGGTTTATTTTTGTTTTTGTATATATATTATAGGACTTAAAACAATAGTAAACTTATTACATTTTGTATTTGTTACTTCCTGTGATTTCATTTTCTGTAATAGGAATGGAACTTTTTCAATTTTCAGCAGGTACTTTTATATAATACAAATGTACTGATAACTACCTTATATTATAATATATTTCTTTGGGTGGTACTTGTCAGCACAAAAGAAGGTAAAAGTACAAGGTACAGCCCTGCTAACTTCTACATCCGTTAAATACGTTGGTTCTCCAACCAATAATGTGATCTCAGATATATTCATTGAAAACATTCATACAATTATTCATGCTATTATAAACCATTTCAAAATGATGTAACAATAATGCTTACTACTATCTTACATCACCCAAATAAACTACCAGGAGACATGTTTTAATACATATATTACATTTATAACTGAAACCATTAGACAACAGGAATGTCTATCATACCAATATAGTACCAATTAAAAGTTCATTACTGCTCAAACTACTGTTATCAAAACCAATTTGACTAGGAAAATATCACCTTTATACTCCACAGACTATCATGTCTATTAGATATTGTAAACACCTGATGAATACAGGCTGGAAATATGCAGAAAAAAACTCATTTGAAATAGGGTAAGTGTATATAAAACAAGGATTCAACAAAATAAACTAGTTTAATATCAATTGATATTCTAGGTAGTCAAAACAGATTATATTTACTCATTTCTCAAACCAAGTACAAGATCAGTCAACTCAAAAACCTATGTTTGAAATCTTTTGCATTGGTTTAAAACCACAATTTGCATGATAAGGAATCTATATGTTTTTTCCTTACCAAAATTTCATCATTCAAGTGCAAAGACTGTAAAAACTATAAAAAAAAAAATTTCTTCAAACTACGTCATTGAACATAGAATAAATTGAAAATTTTCTTTTGCTATATTATTTGTTATTGAACATAATATTAGCAGACACTTATTTATAGTGAATAATTTTTTCCCAAAACTTTAAGAAAATATAAGACACAAATTGGACAACTTACTGCTTTTAGATAATAATCAATTTCAACATCATAAATCCTTTGAGACAATATGCTATCTTGTCAAATTGTCAGACAACACACAATATATTCATTAAGTAAAATAAATTGTAAAGAAGCCCTTCACAAAACATGTTCAAAGTCAACATGCGGTCACGTAACATTTTTATGTTTACATATACATGTAAAGTAGAGATAAATGTCTTATTCATAAATGTATTTGTGTATGATTCTGAAGATCAATACATTAGGAATGGAGGAGTGATGTAAGTGGAGTAAACTTGATAAAAACATGAATGCTCAAGAATAAATAATTTTTCATAAGCGTGGTATGATACATTCTCATAAAACAGTCATATCAATCTTATTTACTGTAAGAAAGTTCCAAAACTGCATTAATGCTCAAGGTCATAATAAACATTCAACACAGTTTATATCTGATTCTCTCTCTGTTTTATCTTGTCTTCTTTTTAAATTACTTCCTCTTTCCATATAAAAGTTTGTTATGACTTTCAAATTCTTTTGACTAAAGTACAAATTGATACATTCAAAACAGTCCCTTGCATCAATGGTATTTAATTAACATACACAATCATTGAGCCATACAAAGTACATCAAAGATGGGGCATGGGGTAGAGAATTAATAAATGATGCTACTGTATCATACCTGCTATAAACTGTTATCACAGAGATATGCCTCGCTTTTCTGTTTTTGATTATGCAAATGTTGAAATTAAAATGGTAATACTTAACAAGTTAGGCTAATATTCAAAGTCAATGAACCATGACTGAGGTTCATGGCTAAACCATCTCCATGTGAATGAGATGCGCCAATGCTAATACAACTGCAATACCAAATATCATTGACTTATTACAAGTTGTTCCCTTTAAACAGACCTAAACACAAACATTAACTTGTAAACTATGTAAAAGTTTCAAAGTCAATGAACCATGAAGAGGGGGTGGAGCTAAATAATCTCCATGGAAACGATACTTACAAAAGCCAATAAATTTGCATACCAAATATCATTGACTTAACATTAGCAGTTCATCTAAAACTGATCTTATCACAAACTAATACATGTAAACTGAGCAAAAGTTTCAAAGTCAATAGCCATGACTGAGGGGATGGGGCCAAATATTCTCCATTGAAATGAGATGTGCTAATGCTTATACAACTGAATACCAATTAACATTGGCCTACCACTAATGGTTCCCCTTGAACTGACCTAATCACAAACTAATACATGTTAACTAAGCAAAATTTTCAAAGTCAATAGACCATGACTGAGGGGGCAGGGCCAAATAATCTCCATTGAAATGAGATGTGCCAATACTAATACAACTGTATACCAAATATGATTGACCTACAACTTGTGGTTCACCACAAACTAGACCTAATCACAAACTAATACATTGTTGACGCCTCCGCCCCCAACGCCGGAAACAGCATACCTATGTCTCGCTTTTAGACTCCGTCAAGCGAGACAAAAATGGGCTAATGTGGTTATAAATTTGGGAGGCAACTCAAACATGCTTATGCTGAATAATCATACTAAATATAATTTTGATAAGTTTGCAAATAGCCTGAAAGATTTCAATTAATGGTACTAGCTAAAAGGATATCAAATTCAGCAGAAAGCTTATAAAAAAAAATCTTAATAAAGATGACTGTGTCAGACATCCTTGAAATGTGTGTCAGTCATATATCATATAAGGAAGACATCTACAATACAAATAGAGGTTACAATCTACACTCTTTAGTAGGATGTCCTTGTAAACTAATAAGTATACATTGTTATCGAAGTGCAATATTACCAGTAGTAAAGGAATTCCACACAAAAGCACATAAAAAATGACTTGTACTTGAAAAAATCTACTGCCATTAAATTATTCTGGCTATTTGTAAAGTCCACTGACATAAGACTGTATTGTACTGATCAATGTTGAATATGTTATTCAATGTAGAATGAGGTCTTAGATCAATGTATATTACTAGGAGATCAATAAAACACATGCCTTCATCCCAATCAATAAATCATTTTCTGTTTGAACACAAACTGTACACAATAATATTCTAAAAGGTCACACTAAATACTTGATTCTTACAATACAGTGTTACAATAGAAAACATTCAATAGATCAACAGGGAGAAAGTCAAGAATTAACACCACAACTACATAATAATTTTCCAACCAATAGTGTTGACATATTATTGTGATCTTCCATTCCCCTAGAAATTTGATTCATGATTAACTGGTTTATCTGCACACAACTAACAGGGAAAAGTAACTTGTTTTAAAAAATTTTTATTTAAACTTACCACTACTGCTTTGTTCAATATTGGCATGTATTAAACATGTGAAATGGAAAATTAAATGGTAAACAAAAGTGCAATACCACTGTGACACATCTCAGTATACTCACTTCATTACCATTTCCATTTATAGGAATGTCCTCTGGAGGTCTGAAAGCTGATCCTCCAAGAGTATGTCTCCTTGGCACTTGTTTCACTGGTTGTTGTTTCCTCTGTAGTGAATTAGATCCAGGTGCAGATCTTGGCTGTGACTTACTGCGGACATGGATACCAGTCATAGAGACATCCCAGAAACTATCCAGATCCTCATAATTGTTCCCCTTTATATTTTCAGCACTTCCATATATCTTTCTGGCAGTGTAATCTGAAAAAAATTATGGAATAAAATTGTTGAATATATATCTATTTATTGATCCTCTTAATCAGATCCCTATATTTTGTTTCATTTTCCCTTGGACCCTATCATACTGGCTGATAGTCACCAACAAACAGACAGAGTCATTAGGGGCTAATCAAGTACATGTGATATTGGTACTCAACAACAAGGTAAAGAAAGTAATTGAATCATATCTCAAAGCATACAAATTACATTGTAGAATTATTCTGTTAATTACAAATTAGTTTGTAAAATAAATAGAATATGTCTCTGTGTGCACCACCTCACTATCTTATTTCCTGTTCAGTAAACCATGAGATCAGATGCACAAGCTTAGTTTTGTATGCAATATTAAAAGTTCACATCATATAAATGATCATGTGTACTCAGTTTCAAGTTGATATGACCACAACTTCATGGTAGACCTAGTGTACCAAAAATTTTAACCTGAGAATGTTTTGATCACTATCGCATTTCCAGTTACCTGTGGAATCAGGTTCAACCCCACAATTTGGCATATAATATAACTAGAGGCTCTCAAGAGTCTGTGTCGCTCACCTGATTCTACTTTGGTTTTGGAAATCATGTAAAAATAGATTAAAATCATAACAGATACCCTAATAATGAGTGAGGCCAAATTTGGTTTAATATTGGCCCTGTAATTTAATAAAAAATCCTGGTGGCCATCTTGAACAGTAAATCGGCAACAAAGTAGCAACACTTCATCAGCTCCTCATAAGAAACATTTATGCCATGTTTGGTTTCATTGCATTCAGTGAACCCCAAGAATAAGCATTTGTATGTATTTCCCTTAGGGTCTTATGTTAAAGGAAATCCCCCCACTGGTGGTCATCTTGGATGAAGGATCAGCTTCAAAATAACAACACTTAGTCAGCACCTCATAAGGAACATTCATGCCATGTTTGGTATCATTCCATTCAGTGGTTCTCTAAAAGAAGATATTTGTATGTATTGTCCATAGGGTCCTTTGTTAAACATTGTCCCCCGTTGGCAGCCATCTTGGATGATGGATCGGCTTCAAAGTAGCAACACTTGGTCAACACCTCATAAGGAATATTCATGCCATGTTTGGTTTCATTCCATTCAGTGGTTCTCTAAAAGAAGACATTTGTATGTATTTCCCATAGGGTCCTATGTTAAACTAAGTCCCCTGCTGGCGGCCATCTTGGATTATGGATCGGCTTCAAAGTAACAACACTTGGTCAACACCTCATAAGGAACATTCATGCCATGTTTGGTTTCATTCCATTCAGTGGTTCTCGAAAAGAAGACATTTGTATATATTTCTCATAGGGTCCTAGGTTAAACTAAGTCCGCCGCTGGCGGCCATCTTGGATAATGGATCTGCTTCAAAGTAACAACACTTGATCAGCACCTCATAAGGAACATTCATGCCATGTTTGGTTTCATTCCATTCAGTGGTTCTCTAAAAGAAGACATTTGTATGTATTTCCCATAAGGTCCTAGGTTGAACTTAGTCCCCCGCTGGCGGCCATCTTGGAGTATGGATCAGCTTCAAAGTAACAAAACTTGGTCAACACCTCATAAGGAACATTCATGCCATGTTTGGTTTCATTCCATTAAGTGGTTCTCTAAAAGAAGACATTTGTATGTATTTCCTGTAGGGTCCTATGTTAAACTAAGTCCACCGCTGGCAGCCATCTTGGATGATGGATCGGCTTCAAAGTACCAACACTTGGTCAGCACCTCATAAGGAACATTCATGCCATGTTTAGTTTCATTCCATTCAGTGGTTCTCTAAAAGAAGACATTTGTATGTATTTCCCATAGGGTCCTAGGTTGAACTAAGTCCCCCGCTGGCGGCCATCTTGGAGTATGGATCAGCTTCAAAGTAACAAAATTTGGTCAACACCTCATAAGGAACATTCATGCCATGTTTGGTTTCATTCCATTAAGTGGTTCTCTAAAAGAAGACATTTGTATGTATTTCCCATAGGGTCCTATGTTAAACTAAGTCCCCCACTTGCAGCCATCTTGGATGATGGATCGGCTTCAAAGTAACAAAACTTGGTCAACACATCATAGGGAACATTCATATGTATTTCCCATAGGGTCCTATGTTAAACTAAGTCCCCCACTTGCGGCCATCTTGGATGATGGATCGGCTTAAAAGTAACAACACTTGGTCAGCACCTCATAAAGAACATTCATGCCATGTTTGGTTTCATTCCATTCAGTGGTTCTCTAAAAGAAGACATTTGTATGTATTTCCCATAGGGTCCTAGGTTGAACTAAGTCCCCCGCTGGCGGCCATCTTGGAGTATGGATCGGCTTCAAAGTAACAAAACTTGGTCAACACCTCATAAGGAACATTCATGCCATATTTGGTTTCATTCCATTAAGTGTTTCTCTAAAAGAAGACATTTGTATGTATTTCCCATAGGGTCCTATGTTAAACATTGTCCCCCGTTGGCAGCCATCTTGGATTATGGATCGGCTTCAAAGTAACAACACTTGGTCAGCACCTCATAAGGAACATTCATGCCATGTTTGGTTTCATTCCATTCAGTGGTTCTCTAAAAGAAGACATTTGTATGTATTTCCCATAGGGTCCTATGTTAAAATAAGTCCCCCACTTGCGGCCATCTTGGATGATGGATCAGCTTCAAAGTAACAACACTTGGTCAGCACCTCATAAGGAACATTCATGCCATGTTTGGTTTCATTCCATTCAGTGGTTCTCTAAAAGAAGATATTTGTATGTATTTTCCATAGGGTCCTATGTTAAACTAAGTCCCCCGCTGGCGGCCATCTTGGATGATGGATCGGCTTCAAAGTAACACCACTTGGTCAGCACCTCATAAGGAACATTCATGCCATGTTTGGTTTCATTCCATTCAGTGGTTCTCTAGAAGAAGTTCAAAATGTAAAAAGTTAACGACGACGACGGACACCAAGTGATGAGAAAAGCTCACTTGGCCCTTTGGGCCAGGTGAGCTTAAAAGCACATCATGATGAAAATATGTACTAAGTTTCAAGTTAATGTGACTAAAATTTCATTGTAAACTACCATAATCAAAATCTTTAACCTTATTAGGGATGGACAAATGGACACAGACCAGAAAACATAATGCACCCTTACTACAGTAGGTGGGGCATACAAAGTATGAATACCAAACATATCCAGGACAACCATTATAAATGTCTTTATGAGTAGTGTTGTAGGTCCATAAGTTGGACAGTAAATGTATCCAGATATAGTGCATGCTATGGGTCAAACCAATTTTTAATTGGCAAAAATAAATACCATTAAACACAAAAGATAACATGTCTATACTCAATTTTATCCCTGTACTGAATAACTGTTGAGGATTGACCCACCCATTTTTAAGTGTTTGTACAGCTAAGAAAATTTTGATTTAGCATAGTTTTAATGAACGAAGTTCCATAACTCAATAAGGCCAATAGAAAATTCATAAAATCAAAAAAACCTTCCTTTTAAAAGATATATATAAAATTATTGATATTGGCTGATGCAATCTTGACGAACTATACAACAATGAAAGTGTTGGCAGACGGACAGACAGACAGAGAGACAGAGGCTATTAAAGGGCTGTGCTGACTAGTTGCAGCAGTCAATTATTAGTCAGTATACCATACATGGAACATTTCAGCTACTGTGGATTCAGTTTTGTGGGTACAAATTTTTGTGGATTGAGAAAAAAAATCCATTTTCGTGGATATTTGATTTCGTGGTTTTGCTTTAGTCAGCATATATCTTTATGGAACACTTGTAATTCGTTGAACATTTAATTCTTGGTTTCCCTGTACCCACTAGATCCATGAAAAATTGGTATCCAATGAATAGTAATGAATCCACAGTATATTTGGATTTCACTTATTAAAATAAAACAGTTCGTTCCATAGAAAAAAGTTTCTACACCTATTACAGTCCAATATTATTTTGGTTTTCAATTTCAAAAGTTTAAAAACATGATATCATATGAAACATACTGTCAAGTCCTTGTAAAATCTCTGCCAAGTTTGGATTCAATCCATTTGTCTATTTTATAAAGTAAACCAAGTAACAGCTTGCCCCATTGCCAACTCGTGGCACCTCCCAACTATCAACAACCTATCCCCACTGAAAACTATGAGTTCAATCCCACTGAAACAAGAGCTACTAACTTTCCCAAACAAACAATATAAAATAAAATATACATTATGCACACACTCATCCTCAATGAATATAACCTGAACCTCTGATTAAACATGAACCTCAGATTAAACATGAACCTTCCATATTGCCCTGCCTATAAAATGAGAAATACATTTGTATATACGTTTTACCAATAATAAAACATTGCAATAATTTCTGAATTTACACTTTACAGTTATATATCATATTTTCTACATCTACAAACAATTCAAACCCTGATAGTATAAATTTCAGTTCCTAGGGAAAAACTACCATCCCATTTTATTTTATAGCGGACTTGTTTACATGCACCAATATTAAACCTAATCTTGTTGAACTTAACCACAATTATTTCCTATTGAACAGGATTCAAAAATGATGTAAAACAATTGTGTTACCAAATTTCTAGAGACAGAAGGGAATTCACATCTTATGCTTATTTATTTAACCATAATTCATAAAAAAAATAGTGAGAAATCCCCAGACAATTTTTATAGCCAATCATTCTTGTCACTAGTTGTCACCAGGAATAAACTGACAGTGAAATTATTGTGTGATAGAATTTGACATCTTTATGAATCAAGACTCAAATAAATTGTATAATAATTTAACTAACAGACAAAAAGATGGAGTGAAAATACTTCCTATTTGGGTGTTTTTCTTTTAAAATCAATTAGAAAACAGTATGTACATGGGTAGAAAATCTAATTGTATTTCTCTTGAAATGTAACAATATGTGCTGGAAGGGAGTTAACTCATTATCCATACATCTTCTTCAAAAATATATTTCACTTATAAAATTGAAGTATTTTATTACATTGCTTTAGATTGGAAGACCTTTAAAAATAGTAAAATATTATTAATTCCAAATGGAATAAATGATGGATTAATTATAAAATGATTTATACTATTTTAGGGTAAATTGTTCCTCTTTCACATGAAATGAGAGACTACTGTCACATTATAGTTATAGTACTCCAAGTTGAATTACATAAGAGTTAAATACTATATGAGAATGTTTACCTGTCATACTTGTGTTTCAAGGTTAACTTATCATCTCCTTCCTTGATTGTGAATAACACCTCCAAACTTACAATTATATCCACTGAATTGCATTCTTATTTTCATATAATAGATAATATCAAATGATCAAACAAGGGTCATATTATAGGGATATATGTTCTAATCTGATGACAGACAAAAAGTATCAGCACAACTAGCAATCCATTAACTGTACAAATAACATATCAATTTTGACAGAAATTGACCTTTTCTGCATTCTTGTCTAAGGTCAAAGATTATCCACTAATCCTACTAAAGGTATAACACCTGTAATCACAAGTACACATCATAAATTTTACAATTAAGATTATCTTACTGATCCTTACACCTGAGGGAAACAACAAACTGTCAATCATCATAGGCTTGTTGACAAATGGGCAGGACCAACTTTATTTATCTTTTTATATATTGATACCAAGAGATTTCCAATGTGTAATTATAAAGTACATTAAACATTTATGATAATATAAAAGTCTGCACTAAGTTATGAAGTGTGATATGCATACATATTCATGCCAAAGGCTTTAGGTAACCTTGTTATACCATTTATAGAGAAGGTTGTCAAAAAAATATAAAGGAAGGTAAACGTACTGGAGATGTTTACAAAGGCTCATTAAAAAAACTCCATGGAGGTGTTAACAGCTTAAACAGAGCTACAGAAAAAATGCAGAAATTTAAAACAAATAATTTGGAATCTAATTTTTAATATTTGATTTTCTCAAGGTATGACATACTTTAACAGAGAAACTCAATTGAGATAAAAGTATTTAAAAAGTGATGAAATATTACCTTGATTTTGTAGAGAAGACATAATATATCCATGTGTCTATTACTTACATTAGGTAATACACATTCTGTTGATGTTTTTCATTGATAGTTCTTACTGAACCATGGACAGATAAATTTGTTTGTTATGAGCCATTTCATATATGAGGATAAGAACAGGGTAAGACAAGTCAACCAAAAGTACCTGTTTCACTACCTTACACAAATTTAATAAACATAGGATAAAATTGTAATTACTTTCTGGTTTTATCTACAAATCACTAAGGTGTACAAACAATTAATAACTTGTTTTTTTTATAATTTCCAATTTTATTTAATTTAATTATATCCTGAAAATGCACTTGCTTTTCAATTTCATATTTTCATCACTAGCTGCCTGCTCATATTCATTAACAAAAGAACCATTATTAATTCTTCAGTTAATTTATTGTTTTTATCTTGTTATGATTGCATAACACTACAGTATTATTTTGACAATAATAGGTCAGGTGAAGATAAAGCATGTCTGATGTAAGAATTATATAACTCTCCTCCCAATTTTTATTATCAAACATACCAGAACAGCTGAGTAATATTTTTCACAAATTTACAACCTTCATCTTTCTTCTAAAATAAAATTGCCATTTTCATACATATGATTAGTTACTGAAGCCAAGAATTTGTATTTGTATACAAATCCTTGCTGAAGCAAATCTGAAAATTGCCAATTTTAGGAGATAAAGATCCCTAATGTGGAATGGCAAATAAGAAAACTATCAAAATTATTTTCATGTCACCACTCCAACATCACAAGATTTATTAAAAAACAAGAATATTGTCCATATGACACCATGGCCTCTCCCTGACTATCACTTTTAAAAGGGGGGGGGGGGGGTTCTAACCCAGGATAAAGGGGGGATTCCAACTATATGTCCCCATTCAAATGCATTGATCGTCCAAAAAAAAGGGGGGTTCCAACTATATGTCCCCATTCAAATGCATTGATCGTCCAAAAAAAGGGGGGTTCCAACCCCCCCCTTTTGGATCCGCCACTGCATTTCCATATTCCGTTAACCATGAATGCTTTTTCAAAACCCTAATTTGGTATATATATTTAACAGACAATTGCAAAATAAAAATGTGTACAAAGTTTCATGTTGATGTGACCACAAACTACCTAAACCAAAACTTTAACTCATACCATACTGACAGAATGACCAAGTGAAAGACAGACCCAAAATCATAATGACCCATCTACTTTTGTAGGTGGGGCTTAAAAACACTTCTGAGCTGTTCAATATAAAAATGCTTATGGAGAGTTGTCTCATTGGCACTCGTACCACATCTTATATCTAATTATGATGAACAAAATTCCATAACACAAATTGAATCATATCTGAATGGATGCTTTCTATTATAATTCAGTACATTTATACTAGATGTGTAAAGATGACACATATACCATGTCTACTGCCAAATTCAATTTTCATGAAATTTCTATGTCTATCGACCACAATTCCATGTTAAATAAGTAATCTGAAAGGAAACTCAAATGCAATTTGTATCTCATCATTTCACACCAAAAAATAATCTAAATTTCAAATGGTTTGATTGTAATAATAGAAGTACCAAATGAGGAAGGGACATGGTTAACCACTATATGCCTGGTGGCTGGTGCACTCAATGTCTGGGCTGGATTGTCAAACTCAAGAGATTTCCTGACAAATTAAGGGATCAGATGAATCCTTAGGGAAAATACATTTTTTAAAGTAAAGTAAAACTCTTGAAGGACAAAAGTGAAAATTATAAAAATTTATTTTTGAGGTTCTGCAATAGCAAATACTAGTTACTAGTACACAAGATATAAAGCAGATGAACAAATAGACCATGTGGTTTCCTCCGCAAACTGGCGGTCCTGTCGGTCCTGACCACCAAAAAACAGATTGGCACACCAATTGAGGGTGTTGAATGGTGGTCTTGATGTCATACTAAAAGTTTGTGATGGTTTCATTTTTTTTATGCTTACTGGTATTAAGCATAGATCCTAATTACAATGTATAGCATTACTTGATATTGTACCATATAATTATTGCACAATCAGGGTTCTAATATACCTGTGGAAATAATGAATAGCAAATACTCCAATGCAAATACAGAACCCCCAAATGTTTCCTTGTTGCCAAAAAATTGTTTATACTTAATTTTAATAAACAGATCACCAATAAAAGTTACCTGAGGTAAACTATTTATTATGAGTGAATTAATCTGAGGTATTAAAAATTGATCTTGAAGAACCAAATCTGTGTCAAATTACAAGGGGAGATAAGTATACATTTTGCAAAAAATCTACAAATTCAATCCATCTTCTTGTTAACAAATTATCTGCCTACAGCATGTAAGTGCAGCACATCTGGAAGACAGAAATCTTTCACAAGTCTACCAGGTGTTGTATGATTCACACATTTTTATCTTTACTTACTACAGATAATAATTCCAATCAAAATACCATAGACATGGACAAATGACAAGAGAACATCCATAAAGAGATCAAAGCAGTGTAACAAGGAGTTAGAAGACATGAAGGAAAGATCTAAACCTATATAGTTATGTCAATTCAATATAACTCACCCATAAACTTTCAATTTCTATTGTTGTTATTCAGGGACACCTAACTATTATTATAAATTAACACGGTTAATTCTTTTATTTTAATGGGTAATTTACATTAATATCTATGAATGGATTATACTTAGAATGAATACAATAGGGTACTAGGAGCCTGAATGGCGCATCTGGTGGAAATGTCTCATATAGATATATAGATTGCTGTTCGGTGTGAACCAAGGCTCCGTGTTGAAGGCCATCCTTTGACCTATAATGGTTTACTTTTACAAATTGTGACTTGGATGGAGAGTTGTCTCAATGGCACTCATACCACATCTTCTTATATCTATGTAAATCTGGCAATCAAATGCCATATTAACAGGGATTGAACTTAAGACTTTGGCAATGGTAGCCCACAACTTAAATTTTGTAGCCCACATATATAGTCCTATGCAAGAAAGGCAGAAATTTAAGTAGCCCACACCAAATTTTAGGGGGCCATTGGCGAGTGGGCCCCTGCTAATTTCAAATCCTGATCAATATGTACTGTAAACCCAGTAATTATTGCCATTTTTTCTTACTAATAATGTGAAAAATGTGACAGTATCTGGTTTGCCTTAATAAAAACTTGCAAACATAATTTCAGTAGTGATAGATATATTCCTTTACAAATTTTTGAAATCACATTAATTAGATCTTGCATTTTTACCAGTAATCAGTGGTGATTCCCAATAACAAAAGCACAGATTAGGCATTTCTGAATTTCCAGTATTTACAAATTCTGTATCCTAAAATTGGCAATACACAGACAACGATTGTCAAGCGATTTTCTTGTTTATTTTGCAGTTTGGAAAAATGAGAAAAAATTTCTCAAACAATTCCAAAATCACAGGTGAACAACTTCAATATATGTGCAATCTTCCTGTGAAGTTTCAGTGATCTAAGCTGAAAACTGTAAAAGCAGTTGATTACACAAAACTTGTACCCTCTTTAATAAATTTTGTTGAATAAAGACCATGACCCCGTTCACACTTGATTTTTTTAATCAATCTAAATTTAAATTGATCTAAATAAAACCAGTTAGCTTCACATTATCTTTAATCCTAACAATCTCAATAGGTATAAACTGAAGTAAACATGCAGTCTATCTGACCTTATTGCGAGTGAAATTGTAAACACTGTGTATAAATAAAAATATCTAATCAAATTAATGTGTTAATTTCCCACGAATTGGGTAGCACATGCTTCCAAAACAATAATGGCTGAAATTACTAATATTGTTTCACTTGAATTACAAGTTCAAATGTTGATACCTCTATTCTTACAGTTTTTGTGATAAATTGCATGTGTAGTTTTGGCGCCATATTTGCACAAAATTTATTTTCGATTCAAAAGTAGATATAAGAAGATGTGGTATGAGTGCCAATGAGACAACTCTCCATCCAAGTCAAAATTTATAAAAGTAAACCATTATAGGTCACAGTACGGTCTTCAACACGGAGCCTTGGCTCACACCGAACAGTAAGCTATAAAGGGCCCCAAAAAATTACTAGTGTAAAACCATTCAAATGGGAAACCAACGGTCTAATCTATATAAAAAACGAGAAAAGAGAAACACTTATGAACCACATCAACAAACGACAACTACTGAACATCACTAGTTAAGATCGATCTCTGAGTTTACATTTAAAATAAGATCGATTCACATTAGATCAATTCAAACTAAACTACCTCTTTTTGTGTAATAGTTTAGTTAAAAACAATTAAAAGCATTTACACTGGACTTCAGTACTTCTAAAGTGAACTGATTTAGTTTAAATTGATCTAAATGTCCAAGTGTGAACAGGGTCTAAGACTGAAAAAATGAGAAAAAAACTCCTCAAACAATTCCATAATAGCAACTGCATCAACTTCAACATATGTTCTATCTTCCTGTGAAGTTTCAGAGATCTGGATTGAAAACTGTAGGAGAAGTTCGTTTCATAAATAAGGTACCTACTTTAACCTGTACACCCGCCCGCCCAACATCACCATAATATAAGCCAAAATGAAAGAAATATACACTAGCAGATTTTAAAAAGTTTTTGTGTATTATTTTTGCTGTTAAAAGCAGATTATCTCTATGTGTGATTTTTCAAGATAATAGACAGAAACAGTAATATTGCTTAACAAAAAATAACTCTTGCCACTGGACATTAAGCTACCAACAATCAATTAATCTTGAAGGGCAATTACTCCTGTAAGGAGTCAAATTGTTACAAATTATTTCCCTTTTTATATATCTTGTGTACATAACTAATTATTTTGCTGTCTACAGTTAAAATTTTCAAGTTAATTAGTAGATCAAAAACCTAAAATAGCTTAAAATTGTCATTTAAACTAGTAGATCTCCATTCTGAACATGTTCACACCAATTTTTGTTTTGTATCTGTAATGGTTTTCAAGAAATTATAAAGTTACTAATATCAACTTGCTATTTTTTATAATTTTTTTTAGAAGCAGAATACACATAAAAGAAAGTACACAAGTACATAAATAAAAGCTCCCTGCCATCAAAACCTGCCTGATTTCTATGATTTTTTTTGTTGTCATGTGCATAATCAGTTACAATGATTTATCTATAAATTAATTATATTTCTACTGAAATCACCTTAAATTTCTTATGTAAATGCACAGCTAGATAAAGTAAACATAATATAGTACTTTCCTGGGTCAAATAAATAAAATTCTAACCATATTGTTTGAGGTCATTTACACCAAGATGTCATTTATTGTCAGGAATCATCAACAGCATAGTTTTGTCCATTTATAGAATTTGAAGCTGATTTCAGATCCTCAGATGTCTATTTTAGGTAAACTAATGTTTTGGGGTGAAGTTAGTTAAAAGTTGAGATCGAAAAAATCAGTCATCGAATAACCAAGGATATCATCAAATGCCACTATATGCTTTCTTTGGTCATGCATAAAAACACATACAGGTATCCACAATAAATAATCTTCTTATCATAAATGTCAAATAAAAAAGCACTTAAAAACCACTTCCCAAAGTCATCTTGACATGGTCATCATGAAACATTCTTCTATTTAAATTAGTTACTATGGTAACATATAATTCTGTAATTCTTATGGATTTCCTCCATGTCAGAATGGATTTGGGTGATCTTTACTTTAATCAATGGACATGGTTCTTACAAGCTAATGAGTGCCTTCACCAGAAAGCTGTCATTTTCTAGAGTATGGATTTTTCCTATGTGCATTAAATGAAACTGCTCAAAGCAAAAATCTACACTGCTGTAAACAAAATAGAACTAAAGAGCAAAAACGTTAATTATAGATGTACTTATAAAGGGAAGAAACTCCTTGTATAAACCACAAGATCAATAAAGTTAACACAGAACACAAACCGATAAATGTTCTAATGGAAAAGTCTATATGACCCAAGTGTATTTGTTCACACCAAATTTCAGAAAGTCTAACTTTGGAGTTACAAATGTATGTCAATGTTTTGAAGTGTATACAGTATGAAAAGGAAAAACACTAACACCTCTACTGCTAGTATGAGATTAGAAACTGAGTTTAAACATGAACAACAATACACAGTTAACACTTCACAATAAAAAAAAACATTCAAATTGATGTGACAAATCATTTTAAAAGTTTCACATCAACATGACACTTGTGGTATCCAAAGGAGTACTTGCTTTACACTTAAGGTCATTTTACATTTTATATCATATGATTACTTGAATATAAAACGGAATTAATTACAAGAAAACTCACAGTGAACTGAAAACCAACAATTTTGCAATTTTTTTCATATTTCATGGACATCGATTCCCTAACAGTAAAAGCTGCAATGCTGAAAGATTTTCAACTTTTTGCTAAAACACCAAAAGCAAACTAAAATTTTCAATTAGAAAAAGAGTTTCATAACTTATAGAGGCTCACATCTTAATGGTAGCATTTATCAAAGTGAAAACATGAGCTGACATTCTTGTAACAGTAAAAAAATTATTACAAAGTAAACTTATTGCTGGTCCCAGTTTATGTTCAGGGACAAATATTTCATGTATATTCAGGATGTATTGACACAATTAATAGGAAGTGACATAGCTAAGGAAATACAAATAACAGGGGTTGAACTATCAGCTATTGCTCACTAATGGTACCCCCATTATAAGAATTAGGTAAACAGGAAATTAATGAGCTATTGATACAAAAGCCATGAAGATTGATTATAATTTTCAGAAAGCCCTGATTTGTAGTTCTTAAGAAAAATGTGATGAAATTTCATGGGACAGACAAACATATAGATGTTAACAGGTTAATCTCCCTCCTTCGGACTGAGGCTATAACAAACATAGCGAAAATACATATGGACAAATAGGGATCATCTGCTCTCCCAAAATTTGAACGAAAGGAGGCATGACATTAAAGAATCAAATCAACTTCTTTTATCACCTCTTACACTTATTTATACAGGAACCTTACAGAAAGGGTATAAAATCAAAATACACAATGTAAACTATTTTTGTAGCATTTAAATTCCACTTAATCCCCCTTTCAAGAGAAACCAGGAAACCAAATAAATCTAAATAGTTAGATAATTATAGTACTTACCTGTACAAATTAAATAAATTACAACATTTATTTACTGATATTGACAAACAGGAACTGATCAAGTTGTGAAACAAACTGGTCATTTTCCAGTTGATATCATTGCTGGCATAACTGAAGAAAAGGGTACTTTTTATTAGCCCCGTATCTGTCCTTACTTTAATCTAACTGTAACTGAAAAAAGATCAATGACATCCAAAAAGATACGATTTTTCCAGCTAAAGAACTTCTTACTGAAATTTTTTTTCAAGTACAAAAAAAGAAAAAAGAAAACTGTTGACAAAGAGATATGTCTAGCCTGTCAGCAGAAAATTCAGAAAAAGACAAACTGATAAGAAAGCAACATTTGTAATTAATTCAAAGTTGCTGGGACCATGAACTTAGGGAACAGGGCTTGAAATTGTTATCAAATGGTTTGTACTGATAGTAATGCAACTTTATAGAAAATATCATTGATCTATCACAAGTAGTACCTATCAAAATAACTGAGGCAGAAAACTTAACATTGAAAATTGCTTATTAATTGAAAGTCGCTGGATAAGGGGGCAGGGCCTAGAAACAGTCTTCAAACTAATATGTACCGATAACAATGCAACTTTATAGAAAATATCATTGATCTACCACAAGTCATTCCAATCAAACTTTAAACTTCAGCAGAAAACTTAACATTGAAAAGCAACACCTATGTTTCATCGCAGGCAGACAAAATCAGAAGAAAAGCTATTTCTTAGGAACATTCTGTTTCTGTTTGTCAATTTCACCCTTTAAAAGATTTTGACTCATTTTTCAACAGCATCCAATGAAAAATAAATTGCAAAAAATCTTCAAGGTGACACATTGGTTAGCAAATGTGCATCAAAGAGATGTAAGCCCTTTTAATTGGTTCAGTTGGGTTATTATAATATTAAAAAGAGAATAAGAACCCGTTTACACTTGTAAAAAAGATTGATCTTTCCTGAGATTGATCTTAAAAAGATCGATCTTTAGTCTAATGTAAACGGGAAAGATCAATCTTCAATCGGACTTAAAAAGTCCACCTCCAGAGGTGGTTTTAAAAAGATTGATCTTAATTGAATCGATCTTTCTTCAAGTGTAAAATGCTTAGATCGATCGTGATCGATCTTTCTTCAAGTGAACGTTATATTTAAATATTAAAATACATCTGCGCATGTTCGGTGACAAAAACACACGTTTAACAAGAGTGCACACACTGAAATGTCTCGCCTTCTTTACTAATCATTGATATTATGTTGATAGTTCTAAATATAAAGCTTTACTACAAATATCACATAAACTTAACATGATCCAAGAAAATGAGGTCAAGGTCATATAAACCAAACAAGAAATACATGTACACCTTACAATCATTCAATACACTAAATATAGTTGACCTATTGCTTATAGTTTCTAAGATACAGACTTAACCAAGAAAACTAAACATTGACTAATGAACAATGAAAATGAGGTCAAGGTCAGATGAACCATGCCTGGCAGACATGTATAGCTTGCAATCCTTCCATACAACAAATATAGTTGACCTATCTGCTTATAGTAATAGAAAAACAGACCAAAACACAAAAACTTAACACTGAGCTATGAACCGTGAAAATGAGGTCAAGGTCAAATAAAACCGGCCAGACTGACATGTACATCATAAAATATTTCCATACACCAAATATAGTTGACCTATTGCATATAGTATTAGAAAAAAAGACCAAAACTCAAAAATTTAACGTTGAACGCTGAACCATGAAAATGAGGTCAAGGTCAGAAGACAGCTGCCAGCTAGACATGTACACCTTACAATCATTCCATACACCAAATATAGTAGACCTATTGCATACAGTATAAGAAAAACAGACCAAAACACAAAAACTTAACTATAACCACTGAACCATGAAAATGAGGTCAAGGTCAGATGACACCTGCCAGTTGGACATGTACACCTTACAGTCCTTCCATACACCGAATATGCTAGACCTATTGCTTCTAGTATCTGAGATATGGACTTGACCACCAAAACTTAACCTTGTTCACTGATCCATAAAATGAGGCCGAGGTCAAGTGAAAACTGTCTGACGGGCATGAGGACCTTGCAAGGTACGCACAAACCAAATATAGTTATCCTATTACTCATTATAAGAGAGAAATTAACATTACAAAAATGAACATGTGACAGACGGAAACTTCGTAACATAAGGCATCTATATACAAAGTATGAAGCATCCAGGTCTTCCACCTTCTAAAATACAAAGCTTTTAAGAAGTTAGCTTACGCCACCGCCAGATCACTATCCCTATGTCGAGCTTTCTGCGACAAAAGTTGCAGGCTCGACAAAAATGATGGATGGGATAAGAAAAGTATATATTTGTGTTAGACCCCGTTTACACTTGTTCCATTCTCAATTTAATTTATAGATTCCGCCGTTTTTGGATCATTCTTCTGAATCGATAAATTCTTTTTCTTTGCTGCAAATCCTCATCTTCAAACGCATTGACCGTTCTTTTTTAAGTGATAGTCTTCTGTACGAAATTCCAATGATCCAACTATTTTCTCCATGATTTAGCAGTGATTGATAGTCCGTGTGAGATGCAAAAATTATTTTACTATTCTATTTTTACGATTATTTGTTTATGAAATGCAAGGTAATAAGGTCAGACCGGTTCTTTTTATGTCGCAGTGTAAATGCACTAGATTTAATAAGATCGATCTCAATCGATCTTGCATGTGCAAATGTAAATGCGAACTGGTCTTTTTAAGACAGATTCAAATAAAGATTGGTTCAATTTCGTTGAGTGTAAATGGGGTCTTAAAGCCACTTAGTGATGACAGTTAGCTTGAATGGAGTTTGATTCTAGTGATTTGAACATCATGGATCTGTCCCTGTGCTTTAAGTCCCTGTGCTTATATGGTGTCTTACAAGAGGACTAGAGTCATATTTCCTGAGGAGAGATTACCCAATAAAAGATTGTCATTTACCCAAGATAAATTGTGAGTTACAGGAGGAAAATTACTTTTTTAGTGCCAACTAATGTTTGGACTAATTCACAATTTGTGTATAATTATATAGAAAGTGTAGTGTATAGGTGCAAAGGTTTTTAAGAACATACATTTTTCACATGAATGTAAATCTTGTTTAGGTATAGTCATCAATGGATGTGTGTGTGGTCATCAATTAAGCTATAAACATTTAATAGGTGTATAATGGTGAGAACTTAAAAATCTAAGATAATACAGTAATAGGTTTATAAATCTCAAAACAAGAGTTCCATGTATTAGATACATCTATGAGGGTGTTAGCCTGATTGGGTGTATCTAATTTACAACAAGATATTATTGTCAATGCAGAATGATAGTTGTCCATAATTTTGGAGAGGGGGGTCTTTCAGAGATTTGACCATATGATCAATGCAGGGTATCCAATTTCATTTAACGACATCTTGGTGTAAATGATAACACAAATGTATTATACTAAAAGACCAAATTATAAAGATAATAGATCTTTTAAATAAATAAGGTAAAACAGCATTTTCTTATACTTACTTATGGAAAAGGCAAGAAAAGCCTATTTCAAAATAAAGAAAACTGTTGGTCTGAATAATCCATGTAGACTACTTGAAAAATTGTTTGATACATTAATATCACCTATACTTATGTACTGTTGTGAAATTTGGGGCATTTACTCATCCTTAAGGGACTCTGAACCCTTTGAAAAACTACACATTAACTTTATCAAAGAAGCACTTGGTGTTCATTGCAAGGCTTCAAATGATGCTTGTCGTGCTGAGCTTGGTCGAATTCCACTCAAAAGTAAAATTGTATTGTCAAGCATAAATTTTTTAGAGCATATACTTTCATCAGAAAATACACTTGTAAATCAAATTTTCTGTGCAACAAGGTTTTCAAACTACTGGATCAAAAAAACTAAATGCAGCTTACAAAAATTAGGATATTCATATCTTGTAGAAAAAAGTTGTTTAACAAAGCAGCACTTGGAACAAGTAAAACAAAGAATTTATGATCAGTGCTTGCAGAATCAAAATGCAAACATACAGGAATCTTCTAAACTCAGTTTCTTTCGTCAAGTCTACAAAATGGGTCAAAGACCATCATATGTTGATTCACTAAACAATTTAAATGATAGAGCAGCAATATGCAAAATACACATAAGTGCACATTCTTTAATGATTGAAAGGGGAAGACATCTTAACATTCCTAGAGAGGAAAGATACTTTCCTGTCTGTAAAAATGGGGAAATTGAAGATGAACAACATTTCTTATTACAATGTAATAGATTTACCTCAAAACGAGAAATATTAGAAAATAAAATAAATGTTATATTTAAAATACAGCGTAACATTACCACTGATGAAAAAATATCTCTATTGGTTAACAATAGCTCAGCATTATTACTAAGACTGTCTTCCTCTTTCATATCAGAGTGTCTAAATATAAGGAATAGTGAACTAATATGAAACATCAATATGTAACTTTTCATTCTACCATGTCAATTGATATAATTATATATATGCAATAGGTCTTAACCATTTATTGTTAATGAGTTTGTGCCAATAAAAATATTTGTATATTCTTATATTTATTTTATAACTTGAAAAAATGACTTTACTTTAATACTGAATTCACTGTTGTATGGTTTTGTAATGGTGTCCAACTTGACATGATAGACAATTTTATCATTTTGATGTTGTTCTTGATAAAAATTGAAAACTGATTGAAAATACTGCAAGTAGTGTAAGAATCTTTTTAATTAAATAAAAAACTGTTACAGTGTTTCAATCTCTAATCGATCTTGTTTTGTGCTTCATACAAGCAACAAGTATTAGATACACCAATGAGCACATTATCCCAATTGGGTGTATCTAATTTACACCAAGATATAATTGTCAATCCAGAATGATAGTTTTCAATAATTTTGGAGGGGGTCTGTCAGCAATTCAACCATACCTTATTGAAAAGCATGATAAATGCAGTGTATCTAATTTCATTTAACATCATCTTGGTGTGAACAGGAATATAACTTGTACTGTACCAGTAATATTACTGAAAAACAAGCTAGCTGGAAACAAATGACATTAAACAGGTCAACTAAAAAACAAACTCACTTAATAAATGGTTGTAGGTTAGGTATAAATATAAAATAAATGTGGATAGTGTCCACATGTGGACACAGATGATGCCCCCGCTTGCATATCATATAGTTATAAAGGGACATAACTGAAGAACAATAAAAGTGACGCTACCCAAATTTGAACTTGATCTGAGTTTATGTGGTAATAAGCATTGCGTGTAAGTCTCATAACATTTGGTTGAGGCTAACTTAAGTAGAGAACAGAAACTAAAAATTCAGCAATTTTTCTATTTGTATAAAACACGCATAACTCTAGAACGGTTGTGTGTAAGTTTATAACATTTGGTTGAGACAAACTAAAAAATTCAGCAATTTTTATGTTTATAAAGGGACATAACTCAAGAATGGTAAAAGTGTCGCCACCAAATTTCGTACTTAATCTGTATTATGTAGTAATAAGCATTGTGTATAAGTTTCATAACATTTGGTTGAGGCAAACTAAAGTTAGAAAACGGAAACAAAAAATTTGTACTTGATCTTAGTTTTGTGGTAATGAATATTGTGTTAGGATTCATAATGTTTGGTTGGCGCAAACTTAAGTTACAGAATGGAAACTAAAAATTTTGCAATCTTTCGAATTATAAAGGGGCATAACTCAATAATGGTTAAAGTGACACTACCCAAATTCAACTTGATCTGTGTTTTATCACTGGAAGTCAAAATTAAACATTGCATTGTATAAAGCATTGATTGTAGTTGATTCAATTATAATCATGGACAAAGGAAGATAACTCCAATTTTAAAATTACTTGACATTTAGAAGAAAATAAAAATTTTGCAATTTTTCCATTTATAAAGGGCAATAACTCTAGAACAGTTAAAGTGAAGCCACCAAAATTCAAACTTGATCTGTGTTTGTGGTAATAAGCATTGTGTATAAGTTTCATAACATTTGGTTGAGGCAAACTTAAGTTAGAGAACGGAAACTAAAAGTTTTGCAATTTTTCCATTTATAAAGGGCATAACTCTAGAACGGTTGAAGTGATGCCACCAAAATTCAAACTTGATCTGTGTTTTGTTGTAATAAGCATTATGTATAAGTTTCATAACATTTGGTTGAGGCAAACTCAAGTTATAGAAAGGAAACCAATTTTGGGACGTACGGACGGACGTACGTACAGAAGGACAAGGGTAAAACTTAATACCCCCACCACTAGGGCAGAGCATAAAAAAACATGTGAAAAACAATACAACAGATGATATGATAACCAAAATAACAACATACCTAAACTTTTGTATACAATTAGTATTTAATTCATAGATAGAAGGACAAGTTATTGAAACTTTTACCTTCCAGCTAAATTGTGTACAAATTCTGCTAAAACAGCAATTTAACAAATCATTATAATCATAACACTACCATAATACCTCAATAATGTCACTCTGGAGTCTTTATTTACATTACAAATTTTGTCTGATCCATAAATTGTTTTGTTTATTATCTTTATCAATATCAAATATTGACACATAAATATCAGTTCAAATAAAGGTATAATCTGGAACCTAAGGTGAAAAATAATAATTTTCTGTGAGTAATTATAACCTTTGCAATGATTTATTTATATCCTTTGATAAAAGGTGTTATATGTGTATCTTAAAGGTCAATAAATTGGCTAACATTATTACATTATTCTTCAAAAAAGTCTAATACAACACTATAAAACATGTTAAGACATATGGGTCAATATCCCTAATGTGCCTCGAAATGAGGAACTCAAAAGTTGTGTGTAAACAAAAAATCTCTGAGTAGTGATATTGGACATGTTTCTATTTTTTACAAATGACTGAGCTTAACCATTTGTGGTGATTAGGAAAGTAGAGGAACATAGAATAAATGTGTAAAAACTATGGAGCTATTAAATGTGTTCAAAGTATTAAATTTTCAAAAAACTTATTGTGCTAAAAAGGGGATTTTTTACCATGAGGAGCCGCATCACGAAAGGATGTTCGGGGTATGCTAATTTACGGAAAAAGTAATCACACTAAAATTGTACCCCGAAAATTTAACCACATATGTGAAAATGTCACAGCTTCAAAACGAGCTATCATACATATCCAAGTTTACAATATGGACTGAGCTACAGGAAAAAACCTTACCATTACCGCCTATGGAAGAACAATTAAAGATATTGACCCATATAATAGATCTCAGATCAGTGAAAGTTAACAGCTTTTCCATACAACATGGTTTTGTATTTTGAAAAATAGGGAGATATGAAAATAAGATGGGTGTATAATGATGGTATGAGACCAAAGCATAACCTAAACACAAACATTAACTTGTAAACTATGTAAAAGTTTCAAAGTCAATAAACCATAATGAGGGGGCGGGGTTGTATAATCTCCTGGAAATGAAACTTGCAAATGCCAATACATTTGCATACCAAATATCATTGACTTAACATTAGTGGTTCATCATAAACTGACCTAATCACAAACTAATACATGTAAACTAAGAAAAAGTTTCAAAGTCAATAGACCACGACTGAGGGGTAAAGACCAAATATTCTCCATGGAAATGAGATGTGCTAATGCTTATACAACTGTAAACCAATTATCATTTATCTACCACTAACGGTTCCCCTTAAACTGACCTAATAACAAACTAATACATGACAAGAGTGCACACGCTGAAATGTCTCGCCTTCTTTACTAATCATTGATATTATGTTGATAGTCCTAAATATAAAGCTTTATTACAACTGTCACATAAACTTAACATTAACCAAGTAAACTAAACATTGACCAATGAACCATGAAAATGAGGTCAAGGTCAGATGAACCATGCTAGGCAGGCATGTACAGCTAACAATTCTTCCATACAACAAATATAGTTGACCTATTGCTTATAGTTTAAGAAAAACAGACCAAAACACAAAAGCTTAACACTGAGCAATGAACCTTGAAAATGAGGTCAAGGTCAAATAAAACCTGCGTGACTGACATATAGATCATAAAATATTTCCATACACCAAATATAGTTGAACTATTGCATATAGTATTAGAAAAAAAGACCAAAACTCAAAAACTTAACTTTGACCACTGAACCATGAAAATGAGGTCAAGGTCAGATGACACCTGCCAGCTAGACATGTACACCTTACAATCATTCCATACACCAAATATAGTAGACCTATTGCATGCAGTATTAGAAAAAAAGACCAAAACTCAAAAACTTAACTTTGACCACTGAACCATGAAAATGAGGTCAAGGTCAGATGACACCTGCCAGCTAGACATGTACACCTTACAATCATTCCATACACCAAATATAGTAGACCTATTACATACAGTATAAGAAAAACAGACCAAAACACAAAAACTTAACTATAACCACTGAACCATGAAAATGAGGTCAAGGTCAGATGGCACCTGCCAGTTGGTCATGTACACCTTACAGTCCTTCCATACACCGAATATACTAGACCTATTGCTTATAGTATCTGAGATATGGACTTGACCACCAAAACTTAACCTTGTTCACTGATCCATGAAATGAGGTCGAGGTCAAGTGAAAACTGTCTGACGGGCATGAGGACCTTGCAAGGTACGCACATACCAAATATAGTTATCCTATTACTTATAATAAGAGAGAATTTAACATTACAAAAAATCTTAACTTTTTTTTCAAGTAGTCAATGAACCATGAAAATGAGGTCAAGGACATTGGACATGTGACTGACGGAAACTTCGTAACATGAGGCATCCATATACAAAGTATGAAGCATCCAGATCTTCCACCTTCTAAAATATAAAGCTTTTAAGAAGTTAGCTAACGCCGATGCCGCCGCCGCCGGATCACTATCCCTATGTCGATCTTTCTGCGACAAAAGTCGCAGGCTCGACAAAAACTAAGCAAAGGTTTCAAAGTCAATAGACCATGACTGAGGGGGCAGGGCCAAAAAATCTCCATGGAAATGAGATATGCCTATGCTTATACAACTGCATTCCAAATATCATTGACCTACCAATAGTGGTTCCCAATAAACTGACCTAATCACAAACTAATACATGTAAACTAAGCAAAGTTTCAAAGTCAATAGACCATGACTGAGGGGAGGGGCCAAATAATCTCCATCGTAATGAAATGTGCCAATGCTAATACAACTGCATATCATTGACCTACCACTAGTGGTTTACCATAAACTAGACCTAATCACAAACTAATACATTGTTGATGCCGGAAACAGCATACCTATGTGTCTCGCTTTTTGACTCCGTCAAGGCAAAACAAAAATCAGTGAATAGGATATTTGCTCTTTCTATATTTTAGCAAATAATGAGCTAAAAAAAAGTACATGATATCCAATAAAATATTGATGCACCATATGCCTATCTTAAACAAGACTAATACTAGGTCTGGACCAGCAACTCCCTGCATTTATTAATTGAGCTAACATGTATACTGGAGCATAACTGATCATTCCCTGAAGCCAAGAAAACTTTCACGAAAACTTTTCTTGTACAATGAGTGTTGCAAAATTTCAAACTATGGCAAACAGGAAGTGGCTAGACTGCAATTGTTAAGATTGCCTACTCGCTACAACTCAACATTATCAAGCTGCAGACCAACCATTTAATCATTCCCTTTCATAGAAGCCAAGAAAACATTTACAGAAGATTTCTTTTGGACAGACGGACAGACCTTCGGCGACACAGGTAAAATGATAATTGAAAGCCAATTTTAAGCTTCAAAACATGAATATTAAGTTTACTCTGACCTAATGCAAAAACTCAGTTTTTCATAAGCTGATTGTTAGATTTTTACAATACTGTGAATGTCCTTGACAGTTGACCTCACAAGACAAACACTAATACACTAATTCAAGCCTTAAGAGTGCCTCCAAACTTTTACTGAATGTAACATTAAGAAATAATGTTTTAGTTTTTGCTATAGAAATTGCATAGTTACAATTTATCCTCATTTTTAGCTCTTCCAAGTCACAAAACATGACACAAGTCTCTAAATCCAAATCTTAACAAAGTCAAATTCAATCTGTCTATCACATTTCAGACTTCAGAAAATTTCAATTACTTTCATTGCTACATTTTCCACAATATAGCTGCTAACCCATGTCATAATGGGACAGCCCACAATCAATGCTAATGATTTCTAAACTTGAATGGGATAAAATGTAATTTGCTTACCTCTTGTGAAATCCATGATTTGACAGACAACTCATCCTACATTCTCAACATCATATGTTATAGATCTATCATAGAAGATAAGCAACATTATGTCTATCACTAAATGATATAGGCACACAAATGTAATTCAGAACTCTACTTAGTATTTTCAATTGTCACCTGGGAGCTATAACTGTTTTATTCAATAAGTCATTTATAGTCCGATCAATAAGAAAGAAATAAAGACACATATTCTAGAGTTAATTTACTATTACATTTTTTAGCATATCCTTTTTGGAAATCATGCATCAGTTTCTTCTTTTTTATCACCGTTAAGTAACTATTTTAACACATTAGTAATTGAAGCTTTTCCCTCAATATTTTCTTGGTAGTATTCCCCAAATTTAAAATTTGTAACAATCCAAAGTTAATAACTATAACAAAATAATTGTACCAGTTGAACTTGCACATCAATCATCAATAATCCATCAACAATGTCAACAGAATATGTTCAAATGAATCATCTCAATGACCATATAAAGAAATGGTCAGCTAATCCAATTATCAAGAATTCTAATATCGGCCACCAGTTGATGGCTAATATCTTACATGGAGAAGACATTTTAAACATCTGTCTCTAAGCCTTTCTATGCCTCAATACAATCACTACATCCAATTCAATTACTCACATAAATTACATATAGAAATTAAATTATGAATTCAATATAGCTCTAAATACAATGGCCCAAAAAATTAAGCAGCAATGCAACAGATTTTTTATAATAGTACATCTCCACACATATTCACACCTTTACACTGACTGCACGAGGCTATTAAATTTATAACTTTAAAATCATATATCAATTCAACCATATTAAATTGACAAATAAACATCTGCTATACTATAGTATTTCACCTGATCAGGGTCAATCTAGGTTCAAGGCCATGTTATACTGTCACATTTCATTAGTTACAAAGTATCTTAGTGTTTGATTAAAGGGGAAGGTATAATTTGAGTGTATTTTGCACAAAATTTAAAAAAATGAAATAATCAAAATAGCACCGTAACTCTTACATTTCATTTGCTTTATTCATATTTCAAGAAAAACAGTTTGCCAAATGTTTTTCTTGACATTGCACTGCACTAAGACACATTGTCAAATCAGCAAAATTCATAACAAAATAGCAGAATTTAGTTATGAAGATACTTTTTCTTTGAAAATTTCAGGGGTAAACAAACCATGTGCAGTTTTTTTCTCTCCAATGTTCATAAAAGTCACATTTAATGGTAAAATTTTGTTAATCACATTTGAATCACTGTCTCAAACAAGAGTGCACACACTGAAATGTCTCGCCTTCTTTACTAATCACTGATATTATGTTGATAGTCCTAAATATAAAGTTTTATTACAACTGTCACATAAACTTAACATTAACCAAGAAAACTAAACATTGACCAATGAACCATGAAAATGAGGTCAAGGTCAGATGAACCATGCCAGGCAGGCATGTACAGCTAACAATTCTTCCATACAACAAATATAGTTGACCTATTGCTTATAGTTTAAGAAAAACAGACCAAAACACAAAATCTGAACACTGAGGAATGAACTGTGAAAATGAGGTCAAGGTCAAATAAAACCTGCGCGACTGACATATAGATCATAAAATATTTCCATACACAAAATATACTTGACCTATTGCATATAGTATTAGAAAAAAAGACCAAAACTCAAAATCATAACTTTGACCACTGAACCATGAAAATGAGGTCAAGGTCAAATGACACCTGCCAGCTAGACATGTACACCTTACAATCTTTCCATACACCAAATATAGTAGACCTATTGCATACAGTATAAGAAAAACAGACCAAAACACAAAAACTTAACTATAACCACTGAACCATGAAAATGAGGTCAAGGTCAAATGACACATGCCAGTTGGACATGTACACCTTACAGTCCTTCCATACACCGAATATACTAGACCTATTGCTTATAGTATCTGAGATATGGACTTGACCACCAAAACTTAACCTTGTTCACTGATCCATGAAATGAGGTCGAGGTCAAGTGAAAACTGTCTGACGGGCATGAGGACCTTGCAAGGTACGCACATACCAAATATAGTTATCCTACTACTTATAATAAGAGAGAATTTAACATTACAAAAAATGTTAACTTTTTTTTCAAGTAGTCACTGAACCATGAAAATGAGGTCAAGGACATTGGACACGTGACTGACGTAAACTTCGTAACATGAGGCATCTATATACAAAGTATGAAGCATCCAGGTCTTCCACCTTCTAAAATATAAAGCTTTTAAGAAGTAAGCTAACG
Organism: Mytilus californianus; assembly: GCF_021869535.1. Taxonomy (NCBI): domain Eukaryota; kingdom Metazoa; phylum Mollusca; class Bivalvia; order Mytilida; family Mytilidae; genus Mytilus; species Mytilus californianus. The sequence continues at coordinate 93,962,526 of NW_026262668.1, forward strand.
GCGCCGCCGCCGTAGCATCACTATTCCTATGTCGAGCTTTCTGCGACAAAAGTCGCAGGCTCGACAAAAATTACTAAGATAAACTATAAATACTTTACCATATGGAATTTGCTCATTGTTGAAGGCTGTTATTGTTGTCTCAGTGGCAATCATACCACATTTCCAAATTCTTATGCTATATCATGTAGATGATGCTCAGACTTTGATTACTGAATCTGTGATCAATTTGCCTCATCTAGGGAGAAAAAATTTCTTTGTTTGCAAGGCAAAAATAAGATGTGGCAGGATTACTAATGAGACACCTATTCACTAAATATGTGAACTTCTGAAAGGAATTTGTAAAGCCCTACACCAATGAGCAAAACTCATACTCATTACTGTTCATGAAGCTATAAAATGCTCAAGGATGACAAAATATGAACAACACATTAAGGAGAAAACCAACAGCCTTAAACTATCGGTAATATAACAACCACTAGATTACAAGGTTTTGGGGTTCTTTTCACAAAAAGTTGTATGACAAAAAGTGATTGAAAGTTATACTGAAATGTTCATCACTTGCAAGTATATCTTCTTGTAAGATTTTTTGTGGAATGAGTTGCTGAATTGGAACCGATACATAAAGAATATGATGTAGTTAAACATGTCTGCCAGAGCTTAACCTGGAACACAATAAGGACACATTGTAAAAAAAAACTCATAGATCATTCTTAGCACAAAAACAGAAAACAATTAAAAACCAACTGTTCTCAGAACAATTGAAGGTCTTTCCACCCCAAATGTGCATCTTTTGATAGAAAAATATTCAATTCTGATTTAAAATGTCAGTTTTGCTTTCTGATGATAGCTTAATTTACGCTGATTCCAAAAATATATGGTTTGTATACACTTGTGCTCAAAATAAGGGAGATAAGTAGGTACTTCCGGTTTACAAAATTCCACTTCCGGTATCGAATGAACCTTAATTTACAATGATTCCTAAAATATAAAGTTCAAGTAAATTTTACATTAAGATAATAAAAAAAATGGCTTCTTCCGATTTATACAAGGTCATTTTCGGTTGACCTTTCAATGTCATATGTCTTACAGCCTAATGCAAAAAATCATATGACTTTATCATGTACAAATACGTCATTTCTGGAATCATGTCTTTCACCGGAAAAGATCATCAATTTCGCACGCCTTTTTAAATTTGTCGCTATCTTTTGTGGTTGCGAAGGAGTAGTTATAACAAGTAAAACAGTGTCCGGAGAGACAACTCTTACTCTGTTTTACTTGTTATAACTACTCCTTCGCTTTAAACAGGGTCAGTTTCAAAAGCCTATAAACTGTACGATATCATATACAAAAAATCTAAGCACAATTTTTAAAACAACAAGGTGCAAGAAAAAAATTAGGCAGAAAAAAAAAAAAAATAATTAGAACAAAATCAAAAGGTCTTTCCTGGGAAAAGTGGAAAGATCTAATAAGACAAAAACACAAAGCAGCCATCTCAGAGTAGCAGTAATTGAAAAATAGTTCAAAGTCCAATTTCAACTATAAATAATTCAATCATGCCTATGTAAATTTGCATGTAGAATTTCAATATAAAAAATAAAATACAACATGACACTTAACATGACACTTATCAATCATTGGCAATCATACCACATGTCCTTATTTTTATATTTAGAACCACTAGATAGCACATATAAATAACATTAACATTCAATTGATAAATAATGAAACAACAATTATCAACTTCTCCCAGTTTATAAGAAAACCTAATCCAATAAAGAATGAAAACTTGATTTAGTGAAGAAACTAGGACATGATGGCATGAGGAAAACCTATTTACAATTCTAGAAAGTCTGTGTAAATTGGAAAAGTTACATGCCTTTCAAAATCAGTAAATATCTAAATGGAAAGAAGAAATGTTGTGAATTAACTCATGACACAATACTTGAGAAAACCAAAAGCAAAGAAAAAATGCCTTTATTGATGTTCTGCATTTATAGTGACCTTTTTTTAACAAATTCTTGCATTAACAATAATTTGCTTTGTACTGATAAACTTTCTTTCAGAACCTATTAAAGAACACATTAATACAAATTGATAAATCTTATATAGCTCTATTACAAAGTAGCATTTAACTGCAGTTCTTTAGAGATATTCATTTTTTCATTAAATGAGCTTAAATGTGTCAAAGTCAGTGGTCACTAAACTTGGATAACAATTTCTTCTCTTCTTTTCTTTGTATAATCCTGACAAAATTAGGAAATTTTGAATATATTGAATATATTGAAGAATAAATTTTTGACACAGAGATATGTTTCACCTGTCAGCATTAATATCAGAAAAATACAATCTGATGGACAGCAACATTGCTAATTAATTCACTGGACCATGAACTAGTGGGCTGGGCCTCTAAATGGTCAACAAACTGAGATGTACTGACAGAAATGTAACTTTATAGAAAATATTGTTGTCTATTGCAAGTAGTTCCTATCAATCTAACTTACGCAGAAAACTTAACATTGAAAATTGGTAATTAATAGAAAGTCACTGGACTATGACCTACAGGGGCAGGGAGTCAAAATAGTCGTCAAACTGATATGTACTGATAGTAATGCAACCTTATAGAAAATATCATTAATCTATCATAAGTAGTTCCTATCAAACTGACTGTAAAGCAGGAAACTTAACATTGAAAACCTCGAATTAATTCAGTAACTGGACCATGACCTAGGGTGCAGGGCCTCAAAATAGTTGTCAAACTGATAATTGTACTGATAGTAATGCAAATTTATAGAATATATCATTGATCTATCCCAAGTTGTTCCTATCAAACTAACTTAAGCAGAAAACTTAACAATTGTTGATGCCAACAACGACGAAGTCACTGGTAAAGCAAATTACCTGTCTCGCCTTCCGAGACTTTCGACGCAGGTGAGACAATAAAAACAAGGTCACTGAATATGCTTTTTGTTTCAATTTGATAAATATATATTTTGGCGAAGTATTAGAGCTTCTGTAACTTTTATTTAAACCTTCTGTCTCAATTCCAATCTTTGTTAATGAATAGAATAAAAACTGTTTAAAATCAGACAAAATACACTGAACTGAACTCTTAATATACTTCAAAGAAAGCTCTGGCAAATTACAGCAATTATTTATAATAACTCTTTTCTATAGCTTTATTCCATAATAAAATCTATACAGAACTCAAAACAGTAATTTCATTCTGCTTGTAAATTTATACAGAACTTTGAAGTAGCTCTTCAATACTGACCTACTGTAATTATAATGGTTTCTGTCATAGAAACTGGATAATGGTTGTAAGCAAGATTTTGGAAAGAGCTTTTAATAGAGTGGAATGCTTTTTCTAAACTGATGTTTACCTACTTCCTTTGGCTATTCCACTGATCACTACAAAGGTGAGGGATTGAAATCTATAAAGATACCAAGTTTAATTTTGACATATGTTCATGTGCCTGTCCCAAGCCAGGAACAACCACAATGGTTGTCATGAGCATATCTTAAAGATTTTTGTTCTTTAGTTTATTTGGTGATGTAAAATCTTTGGTAGTCTCAAACCCTCTGTTCAAGTTATTCAAAACTTTTCTACTCAGAACCCATTTTAGCATTTGGCATATTCTATGGACAACAATCAACTATTAAAGTCCAAAATTTACATCTAGAATTCATTTATTATTGTTGCTGTTTAGTGTTTGCAGTTGTGTGTTTTATTGACATATATGTAGGACTCTAAAGTGCTATGGGGACGCTAAAGTATGATGGTCACGCTAAAGTGCGATGGTATGCGCTAAAGTGCAATGCCTCCATACGATAAAGTCTGATGGTCCGCGAAAGTATAGTCGTAAGAAACGTAGTTGGATTATGACGTTAACAGTCGTTTATACAAACCAAAAATGAATATGCCTGAAGACAAATTAAGAATATTTGATTGACAAATTTTAAACCGACCATTTTACTATATAGATACAAAATAGTATACGCATAGGTATCCTGTATCCTGCTTCTATGGGAAGCGAACGGATACATTAATTTTAAATCATTGTTTATGTTGCAGTTTACTTTGTGGTCCCCGTTAAAATATTGTCGATTTTATTGAAAAGTAACGTCAGTAATATAAAGGTACCTATTTTAAGCGTAAATTATAAATTGTCGGCTAAAACATAGTTTGTACAGTGTAGGAAATTATAACATGTATTTGTACTCGAACTTCGCCTTTCTCTCGCATTAAAATTAAAGCTCACACAAATAAATCTTACATATTCCGACAATGAACGAATTTTGTATTTGTAATTTACAATGACGACTGTAAGGGAGGTGTTCACATTAGTGATAGACTGTGTGAACGGCAAGCTACACCAATTATCCAAATATTTAATACACCCGATCTTTTAAAAATTCATTTTACAGGAAATAAAGTATTTTGTGACACCTAAATTATCTTTTTAGCAATTATTACGTGGTCGGTCTTCTAAATTTAGAAACAATCACTTAAACCTACAGGTAAATTATATGTTATACCTTAGCATACTAGCTTTTCCTAAAAGACTATTTTTTTAACATCCATGTACTTTAACGTTTTAATCCCTTGAACCTTACCCTAATTGGTCCATTGCACTTTAGCGTGATATACCATCGTACTTTAGCAAACAAACAACCATCGCACTTTAGCGTGAGACACCATCATACTTTAGCGTAGACCATCGCACTTTAGCGTGACCATCGCACTTTATATAGTACCATCGCACTTTAGAGTCCTACATATATACCACACATCTCCTTTTAGGAAACACTCCACTTAATAGGTATCCTGTTTAGTTTAATGTTAAATCAAAATAAGTTTTCCCAGTAATGCCATGATACTCTACACATAGTACATTATTACTTTTTCTAGCAATTCATTTCCAAATAATATAATTATATAATTCAATTTCACATATTTCCATGAAATTGTGAACACTTTTCAACTAGTATAGCATAAAATTTCCTACGTACTTATTTGACGAGTCCCACGTTGAAACACAAGATTTCTATTGATTAACTGAATGAATGTTGGTGATTAACGCCACTTCAGGACCATTGGCTATATTGTGACGGTCAAGATTTCAATGTTCTGTAAGCAGTCACGCTTGGTATTTTATCCTTCTATAGGTATTGACAATAAGATGACTGATAAATTGGTCGCATACAAATTATTAGGATCTATAAGCAGCTATGAATTATATATTAGCTCTACTTTTGATGTCTGTCAAAAATATGCACCCCCCTTTCAATCATCTTCAGATGGTCATTTCAAAGCTGGAGATAATTCATTACAATGTATGAAAATGAATTGTCTAGAAGAAAGTAAAATAACAAAAAAATACCGAACTCGAAGGAAGTTTAGTATTAAGTTTGTTATTCTTTATACTTGTCCATCATTTCATGTTATGTTAAAATATAAAACCTGAAAGAAATTTCAAGATGACATAAGTTATGTATATACATATATATTCCAGCCTGGATTGGTGGAGGAAGTAAAGAATCAGATCTACTCCAACATTGTTAGGTTGATTTTCTAGGCTCTTTACATATATATATATATAGATGTATTTTCAATTAAAAATAAAAGTGACACCCTAAACATTCAAACTTCATCTGTGTTTTGTGGTAATAAGCATTGTGTATAAGTTCCATAACATTTGGTTGAGGCAAACTAAAGTTAGAGAACGGAAACGAAAAATTCTGCAATTTTTCCATTCGTAAAGGGGCATGACTCAAGAACAGCTAAGGTGACGCCTCCAAAATTCAAACATAATGTGTGTTTTGTGGTAATAAGCATTGTGTATAATTTTCATAAGATTTGGTTGAGGCAAACTAAAGTTAGAGAACAGAAACCAACTTTGGGACGTACGTACGTACGGACGGACAAGGGTAAAACTTAATGCCCCCTCTGCTACAGCAGGGGCATAAAAATAAAGAATGATGGAATCTTACATGTACCATCAAGCTTTAAGTAACTTATGCTATACAATGATGTCATGAAATGTAATTGGATATTCTGACATTTATCATGCTTTATCCTAAAATAAGGTCAAATTCCTGTAAGAACCTTTTCTAAATTATTTTGTATTAATCATAATATCATAGTGTAAATTAGATATACCCCTTAGTAATATGGCCCTCAAGGGTATATCTTATACAAATGACAAAGGTGACACATATTAGAGAATGAGTCTGGAAATTCCTTTATAAATCAATATTTTATCATAAAAATCAGACAGATATACCAAAGTCATCACTGGCATTTATCTTATCTGTTCTGTTTCACCTATTTGGATCAAAGAAACAAATATTGATTGCATGTGCTGCAGGTAAAATTAATGAGGATTACTAAGGACTGTGTCATTACCTGTAAATAACATCAATCTCTTAGGAATGTCTAATGTTCTTCAAGGGAGGAGGCATCAATACTGCCATTAGAATCCAATCTATTGAAATGCATCAAACTTAAATTATGATTGGTTCATCATAAAATGTTTGAAATCCAAATTTATATACATAATTACATGCTTAGGGTCCTGGGGCAACCATACTTGAGTTGAATTTTGTCTCATACAATTAATTTGTGTATTAAGTTTTAAAAACTAAAATGACACACCAAAGAGTAAAATCTCGACAACTGTTCCAGTACAGTTAAAGGATTTAAATGTTGCTTAGTTTCAATGTCTACAAAATAACTTGTTTTTATTTTTGTAGGAAATACAAGTGCATGCACTTTTATGCTCATATTGTTAGATTTTTAAAAATGATTAATTTTTATTTTTGAAATAACCAAAATATTAGTATAAACTTTTTTTTTTTAATATTTACTCAGAGAAACCTTTTTTTTTCAAACCTATAATACAATACAAAGTTGAAATGTATATACCTCCACAATATTTGTATGGTGACACTGGTCCTGAAGTTGGTTTACTGTGCCGTGGCCTGGGAGACAAACTAGCACTTCTGGAATGTGCAGCATCCTTTGAAGAACGCTTAGGAGATGATTTTTTCTGCTTTAATGTTTTAGACTTTTTGAATAGAGTTGGAATTTTACTTTTCTCAGGAGACTTTTTAGATCGGTCATATTCCTCCATAGTTTTGTTCTTTGATATTCAGGTGAATGATTGTTTCCAGGTGTACACAGCCGATAACTTCCACATGATCACATCATTCTTTTACTTTATAAAATACATCACTTTATTCAATTATTAATGACTAGAATAAACACCACATTAAGGTTATATTGATTTTGAAAATCAATCTGACAGTGCTTTTAACACAAATACAGTAATAATTCTATCCTAATCATTAACAAAAATCATCAAGTTTTTTTATTACTATACATGTTAAAAATCCAATTCACTCCAATAATTCCATCATCATAAATCCTTTTAATTTAATTCCATCATCACAAATCCTTATAATTTTTCTATTCCAGTAAGTCAAGAATTATGTTTTAAGACAGAAAACGTCTGTCAATAATTTAAACAATAAATATTTTATGAATCTCCAATTTTAATCATCAATTGACTTTACTGCAGGATTGTTACTAATATGATAATGCATAGCTCCAGACACAATTTACCAAATGACTATAGTCTTCAATTCTATCAAGACACACATAATGTTTACCTGATAATGAATGTTTTTTTCTGTAAATATATGAAAAACACAAAATTCAAATTAAATCGTATGAGTGCAAGCAGTTCTCCTTTTTTGGCATATATATAGGCCTGCTTGGCTAATGTTAACATAAATCCATGGTTTAAGGATCATGTAATCCTTTGAATGTAAGGAGAGATGTTGATTATCCACCTTATATCAGAATAAAATGCATTAAAAAAACTCCCCATCAATAAAAGTCATTGCTTCACTGGCAATGCTAGGTGTTTTCCAATTATATCTAAATATAGCACACAACATATTAGAGAATGCTTACCTTCTCAGCATTCAATTTTAAAAAAAATGAAACACATCTATTTATCAACACACACATATGCAAAAATCTATAACTGAATAATTACATATTTGTTTGCAACAAGTTAATGGAAATGCATGAGTAATATACCAAAAATAATACTGTAGTGCTCTCATAGACGTAACTAAGGAATCATATTTACCGAGGCTGGGATTCAGTAGGTGTCTAGAAGGCAAAGTTTCCCAAAGCAGAAATATGGTGTATAGTTTTGAGCTAGTTATAAAGAATGTACAAGTACCTAATTCCTCATTGATCAACATTGTAAAGACTAGTGATATAAAACTGTTTAGAATATTTAGTTCTGAGTAGACTAGAACCTACAAGGAAAAAGTAAAATAACAAAAATACCAAACTCCAAGGAAAATTCAAATTGGAAAGTCCCTTATCAAATGGAAAAATCAAAAGCTCAAACACATCAAACAAATGGAAAACAATTTTCATATTCTTGACTTGGTACAGGCATTTCCTTATGTAGAAAATGGTGGATTAAACCTGGTTTTATAGCTAGCGAAACCTCTCACTTGTTCATTTACTATGAGAAACACATGAAATAACAGGATCTTTAACCTTTTCAGAAAACTGTAACATTTATCTGCCTTTTTGTCGCAAAAGTGAGACATAGCGATCCTGCATTCCGTCGGCTTTGTCGTCGGCGGCAGCGTCCACAAATATTCACTCTGTGGTTAAAGTTTTTCAAATTTTAATAACTTTCTTAAACTATCCTGCATTTCAACCAAACTTGGACAAAAGCTTGTTTATGATCATAAGATAGTATCCAGAAGTAAATTTTGTAAAAAAAACCCTATTTATCCGTATTTTACTCATAAATGGACTTAAGTTTTTCTGCCAGTTAACATTACATACACTCTGTGGTTAAAGTTTTAAAATTTTTAATAACTTTCTTAAACTATCCTGGATTTGTACCAAACTTGGACAGAAGCTTGTTTATGATCAAAAGCTAGTATCTAGAAGGAAATTTTGCAAAAATTTATTTCCTGTTTTTTCGTATATTACTTATAAATGGACTAAGTTTTATTCCAGTTAACATTACGTACAGTCTGCAGTTAAAGTTTTTAAAACATTTATTAGATTCATAAACCTTCTTGGATTTTTACCAAACTTGAACAGAACTTCTTACAATCAAAAGATAGTATCTAGAGGAAAATTATTAATAATTTTTTCCCCATTTTTGTTGAGCCTGCGACTAACAGCAAAAGTAGGCGAGACACCGGGTTCCGTAGAACACTTACGAATTTTTATATTGTCAACCACATAATTACATTATAACCCTGAATCATTACATTTAGGGCATGAGTGACAAAAAAACAGTACATATCAAAAGATATACTATTCAGAGAGCTATGATTTAGGACTTGCTGCTCAGTAATAATCATCTGGTATTTTTTGGCACTAATCTTATAGTTTGAGTCAAGTAGAAAATGTTTTTTTCAGGATTTTCCTTTTTTTTTTTGGCATTTGAAATTCTGCTCACACCTATTATGAATATTGCATAGATTTTTTTCAGTATATATATATATATATATATATAATCAGAAGATTTATCATTTATAAAGTAACAAATTTATCCAACTGTTTAAAAACAAGGGTGCACACGCTGAAATGTCTCGCCTTCTTTACTAATCATTGATATTATGTTGATAGCCCTAAATATAAAGCTTTATTACAACTGTCACATAAACTTAACATTAACCAAGTAAACTAAACATTGACCAATGAACCATGAAAATGAGGTCAAGGTCAGATGAACCATGCTAGGCAGGCATGTACAGCTAACAATTCTTCCATACAACAAATATAGTTGACTTGAAAATGAGGTCAAGGTCAAATAAAACCTGCGTGACTGACATATAGATCATAAAATATTTCCATACACCAAATATAGTTGAACTATTGCATATAGTATCAGAAAAAAAGACCAAAACTCAAAAACTTAACTTTGACCACTGATTCATGAAAATGAGGTCAAGGTAAGATGACACCTGCCAGCTAAACATGTACACCTTACAATCATTCCATACACCAAATATAGTAGACCTATTGCATGCAGTATTAGAAAAAAAGACCAAAACTCAAAAACTTAACTTTGACCACTGAACCATGAAAATGAGGTCAAGGTCAGATGACACCTGCCAGCTAGACATGTACACCTTACAATCATTCCATACACCAAATATAGTAGACCTATTGCATACAGTATAAGAAAAACAGACCAAAACACAAAAACTTAACTATAACCACTGAACCATGAAAATGAGGTCAAGGTCAGATGACACCTGCCAGCTAGACATGTACACCTTACAATCATTCCTTACACCAAATATAGTAGACATAATGCATACAGTATAAGAAAAACAGACCAAAACACAAAAACTTAACTATAACCACTGAACCATGAAAATGAGGTCAAGGTCAGATGACACCTGCCAGTTGGACATGTACACCTTACAGTCCTTCCATACACCGAATATACTAGACCTATTGCTTATAGTATCTGAGATATGGACTTGACCACGAAAATTTAACCTTGTTCATTGATCCATGAAATGAGGTCGAGGTCAAGTGAAAACTGTCTGACGGGCATGAGAACCTTGCAAGGTACGCACATACCAAATATAGTTATCCTATTACTTATAATAAGAGAGAATTTAACATTACAAAAAATCTTAACTTTTTTTTCAAGTAGTCACTGAACCATGAAAATGAGGTCAAGGACATTGGACATGTGACTGACGGAAACTTCGTAACAATAGGCATCCATATACAAAGTATGAAGCATCCAGATCTTCCACCCTCTAAAATATTAAGCTTTTAAGAAGTTAGCTAACGCCGCCGCCACCGCCGTAGCCGCCGGATCACTATCTCTATGTCGAGCTTTCTGCGACAAAAGTCGCAGGCTCGACAAAAAAACTGTTGTCTAATCGTTGCATCTGGCATTTTTGTACTTATATCTATTTGCTTCTTTATTGTTTGAAACAAGACAAAATATTTCACTGAAATTCTGCATAAATTTCACAAGACCATGTCTTCCAGCACTGTTCATGGTGTTCTATATGAAATCTGATAACTGAAGAATAGCTGCAAGCTGTTTTAAAATATTCAAAAGTAGGAAGGTATGATTTCCATTTCAAAGGTTTAGTATTTTGAGCTTGCTTTAAGTAACAAGCAGTTTTCTCTAATTTCTTTAATATCATCTTTCACTTATTCACTTGTGATGTAAAACCTGGATCATGAATGTTCAGACCACTGAGTTGACTTCAATATTTATAATGGCTTATGTAAAAAGACAACAAATGGCAGAAGGTGGATGCCTTGTGATAACAATAGATCACATCGGCCCTTTATGAATTTGGATTTACACAGGAACTGCATATGCAAATGTATTTACTTAACATTTAGTTGCTGGTCTACCCTTTTTTATATATGGGCAAATTAAATGTCAAAGTTGGAAGTAGATGATTAAAATGGTGTCTTACACTTTTAGAAAGTTATTTAGACATCATAAAACTCTAGTTTTATCATAATAATAAATGAAGAATGTGTCCATGGGACACAGATGATGCCCCGCTTGCATATCATATAAAGTTAATTCAAACTTGATCTGTGTTTTGTGGTAATAAGCATTGTGTATAAGTTTCATAACATTTGGTTGAGGCAAACTAAAGTTAGAGAACGGAAGCCAACTTCGGTATGTACGGACGGACAAGGGTAAAACTTAATGCCCCCTCCGCTACGGCAGGGGCATAAAAATAAGGAGATGAGGTATGATTGCCAATGAGACAACTACCCACCAAAGTTCAAATGAAGTGGATTTAAGCAATTATAGGCTTACCCATACAATATAGTCAGCTATAAAAGGCCCCAACATGAAAAATATGAAACAATTCAATTGAGAAAACTAACGGCCTAATTCATAACAAAACAATTTACGAAAAACAAATATGACAGACATGAACCAACTACAACCACTGAACTACAGGCTCCTGACTTGGAACAGGCACATAAAGAATGTGGCGGGGTTAAACATGTTTGTGAGCGCTCAACCTTGCCCCTAACCTGGGACAGTGGTGTTACAGCACAACATAAGAACAAACTATAAAATTCAGTTGAAAAAGGCTTAACTAATCAAATCGATACAAAGAAGAAAACATAAAACATGAACACAGACCTAACGTGGCAGGGTATTTATCCATCCCTCATCCCTAACAACTAAAAGGACACTAAGTACAGATCTGAGAGTACTCACAGCTACTGACAGCAAGTTCAAAGTCAATAACAACTAATAAAATAATCATGTATCTAAGACTAAAATATAAGCCTACAGTTAAGAATTCGACATCATCTAAAAATCATGAGTTGTGACACAGACACAGACACAGATTACCTGGATCAACAAGTTGAACTGTTGGAACAATCAAGGACCATAACTCCTGAGCAGCAAATGTGAAATTTTTAAGCTCAGTTTTGTCCTCAGTAACATCATCTTAAAGTTTGAAAAACATTGGTTGAATATTCATAAGTTTACTGCACAGAAACAGTTGGAGTGGTCGCCCACCTTGACCTTGCAGACAGGCATTTCAAACCAACTTGTAACATTTCCTCGTGCCATGGCTCCAATAATACCAAAAACTATTTTTAGACTTTAAGAAATCATAAGCAAGACAGGATTCGCCAACAGACAAGATTGTAGGTTGAACAGGTTGACCAAGAGAAAGACTGATGAACAAATGGTTGAACAATTATTAGATATTATGTATATTTTATTGCTCTAGCAACATTTTCCCCATGCAAAACAACCTGACATGAGTGATTTACTTCATAATATTAGTAGACAAATTCACTTATCTGATTTGCTTTGTTTGTACATAACTAATATTTATACAGGAAATACACAAAAACGCTAAGAAAAATATCCCAATACAAATATTTAATCATGCATTCTAGTGCCAGTATTTAACATTATCCAAATCACCTGCACATCATTAGGAAAAGTTGAGTTTCAAAGCTGATCTGAACAGCATGCCAACTTTTTAATGCAGAACTCTTTAAAATATATATCAGTTTGGGATAAATTTTCAATTTGTTTGAAACTATAACAGTGACTCCTGATGTATTTGGTAACCTAATGTAAAACCTCATTTATGATACCAAGATTGTAATTTGGAATGCCAGACGAGCATTTCTTCTACATAAGATTCATCAGTAGCCCTTCAATCAAAACAGGTAAAAAGTTGAAGAGCATAATTCTATTTTTAGCCATGTTGGCCATCTTGGTTAGCAGGCGGGTTCATCGGACACATTTTTTAAACTAAATACTCCAATGATGATTGTGGCCAAGTTTGGTTAAATTTGGCCGAGTAGTTTCAGAGGAGAAGATTTTTGTAAACGTTAACGACAACCAGGTGAGATAAAAATACAATCTGAGGGATTTCAAGGACCACAACTCTGGAACCATAAAAAGAAATAAGGTCACAGTCTTACATGATCAGGTTGCAATATTTGTGACTAAATTTTGCTGAAAAATGATCATGTTCCGAAGTCTGGAAAAATGAGAAAAAATCCCTCAAATAATTCCATAAAAGCAGGTGCACAACTTCAACATATATGTCCAAACTTTTTATTAAGTTTCAGGGAACTGGCTTTAAAACTGTAGGAGAGGTTGACTACACAAAATTGTACCCTCTTTCATAAACTTCGGTGAAAAAATGACTAAGTGTCAAAGTCTGGAAAAATGGGAAAAAATTCCTCAAAAAATTCCATAATAGCAATCTTCTTTTGAAATTTCAGGGATCTGGGTTGAAAACTATACATAGGAGAAGTTGATTACACAAATTAGGTACCCATTTTTCCCAGACCCAGCCTGCCAATCCATCTACCCGCCAACATCACCATTCTTTAAGCAGGTTTTGGACCTCATTCCACCTAGCCGAAAATCACAGAAAATCACATATAATTATTAAGCAGCCACAACAACTCAAGGTAATTTTAACTCATTATGATTGACGGGTGTTCTCTATTAACAATCTGGAAATCATCAAACTAAAACTTGGTAAATCAAAGGCAAATAATTAATAATTTTGAAATGATGTAATTTAAATCAGCAACATTGAAGATAATCCTCATAACATCCAATAAAATGTAGATCTATTTGGGTCTGTGTTTCTCCATTTATTTTACAGAAGCAATCGAAAGTGAAATAAAATAAACTTAAACTCAACCTGTAGTTTCATGTAACCCCACTTTTTACTCAGAAACATGAGGTTCCCAGGAGCCTGTATTGCTCACCTGGCATTTTTTCCAAAAATAATTTGATGCAATGCAGCAAGATTATGAGTGTTAAATTGAAACTATGAAAACCAAAATCAGTCTTGCTCATCATTTTGGCTGGCCTAAGTTTCTGTATAAGCAGAAATTGAAAATGAAATGGGCTAAAATTTTTGCCTTTTACAGTTTTTCTTTATCATTGATTTTGCCAAAACATAAAAATAGAAAAAAAATTGTCTTTCAAGGGCAATAACTCCTATGAGGGGTCAGTCCACTATTTCTGTCATGTTGAATGCATGATGTGTAGATCTTATTTTGATTATCATTTTTTTCAATTAGAGGATTCTCTCTATCTGCTATATTTTCTTTAAAACATGTGTAAAATCATTGTTTAAGTAAACTCCTATAAGGTGTCCATTGATGACTTTAGTCATTTTGACTTGATAAATAGATAATCTGGTTGTCTGCATACTAATGTTTAGCACAATTAGATATAAAAATAAGTTGACATGGCTGAAATCATCAATTGACCAGACACAAGATGATGCCTTTTTTAACTCGTTCGCTGCACTCACTCCACAAAAAGCTTCATATTGTGACTTGCAGCTGTCAGATATTTTACAATATTAATATGCAGACAACCTTATAATCAGTACTTCTTTCAGTGCAATAACCCCTGTAAGCAGTCAATTGATGATTTCAGCCATTTCAACTTATTTGTATATCTAATGGTGCTAAACATTAGTGAAAATTTCTATATCTTGACCTGCTGAACAATTTATCCTTGACAATTTTGCTCTTAATGCTTTAGTTTTTTAGAAATAAGGCAAAATCTGCAGCTCACCACCATGTTCTATTTTTGGAAGCAGTGGCCATGTTTGTTAATGGATCAAATCCCATCTCAAATTTTTAAAACACATTCAAGGTGATGGCTATAGATCACATGGCTAGATTGGGATGGTGATTAAAATAATGAAAAAAAACTTTGATTATAGAAACTAGGAGGATTGTGTAAATAATTTCAAAACAAGGTCTAAAGTTATTAACTTCTTACATTCAACTATAACTATATTAATTGAAAACACTGTAAAAGAACTAGGATATATATGAGACAAGTAGAGGTAGACTGTAATTAGTGTTAAGAAAATATAGCTACATACTTCAGTCTTCTCAAGCAACAAAAGTTGTGATGAAAATCAATTCTTTGTAAAGTAGTCAAAAGCAATTTCCCATTAGTCTTTGTCAAAGATCAATTTTCCATTAGTCTATCACTTTATGCAGTACATATTGACAATGTAACTGTCTTATAGAATGCAGACTAAGAGTAGATTACATACTATCATTGTTATCAATTAACATACTGGTAACTGCATCAGATTTTCTCCATTACATAAGATTGCTGAATGATCTGTTTTATATTACTGTTAAGCTATATTTGCTAAGATGAATAAAAGAACAGCATTCCAGCGTCTTCCGCCAATGCACATATCTTATCTGTCCAAGGGCAATAATTTCAATATTATTTTTTGGGGTTCTTTCTAATTTTTCAAGAATATCCTACAAGAAAATGAAGGTATGAGTTGCTTACAATGCAATTTTCCATATAATTTCAATTTCTAAGGAGCATAACTCCTTTAAAAAGAATCAATTGGCACTGATTATCCAAATCATCCAAGACCTTACTTGATTTTTTTTTCTTCAAAATTTGGGTTATATATCTAGAGATGTGTCTGGCATTAGTTTCATCAATGTGATTGCTTGTTTGGTCATTGTAATTAAGTAAGCATAAACATATTGATATAATATCAGTAAGATTGACAACTGTCACATGACCAACAAACAATTAAAGACAAAAAAGGAATTTTAACAGACTATTTACCAATTCAGTAAGTGACCCTGTAATTATAGATCTATTTGTATGAGTTGTTTCCCTTAGGAGGGACATAACATAACAATGAGACCTAGTGGGTATATCATGTTAACCTGTGCGTAATGTGTGTAATCTTTTAGTTTTTCAAATGTTTTAATAACATCTAATCTTTTGTTAAGCTAAAAACTTTTGATACCAAGTCTTTTTTCAATAAAAATTGGTTAAAACGCCTATACTGTACATCAATTTCAACTTATCTTGCTTTGCATGGGCAGTAACACATTGTGTCCAGGTTAGAACCAGGCAAAGGGAAGCAACTTGTGCTAAAAATTTGTAATTTGCAAATTGTCAAATAGACAACTGGGAACGTCTATTCTAATTGACAAACTATCTAACTTTTGAATTTCATAATTTAGCAGACACTTCTTACACAACTCATGACTTCAATAATATGTCAGAAGTTTGATAAAAAATTATAGCTTTAACTATTTACTATTACTTTTGATATATATACTCTACAAAAAATTATTATATATAGGATTAATAATGAGAGAGAAGGACCAAATGAACGGACAGATGAGCAGATGGCCCACAGCTTAAAAATAGAAAGTATGTACCATGTCAACTAAAAAATTAACCCGAACCTGATACATAATTTGAACTTGGGGTTTCTTTTTGAAAATAAGTACTAAACTTGGCTCATATAAACAAACTTCCATGTTGCAACAAACAAATTATAATCCAAAAAGCCTTAGGACGACTGTGAAAACTATGAACATTAATGCTATATCAATTAACAGAATGAGTGAATTACAAGAATGTAAAGGTCTATCTGTTACCCATCAACAATTCAAACTGTGTTAAATTCTTTGTTAATGATCTGTGATAACTGTTCGATGTAAACTTTATCACACAGATAGAATTTGAAGGTCAAAGGCAGATAACTCTACTTTTCTCCATGTTGATCTCATTATACTGAAATTTCTATCATTCTTATTAGATTTAAGTCTCAGTTTTCCATATTTATTTTGTATTTTTTCATCTTCTCAAGTTCTTATAAGTCATGCAAATAAATCCCTTGTAAAATTAACTGCTTTACAGTATTCACCTTAAACTGAATGAAATTCAGAAGAGAACATTTTTTAAACATTTACACCAACATCAGAAAAACTTTTGCACTCAGAAAAGTTTTTAACATGACAAGAACTAGACAAATAAAATTTAAATGCATTCTATGTTTCAAAAAATTCAAAAACCTTTCCTGAATTTTGAGATTCCTTTTTCTTAGTTCCAAAATAAACCATGTTTGGAAAAATTTTTGGGTCAAATCTTTTTTTTTAACAGATGTAAAACAGCAAGACACTTTCAGACAATGATCAACAATACTTTAATTGTCTGACAATTTCTTAAAAAAGTTATTAATTTATCATTTCGAAAGTATACTTGCTTAAAAAATGTAAACAACACAGTATAGATCAAGACAAGTATTTTTCAAGAATTTCCTGTTGGTAGTGTTAAGCAAAATTCCTCTGTAGAATGAAACTGCATGTGCCATGTTCTCGAAAAAAAGGAAGATTTTCCTGCCTGCCAACCTTTTTTAAATTTTCTTGTAAGGGTAACCCAGTCCAAAGTTATACATAGGAAGGCATCACAGCAAAAAATTAGAATAATCTTTCAAGACTTCAGAATTTAGGAGAAACCAAATTCTATTTTCTTCCTTCTATTATTTTACTCTTCTTTAGAGGTCCCTATACTTTAGGGTTCAGGTTCATTTAATTATGGTTATGGTTATGTTAGAGGATGTTCTTTGAGGTGTTAGAGGATGTCCTTTAAGGTGTTAGAGGATGTTCTTTAAGGTGTTAGGGTACGGGCTAGTACGTGTTATGTATGGGTTAGGGTAAGGTTTTGGATAAAGGATAGTTTAGTATAGCTCTATATGGGTTGGGTCATATCATTGAGCGGCAATCCCATTCTAAATCCGACTCTGCAAGAAACTTAAATTATTCCTGTTCATAGCATAAATTGCTCTTACTTTCGTTTTCATCATATTCATGTGAAGAAATAAATGAAGCTGTAGAAATTGGTGATGACAACCCAAATCCACGAATAAAATCAGCATGTGGGACATCTTTTCCTCGTGAGCGAAGTCTTCTGTATTTGTCTCTTCTACTCTCACGATCCTTGAAGGAATAGTTTGGAACTGGAAGTGGTGACAAGTGTTCGTTCATAACATCTGAACGTTGCTACCCAAACAGGAACTGGATGTACCACCATGCACGTGCTTTCCCGCCAATTAATTAACGATGCCCTAAAGACCGATTTGAGTTTTAATTGTACAAATCAGCAAAATGAACCTATAGAAATAATGCAAACTTACAAACTCACAGGTACTTGGGACAGGACAATATTGTTTTGCCAAAGCAAATGTTGTTTCTTGTATAATTATTTATAAATACACAGAAAAACACAAAACCAGAGACATATAATACAATATATATGTCTCTGACAAAACTAATTGAAATTAAAAAAAAGAACAATTTGTGTAATATGTTACCTGAGACTACTATAACACATGTGTTATAGTAGTCTCAGGATATACATATAACCTTGGAGCAGGCCTTGATATATCTATACGTAAGTCCCTCAAAGGTTTCATTCTAATCTTTCAATCCCCCGGTGTCGAAGTAGTAAAGACAGCTAGTCTAAGCGTACTTTCATTCCGCCGTGTATTTATTCCGGGTAACTGTTTTTCACTAGAGAATATTGGATGTAAATAGTTAGTCCGAGATTACTCTGACGTCCAACGGCTGTTTTGCCAGACAAGCTGGGGCCGTGGCAAAACAGCCGTTGGACGTCAGAGTAATCTCGGACTAGTAAATAGTGTGAAAGCGTCGATCTTGATATCGTTGTTTTGTTGATATTAGACCGGTTTATTGTTTACATAAATAAATGGGTTAAAATTAAAATGATTTTCAAGGAACCAGTTTAATTAATCTGAGTCAATCTAGTAAATAATATTGATGATAATGAGGAGGATGTTTTTATAACTCAAAATACTTTATCAATAAACAGGACATTGAAGATATAAACCAAATTTAAAGAGCAGATGTGTTCTTACATAAAGTTTCAATTATAGAAGCATCCTTTGATATTGACATAGAAGATATGATTTTATATCCAAGTCGACCGAAAAGCAAATACACAGAAAAACTTCGGCAATCCAGTAAAAATAAATATTACAATTAGTGACAATTTAAAAGCATATGATTTGATAGATTTGCATAGAAAAATTATTTAAATCTTATTCGTTAATAAGCATTATTGTGTTTATATCGTGCGTTCAAAATGAGTACTAATCACTTCATCAATGTATGGATCTAAAACACTGGTGTAATTAATCCCGGTACAAAATTACTAGTGCAATCATTCCGGTACAAAATCACTAGTGTAATCATTCCTTGTTTAAAAACACTAGTGTGAACATTCCTTGGATGAAAACTCTCCACTTTTTACATAAATCAACTATGCAAGTTTCAAATACACTAAAAACTGTAAAGCCACATTTAACATATATATTTCCCCTTCAAAAAACCCTTTTTAGAACCTTATAATGACTGGTGGATGTTTTACACTGGACCCGGATAGAAAAACCTAGTGAATTTTCGTCGGTGGATAAAAATCACTGGGGATTTTCTTCCGCCGGATAAAGTACACTGGCGGAATCAAACCACTGTTACACTAGCTCAGCCGCTCAGTCAATGAAACCGTGCGGCAAATCTGAAAATAAATTACTGAGACCATACTGTTCTAGCGTTTGAAAAAATGTAAGATTTCTTTAACTACCAGACGGTAAACTGAATTCTTATACAGAATTTTAATAAAGAAGGAAAATGAATGAAATAGTTTGATGTATTTAACACGACACATACTAAAATATGTACATGTCGCAACCCAGGAGCAAGCATCTTATATTTGCTTTTTTATGTTTTATTCGAGCGAAATAAATAAGGCGCGCGGTATCTTTTCAAAAGATGATTTATTTTCCCCCTTTTTTGGGAGTTGATCGATAGTTGATTCGTTTGCAACTATACGAAAATAGAGGCTGGAGATACCAACGCATAACTTGAAAAAAAAACTGACTTAAATGATAACTATGCCCGTGCATCATAACGAAAGTTTGTATAACTACAGTAATTTTCCAAAATATGAACATTATAATTAGTCTTTAATTGAAGTTCCTTAAATTCACATTGATTATAATATTAATTAAGAGACGTCTTGTTTTTTAGAAGCTATTACTTGTACTTGTACTTCTCTTCGACGTCTGAATTTTGTATGCCCTTTTGATCATATCTTCCGCATCCTTTTTTAACTTTTGTTATGGGTTATTTTTATAAAAGATATCTATACTTGAAAAATAAAAAATGGTATATCTATAATATTAGAAAACAATACAGAATAAGAATATTTATTATTCCAATCAAGGGCCCTTGATGGGCAGCATGACATCATCTTTTTTTTTTACATTGAAATGAAATATTAAAAGTTCATATAGGTATAGACAAGAAAAAGCTACTAGTACATATATTTCTTCATTTTAAATAAATCAAGTACATTTAATTCCAGGCAAGACCAGAACCATAAAATCATTACAATTATCATCGTCATTACGTATATTAATTTACATTTCGTCTAACATCTAGACATTTGATAACATATAATTCCCTTAATATTTTAGGACAGACAAACAGTGGGTCATTGTGTTGATCATACATCTGGTGATCGGTAATGATATGATATAATATGACGTCAACTGATAGTATGAGTGATATACTGAGGTCAAATTGCAAATTAACTTGCACATCCGCACTTAAGCAGGTGAAGTCAACACGAACACTTTGGGTGAGTATCCTAAAATTAACCGTTTTTGTAAAGAAACAAATACATAATTACTTCTTTCATCAAATTTATAGCATCTTTGATTTTAATAGGTGTATGAAATGCGACTTAAATTCCATTGTTAAATTTTCAGGTGAAGATAAGTTATTTGTCAGCTGACTCTGAACAAGATAAATTTATTTTTGATAGGATGTTCAATTATTTCCGTTAAACTTTATATAGGTGTTTGGTCCCTTCTCCTCTGTCTTGTATTTACTTTACTTTGGGAAGGAAAAGAAACAGATAAAATCCACTGCCTGTAATGTGTATAAAGTTTTTAAATGATTTAGTTTAGTGTGGTTATTAAGATGAACAGCAAGACAGCACATATATTAATTGTTCATAAATTACATTTCATTATACATATATTACAATGAATCAACATGTAAAGCTTGAAGTTAAAGAAGTGGACAAAAAAGAAACTTTGACCACGAAACGGGTGCAAAAAGTAACGTACATATTTTAATATTGAATATTTGAACAGGAAAATGGACTATTTAAAGAAGAAATGGGCCTTGTGGTACAGATCTCTCGATGTCAACCATGATGGAAGCGTCTCTTTTGACGACGTGAAAGAGTGTCAGCGTAAATTTTTAGAGCTTAACCAACTAACATCAGAGAAAATTGAGCAAATTAGAGGTGATGTAGAAAAATGGTGGACGACTTTCATTTTGCCATCAAAGGATGCCACTGTTACACTGGAAAATTTTCTGGAGAAATTAGCAGAAGAATACAAAAGCGACAAAGAAGCCTTTGTTCAGAAGATGAATACATGTTTCAGTACAATATTAAACGTCTTCGACACGAATGCTGACAGAGAAATATCAGTGGAAGAACTAATCATTTCTTTCAAAGCATTTGGGCAAGACAATGAGAAACTGATTAGACAAAACTTTGTTTTAATGGAGCCGAAAAACGATACAGTCCCTTTGCAACAGGTTGTAAATGCTTGGGTACAGTTTACAACATGTGCTGACGAGACAAAGAAAGACGTTATACGGGATTCTTTCGAGTAGAAAAGTCGTAACGTGTATATATTTTAATGGATTTGACTATTGTAGATAAGATGACCTAATGTAGGGAATATACTTAAAGCATTAAAAATATTTGCAAGTAAGGAAAGATTTCTTTTTCCATTTCAACATAAGCTAAAACTCTTAATAGTTTAATTTAAGCGTCAAAAAGTTACATGCTACCGTATGCCATTCACGGAATGTTATTCAAAGTTGATTTCGACCACAAAGAGCACATCATCCCTCATATGTATCTTTTTTCAAAGCTACTTATTTCGATTCTTATAGGAAAATTTGGAACTTTTGACTTCGAAGCGGACATAAGAGAAACGTTCGAAAGGTGGTCGTTTTGATTTGATGAAGCAAAAACGTAAAAGGAAATGAACCGTTTCACGATGAAAAAAAAATGAACATATACATATTAACTTACTTTAAGAATGATTTTATTTTAATTTCCTAGATAGCAACACCAACAAAAATTTCTATTTTAATCTCCGGCGTTGTTTAAAATACACCAGACGTTGCATTCAATTGTGAATGTCAATCACGCGCAGATCATGTTCACAAGCACTTGTCTCAGAAAAAGAATTTCCTATATACCTTAATACCGGTATAACACAAGGAACATATCTCGCATTTTTGAAAATGTCACCCGGTCGCGAAATTCCGTTATATTTCGATTTCTCGGTTGTCAACCCCACTAAAACTTGTTATGCCGTAAATCTAAATTGATTTGTCTACACAATGGTGTATAACACGCCTACCTTTAATGTCGGAATCATTCGTAGCAGTCCTACCCAAGTATGTCATCCGTAATTATTTCGTCTACCAACACTCGATTGGAAATATAAGACTCGCAGTAAATCATTAATTATAAAAAGTATTTAGAAAAAAATTTAGTTTTTGTCTCAATAGAACTCATCATCCAGATAGTAAATTTGTAAAAGATTCCGTGAAAAAAAAAACTAACAAGTATTATTTGAGGTATGTCTAATGAATTACGAGTTTCTATATTTAGACTCTAATTTTCCCATTCCATCAATGTCATTCAGACTCTCTCTGTACTTTACATATGAAAAGAGATAAGATCAGATAACTCCGAGAAACATTTATTTTTAGCAATAGACCTTCCCATAAAATTTGACCAATCGGAAACCGAGATATATGAAGAGAGTGGAAAGATACCCTTTACTGCGAGTCTTATATTTCCAATCGAGTAGACGAAATAATTACGGTTGACATTTGACATACTTAGGTAGGCCTGCTAAGAATGATTCAGACAACAAATTAAGGTAGGCGTGTTATACACCATTGTGTAGATAAATCAAATTTAGATTTACGGCATAACAAGTTTTAGTGGGGTTGACAACCTAGAAATCGAAATCATAACGGAATTTCGCGACCGGGTGATATTTTTCAAAAATGGTGTTAAGTACCTTGTGTTATATTAAGGTATATAGGAAATTTTTTGTACTCATGTTCTATTGGACTTAGATCATGGCTTTGTTTCTAAAGCGAAAGAAGTACTTCATAAAGAATCCACCCTATACATGTCAGAATCACATAAAATTGAACATAAGTTAAAAGTTCACAATGAATATCCTTTAAATATACCACAAATATAACTATCTTTACACAATTTCCATCTCGGTACAAAATCCCATTTAAAGGATGGTAGATTTATTAAGGGTCACTGTATTCCTGTAACTGTGTAACTGGGATCCTCTTCCATATACCTGCAAGAATCATCCTGACTTCGACAACTAAATACTAAATATCCAAGTCGTTCTGCTCTATTGAGGACATCGAAAAGTCTGGAACCATTTTACTGCCCGTAAATTATACCATGGTATCCAGAGGAAGGAATACTGGAATACTAGACAGTTACAAATCCTCACATGGCTGAACAAATGAAAACTATTATATAATACACAAAAAAAGTATATAATAACTATCATCTACTAACTTCTAGGATATTAAAATTAGGTATTCTTCAGAGGAAAAAGTAAATTTTGTCAATGAGCTATTATAGCAAATACTTTTAGTAAATAATCCCATTGAAATCACAGCAGACTTTGAAAAGCAATTCAAAACTCAAATACAGTTGCTATCGTTGACTTAAGAATTTCATATTTAAGTACACATAAAAACACCCTGTCATGGATAATTTTTCCGTAATTTTTTGTTAAAAGATGATAAACATCCTGAAAATAGACTTCTTCTGAAACAAGAATGTTTGACAATATTACTTCATTTCATCCATTGGCCAACGTGTTACATCCTTAGTATAAATCCAGTCTTCACTAATCGTTATTCTATAACATTCAAATAAAAAATGATAGACAATATGTATATCATTGGTTACCACAATTTATTTTTTCCGTCCCAGGAGTACATTATCAGGGTACATATGTAACACTCAGTAACGTGTCCTTCCCATCAAACGTGTCCAATTCCCCAAACGTGTCCACATGGCATCACTGTACGCCAAAACATGTTTAGTTTGTGTAGGATAAAAAATTGTTTGTGTCTTTTGTCATATCTTATAGTTTGTACTTATGTGGAGAATTTTGTTTTCTTGGGGGTCTCGGATACTTTTTGTTTGATTTATTTTACATTAATAAAACAAAAAAGGCTTTAGTTTTCCCTCTAGGATAATGATTCGGATTATTGTTCATTTTCTGTTGTTTTTTTTTGCGATCTAATAGTCCGTTAAAAAATTTACTGGTCTTAGACCTTTTTAATTTGGTGGTCATAGTAGCAATGATCTTTTGATTGGTCATATAATGCATTGTTAATTATATACCTATATGGAGTTATGATCTTTCAGAACGATAGGTCATTCTTTCGAAGAATCAACCCGGACGATACCAAGTTTCAATGAAATATGCTTCAAGGCATAAAATAATGACCTGTGTAAGGTTATTACTTTTATTGATAAAAATGCAAACTATGATTTACTTAAACAGATAATTCGTTTGATAGTTTGTTGTTGCCAATTGGTGAATTTATTTCTTAATGTTACATCTTTGATAGGCTTAAGGCAGAAACAATCTTTCCCTCCGTATATTAGACTGAAATACAAAAAAATCGTCATAGTCGCGCATTTTAACTTTCGAAACAAATAATGTGAAGTTTTGTTAATTTATCGCTTCAATAAAGGGACATTATCATATATGTGAGATGAATTTAAAAATGCAAAACTTTTCATAACACTTTTAAAACAAGCCAGATTTAACACAATCGTGTGTAGGATTTGAAAATCTCATTGATTCACACTGAATTGGAAATCATACTTTGACCTACATGTATGGATATTCGTTTTCGTGTTACATGTACATCTATAACTTAATTCTAGATACGTTCAGATACATATTAAATTTGATCGAACATGGGTAGGCTGAACACCGCACATTTCTCAATCTGTTATGAAAGCGCAGTTAATTTTTGTTATTTGCTCTTATTTAACCTTCTCTTTGCCTTGAAAACTGGTTATAAGAAAATTCCAAATGAATTTTCAATCCTGAGAATAGGAAAACAATGAAAATCATCTTTAGTAACTTGAATTGAATATTTTTATCGACAAAAGTGTTAAAAAGTAATTTTATGACTCAAAGATGTGACCAAGGGAAGCCTTATTGAATAGTGTCATCACGGTGCAAAATATATATTTACAGAATTTGTGCAATTTTTTGGAATTATCCTATTTTATAAATTTTCCAGAAAAATGCATTGAAATTAACAAATATTTGTTAACAATATATACAGAAATGTTTATTATTTTGACGAAATATCAACAAAATGTTTAAATTATTGGTGTAATTCTGAGAAAAAAAGAGTAAAATAATGAAACTTAAGATTAAAATGATAGAATTTAAGTCTTGTACTTAAATTCAGTTATCACGGTGCGTTGTACCATATATGTTTTGTTTGGTTATTAGTGAGCTCAAGAAGACCATAATCTCATTGGTGGTTACTGAACCTTAAAATCTGACGGAAAGAGCCCCTTTCAATTTGGATCCACGGAGGAAGGCAGATGACAATTGAACTAAAATATTATATAAAACCAAAAAGAAATTAATAATTTTTAATATTTTCAGGGAGTATTTAGAATTATTTAAACCTTTAAAGTCATATTTGGCGGTATTATTAATGCAAGTGAGGTGTTCATCATAAAGGGAAGTTAATTATATAATTATTTTTGAACGTGTGCTGACTGAATTACAGAACACATGGCGATCGCATGGAAAAAAAGAAGAGAAAAAAAAATCATTTCTCGAAGTTTATTACAAAGTTTATTTATTTGACTTTAGGGTTTTATTTATAGATTGGGCATTCTTGCAGATGAACTAGTAAATAGTTCAATACTTCTTATTCATCAGATGTATTGCGCCCATGCTCCCACCCCCCACCCCCTATTACTTTTTCTCTCTCATTCACGAATTGTAACTGTGTGAAATTTGTCGACGTTCTTGAAATCGAAAGATTATCCGAGTAACCGCTTAGACACAACTGTTCAATTTGACAACATTAGATAAATGCATTTGATTCAGGTCTACTACCACAGGCACTTGTCTCAGAAAATTTTTTTCCTATATACCTTAATATAACACAAGGTACTTAACTCCATTTTTGAAAAATTCTCGGTTGTCAACCCCACTAAAACTTGTTATGCCGTAAATCTAAATTTGATTTATCTACACAATGGTGTATAACACGCCTACCTTTGTTGTCTGAATCATTCGTAGCAGTCCTACCTAAGTAAGTCAAATGTCAACCGTAATTATTTCGTCTACTCGATTGGAAATATAAGACTCGCAGTAAAGGGTATCTTTCCACTCTCTTTATATATCTCGGTTTCCAATTGGTCAAATTTTATGGGAAGGTCTATTGCTAAAAATAAATGTTTCTCGGAGTTATCTGATCTTATCTTTTTTCATATGTAAAGTCCAGAGAGAGTCTGAATGACATTGATGGAATGGGAAAATTAGAGTCTAAATAAAGAAACTCGTAATTCATTAGACATACCTTAAATAACACTTGTTAGATTTTTATTCACGGAATCTTTTACAAATTTACTATCTGGATGATGAGTTCTATTGAGACAAAAACTAACAGTTTTTATACGACCGCAAACAAATTTTGCGGTCGTATATTGGTATGACGTTGGCGTCGTCGTCGTCCGAAGACACATTTGTTTTCGCACAATAACTTTAGTTTAAGTGAATGGATGTCTATGAAATTTTACCATAAGGTTCAATACCACAAAAGGAAGGTTGGGATTGATTTTGGGGGTTATGGTATCAACAGTTAAGGAATTAGGGGCCAAAAAGGGGCCAGAAATAAGCATTTTTGTAACTTCCAGACAATAACTTGTGTTTAAGGTAGATTCATGGTATACCGCTATCTTGGATTGTACAATCCCAGTACAAAATCGGTCTAGTTATTTGCCTAAATCTGCAAATTTGGAGACAGATTTACAATTTATTGGTTAGACTGTTTATTTATGTAAATAAAAATTGGTGATTTATTGTATAACTCAAAATATTTAAACAAATATCAAATTTTGTGTTTTTAGAATCAATTTTTTCAAGTAAGCCATTTCAGGGAAGATAACTCTTTGAGTAAAAAATATATTCTGGACTGATAGGGAAATTTTTTATTTTTACTTGTAGCAAGAAAACAAGTTCGGTGACACCATTTTTTCTTTTTATTTTCTTAAAACATATAAAACCTATCTACTCACAATTTATTTCAAAATTCTATCTAATAGATTTTTTTTATGCACACAAATGTGTTTTTTCATGTACAATCTAACCAAATTTAGGCAATTTTCAACGACTCATAGCTTGGAAAATAGCACGGTGACCCATACTTTTTATTATATTTTTGAAAAAAGCATAGTAAAATCTTCATTTTGGCAAAGTATAAGAAAATTCTATCTCAAGAAATATATACCTATGATCTACCTTAAGTGTATGGATCTCTCTGAAATTATACCGCAAGTTTCCATACCACAAAGGGATGGTTAGGATTGGCTTTGGGGTGTTATGGCTCAAACCGTTTAAGAATCAGGGGCAAAAAAGGGGGGAAAACAAGGGTTTCCTGGTTAATGGACAATTTAAAAGCAGTGTAAGGGAGGTAATCCAAATTCAATATTGTACAATGTTGGAATATCTCCCTTACACTGCTTTTAAATTATCTATTTAAGACTTTTATGATGTATTTAAATGGGTAATTATGGTTGCAAACTCCATTGGTAATTTGAATTGAGATTATGACCATATCTTGAGGGAAAGATTTTTATTTTGAAAAAGGGGGGGGGGGGCAATTTTTTTTCATTTCAGATTTCAGAAATTAAACAAAATTTCTTCACATAAAAGGGGGGGGGTCAATACGCAACAGCATAGTGTATTGCACAAAAGCAAAAAATAAATGGGTTAATTTTTAGTTTTTTTTTTTTTTTTTGGGGGGGGGGGGGGTCAATTCGCACAGGCACAGTGTATTGCACAAAAGCAAAAAATTGAATATAAATTCAAATCATATAACCAATTCTAAGTTCTTTGACTACAGTTATTCTGTGTCAGAAACCCATTATGTGTCAAATATTTAATTACAATCCAAATTCAGACCTGTATCAAGCGCGAATATTGTGTCTATTTTTGCCCCAACTGATCAGGGTTGGAAATCTGCGGTCGTATCCAGCTGCGCCCGGCGAAGCAATTTATTTTCTAAATACTTTTTATAATTAATGATTTACTGCGAGTCTTATATTTCCATCGGGTGTTGGTAGACAAAATAATTACGATTGACATACTTGGGTAGGACTGCTACGAATGATTCCGACAATAAAGGTAGGCGTGTTATATACACCATTGTGTAGATAAATCAATTTAAATTTACGGCATAACAGGTTTTAGTGGGGTTGACATCCGAGAAATCGAAATATAACAGAATTTCGCGACCGGGTGACATTTTTCAAAAAATGCGAGTTAAGTACCTTGTGTTATATTAAGGTATATATAGGAAGTTCTTTTTCTGAGACAAGTGCCTGTGTAGGATTTAATAATGTCCCCCATGAAATAATGTCCAACGGACATTATTTCATAGTAAATACTGTCCATGGATAATATTTACTTATTTAAATGTGTCCCGGACACAATTTCCTATGAAAATATGTCCTCAGGTATGAAAAAGTGTCCATGAACATGGACATTATTTAATACTATAATTCTGTCCAGGTGGACATTTTTTCACAGGACATTTTTTGATATGATTAAAGTATTAAATGATATCCATTGCCTTGTAATTACTGGACGTATTTTAACCTATAATTGCGAACTTTAATGCATTGTTACTTTGACAGAGAGTTGTCTCATTGGCACTCATATGATACCATCCTTTTCTTCTTATTTATATTTTTTAATATATATACATGTATATTATTTAAATTTAAACAAGTAACAGATGTTGTTCAGTATTATTTTCCTTGGAGGACACAATTTAATAACAATTACTACGAAAAATTGTCCTGTAGGTGGACCATATTTCATAACTGTTGCTGTAAAATGCTGTTCACTTGGGGGACAATATTGCATGGCAATGGACATAAATAACTATCAAAATTCTATATTTTCTATTGCCTTCTACTCATAATAAATATAATTAAGTTCTTCACATTTGATTTTATACTTTACACACTTCCTTCTTATTGTTCTTCATGCATTGTCATTAACATTAGCTGGGTATTTCTTAGAACTTAAATGTCTCTATATTCACTTCCATCCATTATTTGTTTGTTTACATTTGTATATTAATCAATTTCTAATCAATCGTTCAGATTTTATTAAAATTCAAGTATAATAAAACTTTATAATGACCTTTGTATTACTTCCCTTTGGAGGACACAATTTGATAGAAACTACTATGAAAACTTGTCCTGTGGGTGGACACTATTTCATAATTTTTGCAGTAAAAATCTTGTCCACTTGAGGGACAATATTTCATGGCAATGGACATTATTTAATACCAAATTTCTATGAAAAACTGTCCAGGTGGACACTTTTTCACAGGACACTATTATGTCATACACCTGTGTCTACTACTACATCGTTGAATGTAGAGTCTATTATCAATCACGCAGGTACTAAATCAGCCATTCAATATGGTGATTTACATGTGCAGATTAAAATTATTATTTTCTTGCGTGACTACTCTATTAAATAAGACGTGGGGATATTCTTAAATGCATCTGCATCCTTTATATTTAATAGTTTTGTTGGTAAGCTGTTCTAGCCTTTGATGATACGAAGAAAGAATCTGTATTTGCGAGTGTTGGTTGATGTTGGAAGATTTCTGAATGTACATTGGTTGTTGTCCTGTTTTGATGTTCTATATTATCTGGCATATTTATGGCTATTTTATGATGTTACAGTTGTGCTCTATGAAACAGGCAGAGCTTTTTGATACTTCGTCTAGTTTTAAATGACGGTAAATTATTTTAATTCCTAAAGTATGGTCGTGACTGATCCAGGTTCTCTACTGTATTAATATTTAATGAAACGCTCTGATCTTCTTTGCACTTTTTCAATCTTTTTTATGTGATTTTTTTTTCTGGTATGGATCACTACTACATTTGGTCTTACAATAACTTAGTATGTACTTTTATTTCTTTTTCTTCCGGGAATTTATTGACATTTCTTCTCAGGAAGCCTAATGATTTATTTGCTTTAGCTACGATGTTATTGATGTGTATATCCCATGTCAGGTTGATGGTGAACGGAACTTATAAATATGGGTTTTGGTTTATCGGTATTTTCATTCTGTAAGGTTAAATAGTTTTAACATTTGAACTTAAATATATCTAAATTATGTTGTTTTCTTAAAATGATTTGACAAATTATTCCAGGAATTATTTAGTTAAATGTCTAAATAGACCAGGAATAATAAAGGCCCAAGTGTAGAACCTTGTGGAACTCCAAAGTTAGCTATATAACCAGATTCAATGGTTCCTATTAACTTTTTGCATTATCCGAACGGGCTGGGATGAACGATCTTACATAATAGAAGTAAAATAGCAGCACGATTTCCATGGTCCGGTACCGTGTAAGACTTCATTATTTGTGACAGTTTTTAGCGGAAAATTAACATAATTGTTCATTTTAGATTTTACGTAGATCTGGCATTTCTCAGATTAAAACTTGTGTGATGATTTTGGATTAGCTTATCGCCTTCTGTGCTAAATGATAATTTCAGCAGTTTGCAATATCATCTTTCTTTGTAAGGACTTGTTCTTCGTGTTAACGCTCAGGATAAAATTCGAATATCACGGCCCAGGCCATGTGTAAATTTCCAACAAATCTATTTCCATGAATTATTTCTTAAATACAGCATATGTTTAAATTTTGGTGTTCGTGTTGTATCTATTGCAACGAACCGCATTACTATCTCTCAGTTTTCAAGATTAACTACAAGCTGATCAACCCAGGATTGTAAAATTACTACTGAGCTAATATAGATATTTAATAGGCCAATTAAATATGCATTTAAAAGAAAGAAAACCAAAATAATTAAATGAGCACTTGCCTGTGGCTGCAACATTTAACTGTGAAGATGACATACATCATATAGAGATGGTTTTTGTTTTATCTAATTCATATTTACGGATGAGTTGTTTGTGATTATTGATTATTATCAAATTTTACAATGCAATTTTGTTTCATGATTTCATTATATGTATACGGTAAGCAAGCAACAATCGGTACCAAAATGTAATCTTTAGAATTTTATAAGTGTTAGTAATTTTTGTTAACGAGCAAATCACATTTTTTTTGTAGTTATTAAGCAATCGGCAATCTAGTGAACGAGAACAATAGAAAATTTACCCTTCTTTTAAAAAGTCTAGAAAATCAATAATAAAACAATGCAGGTGACGATACTGATCAAAAGTTATTTTTAAAAACTATTGTATGTTTTAAAGAAAGTATTTGTTCAGTATAGATCGAGCTAATTGCATTAGAAGCTCGTAAAACTGAAGTCTAAAACATGTTAATCTTCGCTGCATATTGATACAAAATCTGAAGATTTTTCAGGTCACCCATTTTAGGAGTGTTCCACAAAGTCATAAGCACGTTACAATTTCCCAAATATACTTATTTTTCACACCTAAGTTTTTGAGTACACCGGTCTGCTTTTGTCACGTGAGTATTCGATATAAACATTGTCTTTTCGTGAATATAACAATTTATAAGTTTGTCTGTGCAGGTTCAAAAATTAAAGTTTAAAATTTTGATAAAGTAGGTATCTTTTTACTAATTTTTATACATTTTTAAGAAAAGGTCGTCTCGATATGTTAACATTCAATGTTAACATCAGGATAAGATCCATTTGAATTTGCTTAGTAACTTATTTCAAAGTATTAATCCTTGCTGCATATTAATCATTTCCTTTAGAATTTTTTCCATGAACTTTTCTGATCTAGCTGCATATATATACGGATAATTATCATATTCCAGAGAGGTATACAGCCAGTAGAAAAATAGATTGAAGTTGGTACTCCGGGAATTTATTTGCATAGCTACATTTTAAACCAATTTTACCTCAAGCTCCTATAGCTTGCTGTACTCGTCGTTTGCTAGTTACAGAGGGAAATAACATTAACTGGAAGTTTTGTTTTTATTTCAACTTATTTATAATTGATAGAGTCCTTGCTAAAACGGGGAAAACATTGAAAAGATCTAGTTTTCAGTGTTTACAGGGGAGATCATATTTTGTCACGATTTCCAACTTGAAGTATTAAAAAAAATATACCAATTGATATTTATATTGTGTTACAAAATTCTGAATTTTCAGCAATCATGTCTGCTAAGCTCAGACAGTCAGCAAGAAAAAGCAAACTACACCTATAACTGTCAGTTGCAGCTTCTGTAAGAAAGTCAACCAAAGGCTAACAGCTATATTGGTTCCTGTACCACAGTTAAACAGCGACTACATCTGTTACAAATCGGGGGTACATAGTATTGCCAGTTACCACATCAGCCTTCTTCAACCGAATGTTAAATACATCTGCAGATGTATACACCACCACAAGTACAGAAGATACTACATGTACTTTTGCTTTTTAACACTAGAACCAGTCGAGATCATTAGGTAATGTTACCTCAAACTTTACAATGCCAGTGGCATTGAATACAATTAGTCAGTTTTATCAAATAACTAATGTTAGCATGCACACTGATAAAGCTTTTAATGTTTCTGAAAATATCTGAGAAAAAGTTGTACAATGTCTATATATTAATTTTGGTACATTGTTGTCAAACAATAATTCAAATCCGGCTACACGTAAGCTAGTTTCAGAGGGGGTAAATTAGTTACACAATATACAAAAATTAATTTCGTTTCTTTCATTGAGCAATGAACATCTGTTAAATAAGTGTACATGTATATTGTACAGCTCATCAAAGTAGATCCAAATACAACTCTGTTTCAAAAACATCTTTAAACAATTTAAAAGTCCGTAATTTTTTCCTACATTTTGTCACAATATAATTCAATTATGCCTATTTACCTAATATTTAAAAAATGAAAACCCTTCGTACTGTTCTATATCAGTTTCATGCAATACATTCATTAAATCAGTGTATAAATCTAAATTGCATTTTCAATTTTGTCATAATTCTGTTTTTCGTTTTATTAATATCATTTCTTAAAGCCCATCTAAATACCTTATAATTCACTCTATCTGTTGTCATAACATTACATCTAGCCCAGTGTCTAAAACCACAACCCCACTGCTTAACACATGGTCGTTTCAAACCCATATCTCAATTAATGGCATCACTGGGTGTATATTTACCGAGACCCATAAAACCAGATAGCTCTATACAGAACAGCAATTATGCATGAAAAGTCTCTAGTGCCCCAGATGGCTGCACTATAACTTACTAGTATTACTGACAAGACCAGGCTATCAAAAAGTTTGGTATACATATCAAAGTGAAAACCTCTTTTCAATCCGTAAACACGATGCTCTCACTGCTGACCTTGCTACAGATTTCGTCATCTCATTACGATAATTTGATACAACACATAATTGTTTTTCACGAAGTAAAATATTACTTTTGTTGGTTATACAGACGGATTTCTAAAATGAACAATCCTTGTCTTTTCAATAATTTGTTTTTTACACCATGTATTAACAGAGAGGCGAATTATTACGAATATATAACATTAATTGTAAAGAATTTTCATTTTCAGCAATTAATACAATATTATCTCCATATAATAAATAAATACCGCTATTATCACCATCAATATCAATTCCGATATCCAGACATTGGATGTCTACGACTTAACTATTGTTAAAGTTTTAAATACTATAGGTGATAAAACACATCCTTGTTTTAAGCCTGAATTAATATTCAATTTGAACCACTCAATCATGTTTCGATTCAATTTAATTGCACACCGATTCCAAGACCAGTTAAATTCCTAACCAGAAACTCCTGTTAAATGTATCAAAAGCTTTCTTGAAGTCTATAAAGACAGCAACAGTTTTTTTTAGTTTCCTTGTCTCATTAATAGACGTAATTGTACTTAAGCGATCAATGGTGCTTCTACTTTTACAAAAACTATTTTGTTCAGCATGTAAAAATCTCTGTGGTCTAACCAAATTACCAGTAAATTGTTCACAATACAATTTATAAGCACGCGGTGCTAAAATAATTCCCCAAAACACTATGGATCACAGGGATGCAACGTAGAACACTGTGATAGGTGTGATTATCCTTTTTTTTTTTCTTTTTAACAACAAATATATTCTTTATTCTTTAGACTGCCTGTTACAATTATACTTCACTGTCCAAGCGCCAGTGGAGTATTCCTGTGAAATACTTCTGAGTGACCAGGAACATACTCAGAATATAATACAAAAAACTTTACATAAACTATAACAATATATATTAATTATTCTATAAATCAATTTCTTCAAATTTATGAAAAATACATTTTGAGAAATCATTTTGCTTTCATTCATAACCCTTCTTAATTCCTTTATAAACAATTCATACACATCTAAGCATTTCAATTTTTGCTCTGAAACATAGTACGACTTGAAAATACAAAAACCTAAAACTGTCAAAAAATAGTTAAAAACATAATATCCCTGATCTGATATTTTGTATCCAAATACTATATGTTTTACTGATATTTTATTTTTAAAAATTGTTAGAAGATGTTCCACTTTATCCCAAAAATCTTTTAAAAATGAACATGTAATAAAGAAATTTAAGTAATCTTCCTCTTCTGTTTTACAAAAATTACATTTACTATTATTAGAAATTTCCATTTAAATAGCAACTGCTTTGTTGGAATAATATAATGTAGCAGTTTCCATCTAAACATTTTCATCTTGTTCTCTCTTAATAATTTACGAATGACATATGTAGCCTGTAATCTAACTTTAAATATCTTGTTCACATATTGATACCGATTGGCTGTGTATATTTTTGATCTACTAAACTATTATATAATATTTTATTATAGATATCTTTTGTTTGTATTTGTTTATTTCCCCATCTCAATTTATCCTTGCAAATACTGATTTTACTCTCTATAGATTTTTCTTTAATCAGAACTTGCTGCCATTCCTTCGGGATGGAGGATTTTAATATCTTAAACTCTGCAATCCAATTTGGTTTACTAGTATTGCTTAATTTTTCTAAAATAAAAACCTCTGATAACTTTCCCTCACGATTCAGTATGTCGTTAATATATATCAATCCACTTGCTACCCAGTTTTGAAAGAAGAAGCTTTTGTTGCAATGTTTAATGTATCTATTTCCCCAAATAATCTGTTTTCTGATATTTGAAAAATGATCTTTTTTGTTAAACCTCCCCCTGTTTTCACCCAACTTGAAATTATTTGCAAATAAAAGTCCGGAATTTTTTCAAATTCTTTTAGTGATTTAATATTATCTAAATTCATGTTAAAGAGAAGATAATTTCAATATTTTACCCAGATTGTTGAAATACTTGGTAGAAATAATCTTCCATTTCGGCAGAGTGGTTGAAGTTAATTTGGAAACCCATGAAGCTTTCGGTGCTGTAAAATAGCTATCAAAATCAACGATTTTTAACCCCCCCCCCCCCCTTCTTTTTTTTTATATTCGCCGATAAGTGTATTTCTTTTTACTTTGTCATTTTTACCTATCCAAAAATGTAAATTTTGGTAGCATCAAAGATTTTATAATGAATATTTTTCCAATTATAGTTAGTTTTCTTTTTTTTCCATGTCTTAAGTATGGATTTCATTTTATCTATTTTAGATTTCCAAATTAACTTTTCACATTCGTTTGTGTTGTGACCGAAATAAATCCCTAAGGCTTTAACTGGTTTGTCCGTCCAGCGTATGCCCTCAATTTTATCTATACTATGTTTAAGCGCCCCTATCCAGATTCCTTCTGTTTTACTACGATTTAATCTCAGACCAGAGAAAAAACCAAACGTTTCGATTACATTCATAGCTTTTGATATGTCGGTTTTTGAACTACAAAAAAGAGTTGTATCATCCGCCAATTGAGATATTTTTATGCTATATGTTTTTTTTATCAATAGTAATCCGAATACCTTTAATGTCGGGGCTTTGTCGTAATCGCAAAGCCATAATTTCTACTGGCAGATAAAGGACATCCTTGACGGATTCCTCTAGAGTTTGCAAAAATCTCAGATACCCATCCATTATTTATTACACATGTCTGTATTCCCTTATATAAAGTTTCCACCCATGATTTAAATGATTCATTAAAACCAAAATGTTTTAGAACGTTTAACATGAATTCCCATTCCAAAGAATCAAAAGCTTTAGTAAAATCAACAAATATAATAGCCCCATCTATTCCATATGGTTCTGCATAGTCGATTATGTCTTGAATTTGCCTTAAATTGAATCTCATAAAACGATTTTTTACATATCCAGTTTGATCTTCATAAATTAGTTTAGGAAGCAGTTTTTTAAGCCTCTGTGCCAAAACATGAGAGAGTATTTTCAAATCTACGTTTAATAATGATAGATGACGTATGTGTGTAGCAAATGTTTATCTGGACATGTAGTTGTGTATAATAGTTTATAATAATTCTTTATCATTTCTAAAATTTCTTCCTGGTTTGTTGTTACTTCGTTTTTATCGTTTCTTAGCTTATTAATAGATTTTTTAACTTGTCGCTGCTTTTCTAATCCTGAAAAGTAAGCGTTATTCTTCACCCCTAGTTCTACCCATTTTTCCCTTGATCTAATTTGAGCCCCCTTAGCTTTATATTCATAAATTGCTTCTAATTGCACCTCTAATTGTTTTTATATTACTTGTTAGTTTTTCATCTTCCTTTAATTATTAATCTCTTAATTTCGAAAGTTGCTCTAATTCAGTCATTTTCCAACTTTCTTGTTGTCTCCCTTGATAACTTTGATTTTCTTTTACAGTAAAGTATAGATTCGTCCCTAATTTCGACTTTTAGATTGTCCCATAATAAACGGATATCACTTCTGTCACTACTGATTATAGACCTTTAAACGTATTAATCACTTTATTGATTGTATCTTGATATTCAATATCTTTTAAAATAGAATTTAAAAGAAATATCCGATAAAAAACGTAGATGTAATAGCAACTATAGGTCATCGCACGGCCTTCATCAATAAGCAAAAGCCATACCGCAATAAGCAAACCATAAAAGGCCCAGACATAACAAAATATAAAGCATTCCAAACGAGAAAACGAAAGCCTTAATTATGCTCAAAACAACAAACGAGTAACAAATATGATACACAGCAACGAACGACAACCACTAAATTAAAATCTCCTGCTTTGGGATAGGCACATAAAAAATGCGAGTCAAACATATTTTTTTTTGCGATGTAAATTACACCACAGACTTTCTTTATTCAAAGAATTAAGTTCGAAAGTACACAATTATTACCAATTTACCATGATAAAGAAGGTTTATAATGTAATGTCTTTCGGATTAAAACTAATTAAATTTGGTTAACGATGCAAAATTTTAGATATTTAGCTTGCAAGTTAAAACAAAATACAGGGGAAATTGTCCGCATCTTTTTTGCACCGAAGAATATCTAACGAAAACGGTATTTTTTATCTATCACATTTTTGTTCATAAAAGACATCGTGAGTTTTTAAGTAAAAATTAACATCTAAGACTAGTGTGTGAAATGCATTGCCACTTTAACCAAATATATTCACGCACGTAGCGAAAATGTATAAATTTCAATTGACAAAGAGAGGCACGTTTTTACTGACTTTTATTGCAAAAGAGAACTTTCCTCTTATACACAATAGTTTCAAGCAAGTACAATGTAATCTTACACTCGTACAACTCCTGATCACTCCTCTGTTTTCATATTCAAATGAAATCAATGCATGGATCTCGTAAAATTTACGACTACAGAATATCTAGTATTTGAAACATCGGTACTAAATATATCATGCTGAAATTTCTTTCTTATGCGTGATGCACCGATTTTTTTCCTTATTTTTTCTATAAACAGGCAAAATTTCATAATGGAAATTTGTCCTTCTCTGGACATTTTTCCATAGATGAGGACAATATTTCATGATACATAGTCATGAAATATTGTCATGTGGGAGAATATTTCATAGGACAATATTTTGCTTTACACTTACCCTCGTTTCAACAAATGACGTCGTCGACAAACGTAATAAAATACGTTTGCATATTGTCAATTGTTTTTAATGTTTACGTCGCGGTGAAAATATCACGTGAAACGCAGTTCATGAGTCAACTACTGTTTTGACATGAGTATATGAAGTTGTCATATGAAAATTTATTGTATTTATGATTTTACATGAGAGTTAACGTAGATTTTCGATTTAAGTCAATCCGCCGTATTGAATAATTGGATTGAGAAGAAAGTCAGAAATTGCTGAACTATAGTACGGAATCTATTGGTATTAGTTTACTGGAAATTATCTTCAATCACAACAACTTTGTTTATTCTCAAGCCGCCGATGATGTTTTTCAACATTTTGATGCATTTTGAAACAAAATTAAGGCTTCATGTCTCTGATAACACTTCAATCAATTAAATAAAATACAGTCATCATGATTTTTTTCTTGGTTTTGAAAACATGAAAATGAGAACAACTTGTATGAAAGATTTGTACATGCAAGATTTCAACTAATATAAGATGTAATTCTCTGTTTAGGTTTTACACCTAACATAACTTGTGTATTAACCGCACTGGCAAATTCTATATCTGACATGCAGAATCACCTATTTAGGTTTCACATTCTATAACATAAGCAACATAATAAGTTTAAAAATCTATCATGCATCATCATTAAAAGTTAATTGAGAGTTCCACAATAAACAAGGAATTGAGACTAAACCACATACATATCCACATACATCCATGAAACAATTCTTATATTCCTACATATAAACAAGTTTTATTTAAGGCTTCACGCTTGATCGTATTATAAGTTTGGCATTTGTGTAAATATCAAACGTTACCATCCATCTGGAATCTACTAATAGATTAAATATATTTTAAGAATTATTACTAATAAATTATTAAAATAGCAGCAAAACCCTCAGTCAATGTACAAATTAAAAACCATAGAAGGGGTAGATGTATCAAAAGCAAGAAGACTTATAAAAAGAGAACTGTTTAACAGAAGAAACTTATTCTGAATGTACTTGACTAGATGTTCAACAATTAGCAATAGATGGAACCATTAACATTGAACAAGTAGTGTCAAAGAAAGACTTGATATCGGATGTAAATATAAGTACCTAAAAACAACCTGTTGTTAAGTCTAAAGCAAGAAATTGTGGGCATTTGGATAATAAACAACAACTAAATACGATAACGAAATTTAATACCTCAGAAAATTCTTTTTTAGAGAATTTGAAAAAGTGGGCGCAGATTGGAAAAAAAGACATAGCTAGGCAGGTCAATGATCAAAGAGAACAAGTAATGCAAAGTACCTCATCTAAAATTCATACTTCTATTGTACAAATAAACAAATACAGAGTAAAAATAAATGACAATTATATCAAACTGAAGGATAAAGTAAATACTGTAATAACCAAGTGTACAGATTATCTTTCCAATCAGATGGGAGATTTAAAACATCAGATGCAGTCCAATAGAAATGAAAAATGAAAAGCAGATAGAAGATACTAAACGGCAATTTAGACAAATTTCAGATGAAGTCAACTCTAACTTGTTCATACGAAAGATCCTATTGGAT
This sequence comes from Mytilus californianus, assembly GCF_021869535.1. Taxonomy (NCBI): domain Eukaryota; kingdom Metazoa; phylum Mollusca; class Bivalvia; order Mytilida; family Mytilidae; genus Mytilus; species Mytilus californianus. The sequence goes on from NW_026262668.1 coordinate 94,002,934, forward strand.
GAACAAAACAGATTTTGAAAAACAATCAGAAATGTATAGCAACTTGTGATCAATTTTGGAGAAACAGATCGAATTCAGAAATATTCTGACTGGACTTGCATGTATGAAAGGTGATACGGAACAGAACAAATCACAGACGAACACTACAGTAGATAAAAATGTCCAAACTAAAGGATCTGAAAAATTACTAAAGGTTATCAATTAATGGAGAATACGTCATCCACCAAATAATTCATTTAATGAACAATCTAATGGTCCAACAATTAGTACCCCAAGTTAAATAAAGGCTCATTTTTCAAAGATTACTCTTCAACTAGTCCGTATAACATGGGAAAAGGAAAATAAAGAAACAAAAGAGGGAAAGAAAAACATGTCAATTCAATGAATCAGGAACAAGATCAAAGGATAGGCAAAGGACTAAAAAAAAGTTGTCAATACCATGTCCACGATTAGTACCGTCAGGAGTAAGGAAAGGTTCAGTCAAGAGAACAGTAACACCAGTGGTGGATCCAGAGGGGGCGCACTTTTTTTAAATTTAGACTGTAAAATGATTAATCAGACTAGATTTCGTTAACTTTGCCATTTCCCGTATATTTTATGCCACAATTCATTAGTTATAAAGATATTAATCGCTCGTATTTACGTGTAATATATCATTGATTATGTCAAAGTCACGTGATTCGCTACCGTGGAGTTAACGAGTACGTCGAAAAAACGGTACTCAGTCATTTTGAAATTAAAATTACAGTAACACATTGCTGAGGCTGAGGATGACAAGCATGACGCCTTCAAAGCGATAAAGGATGGAGCAAGGACGTATTGACTCCTATTTCACAATCCCACCCAACAGAAGGTAATACTATTACACTCACATGATAAAAAAAGTTCCACAGCTATAATATTTACTTACGAAAACATGTTTAACCCCACACGCCCCAGCCCATTAATAACATTGCTGAATAATGATCCCCAGTCAGTAATCTCTAGATAGATTAAAAGTCTAAGGTACGGACCATTTGAATTTCGGGGGGGGGGGGGGGGTCTGTGATATTTTATAGAAAAAAAATTCTGGCCCTGATTTTTGCTTTTAAAAAAATCTGGCCGTAACTGGGTTGAAAACAATAATCTTGCCCACTTTTTTGCTATTAGAAAATAAAATTTCCAACAAAATTATTTAGCATTAAATGTATAAAATACGGGCGTAATTTTTTTTTTTGGTTCGCATGAAAATCCCAGGCCACCCTCAGAAAATCAAATGGTCCGTGCCTAAACTCTTGTTGGTATTTGAATTACTATTCTTGTGTTTCTTAATGTTTTTAAAAGGAGATTAGACTAAAGAGAGGGATGTGACCGGAATGTCTATTTCGCCGAACTGGTATACTGAGTACTTTTTTCAAGGACCGACTTCAACCTGCCTGCTGGGTGTGACCTTTAGGTCTCCATTTCTCGACCGTCATTTACAACTTCATTGTCATTTCAGACTCATTCGTAGCCTTTGGTTGATTTGGAACCACTCACTTCCCTTGTTGCGTGAAACATTTCAACCATACATTTGGACCAGACCGACAAACCGTCTACAATAAAGTCTACCGTAACAGACCCAAGAGTGTGTAGCACGATTTTTCCAAACATCGTTAAAGTTCTGAGCTTACTTTCATTGACCAGCGTAACATCCAGTTCCACAGAAAGTGCAAACTAGTCGTTAAAGTATATTAAAACCTTCTCGCGCAGTACAATGGGAGAAGAACGTATAAATGCCCTGTTACTTTTGTATGTCCATAAAACATTGAACTTGACTATGAATAAATCATTGACGATTTTTCTCGACGAAATCCGAGGAAGATGCTTCTCAAATCACAAATTCACTAGAGTCATCACTAGAAACTCTCAATAAATGTTTTTGTGGATTTTTTTTTATTGATAAGTGAATAAAGTAAAACATCAATTATATTAGTATGTATGATCAGATGCATCTTGGGGTGCGAATCACAAATTCGCAATGCATTCTTCAGATGCTAGTTGTGACCTCTATTTCAGTGACTGACATGGCTAGGGAGAATTTTTCCATGTCCAATTTTTTACTGACAAATCCGACATCAAATATATTGGTACATAGCTTTTGATCCATCCAATCATTTATAATAGATAGTAAATGGGGAGAATACGGCATCAAAAATGTCAAACCCTTACACTTTAACTATAAAATATACATGCCCCACGTCTTGAACCGTTAAATTAGTGCATTTTACACTTATTTTATGTTTTTTAGCCAAAAAAAAAAGGTCAAACAAATTTTTCGGCTCGCTACGCTCGGCAAAAGATTCTATTCTACGCCCCCTTTCAAAAATCCTGGTTCCGCCCCTGAACACGGGATTCTTCATCCCCAGAGTCTAATGATACAGACAAATTTATAAGCTCATCCACTGATTCTTCAAGAGGTCCTCAAATTCCAAAGTTTACTACTTAGTATATTTGATAGAATTAAATAAACATCGTGGAAATCTTTTATTTACAAATTTGAGAGGACAGCAACCCGTAGAAGATAAAGTAACAGGAAAAAGATATGTAGACTTTGGGATTGCTTCAAATACACTGCTGTAGAGTATGCAAGAAAAGTTAAAAACGATGATGAATATGACCATTTAAGAAGAAATTAAAAAAAAATATTAGTAAAAAGTCAGAACCATTGCAATATGTTAAACAACAAGAAAATAAGAGTTAAGAATATTTTGCACATCATTGATTGATTGATTGATTGGTGTTTAAGGCCACGTCCAGCACTATTGTGCTATTCCGTGGCGGTCATTATTTATTGGTGGAGGAAGCAGGAATGCCCAGTGAGAACCACCAACCTTCGGTAGGAAAACTGACAATCCTAGTCAATTAAGATTGGAGTCGAGCGCACCGGCCACGTGCGGGATTCGAACTCACAACCTCAGTGTTGACTAGTGATACAGTAATTCGACAACTTAGACCACTCGGCCACCGAGGCCCCTTTTTGCTCACACATTGTCGCCAATCTAATGAAATTCTATGCGATTGTCATAGTGAGAGGTTTAGCTAGATAATAACATAAAAAATGCATGTACTAGGTCAGGAATATGAAAGTTGTTTTCCATTCGTTTGATGTGTTTGAGCTTTTGATTTTGCCATTTGTTAAAGGACTCTCCGTTTTGAATTTTCCTTGGAGTTCGATATTTTCGTTATTTTACGTTTTTAAGTTTATGTGATGGCAATGCATGGTTTTGACAATAATGACTAAGAAATACTAGAAGATACATCAGTTGAAACTTTCTAGAGAGGGTGTAGAGAAAAAAGAAACAGTTATGAAAGCAATGGGGAAAAATCTTACGTCTTTGTCAAAAGTAGTGAAGTATGTAAAAACTTCCGTGGCTAATCAAAAAGCTATTTTAGGATCAGGGAAAATATCAGCGTACGTTCAACGACAAGTGACTTTTTCAGATACAGAGAAGTCAACACACAATAAACCAATGAAAATTCGACAGTCAACTTGCTTAGAAAATGAAATAAAGAATTTGTCTACTTTGAGTGGTAAACATAGTAGCATTATTGAAACTAATGAAAAGAGAACGGAGGAGCGAAGATCAAAATAACCAACTTCAGGCAACACGTCTCCTTGTAGATCATCACCATTGAATACAGGCGTCACCGCTCAATATCGTTCCCCATCACCTACCACAACCGTGATAGATCACCAACATAGGGGGTTAATTTGAGACCAGGTTGGTATTCACACGATAAACAACAATTTTCACCTAATAGAGGATTAGGACAGGCCTAGTATGTAGGACGTCAATATTCTACCGATAAGCAATATCAATATCAAATGAGAAAAACACAGTACGGGGGACAAAATCAAAATAGGGGTCAATATGAAGGACAACTAAGCGGTTCTACGCCTAAACAACAATGGATTTCAGAGAAACCGTCCAAAAAAAACCAAATAAATCGCCGACAGTTTTATTCACCTGACAAGTCTATGTACCGGAGAGAACAAAAAATACCTAGACCTTATTTTGGGCAAAGTAAAGCAATTTCTCTTGGAACAGTTAAACCAACAGTTTTCAGATAAGATGGTTAACATCTGGTCCCGGAAAGTGAAGGCCAAATAGACAAATGTTATGTTGTTACAGGGGTCAGACAGGATAGCCGATGTTTGGCCCAAGAAAAAAAGGGCCAAAAGTGTAAATATACAAAATTAAAATAGGGAGATGTGGTATGATTGCCATTGAGACAACTTTCCACCGAATTTCAAATAAAGTGAATGAAATCAATAATAGGCAACCGTTCAGCCTTCAACAATGAGAAAAACCCATACCGTATAGTCGGCTTTAAAAGTCCCGACATAAAAAAAAACGTTTATTAATGAATCATCCAAAGATAACAAAACTAAGGAAAAGAGTAATCTTACAGAAGTAACGCATGCCGCTTTTCAAAGATGCGAAGTACTTTCGGAACAGCCAGAAATATTTGTAATGCAAACTGCAGGACAAAATTTAATAATACTTGTCATATCTAATAAAACTAAGACTACTAACAGTAGATACAGCTGCAATGGTTACTTTAGCAGATAACAGTATGTTTACAGAACAACAATTGAAAGAGAGCCAAGAGAAAAATCAGGCTTAAAAGTCTCGGAATAAGGAAAAATAAAGAAAATAAATTATAAAGGTTGCGATACAGATTGGTAAACTTGCAGTTGTCTGGGATGTATGTGCAACTAAAGTTATAGATAGAATAATGCTCGAACTAGAATTTTTTATCGACACAGAAGGGAGTATTAAATCTTAAAGAATTACACTTACAGATAAAACAGTACCTTTTAATTTTGCGAATACAGACAAAGGTTTGTCTATATCAAGAGTTACGGTTCCTGAAACTATAACAGCCCTTTCGAATTTCATCATGGTAATCCCTCTCAAACTTAAAAGACCAGAAGAAGGAGATTACATCATAGAGCCCAATGCAGTAAACGAAATCGTTTTGATATCAGCATCCATTGGTAGAGGAAAACTATCATGTAATGAATACATGAATGACTTGAATCTTATAGTCAAACTTAAACAAAGAAAATGTATTGGGAAAGCTGAATCCATAGAAGAAGTTATAGATCAATCAGAGAATTTAATTTAAGTAAGGCAGTCAAAAGTAGCAACAATCTCAACACCAGAACTACCTGCTAACATGGCAAAATTCTTCTTAAAAGCTTAACGATGACCAGAAATTGAAACTAGAAGAAGTTCTCATGGAATATCAAGATGAATAAGTGAATATAGATGATGTCAGCGTGCTGGGCAAAGATTTTAACGAAGCATTACAACACTTACAGAAGGCTCTTCAAACGCTAGATTGATCGATTGGTGTTTAACGCCACTTTTAGCACTAGTGTGCTATTTCGCGGCGACCAATTATTTTTTTGTAGAGGAAGCTCAAAGGTTAAGAGATCATAATCTTAAATTAAAACCAAGAAAATGCGAATTATTTTAGGAAGAACTATTTTTAGAAGAATTAGTAAATGCAGACGGAATCTCCATAGCACCATCTAAAGTTGATGCAGAAATGCAATGGCCTAGAGCAACCAATAGCAAAGAGGTAATGTAATTTTTTGGGGATTTCCAAACAATCTTAGATACCATATCAACTAGTTCGTTTCTATGTGTGTTAGCGTTTGTTTTTGTTGCACTTCGGTGTTCCTGTTGTTCATTTGTTTTCCTCTTATATTTGATGTGTTTCCCTCGGTTATGGTTTGTAACCCGTATTTGTTAATCTTAATCGATTTATGACTTTTGAACACCGGTATACTACTGTTGCCTTTATATATTTTATTCATATGAACTGGCACATGCAACAACTGCCTTTTTCTGGCTTTCGCGCCATGAAGAAACATTTCAACAGCTCTAACATCTGCACCTTATTTAGCCTATTCAATACCAGATGAAAAATTGATATAGGGCACTTACGCCTCATATAATACTCTAAAGCGCTGATTTATTACATATAGAGAAAGGAGAAGAAAATGTTATTCGTTATGCAAGTCATATGGTGCTTAAACCTCAAAGAAGATATTATACCACCAGAAAACCTACTGGTTATACAAGTTATCTTAAATACTGAACATTTGTCATCAGTGAGTTTAAAGTTATCATTCAAGTACATTATAAAACCATGTATTATATTAATAATGTAATAAATAAAAAGTTTAAAATCCAATATGAATCCTGTGGAGTAAAGCAAATGTTTAATAACATACTCGATAAAAAAAATACCTAAATTACACTAATGAGCCAGAAAGAGAAGAATAAGAAAAATCACTCAGAAAGAAAATATTGTTAAAGATGAATATTTGTACTAAGTTGAAAAGGACAAAGTAGTGACTGATCAATTAAGTTAAAAATATGTAGTGACAAAAGAAACCTTAAAATAGCCTCACCTAAAGTAAAAGATCATGCATTTAAAGCTCTTGTCCGACCAAAATTAGAGTACTGCTCAACCATTTGGGATCCACATCAAAAACAGCAAATTTAACAAATTGCAAAAGTTCAGAGAAGAGCAGCCCGCTTTACATGCAACCGCTTCCATAACACCAGCTCAGCTACTGAAATGATGACAGGCTTAAATTGGTACCCACTTGAAGTTAGGCGTTTAAGATGCAGACCGTTTTCTTCTACAAAATTATACACGAAATTGTTGCAGTCCCTACATTCATGATCCCATTAGAAAATAGAACCAGACATAGCAATCCACACTCATTTAGGCAAATACAAACATCTAAAGACAGTTATAAAATATTCATTTTATCCACGTACAGTGTTAGATTAGAATCATTTGCCACAACAAATAGTTTCGGACTTTCATGCAGTACAGTAAATAGATTCAAGACTATGATCTCAAAATCTGCTCTCCTCCCCATTTTCTACCCTTAACTATTATTGTTATCAAATGTACATAGTCTTATCTAAATGTTATTTTTCAAATATACATATATTATTTTGATTTTCGATTTTGTTTTGGGTTTTTTTTCTGGTTACCTTGTGAATTTATAAATCACATTTTAAAGTCGACGCCCGGCGAATAATCTTCAATAAATGAAGAATCGCTAGAAACTTAAAGAAGAAGAAGAAAGAGACAAACTCAAGAGTATTTTGAAAATGTGCCATGACCTTAGTATGACTAGAACACCCATAACAGTTAACAGGAAACGAGGAGGAATACCACATAAAACATAAACAAAAACAAAAACAAACTATGATACATTACCATCGGTTTTATTTTTATTCTTCATCCTAGTGTTACAGTCATGCCTTCAATTGCAAATGTACCCATCATCCAGCTTGCATTATCATTTAAGTGTAACAAGAAAATGTTCCGTTGTGAAATATGTTGCAAAGGTATTTATTTTGTATTTATAGCGGGAACTTATTTCATTTTTTAGGTCTGGTAAAAAGCATGCAAATGCAGATGGTATGAGTAGAATTCCAGATGATCTACTAGTATACGAATGTTACTGAGCAGGAGCAAATATTGCACTCAAGCTCATAGCCAGCTTTAGTCTAGATTAAAAATAGGTGTAGATGATGTAATCTCTTTGTCAAAGAAAGAAGTGAGACATGAAACTGAAGCTGTAGTAAGAATGATAAAAATTAATAAACCGCCAACTGGGCTGCACGCCCAACTGAAAGAAGCAGATCATATCGCTACGTTACTTTATTTGGAAGCAGAAACCGAAGATGCTACATGGTCATACATGGAGAAAGACAATGAACAAATCGCATGTAACTGGCTTCCTATATATTCAGCAACAGAAATAAGGCGAATGACAGAAGAAGACGATGCCATATCCTAGGTGATTCAATGGTTAGAAACAGGACAAGAGCCAACTCAAGCATTATTAAGATTAAGTAGTCCAAATACAAGATTCTTATTGATGAGTAGATTTTGTTTAGAATTTCATAATCCTGTGTTACAAGTATATAGAAAGAATAGATAAAAAATCTATGTTTGGTAGTCCCCGCATTCTTACGAAAGGAAATTTTGGAACACTTTCATGATGATAAAGTTGCTGCACATTTAGGCAAATTTAAAGCTTTTCACAGAGTAAAACAGTCGTTTATATGGCATCAAAAGTAAGTGATATCACTAATGTTTTAACTTGTAATACCTGCAATAAAAACCAAGAAACTAAATAGAAATGCTTGGCAAGCATTAGGGTAATTTCTTGCTGGAACTCCAATAGAAAGCCTAAATTTGGACATTTTTGGCACATTTAATGAAAGTGAAAGTGAAAATGGCAACCGATATGTATTAATCATGTCAGATCAATTAACCAAATAGATTTGTTTTTGCCAGGAGCTCATTGATAGCTGTGAATGAAACTTACGGAAGAAAGTAAAAATGAGGGGTTGACTAGTAGGAGAGTTCAAGGCAAAGCTGCTTGTCATAGTTGTCATAGTTGTCATTGTTATATTATTTATGATTAAACCTTGTCTTTAGATTGCATTTTTGGCATGTAATTAAGAAATGATTTGTGAGGGATTTATTCTAGTTTTGTTCATGTTTGATTGAAATACCTTTGCTTAGCCATTTAAAATCATCACTACAACCTCAAGAATAATATTTATTGAAGCACAACAATAATTTACAAATACCATGTTTGAAGATTTTTGCACTATTCACGAAGAAGACACAAGCCTACATTGACTTAGGATTTAGTTCAACAATCTGCATCTGCTTAGTAAAAGTACAACAGCAATTTCTGGAAACAATTCAGGATCAACCCAACAAACCAATAGATTTACTCTACTACATATTGCCTCCCATTTGAGATTGTTCAAAGACATGGATACTAGTAGTTTTTTTCAGGAAAGGGTGGAACGCCGTAGCCAGGTTAACATTCCAGTATTTACTTCCCTTTCTGCCCTTTATATTTACAAACCATTACGGAAACAGCCGATATCATTCTTGCAAGACTTCGGTTGTCCCCTAGCACAAGAGACCAGTACAATAAACATACTACCTAACCACCAACTTGAGCAGACGTTTCTTATCACTTTGTGTGTACGAGTTTTCACGACAGTCAAAATTATTTGGTAAGCTTAATGCATACACTTTAGTCCATACCCTCGCCTCCACAATATATTCCAAAGTTTATCTTGACCTTGGTATCAATATTGCCTTTATGTCTTTTGGCAGTTTTTAAAAAAAGATTACGTTTGTTAACGAAGATGTGATGCAAGTTTTTCTTAGCCTGGTTATGGCTTCTTTTCCATTTTCGTTCTGCTTCGCATACTTCATTCCACAGCACCTTGAGATTATCGTTCTACCAAAGTATGTTTTCCCATTTTCCTACCTTTATTATTAAAACCACTTTTCATTGAGTAAGTTTAGAGTTTATTATCATGAATAACTGTCCAGTTCTAAATATTTAATCCCTGATAATTCTAACTGAATAAGTTTCGCCACTATTTTTTACATCTGCTATCCACTCATTAGGTATATTGCGAGTGTCAAATATAATACTTTTATACGGTTCTGTATGTAACTGGTGGCATGTTCATACTTGCTGTAGTCGACGACTGATGTCCCTCTGGTTGAAATACATGTAAAATTGTAAGTAAAAAGTACCTACAGTTTAAGATGCAACAATTAACATTACTAACTGTTTGTATTTAAAAGAAAAACACAGATAGTGGTCAAATTATTTTGTCCAATTTTCTATTTGAATAAACTTTAATTGTTAAAATCAACAAAACACCTCGTTTTATTAACCTGCAATTAAATGTAGGCAAACCAGAATGACACCAGGAAAGTGCATTGAATTTGACAAATATTTTTTAACAAGATATACAGAAATGTTTATCATTTAACAAAATATCAAACTTTGAAACGTTTTTGATAAAATTCCCCCAAAAAGTATATATAAAAAGTAAAATGATGAAACACGAAAAAAAGTGCAATTTAAATTCTCATTATTTATTGTTAATTTTTTGTAATTACTTCTTTCTGAAATTTAATATAGAATAGAACAAAACATTATCACACAAAATGCAACTGTTCGGTAGCAAAGCTTTACAAATGACATACTGTGAACAGTATTCTGCATCCAAGCTAGCATTTTCTTGTTTAAACTAGAAGACGATGGAGCATCTGACAACATTCCCGATACAACAACAGTTACTGACTATTTGACACAGTTCTTTGGTTGAAAGATATCGGTTTATTGAACCACAACTTGACCAAAGGACCCCCTACCCTACTGGAAGGATAGAACAACAAGATGAAAAAAAGAGTCCACATGCCATTGCTTACCCTAACATATATGGGATAATCGAACTAATTCAGACGACCAAGCAGTAACAGAATGTACATTTATCCGGTATGAAGCAGAAGGAGTTCGTCCACCGAAAAGACGCCGATACAGAGTGATATTCTAACGCAGCATCTTGTCTACTTCAATTGAAATGAATGGCTTTGTGAATATATTGTAATTTATGACTTAGTAAATATATTGTAATGTGACTTTGTAAATATATTGTATTTGACATTGTAAATATATTGTAATTTGACTTTCTCAAATATATATGGTATTTTGAAATTTCTAATTTTACATTTAATGCTTCAAATAACGTGTTTTACATAGTGTTTATTAAATTTGCTTTATAGTTATGAACTATGTTTTTGTTTCAATTAGAATCTTTAATGATGAACTTTTATAAAGCATTGATTTTTTTTATTTGTTGTATGTTGAGTGAATCGATTGAATTGTTTGTTATTTATCTATTTGCCAAAAACATAGACAAGACAAATACTTTATTAAAGTCTCACCTCATGTACATATATACAAAACAAAGAAATATATGTATAAGGTAAAATAGTGTATACATAAGCCACTCTAAAAAGAGTTACGAGAGACTGATCAAAACACATGTACATAAAAGAAATGTATATACATGTACAAGCATAAGACATTTTGTTAAATAGACATATATTAAAGGTAAACCAAATCATATACATAAGCCACTCTAAAAAGAGAAATGAGACACTGATTAAAACAGATTACCATAAACGTAATGCATTATACAAGCATTTTTCATCATCATAGATAACAAAACAATATCGTTAAAGTGACTAGCACGATTAAAAAGGTTACAACCAAATATGCATATTTTGGACATTGCATGAACAAGTTTTTAAACTTCAATTGCATTCCGATTAAAACCCAATCCTTTTTCTAAACATGTTTTCCATTTCTCCCTGTTTCTATTCGAATAGGTGTGAAGCCACACCGACATTTAGACATAGTACTCCTGTATTTACCTGTCATATTCTTAATCAAATAATATTCAACACCATATATACATTTAAATTCTCTATAAGTTCGTAATTTACTTGTATCATTAGACATCAATTTTGTAAACCAATCCTGCTTAAAATTCTCAAATAATACATTATCGATATCTTTGATATCACTTTTCCTTAAAATACTATTAGTATTATATAGGTTTTTCATTCCAAGACTTTAAAAATTGGTATTTACTCTAATTGCCAATTTTGTATTCTCAACTTTTCAATAGGATTTATTCCATAGCAACACCTTTTTTCTGTCAATCGGGACCAGTTTCTAAATACACAATTCCATTGTTAAATACTAAATTGCATCCGGCCCATATCACCATATTAGGATAGATTAGGTGTATTTTCACCGACAACCACAAAAAAGTGCATGGTTCTTTTCTTCACACTATTGATACATGGTAAATCTTTCCTATCCCATATTCAATTTCAGACCAAACAAGTGATTCAAAAAGTTTTGTAGCTGTTGAGTACTGAAAACCTTCATCACGACAACGACCGTTATAATTTCGACTTCGATCGTTATTGTTCGATATTGCAATAATGTCTTGTAGATTTTCATGGTAACTTGTTGATATGCTATTTTCGGAGCTATCAACTTTACCTCTGACTGTTTTTATCTGATCTTTATTTCACAACTGTTCCTTGATATCTTATTTACTTTCACAAATAGCTTTCATAATAAATATGTTTCAGGCTAGCATTTCAAATCCACTGCGCTTTAGGAATTGAATGTTAAATGAATTTTTTTTTTAAATTCAGAGATTGTTTTAAGCGACTTGTTATTCTTTAATTGTTTAGCTTGTCTTCCGAAGACGCAAAGCCAACTACAACAACATAATGTTTTCCTAGGCGATTATCAAATTTTCGCTCCGCTGATACAGGGATTAATTAATATTCTTTAGTCGCAAACCATCCTTGATCAACACATATTCGGTTTCGGTCTGCGATAAATTTCGCACAACAACAAAAAATATTAAAAATGGAACGACACAATGAAAAATACCTCAATACATAGAAATCACAGATAAACCATAATATAAAGTTGTTTACTTAATATATAGATATTTGGTGTAGTTAGCATTCCAGGTGCAAATATTTTATGTGACTGCCAACGAGAGATTTCCCGGCTTTAGTTTGGGGGGGGGGGGGGGGGGGGGAGTACCTGTGTAAAATGAGCTAATGCATATTCATCTAGTACATACTGATGGATAACATCCTGCCCTGTTATCATGACAATTTATCTCAGTGTAAGCTAGTAGTACTTGATTTCCTTTAAATTTAGACAGTCTACCACACATACATGTAGCATGCTAAGCGTAACAGTTTTGGAAGTACTTTACAAATTGACATCTCAAATTTGCTTTTAACTTAATACATTCGATACGGTGCGTTGTTATTCATTTGTTTGATGTATTTGAGCTTTTGATTTTGCTATTTGCTTAGGGACTTTCCGTTAAGAATTTTCCTCGAAGTTCGGAATTTCTGTTATTTTACTTCTTATTATAATGATGCAATTTTGAAAACTCTATAGAGCAGAGAATAATGAATTTTAAACACATTGAAAAATTGTTTATTAATTCAAGCAGGATAAAGTAATTTCCACTTCAAACAAAAAACTAAAACTTCTTCAGATTAATGTTCTTGTCAGCCAAAAATGTAATCAAAGTAAAGTGTTACACACCTTCTTCATAAATATTTTGTAACGACTATTACACATCATTCAATTAAATCTAGATTGAATAGAAGGAACTGTCTGAAAACAGTCTTGAATTTTGATTTTATATTTTAGCTGAATGTCTTCTGCCTTCCTCCTTGGATCCAAATTGAAAAGGGCTCGTGACGTCAGATTTTAAGGATCAGTAACCACCAATGAGATTCGGTATACTAGTACTTAAACTCACTAATAACCAAACAAAACATATATGGTACACCGTGATAACTGAATTTACGTACAGGACTTAAATTCTATTATCCCAGATGCTTGTTAAAACCCAACAACATATTGGCAGTATTTGTCCACAGCCTTTAATATTATTTAATTTATACATATTGTGTAAAAATGTATGTATGTGCCGCAGATCGCTGGCAATTTAACGGTCACTTGTATATCTGGAAATCTGAGGTTACCGGCATATCGCTGATTATGGCAACCTTACTATCAAATATATAATATAAATGACTACCACAGATTGTGGTAACTGAATATAAGATTAAAACAATTTGGATCACCGTGGGAACACAGGTGATGGATCAAAACCCTTACATAATGACTACCACAGATTGTGGTAACTGAATATAAGATTAAAACAATTTGGATCACCGTGGGAACACAGGTGATGGATCAAAAACCTTACATTGTTCATCTGTAGTGAACGATGCTATTTATAAAACGAAATGTTTTTTGATGCAGCGAATTATGCCAAATTGACATTGAAACCAGACCTTGGTTACACTGTCAACCGCCATTAAATGGGGGATTCGCTGCCAAGCTGTGTGCCAAATACATTAGCCAATAATCAAAACATGTCAAACTTAAAATCAAATTATAAAGTGGCGTCAATAACTGAAAAATTAAAAATCATTTTTATGTAACTTAATCTATACAAGCTAGATAATTAATCATACATATATTTCTATACCAATCTTCTGTAGTTGAAAATATATACTTACCAATTGCCTTTGCATGAGCAACAAAACCACCTTTGGTCGATATAAGAAAATTCCAAGAGAACATAGAGAGTGCAAAGTTTGCAAAGTTTTAGATGCTGAGGAACACTTTTTCCTTCATTGCCAAATCAGCAGTAATATTAAAAATCTCATTATTTATACAATTAAAACCCATTATTATAATTTTAACCAGCTTTGCTCAAAATGTAAACTATTTTAGATCCCAATAAGAATATTTAGTCTATTGCTGTGGCTATATTATACAAGCATTCAATGGAGTTCTGAAAATAATGTCCACATTGGTCAATTATCTATATACTTATACATACAAATGTATATTATAATTTTTTTTTGTTTTTTTTTTGTTTCTGGAAACATTAAAAGTTATATAGTGTGCATGCTAACATTAGTTATTTAAAAAGACTGAATAAGGCAACATTACCTAATGAATGATCTCGAATGGTTTCAGAGTTAAAATGTAAAAGTATACGTAGTTTCATCTGTACTTGTAGTGGTGTATACCCCTGCAGTTGTATTTAACATTCGGTTGAAGAAGTCTGATGTGGTAAATAGCAATACTATGTAGCCCCAATTTGTAACAGATGGAGTTGTTGTTTAACTGTGGTACAGGTACCAATATAGTTGTTAGCCTTTTGTTGACTTTCTTACAGAAGCTGCAACTGACAGTTATTGGTGTAGTTTGCTTTTTCTTGCCGACTGTCTGACCTAGCAGACATAGTTGCGTCACCTGCACTGTTTTATTATTGACTTTTTCAACTTTTTACAAGGGTGAATTTTCTATTGGTCTCGTTCACTAGATTACACACTGCTTCATAACTACAAAAAAAAAATAAGTTCTTGAGATATACATTTTGCTAGCTTACCGTAATGCAAATATACATTTACATACAATGATATCATGAAACAAATTATCAATGTTGAATTTGAAATAATAATCAATAATGACAAACAACTCATCCGTAGATATGAATGATAAAACAAAAACCATCAATTTATGATGTTTGTCATCCTCACAATTGAATGTTGCATCCACAGGCTTGTTTCTCATTTATTTTCTTTTTTCTTTTAAAAGCACATTTAGTTGGCCTATTAAAATCTATATAAGCCCACTAGTATTTTTTTCAATCCTGGGTTAAACATCTTGTAGTGGATCTGCTCGATGATCGGATTGTTGTCTTTTTGACACATTCCCCATTTCCATTCTCAATTTTAGTTCATTGCAATGGATACAACACGAACAGCGAAACTAAACATATATTGTATTAAACTAAAATAAATATAAGTTAATTTGTTTATTCAAAACAATGTGATGTGCAATGCATTGAATGCATACATATACAAACTCTGTATTTTATTCATATTTGAATGACTACTAATGAATGCTTAAACAAAAGCAAAATATTTTATGGATGTCATAAATGATAAAAACTGTAAAATTCGTTAACGTATTGAGTCTTGCAACCTAATGTGATATTGCAAACTGCTAAACTCATCATTTAGCACAGAAAGTGAGAATCTAATCCAAAATCCTCACACAAGTTGGAGAAATTTAAAACTAAGTAAAATCTAAAATGAACCATGATGTTAAATTTCCACTAAAAACTATCACAAATGATGCAGTCGTACAAGGTACTGGATTATGGAAATCTTGCTGCTATTTACTTCTTTCGTTCTTACTTATTCGGATAATGCAATAAGTTAGTAGGAACAATTGAATCTGGTTATATATCTGTAACTTTGGAGTTCCACAAGGTTCTACACTTAGACCTTGTTTATTACTGGTCTATTTAAATATTTAAATAATTCCTGGCATAATTTGTCAAAGAATTTAAGGAAACAACATAATTTAGATATATTCAAGATCAATTGTTTTAATTATTTAACCTTACAATATGAAAATACCGATAGACCGAACCCCTTTTATGTGATTTCAATTCATCATCAACCCCACACGAGATATACACATCACTAACATCGTAGCTAAAGCAAATGAATCATTAGGCTTCCTGGGAAGAAATATCAATTAATTCCCGGAAAAAAAGGAAAATAAAGCATACCAAGTTTGAAGTTATTGCAAGACCAAATGTAGTAAATGCCAGAAGTGTTTCGGATCCATAGTACCATACCAGGAAAATCTCATAAAAAGATTGAAATAGTGCAAAGACGATAAGCATTAATACAGTACAGAACCTGTATCAATCACTACCATACTTTAGGAAATGAGATAGTCATAAGAAACCAGACGTAAAAATCAAAAATCACTGCCTGTATCATAAGGCACTATAAATATTATAACCTCATTAAATAGCCATAAATATGCCAGATAATGTAGAACATCAAAACAGGGCAACCAATGTATCAATTCAGAAATCTAGCATCAACCAACACACACACATACAGATTATTTCCACGTATCGTCAGAGGCAGGGAACAGCTTACCAACAAAAATATCAAATATCTATGATGCAGAAGCATTCGAGAATAGCCTCACAATGCGTCACATTTTATCTATTAGAGTAGTCTACAAAAAAAATCATAATTTTAATCTACACATGTACATCACTTTATTAAATGGGTGATTTGGTACTTGCGTGATGGATGCTACTCTGCATTTCAACAATGTAGTAGTAGACCGGAATCAAATGTATTTATCAAATATAAAATTGAATAGTTCTGTCTAAGCCGTAAGCGGTTACCTGGATAAACTTCCAATTGATTAACCGGTTAATACGTCGACAAATTTCACACAGACACAATTCGTGAAAAAATAATTCGGGGTGGGGGTGGGGCATGGTCGAAATACTTCTGATGAATAAGAAGTGTGGAACTATAGTTTATCGAAAGGATGCCCAATCTATCAATAAAACCCAATACTGGCAAATAAATTAACTTGGTAAAAAACTTCGAAAAATGATTTTTTTTTTCTTTTTTCCATGTGGTCGCCATGTGTTTCTGTATTTCAGTCAGCATACGTTAAAAAGTAATTCATAATTGACGTCCCTTTATGACGAAACACCTCGTTAGTAAAACCACCAAATATAACTTCAAAGGTTTAAATAATTCTAAATTGTCTTCTGTCTTACTCCTTCGATCCAAATTGAAAAAGGCTCGTGACGTCAGATTTTAAGGTTCAGTAACCACTAATGAGATTCGGTATACTTAAACTCACTAATAACCAAACAAAACATATATGGTACACCGTGATAACTGAATTTACGTACAGGACTTATATTCTATTACTTTCAATTTATATAAATGTATTATTTAACAAATTTTTGAGGAACATTATATTCTAAATCTACCATGCTAACCTATCGTACGACTTTTTGGCCGTTTATGATAAATGTTTTACACTGTTTCTGATCTTTCTGTTTACTAATGTATGGATATTTTGAGGACTTTGCGCATCTAATAATACAGCACATGTCTTTACTGCTTTTGGCTTACATACACTGACTAGAGCTAGCACAGATAAAATTATATAATACATTTCGTATTGAAAAAAAAACCAGACTGATCCTTTTAAAGTCACTTATTTTATTATGAAAACTTAAATATTTTACACAAGATTCTGATTTTACACATTTATGTCGTCAAAACTGTTACAGTTCTAACTGAATGCGGTTGGTTGTATGACTTTACAAAAAGTTGGATAATAAGGTACTCCAAAAGAGATATAATCATATTAAAATACAATAACATTTAGAAAAATCGGAACGATACATCCATCCATGAATGTTTATAACTGCATTCTAATTATTAGGTGTTTCAATGTTACACATAGTATACATTGTAGATTGATAGTAGTTTCATTGGTGAGGTTTTGTGACAAAAAGAATGTAGTACAGCATTATTGATTGGTATTTAGTAAATATTTATTTGAAAAATGTGATTTATAATGCACCATTGAAAATAATAGTAAGAAATAGGTTCTTTACTAAAATTTTCATGTTTTTTTTTTTAAATTAAATATACAGAAATTTAAAACTTAATGTTGCGGTTTGTGATTAGTTCCAGATGTGTTATGATTGTGAAGGGGACAACTCTCTTCCAAAGACCACATGACGCAGAAATTAATAACTATAGGTCACCGTACGGCCTGCAGCAATGAACAAAACCCATACTGCATTGTAAGCCATAAAAGGCCACGACATGACAAATGTAAAACAATTCAAACTAGAAAACTAACGGCCTGATAAATAAAAGCAGCAGTAGTATACCGCTGTCCAAAAGTCATAAATCGATTGAGAGAAAACAAATCCGGGTTACAAACTAAAACCGAGGGAAACACATCATCTATAAGAGGAAAACAACGAAACTACAGAAGCACTGAAGTGCAACAAAAACAAACGCCAACATACATAGAAACGGACTATTTGATAACAACTGCCATATTCCTTACTTGGTACAGGATATTTTAAGACAAAATGGTGGGTTGAACCTGGTTTTATGGCTAGCCAAACCTCCCGCTTATATTACAATGTTAAAAAATATTGCTAAAAGGATAACACTACGTGACAGGAATACAGTTCAAACAAACGCAAGAGCACAGAGAAACATATAAGTCAATATAATAGTACATTTCAACATGTAAACCACAGAAAAACACCGGACATCTTCCTTTAACAACAGCACAGTAAAATGTAATATATATGTACAAAACAATAAACACAATACAAGAAAAAAATATGATACACAGCAACAAACGACAACCACTGAGTTACAGGTGCCAAACCCTCCTCATAATCTGGGACATTGGTGTAACAGTACAACACATTTTAATACTCTAAAAAAACAGTTGAAAATGGCTGAACTCATCGGATCGATAAATAGAATCCATAATAAACACAAAAGACACAAAGTACAGATCTGAGAGCACTCGCAGTTGCTGTTTAAAGCAAATACCAAATTAGAAATAAAAAAAAATCATTTATCTAAGACTTAATAAAACGCTTTAACTAATACATCATATGTAAAGCTAAAAAGCATATGGACTTATAGAACACTCTTTTTAAGACATAAATCTCTGATTTCGTTATGCTCTCTCTGTGTTGAAGACCCATTGGTGACCTCGGGGTGTTTTCTGCTCTTCGGTTGGGGTGTTGTCTATTTGACGCATTCCCCGTTTCCGTTCTCAATTTAATCATATAAGTTGATGCAATAAATCTGAATTTAAATCAGATTGACTTATAGAAATAAACCTTTTTATTAAGTTTACAAAATGTGACGTAACACTTTACATTTATTTCCCGTGCCGGAGGGAGATATGAAGATTTGTTCACCCAAGAATATTCATATTTCACGAGGGCTCTGCCCGAGGGAAATATGATTTTTCGAGGGTGAGCAAATCTTCAAATCTCCCGAGGCAAAGGGAAATGAATGTTTTATTCCACTGCCTATGCTTTGTTTACTATCTATACATTAAATATTATTTTGCATACATTTTTTTTTCTTATCCGCTTGTTTTTGTAAGTCAAGCTAAACACGAGATACCCATTGATAAACAGTAAGGATCAAAATTTAATTATAAGTCTTTTTGTTTTATCGTCTGAAATAAATTTGAACATGATAATGATTTTTGCTATCGCTATTTGAAGAAGAATAAGAAGTTCAAAACGTTATGTACATTAACCGCGCGTAACGTCGCACGAAGTAATCCCGACATTTCAGAGGGGAATATGATCCTCAGAATGGAATATGAAGATTTGTTCAATGACACGTGGGATAGTTTCAACCAATCAAATATTGATTAAACTATCAATATGTTTAAACAGTGGATAATATTTGTTAGTGGTGGTTTTCTCACAGTGACGTTATACCTCCACACTACGTTAATATGAAAGTTCAAGGTTTCCAACTTTCACACAAAAACACATCAAATTGTAAATAACTGTTTTTGTTTGAACTTGTAGTAATAAATACAGTTTGTTAATAACAAATCTACAAAATTTATTATGTACAGATTCAATTTCTTTTGCATGATGAAAACCCCATACTTCAGAGGCGTAGTTTAAAATAGACATAACTAGAATGTCAAACATAGTACATTGTTGTTCTGGTGATATATAAGTAGATCTTAATGTGTTTAACAGTGCTGCACGCGCTCTACTACCCTGTTCTGCTAGGCGTTTTTGAGTTTGTTGAAATTTACCGTTGTAATGTAGAAGCACTCCAAGGTATACATACTGATTGGCTACTTTTAATTCCGTATTGTCATAATACCAAGAATAATTTACTCTTTGTCATCCTTTACGAAAAACTACAACTTCTGTTTTTTCCTTATTAACTCCAATTTTCCATTTTGTACAGTAGACGAATAATTTATCTTAAAGAAACTGTAGAGCTTCCGGCGTTTTTCCAAATAGCACAGTATCATCTGCGAATAACAACAAATAAATCAAATAACCATTTAAGTTTATGTAATCACTAGTTTTATTATCATTCATACGTAGATCATCAGCAATGTCATTTATTAAAAATATGAAAAGCAAAGGAGATAAGGGTTCGCCCTGTTTTACGCCAATATTATTGGAAAAAACATCTGAAAGTAATCCCTCGCATTTAACACGATTATTAACAGTTGCATATACTGATTGCACCATGGAAACAAACTTGCTACTAATTCCACTATTTAAAAGTTTATACCAAAGTATGCATCGGTCGACATTGTCAAAAGCCTTACAAAACTGAGTCTACGAATGCTGAATACAGTTTTTCCTTTTGTGAAAGGGTTGTTGATATTATTCCATGAAGAATGAAAACAGCATCGACGGTTGATGTTTGGCGGCGAAATCCAAACTGGTTTGCTAAAAGAATCTCGTTATCTTCGGCCCAACTTAGTAGACGGTTATTCAAAATTGAAGTAAAAATCTTTGAAAATACACTAATCAATATAATTGGCCTATAGTTACACTGAAATGCAGTCAAGTTTAGCGATTGATAATTCATTGATAACATTCTGGCGTATCACAAACAAACAACTTGTAACGTCTCATTTCATTGGCCGAAAGATTTAAATACAACAACAATTGTAGTGTGCACGTGAATTGACACAGGTGACCGACAATGGAATGTACTACGTTACTACGAACGTAAAAAACAATGATTTTTGGTCGAAATAATTAAATAAATATTTTGTGAATTTCAAGTAGTGGGGTCGAAATATTATATTAATAATTTGTGTTAAGTAATATTCTGTATGCATGCAGCACTTGTACCGCACTATGAAAAATATAAGGATAAAATAAAATACATGTGCCGCTTTTATACGGATGAATGTATGAACCACTTTAATTTCTTTCATATTGACGCGGCTAGGTTATTATCCTGACAATGTCGTAGTTACTTATAATAAGGATCTCATAATACTGATCCATTTCAAATTTATGATGGGTTGCACATTCCTCTTTTATTGTTTTCATGCTATAAAACGAAAATAAAGTAGCTAAGCGTTTGGTCATTCAGAAATAACGTGTCATAAACGAGCAAATTGTCACCGAAAGATCGTATCATGTGTGCACGTGAATATAGATGTACTATGCAATGTACTATCATGGTCACCACGAAATTCAAATGAATTCAGTGAAGGCATGTTGGTGTAAAAAGGATTGAAATGTTTCATCGGCGAAGATTTTTTCTTTTGCATGTGTGGAACTAAAAAATAAATAAATACTTGTGAGAAATGTCGTAGCTTATAAGGAACTATATAAATGTACTGCTTTCGATTTTAATTGGTTGAAAATTTATCCTTTAATTTCATACCGTAAGAATAGAGCTTTGCATAACATTGTTGAACTATCCGCCAAAATAACGTGTGGCATGCGTGTGTATTTAAAATGAAATACAAAATCATACATGTATGATAAACTTATAAACGAAATATTAAGAAATTAAGGATGACTACTGTAAAAGTATGTACAAAAATGGAGTCACCTTTTATCAATACATTTAGTGAATAACCACACTGTTTAAAACTGATTGTTTTCTATGCAACTATTTAAATATTTACAATATATAATTTTCAACCGAGGATAGCAAAACAGTTAATTATAAATTAAGGAAGTATATCGCTGGAGTTTATAAAGTACATTTCCTTCCACTGTGCCATGGTTTGCCATCTCCATTTTTTCTCTAAACAAAGCATAGCTGGTTACATGTTCTGAATTTACTTAGAATTTCGGGATTTTTTTTTCAAAATCAAGTAAACTGAATCAGAAAAAAAATCACACTATCCTAAAACTTATGAAAGAATATGAATAATGAACATGACAGTTTATAACACAAACCCATTTACTATAAAAATCGAGCAATATCTTTAGTATGTAATTTGGTTATTTTTGTAGTTAAGTACGGTTTCATTTCAAGTACAACGTTAATTCATCAAGTCCATTGAATAAAAGATAAGGCAGGGTGAGCAACTTGACAAAAAAAAAAAGCAGGATGACGATTTATGTAACAAAAAAAATCAGGATAAACTAATAAATATAGTCAGGACCTAACAGACTGAAAAATAGAAAGACAGGGCAGAGATAACAACTAAAAAAAAAATGCAGGACAAAATGTTTCATCCAAGTCCCCCACCCCCAATCAAAATAAAATGGTAGCTCCCTTAATCCAGAACCAATTGAGAGGAGACAGTTGAATTAAATATTTCGACGTGACTGTTAAGATTAAAGTTTAAAATTTTACATGCACATGTATAAAAGCTAGAATTGCCATGGGATAATCAAGAACACAATCATCTACGTGAATACGACGATGGAAGTTTTTAACGACCTAGACCGGCTACGTGAATACTGATCAGTCCACTCAGCTTTATAGTACGCGTGTTCTATTTTCGCAGGTGTGAGGTCGAAGGTTTGAATTGACCAATGAAAACGATCGTTCCTTAACGAGTTAATCTAATAAAGTTTGTTTGACTGATTATGTTGTACGACCTTTCGCTAAGCTTGGCCGCAGTTCAGTGTATTAGGTTTTGAAAGATCCCCTTTCTTTGGTACAGGTATAGCAATTCCTTCTATCAAATTATCGGGGTATATACTAAATTCAAAAAGTTTATTAAACAAAACTGTTAAAAATGTTGAAAATAGCTGAGAATCTGATAAAAACATTTTTCCACTGATTCCATTTGTTAATTCATGTTCATCAGTGACATTTTGATTAGTTTCTTCTGTTACTTGATTTAACATCGGACTCGGATTTCTTTTAAGTTGAATTTTTCTGTGCGTAATAGTGGATGTTTGTTTATTCTACATTGGCTAGAGGTATAGTGGAAGGGTTGAGATCTCACAATACATGTTTAACCCCGCCGCATTTTTGCGCCTGCCCCAAGTCAGGAATCTCTGGCCTTTAAGGATGTTTGCTACTCTTTTTCAAAATAACAAGCTTTTTAAAAGACTGTTATGAATTGATAGTATATTTATAACGGAACTTAAAAAGAAGAAAAAAATGATAGGTCCATGTGCTTGTTTTTGAGATATAAGCCATTGAAAATTTGGCGGGAAATGATTCTCTCTAGATTTTTCATAAAATTAACATTGGCAGCATTTTCTTTCAAAAACTATGAAAAAATAACAAGGATTTTATAAGATTTTCAAATATGACTTTTAAAACTATATGTAATAAAATTATGAAAAGAAAAGTAGGGCTTAATGGGCAAAATTTTTAATGGGTACTAGATGGATAAAACCAGAGGATTCCGAATATCTGACAAAAATTCAAAAAAAAGAGGAGTGAACATCCTTAATAATCTTTTACGTTTTTTTTAAACTTTGGTCCATTAATATGTTTCGGAGTTTAGTGTGACGTCTATTTTTGCTGAACTAGTACACATTTTTGTTTAGGGGCTAGCTGAAGCCTACATCCGGATGCGGGATTTCTCGCTGTTTTGAAGACCCATTGGTGGCCTTCGGCTGTTTTTTGCTCTTTGGTCGGGTTGTTGTCTCTTTGATACATTCCCCGTTTCCATTCTCAATTTTAGACGTTATTGGTAAAAATGTCCAAAATAGTGATACAGCCGTCAACATGTTTTTTATAATCTTAATCGCTATAAAACATCAAAGTCAACAAAGAAAAACAAAATGGCATATAGACACTCTATAGACGAAGCACTTAATCAAAAAAAAAAAGACAAGAATACAGAAAATGACCATAGCAAAACAACCCAATGGAGGAATGTATAATTTTAAAAGGAAAATGAGTATATTTTTAAATCTTTCGAGATATGATTTGTTTTGTTTTTGTTTTATGATTGTTGTTTGTTTGATAATTCTTTATTAGCCACACAACGTTCTTACAACTTCTATTCTGAAACACTTAAATAGGGTGTAGGATTATTTTTCACGTATATTCGAAGGTTTGACCAAGTTGTGAATGCTCAAAATGACTAAAAATTGCAATTTATAAAGATATTGGAAAAAAATTAGCAATTATCAAAAACTTGTCGTACATGACTTTCTACTTTTATAACAAAAGTACCGAAATCAAGAAGAATTCAAAAAGGGGAAGTCTATAAAATCCGATAAAATCAAATGTTGTCCACAGAACGGAACGAACAGAAAACGAACTTTCATATTCCTGACTTGGTATTTGCATTTTCCGACGAAAGTGGTGGGTTAAACCTAGCTAGATAAACCATCCACTTGTACGACAGTTGTTTAAAGTTTCGTTATATTGACAAAACTTGGTGAGTAACCCAAACAGATATTAAAAGGTTGATGTAGCAATAAAAATATAGTATATAAACACAAAGTTTAGGATGTTTTATGTTAAAAGGGAGGAGTCAAACTTAGGTGTCTCTAATATAAGTGGCTAATGCACTGTACCTAATTTTGTTTTATTTTATTTTGCAATCAACCTATCAAATGATTATTTATATTTGATGAAATCTATTAGAAAGGAAAGTTCATTCACATAATTAGAAGTAACGCCAGATAATGCTTAGCATGAAACATACCTCGATATTTTGATACTCTCCCTGTATAACTTAGTCAGCGTAGGGGATGGGTGTCGATAAAAGAGTCTGTATAGTTAATGTCTTCCCAATTGTCCCACTTTTTAAAATTGATGGGGAAAAAGTAATGAAATTATGTTAGACAACCAAAAAGGTGTTTTTTGGACAATTGGGAAGTTTAAATGTTGGACAATCGGATATTGTTTTGATAGTAATTTATTTGTGTAAGTGTAGACTGCAGATATATACAAGTAATTAATCAATACAAATTATACAATTTGAAGTAAGCACGAAGAAAGGTTGATTTTTACATCTTTGAAAAAGAAAAACAATCTCTTTTTCTCAGAAAGTGTAGTTCATCGGTAAAAAATAATACAAAACATTAGATATAGAATAAGACTCCAATACGATAGATTATAAATTGAACAAATATATATTTGAAAAATGTGATGGTATAATACAGGATGTGTATAGAGGCATATATAGAGAAATAATATTCTTTCACATTTTACAGTATTTTAGTCAGTCGTTCTCAAAGCTGGTTTACGTTGATAATGAATTTATTCAATAAAAAGTGATGGTCTTCGAATTCCTACAATTATTTAATCTTAAGAAAAGAAATCACAATAGTACCTCCTTTAAATACCCTTTTTGTAATTCTAAAAATGAAACCTTAAAAAATGTACTGTTACACTAGCTAAACATGATACTTTTGAGAATATATCAATGAATTTAATGATTTGAAATTTAAATAAGAACTAGAAAAATTAAAGATATCAACAACCAATATGCTCATCAATGATTAATTTTACTTTGATGTGAGAAAAACAATCAACAATTACATTGTTATTTAAGAATATTTAACATCGTGAAACAATGTAAGACAATCAGAACTTTTGCAGTGGGACAATCAGAACGCTAGAATTTAAAAATAGAGACAATCGGGAATATATGTATAGACGACTTTCCAAAAACTTCTAATGAACGATTAAATGACATAATCCACCCACGTTTATTGCTATAATGATTATACGGTTGATCTAGCAAAGTCGTTACCTGCTACTAGTCGTACCCCTGCAAAGTCTGCCGCGGTGGAAAATGGAAGTCAGAATGAAGGCATTACTTCTGTGTCTTTTTTGTTTCAATCAATTCGATTATATCCAAATGTCGCATTTTAGAGGTGGAATAATAATGTGGGAACCAACAGAAAACCGAAATGAGGTACACAATGTATTTTGATAAAAATAAAGGGTTTCAGGAATTATTCGCAGATTACATTAGATACCATTTCCTAATAGTTAACTCTGTGCATAAAAAACAACTGAATTGAAACTGAAATCAAATTTATATTAGAATTTAATTCAGTCCATTTCGTTTATTTTTGACTGAACTAATATTTTGACACGGAAGTTAAAAACTATCAAATTTTCCATTTACAGTTTCACAGCGGCCTTCGTCGATTAATTTTTGGTCCACATGAGTCATTATTTTAAAATAAGCTATTTAATTTAACCTTGATCTTGAGATATGTGTTAAATACTGTATGAGAGAGATAAAATGTTTTCCAATGACATTTGTAAAAAGAATGCAAGATATAAAGAAATGTTGCTTAGAAATAAATAGTATTTAGAGAATTTGTTGTTGAAAAGTAAGTGCATATGAAGGCATTTCTTGATTCTTATTTTGTCTTATTCAATTAGAAATAGGTGGACTAACAATATGGGAGCCAGCAGAAAACAGAAATGAGGAATAAAATGTATTTTAATTCATATAAAGGGTTTCAAGAATTCTTCGAAGAGGTACAAATAAGTTACCAATCAAAATAATTTATTCCAGTATGGAATAATACACAGAATCTTGGGCACTATTTTTTTTTAATAAAGTTAAAACAAAGCGAAAAAGGTCATTCTGCAATGAAGCGATTGAAGCTATTTTGGACATGCCATAAATTGCAGATATGTGGATAAGACTCGGTGACTGGATTTATAACCATCCATAAATAATAATTCCATTAAACATGAATATAATTTTATTCGGAAATTTAGGAAAAACAGGAAATGATAAAATAAAAAACTTCATAATACTATAATCAAAATTCTTTATATATAGAAAACCCATTTCTCTGATGTCAGTCTATTGTTCTATCAGTAGATTATGTTTTAAGAATCCACTGGTCCACTGTGTTAACTTAAGATAACTTATATTATAACTTTTAACTTTTTTACTTACGATCTTTAATCATCTCAAAAACGAGTCTCACTTGAAGGGTTCGAACTCGCGTGTATTTTCATCGTACATCATTACAGTCTTCAGTCTATGCATGCAAGCACTAAACCAAGTGTGCTGACATAAAGTAAAATTTAAATTATACTCTTGAAGCACTTAATTGTTTATTCGTGACAATAAACTCGTTCATAATTTAGTTAGCTTCTGTAATCAATATCATGTCTTGGTTTTGTTCACGTTCTTCTCAAATTCTTTTGATTTGTTTTATTTTAGGTGTTATTTTTAAAAAGAAGATTATGTTTGACATTTGAACGTTCTTAAATATAATAATATAGCAATATCAAAATATAGAACGACACCGAAACAAGAGAAAAAATAAATAAAACATTTTCTTAAACACTTTAAAAAAAAGAGTTTATTCCGAATGTCATGTTTAATTTGAACATTGGTCAATTCTTAACATCATTATAATGAACTGAACCTTTATACGATTGTGGTGTTCACACAATAGTTGTAGCCACTATAAAATCAAGGAATTGTATATATCAGTACAATTCCTTGATAAAATAAACATCCATATGCCCATTACACTTGTCACTTTGAACTTACAAGGACTTTCAATGTTCTTTTTCATCAAAGCAAATGCTTAGTTATGGTTTTAGTTTGATAATTTATCATGCTATCAATCAATTTTTCTTTGTTTGATTATAAATGGTCCAAATATACATCACATCAACATTGAACGGACTCTAATTTCAATAAAATGTGATATAAAAGCCACGACCGTAAAACTAATGAAATGACAGGAAAAAAAAACAAAATCATCGCCATTATATGAACATGAATTATATAATACCTGTAAGATTAAAACAATATTTTGGTTGAAAAAAATTTACTAAGAAAACTTTCAATCCGGAGACAAGGTTTAAACTCCGTACTGTTGATATCATCGTAATGACTTTCGTTGCCAACGAATAAACGATCGCGGCTATGAACAGCTTGATTGGAAATTTATAAAATCAACATAACTATACATCTGTACCACAGATAATACAAGCTTATTGACTGATTGACGATAAATGCCAAATGAAATAACGCTAAAATGTTCTAAAATTAATGAAACGGAAACAGTTTAAACAAAATCTATATCTAATTGTTCAAATTAAACCTTTAGCACTTTTTTTTACTTTGGAGTCCTACATGAAATGGAGCAACATGAAATGAAGCAACATGAAACGGTGGGTTTGTGGCAGTTGCTTTAACTTTATAGATTATGATTAGCACGGTTATTTGGTAGCCAACCCTCAGACAACTTTAAAACGACGAGGGATATATATGGACTTTGACTATTCATGCGGGTTTTGCACAAGGTTTGCGAAAAACTATATATATAAATTTCTAAGGTTCTAAACGTTGGCAATTAAAATTTTTAAACTTTTCAAAACAAATTGTATTCGTTTTTTATATCTATATTTCATGCATTTTGGCATTTGCAGAAAATTTCCTATCTGACATCTGACATGTAAAACGCATTAACTAACTTAACAAATATCAAAAAAAATCACGTTAGAATAAAATAATAATACTGACGGCCATATTGAAAAAAAAAACGTCAATTTATAAAGGCGTGACAAACACACAACTTTCTTATTGGATAACGAATTTTAAAAGATAAATAATGTTTGAACGAAATTCGTCACATTGTAATATAGTTTATGACATCGTTATGATTTTATGACTTTGTTGTTAATCCTCAATGTTTATCTTAGGTCTGTTCTATGTTTCTTTGGAATTTAAACCAAAAATGAAGAACTGGATCTTCCATCACTGTATTGAATACCCAAACTACATAAGTGTCCTTACAAACAACGTTATAAAGCTAAGCCTTCCAAGTGCTCAACGAAACCTCTTTCTAAATACTAACATCAATTTTATCAGCAATCAAAGCCAGGCTTCAAACTTATTGTGAAACTACCTATCCTAGAAGTGGCGTGAATCAGATGTGGATACTAAGAATTCCAAAGATCTTTTAGAGCACATACAATCTAAATAAAGGCAACAGTAGTATACCGCTGTTCGAAACTCATAAATCGATAGAGATAAAAACAAATCCGGTTTACAAACTAAAACTGAGGAAAACGCATCAAATATAAGAGGAGAACAACGACACAACAAAAACACAACATTAAAATGTAACACACACGGAAACGAACTATAATATAACAATGGCCCTTTTCCTGACTTGGTACAGGACATTTTAAGAAAAAAATGGTGGGTTGAACCTGGTTTTGTGGCATGCCAAACCTCCCGCTTTTATGGCAACATCAAACACAACACCAAAACGACAACATCACATGACAGGACCACAATACAAATAAATGGGAGAACAATTAGGACAAAGAAACACACGAATAATAGCTAGCAGAAGTCTCTTTCATATTGCAAAAGTTTTAAAACATTTGACTTTTCTACACGTTACACATGTATACCCCATTCCAAACTTAAAGACAAACTGAAAGAGTAGGCACTGTTTTGTTTCATAAAAATAGAATGACCAACGTAGATACAAGTATCTTGTCTTAGGGGGGTAAATCGTTCTTTGTAAAAAATCACTTCGATTCTAATAACAGATTCTCTGAAACTGGCATTATCAAGGTGCTTGATTTCTTGATTGACAACATATTTGTTACGTTTGGAGGACGTGTTTTTCAACAAACAATTATCATTCCCATGGGAACCGACTGTGCTCATCTTCTTGCCGACTTGTTCCTTTATTCATAGACTGATTTCATACAGGAACTTCTTAGGAAGAAAGAAAATAAGTGAACAGTTTCCTTTTCCTTTAACTTTACTTTCCGCTATATAGATGATGCTATCTCACTAAATAGCTCAAAATTTGGTGACTATGTTGAACGCATCTATCCCATCGAACTTGAGATAAAGGATATAACAGATACAGTTAAGTCTGCCTCATAACTTGACTTAATCTAGAAATTGACAATGAGGGCCGTTTGAAAACAAAACTTTACGACAAAAGATATGCTTTCAGCTTCCCAATTGTGAACTTTCCATTTCTATGTAGCAATATTCCAGCAGCGCCTGCATACGGAGTATATATCTCCCAGTTGATACGACATTCTATGGCTTGTATTTCCTATCATGATTTCCTTGATTGAGGTTTGCTGCTCACAAGGAAGATTTAAAACCAAGAGTTCCAAGTAGTAAAGTTGATGTCATCCCTTCGTAAATTTTGCGGAGGCCATCATGAGTTGGTTGACCGTTATGGAATATCCGTTTCACAGATGATAGCGGATATATTCCAATTGTCGTAACTAAAATCCCTCCACCCTTTCCCAAAATGTGACCTACCGAATCAGACTTAATACCGGTTTTGTACTTACATAAGCAACATTATTTTTTACATAAATCAGGCCGTTAGTGTTCTCGTTTGAATTGTTTTACATTTGTCATTTCGGAGCCTTTTATAGCTGACTATGCGGTATGGGCTTTGCTCATTGTTGAAGGCCGTACGGTGACCTAAAGGTGTTAATTTCTGTGTCATTTGGTCTCTTGTGGAGAGTTGTCTCATTGGCAATCATACTATATCTTCTTTTTTATAACACGACGGGTGCCACACGTGGAGCAGGATCTGCTTACCCTTGCGGAACACATGAGATCAACCCCAGTTTTTGTTTGTATATTCTTGTTGCTCAGTCTTTAGTTTTAAATGTTGTGTTTTGTGTACTGTTGTTTGTCTGTTTGTCTTTTATTTTTTAGCCATGGCGTTGTCAGTTTATTTTTGACTTATGAGTTTGAATGTCCCTTTGGTATCTTTTGCATCTCTTCTGTAGCATGTTGTAGTAATGGTGATTTACACAAGACGCGTTGTAACCACTGTCTTGGTATCGAGTGTCAACAGGTGATGTGGAAAAACCTTCAATTATTCTCTGAAAAGTTGGTTTTTAATTTAGATAAATTTTGTATCTATAGTATACATTTAAACCAAATGATGGTTCATTTTATTTATCAAAAATAAAATTCAGTCAATTTCGTTTGTTTCTTTCTCCATGTCTCTCGTTAACCGAATGGCCATATCTGCAGCTAGGATTAAGGAAAAGTAAAGGCGTAATACATAAATAAACAAAATGTTTATACTCTCACCTCTTAATCCTTCCTTTTCTAAATACATAATGGTATACAACTAACCAATCATCAACGATATTTGATTATTTCAGGTTCGCATCACTTTCAGAGTATCATGGCGTCGTGATTTCAGTACGCATACTCAATGTGATGCAAGTACAAAAGACAGCCATGACCTTATTGGAGATGGTACAGGAGACATGGTATGCCTGGATGGCTGTGGGTTTTCCACAGCAAAGATAGGTACTATGGAATTCTACTGTACAGATTTCAGTGAAGACGAAAATTGGACGTCTGGAGAAAATACGCTTACATATACTTTTAGGGAATCTAGTGATCAATGGTACCAGATTGGGTATGTTTATTTTGCAAAAAACCTAACCATGAGTGCAAATTACACACCGTTCCTCCCACTCTTGAAAATAGTTATTTCAAAAAATCGTATTTTACTTTCTATACGAGATTAATGTTTTCCATTTCACTATCTACCAAGTCTATGTTGTAGCATCGCTCCTGATTGATCAATACGAATCCACTCGTCACCTGAATAGCTCTTTACAGCAATAAAACTTCTTATTGTGTAACATAATAAAAAACATGGAGTCATTTAAAAAAAATTCCATTTGCTACGATAACTGCCATCATGTCAGGATGAGTTAGTTATATCATAAATATATTACTTAGTATTATATACTACCTCACCCTCAATCAAAATTACCCTGCAGATTCGAAATATGGATTATCGCATGTATGACCAGCTCTTAATTCATACAAGTTGGGAATAAAGTCAACATAGAATACCAAAAGATCTGACGCACATAGCCTAGGCATACAAGTATTAATAGCTGTATGTTTGTATTGCAATAGCGCTTGATTGTCCTGTAACATTATTACGTCGATGTTAATAACTTACTTACAATTTCAGTGAACTCTGTCTGGTTAATTCCATTTTGGTGAAGATATCCGGTGTTAGGATGTTCGAATTTTAATTATATTTGGTAGGAGGCTAAATTCAAGACTCTGTCTAGGCTGGAATTTAGAGAAAATGGTGACTATGTATGCTCTTTGTTGATCTTTGTGGTCGTTGGAGATATTCTATATAAGTGGAAAATTTAAACTTTTTTTTCAGTTTATGCGTGTACATTCTGCTGTGTGTAACAATTATTTTGCCATTATTATTTGACTATCTCCAGAATATGAACTTAAACAATACAGAAGTCTCATAAGAATATTATACAGTTTAAAAAGAGATAAAAATATTCGCAAAAATTTATTTTGATTTAGTGAACCCTTTTAGAACGATTTTTTTTTGCGAACGCCATTGCATCTAACGTTTCTAATTGGCAAAGGATAATATTAGACTATTCTAACAGAGTGCTACGCAATTTATGCTGACGTCAGTTGAATTTCTGAACAGAGGACTTAGAGAGTATTATTTTGTGCCTTTAATGGTATAATGCAATAACCATGTCATAAAAAAAAACCTCTGCTAAAATTTCATTAAATTTTATGAAGGTTTGACAAATTAATTAATGTGTTACCATCTTTAACCCCGGACTGAATGTATTTGTAAAAATGTCAATTTATCAGTAAAATACGGGAAAATAAAAATAAATATTTCAAAATTTTGCTCTGGATACTGTTTTTTGGTCTTAAAAAAGAATCTGTCCAAATTTCCTTAAATTCCATGAAGGTTTGACAAAGTTATTGATGACTGAAACACTTTAACCTCAGATGAAATCTGAGTGATAACTGTAAAATCAAAAAGTTGATAGCTCTGAGGTGGAAAAAAATGCACTAAAGAATAACTTGAATTACCATGAAAGCAGACCACACCAACCCAGTCTGCTCTGTGCCATTATTGCATACGACGTATTTTTTCTACCAAAATAAAATACTTTAATTAATACTCATGTCTCCACCAAAACAGACTAAACCAAAAAAATAAAAATCTACAAATACTGTTGATTCAAATTAAATTTTCTGTATTTCCATACATGCGTCTCTGTATGGTCAACTTGGTGCAAGCAATTATATCAGGAATTGTTTTTCTGTCAAAGGTAGGTAGTTCACTTTGGGTATTCAGACTTCCTTCGCATAAAAAACCCATTATAAACATATTTTGAAAAGTGCTAAATATATCAAAGGCAGATTTTGAAAGTTGGCTGGTGTTTACAACTCATAAATTAAATCATAGAAAACAATCAGTTTTAAACAGTGTGGTTATTCACTAAATGTATTGATAAAAGGTGACTCCATTTTTGTACATACTTTTACAGTAGTCATCCTTAATTTCTTAATATTTCGTTTATAAGTTTATCATACATGTATGATTTTGTATTTCATTTTAATACGCACGCATGCCACACGTTACTTTGGCGGATAGTTCAACAATGTTATGCAAAGCTCTATTCTTACGGTATGAAATTAAAGGATAAATTTTCAACCAATTAAAATCGAAAACAGTACATTTATATAGTTCCTTATAAACTACGACATTTCTCACAAGTATTTATTTATTTTTTAGTTCCACACATGCAAAAATAAAATCTTCGCCGATGAAACATTTCAAACCTTTTTACACCAATATAGCCGGGTAAAATGGCGTTCCGGCTAAATGGAAATCAAGAAGGAATATTTCGCTCCTTAAACTTTTATTTTTAGCAGTCCGGCAAGACCGAACAACAAACTCCAAACCAAATGTAAAGTAACATACAAACAATAACAATATATATAAGCACAAGCAATTAAAGGATTAAGAAGATTAACATATGCCAAATAGAAATAACAATAGATTAGAAGAGTAATTAATGTCCGACACGTATGAGTAAATTATTGTCTAAACTGTTACAGAGAATAAATAATTAAATGAATAGAGTAGTGAATTTAAGTCCTTTGTCCAAGATTATGACACATAATCCGTGTAAAACACTTATGCCTAAATTTACGACAAAGTTCAGAATAATATAATAAACCTAAATATACATTAAAACAATTGAATAAATAAAATGTTGTTTAAAACTATTTTCACACTGCACAGTCCAAATAGTCCGGTCATACCAACATGCCTTCACTGAATTCATTTGAATTTCGTGGTGGCCATGATAGTACATTGCATAGTACATCTTTATTCACGTGCACACATGATACGATCTTTCGGGGACAATTTGCTCGTTTATGACACGTCATTTCTGAATGACCAAACGCTTAGCTACTTTATTTTCGTTTTATAGCATGAAAAAATAAAAGAGGAATGTGCAACCCATCATAAATTTGAAATGGATCAGTATTATGAGATCCTTTAGTTATTATAAGTAACTACGACATTGTCAGGATAATAACCTAGCGTCAATATGAAAGAAATTAAAGTGGTTCATACATTCATCCGTATAAAAGCGGCACATGTATTTTATTTTATCCTTATATTTTTCATAGTGCGGTACAAGTGCTGCATGCATAAAGAATATTACTTAACACAAATTATAAGTATAATATTTCGACCCCACTATTTGAAATTCACAAAATACTTATTTAATTATTTCGACCAAAAATCATTGTTTTTTACGTTCGTAGTAACGTAGTACATTCCATTGTCGGTCACCTGTGTCATGATTCGCGTGCACACTACAATTGTTGTTGTATTTAAATCTTTCGGCCAATGAAATGAGACGTTACAAGTTGTTTGTTTGTGATACGCCAGAATGTTATCAATGAATTATCAATCGCTAAACTTGACTGTACCTATTCAAAAACGTAAATGCAAATTTCACAAGGCTTGATCCAAATAGCCTTTTTACTGTCTAATAACTTGCAAGTACGAAAAAGACAGGAAAGAAGTATAATATTTTGTCTATATGTTTTGTGTTTGCACACTTTTTAAAGTTGATCATGCATTCGTTCTAAAATAAAATTTTGACCAAATAAAAGTTAAAAGATGACATAATTGGACAACCGCAATTGTTAAATCGCTTTGACGTCCGAAAAAAAGATAATAATCAACACATCCATTGTAACTTTTAAAGCCAGTTAAATCCTTTTTTGCTGAAAGAACGTCCGATATCATAAAAATTCATTATCAAAACATAACAAAAACACAAGTAAAGAACGTTTAAGTATTCAATATAAATCAAAACACAAAGGTTATTCCTGATTAGTTTTCCGAATTATTTTATTTAGGCGTTGAGACCCTTTGGTGACCCCACAGTTTAAATGTCTATAATAAATACGTCGTGAGTTGTGGGCGTTACAGACGAACGTTCAACTTATCTGACCCAGTCAATGGGATATTTTAGCGCGCCAATCAATGGTCTCGGCTACACTGTTTTGCACATGATTCTATTATAGATTCATAAGTAATGATTTTTTTTTTACACTTTTGAAAATAATCACATTGTCGTGTAAGTTAACCAGCAGAAACAATGATCATAATAATTAATTTTTATTAAACTTATGCAGTCAGTGATCCTGACAATGACGACATCAGATGCAGATGGGCAATTTCAAATCAAAACGAATGCGGAGGCATTTGCTACTCTTTCAGCGGAGCAGAAATGCATGAGGTAATATTTATTTTGTTGAAAACTCGTGCAATACATTTAAGCGACAGTTATTTTTAATTGTTTTTTCAAAATCGAAACGTGCTTTTATTCATTATGTAAAAAAAACTTGAATTTTTAGAATATGAATAAAAGATAAGAACTTTATAAAATACAAAGAATTAGGAATAATAAATTGTTTTTAAACGTCTTTTATCAAAATACCATCTTTGATTGCAAAACGTTGTGCTCCTCCTCCTTCTAGTTTATATAGCTTACTTGCAAGCAGCAATTTTCTTTCAAGAAATTTCTGATAGGAGACATAAACCCTGTGTATATATCAACTGGGAGATAAAATTTATAGAGTCCAATTAAAGTTACCTTTGGGATAAAACATCGAAAATAGACATTTAAAAAATTTGATGACATCTCTTAATGATAAAGTTGTCAACCGATCTAACGGCCAATTTATATGTGGATGTCAATACATCAGACATTACTTATTTTACGTCAAAAAATAAATCCTTCAAGTTTCCGGTTCACAGTATCGTTTAACTAATGTTAAATAAATGAAATCAACATAGTCACAATGCAGTAAGATGACATAATCTATACGGTGGAACGTAAAGTTAAAAGGAGAATACGAAAAGACCTTTAGAATACTTAGAGTATCTACAACTTATTGATACCAACCCTAGAGTAGGTAGATTGACAGTCACTCTGAAACGCATTTTTGGATGTTTATAGAATTAATGTGTGTATTTCAAAAGAAGTTTCGTGCAGCTTTAAGCTCACAGGCAATGTATCATTTTTTGCAAGGACACTTATGTACTTGGGGTATCGAGTAATAAAGGGAAAGATATGCAGTTCCTTCATTTCTGGTTGAAATTCTACAGGAACATAAAACCGACAAATTATCTAGGATTTCCTTTTTATGAAGTGTCATTGAATACATATCTGGTTTTTACTATCTCCTTATCAAGCAGTACACACAATCATTTGATAATGTATAGGGCTTTGTCTGCAGGGAAGACAACATGGAAATCATACACGTGTCTTACAAATTTTAGGTTTCTGAAGATAGATATATGTATCATAATGGATTTAGTTTCATGTTCGTTCGGCACTTTTGCTAATATATTTTGTAGAGAACTGTTGTTGAACAATGTTTAAGTCACCAATCATATGGTAGCCATAATTGTTGTATTTCAGAGAGAATGTACGGTATCATATTCAGCAACACAAGCTGGTTGGTACGGTGTTGCAATACAAATAGAAGATTTTATCTCTACCGGATCTATGGAAGCACTCAGTAGTGTGCCATTACAATTTTTAGTCGTGGTTTTTAGGTCAAATACAACATGTGCCAGTAAGCCAACTTTTGTTGAGCCAACACGTATAGAAGGATCTTGCATTGGAATACCTTTTAACACTACGTATTTTGAACCAATTATTAGTAATAGTGGTAGCCAAACTATCAGGTAGGGAAATTAAAAAAAATTATGAGTTCGAAATTTACTTATTATGTTAAAAGGGACACATCCAAGCTTAACCATCTTCATTACCTTACAACACAAGTCAGCTTCAGCGATACTCAATTTGGGTGCAGGATTGATTCCCGGTCGAGTCGAAGTAAATTGATAGTTGTTACTTCTGAGCCTAGATCGACTGTGTTTAGGAGTAAGGACAAAGACTGGTCGGCTTGGATTCAGAATGATGTTTTCCAATTTGTGTAATTTTTCGTGATGACTGTCACCTTGAGAATTAGCAAGCCCAAAATCCGACTCATTTTGTCAGTCTGGTACAAGGCAGGGTCCATATCTAAATCAAATTTACATATTCTTCGTTCCGAATATGCATGTTAAACAGCCATCCATCCATTCTTCTTTACTGCATCATTAAAATATTTCGCAAATGTGATGCAAAACATTTGAAATTAAATTTTTTACTGATGTTATAGTTGATTTTGCGTGAACAGAGGTTTTTTGTTTGTCAAACAGTATCAGAGAAATTCAAACTGCTTCACCACAAGGAATGGTGAAATCTGAACTAGATGTGTATGCCAATAGGGAATGGTATGTCAATATATCATGGACCCCAGATACTGGACAGGCTGGACCTCACATATTTTGTTATACAGCTTTAGATAGCAACGGGTAAGTTTATGATTTGTATGTATGTTAAATATTAAAGACAATATCAACAAATAAAATTGATTTAATAAAAAGATAGATATTATTACGTTTCTAGCATATCAATAAATGATGTTGAACTACCACACTTTCCCAAACAAGAACTTCCTTGTAACTTTTTCTATTGTGAATATCATATCATGTTTATAAGCAAATGCTATATAATTACAAGTATTTTGTTGATTCATTTACCATATTTGTTTTGTGTGTCTCCTTTTAATATTTCCTTTTGGAAAGTTAATTTGTCAATCAGTTGTGACATCTAATTTTCCCGTAAAAACATTGCAAGGAAGATGTACAGAAATACTCTCCAACTACTTATTTATCTATTAGATCATTTCCCTACACAACCAATGAGTTGGCATATTGACAAACATTTTAAACAGAAGGGCTGATGAGTTTTTATCCGAATATAATAAAAACGTATACAGTAACACATACAACTAGATTTGCAATTTCAAGCAATATCGGATGGCACCTTAGTCCACCGATTGTCACTAAACGGCAGACATTTTGTAAATTCAAAAGTCAGATCGCGCATCAACACATGCCAGATAACATTTATATTAAGTTTCATTAAGTTTGGACCATTTTGAAAATTTTAACTGTTTTCATGGTAACGGCAGCCATTTTGAAAATTCCAACGTCAAACAGTATCTCTACACATGCCAGTTGTCATTTTTGTAAAGTACCATTTTAAAAAATCTCAATGACAGATGCCAAATTGAGACATGACATATAACATTTCAGTAAAGTTTCACTGGGTTTGCCGTACCATATTCTGTAAGAAAATACTACTTTAATGTTTTCCCGTAGGGGCCAATGTCATGCCATTCCCCAGTTTTTATCGCAATGAGCCCTTTTTTGGAAGTTCTAAATACTGTATTTCCATCTAGGCATAACAGGCAACTTTCCATAAAGATACGTTAGGTCGAGTCTCAAAATAAAAGATTTAGAATTTTCAAAATTTATTCACATTTTTTCTATTTCTATGGAAACAGTGGTTATCTTGCACATTCCGAAGTCAAGTGCACAACTTTACTTGGTGGTTTACAGTATGGTAAATTACCTCTATTAACTTTGGTCCATTCATATCATAGAACTAGCCCGGACAATAAGTGTGGAAGAAAAATAAATATGTGAAGAAGAAAAAAAAAAGAACAATAACAAGATGTCACCAGAATCATAACAAAGCATGCAGCATGCAAAAAATAAACACATATAACACATATGAAGTACTAAGACAGTCAAAGATGATAATTTGTAAAAATTTCGAACTTAATC
This sequence comes from Mytilus californianus, assembly GCF_021869535.1. Taxonomy (NCBI): domain Eukaryota; kingdom Metazoa; phylum Mollusca; class Bivalvia; order Mytilida; family Mytilidae; genus Mytilus; species Mytilus californianus. The sequence goes on from NW_026262668.1 coordinate 94,042,326, forward strand.
TGGCAAGTACTAATATAAAGTAAAATTATCTATATTTTGTTGTTGTAATTACTATAAAGTAAAAAGAATTAGCATAAAATGTATGTAACAGCTTCGGAGAGCTCTTGGTCTGAGTAGCACAAGGAATTTAAGGCAGTACACTGCATAACTATTAAAAAGTCATGTAAATATAATTTTGCACACATTTCAAAAATATGAATCATTTTATTTATGGTAGATTGGATGTCTTATTCCATCTAGGATTGTAAAATAGCAGAAAACAATCAGTCTAAAACTTTAATGAAACATGCAAAGTTTTACAAAAGAAAGCAATTAATTTTTAGACTTTTTTCTAAATGAAGAAAATTGTGTATTTTATTTTATTAGAGTTATATTGGGTAATCCAGAAGGGTAACATTAGGGAACCAAAATTACACCCCTATTTTGACTTACATTGATTTAATTAACAGACATAAATTTCCATGCAGTTTTTATACGCCCGTTTACGGGACGTATTATGGTATACCGTTGTCCGTCTGTCCGTCCGTCCGTCTGTCCGTCCGTCTGTCCGTCCGTCTGTCCGTCCGTCTGTCCGTCGTCAACATGTCGGACATTAACTCAAAAATGCTTCAACCAATTTGCATAAAACTTTGGTGAATTGTTTATATCTGTTGACATGAGCTCCCTTTCGTTTTTTATAAAGTTTAGATTTTACGTTTCTGAGTTATGGGGTTTTATTTATTAAAAAAAGGGGGATTTTCCAGTTTTCGGACAATAAGTCAAGAATGCTTTCACCAACTTGCAAGAAATTGTGGTGAATTGTTTATATCTATTGACATGAGTTCCCTTTCGATTTTTATAAATTTTAGATTTTACGTTTCCGAGTTACAGGGTTTATTCATAAAAAAAGGGGGGATTTTCCAGTTTTCGGACAAAAACTCAAAAATGCTTTCAGCAATTCTTATGAAACTTTGGTGAATTGTTTGTATGTATTGATGTAAGCTCCCTTTAGAATTTTATAAATTTTACATTTTACATTTCTGAGTTATGGGGTTTTATTCATTAAAAAAAGGGGTGATTTTCCAGTTTTCGGACAATAACTCAAAAATGCTGTCACCAATTCTCATGAAACTTTGGTGAATTGTTTATATCTATTAATGTAAGCTCCCTTTTTATTTTCATAAATTTCTAATATGACATTGAGAATTAATTGAACTTTATTTGTTTATAGTCTGACAACAGATTTACTAAGTATTGCACAACAGCAAGAAATCTTTAATTGAATATAAATTCAATTCATATAACCAATTTCAAGTTCTTTGACTACATTTATTCAGAAACCTATAATATGTCAAATATTTAATTACAATCCAAATTCAGACCTGAATCAAGTATGAATATTGTGTCAATTTTTGCCCCAACTGTTCAGGGTTGGACCTTTGCGGGCGTATCTAGCTGCGCTCAGCGAAGCAGTTTATTATATTTGATATTCTTATGTACAATAGAGTTTCACAAATTCAATTTGAATCTATACTGAATCATAGAAAAATGTATTTGAACTGCCCTCCAAACGACCTAAAATTCTGTAATGAGACGTTTCTAAATTGTAACCATGCCTAACTGCAGGTCCGTAAATATCACATAACTAATGCTTTGTATTATTTTTTCACATCTTTAGAACCATTTGACAATAAAATTATATTCCATGTTAGCTATGCATTTTGTAAGAAATGGATCCCTGTAACATTTATCCTTGATTGAATTTTAAAAGTGTCCTTTTTGTGAACGTCGTATAATAAATTTTTTTCAAAGCGCTGTACATGCAGCATAGTGGATTAAAACAAATTAAAAAGAAAGACACAAAACATTCAATATGTCAGATGCAAAAACTGAAATAAAAATACCAAAAAATGACAACCATAAAAAAGTCAATACGGAAATAAATAGTAAAACAAAATAATAAAATGTATTAACCTTGTCGTCTAAAAATCATGCGAATCAGGTAAGAACCCTAAAGGAGTACCAAATGTTGCATTGAAAATAAATACAAAAACATGCAAAAACCCGTAAGTAAAAATTGTTATTAAAAGGCATAAAAAAGAAATGGAGCTTCCCAATCAAATTATCTTTCGCCGTACGTCTCCGTCTGCACTTTTGGAACGGTAAGTAGTTGGGTAAAACTCGAACAAAGACATCGATGTGGCACGTGATTATTGACTAGTTCCCTAATGTAAGCAGGGCCAATTCCATTCAAAAAAACAGTACGCCTAAATAAGTATTTTGTATTGTGGTCTGTATTGGACGAGTAACCAATGCAAATCGGTAAATGAGTATCGGCGTAATTTGTTCATGTTTCCTTGTCTTGGTGTATTTTGAAAGTTTTGTAATATGTTCATTGAAGTCTTGTTGATACTGTAGAGCACAATATTCCCGTAATGAAGTTTGGATGTTACTAGACAGTTCACTAACTAGTGTCTTACACGCGGCTGTTGTTATAAAGCTGCGAATGTTTCCAGTTTTACTGATGTGAAAATTACCTGATTTTACTATGGCAGATACTTCAGAAGATGTTTATCAAAATATTCTCCTCGGTTTATCACGCAGGATACACTACTTATCACAATATTGCCGACTTTCAGTTGCAGATTAGGTACACTTGCTTTCATACGTTTCTGTGTGAATATGATAAGTTTGGTTTTATCTTGATTAAGTTTCTACATATTTTTTGACATCCATGAACTTGTATCGGACAGATATAGTTCGAGTTTTGAAAATAATTCTTTCAGTAGTCTAACGGCTTCAATGGCGTAGCTACCTAAGGCTCGACTAGGCACGTGCCTATACATAAATTTGCTAGTTTTATACCCCTTTAAATGAAAAAAGAAAGAACTTTGTGTGAGAAATATGATGTCAACTGTACAGGAAATTGCGTTCAAATTTGATTATTCGGCTAAAAGCTTGACTACTTTCACAGAAGAACTCTCTGAAATGAAAATGGTCAAGAACATTTAGAACGCCGAACAAAGTTAAGAACGCTGTGTGAGACGATTTGGTCAAGCCGTGCAGATTCTCTGTTTACATTTCGAACAGCATTTGCAGTAAATTGTTGTCTCTGTCCTGAATTCCCTGAAAGTCGACAATGATGACAAAGCAGCACAGAGTATAAATGCGATTCTTCGATTCGAATTTATCATAAGTCTTGTTGTTGCAAAACACATACTATATTAAGCTCAACAGTCGTCTTGACAAATTGTTTACAGAAACCCAATATTGATTTGATAGACTGAGCTTTGACAGAAGCTAAAATTGTCATTCAAAGGCTTTCGGATGAAAGAGGTGATGTTACAGTTTGGGAGTCTTTGTTTGCAAGAGCAACAGATATGACAGCAGAACACGACATTCAGCCATCAGTTACTCGTATCGCTGGACGTCAACGACACAGAGCTCATCACCCAATTAGTGACCCGACAGACTATTGGAGAGTTTCGTTGTACTTCGTATTTATCGACCACTCGGTTGGTGAAATTACAAAGCGCTTAATCAGCAACGAGGAACGTTTCTTTGCATCTTACTTTATTCCAACCAAGTTAGGGAACTTGACTCCTACAATAGCGGACAAAATCTACAACATTTACCGTTCGGATTTAGGTGAAAAAAGAGAATTTGACGATGAGGTCGCTCGATGGAAAGCCCGTTGGTGTATTGAAGACAACAGGCCTGATAGACTTCTTGGTGTCCTTAATGTCACGAACGCCGATTTTTACCCTTCGGTGCATAGGATTATTTGGATATTATTGACAATGCCCGTTTCATCGGCTACCAGTGAAAGATCCTTCAGCGCGATGCGACGCGTAAAGTCCTGCCTGAAATCGACAATGGGAGACGAGAGATTTCCTATTATAATATATCTCTTCTTTATATCCACCAACACCTGAAGGGTGATGTTGATGCGAGTATAATCGATTTTGTTGGAAGAAAAAACCGTCGACTGGACTTTGAATAAGCGTATCATTGACTTTGTGTATGAAGCTGGACCTGAAAGTTATTTATAAAAAGTCCAGAAATTTTAGATTTGTTTAATTTTAACAAATTTTTGCCCAATGAGTTGAAAAATTCCGTTCGAAAAAGTTAAAAATCGTTTTCCTTGATCCTCTAGGGGCCTTAATTAAGCTTATTTTCTGCATAAAATAGTCCAAAAAATTTTTCGCCTCGCTACGCTCGGCGAAATATGCCTACACTTAAATACTTTTCTAGCTACACCCCTGGGCTTGATGACAATGTATACTTGTATATCGTCAACATAGAAGTGATATTTTTTACCATGACGACGGAATATTTCGTCCGTAGATTTTACCCCTTTCACTGGATACTTCATCTATTGATATACAATGTTACCGTTTTTAGTAAATCTAGATATATTTAGCTATGTTGAAAGACGTGCATAGTGTCAAATTATAAAAATACGGATTGTTAATTCAGTATCTAAGAAAACCTGTAAAATTTCCGCTGCTTCGTTTACAAAATGGGTGCAAATTGAGTACTCGGTGCGATTTGGGTACTATGACATTTAATATATCCGGCTTATATGATACTCCTCGTTTTGCCCATTTAGAACCAGTTAAAGTAAACGATGTAAGAACATAAGGTATTTGGGGCAAATATATTATTTGTTAATTCATGGCACACTCACCTGATTACTATCGACCAATTTGTGATGAGGAATAAAAGATTTGTTTTGATAGTATCAGTCAATGATGAATATATCCCAGCAGTTTAAATGTAGGTAATTGTAATATCTTAAGGCATACATAATAGTCATTTAAGTAAACACGAGTTTTTCAGAAGCAAAGCAACTTTGTCAAATGATACAGGTGTCCTGCTACCAATAAATTGTAAATTTATTATAGCATTACGTGTGTCAAAAAGTATGATACCATGATTTCCATGCGTATGCCACGTGTTTCTGTGGTATCCTTTCACTCAGATACGGTCCAGATTAAAATAATAAACGTTTCTAAATTGAGTGAATTTGTAAATTTTTTTATCAAACATCAAAAGCCGTCTAAGGTCAATTTCAAGAAGAGAGTTGCAACCATAACATTATATATGAACCGGAAACTAAGAGACAGGACGCATCTTAAATTTTTCTGAAACAAGCTTCATCAGGTGTGCCTCAAAGTTTGGAAGAACAAAATATAAATCGACCGGGAAAAAATCCAGAGTGCTTCAAACGTTAATAAAAAGCGTCCGAGATCAAATTTTGTGATGAAACGCTATTTTGTGTTCGTTTGCAGGTGTCCAGGTACATTGTACGAACGACACCCAATTGTTTCTCTTATGTTCGTCAAATGAGATGCCAACTACTTTTAAATTCGTTATTATCTTAAGAAAGAACATTGTCTATTGTAGAAAAATCTTGAAATTAAGGATTCTTGGTAATCATTTTCCGTTAATGGTTATAACCTTTGAATTCATTCTGATTCATAAAGTTATATATGAACTTATAATTCAACTTTTATACCGTTTTATTTAATACATTTTGACATATTTTAGACAACCATTCTTTATCAAGTAAACTGCTCAATATTTTATTGTACATAAAACCTGTGACACAGTTGTGTTATTGTAGATATTCGGTATATTTATTCATGTAATACCTTGGTGAAAACGAGAGGCGAAAGATACCAAAGGAACATTCAAACTATTCCATACTTTAATTTAATAGAGAAACAAAAACATTAAGCAAAGATCAAATTGTATTTTTTTTCAGAAATTATTATCCTGATTGAAGTTAGAAAGCGTTAAGCGATTAAAATACGGGTGCTTTCAATGATATTCAAATAATGTTCAATTAAGAAAATAAAAAAGTAACAAAACTCTGTTTATTCCCTATTGGACTTCTTTTGAATTTATTTTGATTTAAGTCTTTCAGTATTATCCTTCATTAAGAGTAGAGAGAGACAAAGTTGAGCGCTAAAAATAGGAACGAGCAAAGCAATATCATGTTTTTACTACTGTAGACTTAATTTTCACAGCATCAATGTTAACCAAGCTTTGCTAGCCAGATAATTTTCCCTGCTATCCGTTTAAGTTTTTAATATAATCATATGATATGTATTCCTAGCCATCATTTACACGAGATTATTAATGTTTAGCTCTTTAAAAGCAATTTTGAAAAGGCGAATAAGTACGCCTAAAAATACTGTTTTTACAATACAATATTCTGATCAGGAAACAACAATATGAGTAACATGGTGCCAGATAAGTAAAATTAATGTAATTGAGTGTTGCAAGACATGGCAAGGGCATTAGAATGAAACTATAAAAATTTGATTACAGGGCGAACTCTGACTCGATTTGTATCCGACTGCTTGTTGGAGGTAAGTCAGAATATTTAACAAACTTTAGATAGTTCTCATTAATTACATTCTGGCATTTACAACCGTTAACGAAGATATTATTATCATAGGGGTTATTTGGCATTACGTATATAGGATAAAATTAAGTATATACCGTTGCAGAATTGATAAGAGGGATTAAAAAAAATTATCCTGCATATTCGGATTGATTGATTGATTGGTGTTTAACGACATTTTTAGCATTATAATGATATTTCGTGGCGGTAAGTATTTACTGGTGGAGGAAGCCAGAGTGCCTGGAGAGAACCATCGAACTTCGAATGAAAAACAGACAATCCTTGTTAATTAAGATTGAAGTCGATCGCCCCTGCCGAATGCGGGATTCGTACTCCCAATCTCAGTGTTGACAGACCAGTGATACAGTACTTCGACCATTGACCACTTGGCTACCGAGGCCCCATGCATATTTGGAAGAAATTCATTCATTCATTTCAAAATGATTTATGTCCTTGACATTCTCCACGCAGACATTCTTTGTACGTTTCCTTCCATTAGACTTTCTCCTTCTTTTCCAACCTCTTAATTCAGCCACTATTTTGTTACTGCAGCACACAAGTGTATGCAATGGCCATCTACACTTAAATCTGTGAAGAAGTAAAAATCATGGTATCAAATGTAATGATGATTTTTAGTGCTAGTTAGCACAAAATAAACCAATATAGTCCAATACGAAAAATAATGTACAGTACTGGGGTAATTAGGGTGAAGTGTGAGTGCTAACTACAAGATGAAGACCCATTGTCACAGATGAAACTCAGCAATCATAAGTGGATTTACCTTGATGATTTTTAAAGGTTTATGACAAATGGTGGAGATGAATAGATTCAGAGTCTTGTTTTTGCTCATACTTTCACAGCTATATTCACAGAATATTTATAATGGGTTTTCAATTCATACAAATGTTGATCTTGTATTGGCTGAAATACGAATTATTTAATTCTATTCAGTCACATGTTTCCAATTTGTATGAAAACTAGCCATGCCGTATAAAAGCAATCTATGATTTATGATTTATTTTTAAAGATATGTAACAATACATTATTATCCTATGATCTTCTTTGTATAATAATTATTGTAATTTAATGAATATTTTATTAGTTATCTTTTTTTTTTTAAATCATGGCGATATGCAAATTTCAGCTATATGACGCATATAATTGATTTCACTGTACATGATACACCTTTCATTTCAATACACAATTTCTGTCTACTTTTAAATTTAAAATGTTAATAACATATATATTTTTATGTCGAAATTCTGTAAATATAAGAATTGTATGCTGTTTTCTGAAATGTGTACGCGCTTGATATGATGTAGGACGTGCTTTATGCTAAATGTGAAGGTCACCTGCTTTCATTTCGTTTGAATGAAAAAACACCACAGAATTCAAATCTATACTAATATCAAATCCCAATGTGGGAAATAATGAAATTGCAATCAAATTGTACGGTGCTATGTTGATCTTTATGGATTTCATATGATCTAACACTATTCTTTATTTAAATTATCTACAGTGTCTCCACCAGATATAGTTGAAGTACATCCTGTTGGTGATTTATTTCCAAACCATAGCACATGGACAATCAAATTTGATAAACAGGTAATAATGTTATATTTGAAGTATAAAAGTTTATACAACAACCGTTAATAGGCGGAAACTTGCCTACAAGATCCCTGATGATTTTGGATTTTTTTTTTATTTGTTGTTATTGGGTTTCAACTAGCTGTCAGTAACTGCGAGTACTCTCAGATTTGTACTTAGTGTCTTTTTGTTGTGGGGATGCATAAGTACCCTGCCACGTCTGCTCTGTGTTTTTGTTTTATGTATTTCTGCTTTGTATCGATCTGGTGAGTTATGCCCTTTTCAACTGATTTTTATATTGTGTTCTTACTGTCCTAGGTAAAGGGAGGTTTGGCGCGCCTTCAAACTAGTGTAACCCCGCCACATTCTGTATGTGCCTGTTCTAAGTCAGGAGCCTGTAAATTAATGGTTGTCTTATATCATATTTGGTTTTCGTTCATTATTTTGTACATAAATCAGGCCGTTAGTTTTCTCATTTGAATTGATTTACATTTGTCATTTCGGGGACTTTTATAGCTGAATATGCGGTATGAGTTTGACTCAGTTGAAGGCTGTACGGTGATCTATTGTTGTTAATTTCTGTGTCATGGCAATAATACCACATCTTCTTATTTTCATATTTATCCTCTTTTTTTTATTGTCCAAGCAGACAAAGCCTCAAACAAAATTGGTGTTATATGCACAAATCATAATTTGAATTGCGTAACGAAACTTTCATTTGAAGCGTAACGCGTGCATATTCACATAATACGAAGGTCATGAAACGCTTGTCCTATTGATGTACACGGCCTTGTATTTTTCTGTTTTTGTTTTTAATGGACGTACTAGTTTAAAAATCGATAATTACTGTGGACGCCTACTAAGAAATAAACGTCATGCAAAGCGTTTAGAATAATCATTTTACTAGGAGAGAAAAACTAAAAAAAAAACCAAATAGATCAGTAGTAAATAATTAGTTCTTTAATTTGAATACAAGTCTGTTGATAAGAAGGGCATCTTATTTTGTAACATTCTTCTGAAATTAACCAGATAATAGTACTGATTATTGAAATAAATATATACTTTAAGAATAAAATTCCGGATGACTGATTTAGTCATAACTTTGTGTAAATTTTGAAGACATACCAAATCTTTATATTGTAGATTTCTATATCACCATTTCTTTCCACCAATGAATAAAAAGCAAATATTGAATAATTTCATACATGTTTTTAGTTTGAACGACCGAACAGAACAACATATATGTACTTCAAAGAAAATGACACGGATGCAGTAATATACAAAATCGACATTTCAACAAGCAAAGATGCTCATTTTCCACAAGGTGCCATTGAAAAGACTCTTATAGTAAATACAAATTTTGAGTTTACAGAAAAGAAACACTATTACGTGAACTTAGATCCAGGTATATCATAATTTTATTTTGTTTAAATCTAAACCATGATAATTATGTAACCTGCTAAAATTTCTTTATTTTCTTTGTTTCTAAATACAAGTACATTCTTACATGTAAACGATTAAATTAGCACGGAAGACTTCATTATAAGGCGGAAAATATTCTTTAGAAAATTCACCGTACGATTTATAACAAGAGGCTCTCAAGAGCCTGAATCGCTCACCTGTAATTGTTTGCTTAAATCTTTCATCAATGATTCTTTTTGCTTTTCAATATATATTAATGAGTAGCTTAAAAATGCCATTTAAATGTTCTTTGTATCTGTCATATTTTCTTCAAAAGCAAAAAAATGCATTTAAGCCCTATATTCCATTTTAGCCATAGTGGCTATGTTTCTTGACGTACAAGGAAATAAAATACAAAATTTATACTAGATACTCTGAAACTCATTCAGCAGTTTCAAAGGAGAAGATTTTTTAAAGTAAGCAAACTAGATGAACAAATTGTGAAAAAGGGGTCAATTGACAAATTCGGTCATATAAAACTTATTTGTAGATCTTACTTTGCTGAACATTTTTACTGTTTACAGTTTATCTTTATCTATAATAATATTCAAGATAATAACCGACAACTGCAAAATTTCCTTAAAATCATCAATTCAGGGGCAATAACCTAAAAATCAGATACCCGATTTGGCTGATAATTTCAGGGCAGGTAAACCTTGACCTAATGAATACTTTAACTTCTTGTCTGATTTGCTCTAAATGCTTTAGTTTTTGAGATATAAGTCAAAAACTGCATTTTACCCTATACCCTATGTTCTATTTTTAGCCATGGCGGCCATGTTTTCTGAGGAAACAGAAAATAAAACACAAACTTTAGTCTAGATAACCTAAGAATCATTCAGCTTTAGTTTGGTTTAATTTGGTTCAGTAGTTTCAGAGAACAAGATTTTTTAATGTTAGAAAACATGATAAACAAATTGTGTAAAATTGTCCTTAAAGGGCAATAACTCCTTTTAAGGGGTCAATTGACAATTTTGGTCATATTAAACTTATTTGTAGATCTTACTTTGCTGAACGTTTTTGTTGTTTACAGTTTATCTTTATCTATAATATTATTCAAGATAATAACCAAAACTGCAAAATTTCCTTAAAATTACCAATTTAGAGGCTGCAACCCAACAATGGGTTGTTAGATTCATCTGACAATTTCAGGGCTGATAGAACTTGACCTAATGAAAATTTTTACCCATATCAGATTTGCTCTAAATGCTTTAGTTTTTGAGATATAAACCAAAAACTGCATTTTACCCCTATGTTCTATTTTTAGCCATGGCGGCTATGTTTTTTTACGAAACATAAAATAAAACACAAACTTTATTCTAGATACCCTAAGGATCATTCAGCTTAAGTTTTGTTGGAATTGGTTAAGTAGTTTCAGAGGAGAAGATGTTTGAAATAGTTTACACCGGACGGACGACGACGACGGACGACGACGGGCGCCAAGTGATGGCAAAAGCTCACCTTTTCTTTGGAAAGGTGAGCTAAAAAATTATATTCGGCATTAACCATTTGACCCGTTATCACACTATGTAATTTATGAAATGTGTCTTCGCGTTCTCGGTGTACTGAGACTTCCATTTTGCAACACCAAATGACAACAGGACATTCAATTTGGTATGTTTATTTTGTTATATTTCTATATTTGTTTTAAATAACATGATCTATTTCTGAATGAATTTTGTAAACACAAGTTGGATATTAACATATAAATAATAATACATTTTAAAGCATTTGTGTGTTTTGTCTGAAAGTTCGATGGCATTCAAAGATTTTTGATAATTCAGTTAAACATATTGTTATAAATGCCAAAACATGAATTAAACATAAACATCATTTATCTTTGATATCAAACATGCATGGTCCCTCATATTGCTTCATTCTTTTACATGTAATAAATATACATGATCGGTTTAGTCTGCAAGTATGCTGTGACTTCGCGTTCATTTCAGTCCTGTGTACTGTGACTTCTTGTACAAAGTGATTGTGAATGTACAGTGACTTCACGTTTAACAACTGCAATGTAATTGTGAATGTACAGTGACTTCACGTTTAACAACTGCAATGTAATTTTAAACCGTTAAAATCGTCCCATATTTTGCAGCTGTAAACTGAGAAATTATTTGGGGTGCTCTCATTTGATCTTTCTCAGTTTTACGAAGAATCTGTATTTTGTAACTTGTTGCATTCATTGTACATTTTGAGTTTATTCATTTTGTCAAATTAATGTTTTGTCGAGTCCACTGTGCAAAGTACCCATTGAGTTGTAATTATTGTGATGAGAGGTCATTGTCATAGAAAGACAAACTGAAGCATACTATAGCCCATCATGGAAATAAAGTGTTGAAATGCAAAAAAACAAACTATGAATTATTGCCAACCACTGGTCAGTATGGTAATCAAACCTTAAGTTATGTGAATTTGAAAGATATGGGAAACAAATATTCATAGATATCAATGTAAAAGTATTTATAAAGGCAGCAGTTTTGAAATCGTTGTTTATAGCAGATAATGATAGACTGAAAATTTACAAGATTTGTGTAGACGGCTAAAACAGAACATGTCCTCTAGATAGGAACAGGTTTTTGTCGATCCTAAAACTTTTGTCGCAGAAAGCTCGACATAGTGATAGTGATCCGGCGGTGGCGGCGGCGTTAGCTAACTTCTTAAAAGCTTTATATTTTCCAAGGTGGAAGACCCAGATACTTAATACTTTGTATATAGATGCCTTTTGTTATGAAGTTTCCGTCTGTCATATGTTCATTGTCCTTGACCTCATTTTCATGGTTCAGTGACTACTTGAAAAAAAAGTTAACATTTTTTGTAATGTTAATTTCTCTCTTATTATGAGTAATAGGATAACTATATTTAATATGTGCTTACCTTGCAATGTCCTCATGCCCGTCAGACAGTTTTCATCTGACTTCGACCTCATTTCATGGATCAGTGAACAAGGTTAAGTTTTCGTGGTCACGTCCATATATCAGATACTATAAGCAATAGGTCTTCTATATTTGGTGTATGGAATAATTGTAAGGTGTACATGTCCAACTGGCAGGTGTCATCTGACCTTGACCTCATTTTTATGGTTCAGTGGTTAAAGTTAAGTTTTTGTGTTTTGGTCTTTTTTTCTAATACTATATGTCAACTATATTTAGTGTATGGAAATATGTTACAATGTACATGTCAGTCTGACAGGTTTTATTTGACCTTGACCTCTTTTCACGGTTCATTGCTCAGTGTTTAGTTTTTGTGTTTTGGTCTGTTTTTCTTAAACTATAACCAATAGGTCAACTATATTTGTTGTATGGAATGATTGTAAGGTGTATATGTCTGTCTGGCAGGTATCATCTGACCTTGACCTCATTTTCATGGTTCATTGGTCAATGTTAAGTTTTCATGGTTAAGTTTGTTTCTTAGATGCTATAAGCAATAGGTCAACTATATTTAATGCATAGATTGATTGTAAGGTGTACATGTCTGTCTGGCATGATTCATCTGACCTTGACCTTATTTTCATGGTTCATTGGTCAATGTTTAATTTTCCTGTTTAAGTCTGTTTCTTAGAAACTATAAGCAATAGGTCAACTATATTTGGTGTATTGAATGATTGTAAGGTGTACATGTATTTCCGGTTTGGTTTATCTGACCTTGACCTCATTTTCTTGGATCATGTTAAGTTTATGTGATACTTTTAGTAAATCTTTATATTTAGGACAATCAACATAAAATCAATGGTCAGTAAAGAAGGCGAGACATTTCAGCTTGTGCACTCTTGTTTCAGATACCAGTCAGTCATTTCGGTCCAGAACATTTCAATGTGCGACGGTGTAGATCTCTTTGATTTTGAAGACAAGCCAACAGCAAATGACTGAACAGATATGTTAAGCATATAAGAATCTGTTTCGAATATATCAAATGTTGATGAAATTCTATGAATTGGATATAGTCGACATGAATGATATGTCTATCAAAGTGCCAGAAATATAACAATGAACTTCTCCATTTCATGAAAGAATTGGTGGTACTGTCAAGCTTACAAATTTCGAATTTACGACAAATATAAGTAAAAAAATAGTAAGGGAACTAAAAGGGATTAGGAGAAATTATAGCTATACATGCCTTAGTGATAAGTGGTGTCCATGCCAGTTTGTATCAAATGAATGAGACTAGATGACTGTCCGATACCTTATTATTGGATAAACACTTCAGCCTGGTACAAAACCATGAAAATTTGTTTGAAAGAAGAGATACTTTACACATGCAAAACCAAACATGTGTGTTTATCCGGAGTTGAGGATATTTTGTTAGAGAATGAAAACGTATACAGCGACTATTGGATTCGTACAAAGTTTGCAGGGTTACGATATTGTTAAGTTAAATAATAAACCAATATGATCACCCTAGAATACGAAAACTGATAGTTGAGGTTGTAATTTGATACTACAGCACGAAGTCACAGTACACAAAAACGTGAAAGCACAGTAACGTCTGAAATATTATGAACGCGAAGTAACAGCACACTTGCAGATTAAACCGACTATGTATATTCATTCCATGTAAAGTAATGCAGTAATATTAAGGACCATACTTATATATCAAGGATAAATGATTTTGAAGGGGATTTTAATTCATGATTTGGGAAATATGCAATTAATGTTTGCAAAATTCATTCTGAAATATATCTTGTTATTAACAAGTAAAAAAATCAATATAGAAAACAAAATAATCATACCACACTTAATGTCTTGTTGTTATTTGGTGTTGCAAATTGGAAGTCACAGTACACCGAGTTTCAAAGAGGACACCGTTTACATAGTGTGGTTATTGACGAATAACTATTTTTATGGTTAAAAAAGATATTAAAATTTGAATATCAGCTTTTATTTTACGATTCTAATTAAGTATAAAATCATTAACTAGCGTCATTTTAGCGTCATTTACCATATGCTGGAGTTATTTATAAGTTATTTTTTTATCAATGACTTTACAATAAAGCTATGATCCTTGTTCACAAAACATTTTTTTTTCATGAAATTCAATTATTTGTGAGAATATCTTTGTTACGATTATTATCAATTTTAGACGCATATAATGTGTTCTAAATTTAGCTGTTTACAGCTCTCCATTGGATTATTTTTATCTTATTTCTTTACTTCATGCCAATTTCACGAAAAAGATAATCACATTTTCGAACACAGTAATGTGTGCTTTAATCTGAAATATTTGAACGTTTTAAATGATTACCCTGCTCACAATGTTATTCATATATATTTTCCTTTCAGGTGCCGCCCGAGGAAAGACCAACGATTGTAAAGTTGAATCATCGCCAATTCGCAACAAAACATTTTGGGAGTTTAGAATAAGTAAATATTTATGTATTTTTTAATCACAATTCCTTAAATTATCATTTTTGGGTTTCTCTTGTATATATTTGTAAAGTTCAAATCTGTTTCCGACCTTAAATCTATGTCCTTTCCTCAGATCTGTGTCCCACGACGTCATGAAATGCAAATCTGTGGCCCTTTTTCGAGCCCCAAATCTGTGTCCTTTCCTCAAATTTCTGTCAAATAACGTCATGACAATTATTGTTGATTTAAGGAATGACTGTAATATTTTTCTGTCTATGAAGAAATAACATCAAAAATGTGGTGCACACTGAATAATCTGCGTAGCGGGTTATTTTAACGTGTGCACCACATTGTTTATGTTATTTCGAATAGACAGAAAACATATTACAGTCATTTCTTATAATTTAATTCTAAATTCCATTTTAAACCGGAGTAAACCATGAAAAAACGTTGATGACGTCACGGTCACATGACAAAACTATGTCTATGAGCTGATAAACAAAACAACGTCAACCAATCAGAAGACGCGTTACATCCAAAACTAAATTATTAAAATATGTGTTCTTTATGCAAAGTAGACATTCAGTTATGTCACGTGACTTGGACAGTCACATAGAATGCGACTAGGCAAACCTTACCCTAATCTGGTACCGTTGTGTAACAAACAATGAGAATCAGTTAGAAAGGGTTCGGCATAAAACTCACAATCAACTTGACATATTTGTTTTAAATACAGAAGACCAAACCTGTTGTACCGCTGTTTGCTTGGCTTTCACGACTTCTTTACTTATTTGTTGTATCCTCAAAACGCTTTTACGACTAAAGTGTTTACAGTATTAAGTGTATTATAGTTTTAACATTTCCACTATAAAACTATATCATTGATTTGAAATCCCAAAAACAAACTTG
The DNA here is from genome assembly GCF_021869535.1 of Mytilus californianus. Classification (NCBI taxonomy): domain Eukaryota; kingdom Metazoa; phylum Mollusca; class Bivalvia; order Mytilida; family Mytilidae; genus Mytilus; species Mytilus californianus. The sequence goes on from NW_026262668.1 coordinate 94,058,025, forward strand.
ATCAGATGGATTATAAGTATCTAAGTGATTAAAAAAAAAATTTCGCACTTTTTTTAAATGCGAGAAACTTAGCCCTATGTTGAGGGGTGAAAGGGGTCTCTGATTCCAAGTCTTATTCCCTTTACTCCAAGACGGAAATAGGTATCAGAAAGTATTCAAGCATAACCCTATGTTTTACTTTTGGTCTCCCCTTGGTTTCCACCAGACTCTTGACTCCTGCTTCCAGCCCATCATTCCCAGATTTCAGTATACCTGTCAAGACCTCGCTACATACACATTAACTTTTCAATGGCCTTAACTATTGTCGATTTAAATCAGATTACGAAAGTCGTATTGATGCCTTTGACAACAAAAACACATTTTTTCTAGATTGAAGGAAAAAAGTCACAGGAAAAAAGGCACGGAAAAAAGTCACATGGAAAAAATTCACTGGATAAAAGTTCACAGGAAATGAAGTCACAATTATTAAATTTGGTATATATATCAAAATTGGTTTGGCATTCCAACTGTGTTGATTTGAGCTCTTATGTATACAGAACGCGCGTCTGACGTTCAAATTATAAGCCTGGCATCTTTGTTGAGTTTATACAAGCACTTAGTCGGTGTCACTGCTGTTGGACGTTTCGTTCTCTAGGGTATCAACAGCCCAGTACTCAGCACTTTTGTGTTGACATGGAATATAATTGATATTTTCATGTTCTGTAGAATATAGAATAAATCGGAACACTAAAGGTTTTTACACCCAGACAGAAACTTACTTAACCGTATTTGCAATAACTGTTCTAGGTTTTCGTTTTTTTTATGCTCTTCAAATTCGTAATTTGTTTGGCCGTCCTTCTGTTTTAATTTTGAGCACACCTGATGAGTCTTGTTTAGATGAAACGCTCGTCTGACGTCCCAAATCGTAAGCCTGACATCTTTCATAGGTTTTATTCGTGACAATATCCAAATTGACACAAAAAACGACACAACACATCGGCATCCGATTTTTACATGATTTGAAAAGTGGGATGTTAATTTATAAAATGGTCAAAATACAAAGGACTTATCGCGGAATTACGAGTTTCAATATGACTCCCTACAAAAACTAGGTAAAGTTAAGTGAAAGCTTGATTTGGAAATCCCCACATTTGGAAAAATACAATATATTTTAATCATACACCGTAGCCGCTGTTTACATGTAGTTTAGAACTGGTAGATAAGTTGGGGTAGGGAAGGGTACTTTTGAGAAACTAAACCACCACATACTTTTGACAAAGCAAACTCATTGATGTATATGTGTTTTCAACAGGAGATGTAACAAAACCCGAACTAACCTTTATATCGAGACAGAAAGCAACGAATGGTAATATTACTGTATCATGGACATTTAACGAGCCTGTAACATCAAAATGTACCATTGTCAAACCAGATGCGACAAAAAAGGCGAACTGTACAGATTACTGGTCTGGAGACAACTTGAAAGAGGGATTTTATACGTTATTCATATTTGGGACAGACTTAGAGGGAAACCAAGCAGACGTTGGAAAATACGAATTCCAAATAGGTAAGGTGTTATATTTTAAAGTTCCTGATATAATTGCATCTTGTCGTCTTTCTTTAAAAGAAATGTGTATCTAGAAGATTTAAGTAAAGAGAGTGATATTTTTTCTTGATAATTTTGACCTAATTTTTATCATTGAAAAATGTAACGTCACAGTACCCAAATTGTACCGAGAACTTAAATTAAATCCATTTAGCAAAAATTGAGGCAAAAACCTTACAAGTTAGAAACTAAACAATTTGTATTATTATGATTTGACATTATATACGTCTTTCAAAATAGCTAACTATATTTAGATATACACAAAACGTTCACAGTATATATCAACCGATGAAGTATTAATTGGGAAGTCCACAAAAGTCAACTTTTAAAAATGAGCAATTAAAATATGTTACAGGTATCTATTTCCAAAAAAATGAATATTAAGCATGGACCATTGTCCAAATGTTCTAAATATTTGGAGACATAAAAAAAAATCAGTTATTCGAATTTTACGGATGTGAATTTAAAGATGCATGCAATTTGGGTACTCTTCATTACAGAATCTTGAATCGCATAGATAAGTAGATAAATTACATAATAATTAATGTAGACAAATTTTACTATACTATAAGTGAATTAGTTTTTGTTTTTGTTCGTTGTAACCAAAGTTTTGTCAGTTTCATAATTTAAACATGTCATCTGGAAATTATAACTTATGGCAAGTAGATGGTACACCTTGCAGATCAGTTGTTTTTGTCTGTGGTAAAGGCTGATAACTTCACTTACCATGTCGTCACATTAAATTTTAATTTTATTATTTCCTTCCCTACGCCTATATCACCCTGCTCAGTCGCTCCGTAATTCTCGTATCACGGCTTTGAGACGAGAGCAGGTATTATCAGCGACGTCACAATGTCTGAAGAGAAGTTATCAGCGACGTCACAACGTGTGAGGAGACGTTATCAAGCTTGCTTTCGTCAAGCGTAAAACTGTATTATATACATTGCACGTCTAAATATTGACAACTTTACGACAGGCGTTCTCAATTGGATAACCTGTAGTAATATAGGACTTACACCATAATTTATATATACTTCGTCTCAAATTTAGCACAGCAATGTTAGATCTGCAAATTTGTGTGAGCAAATAGTTCTTTCCTTAGCGGGATTTGAACCCCTGAATCTGGGACATTGTGGCAACACCGCATGCACTGTACACAGTGCCCTGCATCACTCGACCAACTAGGCTATTAAAATTTAGCTTTCGTTAGTCGAGTTATGCTTTTCCTCGTGCGACAAATTAACGTCATAAGAATTCAAAACAATACACTAACACCAAAATGACTATTCTTGTGTGTATGATTCTGTTTGATGTTATGTTTATCAAAATATGTTTTAGTGACGATGCGCTTTAGAAAACCCTGACAATATGTGACCTGTTGTAAAAGTAGAATTAGGTTGATACTAATATTCATGTCCTTATTTATTGTCTTCTAGATACGACTCCACCGGATATTTTTATCAACGATAAACCACATGACATAAGCAAACATCAACAGTTCACATTCAGCTTAAGCTGCAATGAAAACTGTAGTACCTACTGTAGTCTTTATGAAGAAGGGAGCTTTCCAACGTATGTCATCTGTAATCTATTCAACACTATGTTTAGTTTGAAAGATAACACCACTTATGTTTTTCTTGTGAAAGCTGTCGACGCTGTTGGAAATGAAGGCAATAGCACTCTTTACAGATTTAAGACAGGTATTGGTTTGTCTTAACAGAGGTCTTTTTAAACACAAAGCCGTGTCTCAGATTACATATACACTAAACTTGCTCTTATTTCAAATGTTGAAGCCATATGGGAGAGTGTTTCTATATTAGTATTTCGCATTTTTGAACAAGTAGGAATTCTTGAATAAAGAGCTTTACATGCTGAGAATATAGTTTTGAAAAATATAAATCAGTACGTCTTTGAAGGTTATGGAAAATTATTACTTTAAATATTATTTCTGCAGAACTTGTAGAATTATTACAATAAAAAAAAACCAATAATATAAAAAAAAATAAAGAAAGAGGTCTCTCACAAATGTTATGTACTAAATTAAATTAATAGACAGTCAATACTGTGAATGGTCTTAATTATTTGAATCATATATCAGTAATACATGATAGAAATGCAAAAGCATGATTGCTCTAATATTTAGTCTATTTATACTTTACCCGACCAGTTGATTATTGTTTTTAGAATCAATGTGTTTTATCTTCGTTTTATCTCAGTTATGCCTTGGTCAAAATTCAATGATGACGTCAAGCTTTCCTGCTTTCCTCTGAAAATCATCTGTGACGTCAAGAAAAAGATAATTGTTTTTATATCATCGGAAAAGAAAGATAGAGTGGTTATTATGATCATTAAAGACACAGATTCCGCCATCGAATCTCTGGATATACAATATTTCTCTCCTCTACACAAGTATTTCTCGTGATAAATTTAAAGATAAATTAAAGAATCAGTTCATCACTGTTTAAGGCAAAGAATGACAAGGAAAGGATAAATCATTCGGATTGAAAAAACAATTATCTTAAACTTACATCATCAAAATGATATTTCAATTGACAACACATTTGTGATGTTTCGAAGATGTTATTAACAAACGATTGGCATTCCTACGAAAACAAACTGTGCTCCTCATCTTGCCGACGTGTTCCTTTATTCACATACGACATTCTTTATACAGAAGTTTCTTAGGTAGAATGGAAAGAAGCTAACATTATCTTTAACTTCACTTTTTCCTATACGAATGATGTATTCTAACTTAATATTTCAATGTCATGTGTCTTTGTTGATCGCATCTATCTCATCGAACGTTCAACTCGTTTGTAATAACATTCAAGTATCGCCTGCATATGGAGTACATATCTCCGAGTTGATGGGGTATTTTGTTTCCTATGATAATTTCCTTGACGAAAAAGGAAACTATTGAACCCATGGTTCCTAATGGTAAAGTTGAAGTCGTTAGTATTCGAGAGTATTACGGTAGCCATCATGATTTCGTTGACCGTAATGGAATACCAGATATGTTTGTTTCAATTGTCGGAGCCATGATCCTGTCCTCTTTACTTGATTGTGACACCATTGAATGTGAGGTATGACCGCATATTTACACGCCTCAATGCCTTCAACCTCGTACTTTTATTAGCCTTTTTTTACTTTTTTCTTATTCGAGCGAACGCGTCTTTTGCAGACGAAACGCCAAAGTTCTAATCCTGGTATCTATGATGAGAGTTTATTTACTTATTAAAAAACATAATAAATTATGCTATTAAACCTTTTATTGACCTAGTCTAAGACATATATTTCATTACATAATAACAACATTTTATGATTGTATATTAAACAGATTTCACTCCACCTTCGATGACTACACTCGTGAATCAAACACTCATGTGTGGTGCAGATTTTAACCCAAACATAACCGGCATCCCGATTGTAACAGACAATAATCCTAATGGAACGAACATTATTTATACAGACAGTGTAGGAGAAAACTGTGGAATTCAAAGAGTTTGGACTGCAACTGATGCTGCAGGGAATGAAGCTATACAAACACAAGTAATCTTATTTGAATCTCCGACACCAATAAGGTTATTGTTTGCAAGAGAGGCATTGGTTCCTTGCGGAGATATTGATGATTTTACCAAGAGCATGCAACAATATATTTCAAAAAATGTAAATCACCCTTGCGGAATACCTTTCAAAAGAATTTACTTTACAGATTCAAACATTCTTAACAAATGTGGTATCACAATTATACGAACATGGCACATTGAAGATAGTTGTGGAAGCACAACAAATGGCACACAGCAAATTAAAATTTTGCAACTGGAAGTACCAGTGACGCCTAAAAATGGTCAAGTGAATGTAGAATTACAGTCCACATTACGATGGCCATCCTATCCAAAAGCTACCAGATATGAAATATATCTGTGGCTGTATGGACAAGAAAAACCAGAACAACCAGTTATTACCATACAATCGCGTACATATTGGAAAACATCAAGATTAACATCCAATACAAAATATTCATGGAAGGTTGAAATTGATATTGGAGAGAATGATACTATTCCTGGTCCAAAATGGTCATTTGAAACGAGAAAAATTCCAGATTTGACAGTAGAACGTATCATAGTTCCAAAGGTTGCATTCTCAGGACAATCATTTGTTGTTCAATGGTCAGTGCGTAACACTGGCACTGGAATAACAGAGACCGCCAGTTGGAATGACCTTGTGTTTTTTTCTTTTACCGACAGTTTCGAAGACGCAAAAAGATTCAGAAGTCCAACTGTTGTTATGCAAAGGAATATCTTGTTCCCAGAGGATGGATACACATCTCAAGCAAAGGTATTTACAAATATATATATATATATATATATATATACAATTATTTCAGTATTTATGAATATCCTGCGAACTTATGTATACAGTTTAAACATTGACTGACAATGCTTTAACAATAATACAACAGTAAATGTTCCCTCTTTCTTGGTATTTATGCAATTAAGTCTTCTAGAGTTATTATTTCATTTTTATATAGTTTGTTTTACTACTAAATATACGGTAAGGAAGCATCAAAGTCAATATGCATCTTTTCACGACTATGCGAAATAAATTTCTATTAAATTTAGGTGAATTTGCATGAGGGCGACATGGGCTTATTTTGGGTATTTGTTGAGACCAGATATCAAGACTACAATACAACAAACAATGTACGTGACCATCGTATAGATGTTAAGCTAACTCCACCGCCGGATTTACAGATTGATTCAATAATAATTCAAGATGTTACCTTCTCAGGTATGTATTCTTTATATCTGATATTTCACTAGATTTCACATGTTCAAGACTAAGTTTTTATACTTTTAATATGTGACTTGCACTACCATTTTATTTCTGTTAGAATGGACGCATGAGAAGGCGTACGTTCGTTGTGAATCATTTCCTTTATTTATAAATGCTTGACGTCAGATAAATTATCATTATCAATCTCATCTGGTTGTAGCCTGTTATTTATTTCCCGCATGAAGATATATTTCTCATATCACATTGAAAGTAATGTGATATGAAAAATGCGTTAATTTGGATGGCCTATCCATGCAATGTGTTACGAAATTGTAACATTGCCATATGCTATTCGTATGATGACTTTTGCATTTTGTCACGCCTTCATAAAATAATGGCCTGTCGGTGCATGTCGACTTAACAGGACAAATTAGAACAAGTCATTCGACGTGTTATTTACTACTGATCATTTGCACATTGTTTTCTGAACAGCAAAATGAAGGACAACTTAAGAATACATTTTGTTTATTCAATTTGTAAACTTTGTATGTAAATGTACAGTAAGTATAGTGTCGGCTGGGATCGTGTTTTTCCCAGTGATTTGATTTTTTTCGAATGTGACCGCGGTTTTTCGAGTGAATATGATCAAATACGTTAACAAACAGACAGCCATTCTGGTTAGACGTAAGTGTGATAAAACCTAATATATTAGATCATACAAGGTAACTAAGAATTTGTGATAAAAAGATATTGTCAGCCCTACTTTATTTTGTTTTAAAAACGTTCGACTTAGCCTTACAGTGCTTTATTCCGAAATATAGACTAAAGCATGAAAATAAAAAAGACATAACACATAATTTCATACAACGGCTAGCATTATAAGTTAATTGTATTTCCAGCATTTTTGTTCATATCAAAACAATTTTAATTTTTCCGTACTAAAACTTCTACTGTATTGAAAATACACTCAGTCGCGTACAATAGACAAAACAATGTTTAACAAAATCAGCTTTACTCTTTTCACTTTTCAGCTCGTATGAAGTTTAACTAAAAGCTTGTAATTAAGATTTATTAATTCCTACCCGCGGGAGTTGCAGATTTGCTTCAAACATGAATATCGATTTTTGTTTACAGATTTAAGAACTGATGTCTTGAAACATCGCCTTTATATATATGAGTAGATGTCGTTTTATTGCTATTGAGACAAATGTGCCCATGAAAAGATCAATGGGCAAAGAATGTTTTGTTCAATCATATTAGTTTTTCGTACACTACGCTACCAACACGAAGATCTTACAACACCCCCTGCAAAATCAAGTTCTGGATCACATTTCAATTACAAATAAAAACTGTATAAACGTCAAAATGTTTTCTTCAGATTTAAAGTTTTCAAGTTTCTTTTTAAATCAAACTGTTAGTAAATTTCAATGTATGATTGGAAGCTTTTGTTGACACCGAATTTTCTTGAGCTTCAAAACGAATTCTGTTGCTTCTTTACTGTTTTAAATATACCTTTGGCAGTTTCAATCACCCGTTCTTTTGAGATTTTAATCACCAAATGTTAACCTCCTAAAAAAAATGAAAATTAAATGGTTGATAAAAATATTAATTTTTGCAAAGCCTAAATGTACCGGAAATTTAAGGTAGACTTGTTTGCTCATGACATTTTCACACTATTACTGATTGTTTTTGCTCGAGTTTGAAATGTAAGGTTTGCTGTTTAAGCTGAATTTCAAGTCAATACTTAAGTAAAACTCTACCACCAGACTCCAGTACTGATTGTCTGACTTTTAGATCATATCGCGTTTTGTGACGTCTTCCAGTCGTTACTTCTACATCTTCTTACATCTACTTACGGCTGATTTTTTAGCTGTTTTATAGGCAAACTGCTGTCGTTTCTTCAAATCACTTACATATGCAGTGTGATATTTTGTAACAGACTGCTTTGAGTTGCCTATAAAAGCGTCAATGGCAAGCCGCGGGTGCCAACCAAACATTATATAATGTGGGCTGTATCCAGTTGTCTCGTGTTTTGTTGAATTGTAGGCATGTACTAATGGCGCAACATACAATTTCCAATTGGAATTTTTTTTATCGTCATCAAGAGTACCCAACATGTTTAATAAGGATTGGTTAAAACGCTCGCTCGCACTGACCGTTCCCTTGCTGGTGATACGGCGTCGTGCGAGATATTTGATTGCCTGCTAGTCTGCACAGGTCCTGGATAACCTTTCTCCCCTGATCACTGTGAACTCGAGACTGAAAAAAGAATAGTGCTGAATGAAACTTTACCATAATACTCTAGCTGTAGTTTAAGCGGACTTGTTTTTCGTAGGTATAGCTTTAGCGTCCCTCGTAAAATGACCATATATTGACCAATGATGCAGAATTCCTGCACTTCGACTTTCTGAGTATGCGTTCTGACAATTCGAAACTTTCCTCTCTACGTCTTTTTCAAGGGATTTCACAAGTGATAAAGTACGATCGCGCCCCTGGTGATCTACATCGTCATGTAAAACAGTCAGTACTAGATCATGGTAAATAGAAGGTAATACTAGTTGAAACACAGCTTCATGATTAATGTAGCTTTTCCTATATAAAACCTTATCTTTCAAACAGTTTTTCCCATTCTCGCAGTAATTTTTGGACATGATCCTCTTCATGAGACATCTGACGCTTAGTGAGCCTATTTGTCGTCAATCATCAAGTGAAATATGAATATGAAATATGAATATGATATGAATGTGAAACATATAACACTGAAAACACAAATAACATCAAATGTTAAATAATTGGAGCAAAATATATTGAATACATATATCCTCTGACATATATCCATATTTTTTTGTTTAATTAAGCAAGCTTCTAATTATTGCTGTAACTCTTTCAAATAAAATACCGAAGATTAAACCGTATAATATTGTTCTTAAATGGGTCCCCAATGCAACGTCATTAGGTCGTGACATCATTTTCTGGCACACGAAATGCAATCATATATGATTACCAGCAGCAAGAGGTTGAAATGGACATGTTTTGGGGGATTAGACACGTTTGGTGGAATGAACACGTTTGAGAGTATTACAAATGTAATTACGCTTGAATAAACAAACCATCAATTCATAAAGGCGTGGCAAACTGTCATTAGTATCCAATCGTCTTTCCCTTTGCATAAAGTTTAATGTGCTGATGAAGGGACGACATTGTAATGCTTTTATGTTATTGTTGTTAAACATCAAAGTTCGGCATATTTCGTAGTAATATTGATTTCGACAGGTTGCTTTGTATAAACGGTTTATACAAAGCAACTTGTCGAAATCAATATTAGTAGTGACTATAATAAAACCACGGACACGATATCCAGTAGTTTTAAAATTTTCTTATAACTAATTTATAGACTTATTTTGCATTCTATTGCATTTTCGTTTCACATTATATGACATTTAATATATATTGTTTCATATATTTGATTGATAGGGTCTTCTTTACCTGTTATTTACAATGTTCGCAACCATGGAGACGGCGCTACTACCGTTGATTCCTGGGTAGATGATATTTACTGGTCTGATGATGATAATTTAGGTACTTTTCAGCTCTTTTTGAAGATTTATATATATATATTCGAGTTAAATTTTTAAATTTTAATTTTGAAAAGGTAGATATAAAATGTATAAAGGATTAAAAAAAGCAAATAATTAACATGAAATTGGCATCATAGAAACACTATATTTGTTTTTGTAGAATTGATTTTATATCAACACGTAAGGTACTTTGTGCTTCCTTTCAGTAACTGCGATCTTTCTTTGATACGGTATACTATTGTTTAAGCTTTTGTGTATACTTGTGTTATTGTTACCTATTTAATCGTTATTCTATGGTCAAGTGCCTTTCATTACTGATTGCTAAGGGATCTTTTTATGTTTCATTGTTAGTAAACTGATCTTGATCATTGAGGTTGATGATAGAAATAAAATTAGATTAAACTTTAAGAAATTAAATTTTAATTTCCCATCTTTTGTACATTTTCTGATTTGGGTAAACGAAATACACGGAAATTGTACCCTTTCATTAAAAAAAAATGTTTGTTTGCAGATTAGATTCGGTTAAGTCGAACAAGTTTATAATATACCCCCTTCTTTTTTTTGGGCCATGTTTGCATATTACTATGTCTTCAATGAAACAGAAAAACCGATGCGCTGACGAAAGAAATCATGGGATTGATGTAGTTGTGTGTTTTATCGATGGCAGTTAACAAAATAACAAGTCTTTTGTTCTCAGATTGGCAAGATATTCACCTAAAAAGACACTACAGAATAGGCAAGTTAGTCCCAGATGAAAGCTATACAGTGCATTTATCAATCCTTGTACCCAGAAATATATATGGAAATTACACTATTATTGTTCACTCTGATAGTGCCAGTGATGTATACGAACATGGGATGGATGAAAACAACAGGAGGGTTTCAAAGGTAGTGTTATTTTTCATATTATCATATCTGTTATTTACTTGTGCATTTTCAATATTCAATAGTTCTTAACTTATCTCTTAATCATAAAAAAGCTTCAGTAAATAAAGGCAACAGTAGTATACCGGTGTTCAATAGTCATAAATCGATTAAGCAAAATCAAATCCGGGTCACAAACCAAAACCGAAGGAGTCACATCAACTATAAGAGGAAAATAACGGAACAACAGAAACACTGAACTGCAACAACACAACCGCCAACAAGATACATAGAAACGGACTATTTGATAACAACTGCCATATTGCCGACTTGGAACAGGACATTTTAAGGAAAAATACTGGGTTGTGCCGGGTTTATGGCTAGCCAAACCTTCTGCTTATATGGCAATGTTAAAAATACCGCTAAAATGACGTGACAGGAATAGAGTACAAATAAACACAAGAACACTCAGGACAGAGAAATTATAAATACATAATATAATATAATAGTACATTACAAAAGCAACTAAAGCAGGACAACAACGGCTAAAGTGTTCCAACTTCGGTTCCAAATGTCACTAGATATAAAGGAAATACAAATAATGAAATATAAGGACCTATAAAAATAGTATTTAGAAACTTGTATAATTATTTTTGTTCAAGTTTGTTCATTGACATTGCCAAACGATTCGTTTACTTTATATAGGATGGTCCTTTTGGTTTCGATGTTTGCAAGGAAAAATTGTCCGAATCTATTTGATAGTTCAATTCCATTAAAGTGTGAAGGCAAACTTACAGCGTTCGTTCTTGTTTCCCATTAGACCGTTCATGAGATTAAGAAGTTTCTTTTGGTCGTGTCCAACTTAACGAAATTTTATTTGAATAACAGTCCGTATTGCATTTCAAGAGCATTTTGCTTGTCATGCAACAATGCTCTTTGTAATAAAATTCAGAAAGGGAAATGTGTCACAGAGACAACAACCCTACCAAAGAGATGAAAACAGCCCAAGGCCACCAATGGGTCCTCAACCCAGTTAGAAAATACCGCACCCGGAGTCGGGCTTCATCTGGCCTCTAAACAAAAATTTGTACTAGTTCAGTGAAAATGGACGTCACACTAAACTCCGAAACATATAAATGAACTATAATTGAAAAAAACATACAAGACTAGCAAAGGCCAGAGGCTCCTGACTTGGGACAGGCGCAAATGAGGCGGGTTTATAATGTTTTGTGAGATCTCAACCATCTCCCTATACCTCTAGCCAATGTAGAATAAACAAACACACGGCAATACGCACAGTAAAACTAAAAAAAAGATTCGACTGAACGCATTTGTCAATGTAAGAACCAGCCCTTGTCTCAGTTATTTCAAGCAGATCTGTATTAAAGGAAATCATGTAATCGCTGATGAAAACTGATTTGTCATTAATCGATCATATATTTAACGCTGTAAATAAACTCATCAGAGTTTAACACTTTGCATACTAGACGCGCGTTTAGCGTCAATTGTTTGCATATGGTAGACACAGATGATCTCGGAATTCGTGACGGATTGTATTGATATTGCACATTTTTTGTCTTCGATAACGTTCACGAACGTATAGGTGTCGAAATAGTGTTAACTTGATGGTCAGATATATTACAACGTATATGAAAGACTAGCTAGCACGTAGAGTACATATTATTTGGTTAAGAGTAACGTTAAAATAAATGAATTCGTGTGTGTATAGTAAAAGTTATATTCATGATTCGAGAATCAATGTTGCAAATCCAATCATATGATACGTACTGGTAATGAGGCTTTACACAATAATAATTCATTGTTAACAAATGTGGTCAGCCGAGAAGACTGATCAAGGGACCACGACATAATAAAACATGGAAATGACAAAAAAGATAAAATAAAAACATAATTGAATGTCTCTTTAAATGTTTTTTTATGTTTACAACCTTTACTTTGCTTTAGCATTGATTTGCTTCAATTCCTGTTTCATCAAAATTGGGACTTTAAATTATCAGTTGATTCTTTCATTCTCTGTCCAGAATATGGTTGCACTGGATCGTAAAAAAAGGTCAAAAGAATATACTTAGTATTCATGCTTCTTCGCCTGCTTTCATCATCACAAAGATGCAGTATAACCAAATGTCAGGTGCAGTCAATTTATCACCGTTTTATAATCGTATGAAGACAAACAGGCATTCGCTTTTCAAAAGATGAAAATGAAATACATTTGAACTTGTTTTTCTCTACTTTGTACTATTTACATGTTAATTCATTGTATTTTTATTCTAACAGATCCTTCAGGTTACACTGACTCCTCCACCAGACCTTACAATAAGGGAAATATTTACTGAAAAGACGTTCTTTGTCACAGGTGATGCCATGGTAATAAAATGGACTGTTATCAATGATGGCTACAGATCACCATATGCCTTTTATTGGATTGATAACGTAGTAAGAGGTTTTGATATTATCATTGTTTATATGCCACAGAAACTAATTTGTGTGTCATAGAAATACCTTGCTACTTTAATGTTGTTCTTTATTAACATCTAATCTACAAGTGTGTAATGCCTGCTTTGAGAGAAGACATGCTTCAAAAAAGGGACCATAAAACTTAACCTTCATTTTGTAAGTCACTGTTACAAATAATACATGTCAAGTAATGATACATGCTCAGCTCTATCAGGCTGTACACGTATACAGTTGAATTAAGCTGAATTGAAATTAGACCGGACACAATTTTTAAATAACGACATTTGACTTAAATTCTTGTATTTAAGGCCAATGTCACTGGCAAATATTATATATGTATTAAATTGCGCCATACGTTTTTTTATTTTGCATGTTTGAATCTAACTACTATGGTAATCAGTTGTTAATAAGTAATTTCTAACAATTGTATTAATAACTATATGTTCATACTATTTGTAAACATATTGAAATCATGTTGAGGTCATGTTGAAGTCATGTTGAGGTCATACAAACTTATGTTGAGGTCATATGTTTTCGCGCATTTTACGATCCATTTAATGCGCAATACATTATTTGTACAGTTGCCTAAGTTAGGCGGAAAACCTTGACTAAGATTCAGATGTAGTATGTCAGGGAAACAAAATATGTAACGAAATCAAATCAAAATAACATCATTGCAAACTTCAGGTTACTAGAAATGTAGATAGAAATATGAAGATTCCAATTATTTGAAAGCTGAACGGTTATTATTTTTGTTAGTATAAAAATTATAAATTGGTCATATATAAACAATATATCTTTTGATATAGTTTTCATACTATGCAACTGTAATTACTCAGTCTAGTTCTCGTCTTCATTTGAAATTATTGTAACAGTACAGTAAACTAACGAATAAGTGTTCCTAATTTACAGAAATTGAATTTATTGGAACAACCTGGTAGATCCTATAATATAGGTCAACAATCATATAGTACAAAACTGGACCCAACAATGTCATACAGTCATTCAATCACTTATAATATTCCCGCAAATGTCCAATCTGGCACTTACAACATCAGTGTTATCACAGATTACTATAACCATGTTTTTGAATTTCAAAATGAGGACAATAATGGTCTAAATAAAGAGATTGAAATACAAAAATCTTTACCAGATTTGTTCGTGAACAACATTTCTGTTGAAGTAAAGTCAAATGTGACATTCAACTCAATCAGCGTTTCGTGGACAGCTGAAAACACAGGCAAAGGAAAAACACTAATTTCAAGGTGGATGGATAAACTAATTGCTGTTGTTCACTCCAATAATGAATCAGATTACATATTAGGACAATTCTACGGTGGGGATGGCCACATATTAAGTCCTAATCAGAGTTATATTATACAAAATGAATTGGTGCTACCACCATATGTGTATGGCGATGTGTTTTTCCGTGTCCATATTGATTACTTGAGTCAAACTGCTGATAATAATTGGAATAATAATATGAAAATGACACACATTTTTAATATATCTCTCAAATCGCCTGATTTGTACATACACAAATTCAAAGTTATATCTGATGAAGTATATAGCGGTGGCCAACTTGAATTGGAGTGTTCAGTAGGTAACCTAGGTGTTACCATTCAATCGAACCAAAGGTGGTACCATAAAATCATTGTATCCTCTACTAGCTCACAGTATACAGACATTGATTCAGAAGAATCAGTACAATTTGGACCTTTACATACAGAACAGATCTCTCGTACAACAACTTTACTTCAAATTCCCAAATTACTCTATGGTGAAGTATACCTGCATTGTATTGTAGAAACAACAGATGACATGTTTGAAGGCCGAGAGCCTTCAAGAATAGAAAATAACCACAAAATTATTACTCTTTTTGTTAACAGACCGCCATCGCCTGATCTGCTAATTGACTTTTTAAAAGTTTCGTTGAAGAATTCGTCATCAAGTCAATCATTAGTTTCCGTTACCTGGTCAGTACATAATAAAGGAAATTCTATGCCTTTCCGGTCTAATTGGTTAGATGCAGTTGGAATATCACGTCAAAACTATGTACAAATATCAGATATAGCTAGACATATTGAAATACTATATACTTTTGAAATAATGTATGGACTTGAATCATCTGCATCCTACTCGATGTCGAAAACAGTTGTTATTCCAAAACAATATGTTGGAATATACTACGTATATGTTATCACTGACTATGCAGATACCATTTTTGAATTCAATGAAGAGGATAACAATATAGCATTGAGCAAACCAATCGTGATACCTCCGATTCCAATGTCTCAACTTAATGTATCTTTTCTTTTCAATGAAACCATGCTATCACCTGGAAGTAGCATAAGTACTTCCTTTCTTACAGAAAATACTGGATCAGCCCGAACACGTTTGACATCGTGGGAAGATCTCGTTTACATGTGTCCAATACAGAATGCATCAAAACAAGTTTTACTCGATTCAGGATATTTACTTTCAACAACACTGCACGTTGGAGCTTTAGACCCTGGAGAGACATATTTGACAAACGTCACCCTTATTATTCCCAATGATATTAACAGTCAAATATTCTTTTACGTTATATCTTTTGATGATGATGAGACAGGATTGTCTGTAGATTTAAGTTCTCAAGCCTCGTCCCTGTATTTTCACAAGATAGCAATATATGTTGAACACAATAGGCTCCCGAATATGATTGTTTCTGCAAATGAAAGTATCGGACCCCAAAAAGGTGGTCAACCTCTTTTAATTAGTTATAACTTTACAAACAATGGAGTTATTCCTTCTTCAAGAGTATTTTACAATAGTTTTTATCTTAGTGACGATTACCTCCGAGATGAATTTGATCTTAAACTGATAACCAGCTATTATTCCGAATCTATAGAAGTGAATGAAACAATAAATGATACAGTTTCAGTATTTCTTCCATATGATTTAAAGAGCAGAAATTATTTCATAATCATTGAAGTTGACAGTGGAAATGCTGTATACGAGTTTGATGAGTTAGATAACGAGTTTGTTATTTCGATGTCAATAGAGCAAACACTGAGCACTGACGTTGCTGTAGTCGACGTTAAAACAGCTGAAATGGTTTCATATGGGGATAATTTAGAAGTTCACTGGAAACTTCGTAATAATGGAACTATAAGTGCACAGGGTTATACATGCGATTCGGTTTTTCTCTCTGCAGACAGAAAATGGGATATTGAAGACAAACAGATAGGACAAACTACATGTAGATTTGTTACTTTACAACCCTATGATCATTTAAGTTCAATTACAGATGTTAGTAATTCTCTAAGTGGAAAAATACCGGAAATGTCCGAAGCTTCATATGTGGCAATGGTAAAATCTAGATCCAATATACTAGACAAATATTTGGAGAATAATGTCGGGTTCAGCTATAATGGAACAAATATCAAAGTAACGCATTTATATCTCAACACTGTACATGACATAAGAATTGGTACAGATAATGCGAAATTGTTCCTTTTACCAAATATTTCATCAGAGGAAACAATAGTTATAAGGTCTGAATGTAAAAGCATCGACACATTTTATGAGATAAAAGTTAAATATGGAAAAGCGGCCACAGATGTTGATTTTGATTATATTTCTGATGACCCTTTTAAATCCAACCAAACAATTATTATACCTATGACAAAATTTGGTAACTATTATATACTAGTAACTACTACAAACTCAGGTGATCATGTTTCGTCAGTAGATGTTAATCTATTTGTGAAACTTGCTAGATTTGAGATACTAAGTGTATTTCCGACTCGAGCAATTCCGCTTGGTAATGCAACATTAAAAATTGAAGGAACACTGTTCCCAGAGGAGTTAGATATGACGCTCTTTGGTACAACGTTAGGAGAATTGAAACCGCTCAAGATATTTCGATTTTCATCGACACTTTTGTATGCTACATTTGATTTCCGTTTAACGATTCAAGGTCAGAGGTTTTCGTTAAATCTCACCAACTCATTGACTGGAAACACAACCGTATTAGAAGATGCATTAGAAATTAGCACTGGAGAAGTTGGTAAAGTATCTACTCAAATAGACATGCCAAATGCACTACTTCCAGGTCAACGTGGTGTAATGTATCTTTATATCAAAAACATTGGAGATACGGATATCGTTTCACCTCTCATATTTATCCAAACAAATGGAATTGCTCATTTGAATTTCGAAAGTGACTCTGAGGAAGTGCAGTTCTGGGAGCAAAATATCATAATTGCTAGTTCTGAAAATACACCAGGAGGTGTTTTACCTCCAGGCGCTTCATATAGATTCGTGTTCAATGTCAAACAAATAGAAAATTCGAAAATTGGGAGAAGTAAGATAAGTGTAAGCTTAATTAAACCATTGAAAGAGACGAATCATGTATATTTTTCTACCAAAGATCACCTGCGAACTAGCGATATAAACGACGAGGCATGGGATCGAATATGGGACAATTTTATTCAGTTGATAGGTACAAGCTGGTATTCCCTTAACTGGAAGGTATCTGAAATAATGAATCAGTTAAGTCTCGCTGGACGTAATGTTATTCAGCTGTCAGATATAGTTGCAATGTTACTAGACATGGCTGGTGGACATAATGAGGACACAATACTGACTCAAGAAAACGACATTATAGTAAGAAGAAAGTCAAGAAATCTGGGTTTAGATTTCAGGAGGTTCTTTTCATCAAAAGTATTTTCTAGATATCATAAAAGCGTGATGGGAAAGGGATGGATGCTTCCTTATTGGTATGTACGAAAACACGCACATTTAAAAAAGAAATTGTTAACGTATTAAACCCATGAAGGAATTTAAAATAAATACAGACTAAAAATAAAATATAAAGAACTATAAATATATAGATAAGATTTCAACAAAAAAATTCTCCAAAAGACAGTTTCAAATCGTTTGTTGCTGTGTTACATATTTGTTTTTCGTTCATTTTTTTGTACATTAATTATGCCGTTAGTTTTCTAGTTTGAATTGTTTTACATTTGTGATTTCGGGACCTTTTATAGCTGACTATGCGGTATCGGCTTTGCTCATTGTTGAAGGCCGTACGGCAATAACATTTCAGATTAAACGACTGTTCTGGCTTGTAGAGATATAAGACTCCGAAAACATTCCTCGCTAGTGCATATCGTAACGATTAACCAATTCGTGACGGAAACCGTAAAACTGATTTTGTGTCGATATTAGTCGTTCTTACTCATAATTCTGTTGGTAGTTTTTTTTTGTAAGAAGTACACCCCTGCTATTGTTTCGATTTCAGTCGTTTTTATTCATAATTCTGTTGGAGGAGTTTTTGTGTAAGGAGTACACCCCGCTAAAGAAGTCCGTATAGTGTTACGAGCGAAACGTTCAAAAGTAAAATCACAAAAATACCGAAAATTCAAAACGGAAAGTCCCTTATCAAATGGCAAAATCAAAAGCTCAAGCACATCAAACGAATGGATAACAACTGTCATATTCCTGACTTGGTACAGGCATTTTCCTATGTAGAAAATGGTGGATTAAACCTGGTTTTATAGCTAGCTAAACCTCTCACTTGTGTGACAGTCTCATAAAATTCCATTATATTGACAACGATGTGTGAACAAAACAAACAGACATAATAGGTGAAAATGTCAAAATAGGGGTACAACAGTCAACATTGTGTTATAATCTTAATTACTATAAAAACAAACAAATATGTAATAAAGAAACACAAAAGGGCATATAGACAAAGCAAATAAGCAAAAATGAATGACAAAAACTTACCATAGCACAATAACACAATGACGGGATGTACAAGTACCGAGCCACGTCAAATGGATATCACAAAAAAATACACTAAACAGTAAAAGTAATATTCCAAATGACAAATAAAAGAATACTATAACATGTTATTAAGATGATAAATAACGTGAGTACCCAGAATCTATACTTGAAGACCATCGTGTATTATTTGTGAAGTTGATACAAATATAGACATGTAAATGATATACGATGAGACAGAGGATATTTTACTGCTGAAAAAAGGGAAATTGATAATTGAAAAATCATCACTTTTGTCATTGATTTTTTATATAAATAATCTTTGGCATAATCAGGGGAATAAATAAAACATAAAGCAGACCTTCTAGTTTCGGAAGTATCCTTAATGTCAAGTTCACTGGGATATATGAAATACAAGCACTCACTGAAAGGTGGGTTATTGAGTGAGAGGACATCACGTTACATGTATTTCTGCTTTGTACCGATCTGTTGAGTTAGCCCTTTTCAACTAATTTTAATAGGTTGTTCTTATGTTGTGCTGTTACACCACTTTAGAGGAAGGTTGGCACCTTCAAACTAGTTGAACCCCGCCAGATTTTGCATGTGCCTATCCCGAGTCTGTAGCCTGTAATTTAGTAGTTGTCGTTTGTTGGTGTATATCATATTTGTTTTTCGTTCATTATTTTGTACATAAATCATCCCTTTAGTTTTCTCGTTTGAATTGTTTTACATTTGTCATTACGAGGCCTTTTATAGCTGACTATGTGGTATAGGTTTTGTTCATTGTTGAAGGCCGTACAGTGACCTATAGTTGTCAATTTCGTTGTCATTTGGTCTCTTGCGGAGATTTGTCCCATTGGCAATCATACCACATCTTCCTATTTTTATATCAAATACATGAAAGTAAAATGCAAGATGTTTTTCTTTTTAAATTTGGAAAATTTATATCAATTCGGCTTTATATGAGTCCAAAAACAAGGGGGGCACACTTAGTACCAATTTGAATACCGAATGAAATGCATCAACCAAACTCAACAAATAAGATATATATTAGTACAACGATGCCTGAAAAAATGTTTTACTATAGATCTGTTTCAGAAACATCATTTAATGGTTTTTATTTACATATGAGAATGTTTTGACTAACATATATCATTTCACTGGAAAATGAAGAAATATAACAAATGGTTGAAAAGTTTCTTTAAAATGTCTTTGAAGAATAAATATTATGTTTCGACACTTTGAACGGGACCGTACTTTCTGAAATGATTAATTCTGAACGTAATTTTTCTTCAAATAATTTAAACTTTGTTCATGAAACTAATGAATAGTCTGTACCGCATTAAAAGCAAACAAAGTTGACTGTCTTGACGTACCAGAAAATTGAATAAATAAACAGTGACTCTCGTCATATTTTCGAACCTAAATTATTACAGTGAAATATTAAGGACGTTTAATCTTAAATGTCAAGCATATGGGTCAACAAAGTTTTAGTGTTACTCAATATATACATAAAAAAAAAACGATTCTCGATATTAATGATTTCAACAAATAGATAATAATAAATGAATAAACTTTTTAGGAGTACACATCTCAATGCAGTGCATTATGACGAAGCTAATGTAACATTCAATGGGAAGAGTTATATTTTTGAGAGGCAAGTTGATGGCATATACCAAAACAAATATCTTGGCGAATTGCGTTTTTCAAGTAATGGCACCAACAGTAAGTAACAAATTTTTTTTTATATAATAACTAAACACAGTAAAGACAGTTAATTGTCACATTAACACGTTATAAGATTCATTCAAATAACATAAATAACTTTGTTGAATGCTCTGGTCTTTTATCAGTTAGAATAAGAAACATCAATGTTTCATTCAATGAAATGTAGACCTTAACTTTTGTTGGATCGTTTGCTGCATGTATGGGTCCTCTTGATTGATTGATTGATTGGTAGGTGTTGAACGCCACTTTTAGCACCTCAATACAGATAGATTTTTTTCTGTGTAAAGAGTTCACCTATTGTAAAGAGTATTGCTCTGTGTCCTGTTTTTTTTTAATTCAATTTCAAAACCTTAAAATATTTTCCTTACGGCTAATTGGCGTAGTATTCAGGATTTCATGTATTGATCAATATATATGTTTTCGTCACACATTTTTACCAATATAAGGAATTCTATGCGCGACTGTCATACCAGTGAGAGGTTAAGCTAGCTATAAAACCAGGTTTAATACACCATTTTTTACATAAGGAAATGCCTGTACCAAAACAGGAATATGATAGCTGTTTTTCATTCGTTTGTTTGTGTGAGCTTTTGATTTTGACAATTGATAAAGGTCTTTTTATTTTTTTTTAATTTTCCTTGGAGTTCGGTATGTTTTGGTTATTTTACCTTTTAGTTATTTTTAATTGTAATTACACCAAATGAACATTTGCTCTGTATGCATCAGTCCCTTTGACTCACACCAGAATGTTTAAAGCCGGGACTATGCTGACATGTCATTTTTCTAGTTTCCCTGAAGTACCGGGTGCCATTGATTGTATTTTGAAGGACTTTTATTATCATTATAATATAACCCTAAATGCATATACGATCATTTTAACAGTCGTTTTTTCGTTCATTGAAATCCAAAACATCACTACAGCAGTACGGATTGTCTTCTTCTGTGTAAAGAATTAAACTTGTACTAAAAACGTGTTGTTCTTTGTCCTATATATTTATTCAATTTCCAAACCTTCAAATTTGTTTCATATGTGCAATTGGCAATATATACTACGGAAGCGGTACAAAATTGCAATTCTGTAAATATAGACTTATGCAATTTCCCATAGGAACTCCCTTTACGGATAAAACTGTACCACTTCTATTATGAAGCTTCGTAAAAAATTATATCCTAGAATGGAAAGCTCATATTCACTACTATTTTTTCAAAGGTAAAATATAGGGCTGTGCTGCATATTTTCAACATTTATATGCACCGAACTTCTAAGAGTTTAAACTTATACTAAAATTCCCCCTCCCTTCACTTTGGGTCTTCCACAGATTTCAATTTGACCGCTATGCATGTGTATATTTACTGATAACATTCCCAAGATATGTCTTTACGAGATGAATCATAGAGATCATATATGTGAACCAGTATGTAAACAAAATAAAATATCTATGAATATTTAATATCCTCCCCAAAAGAGGCGTGGTTTGTGAAAAGGCTGTATTTACAAAGTTCAACCTTTAATTGTACATACTGTGTATCAAACTTGAATCTCTATTATCACGGTAACCTTTCAATCAACTTAAAGGAAATGTTTGTTAAAGGTATAAATGTAGCTTTAGGTAACAAAACATATTTTTTCTTATCAAGTTCCCCCCAAAAAAAATTTCCTCCAAAAGTATGAACACCTTTTATTAAGAGATAAAAACAGAAAACTTACAATGTATAATGAACTTTTTAAATGTCTTAGCAAAGAGGATGCGGGAGCCCTATAGTTTTCACTTTGTCCGTCTGTCCGTCTGTCCGCCTGTATGTCTGTCTGTCTGTCCTTTGTTAACATTTTTAGCACACAGGGGCACGAAGGTCCCCAGGTGAGCTTATGCCATCACTTGGTGTTCGTCGTCGTCCGTCGTCTGTCGTCGTCGTCGTCATAAACTATTTGAAGAATCTTCTCCTCTGAAACTTTTGGGCCAAATACCTTCAAACTTTAACTGAATGTTCCTTAGGGTATATAGTTTATAGATTGTGTCCGAAGTTTTGATCCATCAACAAACATGGCCGTAATGGCTTAAAATAGAACATAGGGGTCAATTTTGGCTTAAATCTCAAAAACTAAAGCATTTAGAGCAAATCTGACCTGGGATAAATATGTTCAATAGGTCAAGATCTATCAGCCCTGAAATTTTCAGACGAACCAACAGTTATTGGTTATTATCTTGAATATTATAATAGATAGAGATAAACAGTAGCAGCAATAATGTTCAGCAAAGTAAGATCAACAAAAAAGTTTATTTGACCAAGATTGTCAATCGACCCCTAAAGGAGTTATTGCCCTTTAAAGACAATTTAACGCAATTTGTTCACCATGTCTGCTAACATTTAAAAATCTTCTCCTCTGAAACTACTGGGCCTAATACTTCTAAACTTTAACTGAATGTTCTTAGGGTATCTTGTTTATAAACTGTATCCGAAGTTTTGATCCATCAACAAACATGACCGCCATGGCTAAAATAGAACATATGGGTCAAATGCAGATTTTGGCTTATATCTCAAAAACTTAAGCATTAAGAGCAAATCTGACAAGGGATAAAATTGTTCAATAGGTCAACATATATCAGCCCTAAAATTGTCAGATGAACCGAACAACCCATTGCTGGGTTGCTGCCACTAAATTGGTAATTGTAAGAAAATTGTGCAGTTTTTGTTAATTATCTTAAATATTATTGAAGATAAAGATAAACTGTAGTGTTCAGCAAAGTAAGATCTACAAATAACTTCATTTGACCGAAATTGTCAATTGACCCCTTAAGGATTTATTGCCCTTTAAAGACAATTTTTCATAATTTGTTCATCTAGTTTGCTTACTTTAAAAAATCTTCTCCTTTGAAACTGCTGAATCAATTCAGCCAAACTTGGGCTAAATGAGTTTCAGAGTATCTAGTATAAATTTTGTATTTTATTTCCTTGAACGTCCAGAAACATAGCCACTATGGCTAAAATGGAACATAAGGGTAAAATGCATTATCTTGCTTTTGAAGAAAATATGACAGATACAAAGAACATTTAAATAGCATTTTAAAGCCACTCATTAATGTATAGTGAAAAGCAAAAATAATCATTGATGAAAGATTTAAGGAAAAAATTACAGGTGAGCGATTCAGGCTCTTGAGAGCCTCTTGTTTGTAAACGCAAAAACTCCAAAATCATAGAAATGAGGCAAATGACATTTTGGACATAATTTGTAAATGTACATAATTAAATATGTTTGAGTGAAATTCGGTACATTAATTTTAGAAAAAAAATCGATTTTGTTAAAAATCACAAATGTTGAAAAAAAATGTCATCTTATAATAAGATTTAAACATAAACTGATGTTTAGGTGTATATAGTTATTTCTAAAGAATAATGAAAAATTAAGAAAAAATGTGAAATTTTCAGCTAAACGTCTTCTTGTGGTAGGATGTCTTCAAGTTTGATATAGGCATAATTTGCATCCCAAATTGTTTCCTGGAGTCAAAATTGTGTTTAGATTTTGTTAAAAATGCTAACTTTACGAACCAAATTTTTTTGCTAAGATTTATTTGCTATTACGAAATGATTCGCTGTGCCAAAATTATTAGTTGCCCATCATTTACGAAAAATGCTGAAAACTATATGTGTTTTGATTTCAACAAAACATATTTTAATTGAGAACACATCTTGAATTGGTTCCTGGTGTCCAAATTTATGAAAATAGACAACCGATGAACATTTGCTTTGTATGAATCAGTCTCTTTACCTCGCACAAAATCTATAACGCTAATGCTTCACAATATTTTTTTACGTTTGTAGATCTTACATATATTTATATCGACAAAATTGAAGGCAGAGAGTATTTATATTCAAATGAAACAGGATTACTGATTGCTATAAAGTCCATAAACGACAATAGTTTTGTCAAATTGCATTATAAAGATAACCAGTTACAGCAAATAGAACATTCTGATGGCCCTTTCTTAGTCATGACCTACAACGAAAGAGGTTTTATTAACTGGGTTGAATTAAGAAATGATTCAGATAATGAACAGGAGAGGTACGTTATATATAAAAGTAAGTAATAAGTTCTGATGCCTTCTCTTTTGATGAAGGGGAAAGAAGACTTTTAAGTGCTCTGAAATTGTATACGGCTGGCTGTTTCTAAAATCGCTGAACCGTTACCAGGAGTGTAACCGTATCCTTGTCAGTGCTTAACAACTTTATAACTTCCATGCCTCTTCTCGACATGAATTACTACACCTGATCGGTTTCAAGTTTGTAAAATAGCGTCTGCATAATTTTATGAAATAAAGACAGAAAAACAAATTTAAGAATATGTATGAAAACTATTAAATTTGCAGTAATGCTCCTATTCCTCTACAGTGGGTCATAAAAAACACTTTAGTTAGTTTCTAGTTTCTGTTGTTTTAATGTTTTATTATCCCCTTTTTAATTTACGTTGTTTTTTTTTTATATTCCATCTTACTTAGATTCAATCTTACGTAATTTGAAATTTTCTATTAATGCTGTAACCGGATGTTTTTATGGTCTCACTCATTAGAGACAAATAGTTCAATAAGTGTCAAGGGGCGACAAGATGAGTTAAGAAATGACAGGAAGCGTGAAGAAGCGACAATAAGTATACTTTAGCGACAACATATATGTTAAGCGTCAAGGAATCTAAATATATATTATTTCAAATAATTATACCAGAAACACTATATATATACATTTATTGTTAAAATTATTGACACTGACGAAGGCTATTTGTTAAGCCGAAATATTTGTCAACACGATTTTATAAAGTCATCTTCGTACATTACCATCTTATTTTTGTACCGTTGTGCAAATCTTTAGACTTATATATATATATATATATATATATATATATATAAACAAGCCTAAATTGAAAACAACGTTCAAACCTATGATTGCGTTGGATAAAAACCGCATTTTTTTTACGTGTGCATGCAAAACAAATTTCTTGGTAGAGGGGTCTAAATACAGCACAAACAACATTTTCCAAAAGACCAAAAAAGTGAAAAGTATATTTTAACAAATCCATTTGACTAGCAGGTCGAACAACGGATGTTCTTAAACCCTGCTGACTGCCATTGGCGATTGCCAAATAAACGGATCACCAGATGTAACAAAATGGCTCTTAACTATTAATTTGATACCAAACAGAAAACAATAAACTTGCGGAAAAGATGGTATACCGCAAACAAAAGGTGCAAAAAATTATTACACCATATCCGGATTTCGACAATTAATGTCTCTTCAGTGATGTTAGGAATCGAAACGGTATTTGGAAGGCCATATGATTTACCTCAATTTAGGATTGACTCTTGAATTTTGAAGAGTCGAAGTAGGATGAACGGATCATATAAACCCGAAGGGAAATATAATACAAGCCCAAACGAAAAAATATAAACAAGTCTAAATTTTAAAACATACAAATTTATATGCTTTCTTCAAGAACGTCATCTTGTCGATTAAATTCTACTTATCGCTTATTAGTGAGGTTGTGTTTTTGAAGTAGATTTCATTAATATATTCTTTTACAAAATACAAAGAAATTGTGTTACCGAACTTGTTTTCTGGCTACAAGTAAAAAATGAAATTTTCTTTAACCTTTCTTTATATAAAATTTTACTATAAGAGTTATCTCCCCATATATGGTTAAATCAAAAAATGGTATCGAATTATAGCAAATACTTGGTATTCGTAAAAACAGTCTTAACAAAACAATAAATCACTTATTTTTCTTTATTTAATTGTCTTTATGTCCCAAAATTTGTAGATTTAAACAAAGAACTAGACCTATTGTGTACCGCTACTTTACAATCCAAGATAGCGGTATACAGTTAATCGACGATAGGTTAAATACAAAATAAAATCTATGCTAATAAACAATGTATATTCAAAGAAACAAAATATTTAAGCAGGCTATAAAGCCTTTCACCAGTCTTTAATGCATTGGGTCAAATAACATTCAAATAGGTAAGTTATGATCATGGGTTTTACGTTTTGATGCAAGGTAGGACAGCCTGCAAGCCATCTTGAAACTATAGAATCCTACGCGATATTTGTGGGTGTGCAAAAGTGATAAGGGATCTACAGAATATAATATACATTGCTTGCTAGCATAGATTTTATTTTATATTTAACCTAAGTCGATTTACTGTATACCGCTATCTTGGATGTAAAGTAGCAATACACAATAGGTCTAGTTCTTTGCTTAAATCTACAATTTTTGAGACAGAATGACAATTAAATAAAGAAAACGTTGGTTTTTTTTAAGCTAAAACACCCACATTGACCTCCATTTTTGTATTTGTATGCGGATGATGATGTATTAAATTTAAAAAGGTTATACTAAAATTGAAATGAAAAATATAAATGATAAAAATAAATTTTGTGTTTTGAGTTGTAAAATAATTGAGCTATTATTTCATTAGTATATATGACTATGATATGGACAACGACTGGTTGATATCGTCGGATGTAAATGGAAAGATTACACGCTATGAATACAATAGTGACAACTCTATAAAGCGGATAAAATATTCATCTGGATCTATAGAAGAATTTGAATATTACCCTCAAGGATGGTTGAAAAGTATTGAACTGATTACGAATGGCACACAAATGGCTAACAAAGTGTATACCTTTATCGGTGAAGCAATAATTACTACCTTAACTCAACCGGACAATGTGACACAGACATTAACTTACGATGAAAATGGAGAAATTGCTTTACGTAAACGATTTGGATTCTCAACTGAAAAAATTCAGAATACAGAGCATGATAAAATAGTATCCCAAGGCGATTTCGTAACTATAAATATTTGCGAAGGAAATTTCTTCATCATTAAAAATAAACGCATCTTCAGTTACTGGGGCATTGATTGTATTTTAAGTGATGAGCTGTTCAAAATGCTTTAAAAATTTGGTTGTCATGCGGTTTTCAATTATATTGGTTTTATAGAAATGTATATTTTTTAAAAGTCATTCTTAATTTATTATTTATATTTCTTAAAAGGTTGATATTTTATTTTACATTTATAACTAATTAAACATTGTATTTTGTTCACACTCTTTACAGATAGTTTCCAAAAACATATATGATGAACTGACGAATTCAGTATTATGCGAAGATGCTAACGGGGACTTTGTGACTGTATCGTACAATGATCATGGACGTGTTACAGTTTTGAAGGATAGCGACAATAATGCGTATTCAGTGACATACAATCCTGACGGCAATATAAGGGCTGTCCTGTACCCAGATAATACTACAGAAGAATATGATTATGAAAAAAATGAACGAAATTTTAAAAGTAGGTCTGGGGAAAACATTAGATCTGAAATAGATGATAATGGAAATGTTCTTGTAAAAGACTTTGGAAACGATCGCGTTTATTCATTTTCTTACGATAAACAGCATAGGTTGAAAGAGGCAAGAATGGAAATGGGAACAACTTCCATTGGCTACACTTATAATGGTTTACCAGAGTATGTCAAGTTTCAATACTTTGAAAAAGATATATATGTAAACTATAGTCTAAACGAAAATTTTCAGAAATCCAGTATGAAATTGTCTTTAGAGGGGTATGATGTAAATTATGAATACAATTCAAGAAATTTGCTTACACGGGTAATCAATTCTTACGACAATACAAGTTTGTTGAAGGTAGAATATAACGAAAAGATGCAATTGAAGAAAAAGATATTAGGTAACGGTGCAGAAACTGTGTACTCCTACTTTGTGGGTACGGACCTGCTGAAAGGTGTATATAACTACTTACCAAATGGAAATCTAAGCTCAAAATTTGAATATCTATATGACCTACGACAGAGAAGAATATCACTGAAAACAATGGATGGCAACTGGAAATTTCGATATGATCCATCTGGACAATTAACGTACGTCAAACATCCAGATGGCACCGTGAAAACTTTACAGTATGATAAGCATAAAAATCGCAAAGCTGTAGCTATAAATGATATTCGTAAAGAATATACTGCAAATTCATTAAACCAATATACAAAATATGGGAACGATCAGACGTTCAAACACGATAAAAATGGTAATTTGATCTCAAAAGATGGACCAACGAAAGAAGATTTTATATTTAATGCTGAAAATCAATTAGTCCAATTCAGAACATCAGATAACGAATGCACGTTGGAGTATGATGGTCTCAAAAATCTTGTACGAAAAAGTTGTGAAAATGAACGTACAGAATATGTTGTTGATGCATTTGGGCGATTTGGACAAGATATTTTAGCAGAGGTATTGTATAGACTATATATTTTTTTTAATCAACCCAACACATGAGTATTAACGCTAAATATTTCAGTTGGAATTAACCTTTTTTTATTACCTTGCCTTTATTCATACACATGCATGGACCATAATGAGAATAAATACCAAAGGGCCATAGTATATTACAAGACGAAAAATCACTGACAAAGTGTTCACAAAATAACAATACTTAGATTCAGCAATACGAATCCCAATAAAAACTGTTCATGGTCTCATGTGCTTATGTGCTCCAAAAGGGCCAGATGTTGCTCCTTCATAAGTGATGGGCACAATTCATAATTCTTATCACATTAAAACATTAAAAAAGCATTAATGAGTGTAAAAAGTTTATGAGGTTTTGACATGATAAACAAACTATTTTCTTTTGAGTTAGGCCAATTGCAAGTTTACAAAATATATTTTATAGTTTATTCTTATGTTGTGCTGTTACACCACTGTTCATGTTTAACCCCGCCACATTCTTGTAGTGCCTGTCTCAAGTCAGGATCCTGAAGTTCAGTGGTTGTCGTTTATTCATGTCAATATATTTGTTTTTCGTAAAAATTGGGTTGTTATAATTTAAACGTTATTTTTCTTGTTTGAATTTGTTTCCCATTTTTCATGTCGGAGTCTTTTATAGCTGACTTTAAGGTATTTACGTTTGAACTCTGGTGGATAACTGTCTCAATTGCAATCATACCACGTCTGCTTATCTTTATATAGAATAAAAAATACAGTGAACTTTTAAAGGAGAGAGGCCGACTGTGTCGACGGAATTAACATTTAGACTGTTGTTGACATAATCGAGGTTTGAATAAACTTAACGATTAACTGAATGTAGAAAGGCTAAAACATATTTCTTTGGACCTAATTTAAATACCGTTCACAGACCTATTTTCACACATTACTCATCGTATCGAAACCTCGAGATACAAACGTTACAGCCATTTTCTTTTAGAAAACAGCAACATAAAAAAAGGTACAAAGCCATTTTCTTTACAATTTAAAATGTCCACTGTTGTGTTTGGATAAATGTTTAGTCTTTTGGTTGACATTCTTTGCCATGGCGTTCTCGGTGTATCTCGACTTAAAAGTTTTGAATGCCCTCTTGGTATCTTTCTCTTTTTTTTTGTTATCCCTGCATGATGCTGATTCATGTCCCCATAAGTGGTATTTGATACGCTATCCATATAATGTAATTAAAAAAAAACAACACATAATGCAGATGTTAACGATGCATGTCACATAGCACTTTTCTCCTTAAAACTTACTGTATCAAGTGCTTTTGTTCGTTCGAAAATGAAAATCACAGAAACATTTCTGATATTTTACATTGAAATTAGACGGACTAATATGACATTCAAAATAAGACAACTATGATGAATAATCTTTACGTCTTTTTTTACATAGAATAGTTATATATTTGCATAAATGAGGACAGATGTTTCAGAATGGTCACCGGTTTTTATGCGAAATGAATTATATCAAAATCACTTGTCATGCATTTTAAACAATAGAAAACTACAGGTTATATAAGAATGGACCTGCTTTAATAATCAAATTATGAATATGAAATGTTTGGAATTTTTCCTTGATCAGTATTTCAAGTGTTTCATTTAACTGAAAGGCATAATAACAAATTCTTTCATTCCTTTTATTGGATAAACACGAGATAAATCCATGACACTTTTTTTTTAAAAATATATCAACTTTTCTTTCATAATACTTGATTGGACTAATAGATAACGTACAAAGGCGAATCTACAGATACCCAACTATATTTCCATGGCGGTGATCAATTAGGATTAATAGCTATGAAGAATAAGAATGGATATTACTATTACCAATTTGATCCAATGGGGTAGGTTTTTTATTTCGCTTTTAACAAAAATGTCACTATTCATTATGATGACAGCAGCAGTTTTATGTTATACATATTATGTTATACATATATTGTCTGGTTTTTATGCTCCCCGTAAAAAATTTCGGCGGCAAATAGTAATCGCTTTACCGCTCGTCCTTCTATCATTGAGTCAGAAACAGATTGTTTTGGTATAACTTAGTATCCCTTGCTTAATTGTAATTAAACTTATACAGATGGAATGTAATTGGAATGGCATAAAACCTGTTGAATTTGGGGACAAGGATAAGGTAATTACTAAAAATAGAAATAAAATGAAAAAAGGGGGACCAACCTAGTATTTGGGGTTCTATATATAGGCTTAAGATCTAGATGGCTGCTCCTTAAAAATAGGGAAAAAATCGGAAATCTTTTCCGAGTGGCAACTTAAATTTCCCTTACTTGATTGGTAAGAAACTTGTGCATATGGTAGATATTGAGGATGGGAATCCGCCTATTATTTGGAGGTCTAAAGGGATAAGATCAAGATCGCTGCTACCTAAATAATATAAGAAAAATGGAAAAAATAAAAAATAGTTTCTGCATCGTAATTTTAGTTTTCCTAGCTTAATAAGAATGAATCTGACACAGTATAAGTAACCTTTATTTTGGATTGGTCATTAGGTTAATGGTCAAGGTCACTATTACTAAAAAAGAAACATTATTGAAATCTGAGCTCCTCTGTCTTGATTGGAATGAAACTTATACAAATGAGAGATATAGGGGCGTGAAATAAGCCTAAATAATTTGGGGCCAATAGATCAAAGTTCAATACCACTGTAACTAAAAGAAGAAAAATAAGAAAAAAGGTTTTTGGTTGGTAACTTGACTAGAATGAAACTTGATGGCAGATAGAGTGGAGGGAGAATCATTTGTCATTGTAAGCCTTTTACATGTATCATCACTTTAAAGTTCATTATTTATAAGCATATTTGACGAGTATTTGGACCAAGCGCCGATTCAAGTATTAAAAAAAGCAAAAGTTTTAAGATAGAAAATAGCATCAGAATATTGTATAAAAATAATTTACTTACTGTATTAAAACCAAAATAGTTTTAGCAGTTTAAATGTATGTAACATCCTCATTTTACATATAAAATTATTGTTAAAAGCGTGCAAAATGTCATGCAGACAATCCAAAATTTATAAACGGGATGAATTCATTACTGAAAACTTACAGTTAGTAAACATCAATATATATAGTCCATTAAAACATAAAATGTAGGCATCGCTGTATACATTTTAATGATTCCTATATGTATGCTGGTGTGTATCTATGATACCAGGGTTTAAGTAGCTACGATATATAACTGTCTAATCGGTACTTTGCATCATTTGTCGTTTTGTTGAATGTTTTTGTGCTTCATGTCGATATAATTTTTCAAGCCCGTTTTATATAGCTGATTTGACCATTTGTATTTTTGTTGTGCTGTTACACGACTGTCCCAGTTAGTTAGAAACATTTTCCTCGCCACAAACTTGTTGTGCCTGTCCCGGGTCAGTAAAGTGTCGTTTAATCGTTTTCGCTGGTTGCTATCTGTCAAATTTATAGTTCATTTATTATTTTTTTATTGCTTCATGTTTCTTATTGCCGGAGTTTTAATAGCTTACTCTACGGTATGCATTGTGCTCATTGTTGGAGGCCGTATGATGACCTAAAGTTGTTTTTATCTTTGCTCTAAGGTCTCCGGTAAATACTTGTCTCATTGTCAGTTATTGTTCATCTACTTATATTTTGACATAACTTATAATAATTTAGTACGATAAACCTGCGTTTTGTCTAAATAAAACTCATCTTTGTCCCCCGATACGAAATAATTGGAAGGCCAAAATGGAGTAGAACGCTGAAGAGCAATAAAAAGTCAATGTTTAAAAAAATCATTAATATCCATTAAATATCAGTATAAGTCGATAGTAAACATCAACGAGGTAATCGTGATTGTGGTTATTGTAATGACAAAAAATAAATAGTAAAAAGCCTTTATATAATGACTTCCACTGTAACGTTTTAATGTATACATTAATTTTTTATAAAAGACTTCAACCCTCCGCCTTTTTAATCTCGATCAGTAAATAAAAAAACATACAAAAGAAAGTGCTAAATTAACAGTATAATAGAAAATCAAAACACACAAAAAATACAAATTATGACATTTTTTGTTAAATTTATGAAATGTATGCAACAGTTTGCACATATTTGGTTAGGTTCTTGTCTTCTGATTAATATTGTACATAATTTGTCGGCACATGTTCGGGCTTCCCTTGTGCTGATGGTCCTGACTATTAATAAATTTTAAAATTGTAACTTTATTTCATTTCAGATCAGTTGTAAGCATGTTAGATAAAAACGGCGACATTTTGAATTCCTACAGATATGATCCTTTTGGAAATATTACGTCAAGTATTGAAGAGCTACAAAATCCATTTACATTTATTGGGCAGTGGGGAGCTATAAACATGAAGCAAATCAAAGAACTGTATCTTATGAGGACACGATGTTATGATTCTGAACATGGACGATTTTTAAGCATGGATCAATTTGCCCTAGACGGAAAACTGAAAAATTTCTATGCTTATGCTTACAATAATCCTGTTCATTTTCTAGATCCGAAAGGAAACTATGCTTTCCTAGTCACCGGAGCAGTAAATTTGGCCTTTTATCTTGGATATAACTATCTGACTAATCAAGAGAGCACACTAGGAGGTAAAATCAGGCTCATGAATGCTTACAACAAATATTCAATTTTTCTACATGTTCATTCAATAATGCAGCATTCAAGTTTATGAAACCAAATTTTCACTAGATCTATATATTTTAAATCCATAAAACCCTTTAACCTATATACTAGACAATAAGTCTATAGAATTTTACTATTAACTGTGTCTGTTCGTTCTTTCTTTCATATAATCGCTCATTGTCCTTATATCCGTAACTTCTAGGTCATGTATCTCGCCAAGTATTCAATAGTTTTACATCCTCCCTTTAAAATGTTTAGTGTTGAGCGTTACTGATAAATATAAATACAGAAAAGATCATCGGTGCCCCTAATTTATATATTACTTTTATTTACTTTCTGGAACTGGGCTAATACTGTTGTCGACTACTAGTACCCAATGGTATCATCAACTCATTGGTCAGTGTTTCGGTACTGACATGATATATAACATACCTGGATAAATGTAGAAGTTAGAAAGAAACTAATTTCCAATTCTTTCAAGCATAGTTGACCTCAGATAGATTGGCTTTTATTTTTAGATACCTTTTGGTCATATAGCTTCTCAAGTCTTTATACATTCTCTGCTTTCTAATTTTTGGATTTGAGCATTCGTGAGGTAAATGCAGAAAGCGCTTTAAACTCAAAATGTATATATTCGTCTTTTTACACTGGATTGAAAGCCCTGCTGGGGGACTACTAGTCACAGAGGTAATCATCAGCTCAGTAGTCGAGTGCATCGATACTAACAAGATTTATAACTTACCTTTCTTAAATTTTCCGCTGATAAATTAAGACGTTATTCAGATACTAAGGTTTCAAATCCCTAAGGGAAAATTGAACTAATATTTATTTAGTTATTCTTTTTTTAAGTCCCGTTGACCATGTAGCTCATCGAATATTCAATCATTTATAACTTTATTTATTCTCGGCTTTCTCAAATTTAAGATTTAGTGTTTCTGATGAACGTGAATCTAGAATAGCGCTTCCGCCACACCAAAATTATATACTGCTATTTTCATTTTCCTAAACCACTGACTAACTTTTTTAAAACTTTTCCTCTTGTTTTTTATTTTGATCTGATTGATATGATTGATGTCTTTTTACAAAATAGGGTCTTCTTAAAACATAATGGTTAAATATGCATTTTATCCGAAGTGCCACCAAAACAACAGAGTATATTTCATCGTAAAGTGCACAGAATTTAGTATATAACGCAATTGAGAACTTCCTCTTTCATTTTATTTCTTATGGGAGCATTACTGCAAACAAGACAAATAGTGATAGGTATTTTACATTAATTTCTCTTAAACCAGTTACTTTATGTTTAGATATATGGATAGAATGGGTTAAATATAAATTTGAGATGTGCTAACACAGATTGCATTGTTTTGAAAGCAGGTACTTTAATTTATTCAAAATATGTACATTTACGTAAACTTTGTTTGATATTGTAGGCGCTGCATTTGCCTTAATGGAAGGGATGATAGGTGGTCCAATTGCTGGTAAAATTGGGGGCAAAATAGCTGGCTATATTGGTAAAAAGTGTGGCAAAGTAGTTGCAGATTTTACGAAAAGAGTTATAGAAACCGTTGCTGCGGAGGTAGAAAAAGTTATAAAAGAGAGCGTTTTTGGAGATAAACCGTTCAGCTGGAAAGGCTTTGGAAAAGATCTTGCTACAGGACTGATATCTAGTTTTTATCCTAGCAAGAAAGATGCCGGAAAATTAAGAAAAGCGGCAGATGTTTTGTTATCCAATATACTTGGGGAAATAATTGATCCAAATAAATCATGGAATGACAAGCTTCAGGCATGTTTATCTAATACGTTGTATTTCTTTTGAGACTGATGTACAATTTTATGCAATTTCGGTAAAGAAATATTTTTTTATATCAATACAAAAACATGAAATCATTATTGGATTGTCTTTGAACAAGAATTAAACTAAACAAAAGTCGATAATATGTTATAATAAATGTTACTGTAACACCATCGAAAACTTCAATACAAGCAAAAACACTTATTTTCGCAGTTGCAGTCCGTCACTGCTGTCAATTTTCTTTCCCGACTTGGTATAGCAATTTACCGCAAGTAATACAATGGATGACACATGCAGAACGGAAAGTAGTTTCGGAGATTCCATCTTAGCTTTATTAATTAAATGACATCTGGAGAACCTTAGTATATGTATGCTATTGGAAGGGAGGCTTAATTCGTGTTACTTTGATGGGCAGTCATATCCCCTTTTCGATTTACAGATTCCCGTAACCTCCACAATTTTCCCCGAGATGCCTTTCCTTATTGGTTAAATATTGGTTGTACAGTTAGGACTTCAAGCAAACAAAACATTCTAATTTTGCAAGTGTGAATGATAACAATATACAAAACGTTGCTATAAATAGATGATGCACGAAAATGTAGTGTCATTGGGATAAAATAATTATCTTGCTGAATAATCGTATGATAGATCACGCACCAGATTCTATAATTATAAGCAGAACAAATTAATGAACATTCAATATAATTCATTGTACTGTCTTAAGTTAACGTTAAAAGGTGTTTTTGTTTACTGTTTTTGTTTTTTTCGTTTTCTTTTTAAACATTTTTAGCATGTTTATAAGTACAATTAAACACGACACAATATATACCTTTACTTTATACCGATACTAATCCTAAACCATTATTTACAGGACGCGAAGAATATTGCATCGAACTTATGGCCAGATGCATTGAATAAATTAATAGATAAAATAATAGAATGGATTAGATCACATGATCCGGTAAGAACTATCTGATATATTTATCTAAATTTCTAATTTGTTTTCATAATGTTGCCCTTGATATGGAATTTCCTACAAGTTTATGATTTATTGAATATTGGTGTGATTGATGATGTTGAGTAGAGAATTATACTATATAATGAAAAAAATATTTTTTCTGTTTTGTAAATTTATGCATTAGGAAAGTGACACATCATTTTTAAATACTTTTTTCGACGCCATATTTGTTGAGTTTAGTGGTTTGACATTTCAACCTCTACTGGTATACTTATTTTTGTACTCGTTCATAGAAAGGGAAAACTATCTTGCAAAATTGTTTAATTTCCTTACAGATACAGTGTTCCAGCTAGGATTTCAAAAGGGCAGGGTGCCAATCCTGAAAAAAGGGCATTTAACGCGTGATATGATAATATGAAAAGGGCATGTTTTAATAAAGATTATAATAAAACATTGTTTGTTCATTGAATC
This sequence comes from Mytilus californianus, assembly GCF_021869535.1. Classification (NCBI taxonomy): domain Eukaryota; kingdom Metazoa; phylum Mollusca; class Bivalvia; order Mytilida; family Mytilidae; genus Mytilus; species Mytilus californianus. Next base: position 94,094,979 of record NW_026262668.1, read on the forward strand.
ACTGGTTGTATATATACAAAAACAACATCATTAGCCCAGAGAAAAACTATCTTTCTACTTTTTAGGCTGAAAACTTATCAAGCAGCTTGTCACACAAGTTTTAAATCATTGCTTGGCACAGTTAAGCTTTATATGCAGTATTTTTTGAAAAATGTCCTGCTTCATTCTGTTTCTATGGTGTGACACACTTTAAAAGTTTCACCTTTCTACCTTTTCTGTGCTTAATTGCAATACAGCACAAAACAGCTGTAAATGCACAATGTTAGGATATAGTGAACAGTGAAAATTTGGATTGAAAATAAAAAATACCGAAAAAGATGATTAAGGCACCCTACCAACCTTGCTACTAAGACCCTCTTTAACTTTTCCCATGACTCAAAACACCTAAACATATAAATTCTAAAGCCAGAAGTATGAAGACATATTTTATAATATCTTAGTAGGTTACTCAATGCTAGGAAAAAATAAGATTGAGTTATCTTTCTTTATTTGGGTGTGCTCCTTCTTTGGAGGATAATAAACAGTACGTAGAAGATGTAAATACGATCAACAATATGGCGGCCGATTTTGTTATTTTCGTATAAAAAATGAAGGCAGTCAATGAAAAATACGTCTTAATTTGCTATTTATTTCACGGAAAACAATAAGAGCAATGTTTTTAACGAGTTGATTATGGTTTTCGACTTTCTGTCAATTACGTTTTCTCCATGAAACTACGGTAAACATTGCTAATTGTGCCCAAGTTGTATGAACATTTCTTCAAGTTCAAAAACAAACAAATGCCGACTGACCGATTCTATTTGAATGAATTAATGTTGATGATCATTAAATGACCCATCCGATAAACGGATTACCTATAACAACAGATTATGACACCTGTTGTAACCGTTGATTAGCTTGGGGTCGTAAACAAAGTCATATACTTGTCGCCAGGTAAATTTTCGTAATTGGCTGATCATATCAATTCGAACAAAATATATACCAATCGATCTTCAAAAAAGGCAAGGCGCCCTGCAATCTGTAAAAAGGGCACAGGGCGGCACTCGGGAAAGGGCGGGCGCGTACCGCCCTGTGAAAACGACCTAGCTGGAACACTGAGATATATTAAGAATGTCTTGTACCTCAATAAACTCCATTTCAGAGCGTGCTTGCGTCTCAAATATCCCAGTGAACTTGAGAGTAATTACCTCAACTAGAAGGTCTGCTTCATGTGTTGATCTTTTTCTCGATATAAATGAAGATGATCGACTTCAAACTAGACTCTATGACACACGTGCTGATCTTAAATTTTCTAATATCAACTTCCAATTTATTAGCACTAACATGTATTCTGTGCCATCAAATGGCGTTTACATGTCTCAAGTTATGCGTTACACTCGTGAATGTTCACAATATGTGGACTTTATTAACAGGGGTGTGCTTCTTACAGAAAAAATTGCCCCAACAGAGTAATGTGAAAGAAATTGACCCTGCACAAAATTTACGGTCACCATCACGAATTGGTTATTCGTTACGAAATGTCAGTGTCTGCACATACTAACGACATATTTTCGCGGTCTGAGATATTTAGATATAATTTTACCGATTGTGAAATAGCGACTTAGTGTGGATTTACATGGCGGGTTCATATTTATTTGACACGTGTCCTGTCAACGCACCCATCTACGCAACCAGTGTCGCTCACTGCCCGAGTTCAGGCAATTCCCACAAGTTTTGTTTGTCACCTTGATTTGTATCTTCAACATCGTTTTATAGGATTTGAACATTGGTTAACTACCAGTACCTAAATTTACAATTGACTCACATCTATATGATAAATTGGTACAAGGCTAATTACATTTTCATTTATGTTTGTCTAATTGTAAAGACAGAACCTAGTCACGGAAGTAAGGATTAAAATACCATTCATTTAAAACACAAAGGAAGAGGTTTTTGTTACCAAAATTAATAATGGAAAAAAATGCGATAGAAGACAAGCATTGACTACATAGAACGTGACAGAAATATGCTTATTTATTCAACAGAATATAAATATATGAATAAGAAGGTGTGGTATGATTGCCAATGAGACAACTCTCCACAAGATACTTAATGATACAGAAATTAACACCGTACGGCCTTCAATAGTGAGTAAAACCCATACCGCATAGTCAGATCTAAAAGGCTCCGAAATTCAAACGAGAAAACTTACGTCCTGATTTATGTACAAAATTATAAACGAAAAACAAATATTATATACAGCAACAAACGACAAACACTAAATTACAGGTTTCTGACTTGGGACAGGCACATACAGCATGTGGCGGGATAAAACTAGTTTGAAGGCGATATCCCTCTCCTAACCTGGGACAGGGGTGTAACAGTACAAACTATAAAAATCAGTTGAAATGGGCTTAACTCGTGATGGATAAAGCAGAAATACATCTAACAAAAACACAGAGTGGACGTTGCAGGATACTTATACATCCACACAACAAAAAAGACACTAAGTACAGATCTAAGAGTACTTGCAGTAACTGAAGCTAGTTCAAAGCCAATAACAACTAATACACATAATCATGCATCTAAGACTAAAAGGTTATTTTAAAATGTTGATCACAATCTGCTCTTATGCTCTTATATTCGAACAACACTGATGAATCTTAAGTTGACGAAATGCGAGTTTGGCATAAAAAAAAACTTTGATGAGTTTTTATGTTCCAAACAAAATGTTTAATGCGAGATCTTTGTAAATAAATAGAAACAGTAAATTGAAAACGTATACTGAAATTTGGACTAAATAAAATCAGAGAAAATTTTTTACAGATGTCATCTCGTAAATATGTTACCAAGACAAGAGTGTATGATACATATTATATATCGATATAATGCACATTGAAATTATTTTTGGCACAGAATGATATCATTGGACCTTTAGGATATGGTGCTGCTCGTTTCATTCAGAAGGATACTACAATGAGTATAAAAATTCGATTTGAAAATGTCGCTAACGCAACAGCTCCAGCACAGAAAGTTTTCATAGTTTATGAGTTAGATAAATCCATAGATATGAGGACGTTCAAATTGGGAAAATTTGGTTTCGGAAATTTCAATCATGAATTGAAGGAACGAACACATTTTCAGGTAATTATTTAAAAATTAATACCTCATGATTTCAAAATCTAATTCAGTTTCACGTTTTTCATTTAAATTTTATTGGTTTTCTCCAAAAGCAGAAGATAAAGCTAGTTACTTATGGTTGTGCAGTAGACTTTAATTTTTATATTTTGATCATCATCTTTTCTTAAATTCCATATTATACGCTATCTAATTTTAGTACAAAGCTGTAAGGTTTAAGTTTCAATTACCATATCACACAGCTTCACAATACTTGTTTTGAAAATAATATGAATAAACACAAAAGAAGATGAAAATATTCGAGTGTACAAACATAAGATTGAAACCGACATATGATACGTATGGGACTAATTTTTGCAGCCTTATAAGCTTTGTGAAGTATTTTTATATTATTTTTTATGCTTATTGTTGGTAATTTCTTTATCAACATCGGTATCACAGGCTAAATAACTATCAATTTACATCATTTTTCAATTACTTAGGTATCTGTAAATTTGACTGAAATATATGAAGGTTTGTTTGTTCGCGTTCGAGGTGGATTGGACATATTGAAAAAAAGAGTTACTTGGGAGTTTCAAACAGTTGAGGCCAGTACAGGTATTTACACTTAATGCATAAAATGTTATGTTTGCTATAATTATAAAAATGCATAGGGTTGTTATTTTTATTGATGAATACTGCCGTTTTGTTAATTCAATTTTTTAAGGGCTTACGATACAGTTACAGGGGAGGTAATGACGTTGTTATTTTCGCGACGTAAAACTTTGACATATCGGAAAAGATGCATTTTTCGACTGATTTTTATCACTCAAACTGATTTAACTTGAAAACGAGTTCATGGACCCGTCTTTTTTAAAATGCCATTTGGTTTGATTACGTATGAAGATTATTTGTACCAATTACGTATGAAGATTATTTGTACCAATTTTCATGAAAAAGTCAACAATGCAATTTTTTTTAAATTTGATAAATATACAGCAAAAAATGACGTGTTTTTCTAAATTCATGAATATTTGATAAATATGAGTTATTTAAAAAAAAAATGCATAAATTTATAGGATACTTATATAAAACAGAAATTACAAATAATTTAACAAAAAACAGCTTGTGTTTATCTTTTAAAACAAAAAAGTTATGTATTTCTGTTGAAAGGAAAAATACGTCCATAAATCCGAATTTTGAGCAAATATCTGAAATTTCGACCCCATTTTACTCAAAGAGTAGCTCACGAAGGTATATTTTTTTATAACATATTTGATTTAATCAGGTAAAAAATAGCCTATATGCAAATTTTCATCAACATATCAGCATGGGATCAAAACTGTATCGTATGCCCTTAAACCTTTCTAGTGCATCATGGAGCAAGTAATTACTAAGGCATGTTCAAATATATAAAGCCGCTGTCGCTATTTGCTTTTCAAAAAAAGATTAGCAAAATATAAAAAAAAAATATTTTTAAAAATATACCTAATTTTATAGCGTATGATATGATTGTTAAAAAAATCCGATTGAAATAAGGTTCATAAAAATTAACGTTTAGACTGCTAATTTGACAAACTTGTTATATAAGCAAAGTATTTCGGGGAAATATTTTGTCATTTAATATGATATCAACAGATCAGCACTGGTACTACATTTTTTTTTTCATTTGTTCATTCGTTTCCTTTTTCAATTTCTTCCACAACCCTTAGCCATATATGTTTTCTTGTTTGTCATATCAAGCTTAATTGAACACTATATAAAGTGAACCTACAGGAATCATTCTTGTCCCCTGCCATTTGAGAATGTTCAAATATATTTTAATAAGTTTAGATCCCCACTGATAAACCATATAGTTTCCTATTATTTGCCATGTCAATATGAATTAAATGATATATCGGGTAAGTTTCAAAGTAGACATCCGCACCTCATGTTATTTGAGAATTTTAGAAGATTTTCAAAATGTTTGAGATCCTCATCCATTAACCATTATTTTATTGTTTGACAATTCAAGATTATTTGAATGATATATAGGATGATTCCTCGGGAATATATAAATGTTGATTTCTTTTGTGAGATTTCGTAACAGCATTCTGTTGCAGGCATTTCTTTTTATTCTTATGTTTAACATAATAAAATTATAGTCTGAACAAAGGTTCTTCAAGGCAACACTTTTAAACAGTGTTAACAGATATTTATTTAAAACTTAGGTCTTTCTCCGAGCGATCCACGTAAAGGATTTCTCCCACCAAACAATGGGACCGATGGGCAAGGATATGTTACGTTTTCTGTCAAACCAAAGACAGATGTTAAAACCATGACAAGAATTGATTTAAAAGCATCTATTTATTTCGACCAGAACGAACCGGTTGATACACCACTGATTTTCAACACGGTAAGAAATTATTCAGAAATATTCGTTCATCAAATTGCAATTTGTGTTCATAATTTTAATTTTAATAAAAAAATATTTTAAAATCAGTTTTAATCCATAAACAATACGACATCAAGTATTTAAAAGTCTACACAAAAAGTCAATACATTCAATAGAAACAATCCACAAAGAATATTATCATGTTTGCCAACCTCTATTTTTTTAGACTCCTTACATTCTTCTATACAGCATGTTTTCTTTAGTATTACAAATGAGTTTATCAGAAGTGATGTATATCAATATAAATAGTAAAATATACTAATATGAAAAAGTAAAATAACAAAATACCAACTCCCAGGAAAATTCAAAAACGGAAAGTCCCTAATCAAATGGCAAAATCAAAAGCTCAAACACATCAAACGAATGGATAACAACTGTCATATTCCTAACTTGGTGCGGGCATTTTCCTGTTTAGAAAATGGTGGATTAAACCTAGTTTTATAACAAGCTAAACCTCTCACTTGTATGAAAGTCGAGTGAAAGATGTGTGAACAAAACAAAAAAAAAGGGGTACAGCAGTCAACATTGTGTTATAATCTTAATCACTTTAAAAACAAACAAATATGTCAACAAAGAAAAACAAAAAGGCATATAGACAAAGCACATTAGCAAAAACGAAAGACAAGAATACAAAAATTAACCATAGCTCAATAAAACAATGACGGGATGTATAAGTACAGAGCCACGTCAAATGGATATTACCAGAAATAGACTAAACAGTAAAGTATTAAATTACAAAGAAAAATAAAAGAATAATACAACACGTTATTAAGATGATAAACAACGTCAGTACTAACAATATATACTTCAAGACCGTCGTGTATTACTTGTGAAGTTCAAGTTCAACTTCTTCTCGTTTAGCCCATGCTCTAGCGTAGTCTTCAATGGAATCCATAATTATTTTGAAGTTATGGTTCCAATTTATGTGTTGAGCTTCTCTTAACTTAGGACCATGAGATATCACCTTTCGGAGATGTTGAATTATGTTTAGATCCCCAGTAATAACATGGCCAGAGGCGCTGTTAATGTAAGGCGAGTGGGAACAGTCACATGTCAGAGGGTTTTTTAGGTATTGTTCTAAATCAAGGTCTGCAATGCTTGCTGATAGTTAAATACGTTAGTTGAAATGGTTTTGGTGTAATTGTAGAATACAATAGGAACAGACTGATTTTGAAAATAAAGTGGAATTTGAGATATTACCTCCTTGTGATGTAGAACGTTGCTGATGTTGATTACATCAATAAATTATTGGTAACTGAACAAGAAGGAGTTTCCTCTTTTCCTCATGTACAGGTTCCGATCTTACTGGTTTAAAAATACAAATGCAAATGAAATAACTCTCCACTAGAGACCAAATGACGTAGAAGCCAAAACCCATTCCGCATAGTAATAATATGAATGTTTCAGAAAATCGAACTTCCTATTTTTTATGTGAAGTAATACTTTTTAATACAGTTATTGATAGTAATTGAGCTTTCAAGTAACAGTTACATTCCGTTTTAAACAGATAGATGACTCTCCTCCTGACATTAATGGCTCTGTTGTCCAGGAAATGCTGAATTCGGAAATTTTGGCAGTAGCAATTTCCTATCATGATATAGGATCTGGATTTCAATATACAGACGTTCTACTGAAATCTGGTTTGATTATTTATACATAATTGGCAATTGTATTCACAGAGTATAGAAAACTCTGTACCACTAATACGTGTATTTATTTACAAAAATTCAAAGAAATTGCAATGACCATACGATAGTTGTTTAATTACACTGAAGATTAATAGAGATGGTTAATTTAAACATTCGGAAAACATTTATCTTCCCTTCAAGACGTTAGCAAAACAGCTGACTTTAACCAAACTTTTTATAAAAAGTAAAATAAAAAAAAACTCCAAGGAAAATTCAAAACCGAAAATCTGTCATCAAATGGCAAATTCAACAGCTCAAACACATCAAACGAATGGAAAACAACTGTTATCTACCTGACTTGGTACAGGCATTTTTTTCTCGTGTAGAAAATGGTGGATTAAACCTGGTTTTATAGCTTTCTTAACCTCTCACTTGTATGACAGTTGCATAGAATTCTATTATATTGACAAAAATGTGACAACAATGTGTGATCAATTCAAACACACAGAATAGGTAAAAATGTCAAAAATTAGAGTACATTAGTAAACTTTGTGATATCATCTTCATCGCGTTGAAAACAAACAAATATGTCAACAAAAGGGTATAGACACCCCAAGCACATAACAAAATGAAAGACAAGAATACAAAAAGTGACCATGTTAGAACAATACACTGGCGGGATGTATAGATACCAATCCACGCCAAAAAGGATATTACCAAAAATGGACTAAACAGTAAGGGTTAAAAATATACAAAGTCATTTAAAAAAAGAACACTATAACACGTATTTGAGATGATAAACAACGTAAGTACCTAGACTCTATACATCAAGACCATCATGTTTTATTTGTGAAATTGATATGAACTATATATCAACAAGGTCTTGGTATCTTCCGATGAACTTTTTTAAAGAAAAGGACGCTGGTTCATCAAATTTCTACTTGAACACTGATGACGCATACATGATCAAGAGTAACCGTAAAGCGGAAAAAGGCACATATGTTTTGGGAATTACTTTGGGTAAAAAAGACATATCATTGTGCAGATACCCTGGCAATAGAAAACTATAAAGACTGTTCTTTTTATAGAATAAAAACCATATATACACCAACTATCAACCAATCAAAATCCCGGATATTTGAAAAAAGTGCGATCAAACTTACACTGCTGTATAGTTTTTGATACATAAAACTACCTTGGGGAAAAAAGTTCTTACAATTGTCCAAATAGTGAAGATTTGTCATCAGGTCACTGTTGTAAATATAAATATAGGCAATAATAGTTTACCGATATTCAAATCTCACAAATCAATTGAGATGAAACAAATGAAGGAGACAAATAAAAACTAAGAGAATACTTTTATAAATTTTGACTTGGATGGAGAGTTGTCTCATTGGCACTCATACCACATCTTCTTATATCTATGAAAGAAAATTTAACTTTTTTTGTAGAATATGGCTATGAGACATTACTTACTGGAATAACCAAAAATGTTATACAAATACCATTACCTCCCGGTGAGGAGTATCAACTTTTATTTAGTCCTGTGGATTTTACTGACAACCGACCTGGTCTCGAAAGTATCAAAGAAAAGAATTCTATTCATGTACACTTTCCAAGAGTACCAGGTATTATTCTTTTACTGTTTATCATAGGTAAATAAATTACAAAAATATATCATTTCCACGAAATGTAGCCTTCTAGATTTCTTGTGAAACGGTAGCATCTGAGTGTCCTCCTGAGCACTGATTGTTGTAAATCGACAAAGAAGAAGGTATGATCTGGCGACTTTAAAATAAAAAAAAATATCACAAATCTACCAAATAATTTCCCTCAGATGTAAAATAGACATTAGCCTGTCATTTATGAGCGTTCATATTATTTATGTATGTCTAACATATTTGCACTAAAGTTATTAACTCCTTGTTTTTACAGCAAAATTGTCCAAACTCGTTTTCCCTCAAACAATTAGTCGACAAATAGTTTTAAGAAAAAGTTTTTTTGCTTTTTCTCGAAGGAAAGTGCCGTAACACATGATTTTTAAGTATCTAATATAAAATGCACTGTACATGTCGAGTCATTTAGGAAAGCTGACAGTAGTCGAATCGAATAAATCTGCTCAAATAAGACCGGCAAAATTAATATATTTAGGCATGAAAGACGGATATTCGTTCACGTTTTGATATTAACGAAAACTCCTGTGGTGTAATTAAGAGATAACTGTTTTGTATTTGAAGCTTGGCCTACGTAAAACATTCTGGTACCTGTATACCTGTATTTTGCCAGCACGTTTCTGCAGCAGAAAAGAGAGTCGTTGCTGAACCAATCCGTTGCACCAACATACTATTTTACGTCTCTATAATGGCGTCAATATCTCTCTAAAATACGGCCTTATGGGTTTTAAAGTCGGTTGCGAATTTTTTGTGATGTGCTTCTTCGCGATCTAGGTCTTCAGGCTACAGTGGTTGATGCGATAACGGCTCGATGATGTAGATGAAAGACACAGATATAGCGATCTTGTCCAGGAGTCGTTATGGGAGGTCTTCTACTCATCCGGCAGTTATTAGTTGAACCAGTCTGTTGGAATATGTTCCACAGCCGAGAAATTGTGCTCTGGTTAACTTGACGTTTAGAGTTTGTGAACATCGTTTTACGTCTTTCCGGCTTGGAGATGACCGATAACGATATTTCGAGTGATGGGGTTCAACCTAGGTGTGGCAGCATTTCAACCTTATGATACAAGTCAGGCTTCGAACTTTGTCTTTTCATTTCCTTTTTGTGTCAGAGAGCTAAATCTAATGAACATTAAATTGAGAATGGAAATGGGGAATATGTCAATGAGACAACAACCCGACCAAAGAGCAGATAACACCCGAAGGACACCAATGGGTCTTCAACGCAGCGAGAAAATCCCTGACCCAGAGGCGGGCCTCAGCTGGCCTCTAAATAAAAATTTGTACTAGTGCAGTGAAAATTGACGTCATACAGGCATTTTAAAAGTTAGCACTTACCTTTAAAAGGTTAGTTTGTTTAAATTGTCATTTAAATTTACGAACTTAATTGCAGAATTTGCTTTTCGAAAGATGAAAAGGGGCTATGCTTTATTCTAACTTACAGCATATTTTTCGTCAGTTTTGTTACCCTTTATATATCTATTTCGACATGCCGCTGGTAGTTTATAAAAATTAAAATAACAAAAATACCGAACTCCAAGGAAAATTCAAAACGGAAAGTCCTTTATCCAACGGCAAAATCAAAAGCTCAAACATATCATACGAATGGAAAGTAACTGTCATATTCCCGACTTGGTACATGCATTTCCTAATGTAAAAATGGTGGATTAAACCTGGTTTTATAGCCTCTTAACCTCTCACATGCAGACAGTCGAATATTAATTCCATTATATTGACAACAATGTGTGAGCAATACAAACAGACATAATAGGTAAGAATGTCAAAAATTGGAGTACAGCAGTCAACAGTGTGTTATTATCTTAATCACTATTAAAACAAATAATTAACAATTTTAACAAAGAAAAACAAAATGGCATTTAGACACTCTAAAGACAAAGTACATAAGCAAATGAAAGTCGTTGCAAACTTTCACTATAATATCAACCATCGTATCGAACAAAGCGCGAAGTGCTCTAATGCTGAAACAATGGATCGATGCCACTGCTGGTGGAGTTTTTATTCCCCGAGGGTATCACCAACCCAGTAGTCAGCACTTCTGTGTTGACATGAATTATCATTGATATGGTCATAATTATAAATTAACTGTTTACAAAACTTTGAATTTTTGAAATACTAATGCTTTTCTACCTCAGGAATAGAATACGTTAGCTGTATTTGGCAAAACTTTTAGGAAATTTTGGTCCTCATTGCTCTTCAACTTCGTACTTTATTTGGTCTTTTTAATTTTTTTTTATTCGAGCGTCACTGATGAGTCTTTTGTAGACGAAACGCGCGTTTGGCGCAAGTACAAAATTTCAATCCTGATATCTATGATGTGCTTATTCATAAAATGACATTGTCAAAATGTTTGGACACTAATATTTCTATATCAAAAGTGTTTGTGGACTACCGTTTAAAAATAATAAGAACGGGTCTTGTATCTATTTATAACACATTTTAAATAAACACGTTTACGTCTGTGTACATGTTTTTTTTGTAACTCAGCTTTTCCCAAAAAAGTTATAAGACACTACTTAATTGGAAATAATAAGCTGCTGGAGCATTTATTTTGTCTTATACCTAGTTTAAAACGTAATTCATTTTAAAGACGAAAGAAAATTGTTTTTAAGAAGCGAGAAATATTCCCATCGCCAAATAAAAATTTGTTACATGATAATAAAAAAAGAAACAACACATGTACGCGCATTGTTGATCATTGTGTAAATAACTAACAACAGCAAAATTGTTTCTTATCAGAAGACATAATATAGTTTTTCTTTATCTTTTCAATTTTCAAGATTCCATATTTTTTACTGAAGGTTTTTTGTTAATTTTAGGCATTTGTAATGACAAGAACAATTGTTCTGGAAATGGAAATTGTACAAACAACAATAATTGTGTCTGTGACTTTGGATTCTATGGTTCCGATTGCAGCGGAGGTAGCTATTTATAAAAAAAAATAAAAAAAATATTTTCTTCGAATTTTTGTTATATACTGTTGATTCATCCATATATTGATATTGTTTATATGATGATCTAGTAGTTTTATTCATTTTTAAGTATTACTGTGCGTAATCTTTTTTATGCTCGCCTCCGTCTGTCTGTCTGTATGTCTGTCCGAAACAAATTGTTTCCATACTGTATTCCTTTGTCTGATTTGAATGAGACTTTACCGGACAGTAGATATAAGGAAGGGGTAGATGCCTATTGAATTTGAGATTTAAAAAATGTAAGTTCATTGTTTCTCAAAATAGGAATGTTTGGAAAACATAGTTCCCAGATGTTAACTTGATTTTCCCTTTTTTGATTGTAATACAATTGATACAGATTGAAAATATATTGAATGTAAAGACATCTATTTATCTAAGTCAACATGTCAATTGATCTTTAAAAAAGAAAATACTGGTTTCTTTGAAATATAACTGATATTTTAATGTTTATCAGTGTGATTTGGCATGTGCCCAGCTCCTAGTGCATAGCCAGGGTCAGTGGGCCTGTACAAGTCGCTAAAAGTGGATACTAAAAAATGTTTTTTTGTGATCATTGTGGCTCTGGAGAAAGTATTGGTATCAATCAATTTTGGTTTCTCGATACCTTACCTATGTGCATTTCGGAGAGCATCTGTAAGAAGTGCTTTCCACATGTTGTTCTTTATATACCTCTCACTTTGGAAACTGGTGGTATATGGTGATGGGGTGCTTGTCCGTCTATTCTTCTTTCCGTCCTCCTTTTGCATTTATCATTCGAAAGAATGTTGGTGTTTAATGTGGCATGACATGGACTTTGTCATTCCCGCAGACTATAGTGCACATCTGTATCCGATTCTCCTTCTTACACCTGAATAGAATAGTTTGTGATTTATCCAAATTAATGTGGTGTTTTCAAATAGCAAATCGAGGATTTTATAAAAGTGGTTGGTATCATTTTGAGAGCTTTGGTAGCAGTAATTTTAGTTTCCAATATTTTTTTATGCACACACTAAAAAATAAGCTATCAATAATGTTTGTTTCTTAATTAATTACCAGATTTATAAACGGGATATATATAGATATGTGTTTAATGTTAAATCCAATTATTATTATGATGTAGTTTCTCATTTAACAATGATACTTTCATGCTGACAAAATAGGAATACAATTTTATTCATGACGAAGGATAGTAATTTCATTGCTCTACTTTCAAACATCTTTGTTGAGGACTACAATGCGACAAATCAATCGTATATGTGAAACTTGATTCGTGTCTAATTATGTGATTATTACCGTTAAAAATTCTAATGCTTCACTTTTCTTTTTCATTTCCACATTTGCAGATACACCACCAGTTGAACCACCAATAGTAGATGCTCGAGATGCCGAGGGGTTTGAAGATTCAGAAATTGCAATATATATGTCGGCAAAAGCTACAAATGGAACACCATACGACAGTTTCAAGATATACATTATAAATTTTCCTGAAAATTCTACATTTTCATTTGGACATTTGGTTGATTATCGTTGGGAATTGAATTTTAGTGATTTCGGAAATATTAGTTTTATGCCACCAAGGGATTTATCTGGAAATTTTACATTTCATGTTCTTGCTGAGTTGGTACAAGGTTCACGAAACTCAACGAGAAATAGTTTCATTTCTGTTCTTATCAAACCTATTGTTGATGGTGTTGACATGCGAGTTAGAGTCGATTGCTTTAGCATGAAGAAACATTATGCCAATTTACAAATAAATGCACCTTTGAAAGACATAGATAGTTCAGAGACGCTTGAAATAAGCGTAACGGTTCCAGAAAACTTTAATTTGAGTTTAGGGCAAGAAATTATTACGGGAACATTTGTACTGTCGTCTATGGATGTATTAAATACAATTGAAGTATTTGGGACAAATATGTCGGAGGTTGATCACTTCAATATTACAATAGTTGCAAAAGTTGTGGAGAATGGAACATCGCTGCAAGAGTCTTACAGTGATACTGTTATTGTCGAGAAATGTACAGGTAGGATTGTTATCAACGATAGTATTCTTTCATTTGAATCCTAGTATTTAATCATTGGGGTCTTGCTTATGAATAAACGTAAATGTGTGGTATACACCAAAAGGACAATCACCAAAACATGATAAAACAAAAATCAATTTACAAGTCGACATCTACTTGGCACTTTCTTTCTCTATTTATGCAAATCAAGGTATTATTGAAAGGCGTAGAGAAGGAACAACCAGATAAAAAAACCTAATAAACTCGGTAGCATCAGATGTTTAGACGACAAACACATGTACAGGTAAAACAATACTGAACATATCAATTCAAAGAATACTCTCAGATACGTAATGCAAGCTCAAAATACTAAAATACTTGATATAGCTATACAAATAAAGAAACCATGAATTCTTGCATTCTGCTATAGACCGATTTATTATAATTTGAGAAAAATACGATCTAGTAATGTGGGTATCTTCGGGTTGTGTGATGTTTTTCATCTTATCAAGTTCTGGTTAAATTGTGATGTTGCCTGACACTTTAATTCCTCGGATGATAACTTTCCCTAGGTGTTATGAAAAAAAAATTTAAAACAAATTAGAGGTTATTCTTTCTTTTTACATATTTGGTGAAGAAGTGTCGTGCTTTTGAAAGCATCAAAAAGAGGTTTGAAAATTGAAATCAACATCTGTGTAAGAGCTGTGATTAAATAGTTCCAATTAAGAGAGATTAAAAGACACACAATATGAATATGGAATACAATGAACTAAACAAATTCAGATCTTTATGATAAACAATTTAGATTCAGAATGTTGAATATTAAAGAATGTTTACTAATAGCCTAAACATTTTTACAGTCAAATACATACAGAATTTGAGGAAACCTGATGTACTTATAAAAAGTATTTGAAACATTTAAGTGGTATTTGAAGTTCAAAACGGAATCGATTATGTTCCAAAAAATTCTAAACCGCAATGCTATAAACAAATGTACTTTTAATCTTAAGCAACTAATTTATTGCAAAAAAAGAAAAACTTGAAGGAAATTTACTTCCTTGTTTGCTCGTTTTATTTAAATATGTTCATAAACCGCTCATAAAAGGCTGGATGTGAATTATCAACTTATTTATTTACAGTAGGTGGACAAATTTCATATTTTTATGAAAAATATGTGGTATAAATATAAGAAATTGTAGAAAATATTCATCAAGTATTTTTACAGCGGATGACCTTGAGGGCATTCCGGTGTTATGTTGCCGCAGACATTTTTACCCACGTGACTTGCGTTTTTGACTGATAACCGAACATATTTCTTATAAATACGCGGATATTATCGAGTGCAAAATAAATTCCTTATCGCTTGTTATAATAAAATTGAGAATGGAAATGGGGAATATGTCAAAGAGACAACAACCCGGCCAAAGAGCAGATACCAGCCGAAGGCCACCAATGGGTCTTCAACGCAGCGAGAAAATCCCTCACCCGGAGGTGGTCCTCAGCTGGCCCCTAAATAAAAATGTGTACTAATTCAGTGAAAATTAACGTCATACTAAACTCCAAAACATATAAATGAACTTAAATTAAAAAAAACATACAAGACTAACAAAGGCCAGAGGCCCCCCTCCACATACCTCTAGCCAATGAAAATACACACAGCGATTCATTTTTTCAATGAATACTCATGAAAATATTTTTTAAGAACATAGATAAATAATATGAAAATGTTTTGTCGTGAGAAATATATATATACAAGTAAAAAAATCATTAATATCTATTAACACGTACCGACAAATTGTGTTTGCGGATGAATATCTCTTATCGCTTGATATATATTAATTTCATCAATTTCATCAATATATATTCTTTAGCGGGAGAAATATGAATGCCTACTAAACAGGTCAGGAATAACCATTAATTGGTGGATAATAGCTCAATTCAGGTATAATCCACCTTTTGCCATATAGTGAGATAGACCAAATGAGGTATATTGCAGTTTTTATCACAGAATTTTTTAAAAAACATATTCGAGCATTTTATTTTGCATATACCATATTAAGCTTTGATGAGTTCTCACTGGTGACATGTAACTGCTTCTGAATTCCTGTGCTGTGTTTTATAAAAAATGTGGATTATACCTCGGTTGAGGTATAATCCACTAATTGATGGACATTGACGACTGGTTTCCCTAAGCATGTTAAGTCTACATCAGTTCCAACTTTAAGATTTGTTAGCCGAAATGGACAGGAAGAGACTGCAGAACAAAAATAAGATTTAGTAGATGAAAACTAAGAATTTATAAGTAGGAAAAGGAGGGTCATATTTATTCAGGGTTTCCCATACAAAATGCAGCATGAAGTGTCAGAATCAATTACATGTCATCACTAAGTGTTCATCAAAGCTTGTTATGGTAAATGCAAACATATGCTTTTATATCTCTTAAATTTTTTTGGGGATAAAAACTGCATTATACCTCAATTGGTTTATCTTATTATATATCAAATGGTGGATTATACCTGAATTGAGGCATAATCCACCAAATAATGGTTATTCCTGACCTTCTAAAATCAAACCTATTAGAAAAACGAATTATTACAGAAGAGTGTCCACCATGCACTTGCACTGCACTATCATTAGAATAGTAGAATAGAATGATGGTATAAATGGATGAAAATTTGCCGGTAGAGTTATTAAGACGATCTGCTATATATATAACTGTTGTCCAAATATTGATATAATATATAACAACAAACCAGATTATACTGATAACAAATGATTGTCCCATGATTATATCACTACAATATAATAATTATCACTGAATTACGGTGAGGTTGAATTCTCTGTCATCTATTCATCATCCACACGGGAACTTGTCTCAGAAAAAAAATCTATGTACCTTAACCTAACTTTCAGGTATAGAGATTTTTTTTTTAGACAAGTGCCTGTGACTATCCACCAGAACTTGCGGTCATCCGATATTCAGTACTTCAGTACTTTGATTTTGATTTATCACATTGAGGAGCAAATTCGAGAGAATCCAGTTTCCCGGTCAAAATAGTAGTTACTAAATAACTGTATATAATGTACTACATCTCCAAACAAACAACAGTATATATTGACTGCATTAAACGGACCATTTTCATATTTCCGATTTTTGACTCCGTTTCTATAATTTTTCGACAGGTTACCTACTCTCTGGTAGGACGTCCTGGTACTCGATCAATTACGAGCTGTTTAAAGAAGTATAAAATCAAATATATAATTGGTGCAATTTGGAGGAAAGTTTACTGTTTTCTGATGATTCAGTCATGTATAGAAAGCATTAAACAGTTAACTTTCCCTCAAAATTGTACCGATTAAAAGCTTGAATTTACTTATTTGCGTTGCTCTTGCCTGACCGAATACCAGGATGTCCTACCACAGAGAAAGTAACCTGTCGAAAAAATATAATTCCGGAGTCAAAAGTTGGTAATATGAAAATGGTCTACTTTATTCATAAGTAAATACGGCGGGTGGTGGTCGGGTGAGCGGCTTCCAACAGTTTCCGTGCAATAACTTGTGAACCCTTCGACCAAAGGTTTTCAAATTAAAATATATTGTTATATTTTAATACAAAATGGAGGTCAAGTTCAATATTGCGGATTTTTACCTTTACCGTTTAGTAGTTATTTCCTTGATCTATTGGAAAACAGCACTTTATGTTTTTTTCCGTGCAGATTACTTATAAATTACTTGACCAATACGTTTGAAATTTTAAAATGTTTGTTACAGATAAACACAAGAGGCTCTAAAGAGTCTGTGTCGCTCACCTAGGTTTATGTGCATAATCAACAATGGACTAGCTCCAACATTGTAGACAAGAATTCATGACAAAAATTTCTTTTTTGTTGATTTTGTATTGCTGATCATTTTTTCTGTTTAGCTTCTCTCTATCTTCTTTAGTTTTTGCTCAAAACACAAAGTATCATTCATATAAACAAAAACTTCTGGAGACCCTAAGATCTATAAAGGCAGGATTTAATTTAGAAATTAAAGATCATATTTCAATGAATACCAAAAACTTCCTTCGGTATCAAGTCTTAGATGTATGATTTTATGATGAGTTGCTGTCGCCTTTGAACTAGCCGGCAGTAACTGCGATTACTCTCAGATCTTGCCTTTTTTGTTGAGGTAATGTATGAATACCCTGCCACGCCCGTCTGTGTTTTTGCTAGATGTTTTTTCTGTATTATATCGATCTGATGAATAATGCTCTTTTCAACTGATTTTTATTGATAGTTCTTATGTTGTACAGTTACACCAATATCCCATGTAAGGGAAAGGCGATGGCGCCAGCAAACTGTTTAAACCCCGCCACATTCCGTATGTGACTGTCCTAAGTCAGGAGACTGTAATTCAGTGGTTGTCGTTTGTTTCTGTATATCATATTTGGTTTTTTTCATTGTTTTGGACGTAAACCAGGCCGTTATTTTTCTCTTTTTGAATTGTTTTACATTTGTCATTTCGGAGCCTTTTATATCTGACTATGCGGTATAGGTCTTGCTCTTTGTTGAAGGCCTTTCGGTCACCTATAATTGTGAACTTCTATGTCATTTGGTCTCTGGTGGAGAGTTTTCTTATAGACAATCATACCTCATCTTCTTATTTTTATAATTACATGTTATTATATTTGAAACTGACCATTCTAATTTAGATCTATCAATCTATCTATTTTAGATTTAATGACATCAACTATGAGTGTCAGCCCCGGACAAAGTATTGTTTCATCAACAACTAACAGTGCAGCTTTCTTTACGACACAAAAAGCTACAAGTGTTGCTTCTACAGAAGGTATAAATAAGTTTCAATATAAGATATTCCAATAATAAAATTCTACTTCTATTATTTTGCTGATGAAAAATACAATTTCGAAGTGTGAGATGCATTTGAGCCTGTGTTTTTATTGTTTTTTATCACATAGCTATATATGGTCCATAAATTTGTCATATTTTGATGCAGATTAATATACTTGTATATATATATATAGATTCTACCACTGCATCGAGTGTGATACGATATTTATCAACTCGGAGACAGTTAAATTTTCAAATTTAAAACGCGAGGCTCGCCGAGCGTTTTAAATATTTAAGATTTAACTGTCGAGAGTGGATAAATACCGTATTACACGAGATTTGGTGGTGGAATCTGTTTCTCTAATGATTTTTAAACAATACGCAGGCAAATTTATTCCTTCTTTTCGACTGATCTGCAAAAAGATGTGTTCTTTCTATGTGACGTCATCAGGCATGGTCGCCTTTTTTCATGCCGTCACAATAGGAAATTCAGAGGAAAGCAAGAAAATTCGACGTCATAATAGGATTTTAACCAATGAAGAACTGAGATCAAACGAACCACACATTGATTAAATTTTTTTTATACAATGGGTGCAGAACCCTAGGGATAAATTGACGAAGAATTAGAGAAAACGTTTTATTGTATCACTTATATGTATTTGACCTTGACCATAAACTTGAAAATGCAGTCATTGATATTTTTTACGAGTAAGCTTGTCTGTGCCAGATATAGTTATCCATCAGACTTGATGTATTATATTTGGCATGTTTGTCAATATCCAAGCCAGCGTATCGTGTACAGTTATAACACACATGTAATCTTGACCTTTCACTTCAATGTACCTTATTTTTTTGGAACTCATGTCTTCTGAGGTGTATTTCCTCTTTTCAAATTATGAGCGCATCTGAGTCACATATTTAAAATGCGCCTTCTTTTTGTTGTTTGATTATTTGATTAATTATGCTGCTAAGGGTCATTAAATATTTTGAATTTCTCCTTTTTTCCCCCTAGAAATTATTGGTTTTTATTTTCATTTAATAGGAGTGGAAAAGACGTATATAGAGAGAATAGATTTGCGCCTTGATTTCGAAGTCACAGTGGATTTGACAGATACAACAACTGCAACATACAAAAAACTGTTCCAAGATACCTTCACAGGGGTATATTTATTTATGATGTATACCTTTATTTAGAGCACATGACCGAAGGAATGATATTACATAGTGTGTCCTCTGTTGTCGTTCATCAGTAAACCGTTTAACAAAAATCGTCTCTGAAGGCAAATTGACAACAAACTTGTTTTTAGGTGCTTTCTTTCAAATTTGTTTCTAGTGTGTCCCTCGAATTTACCAACATGGCTACTGTTACTATCAAAACGTTCGGGTTCGTACTAGGAATAAAATATTTCAAAGAATATATGAATAAGAAAAGTCATGAGGTATCTTTTTAAAACCTGGTTTAACCAACAAGTGTCTTGTACTTCCCCTTTTTAAATTTACCTTGGAGTTCGGCATTTTTGTTATACTTTTTAAAACTGACTTTTATTAGTGACGGACAATAGCACATAGTCATAAATTTCTTAAAACATGTGAAAACCTATACAAAACGACACTTTTCTTACAAAATTGTCAAAACCGTTTAAAACAATTGTGTTTTGAAAAGTACGTTCGAATTCTATGCGATTGTCATACAAATGAGAGGTTTAACAGGTTTAGTCAACCATTTTCTACATAAGGAAATGCCTGTACGAAATCAGGAATATGACAGTTGTTTTCAATTGGTTTTTATGTTTTTGAGTTTTTGAATTTGCCAATTTATAAAGGACTTTCCGCTGGAGTTCGGTATTTTTGCTATTTTACAATGTATTCGAATCCTTAAAAAATCAAACGTAAATGCAATTATAGATCGCATTTGAACCAATATGAACATTTTTGTTTACTCAATTAAACCTAGACGGTAATCGAAAAAGCCCCGACTGTTCTTGAAAAACCCAGACATATAAATTAATGCATTCTAAAATTGCACAATTACAAGTTTTTTTGTAAGTGTCTGTAAATGTAAGCAATTACAGATTACATGAAGGCATTTCCTTTGATTTTTACATTCTTAGGTGCATTAATAGGGGTTTATTCTATATTATTGATTAAAAGCATTTTAACGGTAGATCTAACTTTCATTAAAACTGAAAATAATGGAAAGTTAGTTATAACTTCCTATCACAAATGCTAACCATCAATATTTTTTTCAAGCTCTGGTTTCATATCTTACTAAAAGACAAATCTGTTGGTCTACAATTCAATTAAAATGTATTTGCTGACCGATGTGTTATAAAAGATATATAAAAAAAATTATATATCTGTCATTTAATTTCCGCTGTGACCCAAACTTTTGTTATCAAAATCAGAAGGGGGTAACTCAACCCATGTCACATTTTCAACCTTATGTAAAAATCTTAACAATAACTCAATATGTTTGTTCGGAAACGAAAGTTATTCCGAAATTTTAGTCTTTTCATACCTTCTTTTGACCTTTTGACCAAAATCCTATTCTTAGAAAGTGGCATTTCCATGCTTAGTTTGGTGTAGACTGTTTGTATAGTTTAATGGGTACCTAAATAACTCGAGATCGAGAGAGAGAGAGAGAGAGAGAGAGAGAGAGAGAGCATTTACCTCATCTTTAGCATTATGTTTACATATTTCTTAGAAAAAAATGTTCATTTAATTTGTAGATAAATACTCAATGCAAATACATTTTTCTTTTTCAGTTGTTTGAGTATTATTCTCACTCATCTATCAAGGACGCTTTTATAAATATCACGTTGTTCTCAATTGCGTAAGTATCTTAGTCCAAATTTGTCAATCAAGTTGTAACAATTGGGGATACCAATGTTATCTTGGCAAAGCAGAGCTATCAGTATTATCTCGCACTCACATTTTTGCATGAGTTTGTAATACTTTTGGTAATAGTGCCAGGGGGAAGCATATGTAAACATGTTGTGTAATCCTGTGGACAGATCATCCAATGCCAATGCTTGTGGGTGATTTATCCATCAGCAAAATACAACTGCTTTCCTGTTCTCGTTTGTTGAAAAGAGAACTATGGTTGGATGCCCCCAAATTTGAAAAAAAATGTTGCATAACTGAATTGTCCAATGTCTACTTTGTCGCATGGATTTTTATCCGACTCAATTGATCTGCTGACACATTGTGTACTCCGGCAATATGTGCTGCTGTCAGATAAATATTGTTTTATAAAGCAAACATCCATAGATCCCAAGTCCTTTGACAAAGCTGAGGAGAGCGACCCCCTTGCTTGTTTATGTATTGAACTACTATAACATTGTCTGACCGAATCAAATAGAATGGAGAATGGAAACGGTAAATATGTCAAAGAGACAACAACCCAGCCGAAGAACAAAAACAGCCCAGTTTGACGAACCAAAACTTGTTCGTTTTTCAAAAATGTCTGTAATTTCTGTTTTTTTCAGAAAACTGCTCCCTATTCTCGATTGTTTATATATAAAAGATTTTGTTCCTCTGTCCCTGAACTGTTCGATTGTTAATGTAACAACCTGAGACGGTAACACCAAACCTTGATCTAATTTGAACACTGCTCCCAAATAAGAAATTGTCTGATTTTGTTCTAAACTCGATATTTCTTTCTTTTTTTTATTTATTAAAAATCCTAGTCGAACACGGAGATTCAGTATTATTTCTTAGAGAAACTTATGTGTGTTAAATACCTGTGATATGAACGTTTAACCTGTGTAATACACACATGTAGTCCTCAAGGAAGAGCACAAAGATTAAACACACGTCGTAGAAAATTGACTGTGTATTATAAAAAGATACCCGACTATTTTTCAGTAAGAAGACCATATTGAGTGCAAATAATAATATCTAGGGGATTGTATCATGTTACTCATTATATTTCACTTACTGTGATACATGTTATTGACAAATAAAGAAAAATAAAGATTGGATTGGTACAACTAGCAGGTACCTTTTACAAAAACGATATATCCATGATAAAGACATGTCTTATTTGGTATTATTTCAGAGACGTCATGTGTTTGTGACAAATAATTAATTTTTTAAATAAAATTTAACAGGAAAGGCAGTCTTATTGCTAATCATGACGTTATTACTAGCACAGAATCGAAAGAAGACATCACGATGATATTGGATGCGATGAAACAGAAGCATCTTTTAAAGATCGGAAATCAAACTGTTAAAGCTTTGTCTTTCAATGTGATTGACGGTAAGACTTCTCAATGTTCATTGAGTGGAAAGGTTTATTTTAATGTCGTATTTTGTTAAAGTAAACTTTGTATTTATATGTTAAATATACGGTTATTAACAGTGCATTATATTATATGAAAATTACCCTAAGAGCTCTAAAAGTTACTATTATTTCACAGATACGAGTATTTACATTAAAACATGAATGCCGAGGATAAATCTAACATATAAGAAGTAATCACTAAAAAAGATAAAAAAAGGAAATATTTACATTTATCAATTTAAAAAAAATCTGATTCTAAAAGAGAGGCGAAAGATACCAAAGGTATATTCAAACTCATAAGTTGGAAATAAACTGACAACGCCATGACAAAAAAAGAAAAAGACCAAAA
Source organism: Mytilus californianus (assembly GCF_021869535.1). Taxonomy (NCBI): domain Eukaryota; kingdom Metazoa; phylum Mollusca; class Bivalvia; order Mytilida; family Mytilidae; genus Mytilus; species Mytilus californianus. The sequence continues at coordinate 94,118,245 of NW_026262668.1, forward strand.
GACACACAACAGCATACAAAACACATAGAAAACTAAAGACTGAGCAACATGAACCCCATCAAATCCCGGGGGTGATCTCAGGTGCTCCGGAAGGGTAAGCAGATCCTGCTCCACATGTGGCACCCGTCGTGTTGCTCATGTAAGTACAAACATGTAACCGATTTAAGTTAACATCAAACTAAGCAATGCCCAATAAAAGTAGTTCTGCTTATTGTGATGAAATGAAGTTAAGATGAGTTTTTGTATACCAATTCATCATAGATATACCAGGATTAAAATTGTGTACGCCAGACGCGCGTTTCGTCTACAAAAGACTCATCAGTGACGCTCGAATAAAAGAAGTTAAAAGGGCCAAATAAAGTACGAAGAGTTTTGAGGACCCGAAATTCCGAAAGGTTTTCTCAAATACAGCTAAGGTAATCTATTCCTGGGATAGAAAATTCTTAGCATATACAGGCTATTAAGCCGCAATTTTTTTTATTCATATAGAAGGGATTGATCCATTGTGCTTCATGAATTTTACTCTGACCAAGTTAAGGACAAACTATTGAAAAAAAAACACACTTGTATGTATTCAGCAAACTAGGTGCTTGGGCTGCATGATAAAATTTAGGAATTTGAACAAAAATGTAAAAATAGTTTTCTAAACCGTCTAAGGTCGTCGAACTTCAATTCCTTTAACGAAATATATGTAAAAATAAGGAGATGTGGTATGATTGCCAATGAGACAACTATCCATCAAATTTGAAATGAAGCGGATGTGAGCAATTATAGGCAAACGTACGGCCTGCAACATATAGTCGACTATAAAAGGCTCCGACATGAAAAATATGAAACAATTCAATTGAGAAAACTAACGGCCTAGTTTATAACAAAACAATTTACGAAAAATAAATGTGAAAGAATGAACAAACGACAACCACTGAACTACAGGCTCCTGACATGGGACAGGCACATAAATAATGTGGCGGAGTTAAACATGTTTGTGAGGGCTCAACCCTTCCCCTAACCTGGGACAGTGGTGTTACAGTACAACATAGGAACAAACTATAAAAATCAGTTGAAAAGGGCTTAATTAATAAGATCGATACAAAGCCGAAAAAACATCCAACACAGACCGGACGTGGCAGGGTATTTATACACTCCTGACAACAAAAAAGACACAAAGTACTGATCTAAGAGTAGATCTTATATATAGTACTCGCAATTACTGACAGCTAGTTCAAAGCCAATAACAACTAATAAAAAAATCATGTATCTTAGACTCAAATATCAATCAGTACACATCCAATATCCAATGAATTAAGTGTAAAGACGTCATTAACAGTGAAAGAAAAACCTAACCTTGTGCAATGCCAAAATAAAGGTATCGACAGATCGTAGTACCGTAAAAGCGCATATGTGTATAACAATACTATTTAGTATTGTTTTAATTTACTGATATCAAAGTCAATATTTATACCAATGAAAACAATATTCAAAGACCTCGTTACAGTGTTGAATAGGTAACTTTTTAGAATAAGTTTATTTAAAGGATTGATAAGTTTACCCGGATCGTATCTAAATTTCTGTGCTCGGTAAACAACATCATCATAAAAATTAAGACGTGCTATTCCGTTTGATATAAGTTTTCTACAGGTACAGAAAAACTTGCAAAACAAATTTTTGTATCTATGGAAGAATTAGATAAAGATTTTAAGTAATTTATGTTAATATTTTTATTTTTCATTTAGATTCAACAGAAAGCGGTACATCAAAATTGTCAAAACTTTGGATAGCTGTTATAAGTGCATGTTCAGCGGTGTTTGGATTTATAGTTATAGTAACCACTGTACACCTAATACGGAAACAAATGATCAAACATAAACCTGAGCAAAACCTTGGTAAGTGTAAAACAAATGTTTGCTATGGTAATTTATATGTTTAGCATATGTCGGATTTTTTTAAAGATCCATAATCGACTCCGGAATTTAAACATTAAAGAAAGTCTTGAAGTTAAACAATGCACGATGTTAGATCAATTTCACTATTTCAAGTCTGTTGAAACTTTCCTTAAATTCCAAAAGTGCATACCTCTTTTGTTATAAACAATGTATTTTATTTATAAATAAATTAATTATAAAAGCATGTTTTCTGCCCTTTTGTCCATCTTCATACTTTATGGTTTCGTAGAGATTGATGGGTTGGCAGATTGGTGTTCAGCGTCAAACAAATGTTACATTAATATTGCATTTAAGGGCGAGAACATGCGGGTGTGATATAATTAAAAGCACTGCTGATTGCTAGACCGATACGCTGAGCAGGATTTTTCAACATACAAGTTCACTATGATGAGTTCGCAAGAGGACATATCACCCTTCATGCACATATGTTTCTGACTCCAGCAGAACTATTCTTTGCTCCTATTTCTAAATGCTTCCCGCTTGGCGGAGAAGCAGTAAATGGCTTTCGTCAGACAGGGAATCGAAACCACAACTTCCACATTCGAAGCAAGCACACTACCACAATACCACTTGGGTATCAGCTTCATAAAGATGGGTTCGTTATAGTCTTTTTGTCTATTTTTAGAAGTTCAAGAGGATTCACAAAGGCTGATGGACATGACGACTATCCGAATGTATAGGCCAAAGCTGCTTACCGAATTGAGCCACTATGAAAATCCAGCATTTGTACCTACAAAGTGTTGAAATGTGTACATGGACATATATTATTTTAATATGAACACTGTATTTAAGCTCGTATTGCATTTAACATGTAGCTTTAGCTCACCTGGCACAAAGTACCAGTGTGTGCTTTCCAATCACTTTGTGTTCGTCGTCTGTTAATTTTTACAAAAAAATTCTTCTCTAAAACTGCTATTTTAGCCTACCTTAACCACTATCATCATTGGGGAATTTTGTTTAAAAAATATGTCCGGTGATCCCGTTTCCCTCTAACATGGCCGACATGGCTAAAACTTTAAAGTGAAAACTCGCGAATTTTGACTAACCATTTAAATATTTCCATTCAATAGTTAAAAATTCATATGGTAAAGCAGAAACATATATATGTCTCTAGGTAAAGGCAGTTTTTTTTGTTGTTTTTTTTTCGAGTTTTGATATCAATTGATAGTTTTTGAGAAGAAATTCATTTTATTTTGTAGAAAAAATATCCGACGGCTATTTTAAACAAAGATACATAACACTGATATTGTTTTGACAACAAATCTTCGATTTCTGACCTTTTAATTCTAGGTAATATTTCCCCGTTTTGGCTGTAAATCTGTAACATAAAATATTGTCTCCCATGAAATATTGTCCGTCGGACAAAATTTCATATAAATTATTGTCTGCGGACACTATTTCATAATGAAATACTGTCCAAGACAATATTTTACTATGAAATAGTGTCCTTGTCCATGAAATTTTGTCACCTCCTTCTGGACAATATTTCACTATGAAATTCTGTCCATGACTATGGAAAGCCTCAGCTGTCATATATTAGATATTTACAAAACGTTATGCTGAAGCTTAAAATGTAAAGTTAAGACAGCGTGATGTTGAATTGAGTCATCAAAATGCTAAATCTAAATTACAATATGCTAAGTTGAATTTGCACAATGTTGACTTGCAATGACAAGTGCTTTAGTCGTGATAGTATAATGATAAGTCACGATGTTGTGATGATATGCCAAACACACGTAACGTTGGGTTTAAAGTACATGATGTGAAGTTGACGTTGCATGATGTTAGCTTGCAGATGGATACTGCTCAGTCATACAATTCGATAGCTATGATAACAAATAAAATGAATAGCTAAAATGTATGGTGCTGACATGTTATTAATAAATGTTGAGCTGAGAATGTACGATGTTATATCATTGTGATATTACGATAGGTCTATCATGCAATCTGTTGATTCAAAACACCATGATGCACAGTTGAAAGTACATGATGTTAAGTTAAGATAACACGATGCTACACTACTATATTGAAACGAAAGGCTTACCATACAATTTGTTGACTTAAAACAACACGATGCAACGTGTTAAGCTAAGATGCTCACTTGAAACTACACGACGTACAGTTGAAATTTTGTAATGTTGAGTTACGATAGTACGATTTTATATCATTATAATGTCACAATAGGCTTATTATACAATTTGCTCATTTAAAACTACACAACGTACAGTTGAAAGTACGTGATGTTAAGTTAAGATGGCACGTTGTTATATCATTAGAATGTCACGATAGGCTTACCACACGATATGCTCGTTTAAAACTACACGACGTACAGTTGAAAGTACGTGATGTTGAGCTATGATAGCAATATCTTATGTCATAATAATATCACGGTAGGCTTGCCATACAATATGCTTATTTAAAACTACACGACGTACAGTTGAAAGTACGTGTTGTTCAGCTAAGACAGCACGATGTTATATCATTATAATGTCACGATAGGCTTATTATATAATTTGCTCATTTTAAATTACACCACGTACAGCTGAAAGTGCGTGATGTTAAGCTAAGGTAGCACGTTTTCATATCATTAGAATGTCACGATAGGCTTACCACGCGATATGCTCATTTAAAACTACATGATTTTCAGTTGAAACTAGATGATGTTAAGCTAAGATAGCATGTTGTTATATCATTTGAATGTCACGATAGGCTTACCATACAATAAGCTCATTTAAATCTACACAACGTACAGTTGAAAGTATGTGATGTTGAGCTATGATAGCACGATGTTATATCATAATAATATCCCGATAGGCTTGCCATACACTATACTCATTCAAAACTACACGACGTACAGTTGAAAGTACGTGTTGTTGAGCTAAGATAGCACGATGTTATATCATTATGACGTCACGAGAGGCTTATCATACAATGTGTTGACTTGAAACTACACGATGTAAATTTGAAGTAGTTTGGTCTTGACTTGAAACAGTAAAATGTTAAGTTATAAAAACAGAAGGTAAAGTCAAAATAAAACAATGATAGGATGACATATACTTGTGCAGAGTTGAAGATTTTTGGTGTTGACTTCGAATATAGTACAAATATTAGCTCGGTTTATGTTAAATTGAAAGACAATAATGATGCGTAAAACATTACAGAATTATGTGAATTGAAACTGCAATTCTATGGAAAAGAATAAGGGACAAATCCCCAGGCAAAATGATATACAAAGAACGTTTTCCATAAATTCATAAAACAAATGAATTATCCATCGCTATGTATTACACTTGAATACAGTTTTGCCGTATATTTTACATGTTTTGTTTAGATTTTTTTTTTATGATTAAAAACCAGACTTTTTTTATGAACAATATTTAAGAAAATATTTATCTATGTTGTGTGTTAATATATACAACATTATATTGTGCTTATAAGACTTATGATTGTGAGGGTCAAATTTTACTCATATAAAATCACATCTATGAAAGAGTTATCGGAGAACTTGTATTTACCACTCCCGTATTCCCCCGAAATAAAACATAAAAATCTGGAGTCTTAATCTTAAAAAACAAAGATCAACTAATATGACAAATAATAAGGACTGAGAGGGTCAGAGGTATATGAGAATGTGACTCCCCCCCCCCCCCCCCCCCCCCCCCCCCCCCCCCCGGCCTTGTTAGAGGTATCTGAAAATTTGAATTTTCTTTTCCACGAAATCAAACAAAAAGAATTGATAGGTGGAAGAATCCTACTGCATGGGGCCAACCCAAATATAAAGTATGGTAGATTCTGTTGTATACTTTCCGCTTATACATGAAGTCTATATGAAACCTAATGAAATTTGACCTAGAGCCTCCAGTCTAAATCGTCAACTTTAAAAAAAACAAAACAAAAAAAAAACATCATTTACAGCAGTGCCAACCATTTTTCCAGCACCAAGTAAGATAGTGCCCAGGTTTATGTATATATCCACTCGGAGAATATTTCATTTTTTTTTAAATTGGTAAAGTCATTAATGGACAATGACTCCTATAACTTATAATAAGAAGCCAATAGACCAGTTTCACATAAGCGACTTATCAACCCTGCTCTCGAAATCAAATGCGCGTTTTAGTTTAAATCCCGCGATAATTAACGATATCATACGTGACAGGGGGCTAACTTACCCGAATAATTCGGTCGGTATATTCCGCTGATCTACGATTGCTTCATTAACGCAAGTAGGAGAGATCGATTACGGGGAGGGACTGAATCATTCGGGTTAGGGGCTATCCAATTTACCCTTATATTTGGCAGCACAATAATAAATACCGATAATACACATCTCTCTCTTGGTGTGTGCTGGAGGCAGGTAAACAGATGATACCAGTACACAGTATGTTTGTCACGGCGAACGTAGCTATTATGTATTGTACATATACAGGGATTTTAAACGTGTAGAAAGACATGCACATTAGATTTTTGTAACAAATGATGTAGTTTTTTTTTAATTTTTATTATACAGCTGTCATTACTTATATTGATTAACCAGCATGCGTTCATGTATACATTTACTTCCTCATTACATATTGTATTTCAACGCTCTAACATTTTGAGTGTCTCTAAGAACAGGTACTAGTAATTCAATTATATATTCTTTAGAACATGTTTTTGGTTTTATAAATAGAAAATGTGGACATATCCTTCGGACGTAGTACTAGTAAAATCCTTGTTATGTAAAAATTATCTATTTTCTTATTCTGATTAATAATGAATGAATTTACATTAAGATATCATTATCAGTAATTGAATATCCTGCTTTACCATAAAATAAGATCATAATTGCTGAATGACCCCCTCCTGAATTATTAAAATATATCTAGTTGCATTAACCGTAATATCTCAGTGTAAATTATGTACATGTATCTTATACAGAAACAGGGTTTACATTTTTAACATCTGTATTACAAAATGCAGGAAATAATTGTGTACAAAAGTTAAATAAATTTTTCGCGCAGCAAAAAAAGAAAAAGAATGCGTAGCAACTGGGACATTAAATCGTGATTGACAGTATAATATTCCCAGGTAGCAACAGATGACGATGAATATTCAATCCGAAAAAATTCTTCTGTCTTCCGTCAGAATATCATATGGTCGTCCCTTTTTCAGCAACTGTATGTAGAAAAGGGTACGTTTTTATCAATTGTCACCTGGTGGGATTGTACAAGGTAAAACTAGGATTCCACATGGCTAAGGTGTTAATTGACTTCTTAATTGATCAGTGACCTAATATATGGATATGAAGTGACCCCCGCTTATTTTTTCTATGTTATTCTTCCCGCTAAGTGAACGACCTCAGCGGGAATCCAAGCATTTCTTCGTGACAATTAAAGGTACAACGTCAGGCGTCATATTAGATCGTCTGTTACTCTACAACACAACAGTAGTCCGTTTAAAAATCTTTTAATGTGTCATCGTTAATAAAGTTGTCTCGTCAATATATATTTTGATTCAATTGTTGCTCGTGTACATATAAACGCAAACACTTAATCAGGTGATTATTTTTCCAGGTCTGCATGGTCACTGCTTACATCAACCGTAAGCCCCCAGTCGATGAATTCTCGGGAATTATCGCGTGATTTCACAGTTTGGCTAATTAGGTTAGACATGCGCAGTTAAATGTGAAACTGGTGTATTAATGATTTCCGTCACTTATTTTCTTGTCCATAGTGATTTTCTTGGTTCTTTGCAGCTTCTCTCTATCTATATGTGTTTTCAAAGAAAAAGAAAAAAATCAAAAATCTGTTAAAATTGTTAAAGTCCATGAATTATTTTGGTCTTGCTTTGATTAATTTGTAGATATGTTTTTTTTTTTATGTCAACAGTTTCTCTCTCTCTCTCTTATAGTTTTCATGAGTGTGGTCTAAATTAAAATCGGTACATTTTTTTTAATTATTTGCCAAAATGTAGTTTATTCTTTTTTGAAAAAACATAATAAAAAGTTTGGGCCACAGAGCATTTTGCAAGCTATACAGGTTATGCAGTATTGTCAGATTTTTTATAACTATACATGGAAAACTCAATGTTAGAAAAAAACAATAAAAATTGGGATCACGAGACTCGTTTTCTGTCTACAAAACAAAATAGATAAAGTCCCTACACATTTCATCATTAAAGACGAAATATGCCAAAGGGATTTCAAACTCATAAGTCGAAAACAGACTGACAATGCCATGGCAAAAAATTAAAAAAAAATAAAAAACGACAAAAGATAATGTTATCCGAGTTATCTCCCCTATATGGAAAAGTTGAAAAACATATGCAAAAAACGTTCTGTATTCAAAAACAAATAATCGTTTTAATCAGATAAATCATATAATTTTCTTCATCAAAATGAAAAGTACTACTGTAACATATGAATGACATTCCTCTCTCAAAATGTGTATATTTTTTTAGATCTAGACCGATTGTGTTGTGCTATATGAGAATCTAAGGGAGCTACCATGTGATTTTTAGGGAGGAGGGGAGGGCTAGGATGACAAATTTTGTCCTGCCTTTTTTTTTAGTTGTTATCTCTGTCCTGCCTTTTTATTTTTCACTCTATTCGGTCCTGCATTTTTTATTATTAGTTTATTCTGATTTTTTTTACATACATTGTCATCCTGCCTTTTTTTTGCCAAGTTTTCCTGTATTTTTTTAACTCAAAACTCCTGTCCTGCTTTTTTTTAAAATTTCATCCTAGCCCCCCAATAAAAATCAAATGGTAGCTCCCTAAGATTGCGGAAGACACCCGATCTACCCTAAGGGCAATATATCTAATGAGGAAGAAATTTACAATTTCGGTCACGTCGAGTTACTTGTAGATCTCCTTTTGTTGAAAAGGGTTTCTGTTTTCATTTATCTATCTATTATACTGTTCAGGGGGAGGGGAGAATGGAAAAAAAAATACACAAAAATGGACAAAAAGAAGGCGAAAGATACAAAAGGGATAATAAAACTATTAACCAAACTGACAATGTCATGACAAAAACTCATCTGCCGAAATAAACGAGAGAAAAAAAATAAAAAGCCAAACAACAGTATATTAAGCGCAACATATAGAAAATCAAAAACTGAGCAACACGAAACCCTAAAAAAAAGGGGTGATCTCAGGTGCTCCAGAAGGGTAAGCAGATCATGTTTCATATGTGGCACCCGTCACTTGGCGATTCTGCAAATAAAGAAGGAATGTGTTATAATTTTCGAGGAGCTCCCAAAAAACATGAATTACAGGGTGTCAAATCGATGAACGTGCTTAAAGTAGGCTCCTTTTCATAAAAAAGAATTGATGAAAATGTTTTAGTATTTAGTGTACAATGGCAATTATTACATGCATATAAGGACGAGAATATGTAAGTGTGATATGAATATGAATAAATCTTGGCTCTGTACAAGACATATTTTGCTTGCTTAGCTGAATTTTTAACAAACTAGTTGACAAAACGTCTCTGACAATCTATGGAAATCCAAATAGTATCGGTTTTGATTAAGTCCAGATTTTTTGGTTTTATTTCGGGGAAAAGGGGTGTGTTTTACGTACAGTGGCAAATATTACATGCATATCAGGACGAGAACATGTAAGTGTGATGTGAATATGAATAAACCCTGCTTTGTTACAAGACAATATACTTTACTTGCCTAGCCGAATTTTCAACGAACTAGTCGACAATCTATGGAAATCGTAATCGCATCGCTTTTGATTAAGTCCAGATTCTTTTGTTTTATTTCGTGGAAAAGAAAATTCAAATTTTCAGATACCTCTAACAAGATCGGGGGGGGGGGGGGGGGGGGTCACATTCTGAAATAGCTCTGACCCTCTCAGTCCTACGCTAAGCGTAAGATATTTGTCATATCAGTTGATCTTTGTTTTTAAAGATTCCAGATTCTTATGTTCTATTTCGGGGAAAACGGGAGTGGTAAATACAAATTCTCCGATAACTCTTACATAGATGTGATTTTATATAGGTAAAATTTGACTCTCACAGTCATAAGTCTTATAAGCACAATATTATGTTGTATATATTAACACACAACATAGATAAATATTTTCTTAAATATTGTTCATAAAAAAAGTCTGGTTTTTAATCATAAAAAAAAACATCCAAACAAAACATGTAAAATATACGGCAAAACTGTATTCAAGTGTAATATATAGCGATGGGTAATTCTTTTGCTTTATGAATTTATGGAAAACTTTCTTTGTATATAATTTTGCCTCCGGAGTTAAATTTCATTAATATTCATCAACTTGCAAATGATGAAGAAAAAATCCTGGGGATTTGTCCCTTATTCTTTTCCATAGAATTGCAGTTTCAATTCACATAATTCTGTAATGTTTTACGCATCATTATTGTCTTTCAATTTAACATAAAACGATCTAATATTTGTACTATATTCGAAGTCAACACCAAAAATCTTCAACTCTGCACAAGTATATGTCATCCTATCATTGTTTTATTTTGACTTTACCTTCTGTTTTTATAACTTAACATTTTACTGTTTCAAGTCAAGACCAAACTACTTCAAATTTACATCGTGTAGTTTCAAGTCAACACATTGTATGATAAGCCTCTCGTGACGTCATAATGATATAACATCGTGCTATCTTAGCTCAACAACACGTACTTTCAACTGTACGTCGTGTAGTTTTGAATGAGCATAGTGTATGGCAAGCCTATCGGGATATTATTATGATATAACATCGTGCTATCATAGCTCAACATCACATACTTTCAACTGTACGTTGTGTAGTTTTAAATGAGCATATTGTATGGTAAGCCTATCGTGACATTCAAATGATATAACAACATGCTATCTTAGCTTAACATCATCTAGTTTCAACTGAAAATCATGTAGTTTTAAATGAGCATATCGTGTGGTAAGCCTATCGTGACATTCTAATGATATAACAACGTGCTATCTTAGCTTAACATCACGCACTTTCAGCTGTACGTGGTGTAATTTTAAATGAGCAAATTGTATAATAAGCCTATCGTGACATTATAATGATATAACATCGTGCTGTCTTAGCTGAACAACACGTACTTTCAACTGTACGTCGTGTAGTTTTAAATAAGCATATTGTATGGCAAGCCTACCGTGATATTATAATGACATAAGATATTGCTATCATAGCTCAACATCACGCACTTTTAACTGTACGTCGTGTAGTTTTAAACGAGCATATCGTGTGGTAAGCCTATCGTGACATTCTAATGATATAACAACGTGCCATCTTAGCTTAACATCACGTACTTTCAACTGTACGTTGTGTAGTTCTAAATGAGCAAATTGTATAATAAGTCTATTGTGGCATTATAATGATATAACATCGTACTATCGTAGCTTAACATTACAAAATTTCAACTGTACGTCGTGTAGTTTCAAATGAGCATCTTAGCTTAACACGTTGCATCGTGTTGTTTTAAGTCAACAAATTGTATGGTAAGCCTTTCGTTTCAATATAGTGTTGTAGCATCGTGTTATCTTAACTTAACATCATGTACTTTCAACTGTGCATCATGGTGTTTTAAATCAACAGATGGCATGATAGACCTATCGTAATATCACAATGATATAACATCGTACATTCTCAGCTCAACATTTATTAATAACATGTCAGCACCATACATTTTAGCTATTCATTTTATTTGTTATCATAGCTATCGAAGTGTATGACCGAGCAGTATCCATCTGCAAGCTAACATCATGCAACGTCAACTTCACATCATGTACTTTAAACCCAACGTTACGTGTGTTTGGCATATCATCACAACATCGTGACTTATCATTATACTATCACGACTAAAGCACTTGTCATTGCAAGTCAACATTGCGGAAATTCAACTTAGCATATTGTAATTTAGAGTTAGCATTTTGATGACTCAATTCAACATCACGCTGTCTTAACTTTACATTTTAAGCTTCAGCATAACGTTTTTAAAATATCTAATATATGACAGCTGAGGCTTTCCATACATGACAATATTTCACTATGAAATACTGTCTATTATGACATTATTTCCTTATGAAATTCTGTCCATGACAATATTTCACTGTGAAATACTGTCCATGAAAATATTTCTTAATCAAACTATTACAAAATTAAAAATAGTACACAAGCATGCAGCATGCACAATTTTAGATTTATAACTGAAATTATTTTGTCAAGTAAGTATTTTATATATATCGAACTAATATTTATTTTAACATTAGCTAGTTTCAAATTTGCATAGATACTTTATAAATGGTTAATTGTAGATTAAAGAATTGTCTAACGTATGTTCCATTGTACTACATTATACTGTATAAATATAAGTAATGTACTGACAATCACTTATTTATGTTCAAAATTGAATGTACTAATAGTACATTGTATTCGTAAATACTAGATTGACGAATCTTTTTGCGACAGCGTTTTGGAGGTACAATCATGACAGTAGTACAATGTAACTGGAATATTAATTTGTGTTTATTTGTTATTATCAGTCAAATAAAAAACTTTTATGATATCATTATCCAACATGATATCTGTTGATAACCTCCACTTCATGAGACAAAATTTCATGACAATCTGTCTATGAAATATTGTCTCAATACACACAAAATATAACCTCCCTTTAACAGGACAAAATTTTTATAGTATTCATCTATGAATTATTGTCTATATACAGACAAAATTTCACTATGGAAATTTGTCCTACTCTGGACATTTTTTCATAGATGAGGACGATATTTCATGATACATAGTCATGAAATATTGTCTTGGAGGACAATATTTTATAGGACAATATTTTGCTTTACAAATACAACAGTGTATTATTCTCTTGCAATACCTCTTGAAGGCATGGTTAAATTTAAGATAATTATCAAATCGGCATTCTGTATAACTGTTCTTTTTATCTTCATACGAGGGTAAACCGTTCCAGGTATGAATGTTTGTATGTAGGTATATCCCTCCGTTATTCCAACCACCCCACTACAGTTGCGAGGGTACAGTGGAATCCGCGTACACTCCCGATATAATTGGAGATGTGTCACTAACGTATTTACAACAATATTTTCAAAGACAATACCCTCCCCAACACAAAGGGATTGCTATGGAAAAGTCTGTTTTATGATGGAGGAAACCAAAGTACTTGAATAGAACCACCGGGATGCTTGGTGGGAACAGACAAAACAGAAGACATATCAGCAGATTGATCTCCAGGTCAAAATCAGGGGCAACCCTTCTGATGTACTGAAATTTCCAGCGCCCCGAGTCTGAATCGAATCCGGGATTTTCAGCTATGTAGCCATCGTTTTTAACTTTTAGACCACCAACCCACACACTGTGAATGTCATAATAAGACAAACGGGTGAGATAAATACACAAAGAAAAACAAAAATATTCATATTCTCTTTTGAGTCGGAAAGGGTGGCAAATACATAAATCATCTTTCGTGTTTGATCCATTGTAAATTATGAAATAAATCATGACCTATTTAACATGTATTTCACATAATGAATAAAAACATTGTAATGATAAAAAGATAATAAAACGTTGAACTAAATTCATTGATTTTGAAAATAAAAATGGGATAATTTAGTATAAACTACGAAATGTACAATTTTAAATTAACCTTGGGAACTGTTTGAAAGAAGTATAGAAAAGGAACACATGCGTTTTAATAATTTGGTGCGAACGAAGCGCTTTTCACTAACCTCATCCAAATAATTGAAATATCGCCACGTAAAATTAAAATATAGTTTTTGGAATCTTTGAGTATTTTAGACGTGACGTGTAGGACTTTTATGATGAACCCAGAGGCTATAAAAAGATCGTGAAAAGATCCAAATAATAATTGTTTTTTAAACAGAATATCGATAACCTGAGTATTTCAATTATGGAATGAATTATAAATACAAGCTTACTTGATAATAAAGTGTTCCTTTATTTAAAAATCGAATGCTTCCTTTTATTATTTTATTGGAGTGTAGAAGCGTAAATCGAAGCGCGAAATGTGCGCACAATCAACGTTTTTACAACCATATAAAATTATAAAAGAAAAACCACTCAATTCTAATAATTACATTTTTATGCTAAAACCATGAAATTAAGAGTATATCCAGATTTTCTTTTGTTTTTCTGTGCATTATTTTTAACATTGTCATGGATAGCACGTGCAGTCAAAGCTGTTGTATTTTATACGGAAATAAAATTTGATATTAAAGTGCCTCAAGATTATTGTCAGCCAATCAAAATTACGGATTGTAATGAAACACGAATTGAAAGTAATAATTGCTTAATGTTTTTAAAGAAATCAATTCGTGATCAAACAGAGGCGAAAGATACCAAAGGGATATTCAAACTCATAGTCGAAAACAAACTGACAATGCCATGGTAAAAAACGAAAAACGACGAAAAGACAAACAACAGTACAAATAACACAACATATAATACTAAAGACGGAGAAACACGAGCCCCGCCAAAAACAGGGGGTGACAAACGTTGCCAATTTTGTTCACTTTTGTATGCATATGGGCATTAGAGCAGAGACATATATATAATATTTGTCTCTGATTTGAGCGTATTCTCTGAAATTATCATCTACTCTCATAACTAATAATGTCTAGTTTAGTGGGAGTGAAAGTACTGAGTGTTTCCAGTCTTCAAGTCGCTAGAATATCCGAATGCGTAACTTTGACACGACCTTTGGCAATAATTTAATAAGCCATGTCAATTATCAATAAGGGAAGACCCCTGAATGAATGAATGTATTATATTATATTATAATTGTTGTAACCAGAAACATATATACATGTACGTCATTTTGAAACTCCGGTATGCCATGCTTGTTTTGGGACTTTGTGGTATTTAGACATCACGTACTTTTTTGAATTAACAGGTATATCAGCTGACTACTCGCTTTAATTAAATGTGTTACATTCGAAGATGCTGTCAAGATGGCGACATGTCGAAAATAGATAGTCGGGTTTAAAAATCCAATTTGATCACATATTTTGGAGAAAAAAACGTAACTACTAATGCAAATATGCATACTGTATTTATATAGAATAAACATAATATTTTTTCAAATTTTCAAATTTTGTGCTAAGTTTCCCGTAAAACAGTCAATTCAGACAAACTCTACCAATAAGTAAAATTGTTGAAATCGCCTGTTGACTACTTATATGAGTCATTGCCCCAAAATGATGATATTATCCCTTTTTGTTTTTGCATTTTGCATATTATCTTGAAAACTATAAGAGATACTGAAAGAATTTTGAATGGCCAAATCATTTCGAAGCAATGATTTCAACTTCACCACTTGGAATTCTTGTTTTTATAGCTTCCTTGTGAGCAGCAAACCTCTATAAAAGAAATTATGATAGGAAATGCAAGCTCTGGAATATCGTTTCAACTGGGAGATATATACTCCATATGCAGGCGCTCCTGGAATGTTGCTACATAAAAATGGAAAGTTGACAATTGGTAAGATGAAATCACATCTTTTGTCGTAAAGTTTTGTTCTCAACCGACCCTCATTGTCAATTTCTAGATATAAATCAAGATACGAGGCAGACTTAACTGTATCTATTGCATATTTTATTTCAAAATTTCATGTTCGATGGAATAGATACGTTCAACAGTTACCAAACTTCGAAATTAGTTATCCGACACGTATTGGGTTAAAAAGGAAAGCGGAACCGGAAGAAACAGGGTAATATATCAAAACCTGCTTACGGAAGCAACAAAAAGTAAATCAGTTATCGAAAACTCATAAATGTACGATCCCACCACATGATTTCGTTTTAGTTGATAGTGACAAGTCAGATGATTTAGCGTACATAGTTCGATCAACTAATCGATCAAATATCTTTCCCGAGTGATTATCTCCTCCCTAGACCAAGCAGTGTTGTGGTCGATGATGGAAAAAGTCATTCGATTGCGGTCTGGAAACTCGGGAAAGATTTTAGATAAGTAAATTAAAAACGTTTGCACCAAATGGGATCAAATGAAAAGACGTAGTCCTAAGCAGTGTCTGTTATAACTCCTTTACCTTTGTCAACTCTGAAATTCTAGATTTATACCAGGTCAAATCTCACAGGGCTATCCATTT
The DNA here is from genome assembly GCF_021869535.1 of Mytilus californianus. Taxonomy (NCBI): domain Eukaryota; kingdom Metazoa; phylum Mollusca; class Bivalvia; order Mytilida; family Mytilidae; genus Mytilus; species Mytilus californianus. The sequence goes on from NW_026262668.1 coordinate 94,134,311, forward strand.
AGGATGTTTTTATATGCAGCCTCTGTTGTAACGTAACCTTCGTCAACTTTGAATTTAAAAATTATAACCGTTCAAATCCAACAGCGCTATTCATTTGGGATGTATAAATACGCAGCCTCTGTTGTAATCACTTAACTTTGAAACTTCAGAATAATACCAGTTTAAATCGAACAGTGCTATTCATAGAGGATATATGTCTATTCAGTCTCTCTTGTATTAACTTTAATTTGGTCCCATGTGAAATTTTAGAATTGTTTCAGCTCATATCGCACATACTGTTCTTTTGGGATGCATATCTATACAGTCTCTATTGTAAATATTTAACCTGCGTCAACTTTTTAAATTATACAAGTGTAGTTCGGTTTTTAATTTGTTTTTAATATCAAGATTGTTTTTAGTTATATCAGAATGAATTGAATGAATCCCTTCATTCCGGAAACATAACTGAATATAAATTACTATAATAACTGATTATTTGGCTCTGCGAATTCATTTTTTTTTTAATTTTACCATCAACATAATTTTACACGTTTTATGGTAGCTTTACTATTCACCTAAAGAAATCCCAGTTTAATTCATATACAGGATCTTCATATGTTTTATACCTGACGTTCTCAGCGGTTACAAAGCTCGTTGTCGAAATCAACATTATTTTGAACCAGTAGCCATAACTTCGACAATAAAGTGCATTACTCATTGGTGTTGATATAACAGTATGGAACGCCATGACTGCCTTATGTTGATAATCACCATTAAATGCAGTGGTCACAGCATTATGTGCAGTCGTGACAGCATTATAATTATGCAGTGCTCACAGCATTATATGCAGTGATCACAACTTTATATGCAGTGATCACAACATTATATGCAGGGGTTACAACATTATACGCAGTGGTTACAACGGTCACAACATTATATACAATGGTCACAACATTATATGCAGTCGTGACAACATTATCTGCAGTTGGAACATTATATGCAGTGGTCACAACATTTTATGCAGTCGTGACAAAATTATACGCAGTTATCGGAACATTATATATAGTGGTCACAACATTATATGCAGTTGTCACAACATTATATGCAGTTGTCGGAACATTATATGCAGTGGTCACAACATTATATGCAGTTGTTGGAACATTACATGTAATGGTCACAACATTATACGTATTTTGTTGATGAAGGTGATGATCAGTGATAGTGACGATGACAATGATAGTGATGGTGGTCGTTTAAATTCGGTTAAACTTTGAAAATTGTATCGGGAATTGCCGAATGTAATCATAATTGATAATGCCCCGCAACCAAAACGAAACAGTTATTAAATTCATGTAATTTAGGCAATTCGATTGAAATCGTTATAAGCGAAAAAATAACACCTGCTTTTGTCTGCAAATTTGACGCAAATTATTTTATCCATTTAGGGGTAATTCATTCAGAGGAAATGACGAAATTAAGAGTTGAATGCATTAATTATAGTTCTAGTCGTCTTGAGAAATACCCATTGCAAAATGTAATTAAAAATAACGAAACATTAAATGGCATTTGTATACTATATGCCTCGAGTTCATTTCTTATTTAACAACCAAAAGCTATATGCCACTTTATAGATAAAAATAAGAAGATGTGGTATGATTGCCAATGAGACAACCCTCCGACTAAGACCAAAATGACATAGAAACTATAGTTTAGGTCACCGTATGGCCTTCAACAATGAGCAAAACCCATACCGCATAGTGAGCTATAAAAGGTCCGAAAATAACAAATGTAAAACAATTCAAACGATAAAACTAACTGCTTGATTATATAATCCCGTTCCATTTTCACGAATGTGACCTACCGAATTAGACTTATTACCGGGTTTGTACTAACTTATGCAACACGACGGGTGCCACATGTGGTGCAGGATCTGCTTACCCTTCCGGAGCACCTGAGATCATCCCCAGTTTTTGGTGGGGTTCGTGTTGCTTAGTCTTTAGTATTCTATGTTGTGTTTTGTGTACTATTGTTTATCTGTTGGTCTTTTTCGTTTTTAGCCATGGCGTTGTCAGTTTATTTTCGACTTACGAGTTTGAATGTCCCTCTGGTATCTTTCGCCTCTCTTATGAAGAAAACAATGAACGAAAAACAAATATGATATACAGCAACAAACGACAACCACCGAATTACAGGCTCCTGACATGGGACAGGCACATACAGAATGTGGTTGGGTTAAATTTGTTCTTTTGGCGCCTAACACTCCCCTTTAACAGTGGTGTGTAACAGTACAATATAAGAACAAACTATAAAAATCAGTTGAAAAGGGCTTAACTCATCAGATCGTTACAAAGCAGAAAAAACATAGACCGGACGTGGCAGCGTATTTATACATCTCCACAACAAAAAAGACACTAAGTACATATCTGAGAGTACTGGTACTACTGACAGCTAGTTCAAAGCCAATAAAAACTAATAAAAAAATAATACATCATAGACTAAAATATCAATCAGTACACATCCGACATCCAAAGGATTTAGTGTAATGACATCATTAACAGTCGGAGAAAAACATGACCGTATGCAATGCCAAGATACAGGTATCGACAGGTTGTAGAGCCATGAATGTGTATATGTATATATATACATAAATAATATTTAGTATAATTTTAATTTACTGATAGCAAAATCAATATTTATACCAAAAAAAAAAACCAATATTTAAAGATCTATTTACAGTGTTGAATTGGTAACCTTTTAGAATAAGTTTTATTTAAAGGGTCAATATTCAGTGCCATATTTCATATATATATATATTGTGTACAAGATGTAAGTTTGTTCAAATTATAATTTGTACAGGGTTTTTGTACAAGTTATAAGTTTTTTGACACCAGGTGATAAAAGATTATCTTCTAAAATGTGTCAGTTTAATGTCTTAAATTCAAATTTATATACTTCAACCTAACATTTAGTGCTATTCTCTTTGTCCTCAAACTGGAAATGAGGATACCTGAATGGTTTAAACTCTAATTTTATTTTTCTCCTTATACCAAAATCTTTCCATAAAAAGTCTTTTTGTGTTCTTATAATGTTTTTTATCAATTCTCCGTATTAGACTATATCATGTAGTTTTAGGAAATATGACAGCAATATGCGAAATAAAGACTGTCTGCTTGCATCATCCATTTGTGTTAAGCGGTTCATAAAACACTGATAACTTGTACAAAAAATCTGTACAAATTATAATGTGTACAACATTACAACTTGTACACAACATATATATATGCATCCGATTTCACCTTGAGAGATGCACACGCCGGATGAAGCTAATTTGTTTAGCGAAATATTTCGTGACTAATATAAAATATAACAACTAATTTTATAACACTCATTAGTGTGTTAAAGTTACATTCTTAGGCACTTATATAATTTTATGTAGTAACTGCATCAGTTTATTTACAAACTGATCCACGCCTAGATAGATTTGTTGATTGTTGCTATTTTTAGACACTATATATATATATATATATATATATAAGTCTAGAGATTTGCACAACGATACTAATATAAGATGGTATTATACGAAGATGTTGTTAATAAATCGTGTTGACAAATATTTCGGCTTAACATTTGTCAACACGATTTATTAACAACATCTTCGTATAATACCATCTTATATTAGTATCGTTGTGCAAATCTCTAGACTTATATAATTTTTTCCTTATCTGCACAGTATCGTCTATTCTAGACGATCCGGTACATAGTAAATTTGCTGGTTGGTCCTTTTTATAGACTTCTATATATATATATATATATATATATAACTCAGATCGAGGTCAATCGGGAACCTATATTCGAGGTCCGTTCCTCAAATCAAGGTCTGTTATATTAACCCTATATATAAAATCGACGTCCAATGTGGTTGCATGACTGTTCCTCAAAACTATTACTCGGAGTCGTCTCCTTTCGGTGGCTCATATGATTTGATCGTTTATTCCCACTTTTTTTAATTTTCTCTGAAGTGATCGTTTTGTTTTCGTATAATGCTGTCCAAATATACTATTCTTTTTTAATATTTTACATATCATAAACACTTATGTAAAGGAACAACAAAGAATGAACAAAAACTATGTCTCATTCCTTTCATATTCATATGAAAAAAGGAGATGCGGATATGCGTCAATGAGACAGCAACCCAACGACAAAGATAACCGTACAGCACTGGAGTCTTACAGTCGGCAACAATAGACAGCTACAATATATAAAACTCTGATTTCAAATAAGGAACTTAAGAATTTACCCCGAATTTATTCCACGCCAGGGGCATTTTTAATGTCTTTCAATCTTATTTCAATGATCAGTATCATCATACTCATGGTTTAATATCTTTATACTTTTAGTATTTAAAAACATATATAATTGTGCATTTCTGAACAGTTAACACCAAATAAACGTCTTCAGATTACTCGGGACTACAATTTAGATATATCATGACCCAGTATTTTTCAAGAAGAACCAAAAATCTGTCAGAAGTAAACTATGTATTGCATTTTGGAAAATTTTTTGTAGCAAATATAACTGAAATCCACATACTATAACAACAAGACAAACTTGTATATGAAAAGAATAAAAACGCCAATAACAACAACGAGAAGAATTCATAGTAAAACATTAGTTCTCCATTAAGAGACATAATAACGAGTGGCGTGTTCTTTTGTTGTAGAGTATATATAATTTAAAGCTAGGCCTGTGTGTTGAGGTTACCAAATTTTTGTGCAGACCTTCATTAATATCAAAGAAGTGCGCAGTAACAAATATTATTCTATTACTTGTAGTTGCTTTCATCTGGACCTTAACACAAAATTTTAATCAGAATCATTCATGCGTAAAATATAGGTCGAGGTGACCAACTTTTTATTGTAATTATCAAAGATGTGCGCACATGAAAATATGTCGTTCCTAATGGGTTAAATATGTGTAAAATGTAGGTCGAGGTGGCCCATTTTTCATAGGCATTCGTTACTATCCAAGATGTGCGCACAATAGTAAATTATTCCTCTTTGACTCGCAGCTTGTTTCGATCCAGACCTAAACGCAAAACTTAACCGTGACAGACGAACGAACACTCCGTTTGGCGAAGGGATGATAAGTGATGATAACTACGAATAAAACTATTAAACTGTGTTTGGAAAAGGGTAAACTTTCTTATAAAAGTTTATATTTTGATATGAGCATCAACTATTACCAAACAAGATGTGTATCTGAAGTTGTAAAATATGATCGATGCTTTCATATATGATTACATATCTCTTTGGTTGAGGCTGCTGTTCATATTTATAAGAAAAACTGCTTTAAGGGCTAAAAAGTTTGCAAAAGTTGGATACAATTGATGTAAAGTTATGATAAACACCTACAATAAAAAGTAAACTGCATTGTTTATGTCTATTAGATACTAAATCATGTAAAAATGCATAATTCTGAAAACCGAAGCCAAATAATGGCTCTCTATCGTGAAGTGGAATCTAGCTAGTGTTGTTCAGTGGGAAATGAACTCGATGCATATAGTATACACACTGTCTTTTTACTTACATTATGCCATGCGTATTTCTTAAGACGAACAGACCTATAATTAATACATGCAACTCTTAGTTTCATCATTTCCTCGGAATGAACTACCCCTTAAATTTATAAAATTATGTCTGTCCAATTTGCAGACAATAGCATGTGTTATTGTTTCTTTGATGAAGATTTCATTCGAATTGCCTTAAATACATGACTTCAATAACTGTTTCATTTTGTTAGCGGGCATTATCAATTATCATTACAAATTTACTATTAATTAGTTTCCAAAAGAACGCTCGTACTGCTGATCTCATGTTTTTTTTTATGACATTAATAGAAAAATATACGTAAAATGGTAAATCTTATTTGTAAACATGCTTTGTAGATTTTTAAAAAGCGTTTTATTCAGTTCTTCACCAAGCTGTATTTTTAAAATTGTTGGAAATTGTTATAAGGGGATCTTTTTATAGAATTGTCAAAAGTATGTAAACTAATAATTTACTAAGGGTTAGAATAAATGACAAATTTACACCTTCTTTCAAAACAGAGGTTGGTGTGAGACAAGGGGGTAAAATCTTAGTCCAAATTTAAAAAAAATTTTATCAATGACTTGCCAAATCTTTTTAATGATGTTTGTACGTCTGCAACTCTTGGAAATCGTAAAATCAACTGTTTATTGTATGTCGATGATGTTATATTATTTTCAACAACAAAGGATGGATTGAAATACTGTTTAGAAAAATTAGAAAACGATTGTAGTATATGGTGCATTCTTGTTTATTTGAAAAATACAAAAATAATTGTTTCCAATAAAAGTGGAAAGTTAATTCATTATAAATTTTATTACAGTTGTCAGTTGATTGAAAATGTACAGTGTTATAAATATCTTGTTGTTTTTTCAGCATCTGGTACGTTTAAGACTGCTTAAAATGGTTTACCAAGAGTTCTAATAGCATTTTTTTTTAAACTGAAAGGTGTTTTTGATAGTATGATGCCAAACATTAATACAAGTCTTCATATTTTTGATCATACAATTAAGCCTATTTTACCCGAAATTGGGGTACTTGTTATTTTCAATCACAATATATTAATTCGTATGAACTAGAGCAAAAGTATAGTAAACTTCCTTGTGAAAATGTATGCCTAAAATTTTATAAATATATATGGGAGTTCATAGTAAATCAACAAATTTAGCAGTTTACGTGCAACTTGGTCGTACTCCACTACATATTGATATTAGTTGTTAATTATTTTGTTCTATAGAATCAACGACATGAACTAATGTCATTTATTGAGTCAAACTCTTACAGATAGCATTTATATGCCCCAGAATGGCAAACAAACATGGTATTCATATATTGTTTTTATTGCGAAACAGCTGAATGTAGATATTTATAATCTCAATGTTAATGAGATTAAAGATGTTTTAATTAAGAGGTACATGTATATGCAATTTTGGAAAGAAAAGCTATTACAGAATGCTACAGTGAAAAAGGTTAAATTATGAGCCTATTTTAGATTTAAGGATATCTTCAAAAGAGAGACTTATCTAAATGTTGTAAAAAAAAATTGGAAGGAAGTACCTTACACACAAATGAGAATTAGCTATTGAGCAGGGTCGTTATAGAAAGATTGACAAAGATCAAAGGAGTTGTAAATTATGTTCTGTAAATTCAATTGAAGATGAAATTCATTTTCTAATGGAATGTCCAGCATTCGAACAACAAGTAATGTTAAAGATATGTATAAATTCAAAAAATCTAAATATCGAAAACAGATTTATTTGGCTACTTTCTTGTGAATATGAAGATAGATGCAACACTGTGGCTTTGACTTGATATAAATGTTTTACAATAGGAAAACAATAAGAAAACAACTGCTATAGTTAAATCCATATTATCATTTTAAGCATTATCGTTATTGTCTTTTTTGTGTTTTTGTTTTTGTTTATGTCTATTTGTAAACATTATATGTAACATGTCCTTTATGGGCCGATAATTAGTTCAATAAAGTATTCGTATTCGTATTTGTTATCAATTATTGCCGGATTCGGCAATTTCCGATAAAATTTTCGAAGTTTACCGAATTTGAACCACCACCATCACTATCATCAATCATCATCATCACGATCACTGATCATCACCTTCATCAGAAAAACACGTATAATTAATGTTGTGACCATTGCATGTTATGTTCCGACAACTGCATATACTGTTGTCACGACTGCATACAGTGTTGTGACCACTGCATATAATGTTGTAACCACTGCATATACTGTTGTAACCACTGCATATAATGTTGTGATCACTGCATGTAATGTTTCGACAATTGCATATACTGATGTCACGACTGCATATAATGGTGTGACCACTGCCTATAATAATGTTGTAACTTTTGCATATAATGTTGTTAACTTCTGCATATAATGTTGTAACCACTGCATATAATGTTGTAACCACTGCATATAATGTTGTGAGCACTGCATAATTATAATGCTGTCACGACTGCATATGATGATGTGACCAATGAATATAATGATGATCATCAACACAAGGCAGTCATGGCGTTCCATATAACAGTGTCATAAAACTAGAGGTATTCCCGTAACAGTGTGGACCTCGGTGTGGACAACCATTTTACTTTTATTGTTAATAATACTGAATCATTTTATTTTACCTTTAACTTGTTCACTGTGTCTAAACTACCCCGGCAAAAAATGTTTGGACTCGATGGTATCTAATATCCGGCACGGTGACGGAACATCAATAGACAGAGAAAAGGTAGTTTTCTGTTTAGAATCATGTGCAAAACAGTGTAGGCGAGACCATTGATTGGCGCTCTAAAATATCCCATTGACTGGGTCAGATTAGGTGAACGTTCGTCTGTAACGCCCACAACTCACGACGTATTTATTATAAACATTTAAACTGTGGGGTTGCCAAAGGGTCTCAGTATATATACGAACTACAGTGCACAGTATATTATATACATATTTTATTTGCGATCATAAAATGTACGAAGTCGTCCATTACTATGTAAATTGGGTCGATTAAAATAAAAGCTGAATATGTTTCTGTTGCCAAGGGTTTTTCACAAGTATAGTAGTTAGCAGAAAAGATCACCAAACTATACATTGTATACTGAACTGCGGCCAAGCTTAGCGAATGGTCGTGCAACATAATCAGTCAAACAAACTTTATTAGATTAACTCGTTAAGGAACGATCGTTTTCATTGGTCAATTCAAACCTTCGACCTCACACCTGCGAAAATAGAACACGCGTACTATAAAGCTGAACGGACTGATCAGTATTCACGTAGCCGGTCAAGGTCGTTAAAAACTTCCATCGTCGTATTCACGTACATGATTGTGTTCTTGATTATCCCATGGCAATTCTAGCTTTTATACATGTGCATGTAAAATTTTAAACTTTAATCTTAACAGTCACGTCGAAATATTTAATTCAACTGTCTCCTCTCAATTGGTTCTGGATTAAGGGAGCTACCATTTTATTTTGATTGGGGGTAGGGGACTTGGATGAAACATTTTGTCCTGCATTTTTTTTAGTTGTTATCTCTGTCCTGTCTGTCTATTTTTCAGTCTGTTAGGTCCTGACTATATTTATTAGTTTATCCTGATTTTTTTTACATAAATCGTCATCCTGCCTTTTTTTTGTCAAGTTGCTCACCCTGCCTTATCTTTTATCCAATGGACTTGATGAATTAACGTTGTACTTGAAATGAAACCGTCCTTAACTACAAAAATAACCAAATTACATACTAAAGATATTGCTCGATTTTTATAGTAAATGGGTTTGTGTTATAAACTGTCATGTTCATTATTCATATTCTTTCATAAGTTTTAGGATAGTGTGATTTTTTTTCTGATTTAGTTTACTTGATTTTGAAAAAAAAATCCCGAAATTCCAAGTAAATTCAGAACATGTAACCAGCCATGCTTTGTTTAGAGAAAAAATGGAGATGGCAAACCATGGCACAGTGGAAGGAAATGTACTTTATAAACTCCAGCGATATACTTTCTTAATTTATAATTAACTGTTTTGCTATCCTCGGTTGAAAATTATATATTGTAAATATTTAAATAGTTGCATAGAAAACAATCAGTTTTAAACAGTGTGGTTATTCACTAAATGTATTGATAAAAGGTGACTCCATTTTTGTACATACTTTTACAGTAGTCATCCTTAATTTCTTAATATTTCGTTTATAAGTTTATCATACATGTATGATTTTGTATTTCATTTTAATACGCACGCATGCCACACGTTACTTTGGCGGATAGTTCAACAATGTTATGCAAAGCTCTATTCTTACGGTATGAAATTAAAGGATAAATTTTCAACCAATTAAAGTCGAAAACAGTACATTTATATAGTTCCTTATAAACTACGACATTTCTCACAAGTATTTATTTATTTTTTAGTTCCACACATGCAAAAATAAAATCTTCGCCGATGAAACATTTCAAACCTTTTTACACCAACATACCTTCACTGAATTCATTTGAATTTCGTGGTGACCATGATAGTACATTGCATAGTACATCTATATTCACGTGCACACATGATACGATCTTTCGGGGACAATTTGCTCGTTTATGACACGTCATTTCTAAATGACCAAACGCTTAGCTACTTTATTTTCGTTTTATAGCATGAAAACAATAAAAGAGGAATGTGCAACCCATCATAAATTTAAAATGGATCAGTATTATGAGATCCTTATTATAAGTAACTACGACATTGTCAGGATAATAACCTAGCGTCAATATGAAAGAAATTAAAGTGGTTCATACATTCATCCGTATAAAGCCGCACATGTATTTTATTTTATCCTTATATTTTTCATAGTGCGGTACAAGTGCTGCATGCATAAAGAATATTACTTAACACAAATTATTAGTATAATATTTCGACCCCACTATTTGAAATTCACAAAATACTTATTTAATTATTTCGACCAAAAATCATTGTTTTTTTACGTTCGTAGTAACGTAGTACATTCCATTGTCGGTCACCTGTGTCAATTCACGTGCACACTACAATTGTTGTTGTATTTAAATCTTTCGGCCAATGAAATGAGACGTTACAAGTTGTTTGTTTGTGATACGCCAGAATGTTATCAATGAATTATCAATCGCTAAACTTGACTGTACCTATTCAAAAACGTAAATGCAAATTTCATAAGGCTTGATCCAAATAGCCTTTTTACTGTCTAATAACTTGCAAGTACGAAAAAGACAGGAAAGAAGTATTATATTTTGTCTACATGTTTTGTGTTTGCACACTTTTTAAAGTTGATCATGCATTCGTTCTAAAATAAAATTTTGACCAGATAAAAGTTAAAAGATGACATAATTGGACAACCGCAATTGTTAAATCGCTTTGACGTCCGAAAAAAAGATAATAATCAACACATCCATTGTAACTTTTAAAGCCAGTTAAATCCTTTTTTGCTGAAAGAACGTCCGATATCATAAAAATTCATTATCAAAACATAACAAAAACACAAGTAAAGAACGTTTAAGTATTCAATATAAATCAAAACACAAAGGTTATTCCTGATTAGTTTTTCGAATTATTTTATTTAGGCGTTGAGACCCTTTGGTGACCCCACAGTTTAAATGTCTATAATAAATACGTCGTGAGTTGTGGGCGTTACAGACGAACGTTCACCTAATCTGACCCAGTCAATGGGATATTTTAGAGCGCCAATCAATGGTCTCGCCTACACTGTTTTGCACATGATTCTAACATTCGCCTACTCTAAATAGTTCCCCTTGAACTGACCTAATCACAAACTAATACATGTTAACTTAACAAAATTCTCAAAGTCAATAGACCATGACTAAGGTAGCGGAGTCAAATAATCTCCATGGAAATGAGATATGCCAATGCTTATACAACTGCATTCCAAATATCATTGACCTACCACTAGTGGTTCCCCATAAACTGACCTAATCACAAACTAATACATGTAAAATAAGCAAAACTTTCAAAGTCAATAGACCATGACTGAGGGGGCAGAGCCAAATAATATCCATGGAAATGAGATGCGCCAATGCTAATACAACTGCATACCAAATATGATTGACCTACCACTTGTGGTTCACCATAAACTAGACCTAATCACAAACTAATACATTGTTGACGACGCCGACGCCGGAAACAGCATACCTATGTCTTGCTTTTTGACTCCGTCAAGGCGAGACAAAAAATGAAATAGTGTGTTTTAAATATTTATCACAGTTGTTAATCATAGTTGTGCATTTGTTTTTTTTTATCATATTATCTACGTACAATATATATGCTGACTTAATTTGAATTTCTAAAAGATTTACCTTATTTTGAATGTTTTCGTGTTGTTTAAAGACTTCAATGTTGAGTATTAAATTTGTCAGGTACAACTATATACAATGTTTTGCTTGATATAAAGTTAATGCATCATGTTAATCTATAACACCCGGAAATTATTTAACATTTAGTAAAAAAATTAGTTCCGGAACAAATTTAACAGTGCTGGAACATATTTCCTTATAATATATATTCCGGGTATAAATTTTCTGTGATATAAATTCCGCTGGAACATATTTCCTATGAAATAAATACTTTTCTAACACAAATAAATAAGCAAACAACCAAAGAAAAAGTCAACGAACAACTCCGATATCTGTTTGACAAAAAAATAATCGATAAAAAGACATTACCCCTCCATTTCCAGTGTTAAAACTTTCCCCAAAAGAAATTGGTAATTCCAAAAAATTGTATAAGCCTTTTATAATTTTTATAATCCACTACAATTTACATACAATTCTGAACGAATTAAACTACAAAGAGAAAACATTTTCCACTTTCATCAGCTATAAGACGTCTAGCTTTTTAGAAAAGCTATTACTTGTTAATATTGAATACTTAATTTTATGTATCCAAATGTGAAACAAGTGATTAATTTAAATCACCACTGGAAGGCCTCTGACAGACTGAGTGAGCGTAAAATCATTGTTATCGAAGGCCGAGGACAAACAACACTGTGTCTAAACTACCCCGGCAAAAATGTTTGGACTCGATGGTATATAATATCCGGCACGGTGACGGAACATCAATAGACAGAGAAAAGGTAGTTTTCTGTTTATTTATTTGTTATTTTTATGATACCGAAGAATATATATACATATATAACTGTTTTCTATTGTGAAATGTAATATTTTCTACAACCGTTCTAGATTAACAGAGAAATAAGTAAAAATGCACGTCAAAATGACGAATTGAGTGAACCTTGCCTCGAATTTGTTTAATTTCTCCTTAAATTATTCACATGGTATGGAAAGAAAGGTACGGAAAGAAAGATATTGACATAGAGATTGCAAAACTAGTCACTTTAAGCACCTCAATCCTTGTATTTCTGCGTATGGAACGAAAGAAATAGGTCATGTCAAAATGGAAGCACCCGGTTTTGTCAATGTTGTTTACTACACAATGACCCGGTTTTGTCTATGTATAGAACCCGGTTTTGTTTATTTTATGAAAAACAACGTTAACACTGGTACCCTGAAACAAAATAATAAATTAACAAATGGCTGAGCATGTGGGTTTTCAAACCAGATACCTCAATAAAGCGTGTGGCCAAGTTAAATTAAATTGTTAAAGAGGAGAAGATTTTTGTAAGATAATTGGCAAAAACGTAAAGAAATGGTAAAAATCGTAATTAAAAGGTCAATAATTCTTACAAGGATACCGACCAAGTCGACTTATTTGTATATATTGTCTTGCTGATCATTTTGCTATATAACTTTTATATATTTCAAGATAATAGACAGAAAATGAAAAAAAGGAGAAATTTGTCATTCAAGAATTAACTTCTATAAGAATTCGTGTGAGAGTTTTGATGTGTATGGACAAAAGGTAGAGCTCAACATTATGAACATATCAGCCCCTGTTAAATTTTCTCTATCTATAGCTGTTTTCAAATAATAGACAAAACTTGCATCCCCGGGGCTATGTTCTATTTTAAGCCATGTCGGCCATCTTTGTTGACAAGCGGGGGTCATCAAAATCTTTTTAAACTAGATACCCCAATGATGATGAAAAACAGTTAAACATAAGTTCGTTAGACCTTTTAAAACCGACATAAGATTGTGGATAAGGTTTGTTAAATGTATTGTAGCCCAGTAATTTCAGAGGAGAAGATTATGTAAAAAAATTAACGGAAGACGACGGACGACGGGGGCCAAGTGATGAAAAAAACTCACTTTTCCCTTGGGGTCAGGTGAGCTAAAACCAACCAAGAATTCCAAACAAGATTGCACCTTTCTTGAATTAAAAAAAAGTCTAACATTTCATAATTAAGGCGAACGAGATAAACTAATCAGACATGGCAAAACAACTTCAATTGCGTTTTTGTTTTAACAAAAATAAATACTACGTATTATTTATACGGGAGTGACTGTACGCACTGATATGTCGCGACTGCTGGAATGATCGTTACCGATATTATTTTGAAGGTCTGTATGATAAATAATTTAATAAAAGAATCTCATAAAATTAACATTGTTCATGGAATCATAAAAAAAATTCAAGGTCTGATGAAACCTGCCAGACGGATATGAACACATTACAATCATTAAAACCAACCAAAAAAAAACTTAATATTACCAATTAATCAAAAAAATAAGTTCAAAGTCATTTAAATAGTCATGTGCGCCATACGAGCAAATATAGTTGACCTATTACTTATGGTATTAGAGATACGGACTTGAACACGAAATGTTAACCTTAATCATAGATATCAACCATTATCAGCTATTCATTTTGTTAGGAAATCGCTGAACCATGAAAATGAGGTCAAGGGCAATGGACATATGAAAGATAGAAACATCGTTACATAAAAGATCTGTGTGCGAGGTATGTTGCAGTCAGGCCTTCTAACGTCTGACATATTAAGCTTCATACAAATAGTTCAAGCCGCCACGAATTTGCATCCCTTGGTCTCGCATTCCGACAAATCCAAAATATCAATGTGAATTTTTAGAATAAACATGATAATCCTACTAACATACATACAATTTCGTGGGTGTCCCTGCTTTCTTATTTCTTATAAAATTTTAAGTTGGTATACGATTTAGTTATATAACATCAGTGGCGAATCCAGGCGGCGTATAGGTCACACGCCCCCACCCCACCTTTGATGGCCCAAAAAAAATAAATATTATTTTTACGATTTTTTTTAGCATAATTCGTCCAAAACATTGTTCGGTTCGCTACGCTCTGTGGTATGTAAGCTGTTTGAATTACGCCCACTTTGAAAAAAAACATGAATCCGTCCCTATATATTGTCATTAATATATTGACCAACGTCAATGTACGATAATCATAACACAATGGAGAGATAACAGAACCGTTTATTTATACAACTATTAATAAACTAATCATAATTGCATTTTCTCGATGGCCTGAGACTATTATAATACTAATTTATACTTAGTATTATAGTTACAATTAGGGATAGATAGATTTGATTTTTAATGCATGATTATTGTAATCCTTTTCTCACCATAAACATTCATTTTCTGCAAGCATATATACATTTGTTTGATTATCATGCCTTATAATGAACATTTACCCATAAGAAGATTTATTTTAAACGGTTATATGAAATATTACACCCCTAGGTAGATTGGATTACTTATTAGGATAACCATCCTGTTGTGCAAGAAAATCACATATCAAATGTGCGTCCTTCAATTTTTAAGACCATAAACTCTAATTTTAAGTTTAAACACTCAAATTTACATAATTCATATACAAAAAAACGTATAGAGAGCTTAAAACTCAATTTGCGGTTTAACCTTCATTTCTATCTATTTCGCAGTTAGAGTATTTTTTTTTTTGAATGCAAAGCAAAATTATAATTATTTTTGTTCCAATAAAGTAGGAATTCAAGTGTTTACAGATTCAAATAAATAACAGGTTGTCCTCTGTAAGAAATCGTTTTCCAACCAGCCACCAAACTCCTTTTAATTGCTGAAGTTCAATTATATTATGCAATTATGCATTTTTTTCTTTGACAAAACCGGGTTCTGCCTTGTGAAATCTAGGACAAAACCGGGTTGTACACATTGACAAAACCGGGTGCTTCCATTTTGACATGACCCATTTCTTTCGTTCCATACGCAGAAAAACAAATATTGAGGTGCTCAAAGTGACTAGTTTTGCAATCTCTATGTCAATATCTTTCTTTCCGTACCATGTGAACAATTTAAGGAGAAATTAAACAAATTCGAGGCAAGGTTCACTCAATTCGTCATTTTGACGTGCATTTTTACTTATTTCTCTGTTAATCTAGAACGGTTGTAGAAAATATTACATCTCACAATAGAAAACAGTTATATATGTATAAATATTCTTCGATATCATAACAATAACAAATAAATAGAATCATGTGCAAAACAGTGTAGGCGAGACCATTGATTGGCGCTCTAAAATATCCCATTGACTGGGTCAGATTAGGTGAACGTTCGTCTGTAACGCCCACAACTCACGACGTATTTATTATAGACATTTAAACTGTGGGGTCACCAAAGGGTCTCAACGCCTAAATAAAATAATTCGAAAAACTAATCAGGAATAACCTTTGTGTTTTGATTTATATTGAATACTTAAACGTTCTTTACTTGTGTTTTTGTTATGTTTTGATAATGAATTTTTATGATATCGGACGTTCTTTCAGCAAAAAAGGATTTAACTGGCTTTAAAAGTTACAATGGATGTGTTGATTATTATCTTTTTTTCGGACGTCAAAGCGATTTAACAATTGCGGTTGTCCAATTATGTCATCTTTTAACTTTTATCTGGTCAAAATTTTATTTTAGAACGAATGCATGATCAACTTTAAAAAGTGTGCAAACACAAAACATGTAGACAAAATATAATACTTCTTTCCTGTCTTTTTCGTACTTGCAAGTTATTAGACAGTAAAAAGGCTATTTGGATCAAGCCTTATGAAATTTGCATTTACGTTTTTGAATAGGTACAGTCAAGTTTAGCGATTGATAATTCATTGATAACATTCTGGCGTATCACAAACAAACAACTTGTAACGTCTCATTTCATTGGCCGAAAGATTTAAATACAACAACAATTGTAGTGTGCACGTGAATTGACACAGGTGACCGACAATGGAATGTACTACGTTACTACGAACGTAAAAAAACAATGATTTTTGGTCGAAATAATTAAATAAGTATTTTGTGAATTTCAAATAGTGGGGTCGAAATATTATACTAATAATTTGTGTTAAGTAATATTCTTTATGCATGCAGCACTTGTACCGCACTATGAAAAATATAAGGATAAAATAAAATACATGTGCGGCTTTATACGGATGAATGTATGAACCACTTTAATTTCTTTCATATTGACGCTAGGTTATTATCCTGACAATGTCGTAGTTACTTATAATAAGGATCTCATAATACTGATCCATTTTAAATTTATGATGGGTTGCACATTCCTCTTTTATTGTTTTCATGCTATAAAACGAAAATAAAGTAGCTAAGCGTTTGGTCATTTAGAAATGACGTGTCATAAACGAGCAAATTGTCCCCGAAAGATCGTATCATGTGTGCACGTGAATATAGATGTACTATGCAATGTACTATCATGGTCACCACGAAATTCAAATGAATTCAGTGAAGGTATGTTGGTGTAAAAAGGTTTGAAATGTTTCATCGGCGAAGATTTTATTTTTGCATGTGTGGAACTAAAAAATAAATAAATACTTGTGAGAAATGTCGTAGTTTATAAGGAACTATATAAATGTACTGTTTTCGACTTTAATTGGTTGAAAATTTATCCTTTAATTTCATACCGTAAGAATAGAGCTTTGCATAACATTGTTGAACTATCCGCCAAAGTAACGTGTGGCATGCGTGCGTATTAAAATGAAATACAAAATCATACATGTATGATAAACTTATAAACGAAATATTAAGAAATTAAGGATGACTACTGTAAAAGTATGTACAAAAATGGAGTCACCTTTTATCAATACATTTAGTGAATAACCACACTGTTTAAAACTGATTGTTTTCTATGCAACTATTTAAATATTTACAATATATAATTTTCAACCGAGGATAGCAAAACAGTTAATTATAAATTAAGAAAGTATATCGCTGGAGTTTATAAAGTACATTTCCTTCCACTGTGCCATGGTTTGCCATCTCCATTTTTTCTCTAAACAAAGCATGGCTGGTTACATGTTCTGAATTTACTTGGAATTTCGGGATTTTTTTTTCAAAATCAAGTAAACTAAATCAGAAAAAAAATCACACTATCCTAAAACTTATGAAAGAATATGAATAATGAACATGACAGTTTATAACACAAACCCATTTACTATAAAAATCGAGCAATATCTTTAGTATGTAATTTGGTTATTTTTGTAGTTAAGGACGGTTTCATTTCAAGTACAACGTTAATTCATCAAGTCCATTGGATAAAAGATAAGGCAGGGTGAGCAACTTGACAAAAAAAAGGCAGGATGACGATTTATGTAAAAAAAATCAGGATAAACTAATAAATATAGTCAGGACCTAACAGACTGAAAAATAGACAGACAGGACAGAGATAACAACTAAAAAAAATGCAGGACAAAATGTTTCATCCAAGTCCCCTACCCCCAATCAAAATAAAATGGTAGCTCCCTTAATCCAGAACCAATTGAGAGGAGACAGTTGAATTAAATATTTCGACGTGACTGTTAAGATTAAAGTTTAAAATTTTACATGCACATGTATAAAAGCTAGAATTGCCATGGGATAATCAAGAACACAATCATGTACGTGAATACGACGATGGAAGTTTTTAACGACCTTGACCGGCTACGTGAATACTGATCAGTCCGTTCAGCTTTATAGTACGCGTGTTCTATTTTCGCAGGTGTGAGGTCGAAGGTTTGAATTGACCAATGAAAACGATCGTCCCTTAACGAGTTAATCTAATAAAGTTTGTTTGACTGATTATGTTGCACGACCATTCGCTAAGCTTGGCCGCAGTTCAGTATACAATGTATAGTTTGGTGATCTTTTCTGCTAACTACTATACTTGTGAAAAACCCTTGGCAACAGAAACATATTCAGCTTTTATTTTAATCGACCCAATTTACATAGTAATGGACGACTTCGTACATTTTATGATCGCAAATAAAATATGTATATAATATACTGTGCACTGTAGTTCGTATATATACTGAGACCCTTTGGCAACCCCACAGTTTAAATGTTTATAATAAATACGTCGTGAGTTGTGGGCGTTACAGACGAACGTTCACCTAATCTGACCCAGTCAATGGGATATTTTAGAGCGCCAATCAATGGTCTCGCCTACACTGTTTTGCACATGATTCTAGATCTAATTGGTATTCAGTTGTACAAGCATTCGCACATCTCGAGTGGAACAGATTTTCACCGTAGTAAAAGTGTTAATACTATTCACACTGACTTTACTTATAAAGAAAACAATAAATTACAATTAGCACATACTTACAACTTCTCGTCCAATCAAATTGCTTATATTTGCCTTCTAATTTTCATAGTACATACTTTTCCTGTGTACTAAGTAACTACGCATGAATGACCACAAGGGTAAGATTTCATTGTATCGTAATCAAGATATTTAAAACAAAAATTGCCACTGGCTATTTTGAAATAAAATGCTGTGTTCCAAATTAAATTAAATAGTTTGTAATTAGTTTTCACATTGATTTTTAAATATCCTGCTATTAAAATCTTTGGATCTAAAAAATGTTTTTGACAATTGCAAATTTTATCATTTAAATAAAGGGTAATACATATGGTTCTTTATACCTTGATTAGAGTACAACGATATCTTAAAATTATGATAATGTATCATCCATGCAATTACTTTGTACACAGAAAAGTGTGTACTATGAAACCTTGTGAAGGAAAATTAAAGCAACTTGGTGATAATTTTTTAAACTTTCTTAAGGAAAGTGATCTATTTCGTCATGAATTGATTGATTTATTGATTATTGGTTGCTTAATGTCCAGTGGCAAATATTTCATGCATGTTCAGGACGATGTCATGAATTGAAAAACTGTGATTATGTCTGAAGATAATGACTGTGCCACCTATATATATATATACAAACATATTCTGATAAATCTTTTAGTTTTTACTTTGAACTAATAAAAAAAAAAACACACACAAAACCTATAATCTCTGATCTATTTGTAGTTGCTTTTTAATGCCTATCTGCTAAACTATATCTTTGGGGACAAACTATCTATATGTTTCAAATTTATTATAGCTTTAGTTTTACTGTGAAATTAAAAAATGTTTTCAAAACATGTAAAGCTTCCACTGCAATTTAATTATTGCCTGCTTTTGGTCAATTTATTTTGTCATCTTACCTTGTAAGAAGAACATGTATAGTAAAACACCGCTTTATATCAGTATACATACTTACACCAGCAGCTACCATCTTTTCATTCTGGAGTGAAGGGCCTTTTGAAATCACATATTTTACAATGATACTAGTGAGTAGATTTACAAAATTCGTTAATGAGCTCCGTTTTACAAACACCTGTGATACAAGTAGTCAGCCAAAATAAACTATCAATAGACCAATTAAAAGATTACTCGAGTTGTAAATATGTGCTAAATTGGATAGTCTATGGAAAGGTATATACTATGAAATTAAGAGCTCGGGGCAAGCCCCTCGCTCTAAATTTCATAGTATATACCTTTCCATAGACTAACCTAGACTTATTGATACTAAATGTATGTGGTTTAAAATCCAAACTTGTATATCCAGAATTTAGAAATTTATTACAAGACCATGATATTGTTTGTTTCTCAGAGACCAAATTAGATGACTTAGATGATATATCTTTGGAAAACTTCACTTTTTATTGTAAAAATAGAAAAAAATTCTCAAATTATAGATCAGGTGGTTTAGCTTTTGGCCATAAAAGTGTTTTTAAAAATTATATCACTCCGATAGATACAAATTGTCCTTTTGTCTTTTGGTTTAAAATTTGTAAGAAATTAGTACAGCTACCACAAGATCTAATATGTGGTGTGATCTATATTCCACCTATTAATACATTATATACAGCAGATGATGCTATATCTGAGATAGAGATAGAATTGCATAATATGTATAAAGATTCACAATATGTCTGCTTATTTGGCGATTTTAATAGCCGAACTGGTACCTTAGCTGATTATTATGATAAGGATGATTTTGATGATACATTTGTGAATGAATTGATTGATTTTAATGAGTTCTCTGAAATAGGCATTTTAGACGACCTTGGTATACCGAGGAAAAGAAACTCTCAAGATCAAACAGTAAATACATATGGCAGAAAACTTATTAGTTTTTGTAAAAATAATAACATATTTATATTGAACGGTCGATTTTTATCTGACAAAGTTGGTAAGCCAACAAGTCGTAACTTAAGCGTAGTTGACTACGTATTGGGCTCTGCAAATATGTTTCACAAAATTGTTGATTTTGAAATTATGCAATTTAGCAATTTATATTCGGATATTCATACGCCAATCTTTTTACAACTAGATTGCAATGTAAAATCGGACATGCTAAAAGTAAATACATGTATTAGAAATAATGACAAATACATAGGTAAATGGAAACATGAAAAGAGTACTGATTTTACAAGTAACATAAACAGAGATGAGGTTAATGAATTATTGTCACATATCTTAGAAATACATGATGATATCAGTAAAGTGGATCAAAGTAGTGTAAATGAAATTGTTACCAATGTTACTAAGATTTTGCTTGATTCAGCAGAAAAAACTTTTGGCGTATTTACGAAAGATTGTAGTAATTCAAAAGAAGATTATAACAATAAAGAATGGTTTAATCCCGATTGTAAAAATAGTAGAAAAGATTATAGAAAGTCATTAAGATTGTATAAACATTATGGGTCTAATATTTTCAAAGTTAGACTACGAAATAGTGAAAAAATATATAAAAAAACTATGGATGATAGCATTCGTCTCTTTAATCATGATTTGAAGAAGAAAATGAAAGCATTACGTAAGAAAAATCCACGTGATTTTTGGAAAATTTTCAATAAGTTTAAACGTACAGTAAATAATGACATTGATATCAAACAGTTTTATGATTTTTTTAAAGAATTGAATAAAGATAATCTTAATAAAGCGAATATTGAACTAGATAACAATTTTGATACTGATAGATCAAATTATTTCTTGAATAAAACAATAACAAGAGACGAGGTTATCAAAGGTATACAAAGTGTTAAAAATAATAAGTCACCTGGTGACGACTTAATAATAAATGAATATATTTTATCATCTTCTGAATTGATGTTAGATATATATGTATATATGTTCAATTTAATTTTCGATACAGGTTTCTTACCTGAAATATGGCTTTTAGGAAATGTTATTCCAGTGTTTAAAAACAAAGGCAGTAAAAGGGAACCGAAAAACTATCGGCCAATAACGTTACTATCCAGTTTAGGTAAAATATTTACTTCCATTTTAAGCAATAGACTTTGTGATTATTTAGATGAGTTTTTAATTTTACAAGAAAATCAAGCAGGTTTTAGACCAGGATACAGCACAAATGATCATATTTTCGCTCTTTATGCCTTTTTTGAACTCTTGAAATTAAAGAAGAAAAAGTTTTATTGTGCGTTTATTGATTTTCAGAGAGCTTTTGATTCTATTCAAAGAAATCTCCTTTTATTTAAACTTTTGAACAATAATATTAACGGAAAGTTTTTCCGAATTATACAAAATATGTATAAAGATATAAAATCCCGTATTGTCTTCAATAATGAGAAATCTGACTTCTTCCCTTGTGAAA
This sequence comes from Mytilus californianus, assembly GCF_021869535.1. Taxonomy (NCBI): domain Eukaryota; kingdom Metazoa; phylum Mollusca; class Bivalvia; order Mytilida; family Mytilidae; genus Mytilus; species Mytilus californianus. Next base: position 94,156,755 of record NW_026262668.1, read on the forward strand.
TTGGTGTACGACAAGGTGAAAATTTATCTCCTGCTTTGTTTTCTGTATATCTGAATGATTTACAAGCATTTTTAGAAGAGTTAGATACAAAAGGTTTACAGTCAATAAGTGCAGACCTAGAAAATGAACTAGATGTGTATCTGAAGATTTTCCTATTGTTATATGCTGATGACACTGTTTTATTAGCAGATAGTAACACTGAATTACAAAATATGTTAAACAAATTTGCCATATATTGTAACAAATGGCAACTTGAGGTAAATGTTGATAAAACAAAAGTTCTTGTTTTTGCTAATGGTAGAATTCCACAAAATTTGAATTTCTCTATTAATGATACTGAAATTGAGATTGTTAAAAATTATAAATATTTAGGAATATTTTTTTCAAAAAGTGGTTCATTTTTACAAACTAGAAAATATTTAAGAGACCAAGGAATAAAGGCTATGTATTCTATCTTGAAGAAGAGTAGAATTAATAATTTATCTATTGAATGTCAACTAGATCTCTTTGATAAGGCTGTTGTACCTATTTTGTTATATGGGTCAGAGATTTGGGGTTTTGAAAACTTTGACTTATTAGAGCGGGTGCACCTAAAATTTTGCAAACTCATTCTACATTTAAAGCAATCAACCCCAGACTGTATAGTTTATGCTGAACTAGGCAGATTCCCAATACTTCTTTATGCAAAAGTTCGTATGATAAATTTTTGGGGCAGAATTATAAACGGTAAAGAGTGTAAAATTTCTCATGTTCTTTATAAATTATTACATATAAATTTAAATAACTATGGTTTTGAAAGTAAATGGTTGATTTATATAAAAAATGTTTTAGATAATTGTGGAATGTCTAATATTTGGAATATGCAGTTTGCTGACAAATGGGTATCAAAAAGTGTGGAACAAAAACTTAAAGATCAGTTCACACAATTATGTTTGTCACATATAGATAGCTTACCTAAATGCCTATGTTATAGAATTTTTAAGACTAATTTGAAATTTGAGAATTATCTCAACATATTGCCTAATAATTTATTATTTGTATACTGCAAATTTAGATGTGGAAGTCACCGGTTACCAATTGAGACGGGAAGATGGCGAGGCTTGTCACGAAACGACAGACTTTGTCATCTCTGCGATTCAAGTGGTATTGGTGACGAATATCATTACATCATGACTTGTAAATCTTTGGATGTAGAGAGAAAGAAATTTTTACCTGAATATTGCTGTAAAAATCCAAATACATACAAATTTAATGGTTTATTTAATTCAGACAATACTATCATTTTAGAAAAATTATGTAAGTTTATAAAAATAATACAGGTGAAAGTCAGTCCTCCAAGTTAAGTTGCGTTTGTTCACACATGTGCATGCTTATATATACATATATGTAATTGTAGATATATATTTTCTCTGTAACTATGACATGTAGTTTTGTGAGAATAAAGTTCATTCATTCATTCTCATTACCATGGAGAATATTTGACCCCGCCCCCTCAATCATGGTATATCGACTTAGAAACTTTTGCTTAGTTTACATGTATTAGTTTGCGATTAGATCAGTTTAAGATGAACTGCTAATGTTAAGTCAACGATATTTGGTATGCAAATTTATTGGCATTTGCAAGTATTTGAAATTCGAATTTTTACTGAGCTTGGTCATAAACTGTGATTCATAACAGTACAAAAACAAGTCTGCTATTAAAGGGGCAATTAGTGCCCATAGGAATACCTACAATCTGTCGATAAATTTAGTTGCCGAAACGTACATAAATATTATCAAGGAGAAAATCAACAGCTTCAATCATCTCATCACACCTCCAGTAAGTATATCTAGCGAATTTACCTTTCTCATTAGAGAAGAAGGCTTTAAATGAGTTAAACACTGGTTTCGATATTTCTGAAATTGTCAGAAACTATCCTGCTAAATGTTTTCCCCACAACAAATATAATAAAAAGATGGATAAAGAAGAAAGAAAGAAAGAAAGAAAAAATTCGGATAACGAAAAAAGGCCTAATGGGGCGTTCATCTGCAAAGCATATTGAAAAATAATTGTCATTATCAAAAACCATGAAAGATAACTCAAATCGATCGTATGATAGGCATGGGATACGTGTTTTTATACGTGATCTTATGTCAGTGAAAATAAAGGCGGGAATCTGGAGAACCACGTGATAAATGAAAATGCAAGATTTCTATCATTTTTCGTCATGATAAAATTATTTTGTATGGACAAAAATTCCAGTGTGTGATTTTAAAAGTCTTGGAATACTTGGTTTAAACTTGAGCGACGTATTTAATCAAATTTAATGATTGGCAATAACCAGTCCCATAAATGTATTTAAAAATATGGAATATATAATGGCACAATCCATGATTTAAAGTTTTGGTTAAATTGTAGGGTTATCTATGGTCGGGAGAGAAAACTGAATGCATTTTGGTTTAAGCTAATGGCTATGACATTCGATGTTTATTGACGCACTCTATTTCGGAAGTTGTCCTGTCTTCGCAGATAAAGGTGCCAAAGACAAACTGTTCATTAATCTGGTTACTAATGGGTGAATCTTTTAGATATGTTACTCGTCACTAAAAAGAGGGACTGTTATTACAAAATTTGCATCTGTTAAAAGGAAGAAAGCTGAACTTTTTGTTGTAAATAGTCTGAATTGTTAATTTTGTAAATAAATTATTATTGAAACCATATTCAATATTTTCAAAGCAATTATTTATGGAATTGAAACAAAAATCTAACTAGTGTCGGATTCTGAGGGTAGTACACATGCATTCAGGGAAAATGTGGGAAAAAAAAAATTTCTGCATAAAATGGTCCAAAAAAATTTTCGCCTCGCTACGCCTGGCGATAGTTTGGCATCCACATCCAGTCAGCCCTGGCTACGCCACTGTGTATTAACCAAAACATTTACAACAAGAATATGTGGCCTAAAGACTCAGTGCCCCTTCACATGCTCATATTTCCATGTTCAGTACACCACTTAATCCGGGTCAAACTCTAATTTGGTAAATAATTCTAAAAGCTTTATATTTTGAACGGAACGGAAGAACGGAGCGGATGCACAGACAAGTAAATATAATATCCCCTCGCTATCATAAGTTGGTCATAAAACTAAAATGATGATCTTACTTAACAAAACTTCAATCAAATATTCCGTGCATGTCCGTTTTTCATACATATTTGCATAAGTTAAACGCCACACATTTTTAGAAAAACAAAAAGTAAAAACATTAACTGATTCAGTAAAGTGTAATCATATTTCTTGAAGATGCGTCCTCATAAATTCCATTTGATCAAATTCTACGGAAAGGTGACAAAGTACTAGCAGAAAGATGCAACCGTGATATGAATTTCTATCTCTGACAAAAGTATCTTGAAATAAATTATAGAACTATCATTAGTATGCTAAAATATTGAAGAAGCAAGTCGTGTACACCTTTTGTATTCCGGCGTGTTTGAAACTCATGTTTTAATTTATAACGTATAAATCAAAAATGAGAATATCATCTCGCTTCAGATTCCATTATAATAATTATTAGTTTTTCAAACTTAACTTTGATTTAGTAGCATTAAAATTCACCCTTTGAGAAATAAATAATCATATGGGTCAAGTGAAATGACGAAGTAATGATCGGTGCATTTGATTACCGGTAACTGAATTAAGTATTCCCTTAAAAGGTTGTTGTCAATAAAGTCATCCCGAATTTGATAAAAAAAAAATATGTAAAGAATTAAAATAGCAGATTGTGCTAATTTTTAAATAGCATCTATTCCAACAAATGATGTGTATTCAACAAGCCAAAAATCCATGCAGTCTATGCTCCCCTCCGTCATCCTTCAATGCAATAGGCCGAGATACGATGTGTCGCTCTGTACAAGCATGTAATCAAATACTAGATAAACATTTCAGTCGTAGCCGGCTATCGATAACAATGATTTTACGCTCACTCAGTCTGTCAGAGGCCTTCCAGACGGGATTTAAATAATCACTTGTTTCACATTTCGATACATAAAATTAAACTTTGTTTCAAGAAAATTTAAAATGATTTGTTATAAACACTCTTTTTATCATCACACCCAACAGTTTCACTTGAAATAACAATAAATGTGCAGAGCTAATGCCATTAACTTGAAAAATATATTAAATGTAAAACATGTCGATTTTTATTGTGTACCATAAATGTAAACACAAATGAAGAAAAGGTATAAAAAATTCTTTTTTTCGGCTATGTGTTAAAAAGTGTGTTGGATGTCATGCAGTTATAAACAATTGTAAACACATAGTACTTAGTCCATCATGCATTGCAACTCATTCAGTGGATTGGTCGGTCAATTGCACAGAAAAAAATGCATTATTTGTAAACAAACACTGATACATGTATTGGCAGAAGCATTAGAATGCTAAATATTGCATATCCGTATAAGGAAATCATCTACAGATACAGTATTTCGAAAAGGAAAAGGGAGTGGTGGGGCAAACTAGACAACGTTAGGAGTAGGACATGTAAAAAGTCTATGTATTAACCATGTATGAAGCGCCATATCCCCCCACTCCCACATAAATCCGATCACAACAATCTAATTAAGAATTGCACTTACATTTTTTTTAATCTATCCATGCATTAAATAATGTGTTCATGATGTCTTGGTAGTAGAATAATTAACCAAAAGCCTCATACTAAACAGATTAATTGTAACACATATATATATATATAGGTTGTTACACTGTTACACAGTAACAGGGTTTTGTTTGTCTAATAAACTACAAATCATCAGGTGTTACAGTTCATCAGCTCTCCGTTTGTTATTTATAAAATCTGACCATGCAACTTATGCTTTATTAAATATAGACACAAAAGAAGAAAAACTAGTTGTAGGTCACTGAAAACACGTGTTCTCAATAAAGTACATAGTAGTCCATCATGCATTGCAACCCATTCAATGGATTGGTCAATTCTCTAAGTCAATAAATAATGCTTATTATGCAATCAAACAATTATATTAGCGGGAACGTTAGTATATCAATGAACGATAGTGTACCCGTCCTGATTAAATGTATTTATGATTCGGAGGGATACATACTTTTTTAAGCGGTCCTCAATCATTCAGGAAAAAAAGGTGAAAAAACTAATTCATATCAATTTAGAATTAGGGATGAAAAGTAATACGACACTGAGATTAAAAAATATTGTTCCTGTATGTTCATAAGACAACGAACTAAGCTAGGTCCAAATACATGTAGCTTTTTACTGTCCTTTATTTTGCAAGTACGAAAAAGACAATACGAAAATATATTTTTTCTTTCTTTTTTTTTAATTGCACCACGATTTAAAGTTATCATGCATTCGTTCTAAAAATGAATACTTTTGACAAGATAAAAGTTAAAAGATACGAAGAGCCAGTACTTTTAGAAAGTGACAATTGTAAAATCGCTTTTAAGTCCGAAAAAGATTATTGCTTACACAATCATTACTACTTTTGAAGCTAGTGACATTTTATTTTAATGTTTAAAGAACGTGCGGTATGATAAATAATTTGATTATCGATTGTCGGTGAAGAATGTCAAAATATTCAATGTTAATCAATACGCCTGTAGTATTTTTTACGAGTTACTTTTTTCAGGCGTTGAGAAACCTTTGGTGACCCCGTACGTTTAAATGTCCCTTGTAAAAACAAGTAGGCGTAACAGACAGTACCTGATCTGATCCAGTTAATTGGAGAATTGAGCGCGCCAACGAATGGTCTCGTCTACACTGTTATGAATTTGATTCTAAATATGTCCCAGGTTTTGTGCAATGATTCTATCATGATCAGGCTTGGTGGAGGAAAATACAGAATTTATGTATTGCAAAAGAATACAAGAAAAATGGAACTGGCATGAGTAAATGGTTTCACCATTTTTCTGATTAGCGTTTCTTAAACCAGAAGATGTGGGTGATATTCGGTTAAATTTTATTGCTTTTCAATAGAATTTTTAGGTTGTGGAAGCATTTTAATTGCTTTTTAAAACAGAACAAACCGTAGACGGCATTTAAAAACCCATTCGTTTTCCTTATTACATGTACTTTTATATACAGACCTTAATTGAACAAGGGAAACAAAATTCAGGGCAAACACAACAATTTTGATTAAAATAGCTAAACTCGGTGATATTTATTGATACATGATTTTTAATTTTAGTTCAGTTATATGTTTTGGAGTTGAGTGTGACGTCCATTTTCACTGAACTAGTACACATTTTGTTTAGCCAATAGGGACCAGCTGAAGCCCGCCTCCGGGTGCGGGATTTTCTCGCTGTGTTGAAGACCCATTGGTGGCCTTCGGCTGTTTTCTGCCCTTTGGTCGGGTTGTTGTCTCTTTGACACATTCCCCATTTCCATTCTCAGTTTTATTTCATTGAATTTAAACATTACTTTTTCCATTTAACAATTACTCCTTGTCACAACTTTATGTTCGTACTCAAAGACATTGATTAACCAACTAAATGTAATGTAGCGTCTACGGTTATTGTGCTATTTCTGACTGAAGGGTCCCTTATTTGCTGTTTATGCACTCTGACCCTTTCTAAGAGGGCATCTCCTGTTTGCCCTATATGGTTTTCTTTGCACGTTGTGTATGTTGCGAAATGTACCAGATTGTGATTTGTACAGTTGTGTCGTGCATTTACTTTAAATGTCTGTCCAGATTTAAATATCACAAAGTCCCTTTCGGCAATTAAATCGCATGTTTCATATCTTCGATCTCCGAATCTTTGTACATCTTTCAAAGTTCAGGCCTTGAATTTGAAAAGATCAGTTTTCATTCACATTTTATACTTTACACCGTGATATGATTGACAGCATTCCGCCACCGCCTGTCTGTCGATCGGGTAAAACTATAGAGCGTCATAGTACATGCATTTTGTTTGGTTTAATGCATCTTATAATACAACATAAACTTAGCCTCAGATTAGTAATTTATTTGGTAACTCCCAAATTAAATAACCTTTTCCTTAGAGTACTTTTATATCCGTACGTGCAATATTAAATAACTTAATAAAAAAACTATGACTATAAACTAAACGACAGACGCATGTACATGTCATTGTCAAACTAAATCGATACAAACATTTTATAAAAAATCTTTTGCAAACAAAAAAAGTGTAATAGGTAAGTACAACGGAGAAATTCTCTCAGCTGTTTGTTTTATGCACCGAAGTCAGATAACGAATTGTACTTCAACCCAGTGATAGCCTGTGATAAAGATTTAGCATGCGTAATATATCATATTCAATTTTTACCAAGATGGACTTGTTTGGTATTGGTAAGTTTAATTAATTACATCTATAATCATATGTTCGGATAAATAAGAAGATTATACAATGACATAATATAAAGTTCTAATATTCCATACCTTAACAAAAACAATACTGTTAAACTCAAATAATTTCATTGCACTTTTAATTCTAAAATATTAAAAACTGCATTAGTTTAAAAGTGCTAAATAATCATGCATTTTATTTCGAGTTCCCACATTTAATTTTATCAAAATAGACCATATAAGAATTACAAAACAAAGAGTTGCCGACAATATAAATTATGACCTTAAGCAAATAAAACCTATAACCTGTAAAATGTTTACCTATAAGATAAAAGAACGAGAAATATGTATGAATTTTCATGTTACTTTTGTGATTGAGGAAATTGAATATTTTCACGTATAAAGCAATTCGGGTTTTATTTTCTTGTTTGTTAATTGGCAAAAACTCCAAAAGGGTAAAATTTCGTCATTTAAGGGTCTAATTTCAATTTCGACAAAACTTGACTTATATGTAGATCTTGTCCTACGGGTCATTCTTGCTATTTAAAGTGACTGTCTATATATCTTTCATAGTATTCAAGATATTCGTCATTTAAGGGCAATAACTCCTATAAGACATAGTCTGACAGTTTTGATGTAACAAAGACAGAAGGTTGATCCCACCATTCTGAACATTTCTTTCTTTTCAGATTTTGGCTGTTCATAGCGATTCTCAAGATAATAGACCGTGACAATACTAGCATTTTACCCCCATGTTATATTCTAGCCATGTCGGCCATGTTAGTTGACATGCCAGGGTCATCTGACACATTTCAAAACTAGATAAATAAAGCATATATAGCAGACAAATAAAACAAAATAAAAAAAAACAATATCAATTAAGAAGTCTAACAAACTAAAAAAAAAAGCACAAGCTACATATCACTATGTGCATGTACTGCATCGGCATGAGATGTTATTTAACTAGTGTTTGTACCAGTTTGTTTAATAGCTAATTCTAGATTTGTGCATCATTAAAACGAAACGATATCAAAATTTTTAAGTTACCTGGTAGTTCTGACTCTTGGGAGCAGTACTGCTGTTTCCTGTGATCTAAAATAACAGTTTTGTATTTCAATATGAATTAAGATCAAGTTCCAGTAAATGGGCTATGTCACAGGTTTTGGCATTTTTTTTCATATAACTTTGGCTTTTGTAGATTACTGCTCTAAAAATAAATAGATGTAGTATGATTGCCAATTTTCCACCAAAGACCAAATAGTTTTAATTCTGTATTTTTTTAAAGAATGTAGTTTTGAATTTTCAAGTATAGATTTTCATAAGTACTTTTTAAATCTCAATAGATGAACTTAATATGTACGGTCCTACATTCTGTCGATACTTATGTGTTGGCATAGCACAAGATCATGTATTTTCTCTGACTGACTATGGCGTCTTTATACTTAATCCATTAGATGTGTACTGATTGTTATTTTAGTTTTGGATACATGATTTTTTTTTTATTGTTTTGTATTAAAGGCTTTTAATGTTTAACTGAAGTCTCATCTCACGACAAAAACAATATTTAAGTATTAATAACAATATGAATAAAGCACTATTTACAGTTTATAAAATTTCTATCATAAGAGTAGTTGCTAGCTTTTACACATACGTCATTTTGTCTCTTGTGAAGAGTTGTCTCATTGGCAATCATACCACATTCTGTTTATTTTTATATCAAGACTTCTTTCTTGATTAATTTCGTTTTTTTAAAGATTATTTTTCGATACCGTAGTGTTAAATTACTGGACAATAGCTAAAAGGTTGAGAGAAGGAACGAATAGTATGTTGTTAAGCACCTAGCCTATTGCTCAGCTTTTTACACTATACCTGAATTTAAGTTCAACGGAATTATATCTCAAGTTGTTGAGACATCAACAGCAACACAATCATATATACTGTTTTTGTAGTTCGTTTGCCTTACGGTAAAGGATAATATTATAATTATAGAATTTTTTTACGTGATAAGTAAGGACAAAATTCAAAAAGCAATACATTTTAGTTTCAGATCTAGGTGTCCTTGATCTTATAACGCAAAGTCATTGTATTTTGGGGTATATCGTCCAATGCAAATATTTTGTGTATTAAAAGGATTTTATTTAACTAAGGATATATCAATTTCAAATACAACAAAGCAATAACACATGTTTATCGCTGTATTACATTAAGAAAAGATTCCTCTGTCGTGTTTCAAATAAATATTTTTAAATATATCATTCCGTAGACAGACCATAGATATAATATTATCTAATGCTTCAACAAATATATTTACTAGTTCTCATCTAGACTTCTAAAGCGTGTGGGAAAAAACCTAAATTGAATACTTTAGACGATAAAGAATTCCATCCAGGCTAAGTAAAGACGTGCAAGTGTTTCATCCAGGCCATGTATATAGACTTGATAACATTTTACTTGCCCAGACCACACGCTAAATATAATTAGTAACTATGGAATCAACCTCAGTTTTTTTAGATGATCTATACACTATAATATTAACTGTTATTCTATGTATAATAAGACACACAAGGACAAAAATGTTCAATTTCCTTGTCTAATCAAAAAAAATTTAAAAGGCCGTGCATAGAAAGAGAAATCAATCCGGTGTCTTAGTGATATTTTCACTTTTTTCCTTTGCTTTCCTGTAATGATGTCGCATAACTATTAAGTCTTGTTTACATTCTATTATTACCAGGGAACTATAAATATAGTACTATATGTGTCTCTGTTATTACTAAATGCTTATATAGTAACCATTTTGGTAAATTTCAAATACCCCGATATATCAATTTATTTTGTTTTCTGTAGACAATCAATACATAATATATCAATTAGTACCATAATATTAGCAAGGAATTGTATATTTAGTTAAAAGGACAGAAAGAGTAGTTGCAAAACACTTACTAGACAGTGTTTTTGTGTAATTAAGGTAACTGATGAAAAAAGCTTCAGAAGGTATATTGAAACCATATGCAAATATCGTAAACGTGGTAATGTACATTTGGTATCATTCATTAACACGTGGTACTGGACTCCAGTATTGATACCCCTGGATAACTAGTGTGAACAAGGGATGTTAATATCTTCTCTCTATTTGCAGGTTTCGATAAAGATAACGATTATCTACAGTGCAACACGGTTATCAGCAGCTTGAAATAATTGTTTGTCGAGATGACACCAGGGAGATGGCTACCCGTCAGATAACACGATTGTTACTGATAGCATTGGGATTTTATATTTTTGGTCTCATATTTTTCCTGGTCGGAAATGATGTCAAGGTTAAAGATCAAACTGAAGATCATTATTTACCAATAGATGAGGTGTTCGTAAAGGCATCTAATAAAACAACGTATTCATACGATAAACAGGTTATGTTGGATTTTCGACAACTTCACAGGTCAAATATTTCAAAACCAAAAAAGTCTGAAATTCAATCTAAGTTTGATAGGTTGTATAAATTAAAAAAGACCGATGCTTTACAATCGATAAAGAGGCTTAAAAAACTTGGGAGTGGTAAACTTCAAATGAGGAAACGAAATAAGAATAAGATAGATAACAAAGAACTTACAAATCAAGATTATTGGGACAGTTTAAAAAATCTTACATTTAAAGAGAAAGTAGACCATATTTTAAAAATATATCGTATCCGAAATAGTACAACAAACCTTAAGCTGCGATCGATAACGACAGTTAAACAACATACAAGAAATGACAATACTACTGATAATAATAACCAAAAGAAAGAAAACACTAAATACCATTATACAGGAGAAATTAACTCTGCATTGACAAAAAGTAACGTAGGATTTTTAAAAGTAGCCGAAGATATTTTTATATATGCATCATATTATGATGACAGGAAAGAAACGCGTTTTATACGAAATGTGATAATTACAAGATCTGCTAAGAATTTCAATCAACAACTTTGGTGCCATTTTTGGAATCCTACCATAAATGGTTGGGAATCGTCTGGATTAGAGTTCTATGAGACCTGTGAAAATCATCTCAAGACGTTTGCAGCTTACATTGGGTCATGTAAAATTCCAGGCAATGTACAATATGATCATATTTACATTTCAAATTCTGACGACGCGAACAACGAAGAAATGAAAAACATAATTCCTGTAATACAACATTCAAACAAATCTGAAGTAAAAGGCGATTTAGCTGTGTGTGTTCCGCCATTATTTGGGAATGTTAATTCTTTACGCTTGTTAGAATTCATAGAATTTTCTATCATACTAGGATATAAGCATTTTACTTTTTATTCACAAAATGTAACCAATGAAACTTTAAAAATCTTAAAACTTTATCAAAAGGAGGGTCTAGTTACGATTCTTGACTGGCCTTTACCTGTACAAGAAGACTGGATCTGGTATCACGGACAGTCAGCTGCTGTCTGGGACTGTCTTTATAGAAATATGTATGTATTTAAACATGTGGCATTTCTTGACATCGACGAAATTATTTTCCCCCGATATGATGAAATGCTTCCAAACTTCATAGACAAAACAATAAAACTATATCACGAACAAGAATCGGAAGGTGGCGACATTTGTGCTTTTAGATTTCAGAGTGCATACTTTGATCCCCTTCAGGATACAATTATTTCAGATATATTTGATTTTTCAGACAACATTGAACGCCATCTAGTCACATTAAATTCAATAAGCAGAAAGGAAGATTTTAGTACAGTTCGAACAAAAATGATTGTTGATCCAATTAAAATTTTTGAAATTGGAATACATCACGTGAGCAAGCCAATGGAGGAACATTTCCAAGTTGAAAATATTAATCCTGAGATTGCATATATCCATCACTATCGAAAGTGTCAAAGTAACTTTGGTGGGCGTTGTGTTGGTCGAATTACTGACAATCATGCAAGGAGGTATCGCAATCGTTTGCTTACCCGATTAAAGTGGCGCTTTTACCATCTGTTTAAGGAAATATTATAAAATTGATCAGTTCGTCATATTATTGTTTTGCTCATTTCAATCTGTGTCATCCTGATTGTCACATGTTGTTGTGGTTATTCCATATGCATAAAACACTATCCGGGACAATCATGAAAGGTTTATACAAATTTTAAACAGAATTATATAGACGAAGAACATCAATAAAAGAGCTGATTCTGTCCTTTTGGTTTGGTCAAGTGCATATAAGGATTTTGTGTCTTAAAATAATACAACAGATCTCTGTTTTCCATTACATCTCTCGTGTTGTGTGGAGGCCATAAAGGGTTCCCTGTCCGTGAGGATAATTTTATTTCATTTTTACAGTTAAAGGCCTATTCATTCTTGAGTTAACTTCTCTTAGGTATACTAGTTCATTTTCTCTTTTCTTTCGGTAAGATTATTTTTCGAAATTGGTATGCAGTCCGTACGCATTATTTGTCATATTCATACAGAGTTTCATGTCAAGATATCTGACAAACATCTTGATGCAGCCCGTGATTGTTTAGATGTTTGTATTGTTTCTGTATTTTGTAGTGAGATTTTTGGGCAATTAATGCCAATATTTGGTTGATTTTTTTGTATTCTTTAATGCAGATTTAGAGTGATCTACATATAGCTAAAAACCTCACTCAACTCAATGCCAGTGGCGTCTTGATCTTGCGGTGGAAATTTCTCCGTGTTCTTGGCATGAAAATAACTTGAAAAGAATCATTATGCATGTTTTGAATAATTTTGGAATAAATTACTGATTCACGTTTTAAAATATCCGTTTCCACGAATAAGATCAAAAAGCTTACTTGAAGCCAGTCGACAAATACACAGAATTTTTTTTTTATGTTTTTCACCCGTAGTAATTCAAATAAATCATATAAAGAAAAAATATGACCACTGTAGAAACCCCTTGCTTAGTTTTTCATTTAGATAAGCTATTTAAATTATCTATAATATCACCTAGTGTAGTTTAAAATAGATGTAAAAACCTTTCCTAAACAGTCCTTTTTCACGTCTTTGACTGTTTCATTGTATGTAATTGAACATTTCAAACTTTACATCACTATGTCGGGAGTAATATAAATTTCTATGAAAAATCATGTCCAAAAAATGCCTACTCTGCATAAATCATTTATATATACACTATGATGAAACCATTAATTAACTAACCTTACTCATACCATTGGTAATAAAAAAGAACTCAACGTTCCCTATTTTTTTAACAAATGTTCATTTTCTTTCCCTATCAGTGAAATATTAAAAATCACTTAAGTGCACGTGTATTCTTGCAGTAAAAAAACATATTTTCTGTCTTATTCAACCTCAGGAACAATTTCAAAAATTTTGTGAACTTAAATCCTTCTTTTTTCTGTTCTAATTCTATGCAGTGTTATGTGACATCATTGCCTTATATTTTCGAGTATCAGGTCCTGTCCACGATATAGAAACATATTATGTCGTCAGATCAAAGGGAAAATGTACAAATTGCCGATCATAGTAGTTATTGGGCGTGTTTCTGTTTGTAATAGCCCAACTGCTAAGCAGATCGAAGAGGTCGTCGTTATTTATGATTTGTTCCTTGCTTAATGTCCAGTTGCAAATATCTCATACATATTCAGAACGAGAACAAAGAAAAAAAAATAATACGATAGATACGTAATTTAAAGCAAGTTGACCGATGGGTGGTAAATTTGAACTACAGGTATCGTATGGTCAAAAAGTTTGCCTTACAACAGGCCACATACGGACTCAGAGAGTTGGTGCAAGGGTTCATGTATGTTATGCAAACTTTTGGAATATATTATTTGCTCAAATTTGATGTAGCATTTCGAAAGAACAACATTCTCAACAACAGGCAACATGCCCTCAGGAAACATCATAACTGCAAAACTCAACTAGTTAATGTTATTAACGATTGGTAAAGTGCCATCGACCACCGGCAACAAGTAGACATTTTTATTTTAGATTCCGAATATGCATTCGACACAGTATCGCACAAACTACTTAAAAGTAAACTCCAGAAATATGGCGTACCAAAAATATCAGGAGCTGGATAGATTCATTCCTTACCAACAGATCGCAATGCGTTGTTGTGAATTGGAGTAAATCAGGCGATTTATCTGTACTTTCAAGAGTCCCGTAGGGAACCGAGTTCTCAGATAAATCTTGTTCCTCGTCCACATTCACGACAAAGCGGAACATGTGACATCGGAGATCAGACTATTTGCAGACGACTGTGTGTGCTTAGAGAAAAAACAACAATCAAAACTGCTTAGAGCTACAGAAAAACATAGACACCTTAAGAACATGGACTAAAACTTAGGGACACTTTTCCAACATGTAAAATGTATTTTAAAATCAATAAAATACCTGGGAGTGAGCATTAGTAGCGATTTACATTGGGGAAACACATCGAGGATATATACAACAAATCTTATAGAACACTTGGTTTGTTAAAACGAAATCTGTCATCATGCCATATGGAGGTAAAGCTGCGAGCGTACAAGGGACTAATTAGACCTGTCCTTGAATATGCGAATTTACAAGATATGTCCTTGAATATGCGAATTTACAAGATATGTCCTTGAATATGCGAATTTACAACTAGAAAACGTCCAGAAAAGAGCAGAGAGATTCATAACATCTAACTACTGTTACGATCCAGGTTGTATGACTTCAAACCTAAACCAAATTAAACTAAAACCGCTGAACGATAGGCGACGACAAAACAGACTGATTTTATTTTTGCAAATGCATACACCATCTAACCGAACTACCAACAGAAAATCTTCAAGGACCACAAAGAACATTTATAGCCAACATTTTCTCAGAAGTCCAGCCAAGACGGACACTTTGAAATTCAGCTTCCTACCAAATACAATTAGAGATTGGCACCGTCTACCTCCGGATATCATCACTAAGATGCAATTCGCGGAAAAACCAGCTAAGTTGTTCACAAAATCGTAAAGGGGGTCCCAAGTTGTATGTAAGTTATTAATCTGGACACAGGCGCGATGTAGTATTTAAAATGTCCAATGACGTGACATCTGGGACTAGGTGACATAGTAACCAGTCAAGATTAAGGTTCTTTAATGTTCAATAAGCGTGGCACTCCCTACAAGTGACATATGATTAGAAGTTAAAAACGTTTCCATTTCGATCGGACGTGCATGGCTGCGTATTTATACATCCTGCGCAGCAAAACAGAAACTCTTTTAAGCACGGAATTTACCGCATGACGACAGAAGACAAGGGGTGACCACATTTCTTTTCCACAGTAAACTCATGGGAGTTAGTTTGCTATTTACAATGTATATTGTGAAAATTATATAAATCTTATTCTGAGCGGTTGCGTAAATTTTCAACATAATGACATATTTCCTATGTATTAGCTATGACAGAGACATATATATATACATTCAGTATATATGTCTCTGGCTATGATTCATTGTGATATTGGTCAATAAATTATAACTTGAAATTGAAGCTAAAAATAAGGGCCATTTTAGGGCCTTATCGAACCTACTCGTTTACATAACATAAAACTTAGTTAATAGTGCATAGATTTTCAGATTTTCATATGGTAAAAATCCAATACCTGTATACTTCTAATTAATGGTTGCAAACGTTCTCTCAAGAAGGTGGTTCTTTGAGCACACTGATAATGTGGGTCTAAGAAATAAAAAAAACTTAAGGTTGAAAAGACGACATAAACCGGATAAAATAAAGACCCAAGGATAAGCTTCGGTTTAAAAAAAAGATACCATTCACCCTCTGGTCTCATGGTATTTTTTTTTAAAACCACCAATCTCCTTGTTTTAAATTTTACTAAGGAAAATTCTAAAAGGCAAAACAAGTATTTTTTAATTTTACTGAATTGTTGTGCAGAACAAAACAATAAGGGTCATATACATGTATAGTTGAAACAGACTGTTAACATCGGTATAGACATATGCTTGCCTAGACTTCTCCCTTTCAGCAGTAAGACCCGTCTGTTTGGCTGTTCGTGATGTATAAATATGCAACAAAGAAAGATCAGAATGCGGACATTGAACGGTATAACTGGTCTTGGAAGATAGCAATGTTCCCTACATGTTAAAGCAAGACGAAATTTCCAAAACATTTCCATTATGCCCTTTCTCTAGTGGCAGTCAACATTTCTTGTCTATCATCACAGTCAACCTCTTTACAGAAGAAAACAGAAAAGCCTGGTTCGATTATAGTCAGAATACTGTGGCTGAGTGAGATGATATGCCTTCCTGTTACTTGAAAGCTAGCAAGTAAAATACCTGAATGAGCTCATTTCCAATCTCCTATAGAGAATGCCATGAACTTTGCAGGTAAAAGAAACCTTGCAACTAGCATGACTAGATGCTCAAAGGAGCCTGTATCGGTCATCTACTATTTTTGCCAAAAAATTGATACATTGGAACAAGAATATGTGTGTTGCATGGAAACAGAGTGGGCTTAATCTTGTCTTGCTTGTCATTTTTGCTGGACCAAGTTTCTGTATATCCATAATAGTTTTTATAGATAAAAACAAAAACTGAAAAAAACTGAGTTAAAAATTTAGAGGAAACAACTCCTTTAAAGAGTTGATTGACAATTTAGTTTTATGGTGACTTATTTGTAGACCTTGTATGGCTGATCATTTTTTGCTATTCAAGTTTTCAATCTATCTA
The DNA here is from genome assembly GCF_021869535.1 of Mytilus californianus. Classification (NCBI taxonomy): domain Eukaryota; kingdom Metazoa; phylum Mollusca; class Bivalvia; order Mytilida; family Mytilidae; genus Mytilus; species Mytilus californianus. Next base: position 94,173,728 of record NW_026262668.1, read on the forward strand.
CTATAGTTTTCAAGATGAAAGGGAAAAACTAAAATTGGTAAACAAAAATCATCAATAAAGGCCAATAACTCCTGTAACTAGTCAACTGAAGATTTCAGTCATTTTCACATCATTTGTAGATCTAAAATATGATCATTTTTTTGCTGTTTTCAATTTCTCTCTATCTACCATAACTGCTACAACCCCCCCCCCCCCCAAAAAAAAAAAATTGATAAAATCATCCATTAAGGGCAATAACTTTGATAAGGAGTTTACCTACATTTTTATCCATATTGACTTACTTATAGTTATAGATATTATTTAACTTAGAATTTTTGCTGCTTATCTACTATACTTTTTTGAGAGGAAAAAAAAAAACACAAAAAAAGGTTTAAAATAGTCATCCATGGGCAATAACTCCTTTAAGGATTCAGTCATGTTGATTTATATACATATTTTGCTGAACATTATATCCCAAAACTGAAAAATTTGCTAAAAATATGTTGTGTGATTTTTTCTGATACATGAAAGTTGACAGCTGATCATATGCACCCTATGTCAGTTTTGTTCTATCTGCTGAGGTTTTTGAGATACAAGCAAAAAATTGCAGTTTGACCCCTATGTAATATTTTTAGCCACAGTGCCATGTCTGTTTATGGATCAGTTACCCATATATATATTTAAACTAGATTCCCTAAGGAACATTCAGAGTTGTTTCAGAGAGAAATTTTATCAATTAAAGTATATGATAACAGACAGACAGATGAGGACGGAACACCAAGTGATGGCAACAGCTCAAATGGCTCATCTGGCCATGTTAGCTTACAAGTTTTGGGGTCCTTAAGTGACCTATTTTATATTATTTCAGTGGCTCTACTATGGAGAATTCCAATAGTTTTGGTTAAATAAAAGTTTTGTGGATCTTGACCTGTTAACCACCTTTGAGAAAATCTGTAAATATTCTTCAAATTTGTATATCCAGTGAGGTGCACATCGTCAATGTATTTACAAACATTCTATGAGCTTGAATGCTCTGGGATGAAAACTAGAGTTGATTAATTAATGTTGATGGTGCTACTGTGATGAGTATTACTACAACGTGTGTCCTCCTAGCTAAGCTATATTAGGTTTGTAGTTTTGATGTTGTACCTCTCTCACCACTGTTTTTGTTTATGGTTTTACTGTATTATTTGCATACCTTACATTGAACAGCACAATGCAGGCAGATTTTTACTTCATTGGATATATCTCCCCATTATACATATTAATTTTATCAATCATGAAAAAGGAAGCCATTGTAGACATGATGCACTGTCATGTTAGTTTTGAAAACCAATAAGTTAATTCACATTGCATCAAAAAAATCCTTATTTGAAAGTTTTATTGTAAAAGACAATATCTTCTTTTTAACTAATAAGCATTATTTAAAACTCAAAGGTCTTTAAACAGCTTAAAATTATTATCTGATTGGTTTTCAAGGTGAATTTTTAGAAACTTCAATGAACACTAAATAAATCAATTAAAGTACATTTTTATTTGGTGGATGGACAGAAATAAAAGTTTCAAAGGTTGAAGACTAATATCTATAACACACAAAACATCTGAATATTTTTCAGAGTTTTGCAATTTTAAGATCCAAAAGTAAAGACTGTTGTCAAGGGTTTTTGGAATAAGTTATGGGAGTCAGAGAAAATTTTGTGCCCAACTAGTACATTTTCATTAATAAAATAATTAAGATGCCTAAATTTTGCTTTGAAAATATGTGAATGAAAATAAAAAGAAATTACAAGTCAGAAGTGAACAACTGTTGAAGCACAAAGTTTTCTTTTGTTATTCAAATTCAACTTCTCTACTGTGACAACTCATTGCAAAGGTATTTCACTTGACCCCTTATATTTGATTTTTAAGGGAATTTTTAATGTTATCTCATCAACATTTAACCTTTATACATATATTTAAAAATAATGGAATCTAAAGCTATATTTTATTTTGTTTGTTTCAGTTTCATTTATTTTAAGCCATTAAGACAAATCGTTTGACTCGAACATGCCAGAATGCAAAAGGATGTAACAAATTTTCTTTTCACTATCATATTATTACCAATTTCAGGTTTTTTGCCTACAAAGCTGTGCCTGAGGAAGTGATGCAAATTAAGGCTTTTAATTTATCCTTCTGTTGTTGTTTTTTATCATACCTCATTATGCTTATGCATGTTTAATATCTAAATTGATTCGCACCAAAATCATCTGTTTTGTTAAAGCTTAATTTAAAAGATTAATTATATCTTGTAGCACCACATAATATTTGTGTTTAAATAAGTACAATATCCCCGGTAAGATATTAAAAATCTTAAATCATACAACTACATTTAACTTTGAAAGAAGCAGATGTAAACAGATGCAAATACAGATATATATAAGTATAAACCTCAAATATTTTCGTAACATTTAGAAATACAACTATGAAAAGTGATACTTTTTTGGTCCCTATATTTAATAAGACAATCTACTGGTCAAAATAATAAAGAATAATTGCCGACATATAATGCTAGTTAATAAATGATAACACATATATAGCTAGTTAATAAAAGATAAAAGTTATTCTTCAAATCTGTTCACTATCATTCACAACAACAAATAAAATCATAACGACTTCATGGTAATATCAAATCTTCTTGGTTCAACCTAACATTTGTTCTGAATATAATATCATGAAACTGCTTCATATATGAATTCCATTTGTTCCATTTGGGACTAGCTTTTGGTGGCATATTTCACTTTTCCAGCTTCATTTATTTCACAAATATGCTGAAAATAGATTGAGTAAAAAACAGTAATGTAAAAAAGAATAAATACATGCATACAAAACTAATTATGTAAATTTGTGTAAAACTCCTTTAATATCAAACTTAAGTTTTTGCTATAAAACTAAAATATCCATCAAATCGGACAGCCAGGGCTTTAATCACTGACAGCAAAGTCTATACTCCCTGAGAGCAGGGATACTCACTAAAAGCCAATGCTATACTCACTAACTATCAGGGCTATACTAACGGAGAAGCAGGGACACACTTACTTACAACCAAGGTTCTATTCAATGACAACGAGTTCTGAACTTACTGATAGCCAGGACCATACTAACTTTAGTGCAAGTCTTAAAGGAAGACATTTGTCAGATTGTCTCCGGCTCAGTAATTTGGTGAATGGAACAAAAGTTCTTTATTGGATGAATGAGGTTCCTGTTATCAATGCAAGAACAAACTGATTATGTCATGGAAGACATTTGTCAGATTGTCTCCAGCTGAATGGAACAAAAGTTCTTTATTGGAAGAAAGAGGTTCCTGTTATCAATGCAAGAACAAACTGATTATGTCATGGAAGACATTTGTCAGATTGTCTCCAGCTGAATGGAACAAAAGTTCTTTATTGGATGAAAGAGGTTCCTGTTATCAATGCAAGAACAAACTGATTATGTCATGGAAGACATTTGTCAGATTGTCTCTAGCTCAGTTAGTTGGTGAATGGAACAAAAACTAAAGTTCTTTAATGGATGAGAGAGGTTCCTGTAATCAATGAGAGAACAAACAGATTATGTCATTGATTCAAAATGAGAGAGGAGCTGATATGTATATGGTCTATATACATGTATATGTAAAAACCTCAGGAAAAAAATCCTGTCTTGTTATTGAAAATCATGATGATATGCAAAAATGGATTAGCTATACTGCACTTACTACTGAAATGTATTCAACTAATTACCTGGGTTTTTATTTTATTTACTTTGGATTCTTCTATTTTTGTGGATACCAATTTGCATGGATTAAATAATATTGTATTTTTGTGGATATTTAATTTTGTGGTTTTAACAAAATCTGAAATTACAAAAATTTGTTCTGCATTGAACATTTAAATTTGTGATTTACCTATACCCATGAAATCAATGAAAATATGTATCCCAGGAATTATAATGAATCCACAGTATTGACCAGTTTATGAGGATTTCTAGATTAGTGATGAATACACCATTTTGACCCAGTGCCAAAACCATAATTTGTTTCAAAAATTTAAAGGTAAAACAAATACTGTAAATTCACAAATTATTGCATGCACTTATTTTTATGATTGTTGAACAATGGACAATACATTGCTTCACCGAGCTCATGCTGGATACGACCAAAGAGGTCCAACCCTGAACAGTTGGGGCAAAAATGGACACAATATTCGTGCTTGATACAGGTCTGAATTTGGATTGTAATTAAATATTTGACACATAATAGGTTTCTGACACAGAATAACTGTAGTCAAAGAACTTAGAATTGGTTATATGATTTGACTTTATATTCAATTTTTTGCTTTTGTGCAATACACTATGCTGTTGCGAATTGACCCCTTCTCCCCCCTCCAAAAAAACAAAAAAAATGTACCCCCCCCATTTTTTTTGCAAGAAAAAAAATATTTGAAGAAATTTTCTTTTTAATTTCTGAAATCTGAAATGAGAAAAAATAGTCCCCACCCCCTCACAATTTCTTTTTTACCCCCCCCCCCCCCATTTTTTTTCACCTCCCCCCTTTTTCCAAAAAAAAAAAAATTCTTTCCCTCAAGATATGGTCATAATCTCAATTCAAATTTCCAATGGAGTTTGCAACCATAATTACCCATTTAAATACATCATAAAAGTCTTAAAATAGAAAATTACATACAAAATCATTGCTAAAATTAAAATTCCTTAATCAGCATTTTTAAATAGTAACTTCTAAAAATAGATTGACAGCTAATCACCTCAAGATAATACAACATTTCTTTATACATAATTTAAAAGCAGTGTAAGGGAGGTAATCCAAAGATAACATTGTACTTTTTTTTAATTGTCCATCAACCAGGACACCCTTGTTTTTTCTCACTTTTTTGCCCCTAATTCCTAAATGGTTTGAGCCATAACCCCCCAAAGCCAATCTTAATCATCCCTTTGTGGTATGGAAACTTGTGGTATAATTTCAGAGAGATCCATACACCGTTCCACAAGTTATTGTCTGGAAACTAGAAAAATGTTTATTTGGGCCCCTTTTTGACCCCTTATTCCTAAACTGTTAGGACTATAACCCCCAAAATCAATCCCAACCTTCCTTTTATGGTTATAAACCTTGTGTTTATTTCATAGATTTCTATTTACATTTACTAAAGTAATTGTCCGGAAACCAAATGTCTTCGGACGACACTGACGACAACGACGATGTGATACCAATATACGACCGCAAAATATTTTGCGGTTATATAAAAATGCCAGATAAATCATTGCCATTTCAGGAAAGCTGAATACAAATGATGCTATAAAAATTTTAAATGTGAGTTTTAAATATTGCAAAACCTACCCTGTTGCAATTTTTGCAAAAATAAAAACATCGCAATAATTTCTGAATTTACAGTATAGTCATAGCACTAGGCTTTCTTATGAAGGAACTTTTGTCAAAAGGTTCTGGAGTAGAAAAAAAAGTTTAATCAACCCTAACATAACGCTAAGTAAACTGCTGGTGGCCATAAGGCTAAGTAAAATAAAAAAATTGAATGTAATAAGAATAAACTGCTTCGCCGAGCAGCTGGATACAACCGCAGAGGTCCAACCCTGAACAGTTGGGACAAAAATGGACACAATATTCGCGCTTGATACTGGTCTGAATTTGGATTGTAATTAAATATTTGACACATTATAGGTTTCTGACACAGAATAAATGTAGTCAAAGAACTTGAAATTGGTTATATGATTTGAATTTATATTCAATTGAAGATTTCTTGCTGTTGTGCAATACACTGTGCTGTTGCGCAATACTTAGTAAATCTGTTTTCAGACTATATAAAAAGAATTAGCAAAATAAAAATTGTGACCCCCAATTTCTTTCTTTGGAAAATTGAGTAAAAAAATTAATGTTTATAGTAATATCTAAAAATAAAATTCCTTCATCAGCATTTCATAGTAACTTCTGAAAATAAATTGACAGCTAGGACTTTGCAACCATAAAAACCCATTTAAATACATTCTAAAAGTATTAAAAATAGAAAATGACATCATCATCATGGCTAAAATTAAAAAAATCTTCATCAGCAACATTTAATAGTAATATCTAAAAATAAAATTCCTTCATCAGCATTTAATAGTAACTTCTAAAAATAAATTGACAGCTAATCACCTCAAGAGAATACAACATTTCTTTATAACAAATCCATTGTAAGGGAGGTAACTCTAATGGAAAAAAAAAACCCAAACAAAGAATAACCAATTTTGAGTATAAAAATTTATTACCACTGAACCCTTTGATATACACTATCATAATATTATATGTATTTAAATCACAGTATTTGATGTTTCTAGAAACAGCTAAAAAATATTTCATACTAGAACTAGCAAACAAATAGCAAAGAGTACCAACATAAAGAAACAAAGCTAAAGTAATTGTCCATTAACCAGGTCACCCTTGTTTTTCCCCCCTTTTTTGCCCCTAATTCCTAAACAGATTGAGCCATAACCCCCCAAAGCCAATCCTAACCATCCCTTTGTGGTATGGAAGCTTGTGGTACAATTTCAGACAATTCCATACACTGTTCTACAAGTTATTGTCTGGAAACTAGAAAAATGCTTATTTGGGCCCCTTTTCGACCCCTAATTCATAAACCGTAGGGACCATAACCCCCAACCTTCCTTTAGAGGTTTCAAACCTTGTGTTTAAATTTCATATATTTATATTTACTTATACTAAAGTTATTGTCTGGAGACAACGACGGCGACGACGACGTGATACCAATATACGACCGCAAAAATTTTGCAGTCGTATAAAAATTATTGGGTACAATACTGAACTTCCTGTTAAAGATCCTGGGTAAGTTTGCATTGTTTCTGATGAAAAGTCTACTATTTTCTTTCTATCCAAAATGAAAACAAATTGATAAAAATCATCATTACAGGGCAATAACTCCTATAAGGAGTCAACTGATGATTTTAGTCATGTGACCAAAAAATTGTTGTATACTTACACATATATTGTATAATGTAACAAAAAGTCAGTGGAAAGGACAAAAACTCACATTTAGATCTCTGAAGTATTCATTGTAATCTAAGGCGTAGCCAACTATGAAAATATCTGGTATTTCAAAGCCAGTATCTGTAAACATAAAAATAAACTACAAATTACAACAAATTACTAAAAAAAAAAAAAAAAAAAAAAAAAATTATATTAAACTCTTTTAAAGGGGCATTAGCTATGAGATACAGAAAAAAATAAAATAAGATTTTTTTTTTTCAATCATTAATAATTATATTACATGTATGTTTCATTATAATACGTTATTTTGATTGGCTAACAGTAATCTTGCGTCACTCTGAAATTAACCTTCATTTCAAAATGAAATGTAATATTCATGATGACACGAGCTTTCACAATAAAGTGCACAGGTAAATAAAAGAAAAACTTGATAGAAATCGTGTTTTCATGATCCTAGCAAAAAAAATGTAATTATAGGTATTGAATGCTTCTGTTAGTAATTTTATAGGGTTGTAAAAGCTTCTGCGCTTCATACAAAATGTACTTCGGTCAACGCTTTTACACCCCAATAAATTTACAAAAAGAAGCATTCAATCCTTAAATGAAATTGAAATAGTGATATAATAATTCGCTTTAAGCAGCCAGTTTGGTAAAGTTTTGTCAAAATAAGCAAAGAAACATCGCTAATGAATTATTCACTTGTAAGTGAATAATTCAACCTCATTAAATCCTTATTCATGTGAACTTCAATTGAACCCCTTAGCTAGAGATGGGTTATGCATGAACTAGGAGTGTTCAGCTATTAAAAAGAAAATTGTCAACATTTTGAAGTGAAACAAGGGTAAACCATTTGGTTGACTGATTCAATTAACAAAAACTCATTCTCATACAGGTAATAAAATGCTCCGCTGGGCGCAGCTTGATACGACCGCAGAGGTCGAACCCTGACTAGTTGGGGCAAGTATGGACACAACATTCAAGCTTGATACAGCACTGAATTTGGATTGTGTTTAAATATTTGACACAACATAGGTTTCTGACACAGAATGAATGTGGTCTAAGAACTTATGCAAACCATATCATTATTATTTGCTTTTATATATAAATCAGAAATAACCAATTTAAAATGGAAAATTTAAAAAAAAAAAAAAGGAATAAAAAATCCCCCCTCAAATTTTTTGAACCCCTTATGATTCATCACCCCAAACTCAATCCCAGCCTTTCCTTTGTGGTATGGCACCTTGCAGTACAATTTCAGAGAGATCCGTACACTTGAACACAAGTTATTGTCTGGAAACTAGAAAAATGCTTGTTTTTAGGCCCCTTTTTGGCCCCAAATTCCTAAACGTTTAGGGCAATTACCCCCAAACTCAAACCCAGCTTTCCCTTTGTGATATGGAACCTTGTAGTACAATTTCATAAAGATCCATACACTTACACACAAGTTATTGTCCTGAAACTTGAAAAATGCTTGTTTTTTTGCCCCTTTATGGCCCCTAATTCCTAAAATTTTGAGGCAATTACCCCCAACATCAATCCAAGCCTTCCCTTTGTGGTATGGTACCTTACAGTACAATTTCAGAGAGATCTGTACACTTGAACACAAGTTATTGTCTGGAAACTAGAAAATTGCTTGTTTTTTGGACCCTTTTTGGCCCCAAATTCCTAAAATTTTGAGGCAATTACCCCCAAACTCAAACCCAGCTTTCCCTTTGTGATATGGAACCTTGTAGTACAATTTCATAAAGATCCATACACTAACACACAAGTTATTGTCCTGAAACTAGAAAAATGCTTGTTTTTTTGCTCCTTTTTGGCCCCTAATTCTTAAAATTTTGAGGCAATTACCCCCAAAATCAATCCCAGCCGTCCCTTGGTGTTATGGTACCTTGCAGTACAATTTCAGAGAGATCCATATACTTGAACACAAGTTATTGTCTGGAAACTAGAAAAATGCTTGTTTTTTTGCCCCTTTTTGGCCCTTTATTCCTAAACGTTTTGGGCAATTACCCCCAACATCAATCCCAGCTTTCCCTTTGTGATATGGAACCTTGTAGTACAATTTCAGAGAGATGTGTACAATTGAACACAAGTTATTGTCATGAAACTAGAAAAATGCTTGTTTTTTGCCCCTTTTTTGGCCCCTAATTCCTAAAATTTCGAGGCAATTACCCCCAAAATCAATCCCAGCATTCCCTTTGTGATATGGAACCTTGTGGTACAATGTCAGAGAGATCCATACACTAACACACAAGATATGTCTGGAAGTTACAAAAATGCTTATTTTTGGCACCTTTTTCCTTAACTATTGGTACCATAACCCCCAAAATCAATCCCAACCTTCCTTTTGTGGTATTGAACCTTATAATAAAATTTCATAGAGGTCCATTCACTTAAACTAAAGTTAGAGTGCGAAAACCAATGTGTCTTCGGACGACGACGACGACGCCAACGTCATACCAATATATGACCGCAAAATTTTTTTGTGGTCGTATAAAAACGATTATGAACAAAATTTTTAAACCTATAATATGAAATCAAACAGACCTAGAAAAATCCAATTGCACGAGTTCGCTATCTATTTATATCTTTGTTTATGTTTATATTGGTTTATATGACTGTCAACAGTCTTCAGAGGTCACCTCGATGGTTAATTACAAATGTAGTTGGCGTCTAGACTAAAATACACACAAAATGCTGATACATATTATCAATTCTGTGCATTGTATATTGTTTATTTTAGACTTTTTATAAATTGGATATACGTTTTAGTATGTTATAAATCAAATATGAAATTCTGCGTCAAATCGGTGAACATGAATTTGACAGCTAATGCCCTTTAAGCAAAGTCAAGTTTTGAGTGTGATCTTGGTGCAATCAAGGTTACTTTAGTTATTTCATTTTATCACCTCTTTCTATTGTAATCTGTAAATTTACAATCAGATCAAGAAACCAAATTTACCATCCTTTTCTACTTATTTACATTCTGATCTATAACCCACATTTACCATTCCCCCCTTCTGTTTTACATTCTGATCTATAACACACATTTACCATTCCCTCCTTCTGTTTTACATTCTGATCTATAACCCACATTTACCATTCCCTCTAGCTGTTTTACATTCTGATCTATAACCCACATTTACCATTCCCTCCTGCTGTTTTACATTCTGATCTATAACCCACATTTACCATTCCCTCCTTCTGTTTTACATTCTGATCTATAACCCACATTTACCATTCCCTTCTTCTCTTTTACATTCTGATCTATAACCCACATTTACCATTCCCCCCTTCTGTTTTACATTCTGATCTATAACCCACATTTACCATTTCCTCCTTCTGTTTTACATTCTGATCTATAACCCACATTTACCATTTCCTTCTTCTGTTTTAAATTCTGATCTATAACCCACATTTACCATTCCCTTCTTCTGTTTTACATTCTGATCTATAACCCACATTTACCATTCGCCCCTTCTGTTTTACATTCTGATCTATAACCCACATTTACCATTCCCTCCTTCTGTTTTACATTCTGATTTATAACCCACATTTACCATTCCCTCCTTCTGTTTTACATTCTGATCTATAACCCACATTTACCATTCCCTTCTTCTGTTTTACATTCTGATCTATAACCCACATTTACCATTCCCTTCTGCTGTTTTACATTCTGATCTATAACCCACATTTACCATTCCCTTCTTCTGTTTTACATTCTGATCTATAACCCACATTTACCATTCCCTTCTTCTGTTTTACATTCTGATCTATAACCCACATTTACCACTCCCTCCTTCTGTTTTACAATTGAAGCTCCTTCTGTCTTCATTTAAAATCAAATCTAGAGTCCTTATCATATAACAAAATCAACTAACAATAAAATGCTCCGCTGGGAGCAGCTTGATACGACCGCAGAGGTTGAACCCTGAACAGTTGGGGCAAGTATGGACACAACATTCAAGCTTGATACAGCACTGAATTTGGATTATGATTAAATATTTGACACAGCATAGGTTTCTGACACAGAATGAATTGTGTAAGAACTTTAAAAAAATCTAATTTACCTATTCAAACCATATCATTATTATTTGCTTTTATTTATAAATCAGAAATAACCAATTTAAAAAGGAAAATTTTAAAGAAAAAAAAATCCCTCCCCCAAATTTTTTGAACCCCCTTATGATTCATCACCCCCAAACTCAATCCCAGCCTTCCCTTTGTGGTATGGTACCTTGCAGTACCATTTCAGAGAGATCCATACACTTGAACACACGTTATTGTCTGGAAACTAGAAAAATGCTTGTTTTTAGGCCCCTTTTTGGCCCCAAATTCCTAAACATTAGAGCAATTACCCCCAAACTCAAACCCAGCTTTCCCTTTGTGATATGGAACCTTGTAGTACAATTTCATAAAGATCCATACACTTACACACAAGTTATTGTCCTGTACCTAGAAAAATGCTTGTTTTTTGCCCCTTTTTGGCCCCTAATTCCTTAAACTTTGAGGCAATTACTCCCAAAATCAATCCCAGCCTTCCCTTTGTGGTATGGTACCTTGCAGTACCATTTCAGAGAGATCCGTACACTTGAACACAAGTTTTTGTCTGGAAACTAGAAAAATGCTTATTTTTGGCCCCTTTTTGGCCCCTTATTCTTAAACGTTTTGGGCAATTACCCCCAAACTCAATTTCAGCTTTCCCTTTGTGATATGGAACCTTGTAGTACAATTTCAGAAAGATCCATACACTTACACACAAGTTATCATCATGAAACTAGAAAAATGCTTGTTTTTTGCCCCTTTTTTTGGCCCCGAATTCCTAAAATTTTGAGGCAATTACCCCCAAAATCAATCTCAGCATTCCCTTTGTGATATGGAACCTTGTGGTACAATGTCAGAGAGATCCATACACTAACACACAAGTTATGTCTGGAAGTTACAAAAATGCTTATTTTTGGCCCCTTTGGCCCCTAATTCCTTAACTGTTAGTACCATAACCCCCAAAATCAATCCCCACCTTCCTTTTGTTGTATTGAACCTTATGGTAAAATTTAATAGAGATCCATTCACTTAAACTAAAGTTAGAGTGCGAAAACCAATGTGTCTTCGAACGACGACGACGATGCCAACGTCATACCAATATACGACCACAAAATTTTTTTGCTGTCGTATGAAAAGCATAACTTACAATCAGGCCTGTAGCCAACACTTTTTGGTGTTCTTTTGACCAGTAAACTGAAATAAGACATAAGAAATATATTTTTTAAAAGGAATACAATGGGGAAACTGCATCAATATAAACTTTAAATAAACAATGATAGTTTTAGGATCAATCTCTTTAGATTCTTTTTTCCCCTTTTATGTTAAAAACTTTAGGATTCACCAGAATATCTTAAAGCTATGTTAAAAATACTCATAAGATGTTATATGTATAAGAGCATATGGAACATGTTAACAGGGTAACACTGCCACATTTAGTAACTACATTAAAATAGTTGCAGAACAAGGCCACCTTCCATTATAACCAAACAACCAAACAATTCTAAAAGTTATCCTTCTAAGGAGCATTGATATGTAATTACAAGAAAGTGTTACATGTAAAGGTTAATGGAGGATATAGGGTCAAACTCTGACAAAAGCGTTTCTTATCAAAAAGGTATGATATGCTTATATACAAAAGAGAGGCGAAAGATACCAAAGGGCCATTCAAACTCATAAGTCGAAAATAAACTGACAAAGCCATGGCTAAAAAAGAAAAGGACCAACAGACAAACAATAGTACACAAAACACAACATAGAAAACCAAAGACTGAGCAACAAAAACCCCACCAAAAACTGGGGTGATCTCAGGTGCCCCGGAAGGGTAAACAGATCCTGCTCCACATGTGGCACCCGTCGTATGTACCATTACATCATGATTCAGACATCCTATAAAGTGATTTATATACATTTGTAAATGTAAATAAGAAAATGTCAAATAAATATATCTCCAAAATAGTAATCAAATCACTGTGTGTATATCCTAACATTGTACCAAATACAACAGATTTTTCCAACAGACATTCACTTTATTGAGTCAAGCAAAAGTGGATAACAGATATGGGCATCATGATAACTTTTCATAGTCTTTAGCCGTTATACCTATAACTACATTGATCCTATATTTGCTCCCATTGCTTCACCGTTGACTTTTTACTAGAAAGGCACATAAACACTGTGTAGCATCACCACCCAATATAGGTACCCCCGAAGTAGTGGAATAAACGAATGTGAAGTCAGGTAAGGTAACGTCTTAGGTTAAATTCTTCTTATTTTCATTATATTCGATGTTTTACTGACAAGTAAGGTTTTGTGATACCGATTCCTAATATTTTAGCTACTATTCCCTTAATTGGCTTTCTCTCTTTGCAAATCTTCAGAATTGGACCAGTAGGTACCTGTTCAAAGAAGCATGTGACAAGTTCAAACTTGTTAAAAACACATTTATCCTTCAACTATTCATTTGACGTTTTCGTAGAACAAAGGAATATCATATTTAAGCTTGAACAACACTGTATTTCAAAATAAACTATTGTTTTCACAGAGAAATTTATTTAAATAAAGCGTAAAAAATGTATGGCAAATATATTTTTACTGTACAGGGAATAGAATAGATACTTTTTGCTATCAGTGTTTCTTTGCTTCGGGGGGTACCTATATTTGGTGGTGATGCTACACAGTGATAAACATTAGACATCAGCCAAAAATTTATATAATTTCATAATTTTTGTGGTTTCTAACAAAATGAACTCTGGAGACTTGATCAGTCAAATTGAATTGCTGGAATCACATAAATGACCACATTAATTCAAAACCCAAACCAAATATTCATCACATCGATAAATTTGCAAAAAATATTACTTAAATAAATGGAGAATGTGTCCCCATGGACACAGATGATGCCCCCGCTTGCATACAACATTATAAAAGGACATAACTCAAGAACAATAAATGTGACGCTACCCAAATTTGTACTTGATCTGAGTTTTGTGGTAATAAGTATTGTGTAAAGGTTTCATAATGTTTGGTTGGGGCAAATATAAGTTACAGAACAGAAACTAAAAATTTTGCATTTTTTTCCATTTATAAAGGGGCATAACTCAAGATTGGTTAAAGTGACCCTACCAAAATTCAAACTTGATCTGCATTTTGTGGTAATAAGCATTGTGTATAAGTTTCATAATATTTGGTTGAGGCAACTTAAGTTAGAGAACGGAAACTAAACATTTTGCAATTTTCCCATTTATAAAGGGACATAACTCTAGAACAGTTAAATTAATGCCACCAAACTTCAAACTTGATCTGTGTTTTGTGGTAATAAGCATTGTGTATAAGTTTCATAACATTTGGTTGAGGCAAACTTAAGTTAGAGAACAGAAACTAAAAATTTTGTAATTTTTCCATTGACAAAGGGGCATAACTCTAGAACGGTTAGAGTGACGCTAACAAAATTCAAACTTGATCTGTATTTTGTGGTAATAAGCATTGTGTATAAGTTTCATAATATTTGGTTGAGACAAACTTAAGTTAAAGAACAGAAACTAAAAATTTTGTAATTTTTCCATTTATAAAGGGGCATAACTCAAGAATGGTTAAAGTGACCCTACCAAAATTCAAACTTGATCTGCATTTTGTGGTAATAAGCATTGTGTATAAGTTTCATAATATTTGGTTGAGGCAACTTAAGTTAGAGAACGGAAACTAAACATTTTGCAATTTTCCCATTTATAAAGGGGCATAACTCTAGAACAGTTAAATTAATGCCACCAAAACTCAAACTTGATCTGTGTTTTGTGGTAATAAGCATTGTGTATAAGTTTCATAACATTTGGTTGAGGCAAACTTAAGTTAGAGAACAGAAACTAAAAATTTTGTTATTTTTCCATTGACAAAGGGGCATAACTCTAGAACGGTTAGAGTGACACTAACAAAATTCAAACTTGATCTGTATTTTGTGGTAATAAGCATTGTGTATAAGTTTCATAATATTTGGTTGAGACAAACTTAAGTTAAAGACCAGAAACTAAAAATTTTGTAATTTTTCCATTGACAAAGGGGCATAACTCTAGAACGGTTAAAGTGACGCTAACAAAATTCAAACTTGATCTGTATTTTGTGGTAATAAGCATTGTGTATAAGTTTCATAATATTTGGTTGAGGCAACTTAAGTTAGAGAACGGAAACTAAACATTTTGCAATTTTCCCATTTATAAAGGGGCATAACTCTAGAACAGTTAAATTAATGCCACCAAAACTCAAACTTGATCTGTGTTTTGTGGTAATAAGCATTGTGTATAAGTTTCATAACATTTGGTTGAGGCAAACTTAAGTTAGAGAACAGAAACTAAAAATTTTGTAATTTTTCCATTGACAAAGGGGCATAACTCTAGAACGGTTAAAGTGACGCTAACAAAATTCAAACTTGATCTGTATTTTGTGGTAATAAGCATTGTGTATAAGTTTCATAATATTTGGTTGAGGCAACTTAAGTTAGAGAACGGAAACTAAACATTTTGCAATTTTCCCATTTATAAAGGGGCATAACTCTAGAACAGTTAAATTAATGCCACCAAAACTCAAACTTGATCTGTGTTTTGTGGTAATAAGCATTGTGTATAAGTTTCATAACATTTGGTTGAGGCAAACTTAAGTTAGAGAACAGAAACTAAAAATTTTGTAATTTTTCCATTGACAAAGGGGCATAACTCTAGAACAGTTAGAGTGACGCTAACAAAATTCAAACTTGATCTGTATTTTGTGGTAATAAGCATTGTGTATAAGTTTCATAATATTTGGTTGAGACAAACTTAAGTTAAAGAACAGAAACTAAAAATTTTGTAATTTTTCCATTGACAAAGGGGCAAAACTCTAGAACGTTTAAGTGACGCCACTAAAATTCAAACTTGATCTGTATTTTGTGGTAATAAGCATTGTGTATAAGTTTCATAACATTTGGTTGAGGCAAACTCAAGTTAGAGAACGGAAACCAATTTTGGGACATACAGACGTACGTACGTACAGACGGACAAGGGTAAAACTTAATGCCCCCTCCACTACGGCGGGGGCATAAAAATTGAGTCTTATTTGACTCACAGTTTTCTTGAGGAAGCTGTTCATGTACATGGATGATACTGTCTGTATACACAGATCTTCATCTTTGATTAGTCAGTACCTTACACACAATTCTAATTACTGTGGATTCATTTATTTTCGTGGGTACCAATTTTCGTGGATTGAGGAAAACTTGCATTTTCGTGGGTATTAAATTTCGTGGTTTTGGAATAGTCTGCATAATTCCTTTAGAAAATTCGTAATTCGTTGCACATTTAAATTCGTGGTTCCCCTTTTCCCACGAAATCCACGAAAATTAGTACCCAACGAATATTAATGAATCCACAGTATGTTAAATAACAGCTTCTTACCTGGCTACTTTAATAGTTTTAGGTTCCACAGCTTTCAGAAGGGACAGTAATTTTAACATTGTGTTCCCTGTGTCAATTATATCCTCTACAACTAATACATTCTACAAATTGCCAAAAAAATAACAGTTACTTATGAAATCTTAAATCACTTTTAATAACATTGTCTTGTTCATTCATTATTTTTTTGCATTTGTTTTTTTTTCGTTTCTCTGCCATAAGCATTTTGCTACACAATGTGTTTTATGTGTTTTCAATCCCATTTGTCTTTATAACTTTAAAAGTCTTTGCGAAATAAACACTGTCTAACATCATGGTCATAAATAAGTACATACATTTGTCTGTATAACAATGCATTTGTATAGAAACCTTTTTTTTTCCATGTTTATGATTCCAAGCATATTAATTTCAATAAGAATTAAACTAGAGGCTCACGTAAGTCTATGTGCATAATCAACAATGGACTCTCTCCAACATTGTAGACAAGAATAGATATAAAAATAAGATGTGGTATGATTGCCAATGAGACAACTCTCCACAAGAGACCAAATGACACAGAAATTAACAACCATAGGTCACTGTATGGCCTTCAACAATGAGCAAAGCCCATACAGTTCATGACAAAAAATTTTTTTGTTGATCTTGTATTGCTGATCATTTTGTCTGTTTAGTTTCTCTCTGTCTTCTTTAGTTTTTGCTCATAACAAGAAAGAGGGTAAAAAATCCTCTTTTAAGGGCAATCACTCCTATGAAGAGTGGCAGTCTACTAACTATATTGGCAAAATATCACTTGTTTGTGGATCTTGCCTGGCTGATAATTTTTGTTATTCAAAGTTTCTATTCACCTATTATAATTAAATTTTTTATCATATAAGGCAAAATGCAAAATAATTGTAAAAATCATCATTAAAGGACAATAACTCTAATAAGGAGTCGTTGGAAAATTTTCCTCCATTGGTCTTAAATGTAGATCTCGTCTTGCAGATCATTTTTGATGGATGATATTTAAGATGGAGGAACTAAAGCTCTGAATTTTAAAGCATACAAAACTTACATTTACTTAAATGAATATTTGAAATAAAAGAAGAATGTCTCTGAAGACACTAATGCCCCCACTCAAGCTTCAAACAAACAAAAATGGGAAGGACGGAAAAACTGAAGGACGGAAAGACTGAAAGGACAGAAAAATGGAAAGACGGAAAGACGGAAAGTCAAGGGTAACACTTTATGATTTCAGAAATACTTTGGCTTAGACAATATATATTCAACTTGTTTATTTTATTTGTTAAAATCTAAATCTGTTTTGTGTCGAAAGCACCAGTTAAAAAGACATTAACTACTTTCAAACTGATTTAAGATTTTTAAGTGTAAATTTCAACCAGGACATGAGTGGACCCACATTGGATGCAGGTTTAAAGAAAAACTCTTTTTTCCCTTGGAGACCTTTTACAACACTCAGGAAATCCACCAAACCAGGTTTTGATTTGTTGTGGCCTTATGTACCTGTTATTTTGAAGTGATACAGTTAATGATGTTATCACTCTGCTTCACATGTTCTTTTTTTTTGTATTCATACTTTGTTTTATCTATCTCCACTGATCTGACTTAACATTCATTTCCATTGAGATAATCTAAGTTATCTACAGTGATAACTACTATCCAACTGAACATACTTTCCCCTTTAGATTTTCTAAGCTATCTCCACCAATTACTTCTATCTGACCTGAAGATTGATCATCCTAAAAGACAAAGTTCAAATGATAAACTGCTCTATATGTAATTACATTGTATATGCCTAAATAAAATGTTGTCCAATAATTCATGATGAAATTAAATATTTTATCAAAGAAAAGATATGAATATTATATCTAATAACTGGTTGTACAAAAATGTACTTTGTAACAAGTTCAGAGTGAGGAAATCAGAATAAAGATTCAAAGACTTGACTAAGCTGACTCATCTTCGCTAGCCAAGGGTTACGATCAAGTCCCCTCTTCTCAACCCTTGGCGGACTAAGATAGAATTTTGGATCCATGAGGTAATGATTTCCATTGGTCGCTGTTGTAACTGGCTGCATCCAATCAAAAAGAGCCTTTAAGATGATAATGTGTAGATGTAGAAAACATAAATAAACAATTGCCATGTGCAGATTGTGCAACAAGTCTTTACCCCCAAAACATAGCAAGATATTTTGTGACAATTGGGTATGTTTCTCGCACAATGTTGGAATACTAACGTATATTTTTGGTTCCTGCTTCATGAAATTTGTAAATAAGAGACACAACCATTTTTAAAAAATCACACTGAAGAGAGTTCAAGTGCTACCATTGGCCCAATAATAAAGTAGTCTGAATAGGTGTGACTTATGTCTACCTGTAGATGGCGCAGCATTGTAATAGCAAGTGTTGGCTTATTATGCCAAGGGTGGAGAGGAGGGGACTGGATCGCAACCCTTGGCTAGCAATGATGAAGTTGAATTTACTGAATCACAGTTTAATGCATGTACATGATCTACAGAATAATGTAATCTAGGTAAAATGTAAAACAACAGTTGTGTAATAAAGTTTTGTTTAATTG
This sequence comes from Mytilus californianus, assembly GCF_021869535.1. Taxonomy (NCBI): domain Eukaryota; kingdom Metazoa; phylum Mollusca; class Bivalvia; order Mytilida; family Mytilidae; genus Mytilus; species Mytilus californianus. The sequence continues at coordinate 94,192,775 of NW_026262668.1, forward strand.
CTTAAAAATTAAAAATAATTTCTAATGACATCTGAAGGAAGTCATTTAGTAGATTTGTATAATACTTTTTGAATTTCAAATTCACTGGGCTAAAAAAGGGGATTTATCAATACCTTCTCCTTCATAGAATGCATGTAAATATCTAAATGAATTCAGTAATTTTTATTTAAAAAGTTATTTCTCAAAATCTTGTCCTTCTAATTTTAAAATAATATATCATTGCCATTGAAATTTCTTTTTAATTGATACAATCTTTGAAAGGGGTCACCATTTTTTTAGAGTATAAATAGTTGAATTTCTGAACACCTTGAAAATAACTTTGAAAAGGCCAAAGAGAGTATGATGTCATGACTGCATTTTACATTACAATCTCATTCTGCAATGTTTTAGATATGACAGGTATACTTGAATTATTTATAGATCAAAAATGAATTCAATGATCAAATATACATTTTACATCAATAAAGCAAAAATTATTGTGGCAATAACATTTTTTTAAAGAAAATTTGTAGGACAGGTCTTTGAGAACAGGCAATTTAAATTCAAGTTATTCAAAGTTTGTGGGATATTTACACATGTATTTCTATCTGTTGGTTATTAAAACTTTTTATTGAAAATTATGAAAGTAACAGATATCATTTTTTGAAATATATTTGCAGGTTGCCTATAAATTTTCATCAAAATTCATGAGACAGTCTACTTACCTTAAACTGACCCAATAACAAAACTTAACTATTGTTGATGTCACCATCAATGCTATTATTCATAAATTACCAGTATGCCTAAGCATATATATGTAGCTTTATATAAAAAACAAAGATGCAGTTTTTTATGCAATCATTGAACCATTAAAATGAAGTCAAGGATAACAGCCAAATGCAAGACAGATTCTTCAGACCATAAGGCATCTTTATTCAATATATAGATTTTACAGCACCTTCTACAACAGAAAGCTTTATACAAATACAGTCAAACCTGTATTAAGAGACCACTCAAGGGAGAAGGCAAAAATGGTCTATTAATACAGGTGGTCTTTGAATACAGGTTCCCCAATTTGAAAAGAAGGATGCATTTATGTGCATTATAACTTTTGAATGTACTAGTGTAAGTAAAACAATACTGCATTGGTCTCGTATGTATATCCACTATGACTAATTATGAGAACTGTTCATTATGTAATTAAATTTTTTCCTTGCCTTTTTGTATTTTCTTTTAATTTGTTCATATACATCACAAGATAGGATTCTTGTTAAATTATATCCAATCTAATTCCTGTGAAAATACCCCAGGGCGCAGAGCCCTCACATGTTCTTCAAGATTTGATATAAATTGCTGGTCGCGTTAAGCAGGTGGTCGCTTAATACAGTTAAAATATATAGGGAAATCTATTAGGGAGGGGGGGGGGGGCCTTGAAAAGTGGTCATTAACAGCAGGTGGTCGTTCAATACAGGTGGTCATTAAGGCAGGTTTGACTGTAGTTCGAATTAGCATTCCTACGACTGGCATTCTGCAAGGATGGTCTTAGTTGAGACAAAAATGTAATATCATACTTACAACATAACTTTTTAGTCTAATAAAATCAACAGCCAGTGGCACAGATTTGTTACGATGACTATTCAACTGTTTTATCCTGTCAAGAAGATCAGTGAAGAATTTATATCCACCTTTAAGTACACATAGTGCAACAATTGGCTCCTCCTGGAAATCTTGTACTATGTCCCTAGCTAACCTCTCCACTCTAAAAAAAAAAAGAAATCAATGTGCTTGTGAGCACTGAAGGGTAAAGATTGCTTTCATTTTGAAATTTTGTGAATTTTAAAATAAAACAATGAATTGTATTTTGCTAGGTAAATTAAAAATTTGAGTTAGAGTTATCTTCCTTTGCTCATGGTTGTACATTTGTAGTTAAACCTATTTTTATAACAGATTCATACACAATGCATTACTTATAAAATTTTAAATAAAAAAAGGTTTACATGACAAGTATGGTAATTCAAATACACATCATATTGTAACTTAAATATCAAAGTATAACACATCATCAATAAATTGTATGACATTGAATGGATAGAATCTAAATAATGATTACTTCACTGCACTAATTTGTCTGAACTATCCAAGATAATGATAAACCTTGGAAGATATAGATATCAAGTCAGTACCATAGGGTTTGATTGCATTTCATGCAATCTTTACCCAAAAAGTATTATATAATGTTCAAGAATTTTGATTTATAAAATACTGAACGAGTGTGTCAAACTCCAATCATCATTTGATCTTCTCAATGCAACACATTTTTGTGCCTACTTCTTTGTCAACTTAAAATGTAAACAGTATACACAAAGAAAACAAACATAAATTATTAAGTCTATTCAAAATTATATTAAATCTGTTTTTCTTTAACAAGCTGTTGAAAAATTGTGAAAAAAAATTCCATCCTATTATTTTATTGTTCAAAATGACATGAAAAAATGTGTATAATCAGGCACGTAGCTACGTTTACATCAAAACGCCGGGCATGCTCTTGAATTTTGGTAAACAAATATTTTAATCTAAATTAAATAAAAAGAACTGGTTAAAAGCACACCGGCCTTGTAATTCTTTCTTCAATGGCGTGTAATTGCGAACAAATGTGACGAAATTTACTTTTCAATCAAATGGTATCATATTATACATGTTATATATTTGTTCATTTTCTTCCCCGTGAATTCTGTTACTTTCCCTTTGTTTTTAAAAGCAATTCATTATCTGCCGAGATTCGATGTTGGCATTTTTGTCGAGCCTATGACATCTATGACGTCGCGAAATCGAGACATGTATAGTGATCCTAGATTTCGTGGGCGGCGTCAACATTTAAGTTCAGTATGTGGTTAATTTTTTTTAAATATCAATAAATTTGTACCTTTATGAAATTTACGGAAGTTGGACAGAAGCTTTCATGGTCAGAGCATAATGATGAAAATATATTTTTAATATCCCGTATTTTATGAACTGATGAAAAGAATTTCTTTTTGCATTTAACACGTATAGATACAGTCTGGGGATAAAATTGGTTACAAATCATTACTTTGTCAAACCATCATCAAATTTTATGAAATTTTAGCAGAAGCTTTTTTATGATTAATATCTGGAGGAAAATTTTGAAAGTATATTTTTTTACATTTTTAGTATTATACTGACAGACAGACTTATCTTTTCGCAATAAACAGACGGTCTGGGATTGTTTTTTTTTTACATGATAAATTTGTAAACCTTCATAGATTTCATGAAACTTGGACAGAAACTAATATTCCTGATCAAGAAAAAATATCTAAAGACAATGTTCGATTTTTTTTAAATCCTGTAATGGACTGATAAATGAATTCACTTGCAGAAAGCAATCCCATGCGAGAACCAGGGTTCCACGAACACTTTGCGAATTTTCATATTACATCTGAACATCTATGAACATTAATTATATATTTGATGTCCATTAACGAAATTTACACATAATAAGGAATTTTTTGTTGATTGGTTGCTTTACCAACGGCTCCTTTTAAACATATTTTACAGTAACTGGTTTGGACATTTTGTCTAAAACCATTGACATTTAGATTCCAAATCAACACGTTAAATAGATAAAACATAAACAAATAAACAATTAGACTCTAAAGTCTAAAGTATGTTTGTTAATGATATTTTAATGACAGAGATGGTATCTCATTCTCGATAACTCGTTAGCCTCCAAGGGCTTCGCCCCATCGAACCCACTACCAGGAGGTACTATGACCTGGTCCCGCTGGAGCCCTCAGACCCCTCGTAGAGGTTCGGGCGTACACTTAAAACTGGTCTTGCTACGCCACTGATAACTATTAAATAGTAATATTAATCATGTTAATGCATGTATTCAAAATGGTTTACAAACCTATCGGCTACAAGACCTGCAGGGACTAAAACTCTTTTCAGATCCTCTTCATAATGTTTAGGTATACAGAAATAATCCATTTTATAGCCAGGATTATCATCTTCTACCTAAAATAACAGAAATGGTTGTTTTATATGCGTCTTTAAATTTTCAAATGCTGCCAATTCTTTTGTTAATTCGTGCACATGTAGTATTCAATGGCAAATTTCTGTTATATAACCATGTGATTATATCACCAGACTCAATTAACCAATAGCTATGTCTGTCAGTAGATTAGCAAACAACTCCATCCTTAGGAATGAATGTTCCTGTTATTTACATGTAGGTAATAATAATTGAAAAGGAAAATGAACAATTTAGCTGTATAACATACTTTTTGATGCATGATGTCATTACCACACCTGACCAATCAATAGTTAAAATCATTGCAAATCACCTGGTTACCTACATTTAATTAGATTGACCACCAGCCCATTGATTGTGACCCCACTAAATGACCAACATCACATATTTTATGACCCCAATTAAATGGCCACCATTTTAAGGACATGGCAGATAGTGGACATTTATCAGAGTATCTCAAGGAATTTACTGTAGTAACAGAATAGGAATTATACCACTATTGATTTTCCCCTATTAGTCTTTGTTAAATTGACACTTTTCAAAAAATGTGCAGAATTTATCTTTGTTTCAAATAAAGAAATACTTGGCAGGAGTAAAGTTTTGATCCTGTCCAGTACTACTGACAAAATTTCACATAACATTTCATTGCATATAAGATAATAATGATCACCAGAAGTTAACCAATCAAATTTTCACCCCTTCTTTCCTGTTTACAAGCTTTAGTAACCATGTAACCTGAAGTTTTCAAAATATTTTATAGAAACACCAAATATAAAAAGAATGGTGCTTTGAAACACCCAAGATATATGTTAATGATTTAGAAATTTGTTTAAGCAGGGTTAACTTCCTTTTCAATCTTTTTTGTATGAAACCTGATGTAACGTACTATGATTTGGTGGTATTACACCAAAAGTGATGTGTTGCAATTTTGTTCATTTGTCTTATTTGTAGGGATTACTTTGCTGAACATTTATGCACTATAAAGATTCTCTCTATCTATCATAGTTTATAAAAAAAAACTAATATCAAAGTGCTTGTGAACACTGAGGGAAAAGATTGCTTCCATTTTGCAATTTTGTGAATTATTAAATAAAACATTGAATTGTATTTTGCTAGACGAATTGAAAATTTGAGTTGAAGCTTTCTTCCTTTGTTCATGATTGACATTTGTAGTAAACCTATTTTTATAACAGATTCATACACCATGCATTACTTATGTAATTTTAAATAAAAAAATGTTTTCTTGACAAGTATTGTAATTCAAATACACATCATTTTGTAACTTAAGTATCAAACATCAATAAATTGCATGACATTGAATGGGTAGGATCTAAATAATGATCCCTTTACTGCACTATCAAAGGTAGTGATAAACCTTGGAAGATTAGATATCAAGTCAGTACCATAGGGTTTTGATTGCAATTTATGCAATCTTTATCCAAAAATTAGTAAAAATTATCTTTCAAAGGCAATACATTGTAACTCCTAAAAGGGATCAATTGATGATTTCAGTCATGTTGAATTATTTGTAGGTCTTACTTTGCTGAACATTTTGGCCAATTAAGTTCTCTCTATCTATCATAGTTTCTGCAAAAACTAAACAATTTTGGTAAAAATCATGTTTCAAGGGCAATAACTCCTATTAGGGATTAATTGATGATTTTAGTCTTATGTGTAGGTCTTACTTTGCTGAACATTTTTTGCTGTTTAAAATTTTCTCTATCTCTAGTTTCCTCTAAAAAATTCAAAAAATGAAAAGAAATTGTCTTTTAAGGGTAATAAATCCTATAAGAGGCGAGTACACAGTTATCGTCCTTTGATTTTCGTTGTCCACGAATATAGTCCCTAATGTGGACAGTGTGTTGCTTGCCAATTTTTTAAGTACCCCTTCAAAATGTATTTCTTCATGTTTTATCCCTCAAATAGCAAGTAGGGGGTTGAAATTACACTGTAAAAAATTTGGGTCATGAATTTTAAAGTAAAGTAGTGATTTGGTCCAGCTGAAAAAGGTTAAAAATAAGCACTTCGGAAGTTGTGAAAAGATTTCAAGACCCCCTTAACATAGAATTGTCCATATTTTGAGTTAGAGACGATGAAGTTTTCTATAATTTTGATATAATTTGTCCAAAAGTACAACATACTGTAAAAATATTATTGAGAAAGCCCAGGTGGGATTTTTTTTATTTTCATTTATTGTCTAAAAGAAATGCACTACGAAATAACTGTGTACTCGGACCATAAGGGTTTAATTGACAATTTTGGTCATGATGACTTATTTGTAAGTCTTACTTTGATGAATATTTTTATGTGAAAGCTTCTGTATATCTATCATAGTTTCTTAAATTTTTTTTTTAAATTTAATAAAAATACTCAATTAAGCTTTTAAAGGCAATAACTCCTATAAGGGATCAATTGAGAAATTCGGTTTTTAGATTTTTGGTAGATCTTACATTGTTGAACATTTTTGCTGTTTAAAAATTTCTGTTTATCTTTAGTAGTTTTCAAGACAATAACAATAAAATGCTCCGCTGGGGCGCAGCTTGATACGACCGCAGAGGTCGAACCCTGAACAGTTGGGGCAAGTATGGACACAACAATCAAGCTTGATACAGCACTGAATTTGGATTGTAATTAAATATTTGACACAGCATAGGTTTCTCACACAGAATGAAAGTAGTCTAAGAACTTAAAATTTTTTAATTTACCTATTCAAACCATATCATTATTATTTGCTTTTATATATAAATCAGAAATAACCAATTTAAAATGGAAAATTTTAAAGAAAAAAAATGAAAACCCCCCCCCCCCCCCCTCCCAAATTTTTTGAAACCCCCTTATGATTCATCACCCCCAAACTCAATCCCAGCCTTCCCTTTGTGGTATGGTACCTTGCAGTACAATTTCAGAGAGATCCATACACTTGAACACAAATTATTGTCTGGAAACTAGAAAAATGCTTGGGTTTTTTGCACCTTTTTGGCCCCAAATTCCTAAAAGTTTTGGGCAAGTACCCCCAAACTCAAACCAAGCTTTCCCTTTGTGATATGGAACCTTGCAGTACAATGTCATAAAGATCCATACACTTACACACAAGTTATTGTCATGAAACTAGAAAAATGCTTGTTTTTTTGCCCCTTTATGGCCCCTAATTCCTAACATTTTGAGACAATTACCCCCAAAAACAATCCCAGCCTTCCCTTTGTGGTATGGTACCTTGCAGTACAATTTCAGAGAGATCCATACACTTGAACACAAGTTATTGTCTGGAAACTAGAAAAATGCTTATTTTTGGCCCCTTATTCCTAAACGTTTTGGGCAAGTACCCCCAAACTCAATTCCAGCTTTCCCTTTGTGATATGGAACCTTGTAGTACAATTTCATAAATATCCATACACTTACACACAAGTTATTGTCATGAAACTAGAAAAATGCTTGTTTTTTGCCCCCTAATTCCTAAAATTTGGAGGCAATTACCCCCAAAATCAATCCCAGCATTCAAACCCTCAATCAGCATCATTTAACAGTAATATCTAAAAATGGAAATTACATAATAAAGGTATTAAAATAGAAAATGACATCATAGTCATGGCTAAAAATAAACAAAATCCTTAATCAGCAACATTTTACAGTAATATCTAAAAATAAAATTCCTTTGTAACCATAAAAGCCCATTTAAATACATCATGACAGATATTAAAATAGAAAATGACATCATAGTCATGGCTAAACATAGCAAAAACCTTAATCAGCATCATTTAACAGTAATATCTAAAAATAAAAATTTCTTTGCAACCATAAAAGTAAAATAGAAAATGACATCATAATCATAGCTAAAAATAAACAAAAATTTTTTTTATTACCAAATTTTAAATGGAGTTTATTAAACTAAAACAATAAATTTGCAACCATAAAACCCCATTTAAACACATCATAAAAGTATTAAATAATTCAACTACATCATAAGGCTATAAAAATAGAAAATGACTTCATAGTCAAGGCTAAAGGTAAACAAAAAACCTTCATCAGCAAAATTTTATATTGGCAAATTTCCAATGAAGTTTATTATACTAAAATTGTTGGCAAATTTCCAATGCATTTATTAACAATAAAGTTATTGGCAAATTTCCAATTTACATAATTTAAAAGCAGTGTAAGTGAGATATTTAAATGAGTTTGAATTACCAACCTTACACTGCTTTTAAATAATGTTTTGTACTTATTTGTCTATTAACCTGGAAACCCTTGTTTTTTCACCTTTTTTTCCCTTATTATCTAAAGGTTTGAGCCATAACCCTACCCCAAAGCCAATTCTTAAATTCCAATGTAACCTAAATTTACAATATACATAACTTCAATTTAAGTTTTTGATAAAATCAAACCACATCATTATTATTTGCTTTTATATCTAAATCAGAAATAATTAACCAACTTTAAGTGGAAAATTTTCACACATCACGCCCCCCCAAACTCAATCCCAGCCTTCAGTTTGTGGTATGGTACCTTGCAGTACAATTTCACAGAGATCCAATTACTTAAACACAATTAATTGTTAGAAACTAAAAAAAAATGCTTATTTTTAACCCCTTTTTTAGCCCCTTATTCCTAAACATTTGAGCAATTATCCCCCAAACTCAATTCCAACTTTCTCTTTGTGATCAGAATTAACCAACTTAAAATGGAAAATTTTAAAGAAAAAAAAAAGGAAAAAAAATCCCCCCCCCAAAAATTTTTTGACCCCCTTTGTGGTATGGTACCTTTAAGTACAATTTCAGAGAAATCCATACACTTGAACACAAGTTAATGTCTGGAAACTAAAAAAATGCTTATTTTTGCCCCCTTTTTTGGCCACTTATTAATAAATGTTTTGGGCAAACATTTTACAATAATATTTAAAACTGAAATTAATTTGTAACCTTAAAATTAAATAGAAAATGACATCATAGTCATAGCTAAAAATAAACAAACTATTGGTAAATTTCCAATATAAAATTGGCAAATTTCCAATGAAGTTTATTATACTAAAATAATTGGCAAATTTCCAATTTACATAATTCAAACATAGTGCAGGTGAGATATTTAAATGAGTTTGAATTACCAACCTTACACTGCTTTTAAATAATGTTCTTTACTCAATTATTTGTCTATTAAAATGGAAACCCTAGTTTTTTAACCTTTTTTCCCCTTATTACTTAAACGAAAAAAAATAATTACCCCTTTTTTGACCCCCCCCCTATGATTCATCACCCCCCCTTCCCCCCAAAACCAAGATCAATTACAGCCTTGCCTTTGTGGTATGGTACCTTGTAATACAATTTTAGAGAGATCCATACACTTGAACACAAGTTATTGTCTAGAAACTAAAAAATGCTTATTTTTCACCCCTTTTTAGGCCCCTTATTACTAAACGTTTTGGGCAATTACCACAAAACTCAATTCCAGCTTTCCCTTTGCGAAATGGAACCTTGTAGTAAAATTTCAGAAAGATCCATACACTTACACACAAGTTATTGTCACGAAACTAGAAAAATGCTTGTTTTTTGCCCCCTTTTGGCCCCTTATTCCTAAAATTTCGAGGAAATTAACCCCAAAATCAATCCCATCATCGACCCTTTGTGATATGGAATCTTGTAGTACAATGTCAAAGAGATCCATACAATAACACACAAGTTATGTCTGGAAGTTACAAAAATGCTTATTTTCGGCCCCTTTTTGGCCCCTAATTATTTAACTGTTGGTACCATAACCCCCAAAATCAATCCCCACCTTCCTATTGTGGTATTGAACCTTATGGTAAAATTTCATAGAGATCCATTCACTTAAACTAAAGTTAGAGTGCGAAAACCATTGTGTATTCGGACGACGACGACGACGCCAACGTCATACCAATATACGACCACAAAATTTTTTTGCGGTCGTATAAAAACTAAGCTATTTCATAAAAATAATTATTTATGGGTCAATAACTCCAAATTGGGTTATCTGTTTCGTCTGCAAATTTTCAAGCAAATAGATCTTGACCCGCTGGTCATGTTACCCTGTCTGTTTTGCTCAAACTACTTTATTTTTTCAGATATAAGCAAAAAATGCATATTATCCATATGTTCTATTTTAATCCATGGCGGTCATTTTTGCAGGCAGACTGGAATAAAAAACACAAACTTTATACTAGATGCAACAAAGGATCCGGATCATGCACACAAAGTTTTGTTATTTCAGAAGGAGAAGATCTGTATAAAAAGTTTACGAGGACGATAGCTCAAATGGCCCTATGGTCCAGGTGAGCTAAAAAAAAGATTTCATTTATATACAATTTCTTTTCTATGGGATCAAGTAATTTTATCTTCACAACTCATTTTTTTCATATCGGTATCAGACTCAGATGTGTAAATGACACAATCAATCAACTGTGTAAGATCTAAAAATAGAGATGTGTATTGGCCAATCAAAAAATATTGATCGTTGTAATTAGCATATGAAAAAATTGTGAAAATTTTTCACCTACTGTAAATTCAGAAATTATTGCGTGCATTTATTATTGCGATTTTTCAAGAATGGACAAAAATGCGATGTTTTATTATTGCGATTTCGAAAAAAGTGCATACAGGTCTATATTTCAGTATCAGAATGCGAGTTCTTATTATTGCGATACTCACCCAGTCGCATCATTCGCATTAATAAAAACCTTGCAATAATTTCTGAATTTACAGTATTTGTGATGAAAATTTATTCGCATTGAAACATTTTAAATATTGATTTTTTTAGATTAACTTAAATCTCAATGTCAAACCTATGTAGTCAGACAGAAAAGGTTTATACCTTATTAACGTGGAAAGAAATATGGGAGCTGTGCATGCAGGATCATCTTATATATCATTTAAAAAGGGACACTAGATGATAAACAAGATTGTGAATGTCTAACACATGATGTGTTGCCAATTAACAATCCATTGAGATTCAGAAGACGTGTATACACCTGTTGTTTTTTGTTTACAAAATATATCAATAATAAATATATACACAGCAGATAATATTTTCCCGTAACAGGAAGCATAGCAGTGCTGATCAAATCATGGCGGCAAAAATTTAAGCGTAGCGGGATAGCTCTTCTAAAGTATATATATACAAGAACAATTTGTTGTTTTTGATTTTAAATCAATGTCCTGGCAGTAGATAGTTTTTGATTGACACAATTTGAACAAGAGTGATTTCCCTTTTGCCACCATGTTGGAGGTCTATGTGCACAAATTCCTTCATAAATCAGCTAAATTCAACATGTTATACTGTCTGCCAGACTCTAGAAATAGTTGTTTTCTGAACAATTTTAATTTAATTTAGTCTTGCTAGATTCATCACTACGATCTAGTAGGGATCTCTTATCAGACTTGGTTGTACCACATGTTTCAATTGTGGTTAGTCAAATATGAAAATTAATCATTCACCCCTCCAAAATGTGGGTTCGTGGCCAAGTTGTTAAGACTGATTGCTACAGTGCTGAAGGTCCTGGTCTCTGGTACCCAGACAGGAGTTTAAACAAGAATGGGTACTTTGGAGGCCTCCCTTGGTCAAAGTGGTCCCCGTCTTTGACCAGGAGATCAATCTTCAGATATCTCTTCGGTTTGTCTGTTCCCGTCGAGTTGCCCAGTGGTTTTCTCAGAGTACTTCGACTTCCTCCACCGTAATATAAACAGTCTTCCCTGTGTCCTAACACTCCCTTGGTGGTGGGTTTTACATAAGTTAGTCCATTAATCCTGATAGGGAGTGTACACAGATACCACTGTACTCTCAAAGCTATAGAGGGGAGTTCTGAATAACGGAGGTATATGATATCTACCAGTACATACAATGGTGGCGAGGGAAATAAGTCAAGTTACATCATTTGGAAACCTATATCATGATTGCCATACATGATGGAAAAATACAAATAACTTTTTAGTTCATAAAGGATTTACTTCAAATTTGGAATACATGGAGATTTATCCTTTATTTAATGAAAATACAAACGAAAATCTAATAACAAATTACCAAACTTGGTCAAATATGCAATGTCAGGGGTCAAAAAATGGATGTAATCATAATTTGCTATGCTATGATAATCATTGTAAAATTGTTGTATTTTGTGTGTATGCCCCTTGAGGGTCCATGATTGGATAACAAAATCTTGAATCTTGAATTATACTCTTAACTTATCCTATGAAAAAATACATACACTATCAAGGAAGTTATGACATTATTTGGTTTAAATGTGTGACTGATGGGTTCAATTCGTAGTTGCACAACAAACTAAGTTATAATTTATGTCTGTGCTGCATAAAAAAAATCGTTTTTGTTAAAAAGCTTATTGCTATATATATATAAATGAAACAGACGACAGAAAATAAATATTCAACCAGAAAAAAACTTAGACAATATATATAAAATCTTTATATGTACAATCTTTCTAACAAGACCTTTATATAATTTCCTTTTGTGGTGGATTCCTGCATAATGTCGACAATCAGCGTGGTCTGCAATTTCTAATGATCCAAATATTAACCTTTTGAGATATCTCTAACGCACAAACTTGATCTCGGTGACGTAAACGTAGACAAAACGGGAATAAAATTGTGGGTAGCTATGCATTCATAGAAGGTTGACTCTGGGACTATATATATCATACTAACTTAGTTTAATAGTCCCAGGTTGACTCTGATAATAAGACTTACATCCTTGAATACACCAGAGACATATATAACATGTGTACACTAAAGAGTTTAGCATACAAAAGACTTTAACAAATGTTTTATATTCTTGTGAAGAAGTTCCAATAGGAATGATATAAATCAGTTGATTGTTTTCTTAATGCTTCGAGAAAGGTACGTGACTTGTCTACAATGTAGTTTAAAATGATAACAAAGGAACTGAAGGTGGTCAGTGGCCGAAATGTCTTAAAATTTGTTTATATACTACAACAAAGTACATATATATCACGGTACATTTCCTTTACTGTGATTGAAGGGCTCCTTTGCAAGGAGCATTAATATTGTTCAACGTGTAAAAACCAAACGAATCACAAGGGTCACTAAACTGAATAAGAAAACTAGATCTAATAGAGCCAGATGTTCAGCTGCTCATTGGAGCATCAAGAAAATCAGCGGTTACCATCATCTGTGGCACCAACTGGTAAGAATGAGTCTTGTTTATATATCCCAACATAAACCAAACACAAAGATTTTTTCTCTTTCTAAAATGCATAAGGAAATGAAACGGCCAGGAGTACCACCTTTAAAATATCAAGGCCGGATTAAAATCTAATGACACAGTTGATAAAGCAAACACATTGAACCATCAGTTCCAATCGGTGTGCAATGCACCGAAGACAATAAAAATGAAATTCAAGATATGGAAAATGAAAACTTCAACACAATGACTGATATAAATATCAATATCACTGTAGCTGCAGGCGCGTAGCAACCCGTACGCAAAAACGCAGTTGTTCTGTCCAATCGTCAAGAATAAAGGACCAAACTATCAACCAGCAAATTACGGCTGGCTCTCACCGTGCGGGACTCAACTTACAGGCCTCATGTACAATGGACAGTAAAATGCAAACTGACATGATAGTTTTAGACTTTGTAAAAAGCATTTGATAAAGTATGTCATCCACGTCTGCTACAATGACAGGGAAAACTCACAAATGGATCTCAGACTTTTTATACAACAGGATACAGGCAATTGCATTAGAAAACAAACATGGATAAAGTAGGCGTTACATCTGGAGTACCTCAAGGTAGTGTACATATTTATTCTAAAACCAGTTGTTGGCATGACACGGGTTGTGTTCTTCTCATATATTTTATGACGGTATAATACTAAACCCCTAACAGGAGGGATTGTGCCTGATATTCATATGATGAAGACATCATGAATCTTTCAATCAGTTTAATTGAGGTCTGGAGCTGGCATGTCAGTAACTGCTAGTAGTCTGTTGTTATTTATGTATTATTGTCATTTTGTTTATTTTCTTTTGTTTCCTATTCTGACATCGGACTCGGACTTCTCTTAAACTGAGTTTTACTGTGCATACTGTTGTACGTTTGTTTTTTCTACATTGGCTAGAGGTATAGGGGGAGGGTTGAGATCTCAAAAAACATGTTTAACCCCGCCGCATTTTTGCGCCTGTCCCAAGTCAGGAGCCTCTGGCCTTTGTTAGTCTTGTATCATTTTTAATTTTAGTTTTTTGTGTATAAATTGGAGTTTAGTATGACGTCCATTATCACTGAACTAGTATACATATTTGTTTAGGGGCCAGCTGAAGGACGCCTCCTGGTGCGGGAGTTTCTCGCTGCATTGAAGACCCATTGGTGGCCTTCGGCTGTTGTCTGCTCTATGGTCGAGTTGTTGTCTCTTTGACACATTCCCCATTTCCATTCTCAATTTTATTAGTCTTGTCCCTTTTCTAATCGCCATCAACAAAATCACTGATTAGTCGGTTAAAGAGCTCATCAGAGCTCATGTTTTCTATGTTATTGTGTACATATATGCCGACCTTGAATAAAATTAACTTACTTACTTACTTGCATGCAACCAACAATCCGCCTGCTCGCAGCTTCAGCTGACCCCCAAACAAAAATATATAGTAGTTCAGCGAAAATGGACGTCACACTAAACTCCGAAACATATAAATGAACCAAAAATTTAAGAAAACAAAACAAAAAAAACAAAGACTATAAAAGGCCAGAGGTTCCTGACTTGGGACAGGCGCAAAAAATGCGGCGGGGTTAAACATGTTTTGTGAGATCTCAACCCTCCCCTTATACCTCTAGCCAATGTGGAATAATCAAACACACAGCAATACGCACAGTAAAACTCAGTTCAAAAGAAGTCCGAGTCCGATGTTAGAAAAGGTAACAGAAGAAACTAAGCAAAATGACAATGATCAACATAAATTAACAAAGGACTACTAGCAGTTATACTGACATGCCAGCTCCCGAGGCCTCGAGACCTCAATTAAACTGATTGAAAGATTATGTCTTCATCAAATGAAATGGGTTTAGTGTCATACCATCATAAAATATACGAGAAGAACATAACCCGTGTCATGCCCGTCAACTGGTTTTAGAATAAATGTGTTTATTTCCGATGCAAAGACCCTATGAGTGAATCAATATTAATTCCAAAAATGCCATCTTTAATAACCTGACATTCACAACAGTATCGTAACTATATCCCTTCTGAATAAGTCTGTTTAAAGGTTTGGTATAGCTTTTGATGTGAATAGCGACATTTTTGTGCTTTGTATAGAATATTACCATAAAAGTTGGGACGTGAAATACCTGAACGTATAAGATGTCTGCACGTTGATTTATATTTACGAATGGTGTCCTTATACCGATGATAACATTTAGTAAATGTTTTGACAAGTTTGTGATATCGAAAACCCTGGTGTAATAATTTTTCAGTAATACAGAAATCAAATACACTGTTACATACACGAGCGAATCGAACAAGTTGAGATATATAAACACCATGCATAAGATGGTGTCAAGGGAACGTCACCATCTAAAAAAGGATAATTAACAATAGGAAGCGAAAAACTTCGGGAGTCATTTCTTTTATTGTAAATTTTATTATTAAGCTTCCCGTTAAAGATATAGAAATCAAGATCTAGGAAAGGACAGTGTTCGTTGTTAGTATTAGCTTTATTAAAAGTCAGTTCAGCAGGATAAATCTCTTTAGTGTACATACTGAAGTCGTCAATATTGATAGCTAATATACCATCCAAATATCTAAAAGTGTTATTAAATTTTTGTATCAGATGTTGTTTCGATTGGTCTTTGGTGATTTAAGTCATAAATTGTAATTCGCAACAATATAGGACAGGTCCGCAATAAGTGGTGCACAGTTAGTCCCCATCGGAATTCCGATAATTTGACGATATACGGAATCTCCATAGCGAACAAAAATGTTATCTAGTAAAAAATCAAGTGCAGCTATCGTATGAAAGCAGGTCCAATTGACAATACATTTATTATTTTAATACATTTATTATTTTATTACTATTCAAGTATAGTTAGAAGTGGCAGGTGGGTTTGTTCCAGCGGCTTGTATGTATTATGTAACTGGGTTACTGTACTTAATATATTCCATTCAGCTGGTTTTTATTGCTGGTTTTGATTGAATGGTTTGAATTTGATTTTTGTTCCCCCAATTGTTCATTGTAATTATTGAAATCATTGTAACGTTAGTATAAATTTATTATAAATGCAATTATTCAGCTCAGTTTTACAGGGGCGCAGGTGTTATGCATTCAAGAACACTGGCTCTTCAATGCGGAAAAGAAAATCATAGCCGAAGTTGCTGAAAATAGCGGATACATAGCTAAAAGCGTTGACGATAATGACGACCCTGATTTCAACGTATCAATGAAAAGAGGATATGGTGGAGTAGCCATAATCTGGAAAAAAGAATTAAATGAAAATATAAAGGAACTGATAGACGGTGGAAATAGAATACAAGCCATACATATTCAACAAGGAGACAAACCAATATGTCTTATAAATGTATATATGCCATCAGATAACAAAAATGCAGATATCGAATACAAAGACACTTTGGCTCAAATTGATGAAATGATAGAGAAATATAAAGATACACACGAAATTATAGTATGTGGAGACATGAACGGGTCACTCCATAGAAGCTCTACACCTCATGATAAAATTCTACAAACTTTCTGCAAGGAAAAATGTATAGGAAATACTGAGAAATGCCCATTAAAAGAAACATTTTATCACCAGAATGGTAAATCGAAAGGACAAATTGATTACTTCCTCTTCAAAAGTGACTCGGAAATAATAAATAAAATCAGACAAATTGATGTCCTTGACACTGACCCAGAGAATACCTCGGACCATGTACCTGTTATCCTGACACTGAATGGCCAACTGAAAAAAGTAAGGGAAAAAGCAACAACTGTCATAGCAAAACCTAAATGGACTGACTGTGACCATCAAATTTATAAGAAAATCATCAATAAAGATCTACCAAACCTCATGCAAAAATCAAAAGGAATCATTGAGCAAGATATAAGAAATCTAGAAAAATTGCTACATAAAGCCGGAGAAGCGGCAATCCCAAAGTATAGAAGAAAAATCAAAATCAAATCAAAGGGAAAGGCGATATGGAATGAACAAATAGAAAAGGCATCAAAGCAATTAAAAAATGCATATAAAGTATGGAGGCAACATGGAGCACCTCAAGAAAGAAGTAACGAGCTCAAAATCAAAATGACAGCTGCAAAAAGAATACTTCGAAAAGCACAAAGACAAGCTTATGCCTCTCAGAGAGAATCAACAGCGGGAAAAATTATGAAAGCTTCAAATGCAGACACAAAACTTTTTTACAAGCTTATTAACATGCAAAGAAAAACACCACTTACTAACACCAAGATACTGAAACTGAATGAAAAGACTGCAGAAGATGGACCAAGCATAATGAACATTTGGCAAGAACATTTCCAACAACTAGCTACGCCAACATTAGAAGAAAATTTTAACACTGAAAAGCCTGAGCTTGTAGAAATACAAAACAATATAATAGAATCCATAGAAAGGGAAAAAGGTCAAGGCATTGATCATGTCAATGTAAAGGAGGTTGATAAAGCTATAGAAAAACTTAAAGCAGGAAAAGCACCAGATGAGGATGGAATTTCGGCAGAACACTACAAATATGGGATGGATGAGTTAACTCCCTTTATAGTACATTTGCTAAATTCAATTTTAACATATCTTGATGTACCAATCTTCCTAAAGACAGGGATTCTTACACCAATCCTAAAGAAAGAAAAAGACAAAACATTACCATCTAGCTATAGAGGAATAACTGTGACTAAAACCTTTGCAAAAATATAACAAAGTATACTGAAGGATAGAGTTGACTCTGTATTTAATAACATACAAAACCCCTTGCAAAGAGGCTTTACAGAAGGAGTATCATCACTATGCGCAGCTTTCCTCACATCAGAAGCAATCGAAGAAAGTAAGAAATTAAAGATACTGATGATTTTAATAACTCTTGATGCAGAAAAAGCATTTGACAAACTAAACCATGAAATACTATTCAACAAGTTGTACCATTATGGAATAAAAGGAATACTCTGGATACTACTGAGAAACATGTATAAAGGCATGAGCATTAAGGTCAAATGGGAAGGTCAATGTACAGAAGATGTAATGGTGTTACAAGGAATTCAACAAGGTGCAAAACTATCTACAACGCTATATAAATGCTACAACAACGTCATACTGGATAGCATTTTAAAAAGTGGACTTGGAGCATGTATTGGTAATATACAAGTCCCTGCACCCACATGTGCCGATGACATTGCTGTCCTGGCAAATGATACTGCAGACGCACAAGGAATATTAGACATAGTACAGCACCATACAAGCAGAGATCTAGTTAAAATCAATCCAACTAAATCTGAAGCGGTTTTATATAATGCAAAAGGCTCAAACATAACAACACTGCAATTCGAAGACGATGACATCAATATAACCAATGAAACCAAACATCTAGGTATCAAAAGAAACGAGCAAAACCGGGCAAATATCTCTGAAAGAATAAGAACCGGCAGGGCAACAATATACAGCCTTCTCGGAGCCGGTTTACATGTCAGAAGGGGATTCTCACCCATGGTCGCATACAAGCTATGGAGAACATATGCAGTACCAAGAAGCATCTACGGACTTGAGGTGATGAACTTACTTGCAAAAGAAAAGGATATGCTAGAACTGGCAGAGAGAAAAATCCTCCGACAAATTCAAGGGCTTCCAAATAATACAGCAAATATGGCTGTCTATACCCTGGTAGGAGCAGAACCTATTGCCATCACATTAGACAAAAATCTACTTACCTTCTTCATGAATATTGTTCGAAATTCAGGAACCATAGAATGTGAAATTCTGCGTCGACAAATAGCATTCTCAGACCAAAGAGGAAAAGACTTTATCAACAGAGTGGAAAAAACTCTATCAAAATACAATTTGAAATCTAGTAGTTACTACATAGAAAAACCACTTAAGAAAATCGAATGGAAAAGGTTAGTAGGAATAAAGATCAAGGAATACTGGAAAAATGAATGTCACTATGAAAAAATGGAAAAAACATCACTTAAATACATAGAGATACAGAACAATCCATTAAATGAAGCACACAATATATGGAAAAGCGTAAAAAACAATAATAAAGATGTAAAGGCAGGAGAAATAAAAGCAAGAATAAGTACTCAAACGTACATATTACAAGCCAAAAGAGCTAAGTTCGATCCGAAAGTTAACCCGATATGTACAATCTGTGAACAGGAAAATGAAGATCTGGAACATTTTATTCTACGCAGCAAAGAATTGGAGCAAATAAGATCTAAATATTGCTCAAAAATAGAACAGACAATGGATGAAATCGATACCTCAACATACAAGAAGATCATACAAGAAGGGAATTTACTGCAGCTCATAATGGACTGTACTAGCAAGGACATAAACTGTTACTCAACTGTGTATGAAAGCATTGAAACTCTGGCTAGAAATATGTGCTACGAGATGCACATGCTGCGCACAAAAAGGATTAAAAACTTGAACACAAGTACAGTATAAATAAACTTTTTTAAAATAAAATAGTTCCCAACTTTTCCATCTTACTATTTTATGACGTATTAGGACCTAAATTAAATAAAAAAAATTTGAGAAGTTTTAAGATATCAAATTACCTTAAACGAATAATGATAAGATCCGAAATAAGGTAACTTTAAACTGTGAAGGTAAACTTATGTATATATGATGAATTGTTCTAAACCACAACCCTTTTACATAAGTCCTATAAAATAACCTTCTCATTATAAATTCTGATGTACGTATAGCACCTTTAACTAACAATTATAAGAAAATTTTAATTTAAGACCACTTAAATTCTAAATGTTTAATTGTAAATATATCCAGTTCTTACTTAACTTATTCTTACACTTCAGGACATTATGAATATTATTTTTAAAATTTCATGATGACAATCCTATGAATTAGTTATAATATTAATTTTTAGTAATTATTATTGCCTAAATTCAGTCATCTGTACATAATTAAATGCTTCCTTATGTTCTAAGGTGTATATAGTTGCTACAATTATACCCTATGGGTAGTGCTCCACAATTAATGGAGGAATATACAAGAAACTGAACTGATTTGCAAAAAAAAAAACACTATTTAATTCTATTATATTATAAAGATTAACCAGAGACATTTATACGAGGTTTAGTTGTCTCTGTTTCTGATTAAACGTACAAAATAAAAAGAAATTTTGATTATCTCACTCGGGTTTTTCAATTCAGAATTTGAAAAAATAGAAAAAAAATAAATATAAATACCAGAGACATATAAATACTGAGACTACTATATATAAGTTACAATAGTCTAAGAACAATAGCCAAAAGGATTTTGATTTAGAACCCATCAGAAGCATTCACAACATTTGGTCTATAGTTTTATGCTATCTCTACTCTTCTATAACATGCATCATAAAGTACAGAACTGAAACGTGTATGGAGTCGGATGCTGTTTAGGTGTTTATAATTTCTTCAAGCGCGCCATCTATTGACAAAAAGAAGAATGAGCGCCATTGGATTGAAGAAAATATTCCCAGACACGTAATAAAAAGTTTTGAAATGGACGAAGAAGAACGAAATAAAAAGCTTCGAGCTGGAAAGGAAAAGGTTATTTCACTTTAAAAGATGCCAGTTAATAAAAGAACTGGAAAGCTTTGAATTATAGGGCTTGTTCGTATGTTTGTTAGATTAATAAAAAAAGGGGGGATGTACTTCTTATGTTCCCCAAAGATACTCTTTGGTCTAGAAGTTTACACAACAACTAGTTAAATGGATGTTCTGAAGAAAATCATAGGAATCTTTAAAACAAGTACAATCTTACCTCTATGAACCGCAGCAGAAGCCATACATATACAATGTATCAACTCAGTAATACACCTTATCGCTATTTGTCCGCCATTACTCGACATCACACAGGTTCCCGTAAAATTTTGACGTCATAATACAAAATATCTGACGCCACAATAAAAAAGTGATTGTTGTATGACGTCAATAGTTCAAGTGGGACAGATTCTCGGGTCAGCCGGGAATAGCGATAAGGTGTATACTCTTGGTGCTATAATTTCTATAAAGCCATTTACCAGTTCCTTTTAGTGACTGAGTTACACTGGTTGACAAATAGTCAATCATAAAAAGTGTAAATTACAGCATGGAATAATCTAGCTAGTTGTGACGTAATAACATAAACATTGTGACATTGGAATGGAAATGTGCGGGAAAATGCATGAATTTGATATACAAGTAGTGATGGGCAATCAGATTGAAAAATAATCGATTATCGGAAATAATCGAAGATGCATAATCGATTATTAATTGATTATAATCAGAATGTATTTCTTAATTTATTTTGTACATGAGGCATCATCTATTTGTTCCCGTCTCTCTGGGTTGATTTTTCTAGTAGTTGTTACAATGTACATTAAGAAATGTATTCATTGTATTCTGTTGTTTAGGTTTACCCCCAGGTTTACAATCATAACCATGTTCATGTTCTTTGTGATGCAGAATGTTGGTGGTATTTCCTGAAATAAAAATTAGAAAGTTAGAAAATTCATTATCAGGATATTTCCAAATTTTTCCAGGTCAAGATATTTATTTACAAAATTTGCACATAAATATATATACTAACTAGTACAATACTATTTTTTCGGTTTCAGACAGTTATTTTCATTACCTGACATTACACACTGAACTAATCATTTAAAACATAACAACAATGTGTACCAACCTTTGTTTGTGTATTTCTTGTTGCAAATCCTGCAAACTGCAAAAGACATATCCAATGTCTGTTTCGTTGCTGGTCCATCTTTGGATTTGTAGAATCCAAAGTACTCCCGACTTTGGATTTGGTTTTACCAGGGTATGATTAAATGGTTCGTTGAACCTGATTGTTGTTTTGGTCATCTTCCGCCATTCGTGACCTGAGCTTGTGGTTTCTAATTGATAAGTCATACTGGAAACGGAACTGTTATCGAAAACCGAAAAAAAATTTCAGCGATGTCTCTGATTTTCGATTTTTATTTTTGTCATCGATTAGTAGCATCGCTGCCCTTTAAACAACCGTTAATCGACCGTCGTTTCATCACTATATACAAGCACCAGTTACCATTAGGCTACTCACTACAATCAGAGAAAAACGAAACTATTAAGATCTAATAGAGCATCAAATAACTCTCCCCTTTTGAGGTTCTCATAGTTTGGCGCCAACTCACATGGTCAGGGTGTAATACACACACATTATCAACATTTACACACCCTTTAGACGAATGAACACTTGTCGACCTTTAGTAATAATCACACAAGTTCAATCAAAATATTGCATCCCAATTTAAAAAAATTTGATATCCTAATTAAAAAGTGATTGTTGCATGACGTCAGAAGGTTATTCAGAGACAGATCTAGGCTTATTAGGAGACAAAAGTTTAGCTAAATACCCAAAATATGTCTATTCTAATCACATGGCATATACACATATTCAAGTTCATTACATGTGATCACACACATTCTTGTATGATATATAATGTACAGATTTTCTGTAAGTTACATTTTGTAGTTATTTACTTTCTGTTCAGAATCATCAGGTTTTTTCCCATCAATCATTATTTTGTCAAGGTCAAATGGTTTCCTCTACAAGGTATAAATTTACATTTTTGTCGAGCCTTCGACTTTAGTCGAAAAAGCGAGACATAGTGATCCTACATTCCGTCGGCGTCGTCGTCGTCGGCGGTGGCGGCGGCGTCCACAAATATTCACTCTGTGGTTAAAGTTTTTGAAATTTTACAGCAGATTCCAACGAGTGTGTAGCTAAAGGTAGAATCTTTGGTTAGCTTCCTTGCTAGCTCAACCATGAAATGATTATTACCTTAAAATTGGGAGGAGCACAGCGCTATATTATCATCCAATGAAAACATTTATATCAATGGCCTGTTTATTATTTATAATATATGTATGTTTCATACAAAGGTTTACTGAGACTACTTTGGAAATGAAATTTCATTTCTTACTCTTTAATTGAATTAAAAAATCTTTTTATTACAAATAATCAGAGGCGGATTCTCGTTGATTTTTTTTAAATATTTACGCCGGGAATAGGCAGTCTAGTAAATTAATGTCTTTTGGTGTATTCCCCACGCATGAAACATTGTTATGTATTTTCTTTATATATGCATATTTTTTAGAACTAAAATCTTTTATATTCACACAGAAAAGACAAATTATCATACTACTTAATATCATGCACGGTTGTAGTACTTATATTTAGTTAAAATTGCAACGAAAAAAACCCAGCAAACAACTGCAGTTTAGAATTGAAAATATTCCAGAATTTATGGACATCCACTTGGTTTGTTAACTACTTATTAGTTTTAGATAAATAATGCATCCATGAAGACCAATTTTTATGTCTCTACTTCAGTTCGATTTAATCTGACCTAGATTAAATGATCAGGTCATATGTACTTTTGAACACCTTCCAATCTTTTTTACCTGTCCGGGTGTATTGTAAACATATGTGTATGTGTAAAAGTGAATACGGTCAGCACTTGTCAATCATATCCAACTACATTTTATTAACTTGATGTAACAAATTTAACAGACAGGTAAAATATATTATTATTTGTAATGTCTGACGAAGAAGAAAACATTTTAGGAATTTCAGCTTTCATTTAACTTTTAACCATTTATCAAAATAAAATTGGCAAATCAAACACACCTACAACATGCTTGTGAATGATCTTAATAATTATCATTAAATTTTAAATTTAGATTGAAAACTTATTTTTAAACTGACTTGTAAAACTAGTTTTACAATGTTTATATTCTGTCACTTAATTCTGATTGGTTCTCTGCTTAACTATTGACTCCACCCAAAGGCTGGATGTACCTTACCTAATAATGATTTCATGGTTGAGCTAGCAAGGAAGCTAACCAAAGATTCTACCATTAGCTACACACTCGTTGGAATCGGCTGTAATAACTTTCTTAAACTATCCTTGATTTCTACCAAACTTGGACAGAAGCTTGTTTATGATCATAAGATAGTATCCAGAAGTAAATTTTGTAAAAATAAAATTCCATTTTTTCCGTATTTTACTTATAAATGGACTTAGATTTTCTGCCAGGAAACAGTATATTCACTCTGTGGTTAAAGTTTTTAAAATTTTAATAACTTTCTTATACTATTTTGGATTTGTACCAAACTTGGTCAGAAGCTTGTTTATGATCAAATGCTAGTATCTAGAAGAAAATTTTGTTTTCTTCCAGTTAACATTACATTCAGTCTGCAGTTAAAGTTTTTAAACATTTATTAGATTCATAAACTATCCTGGATTTTTACCAAACTTGGACAGAAGCTTCTTACAATCAAAAGATAGTATTAAGAGGAATATTTTTATTAATTTACTTCCTCATTTTTGTTGAGCCTGCGATTAACAGAAAAAGTAGGCGAAACACTGGGTTCCGCGGAACCCTTACGAATTTTTCATATTGGAAAATGCCATTGTTTGGACGAGGTTGTTTTCTAAACTGCTAGCTTCGTCTAAAGAGTTGTAATTTGCCTATCAATATGTTTGAGAATCAAAGTTAAGCGTGAATAAAAGAAAGTGATCAAGGCCCTAATAACTTGTTTGCTTTGCAACCTTGTATCTTGTCTATATTTACTTAAACTTTGATTTTGTCAAAATTGATAAGATTAGACATTTGAAACTCATGATAACTTGAAACTTGTTGTTTACAATCAGTTAAACCCAATTTCACACTGTTAGTAGTGATAACTCTTGCAAAAAAAATTATTCAACTAAACAGGATGAGTTTAAAAATAGAAATAAATGTTCAGTATCATATGCCAAATATCTAATCAACATTTTGTGAAACAACAATACAGTGCAAGAAAAAAAGGCAGA
The DNA here is from genome assembly GCF_021869535.1 of Mytilus californianus. Taxonomy (NCBI): domain Eukaryota; kingdom Metazoa; phylum Mollusca; class Bivalvia; order Mytilida; family Mytilidae; genus Mytilus; species Mytilus californianus. The sequence goes on from NW_026262668.1 coordinate 94,217,835, forward strand.
AGAAAAAAGACTATCAGCTCAAATCCTTAAGGGTTTTCCATGGTAAGGTGTAAAGATTTAGTTAGATGTACAAGCAGGATTTTAAAGATGACATTAATCATTGATATTTGAAATAATCTCAAAATTAAACATCAAAAGAATATTATAATGTCTTATTTCAGTTGGCAGCATTTCAGAAAAAGAAGAGTAAAAAGAAACACAGTCATCATCACCATGGAGATGAAACAGTAGCAGCGGGAGATTCATCCATCAGCTCCATTGATCAGTCAAGTTCGAGTGATGTCCCCTTGTTTGAAGATGTAAGTAGCTGTGCAGATGTTGTTTTTCTTTATCTCTATCTGATAACATGTATACAGATATGTAAAATTCAATCTGTTAAGGATCATACAATATATGTAGACTATGAAGTTTCTATTTACCATGTTTACATTCTAAGGAAGTTGGAAAAGATTTTGTAGTTTCAATATAGATATAATTTCTTTAAAAATTTTGTTTATACGAAAAGAATTTTGCTAAAACAGGTCTTGAACCCTCGGAAAAAAAAGAACAAAAAACTGCATTAATGAAGTTGGACATCTAGTACATGTAATATGAACAATTTTTCATCAATAAAAAGTTCTTCTCTATTTTTTTTCTCAATGTTAATTTACCTATAACTTGAAGTTAACCATTTATCAAGTTTAAGACTGGATTGTCACCTGTTACATGTATGTAATTTTGAATTTTAAATGGATGAAACTTTCATAATGTCTATGCAATCAAGACTTGTCTACTCTTATCATGCTTATAATAAAAGTGTTATTATTAAAATTTTTAATTGTGCACTTTAATGATCTTGATAAGTTTCAAATCTCTTTATTTATTATTTATTTAATGTCAAATGTTTTATTTCATATAACCATGTTAGCAAAAATGAAAAAAATTACGGCTTCTATCTTTTTTAAGTTCCCTACCGACGCAGTCGAAGGGGACTTTAGGTTTGCACTCCATCTGTCTGTCTATCTGTTTGTCCATCTGTCAGTCCGGCAAATAAGTTTTCCACACTTTTTTTCTTCGTGCTTGTTTTTTATAGTTGTGTCAGTATGATATATGCATGTCTTCCAAAAAGCACTGCTTAATTTTATTTGTTTTGCAAAAAAGATGCTACAAAATTTGTTATTAGCCTAAAGCTTGTGATATTTTCCTGTGTTCCAATTAATTTTAAGATGACCAGTCCAGTAATGTTCATATTAGTTTTGTTAGTGTCTGACCAGTTATCATTATTTTTTCTGTAATGAACTGGTTTTATATGACATTATAGAGTTTTATTGTAAACACAATCTAATTAAAATTAAATCTCCGCACTTGCTCCTCGTTGTTTATATGTCGCGCGTGGGAGATCTAACAACAGCCGCTTGAGGGTCATGTCTAGGGTCAAATTTGCTGTAGCCAATCAGTGAAAGTGCTACAAAGTGTTAGGGTATTGGACTGGCATAGGAGTCTTAGTAGCGTCTAGAGGTCTTCCGAATGTATATAAACAAAAATGGCAGCCCCCATGCGAAAAACGTTTCGTAACATACAACTGTAATAATAGTTTGTATTATTGCCTTCCGAGGTTAAAATGACATCAAGTGAAGTATGCACCCCAAGGAAAATATCAGTATGAACAAACATTTGTGTTTTATGCGGTTTTTCTTTCATCCAGATAGAAATCTCCTCAACGGGAGAATGTGTTGAAAAAAAACTGTTCAAACTGAAACTTCAGCAGAACTCAGAGAGAATTGCAATAATTTCTAGTGTTGTTACTGGTTTTGAAGTAAACGCCGTAGTAGACAATGACAATGGCGTCTGTATTAAATGTTTTAGAAAAGTCCAACAGTCAATCAAATTTAAGAAAGATGCATTAAAAATTCAAGAAGAACTAAGTGACTAACTTCGGGTGTCTTACCACCTGACCAATCAGAAAGATTAATTGCTAATAGATTTGTTAATCTGCAAGGTGGAACAAACAATAATATAAGCTTAGATGAATACTTGAGAGATGTTGAACAAGGATACAAAAGTAACATGTTCAGGACATCAGACAAAGGAAAGTATCCTTCAACACTCTAAAGAGTATCCTCACCTAGTTAATTTTGCAAGCCATTTTGATAACATTACCAATTTAACAGGAAAGAAGGGGTTCCACCATATACGGTCATACCAAGCTGATGTTCAGAAAATTGCAAAAGACCTACTACAAGAAAATGTACTACATGTAACATATAAAACTTCAAGAATAATAACAATTCAGTGCAAGGAGCTAAAAAAAGACAAAAACCCATTTGACAGTGCATTTATAGGACTTCGTACATTGATTCATCGCCGTGACATCAACCAACAGTCCCCTTCCATCGCCTTCAAATCCACATATTTAAAAAATATTGCTTGGAATTAAATTATTGTGAATAAAGTGTGCAGGTTTAATTTTCTCTTAAGTCATAACCTTAATTAGCTGGTACTTTTTTATACGACCGCAAAAATTAAAAATTTTTTGGTCGTATATTGGTATGACGTTGGCGTCGTCGTTGTCGTCGTCGTCGTCGTCCGGCGTCGTCCGAAGACACATTGGTTTTCGCACTCTAACTTTAGTTTAAGTGAATGGATCTCCATGAAATTTTACCATAAGGTTCAATACCACGAAAGGAAGGTGGGGATTGATTTTGGGGGTTATGGTACCAACAGTTAAGGAATTAGGGGCCAAAAAGGGGCCAAAAATAAGCATTTTTGTAACTTCCAGACAATAACTTGTGTGTAAGTGTATGGATCTCTCTGACATTGTACCACAAGGTTCCATATCACAAAGGGAAGGCTGTAATTGATTTTGGGGGTAATTGCCTCAAAATTTTAGGAATTAGGGGCCAAAAAAGGGGCAAAAAACAAGCATTTTTCTAGTTTCATGACAATAACTTGTGTGTAAGTGTTTGGATATTTCTGAAATTGTACTACAAGGTTCCATATCACAAAGGGAAAGCTGGAATTGAGTTTGGGGGTAATTGCCCGAAACGTTTAGGAATTGGGGGCCAAAAAGGGGCCAAAAATAAGCATTTTACTAGTTTCCAGACAATAACTTGTGTTCAAGTGTATGGATCTCTCTGAAATTGTACTGCAAGGTACCATACCACAAAGGGAAGGCTGGGATTGAGTTTGGGGGTGATGAATCATAAGGGGGTTTAAAAAATTTGGGGGGGGGGGGGGTTTTTTTTTCTTTTTTTCCTTTTTTTTTTCTTTTAAAATTTTCCATTTTAAGTTGGTTATTTCTGATTAATATTTAAAAGCAAATAATAATGATATGGTAGGAGATACACACCAAACAGGATGTGTAAATTATTATATAATAAGTATTGTGCAATAGCAAGAAATTTTCAATTGCACAGTATTGCACAATTGCAAGAAATCTTCAATTGCACAGTATTGCGCAATAGCAAGAAATCTTCAATTGCACAGTATTGGGCAATAGCAAGAAATATCCAATAGCACAATATTGCGCAATACAAAGAAATTGTCAATTGTACAGTATTGCACAATAGCAAGAAATATTCAATTGCACAGTATTGTGCAAAAGAAGATACTTCGAATAAATTGCTTATTTCTTGATCAATTTCAATGGGGTTTTATTCTTGAATTCTTGGGGTTCTTTAATATGCTGAATCTAACCGTGTATTAAGTTTTTATACGACCGCAAAAAAATTTTGTGGTCGTATATTGGTATGATGTTGGCGTCGTCGTCGTCGTCGTCGTCGTCCGGCGTCGTCGTCCGAATACACATTGGTTTTCGCACTCTAACTTTAGTTTAAGTGAATGGATCTTTTTGAAATTTGACCATAAGGTTAAATACCACAAAAGGAAGGTTTGGATTGATTTTGGGGGTTATTGTACCAACAGTTAAGGAATTAGGGGCCAAAAAGGGGCCAAAAATAAGCATTTTCTAGTTTCCAGACAATAACTGTGGAACGGTGTATGGATCTCTCTGAAATTATACTACAAGTTTCCATACCACAAAGGGATTGTTAGGATTTGCTTTGGGGGGTTATGGCTCAAACCGTTTAGGAATTAGGGGCAAAAAAGGGGGAAAAACAAGGTTGTCCTGGTTAATGGACAAATACTTTAGTACAAAACATAACTTAAAGCAGTGTAAGGGAGATAAATCAAATTCATCATTGAAATTATCTCCCTTACACTGCTTTTAAATTATGTATAAAGTAATGGTTAATGAACAATAAAGATAATTTAAAACAGTGTAAGGGAGGTAATCAAAATACAACGTTTTGGTTACTTCCCTTACACTGCTTTTAAATTATGTTTAAAGAAATGCATATTTATAAAGGAAGACCAGTAAAAATATCTGCAAATGTTGCATCTTTTTTTTTTACAAAAAAATCCATATGAAAGATTTGACACTATATTTTTAATTCTATTATAAAATAGATTAAGTTAGCACTATGGTAAATTTAAATGGGTAATTATGGTTGCCAACTCCATTGGAAATTTGAATTGAGATTATGACCATATCTTGAGGGAAAGAATTTTTTTGGGGAAAAAAGGGGGGGGGGGGATAAAAAGAAATGGTGGGGGGTCAATTTTTTCTCATTTCAGATTTCAGAAATTAAAAAGAATTATTCTTCAAATATTATTTTTTTTTCAAATTTCAAATATTGAAAAATTTCAAGAAGTAATCTTTAATTGCACAGTATGGCGCATTATATTTGTAAAATCTTTGATCACATTTATTTATTTGTTATGCCGAATCTAACAGTGTATTTAGATTTTTAATTTTGGGTCCAGTTTTCAAATTGGTCTACATTAAGGTCCAAAGGGTCCAAAATTAAACTTTGTTTGATTTTAGCAAAAATTGAATATATGAGGTTCTTTGATATGCTGAATCTAAACATGTATTTAGATTTTTGATTTTTGGCCCAGTTTTCAAGTTGGTCCAAATTGGGGTCCAAAATTAAACTTTGTTTGATTTCAACAAAAATTGAATATATGGGGTTCTTTGATATGCTGAATCTAACCATGTATTTAGATTTTTTATTTGTGGACCCCGTTATCAAATTGGTTCATATTGAGGTCAAAAGGGTCCAAAATTAAACTTTGTTTGATTTCATCTAAAATTGAATTATTGGGGTTCTTTGATATTCCAAATCTAACCGTGTATTTAGATTTTTAATTTTGGGTCCTGTTTTTTAAATTGGTCTACATTAAGGTCCAAAGGGTCCAAAATTAAACTTAGTTTGATTTTAACAAAAATTGAATTCTTGGGGTTCTTTGATATGCTGAATCTAGACATGTGTTTAGATTTTTGATTATGGGCCCAGTTTTCAAGTTGGTCCAAGATAGGGTCCAGTATTTAAACTTTGTTTGATTTTAACAAAAATTGAATATATGGGGTTCTTTGATATGCTGAATCTAAACATGTGTTTAGATTTTTGATTATGGGCCCAGTTTTCAAGTTGGTCCAAGATAGGGTCCAGTATTTAAACTTTGTTTGATTTCAACAAAAATTGAATATATGAGGTTCTTTGATATGCTGAATCTAACCATGTATTTAGATTTTTTATTTGTAGGCCCCGCTATCAAATTGGTTCATATTGAGGTCAAAAGGGTCCAAAATTAAACTTTGTTTGATTTCATCAAAAATTGAATTATTGGGGTTCTTTGATATGCCAAATCTAACCGTGTTTTTAGATTTTTAATTTCGGTCCCGTTTTTAGCTCACCTGGCCCGAAGGGCCAAGTGAGCTTTTCTCATCACTTGGCGTCCGTCGTCCGTCGTCCGGCGTCGTCCGTCGTCGGCGTTAACTTTTTACATTTTGAACTTCTTCTAGAGAACCACTGAATGGAATGAAACCAAACATGGCATGAATGTTCCTTATGAGGTGCTGACCAAGTGTTGTTACTTTGTAGCCGATCCATCATCCAAGATGGCCGCCAGCGGGGGACTTAGTTTAACATAGGACCCTATGGGAAATGCATACAAATGACTTCTTTTAGAGAACCACTGAATGGAATAAAACCAAACATGGCATGAATGTTCCTTATGAGGTGCTCACCAAGTGTTGTTACTTTGTAGCCGATCCATCTTCCAAGATGGCCGCCAGCGGGGGACTTAGTTTAACATAGGACCCTATGGGAAATGCATACAAATGACTTCTTTTAGAGAACCACTGAATGGAATAAAACCAAACATGGCATGAATCTTCCTTATGAGGTGCTGACCATGTGTTGTTACTTTGTAGCCGATCCATCTTCCAAGATGGCCGCCATCGGGGAACTTAGTTTAACATAGGACCCTATGGGAAATACATACAAATGTCTTCTTTTAGAGAACCACTGAATGGAATGAAACCAAACATGGCATGAATGTTCCTTATGAGGTGCTGACCAAGTGTTGTTACTTTGTAGCCGATCCATCATCCAAGATGGCCGCCAGCGGAGGACTTAGTTTAACATAGGACCCTATGGGAAATACATAAAAATGTCTTCTTTTAGAGAACCACTGAATGGAATGGAACCAAACATGGCATGAATGTTCCGTATGAGATGCTGACCAAGTGTTGTTACTTTGCAGTCGATCCATCTTCCAAGATGGCCGCCAGCGGGGGACTTAGTTTAACATAGGACCCTATGGGAAATACATACAAATGTCTTCTTTTAGAGAACCACTGAATGGAATGAAACCAAACATGGCATGAATGTTCCTTATGAGGTTCTGACCAAGTGTTGTTACTTTGTAGCCGATCCATCATCCAAGATGGCCGCCAGCGGGGGACTTAGTTTAACATAGGACCCTATGGGAAATACATACAAATGTCTTCTTTTAGTGAACCACTGAATGGAATGAAACCAAACATGGCATGAATCTTCCTTATGAGATGCTGACCAAGTGTTGTTACTTTGTAGCCGATCCATCATCCAAGATGGCCCCCAGCGGGGGACTTAGTTTTACATAGGACCCTTTGGGAAATACATAAAAATGTCTTCTTTTAGAGAACCAATAAATGGAATGGAACCAAACATGGCATGAATGTTCCTTATGAGATGTTGACCAAGTGTTGTTACTTTGCAGCCGATCCATCATCCAAGATGGCCGACAAATGGGGACCTAGTTTAACATAGGACCCTATGGGAAATACATACAATTGTCTTCTTTTAGAGAACCACTGAATGGAATTGAACCAAACATGGCATGAATGTTCCTTATGAGTTGCTGACCAAGTGTTGTTACTTTGCAGTCGATCCATCATCCAAGATGGCCGCTAGGGGGGGGGGGGGGCTTAGTTTAACATAGGACCCTATGGGAAATACATACAAATGTCTTCTTTTAGAGTACCACTGAATGGAATGAAACCAAACATGGCATGAATGTTCCTTATGAAGTGCTGACCAAGTGTTGCTACTTTGTTGCCGATTTACTGTTCAAGATGGCCACCAGGATATTTTATTAAATAACGGGACCAATATTAATCAAAATTTGGCCTCAATCATTATTTGGGTATCTGTTATGATTTTTATCTATCTTTACATGATTTCTAAAACCAAAGTAGAGTCAGGTGAGCGACACAGGCTCTTGAGAGCCTCTAGTTTAAATTGGTCTTCATTGAGGTCCAAAGGGTCCAAAATGAAACTTAGTTTGATTTTAACAAAAATTGAATTCTTGGGGTTCTTTGATATGCTGAATCTAAACATGTGTTTAGATTTTTGTTATGGGCCCAGTTTTCAAGTTTGTCCAAGTTGGGGTCCAAAATTAAACTTTTTTTGATTTCAACAAAAATTGAATATATGGGGTTCTTTGATATGCTGAATCTAACCATGAATTTAGATTTTTTATTTGTGGGCCCCGCTATCAAATTGGTTCATATTGAGGTCAAAAGGGTCCAAAATTAAACTTTGTTTGATTTCATCAAAAATTGAATTATTGGGGTTCTTTGATATTCCAAATCTAACCGTGTATTTAGATTTTTAATTTTAAGTCCCGTGTTTTAAATTGGTCTACATTTAGGTCCAAAGGGTCCAAAATTAAACTTAGTTTGATTTTAGCAAAAATTTAATTCTTGGGGTTCTTTGATATGCTGAATCTAAACATGTGTTTAGATTTTTGATTATGGGCCCAGTTTTCAAGTTTGTCCAAGTTGGGGTCCAAAATTAAACTTTGTTTGATTTTAACAAAAATTGAATATATGGGGTTCTTTGATATGCTGAATCTAACCATGTATTTTGATTTTGGACATTGGACCATAATAGGTAAATTAAAAAAATTCAAGTTCTTAGACCACATTCTTTCTGTGTCAGAAACCTATGGTGTGTCAAATATTTAATAACAATCCAAATTCAGAGCTGTATCAAGCTTGAATGTTGTGTCCATACTTGCCCCAACTGTTCAGGGTTCGACCTCTGCGGTCGTATCAAGCTGCGCCCCAGCGAAGCATTTTATTGGATTTTGGGCCCCGTTTTTAAATTGGTCCACATTGAGGTCCAAAGGGTCCAAAATTAAACTTTGTTTGATTTCATCAAAAATTGAATTATTGGGGTTCTTTGATATGCCGAATCTAACCGTGTATTTAGATTCTTAATTTTTGGTTCCGTTTTCAAATTGGTCTACATTAAGGTCAAAAGGGTCCTAAATTAAACTTAGTTTGATTTTAACAAAAATTGAATTTTTAGGGTACTTTGATATGCTGAATCTAAACATGTATTTAGATTTTTGATTATGGGCCCAGTTTTCAAGTTGGTCCAAATCGGGGTCCAAAATTAAACTTTGTTTGATTTCAACAAAAATTGAATATATGGGGTTCTTTGATATGCTGAATCTAACCATGTATTTAGATTTTTGATTTTTGGGCCTCGTTATCAACTTTGTCCACATTGAGGTCAAAAGGGTCCAAAATTAAATTTTGTTTGATTTCATCAAAAATTGAATTCTTGGGGTTCTTTGATATGCTGAATCTAACCATGTATTTAGATTTTTTATTTGTGGACCCGCTATCAAATTGGTTCATATTGAGTTCAAAAGGGTCCAAAATTAAACTTTGTTTGATTTCATCAAAAATTGAATTATTGGGGTTCTTTGATATGCCAAATCTAACCGTGTATTTAGATTTTTAATTTTGGGTCCCGTTTTTAAATTGGTCTACATTAAGGTCCAAAGGGTCCAAAATTAAACTTAGTTTGATTTTAACAAAAATTGAATTCTTGGGGTTCTTTGATATGCTGAATCTAAACATGTGTTGAGATTTTTGATTATGGGCCCAGTTTTCAAGTTGGTCCAAGTTGGGGTCCAAAATTAAACTTTGTTTGATTTCAACAAAAATTGAATATATGGGGTTCTTTGATATGCTGAATCTAAACATGTATTTAGATTTTAGATTTTTGGCCCAGTTTTCAAGTTGGTCCAAATTGGGGTCCAAAATTAAACTTTGTTTGATTTCAACAAAAATTGAATATATGGGGTTCTTTGATATGCTGAATCTTACCATGTATTTAGATTTTTTATTTGTGGGCCCGCTATCAAATTGGTTCATATTGAGGTCAAAAGGGTCCAAAATTAAACTTTGTTTGATTTCATCAGAAATTTAATTATTGGGGTTCTTTGATATGCCAAATCTAACCGTGTATTTAGATTTTTAATTTTGGGTCCCGTTTTTTAAATTGGTCTACATTAAGGTCCAAAGGGTCCAAAATTAAACTTAGTTTGATTTTAACAAAAATTGAATTTTTGGGGTTCTTTGATATGCTGAATCTAAACATGTGTTTAGATTTTTGATTATGGGACCAGTTTTCAAGTTGGGGTCCAAAATTAAACTTTGTTTGATTTCAACAAAAATTGAATATACGGGGTTCTTTGATATGCTGAATCTAAACATGTATTTAGATTTTAGATTTTTGGCCCAGTTTTCAAGTTGGTCCAAATTGGGGTCCAAAATTAAACTTTGTTTGATTTCAACAAAAATTGAATATATGGGGTTCTTTGATATGCTGAATCTTACCATGTATTTAGATTTTTTATTTTGTGGGCCTGCTATCAAATTGGTTCATATTGAGGTCAAAAGGGTCCAAAATTAAACTTTGTTTGATTTCATCAAAAATTGAATTATTGGGGTTCTTTGATATGCCAAATCTAACCTTGTTTTTAGATTTTTAATTTTGGGTCCAGTTTTTTAAATTGGTCTACATTAAGGTCCAAAGGGTCCAAAATTAAACTTAGTTTGATTTTAACAAAAATTGAATTCTTGGGGTACTTTGATATGCTGAATCTAAACATGTGTTTAGATTTTTGATTATGGGACCAGTTTTCAAGTTTGTCCAAGTTGGGGTCCAAAATTAAACTTTGTTTGATTTCAACAAAAATTGAATATATGGGGTTCTTTGATATGCTGAATCTAACCATGTATTTTGATTTTGGACATTGGACCATAATAGGTAAATTAAAAAAATTGAAGTTCTTAGACCACATTCTTTCTGTGTCAGAAACCTATGCTGTGTCAAATATTTAATCACAATCCAAATTCAGAGCTGTATCAAGCTTGAATGTTGTGTCCATACTTGCCCCAACTGTTCAGGGTTCGACCTCTGCGGTCGTATCAAGCTGCGCCCAGCGAAGCATTTTATTAGTAGTTTGTTGCTGATATTAAAGTGTCATAAGTCAATGAGACATCAACCCAACAAACAAAGTAATGAAATACTTTCAGTTTAGTTGCAGAATATCATGGTCATTTTGATTAGGCAGCATAACTACCTACAAAAACATGTTTATATAAATGTGGCATGATTTCTAATGAGACAACTATTCAAAAGGGACCAACTTATTTTTCTGTATTAAAGTTCACAGTTCCACCTCTGACTTTGAGTAAAACCTATAGCAAGCTGTACAAAGACCCAAAATGACCTTATGAAAACATCAAGCATGTATGTACAAAACAACAATGAGATAAAAACCAAACTTTTACAGATTTGTTCACAAGGCGACCAGCATGCAGATATTTACCCTATATGTACATGTAAAGAGCTGTTGATAAAACTTATACAAGGTGGTGTTGGTTAAATGTGCTTTCCTGAGTGATGAAGTTATTAGTGCACATTATTTGGTTCAATTTCTATCTTAGTCAAATTAAACACAGTAACTTAATATAATAAAATGCTCTGCTGGGCCCAGCTTGATACGACTGCAGAGGCCGAACCCTGAACAGTTGGGGCAAGTATGGACACAACAGTCAAGCTTGATACAGCACTGAATTTGGATTGTGATTAAATATTTGACACAGCATAGGTTTCTGACACAGAATAAATGTGGTCTAAGAACTTATGAATTTTTAATTTACCTATTCAAACACAAGTTATTGACTGGAAACTAGAAAAATCCTTGTTTTTTGGCCCCTTTTTGGTTCAAAATTCCTAAACATTTAGGGAAATTATCCCCAAACTCAAACCTAGCTTTCCCTTCGTGATATGGAACCGTGTAGTACAATTTCAGAAAGATCCATACACTTACACACAAGTTATTGTCATGAAACTAGAAAAATGCTTGTTTTTTGGCCCTTAATTACTAAAATTTTGAGGCAATTACCCCCAAAATCAATCCCAGCCTTCCCCTTTGTGATATGGAACCTTGTGGTACAATGTCAGAGAGATCCATACACTAACACACAAGTAATGTCTGGAAGTTACAAAAATGCTTATTTTTGGCCCCTAATTCCTGAACTGTTGGTACCATAACCCCCAAAATCAATCCCCACCTTACTTTTGTGGTATTGAACCTTATGGTAAAATTTCATGGAGATCCATTTACTTAAACTAAAGTAAGAGTGCGAAAACCAATGTGTCTTCAGACGACGACGCCAACGTCATACCAATATACGACCGCAAAATTATTTTGTGGTCGTATAAAAAAGAAGATGTGGTATTAAGTCTATATTTGACTGTTTTCTTGATGAACACATTGGTCTTGAACAAAGTTGTAAGTAAGATATAGTCCCACTTCATGTTATTGTCTTGAATATGCATGAAATATTTGCCACTGAAACCCAAGTGAAGAAATCAATAATCAATCAACCTATCAATGTTCATTTTGAGCAAAAATAATCATCCTCTATGTATACTGTTGGTTACACCAAGTTAAATACAATGAGTTTGCTATATAGAACAAATATAACATCATCAAGAACAATGAACAAAAAGGTCAAAGTCATACATGTCATATGAACCATGCCAAAACTTAGCACAAAAGGACATACATCAATAGCAATAATTCTATACACCAAAGATAGTTGACTTGTTGATCAATAAACCATGAAAAGTCAAGGTCAGAAACCAACCAGAGTGATTTTTATAGTTCGTTCCTGTGTTGTACTGTTACACCACTGTCCCAGGTTAGGATCCTGCTAACATGTTTAACCCCGCCACATTCTGTATGTATGTGCCTGTCCTAAATCAGGAGCCTTAGGTAATTCAGTGGTTGTCGTTTGTTTATGTGTTACATATTTGTTTTTCGTTCATTTTTATACGACCGCAAAAAAATTTTGTGGTCGTATATTGGTATGACGTTGGCGTCGTCGTCGTCCGAAGACACATTGGTTTTCGCACCCTAACTTTAGTTTAAGTGAATGGATCTTTTTGAAATTTGACCATAAGGTTAAATACCACAAAAGGAAGGTTGGGATTGATTTTGGGGGTTATGGTACCAACAGTTAAGGAAATAGGGGCCAAAAATAAGCATTTTCTAGTTTCCAGACAATAACTGTGGAACGGTGTATGGATCTCTCTGAAATTATACTACAAGTTTCCATACCACAAAGGGATGGTTAGGATTTGCTTTGGGGGGTTATGGCTCAAACCGTTTAGGAATTAGGGGCAAAAAAGGGGGAAAAACAAGGTTGTCCTGGTTAATGGACAAATACTTTAGTACAAAACATAATTTAAAGCAGTGTAAGGGAGATAAATCAAATACATCATTGAAATTATCTCCCTTACACTGCTTTTAAATTATGTATAAAGTAATGGTTAATGAACAATAAAGATAATTTAAAACAGTGTAAGGGAGGTAATCCAAATACAACGTTTTGGTTACTTCCCTTACACTGCTTTTAAATTATGTTTAAAGAAATGCATTTTTATAAAGGAAGACCAGTAAAAATATCTGCAAATGTTGCATCTTTTTTTTTACAAAAAAATCCATATGAAAGATTTGACACTATATTTTTAGTTCTATTATAAAATAGATTAAGTTAGCACTATGGTAAATTTAAATGGGTAATTATGGTTGCAAACTCCATTGGAAATTTGAATTGAGATTATGACCATATCTTGAGGGAAAGAATTTTTTGGGGGGGAAAAGGGGGGGGATAAAAAGAAATTGTGGGGGGTCAATTTTTTCTCATTTCAGATTTCAGAAATTAAAAAGAATTATTCTTCAAATATTATTTTTTTTTCAAATTTCAAATATTGAAAAATTTCAAGAAGTTATCTTTAATTGCACAGTATGGCGCATTAGATTTGTAAAATCTTTGATCACATTTATTTATTTGTTATGCCGAATCTAACAGTGTATTTAGATTTTTAATTTTGGGTCCAGTTTTCAAATTGGTCTACATTAAGGTCCAAAGGGTCCAAAATTAAACTTTGTTTGATTTTAGCAAAAATTGAATATATGAGGTTCTTTGATATGCTGAATCTAAACATGTATTTAGATTTTTGATTTTTGGCCCAGTTTTCAAGTTGGTCCAAATTGGGGTCCAAATTAAACTTTGTTTGATTTCAACAAAAATTGAATATATGGGGTTCTTTGATATGCTGAATCTAACCATGTATTTAGATTTTTTATTTGTGGACCCCGTTATCAAATTGGTTCATATTGAGGTCAAAAGGGTCCAAAATTAAACTTTGTTTGATTTCATCTAAAATTGAATTATTGGGGTTCTTTGATATTCCAAATCTAACCGTGTATTTAGATTTTTAATTTTGGGTCCTGTTTTTTAAATTGGTCTACATTAAGGTACAAAGGGTCCAAAATTAAACTTAGTTTGATTTTAACAAAAATGGAATTCTTGGGGTTCTTTGATATGCTGAATCTAAACATGTGTTTAGATTTTTGATTATGGGCCCAGTTTTCAAGTTGGTCCAAATTGGGGTCCAAAATTATACTTAGTTTGATTTCAACAAAAATTGAATATATGAGGTTCTTTGATATGCTGAATCTAACCATGTATTTAGATTTTTTATTTGTGGGCCACGCTATCAAATTGGTTCATATTGAGGTCAAAAGGGTCCAAAATTAAACTTTGTTTGATTTCGTCAAAAATTGAATTATTGGGGTTCTTTGATATGCCAAATCTAACAGTGTTTTTTAGATTTTTAATTTGGGTCCCGTTTTTTAAATTGGTCTTCATTGAGGTCCAAAGGGTCCAAAATTAAACTTAGTTCGATTTTAACAAAAATTGAATTCTTGGGGTTCTTTGATATGCTGAATCTAAACATGTGTTTAGATTTTGGTTATGGGCCCAGTTTTCAAATTGGTCCAAATTGGGGTCCAAAATTAAACTTTTTTGATTTCAACAAAAAATGAATATATGGGGTTCTTTGATATGCTGAATCTAACCATGAATTTAGATTTTTTATTTGTGGGCCCCGCTATCAAATTGGTTCATATTGAGGTCAAAAGGGTCCAAAATTAAACTTTGTTTGATTTCATCTAAAATTGAATTATTGGGGTTCTTTGATATTCCAAATCTAACCGTGTATTTAGATTTTTAATTTTAAGTCCCGTTTTTAAATTGGTCTACATGAAGGTCCAAATCGGGGTCCAAAATTAAAATTAGTTTGACTTTAGCAAAAATTGAATTCTTGGGGTTCTTTGATATGCTGAATCTAAACATGTGTTTAGATTTTTGATTATGGGCCCAGTTTTCAAGTTTGTCCAAGTTGGGGTCCAAAATTAAACTTTGTTTGATTTTAACAAAAATTGAATATATGGGGTTCTTTGATAAGCTGAATCTAACCATGTATTTTGATTTTGGACATTGGACCATAATAGGTAAATTAAAAAAATTCAAGTTCTTAGACCACATTCTTTCTGTGTCAGAAACCTATGCTGTGTCAAATATTTAATAACAATCCAAATTCAGAGCTGTATCAAGCTTGAATGTTGTGTCCATACTTGCCCCAACTGTTCAGGGTTCGACCTCTGCGGTCGTATCAAGCTGCGCCCCAGCGAAGCATTTTATTTGTACATAAATTAGGCCGTTAGTTTTCGTTTGAATTGTTTTACATTTGTCATTTCAGGGCCTTTTATAGCTGACTATGCGGTATCGGCTTTGCTCATTGTTGAAGGCCGTACAGTGACCTATAGTTGTTACTTTCTGTGTCATTTGGTCTCTTGTGGAGAGTTGTCTAATCATGCTCATTGGCTATCATTCCACATCTTCTTTTTTATATAACATGTACATCTTACAATAATTCCACACCAAATATATTTTTCTGTTTGTTTATCATGTTTATAGTAATCGAGATGCAGACTTGACCCCGAATATATGCTTGTTTCATGAAATAAGGTCAAGATTAGGCGAATCTGCAACCATATCTGACAGACATGGCAGACATGGTTTTCTCTTTTGAATTTTTTCATATTTTTCTGGTCTGGGCCTTTTGTAGCCGACTAAAGGCATGGGTTTTTCTCGTTGTACTACAATTGCTTATATCAAGTTATTGGAAAGTCTGGAGGGTAGTTGTCTGATTGGCAATCATACCGCATCTCTTTATTTTTAAGATGAAAACTAGTAAATATCTTATGATGTGTGTCATTCAGTTACTGTCTCATTTGTTTTTATACGCTACATCTCTGTTTAGTCACATTGACAGCTGCAGGCATGACATGAACCCAGATCTAGAGTGGCAATACAGCAATTGTAAGGGGGTTAAAAGTCTAAACAATTTGAAGAGTCTAAAGTTTAAAGAAACCAGATACTGAAAAATTAAATAAATAAATATCAACTGTTTTAATCATGTTGTATTTCTAATAAAGCCATATCAAGATCTTCGAAGTATTCATAGGATGACAAATTGTAGTCTTCAGTATCGCTATCTGATACAGCAGAATCTTCTTGCTCCTCGAGCTCCTTAACAACTTGTTCTGACAGAAATAACTTCTCAAGAGGTAACATATCACAGGATTCACAATTACAAGACTTAGCACACAAGTCACAGCATGAATGTTTCCTGCTTTCTTTCTTCATCAAATCATCCAAGTCTGAATTTCTGAGGAAATTAAACATCAGATCCTTTCTCCTACAATCTTTAGCTTTAAGAATTGCCTTAACTTCCGGTTTCAACTTCTGCAAGTGGTATCCATTGTATAGGATAATGGCAACTGATGGATTTCCATCCCTCCCCACTCGCACTATTTCTTGCAGCAAATCTACCAGATTATTTGGAGGTCCAAATAATACCACTCCACTACACTTTTTTACATCTAAACCCATTCCCAGGGCACTGGTTGACTAAATAAGTCTCAAAACACTACTTTCCTCCTTCAATGCATTAATAATAATGTTTTTGTTAACATCTGGAGTTTCAGAATGGAACATCTCAATATACTGTTACAATGTATTTATAAAGTTTGGAAGTGTCATTTATCGATGAACAATACAAAAGTGTACGTGGGAAGTCCTGTCTTTTTTCCTCTAATGCATCTACTAACCATGTCATTCCCATTTCAATTTCATTTTTAATTTTGGAAGATACTAGTTTAATATTAGACTTGTTTGGTGATAAATTAATTTCTGTTGTGTCCTCCGCTAGCTGCAATATTTTCATGACTTTTTTCCTAAAGCTTACAGTGCAAGTTGCACTCAAAGCCAATACTGTAGCATCGGGAAAGAGGGATCTTAGTTCAACTACATTTGAAAACCATTTTCGGAAAGCCTCTTTTCTGTCTCCTTCATCTTGGCCCCTGAAAGAAAATTGAAATAAGTACATCTATAAAAACTTTTATTAAAGGTAAATATCAGCACCTCTTGCCTAGTTTGTTAATTCTTATGGCAAAACAAAAATAAATACATGTATGTGCATGTCCATATTGTTATGTAACAGCCTATCATTCAGTGGTTTTTATACGACCGCAAAAAAATTTTTGTGGTCGTATATTGGTATGACGTTGGCGTCGTCGTCGTCGTCGTCGTCCAGCGTCGTCGTCCGAATACACATTAGTTTTCGCACTCTAACTTTAGTTTAAGTGAATGGATCTCATTGAAATTTTACCATAAGGTTCAATACCACAAAAGGAAGGTGGGGATTGATTTTGGGGGTTATGGTACTAACAGTTAAGGAATTAGGGGCCAAAAGGGGCCAAAAATAAGCATTTTTGTAACTTCCAGACATAACTTGTGTGTAAGTGTATGGATCTCTCTGACATTGTAGGACAAGGTTCCATATCACAAAGGGAATGCTGGGATTGATTTTGGGGGTAATTGTCTCCAAATTTTTGGAATTAGGGGCCAAAAAGGGGCAAAAAACAAGCATTTTTCTAGTTTCATGACAATAACTTGTTTGTAAGTGTATGGATCTTTATGAAATTGTACTACAAGGTTCCATATCACAAAGGGAATACGGGGAATGATTTTTGGGGTAATTTCCTCCAAATATTAGGAATTAGGGGCCAAAAAGGGGCAAAAAACAAGCATTTTTCTAGTTTCATGACAATAACTTGTTTGTAAATGTATGGATCTTTATGAAATTGTACTACAAGGTTCCATATCACAAAGGGAAGGCTGGGATTGATTTTGGGGGTTTTCCCTCAAAATTTTAGTAATTAGGGGCCATAAAAGGGCAAAAAAAACATGCATTTTTCTAGTTTCAGGACAATAACTTGTGTGTAAGTGTATGGATCTTTATGAAATTGTACTGCAAGGTTCCATATCACAAAGGGAAAGCTGGAATTGAGTTTGGGGGTAATTGCCCTAAACGTTTAGGAATTTGGGGCCAAAAAGGGGCCAAAAAACAAGCATTTTTCTAGTTTCCAGACAATAACTTGTGTTCAAGTGTATGAATCTCTCTGAAATTGTACTGCAAGGTACCATACCACAAAGGGAAAGCTGGGATTGAGTTTGGGGGCGATGAATCATAAGGGGGTTCAAAAAATTGGGGGGGGGGGATTTTTTTTTTCCTTTTTTTTCTTTAACATTTTCCATTTTAAATTGGTTATTTCTGATTTATATATAAAAGCAAATAATAATGATATGGTTTGAATAGGCATACATGTGAACCTCCCGACGGGAGTACAATAATCCCGTTTTCAGGGGTCTCCTCCCCCCTCCTGTTGAAAAAATCCCGTGTATGAAATTTTTCATGAATGAAAAATTTCTGCCCAACATAACATCTCAGGCATCTGGTGTAACTGACATTACCTGAAGTTATATTTTACCTGTAAATCAATTAACATGCATAATTATATGGCTTCACTTGTCAGCTTGGGTGTCAGACATACTGGTAAGCAAAGATTTTTACCTCAGGCTAACTGCCGTTGTGTAACAAAAACTGTGTATTTATTGGGTTACTTCCCTTGATTTATCCTGTTTTAAGTTACTTTCCTTTTAATAATGAAAATTTTTAAAAGAATATAAATAAAATATAAATTGAACAAATAATCATAAAAGGATGGTTATTAAATGATTTTAAATGTCTTAGGACAAATAAAAAAATAATAATTTGAAAATTATTTGAGGATTCTATACTTCCTTTTAAGGCTTAAATTGAAATTTATATAATAACTATGACCCTAACTTTACAGATAGAATGAATTTTGAGTTTGCAAATAAAAACTATTTGCAAGAGGAAAAAAAAAAAAATAAAAACTATTTGCAGACAGCTAAACAAATGTTCTGGTTGCAATGATTGTTTTATAGAATATGAAGTAAAAAATTTAAAGAACATACTGGAAAAAAACAATGTTAGATTGAACATGTAGAATATAAACATAATAAATTGGTTGGAAAGTTGAAGAAAACACACTTTAAAAGACCATTTTTACAGCACACGGTTACATTTACAACAAAATTAATGTCGATTAAAAACCTCCTGATCTGAGTCCTAATCTCCTGACCAAAATTTCCCAATCTCCTGATCTGAGTTTCACAGTCCATCACATGTATGAATAGGTAAATTGAAAATTTTTAAGTTCTTAGACCACTTTCATTCTGTGTCAGAAACCTATGCTGTGTCAAATATTTAATTACAATCCAAATTCAGTGCTGTATCAAGCTTGAATGTTGTGTCCATACTTGCCCCAACTGTTCAGGGTTCGACCTCTGCGGTCGTATCAAGCTGCGCCCCAGCGGAGCATTTTATTGTTGGTTGCTGTCTAGCACATTTGTTTAGGGTTTTATTTTTCATACATTCTTATAATTACATTGTAATGGTTCAACATTTTGCAAGTAGTGGTCTTAAAAGAGCTTACTTTTTAGTATTAGGTTATCTCGTTCTTGAAAGCTGTACAGTTCTGTACCAGTGGTCTTAATTTTTTACTTCTATATTTTTTGAAAATCTAAAATTCATAAAAATGGGAAGGGAGTACACATCAATATATAGAAACAATTCATCAAAGTTTCATGCAAATTCGTTGAATAGTTTTTTAATTTACTGTCCGACATGTTGACGATTGACAGACAGTCACAGGTTAGGGGAGGGTTGGGATCCCGCTAACATGTTTTACCCTGCCACATTCTGTATAGTGCCTGTCCCAAGTCAGGAGCCTGTAATTCAGTAGTTGTCATTTGTTTATGTGTTACATATTTGTTTTTTTCGTTCATTTTTTGTGCATAAATCAGGCCGTTTGTTTTCTGGTTTGAATTGTTTTACATTGTCATTTCGGGGCCTTTGATAGCTGACTATGTGATATGGGCTTTGCTCAATGTTGAAGGCCGTACGGTGACCTATAGTTGTTTATTTCTGTGTCATTTGGTCTCTTGTGGAGAGTTGTCTCATTGGCAATCCTACCACTATTCTTTTTTATATAGACAACAGTATACCATAATACGTCCTGTACGAATAGAAATGAACATGGGGAATAAACATTGTATCTACTTACCAAATTGCTATTGTGTGAAACTCATCAATTACAATCAACTTAATGTTCAACTTCTTTAGACAAGTTCTCCAATAGGGATCAACCAATGTTTCTGAAGATGCAAAAATGACATCAACCCCTCTTTGATTCGATCGTCACTCTAGGGGAGATGATCCTAAAATGCAAAAAAAAATGTAGGTGGGCAGTCTCCAAAAAGACACCTTTCTATGATAACTTCTATAATTTAAATGTACACTGTACAAATACCCTTTCTCCATTTCACTGCGTTTGATTAAAGATTGAAATCCAATGAAATTCTTATTGTTGTAAAGTCCAATACAGAAATGAATACAGCTGAGATTTCAATGAATGCATGGCATATTTTCTCGATTTTGAGATGTTTCTGCCAATTTACCTGTTTGGCCATCCAACAAGGTTATTTAGACTGCACTTTTTCATATTTTTTTTAAATTTTTTCATTGTTTAACACAAATAACAATCTAATTTAAAAATTAAGTTTCCCGCACGTTTCTGAGCCATGTAAAGCTGACTATGCTGTATGATTTCGCTCATTGTTGAAGGTCAGATGGTGACCTATAGTTGTAAACTTTGTCATTTGTTGTCTGGTGGAGAGTTGAGTTGGCAATTATACTTCAAGTCTTGTACATGTACGACATCTTCTTATTCTTATATGCATGTATATTTGTTTTGAGATAGATTATTAGTACATGTAATTAACAATTCCGATGGACTCTGGTGCTTCATTAATACAACATGTAGTATATATCTTTATACAAAGTATGAAAAACTAGCATTATGGCCAAAACGACTGTAAAATACTGGCAATATGACCGATACAATCTGTTCTCTGTGAAATGAGACAAATTTATGTGCTACCATGGCTACGATCTACGGCTTCTGCAGTTTTTTTTAACTTTGCTCATGTATATCTAAGTTTCATATTACAATGTACTGCTTTGTTACTGTTAGTCATGTGTATGTGTTGATATACATTGTACTGAAGTTTATATGTATGTTCCTGCAAATAAATTTTATTTTATTTGATAAGGCATACATGTACATCTTTGCCTGGTCAGATGCGGATCCAGGACTATGGAAAACGGGCCCTGCATCTAGGCACCATAAGGTGTGGGAATAACGTCTTAAGATAGAGGCATTGCATTATTATATAAGTAGCTTCAACAGCATAGGCAGATCCAGGGGGGCCAGGGCCCCCCTTTTGTGGGAAAAATTGAGTTGATTATATAGGGAATCACTGAAGCATGACTGGAGCGGCCCCCTCTTAGGTCAGTCAGTGGGCCCCATTACAAAAAGTTCTGGATCCGCCACTGTACAGGGGGGATAACATGTCACCCCCTAACTGATTTCTCAGGTGTTATAAACATCTTTATTATACAACACTGCCAACATAATAATTATAATATAAATTAGGTGTTTAATGGCATTAAATACTACATGTATAGTATAGACTATTCCATTTATTGAAGCCTTACTACCACTGCATGCTTAAAGTTATACGAACCTTTGTATGCAGCAGTAATATTTCCAATGTGCGAGTTTTTCCACCTGGTCCTGCATCAGAGCTACTAAGGGACAACAGACTAAAACTTTCCAGTCAGAACTGTGTTCAATAACCTCCCGGACAACTGGAAGGTACAGTTGAAACAGCAGTGACTTGCCAAAACCAGTCGGGAGTACAGCCACGCAGTTCTTCTTGTTAACTAAACACTCTTAAATTTCCTTTTGCTCCTTATTTATATCATTTATACCAAATTTTTGTAAAACTTTTGTCAAAACGTTGTCCGAACTGGGCGCATCCATGTTTTTTAACGATCCGATAATGGTATACAAGCCCATCGCTGATTGGGTAATCAAAATTGATTTTCTGCACGCTGATTGGTCGGTCAAAGTTCACCAAATTTGACCCTAGACATGACCCTCAAGCGGCTGTTGTTAGATCTCCCACGCGCGACATATAAACAACGAGGAGCAAGTGCGGAGATTTAATTTTAATTAGATTGTTGTAAACACTGAAATATTTAAAATCAAATGCTGTTCTTCTAGTTCTTGTTAAGCAGCCCCATAAAATCCTTAAAATTAAATTTACGGGAATCGTAAACTATTTGAGTTTTTCAAAAAATCAAAACAAGGATAAAAAAGTGGTAGTTCTAATTTTCACAAATTCCTATGTAGAGCTTTTATTATGCCGTCCTATCAAAGAAGTGAGACATGCTTGTAAAACTTTTTCTTTTGACATAGAATTTTGACGTTTGGCATATTATTGTATCCAGACTAGACGACATGTTACCTACCATCATAACCAGTATATGATCATGATGCCTTTTAAGATTCAAGATCATATTAACTGATATAAATTCAATTTAGCATATTTAGTCAAGACAGATTTTTTTTCATTTAATGTGAATACTGCAACATAATTAATAAAGTAAAAAATGTATTTGTTTATTAATCTTTTGTCATATCAATTCAAACAATCAAGATTTGTGTGTTTCTTAGTTTTGTTTTTGTTCCTTATTTTTTGAATGAATGCATATGTGCATGTATCAATATTTAGTTTACTGCATGTTTTATTTCTACAGAGTGATCAAAATATGACATCAGAAGATGAAACCACTATACAAGTTAGTATTATCTTTACATTATAACAGATCGCCACACAATTTCTAAGTGAAAGGAGTATTTGTTCTTTGTTCTGAAAAATTATACATTCTTCTTGTTTTTGTTCAAAGGTCAAGGTAGGTTACCTGTAAAAACAAAAACAAAAATTTGAGCAAACTTTTTGTTTCAGGCCAATATCTTTCTAGGCATAAGTCAAATATATTTTGGTGGATAATTTGAGTTAGGATGTAAAATACCCCTATTGATTTTGAGGTCACCTGGTCAAAGGTCAAGTTCCTAACAGCATGTAATAGATTGCAATTTTGGAAAACCTATGGGAAAATGTTTGGTTTTTGATCCTTTTGCATAAATTGTCAGCAGACTTTTCAGTCTTTATCAACAAGACTCCCTTAAAAAATATAGAACCTGATAAAAAAATCTGTTTCTCCTACATATCCATAAATATCTCAGCTGATGCACCCATGATGTATCTGTAATATCAATTTGTTTATTGTCTGTGCATGTGTGTAAGCTTTTGATTTTTAGTCACAAATGTTATAAATGCTGTATATTATGATATTTTTTTATTGTCCAAAATTGTTGCTAGATTAAATACTAAATAGCAATTGGCAATATTGGCAGAGCCCATCACTACCACTGATTATTTATTACCTGCATGATTCACAGCTTTATATCTAATTAAAACAAAAATAGTGTTCTGAATATGCATGAATTATTTGCCACTGGATGTTCCACAAAAACAATCTAATAATATTGAAAAACTTGACCCTACTGAGTACACAATTACTTGCACATAATCAGATCCAAATCTGCTAGGAAAATCTGAAAACAAAACCAAACACTCTCATTACCATGAAATAATAAAATCCAAGGATTGTCATTTTGTGAAAAATGTCTTTTGGAACAAATGCATGTATATAACTACTGATTGCACAACACCTGTGCAATTATAAAACTCATCGGATGTGAACCTTCACATAAATTTACCAAATGGCCTAACTAGCAACAGTGGAGACATTTTAATAGTGTGATTTTAAATTTCTGTACATGTCTTTATCTGTAAAGTTAACTATTTGTTCACTAATATTTGTCATAGCCTAGAAACTGTTTGTGTATGATGATATTTTTCCCTTGCCAGGATTCCAAGTCCTTGTTTAAGGTACAGACCAAATTAAAACATGCTACAGAGAGAATAGCTGAATTAGAGGAATCTCTAGAAGGAAAGCAGCTTGCATTAGACAGGGTGATCAGCGAAAACACCAAGTTAAAAGAATCTGACTTTTCGCAGAAGGTATATATATATTTAAACAGAACTTACAGCAAAAGAATTTGATATTGAAAATTACACTTATATATAATAGATAAAAAAAAATCTTAAAGGGTTCAGCGGAATCCTATGTAAAGCCTGTTATTGCTGCTGTCAAAGTTATAGTGTAACTTTGGGTGCATTTATCAGTAAAATATGGAAAATATACAAAATACTGTAAATTCAGAAATTATTGCGTGCATTTATTATTGCGAATTTTGTAGAATGGACTAAATTGCGAGATTAATTATTGTGATTTCAGGAAAATCTGCATATAGTTATATGTATCAGATATAATTATATATTATTATTGCGATACTCGTTCAGTCGTATTATTCGCATTAATGAAGATCTGGCAATATTTTCTGAATTTACAGCATTCAAACTATTTTCTTCAGATGCTATTTCTTGATCTTGAAGATCTGTCCAAGGTTCATCACATTATATAAAGGTTTGCCAAAGTTATTGATGTATTAACTTTAACCCAGACTGCATCTAAATGTCACTTTAATAAAAAAAGTCCTTTTATCAGTTAAATACCGAAAACTAGAAAACAAATATTTCAAAATTTTGCTCTTGGAACTATCTTTTGATCCTTAAAAAAAACTTCTGTCCAAGTTTCATACAATCCTATGAAAGTATGACAAAGTTAATACATAATGTAGGATCTCTATTTCTTGCTTCTGCCACAAAATGTTGCAGCATTACTTATCAAACCTTCAGGGAAATTTATGAAACTTGGACAGAATATTCTTCATGATCAAGGGTCTTGGTGGCTGTCAACTAGGAGTCTATCTTCATAAATTAAAAAAAAAAATCTTCTTTGCTGAAACTACTGGGCCAAATGTTTCCAAACTCAGGCTATCTTCAGTACGCCCAGGGATAGAAGATTCAGGAACTTTTTCCTCCTATTTCAGTGTATATCAGTGTCCCACTATGAATCACAGATTTTATTCTCAAATTCTTCCAAAAAATCTCTCCCAACACCTCATGGTTGATTATTGATTTATTGCTTGTCGGAATTAATAAGAATCAATGACGCATGACCACAAAATAGGACTAGCCAGATCATTTACCTATTCGATTACCTATATAAGACATATATACTATATTGTACATCACACATTGCTGATATTTTTATAAGTTTTAATAGAAAAAGATTGATGGTGTTAGAAAGCAGTTATAATTAATTCCTATTATCTTTCATGTGTCCTTTAAAAACAGACAGCTGAAATTTTGTACAAATATTAAGTATTTCCAAGAAAAACATTATTTAAAAAATTATGAGTGGTAGAAAATTCATGATGATAACATGTAATATGTTTCAAGAAAATTAATTAAGGAATGCAGTCTTGATGTATTTATCTTTTAACTCCAGATTGCTGAAATGGAAGTAGCTATGAGTAAGAGGGATGAAATAATAAGACAGTTGACAACAAGATTGCAGTCTACAGCCAGTTTACAAACTGAAGCAGAACAACTTACACATCATGTACAACAACTGCAGGCACAATTAATTAATGTATGTCATGGCTTGTGGCCCACTATAAGCCTTATCGTATAAGAATCATACACTGGATTTTAAAATGCCATTAAGAGATATATATTTAAAAACTACAATTAAAATGGAGCACTCCATGTAAAAGGCACAAGAATTTTTATCATATAATAAAATCACAGAATTAAATGAAACTTATACACAATGCTTATTACCACAAAACTAATATCAAGTTCATATTTGGGTAGCGTCACTTTTACAGTTCTCTAGTTAAGTTATGTCCCTTTAATATAACAGTATATGCAAGCGAGGGCATCATCTGTGTCCTATGAACACATTCTCCATTTATTTTTCTTTACACCAAAGAAAAGAAAATTTCAATGAAAGCAATTATTACCAGTCTTATGTTGAAGAGACAGTCTTAGTATTACTGTGAAGTAGATTGGAAAGAGAAAAATATGAATATCATTTACAAATTGAATGTGTTAAGGTATAGAACCACTAATTCAGGCCCGGTCGGAAAGAACATACAAGAAAGTAGTACATATTTTAAACAAAATAGTTCCTACACATAGTTGTATCTTTGTCAATAGTGGGAATATTTGGGTAGTTTTAGTATCAAATGAAAGCTTGGGGACTTGGAATCACTGTAGAACCCTTGTTGAAAGTTTTATTTGAATAATAAAGAAGTAAATGAAATTTTAATAGGAGGGCTTATTTGGCCTGTTGTTCAGATCAGAAGTTCCTGTTTTTGTACTATCAAACTTCTGGGAACCAGTACGCTCTAATATGCAATTAAAGGTATGTTGATTTTTTCAGCACAAGTCAGCATAAGGTACAGGTTTGACATGAAATAACTGCCACTTTATTTGAACTTAAGACAAAATTGCCATTTATGCTTGAAATTGCAGAATTTAACATAGAAAGCAATGGGCTATGAATTAGTGGTTTTATACCTTAAATGTGTTTATTGCTCAAATCTTAATCATAGGGTGTATAGTAAAGGTGGAAAGAGAGGTGAAAGATACACAAGGGGTTTTAAAATTCATAGGTCGAAAACAAACTGACAATGCCATGGCAAAAAACAAAGAAAAAAACAAAAGTACTCAAAGCACAATATTGAAAATTAAAGACTGAGCAACACGAACCCACACCAGAAAACGGGTGATTTCAGGTGCTCAGGAAGGGTAGGCAAATCCTGCTCCACATGTGACACCTGTCGTGTAGCTCATATAAGTTCAAACCTGGTGATAAATCTAATACGGTAGGTCACATTTGAGGAAAAAAAAGATTAAGTTACTGCCACTGTCACTAAAATTTAAAAAAAAATTAAAAAAAGACGATAAAAATATTTTAGAAAATTTATTAGGGACCAATTCTAATCAAACTTTGAAGAAATAAAACCCTTTGGCACACAATTTATTACTGTGAAAGTATAGTTATTTGTTGGATACCAATTTTCCTTTCTAGATAAAAGCATGAAATCCCATGTACATTGATGCAAGATTTCCTTTGATTTGTTGTACTTTGGCACGTTTTAAAACCATTTATCTAAATATAAGAGCCCAGTAACCAGAACTTAGTATACAGCATTAGTATCCAAGATAAATTTCTTTCTTATATATATTAGTTAAAGTAATTTCTTTAACAGTTTCCTCATAAAATTCATTCTTTTCACATTTCAGGCTGGGAAATTAATGGAATCTCAGAACAGCAAACAGTTAATGTCCTCCCAAGCCTTACTGGAAGCAAAACATGAAATTGAAGCTTTGCAGAAATGTATTGAAGACAAAGATACACTTCTTAGTCAGCTATCAGACAAAGTTGGTGCCATTTCTGATGAATATGTTAATTTAAAAGCTTCATATGAGGCCTCAAGACAAAAAGAGGCAGAAAGTTCTAAAGTTGTTAAAAGTCTGATGTCAGATGCAGAGGACATCCGAAGGCAAGGAAGTGTAAATGGTTCAGTGGCAGTATCTAATTCAGACGTCGAAGATAGAGTTCAAAAGGTCAGACTTGAACTGGAAGAAACATATGGGAATCAGATAGCCTTGATAAAGGATGAATTGTCAAAACTTTATAATGTTGAAGTTGAAAAATTGACTGGTGAATTAAACAATTTTAAGGAGATTTGTGCAAAACACGAAAGTGATAATAATTCTCTTGAAGAAGAAAAACAGAAATTAACAGCAAGAAATACTTCTAATGATTTATTGATTTCTGAACTTCAATCAAAATTAACCGAATTTAATTCAAAATGTGTTCAAATTCAAAGTGAAAAAGATGAACTTACAAAAGAAAGTTTGACTTTAAGTAAACAGATTGATTTATTAAGTTCCCAATTAGAATCCATACATCATGATCATCCAGAAAGTAATGGAAGTGAACCTGTTCAAGAGGACAATAATTTGGAATCATATAATAAAATCACAGAATTAAATGAGAGAAACTTAAATCTAACTTCTGAATTAGACACTATTAGAAAAGACTATGCTAATGCACAGAAAAATGTAGAAGAGTTGGAAAAGAAAGTAAAAGGTAGTAGACCTGCCAGATTCCAGGTTGACTCTCAGGAGATAGTGATGGAATTAAAACAGGTGACTGAACAGTATGAGGAAGCTTTGGTAAATATTGCACTCATGCAGGGAAGGATTGAAGACTATGATATAAAGTGTGAAATTCTAAATGAAGACTTGAATAAGATGAAAGAACAGTTGAAAAGATCAGAAAATGCAGCAAAAACTTATGAAGAACAGACAAAGGAATATGAAAATATTAAGGAAAAATTGAGCAAGTCAGAGCAGGAAATCAAAAGTTTTGAAGAAAGTGTTAAGGAGTATGAATCAAAGCATGAAAAAGTGTTATCAGAGCTACGTGATATGACAGAACAGTGTACTAATGCTCAAACACAGTGTGAAGAATACAGAGACAAATTCGTTGAATATGAACAGCAACTAACTGATTATGAAGGATTAACAACTCAGTACAATGAATTACAACATGAATGTAATGTATATCAAACACAAAATGATGAACTGAATAATAAAATGAATATTCAACAAGATGTTGTCATGGAGTTAAAGGCAGAGCTAGAAATATTGTCTAATCAAAACCAAGCATTTCAAGAACAGTCTCCTATACAGACACAGCAATTAGAGGACTTAACAAAGGAAAACAAATCTCTGTTAGAAAGTATTGACTTATATAAGGATGAAGTAACTAAACTAACTAATAGTCTAAATCAGGCAACTGTTGAGGTGGATACTTATAAGGAGAAAACCAATTCACTTGAAAGTTTAGTGAAAACTCTGGAGGATGAACTGAAATCAAAACGAGACACTGAATTAATGCTAAAGCAGAAAGATGATTCAATAAAGAAATTAACCAATGACATTGATGACTTAACATTACAGCTTCACATGCAAGAACCTGTTGAAGAAAGTTTCCAGAAGGAAACAATATCGCATGAAGAGGCATCTTTATCCTTGAGCAATTCTGTGTCTAATCAGGTTGTTACTTTGAATGAAACAAAAGACCTTCAGAATGCTCAGATTGTTCAGTCAGAAGCAAACTCATCTCTGTCATTTGATTGTTTTGTGCAGGAAGAAATAGAACAGCAGTCAGAACTGGCATTACATGTGGTTAGTGATATGGAAGCTGATTCTCTTGATGGCGATACAGTCGATTCTATTGAAGACTCAAAACAAAGTGATCTCATAGCTGAAATAAGTAAACTTCAACATGAAAACATTAACCTTCATGATGAAAATCATGAACTTAAGCTGACTATCCAAAACATAAAAGTTACTTATGGAAATGATTTGGAACAAGCATTACAGTCATGCCGTTCTGAAATTGTCAATTTATCGGCTAAAAAAACAAAAATAGAGACCTCTTATGCAGTACTAGAGGAAAATATAACTAAAATTAATGAAAAAGTTAGGTTAGCTGAATCAGCTTTGGCTACAGTGGAGGAAGAAAAGCTTGCACTTCAGAATGAATTAATATATATTAACAGTATGGTAGATGACATGTCCCTGAATGAGGGACTGTCTCAAAGTGATTCAAATACATCTTTAACAGTGTGTAATAAACTGAAAACACTCCAAGAAAAATTAGAAATTGCTCAATCAAATACTGAAAATCTAAGTTCCCAAAGTGAAAAATTAAAAACTGAAAAATTAGAAAATATAGAAATCCATAAAAATGTACTATTACACAAACAGGAGGAAAATGATAATTTATGTAAACAAGTTGAGTGTCTTCAAATTCAGATGAAAAACATGGAAACTGAAGTTGAAAAAAGTAAACAACTATTGAAAGAAAATTACAGTTTGAGTATATCTTTGCAAGAAATGAATGAAAGGGAACAAAACCTACGAATTCAATGTGAAAGGTTATCTCAGCAAATATTTGAACTGTCGGTCATAAATCAGACAGTGAGCGGTGACAAAGAAAACCTTGAGAACAGGTTTGTGGAAGTATCAGCAATGGAAAATACTGAGATCTCAGACTCAGTAGTGGACAGCCATGTAAATGAAGTGATGTCAAGTAAAAAGTCACATGATTTATTATTAACCAATCAGCAATTACTTCCAATTTCAGAACATGACAATGATGTAAAATGTGCAGTTACAGCAGATGGTGAAACCTTGGTGAGAGATGCTGAACCTAAGAAAACAACAGATTTGCTAGTCCATGAAGGTGAAATATCACAGCAGAGTACAGCCAACCAGTTAACCACGGTAAGATCAACCTGCATGCCGACCAGCCATGGTCAAGTTATGAATGTTTGTTCGTCTGTTTGTGTTAATTCAGTTAATCAGTTACCGCAAAATTCTGTTCATGATTTAGTTGCTTCTAATTTTAATTTTCAAATGATTGCCAGTCAAAATGATGATAAATATTGCAAACAAGCTGAAAATTTGGATCATAGTGAATGTGATTACCCTCAGAATTTGACAAGTGTTGCTGAATCATTTGATCAGACATACCAATCAAGTGAGAACACAAATAATCTATCAAAAAATCATGATAGTGATTGTAATCATGATTCAAATTCCAGTTCTAAAAATGATGACAATTTTCAGGATGCAGATGCTAGCTCAAATGAGTACACAGATCTTGGTGAAAATGAGAATGAAAATAATGAACAGTCAGAACATTTGAGGAATGAGAATACAATACTGAAGGTCAAGTTAGAGGACACACAAAATGATATGTCTGCTATACTGAATGATCGTGTCGAATTGGTAGGATCCATGGAAAACTTTTCTGACAAAATAAACTGTTTGCGTGAACATAATGAACGATTGCAGAAAGAATTGAAACGAAAAGTTGAAGACAATAAAGTCTTGCTTTTGAAAGTTGAAGAAAGCAATGAAAGTTCTGAAATAAGATGCAGGTTAGAAGATAAAATTATTGAACTTGTATCGGAAAACCAAAAGTTAAAATCAGAATATGGAGAAAGTAGAAAAAGATTAAAGGATGAGCATGAATCATTGAAATCTGCATTGAACTCATGGCAAGAGGCATCTAATTCTAGTCAACAGTTGAAGGAAGAAGTCACAGGCTTGTTTAATGAAATGGAAAGATTATCAGAACAAAAGCAGGACATGGAATCATCACTACAGGTTATGGAGGAAGCTTTTGTCACGAGCCAGTCACTAAATGATGAACTGCAAAGACAAGCACTAGAAAACTGTAAAAATCTGAAAGATATGGAAAAGTGGAAAATTCATGCTGAGGATTTGAAAGGACAATTAAGAGAAAGTGAAGAAAAGTTGGAAACTAAAACACATAAATGGAAAATATATGTAGGAGAAATTGAAAATAAACAAAAAGAAAAGTTGAATGATTTAGAATATGAAGTGGAAAAGAGAGCAGCCGAAGTTACTGAACTCAGGAATATAAATAGTGAGCTACAAAATAGATATCAGCAATTACAAGAGAAATGTAATGCATGCCAAACTGAAATCAGCCATTTGTATTTGGTTAACACAGACTTGGTTCAGGAACAAGATACAACATTTATTCAATGGACACATTTAAGACCAGAACTAAATAAATTGACAGAGAAATGTACCATGCAGGAAGGTTTGATTTTAGAGTTGAAAACTGAACAACTACAATTGATTTCCGATATCAAACTGAAACAAGAAAAGCATCACAGTACAGAAATATTCATGGCCAAGGAAAAAGATGAACTCTTGCAAAAATATTTAACATTAGAAAAGCATAATAAAAATTTGCTTGAAAAGTGTAATGAAAATGAAAATCAATTGTCAAAAATGACCACAGCATGCTCTGACTACGAAAAGAAATTCAAAGATCAGTTAGAAACTTGTGAGGTGTACCAATGGAAAATTTCTGAAATAGAGGACAAATGTTCTCATTATAAACAGCAAAGTAATGAATTGCAGCAGAAGTGCTGCGTATTTGAGGAGGAAATGTCAAAAATTAAGGAATCTTGTAGAAACTTAGAAATACAGCTACAAGAAAATTCAGAAAATAAAATGTGTTGTGAAACCAAGTTGATTGAGTTAAAAGATAAATATGGTCATCTAGAGGAAAGTAATGTTGAAATGAAGACAGACTTAAAACAAATGCAAGATAAAAGCAGTAAATTAGAAAATGAAAAAGAAGAATTGCAAGGAAAATGCTCAGATTATGAAAATCAACTGTTACAAACAAAAGAATGCTGTTTTAACCTTGAAAAACAAGTTGAAAAGATTAATGGACAGTCTGCAACATTTGAAAAACAAAAGGAAGAAATGATGGTTCAGCAAAATGATTTAATAAAAGCTGTAGACAAAGATAGGGAAAGTTTACAATCAGAAAATAAATTATTGAAGGAAAAATGTGACAAACTCTCACAAGAAGTTGAAAATTTGAATATCTCATTGAAAATTAACTTTCAAGAGTATGAAAGTTCTATAGGAGAACTTGAAAAGAAAAACATGAAAATAAAAGAAGATTGTGAGAAATCTGATATTGATGTTATAAATCTGAACAAGAATCATTCTGATATTCTGAAACAAAAAGAAAAACAAATAGAGAAATTAGAGCAAAAAGTGGTAACATGTTCTTTACAAATAAATGAATTACATGAAAGGTGTAAGCAAACCGAAAGTGCTTTGAAAGATGCTGAGTTCAAATACTCTGACTTGAAACAAATCAAAGAAAAGAATGAGACTCAGGAATTATCTGCTCTATCTTTACACAACCATGAACTCAGTACCAAACTTGAATCTCTAGAAAATCAAATTAAAGATAAGGAATTGGATTATGAAGAATTGTCTCAGAAGTGTAGAGAATTAGAGAAATCATTTGTTGTTGTACAAACAGAAAACAAAGAATTGCTCCAAAATTGTAAACACATAGAGCTGAAGAAAAAGGCTATGAAAGCCAAGTATTCTCAACTAGTACAGACTAGTAATGAGACTGAAGAAAAACTGCAGAAAACAATATCAAATCTTTCCTCAATGAATAATGATTTAAATGAGAAATGTGTGGCACATGAAACACATATTCAGAACTTGAATATTGATATTGAAAAGTTTGATCAAGTAAAAGCTAATGTAGAGCAGAAATTAAAAGAGACATCTGAACGGAATCGTGATGTTGAATGTTCATTGAAAGAAGTTCAGGATGAAAATCGAGTATTGTCAAAAAAAGTTGAAACAAACAAATGTCACTCAGATCAAGTTTGCTGTGAACTGGAAAATTTAAAACAAATTCACAAAAACAGTGAAGATTGTATAGTAAAACTTGAAACAGAGAATAAAAGTTTAACACACCAGCTTACAGAAGAAACTAAGCAGTTAGAAAAATTACAGCAAAGTCATCAGGATTTCATGGAAGAACTTGAGCAAACACAAAAATCACTATTAAAGCTTCAGGAAGATCATTTTGAGCTGAAAAATAAAAAAGATATGTTGGAAAAAGAAAATGATCAGATGAAGCAGCAGAGAGAAAGACTGTCACAGGAGATAAACAATTTGTCTGATGAGTTAGCTTGTGTTGAACAGGAAAGAAACAGCTATTTTGCATCACAAGAACTTAGAAAACAAAATATAAAGAATAGTGAAGAACCATCTGTTACAACAGACAGTAAAGAGAGCGAAGATGCTCATTATGTACATGTACAAGACAATCATGAAGCTGTTGACAGTCATCTAACAGAAAGAGCAGTACATGTCAATGATGCAGAGGAAATTAAGGAAAGCAATAAAAATGATGATGATGATGATGACAAAAAAGAGGCGGAGGAAGACGATGAATTAATTTCTGAGGAAGAGTTAGAAATTTTAATTCAGCAAAGAATTGATCATGAAAAGAAGCAAATTGAATATGATCTAGAGGAAAAATACGAACTTCAGTTCCGTAAACGTCAAATTGAATTGATGCATACATTTGAAAAGAAACAAAAAGAGTTGCAAAAGGACTTTGAACAACATGTTAATCACAGGGTTGAATCTTTACGTGCTGAGAAGGATCAATCTTTCGTGAAAGCATTGCAGAAAGTCAAAAAAGATTTCGACAAAAAACTTAAAAAGGAGATGGAGAAACAAAGGTTGGCACATTTACAGGAGTTGGCAACAATGGAAGATGAAAGGAAAGGTGGTGGCCACATCAGTGGTGTTGTCAAGAACTTACTTCAGGAAAATCAGGCATGTATACTTATTACATCTTCAATTTTTATTTTTTACAGAGTTTTCAACTTACACTTGAAAATGTCTAAAATTAATCTAAGTAAAAGATTGACATTATAGAAAGGTATAGAAAGATGTACTGTAAATTCAGAAATTATTGCATGCATTTATTATTGCGATTTTGTCATTTTAGACTAAAATGCGATTTTAATTTTTGCGATATTGAGAAAAATCCTGTTTAATTCATATAAAATATTTCAAAATGCCAGTTTAAATTATTGCAATTATAACCCTGTCGCATTTTTCACAATAATAAAAACATCGCAATAATTTCTGAATTTACAGTAACTGATTTTTATTTACCAGTAATTGAAAATGTGCATTTATTATACAAAGTAATATGAGGCTAATAACATCATATTATGATTATTGTATCTGAGGACAGTTATTCAAGTTAAAAAACTTCAGAACATATCAGTAAACAGGTATTGTTATATCACAATATTTAATATACATGTAGTGCACTCGGAACAGAAGATAAATTGTAACGAGAAGTAAAAAGTAAATTTTTACTCCAAAAGACTTTAATTTGCTTTTCTGCATCTTAATTGATTTCGGTAAATAAAAGGAGTTGTGGGATATATGTCAATGAGGCAAATCAACACAAAAATCACTGAAAAGACATCTGAAGGTTAACATTTAATATAATGATTGAATACAAAAATAAAATGTATCATTAATTACTATTTCTCTCCAATACAGAGTTAGAAAAGATGATTTGTCCATTGTATATGGATTGTAAATGTATTGTTCATAATTTGTTGATAGGAATTGGCAGAAGCTAGAGATGCTTTGTTACAACAAGTCGAGCTTTCACACCATCAACAAGACAAGTTAGAGGATGAACTTAGGAGCATGATGGGAGAAAACATTGAGGGAGAGGGAGAATTCCTTCAGGAACCTATAAAACTAAACACAGAACAACCTCAACATTCATATCGTAGTCAGTCACTCCTGCTTGATTGGGAATTCTCTCCTTCAACATCATTTGAGCAGGACAAAGATCCACCAGGTCTTAGTGGACAGTTTGAATATGATTGTCAGAACTTACAATGTCTAATGTTAAGAAGGAAATATCAAGAACTCAGGAATACTGTCCAGTTATCTGGTTTTCAACCAGAAATAAACATTGCAGAAGATTTTCACTCTGCTGGGCCAGGTTTTAAACCAGAAATAGTGGATTATGTCCACAATGACTCTGAAACAGATTTGTCAACACCCACTACTGAACTGGAGGCTTCATTTGTAAAGGAAGCTTTGAGAAAGGCAGCTGAATCTTTCTCAGAAGTCAATCAATCTACTAGTTGTTCTACACCAACAGTTGATGCTTTCATAGAAAATGTTGGCTCTAAGGATGATATCTTTAAGTCTAGCAAATTGAAATCAGAATCTGTTACAACAACGGAGGAATTCTTGCCTATAAGGGTTAGATCTCTTAGTCTAAATCTACCTCAGGATACTGATTTAATGGATAATGATAATATAAGTGAAGTAAATAAAAAAGAATCTTCTTCTTTTATGAGGCATGTAAGACATCGTTCATTGGATAGATTTATTGGGCAAAACTTCGAAACTGAAGGAAAATTTGTTGCAGAATTCTTCCATGATCAAACACCTTTGTCACAGCTTAATAAATCACAAGATAGAATATCTCAATCATCTGATGGGAAATTAAAAGTAAATAGTGTAAGCAAACGAAACTCATGGAATTCTTCTCGAAGTAGTCAAACAAGCTTATCTCAGGGTGATCTTAAACTCAGCATAGATCATGTGACTGAATCTAAAATGGAAAAATCAGAACATAATTCACAAGGTGAATTCTTTGTCGAATATATTAGTGGCGATTTAGAAACCTTAGATCCAAACACTCTTAATGAAATTGCTGTGATCCAATCTAACTCTCCTCATTTAGGAGAGGTCACACCACATTTCGATTTCACATTAGAACTTACAAAGGATGAGAAATTGGATAACGATAAATTATTGAAGAAACTGGAAAGTTTGAAAAACATTTATTGTAAAGAAAAGCAAGATCTAATGAGCAAGTGTGAAAATCTGACAATTCAGCTCGAAAATGAGTCTCTTTCAAGGAGACAACTTGAACAGGAACTCATTAATATTAGTGAAGATTTTGGTGAAACTGAGGTTTCAATTATTAGTCAAGGGGAAAATAATTCAAAACTACCACCTAAGAAAACTTTGACAGCCAATAATGCACTGAAAAAAGAAAGTGTTCCAAAACCTTGTCACTTTGAATCAATGGTTAAAAGTCTGGAATGTGAGTTACATGAGAAAGAAGACAGCCTCAAGCAACAAAATATAGAAATAGGGATGGGTGAAGCTCTACAAGAGCACAGACTGAATGAAATGAAAGTGCTTTTTAAATCCGAATTAAGAAAATTAGAAGTAGAAAATAGTTCTTTATTGGAACAAAAATATCAACTCGAAAATCAAAACCTTGAACTAACCAAACAATCAGAATCCAAAGCATTAAGGGGAGGTAACTGTAAAAGTTGTATTTCTGTAGAATCACAGACTAATGAATTAGAACTAATTAACGAAAAGCATTTACAGAAAAAACAACAGTTAATAGAGCAGTTGGAAGCACACAATTCAAAACTAGAATCCGATTCAGAAGTATTGTTTGTTAAAGAAAAGGAAACAGAAATTACCATAAAGGAATTGACAGAAAAATGTCAAAATCTTGAAATGGAAGCACAGGAAAAAAATCGATTAGTGGAACAGCAAGATCAACAGTGTGATTCTTATAAGTTGAAGTTACAAACAACTGGACATGATACCAATGAAATGAAACAGGTTGGGTCTTTCATTGAGCTCCAAGAGAAATGCAAAAATTTAGAACTAGAACTTGAACATGCAAAACAGAATGAAACTTTTGCTTGCGTTTATGAGGAAAAGTGCAACCAATTGGAATCTGATCTGGAAAACCAGCAAGATTATGAACAAGATCTGATAGAAATGACCGAAAAATTTGAAAGGTTAGAAAAAGAATATAAAGAACAGAATGTGAACCATTTACAGGAACTCAATTCATGTACTTCTGTAATTGAAAAACTGAGGCAAAAATGTGAGAATATAGACAGTTTAGTAGCAAACGAGAGAAAATTATCACAGGAAACATCTGTACAGTGTGAGCACTATCAAAAAGAGCTTACTGTGAAGCAAACTTTATTGAAAGAACTTGAAGAAAAGTCAAATAAAAATGTCATTGAGCTGGAGGAATTGAGTAATAAATGTGCTAATCTAACAGATAGTCTACAGATTCAAAAACATAAAAATAATCGTCTAAAGAAAGAAAATGAGGAAAACTGCAAAAAATATGAAGCAGAAATAAGTCATAAGGAAAGAGCTTTAGATGAAATCAATGATACATGTTCAAAATTTGAAATAGCAGAATATGAAAATGAACATGTAATTCAAGAACTGACAACTCAATGCCAAAAATATCAGTCAGAAATTCAAGCTTTGAGAGCCAAGGAACTGTTGAAAATGAAGAAAACATTGTCTTGCTCTGTTGATGAAATTGAGAGTACTGATTATCATGAATTTATTGTAGATAGTAGTACATGCATATTTGATGATGAAGAAGAAAAGATTCCTGGTGAAAATAGAGAAAATAAGAGTGAAAGTGAGTTTGATAATAAAATAGAGGAGGACATTCTTGTACAAGAAACAGCTGGTTATGTTGAGACAGGCATTCATGATGATATGTCATGTATTTATGGGAGGGTTACTGAATTAGAAACTTTGTTAAAAGACAAGGATGCTTTAATCAGGAAGTATGAGACTGAATTGGATCAGAGGAATGATGAATTAGATAGAATGGATGATCTTCGTCAATATCAGGAACATTTGGAAATGTCAGTCAGAGAAAAAGATTCCTATATTAAACAATTAGAGGAACATTTCTTACAGCAGAGGACACCAGTCTCCGTCAGATCACCAGTCAAACCTGGCAAATTTGGAAATGTTGGTCAACTTAGAAATGATGAGTCTGCAGGAATTACTTGTAGTACACCGACTATGAACATGCCTGAAAATATTCATTCCTCAGAAATAGAATTACAAGATAATTTATCTGATCAGTCAACAATAAGTGGGGAAAATTCTTTTACAAAACAGAAGTCACAAGACAGTCTCCTTTCAGACAAAACGAATAATGATGGGAATTTTATTTCACATTCCAAATTTGATGATAGTCTTCTCTCAGACAGTAAAAATCACAATACTCAGACATCATCAGCTTTAAGTGAATCAGGCAGTAGAAAGTCTGAGGAAGCTAGCTACTCACAAATGGATATGAAACATTTTGCTATTGTGGAAGAAATATCAAAACTAAGGCAGGATCTTAGAGAAACCAAATCTGTATATACTCACGAAAATGCATTGTTGAGAGAAGCTCTGGATAAAGAAAAATGGAACAGAGATTCTAAATTGGAGTCTCGAGATGTAGAACAGAATTTCTCGTCTGAAGTTGGAAACCTTCAGCAGAAAGTTTCTTTATTAAAGGAAACAAATGATATGTTAAGAAAAGAGAATGATGAATGGTTGAAAAGAGTTCAAGAACAGGAGACAATAGTTCTTCAACTTAGAGAACAGCTTGGTTGTGATGTAATTAAAGATGAAAACAAATGTGACCAATCTTTTAATCAGCAGTTTAAACTGTTACAGCAACAGAGAAATGAATTGGTGGAGAGACTGGGTGATAGTGAAAAAAAGATAGGAAGTCTGGCTCAAAGTCTTAATGAAAAATCTATTTCACAAGAAAACTTACGCTGTGAAAAAGCTAAGCTACAGACTAAGCTGTATGAAATGGAAGAAGTCGAAAAAGAATTGACAGAAAAAAAAATTGAACTGGAAAAGCAAAAAGCAACACAAAGTCGGTTGGAGGAAGTTATCTATCATAGAGATCTGATTGAAAGGGAGTTGATGAAGCAGAAAAGGTTGTTAGAAGTTGAACTTGCTGAAATTGAATGCAAGTTGCATGAAAAAGAAGAATTGTTAGAGATACAGAAAAATCAGTTGTTGGAAGAAATCAAACAGAATTACAGTTCTGACAGAATATCTGACACATCAAAACTTTTATCTTCTTCATTAGAAAGCTCTGATTTCTCATTTGAAGGAGCAAAATCAAAACCTTCAAGCAGAGTTTCTCAGCCACATACATCTTCACATTCTGGAACA
This sequence comes from Mytilus californianus, assembly GCF_021869535.1. NCBI lineage: Eukaryota > Metazoa > Mollusca > Bivalvia > Mytilida > Mytilidae > Mytilus > Mytilus californianus. The sequence continues at coordinate 94,257,286 of NW_026262668.1, forward strand.
AAATCAAAGACAACAAAACCCTGGTCACAGTATAGACAACAGGGAAATGTCAACAGATTAGAATTAATGCTCAGTGATGTGGAAAAAGAACATGCTGAAGCAATCAGTTACTTGAAAGAAAAATTGCATCCTTCAGAACAAAGTCAAGCAATATCTGACAGTCATCAGGGCTATACACCAAAAAAGCTTTGATCCAAATTTATCATCTTGTTTGCCTTATATTCAGAATATCAATGAATTTGAATATTGCTTATGTTTGATTTACCAAACAGTCAAAATACTAGAAAATTAATTTATTACTTGTAAAATTGTGACTTGTAACGGTTAAACTTTCAAAAATCATTTGAAACTTTCAGAACTGTATAAAACTTTAATCTTCTGCATGTTCTGGGAAGAAGTGTAATGAGAGAGTGTAAATGAAAATTGCAGTAAACTGCTAGTATTATATATCCATGCTTGTACAAATATACAATGTACAAATTTTGTTTTTTGGCTGTTTATTCTATGTTAAAGCTATTTTTACTTTTTTGGTATGAACATGCATGTAATTAAACCTCCCAGTGGTGTCAGATTTTAGGCAGTTTCATTCAAATCATACATACAAAATTAAAAAATAAAACAATATTTTTATTATGAATGATACTTCGAAAACAAGCACCATAGAATTGGTGACAACAACATTTTTATTTTATTGTTTTGATTGAAATTGCCACACTCCTGTTGTTATTACCATGAAACAAGTATATTTATTGTTATACAAGTTTTAGAAGGATAAAGTTTAATTCATGTATATTTTTAAGTTGACCAATAAGAATAATCTATTTTTGTTTGTTTAGTTTCTGTTTCACACCTATTCCAAAGTATCAGTATTTTGGGAGTACAAAAAAACTTTAAACGTTGCAATTTTGTTTTCAAATTCAATTTGTGGCAAAGGTTGTCATGCAAATATTCCACTGAAGACAAAAAGTGGTTTTGGGAGTTCCAAGAGCTCATCTGGTGCCACATGTGGAGCAGGATCTGCTTACCCTTCCGGAGCACCTGAGATCACCCCCAGTTTTTGGTGGGGTTCGTGTTGCTTAGTCTTTAGTTTTCTATGCTGTGTCATCTGTACTATTATTTGTCTGTTTGTCTTTTTATTTTTAGCCATGGCATTGTCAGTTTGTTTTCGATCTATGAGTTTGACTGTCCCTCTGGTATCTTTCGCCCCTCTTCTATAGTAATATCATAGATGATTAGTTACTGGTGACTGCTTAATAAGTCTTATCGTCATGAACAGGGAATAAAACAGATTTTTTTAGTATGATGTCGGTCAGCTAATTAATTTATTACGTTGGGAACAAATTATATGTCCTAGTTTTATATTTCCATTGAAAACAACATGTTTTTATTGTATACTTTTGAGACTGTCCATTTTGTGGGCATATCTTGCAGCTTTAGTTTGCTTTGACAAATCCTGATGAAATTTAAATGCAATTCTTAGTTTTATGATTTTTGTTGTTTTCAGAACTAAGTGCACTAAAATTAAAGATTTTTTTTTAAAGTGTCTAATTATATGTAGTCTTTAGTTTGCTTTGACCAAACTACAGGATTTGTATGCAGTGCCAAGTTCCATGTCAACAGATTCTCTTTTCAAGTTAAGGATTTTGTCTTGTGCAATTTTGTTATTACCTTGAAAACTAAGTTATTCAATAGGATGCTTCAAGATGAACATTTTTATTAGGTTTGGATTTTCAAATAATTTTAGGCCTCAAGCATCACTGAAGAGTCCTAAGTTGTCAAAATGAAGCTAATTATAACTGTAAAGAAATTGTCGGTTGTCATTACAGGGGTCAGGAATTTGGTTACTAAAAAATTTGACTTTTTGTGTGTCAGGATATTATGATCGATCGTTACAAGTTTTACATAATGTCAAATCTGATGAAGGAAAGCATTTATTTTGAGAATGTTTTAGAGTAAATGGACTTGGTTCAGTAAAAGAAAAAAAAGCATACAATGTTTGATTTAAACATTGTATAGATCAAGTTTTATAATTGCTTGTGGACAGGGTTGTCATGAGCTCATGACAAAACTGTTTATTTGATTTATTATTTAATATGTTATGTAAGGATTACTGTCAACAACGAATAAATATAATATTTCTGTTGATTATTTCCAAACTCCTGCAGTGCCATGTAAAAGGTGTTGTTCAATAAGATTCTTTTTGATGAACCAACAGTTCCCAAATTTGAATATCATTTTGTATGCATATTAACTGCATGGTTTGTACACCTAGCTAGACCTCTGTTTCATCATGTGTCGTAATTTAAAATTTCTCTCTTATCCTTGAAATTTTCTTCATTGTGAAAAATACACTAATGATATGAATAGTTTGAGTTGATATAGTAATTGGTTAGTGTTTGAGTTGATGATATTTTGATTGGTTAGTGTTTGAATTGATGACATTTTGATTGGTTAGTGTTTGAATTGAGGACATTTTGATTGGTTAGTGTTTGAATTGAGGACATTTTGATTGGTTTATGCTTGAGTTAGGAATATCTTGCATATAAAATGTTGTTAATATGTGTGCCATATAAATGTCTCTAATCTGTTCTCAGGTTGCATGATCTGTTTTTGTTTGGTATTTACTTCTAAACAAACATTGTTTGATATATTTTTCTTTTTTATAGATGGTGCTTAAAATTGGTGTAAAAAATTAAAGTAAGGCTATAGACTTTTAAGAGCATACAAAACAAGAGATCCCATGATGGAATTTTTCTTTAAAGTATGACACAAAGTCTATTTTTATATGCACTATTGACATATTCAAAGTAATTATACCTTCATTACTTAATTTTCAAGATAATTCGGTTTTATTTTTGTATGTTTGAGGTAAAAACATATTTTCATTTTTCAATACTTGCTGCTTTTACCACAACACTATACAAAATCTTTGTCATTTATTTGATATTATTGGTGGCTAAACAGTAACCAGTTGTTAATTTAACTCAAACTTAATTTCCCATAGTAGATTTTACTAGCTTCCATTAACTGAATCCTTGTTTTCCTTTGAGACTTCTTTCAATTCACGCCACTGATTTAATGATGTCAATTTGTTTTCTCGGAAATTCAGATGCATACTATAAGCAAGTGGCCAAAAACAACACGTTAAACTTGGATGAGTTATTATCTGCCCCTGATACTGTATGGTATGCCCTTTAGGCCTGTCTTAATGGTATATACTGTATATAAGTTTAAAAATGCAATTCTTACAAACAAAAAGATATTGTAACAAATTATGATACCAAGAAATCCATAAACTTTAAAGTATAATAGAGGTCTAAATAAGTTTTTTATGATCAGGGTGGAAAATATAAACATGACTATTATATAATTGAGGGTTACTGGTAACAATTTGACTGTGATCTGTTAACTTGCATGAAGAAAATTATGTAGTATAAAGTTAATTATGATAGGTTTAAGAATTTGGATGGTCATTTTAGTATTTTATAAACATATTTATATAAATGGCTTTGTTTATAACCATAACTAGTCTAGGATTTTGATGTATTTTTAATTGATGCAATTCTACAAAATATGCAGTTGTTATGTTTTATGATAATGTGATATATATTTATTTTTTTTAATTAAAAATTTAAACAGCTATTTGTCTTGCATAATTTCTCATTCAATTCATCTTCATATATCATTTTCATTATTTGACAGTTTCAGTACATCTTTACATTTAGGTCAGCATTTTTATACCTATCAGCAAACATAATGCATTCAATTTAGATGTATCAAAAATACAAATGGTATTACTTTATTCAGATTTTACACAGTTATTTTGTGATGTGATAATGTTCAGGTCCATCCAGCATATTAAGTATCTTACAGAAAGCCTTTTGATAGTAATGACCATTTTAAACTACCTTCAGATATGTTTTTCCTCAAGATTGTGATAAAACAAAAACAAAATTGAAAAGTTAATGAGAAGGATTGGTCGTAAAGGTTTGTTCTCTTTTTGATTTTGTGACAAATAAGTAAAAAACTTTAAAAAAGCAGTAATATCTAGATCATAGGGTGAATTAAAGATTTTTTTTGCCATTTCATAATCCTAAAACTTGACAATTCTAATTGAGAGTCAATTAAAGCTGCATCTGAAAGTTGTTGCATTTATAATTTGATTTCCAGATAATACTTGGGGTAGAATATGATACAAAAGTATATATATGAGAATAGGTAGAATGTTCCAGTCTGCTAAGTTAATGTGTAGATATTTTCATTTGTACTTTTGATTGACCAATGTTCATCTAACTTTGACCTTATTTTCATGGTTCAGTAATCAATAAGAATTTTTAACTTGGTTTTCCGAAGGAAAAATCCAGTCATAAAATTGTTGAAGTGTATTGGCATGTTGGTTTCCAACATTTTCAGTGCAATAACTTATAAACCCTTCTACCTATGGTTTTCAAATTAAAATATGTTGTTACTGATGACAAAATGGAGGTCAATTTAAATAATGACGATTTTCACTTTTACACCATTCAGGAGTTATGGTCCTTGATCTATTGGAAAATGGCACTTTATGTCATTTCTGTGCAGTTACTTATGAACCACATGACCAATGCTTTTAAAAGTTTAATATGTTGTTACTAATGAATAAATGAAGGTCAAGTTAGATATGGATGATTTTCACTTTTCCCCTCCACAAATTCTGCTTTTGTCGAGCCTGCGACTTTTGTCGCAGAAAGCTCGACAGGGATAGTGATCCAGCGACAGCGGCGTTAACTAACTTCTTAAAAGCTTAATATTTTAGAAGCTGGAAGACCTGGATGCTTCATACTTTGTATATAGATGCCTTATGTTATGAAGTTTCTGTCTGTCATATGTCCATGATTCTCGACCTACTTGAAAAAAAAGTTCAGATTTTTTGTAATGTTAATTTCTCTCTTATTATGTGTAATAGGATAACTATATTTAGTATATGCAAGGTCCTCATGCCTGTCAGACAGTTTTCATCTGACCTCGACCTCATTTCATGGATCTGTGAACAGGGTTAAGTTTTCGTGGTAAAGTCCATATATTAGATACTATAAGCAATAGGTCTACTATATTTGGTATATGGAATGATTGTAAGGTGTACATGTCCAACTGGCAGGTGTCATCTGTCCTTGACCTCATTTTCATGGTTCAGTGGTAAAAGTTAACTTTTTGTGTTTTGGTCTTTTTTTCTAATACTATATGCAATAGGTCAACTATATTTGGTGTATGGAAATATTTTACTATGTACTTGTCAGTCTGGCAGATTTTATTTGACCTTGACCTCCTTTTCACGGTTCATTGCTCAGTGTTAAGTTTTTGTGTTTTGGTCTGTTTTTCTTAAACTAAAAGCAATAGGTCAACTATATTCAATGCATAGATTGATTGTAAGGTGTACATGGCTGTCTGTCATGGTTCATCTGATATTGACCTCATTTTTATGGTTGATTGGTCAATGCTAAGTTTTCCAGATTAAGCTTGTTTCTTAGAAACTAAACAATAGGTCAACAAAATTTGGTGTATGGAATGATTGTAAGGTGTACATGTATTTCCCGCTTAGTTTATCTGACCTTGACTTCATTTTCTTGGATAATGTTAAGTTTATGTGATACTTGTAGTAAAGCTTTATATTTAGGACTATCAACATAAAATTAATGGTCAGTAAAGAAGGCAAGACATTTCAGCGTGTGCACTCTTGTTGATATATTGAAATGTCATTTATGAGCTTCCATTAACCAAATGTCATTTCTGTGCAATTTCTTATGAACTGTTCAGTCAATTCTCTTAAAATTTTAATATGCTGTTACAGATGACGAATAGGTGGTCAAGTTTGGTTTTGATGGTTTTCGTTTTTGCCATTTAGGAGTTATGGTTCTTGATAGATTTGAAAATAGGCATGAAATATGGCAAGTAAAAATAGCCTGAAAGTGGCTTTCTAAATACAGCTCATTCCTTGTTTTATGATTATGTTTGTTCATCAGTTGTTAAGTTGATAAATTAGATATATATGTCGTCTATAGAATCTTTGAAAGGTGTACATATGAATATAAGGTGATTAAGGTTATATGTCAGTAAGCCAGCAACGCAATGACAAATATACTATGAATAAACTATTTTAATAAAGCTTGTAATTTGAGGGAATAAAAGACCTGAATGCTTCATACCATATATACAGAGATATTATGTTACAAAGTTTCTGTCTGTCATATGTCCATTGTCCTTTGTCCTCGACCTCATCATCAGTTTTCTGAGTAATAGGTTAACTATTTTTGGTATATGGGATCCTGACAAGTAATTTTTTTGTGGTCAAGTATATATCTTGGATGCTTTTATCAGTAGTTGAACTACATTTTGTGTATGGAATGATTGTAAGGTGTACATGTCTGTCTGAAAGATACCAACTATCCTTGACCTCATTTTCATGGTTCATTGGTCAATCTTAAGTTTCAGAAGCAGTTATTTTATAAGATACATTTGTACTATAATCAGTAGGTCAGCAATATTTGGTGTATAAAATGATTGTAAGTTGTACATGGTTATGGTTCATCTGACCTTGACCTCATTTTTATGGTTCATTGGTCAATGTAAAGTATTCCTTGTTAAGTCTGTTTCTTGGATACTATAAGAATGAGGTCAATTATAATTGATGCATGGAATGATTGTAAGGTGTACAAGTCAGTCTGGCAGGGTTCATTTGAACTTGACCTCATTTTCATGGTTCATTAGTCAACATTAAGTTTCATTGTTTGATCTAATTCTTGCATACTTTAAGCAAAAGGTCAACTATATTTGGTGTATGTAATGATTGTAAGGTGTACATGTCTGGCTTGGTTTATATGACCATGACCTCATTTTCATGGATCGTTGATAATTTTAAATTTATGTGATACTTTTGATAAAACTTTATCTTTTGGATTATCAACATAAAATAAATCATGAATAATAAAGCAGGCAAGACATTTCAGTAAGTGCACTGTTGTCTTAGTTAGGTTTACTTCTCGGATTCTTTAATATAAGCAATAGGTTGACTATAGCTTTTGCTCTGTGTCGAAGTCTCACTGTGATTTTGCAATGAAGAAAAGCAATAAAAGGCACTGTTCCTTTGCTTTATATTGTTTAAAAGACATGTATTAATTTGGTTTCATGAATAGATGCACCTTATCCTTTCTTTTTGCTATAAATGGTTTACAGAATTGTTTCATGTTCATGAACGTTCATGCTCATGTGACGGGGGTCAATTGATCTTTAAATGATTTCAGTAATTTGTACATGTTGCTGACTTGCTCAGATTTCTGTTCCTATTAGTAGCACTTAGCTGTACTATTTCACAGATGTCAACATCTTATTATAACCCAGCTTTAAAAAAGTGGGGTATACTGTTTTACCTCTGTCTGTCCGTCTGTCCGTCCAATGAATATTTTTCGTCGCATCTTTCTCAGGAATTACATTACAAGGATTTCTGAAATTTGGTTTCAGGGTTTATATGAGTCAGCTTTACCGTGTGATGCATTTTCAGATTCATCACTCAACAACTTCCTGTTGACCTTATACTTTTAGTGGGGCGGGGGTATCATTAGTGAGCAGTAGCTCACAGATTCACTTGTTGGTTCTTTGATTCACATTAGATTAACAATTGCATCAGTATGTCCCTTGTAACTTAGATATGTGTAGTTTTGCATAACGCATATTATTTTCATAATCAGTTATGCAGGCCAGACATTTTTGCATGTCCACTCTCGTAATTGTTATAAGGTTCAGTCTGACATTAAATCATAATTCTTTCTTAACTACCAAGGAAAAATAATTACATGTCCTAGTAAAATTAAATTAACTAGTAAAGGACAAAAACAGATTAATAGTTGAAAGCATATTGTGTATTACAAATTAATATTTTCTGGATCAATGGTTAAAGCACCTTTCTAATGGTTATTTAACAAGTTTACTTATTTTGATTATAAGTGAGTTTAAACACATGAATAAGTAAAGTAAATAAACAAAGTTATAGTCTATTTCAAACAAATAATTTTTAAAGATTTATACCAAAGAATACATAATTGGGCAGTGTTTAGGATTTTTTGTCTCTCCTGCAACTTTGATTAATTAGCAATTTGGCTGTCCATTAGATTGTCTTTTTTCTGAATTTTCTGCCAACAGGAAAGACATATCTCTGTGTCAACAGTTTATAATGAAATTTTGTGTATACATTATAATTAGAACTCTATAAATAATAAATATTGAAAATATGATATATGTAGCATTTATACTTCCAGAGATAAAATCATTTAAAAATATGTGAAATATTATATAGATAAAATTTATAAATGCTGCATATATATTTTATTATTACCAGTATTCAGGTGCAGTTCAACAAGTTTTAAATGCATACATTGTAACCAAATTTAATGAAAATCTGAAATACTTACTAATTACATACTTTACCTTCAGAAAAAGCTATTGTACGGAATATTTATTGGCACTAAAAAAAAAGGAAACTATATCTAAGGCAAAAGTGGATGGCCTATATATGTTAACTTCATAATAATTTATTTTATCTTGTCTGTAGCTGTAAATGACCTAGATTTTTGTTTTCTTTAATTTGTATTGATAGCAGGGGCGGGTCCAGGTAAGGGCGTAATGGGCGTACGCCCCCCCCCCCCCCCCCCCCCCTTTTCCAAAAAAAAAAAAAAAAAAAACTATCGTTATCTGCTTATATTGTATTGAATATGGCAATTTATCATATTCATTAATTAAACACATACTCTGATTTCTTTTATACTGATTCCCCCATCCGATGGGTGACTTGGACACCTTTTTTAAACAACCAAAGCGGTAAGTAAATCTATACATGAAATGGTTGTTTTGTGTGACACTTCCCCAATGGCCATTCTACATCTACCCGGGGGATACTCGCTATATATATGATACCGGGTATTTTCCGACAAACGTGGTTGCATTATCAGCTAAATTGTCTGAAATGGGGTTATCTTTTTTTCGCCTTGCATTGGAAGGGGTCAGATTTGACTATCTAGAACGGGGTATTATAAATACAATGTTACACTATTGTTTCAGATAAGGGTGAATGTTTGGTACCATTAAAACGTTTAAACCCGCTGCAACTGTTTGCACCTGTCCTAAGTCAGGAATCTGATGTTTAGTAGTTGTCGTTTGTTGATGTGGTTCATAAGTGTTTCTTATATAGATTAGGCCGTTGGTTTTCCCGTTTGAATGGTTTAACACTAGTAATTTTTGGGGCCCTTTATAGCTTGCTGTTCGGTGTGAGCCAAGGCTCCGTGTTGAAGACCGTACTATGACCTATAATGGTTTACTTTTATAAATTGTGACTTGGATGGAGAGTTGTCTCATTGGCACTCATACCACATCTTTTTATATCTACTAAATTGAAAACAACGTTCAAACCTATGATTGCGTTGGATAAAAACCGCAATTTTTATACGTGTGCATGCAAAACACATTTCTTGGTAAAGGGGTCTAAATACAGCACAAACAACATTTTCCAAAAGACCAAAACAGTGAAAAGGTATATTTTAACAAAACGGGTATATATATATATCAAAAGTTCAGAAAAAGCTATTGTTAAAGATTTATTTTCCATTTTTCATGCCCATTTCATATAACCTTTTAACTGAATTTATAACTTCTTCCAAAGATTTGATATCCACATGTTAATCAATACATAATTTGAATGATCCGAAGGCAGACTATTTTCACCAATTTGTCTATCATGGAGTCTGTTATAATACTTCATAATTTGATGCTAAATTGTTGAAATCCAGGAGCTTCTGACCTTCCCCATGGACCCTATACCAGGGCAACCGGAATTACGCCTCCCGTTCATAAAATCCTGGCCTAGGACTATTGAAATGTAAAGTAACGCCCTATACCCTAGAATTTGGAATTTCTCGTTATTGATCTACTGCTGTTAAGATCCATCCAATCATTTTAATATACCATAGACAATTAATGGAGAGAATTTGGCATAAAAAATATCAAACCCTGACACTTTTAACTATAAAATATACATGCTCCAAGTCAAAGAACCGTTATATTAGTGCATTTCACAATTATTTTATGTTTTTTAGCGACAGATTGTATTCTACACCCCCTCTTTCAAATATCCTGGAAACGCCCCTGGATAGATTGCTTGTCTGAATGACATTTTTGTCTCAACTGTGACGGACGTCGCAGAATTAGAGAAACGGGGTAGCTTATCTGGTGGTGGCTTTGGTGCCTTGTATACAGTTCCATATTCACAATGAAGAAGAACTGGATAATCCATATCTGGTATACAAATTCCTTTTGACCTGAAGTTTCTGTCTAGTATATCTCCCTTGTCTGTTTAAGGATGTACACCTCTGAGGAGCCAAAAATTTCTAGAATTAAACTTTTTTTCTTAACCTGATTTTTGGGTTTATATGACTGTAAAAAAATTATTGGTGAAGAAAAAATCTTATGGTGGTGCACTTCTTTTTTTGCTACGGCCCTTTAAAAGTACCCAATTTTGATGATTTTTAACATTTATTATCAATTTTTACCTACTTTTTGGCTATTATCGTGAAAAAAATCACAGTTCCACAATTAAACTTTTTTTCATACTTTCAATAAAGATGAAGTGGACTAATCTGAATAGATTTAACTAAAAAAAACTATAGGTAGGTGTTAGTATAAGAAAGTTTTATCATATTTTGATTCTTTTTTGTGTCAAATTTACCATGCTGTCAATTTTGTAAATTTGTGATTTTTCTCAGTTTTAAGAACAAAATGCATATTATTTCAACTTTTTTGTTATAAATGATTGAAAAAATACACATCTAAGAAATTTGAAAAGAAAAAATTGATATGGGATGTACATGATTCTGGTAAAATCATTTTTTGTACCCCTCACTCATTTTCTCATAATTTTGGCTAAAAAGACTGACTTGATTGGTCGTAAAATTTGAAAAATTGATTACTCAAAAACTACTCATTGTAAATACACAATGTTTTTACAGAGTTAAGTTTAATTATAACATTTTTAAATTTCATTGATATTTTCCACTTGTATCACATGTTTTGGAAATAATTCGAGAACGAGATTTCAACCAGACTGAAACGTCAGAAGAATACATCCTTAAAAAAACTATAGTTTCTTTGTAACATAATTTTTCATTTATGAAAAAAGGACAACTTAATTTGGTATATAGATTCATTGCAAGGTATACATGTCTGTCAGACAGGGTTCACTTGACCTTAACTTATTTCATGGTTCATTGGTCTATTAAGTTTAGTTTTCATGACTTAGACTGTTTCTCAGATACAATGGATATAGTGAGTAAAGAATGATTGTAAGACCATAAATGTCTGGTTTATCTGACCTTGACCTTGACCTTATTATCAGGGATCTTTTCTAATGTAAGTCAATGATATATGGTATGCAGTTGTATAAGCATTGGCACATCTCATATCCATGATGATTATTTGACCCCGTCCTCTCAGTCATGGTCTATTGACTTTAAAAGGTGTGCATAGTTTACATGTTAAAAGTTGTTTCGGTCAGTTTTAAAGGGAACCACTTATGATAAGTAGATGGTATTTTGTATATAGATGTATTAGCATTGGCATTCTCATTTCCACAAGTATCACTAGCCTGTCCACACTGAGGTTGTAAGTTTGAAACCCTGCACGTGACAAGTGTGTTTGACTCTAATCTTAATTAACTAAGTTTGTCAGTTTTCTTGCCAAAGGTCATGGTTCTCTAGCTTCCTCAACCAATGAAAACTGACCACCACAAAATAGCCAATAGTGCTGAAAGTGGTGTTAAACACCAATCAATCAATCAATCATTTTCACAGGGATTATTTGCACCTTCAATCATAGTTTGTTTACTTTGAATGTTTTGGATAGATTGCATGTTGAAGTATTGCCATTTTAAATTCAAAATTTGCATTATGCCATCAAGATTACTTTAGGTTAGACATATCTTTGTGTCAGTATTTTTATGCCTCACCTACAATAGTAGTAGGGGCATTATGTTTTCTGGTCTCTGCGTCCATTCGTTCGTCCGTCTGTTCATCCGTCCGTCTGTCCGTCCCGCTTCAGGTTAAAGTTTTTGGTCAAGGTAGTTTTTGATGAAGTTGAAGTCCAATCAACTTGAAACTTAGTACACATGTTCCCTTTGATATGATCTTTCTAATTTTAATGCCAAATTATAGTTTTGACCCCAGTTTCACGGTCCACTGAACACAGAAAATAATAGTGCAAGTGCGCCATCCGTGTACTATGGACACATTCTTGTTTTGTTATACAATGTAATTTGATTTGTATCCTTGAGTTGTTGTCTAATAAGTAATTGATGTAAATACCCAGCAACATCTTCTCCTTTTAATCATATAAATTGCAAGCTACATGAATGCACCTTTGTTTAATCAGGTTAGGTTGGAAATAGGCAAGCCTTACTCACATTTTGCAAGGAGTCGCAAAAGAGTTACTGTATTTTTAGTTTGAATTGCAATTTCTTGTGTGCTGTATATGTGACATTTAGCATTTACATATTTAGATTTTTTTTCAACATAAAAATCCACATGCTGTCTGAAATTATGAGAAATAGTAGTCAATATTGTACACCAATGAAAGATGTCATTTATAGACTTATTGAGCCTCTTGTTTTGTGGTAACCATTATTGGGTAATATTAGGAATACAAATGTTAAAAGATTATGTACAATTGCCTTGTAGGTTAGTTCTATACTTCTTAAAATGGTATACACTTTAATGTTGAGTTGGTGTAATTGATTAAAAATAATCTTTTGGGATTAATTAAATTCCTGCATTACTAACTAAAAAGATTTTAGACTAGATTATAATTTAAACAACAGTGAAACCTTATGGATGGATTGTTGTATATACATATCAATTTTTCCTGAAAGTATTGTAGATTTTTTTCAGAAATGCACAAAATACTTTCAAATGTCATTTCTATATCATGCTTATTAAATATGTCTGTATTTGTGTGTGTGTGTGTGTGGGGGGGGGGGGGGGCACCTCTAAAAAAGCTTTTTCCCCTCAATTGATAATTTCTTTAGGAATGATGTGAACTTTTTTTACTTTTGCTCATCTTTTGAAAAAAGTAACGTCCTGAACATACATGAAATATTTGCCACTGGACATAACACAGGCACACAATCATCAATCATCAAAAAAGCATTCATTCAAAAAAGTCAACTCTATAGAAATTAATAGACTTCCAATCTTATTTCACCATTCAGCTTCAAATTTTAGAACTTTGGCAACATATATTAACTTATTTCACCCTAGTAGATGTTGAATTGAAAGATCTTTGAAAAAATATGACAAAGATATTAAAAAAAAACAAGATTTGACATAATTTATATTTTTGATCTATCTATTCCTATATGAACCACCAAAGCATTCAGAATTCTTAATATATAGATCAATGAAGAAGATTTTCCTGTACTAATTGTCTGATTCAGCATGACAAGTTTACCTGTTCACTTACCTGTAAATTATTGATTTTACTGTAAACAAACTAATGAGAAATAAACTATAGTCATTTATGGAGGGAATCAGTTCCTGTCAACACATGCTTGCCATGTATCAAAAATCATTGCTTCTTTATACTTTTTTATTGCTGTCCCTTTAAATTCAGATCCTTTCAGAGATGTATTGTCTTGAAAAGGATTTTGTAAAATTTCTGGCCTTTTAATTTTGCTTTTTCGCTTGATTGACATATTTAGTATAACGATAGGGTTAACAATGTGACAATACCTTATAATTGGTTTTGGTGTTTACATATATAAATATGATATAGGTATTCCTTTAACCATGTGTATTGTCCCATAGTAGAGTTAAATAGTGTCAGATGTCAATGAGACCAGAGATTCCAAAAATGGTCTTCACAATTACTTCTGTATAACTTCACAATTGAAATTTTTCGGATTTTTTTCGCAAATTAAAATTTTTATTGGGAATAGACATTTGTGAGAGTCAATATGGACAGGTGCAGATAGGAAGGAAAATGAAATAAGTGGATAAAAATAGGAATGGTAATATTCTGGTCTGTAAAATGGAGGATAATGGAGAGGAGAATGTTTACACTGGTATCCATGGTGATCTTAAGGAACAGGTAAGACCAGAAAGAACACCTGAATTATTAATCTTATTAGCAGTAAATCAGCAGATACACTGCAAATAGCATATTCTTGGGTATTGTGAATTATGTATTGGTCAATAAGTGTATAAAAGTATCGCTGTACTGTTATTGTAAAAGTAAAGAGATTGTTTAAGGGGGATTCCAGAGTTTACTGATAAGGCTGCATTCCAGCAAGGAGTTAAATGGAGGTGTATAGAATTTTAACATTGAACTGACAAACAGGACATGCTCTGCACTTGAAACGAAAATAACTAGCTACAAAATATAGTTCAAATAATGGTGTCAGACTTTATCTATAATTGCACTTTTATCATTTTATAAATGCATACATGTAGGTGTATGTTTTATGATAAGGACCATAAATCTTAAATCTACTTATGGGTTAATATTAAAACAAACAATATAGTTGTAGAAGTGAAGTGTGTCCCTTCCTCTTCTGTGAATGGTATATAGTAGGTAGATATGAAATGTAGACAAACGGACAGAATCAAGATAATTTCACCATAATGTTTGTTTGATTTTATGAATTTTGAATTTAGATATCTACCCAGTATTGAAAGGGTTTTGAGCCTAGGATAGAATGTTATGTTTTATAGTTCTTGTAAATATATTATGTGATTAGCTGTACATACCCAATGTCTTATGAGTAAGCAGTATTTTGGACAATGGTGTATATAAATAAACTCATCATAGATACCAGGATTAAATTTTATATTTACACCAGACGCGCGTTTTGTCTACAAAAGACTCCTCAGTAACGCTCGAATCCAAAAAAGTTAAAGGCCAAATAAAGTACGAAGTTGAAGAGCATTGAGGACCAAAATTCCTAAAAGTTTTGCCTTAAAAAATATTTTTCTGTCACCTGCAATGCAATGTTATTGATTTATGTTAAAATTGTTAAAGTCTATTGAAGCATTTTTCTTGGGGTCCGTATACAGTTTGGAACTAAATATTGAAAACTTAAAAAGATATACTGTTAAGTGATTAATTTTTCACATTTTTTTTGCCTCTCACTTATACCTGTCTTAAAGATCAAAGTTACTCTAGGATATATTTTAGCAAATTATTCCTCATTGCATTTAATAAGTGAATATAAATCTGTCACAGAAATCTCCTACTTTACTGTAAAGATAGAAATACAATCCAAGCGCTTGCCTGTGAAAGTTGTTGTAGATTTTTTATATGAAATAATTGAAATTTAACAAGATATTAATATCCCGGGTGATGCTGTTAGAAACTTTTAGAATGAATGAAGTGCATTTAGCACCTTAATAATAGTAGTCACTTTAAATAGATAAATTCTTAGTAATGAGTTTATGCCAAAAGAGGGATGGGATTAATATTAAATTCTATTGATCTTACTTACATCTTATGTTTCAATTTATCTGAATGTGATTTCACATTTATTTTCATTCATAATGAAATATGTTAATACCTCATTGAGAAAACTGTGAATAGAGTAGTATTAACTTCTTTTATTAACAGTAGAGGGTAAACAAATTTTGGATAAAATTTGTTAAAGGGGCATTAGCTGTCAAATTCATCTTCACAGAGTTAACCTAAATTCTCATTCTGATTTTAAAATAACATACTAAAACGTAAATCCAAGCTTTTTGTGCCTATTAGACTAGACATATTAGACTAGATGCCATCTAATTATCCATAGAGATGGCCTCCCAATACTGCTGAGGATCATTTTAATATAAATACACAGACAAACGTGCAGTTGTAAAATGATGATTTTTCTAGGTCTATTTGATTTCATGTTTAAGGTCAAAAATATAGGTAAATCATCGTTTTACTTGAATAAGGGCTGGGGGAGTCAACGAAATGAATATTCCTGGTGTGTCCCTTGTTTCCCTTTATGATGTTTACATTCTTTCTTTTTAATAAATAAACATGCTTAAGACATACAAAACCCATCTCGACTAAAGGTTAAATAAAAGGTTGCATGAATAGTATTCCAATGAGTTGAATTATTGACTTGCAAGCCAATAATACATATCAGCAAAGTTTTTTTTAGCTTATTTGGACGAATTTGAGCCCAACTAAAACAATTTCTATATTCTGATTTTATTAATGTTTGAAACTAAAAAAATCATATTTTAATTTTTTTGTCTAATTCGAGCTTATTCTCTTAGAATTTGACAGTAAGAAAATGTGTTAATCTCCTTGTGGATTTAATTTTAGTAAAAATGGTAGATATTAGGGGGATTCTAGTAATGATTAAAATCCTTCAAATCAACAGAACATTCATCCCTAAGGAATGATATAGTCTTTTAAGGGATGAGTTAATGTTTTTTTCAGTGTCCTTTTATTTGAACTGTTAGATTTTGCATTTAGGTTTGCATCTTAAGATCTACACAACTATAAAAATGAGTGAAATCAAATTTTGTCAGTGGAATTTTCATGGTAAACAGTAGCAAAGAAGGACCATATATAAATTTACTACTGTCAACACTAGTTAAGATTTGTATATAAAACAATGTGTCACCTAAAACCAACAAAATGAAAAGTACTTTCTCTGTAACTTCTCATTTAAAGCTATCAGTGAACACCTTAATTATTAAAACAAAAGTGCTCATTAAATTATACTTTTGCATCCAAAGTGTGGAATCTTGACTTCCTATGGATTCATTTATTTTTGTTGGGTACCATTGTTCATGGGTTGAGGAACAATTGTGATTTCGTAGTTATTTGATTTTGTGGTGCATACAAGCGTTAAGACAATTTATACTTCGTTGCACATGTAAATTCACGGTTTGCCTAACCACGAAATAATGAAAACTGGAATAAAAAATATACCCCACGAATAATAATGAATCCACAGTAATACAGCCCTGTTAATATTGAATACTACCGGTAATCATTGAAAACTTTGGTTATTGATCTTGCTGTAATAAGATAATTTACAGTTCATCAGATAAATTGATCAGCATGTTGATTGAGTGATAATGATTCTTACATTGGAAAGTACTAATGTTTTCAGCACTTTTTTGTTTCACAAAACTGTTGTTTTTACCATTATCAGGTTATTGATTTGATGTTTCATACTAAGTTAGTGACAATTTAAAAGACTGGAGATGTCATGTTCATAATCATAAAGCTGCTCATTATTTTGTTTTTTCTGATTAAAAGAAGAGCATTTTATAAACTGAATAGAAAAAAAAAGAACCACCATTTTATAAGTTAAACTTCTTCTCTAAAATATTCCTTTAAGACAATGTTCATATTCCAAATAAAAAAAAAAGTGTATGTCCCTGTGACGTAAGACATTTTGCCTTAGTGCATCTTTGTTCTCTATCGCCCTGAACATGCATGAGATATTTGCCACTGGACCTTAACAAACTGACAATTAACCACTTTCATGCAGTATTGTGGTATTGACCTCATTGTCTTGTTCCAGTAGTTTTGTCAGGTATTTAGGAATGTTCTTCATCAAAACTATGCCTCGCAGGTGAACAATATTTGAGAGGTAATGTTAAGGAATGACAGTACTGTATTTGAAGAATGATTTTTTTTTGTGTACCTTTAAGTACTTGTGTATGACAGGTCTACACTATTTGACTTGTGGATTTGTTTTAAGGACGTTTTTATGCCCCACCTAGGGGCATTATGTTTTTCGGTCTGTACGTCCGTTCGTTCCTCTGTCCGTTTGTTCTTTTGTCTGTCTGTTTGTCTGTCTGTCCCACTTCAGGTTAAAGTTTTTGGTTAAAGTAGTTTTTGATGAAGTTGAAGGCCAATCAACTTGAAACTTAGTACACATGTTCCCTATGATATGATCTTTCTAGTTTCAATGCCAAATTAGAGTTTTTACCCCAATTTCATGGTCCACTGAACATAGAAAATGATAGTGTGAGTGTGGCATCCGTGTACTATGGACACATTCTTGTTTCCTCTTGATATAATTTTCACATTGGAGTGATCCGTCCTCAGTAACTATGTGACTAGGCAAGCGATTAATATTTAATATGTGGATTTACTTTAAGTGGTACTTGTCTTTATAAAATAATCTTGCCCTCATATTCATACTCCAGTGGAATACTGGTGTCAACAATCCATTTACATTGGAAGCTTCCCAGTGTGATGATAAGAAAATCTGTGTCTTTAGTTTAGACATGTTTTCTGAGGAGTAATTTAACTCTTGCTTTTTGTTTCACCTTGACAGAGTCGAAAAGTGAGACTTAGGTATGCTGTTTCTGGAGGTGGCAGCGTCAACAATAATTGGACTGCAAAAATAATATGAAATAAATAAAAAAATATTTAAAATTTGTCCTATAAGAAACTTCCCTCTCAAAAGTTTTCTTCTGGTTCTCTGGCTTTACCCAACCCTCATTCAACAGTAACCTTGCACTAATTATACCCCCGCTTTAAAAAAGTGGGGGTATACTGTTTTACCTCTGTCTGTCCTTCCGTCGGTCCATCCGTCAGTCAGTCCGTCCCATGAATATTTTCAGGAACTACTTGACAAGGATTTCTGAAATTTTGTTTCAGGGTTTATATAAGTAAGTTACACCGTTTGATGCGTTTTCAGATTCATCACTCAACAACTTCCTGTTTACCGAACACTTGTATTATTTTACACATGATAGCCAAGTTGAAAATTTTTGTCACTTTTTTCTCAGGAACTACTTGACAAGGATTTCTGAAATTTAGTTTCAGGGTTTATATAAGTTAGTTACACCGCGTGATGCGCTTTCAGATTCATCACTCAACTACTTCCTGTTTACCCAACACTTGTATTATTTTACACATGATAGCCAAGTTGAAAATTTTCGTCACATTTTTCTCAGGAACTACTTGACAAGGATTTCTGAAATTTGGTTTCAGGGTTTATATAAGTAAGTTACACCGTGTGATGCGTTTTCAGATTCATCACTAAACAACTTCCTGTTTACTGAAATATTTTAGCGGGGTATCATAAGTGAGCAGTAGCTCACAGTTTTACTTGTTGCCTCAGATCCTCCTATTATTTATCTCAGAAAGCTAAATTATGTTAATAATTTTTCAAACAATTAATCAAAATAATTGAAAATTGAAGTATGAAATCAATGTTAAGATTTGAATTTGAATCATCATATTTCTGGATATATTTTTTATAGGATAATATCATGTTACTAAAATAAACTTATGAGTAAAGCCCATTCCAACTGATGTTTACTGTTTGTTCTTATGTTGTGTTACTACACCACTCTTCCAAGTTAGTGGAGGTTTGATTGCTCTCAAAGATGTTTAAACCCTTTCTGTTTCTTTATTTGTGCGCCAAACTTGAAACATGTAATACCATTCTTTGGTTGGTGTCTACCATATTTATTTTTTGTTTATTGTTGTATAAATCAGGCAGTTGATTTTCTCATTTGAATTGTTTCATATTTGTTTTACAAGGGCTTTTATATTTTACTACATGATTGTGTTTCCCTCATTGTTGAAGGCTGTAATGTGACCTGCATGTGATTATTCACATCTTTTGCAAAGCCATGTCTTAATGCCAATAAAACATTGGGAACACATGTTTGACGTCACAAGTGATTTTTTTTTAAATTTCTTAATCAATTACAAATCTATTATTTCTAATAATCAATTTTGACTTTTTATCTTTTTATCTGACTGGCCAACACCATTTTTACAGTTACCGTAGTTCAAAGAAGTTATTTTAGTTGAACTTCTTGACTGAAAAAGCTATGAAAATTGATGTAGTGCTATAAAATTTTGATTCAATTGAACATTAAACTTTCTATTTTACTTGTGTCAACAAGTTCAATATGTATTTAAAAATATTTTATGCAAATAATTATGCAAAATTGTATATTTGAGCTTATTAAAAGTCCAAAGTTTATTAAATTTATAAAGGCATGCTTCATTTAAAAGCTTTTACAAAAAATCCTTCATTATTTTGAATTTGAACAATAAAAAGATTTTAATTTATCTTTGTATATTATAATCTGAATTCATGAAACAGGTTTAAGTGTCATTTGTAAAACATCAATAGTAAAAATATTAAATAGATATTCAGTGGAAATAAGATGAACCTCTTTGGATTATGCATTAGTAAATGTTCTTTTATATTCTAATAATTTTAATAATCTTAAAGAATTCATAAATAAGATTTCTGCGACACTTTTCACAAAAAATCTTAGGTTAAATTTGATCGTATTAGTTATACTGAAATGTGTATGACTTACAAGTATGTTTACCCTTAAGATTTTTTTGTGAAAAGAGCCGCTGGATTGTTGGATGCTTGATGTCTAATGACAAATGTTTTACTAATATATACAGAACAAAATAGGAAAAGGAAGAAGTTAAAGGGAATCTATTTATGCTGGTCACTAAGTGGCTGAGCCATGTGTTTTTTGGGCCTTATAAGACCTAAAAATGAAATATTACCATGTCATGAATGTTCACCAACATTAATTGACATTTCAAGGTCCATGACATATTTTTTTTAATGATAAAAAATTAGCTTTGCACTATATTTGTGAATGAAAAATATGGCACACATGAAAACGATGTAAATAAAATTAAAAAAAAATGGAAGGAGACAAGCGCTGTATTGGTGAATTAGATAGAATAACATTTATAAATGGATCAAACTATATGTATTTAGTAAAAAACCAACTCAGAAGAGTTTATGGAAGCAAAATTTTTAGCTATTGGAGCAACAATTTAATTGTGTTATTTGTTCTTATGGAATATAATTTTAATGTTAAGAGGTGCAGAAATGTTCATTGTTTAAATATGGCATGCTTTTTGGTCCTTATCAAATTGAAATAGTTAAATCAGATAAATTGTGTATTATCACATAATTGTAGGAGACCATACTATCAGCTTATAAATCAAATATGTATAAAGTTGTGGAATTTTAAACATAGTTGTAATTATTTGGAAGGGGTGTACATAGTATTTATAGTACTACCATTGATTATATTCAATCTGGGTATAAAATCTATCCAAATTCTACTATATTGGAAAATGGCCCACTCTAGAAACCATTGATTAATATTGAAATGGTCAATTAATCCTTGTTAGTGATCCTGTCAACCTAATTGGAAAAAGACCTAGGCATTAAACATGAACTGAATTACTTGATTGAAGCATCAAAAGACCTCTGGAAATGCTAAATATTTATTGAATTTTAACAAGATAATCTTATTAAAACATAAGTTGTTAACTTGTATAAAACCTTATCTATACTATTAAATGAGAAGACCTCATTTTGTGTGTCGCTTCTCTTCCTTCCACAATAAATTAATCATCATGCTTCTGTGTCCTAGAGGTGCCATGCATAGTCGCGTTTGTCATCCTCGCTTATGAATATTCCGTTTGGGTTATTTGGGGAGGAAAACAAAAATAAAGGCGTCTGGATATTGTTTCCGTCATCTGACGGACTTTTAAGTCATGTTTAGGACTGTTAAACACATAATTTTTATAGGTACTTGGGGACAGGACAATTATTTTCTCGTTTTTCTGTATACTATGAACATACATATACTTTTGCTATTTACTATTAATTCCAAGTTTACTATCCACGGCGGTCACTGATATATTTAATATATCAGTGACTGCCGTGGATCTATGTAATATACAAGTGACTGCCGTGGATAGTAAACTTGGAATTGATAGTAATTAGCAAATACACTTTTATTAGTAATAATATATGTATGTTTATAGCATGCAGAAAAACGCGAAAATAATTGAAATTAATAACAAACAAAAAAGAATGGCTTTTGAAAAAGGGTAAAAAAAAATGTCCGCAAGTACCTATGACTTTTGATACCTTTCCTGAAATTCTCCAGTCATAAAATCTAAATTCATTCTACAACAGTTTACATACTTTCAACCACGCTCTAAATGCCCACGATTGCGCAGGTGTGTTCTAGTATGAATAAAAAGAAAAGTGGAGCCAAACATGTAAATGAGACAACAACCCAAGAACATGATAAAATCACAGTAAAAAGTACTTGATGGTTTTACTGTTTGTATCTGTATATCTCCTTATTTTTATTTGTTCTTGCCAATACTTATTTACATACTGGATATGACATCAAACTTCATCAGTTTTATAAATGACGATTTAGAGCTTGATAAGAACAAATTAAATACAGATTTATATTGCTTAATAAATGGCATGTTATACATACTGCTTATATACTGGAATACATGATAAGTAAAAATGAAATACATGTACTGACCATGTGAGTTTGTTAATGAAAATAGGAATTTTTTTACGAATAGTATGACAGGTTGTGGGTATAAATTTAATTAACACTTGATTTTTTATGAGTTGTTTGATGTGTAGATAAATCTGACAATTAGACCAGGTCTTCATTAAATATTAACCCTACTACACCTTGGTGTATTGAAAACTCAGGCAAATATGTTCACTTCTTGATTTGTTAAACCATAGATTCCTCTTTCAGTCGGTGATCTTTTGTTTATAGTTTCATTTTGCTTAGTTCTTTGTTCCTGTTTTTTTTGGGATGCTTAGCTTAATTTTGTAGTTTCAACTTATTTTCTCTGCATATGCATAGTGCTTTTTAGGATAGACTAAATTCTAAGCATAGAAAACATACAGTACTTGTTTCATAACATTAAATCGATAAAACTAGTACTTATTTTGAAATGAAGAGTCAGACACTGGACAATACTTACCTGGTACTGGAATTAATGTTAAAGAATAAGCAATGTGTCATGTAAATTGTGTAGGAATGGCTTCTAAGCTTAGACATTAATGTGTTTTAAACCTTTTCCCATCAACTGATGAGGATATTTAATGTCAAACTGAGAAGCATTATACCAGTATGTTCAGGATAGATTCTATGCAGTTAGTAGGTGTAGAGAGTCAGGATGGATTAGTTCTCAGTTGGCTCCCTAATGGACTACAACTTCAGATGATAAATACTAAGGTAAAAATTAATATTACAAAAGAGAGCAGGGAGAAGGTCAGATATAAAGATGGTTATCTTTAGTTGTCATAATAGTTTGTTTTTGTTACTTGAAGAATTTTGCTTTGATGGCAAATCTTTGATTGTTTCTATGAAATTTACCCACATTTTGTTTTACATTTCCCAAGTTAGAGCTTGATATATAATGTTTAGACAAGAAACCTGTATATTGTCGAAAAACCGTATGCTGACCTCTAGATTTCCCTTGCTTTTTGCTATATGTTTTCTCTTGAATTGTTATATAGTTTATCTTGTCTTGGCCTTATAAAGCTGACTATAGGACTAGGGGTTTGCTCTTTGTTAAAGGCTACTGTTAGCTATAGTTGCTTTCATCCATGTCAATTAATCTCTGGCGGATAGTTGTCTCATTGGCAATCATACCAAATTTTTATACCAATGTCTCATTTTATTCATCTCAATCCACTACAGATACGTTTAGATAGGGCAGGGTAAGACTTCCTTTTGAACCCCCATTTGTGTATGTATATGCTTATTACGTCAACAGAGGGTGGATCAGAACTCTTTCAGATTTTGGGATCACATTTGTTTGTCCCTAAATGTTTTTCATGTGGAAACCTGACTGATTAGAAAATCGCTTTTACTAAAATAGCCTACCATGGGCCTTTGGTGATCAAAAATGTTTCTGTGATATATTTGTTACTGACAAAAAGGGGGAGTGTGGTAATTGTTTTGTAAAATTTTATTTTTTATAAGTCCAGCTACACTAAGTGATATATCTATTATGTGATCTATTTTGCATTGAATAAGTACAGCAAATAAATTTAGATTGATCTTATTTTCACAGACTTTTTCTACCAAATTCATACTTGCTTTATCTTGCATTTTACAAAGTTTAAAAAGATTATCAGGCTTTTATTTTTATAACTTGGTTGAATGATCTTCATGAATCAAATTAACTTTTATAGTACTTAAAGAGAAAAATTACTAGCATTGAATTTCTAACAATTTTGGTTTCATATCGGTACCAAGATCATTTACCATTTAAAATGTCTTTAAATCACGCTTTCATTATACCTGTTTATCTCTTAAAGAAGTGTCATTGGATAGGGCTATTGATAGTTCCTGATTAATTTGTTAATTAAAAAATATTGAACTACTTGTTTAAGTCCTTACGCATTATTAAGTATCATAAAATATCGAAGATGACATTAAGAAGACATATTATGCTCAATTCTATAAACTCAATAGTTCATGGAAAAATGAAGGACTTGAGACAATGTCATATAGATGGTATCTGTTAGCATTTTCTGTTTTAAAACAAAGTTAGATTGTTGTCTGTCTAATCTCATCTGTAGTGGAAAATATTTCATGCCTATTGAAGACAAATCTCTAAATTGAAATGATTTTTTTGTATATATATAAAACTGTATGTGGAAAACACACAGCCAGTTGATTTGTTATCTTCAATTAACAATGCCCTTTTCAGCATCTGGGCATGCAAATTTCTGAACAATTGTAATGTCAAATAAGCTAACTTGGTCAACTGTCTAATACTAGCTTTATCTGCAACACGGTTTACATTATTTGACTTTAAATAACATGTGACCTAGAAAATCCTTATAAACAAAACAAAAAACAAGACTTGTCAGATATGGTTCAGTCAAGTTGTTCCAAGATAGAATTTGGGCTTAGTAAACTAAATTAACCAATCAATTAAAGGCTACGAGTCATATGACTTGTTTAGATTTTTTTTCTTTTTGAACAGTTAAAAACTAGTTACATTTGGTACTACTGAATATGAGACACACAGGTTTCATATGAGGCAATTCCTCATGAGTGTTTGCTAATTAATCAACTCTCAATAATGGACAAAGTTGTCTCATTGGCAATCACATCTTCTTATTTTTATAGACATTAAACCTTATTGGAATACAAAAAAATAATACAAACTATAAAAAGTTAAAAAATTGAGTTTTGTTAAATTATCTTCACTAGCTAGTCCAGGATTATTATGTGTTTTTTTTTACTTATTGACATCTTCAGTGCCAAAATTGATCTCTTTCCCTTGAAAAAAAAACCCCTGATCATATGTTTGAATGATTAAACTTTCATAAGACTTCGTAATTAATATTGATTAACACCAACAATCATCTTCTCACAAGTCTGTAACATCAACAAGACTGGACATGGCTTATGTGGAATTTGCAATATTAAAGAATAATTTGAGTTATTGCCCTTTGTATTTATTTTCCTTACACAGTCAGTATTCATACATATTTAATGATTTACGTAAGAAATTAAAAAAAAAAATCCAAATTTCAGATTTGCCCAAAGTTTTTTTAGTTTTTGTGGAATTGATTTGAAAAAAAACTGCTAACAAATAACTTTTGAACATTTTTTTTGGTGTAATGTAACATGTATATGAATTCTTATGCCCACTGACCTTAATGACTTCAAAATTCATAATGCATGCAAGTTATAGCATATATCCAAAAGCCAAAAAGATTTATAAGATCTGTTTTATAAATTCAGAGGGCATATTTTTAAGTTTGAAGGGAGCTTCAGTACATCAGGTCACATAAATAGTCTTGCCAGAATACAGTCACTATAGTAGAATATGAAGCAGATGGATATAATTTATCAGTAAAACTGCTATTGATATTGGTGAAAATGACATCAATTGATGAATTGTTCTGTGATGTAAACATGTATAAAAGTGTGATTATCACAAGTTATTCATATGCCTATTGTATTGGTATATAATTACTCATTCTTTTACTTATCATCCTAATAATTGGAAATATTGATCATTTCAGTCCAATTGAACTTACAACGTTATATAATAAATGATAAATTTTATCACCATAGTGTTAAGTACCTCCAACCTTTGTTGTGTTTTTATTAAATTGTCTTTCTTGTATGAATTGTTTTTGATCTTTTCCCAAAACTTGTTTATATTTTGGATATAATCCCTTTGTAGACCATCTGTGTACTTTTTTACTTTATTTAAAATAATATTTTTATTCATTTGAAGGTATTGTAAACTTGGTAAGGTTATTTATTTTTGCCACGGTCTGTGAGGAATTAACAAGGAAGCAGTTATTAAATTCACATTAAACTAAATACTTGACTTTCAGGGTTGAGACCCTCACTACACTAATATAGCTGGACTTTTTGTTTTATGTTTAGACATGTATTTTCTGAATATAATCCCCTTCTCTCTTTGAAATAAAAGCTTGCAGTTTTTCCCTTTTCCCCATTTTGAAATTAAGATTGAAAGTAGAGGGAATAGGCATATAGTACATTAGACAATATGCTTTGAATCAAATGTTGTCTTTCTTCAAATTTGATATTTGGTTACATGCAGCTACCTTTAAATAGAAAAAAAATTCAATGACCCTAGAATTTGAAGAATTGTTTTTTTACAACTGATATTTGTATGCCATAAAATTGTTTGAATAGACTTTGAGAGCTGTTGAAATAGTGGTTAATGAAGTTTTAAATGTGTTTGGAAAGGCACAAGAACGGACAATGGTAGTCCCTGAAATGATTTTGACTTGGTCATAAGATTATAAGCAAATATCAGAACAAAACACTTAAGTTCCTTCAATAAACACATTCAAAAACATTTAACTCATTTCTGGATACAAACAGTATCTCTGTTAAATATTTAGTATTCTTTATAAGTAAATCTTGAACTTTCAAATGTGAGTTCATTGGGATAAAGCAATTTTTGATGTGGCATAAACCAATTATCATTGAAATCAATGCTAGTTATATGTTTTGAAATACATGACACAGATAAGTTAAAGATATGATTCCTTTATACTTTGTTTGTAATTCTCTGTTTGAAAATATAATATCACAATTATATTTGACCTTAAAATATAAAAAAATAATCATGAAAAATAAAATTTGTAAAACTGATCACAGTTTAATGATCCTAAATGCCAAATGAATATATTTATGTAATCTACCATGTCAGTACATAGATATCATTGCAAAGTGAGAATAATGTTGTCAATATCTTATTTTTACTCTTTTTGACCAAAAATTGTGATTGTATTATATTTTTGTACAAAAGATATCAAATCACATCATCCTTATTTTAAATGACATTGAAAGATTTAAAATATCTTGTTTGGAAAATGTTGTTGTTCATTTGATGTTATAACTAGCAGATATCTCATTGTGGCAGTTTTTGCTAGTTTTGCTTAAATGTGTTTTCAAAGTTTGAGAACCTAAGGCAAACTTCAAATATAATATATAATATCTTCTTTGCAAGGATTTCCTTTCAAATCTGCAACTATGAATTTAAAACAAAAATTGAGGTTTGTTAGGTGCTTACTTATGATATTGTTAACCCCTGAAATGAAAAAGAAGTTCACCTTATAGGTTTAAGATACTTATGAATTACAGAATTTCAATCCCTGCATTATAATACATAGTGTTTTGAAAAAGAATGAGTGTTATTTTTCACCGTAAGAGTTGCACATGTTTTTACAGTACTCATGATAAATTGTTGTGAATGGAGAAGTTGGAGAATTATTTTTATTTAAATGCTGTTGGCCTATAGAGATTTTTCAGACATGAAAGCAATTTTACAGGCCTATGGTTAAGTATGAAGTCTGATTTGATTTCAAGAATTAAGGTTTGCAAGCCTTGGTAAGCATCAGGGTTCTCACTAAGGATTTTTGAAGACGACTCCCGGGACTCATCATTATTTAGGGTTCCATGACAAAAAAGAGATAGAAAAGAACATCACATTAAGAGAAATTTAATTTTTTGCAATAAAATGATGATTTGTTGCTCAGTTGATACAAAATGTTACAATCTTGATGCATCTTTGGACTCACCAGATTTGAAAATAATAAGTCCAGGCAGATTTTCATGAGTTCAGGACTCATGGACTCGCCTAAGTGAGAACCCTGAAGCATCTTTCTGAATTTAAGCACCTACAAAATCTTATAAAATTGAGAATGGAAATGGGGAATGTGTCAAAGAGACAACAACCCGACCATTGAGCAGGCAACAGCCGAAGGCCACCAATGGGTCTTCAATACAGCGAGAAACTCCCGCACCAGGAGGCGTCCTTCAGCTGGCCCCTAAACAAATATGTATACTAGTTCAGTGATAATGGACGCCATACTAAACTCCAAATTATACACAAGAAACTAAAATTAAAAATAATACAAGACTAACAAAGGCCAGAGGCTCCTGACTTGGGACAGGCGCAAAAATGCGGCGGGGTTAAACATGTTTTTTGAGATCTCAACCCTCCCCCTATACCTCTAGCCAATGTAGAAAAAACAAACGTACAACAGTACGCACAGTAAAACTCAGTTTAAGAGAAGTCTGAGTCCGATGTCAAAATAGGAAACAAAAGAAAATAAACAAAATGACAATAATACATAAATAACAACTACTAGCAGTTACTGACATGCCAGCTCCAGACCTCAATTAAACTGATTGAAAGATTATGTCTTCATCATATGAATATCAGGCACAATCCCTCCTGTTAGGGGTTTAGTATTATACCATCATAAAATATATGAGAAGAACAAAACCTGTGTCATGCCAACAACTGGTTTTAGAATAAATATGTTTAATTCCGATGCAAAGACCCTATAAGTGAATCAATATTATGTCTTTTTACAATGAAAAAGATGTCTGAGTTAAGTATCAGTCCAACTCAACAGAATAAACTATCTGTCTTGATTAAACTATTTGTTTTTCTCTCCACAGCTTGAAAAATTGAAGACACAGTATGAATCTCAACTTAATAGTTTCCGACAAGAACTGGATAGTGAGAGACAAGCTAGAACAGAGAAAATGGAATGCACCCAGGTAATAAACATACAAATTGATATCTCCTGATGTCCCAGAAAGCTTGCACAAGTAAAAGATGGGAGATATGTAAATGAGACAACCATTCACTAAAATCTCTCAAGGTAGCATATGTCAATGGCTTTAAAACTGTATTAAAAGCTCCAAAGCATTTATTCATAGATTAATGTCTGAAACTCTCAATGAAGAAAACTAATTACTATACAATATAAAATAAGGAGATATGATATGATTACCAATGAGACAACTATGGACCAAGGACACAAATGTAAAGTTAGATACGGACATTACTCACCAAATTGGTTCTAAACACCTGCAACTGAGTAACAAAATGGGAAAAAAAGTACAGAACAAATAGAACTCACAGTTACTGAAAGCTTTGTGAAAGCCCAATTTCTATTAATAAATAAACAAAAATTACCAAGATTAAAATACAAATCAGTTCACCAACAGATTAAGTTTAAAGAAGACAATTAAGAAAAGCATCACCTTGTGCAAGCCAAAATATAAGCATTGACACGAAATGAATCAATTTATACTGCTACTGTTCTTTTTAAGCAGTCAAAATGTGTTGACTATAATTGTATGTGATAAACAGTCTCTGATTGTATAAAGAATCATGCCATGCCACCCACTCTAAAATTCATAATGAAATGTTCACAGTTCTGCAAGGCAGTCACCAACATAAAGTCATTTCTCCTTCAAATTTTTTGTTCTTTTCTTATTTGATGAGAAATTTGTATATATTATTATGTTTATTGGTCGTTGTTGATATTCTATTTTGATATTGGCTGCACTCTTTCATCCAACTGATTTCAACTACACAACAAATTTTGAAATGTAACAATTTAACTTCTTCAAAGAAAGAAGTGTTTTCTAGGATGAATCTATGAAAGCAGTTATAAACAAATTTTTTGATAAACAAAATGATAACACAAAATGGGTAAAAAATTGTTTTTAGATTGCTGTATAAAGACAATAATATATTGACTTGACTTAATAACAATAAAAGGATTCAGCACGAAAAGAAAAAAAACTCAGCAAAGCCTTTGATTTCTCGGTTTCTAAGCCTTATTCTTATATCATTATTATGTCAAGGCTATACACTGTTATTGTCTATATAAGGTGTTATGTATTTACCAGGTGTAAATATGACAAGTGTTCAAACTGATATACACCCAATGCTAAACAAAACAAAACTTGAAAGAGTTGCAAGTAAGCAGAATGACTTCATTTTATATTTTATCAAAGTTTAACATATTTCCATTCATAAAGCTTTTAAACTATAATAAACTGCTTTCTTAAAAAAAACATTTAATGATCTTATTTTTAACAGAGCAGTGAAGATAAAATGGAGAAGCTTGACACAGCAGAGAAAGAAAAATTGGATGAAATTATATCGGTCATGAATACCCAGCATTCATCAGAAATAGAATCATTACAGCAAAGATATCTTGTATGTTATTGTATTCCACTAGATATTGTATCATAAGTTCTTATTAACTTAAATGGTCTGATATATATCTTCTATCCTAGAAATCATGTCAATATAAAACGTTTGAGGGGGAAACTTAATTGTGGTTTTGATATAGTTTACAATATGGCACACAAACATATCAATAGCCAAAACTTCTTCTAAACGAACAGTTTCAAACCAACATTGCAGACTCTTTTACTGGAGGAAAAATTGTACATAATCTGTTTTGATATTAAGCTCTGTTTACTGATGGAAAATTCAGGTTAATAATATGGGATAGTACATTAGATGGGTGGGCAGTTACAGCATTTACCCTGCAATAACTTAGAACCAATCAGCCATTGCTTGTCATTAATTAATTCAAATTATGTTTTGCAGGAAGATGTAGACTTGAAGGTGAAGGCGATGAGAATCACTTTAGAACAGATCTACTCTGGTCAGTTAGACCTAGTGAAGACAGAGCTAGAGAAGACACATGTCCAATCTCTGAAGGAACTCAATGACCAACTGACAAAGGAACATGAAGAAGACATACAGAAGATAGAGAGATTGTGGGAGAAACGTTTGGAGGATGTGGAAGAGCAGCATGAAGAAGAAATGAATAAATCCCTTCTTGAGGACTCACTTAGTAAGATGTTCTTTGATTATCTGTGTGTATGTGATGTGATGTGATGTGATGTGTATATAGTTAGAACTTATATCTGTGCACTATTTGACTTTTTGATTCAGTTATAGTTCATTCAGTATTTGATGTAGTCCTGTTAATCTGAAAACAAAAACTTAACAAAGTGTTGTTTAATGAATTTTCAATTAATCATAGAAAATTGCAAATTCCTGTTTTTGTAATTTGATAATGCAAACCTCAGTTTCTATTTGTTTACTGCCTTTAAAGGGCTATTGGAGTATCTTTTTCTGAGGAATCTAAAGTATTTTTGCTCTACCACTTGCCAGAAATTGAGGTTTTGTTACAATTTCAAATTCTATATATAACGACTCATGATGTTTTACTGATAACAGCCTTCATTTTTGTCGAGCCTGCGACTTTTGGTCGCAGAAAGCTCGATATAGGGATAGTGATCCGGCGGCGGCGGCGGCGGTGGCTACGGCGACGGCGGCGTTAGCAAACTTCTTAAAAGCTTTATATTTCAGAAGGTGGAAGACCTGGATGCTTCATACTTTGTATATGGATGCCTCATGTTACGAAGTTTCCGTCAGTCACATGTCCAATGTCCTTGACCTCATTTTCATGGTTCAGTGACTACTTGAAAAAAAAGTTAACATTTTTTGTAATGTTAAATTCTCTCTTATTATAAGTAGTAGGATAACTATATTTGGTATGTGCGTACCTTGCAAGGTCCTCATGCCCGTCAGACAGTTTTCACTTGACCTCGACCTCATTTCATGGATCAGTGAACAAGGTTAAGTTTTGGTGGTCAAGTCCATATCTCAGATACTATAAGCAATAGGTCTAGTATATTCAGTGTATGGAAGGACTGTAAGGTGTACATGTCCAACTGGCAGGTGTCATCTGACCTTGGCCTCATTTTCATGGTTCAGTGGTTATAGTTAAGTTTTTGTGTTTTGGTCTGTTTTTCTTATACTGTATGCAATAGGTCTACTATATTTGGTGTATGGAATGATTGTAAGGTGTACATGTCTAGCTGGCAGGTGTCATCTGACCTTGACCTCGTTTTCATGGTTCAGTGGTCAAAGTTAAGTTTTTGAGTTTTGGTCTTTTTTTCTAATACTATATGCCATAGGTCAACTATATTTGGTGTATGGAAATATTTTATGATCTATATGTCAGTCACGCAGGTTTTATATGACCTTGACCTCATTGATCAGTGTTAAGTTTTTGTGTTTTGGTCTGTTTTTCTTAAACTATAATCAATAGGTCGACTATATTTGTTTTATGGAAGAATTGTTAACTGTACATGTCTGCCTGGCACGGTTCATCTGACCTTGACCTCATTTTCATGGTTCATTGGTCAATGTTTAGTTTTCTTGGTTAATGTTAAGTTTATGTGACAGTTGTAATAAAGCTTTATATTTAGGACTATCAACATAATATCAATGATTAGTAAAGAAGGCGAGACATTTCAGTGTGTGCACTCTTGTTGTTTAAGGGATTATGTACTTCAGAGTTAGGGTTCCAATTAGGGTAAGGTAAGGATTTGTTTTAGGTAAGGCCTATGATTTAGATTTGGAGACCCTGTGCTTATGGTTAGGTTTTGTATTAAGTTTGGGCTATGATTTAGGGTTAGGTATAGGTTAGAGTTACGGTTAAGTTTAGAATTAGGGTTAGTTTAGTATAGCCCTATATTGGGGGAAGGGAAAACCAAAGCTTATCCCTTATGGTACAACTTTAAAAGTCAAATAATATTGAAAATTATTTTTATTACTACTGATTATATCAAAATAGATTTAGTGCATGTTTTTTTATGCTTGACTAATTATTTTTGCTTGATTAAACCAGTTGTGCAGACTGTTGAATTTGAGGTTCCGCATGGTGAGTTAATATGCAACATGCTTCACATATATACAGTGCTACACTTATTATTACACTCCCCTAATGCAGTTATTATTTTAAGCTCCAATCTTCATTCATGTAAATAATTGTCCTGGCAAATGAGGGAAATTTTAACCTGAAATGTTAGCTTTATAGTTTTGGAAAACTAAGGTTTATTTTAAATGGTTTCATTTCCTGTTCTATTTTTGGTTTGAGGATTGCATGGAACTTTTAGTGGATAAATTTTCAGCAGTAGGAACAATTATTTTTTTCCAGCTAGCTGTTGTGGTTTTAGTAAAGTCAAAGTTTATATTAGAGTTACTGAGTGAGCCTTTATCATTACTTTGCATCTGTCAGTTATAAACTTATAAACGCTGATACTTCATAGTCCACTCATTGACAAGACAATATTTCTTGAAGAAGTAAAATTAGAAATTGCAAAAATTAGGTTAAAAGGCAATGATTGGACTTTTTATCACTACATGTATAGAAATGTTTGACAATAAATATGTATGGTTAAGATATAAATATGTAGGGACATGACTATGGATATGTTGTATTGCAAACATTAATATTTTTCCCAGTAAACATGGAGGAGACAATTTGTAAATGTATGATTTTTTCCAACAGATAAGAGAAAATATAGAACTGTTAATTTTGAGTTTTTAAAGCGGCAATTTCTTAAAACTGAATAAGATCATAAGTGTCACTTCTTTAAAAGAAAATCATTGCATGCAAGATAATCAGCTTAGCCAATTGAAGTATGAAAAAAGCAATCTTCCCAAATATTAATAGATAACACCCACTTATATACTGGTATAAAAGTTTTATAACATCATGTATTCAATGGATAACATCATATGTATACTTAAAAATTAAAAAAATTAAAAGAATAGTAAATATGTTGTAGTTTCATCTTAAATATAAAACTTGGTATTATTGTTTTAAAAATGTGTAATAATCAAGCTAGCAAATTAACTGCATATCATTATGAAATAATGGGTTGGCTGCTTTGAGCATAAATCTACTCTCTGAACTACATCAAAAGCTGCATCTTGTTAACTATGCATACAGCTTCTGCTACAAGGAAATTATCAATTTCTGAAGTATAATTGACGGATTAACATATGTATCAGCTTTAACAGCAACCAGAACAATAGTGATCACTTCATGGTTAGAGTATCTTCTTAGTAGAACACTTTCTCATAGCTGTTTTATTATTCTGTCATGAGAAATAAAAAGAAAAAAATTAAAATGTTGACTTTGAATTTTTTTAATAATTTGATATCCAAGACATAAACATTTCCTTTAAATTCCTTCAAAATGCAATCTATATACAGTATATAACTGGTTTTGGAAAAAAAACCAGGAAGCTGTTAGAAAGAAAACTATTTGGTAAATGATAGCAGTTATAGTTTCAATGGTGATTCCCAATTTAGTTATTGTAAATCCATATTTTGAAAAATACCTGTCGTAACTTTTAAGTGTACCTTTAGCAAAGCCTTTCTTAATTCACAATAATACTACTTACTATTAAATCTGTAGACCATGTAGAAATTGTAGAATATCTGTTGTCAGTGTTAACTTGCTTCTTTTGACAGTTTTTATGCCCCCGCCACAGCCATATTGAAGGCCTCTCTGTGACTTTGAGATGAAGAACAGCAATAAAAGCGCTGTTCCTTTGCTTTTTGTGTTTTTTGCTTTGCATGTACTGATTTTGTGTCATGGATGGATACCCCATATCCTTTGTTTTTCTATTAAACTGTCAACAAAGTAGAACTTAGCACTTTCACACGGTTAAATTGTTTACACTAAAAGTGCCAATATTTTAATGTTTTCATTTGTGTATGACATCAATCTGACAACGTCAGAAATTAACAATAAATCATCACAAATTGTTTGTCTGTTCAAGGTGCCAAGGATTCAACATCTGTACAAATACAGAAAACAATCAAGAAAATGGCTGAAGAACATGGAAAACTATTACAGGTAATGTTGTAAATTTTTAGAAAGTGAAATATCTGTTCAGTTGCATACCTTAGTTTCGTTCAGATTATTATTCAAGTTTCTTTAAAATTGTATAATGCAATTTGTTTACCATATATGGATATTCATGTATTTCTCGTCCACTTTCACTTGAATGCTATTATTTATTTAGACTTATACTTATTTTTATATAACTATAGATTTAAAGTATGAAATGAAAATCAGAACTTTTTAACTATTTAGTAAATTGATTTTTGTTGTCAAAACTATAAACTGATACTAAGTGGCTCTCTCCACAATTTTCGTTCCCTTAAGTACCCTTATTTAAAAAAAATTGCCTTAAATAAACATACCTGCTGATAGAGTAGGTATGAATGGTCAAGTGTTTAATGAAAATGTTGGGTTTTTTATCGGATGTAAGGTAAAGCATTGGAGTATAATATCATAAAGCTATGTATGAGTAGAGATCATCCATCTTTCAACTAGAAATTTACTTTATTACTAATTTTTCTAGATTAACAATGATTAAGTAAGAATTTTGCCTGAAAAAAAATTGATTATGAATAATTATGATATTACTCAGAACAATATATTGAAGCTTGTGTTATCTACACTAGAAACATTTTACTGATGTTCTATTTAAAATTACAGAAAATATCTGATGGACTTTCAAAATCTCCCAAGATAAGAACTCCAAGGAAGATAAAACAGTCCCAGGGACAACAAACAGATGACGATACAGACACAGAAAGTATTAGGTCCATGCCTGTTACTGAGGAAGAGTACCAACAGTTAGAGGAGAAAGAGAAAATTGTTGAGACAGCTGAAGGCAAGTCATTTTAATTGTTTTTTTATAATTTTTTTATTTTGTTTTTTGTTTATAGTCCAACATTGCTTACATTTCTATTACATACATGACCCATTTAGGACAAAACTAGCTGTAAATTTCCTATGGACTTCTTTGAAGATTTAGAATTAAATGTGAAATCTGTATGATCAATTTTTGATGTTGCCATCGTTACATGTTCTTAAAACACCTTTATAAGGAATATGAATTTAATTTAATATTAGATGGCTTCTTGGAAATTAATGTTCAGGTAGTAATATATTAATTTTTAAGACCCAACTCATTATTAGAGATGATCACCATCAGTTGAAATATAGAAAGTGATAGTACAATGTAATATACTGTCTAGACGTATTATTTAAGCCACACTTAGATGCAGTAGTTAGTAGGGAGTAGTTCTTAGTGCACAACAGTTATCACCTTCCCCTTGTATAGAAAGTCAGTGGAAAAACAGGTTGACAATAAAAACTTCATTTAAAGATTATTTGAAAGGTCATAAGTTGTCAACCCTGATGCTTGCTTAAACAAATCTTTTATCTCGTAAGAACAAAAACCTTTCTGTGAAAAAAATGAAGGAAAGAATAAAATCTAGGTATTAATTGTATGTTGAGTTGTGTAAGACTTTGGGAGATAAAATGAATGCTTTGTATAAAGATTTTATATTGCTGAGATTATACATTCAGGAGACTGACAGCTATGTACAAATTTCATTGATAAACATTGATCAGACTATAAAAATAAATATATAAGTTTAAAGTATTTAAATTATGATCAATAAATCCCAGCAGTAGGTAAAGGATATAAGTAATGGTTGCCAATCAGGTGTGACCATGTTTTAAAAATTCATTCTCTGTTTCCTTATATAAAGTAAAAGTTTTAAATGAGCTTTTTGATGAGAATTCATATGTAAAATAAAAAACATGTGAAATTCCTTTGAAGCTGATCATAAAATGTGCTGAGTCTCCTTTTCATAAACCAGTTTTAAACTTTTTCATTTGTGTTTCGTTTCGTCTTTGGATATACAGTATTTAAGAAAAAATAAGTTTTTACTTAAGAGGATGTACAAATATAATTTTAACAATTGAGGAATATTTACATTTAAGATGCAACATTTTTGAAATATTATAATTTTGATAATCATTTTTCTTATCAGCAAAACTTGATCTATAACTTAAACAAATTTTGTTACAAACAGTAATAAGACATGTTTAAATTAAAGATTTAGGGTTTTAACACAGTTCCAAAAATATTTTCTCTTCCATTATAATTCAGTATATACATAATTTACTAATATATGGTTTAGTTTTTTTTATGAATGGAATACATTTTTTCTAAATGCTAGAGAATGGCGAATGAATAGTTAATACGTTTTAGATTTTATATATTTACATGATAAGGATGTAACAAGTATTTGAAAGCAGTTTTTACAGATATTTCGAGAGTGTTCTAATGGAAAGGATTTATATTTAATTGTGGATTTTAAACGGATGTGTTATTGACTATGAAACACAAGGTAATTTAGAACATAGTTTGAAATAGGGGTAAGAAATGTGGATGTAATGTACTTGTTGTTTTAAGTCTATTATTCTACCATTTATTACATGAAATAATGATAACAGAGCACTGAATGGTATTGTTATTTACAGTTTTATATGTGTTTCAGATGTACGACAGACCTTGGAAAGCCAGCGTGAGGAGTTGGACCTGCTTCGTGCATCTTTACTCCAGGAATATGAACAATTGCTTGCTGCTCGGACAGATCGTATGTCAGATGAAGCACAGGAAGTAGAAAGATTACAAGAAGAAATGGAACAGTTACAGAAACTTTACAACAAGCAAAAGGCCAAATTCCAGTCTGGTGGTCCACAAATCACAGGTGATCTATTAAATGAAGGACATCAAGTTAAAAATAATATCATTCAACTCACACGATACTTTATCTATCCATGAACAGAAAAAATGAGTACCCTTTTTATTTTTTAAATGGTTCAAATGTTAAAATGATACAAGACATAACTAGGGTTAATACCAGTCAGATGGATTTTACTTAAATTTACAAGAACTTTTCGACAAAATTTCATAGTAATGTGGGTTGGTGGATTCTCTGAATGTTGTTTGCCTAATGTCCTGTGGCAAATGTTCCATGCATATTTAAGGTTAAACAGTAAATCTTTTAGATAAGTTATAAAAATTTGGTGGATCTATATTAGGGTATGAAATTTGGACTGGTTTTCAAGAAGGATGGGTTTGACATTTAACATGCAGATGTGTACAAATGCACATTATTGTCTTAATCAGTCTTTTTTGGTCTTAGGTGATAGTTTACTCATTAGCAATCATCCAACTTCTCCAAAATAATATTACTTCACAAAAGGTTAAGAGAACTGCTTCAAATATGATCAAATGAAAAGAATGTTTACAAAAAAAAACATTAATAGATGAGGTTTTAAAATGGCTGATATTATGTTAACTGTACATTAACTTTAAAGAAATTTAAAATGAATTTGGAACATAATAACTGATGGAAAAATATGACATTTAACAGTAGAAAAAGAAGACATAAATAAGTACTTACCTACCAATCCATGCATCATTTAATAATATCAAATTGATATGTTTAAAATATAAATGAGCTTTGCATTTTTCAATTGATAAATTCATGTGTTTTCTTCTATAAAGTGGTGTAATCATATTAACACACAGAAGTGCAACTTTCATGCCATTATAATTTAAATTGAAACTCATTTAAGATTTTTCATGCATACCTGCTTTATGAGAAACATACTATAAGTCTTGCTGAATTGTAAAGATAATTTTGGATTTAAGTAAATAAAAAGGAAAAAGGACATGACAGTACTATATTATGTAGAAATTTTATGTAGTGTTATTTTATGGAGAGCATTTTATCATTAGGGTTACATGTCAAAGGTGTGCAAGCTTAATAGTTTTCACTACATGTCAATCCTTCCATTTATTTGTCCATTCATTCATCAAAAATATTACACTATTGCTTGTTGTCAATTTGTATTTAAAATTTCCTTGTTAAGATATTGAAGATCTTATTTTTTTACTTTCGGAATTTTTTACTACATTTTGAGATATATGTGAATGTACTTGTAATAAGTTTTCTCTATAATCATATATTCCCAAACAAGGACCTTTGCTGACATTTATGAATGAGACCTTGCTGCTTGTTGACCACTTATTCTCTAAGTTGATTAAAGTTTGAGTATATTTAAAAAGAGAAATAAGAAAGAGGTCCAGTGCATGCCTGAAAATCATATCTAAACAATGAATGAGTGAACTATAATCAAACAGACCAAATCTGTTTGAAGCATGTTTCTGGATTCACTTTTTTCAGAATCGTTTGTAGACAACTTTATGGAAACTAAAAAGATATTTGAAAACATAAGGAGCGATATAATACAGTTATCCTTAACTTAGGCAGTTGATAAATTTGTACAAATTAAGATTGTCAAGTGGGAATCAATGAACATGTATGTAATAAATCATGTCAATTGGTGAATTGGTTAAATATTATCCCAAAAAATTCTCAAAACTAAATATGAAGACTTCATAGCAACCAATAAAGGGGTCACACTTTTAATATTAAAGCACCTTTTATTTAAAACTAGAAAAGATCAGCTATCCTTATCAAGTTGGAACTTTTAAGTTGAAATTCTCAGAATATTTGTGATCATGTCAGGATTAAAGACCTGACTGCATGGTTGGGTGGGTGGATGGACACTTGTTTAAATACTGGGTTGGTGATACATTACTAGTTACATCAATATTAAATGTTGGGAGTAAACAAACTGAATTTTTCAGCAGGGTTAATATATTTATCAATCATATTTCCAATTTATTTACAGATCTTTCGAGTCTCAAGAAACAGTATGAAAATAAAATCAGTTCTCTTGAAAAGTTCCATCAGGAAGAAATTCTTCAATACAAAGAGGAAATAGAAAAATTTAAAGGAAACCAGCAGGATGTTACTTCTCCAAAGAGGGATTCTGGGAGTGATGCAGTGACATCAAGTGGTGTTCCAGATGAACAAGAGACAGAAAGAGATTACTTGAAATCAGCATATAATTTGACTGTCATTTCTGATGATTCACTTCAGTTTGAAGATGATACTAATAATAAAACCTTACAGGAACTTAAAACATTGTTGGCTAAAAAAGAAGATGAAATATCAGACCTCCAACTCAAGATTTCTCAAGAAAAAATTGAAAATCAAGAAATGCAATTTAAATTGACTGAAAATTCAGATAAAATTCAGGAACTTGAAAATAAATTACGGGTAACCCAAAGTGAACTGGATGATGTAAATTCATTAATGAGTGATAAAGATTGTAAAATAGAATCATTAATGAAGCAAAAACAAGCACTTGGTGAAAAGTGTTTACGTGAATTGGAGGAGTGTGAAAACAAACATGCCAAAATTGTTAATGAAATAAGTGAAAAGTTTGAAAAAGTATTTACAGATCTGAAGTCATCTCAAGCTGAAGTTTCCAAGTTAAAAGCTGACCTTGAAGCTTCTCAAGAACAGGAGAGAATGCTGGAAGAGCAATACGATGAATTACAACAACAACAAAAGGCAGCCATGAAAAATTTACAGGAAAGATCAGAACATGACAATGAAGAAGTTATCAGTGAAATGAAACTTACTCATGAGAAAGAAATGGAAACATTGAGAGAAAAACATAAAGAAGAACTTGATTCTTTATCTGAAAAACAGAAAGAGGATC
The DNA here is from genome assembly GCF_021869535.1 of Mytilus californianus. Lineage (NCBI taxonomy): Eukaryota > Metazoa > Mollusca > Bivalvia > Mytilida > Mytilidae > Mytilus > Mytilus californianus. The sequence continues at coordinate 94,297,790 of NW_026262668.1, forward strand.
ATGAAACACTCAAACAGGAACTTGAAAATGTCCATCAAGAACAAATTGAAGAGTTACAGCATCAACAAAGAGAGAAGAATGAATCTCTATGTCAAGACCTAGAACATGAGAGTCAAGTTGAACTTGTAACTATTCAAACAGAATTCAAAGTTCAAATGGAGGTTGAATTGAAACGGCAAGCTGCAGACATAACTGCAGGCCATGAAAAAGATATTAGAAAATTAAAAGAAGATTATGAACAGAAAATAGATGATTTGAAATACCAAATACAATCTGAAATGACAAAAGACCCAGAAAAATCAAATGACACCAAAACAAAGGACCAAGTTATTGAGGAAGTTATACAAGAAGTCATTGAAGATAAGATTGAAAAGGCATTTTCCCCTGCAGAAGAAAAAGCTGCTGTAATGGAAGACGAAGAATCTTTAGTGAGTCGGGATAGTGATACTCAGTCTCAGGAGACGGTCATAGAGGTATCTAAATCAGAGGAGGATACTGTCAAGGAGAGGAAGAAATCTTTAGGGGAAACTGATAAAACGGAGGCTGATGGTGACAGTTTGGAGGACGACAAAGATACCAAAGACAATACATTATCTGAATCATTGTTACAGACTGACCAATCACAAGACTTTGACATGATTGATTCATCTCAAGATTTTGATCAAACTGCATCATCACGAGACTTCACACAAACTGCTTCCACTTTCAGTGCTTCATCTAGTGATTCCAGCGAGAAGGGTTTACTACCTGCTGGTAAAACTCATGATAATACTGTTGCTGTTCTCATGCAAGAGATTGGAAGGGCTAAGGAGGAAACTGTTAAACAACTTCAGGAGGAATATCATACAGAAATAAATCAGCTAAATGAAAAACTAAAAGAGGCAATTGAGAAAAATTCTAAACAGGAGGAAAATTTCAAAGATGAAAAGGATCAAATTATTGAGGATTATGACAAACAAATCAAAGAATTGGAAGAACACAGAACAGCTTCTAAGGAAGAAATTGAAAAACAAAATCGGCTCAAACGAGAATTAATAAAGGAACATGAGGATAATGTGTCCAAACTTCACAAGGAATATGATGAAAAAATGGAATTACTAAGACAAGAGTTAGTAGAAACATTTGACAGTGAGAAGGAGGAACTGAAAAAACAACATGAATTGGACTTAAATGAAGCAGATGAAAAATATGAGACTCTTATTGATCGTAAGTTATTTTTGGTTTATGCATTATTTTTGAATCTTTCAGCTGAGGAAAACAAATGGTTTACCCTTTCCAATGCCATGAATGTTGCCAAACCAAGTAAACACAAATCTAGGTATTGAAAACAAGTAGAGTTATCTCCCTTTCCACATTGTCAAAAAAAGTTGATTTTTTCATATTTTATAATGAAGCAACACTCATTCAATTACTTAAAAGATAAAGCCATCACTTTGACTGTATATAAACCATATACCAAGGTACACAAACTAAAAACTGTAATGGTTAATAAAGTGTATGACTATTTATATATGAGAAAACTGAAATGGCTAACAAAAAGTATGACTATTTATATATGTAAAAGCTGAAATGGCTAACAAAGAGCATGACTATTTATATATGTGAAAACTGAAATGGCTAAAATAGAGTATGACTTATAGACAATATTGTCTGATTACAGGTATAAAAAGTGGCGAGGCTCCTGAGGTAGCTGATATTATACATGAACGGTATGATACAGAGTTAGAAATGGCTAAAACACTTATGCAACAGGAATTTGATGAAACCATAGAGTCTGAACAGGTAAACTGGCAAGATCATTGTCATTAATATACAAAGAAATTATCATTGAAAAGTTTTCTCTTCTTTTGGTTTAAATATTTGATAAAAGAGTATTTTTTAAACAATAAGAATAATCTAGAAGTTTATTATCATCATACACTAGGAAATGTCAAATCTATACATTACCTAAGAAAAAGTGTCATAGACTAGTTTGAAAGTTTCTAAATCTACTAAAAGTAGAAATACAACCAAAGAATATATTGGTAATAGTTAATATTTTCTAAAACTAAAAATTAAGCCCTTTTATGCACTTTATTATAATTTACCATTGTTTCCATGAAAGTGATACTATACATGCATGAGTTTTAACACCTTTTAGCTTCAACTAGTATTTCATTGCATATATTGTAAATAAATCAACCTTGAAGTAATTCAACAAAATGTTCTCCGTGCTTGCACTATAACAGATATTTTTCTCACTGTCAGAGGTTTACATGTATGACAACTTAAAATATCTGCTTAAATGTATATGCTATTTTATATGATAATTTCTTTAAAGGCCAGATTTATGGAACAGCATCAAGAATTAATGGATAAGGTTACAGCTGAACGTCAGGCAGAGGCAGAAGAACTCAGAATGCAACATGAAAAAGATATTTCAGAATGTAGAAAGACTCTTATTGATGAATATGATGCTAGAATTTCTGAACTGGAACAAAATCAAGAAATAGAAATCTCAAAATTGAAGGAAGAATTGACCAAGATTGCCTTTAAACCAGATGATATACCAGCTATTAAATCTGAAGAATCAACAGAGAAGACGGACCAAGAACTTGAGAAAGAAGAGCAAACCAGGGAACAAGATTTACCATCAGACCAAGAGCTTGAGAAAGAAGAGCAAACCAGGGAACCAGATTTACCATCAGACCCTGAAGTAGCCCGTCGTAGGTCAAGTGAAGAGAAGGATAACTCTATAGAAGACTTAAGAGACACCCATACAGCAATTATAGCCAGGATAGAGGCAGAATATGAAGAAAAACTTAAACGCATCAAAGAAGGTAATGCAAACTATTTTCATATATGTCTTATAAATATTACCATTGTATGAAAAATGACTTGACAATCCAATGTTTTCACTAAGATTTGGAATAGGTGGAAACATTTTGAGAATGACCATATGCATATACTCATAATGAATAAGTTTTGTCTCCAGGAAAAAAAGAATTACATTTTGATGAAATATTGTGTATAAAACACAAAGATTTTTGTCAAGGGTCCACAGAGTCCAAAAAGTGAGACAAAGGCGTGCTGTTTCTGGTGGCGGCAGTGTCAACAATATATTTGTTTGTGATTAGGTCAGTTTATGGGGAACCACTAGTGGTAGGTCAATGATATTTGGTATGCAGTTGTATTAGCATTGGCACATTTCATTTCCAGGGAGATTATTAGGCCCTGCCCTGTCAGTCATGGTCTATTGACTTTGAAACTTTTGCTTAGTTTACATGTATTAGTTTTTGATTAGGTAAGTTTAAGGAGAATCATCAGTGGTAGGTCAGTGATATTTTGTATGCAGATTTATTAGCATTTGCACATCTCATGTTATTACTATAGCCCTGCCCGCTCAGTCATGGTCTATTGACTTTAATTGTTTTGCATAGTTTAGTACTGTTTACATGATAGAGTTTGTGATTAGAACAGTTTAAGATGGACCCTTATGTTAAATCAATGATATTTGGTATGCAGATGTATTGGAATTTGCAAGTGTCATTTCCATGGAGATTATATGACCCCCTCATCATAGTTCATCAACTTTGAAACTTTTACATAGTTTACAAGTTAAAGATTGTGTTTTGTTGAAAGGAAACGAGTTATGACAAGTCAATGGTATTTGGTATGCAGTTTTATAAGCATTGGCATTTCTAATTTCCATGGAGGTAATTTGCCTCAGCACCTTCAGTCATGGTTCATTGACTTTGAATGATTTGCATAGTTTACATGTTTAAATATTGCCATTTTAATTTCAACATTTGCATTATACTATCAAAATTACAAAAGGCGAGACATATCCCTGTGTCAACAATTTATTTAGTATTTCATCACCTTGAATACAACCTTGGTTGCAGCCTTTATATGTATCTGTGTATTCTATCTTTCAAGTATTTATCAAACAGACTAACAATCATTTAAGGTGGTTAGAACTAAATTGTCAAGGAATTGATCTATAATTTATGATATACACTGTACTAAATTATAACAAAATTGTTAATGGCAACAAACATTTCAACCTTTTTTCATGATTAGCTGATACCAGGAACAGGTACCTATATTACATATTCTGATGACACATTTCTATGTATATATATTTTTCTTTAATTATAGAAATAGCAAGTACCCACTCCACTCATTCTGATGATTTAGATGGTGGTAGTGTAGATACTGTAACATCAAGAAAGAGTGCTGAACAACATAAGCAGGATTTAATGGCCTTAGAACAACAAATGTCGGAGAAACATCAAAAGGAAATACACAATATACAGACACAGCACCAGTCTAGGATAGAAGAGATGGAAGACAAATATAAGGTATTATCTCCCTTTAATTGTAATTCTGTAAATCTAGTCCTTCATATTAAAACTTATTAACATCTTATTCAACCTTATTCTTTTATACCTTGGTTCACTTATTTGGAATTTTTTTTCTGTGGAAGAGTTATTTGGTTTAAAATTTGTATATCAATATGTTTCACATTCAAGACAATTGAATGCTTTAGATTAAAAGTATTAGAGTCATATTGTATCATAGATGTTGAATACTGTGGATTCATTATTATTCGTTAGATACTTATTTTCGTGTGTTTCGTTGGTACAGGTGAACCACGAATTTAAATATTCAGCAAAATACAAATTTCTATCAGGTTGTGTACCGACATTGGCAAAACCACGAAAATTAATGAATCCACAGTATCGACATAAAAAGATAAATTCTGTTCATATGTAGACAAAACATTCCAATTAACTTATCAGATATTGTTTCTATTGTACTTAAACTCTGGTCAATCATATTGTCTAATTTGATTGAGACGCTTTGGAGGTGTTTTTTTAAGAGTTAGAAAATCACTATTTTAAATATATTTTACAGAATAAAAGATTAAGAATCCATAGATGTTTGAAAGTTATAAAAATCAGCTAGTCATGACTTATTAAAAAGTAAATTGAATATAAAAGATAATTATATCAAATCTTTACTTCTTTGTTACAGAAAGAGATTGGAAACTTAAAGAAAATTTTGGAGTTTTTACAGCATTCTTCCAGTTCAGAAGATACCATTCAAGGGCAGCTCATATCTCCTGCTCAAACGGTTCCTATGGTAAATATGTAACAAAATTTATTAATGTCTTGACCATTATCAAATATTATAATATATGTACCTCAACAAACTTTAAGGTGCTGTTGGAGTGTCTTAAGCTTTCACTGCATGAGCTTTGAAACTGATGGATATAATCCATACAATTTGATGTGCTTTTATAATACTGACAGGTACTACAAGGCAGAGGTCACTTGATTCACCTTTTTGGCTCTTTAGCCAAATTTTAAAGCCTCATTGATTTACAATACAGATTGTTTGAAAAGCGCCTTCTGATAGAGAAGAGGGCATTAACATGTAAGGAAGAGTAAGGGTTCTTTTAAGTTATCCTTTTTCAACAAAAATATTATTAATGTTACCTAAGTTAATTTAATTCAGATATAAAATGTAAAATTTTAAGTTAAAGTTATAATTCCTACTGTGCATTCTCTTAAAGGGGCATTAGCTACGAGATATAAAAAAAATAAAATATGATTTTTTTTTTGTTCAATCATTAATGATAGTGAAATATTATTCGCTCCTAACACCCAGTTTGTTTCAGTTTTGTCAAATTAAGCAAAGAAACATCAAGTGAATAATTCGACCTCATTGAATCCTTATTCATGTGAACTTTAATATGATCCCTATAGCTAGAGATGGGTTACGCATAAACTAGGCATGTTTAGTTATTAAATGGAAAAGAATGTAAACATTGGAAATGAAACAAGGGTAAACCATTTGGTTGACTGATTCAATCTAGAAAAAATCATTCTTGTACAGGTAAAAACGATTATTAAATAAAATTGAGAATGGAAATGGGGAATGTGTCAAAGAGACAACAACCCGACCAAAGAGCAGAAAACAGCCCAAGGCCACCAATGGGTCTTCAACACAGCGAGAAAATCCCACACCCAGAGGCGGGCTTCAGCTGGCCCCTAAACAAAAATGTGTACTAGTTCAGTGAAAATGGATGTCACACTAAACTCCGAAACATATAAATGAACTTAAAATTAAAAAAACATACAAGAATAACAAAGGCCAGAGGCTCCTGACTTGGGACAGGCGCAAAAATGCGGCGGGGTTAAACATGTGAAATCTCAACCCCCCCCCCCCCCCCCCCCCCCTATACCTCTAGCCAATGTAGAATAAACAAACACACAGCAATACGCACAGTAAATCTCAGTTTAAAAGAAGTCTAAGTCCGATGTCACAATAGGTAAAAGAAGAAACTAAGCTAAATGACAATAATACATAAATTAACAAAGGACTACTAGCAGTTACTGACATGCCAGCTCCAGACCTCAATTAAACTGATTGAAAGAGTATGTCTTCATCATATGAAAATCAAGCACAATCCATCCCATTAGGGGTTTAGTATCATACCATCATGAAAAGATGATAACCCGTATTATGCCAAAAACTGGTTTTAGAATAAATGTGTTTATTTCCGATGCAAAGACCCTACGAGTGAATCAATATTAATACCAAAATATGCCATCTTTAATGACCTGACAACAGTATCGTAACTATATCCCTTCTGAATAAGTCTGTTTAAAGGTTTGGTTAGCTTTTGAGGTGAATGGAGACATTTTTGTGCTTTGTATAGAATATTTTTTTAACCTATAATATGAAATCAAACAGATCTAGAAAAATCCAATTGCACGAGTTCGCAATCTATTTATATCTATGTTTATGTTTATATCGGGTTATATGACAGTTGGCAGTCTTCTGAGGTCACCTCAATGGTTCATTAGATGGCGTCTAGACTAAAACACATGAAATGCTGAAACATACTTTTGAGTCTATGCATCATAAATTAGTAATTTTAGACTTTTTATAATCTGGCTATGCGTTTTAGTATGTTATAAGTCGAATATAAGAATTTGAGTCAAATCGGTGAACATGAATTTGACAGCTAATGCCCCTTTAATCAATGTGTTGTGTCAACATTACAAATTCTTAACTCGATTTCAAATGTCTTCAGCATTTATTTACTTTGTTTTGCTTTGAACTGTGTTTGTGTTCAAAGATGTTAGGGGTTATGGCAATGTTAGTAGAATCCTCAGTAATTTATCTTTATATAATATACTTATGGGCATAGTGATGTATAATAGCATCCTGCCAAAAGTAGTTAATTCTCAGACCAATTTTTGTCAGGGGAAACTTTGAGGATCTATATCAGATATTTTTTTTTTTAACCTGAGTGTAGCTTTATAGTATAACATTTATTAGCATTTTGCAGTTTGATACTGTTTTTATCAGGCATGGATTCAGATGCCCCTCTCCCTTAAAATGAACAAATATGTAATTTATAGGTAAATTACAGCTAATTTTTTGTCAAAATATGGTCCTTTACTAATTCTTAGGAGCCCCCTCCCCAAAATATCAAATTCTGGATCCGGGCCTGTTTGTGATGCAATAATATTTTATTCATCAATATATCTGTAGCATAAAAGTTAAGTTACTGAAGTTTTATGTTTTTTGCTTTAATGACTCAAGTCAGAGGATCTTTTTTTTTTACTGGAATTAGATGTTAGTTAAATCAAAAGCTTTGTTGAGAGAGTTCCTTAAGTTATTTTATACCTGCTAAAGAACCCCTGCAAAATTAATTTGTGAAGGGTTCATAGGTGACTTGTTGTAATTAAGAAATTTCTGAAATGTTCAAATATGCCCTTTATTTTTCTAGCGGTATCGTAGTCAAAACTGTCTGTCTTATCTCTGTGTCGTAATTCTTTTCAACTTGTTTTTGCCCCCGCCATTGCGATGGGGGCATTAAGTTTTACCCTTCTCCCTCTGTACGTACGTCTGTCCGTACGTCCCAAAGTTGGTTTCCGATCTCTAACTTTAGTTTGCCTCAACCAAATGTTATGAAACTTATACACAATGCTTATTACCACAAAACACAGATCAAGTTTGAATATTGGTGGCGTCACTTTAACCGTTCAAGAGTTATGCCCATTTACAAATCGAAAATTTGCTGATTTTTTTGTTTCTGTTCTCTAACTTTAGTTTGCTACAACCAAATGCTATGAAACTTATACTGTAAATTCAGAAATTATTGCGATGTTTTTATTATTGCGAAAAATGCGACAGGGTTATAATCGCAATAATTTCAACTCGCATTTTGAAATTTTTTATATGAATTAAACAGGATTTTTCTCAATATCGCAAAAATTAAAATCGCATTTTAGTCTAAAATGACTAAATCGCAATAATAAATGCACGCAATAATTTCTGTATTTACAGTACACAATGCTTATTACCACAAAATACAGATCAAGATTAAATTTGGGTGGCGTCACTTTTACTGTTCTAGAGTTATGGGATTTTTAAATTTGTTTATTTTCAATGATTATAACTTGAAAACAGTTAGTGATAGACACATGGGGTCTTTTAGTCTTTTAGTAATGACCATGGGTTATATGGCCTACTTAAGGTCAAAAGTTCAATGGTCAATAATGACCTTGATCTTTGACCTTGAACAGATTTTTTTCCCAATTTATACAATTTAAAAAAAATAATTGGAAATTCTTTTGATCTGAATATATAGTAGGGAGAGTCCTTATGGGTTTATACTAAGGGGACTTTATTTGGGAGACTTCATAACAGCATCCTGTTACAATCATTTCTTGTTATTTTTGCATCAACAATTTTTTTTATGACTGCAACAAGGTGAAAGAATGCAAGACATATTGTTGCTATAAACAAGGATAAGAGCTGGATATGCAATGCCTTGCATACAGATTCCTTAGGTTCTGAAATATGTATAGTGTTGTCCTTTACCTCAATTTTGTCTCGTTGACGAAAGTCACAGAAAGCAAGACATGGGAATGCTAATACTTGGACTAACCCTGCCATAACTATTTGTATAAAGATTTACATTTCAGAGAGTAGAAGACTTGGATAGTTTGTACCTTGTATAAATGTATACAGATGCCATATGTTAAAAAATTTCAATCTGTCATCTGTATATGTCATTGACCTCATTTTCATGGTTCAGCAACTGCTGGAAAAAAAAACTGGATGGTTTTTTAGTCATTTGAATTTCTCACTTATTATGAGTAATAGGATAACTATATATGGGGTTGGATGATGATCCTTCCAATGTATACTTGTCTGTCTGACAGGGTTCACATTACCTTGACCTCATTACATGGATCAGTGATCAAGGTTAAGTTTTTTGGTCAAGTTAGTTTTTTTCAGATACTTTAAGCCGTAGGTCAACTATATTTGGTATATGGAATGATTGTAAGGTGTACATGTCAGTCTGGCTGGTTTTATCTGAACTTGATCTAATTTCCATGGTTAATTGGTCATTTTTAAGTTTTTGTGTATTTGTCCATTTCTCAGATACTTCTAGAAAAAATCAACTATTTTTGGTATACATGTATTTGGCTCACATATACCTAGGTGAGCAACACAGCGTCTAAAGAGCCTCTATTACTCCTATTAAAGCATTCAGAATTGTCTTTCAAGTTGAATCCTATTTTAAAAGTTATCTGATAAATTTATATTTTTGGACCTTGACTTTGACATTTGACCCCTATTAAAGAAAAATCCTTGTCCAATTCCTGTCTGGCTCATCACTTTTTTTTTACAGTAAAATTTAAAAGTAGGTTAACCAAACTTAGTACACAGTTGCATCATGGACAGAAGGTGTGTCATATACCAAAGTCAGGTCACGTTGACCTTGATTTGGGTCCTGCGCATAACTTTTGTACTGTACAACTAAGGTTGGCCAAACATGGTATGCTGATGCATCATGGGATGGAGGGGTGTGATGTTTTAAAGTCAGCTCTTTTGACCTTGACTTTGACCTTTGACTGCTATGGTAAAACATTGACTGGTTTGTTTTTAATGCATAATTATACCCCACGCAACGAGTTGCGGAGGGTATAATGTTTTTGACCCGTCCGTCCGTCAGTCCATCCGTCCGTCCGTCAGTCCTGTTTCTTGTCATCGCAACTCCTCTCAAACAACACAACAGAATTTCACGAAACCTTTTTAGATAAAAAAGACATATTATGTAGTTGTGCATATCGACAGGAAATTACGATTCATTTTTTTTCTAGGAGTTACGCCCCTTTGAACTTATTTGCTTCAATGTACTACTGCAACAGTTTGTCATCGCAACTCCTCTGAAACCACACAACAGAATTTCATGAAACCTTTTTAGATAATAAGGACATACTATGTAGATGTGCATATAGACAGGAAATTACGATTCAATTTTTTTTCTAGGAGTTACGCCCCTTTGAACTTATTTACTTTAATGTACTACTGCAACAGTTTGTCATCGCAACTCCTCTGAAACTACACAACAGAATTTCATGAAACCTTTTAAGATAATAAGGACATACTATGTAGATGTGCATGTCGACAGGAAATTACGATTCAATATTTTTTCTAGGAGTTACACCCCTTTGAACTTATTTGCTTTAAGGTACTACTTCAACAGTTTGTCATCTCAACTCCTCTGAAACCACACAACAGAATTTCATAAAATTTTGTAGATAAGAAGGACATACTATGTAGATGTGCATATTGACAGGAAATTATTATTCAATATTTTTTCTTTTATAATTATTTTTTGTTACACTTATTTAATTTCTCCAATGACAATGTGGGGACGTGGGGTATGTGAGCGTGCTCACTAAGGTTCTTTAATTTTTGTATGGTAGGCTACTAGCACATAGATTGACAAAGCTTTGTATGCATTGTCTCAATACTGAATTTCACAGCAGGAACTAAAATGCATGCACTATCAGTCCTTCTATGTGGACAGCTCTAGTTTTAGCTACTGTACATGCATACCAGTCATAAGTTAAAAATGCATGTACAATAGACATCTGAAAAATGCTCTAAAAGTACATGTATGTTCTTGTCAAATTAATGTGTATGTTTTTGCTTTGTGAATCATCAGATACAATGTAATTTGTAAATGTTGTAATATTCTTCAAAAACTGATTTGTATTAAATAATGTTTTGGTGTATAGAAGCATGTAGTTAGTTAGTAACAGCTGACTGTATTGATTACCATCACATAAAATATTGAATACCTATCTATTTAGAAAAGTACTTAAACCAACCTGTTGTCTTTTTGTTAAAGATTTTCTGGTTATTTACCCGATACTTTTATAAAAAAGTCAATTTTTCACTGCATTTTGTTGGTTGTTTTTACATATACCGAAAAGTGCATTATATAATTAATTAGGACTGACAGTTAAGATTGTTAATGAACCTAGGATAATGTAAACATACCATTTTTTTCTCATCTTTCGTTGCAGAATGTGAGACATATAGATTCCTACACTGCAACAAGTGTGTTACGATATTTCTCCACTCGAGACAGTTAAATTTTATTATTTAAAGGCTTGCTGAGCTTTTTAGATAATTAAAATTTAACTGTTGAGAGTGGAGAAATATCGTAATACACGAGTTATAGTGTCGGAATCTGTTTCTCTAATGATTTTTTTCCTTCTTTTTTCAAAGATTTTCAGAAAGTTGTGTTATTTATATGCGACGTCATCAGGCATGGTCGCCTTTTTTCATGACGTCACAATAGGAAAATTCAGAAGAAACCAAGAAATTTTGACGTCACAATCAAATTTCGACTAATCATTTGCCGAGAACAGATATTTCACTAGTGAGGAGAAATATTTTTCTCACACCGCTCAAGAAATGTGAAATTAGCACAAAAATTAGAGAAATGGGGATTACTATCTGCTGGTGATGGCATAAACTATTTGTATAAAGCTTTATATTTCAGAAAGTAGAAGCCCTGGATGCTTCATACCTTGTATGCAGATACCTTTTAGTACGAAGTTTCTGTCTGTCATATGTCCATTGTCCTTGATGTAATTTTCATGGTTCCTTGACTGCTTGAAAACCACTTTTTTTTGTCATGTGAAATTCTCACTTATGAGTAATAGGATAACTATATTTGGTATGTGGGTTCCTTGCAGTCTACATGTCTCTCAGACAGGGTTATCCTGAACATATTTTATGGATCAGTGATCAAGGTTAAGTTTTTTTGGTCAAGTCTATTTCTCAAATACTATAAGCAATAGGACAACTATATTGAATAATTTTAAGGTGTACAGCTGGCAGGATTTATCTGACATTGACCTCATTTTCATGGTTCATTGGACAATGTTAATAAATTTTCATGGTTTTGTTCACTTAAGAAGAATGATGTTTTATAGTTTTGTTGCAAGATTGATCTTTTAACTACAAAGTTTCTAGGGTGATCATTCAATTAGACATATTCCTGTTGACTACCTACAGAAATAAATTATAAAGTGATGTGACTTGTCTTTTAAAGTCTATAAGATTTTGAATTTAGCTTGAAGTTAAATCATTCTATTGGTTTAAAATAATGGAAGAAATTTGTCCACTTATGTCTGTGATAAATTTTAGATTACCGGTAAATAAATATATGTTTTTACATATGAATCATCATATTAAAACTATATTGATCTGAAGTAACATCTGTTTAATCTGACTGTGGCAGGATGAACACATCTTACTTATATGGTAAGATTCCTAATTTTACTGACAATTTTTATGAAATTATCAGAAATTTTCATTTAAGGTAAAAGGAAATTATTGTCCTTACTCGTTAAAGCAGATTTGTTTATTGAGTTGATAAGAGATCAACAACATGCTTTAGATAAACATTTAGCATTCAGCTTTAGATTTTTAGTCTTTTGCTGCCGCTTTTGTACAGAGAAAAACTTGCACATTCTGCCAATCTGTTTAATCAGTAGTGATTGTAGAATCCCAGATCTCTTTTCCAATCAGAATTGTTTTAAATTCTTAAAAAAAAACCCAACACTTTTTCTATTACAGTTGGAAAGTTTAGAAGAGGAGATAGTACCAGAAGACAGTGGACGTTATGTTCCATCTAGGAGTACCCCTCGAGATGACATGGAATCTTCTATAGAGAGAGTAGAAGTCACCCAGAAGGTCAGAAGACCTCAACAGATCAGTCCAAGGGATAAAAAGGTAAACATAATACAAAGTATTTTTGACACAAGGTTTATGGGACAAAGAAAAAATCCATTCTTTGGTTTGGGTTTCCTTTATATCTCAATTCAAAATTTTCTAATTGTTAAAAAGAAATGAAGAATTGAATGATTGTAGGAAACTCTTGTTTTTGCCATAAGAAATGATAAAGAATCTTAAATTTTAGATGCAACTAAGGGCTGTTTTGATCTTGCTTGAAAAATTTCTAGTAACAATGAGGATGAAGAAAGCAATAAAACCTTTGACATTTTGGTTATTTCATTATATTTTGTCTTATGTTTATTCAACCCACATCCCCTTTTTGTCTAATAATTAGTACTACATAACAGTTAAATATGAACCTAGTACAAAATGCATTAGAATCAGAAGGATGAATGCTTATTTTAAGATATTTTTTTATTTTCTAATTGACATTTTTCTTCTCATTCTGTTACCTTTTTTTTTTTTGGCTTTCCTGGTCCCCTTAACCTTTGACTGTTCTTCCCATTTCCCTTTAAAATAGAATATTTTGATTGACCAAATACTTCAGCCAGTTTGACATTGTTTAGCCTCAGCCACGTTTCCCCCCCGAGCTAAAACAGAAATTTATGTGAAAGGCATGGTATCTTTCTAAAGTCAGTTTAAAACATGCCAAATATGGAACTTATTTTTATACGCAAGTCAGAAAAGGACATATTTATCATATACTGTTGTCTGTCAAGAAGTCTGCCCTTCCATTAATTAGTTCATTTGTTTATTTGCTGAAACACAATTCAAGATCACTAAAGTTTTATTTGACAAATATTTTTGAAACTTGTGTAGACATAGACTATGGTTGAAATAAGGCACTCTTTGACAGCTGTTTTTTTTTTTTTTTTTTTTTTTTTGTAATTATTGCAGTCTTGCAATCAAAACCCTTATATTGATGGCTTAATAGTTATCATTATTCCCACTTTTATCACTACTTTTAAAAAAAAAAGAAGAAAGTACATTGAGCATATCATTCTTTACATCTTATCCATGAACATTTCACGAAATTACTTAATGAAATATATACTCAGATATTCATATTACAAAATGATATGTATGTGTGTAACCATACTTGTCCAAAAAATTACATAAATTGTCCTTAGTGAATGAATTTTGTATCTTTTCTGATCATTGTTAAAGTGATATTCAAAATTGGAGTTATCTTCCTTTGTTCATAATCTACAAGTATGTGCTTAATACAATGCAATGACGATGAATGTTTAATTAAAAGTTCCCTCTGCAAAGCAAATGCAATATTTACCTTAGATTATTGAATGTGCTCCATGGCTGGATCTACCCCTGATTTGCACTATCAAGAGTGTTTTTTATGGTCTGAAATCAGATATGTAATTTAGGGGATTTTAAATATATCACACTTATTTTTGCAGGAAATCCCTGATGAAACTGATGAAGAACCATTGATCCAGTTTGACAAATCAAAGGAAGAAAATCAAGAAGAAGACATGGGTTCTGAGATATCAGAGGAACCTATCCTTCCTGATTCAGCTCCACCTAGACAACTCTCAGCTTCTACATTTGACTTTAATGCTGGACTTGATTTTAAACCTGATTTTGAGGAGGAAGATGAAGACTATGACAGAAGTGGTAGCTTACAAGATAGAGAGGATTCTGGGAGTGGAAGATCTACTCCAGAAGATTTGATGCAAACAAGGGCTTTGGCTGACACTCTTGCCAATTTAAAACCAGTTTCTACCTATGAATCAGGTGAACTTCCCGTTGCTGCTGAGGTTGTCAAGCAAAAGGATAGCAAAATCAAAGACGTAAGTTAAACATATGGTGAAAGTTAAGTATATAACCATTGCCTGACCTATCCAATGGGGAAAAAAATATATATTGTAGAAAAGTTTCAAAAACTGATGAATATTGTAAAATAAATTTGTAAATATCAATTTAAAAATTTTGAAAACTTGTTAATTAAAAATGACTTACAATTAATTTGAATATCAGTTTGTCTTATAAGTAGCAAGACCACCAGTAAAACAACACTACCCAAATGTGTCAAAATGGAATTGCTGAATAAGCATCTAAATATTTGTCACTCATTAATTCAAACTAATTAATTTTCTTTGTTTTGGTTTTACAGCTAGAAGATGAAATTAAGAAACTACAACAAAGATTACAGGACCAGATCGAGGAGGAACGACTGATTCTAATGAGAAGAGAGAAAGAATCACAGGAAGATCAAAATCTAGAACTAATGCTGAAATCTGACCTGGAGAGAGTTAACACTGATAGGTAAGCTCTACAATCTAGAACTAATGCTGATATTTGACCTGGAGAGAGTTAACACTGATAGGTAAGCTCTAAAGCTGAAATCTGACCTGGAGAGAGTTAACACTGATAGGTAAGCTCTAAAGCTGAAATCTGACCTGGAGAGAGTTAACACTGATAGGTAAGCTCTACAATCTAGAACTAATGCTGATATTTGACCTGGAGAGAGTTAACACTGATAGGTAAGCTCTAAAGCTGAAATCTGACCTGGAGAGAGTTAACACTGATAGGTAAGCTCTAAAGCTGAAATCTGACCTGGAGAGAGTTAACACTGATAGGTAAGCTCTAAAACTGAAATCTGACCTGGAGAGAGTTAACACTGATAGGTAAGCTCTAAAGCTGAAATCTGACCTGGAGAGAATTTACAATGATAGGTAAGCTTTAAAGCTGAAATCTGACCTGGAGAGAATTACAATGATAGGTAAGCTCTAAATCTAGAAATAATGCTAAAATTTGACCTGGAGAGAGTTAACAATGATAGAGGTAAGCTCTAAAATTATAATTCACATTGTCAGTGTGTGTGTTTTAGGGTGTTTTTTTTTTTTTATGGCCGGCTCCATTAAGTGGATATCTACCCATGTCTGTCCTGTCATTCAGAAATCAAATAGTTGTCCAAACTTATTTGTTATGCCTCCAGATATTGATTTAATTTTTGGTACATAAGTAAATAACGATGAACTTCCATCTCTCACAAAAACATCTGGTTATTAACTGGAGGGTGAGTGGCTCAAAACCAATTCTGTGGGATAAATATAGAAGTATTTTCAAATTTATGAAATTTGTTTCTCATGATAAAATGCCGGTCAATTTGGAATTTGATAGTTTTCAGTTTTGCCTTTCAGGAGTTGTGTTTCTTGATTAATTGAAAAATGCAGCTTTTGGATGTTTTTGTGCAATAACTTGAAAACTGATGAAGGAACAACCCTTTGCAAATTTGAATATGTTCAGCTGCAGATCAAGTTCTATTTTCATGACTTTCAGTGTTCAGGATTTATGGCCCTTGTTTGATTGAAAAATGTTGCTTTATGTTGTTTCTGTGCCATTTCTTGAAAACTGCTGAACAATTCTTTGGAATATGGATATGTTACAATATATTTGTCATGACAAATGGTGGCTAGTTTGATATTTATGATTTTCACTTTGCTGTTCAGGAGTTATGGTTGTGATTGATTTTAAAATGGCACATGGTATGTTGTTTCCATGCTAGAAGTTGAAAACTGTTCAACCAATTCTTTTCAGATTTTTATTGTTGTTTCTGACGGCAAAAAGGAGGTCAATATTAAAATAAGAACAAATATACAACTATCCATAAAAGACTAAAAGACAAAGATGTGTACAATTAGAAAACTGTATGGCTTCAACAATGAGCAAAACCCAAATCTTATAGTAAGCTTTAAGGACTTGGGATGACAAAAGGTAAAACAATTCAAAAGAAAAAACCAGCAGCCTGTTTTAAACTAAAAGTTCAAGAATGAAAGAAAAACAATATGGCCCACAGTAACCATCAACAACTTCTGGATAACAGGCACTGGTTTTGGACAAGCATATAAAAAAATGGAGGTAGGGGATTAAACATGGTTGTGACTGCTCAAACCCTCCTCCTAACTGTGGACACTGGTCTAACAACACAGCATAAATATGAACTGTAAAAATCAGTTGACTTGGGCTTCACTAACCCGTTTTGATTTTGACAATTCCCACTCATGCTGGTCAAGACTTATGGTCCTTGATTGCTTTTTACAATGACTCCAGTAAATGTATGGAAAATTTGGTTTGCTGTCATTTTGAAAGCCTCTTGTTCATGCTTAAATGTATTGACTTATAGTTTACACCATACTATTACAGAGAATCTGTACAGAGAACAAATGAACAACTGTTGCAGTTATTGTCAGACTCAGTGAAAACTTATCTCAATGTAGAAGATAGTATTAACAAAAAACTGGTCAAGATGGTTACAGAGGGAGATAAATCAACAGGGAGTAAAGGGAGATCGCCACCTAGAGACCAGCAGAGGTCACCTCCATTGGGTGCTGAAGGTAAATCTATATTGAATATTTTTGTTAAGAACTATCTGAATAATAAAGTTTTTTTCCAGCCTCAAGATGATAGTACATACATTGATAAAAGATTTCATGTTCAAAAACATTACACATTACCTGTAACAGAAAATGCATTCACACTTTTCATTCTTGGGGTCTACTTAATCGATTTCATGTGTTTAAAATTTAAAATTTGATTCTTTATGATAATGCCAATCTAAGTTCATGAGATGGCATCTATTATATAACCTAATATAGATGCTACTATTGTACATAATTTCACATGAGAACATACTTGAAATGAATGCACAAATTTGAACTTCAAATGTCATTTTAAAATACATGTTAAACTTGTGCATACATCATTGTACATAGAAGTATTAATTTGAAAGATATACTGTATGTACCCACTTAAATACAGTTAGTCTGAGTCTATCATCATACTCACATGAACCAAAAAAAGTTGTGGGCTTTAAATAGTAATTTTTCATACTTGCTTAATATGTGTACTTGTCTACAGGAGGAGCAGAAGGGGATGGAGACAGTTTACAGGAAACCAGTATATTGTCTAATGTAACAGATGAGGGTCTTGATTTATCACAAAGAATTAGTGAAAGTATTTTCCAGGGTCCAGAGCTAGATAAAGAAGGGGAAGAATTACTTCGAGGTTTGTGTTATCTCATTTAGTTATTTAATTAGAAATATAATTAATTAGTAATCTATTTCCTTAAATTAAAGGATGTTGAATTATGAATTATTATGGCATAAATATTTGAATGCTGTGATATTGGAACAAGAATCCAGAAATTGTCATTAGGTCCTTATGAATTATCAACTCTTGATCAATTACAACTCCTAGGAGTCTCCAGTTGTCTAAGTATAACAAAAAACCTTGCAATGTATTGGAAAAGTTTTGAATTGTGATATTGAATAACTAGTCTGGTAACAACAATAATTGATTACCCCGGTATATTATTATAATTTTCTAATGAGTATATAGCCATTTACAGAAGTAAGGGGATTCTCTTATTTTGATTATCAATTCCTGACTTTTATTGTACCTTTTTTTTACAGACTTTTGGACAATGAAATCTTATTTAAGAGGTTTGTGTTGGTCTATATTGCAGCTAAATTTTCTTTGCAACACATTGTGTGAAAACTACACAACTGATCATTCACAGAAACATACTTTTTTCATCATTATTATATGATGATGTCATCATTTTATAAGCTCATTTAGTTAATTTCTTTTTTTGGATGTCAGCCACATTCAGCTTCATTTACTTTTTCACTAAAATCATTTTCACTGAAATAAACTTATTTATGGTTTATATATTGACATAAATTGTTTTCATCACTATTAATACATCATTGGTGTTGTTAGGGATAACATTCTTTACAAAACACACACGGTCAGAACTGCAGAAATTATTTGTGTGGCTTACACAGACATTTGATATTTCTTAACAACATTAAAAATGTCTGATGTCTCACTTGAAAGGAAATAAAAACAAGAGTTCTATACAGGATTATTAAGTCTAAAAGGAGGTGTATGAGGCATACTGCCTTATGTTCCTATTTAATCTTAGTGGGGAATTCTGTCTTTTTAGCTAGTGTGAGTTATAATCTTAGGCTATCATTTTCAAGTTGATTCAAAATGAAGACAGGAATTATTTTTGTAAGTTTCTATAGACTTATAAATGTTAGATTCTTTAAAACACAAAACCAAAATCAGTCATTAAAATTTGTTATTTGACAGTAAGAAGTATTCAAATCGATCACAAAATAATTCTCTCCATTTATACTTTGAATTCCAATTTTCAATTAATAGATAGTTAAATGCAGTGGTCATAATACACAAGAGAATACACATAGATTTATATTAAAAAGATGACATTGAAATAAATGTACAAAGAGTCCTCTTGAAGTGATTTAAAGTGATTTAATGATGTAATTTAATCAGATATAAACTAGGATCAATTTTTTTGTTAAGAAATATTTATAATTCCAGTATGTGGTCATTTAAATGACATTTTCATTGACAAATACACATAACAGTTTTTTCTATAAGATTAAGTAAAGATTATCTATGGATGATATCTAGATAATCTAGTAGACATAATCTTGAAATTTAAGATAGTTTTGCTTGTTCTTGTTCTCCCTGTAACATCAAGACATATAAAGTTGGTTATGTTTGGGATTTAGACAGGTTAAAAGTGGGGTGAGTTTATTGGTGAAGTTTTACAATTAAAAAAAAATGATGGGTTTAAAAATTCGCAAAAGTCAATGGTAGATACAGCTGTGATTTTTATAACATTTATTGACTGATTGTTAGTTGCATAACCTACTTTTCTATTACGACCATACAATAACATTAAGAATAAAAAGCTAGTAAGTCACATAAGAGACAAAGTAATGTTGTTGAATTATAAAGGTGAATTAATTGTGATATTAAAACTTTGGAACATATTATTTCCTAATAGACCCAAGCTTTAAATATTTTTTAAGTTGACACATAACCATAAAAAGCATATTAACTACTTTAAGGAGAATCGTATCAGCCAGAAATGTAATCACCTTCAATTTTCTACGGTTGTTTAACACATGCATCATTATATATTGATCTAATCTAAAAATAGAAACTTATTAAGGTCCAAGGTTTTCCAACTTCCCGTGTACAAATTGATACTTCAGGTTCTTCAAAAAAAGGAAATAAGTTGACGATACATGTGTGTTATGGATGAGTGAATGGATCCTCTTTTAAAGGCTTAGACAAGTTAATTAACAGGAAAAATCAATACACATAATTTGAAGGACAATAAGTTTACAAAAGTTATTTTCTTATTAGTATTTAAAAATAATTAACATTCTTTACATATGTGAACAAATGTTGTTTTTAAAATGCTGATACTATATAGAATTGGAAATATTAAGGATTTATGAAATAAATAAATATATAAAAGGTGAGTTTAGAAAATGTATGTCATCAACAGTTAATTAATTATGTGATTGCTAATATTATATCAAAGATGAACAAAACATTTTCTTTTAGACATAATTTAATGTAAAGCTTTTGTTCAGATACACATCATGTTTGTATTCACTACACAAAGTGTTCATACATGTACTTGTATTTATATAATAAAAAGGAAGGGGAAGTTTGTAATAATCATTCAAATTGTGTAATAATGTAGGAAGTTATGTACTTATGAATGTTAAGAGAAGCGATAGCCGATTCTGACAAAAATTTACATTAACAGTGGAAATAGTTACAAAGTTTGACTAATTCTATAATCTGATTGCTGACAAAGACACTGTTACTAATTATTAGTAAATCAATAAAAAAGTAAAACTGATTTTTAACCTTTTTAAAAGTGTTGAATAGCATTTTCGAATTTTGTTTTCTTCAAGAAGAGTAAAAAAATCTGTGAACTTCTATATAAACTTTGATTGTTTGAGTTGAAATGGAAAACAACTATATTTAGAAGGATATCTATTAAAGTACTTTGTAAGATTAAGATAGAGAAGGTTTTACTAATTGTAAAAACACTCATCCTTGAAATAAATAGTGACTGAAACTGTTGTCATTAAATTGATATTGGATAGCTGTATAATGGTATTCCTTGAAGTGATAGGGAAATGAAAACTAATTTACATTATTACTGCACTATTTTTATAGATATTTGTTACTGAAGTTCTTAGAGGCTATGATGGAGTTCTTATATAGATCAAATGATTTTATATCATTTCATTTGAAAGGAATATCTAACTTATGACTGGCAAAGTAGTCTTAGTACACCATGTTTTTAAACCAAATAGTAAAATGATGAAATTGCATATAAGATGAAATGGAGTGAAATTTGTAGGTGCCATCCAAATGAAATAATTATAACTCATTCATACTTCCCTGAATTATTTCATTCTAATTACATACTGAAAATAATTTAAATGAACATTAAATCAGGAACTAACATAAAAAATATTAGAGTAAAGAAATAAAAATAAATGTAAGATGATCATTAATGTTTCTTTAGATGCCAGTCATCGACTACAGAACTCTGTGTCTAGACTTCTCGAGATGATAGAAGAAACAACAAACCAGCTTCTAGAGGCTCGTAACACACAACATGAACTGGTTGATCATGTAAATATCAAAGAAGAGGACTCAAATCAGATGAACAACCAGGTTCAGGATCTCCAAGAGCAACTCCGACAGGAGATAAAAGCCAAAGAATATCTGGCTGTCGAACTTCATAAGGCTGAAGGTTTGGGTTCTATCTTTCTTTTCAATGACCTTTTAACTTTTAAACTTTAAGAATAAATGGCGTCAAAAAATTACAGATGATCTCAATATTATTTTTCTGTCACATAAAAAGTTGAAAATAAAGAAAATTTGGTTGGCTTACATGAACTGGCTTTGAAGAAACAGGAAATCACTAACAGCACAGGACTTGTATTACTAGTTTGCAAAAAAATTGCAGATGGAAATGTAGTAAGGTACTGTTTGTGCATAAGGTGTGTGTGTTTCAGTATGTTTGTATGTCTTAGTGACTATAACCATGTCAACACGATACAGACCAAGCCTTTATTAATTTTCATAAGATTTTATTTTCATGATTATCTTGCTTCCTTACTCCTTTTTTACTGTTTTCAGTTCACTGTAAATCTCATATCACAGCTTTGTAGGAACAAAAATAATCTCAGAGGAGAAGTTTTATCATCAGCATTACAATTTAAGTGTAAAATTGTGGCATACTTCAATAGGACAACCTGTTGAAAAAATGTGTAAAGGAAACGAGAAAAAATACCAATTTCTTATGTATAATACCCCTGATTTTTATACGACCGCAAAAAAATTTTGTGGTCGTATATTGGTATGAAGTTGGCGTCCTAGTCGTCGTCGTCGTCCGAAGACACATTGATTTTCGCACTCTAACTTTAGTTTAAGTGAATGGATCTCTATGAAATTTTACCATAAGGTTCAATACCACAAAAGGAAGGTTGGGATTGATTTTGGGGGTTATGGTATCAACAGTTAAGGAATTAGGGGCCAAAAATAAGCATTTTTGTAACTTCCAGACATAACTTGTGTGTTAGTGTATGGATCTCTCTGACATTGTACCACAAGGTTCCATATCACAAAGGGAAGGCTGGGATTGATTTTGGGGGTAATTGCCTCAAAATTTTAGGAATTAGGGGCCAAAAAAGGGGCAAAAAACAAGCATTTTTCTAGTTTCATGACAATAACTTGTGTGTAAGTGTATGGATCTTTCTGAAATTGTACTACAAGGTTCCATATCACAAAGGGGAATTGAGTTTGGGGGTAATTGCCCAAAACGTTTAGGAAAAATGGTCCAAAAAGGGGCCAAAAAACAAGCATTTTTCTAGTTTCCAGACAATAACTTGTGTTCAAGTGTATGGATCTCTCTGAAATTGTATTGCAAGGTACCATACCAAAAAGGGAAGACTGTTATTGAGTTTTGGGGTGATGAATCATAAGGGGGTTCAAAAAATTGGGGGGGGGGGGGATTTTTTTTCCCTTTTTTTCCTTTTTTTTTCTTTAAAATTTTCCATTTTAAATTGGGCCACATCTAAAAATATTTTGGTTTACCCAAAGGTAGAGACAGTGGGTAGGTAGGTAGGCAATTTCGGCAAAGAGAAATTGAAGTGTCAGATTGTGTTTAGTCTTCATGCCTATCTGATTAAAAAAAAAAAATTTCACATCAAGACAATAAAAGATTTTGAGTAGGCAGATATTTTCTTGGTAGGTAGGGTTAGGGCAAACAAACATATTCTTTTTTATGGCCTTGGTTATTTCTGATTTATATATAAAAGCAAATAATAATGATATGGTTTGAATAGGTAAATTAAAATTTGTTAAGTTCTTAGACCACATTCATTCTGTGTCAGAAACCTATGCTGTGTCAAATATTTAATCACAATTTAAATTCAGAGCTGTATCAAGCTTGAATGTTGTGTCCATACTTGCCCCAACTGTTCAGGGTTCGACCTCTGCGGTCGTATCAAGCTGCGCCCCAGCGGAGCATTTTATTCATCATGTATTTCTTTTCATACATGACACCACTGATTTTAGATTCAGTTTTAATTTATTTATTCAGGTTTAATTGAGGGATACAGTTCTGAGAGAGAAACTTTGAACCAACAGATTGCAGATCTCGAGGAAAAAAAGGAAGCTCTGGTTTTGGAACTTGAGACAACTAAAAACAAGCTACAGGACTTAGAAAGTATCCACCATGAAGCTGTTTCCCTTCGATCAGAACTTCAGAGACAACAGTCCCTTATCCAGGGCAATGTCGGGGAGGAAGCCCAAGGTTTTAACCGATATAAAAATTATTTACTCCCCATTGGAGTTGCTGTTGGCTGTTGCCTGTTGCAATATTGGATGAATTAAAAGCAGTTATTGCCATGCATGGGTTCATATGCACCTTGTTGACTTTTTAGCATTTTAACAGTTATTTTTTTTCTAATTATGTACAATATTTTACCATTTTTAAAACTATTCACAGGCCTTTTCCTGTCATGCAGTTGTTGGTATCTTTGTTAGTTGTTGGTAATTTTATTTAATCAAATGATACACAAATGGGGTTTATTTTCATAACAATAGGGGTATTTGTTGTAATAATCATATTTTGGGAAATTAATAAAAATGTTGATAGCATTTTAATTTTGGTTTGTATGCCTCTAATATAAATTAAAGCCTTTTTCTTAAGATAACTAATATTTTAAGGGAAGGGGCCTTTTAAACAATTGGCCTCAATAATACAGGAATTTGAAGAATGTTTATCCAGGAAAAGCACTTAGTATACAATTAAATCTTATGAATTAAGTGTTAAGCAGTGGAATTTGATGCACACATTATCGTCTTTTCTTGTATCTGTATCACTCTACTCATCCTTTGTAGAATCACATTTTATGGCTTGGGGATGTGAAATTTGTGTTTGAAATGTCCTAACTAACTTTGAACTGGACTTATTGATTATTATGTTCTGAACTGATCAAGTCTTCTTCCATTAAGCATAGTAAATTAAAAAAGAATACAATTATTCAAATGCGGAAACCACACAAGTACAATGAATTAAATAGACTATCACATTTTCCTCAAACATAAAAGTTGCAAAATAATACTATCTGAGGTCATAAAAAAACTGCCAAAAAATTTCCAAGTTGTGACTCCTAGCTGATATTTTACAATGTCAAAAGCAGCAACCCTGATAATTGGTAAGCATGTTTTTTCCACATTGTGATAAAGATTTTTTTTACAGCTGTTAACATGTATAATCAGAAAGTAGACTTTGTAAATACAGCATTTTCAGCTGTGATATTCCTTTTATTGCCCAATAATCTGATTTTTATACTTTGATCCTTTAAGTGCCAATCTGCCTAAGAATCAGGCAGTGGTGAAAACATGACAAACAAAAACCCACTCAAGTTTACATTAATTTAATTTCAAAATGTATAATGGTGCACAAATATAATATTCGTTTCCTTTCCTGTTCTGGTATTTCAAGATATAATTTGGTTGAAATGCACTAGAAATTACGAATTAAGGGGAGCATACTCAGTAATTTCCTATCATTCTAACCAAAATTTATATAGAGATTTCTTGAATTACCAGACACACAGAAACGAAAGACCTACCATTTCTAACTCAAGATGAGGGTAACTAAAAAATAGCATTGTTAGGTCAGTGGGTTTTTTTCGGCCATGTTTTGAAATTCTTCTATATTGCCTGATTCTTACAAAGACTGGCACTTAAAATTAGTAAATTATGTAAGATTCAACACTTTGGTAGTTCTTTTAACAAATTTATCTTTATGTGTAATAATTTGTACATTACTTAAAAAATATTGCTATAAACATATCTAAAAAGAGACCGCAAAGGTTTAATTCATTTTTTATTTCTTTTTTAATTTGCATGTAATTTGATATCATTGCTAAATAAGTTTTAAGTTGTTTTAGCAGTCATTCAAATGGTTGGTATTGTAAATAAAAGATTGTGGAACTGCATGGACAGGAAAAGGCAGTGTACAAAAATTCATTCAAGGTAGTTAAAATTTGAGGGAAATTTGCCTGTGGTAGTTGGTTATTCTTCAGTTGGTTTTCAGATGTCAGATTTTATTCTACAAATATTGTTATGATATTTTTGATAAATTTTTGAACAGAATATATTTTTATGACCAAGGAACATATCAGAATATGCCTTTGTCAGCTTAAAGCAGATTATATCTGACATTTGAGGACCCATTATACAGTTTTGGTTATCCCTATATAAAGGACTTGTTGATATGCATGATAAAGGGAAATAGGGTACCAGTTATTCATCCAGTTGCATGACCAGGTTATTCAGCTTCCAGCAAAGCTACTATTTTATTATTGCATTATTTTGCTTTAACAGGAACAGCAGTCATATTTAGTTATAAAGGATTCAAGTATCAAATTCCAATTGCATAAATTTTTATTTTCAAAATGGGCATTTGTGGTTCCAGATAGATTGTATTTATTAATTTCTTATTCTGGATCAGATATGTAATGAAAATTATTTTTTTTAATTTTCTTTTGAAATTTTAATATATCATGTTGTAAAGTAAAATAGTAAAAAAAGGAAAATGTGAAATTGAGTAACTAAATTTGACTACGGTTAGTAATGGCTATTTTTAGAAGAAACAAAATATTTCAAAAAAAAAAAAGAATCCTTAGACAATAGTAAAGAATGAATTACTCTAAGATATCTTTCTTTTCAAGTTTGAATATTGTCACTCAATAAAAAAAAGATTAGAATGTTGTTTGAAATACATATTTTTTTCTAAAAGTAGCCATCATGAAACATGTATTCTAAGTTACAATTTATAATGATTTTAGTACTAGTAGAAAATATGGCTACCTGCTTGTAAATGGATACAATGAGAGCACTATTTTCTTGTATTAATATTTTTAAAAGAAAAGATCAAAATTCTAATTTAGTAGTTAATGATGTATTCAGAAACTATATCTGAATATTCCAGTGGTTGCTTAGTGTGTACTGTTCTCAAGAAGATTCCCCAAGAGGTGATATATTAAATGTGGTGTCAATATCATACACAAAGAAATATTGATAAAGTTTAAACAAACCAAATGAATTTAACAATGAAAAAATATAAAAAAAGACTTTTTCCTTAAAAGTCTAAATTGGCTCATGCACAGAATTTTACAGAGCTTATTAAACTGTTCAAGAGTTTCTTATTTTTGATTTAAAAACAAAATCTTCTTTGGTTAGTCCAATAAACAATGTGAATAATTTTATTTCATACTATGTGAACGAACATCTTTGAACATCAAAGAATAAATGCTCTTATAACATTACAACATGTAAGCATGCTTTTGTGTATGCTGTATGTCCCCTGCTATAACATTACAACATGTAAGCATACTTTTGTGTATGCTGTATGTCCCCTGCTATAACATTTGTTATAATAATGACAGCTCTATGTGCATGTTTTGCATGTATAATTTACTAACCCTGCATGGTTATGGGCATGAGTGTTTATATTGCTTGAAAGAATTAATACCTCCTCTTTAAAACTGTTATATGCTTTCTTAACAATGATAGGATAAAAAAAAAGGAAAATCTTTTGTCGTATATTTTAATTATTGCTTTTTTGAAAGAATTGCATTTTGCTGTATAATATTTCTTCTAGTTGATGCTTAGAGATAATTTCCAGATTAAACTACATGCATTTTCATAATATAAAGCTTATAGCTTTTTACTAAGCATGTCAATTTAATTTCAGTATTTTTTTTTTAAATATACAAAATTGTGAAGTATATCTTTCTTCATTGAATTTTTTGTTTGCATGGCTAATGCCGTATTGTTTATACACAGTTACCTTGACAACCACAGAGGCAGTGCCACCTAATAGAGAAGGTTCGTCCTCATTGCAATTATAGTTAAGCATGACCAATTTGTTAGAATCTGGTTTCCTGACAACTATTTTATACATATTAGATGAACTGTGTGTATTTAGTAGAAGTTTTGGTCTTTTTTCAAAGAAATATGCATGATGGATAAATTAATCATTCTGTGTGATTTAGAATTATAGCAAGACTTCCATTATAATACGCCTTATACTTGAATGCTGGATAGAAAAATATGATGCTAAAATGATTTTGGAGAATGATTTAATTGGATGTTTACATCATGATTTTTTTTTTAAACTCTAAAGCAATATTCATGCATAACAATTATCTTTTGTCAGCTGTTTTGTCAGCATTCGTCACTTCACAAGTAATATGTGTGAGTTAAAACCAATGTGTGTTGTGAACTATTGAGCTTTCTCATATCAGCTGATAAATTAATGTATAAAATGAAATAAAAATAAAATTTGGAAATGAAATTTTCAATAGACATTTCAAATATTACAAAGTAATTTGTCAGCTGATTCTGTTTTGCATGGTGTGTGAATAATCAACTACTGAACACCTAAACATATGACACACAAACAGACACACATATATATATATATATATATATTTGTCATTTGCACACTTCTTGGTTCATGTGACAAACTTTATTTCACCATACTTCATCAAAACTTTAATAAGAATTACAACAGATAGGACTAGTTTCTTGAGTTTTGGTTTGGAATGTATGAAAATGTTAAAGATTTATTCAAAAAGAATAAAAATGTTTAGAATAAAGTAAACCTCCAGAGAATTTACATATCTGACATCAAATTAAGCCAAAATGAAGCCTGAATACATGTAGATGCTGGACCAAAGTTGGTGATTACCAGTATATTAAAAATAATGTATTTTACTCTTATCTCTGAGTTTGTGTGTGTTAGTCCTGCTAATCACATGATAATTTCGAAAACAATAAATTAACAAGTACTGGATGTCTCTTCTACATGCCATAGCAATGACTAACAATCATCCAGTGGATTTACAACTACACTACTATATCAATGAATATGGTTTTATATCAATTTAAAAAAAAAAAAATATGTACTGTTGACTTTAAGTTGCCTTAAATTGAGTGTCAGATTTTTTAAATTCTTGCACAGGCTGACATACCATATACTTTTAATTGAAAGTGATCAAGTCTTGTAATGGGTAATCGCCTAAAAGAGACTAAAGATTTGATGAGTTCAAGGAAAATTGTATATGGTATGTTGCTCTTAGATGTTTGGGTGATAAGAAAATGAAAGTTAGATTTTCAGACTTTGTAATTTATTTTAGATATAATTATTTAAATTGGGATTGTAAATTAGCTGTAATTTTATTGAATTTTAGTAGATTTTAGACATTTAACATACCATTGTAGGTCTGCATAACAAAAGCAACAAATATTATCACAAATTTCCGTGTGTATTTGCATGTTTGCTGTGATATCTTATGTCTGTTACTGTGTGTACACCTCTTCTCATTTCATACCCAAGCAAAAAAAGACAAATTTTATCCTGACACTGTTTGCCAAATGGTATTTGTAGTAAAACTATTGTCCTTTTGTCAAAGATCTGATGCACACATTACCCATGTGTATAGTATTTCCTAATTCTGTTAATCAGTTTACAAATAAGAAAATATTTTCAGCACTAAATAGTTTTTGTGGTTAAAAAGTTTAAACATAATATGACTTGATCTTTATGAATTTTAATAGCTCTGTTACTGGAAGTGAATCGTTTGAATGACGATAAAAGAGATTTACAACAGCAAGTGAGAGAACTTCAAGATAAATATGAGGGAAGAGTACGTGATTTACAGAATGCCGGAGAAGAGACAGAGAGACACTACTTACAGATACTAGAGGATAAGAAAGCAGAAATCGTTGAAATGCAGCTAAAAGTGGATGCTGTTGAAAAACAGCTTAAATATAATAAACAGTTCCTTGAGGTAGTTATATAATCCTGGTTTGTGTTTGTTGTTTTATCTCCAATACATCATATACATTATAATTTTTCCTGTATATGATTTACCACTATCTAAAGCAAAGCTTGTACAGAAAACAATGTTCATAGCTTTTGCTTTAGAATCAGATAATAGCAGTTATTATTTTTCTTTTACTGCAAAGAAATTCTTTCATTTATAAAAAACAGAGGAATATAATTATGAACTGCATCATACATATTTGTTTGTCATGGAATTTTTGATATGCATGGAACAATACATACTAATTAATTATGGTGAAAGTTTTAACAAAGTATTGATATTTGATGATATTATATTTACAATAAAATCTTCTTCATTTATTTACTTTAAACATATTTAATTTTAGCCGCAAAAAAACATGACAATGAATAGGTCAAAAAATACAAACTTCCAAGGTCGTCTCCAATAAAGTCTATTTGAATTTTTTTTATTGCCTATGCAAGCCTTGAAAAGTTGATGTTTTAATCCCCAATCAATAGGAATTTTGGGCATTTAATTTTCTTTAATCTGTCTCCATTTTATAAATTGCTTTACATAAAATAACCTAAGTTTCCATGACAAAATTGTTTAAAATTTTGAAATCTTATGAGTAACCACTAAATACAGAATCTCCTAATACAGAATTGATGTTTTTAATGTTTGTCCCTTATCAGTTATGCCTTTTTAAAATGGGACACAATTAACAAATTTTAGGTTTCCACTCAACAATTTTCATAGGAAAGCCATTTGAAACATGAAATGAATTACAAGAGCTTGTTAGCAAAAATCAAGTTCAAATTTACATTTTTTAGGTGTTTTATTTTTTTATTTTAGAGATACATGTATGGCCCTAATTAAGTGAAAAATATAGCAAATTTTTAAGGTTTTTGCTGAATAACTGGAGAATGTTTCATTTCTATAAAATGAAACAGCAGTTCTTGTATTACATAGTAAAGAAACACAACTTAGTTTTAGATTTGAATGAAGAAGATTTTACTGTAGACTTTATTGAAATGTGTCAGGTTATGAAAAAAGTTTTGAGTGTCAGTTTTAGAAGTCCTGATCTAGCTTACAGAAAATGTATTATAACACCAAATGTCTTTATTACATTTATTGTATCATTAGTGAAAGTGACATTAGTCTTTGAACTTTAAGCAAGAAACAATCAATTAATCAAAAGTAATTTTCATAAAGAAATATAAAAAAGAAGTTGTCTTTCTTCATGGCCTGATAGTGTCAGAGGGTGATATAACTATAAGAATGTTTTATCTCTTATATGTATGTGTTGCATGATGCCTCACTTTGCACTGTGTATTGTGTTTTTTCAGTCGACTTCCACAAATTCTGTAAGATACACATGACATAGCCATTTGTTTTCTATATTATATTTTACACTTACTTTTTTTCTCTGAAGTTCATTACATTTGGTTGTTATCTGCAGATTGTTTAAAAAAATAGATTCTGGTAACTTAAATGTCTTTTTAGAACATGAATAATGTTTATAAATCAAGCATTCTGAAAATTAAAAAAAAAGCAATGCATTAGGCAATGTTCATTGTTGTCAATTAGAATATGAAAAATTCATGGAAAAAAAACGGCTTCAATATTTGCAGATAACAGTTTTATTTGCCTGTTCTTTACTTGTTTTTAGCATGAAATCTTATTTTAAATTTATAAGGCATGTCGGAAAAATCATCATAGGTTTGGAATGGCAATTCAAAATGAGATTTATTGGGCTTGATAATCTTGTCACCAACTACTGTATACACTTGGAACTAAGATTAATGACTTTTTGTCTGGATAATCAAATATTTTGAAATTGAAAAATCTTAATGTCATTTAACTTATTAAGCCATGAAAAAGAATCTGTTCTTAGCTGAAATTTAAATTTTGTAACATTCAGAGCTGACATGTAATAGTCAAAGCAATATTGCATTTATTTTTCCTTAAAAAAATCAGACTCGACCAGCTTTTTATTGTCATATTATCAAAGTAGTACCCAGAATAATAGAACTGAACACAGAAATAATACTTTTGGGAATTTACAGGTATTAGAAAAGAATTCCAACTAATTCACAGTATTTCAAAGTAAATTAAAGACTTTGTAACCAATGATATATAAATGAATACATAGATATAAATGCATGAAACTATATATAGTATAACAGATATAAGTTATAAAGTGACTATATTATTACTATGGCAACCCTGTAGAATGAAGAATTTAGTCCATTCACCAAAGCTTTGTTAGGTTATAAGTTTTTGCACTTCCCAGGAAGATGGTTAAGTTATTTCTGTTGCTGTATACACCATTCTTGTAACCGTTCAGGTTAGAAATCTTTGATATAAAGAGAACTGATTTCAATATATATATATAAGCTGAATCTCTTTATTCTTAAAGTCTATATTCTAATGAAGTAATACAAAAAATACTAATAGTTTAATCATTCACTCTAACTTTCCAGATAAAGTTACACAATCAACGTCTATTGCTAATAAAACAAAATGTATTTTTAAATATACACATGTTTTGAAAGCTTAAATATATATATATATATATATATACATATATGTCTGATGCTTCCTAACAGGAAATTAACATTATTCATATTATTTTTATTTAACACTATATGTATGCTAAGTGAAGTTAATTGTAGAAATGGGTACAAACATTTTGTAAGTTTAAAAGTGATATGAATGCAAAAAATATAGTAACCCATTGTCTTATCATATGAAAGCTAGCAATGAAGTCAATCCACATTTAAATATACTAAACAATTGAAAATGTCATATAATGTAGACCCAGAGTAAACATATAAACAGTTGGCTTTACTCAGGTCAAACCACTTTGTATTAGCAGCTGTTGGTATTGAACTATGATATGATATTCATAATAAATGTACAAAAATGACTTTCCTCACGTTTATATTGTATTTTTCTGTCTAAATACTTTCAGCTGGTAAAATTGATAAATATATATTATACAAAATCTGAATGCATATTATGAAATCAGAGAATCTGTCTAAATACAATGAAAAATTACCTAGAAGATGCATCTTTTCCTTTGCCCAACAGGCATAATATATGTGGAATGATTTATGAAATTAGTAAAATAATAATTATTTATGCTTTAGGAACAAACTATTGAAAGAGAACAAGAACAAGAAGAGTTCCAGAGGGAGATAAATAAATGGAAACAAGAGTCTCTAAACAAAGACAAGTTAAATAAAACAGAGGGAAGACTTCAGAAAGAGGTTAGTTGTTATACATTATTAAATATGGGAGGACAGTTGATAAATGCTTTTAATGGTGGAACGGTGGAAATATTGT
The DNA here is from genome assembly GCF_021869535.1 of Mytilus californianus. Lineage (NCBI taxonomy): Eukaryota > Metazoa > Mollusca > Bivalvia > Mytilida > Mytilidae > Mytilus > Mytilus californianus. The sequence continues at coordinate 94,330,495 of NW_026262668.1, forward strand.
AAAACAAATGCCAGAGATAGTAACCCAGTAACAAATGCCATCCATACATGAATGATCTTCAACAATTAGCAAATGCATTATTTGTCATTGTTTAATCGTTTTAAGTAACTGATAAGTCATAATGAAAAAAGCTTTAATCTTGAGAATGCATACCTATATATAAATTCTATATTCAAGAAAGAATAAGATATATCTAATGATTTATGTAAATTAATGTTGCTTCATACTCTAAACTTAGGTAGAATTCTATTACAGTGAAAAAAGAAATTATGATTGACTTTTAATTTTTCTCAATGTAAAACACACTTTCCTACATAAAGAAAAAATAAGAGATTTCTTATTTGTTTATAATGCACATTATAAGATAAGTTATGCATTAATAATTTTCCAAATATCTACAGGTTGATGATCTAACTGAGGAACTTGAGGATCGAATGAACAGTCATAGTGAGATAGTGTTACAAACAGAAAAACTCCAGAGAGATTTGCGTGAGAAAAAGCTTACAACTGAAGAACTGAATATTCTTGTTCGACAGCTGGAGCTAGAAATTGAAGACAAAAACATCAAAGAAAATCAACTCAAACAGGTAAGATACCAAAGATAATGAATTGATTGGACCATTTATGATGAATATATTTTTTTGCTCTCTAATCTTGAATTAGCCCATATTGTGGATTTTTTTTAAAGACATGTTCCTCCACCAATAAAAACTGGCTGCCACAATATAGCCAAAATTGCTATAAGTTTAACATCAACAATGGGTCAATCAATAAGACAGAATTCTATTCATACAAACATTTCATTATCTATTTACTTGATGTAGGTAAATAACTTTGTTAACACTAATGCTTATTCATAGAAAGTTTGAAGCATATCACTATGTTAATGTAATATTATAAACAATTTTGAATACACGTTATGTTGTTGTCAAGAAAAGATATTGTATTTTTCGTAGTCTAAATGTAATGTCAGTTTAAGAGGAAAATTATAAATATTAAAACACATGTACTATGCATAATTTTCCAATCTGAAATATATGAGTCTGAGATTGATAAATGATCCATTTTCTGCATTATATCACAGTCATATTCACTATCAAATGTAAAAAAAAGTTGCAGTTCTGATAGCTCATAACCAATATAATTCCTATTTTAAATATTAAAAGGCTCAAAACTGAGAGAAGTTTGTTTTTTATTCCAATTGAAATAGATCAATAGGTTTTAATTAGACCGTGTACTGTGGTTCTTCAGGGTAAATCTCAATATCTATACAGGTATGAAAGAAAATGGATGGATAATATACATGTAGTATGGAACATATTTATAATCTTTTGTTAATGTTTTTTTTCTAGAAAATAGTTACCCTGGAGGAGGAGTTACAAAAACGAGATGAGATGGAAGAGGATTCAGGTACAGAGTCACCTCCCCCTGGAGAGGAAGTGGACACTGATATAGATGGTACCAGACAGCCTAGAGGTCACAGGAGGCGAAGATTTTTACCATCACATCAGGTCTCAGTTAAACAAGAAGAGGTACTTTTAAAATTGTAAATGTTAAAGTGCTCAGTAATATTGTAATTATTTGGGACAAGAGTTACCGTCTATGGAAATGTAATACTTGCTTAATAAACACAGGGTAACATGTATATTATACATAGTATCTTAACACAAATATTATTTGAATAAATGCAAATGTAGAAGATTAGTAAAACACTTGTTTTTAAAAATTTATACAAAATTCTTTACGTCCTTGTTCTATGGTGGATAGTTGTCTCATTGGCAATCATACCATGCCACATTATTTTTATAAAGACGATAGTTTTCTAGGAAAACCAGAAAAGTTCGTAGGTTTAATAATTTCTTATTTCAAGTATATACTTAGTAGAACACCAACATTTTCTGAAGGATCTACTAATGAACAAATCACCATGTCTTAGTCTTGTGACATCTGGATGAAGCATTCAAACACGGCTGATTATAGTGATCACTTCAAATTGTCCTAAACTACAGATATTAAATCAGTGATTCTATCTTATTTTGATATCTAATAGGATACTTTCTTCTCTATTGTTGAATTCTTTGAATGGGGAACACAAGTTTTTTTTTATCATATCTTCTACACTACATGGGATAATCTTTCATACATAGGAACTTATCCATGAAAAAGAAGAATTACAGAAACAAGTAGAGGATTACATGAAACAGATGTCTGCATTGGAAATTCAGATGGACGAAATGAGACATAGGGGAGACTATGGAGGGGATACACAGAACTCTACCTTACAAAGACAATTGGAGAGGGAAAAAGAACTCCTGGAAGAGAAAGAAATAAAGGTGATTAAGATAAAATGAACACTGTAGAAATTATACAATTCAAAATGTCTCGATTAGCTTTGATTCAACAGCAAACAAAATCAGTGGCTTTATAAACCATTCAAATAAGTCATTGAACTCATGGATTCAGTTCAGAAAAGAAATAGGGTAACTAAAAAAAATTCAATCAGTCTTGTAGACTGTACACAATTCTCCAGGTTTTCATTGGTCCTTTAGTTGAAAATTGTCTATCTTTGATTTTTTTATATTTTCATTAATTGTGGAAGGTAATATACATATCGGATCAAAAAGAGTAATATGCATTCTTTTAACTATATATATCTTCTTTCATGATATGTTTTACATACAGTCCGTGATATTTATAAGATTACATCTCAAATTATCCACATTAAAGGTGTCACAACTTCAAGTTCAGATAGAAGATTTGGAAGACCAGTTAAATAATAAAGAGCAACACATACAGCAACTTACATCGCAGGGTAGGAAGGTACCAATAGAGGAAGTTACCAGTCAATATGATGACAGAGTCAGCCAACTTGAAAGAGAAAATGAAAGTTTAATGGTCAGTATTACCATCAAGCTCATTATTAAGTGGGGGTATATAGTGATTGAGATGTCCTTTTGTTTGTCCTTTTGCCTGTCGGCTTTCACATAATCTTTATTATGTAATGTACTTGTGCATCTCCTATTTTACTTTTTGATCAGAACAATTTCTGGGGTTTCTTATACCAAATATGGACTTTTCAATTTCATATTATAGGGGTGAACTACCTTCATCCTTAACCCTTCTTTAACCAATGAATGAATTTTTAATCAAACTTTCATGGACTTTTCATGACATAATTCCATTGTGCACCTCCTATTTTACTTTCTGAACAGAATGATTTCTGGGGTTTGCCATATAAAAGCATGGACTTTGCCCTTTAATATTATGATTGTTACATCCCCCATCTGCAACTCCCTCTAAGGGCTATTCCATTAAAATGTATGTGGGAGGGTAGGAAGGGACTTTCAAAATATCCCTACAACCAAGAACCATTTTTTAGATAATTTTGCATAATGGTAATAGACGCATACTGAAAAATGACCCATGACCCACATTCAATAATTAAACTTCCCTTCCTACCCTCCCACATACATTTTAATGGAATAGCCCTAAACTGGGTTTTCTAGTTTAAATATTTTGCACAAGATGAAGTTAAGAGTTTCATTATGAATTTAATAGTGAGATAAATCCAGTCAGATCTTAAATGTCTGTAAATCTGAGGTTATGAAAGCATTTAGGAGAATCCTTTTTAATGTGATACATCCTTTAAAGAAACATGCAATCTTCTGAAAAAGGGTCATATAGTCAAACCTGCCTTAACAGTCACCTCGTTTCAGCGATCACCTGCCTCTAATAGTCACTTTCAGACCCTCCCAAATGTTTTCTCTATATAATTTAACTCATTTCAGCAGTCGCCTTATTTTCGAACAAACTCATCAACTTTTAACAACAGTCATTTTAATATTTTTAACTACCAAAAAATCTTCATGACGAAAAATATATCTTGTCAATACAGAAGTCAATGAAAATCGAAACCTGTTTGCAGCCGAGATCATGCAATATTATTATAGAAGGTGAAATTTGAATTCCCCTTGTTCCACTCTTTTCAGTTTTCATTGTAAACAGTATCAGCGACTTATTTCCCCACGAATATTAACATATTTCAACATTTTCTTCAAATTTACAGCTATGGGATCCACCATTTTTTATTTTATTGCTTACAAGTACGATAACTCTACCGATTGAAAACACTAAAACAATTAAACAGAATCCCAGGAAAGGGTGATGTCGGAATCAGAATTTTTTGGAACCTATTTTAAAGGTCACCTTTTGATACTTCCTAAGAGTGACTGCTTAATACAGGTTTGACTGTATAATGTAAAAGTTCTGTAGATTTGCCTTCACATTAAGATTCTGTCTTATTGGCTATTTGTGAAGTTCTTAGAAACATGACATTTTGTGTCAGAGTTTTTTTGGTTAAATGATTGTTTTTGTCTTTTGCAGGAGAAAGTAAAATCTTTACAGAGTCAGTTTCCTTCAGAAGTATCTCCCTTCACACAAACTCTCATTGACGAGAAAAACCAAGAAATTGACCATCTGAATGATCAAGTTCATCAATTACAAGAGGATTTGAATAAACTTAGTTCTGGAGAGGAAATTGTCAATTTGGTAAATATTATTCATTGAGGATAGAATTTACGATTAATTGTGAATTATGTTCATTTTCATTAAAAAGCCCATGGTCAATGTAAGTAAAAAGAATAACTAAAAGAGCCCATGGTCAATGTAAATAAAAAGATTACTAATCGAAGATGTCAGATATAAAAAAAATATTCAACTCGTGACCAACAACACTGATAATTAACTCATGCCCAACGTGCATTCATGAATTAATGTGTTGTTCGGTCACATGTTGAATATTTTTTTATATTTGAATTCTTTGATTAGTTATACTATGAATAATGATTTTTTAGAATTTATATCACAGATATAAGATGACCAAATTGCACTTCAATTCATTACTTTTTTCACACTTAGAATTATTAAATTGTTTTTATTTTCAGCGTGATCAAGTAGAAAGATTACAAGGGGAGCTAGATAGAAAGAACTTTGATTTTATCAGAGCTTCACACACCTCAGATGGTTCTTTTACTGACTCTGAAATGCCAGGAGTCAGTGCTTCATTTGCAGAAAAGGTCTGTATATTTATATTTAAACTTTGCTCATATATTGGTACAATTATTCCTATGGTTTTATCAATTATGTAAAACTCTGAATGGCATACAAGATAATGTAAATTCAAAAGTTTTTGTAATGGTTTTATCGTTTCTAAAAATATAGTTGAGTAAGCAACAAATAAAAGAAAACTTTTATTTTCAATTTTGATTGCATTATTTCTATGTAGTATTTCCTCTGTATTGCCATTGTCCGTCCCTTTTTCCCAATATATATTTTCGTCACACTTTTCTGAGATTGTTAAGTTTCTGTTATACAGGTATTCAAACCTTGAACTTAAAGACTTTAAACATCAAATTCAATTATAAACTGTTATGCAGATGAGATATTTCGGCACTCTCATTATTTGAACATATGATGTACATTTCTTAAAATTCTGGGAGTTGAAAAATCTTGATGTACATTAAGATACATATATAACAAACTATCGAAGTCAATACAAATTAAATTTGCCCTAAGATAATTGTATACATTCCTCTGTAGTCAATATTGCATGTTAAGTACTCTTTCATGAAAGTAATAATATGTCCTTTCCAAAAAATAGATGAAAGACTACAAGTTTTTTATCACAAATTTACAAATTAATTGTAGTTTAACTGTTTGCTGATATATAAAAATAAGAAGATGTGGTATGATAGCCAATGAGATAACTCTCCACAAGAGACCAATTGACATAGATATGCTGATTTTTATGCCCCACCTACGATAGTTGTAGGGGCATTATGTTTTCTGGTTTGTGATTAAGTTAGATTGGCTGGCCTGCAGCACCACTTGTGCTTTGATTTAGACTAGCACTTACCATATACTAACTTTAATTGGATAAGAATATGAAGTGGTTGATCAGACTGATAATTTAAAATGGGATGTACATTCAATGAAATATACTTCTTATGAAACTAATACATGAATTTAGAATGCATAAAAAGAGATGCAAGTAAGTAAGTAGGTTAATTTTATTTCGAGTTGGCACACATATACATATTACAATAAACATGAGCTTTAGAAAACTCTTTCAACTATGTTTAGCAATGTATCATTATGTTACTATGTATCTGTATTTTACAGACAAGTCTTCAGCAGGAGATAGATGATTCTGTAGCTAATCAAATTGATCAGATTGGTAATTTGCAACAGGAAGTAGAACAGCTGAAGAGTAGTCTTACACAGAGGGAGGAACAAATAACATCTCTAAAAACAGAGCTAGAAATCAAAGTAGAACCTCCACCAAAGGTATGCATATGTGTATTGATGATGCCCCTGTATCCTTAGATGTAAGGCAGGACAATGTGTTATAAACTTGAACATTATGAAATTTATATAAATGTCAGGGGAAATTTCTATCTTGTACAGTCCCTACCTTACTCTTGTAATAGACTTCCAGCATTATAACATAAAAAAATATAATGTACACTTAATTTATATCATTTTGATTTTTATTGCATCAGGAAGTATAAAAATTTAAAATTTACATACCATTACATGATTAGTGTATTATTTTCCATTTTTTTAATTTTAACAAAAGTATTGAACACAATAGAAATTTTCAATTTCCAAATTTCTTTTCTTCTCGTGATAATTATGTTCATTTTCTGACAGACTGAGGATGCTGTTCTTCTGAATGATGTTTTGCAAGAAAAAGAAGCCTACATTGATCAGTTGAATATACAAGTAGAGGGATTAAATAATGAAGTGGAAAGCTTGCATGACTTCCAGGTATGATATTTCAGTTTTTAATTTTCAATAATCAAATATACTAGTTTGCTTAAAAATGCAGAAAGTTTTTTACTGCAAAATTTGAAAAAAAAAATTGTAAAAATAGTAGTTCTACAACCAAAATATTTGTATAAGTTGATCACTTTTCAAAATAAAAACATCTAATATATATTTTGTTTATGATGAATAAAACGTAAAGAGAGGTTGATAAAATTTGTTTGTTTGGGGTTTTTAGATCCAATGCTTTGAAATCACCACCTTGCTTAGCCATATTTTGTTGTGGTAGTTATATATAACAAAAGGGAAGAATTTTCAAGAGATATCAGATTACAAGGAGATTGAAATAACTGTGCCATTGTGAAAAATTTATGCAGAACAGCTACTGGATGAGATATTTATTTAAATGATTATTTATCAGAAATATTCTCTTTATGGGTAGATGGACAGCAGTCTTTGAACAACAATTTTGATAAGAAGTTGATGTAAAAGATATGAAGCATGCTTTATGCTAGATCAAAATGTTGAACACGCTTTTCAGCTTTTCAATATGCTTGCTAGTCTACAGAAGGCATTTTATTCCAGTCCGATACATGTACATTATTCTGACCGAGAGCTGACCAGTCTTTCCTTAAACTCCTAAAAGTTTCATGCTTAAAGGAGAAGAAGTCAATACTACTTTGGCAGTCTTTAGTTTTGCTTGGAGTTGAATCCACAGCCTCTTGCACTTGAGTTAAATATGTATAATTTGGATATGATATGCTTCTTTCTTACAGACAAAGTTTCAGGAAGATTATGACATGGTTCAAGCTATGTTAGAAGAAAAAGTAAAGGAAATAGAAGATAAGGAAAGGGAAATAGATCTGTTGACTCAGGAACTAACACAAAAACCATCTGACGATGAATCTGTGGTACGTAACTGTAGATAGGCAGATATTTTTACAGATAGAATGATTTATGAAAGCTACATGTATCAGACAATTTACTCATTAACTAATGATTTGTGGTAATGTTACATAGTTGTGCTCATGTATATACACATGAACAAGTGCAGTGGTACAAAAATGTTAGGGAAATGGTGTACATCAAATTGTCACTGCCACTGGAATGGCAGGAAGAGTTGAGCAGGTTAGTGAATTTAAAAAGTTTTTACAGCAATGATGTCTTTTGTTCAATTTGTTCTTGGAGGTCTTCAACTACACTTAAGTCTGCAACCAGACTTAAAACATTAAATTAAAACAAACATCAGAAACGAGCATCCGCCACCTTTATGTAGCCTGCGCTCAGACAAATAAGGAAATAATCATGAATACCAAATGCATACCCATAATCTGTCAATTATTAACTAAATTGTCATATTGTAACAGATTCCAATCATAAAAACTTTCTGATTCAGGTAAAATTGGAACTAGACTTAGCCAGAATGAGGAGAGATTTAGCAGAAAAAGATAATATTATAGAGGAGAAGGCTGAAGAGATGTATATGTTAAATGAAAAGGTAGAACAACAGGTAAAGAAAATTTGCTTCTTTTTAATCATTTTTATTTATCAGAGAAATTTCTTGTTTAAAATTTGTTCATGAATTTATTTAACAGTTAGTAACTATCTTCAGAAGTCCTGATTGGGAATAGGGTCAAAAGTGTTTGTTTTTTTTTTGCGACACATTTAAAATTAAGTATTTAGAACTTCATTTCAAAGCTAAATAGAAGTGTTCAATTGTGTTTGTTTTCTGATTTTTTTTTTATTTTGTCCCATAAACAGTTCAAATAATAAATAACTATAATGAGAAAAAAATAAGCTTGTCGAAACGAAAGTTTCAATCATTTGATCAACTTTTTGTTTGGAATGGTCATACCTGTTATAATATTAAAAGTATTCCTGAAATTATTTTAGATGCTTGGAATGCTATATTTGTGTTTTGTTAACTTTACACTGATATCTTTCAGAATATCTTTTCTTATTTATTATTACCTGCTAAATTTAACATTACATCACAACAGAACTTGATGAAGTTAAACATAATGCACAATTTCAATTGTTTGTTGTGCTGTTACATAACACCACGATTAGTAATCTTTATCATTTGTTTTACAGGAAGCTACTTTAGAAGAAATGAAAGAATTACAGAATAGAATTGTAGAATTGGAAAATGAAAACCAGAAACTTCAATCTTTGGAGTCTGAGGAACAGGAGACTAAAAAGTTGTTAGAAGAAAAGGAAGCTGAAATTGATCAAATCAAGGAAGAGTCTGTTCAGAAAGAATCCAAAATGGCTAAAATGCAAGATGAATTAGATGCTGTTAGTGAACATTTGAAAATAGCAGAAAATCTGCAAAGAAAATTAGAGGAAGCTGGAATGCTTGGACCAAATATTCTTCTTAGAGATAAAGATGAAGAAATTCAAAAATTAAAGAAGGACATTGCAGAATTGAGAGAGAAACTAGATTCATATGCTGAAAGTGATGAGCAGATGTTAAAGAACAAGAAAGAAATCTCAAAATTGAAAGAGGAACTTGCTGCTCTAAGAGTACAGGTCCGTGAAGACCGTACAGAGGAACTAAGAATCTCACATGAACAAATTGGTGCTCTCAGACAAAAATTGAAATCAGCAGACAATCAAGAGGGTGTCAATATTCTGACAGAGGAAATAAACAAACTGAGAAAAAGTATGAGGCCTGAAGATGTTGCTAAAGTAATGAATGAAAAAGATGAGAAAATTGAAGCATTGAAATGTCAGTCCGCATTATTACAACATCAGTTACATATGGCTTACAGCCAAGAGGACATGGATGCTAAGGAAGACACAATTCAAGCACTTCAGATGGAGTTAGCTGTACTACAACATAGTTCTGAACAGGAAGTTAAAACACGACAGCTGGAGGCAGAACCTATATCAAGTCTAGAGAGACAGAGACAGCCCGGAGTGGGTGTAGAAAGTCAGCAGTTGATGTTTGCTGTGAACACACAAGCTCCAATGAGACTTGTAGAGGAAGAAGGCATTACAGCTGAAGTTGTTACTGGTGTGCAGGGTGTTCCAGAAACAGCTAGACAGCAAATTGAAGCTAGAGATTTAGAGATTACTAGATTGAGAGAAGAATTATCGTATTTTAAAGAGAGTTATGACTCAGGTTCTCGTATTGAGGAACATGATGTGGTGTTACAAGAGAAGGAAGAGAAGATTTCTGACCTCACAGCAAAGATTGAAATCAGAGATGATCAGTTACGTACAAAACATGAGGTGATAGAACAATTGAAATCAGATATGGATAATGTTCAACACCATTTGGCTTCTGTAAGAGCAGAGGAGGAAAACATCCTTCATGCCAAATCTGAAGAAGTTAAATCCTTACAAAGTCAGCTAGTTAGCTTTGAAAGTAAAATAGATGAATATGCAAATATAAAAGACAAACTGGACCAATATGAATCTGATTTAAATGAGAAAGAAAACCAGATCCAAGACCTTGATGAGGATTGTTCCAGACTTCGAGAAAAATTGAAACAACAAGAATATAAACTTCAAACAGCTGCTTCATTTGAAAATATTGAGACTGAGTTGAGGGAGAAAGATAATTTGATACAAGATTTAGAAGAAGAATGTTCAATGTTGAGAAAGAAATTGAAAGACCAAGAAAATAAGATTCAAGTAGAGTTACAGAAAGCTGGATCTTTTGATGCTGGGGATGACGTCTTTGCTCAGTTACAAGAAAAACAGGAGAAATTAGAGCAGACGTCACGTGAATTATCAACCACATTTTCTAAATTGAAAAACAGTGAAGAAAAACTTGAACAAATGACTGACGTGAAACAAAGACTAAAGGAAGCTGTTGAACTTAGTGAGCAGCAATTACACATTGTAGAACAGAAAGACCAGGAATACACCAAACTCAAGTTAGACATACAGGAAATGCTTTCTGACAAAGACAAAACTATTAAAGAACTAAAACAGGAACTTCAACAAGTAACACTGGCAAAGGATCAGGAATTACAATACATAACACAGGAGGTGGAGAATGACAAGATGGAAAAAGTCAGAGTGATTGAGAATCTCCAGCAACAAGTCAGACAACTCCAGACAGATCCTAGTGGTGGTGGGGGAGATGCTGTCTCTTCTGTTACAAAACTTCAAGTTCAGTTACAGGTAAGATCTAGCAATAGGTCAGAAAATTCATCTGTGCAATTACAGGTAAGGTCTAGCAATAGGTCAGAAAATTCAGACATAACCTGTGCAGTTACAGGTAAGATCTAACAATAGGTCAGAAAATTCAGACATAACCTGTGCAGTTACAGCTAAGATCTAACAATAGGTCAGAAAATTCAGACATAACCTGTGCAGTTATAGCTGAGATCTAACAATAGGTCAGAAAATTCAGACATAACCTCTGCAGTTACAGGTAAGATCTAGCAATAGGTTAGACAATTCATCTGGGGGGGGTCTGAGTACAACTTTTTGTCCATGTTCATCAACTTATTTCCAGTCAAATGTCTAGTAGTGGTAATTTAATCATGATAAGTTTCATCCCCAAGGGGTATTAAAGTTAGATGGTGGGAACAGTTATTGTACATATGCAGAGGGGTGGCTAAATTGAATTTAAGTTTTTGACCATGACTTTCAGTGTAGAGTTTATTTACTTGCACTTCATCTTCTGGTAGTGGTAAATAATCAAGCAAAGTTTCATCACAGACTCAAATGGGGATTTAAAGATAGAGAGAAGAAATATTTATTTTTACATATACAATGGGTGGCTATAAAGTTGGAATTAGATTTTTGCCATGGCTTTCAATGTAGGTTTTTTTTTCTATATACATGATACACATTTTAGAAGTGGTCAATAATTGTGCCAAATTTCATCCCTGAACTCCAAGCGGTTTTAAAGTTAGAGCTGAAAAGATTTGTGAAGGACATATGCACAGATGGACTCGCTGACTATAGGCTTTAGTTAATATTTATTGATGAATACAGCAAATATCTGTTTTATGATACCTCTGTATGAGTATGAAAACTAGCTACACATGAAAATGGTAATTTATGTTCAGGAGGTAGTTAAATCTGCAAAATTATTTGAAAAATGATATATTTTCGAACATTGTGACTTAAATTTGGTTTGAATAAATCAAATAATATTTTGAAAGCAAAAATTGTAGTCGAGTACAAATAAGGCAGTCTTAAATTATTTATATTACATTGTATATAATTTTTATGCAAAATTTATTATGATAAAAGTTACTAAACATTTCATTTGGAGTACAGCCATTTATTTTTATTTAAAGAAAATAATTTTCCTATGTAGGGCATTAAGACTAATAAGAGGGTAAGTAAGCTTGAATAAACGTATATTATTAACTATCTTTATTGGTAACTTTGTTTCAGGAGAATGAAAGTATCATGATGGAGATGCATAGTGAGCTAGAATCTGTTAAGGCTAATCTTGAGGACAAAACACAGCAGCTAGAAGTCAAGATGATAGAATTGGAACAGGCTAGAGGTCAGATATCAGACGACCAAGTTGAAATTGAGGCTGCTACCCAGGGTCAGTTAGATCAGCTGAGGCAAGAGTTACACATTGCTAAAACAGCTTTAGATGAAATGCAAAGAGAAGGAGGATGGAGAAATAGTAGGGAAACTAGCATTGAGGTAGGTGCAGTGTCATTGTTGGAAACTTAAACTAAATTTGTGTTTGTTAATGTCCATGCCATCACAGTGAGAGTTTATGCACTGGAATAGAAACCTGTAAAGCAGTGAATATTATAAGGGATTTATTTTTCATGAGGTTTCATTATTTGGGACTTAAGAAGACTTTGGTTATAAGAAATTACATTATAGCTAATTGGGAAAGTGCATATCAATGGAAAATAAAATGTTTGTAACTTAATAAGATAAAACAAAGAAATTAAAACTGACATGAAACATGGTATTTACGTTCAAAAGGTTACAAAATGTTCAAAAAATGAATTTAATTTGTGAGAGAATTTTTAGTGCTAAACATCTTTAGCACTAAAAATTCTCTCACAAATCAAATTCTTTTTATGCCCCACCTAGGGGCATTATGTTTTTCGGTCGGTGAGTCTGTCTGTTCTTTCTGTTCGTTAGTTCGTCCGTCTGTCCCGCTTCAGGTTAAAGTTTTTGGTCAAGGTAGTTTTTGATGAAGTTGAAGTCCAATCAACTTGAAACTTAGTACACATGTTCCCTATGATATGATCTTTCTAATTTTAATGCCAAATTAGAGTTTTGACCCCAATTTCACGGTCCACTGAACATAGAAAATGATAGTGCGAGTGGGGCATCCATGTACTATGGACACATTCTTGTTTGCCTATTTTCAAAACTGGAACACAATGCTTATTTTGATGGGATTGCTGTCTATTATTGAGTTATGTAAAACTTTATTTACAGAGAGATGGTTTGCAATACAGATCAGAACATCTAGAATCTGATGATGAATTGGAAGGTATGGACAGACTGGAACTGATGAAGGAAATCAAAGAACTAAGGAAAGATCTTAAGACAGCACTGTCTGAACTTGACTTATTTCGTACTACAGTATCCATGTCTGCAAAAGATTATGTCAGAGTAAGTTGAAAAAAATTATATTTTTGACTGCTACTTTACCTTTTATTTTAAGATTTAAATGAAGATAGATATAACCACAGTGAAGACATTTAGTGTGTAAAATTCTGTTTAAGAAATAATTCTTACATGTCATGCGCTATGCTCATTTTAACATGGGTAGGCATTATATTTGTCAAGATCTTTAAGGTTAAGCTCTCGAGTTGTCCTTGAGCCGAGTCTGGAAATGCATAATATTATTTTTATTCATGAAATTATGTTTCTTTGCATTGTCAAATTGACTTCTAGTCAGAACTTATTGAACTATTTAAAAAAACCAACATTTTTACAATCTACAGGACTGAATTGTTTTTGTACGACCGCAAAAATTTTCAGTCGTATATTGGTATGACGTTGGCGTTGTCGTCGTCGTTGTCCGAAGACACATTTGTTTTCGCACAATAACTTTAGTTTAAGTGTATGGATCTCTATGAAATTTAATCATAAGGTTCAATACCACAAAAGGAAGGTTGGGATTGATTTTGGGGGTTATGGTACCAACAGTTAAGGAATTAGGGGCCAAAAAGGGGCCAAAAATAGGCATTTTTGTAACTTCCAGACAATAACTTGTGTGTTAGTGTATGGATCTCTCTGACATTGTACCACAAGGGTTTGAGTTTGGGGGTAATTGCCCTAAACATTTGGGAATTTGGGGCCAAAAAGGGGCCAAAAAACAAGCATTTTAATAGTTTTCAGACAATAACTTGTGTTCAAGTGTATGGATCTCTCTGAAATTGTACTGCAAGGTACCATACCACAAAGGGAAGGCTGGGATTGAGTTTGGGGGTGATGAATCATAAGGGGGTTTAAAAAATTGGGGGGGGGGGGTTTTCTTTTTTTTTTTTTTTCCTTTTTTTCTTTAAAATTTTCCATTTTAAGTTGGTTATTTTTTATTTATATATAAAAGCAAATAATAATTGTATGGTTTGATTTCATCAAAAATTGAAATAATGGGGTTCTTTGATATACTGAATCTAACCTTGTATTTAGATTCTTAATTTTTGGTCCCGTTTTCAAATTGGTCTACATTAAGGTCCAAAGGGTCCAAAATTAAACTTAGTTTGATTTTAACAAAAATTAAATTCTTGGGGATCTTTGATATGCTGAATCTAACCGTGTATGTATTTAGATTTTGGATATTTGACCATAATAGGTAAATTAAAATATTTTAAGTTCTTAGACCACTTTCATTCTGTGTCAGAAACCTATGCTGTGTCAAATATTTAATCACAATCCAAATTCAGAGCTGTATCAAGCTTGAATGTTGTGTCCATACTTGCCCCAACTGTTCAGGGTTGGACCTCTGCGGTCGTATCAAGCTGCGCCCAGCAGAGCATTTTATTTAATATTTATCTTCTCTTAATGTCAATTTTGACTTAAGAGACATTTTATAGTCTACTGCAGTCTTCTGTTCCTTTTCTTTTTGTTTGATATACATGGTAATGGTGTTAACTATGGAATTATAAATAACCTTCATTTTTACATATATGTTTGATCAATGTAGAAAGTTATGGAGTTAAGAGAGGAGCTGTCTCAGCAACACCATAAACATATCCAGACCATGCAGGACAGAACCCGTCAGGACTCTGAGACTAATCTGGCACAGTTACGAATAAAATATGAAGATGAGATTGAATATCTCAAACAACTTCATAAAACAGAGTTGGAGAAGAAAACAGGAGAGGTAAAGAGAGAACTGGAGAGAGAACATGATCAGGAGATAGACAGACTTATGGCTAAACATCAAAAGGAAATAGAAATAGCCAGACTACAGGAACCAGGTCAGTGCCATCACTAACATTTAGGACATTAAACAATTGACTGAATCATTTATTTTCTTAGCAAAATCCATTGTCATATCTGAAGCCCTCAGGGAAAGTTAGAAATATGAGGTGAACAGTTTTCAGAGTTAAAATCAGTGAACAGTACTCAGTGCATACACTTGCTTGAACCAAAAAGATGGCCATCTTGAAAAATAGTTGAGAATATTTTAAACTAGTTACAGAGTAAATATATACAGTGGCGGATACCAGGGGGACACAGGGGGTACGTGCCTCCCCAGTAGGGGTCACAAAAATTTTTTCTAAAATAGTTTTATTGCTACTGTATCTGCTTATCTAGATAGAAAATCAAGACACAGCTTGATTTGACTTCCTAAACTGGTCGTTAATTAACCCCAGCGTCAACATGCGTAATTTATGACAACTTATCGATGGGTGTGTAAATATTTTATCCAAAAGCATTTATGTAAACTACATGTACATGCTGATTGGAATTAATACGAATATATTTATTGGTTTCTAATACAATATTACAGGATCAAGATTGATTAACATATGAAATCTTGATCAGGAAAGAAATTACCAAATAAAACCGGTCTTAAAAGAATATAGATATTTAGTGTTAAGAATGTTAGTATCGATATGAGATACGTCTTTATTACCAAACACTCACATTGTATACGGTTTGTGGGGAATGTGTCTTTCTCAGAACAGTCTTTTTCGAACTTTTATTAAACAACAAACGATTTTTTTCAATGCATACAGCATTTTTTTGAGGGTATGAATAGGTTACAGTGAATGAGGGTATGAATGGTTTACCGTGAATGAGGGTATGAATGGGGTTTACAGATTAGAGAACAATGGTCAAAAAGTAAAGACTAGAAAAAAATGGGCCAAAAAATATAGAAAACAGATTAAAGGTGTGATGAACTATAAAGAATAGAGAACAATTGGCAGCAAATAAAAGAGTAGAAAGAAATGGATCCAACAATGATGAAAGTATATAGAAATGAAGACCCCCCCCCCCCCCCCCTCACGACCACCATCATCCAGAATACATGACACCACCACCACCCACACTTGCATATATACATATCTAAACAAATCTTTAATTTTGGTTTCATGGTGCCCCTCCAGACATCGAGGTTCTGGATCCGCCCCTGATATATTACCTTTAAAATATTGAAATTAGGAATAGATGTTACTGTACAAAAATAAAATATTACCTTCAAAGTATTGGAATTAGGAATAGATGTTACTGTACAAAAATAAAATATTGCCTTCAAAGTATTGGAATAAGAATAGATGTTACTGTACAAAAATAAAATATTGCCTTCATCAAAGTATTGGAATTAGGAATAGATGTTACTGTACAAAAATTAAGGGACATATATATTGCAGTTATAGCAATCATTTTAGGGATACTGAGGCTTGGTCTGTTACAATTATGAATTGATATCATGGATAATGGTATCAGTATTTATATAAATATTTAAATCACTATTTTGAAAACTACAAATATTACACACATACATTTTTTATATGCTAGGTAGATCTGTTTGACAAAAAGAAATATAATGACGGCATCCACCAATTTAATTCAAAATAAATATAATGACGGCATCCACCAACTTCATTCAAAATAAATATAATGACGGCATCCACCAACTTCATTCAAAAATAAATATAATGACGGCATCCACCAACTTCATTCAAAATAAATATAATGACGGCATCCACCAACTTCATTCAAAATAAATATAATGACGACATCCACCAACTTCATTCAAAATAAATATAATGATGGCATCCACCAACTTCATTCAAAATAAATATAATGACGGCATCCACCAACTTCATTCAAAATAAAAAAAATGTGATTGTAAAGTTATTGCGGTTAGAGCGATATTTAAGGCAAACTGCATTTTAGTAGAATTCAAACTTTATATAGTACTTGCAGGTTTCTACAGAAATAATTCATCTTTTAATGATAGGTAGAAAGGTTGAAACCTAATTGCAGATGGACCACAGTACATAATAATTAGTTTTAAAAGTTATTTATTTTTTTTCTTAGATATATTTAATTTGTCTTATAATTTTCTGGAAAAATATCACTTTGAAGTATTTTTCATATGATTATAAATAATCGGCATCAGCGGCGTCAACAATGTATTAGTTTGTGATTAGGTCAGTTTATGGGGAACCACTAGTGGTAGGTCAATGATATTTGGTATGCAGTTGTATTAGCATTGGCACATCTCGTTTCCAGGGAGATTATTTGGCCCTGCCCCCTCAGGGATTGAAGTTAAAATTTTGGCATGGTAGCCCACAGCTTAAATTTTGTAGCCAATATATATAGTTCTATACAAGAAAAGCAGAAATTTTAGTAGCCCACACCAAATTTTAGGGGCCATTGGCGAGTGGGCTCCTGCTAATTTCAAACCCTGCCCCTTGTTCATGGTTTATTGACTTTGAAACTTTTGCTTAATTTACATGTATTAGTTTGTGATTAGGTCAGTTTAAGGGGAACCACTAATGGTAGGTCAATGATATTTGGTATGCAGTTGTATGAGCATTGGCACATCTCATTTCCATGGAGATTATATGGTCCTGCCCCCTCAGTCATGGTCTATTGACTTTGAAACTTTTGCTTAATTTACATGTATTAGTATGTGATTAGGTCAGTTTATGGGGAACCACTAGTGGTAGGTCAAAGATATTTGGTATGCAGTTGTATTAACATTGGCACATCTAATTTCCATGGAGATTATTTGGCCCTACTCTCTCAGTGATGGTCTATTTACTTTAAAACTTTTCCTTAGTTTACATGTATTAGTTTGTGATTAGGTCAGTTTATGGAGTACCAATAGTGTTAGGTCAATGATATTTGGTATGCAGTTGTATTAACATTGGTACATCTCATTTCCATGGAAATTATTTGGCCCCACCCCCTCAGTCATGGTCTATTGACTGAATATTTTGCATAACTTACTTGTTAAAGTATTGCTTTTTTAATTTCAACATTTGCATATTACTATTAAGATAACAAAAAGGCAAGACATATCTCTGTGTTAACAGTTAATTTTAAATGTGGTTACAAATTATGTGTAAGGATCCAGAACTAAGCAAATGTATATCTTTGAGGACTGATACTTTATAATAGTGGACATACATAATCTAAAGTTATAAAGAAATGATAATTTGTTACTTGACACATCTTGTAAAATTAAACATTGAGCGTCCATTTTATATTTGTAGGGATCCAAGTCAATATGTAGTGAAATGGGGAACTTTAAGTCAATCATTTCTTTGCAACTAATTTATTATTTTTTTTCTGTTTATATTGAACTGGTGGTAATCTGTATTTCAGTTTTGAGTGACACAATGACAATGGAAGCTGGCCGTCGTCTGCAGTCTGAAATCTCCTTATCAGAAAAGCTTGACAATCGTTTGCTGCAATCATTACAGAGACAACCAGAGGGCGCTAGTGGTACAGACAACACAGATGTTAGTACCGGTGTATCCAGCACTGAAATGACTAATGATGAAAATGTATCATCTAAATTACAGGTGATTTGATTAGAACATTTTTTTTTACTTGGGGCTTATCATACTCCTGCTTACTGTAGTCGGAGTAAATAGTGATTGTTGTGTCCTTAACTCCTCCACTAAAATTAGAGAATGGATTTCAATGAAATTTTAAACAGCCTCATACATATGTAATTTGTAGCTGGACATAAAGCAGCCATCAATCAATTTAACTACAGAGAATACTTAGTGTTCCTAATGGATTGTTCACCTTCTATATATTTTTTTTTATATCTAAATGATTTTTGGGATGTAAGGAACTATCTTCCAATAAGGGGGTGAGGTTTCTATCTGTAACTCTTAATGTGCAACTTCTTTTAAATTTTTTATGAGTAATTATTTGACCTAACACAGCAAAACATGAAATTTGGGAAAAGTGTACAGTGGGTAGCAGTGATATAAATTTATGAGGCCTATAAATAGATTTTAACTTGCATTGTCACCATTTTGTATTCAGTTAAAGATATTGAAATTTTGATAAATTGTATGTTGAAGCATTTAAGAAGAGCTGAGATATATTTAGAGATACAAAATTGAATATAAGTAGAAAGATATTGGAATTTGTTTACCACTTACTGTTAACATTCTATGTTTTATGTTTTGTGAATAAGCATGCTTGTAATAAACAATTTTGTCCTATACTGACCTACTTAAAGTTACTAGCTTGTGTTCTTAATAAAACATTGTCAGAATGTAGTAAGATGAAATAAATAAATAATGTTTTAGATGTTAATGAATCGACTCCACAGAGAAGGTGTTCAGATGTTAAGTATATCAGAGTTACAGTTCCTGAATCGTCACATGTCACCTTCTCAGATTGATAAAGAGGTTGATGTAGAATCATTGAAAACATCATGGGAAAGTGAGAAACAAAGCTTACTGTCAGCTATACAATCACTCAAAGATCTTTTGGCACAAACACATAAACTGAGAGGACTTGAGAAGGTAAAATTAACTGCAATATTTGTTTCACATACTGTGGCTTTATTATTAGTAATGGAGTACTTATTTTCCTTGATTTCATTGGTGCAGGTGATTCAACCATTTTGATATTCAACATAAAACAAAATTCCTTATGGTTTGTAAAAGAATTTGTCAAAACCATGAAATAAAATATCAGCACAAATACAATTTTTCTTGAATCCATAAAAATTGCCATCAATAAAAACAGAGGAATTCAATGTATTTGCATAATTGAAATGAAATCTGTACTTATTTGAAGAAAGCTTTATAAAAAACACAATTCCCCTTTACATATATTACCATGAATTGAACATTTTATTTATATGTAAATAGATAAAACTAATAATAAAAACATTAATATTTATCATTTTAAATTTGACATTTTGTATAGTTATCTGGTAAGCTTAAGTTGTATGAATCTGTCACATACAAAAATATCCAGCTATTTTCTGAAAATCTTTGTGCTAGAAAGTTTTCATTTAAGGCAGGGTTTGACAAATTTGAAAATTTTTGCGAAGAAGTTGTGCACCTGCTATTATGGAATTGTTTGAAGAACTTTTTCACATTTTTCTGGACTTTGGAACTTAGTTATTTCATCAGCAAATTTACAACCTTCATTTAATTGCAACTACATTGTAAACATTCTACATTGATTAGTCATACATATTACAACTCTGTTATTTGAGACTTTGACCCATTTTTAAAAAGAAGTCAAATAGATTCATTAGCTCGAAAGTTTGATAAGACTTTGTCCAAAGACATCCTGATTTGAGCATTTAAAACCCAGGTTGCTTCTCTTAGAAATCCAATATATTGTATAATAATTTATAATCTGTTATTTTTCCTTAAATAGCATAGATATTACCAAGATCCTTTAGATAGGGATTATCATTACTTTGTGAGTCATTAAATGTGTTTTATGTCATTAGATTATCTTTGTACAATGTACTAGACTCACCATACCTTGAAACATGTCATTCACCAATGTTTTGTACTGCACCAATATGTAAATGTCTGGTGTACATGGTTGCTTTAGATCCAGATCATTTTACTAAGATTACCTTTTATGTTGAAATTTGTGTTGTAATATTTTCGTTGAATTTTTCAAATTGCTTTCACTACAGTTATGTATTTTTGTCTAGCCTGCAACTAAATTCTCAGAAGGAGAAACATAGGTGTTGCTTTTGTTTTTCTGCTGAAGTCAGTTTGATAAGAACTACTTCTCATAGATCAATGATTGTTTTCTATAAAGTTACATTACTATCAGTACATATCAGTTTCGAGGCCCTGCACCCTAGATCATGGTTCAGCAACTTTGAATTAATTAGCAATGTTTCTGTCTATCTTTTTTATGAACTTTCTGCTGACAGCTGAGACATATCTCTGTGTCAGCAGTTTATTTGTATAAAGTTTTTAGTCCCCCTTAGCATATTATGTTATTTAGTGAAAATTTAGCAGTTAAATCTATGAAAATTACAAAAATATATCTTATTTTATTTACTACATGTCTAATTATAAAGTTAAATTTTGAATAAGGATAGTTTTCTCAGATGTTATTAAATAGCTCATTATCAGTTAGCAAGTTATTTAAAACAAATATTTGTGATCTTGAATTTGACACAATTTTTATGTTTCATAGCAAGTGGAAGTTTGTTTTCACCTTTAAATAAATGTTTATGATGTTTAATCTTGATTTAAGGGTCCTGATGTATCTGATTGGAGAGGTGAACTTCTACAAGCCATAAGTTATGTATTTGCCAAAGAAAGGGACACCTTATTGGCTGAATTAAGGTCACATGTTTTGTCTCATCCAACCACAGATCTTTCTGAGATACAGAATTTGGAACAGAAAATAAGAAACCAGGTAATTAAGATAAGTATATGTAAATGATGATGGATTGGTGTTTAACATCCAGTGGCAAATATTACAAGCGTATTATGACAAGAATATGTCAATGTGATATGAATGAACTAGACCGACACGCTGAGTCAAATTTTTTGTGTAATGCCTAGTTCACAAGATAACAGTTTACAGGAAGACATATACAGTTCGCCCTACCTGGACACATTATTCTGACTTTGAGCTGACCAATCTTTGTTCCTACCCCTAAGTGTTGTAAGTCTAGCTGAGAAGAAGCAAAGACATGTACAGTTCGCCCTACCTGGACACATTATTCTGACTTTTAGCTGACCAATCTTTGTTCCTACCCCTAAGTGTTGTAAGTTTAGCTGAGAAGAAGCAAATACCAATTTTCAAGTCTATTAGTTTGAACCAGCTGGGGAACATTGATTGACCAACATTCAAAAATTACACACTGTTAATTAGTGTCTAGAAAATAAGCAGACAAGAATATGAAGAGAAATACTGAAAAGTTTTATAGATCCTAATCCATTATCTTGTTGTCCTGATTGTCTTCTTCTTTCCAAGCACAGATTTAAAATCAGTTTTTATGCCCCCGCTGTAGCGGAGGGGGCATTAAGTTTTACCCTTGTCTGTCTGTCTGTACGTACGTACGTCCCAAAATTGGTTTCCGTTCTCTAACTTGAGTTTGCCTTAACCAAATGTTATGAAACTTACACACAATGCTTATTACCACATAATACAGATCAAGTTTGAATTTTGGTAGCGTCACTCTAACCGTTCTAGAGTTATGCCCCTTTATAGATGAAAAAATTACAAAATTTTTAGTTTCTGTTCTCTAACTTAAGTTTGCCTCTACCAAATGTAATGAAACTTATACACAATGCTTATTACGACAAAACACAGATCAAGTTTGAATTTGGTGGGGTCACTTTAACCATTCTCGAGTTATGCCCCTTTATAAATGGGGAAAAAAAATTGCAAAATTTTTAGTTTGCGTTCTCTAACTTAAGTTGCCTCAACCAAATGTTATGAAACTTATACACAATGCTTATTACGACAAAACACAGATCAAGTTGAATTTTGGTGGCGTCACTTTAACCATTATCGAGTTATGCCCCTTTATAAATCGAAAAATTGCTAAATTTTTAGTTTCCGTTCTGTAACTTAAGTTTGCCCCAACCAAACATTATGAAACCTGTACACAATACTAATAACCACAAAACTCAGATCTAAATTTGGGTAGCGTCACTTTTATTGTTTTTGAGTTATGTCCCTTTATAATGCAAGCGGGGGCATCATCTGTGTCCATGGGGACACATTTTCCATTTTATTATAATAAAACATAAATAATTTTAACAGGAAGAACACCAGAAATCGTCACTAGACCAGATTTTCAAAGCTGATCGTCAGTCAATGTTGGCTGAAATCAGAGATCTAAGAGCTCATACCAACATCTCAATGATGAAACATCAGGAAGAACGAGAGAAAATGTCAGAACAGCTCAGTACTATAGAGGATCAAACAACAAAGAAAGAAAGACAAGCTAAAAGACAAGGTTAATCATTTCTTACTTAATAGTGGGAAGAGTTACATTTAGTAATCTGAAGAGATTGAAAACCAGAAGTCCTTGTAGAATACCAAAGTTATATTTCTTACAAACAAAGGAAATGTGTATCAGGTTCTTCATTCATACTGCAGTAAGGTGTTACTACAGCAAAATTCATGTGTACCATTACATTTGTATATTAACTAATTTTTTGCTAGTTATCAACTCTTTATTAATTTTATACGCACCTGTCACCAGAATTATTAGGTTTTGAAACAAAAAATGTAAGAAATTCTAGTAATTAGTCACTCACCTGAATCAATCTGTGTTTCCTGAAGAAAAAATTAATGTTGATATTTAACAATTGTTTGTATAGTACTAGATAATATTCACATTGAACGAACTAGTTTTGGTGGGGTTCATGTAACACAAATTTACGTTTTCTATGTAGTGTTTTATGGAATCGTTTGTCATTTCTTAGTCTTTCCTTTTTTGCCATTGCATTGTTTATTTATTTTCAACTTAATGGTCAAATCTTATTCTGAAGTTGACTCATAACAAGCAACAAAAAAAAAGTAGAAAAAATGTATTTATCATGGTAATATGTTCTCTATTTAAATTTGATTTCAGCACAATTGTTAGAATATAAGTTACAGCAAGAAAAAATACTCCAAGATGATGTCAGATCTCGTTATGATATGGAATGTGAAAGAAATAGTGAGTTATCTACCCTGTTGTCCAGAGAGAAGAATCATAATCTTGATCTTCAAACAGAAACTTCCAACCTGCAGGCTCAGATCTCCAAACTGAAGGATGCTCTTGAGAGAGAACAAAGTAGATTTGTTTCCGTATCGTAAGTATTCTGAGATGTTGTGCCATGTGCTTTTATCATTTGATTATCTATATTACTTCATCACATCAAACTGCAATGTCTGCACATTTGTCAAATTTAAGGTGAACTAGTATTTATTTTAGAGAAAAGGATTTATATACAGCATGTTTATAGTTCATATCAAACTTATATTTTTGTTCTTTCATAATTTTGAGAGAAAAAAATCAAAATGATAAAAGTTAAGACATTCATATTCAAATAAATGTAAGTTTTTTTAAATTAAAGTTCTGTTTATTTACATCATGATTTTGTAACCAGAAGAAATAAGATGTTAAAAATATTTTAAGAGGAGATTTGTTGCAGCTTGATGTGTTTAATGGTGTAAGTTTGTTAGCTAAGGTTTTATTGTTTTAGAACATAGGATTACATTTTCTAGCATGGATTGCTCATGCATATATAAAAGACTATTAGGTAGAATTATTTGTTATTATAAAACTTTGATATGTCTCATCTTAATTTGCATCCTTTTGACAAAACAATGCCTTGAGATAAATATTTGTATATGAGAATTTTACCAATAGTAATTTTACTTTATACAGGGAAATGTGGGATTCTTTGGTGTAAGTTACTTTGTGTATGCTTTGTGTTAGTATAGCATCTTTGTGTGATATGCCAATTCATTTGTTCATTTTCACATCTATCAACTGTTGCACCAAATAAATGATATTTACAAATGTAATATTCAATTGATATGAAAGAAAATTGCAAAATTATATGTAGTGAATTTTTTAAAATGCTGAGATGTGAAAATAACAATAGTCACTGTAGTAACTTAACACTGCATAGAAATTGTGTTGTTTTATTAATAATAATACTTACTTATGTAACTGTAAAAAAAAAAATACACTCCTGTCTTCTTGTTTATAAGACTGCACATTTTATGGTAACATGTTATGAATCTGATTCAATTGTATATCTTTGACCACAGACTTGTCCTGATCATTCTTAAATTTAACATAATCTCCCCAATTTCTAATTGAATGTGTTGATTCTTATGTAGATATTTTGGTTTATAGTCAATGTATAAACATTTTAAAACTTCTTTTAAATATTGGCTTCATAGACTTTGTTTAACAATGCAATATTTCTACTTTACTAAGGTTAAAATGAACCAATGCTCAATTTTCAGAACTTTTGAACTTCAAACAGATTTAATTGTGTTGTGCAAATTGTATGAACAAAATGTACGATAAGCTGCAAAAATTTTCTGATTAGTAACCAATTACACCTGAATGATGCACACGCCTGATGAAGAATCTAGTTTGTCTAGTGAAAAAATCCATAAAATATAACTATTTATATTACAAACATTAGCATATTAAAGTTACAGTCTTAGGCATTTATAATATATATATATATATATATAATACACATGTTATAAACTGTTTAATTCTTTTTGTGTTATATTGTCGTCATCTTTATTGTGCACTTTTGTCAATGAAAAAATATGTTGCATAACCTTAGAGCATCATAAACACCTAATTTAAATGACAACTGAGAGAATAAAATTTAAAAAAAAAAAAATTTTTGAAAACAATGTATTTAGTTAGATTGAACATGATGAAATAATATATGATGAACAAAATCATTATATGAAGAAGATAAACTTGATTGAAGAATCAGATTTCTATTAAGCAGTACTGTGTATTCATCATTATTAGTGAACAAAATTAATTCACCAATATAAGTCTTCAAAGAAATGCAAATATTCAAATAGCTTGTATGCAGAATTTGTAAAATCACAAAATCAAGAATCTGCAAAAATGCTTTTTTTTCCAATCCACCAAAATAAATGAATCCACAGTAAATGAAAATATATTTCTGTAAAACTTGTGTAAGTTTTTTGCTTATTTTCAGCTATTATTTAACATCTTTAAAGTTATTTTTATGCCCCCTCCACTTCGGAGGGGGCATTAAGTTTACCCTTGTCTGTCTGTCCATACGTCCCAAAATTGGTTTCCGTTCTCTAACTTGAGTTTGCCTCAACCAAATGTTATCAAACTTATACACAATGCTTATTACCACAAAACACAGATCAAGTTTAATTTTTTTTTAAATTTTACAGTGGTGCTTTAGATGAGGAGAAAGGAAAGAGTCATTATTTGAGTGAATTATTAGATGCAGAGAGATTTAAGTTCAATAATATCCAAGTACAATTGGAGGATTATAGAGTTAACTCAGAGACTACACAACCAGAAACTGTTGTAGAGGTTAGTAGTAGAATTAGAACATAGTTACTGTCAATTTAGTATTTTAGTGTGCTTTGTATTCTTGCTCAGCATGTGGTTGATTCGTGGGCAGCTCCAAACAATTTCTGTGCAAAAACTTATGATACGTTCACCCAATGATTTCCAAATTTTGATACTTTGTTACTGATGACTAAATGGAGGTCAAGTCCAATTTCACTTTTCCCGTTCAAGAGTTATTGTCCTTTATAGATAGGAAAATAGCACTGCATGTCGTTTCTGTGTTTCTGTGCATTTACTTACAAACTGTTCAACAGTGCTTTTCAAATTTCAATACATTCTTACTGATGACAAAATGGAGCTTTAGTCTGCTATTGTTGATTTTCACTTTTTCCCGTTCAAAAGTTATGGTCCTTGATAGATTGTAAAAAAGAATTTTATGTTGTTTCTGTGAAATAACTGATGAACTGTTTAACCATGCTTTCAAATTTTAAAATGTTGTTAATGCTGTTTCAGATAACAAAATGTAGGTCAGGTTTACTTTTCAGAACATATGATACTTGATATATTTGGAAAATAGGCACATATAAAGTGGTAGGTCAAACAAGCCTGAAAATGCCATACATTAGAATACTTAAAGGAGCATTAGCTATGAGATATAGAAAAAAAATAAGATTTTAATTTTTTTGTTCAATCATTAATGAAAGTGAAATAGTGAAATAATAATTCGCTTTAAGCAGCCAGTTTAGTTCAATTTTGTCAAAATAAGCTTAGAAACATCACTGATGAATTATTCACTTGCAAGTGAATAATTTGACCTCATTTAATCCGTATTCATGTGACCTTTAATTTAACTCAGTAGCTAGAGATTGGTTACGCATGTATTAGTTGTGTTCAGTCATGAAAAGGAAAAGAATGTCAACATTGAAAGTGAAAAGAAGGTGAACCATTTCGTTGTCTGATTCAATCCACAAAAAATCATTCTTATACAGGTAAAAACGATGATTAACTTATTTTTTTAACCTATAACATGAAATCAAACAGACCTAGAAAAGTCCAATTGCACGAGGTCACTTTCTATTTATATTTATGTTTATGTTTATATCGGGTTATGTGACCGTCAGCAGTCTTCAGAGGTCATCTCAATGGTTAATTAGAGGGCATCTAGACTAAAATACACACGAAATGCTGATATATATAATCGAGTCCCTGCATTGTTAATTGTCTATTTCAGACTTATTGTTAGTAATCAAATATGAGAATTTGAGTCAAATCGGTGAACATGAATTTGACAGCTAATGCCCCTTTAAGTTCATCAATGGTTACCTTCAAAATACAGAAAACATGGTTTACTGTCAATTTGACAGCTCATTTCCTTTTTTTAAAATTTAGGCCTTAAAGAAAGAAGTAATGATGGAAAGAGACCGACGTATTCATGCTGAGAATACATATGAGTTAGACCAGACAACAATCAGTACACTGAAACAGGAACTAGATAAGGAACAGAAAAACTTCCATAACATGGTCACAGACTATGAGAACAAATTACAGCAACTTGCTACTACTATAGACATGGAGAAGGCTAGAAGTGTTGATCTAGAGAGGTAATATATCTATTACTATAGATATGGAGTAAGCAAAATCAGTTGATCTAAAGAGGAAGTATTTCTAAATTAAAAATGATTAATTATTAAAATTGATATAAAAAAAAGTGAAGATATATATAAATAGCATTATTAGGCCCCTTGGAGTTCAATGATGAAAGTTGGCATGATTACTTCCACTACCGAAGTGTTTTGCAAACATTGAAATAAAACCTGCATCGGAAGTCATGGTAAAAAAATTAACTACCACTGTGCATATGTACAAAAAAATCATTCAGCTCTCTAATTTCAAAACTCCTTGGAGGTCAAGGATGAAACTTTTCATGATTATTTGCCACTATAAGAAGGTGTGTCTTGAACATGGAAGACAACCCTAGGTTGATGATCATAGTCCAAATGTTAGATAAAGTTGGAAAAACCTGTGGATAAACATGCATGAGGAATAACCCTCATTACTTACTCACATATTTAGGGACCCTCTGTGATAGCACCTAATACTTTTCTCTATTTTTTTTTTATAATGCATTTTATGTTAACAGTTGCAACAACATAAATTAGGCAGCCATTGCTTTTATTTTCGAGTAAATTTTGAGAGACAAAATTTGGAATTATTTACAATTTTTTTCATTCTTTGTTTTTACTGATAATTATATCATTGTAGAAATATTGTTTTTTATTACTGATGATTATGATATTGTAGAAATATTTTTTTCAATTGCAGAGAACTTGAAAGAGAGAGGTACATGAATCAAAAATTGAAACATAATCTTGAAAATGAGCGAGATTCTTTACAAGAAAGTTCAGACAGAGAAAAAGGCATATTTGACGAGATACAAATGGAATTGGAAACAGAAAAAGCCAAAGTATTAGACTTACAGAGATCACTGGATAGAGAGAAGAAAAGAAATAATGATTTATTTAAATCTATAGATGAGGAGAAATCATCATTAAGGGAAGAACTTGATAATGAAAGACAAGCATGTAGGCAGCTTAAAAATGAATTAGATCAGGCACAGGTAACTATCCGAAGGTCTTTACTTAGAACCTAGCAGAATTTCATACAGGAGTTATCAAAACAGGAAGTTCACAAATGTTTTAAGTATAAGGAGAAGATATTTTTAAAAAAAAGATACATATCTCACAAGGAATGTGTTTTTCTAATCATATAAAAACTCAGGTAAATTATAATTGATCCATTTTTATACGCCCGTTTACGGGACGTATTATGGTATACCGTTGTCCGTCTATCTGTCTGTCCGTCCGTCCGTCCGTCTGTCCGTCCGTCGTCAACATGTCGGACATTAACTCAAAAACGCTTTAACCAATTTGCATAAAACTTTGGTGAATTGTTTATATCTATTGATGTGAGTTCCCTTTCGTTTTTTATAAATTTTAGATTTTACGTTTTCCAGTTATGGGGTTTTATTCATTAAAAAAAAGGGGATTTTCCAGTTTTCAGACAATAACTCAAGAATGCTTTCACCAACTTGCAAGGAATTTTGGTTACTTGTTTATATCTATTGACATGAGCTCCCTTTTGATTTTTATAAATTTTAGATTTTACGTTTCCAAGTTACAGGGTTTTATTCATAAAAAAAAGGGGGATTTTCCAGTTTTTGGACAATAACACAAAAATGCTTTCAGCAGTTCTCATGAAACTTTGATGAATTGTTGATATCTTTAGAATTTTATACATTTTAGATTTTACATTTCCGAGTTATGGGGTTTTATTCATTAAAAAAGGGGTGATTTTCCAGTTTTCAGACAATAACTCAAAAATGCTTTCAGCAATTCTTATGAAACTTTGGTGAATTGTTTATATCTATTGATGTAAACTCCCTTTAGAATTTTATAAATGTTATTTGTTTATATTCTGACAACAGATTTACTAAGTATTGCGCAACAGCATAATGTATTGCACAACAGCAAGAAATCTTTAATTGAATATAAATTCAATTCATATAACCAATTTCAAGTTCCTAGACTACATTTATTCAGAAACCTTAATATGTCAAATATTTAATTACAATCCAAATTCAGACCTGTATCAAGCTTGAATAGTGTCCATTTTTGCCCCAACTGTTCAGGGTTGGACCTCTGCGGGCGTATCCAGCTGCGCTCAGGGAAGCAGTTTATTCCTTTTTAGTTACCCTCTTTCTTTCATAAGAATTTATTATTATGAGGAAATGCTGATTTTTATGGAGAAGCAAACCAAGGATACCAGGCTATAAAAACAGTATCTGCACAGTGTCTGAAAATCTGTGAGGAAATTGTGCTACAAAACAGTAGAGAAAGCACGAGAAGATGTACCTTAAGCTTGGGCAAATTAATGCTATTTCTCCTGACTATTAAGTTATATATTTATACAACTTTTTTAAATATTTATACATACATATTGGCTTTAATGTCTTTGCTTTCATAAATTATTTCTATTTTTAGCTGCAGAAACTGGACATTACTCGTCACTATGAACATGAAAGAGACCAGTTAAATAGGGTCAAAGTTGAGAGGGACCAGACACGTAATGACATGAAGATAATGAAGGAAAGAGAAAATGAAAGAGAAAGACAGAGAGATACTGAAAAAATAGCAGATAAACGATCAGCTAGGCAGTTAGAAAGAGAAAGAGATGATTTTAAAATGAAACTGGTACAAAAAATCTTGATTTTTATTGTGAACATGTAACAAGAAAAAACCAAACAAAATAGCTCTATTATATTTTCTTATATGTGATTGTATTTACATGAAACAGATTTCATCTTGAAATAATGGACTAAATCTTTTGGGGCCAAATTGGGAATTTGATGCTTCTACTCCTGTAATGAAAATTGAAGAGATAGCCATTTTACCACTTAAATAGCCATTTTACAAATTTTACTGTAATTGCCACAACAAATAATGTATTAATTTGTAAACATTACAATCCTTGTATGATAGAACTTTCTTAATGATGAATTTATACAACCAATAACCATTTATAGTTAATTAGAATTAATCTTTACATTTAAGCATTTATTATAATTTATCTTTACATTTTAGCATGAAGCTGATCTAGAAATGCAGAGATTGAAACAGAAAATTCTAAACTTAGAAGAACAAGTAACCATAAGCAAAGAAAAAGAGATGGATATTATGAGAGATTACGAACAGGAAAAACTACGCACATTACATAATCAGTCTTTTGAAAGGGTATGTTTACTGGAAACTTATTACATTCAGTCAGCAGAAGATTTGTTTATGGAAAATACTCTTTTAGATTTTATTGATTTTAAAATAAACGTTCCACAATAGTTATTGGAAATGATAGCAGAACACATTGTTTTCTCTTAAGCATTATTTTGACCTTTAAACCTACGATCAACTATACTAAAAGAAGAATGAGGTTTGAATAATAAAATTGGAAAGATATTTTGTTTACATATAATTAAGTCTGGTAAAACTGCAAGTATTGTTATCTCATCTTTGTCAAGTGAAATCAACTCAATTAACTGGAATATTAGGACTAAAGGTATTACCAGCTTGCCATGAATACAATGAAATCTGCTTTAAAGGATCGTCTATATGACAAATTATAGCTTATAAGGGGCTTTCAGGAAAATTCCTTTCACGAAAAGAACTAGTTAAAGAACCTTAGTATGAAGTGCACCTGCTCAATGTTTCCAGTTCTAATAATAAAAATCTTATAAATGGATTGCCCTTACCTGATATTATGGGCATTGGAATTAATATCATATAACCATATATTCTCCTAAGATTGAGTTACCAATATACTTTCTATATATAGGAAATGTCGCTGAGAAATGAAGGATCTCCTGAGAGTGATATAGAATCTACAGAACAGAGAGAGAACTGGAAAGTCTACAAGGCACAGCTTGAGAGTCTCTGTCAGAGCCTACAATACCAGATGTTACAGTTTCAAGATAAGATAGGACAACTTGTAAAGTAAGAGTTTGTTATTTAAGAATAATTTATGGCACCAAAAAAATTCATTTGGAACTTATTTTATACATTTCAAAAGATTGAAAAATATTTTTTTTGAAATTGTGTTGGCACACATTGTGGCTTGTGGGACAGATATAACTTTAAATCTTGATTTTAGTATGTCATAACTCTTCCAGAATTAAAAGGAATTGTATTTGCACATTTGTGATTTATAAATTTGTTTGTGTAATATAGAAAATTGGCACAGGAAAATGATGGTCAGTCAAGGTTAACCATATGTTGTTTCTTATAAATAGTTCTATAATAAATAAGGTTTAGGAAGTATACAATGAGGATATTTATCATTTTGTAGGTCAGATGATAATGAGGAGACAAGTGCTATACAGAATTCTGTCAAAGATTTACTGAATGAGCTTCGACATGTACAGATACCACTCACATTTGAATCTGGGGTATGTACCTCAGACATACAATTAACACATATTAAATTTATGGCAATTGAAAACAGGTCTGATTTTGGTATAATGTTGTCCTTCTGGGTAGTAGAAATGTTTAATGATTACTCATGTATGCCTCAAAAGAAAATTACAGGGAATATGAGAGTGAGGTCGTGTTGCAGATTAATGGGACATTCTGACGACAGTGGAAAGAGGGAGTTTTTTAAAATGTTGGGCACTTACTAAAATTAGCTTTGACTGATTTTTCACAAATTTAAGAATGGTGGTTTGAGGGTCTGTATGCTTTTGACCATTTATATCTCATGTATTCTTTGGCAGTTTGTTAAATTTACTCACAAATTGTCTTGACTTGGAGTGATGCAGAGCTAGACATATTGGATGAGCATTATTTCTGACTTGGAGTGATAAAGTGCTAGACATATTGGATGAGCTCTGTCTTGCTGTTGATGACTATATGGACCTCTAGAAATGTATTGTAGGTTTTGTAATGCTTTTGGGTTGCTGTCTCATTTTGTACCCCACAACTTATAAATGATAAAGGTCCAGATTACAAATAAAAGAAACCGTGATGATTAAAGGATCAGATATAACAATGAAAATGTGAAAAAGAATTATATTTTATGTTATATTCAGGCTGACAGAAACCTTATGTCCAGACCAGATCTGAATGCTGTGAACGGCCGTATATTACATCATAACAATGAGCTTACAAACTTTGTCTCCAGACTAACTGAGGAGAAAATAGAGCTACGCAAGACTCTTGGTCGCCTGGAGGAGGATATATGGCG
Source organism: Mytilus californianus (assembly GCF_021869535.1). Lineage (NCBI taxonomy): Eukaryota > Metazoa > Mollusca > Bivalvia > Mytilida > Mytilidae > Mytilus > Mytilus californianus. The sequence continues at coordinate 94,363,535 of NW_026262668.1, forward strand.
ATACAGACAGAGAGATAATGCTGTACAGGTTAGAGATTATTGTTGTAACTTCATATTGACCCATAACTTCATTTTTCTGTTGTCCAAGTAGCTGAAATAGATAACAGTAATCACTTTGTTACTTGAATTTAAATCAATTCAATCGATAAAAACTTTTATAGTCAAAATATCATCCCTAGAAGACTGCTTTAAAGTTTTATTATTAAATACTTATGAGTTATCTTATAATGTGTCCTGTTTGACAACTTTACTGTTCAGAATATCTGTAAACATCTTCCAAAATTTTATACCCCCTTTGTTTGGGGGGGTATATAGAAATCACCATGTCTTTCTGTCTCTCTGTCTGTCCATCCTGCACTCTTCGAGTCCGGCCCATAAATTTTGAACCGTAAAACTAAGGATACCGTCTTTTGGTGTGTATAGTGCGCATTTGTGTATTGTGCGCACCCCCTTTATGGTCCAAGAACTTGAGAAAAAAGTTTCTTGTTCATATAATACTCATAGACAAAAGTCACAGCTCCAAAATCGGCAAACTGGAAGTCTACCTGTAAGCTGGAAGTCTTTTAAATGGACGCCAATGTCAGAGAATTCCGTACGGAATACGTAATTAATACGAAATTGCAAATATTCTGACAAATGAATAAGAATTTTATTTTAAAATGTAAGTAGATAAATCTTCATTTAAGTTTGTTTTTTAAAACCAAATTTAATAAATTGTTTGAGTATCAAAGACAAGATTAAATATCCTTATTAATGTTCTGATTGAAACAATAACATAATTATGAATCAGTCAAATAATTATCATTAACATCTATTTCTTCATCTTTAATGATTAATAAACACATGTAAGCCATGCATTCATTAGATTGTATTATCTTGTATATTAGCTGTTAATCCGGATTATCACACCTCAATCAATGGGTCTAATCGATGTCAAAACAAATCAATGAAAGGTTCACCTTGTTCGTAATTAAATTCGTTCAGGTTACAATTATGGGATTATCATGTTTTCAATCATAATTTCTTGAAAGGTTTTAAACAGTTGTTTAAATGTTACAAAGTAGAAACGTATTTATAAAAAAAACTTCTCCTAGACTAAATCATCACGTTACAATATTAAGTCACATGACTGGCGATCACTTGATACATTAGAAAAAAATGGTGGTTTATCTTTTCAAAACGAGCGTGGTTTATTCAATTTTCATACTCTTATCTTCTACTCTCCATGATGAACACATACAAAAACAGTAAATTATGACAACAAGAAACACAAAGGCTAATTTAACCGACAACAAAAGCTTTATTGTGTCTTTATTAAGACATGGCAAACTTCCGGAATGCAAACAGATGGACAAATTTACATGATAAACGTAACTACAGAGATATAAAATGTATTTTATAATTGAATAAAACATGACATATCAAGAACAATAAGATACATATTACAAATATAACATGTAAAACATAGTAACAATCAAGGTTTTAGCAAAAAATTCCATACTCATCACTTCACCTGGTATTTTCTTTGTCAGAGTTTGGACCTGAAAAAAGACTTAAAAAAATGTTTGTAAGCATGTATAATGCCCACCTCTCTTACAAGAAACACGACCCAGGGTATAAATGTGCGCACTATACACATTCCTTGATGGTAATCAAACTTGGTATGCACTTGCATCATAGGCTGGGGTCATGTCAAAGTCGGATCACTCTGACCTTGACTGACTTTTGACCCCTACGATAGTAAAACCCTCTTTGGGACATATCTTTTGAACCATAAAACTTAGGTTAATCAATCTTGGTATGCAATTTCATCATGAGCTGGGGTGTGTCATATACCAGTCAGGTCATTCTGGCCTTGACTTTGACTTTTGACCCTATGATAGTACAACTTGTCTGGGACATATTTTATTAACCGTAAAACATCGGTTAACCAAACTTTGTATGCTGTAGCATCATGGGCTGGGAGTGTGTCATATAACAAAGTCAGATCACTCTGACATTGACTTTAACCCTTATGATAGTATAACTATGTCCAGGGCATATCTTTTGAACCGTAAAACTTTTGTAAGCCAGACTTGGTATGTAGTTGCATCATGGGCTGAGGATGTGTCATATTCCAAAGTCAGATCACTCTGACCTTTGACACCTTATCATTAACCATCTGTCAGTCTAACACAGAGGCAATGATTATGTAAAATGAATGGCTGAAAACAAGAAATCTCAACACTTAATTTCACAGCAGCAACTAAAATGCATGTACAGGGTCTGAGATAGTTGAAAAACTTTTAAGTGTCAATACTGGAATGTATGATGTATTTGATTTGTAATATTTTAGAATGGGGACCAGACCAATTCACATTTTACTGACAAACATTTAGAAGATAAAGCAGAATGGGCCAAAGAGAGGCTTTCTCTACAGCTTTCACTCAATGATGCTGAGAGACAGATAGAACAGCAACAACATGATCTAAAAATAGAAAGAGATAGAAGATCTACATTGCCATCATCTGGTGTTCTATCTGATCATGACAAAGATAAAGTAAGTTTTTACCAGAACAATTCAGTTTTCATTTTCTTCTGCTTTTTCATAGCTACATTAACGCCTGAAGGTCTAGTCAATGAAAAATACTCAGTTAATCATTGGAAATTAGCTTTTTATTCACCAATCTCGATAACACTATGCTACCAGTTGATTTGCTCTCTCATCCAGAGAGCACCAATCAAAATCCTGGATTCCTGACACATTTTAATTGTATAAAGAGTTCAGGCCCTTGCGAATGTGAGAGTTAATCATGTGGATAGCATGAATTAATCAGTTTAAGTAAGTTTAAAAAGATTATGAACTCTCTATAGGTAATAAGGAAGGTCAATCTTGTGGGATGAATTAAGAAACTACTGTGAAAATATTACATAAGTCATGATACTAAATAAGGAAAATTAACTACTGCATGTTAAGTTCTTGTTAATGTGATACTCAAATAGTTGCATTATTTGAAATAATTAAAACCTCACAATATTTCTGAATTTACAGTATTATAAGTATTCCATTGTTCATGCTGTTGATGTAAGAAATAAACATACCACTTTGAAATAAAAAAAATGTAGAAGCACTTACAAATATGTCCTTACATATTACTGTTGAACATTATTATGCCCCACCTACGATAGTAGTAGGGGCATTATGTTTTCTGGTCTGTGCGTCCTTTCGTTCGTTCATCCGTTCCTTTGTCTGTCCGTCCATCTGTTCCACTTCAGGTTAAAGTCTTTGGTCAAGGTAGTTTTTGATGAAGTTAAAGTCCAATCAACTTGAAACTTAAAACACATGTTCCCTATGATATGATCTTTCTAATTTTAATGCCAAATTAGAGTTTTGAGCCCAATTTCACAGTCCACTGAACATAGAAAAAGACAGTGCGAGTGAGGCATCCGTGTACTATGGACACATTCTTGTTTTTATTCTATTTTTAGAAAATTTAAATGTAACTAACAAACAAAAAGATCTACATTTTACAAATATAAGTTGTTGTTATTTCAGATGCAGAGATTGTATGGTAAATATTTGAGGACAGAGAGTTACAGAAAGGCACTGATATACCAGAAAAAGTACCTGTTGTTATTGTTGGGTGGTTTCCAGGACTGTGAACAAACTACTTTAGCATTAATAGCCAGAATGGGGGCTTTTCCATCACCTCAGGACATGCAGCCTCGTACATCACACAGTCGATTATACACTATTTTTAGAAGTGCTGCTAGAGTAGTTGTGGCTGTTAGTAGGTCAGTGTTTGTACTTATGTCTGGGTATTTGTTCTTACACAATTATCAGATTTTACAGATATATTTGAGTTTGTAGGTAATTTAATATGATAAAAAGTATATATAGAATAATAGATGTGTGGTTTTCTTCAATGAAACAACAGTCCTGTGTTACTTAAGAACCAAAAGAGATCTGGAGGTCAATAGCCTTCTAATTGGTAATTTGTTATAATAACAATTGTATATCTTGAGAGTTAAAGATATAAGCTTTTTAAAATATCATTAGTTATTACCATTAGTTTTTTATTGTTTGAAAAATACTTTTGATGTTTTGTATATGGGTACATCAACTTAAGACAATGTGTCATGTAACCTTTGATGTGACATTTGACATTGAACTATGACCTCAAGGACTACTATTTTAATACATGTACCAGTATATCATCCTATTAATATATAAATCAAATTAGCCATGTTGAAAGGGTTGAAGTATTTAACTTCTTATGCAATTTCAGGGGCTACATAATGACTCTTCCATACCACTCCTTCAAATGCATTAGTATATGATATCAATGATGTGTCAAGTAATGTTTATTGATTTTTATACCCCTGCTTTAAAAAAGTGGGGGATATATTGTTTTACCTCTGTCTGTCCGTCAGTCCATCCATCCGTCAGTCCGTCCGTCCATCCGTCCCATGAATAATTTTCGTCACATCTTTCTCAAGAACTACATTACAAGAATTTCTGAAATTTGGTTTCAGGATTTATATCAGTCAGCTATACCGTGTGATGCGTTTTCAGATTCATTACTCAACAACTTCCTGCATACCGAACACTTGTATCATTTTACACATGATAGCCAAGTTGAAAATTTTCGTCACATTTTTCTCAGAAACTACAATACAAGGATTTCTGAAATTTGGTTTCAGGGTTTATATAAGTCAGCTATACTGTGTGATGCATTTTCAGATTCATCACTCAACAACTTCCTGTTTACCGAACACTTACATATTTTTACACTATTAAAATTATCCACTTGCGGCGTGGGTATCATCAGTGAGCAGTAGCTCGCAGTTTCACTTGTTTTTATTAAAAACAAATGGCATAGATGAACGTTTAGCATAAAATTATTATATAATTTTTTTGTTTTAGAATGAAGTTTCTGGTCAACAAATGGAAGAGAGCAACAAGAGTTGGTTCTCCTGTAGTATCTGGTACAGTTGATTCCCAGCAAGGTAAGAGAAAGATTCTTTACTATTCCACTGCTTACTTAGGCAGCAGTGTATAGTGATCCTTTTGTTCATCCATTTGTTTCTTCTTCTGTTTGCATTTAGTATACTACTCACCTCCTAAACATGACATTAGATTCACTGAAACTTTTACAAACTCTTTTGCTTTTAATGACATTGTGCAGCAAATGTTTTATTTTTTTATCAAAAAGATTTTAGGGGTTTCACATATATCTATGTGAATCTTGCTATAACTACAAAAGGGTAGTCATCTTGTATTAGCAATAACAAAAACAATGACCTTGTTTAAATGAAACTTTCATAGAATCTTTCTAACATAATGTTTTTCCTATTGGATTAATTTTGGGGGGTTTAAAGCAGCAAAAAATGGACTTTATCATATCTATACAAATTAACCATATTTTGGATACATTTTTGATTGCAGGTTACATGCCAACCAATAGGAGTTATTCTCCTCATGCCAGATCTTCCTCTTCACCACATACCAGCATTAATGGTCTATATCATATGTCACCATATCTGTCTACAACATCTCAAAGATTCCGTACAACATCCTCACCACATCCAACTTCCCTAGGTCAGATGTATGGGTCACCAATTGTAGGTCACGACCTTAATTTTCATCCATCTTCAACACATGCAGTTAATGGTCGTACATCACCATATACCAATGGTACATTACCAGGTCTGAATGGTGACTTGTCAAAAGATTATAGATCATCACCATCGTTACAAACCTCTGGTGCTAGAAGGTATGTTTATCAATTTCTATATAAATGAGAAAAGAGTTGATTTTTTTTTGGAAAAAAAATTACTATAATTATTAACAGAATTAGTCCTTTTCACTAGGGACCTCTTGGCCGATTGTTCTAAGTAGTTGAACTACTGTATCACTAGCTTGTCAACACTGAGGTCATGAGTTGGAATACTGCACATGGCAGGTGCACTCGACTACAATCTTAATTGATTAGGATTGTCAATTTTCCACTGAAGGTCAGTGGTTCTCTTTGGCCACTCCGGATTCCTCCAACAATAAAAACTGACTGCCAAGAAATAGCACAATAGTGCTGAAAGTGGTGTTAAACACCAATCAATCAATCATTTTCTCTACAATGCCAATTCAAAAGAGAATTCTTACAGTTCCTTGCATGAATCAACTTCAACAGATACTGGTCTGCTAGGCACTTCTTACAAAAATTGCTCAGTCTGATCCATTGAGAATTTCTGTTGACTTGTCGAATAACTTATCTGAAACAGAATATTCTGAATTTTAGGAATATTTAATGGAGGATTTCAATGTTAGCAAATAACAATTGTGTAATTGAAAACAAATAAGATGAGAACAAAATTGTACGTGAAATCCAAAAAAAAGCATTGCTTGTTTATGTAATAAGAGAATTAGCTGATACTCATAAAGTACTTTAGCAAGAATACAAGGATGATATTCTCCAAATCCTTTTCTATGGATATAACAATTAAAAATATATTTGTAGAAAAATCCTGTCCACACCAACATCATCACCAACTGTAAGTAGAGACAGAGAAAGTCCACAGCCACAGCGGAGAGTGAGAATAGTTGATGACCAGCCTTCATTACAAGACAGTTATATAGAGAGATTAGAAAGTCTACAAAAGAAGCTTGGCAGCATAGATAGTGGTTAGTACATATGTCAAATAAATAAAACATCTTTTTTTACAATGAGCTGTTAAAACTCAATAAATCTAAGGGATTGAACAACTAAATTGAGTCAAAATTGCTCTTGATTGATCTTAACATCATAAATGTCTGTGGATTAAAACTTAGTTGCATAGAATATGTGCTTTGTATCCATTTTTAACATTTTGAATATATGTTTTCACAAATTAAATGTACTTCTATAAACTATAAGAACTCAATGATGATAATTTACATTTATATTTCTTGGTGAGGACTTGTGCATAACCTCACAATAAATGAGGTTATGAATCAAACTAATTTCAGCTCATCAAAGTTACAAATGCATTAAACAAATGAGAACTTTGCAGTGACTAGCTTTTTATTCAGGAAACTTATTCGGATACACAATAAATGTGTTCATAATATTTCACACTTCTGACCCAGAAAAAAGGTCATTTAGTAAAACTCATCAAAAATAGAAAAAAATGTATTGGAGAAAGAAAATCTTGGCAGTGACTGATAGAAATCCTTGACTTAGAGAGTTATACAAAACTAGATTTAAACAACTTCAATATTTTCAGGATTAATACAAATTAAAAGGATCAAGAAAACAACTCAACTGATAAATACTTTTTGAAAACAATATATAATGCTTGTGAAAGGCAAAGAATATATAATTGGGCAATATTTCAGATTTAAAAAAGAAAAAGTATGCAATTAGAAATCACTAAGTTGCATCTAATTACTGAAAATAACTACATGCAGAATGTAAACTTCTAGAGATAGAGTTACATAAAATTTGTGAAATATAGCTTTAGATGTATGGAATGCAATTAAAAAGTACAATTAAAAGGATTTTCTAAGATTTTGCAGTGTGAAGCTATTTGCCTTTTTTGTGCTTGTGCCTTATTTTCAGTCTAAATATAAAAGCTAATTGATTTATACTATGAACAAATGCTTGTAATGACCAATTTTATACCATAGGGAAATGCTTATAGCAGTGACATGTTACATTTACAAAATTCTGTGGTCTGGTTTTCAAGACATGGCAATTTAAAGTGAACAAAATACTATTTTTTGCTGCTTTTTATGTACTTTTGGTTTACTTACAGATGTTTTTCACAGATTTTTAATTGATTGTATACAAGTAGTATAATTGTTGGATAGATGCAGTTCAACAAGTTCTGAATGCATACAAACTTGTATGAAAATCAGAAATATCACCCAATTACGTATACAAGGATGTATTCAAATTTGTCACAATGCATTTATGTACTACTATCACAATTCGCAAAATGTTTTTAACCCTGGTGGTCCTTTGAGAAAATCTCCTGGTCCTCACTATTATTTCTATTGCAAAATACCAAAATTGTGTCAGTCCTTTGCAAAATGTTGGTTGTCAAATCCTTCGGACCGTCACTTTTCTGTACTATATGATACTTGTGTCAGAACCATATGTCAAAAGTGAATCAGATATTTCATTTGTAAACATAAAGAACTTTTCTTGCACTTATTATAGGTGTATTAGTCAAGGAAGATAAATAAAGGAGTCATCTTGTTGAATAGCAAAAATTTTACAGATCATTTTAAACCATTTATGTTTATCTTCAGAATAGAATTATAATGAAAACTTTTTGGATCTGTTTTTAAGAAATCTTTTATCTTTATCTATATATATCTGATATAATTATATGTGTATATCATGTTGCCAAGGTGAGGAAGGAGATATATCATCGACAGAACAGCATGTAAGGAATGATAGAATTCATTTTTGGTTTAATTTTAAAATATGCTTCAACCATTGAACCATTTTCAGAGGGGATATTAAACAGAATTGAAGTAGGGAAGTGAATAAAGGTTTATAAAGTATATATATTAATCAGAAATATGTTGCTCTTAAATCTTCCAGTTCAGAAAATGGTTTGATGTATTTACCATAGGTTAGAGGTTAAATAAGATGGTAGAATTATTACAAACCTATCCTTGCAGAATTTACCATTGCAGATGCCATACTGAATTTTATTTTATTTTCTCTGTAGAGCTACTAGGATACTGGTATTTGTTACTTTTTTTATTTTAGTTTGGAATTTGGTGAAGGGAATTGGAGAGTGGTCAGCATTTTCTTACCTCCCACAAACCATCACAACATGATTTTAATGATTTACACCACATGTGTGGAATTCAAAATGAATACTGTACTCTTATCCTTTAAAATAAAAAGATAAATTTTAAGCATTTGATAAACTATCAAAAATGTTATAAATGCATATTTGATTGTAGCTACTATGTCATATTAGATAAACTGGATGAAAAATGGAGATTTTTTGTTTTTGATTTTACTATTTGTCCACTGGAAACTTGGGATAAATTTAAATGGCAAGGTGTTGCGGGAGGATATCTAAGGCAAGCCGTTTTACTATTTATTCTAAATTCAAGATATCTAATAAACTTTATAAGATATCTTATATTGGTTATAAGATATCTCATATAATTTTCTTTATGTGATATCTTATAAATTATATGAGATATCTTATAAACTAGATGAGATTTCTTATAAACTATATAAGATATCTTATAAAATATATGAGATATCTTATAATGTATATAAGATATCTTATATAAAAAATATTCATAAGATATATAATTTTCTATATAAGATATCATATAAAGTATATATATAAAGTATATAAGATATCTTGTAAACTTTAGAAGATATCTTATAAACTTGAAAAGATATCTTATAGAGTATATAAGATGTCTTATAAAATTTATAAGATATCTTATAAAAACTAGATTATATAAGATATCTTATATATATTATATGAACAAGGAATTATTTGAATCTGGAATAATTTTGAATATTGGAAAATTGATAAGAAACTTATGATGAAAACTAACCCAACTAAATAGGGTTAGCCATGTGCACATGGCTAAGGTTAACTTTACTTATACTGATATTACAGTATGAACTAACTAACCCCCCGTAGCCATGCATGCATGGCTTTCCCTCCTAAATTGGGTTAGTTTTCATTATGCCTTTTTTATGAATTTTCCAGAATTCAGAATTATTCCAGATTTAAATAATTCCTTGTTTATGAGATATCTTATATATTATATGAGATATTTAGAAGTTAGAATAAATAGTAAAACTGCTTGAAATAGATATCAGTAGTAAATCTGATAAAAACATGGTTTAAAGACTGGGTATACAGTATTCATTTTCACATCAAGTACAGACGATTTAAGGAAGGACTGTTCACCATTTGAAGAGTGTCTTTTCCACACACAGTGTTATTGATTTTTCTTGTTCGTAAATGTTTGAGCTAAAATGTACACAATTTTCAATTTATTAAGTAGAATATAAAATACAAATTTTGCTAAAGATATTATTATTTAAGGGTTTTGTATACTTTGAAAATGTCAAGATCCCATTTTTTATTTTTTTTTGAGGTATTTTTGTTATTAGTCAATTCTAGTACAAAAATAAAGATCATCTCAGTCTGGAAATTCAACCTGTAAGGGTCTGTCTCATTGAGATAGGCCCCATATCTTTTGAGTCATATTAGAAAATTAGAAACATGATATTAACCAGGATATTGTTGATATAATACCTTTGAACTTTTTGTGGAGGAAAAAAATCCAGGAATTATTTTCATTGATAGACCTTTTTTTAAATTTATTTTATTTTATTTTTTTTGGGGGGGAGGGAGGGGGCAACAAAGACTTTCTCATTGACAGACAGAGTACAATATTAAGTTTTTCAACTAATAAACCATGTCCCAAGTACAAAATTTATTCATTTTTAATATATGACATTAAGATTAGTGGATAGAGGATATATGCTATGTGTTTGCCCTGATTTTGCCCCAAAAAAATATGCAAATTTCGTCTTAATTTTTGTGGTTAGCAGACAATGAATCAAGTCTTTGACATCTGATTACTGTAAATTCAGAAATTAATACATGTATTTCTTATTGCAAATCCTTAACTACTGGCAAAAATGGGAGATCTAATTTATGGGATTGCAAAAATTTGTAAAGGAAAATCACTATTGAATTAATGAATTTTAGTTTTCACATTAATAAAAATATCACAATAATTTCTGAATTTACATTACTTTGGCTTCTTGTTTCATTCAACATTTGTTCAAGCAAGAACATGTATGGTTTGTTCTAAAAAGAAATAAAAACAAGAAATAAGCCTTTTCTTTGCAACTAGTTATATATTGATTATGAAAGCAGTATTTTGCAAATTTTCACAGATTTTGAGAAGTACAAGCAATCACATGAAAATATTTTGAATTACAAAATGTTACTTCTTGTATAACAGTGTAATGACACATTGTGATTTTGATTTTTCTTGTTTTCCAGAATCTCCCAGAAGAAAATCTCCGTGGCGGTAGCCCCACGCTTTCCAGTATCAGTTCAGAATCTTCTGAATATTGTCCGCTGTGATCTACATAACTGTGATATATACTGGTGCTGCATACATAATTTATGTTGTCCTCATCTTGAAGGGTTGTCTCAGAATATACTATGAAGATTTTAAATGTGACGTATATGGACCTCTCTTACGTAGTAATTTTATTTGACTTAATAACTTGTTCTGAAGATAGATCAGCAAGTATATGTGTTGGAATGTTTAACCATGTCTATGTGCATATTTATGTGTTTATTTTCGTGGACAGATTACTGTCTCAGATTGAGGGTCCAAAATAATTTGGTCCAAAATCAAATGATATTTGACACTATATGATGTTACTCATAGTAAATTCAAGTTAATTGACATGTATTTGATAAAAATATGTGTTGCCAAAGTATTGTATTCTTGCCACAGTAAAAATTATAAAAGTAATTTTATACAATTTAGGTATGAATATGAAAGTTTTAAAAGGGAAATACAGGTAAAGAGCTTAATTACTCATTTAAGGATATTGATTTTGTCAAAATATGTAAGAAAAAAATAAATGACTTTTTATAACCAGGAATTTTATATTGTAAATTAGGGACCAATAATGTCTTTATATTCAAGGAATTCCAGGAATGTAGCTGACAATCTCTATGTGTTTTTATGTATTGATATTTTTTAAGCATTATTTCAACATCAAATAGCCAAATTTTAAATAAATGAAACATGACATTGCATTTTAAATGTTAGCTTATGTAAATACCCAATATAAAGCAATAGATATCAGCAATTACCCCTTTTTATATTGTATAAAAATGTACAAAATATATGATAATGCAATAGTTTTTGCCATGTAATTAAGCATTAGTGCTTCATTCAGTTAGATACATTATAAATTATTTAACCTCTGGTACTAGTCAGAAATTATAATCAACAATATTTATATCAAAACAAACTTGTCAACAGTTCATTATAAGGTTGTGTGTGCTCATATTTTTATGCTTAACTATTGGAGGGTATTTGTTGGAAGATTATCAAAGCTTTAATATTTTTGGAAAGGAAATGTTCATAATTTTCTTATTTTGTATTTCAAAGAAAAGAGTATTCTTAATAGTATTGTTTGAATTCCATTTTTGAATTGTAAATGGTAGACTGAGGTAGAATTGTAAGAAGCGATTAAATGAATACCTCAAAGATTACATAAGATATTAAATTAGCTTATATATCAGTGGTATCAATGATTTTTGTTGTTCTTAGTATTGATTGACAATGTTTATTATCATGGTTATGGTTGACACTTTGGTATAGATTGTGAAGTTTTTACAAATTTTAAAAGTTGTTTGTATGTTACCAATAGTTAATTTGTTAATGAATTCTAGTGTTTATAAGAGCATTGATTGATGTAGACTCATGCTTTCATTCAAATCAAAATTTACATCTGATATTTTTTATGTATGCTCCTCTTATTTTTTTACACAAGGAAAACATAATCATTCATAGATTTTTATTTATAAGAAACAAAATGGTTATATTGAAATCTTTGTATTTAGTAAAATATTGTGATTTTCCAAATGTAAGTTGTAACTTCATATTATTAAGTAATATACCAGAAAAAGTCTGGAAGTACAAGTTAACATATAGCAAAGAAACACATATAAGTTAGTTATAATACGTAACTTAGCAGCTTTTTCCATTAATAGATAATAATATATTTAGGTAGTATCTGCCAAAGTTTTCATTGTCACATTATTTATGGATGATTGTATTTCTAATGGTTCATTGTACATGTTACCATTGTTTATGGGCACACATTACTCATATTAAATTATTTTATAAACTTATACACTTGTCTGTTTTATTAGAAAAAAAGATTTCCCAACTGACAAGAAGCCAGGTTAACCAAATTTGAATGGGGATATTACACAGAAAAAATTCAAGACCATCATCAGTCATTGTTGTTCATACCTTTTTTGTTCATTTATGAATGTGAAAGATTTAGTTCAGTTATCCACAACTTAAATGAGTCTCAGGGTGATTTAGAGCTTGAAATATTGTATGGACACAGATCTACTGTTGTAGACAATATATTGAGCTCTAGTTGCTTCTTTTGATTTTATTAATCTGGTTTTATTGTCTCGCCTTGGCGGAGTAAAAAAGCGAGACATAGGTATGCTGTTTCCGGCGTTGGCGGCGTCAACAATGTTTTAGTTTGTGATTAGGTTAGTTTATGGTGATCCACTAGTGGTAGGTCAATGATATTTGATATGCAGTTGTATTAGCATTGGCACATCTCATTACAATGGAGATTATTTGCCCCTGCCCCCTCAGTCATGCTCTATTGACTTTGAAACTTTGCTTAGTTTACATGTATTAGTTTGTGATTAGGTCAGTTTATGGGGAACCACTAGTGGTAGGTCAATGATATTTGGTATGCATTTGTATAAACATTGGCATATCTCATTTCCATGGAGATTATTTGGCCCCCCCACCTCAGTCATGCTCTATTGACTTTGAAACTTTTGCTTAGTTTTCATGTATTAGTTTGTGATTAGGTCAGTTTATGGGGAACTACTAGTGGTAGATCAATGACATTTGGTATGCAGTTGTATAAGCATTGGCATATCTCATTTCCGTGAAGATTATTTGGCCCCACCCCCTCAGTCATGGTCTATTGACTTTGAAACTTTTACTTAATTTTCATGTATTAGTTTGTGATTAGGTCAGTTTAAGGGGAACGTTAGTGGTAGGTCAATGAAAATTGGTATGCAGTTGTATAAGCATTAGCACATCATATTTCCATGGAGAATATTTGGTCCTTACTACTCAGTCATGGTCTATTGACTTTGAAACTTTTGCTTAGTTTACATGTATTATTTTGTGATTAGGTCAGTTAAAGATGAACCTCTAATATTAAGTCAATGATATTTGATATGCAAGTGTATTGGAATTTGCAAGTTTCATTTCCATGGAGATTATATAACCCCACCCCCTCATGGTTCATCGACTTTTACATAGTTTACAAGTTAATGTTTGTGTTTAGCTTTGTTTAAAGGGAACAACTTATGAAAAGTCAATGGTATTTGGTATGCAGTTGTATTAGCATTGGCACATCTCATTTCTATGGAGATGGTTTAGCCCTGTAACTTCAGTCATGGTTCATTGACTTTGAATATTTGCATAACTTGCATGTTAAAGTATTGCTATTTTGAATTCAACATTTGCATTATCAAAATAACAAATAGGCGAGACATATCTCTGTGTTAATAGTTTATGGTGAGTATGTAGGCAGCTCCAACTTATGTATTGTTTAACCAATGCTTTTTAAATTTTGATTTGTGGTTAATGATCTCAAATTGGTGGTCAAGTTCGATATTGACTTTTTTCACTTTTGTCATTCAGGAGGAATGGTTGAATGGGAAATGGCACTTTATGTTTTGTGTGATATAACTTGATAAACAGTTAAACCAATGTTTTTAAAATTTTGATATTTGATTACTTATCATAAAATGGATGTCAAGTTTGATAATGACAATTTTCAGGTTTGTCTTTCTGGAGTTATTGTCCTTGTTTGATTGGAAAATGGCACTTGTATGCGGTTTCTGTGCAATTTCTGAAATTTTAATATGTTGTTACAAATCACAAAATACAGGTCAAATTAGATATTTACGATTTTCTCTTTTGCCATTCAGATGGCATTGTTCTTGTTACATTTGAAAATGGTACCTTATGTTGTTTCAATGCAATAACTTGAGACTTTTCAAAAGATGTTTTTTAAATTTTAATATGTTGTTACTGATCACAAAATGGAGATCAAGTTCTATATTGCTGTTTTTTACATTTGTCTTTCAGGAGTTATGGTCCTTGGTTGATTGTAAATTGGCACTTTCTGTCATTTCCCTGCAATAACTGAAGTACCTTTCAATGGATGCTTGTCAAAGTTTAAAGTTTAAATTCCATATTTCTGTAGATGCATAAAACAGTATATTTTGCCTGCCCTCTTATTAAGTTAAACAATGATTATCAATACAGAAAATATCCAGTTTGCTGTCAATTTGACATCTCTGTTCTTGTTGTGTGGTTTGGTTGCTGTTTTAATAACCTCTACCACTCCTTTGATTCCTATTAAAGTGTTCCTATGCTGTTGTTTTTAGCTCACCTGGACTTGCCATCACTTTGCTTAAGTCTGCCCGTTTTCAGTAAACTTTTATTTAAAAATCTTCTTCATGGATTGAAAGCAAAGTTTGTCTGCTTCATCTATAGGATGTCAACTACAAAGTTTGTGATTTTTGTCCAGGTTGACCAAAATAAACGTATTTACACTTTTGGTATTTAGCTATATTTTGCCTCCGAATGACCTTAGATCTACTCCGAATCACCTTTTAACGTCAGGCAGCAATCACTTTTTAATTGTGACGTCAAATCTTTTGAATTATGATGTCAAAGTTTACGGGAACCTGTGTGATTTTACGTAATGGCGGACAAATTTGCATACAAGTGTAAATACGTCTATAGCTACCATGTCTAAGAATAGAACAACAGTTTTGGCTGATATTTCGAAAACTATAGCAGTTGGAGAAAAACACAAAAAATTGTCAGCACAAGTTTTATCTACTCTGAAAATTTAAAATCTGCCCGCCTTGTTTTGGAGTTATTGCCTCTGATTGCTCTGAAATGTGGATTTTTTGGCTTTTTTTTGCCATTGTTTCAAAAACTATAGGAGCTAGGTTAAAAGTGTAAATTGCAAAAATTATCAGAATGACAATATGTACCAACCCCGAAAATGGGAGAAAAATCTTAACTACTATTTTTTAGAGCTTTTGCCCCTGAAATATTGATTCCCCTCCCTGTTTAACAGTTATTGGTTTGTTATCATGAAAACTATAGAAGCTAGGTTAAAATTATGAACTGCAAAAAGAACCAGCACAATGAGATGTATCTACAATAACACCAGTTTTTATACTCAAGATTGAAAGAAGATAGATATACTGGTTAATCTTTGTATCTGGGTGTCATAAAAAAAAAAAAATTTCTCAGCAACTACAAGTCATAGTTACATATGGCACTAAAAAAAGACAAATGTGGAGTTTTATTTTGAAACTCCACCTATTCATGTTGATCTAAATTGACCAAACTATCAAACATTTTGGTTACATACATGCTGAATAGTTGTGTTTTAGTTGCAGTAAAATGAGATTACTTCTTGCCTTTGTCAATTAACATATGCATATAAAAGTTTAAATAACCTAGCATCTGGACATTAGTTATCCTTTCCCTGTAATAAACACTTATTTCACAGCTCTTGACCTCTATTGTATATTGGATGGTTTATATAGAAATGGTTAAATGGTAAGTCTATAATAATTTAGTTAAGAAAAAATCAACATTTCAAGTAACAAAAACTACAACTTTGCAGTAACCAAATGGAATGATTTTAATGTTGATTTCAACAAAAATCTCGATAGACCAACAATCATGTATTAGTTCCAGATTGAAGACTTAGAGAGCCAATAATACTGAAAAAATGTGCACTTCAACTTGATACAAACAACAAATTGCATACTGGTCACTTATGCTTATCATTATTGTAAAAAGTAACAAAACTTCTACAAAAAGTCATATGATGAATATCTTAAATGGACTTTTTATTGGAATTATTGCCATTTTTTTGTTGTTAATATTATGATTTGGGAAATTATAATAGATGAAAGGAAAGTTTAACAAGCAATGATGGCTAGATAGAAATGTCTACAAATAGGTCAACATGACTGAAATGTCAATTGTTACCCAATTTTCATATTGAGCTATTGCATTGAAAAAAATATAGTGGACAACGAGAAATTTAAACAGCAAAATGATCAACAAGTCTTAGATATACAATGGTCAAAGATGACCAAAGTCATTTGTCGACTCCTCATAAGATCCGGAGTTATGACCCATTTTTGCATTTTGGCTATCATTTAAAGTAGATATATTAATCTGTAAATAAAAAAAAAACTGTGTCTGAATAGACCACTTTTGAATTCGTTGAATTTTCGTCAAAAACTTTGGTTTATGTGAACACCATTCGTGTGTTTAGGGGCATCGTCACTTCCTTCCCATATTGAGCGAGTGGTTGAAAAAATATGATGCTATATTGCACGAATTATTCGGCAAATGAAATTCTTATAATTGATAATTAGCACTGCTGTCATTGGGAAATTGAGATTAAGTACCTACCGAACAACAATTATTTCAGTTTATCCTGCATAATGACGATCACAAAGACGCTTAATGAACTTTTCCGGTGAAGGACATAACAGGAAAGTGGTCTATTCCTTTAAATTAAAAGGCTGAATGGGTCTATGAAAACACAAGCTACATCGATCTTTAAAAACCCAAATGTTTCAAAGCACCTGTCCTACCTCCATGACTAATTTGTTCTTGTCCCCGCAGATAAAGCCCTGAACAACATCGTTTTTGTTTGTAAATCATATTACATAAACTCAGGGACAGTCTACTATAGACTGTCCCTGATAAACTGCTTAATAAATGAATCAGGTATTGACAATTCACTTGGACACTCAACATGTACCCCCACGAAACTTACCAAGGTGGAAATCCTGAATAATCATAGGTCTGTCTATGTTCATTTGGAATTTCAACGACAGATGAACAACTGGATATTCCTTCCTGTATTGGATACCTAGGGTACAAAAGTGTCCATAAAAACAACGTTATATTGCTTGATCTTCCAAGTGTTTCACGAAACGTCTTTTTAATTATTAACATCAATTTTATCAGCAATCAGAGCCGGGCTTCAAAGTTATTGTGAAGCTACCTGTTCTAGGGGTGGTGTGAATCGGATGTTGATACTGAACATTTCTAAGATCTGTAAGAATGCATACAACCTTTCCTCTTCCAATAGTATTAAAGCATTTTGACTTTTCTACCCTTAACACAAGTATTTCCCATTCCAAAAAAAAAGACAAATTGAAAGAATTTGTCCTGATTTGTTTCATAACAAAGGAATGACCGTGGTAGATACAAGATTCTTGTCTTGGGGAGGGATAAAAAGTGCTTTGTAAAAAATCACTGATTCAAACAAAAACAAAATCTCTAAAACTAACGTAATCAAGGTGCTTGATTATTTTTTATTGACAACATATTTGCTATGTTTGGAGGACGTGTTTTCAACAAAAAATTAAATTGCATTCCCATGGGAATCTCTTCTTGAATAGGAAGCTATCATTATCCTCTAACTCCACTTTCCGCTAGATAGATAATATCCTCACTATATAATTCGAAGTTTGGTGACTATGTTGAACGCATTTATCCCATCGAACTTGAAATAAAGGATACACCAGATAGAGATAAGTCTGCCTCATATCTTAACTAACATCTAGGAATTGATAATGAGCGTCAGTTGAGAACAAAACTTTACGTCAAAATAGATTATTTCAGCTTCCCAATTGTGAACATTCCAGCAGGCCTTCATATGGAGTATATATCTCCCAGTTAATACGACATTCCAGAGCTTGCATTTCCTATCATGATTTTTTGATAGAGAGTTGCTGTTCACAAGGAAGCTATTAAAACTATAGTTCCAAGTGGTGAAGTTGAAATCATCCCTTTCGAAAATCTTACGGACGACAAGTCATCTCGAGTTGGTTGACCGTTATTCCAATATCTATTTCACAGATGACGACGGATATGTTCGAATTGTCGTAACCACATTCCCGTCCTCTTTTCCTCGAATGTGACCTACCGAACTGTACAAATCACCGGTTTTGTACTTGCATTAGCAACATGACGGGTGCCAGAGGTGAAGCGGGATTTGCAACTGATATCACCCCCGATTATTTGGCGGGGTTCGCGTTTCTCAGTCTTAATTTTTCTATGCTATGTTTTTAATACTATTGTTTGTCTTTTTATCGTTTATCGTATTTTATCATGGCGTTGTCAGTTTGTTTTCGACTTTCGACTGTCCCTTTGGTATCTTTCGACTTTCGACTGTCCCTTTGGTATCTTTCGACTTTCGACTGTCCCTTTGGTATCTTTCGCCTCACTTTAAGGTGAAAGGTTGAAGCTGCTTTGATCATCTATTTTATTTCTTCCAAAGGTCTCTGCAAAAGTTAAATCTAACAATAACTATAAGAACATGTATTTCTTTAAGTTGTATACAATGAGTGTACAGTTAAAGGAGGTTTGCTGTCACTTATAAGGACATGACTGAATAAATGGAATCGTCAATTAATACTTTACGAGTTAAAACAAATTTATTATACACAATTCCCAATATTTGAGAAAATTACATTAGAATAAACAATGTCTGTTTGAATAATGACCTATGCTTCAAAGTTGTGAATTTGTTGACTGTCCAATATACTATAGCAATTCCCATGTTGTGTCCATTCATCACAGTGTTTTATATTTCTATTACGATAATTATTAGTTTCTTTCCAATGCTTAGTTTGATTGTGGAGTACTCATCTGGCACAGTCTTTTCATTTTTGTTTTCTTTGACAGTTCTATTTGTAACATGACTGTAGATCTATTTATGTTTAACCACATGTTTTTTTTTACATTGCTTCCTTCCAATATCAATGCAAAAGTTCCTGTTGGGTTTTATCGACTCTTCAACGTTTGTACTAGGTTTATTACAATTTTTTTTAGCTTCAAGTATCCCTGAAGAGTGAGATTCTGACTGTTGAAATGTGCATCTAGTACAGTAAATTTGATACTGTTAATGTTATTCAGAATAGGTATATAAATGGTTCCTTGGTTTCAAAGATGTAATAATGATTCCACGGAAGCGTACAGTGTTATTGATGGTTATTAATTTCTGTCAGTTGATCAAATATTTTCATACATAGTTTATGATTCACTCCTACCTGCATCGTCATAGCAAACTTTATAGTCCCAATATGTTTGACTACTTTTAATTACATTGAGTATACCCTGAGACTAATATAACACAGTAACTTGAAGTTAACTTTAGTTGAATTTACCCTAGCGCTTGCAACTAAGTCTGTGACATTAAAGACATACATATATATCGTTACGAGACGGACCGAGTGCCATAAGATGGAGGTAATTATTCAAGTCAAGGCGCCGAAAAATATGGATATATATATAAATATGTTGAACTGAATCAGAAAATCAGTTGACACTAAAACTATTTGTAGATAAAGCAAATAATGGACATCTTCTTATGGCTGTGAAGTGTTATCTATTCAATGCACGAAGATATTTCTCGTATCAGACCGAACCAGAGAAAAACCATTTGGTATTATGTCTCTGACTAAACGGAGTGTGATATGAATCGTGATAAATTTATTTTGTTGGCCTATCTTGCAATGAGATATGAAATTGCAACAGTTTCAATGATTATTTGTTAGCCATTGGTGGCTAGAATTTCTATAAATTTCTCTTTGGCATATGTTTTTTTACCATCATGTATCATTGGTGGCTAGCAAAGGTCGCAGTGGTTTTCAATAAATTTTTCCGTGGCAAATGTGTGTTACCATCGTGTATCATTGGTGGCTAGCAAAGGTCACGGTGGTTTCTATAAATTTCTACGTGGCAAATGTTTGTTATTATCATGTATCATTGGTGGCTAGCAAAGGTCGCGGTGGTTTTCTATGAATTTCTCCGTAGCAAATGTTTGTTATCATCGTGTATTAACATTAATATTTATTTCATCGTCCAGGGATGAAATAAGGATAAGAGTCTTTGTGCACTAATATGACACAAAAAAGGGTCTCCCGGCATCAGTACGACGGGGAAATTAACTGTACAAAGACAAAATGTATATATTCACGTTTAATATATTACAACCAATAACGAATATTTTAACACAACCTTTAATGAGTGGCTGTCAGACAAATGCAACTATTACGGGATGTCATTTGCGTTAAAACAATATATTTTGGAATTATCTGATATTTCCCAGAAGACTGCGTTTGAATAAAGATGATAACATAGTTCATTTAATCACCATTTAATCCATAACAATATCGTGTCATACTACAAAGCATAACATTAGTGTACATATATGTTTATAGTTGGAAACTGTGTATTTTAATGTTTCATTAAACTCTTTAATTTAATTTTTCGTTTATTGCCATGGCATTGTCACTTTTTCTTCGACTTCAGAGTTTTTAATGTACCCTTTGTATCTCTCGCCTCTTCTTTGATGTTAACATTTCTCTTATTACTCTCAAATGTATACCTAACAAGAATGAGTCCATAGAACACGGATGCCCCACTCGCACTATCATTTTCTATGTTCAGTGGACCGTGAAATTGGGATCAAAACTCTAATTTGGCATTAAAATTAGAAAGATCATATCATAGGAAACATTGATTTTGTATCTACATTGTATCATAGATCAAATTTATTCGTTCAGTGTATGTTAACTTGTGTTAATATGTGTTTTGATTGAGTTAAGCCATTTCAATTGATATTTTATAGTGTGTCTTTCTATGTTGTGATGTTACACTATTTTTTCAGATAAGGGTGAAGGTTTGGTACCATTAAAACGTTTAAACCCGCTGCCATTGTTTACACCTGTCCTAAGTCAGGAATCTGATCTCCAGTAGTAGTCGTTTGTTGATGTGGTTCATAAGTGTTTCTCGTTTCTCGTTTTTTATATAGATTAGACCGTTGGTTTTCCCGTTTGAATGGTTTTACACTAGTAATTTTTAGGCCCTTTCAGTATAGCTTGCTGTGCGGTGTGAACCAAGGCTCCGTGTTGAAGAACGTATGCTTTGACCTATAATGGTTTACTTTTATAAATTGTGACTTGGATTGAGAGTTGTCTCATTGGCAATCATACCACATCTTCTTATATCTATGAGTACTAAGTTTCAAGTTGATTGGACTTCAACTTCATCAAAAACTACCTTGACCAAAAACTTTAACCTGAAGCGGGAGAGACGGACGGACGGACGGACGGACGGACAAACGAACGGACGGACGAACGGACGAACGAACGAACGGACGCACAGACCGAAAAACATAATTACCCTAGGTTGGGCATACAAATCTTAACTTTACTTACCACAGTAAACATATATAAAATTAAGTTAATGATACTAATACAGCATCACAGAGTGGGGAGGTCTCTTCCTATACAAAGGTATACACAGACGTGCTCCTGGTATGGGTCACTTTTTGGTAATGTGAAATATTTCAATTGGGTGCAATTTTGCGGAGATAAAAGGGGGACGAAAGATAGCACAGGGACAGTCAAACTCATAGATCGAAAACAAACTGACAACGCTATGGCCAAAAATAAAAAGACAAACAGACAAATAATAGTACAGATAATATATCAATGGGTAGGAATTTACATGTCAATGAGTCATAAATGTTCGTCTTCAATAAAGATGTCTCTAAAAACTGTGTTCTGATCTTTTTATCTAATGATATAATTGATCCGATGTGGTTCACGTCTAAATAAAATGTCATAATACTAGTAGTCGGGAAATATATATAAATGGGTTGTGATTTTCCTATGAAATATATGAACGAGTAGGGATTTTCGCGCAAATCAATATATGAAAGAGAGGGGTGGGGGTGTTTTTAAAACCTTAGCCGAATGTATGTTTCAAAATGTAGGTTGAGACCCCCGAGCACAGCATACTCATTTACCTTTTAAAAACATTTAAGCGTCTTCATTGGTGAAAAATAATTCACAACGTGAGTGTATCACGTTATTACTATGATTGTTATAATTTTCAATCGTAAATCTAACAAAACTGCTTTATGGTTTTATTTTTCTTACATTCTATAATGAACGAGAAATTTTAACAGTATTTGATATTCAATGTGACAAATGTTGTGGATATTGATATTACTATTGCCAAGAAAAGACAAAACAACTTTATTTTCTAACACAAGCACACTGAAAGGCTACACACGCAATGCATCTACACAAAAATGCAAGGAATTAACCATTTTTGGAGTGTAAAAAATTCTTTTGATGTTTTAGATAAATTACGTGCTTTTGATGGTCCTTTTATTTCGGTTAACAGTTTTGACTTTCACTCTCTATACTACACTTCCACACTATCTTATTAAACAAATGTTTTCCTATCTAATTAAATGGTCGTATGATAAATCTGGTTGCAAATTTATTTGCTGCAACTCATATAAAGTCTTTTTCTATAATGAGAAAAGTAAATATGCTAGATATACTTACTGGAGGTGTGATGAGATGATTAAAGCACTAAATTTTCTCCTTGACAACATTTATGTACGTTTCGGCAACCAAGTTTATAGACAGGTTGTATGTATTCCTATGGGCACCAATTGTGCCCCTTTAATAGCAGACTTGTTCCTTTACTGTTATAAACCACAGTTTATGGCCAAACTCAGTAAAGAACCGTCTAATTCCATTTAATTGATAAATTCAACAACACTTACCGTTATCTTGATGATATTTTTTCGTTAAATAATCAAGAATTCTCTAAATATACCGCTGAAATTTACCCAAAGGAACTTACTTTAAATAAATCAAATATTAACAGCAATAACTATTCTTTCCTAGATTTAGATATTTCAATTTTACACCAGAAACTCTACACAAAACATTATGACAAAAGGGATGATTTTTCTTTCCCTATTGTTAATTTTCCCTTTTTGGACGGTGATGTTCCTTTGGCACCGTCTTACGGTGTTTATATATCCCAACTCGTTCGCTATGCTTTTGTCTGTAGTGACGTTTTGGATTTCAACGACTGTAATCTATGTATTACTAGCAAAATATCAAGTCAGGGATTTCGTTACCCCAATATACCTATAACCTTTACTAAATTCTTCCATAGATACAAAGATTTGGTCTGCAAGGTTGGCTGTACCTGTAGAAAACTTATTTCAAACGGTATAGCATATCCTAAATTTTACGGTGATGTTGTAAACCGAGCCCGGAAATTTAGATACGATCCGCCGGCGCGCGAGTAAACTTATCAATCCTTTAAATAAATTTATTCTAAAAGGTTTCCTATTCAACACTGTAATCAAATCTTTGAATATTGTTTTTATTGGTATAAATATTGATTTTGTTATCAGTAAATTAAAACCATACTAAATATTACACATATTTAATTTCACGGTACTTCAATCTGTCGATACTTATAATTTGGCATTGCACAAGGACATGTTTTTCTCTGACTGTTCATGGCGTCTTTACACTATATCCATTGGATGTTGGATGTGTACTGATTGATATTTTAGTCTTAGATACATGATTTTTTTTTGTTAGTTGTTATTGGCTTTGAACTAGCTGTCAGTAACTGCGAGTACTCTCAGATCTGTACTTAGTGTCTTTTTGTCTTTTTGTTGTGGGGATGTATAAGTACCCGTCCACGTCCACTCTGTGTTTTTGTTAGATTTCTATTTGTATCCATCTGCCTTTTTCAACTGATTTTCATAGTTTGTTCTTATGTTGTACTATTACACCACTGTCCCAGGTTGGGGAGGGTTGAGCGCTCACAAACATGTTTAACCCCGCCACATTCTTTATGTGCCTGTCCCAAGTCAGGAGCCTGTAGTTCAGTGGCTGTTGTGGTTCATGTCTGTCATATTTGTTTTTCGTAAATTGTTTTGTTCTAAATTAGACCGTTAGTTTTCTCATTTGAATTGTTACATATGTTTCATGTCGGGGCCTTTTATAGCCGACCATACGGTAAGGGTTTTTCTCATTGTTGAAGGCCGTACGGTTGCCTATAATTGCTTACATCCATTTCATTTGAACTTTGGTGGATAGTTGTCTCATTGGCATTATACCACATCTCTTTATTATTATAAGGACTATTATTGCTATTCAATAAAGAAGATATTCTGATACTGTGTATTATATGCAAAATTAGATGCAAAGCTGAATTAACGAGATTTAGTATTTGTTTTAAGAATCTTTTAATATCAATCAAGATAGTTTATTTTATCAGTCTCAGTTCATTTATCTTTTATTCGCGTATTTAGTTCTGTTTGACACAGATCGTGTTTGCATTATGTAACTTTATGTTTTCTCCCAAACATAAGATATATAACTAAAGACTGATCAACAAGAACTTTTCCAAAACCGGAAGTGATCTCATGTCCTCCGAATGTATAAGCAGATGCCGCTCCACATGTGACACCCGTTGTGTTACTCATGAAATAACAAATTCGATGACATTCGAGGAAAAGAGGACGGTATTGTGGTTACAAAAATTGGAACTTATCCGTCGTGATTTGTGAACAGCTAATAATAGCGTCCGCAAAGTTTTAGAAGGGATGGCCAAACTTGATCTGTTGTGTCCTTTATTTTAAGTTTGATTGGATAGATGCGTTCAACGTAGTCACCAAATTTTGAATTAGCTAGTGAGAGGACATCATCTATAAAGCGGAACGTATTCATGCTAGCTTTTTTCATTCTTAATAAGAAGCTTCTGTTTGTGTCGGCCTCATATGAATAAAGGAAAAAGTCGACCAGAAGAGGAGCACCAATCGTTCCAATGGAAATACCGATTGTTTGTTGAAAAAACACATCCTCTAAACGTAATAAATATGTTGTCAATTAAAAAACAAAGCATCTTTATAATGTCAGTTTCAGAGTATTTTTTCAATCAGATTGTGTTATTTTTTACAAAGTATGATTTATCCATCCCCACAACAAAATATTTAGATCTTCGATGGCCATTTTTTATGAAACAAATTATGACCAACTGTTTCAATTTGTCCTTAAGTCTGGAATGAGAAATACTTGTGTAAATAAACTCATCATAGATACCAGCATTGAAGGGATAGAAAAGTCAAATGTTTTTTTACCATTGTAAGAGGAAATTGACTTAGGGTGTATGTACTCTAACAGATCGTTGGAATGTTTAGTATCCATATCTGACTAACGCCACCCTTTGAGTATATAGTTTCGCAATAACTGAAGCCCGGCTTTGATTGTTGATAAAATTGATTTGGCTAGTTTAGTAAGAAGTTTCATGGAGCACTTGGAAGACCCCGCAATGAAACGTTGTTTGTAAGGACACTGTTGTAAAAATTGATTAAAAATACCACGCTTATAATTTGGTGCGCAAGACTCGCGTTTATTTAGGTATCTAATACAGTGGAGGATCAATCAGTTCTCGAACCTTAGTTGAAATTCCAAAGGAACATGGAACAGACCTATGACTATTCAAGATTTCCTCTATGGTAAGTAAAGGGCCTCGGTGACCGAGTGGTCTAAGTAGTCAAACTACTGTATCAATAGCCTGTCAACACTGAATTTGTGAGTTCCTGCACGTGGCAGGTGCCCTCGACTCAAATCTTTATTGACTAGGATAGTCAGTTTTCCTACCAAAGGTCGGTTGTTCTCTCCGGGTACTCCGGCTTCCTCTACCAATAAAAACTTACCGCCACGAAATAGCACAATGGTGCTGAAAGAAGCGTTAAACAACAATCAATCAATCAATCAATCAATCTTTGGTAAGTGTCGTGAGAGGATATGATGAGTTTCCAAGTGAATCGTCAATACCTTATCCCTATATTAGAAGTTTATGTAATGTGATTTATACACAAAAATTATGTTGTTTGGGGCTTTATCTGTCGGGACAAACGCTTATTTGTCATAGAGGTAAGACCGATGTTAAGCAACATTCGGGTCTTTAAAGATTGTTGTAGCATGTGTATTTATTGACCCATTCAGTTTTTTATTCATTTTTTAAGTTGTGTTTCCAATTAATAGATTTAAGCTCTCGATATTTCTGGACTTTTGATAACAAATTGTGCAGAAAAGTGTTAGTAACAATATTCAGGTTCGCTAATAATGTGGACAGTCGGATTATATAGAAATGGGGAATTAACCATTGTGCAGTCAGGAGAGTAAAACTTGAAGTCATTATATTGAGATCCGGCAACACGTGGTTGTAATTGAACATTTTAGTCGCAATTGGTTTAGGTTTAAGTGATAATATACATAGACTGATCTTTAAAGTACGGGTTATTTTTGTTTTAACTGATTTATAATGAAGGATTTTGCCTAACTTAATGGCATCGATACTTTTATTGTCTAAGGAAAGTTTCAATCGGTCTAAGATTTGTAACAATGGTTTCCAAACATAAGTTGTGAACAGAATGAAGTTTTGAAAGAGGTAGTGAATAAAGCTTCGTGTGGATGTTATAAATACCCAAAGCTTTTGTATAAATGATAAAAAGTCATCAAAAGAGCCATAATGGAGAGTAGAAGATTTTAAATGACAATGACAGGTCAGGATTATCTCGTCAAGTTCTTAAGAAAAGTCAGAGAAGAACGTTTGACAGATTACATTTGCCCATCGCCCAATCGTAAGTTCAGTATGATGATCAGGGGATGCATTACATACATTGATGTCGGAACTATAACTGGTGTTAAATGACAACACAAATGTCCTAAAATACATTGAAATTTTTCACAATAACGTGTGGCCAGTGGTAGTTTGTCATTTTCCTAAAGATGATTACGTTTTAAAGATGACAATGCCTCCGCTCATAGGGCCAGATCTGTTCTGGATTTTTGTAGGGAAACGGGTTCAAAAGCATGAACTGACCGGCTCAGAAACCGTACATCAATATTGTTGAAATCTTTTGGTGACAGTTGAAAAGGGAATTTTAAAAACAAACGAAGAACACAAATAATTCCAAAGACCTGAACGTGAAAATCGTGATAAATGGACAAAATTACCCATGACTTACATAAAATCGTTATGTAACAGCATCCCAAGGAGAAACTTACAAGTAGTTATGAACAAAGGAAACATAATAAAGTTCTTGGATAATTTTTTTTTTCAAATTTTGTTAGCTCTTCCATACTGGTAGTTCTAATAGTTTTCATCTGCAGATGATGGTATGATACTAAACCCCATACGTGAGGGATTGTGCTTGATTTTCATATGATGAAGACATAATCTTTCAACCAGTTTAATTGAGGTCTGGAGCTGGCATGTCAGTAACTGCTAGTAGTCCTTTGTCAATTTATGTATCAGTGTCATTTTGCTTAGTTTCTTCTGTCACCTATTCTGACATCGGACTCAGACTTATTTTAAACTGAGTTTTACTGTGCGTATTGCTGTGTATTTGTTTATTCTACATTGGCTAGAGGTATAGGGGAGGGTTAAGATCTCACAAAACATGTTTAACCCCGCCGCATTTTTGCGCCTGTCCCGAGTCAGGAGCCTCTGGCCTTTGTTAGTCTTGTATTTTTTTTTAAATTTTAGTTCATTTATATGTTTCGAAGTTTAGTGTGATGTCCATTTTCACAGAACTAGTACACGGTTTTGTTTAGGGGCCAGTTGAAGCCCGCCTCCGGGTGCGCGATTTTCTCGCTGTGTTGAAGACCCGTTGGTGGCCTTCGGCTGTGTTCTGCTCTTTGGTTGGGTTGTTGTCTCTTTGACACATTCAACATTTCGATTCTCATTTTTAACTATATCACACAACAACTCATAAGATATAAAGAAGAGAACGTGTAATAGGAATGAAATTGGAAAGCCTTAAGTCCAGTATCAGACATGGGATAACACCATAGAACCTGAATTTACATAAATATTTTAGGAAATTCTTATGACCCAGATAAGCCCTTTTACTGAAGTCGATTAGGAAACTCCAAATCAAGGACAGCAGAGCAACAACGACTTTGTCAGGAACCATACGATAGCTATTGGAAGACTGCAAACAATAATATAACAAATATCTCCGCTTATATGACTAAGTTAGAAATTGAATCGAACAAAAAAAAATTGGTATTTGTAAAAAACAGTCTGAACAATACAATGAATCACTAATAAACAGTCTTTCACCTAAATTTCCATTCAGTGTCAACATTTGTAGATTTAAGCAAAAAACTATACCGATTGTGTGCTGCTCTTTTACAAGCAATACAGTTAATCTACTTAAACACAATGCATAGAGAAAAACAACAAAAACACAAAATACCGATCTAAGAATACTTACAGTTACTGAAAGCTAGTTCAAAGCTAAATACAATGGATTTATGAACCAGGAGTTATGAACCATGTTTTCCTGGACTTAAATATCAAGTAGTAAACATCCAACGGATTTAGCGTAAAGACGTCAAAAACATTCTGAGAAAAGCGATGAAATCGTGCAATGCCAAATAAAAGTATCAAAAGGATGTGGGACCACAGGTGTTTATTACTGTTTACCAACATATATGTTTAGTTGGGTAATACATAATTAACTTAATTATCGAAAATATTTTTTTTAAAGATTGTCTTACAGTGTTAAAGTATACAAGAATCATATCTAAAATTATGGGCAGCTCTATAAAAAAAATATCACCGTTCAAACTAGGAAGCGATATCCCTTTTGCAGCAGGGTTTCTATAAGTACTGCCAATCTTTGTATCAACAAGTAATTCGCTTTAAGGAAATCCACGACTTAGTAAATCACCAGTTGAACATGCATAGATTACGTTCATTGAAATCTAAAACTTCACTGCAGACATGACATAGAGAACGAGTTGAGAAATATATTCATCGAAAGAAGGACTAAACGAATATCGACGTCCAAAAAAACAAAACAAACAAAATTGGGAACCAAAAATTGTCTTTTGTTGTATTTTTTGGTAAAATATCTAAATCTCGAAAATAACAATCATTTCTGTGTATATTAGATATATTTGAAATAAGTTCCCGTTGGCTAGCTTTCATAGTATGATTTGATAGTTCTTCATTATTTAAAGCAAAAATATCATCAAGGCAACGGAAAGTGTTATTCCAATTTTCCTTTATTAAATTTTCTATTAAATGGAAAATAGACGGATCTTTACTGAGGTCGACCATAAACTGTGACTCATGACAATACAGCTAGGAGCAAGTCTGCTATTAATGAGACCCATACCATGTCCATCACCTTTATTGCCGAACCGTACAAAGATATTATCAAGGAGAAAATTAACAGCGTCAATTAAGCATTACAGTTCCAGTAAGTGTATCTAGCATGTCTACACTTTGTATTACAGAAGAAGATTATTTATGAGTTGCAGCAAACAAATTTGCAATTTATTTTTTTTTTCAAAATACCATTTGATTTAATAAGAAAAATTCTGTTTGATTATATTTTGCATAGGTGTAGTGTAGAGAATTGAAACGTCTTAGAACTGTTAAACAAATTGCAATGACTGTCAAATGGACGTAATACATGTCTGCTTTTACAAACTCTTTAGAAATATAAGTACAGAGACTGGAAATACTATAATAATCCATTCCATACAAGATATTGTACACACATCGGAATTATATTTTTATACTCAAAATTGCACACCAATGTCAGTTTAATCTGGGAAGAGGATAACTAATACATTATGTATAAGTTAAAGAGGGGCGAAAGATACCAGAGGAACATTCAAACTCATATATCAAAAATAAACAGACAACGCCATGGCTAAAAAAGAAAAAGACCAATGATATAGACAAACAATAGTACACAAAACACAACATAGAAAACTAAAGACCTGTCCAACACGAACCCCACCAAAAACTGGGGGTGATCTCATGTGCTCCGGAAGGGTAAGCAGATTCTGCTCCACATGTGGTACCTGTCGTGTTGCTCATGTTATTATAAACCCGGTAATAAGTCTAATTCGGTAGGTCATATTCGGGAAAAGGGAACGGGATTGTAGTTACGACATTAGGAACATATCCGTTATCATCTGTGAAACGGATATTCCATAACGATCAACCAACTCGTGATGGCGTCCGTAAAACTTATTAAGGGATGACTTCAACTTCACCACTTGGAACTCGTGGTTTTTGTAAATTTATTTTTCAGTTTTCGGCTGCTTACGATAACACTTCTGTAAAATGAAACTATTCATCATAGAATAATAACTTTTCTACGGGATCATAGGTTTCTTGAGATATATAGATATATTGTTACATTGGGGAGTTTAATCCATTAATACTTATATCAATTATTCACATGTTATATTAAAATTTGTTGAAAATTCTCCAATTGTTTTTAATATTTCATACAATCATTTGATTTGATATGATTTGACTCTAAGAACTGTTAGAATGAAATCAGATTTTTTATTAATTTATATTAAAATAAAATGAAAATAATGCATTAGAAGAACATGTCGTCTAATTAGCTATTATTTGGTACGCTAGACGCGCAAAACAGTACAGAAATAAATTCTGAAATCTGAATGAATTTTCATATATCAGTAATCCCTCATCATAAATATTAACCCTTCCTGTGAAAAACACCTTATCGCTATTCCCGCTTGACCCGATAATCTGTCCCGCTTGAACTTTTGACGTCATACACAATCACTTTTCCATTGTGGCGTCAGATATTTTCTATTATGACTTCAAAATTTTACGGGAACTTTTGTGATGTCCAGTAATGGCGGCCAAATAGCGATAAGGTGTATTGACCCACTACTTTACAAATATTAAAGTAGAGTTGAACAGCATTATGTAGAGATTAATACTAGGACTTTCTATATCGGCCCGGGTATCATGCCGAGACCACCATATCAGCTCAAGACGTTAGTCGAGGGATGATATTGGTTGATGGATGATACCCGGGCCGATATGGAAAAGGCCATGTATTAATCTTTTTATCATATACTTAAAAAAATTGTTTTAATCTTTTTGAGCCGAGTAAAAATACAATTTATATCTCGAGACCATGTATGGTCATTGATCATATACTGCAACTCTTACAACCTTTTCCGAATGAAATTTTTGTGGGTAAAACTATCATTTTTGAATTTGAAGCGGACAACGTAAAAATTCCGCGAACCTGTATTCTGTATTGACGTCATAAATATACTCTACGGAAACGTATTGTCAACGTCATAAACAAGGAGATATACTGTCAGTGGCTGTATATTACATAGAGATTAATACATGGCCTTTTCCATATCGGCCCGGGTATCATCCCGAGACCCCCATATCAGCCCGAGACGTAGTCGAGGTGCTGATATGGGTCGAGGGATGATACCCGGGCCGATATGGAAAAGGCCATGTATTAATTTCTTTATCATATACTTTCGACAATTGTTTTATGTAAGGCAAATATACAAATGAAACAATTAAAACAGTCAAAAACTTTTTAAAGAAGTTAAATCATGAATCCAACAAATACACTATAATTGTCCAACAATAGCATCGCTACCTCCATATATATTATGGTACCATTTCCTATAGAGGCATTTTGAAACATTAAAAATTTGGAATCTAGAAGCATGGAGGAAGTATTTACAGTTATTACTACATGTTGTACTATATGAGATGATTCATAATTGTCAATGGCATTTATTAGCAAGTACTAATTATAAACTAGCATTATTTTGAAAATATATATCATCGGATTTAGCCATGTTAACATCTTTTTTTCAATAACAGCTGGTTCTGTACAAACAGATTTACCACTGGATCCAATAAACCTTATCGCTATTTGTCCGCCATTACTGGACATCCCAAAAGTTCCCGTAAAATTTTGACTTCATAATAAAAAATATATCTGACGCCACTATGGAAAAGTAAACATACGATACCGGAAATACCGGAAGTAACATGCACGAGAGGCACTGTTATGGGTTTTTTACACGAGACGCCCCTGACATGGGTTATCAGCCCGGGTGGGAAATTATGGCTTGTGTACTTCCGTTCATTACACATATGCAAAAGCGATCATATTAATGCTAAGTATATGATAAATATGAATATGCGGTCAATGCAATTTGACTGCTCAAAAAGCACAGTTATAACATTGATAAACCGATCACCCTCTGTCATGTCTTTGTGTGTCAGATAATATTTGTAAACAGACGACACCGGAAATAGCGTAAGTAACTTGCGCGAGAGACACTGTTACGGGTTTCTTGCACCAGAGGCCCCTGATATTGGTTATCAGCCTGGGTGTGAATTTATGGCTAGTTTGCTTCCGCTCGTTACACATATGCAAAACACATTATATTAATGCTAAATATATGATAAATATTTTTAATGAACAAAGTATGGCAATATTCCATAACAGGGGGCATATGATACCAAATTGAAGTAAGATGAGGTTCAAAACAGATAAGAGGGGACAATTTCAGAATAAATGTGGGGAGGGCAAGAAAATTTCTTCCCCAAGAGGAATCTTTTTTTTTTTTATTTTGACCGACCAACCATGAGAAATAGACCCCTATCCTTTTTTGCTAGAGTTTCAAATAAACGTAGAACTTGTAATGCTTAAAAGTCGTATTAGATTAAAATATTTCTATGACAAGTACATTTCAAATTGTAGGCGTAATAATCGAACATTCATGCTTCTGTTTGATTAGTTTGAACATCGGCTAACTATTGTTGCCTCTTATTTCATTAAAAATAGACCCCCTAAATAAATGCCAAATTTCAAACTTTCATTGTATTTTAATTATTCAATCCAGGCATAATACTCAAATAAGTATTCCAACTGAAAAGAATGGAATAGAATATTTTAATTACAACTAATAAAAAAATAGTGTTTCCCAAAAAACATGAGAAAAACATGACCTTGTGCAAGGTCAAAATATAAGTATCAACAGTATGTAGGACCTAAAATGAGAATAACAAAATTTCGTGCGTCCGAATCGCTGTTCTTGATTTACCTTCGTCAGGAACACTTAATCCCAAAAATTTAAGTGTTTATAACTGTATACTATATTTCCATGGAAATTTGATTACCACCTGCAAAACATTTGATACAGTTACAGTTGTTCAATTAACCATCTTAATTAAAAAGTAACTATGAGGATGAGTATGACAACAATTTCTGTATATCCTCGTATATTAAACCCCATAGCGATGGAACATTACCGTTAATGTCAGAACATTTACATGACATATTCAAAAGAGAGGCGAAAGATACCAGAGGGACATTCAAATATCATAAGTCAAATAATTTCATATTTGTTCAAATGAGTATTTTATCAAAATACTGATGTGCGAATAAATATCAAAATTATAAGCCACAGTATTTGCTCCAGGAAAATAGAACCCTTGAATACGTCAGCATTGCGAATAATGGTCGTATAGTGATTGATATGAATCAGTTTATATATCACACATTCATAAAGATCTAACGAAACACTACTTGATAAATATTTTAAACAATACCTGCAGATATCAATCCTTAGATGATATATTCTCTGTAAACAATCAAGATTATTTTTTACAATAGAATGAAATTTACCCACCTTATTTCATTTTTAATATTTTAAACAGTAATAGTAACCGACGTCCTTTTTAAGACCATTACATTATAATTTATCGTGGTTATCTTCTAATCAAATTGTATGCAGATGCCGTTGAGTATACATCACATCCGCATAAAACGATATTCACTACCCCAAAAGAAATTCAATTCTTTGTACAATTTATGTTTTAAAACAACTGTGTGTCAATTCTAACAAACTTACTGCTTTTATCTCAGATATTGCTTTCATCTCAGAAATTGCCAATCACAGAGTTCTAAGAGCACCTGTGAAAGTTCCCTATTCATATATAATCCTGCTAGCCACGTTATAACTGGTGACCTTACATTGTTAACATCTTTTTTCTACGAAATTTGTTTACAAGAGTGTTGTAAGTTCCGTTGGTCTTAATCCATAAACCGGACACACAACTTAAAATAAACTATATCAGTCTATGAAAACTTCTTCAAAGACTCAAATTTTACTAAGCTCTTGTCATACATCAATGACAAATATGCTATTGTCCCCGCAGAAAAAGGCCAAAACAATATCAATTTTGTTTGTAAATCACATTTTAATATGTAACTGTTTGATAAAGGAAGTAGGTATTGACAATTCACTTGACAACCTCTCCTGGTGCAATAGTATAGAAAAATGTTACTTTTCTATCCTTTACGCAAGTATTCCTCGTTTCCCCCTCGAATGTGTTCATTTATTCATATGCGACTTTTAAGGACGAATGAAAAAAAGCTGGCATTATCCTTTAATTTCACGTTCTGCTATATAGATGATTTTTTCTCACTAAATAATTCAAAGTTTGGTGACTATGTTGAACGCATCTATCCCATCCAACTTGAAATAAAAGATACAACAGATACAGTTTAGTTTGCCTCATATCTTGACTTACATCCAATGAGGATCGGTTGAGAATTAAACTTTAAGACACAATAGACGAATTCAGCTTTCCAATTGTGAACTTTCCATTTCTATATAGCAACATTCCAGCAGCGTTTGCATATAGAACATATATCTCCCAGTTGATACGAGTAACACGAGCTTGCATTTAATATCATAATTTTCTAGATAGAGGGTTGATGCTTACAAGGAAGCTAAATTAACCAAGAGTTCTAAGTGGTGCAGTTGAAATCATCCCTCCAATATTTTTATAAACGCGATCAGTAGTTAGTTTATCGTTATGGAATATCTGTTTCACAGATGACGACGGATATATTCCAATTGTCGTTACCACAATCCCGTACTCTTTTCTCGAATGTGACTTACCGAATAAGACTTATCATCGGGTCTGTACTTGCATGAGTAACACGACGGGTGCCACATGTCGAACGGCATCTGCTTACCATTCTCGAGCACCCGAAATCACCCCCGGTTATTTTTTGGTAATTTGTTTATTTTTGACATAAAGACAGAATACATCAAGCTTTAAAGTCTATTCTATTAAATCAACTCTAAATAGCAAAAAATAAAACATGTATTGGTTATATTTTTGTATCAGTTATGTAATATCTAAATCACCTAGGACAGATTCTAAAGGCAACCATTTTTTACATATATATTCGTTTTGTGTAGGGAATACATAGTTAACCGTATGTTGTTCTATTCTTATACAATATTTTAAATATTCAGTACTACCTTTCAGATAAAGTTTTTCTCCTGAATTTTATTAATATACAATTTCAAAATCAACATTTTATGTTGAACTGTATTATATGGGTAAATAATTTCCCCAATAACGAACATAACATCCCTTGCATCTATATGTTTCAGGGTAAATCCACAGTTTGATAATACGTTTTGATGTGCAATTTAAAAATTTCTACTGTGTACACATTCCCAAAAGATATGCAATAAACTTTTTTTGGTTTCAGTGCAAAAAGTGAACATTTCTGTTTCTGTTAAACCACATTTATAAAGAAAAGAGTTTGTACCTATAATTCTATGTAATAACTTGAACTGAAAATTTTGAAGTTAAGTGTTTTTGTTGATTGAAATGCAGTGATGTAAATTTTCCCCCAATCTTCATTTTTAACACATAAATCCTCAGATCATTTGTATTATGATCTTGAAGAATTTTCTTTAATATTTTCTAAAAACAATTGATAAACATATTTAAATGGTTGTTTTTTTTTATCATTTGTGAGTTTTTCAACAATATCATTTTCAATGATACCTAATCTACCGTGCTCTGAAATATTTTTTTTCCAGCTACCTGGGACTGCACTAACAAAACCATAACATTCAACAAAAGTGGAATAAATCGATACTGAGATTTAAGCTGTTCAAATGTCAGTATGATTTTTCCATCTGAGATTAGATCATTTATAAAAAAATATACCCTCATTACAGCAATTTTAATAAATAAATGGCTTTCCACATCTTTTGATATTAATAGTCAGCCAAATGGGTTGACTCAAGATGTGTATGGCATTGTTTTCATTTTTCATCTTTTGGCTTCAATTGGACAGATTAAGCAAAATGTCTCTCCAAGAAGGATCTAACTTTTTTGCAAAAGTTTCTGCCTATTGTTTTGACTACTACAAAGGTCACAACAGTTTTTGTCAGGTGCAAGAATTTATCACCCCCATATTTTTCTATTTAACTTTATAATAAAATCTACCGAGGTGAAAGATTCAAGGGATCTAGCAATTTATAAAGACATGACATTTTCAAGAACATAAAAAAACATTCTATATGGGGGCATTTTAAACCTCCTTCATCATAATTATTTATAACAATCTTCCTTTTTTATTTTGTCTGGCTTTTAATCCCATAATAATTTAATGAAAATTCCATGTATTTCTTGCATATCCTGAACTTGTGGATTTGGAGGTACTGTCAGAACCTGTACCGAAAGAGGAAGAGCCAAAGTTTTGATAACAATGGCTTTTCCAATATATGTCAAGTTTATGTATGCCCATCAAATGAGAAGGTTTTTCGAGCTTTTAATTTTTTCTGTATAGTTTTTTGGAGGGGTTTGTGTTGCTCAGTTTTCAGTTTTCTGTGTTGTGTGTTGTATACTATTGTTGGTCTTTTGCTCGTTTTTCGTTTTGCGCCATGGCATTGTCACTTTGTTTTCGACTTATGAGTTTGCATATCCCTTTGGTAATTTCAAACTTAGAAACAGATTGAAATAAGCCCAACTTTGATCACAAAAAACGCAGATATAAATATCTTGTTTTCAGAAGGTTAAATTATACTTTGTAAAAACCTCTCTGAATCGGACAAAAAGTTTTCTGAAACTGACATCAGTAAGCTTGACTCACTCCGTACTTACTGCTCGAAATGGGTAAAACGAGAAAAAGCTGACAAAAAATCCCTAGATTCTTTTTTTATTTGAGTAATGAACATAGTTGATATTCGTATTAAAAATTTTAAATAACATTTTACTTCTAACAACAACTATAATAGCCCAATTTCTCGTATCAAACATAAGCTACAAAACTCGCCAAGTAATTTGTTTTTGTCCGGCTGATAAGGCTGCTAATAATATCATTATTGTTTAACGTAAATTTTACATTGAGGTTCTGCAAAAGAAAATCACGAATTCACCAACATTCCAACTGACTCCATTTTCAGAAAATGACATCTGTAACAAACATAAACTTTTAGCTACCTCTTTACAATCATAAACAAATACAATGAAAGTTCCAACTATGTAATGGCTTCCGAAGCTGCACAAAACACCTTACAAATATAGATTTATTTCGTCTTCAAGCCATTGTTCCACTACTAAACTGTCTATTCTACTTACTAGTACACTTTGTACAATAAAAAACCTGGTAATAAATAATTTTCAAGTAAGGCCTTTGAAAATAGTGGAATTAATTACGTTTGGAGTGTCAAAAATTCGTTGAAAGTACTTGATAAATTGCATGCTTGTATTGGTGATTTCGAATCTGTTCAAAGTTTCGATTTGTCTACCCTATATACCACTTTGCCTCATAATCTTATTAAGAAAAAATTCACACACCTAATTAAATGGGCATTTAAAAAGTCAGAATGCGAATATATAGGTTCTAACTCTTTTAGGTCATTTTTTAGTAACAACAGACAAAAGAGCTATGTCAATTGGACCTGCTTTGATACGATAACTGCCCTTGAGTTCTTACTAGATAACATTTTTATTCGCTATGAAGATTCAGTATATCGGAATTCCAATGTGGACTAACTGTGCACCACTTATTGCGGACCTGTTTCTGTATTGTTATGAGTTACATTTTATGACTAAAATCAGCAAAGACCCATCGAAACAACATCTCATACAAACATTTAATAACACTTTTAGATATTTGGATGATATATTGGCTCTCAATAATTACGACTTCAGTATGTATACTAGAGAGATTTATCTTGCTGAACTGGCTTTAAATAATCTAATACTAACAATGAACACTGCCCTTTCCTGGATCTTGATATCTATATCTTTAACGGAGAGCTTAGTACCAAAATTTATGATCAAAGAGATGATTTTTCATTTCTTATTTTTAGTTATACATTTTTAGATGGTGACGTTCACTTGTCACCATCTTACGGTGGTTATATATCTCAACTTGTTCGATTCGCTCGTTTTTGTAACAACGTATTTGATTTTAACGAAAGAAACCTCTGCATTACTGAAAAATTATTACCCCAGGGTTTTCGATATCACAAACTAGTCAAAACAATTACTAAATTTTATCATCGGTACAAGGACATCATTCGTAAATATAAATCAACATGCAGACATCTTATACGTTCAGGTATTTCACACCCAATCTTTCTGCTCCGGAAGGGTAAGCAGATCCTGCTCCACATGTGGTACCTGTCGTGTTGCTCATGTTATTACAAACCCGGTAATAAGTCTAATTCGGTAGATCATATTCGGGTAAAGGGAACGGGATTGTAGTTACGACATTAGGAACATATCCGTTATCATCTGTGAAACGGATATTCCATAACGATCAACCAACTCGTGATGGCGTCCGTAAAACTTACGAAGGGATGACTTCAACTTCACCACTTGGAACTCGTGGTTTAAATCTTTTTGTAAATTTATTTTTCATTTTTCGGGTGCTTACGATAACACTTCTGGAAAATGAAACTATACATCATAGAATAATAACTTTTCTACGGGATCATTGGTATCTTGAGATATATAGATATATTGTTACATTAGGGAGTTTAATGCATTAATACTTATATCAATTATTCACATGTTATATTAAAATTTGTTGAAAATTCTCCAATTGTTTTTAATGTTTCATACAATCATTTGATTTGATATGATTGGATATGATTTGACTCTAAGAACTGTTAGAATGAAATCAGATTTTTTATTAATTTATATTAAAATAAAATGAAAAATAATGCATTAGAAGAACATGTCGTCTAATTAGCTATTATTTGGTACGCTAGACCCGCAAAACAGTACAGAAATAAATTCTGAAATCTGAATGAATTTTAATATTGTAATCCCTCATCATACTCAAAATATTCCTTATCGCTATTCCCGCTGTACCCGAGAATCTGTCCTGCTTGAACTTTTGACGTCATACAACAATTACTTTTCAATTATGGCGTCAGATATTTTCTATTATGACGTCAAAATTTTACGGGAACTTTTGTGATGTCCAGTAATGGTGGCCAAATAGCGATAAGGTGTATTGACCCCCTACTTATGTATTTACAAATATTAAAGTAGAGTTGAAGAGCATTAAGTAGAGATTAATACAAGGACTTTCCATATCGGCCCGGGTATCATGCCGAGACCACCATATCAACCCAAGACGTTAGTCGAAGGCTGATATGGGTTGATGGATGATACCCGGGCCGATATGGAAAAGGCCATGTATTAATCTTTTTATCATATACTTAAAAAAAATGTTTTAATCTTTTTGAGCCGAGTAAAAATACAATTTATATCTCGAGACCATGTATGGTCATTCTTCATATACTGCAACTCTTACAACTATTCCGAATGAAATTTTTGTGGGTAAAAACTATCATTTTTGAATTTGAAGCGGACAACGTAAAAATTCCGCGAACCTGTATTCTGTATTGACGTCATAAATATACTCTACGGAAACGTATTGTCAACGTCATAAACAAGGAGATATACTGTCAGTGGCTGTTTATTACATATGAATATGCGGTCAATGCAATTTGACTGCTCAAAAAGCACAGTTACAACATTGATAAACCGATCACCCTTGGTCATGTCTTTGTGTGTCAGATATTATTTGTAAACAGACGACACCGGAAATAGCGTAAGTAACTTGCGCGAAAGACACTGTCACGGGTTACTTGCACCAGAGGCCTCTGATATTGGTTATCAGCCTGGGTGTGAATTTATGGCTAGTTTGCTTCCGCTCGTTACACATATGCAAAACACATTATATTAATGCTAAATATATGATAAATATTTTTAATGAACAAAGTATGGCAATATTTCATAACATGATACCAAATTCAAGTAAGATGAGGTTCAAAACAGATAAGAGGAGACAATTTCAGAATAAATGGGGGGAGGGCAAGAAAATTTCTTCCCCCAATTTTGACCGAACAACCATGAGAAATAGACCCCTATCCTTTTTTGCTAGAGTTTCAAATAAACGTAGAACTTGTAATGCTTAAAAGTCGTATTAGATTAAAATATTTCTATGACAAGTACATTTCAAATTGTAGGCGTAATAATCGAACATTCATGCTCCTGTTTGATTAGTTTGAACATCGGCTAACTATTGTTGCCTCTTATTTCATTAAAAATAGACCCCCTAAATAAATGCCAAATTTCAAACTTTCATTGTATTTTAATTATTCAATCCAGGCATAATACTCAAATAAGTATTCCAATTGAAAAGAATGGAATGGCATATTTTGATTACAACTAATAAAAAAATAGTGTTTCCCAAAAAAAAAATAAGAAAAACATGACCTTGTGCAAGGTCCAAATATAAGTATCAACAGTATGTAGGACCTAAAATGAGAATAACAAAATTTCGTGCGTCCGAATCGCTGTTCTTGATTTACCTTCGTCAGGAACACTTAATCCCAAAAATTTAAGTGTTTATAACTGTATACTATATTTCCATGGAAATTTGATTACCACCTGCAAAACATTTGATACAGTTACAGTTGTTCAATTAACCATCT
The DNA here is from genome assembly GCF_021869535.1 of Mytilus californianus. NCBI lineage: Eukaryota > Metazoa > Mollusca > Bivalvia > Mytilida > Mytilidae > Mytilus > Mytilus californianus. The sequence continues at coordinate 94,404,938 of NW_026262668.1, forward strand.
TAATTAAAAAGTAACTATGAGGATGAATATGACAACAATTTCTGTATGTCCTCGTATATTAAACCCCATAGCGATGGAACATTACCGTTAATGTCAGAACATTTACATGACATATTCAAAAGAGAGGCGAAAGATACCAGAGGGACATTCAAATATCATAAGTCAAATAATTTCATATTTGTTCAAATGAGTATTTTATCAAAATACTGATGTGCGAATAAATATCAAAATTATAAGCCATATATTTGCTCCAGGAAAATAGAACCCTTGAATACGTCAGCATTGCGACTAATGGTCGTAAAGTGATTGATATGAATCAGTTTATATCACACATTCATAAAGATGTAACGAAACACTACTTGATAAATGTTTTAAACAATACCTGCAGATACCAATCCTTAGTTGATATATTCTCTGTAAACAATCAAGATTTTTTTACAATAGAATGAAATTTACCCACCTTATTTCATTTTTAATATTTTAAATAGTAATAGTAACCGACGTCCTTTTTAAGACCATTACATTAGAATTTATCGTGGTTATCTTATCACCAAATTGTATGCCGTTGAGTATACATCACATCCGCATAAAACGATATTCACTACCCAAAAGAAATTCAATTCTTTGTACAATTTATGTTTTAAAACAACTGTGTGTCAATTCTAACAAGCTTACTGCTTTTATCTCAGATATTGCTTTCATATCAGAAATTGCCAATCACAGAATTTTAAGAGCACCTGTGAACGTTCCCTATTCATATATAATCCTGCTAGCCACGTTATAACTGGTGACCTTACATTTTTAACATCTTTTTTCTACGAAATTTGTTTACAAAAGTGTTGTAAGTACCGTTGGTCTTAATCCATAAACCGGACACACTACTTAAAAAAAAACTATATCAGTCTATGAAAACTTCTTCAAAGACTCAAATTTTACTAAGCTCTTGTCATACATCAATGACAAATATGCTATTGTCCCCGCAGAAAAAGGCCAAAACAATATCAATTTTGTTTGTAAATCACATAATTTAATATGTAACTGTTTGATAAAGGAAGTAGGTATTGACAATTCTCTTGACAACCTCTCCTGGTGCAAAAGTATAGAAAAATGTTACGTTTCTATCCTTTACACAAGTATTCCTCGTTTTCCCCTCGAATGTGTTCATTTACTGTAAACCAACTTATTTTCGCGGATACTTTTTTCGCGTTTAACCCTCTGTAGTCCACTTTGCGGCTATTTAATTTCGCGATTTTCTAATTTACTTGATGTAGTTTAATAAGGAAAGATCCAAGTTTTACATATTCGCGACGATTTATATTCGAGTTATTTTTCTACGCGCAAAAGTCGCGAAAATAAATCGCTCGCAAAAATAAGTTGGTTTACAGTATTCATATGAGGCTTATAAGGAAGAATGAAAAAAAGCTAACATTATCCTTTAATTTCACGTTCTGCTATATAGATGATTTTTTCTCACTAAATAATTCAAAGTTTGGTGACTATGTTGAACGCATCTATACCATCCAACTTAAAATAAAGGATACAACAGATACAGTTTAGTTTGCCTCACATCTTGACTTACATCTAGAAATTGACAATGAGGATCGGTTGAGAATAAAACTTTAAGACACAATAGACGAGTTCAGCTTTCTAATTGTGAACTTTCCATTTCTATATAGCAACATTCCAGCAGCGTTTGCATATAGAACATATATCTCCCAGTTGATACGAGTTACACGAGCTTGCATTTAATATCATAATTTTCTAGATAGAGGGTTGATGCTTCCAAGGAAGATTAATTAACCAAGAGTTTTAAGTGGTGCAGTTGAAATCATCCCTTCAATATTTTTATAAATGCGATCAATAGTTAGTTGATCGTTATAGAATATCTGTTTCAAAGATGATGACGGTAAGTTCCAATTGTCGTAACCACAATCCCGTACTCTTTCCTCGAATGTGACCAACCGAATTAGACTTATCATCGGGTCTGTACTTACATGAGTAACACGACGGGTGCAACATGTCGAGCGGCATCTGCTTACCATTCTCGAGCACCCGAAATCACCCCCGGTTATTTTTTGGTAATTTGTTTTTTTTTTGACATAAAGACAGAATACATCAAGCTTTAAAGTCTATTCTATTAAATCAACTCTCAATAGCAAAAAATAAAACATGTATTGGTTATATTTTTGTATCAGTTATGCAATATCTAAATCACCTAGGACAGATTCTAAAGGCAACCATTTTTTATATATATATTCGTTTTGTGTAGGGAATAAATTATTAACCGTATGTTGTTCTATTCTTATACAATATTTTAAATATTCAGTACTACCTTTCACAGAAAGTTTTTCTCCTGAATTTTATTAATATACAATTTCAAAATAAACATAATATGTTGAACTGTATTATATGGGTAAATAATTTCCCCAACAAAAACATAACATCCCTTGCATCTATATGTTTCAGGGTAAATCCACAGTTTGATAATACGTTTTGATGTGCAATTTAAAAATTTCTACTGTGTACACATTCCCAAAAGATATGCAATAAACTTTTTTTGGTTTCAGTGCAAAAAGTGAACATTTCTGTTTCTGTTAAACCACATTTATAAAGAAAAGAGTTTGTACCTATAATTCTATGTAATAACTTGAACTGAAAATTTTGAAGTTAAGTGTTTTTGTTGATTGAATGCAGTGATGTAAATTTTCCCCCAATCTTCATTTTTAACACATAAATCCTCAGATCATTTGTATTATGATCTTGAAGAATTTTCTTTAATATTTTCTAAAAACAATTGATAAAAATATTTATATGGTTGTTTTTTTTTATCATTTGTGAGTTTTTCAACAATATCATTTTCAATGATACCTAATCTACCGTGCTCTGAAATATTTTTTTTCCAGCTACCTGGGACTGCACTAACAAAACCATAACATTCAACAAAAGTGGAATAATTCGATACTGAGATTTAAGCTGTTCAAATGTCAGTATGATTTTTCCATCTGAGATTAGATCATTTATAAAAAAATATACCCTCATTACAGCAATTTTAATAAATAAATGGCTTTCCACATCTTTTGATATTAATAGTCAGCCAAATGGGTTGACTCAAGATGTGTATGGCATTGTTTTCATTTTTCATCTTTTGGCTTCAATTGGACAGATTAAGCAAAATGTCTCTCCAAGAAGGATCTAACTTTTTTGCAAAAGTTTCTGCCTATTGTTTTGACTACTACAAAGGTCACAACAGTTTTTGTCAGGTGCAAGAATTTATCACCCCCATATTTTTCTATTTAACTTTATAATAAAATCTTGCGAGGTGAAAGATTCAAGGGATCTAGCAATTTATAAAGACATGACATTTTCAAGAACATACAAAAACATTCTATATGGGGGCATTTTAAACCTCCTTCATCATAATTATTTATAACAATCTTCCTTTTTTATTTTGTCTGGCTTTTAATCCCATAATAATTTAATGAAAATTCCATGTATTTCTTGCATATCCTGAACTTGTGGATTTGGAGGTACTGTCAGAACCTGTACCGAAAGAGGAAGAGCCAAAGTTTTGATAACAATGGCTTTTCCAATATATGTCAAGTTTATGTATGCCCATCAAATGAGAAGGTTTTTCGTGCTTTTAATTTTTTCTGTATAGTTTTTTGGAGGAGTTTGTGTTGCTCAGTTTTCAGTTTTCTGTGTTGTGTTTTGTATACTATTGTTGGTCTTTTGCTCGTTTTTCGTTTTGCGCCATGGCATTGTCACTTTGTTTTCGACTTATGAGTTTGCATATCCCTTTGGTAATTTCAAACTTAGAAACAGATTGAAATAAGCCCAACTTTGATCACAAAAAACGCAGATATAAATATCTTGTTTTCAGAAGGTTAAATTATACTTTGTAAAAACCTCTCTGAATCGGACAAAAAGTTTTCTGAAACTGACATCAGTAAGCTTGACTCACTCCGTACTTACTGCTCGAAATGGGTAAAACGAGAAAAAGCTGACAAAAAATCCCTAGATTCTTTTTTTTATTTCAGTAATGAACATAGTTGATATTCGTATTAAAAATTTTAAAGAACATTTTACTTCTAACAACAACCATAATAACCCTATTTCCCGTATCAATCATAAGCTAAAAGAACTCGCCAAGGAATTTGTTTTTGTCCGGCTGATAAGGCTGCTAATAATATCATTATTGTTTAACGTAAATTTTACATTGAGGTTCTGAAAAAGAAAATCACGAATTCACCAACATTCCAACTGACTCCATTTTCAGAAAATGACATCTGTAACAAACATAAACTTTTAGCCACCTCTTTACAATAATGACCAAATACAATGAAAGCTCAAACTATGTACTGGCTTCCGAAGCTGCACAAAACACCTTACAAATATAGATTTATTTCGTCTTCAAGCCATTGTTCCACTACTAAACTGTCTATTCTACTTACTAGTACACTTTGTACAATAAAAAACCTGGTAATAAATAATTTTCTAGTAAGGCCTTTGAAAATAGTGGAATTAATTACTTTTGGAGTGTCAAAATTTCGTTGGAAGTACTTGATAAATTGCATGCTTGTATTGGTGATTTCGAATCTGTTCAAAGTTTCGATTTGTCTACCCTATATACCACTTTGCCTCATAATCTTATTAAGAAAAATTCACACACTTAATTAAATGGGCATTTAAAAAGTCAGAATGCGATTATATATGTTCTGGCTCTTTTAGTTCATTTTTTAGTAACAACAGACAAAAGAGCTATGTCAATTGGACCTGCTTTGATACGATAACTGCCCTTGAATTTTTACTAGATAACATTTTTATTCGCTATGAAGATTCAGTATATCGGAATTCCAATGTGGACTAACTGTGCACCACTTATTGCGGACCTGTTTCCGTATTGTTATGAGTTACATTTTATTACTAAAATCAGCAAAGACCCATCGAAACAACATCTCATACAAACATTTAATAACACTTTTAGATATTTGGATGATATATTGGCTCTCAATAATGACGACTTCAGTATGTATACTAGAGAGATTTATCTTGCTGAACTGGCTTTAAATAATCTAATACTAACAATGAACACTGCCCTTTCCTGGAAATTGATATCTATATCTTTAACGGAGAGCTTAGTACCAAAATTTTTGATCAAAGAGATGATTTTTCATTTCTTATTTTAGTTATACATTGTTAGATGGTGACGTTCCCTTGTCACCATCTTACGGTGGTTATATATCTCAACTTGTTCGATTCGCTCGTTTATGTAACAACGTATTTGATTTAAACGAAAGAAACCTCTGCATTACTGAAAAATTATTACACCAGGGTTTTCGATATCACAAACTAGTCAAAACAATTACTAAATTTTATCATCGGTACAAGGACATCATTCGTAAATATAAATCAACATGCAGACATCTTATACGTTCAGGTATTTCACATCCAATCTTTTATGGTAATATTCTATACAAAGCACAAAAATGTCGACATTCACCTCAAAAGCTAATTAAACCTTTAAACAGACTTATTTAGAAGGGATATAGTTACTTTACTGTTGTGAGGTCATTAAAGATGACATATTTTGGTATTAATATTGATTTATCCATAGGGTCTTTGCATCGGAAATAAACACATTTATTCTAAAACCAGTTTTTGGCATGATACTGGTTATGTTCTTCTCATATATTTTATGATGGTATGATATTAAACCCCTAACGGGAGGGATTGTGCTTGATTTTCGTATGATGAAGACATTATCGTTCAATCAGTTTAATTGAGGTTTGGAGCTGGCATGTCAGTAACTGCTAGTAGTCCTTTATTAATTTATGTGTCATTGTCATTTTGCTTAGTTTCTTTTGTTACCTATTCTGACATTGGACTCGGACTTCTTTTAAACTGATTTTTACTGTGCGTACTGCTGTGTGTTTGTTTCTTCTACATTGGCTAAAGGTATAGGGGGAGGGTTGATATCTCACAAAACATGTTTAACCCCGCCGCATTTTTGCGCCGGTCCCAAGTCAGGATCCTCTGGCTTTTGTTAGTCTTGTATGTATTTTAATATTAGTTCATTTATATGTTTCGGAGTTTAGTGTGACGTCCATTTTCATTGAACTAGTACACATTTTTGTTTAGGGGCCAGCTGAAGCCCGCCTCCGGGTACGGGATTTTCTCGCTGTGTTAAAGACCCATTGGTTTCCTTCGGCTGTTTTCTGCTCTTTGGTCGGGTCTCTTTGACACATTCACTATTTCCATTCTCAGTTTTATTGATCATGTTTACTGACAACATATTTTTTTACGTTAAGAGGACGTATTTTAAAACAGAGAATCAGCATTATTATTCGAGTGAACTCTGCTCCACTTCCTATCGACTTGTTTCTTTCTTCTTAAGAGGCAAACACAGCCGTTCCCCAACTGTTTTTACAGTCTGTTGTTATGTTGTGCTGTCACACCCGCGCTTACAAACATGTTTAACCCACCATATAATTTATTTGCCTGTCCAAAGCTTTCATTTGTTGTTTAGAAAAAAAATCATGTCTTTGGTTTTCTCTTTTGAATTATCTCACATATTGTCATGTCGTGGCCTTTTCTTGCTTACTATAGTGTATGAGTTTTTTCTCAGTGTTTCTGATAGTACAGTGAGTTGTAGTTGTTTACATCTTTGCCCTTTGATCTTTGGTGGATAGTTGTCTCATTGGTAATCATCCCATATTTTGTTATTTTTATATTCATACAGGTGCGTCTTAAGAAAAAAATGAAAAGAAGCGTCCATTAACCTTTTAAAAGTTAGCCTTTTACATCCCGATACGCTATGTAGATAATGTCAATTCACTGAATGATTCATATGAATATGTCAAAAACGATTCCACAATACATCGTTTACTGTTGTTTTGTTTGTACTTGTTTTTTATCTACTTTTCCGTTATTCTAGAGTGAAGTGCTTTTTTCGCATTAACTTTTATTTATGTTCTTTTATGAATATTTGTTATTCCCCTGATCCAGATTTAAATTCTCTCTAATATTTGTTTAATAACCCCGCAACATATCCATGTGCAGGTTTCAAGCCGTGACTCTTGACAGTGTTTGTCATATGTTATATTTTGATATTTTTTGTTGTGTTGCATCTTTAAAGTCATAATCTCAAAAATATTTGTGTATTATTGCAAAAATAAACTGTTTATCTGTGTTCAACCGATATGATACTTAACTGTATTTCTTATAAATGTAGACAACCTTCTTTGTGGTAATGTGTGATAAAAAAGCATTAATGTGAATGCATGTTCATCTGGTCATACATTTGATATATATTCAAAGGTTATTTTACATATGAAGTGCAAATATTTGTCATAAACGTTTTTTGTTTTAATAGTAAAAAATGATTAGCTTAATTCAGTTTTTAAAATTTATCAAAAAGTAATATAAGTAAATAGCAGATGTATTTTTAAAAAGTGCTAAAATCGAATGACCATAGGCGCAAATATACGATTAACAGTTACAAACATATATATGTTTGTAAATATATAATAGGTACTAGCGTTCACTTGCGCAATGTGTTCATATGGCACGCCGTTCTAGTAAGCATTATTTTAAAGCAATTAACAAACATTGCATATCCAAATTGCAAAATATACATAGAAATAACATTTACACAGCTAGATTCGAAAAAAGAGGATGCGCTTCATACCTAAAATGTACGCTTTATCAAATCTTCAGAACCCTACAAAATTACATGTAATAAGACGCATTTTATTCATTTTTATGCTATAACCATAAAGTTACCAGTTAAATCAACCTATTCTTTTATTTTTCTATTTATTGTTGTAATGTTGTCATGGGGAGCACGTGCAGTCATACGGATGTTGCAACTTATTGGAAAGTTAATCATATTTTGATTTTGGAAAACCTCTTAATTGTTGTCTGCCAGTCAAAATTACAGAATTTCAGTTCAAGAAATATCTTTGTTATCTAATCATTGATCTTTATGAATTGTTTAGTCAGAATCTCAAAAATGCGCAAAAGTGCAAACATAACTTGTTATCAGTCATATCTCTATAATGACTTAACCTAGCGTAGAAATTAAAACGAATTCCTAATGATGATGAAATAACCAAAACATTGAACTTAACTGATTTTAATTTTGAAATGCTTCGATAAGTTTACCGAAACCCTCGTTTGACGACAATATGTCAGTCAGATTTTGACACTTTTCACTTAATTTACTGAAAAAATATAGAGCTTGTTCTAAAACTGTTATGTGAAGTATGTACCTTTAAAGAAACATGTATATTGTTTACATCAACAAATAGGGAAAAAGCAAATTCTTGGTTTCAAGCCTCTCTTCACGAGGAAGCTGAGTCCAACAACTGATTATTGTGGTAGACTGTTACACATTTTGATAATAGTTTATAAAAAAGGTGGCGAAATAAATTGGCAATGTATAGTGTACTGAAAACTATAATAGATCTTACATGTATTACATTACTGAATCGAACATATTTTTCAGCATGTTTCTAAACATAACAAAAAGACATAACTAAGCCAGGTATAGACTGTTGGTCCCAATGAGGAGGAAAATAACGTATTATCTTCCAGAATACGATTATTGCTCTTTTATACTATTATAGTTATATGTATAGTATATTGGCGCAACGTAGAGCGACAAATTCAATTAGATACTCAGGGTTTCTTTTAAAGGTAATTAAATACCTTCCAGAGCATTGAATAGTTATTCACTTGTCTTTTGATTGAGCTCAGCCATTTGAATTGATATTTTATAGTGTGTCTTTCTAGGTTGTGATGTTACACTATTGTTTCAGGTAGGGTGAAGGTTGGCGCCTATTAAAACGTGTAAACCCGCTGCATTTGTTTGCACCTGTCCTAAGTCAGGAACCTGATGTACAGTGGTTGTCGTTTGTTGATGTGGTTCACAAGTCTGTGTTTCTCGTTTCTCGTTTTTTATATAGATTAGACCGTTGGTTTACTGTCTGAATAGTTTTAAACTAGTCATTTTTGGGGCCCTTTATAGCTTGCTGTTCGGTGTGAACCAAGGGTCCGTGTTGAAGGCCGTACTTTGACCTATAATGGTTTACTTTTACAAATTGTGACTTGGATGGAGAGTTGTCTCATTGACACTCATACCACATCTTCGCATATCTATCTTCTTATATCTATATCATGTCAAGATCAAACACTTTCTGATGAAACAAAGTAATAGCTTAATTGGGTGGTTGAATATTGATAATCATAGTACTGTAATGCACCGACCATTTGTCTTTTGGGAGGTGAATGATTATTTTTCTCACGGAACAATCATTTTATCAGATTTAATTAAAACAAACTTAAGTATACATACAGGAACAAGATATTTTTAACATCGATGCTATTTTCAAACTAATTTTCGATAGAAACAAATAAGTTTTTCACTTCAAACTGATTTCTAGAAGTTTCCAAGAAATCTACAATCTAAATTATGTTTGTTTAAAAACCCATGCCCTCCGCAAAAGATAAATGGTCGGTGCCTAACAATCAATTGTCATAATGAATTTAATACCTTGTTTCCGTACAAGGGCGGATGAGTCTTTTAAAAATGAATAAAAAAGAAGAGAGAAATTAATGTTTCATAGCTGCAGAATTTCGTTTCATTTAATATTGTACTTAAAGACTCAAAGTGACAGACCATTTATCAATATACATGGAATCAATTATTTAGTGACTTTTTACAAACCAATTAATCTAATGGTAACTTAATTGATATTTTGTCATTCTGGATCATTATTATTTTATGTGATAAAATTTCCCCAATTTTGTAGTCTTGAGCATGCTGATCTATAATAGCTCTCATCCTACATAATTTACTGGTTAGATCAATCAAAAGTCCTGGGTTTGCTTTCAAAGGGATCACGTATCTTTTTTCCTATCCTGCAAATTAATCTGATTTGTCAGAACACCATCACGTGAATTATTATTCATGTAGATTCTTCATGATAGAAATTCTTAAATTCGAATTGGATTTAGGTATCGGTCTAATCGGATTTAACCGTTCATAAATTGAGTATGATTTTTTTCCAGAAGGTTGTTTCGTTTACGTCAATTTGTGTGATCCTACTGTCAGGTGAGTAGTTTATTCAAAATTATCTTGAAAAACAAAGTCAATGTAAAAAGTAGATAGAACTTGATAAAAAAAAGCACTTATTCTAAGCTGCATTTGGTAATATTTACATTTAGAAACCCTTCTATTTAAAATAATCAGGAAAGAAACAGTTGAATTTCTCTTATGAAAACTTTGAATGTTTGTCATTTGAAGTATTGTAGCAATGTGAAAAATGTTTTCACATTTATCAATAATTCTATTTGCTTCCTGGTTAGAATTTACCACTTGATGACTTAAAGAAATGTATTCTAAATTTCAATTACTTAATGGCTGAACTGTCGTACCATAGCATTTTCCGATACATGTCTTTCCATTGGAATTTTGTCTTAATTTAACAGTCTTTTATATATTCATGCGTTTAATTTTATGTTTTGACAAAATCATGTCTTATTTCATAATATCTAATCGAATTTCAAATTCTTAAGCATATCTCCTAAAACTGAAAATTTAATACTACTTATTAAAAAAGATAGCTACCCCCCCCCCCCCCCCCCCCCCCCCCACCAATTTTGTTTTAAGCAAAGTACATAAAAAACCAAACCAAAAATGCTATCGGAAGGATTTTCAGTTTTATAAGAAAGATAAACATTCTTATCATTACCAAAATAATATAAGTCTTGATCAATCATTTGCAGTCATTTGCATGGTTAAAAATAACAGCCTGGGTGTTCGGTGTAATGGGTTTTTCAATATCACACTCTTTTCAACCATAGACACCAATCTAATCCCAAGACCTCTGCTCGATATATTATTTTGGTTAAGACTTGATACGGTGTTAGATATTGAAAAAGCCATATCATATACCTTAAAGTCATATAAAACTTAAAATTTAAAAAAAAAGTTGAACATGTTTTATATACTTAAATGGCTTGGCTAAGTTTTAAACTAAAAGAAGTGAACGTGAACCTTTTTAAAAAAGAAAATCCTTTATATTATCAAAATCTTAATAAATGTACCGATAATTTTATTGACTTCCCAGACACTAATTCGCCGATATTTTCTCGTATTCAGTGACCTTAACTACGAGACCTCTCGTTATAACTTCGGCCACCACACAGCGCAAGTGCGAGGGGAAAACCATGATGAAAGAATGTAAACAGACGTGCTCTTGGATATAAATAGAAATAACAGATTCATAAAGAACAAATTCAATACAACAAGTCATTTAACAACTGTTAAGGAATATTTTAATTAACAAATGGGAACACATGGAAAATATAAAAAAAAAATGTCATGGCTCTTTCAATTCACGTATATGTCACGCTTTCCACGTGCTCTGTTTTAATTGTTTATCAATATCACGATCCGGTAAACCTCGGCAACAAACTCGGAAGTTAATTAGCTTGCGATCAACAACCTCTGAATGAAATATTATTTGTCGATAATACGTTATAAATGTGTAATAAATAAAAAAAAAAAACGTGCATGCAATGTGCCTGTGAGAGAGCTTTCTTAATTTTGACTTGGATGGAGAGTTGTCTCATTGGCACTTATACCACATCTTCTTATATCTATGCAAGACTTAGTTTAGTATATATGCATGCATTGGTTGAATAATTTCGATATCAGTAAAATTTCAAGAAACTCGTTTCATATGACTTTAAGGAAATGTTTTTTCCCGTGACGTAACGTAATACAGATAAGGGGTTTCATAAGACCTTTGCAATCGTAACTAATATCAATGACCGTGACTGATATCGATATCATAACGGATGGCTGATACAACACGATTGTCATTGAGTGTATTACACATACAATTTAATTGTATTAACTACTTAGTATATTATAATAACATATTTGATCCAAGTCATCTTCTTTAGTTTGTACTTTTGTTTTCAACGGCTAGTTGTCTCATTTGCATACATGCCACATCTCCTTATTTTTGATATCGTCGACGTTGATAGTGTTGTTAATGATATGCGCCGTTTCTTTTTAGAGGGTTCCATCTTTTTAAAATGTTAAAAATCTCAACTTAATGTGTCTTAACCGGCTTCCCAACAGTTGTTTTGATTTGTAAAAATCTTACATTTTCTTGTTAATGTGACCCAGTGCTGTAGAGTAAACTAGAGAGGAATTTTGCAGAGCTATCATTTAGGTAAATCAATCAATGGAACGAAACAATGTGAAAATCATGGGTGCATTAGCCGGTTTGCAATCTTTATAGATTTGAAGCAAAAATAAGCTTTTTGGCAAGGGTTGTTTTTGGATGAAGATGACTGTTAAGTCTGCTGACAATAATTGATGTCAAATGATAAAGAACCATACATTTACCTAAATTTCAGTCTACCTACAGCTAATTTCAGTCAATAATAAATAACTACTGTGACCGTGACCTTTGCCCTAGTGACAAAATATTAATAGGGATCTGTTTCATTACAAGGCGAATTATTCTCCATAGATTGGTAGCTATCTGATTTATTATTTTATACTGTTTTTACTATTTCAAGAGGCCCAAAATACTTCCGTTACTGATTCTCGTTCTGTTTTGTATAGATTAGTTGCAATAATCATGGACATTGCTAACCATAGACTATTCAAACCCGTATCGACTACATCCAAAAATGAGGAAAAAAACGTAATGTTTTTAAGGTAGAATTCGCCAATAAAGGTTTATATGCTGTTAATATTAGCAATATTTGCCATCAGAAATCTGTACAAAAAACTATACCTGATTACTTCAAAAATAAAGCTACACCTGTTATTTCTTATACTTACACCAAGTCTATTGCATCCAAGATTATCAACCACAAGAGAGTTTTGGAGGTCTTTAACCTCAAAGATGTGAAATCCAAGCCTCCGGATTGCTCATGTGCATCGTCACAACACAAGTATAGTCCAGTTGGTCATGTTATTACTGGTGACCTTGGCATCGTTACCAATGAACAACTAAGAGAGTTGTTAGCCAAGGGACCAAAATATAGAATCCCCAGCCCATCAACTGGAAAAAAAATTTCAAGTTACTGATGGATGCAGTTGAGGACTATGCAAGAAAATGGGTAAAGCGCGAACCAGACGAATCAGAACTGGACACTTTGTCTGAATGGATCAAAGCTATTCGATCATGCATTCAGAAGCGCATTCAAAAACTACGATGCAATATGAGCACAAGAGTTACTAACCCTTTCAAAAATCAGGATGTTGTGTATGCTTTATCCTCTTTGCATGACAAATATGTCGTTGTTCCAGCAGATAAAGCCTCCAATAATATTGTTTTCATATGTAAAAACCATTATTTGCAATGTCTCACAACAGAGCTTGGAATAAATAGTACTACTGGTAACCCTACATATTCTTTAACATCATTTACCAAGGACGAAATTTTACAAAATCACAAATCTGTCCTTCTTTCTTTTGGTATCAACATCAAAGAAAACGAAGAAAATTTACCATCATTATACTGGATACCAAAACTACACAAAACTCCATATAAAGAACGATACATAGCTGGGTCATCAAAATGTTCGACTAAACATCTTTTTAAAGTATTGAGTACTATTCTTTCTACAGTTAAAGATGGGCTTCAAAAATATTGTGATGAGATATATTCTACCAGTGGTGTTAACCAGATGTGGATTCTCAAAAATTCGAAAGATCTACTGCTTAATCTTCGATCACAATCTTTGCAATTTTGCAGCAACATAAAGACTTTTGATATTTCTACGCTTTACACTACTATTCCCCATGCTCAGTTGAAAGATCGACTTCACCATCTCATTAAACAGAGCTTTTTCTATAAAAATGGGAATCGTAGATACAAATTTCTTGTTTTGGGTTACAATAATTCATATTTTATGAAAACCACACTGAATCTACCAGAAAATATACTGAAGATGATATTATCAAAATGCTGGACTTTTTGATCGACAATATATTTGTTGAGTTTGGAGGATTTATATTTCAACAGACAGTCGGTATTCCAATGGGAACTAATTGTGCACCCCTACTGGCCGATTTGTTTGTGTACTCGTATGAATCAGAATTCATTCAGAACCTTCTAAAAGGCAAAAAGAAAAAGCACCTTGCGAAATTCTTTAATTTTACTTTCGATATATTGATGATGTTCTTTCATTGAATAACCCATATTTCAGCCAATACTTACATCTCATATATCCCAGTGAACTTGAAATTAAGGATACTACTGATACTAGAAGGACTGCTTCATACCTTGATCTTTTCCTCAATATTGACACAGATGGACGACTTCACACGAAAATCTATGATAAACGGGACGATTTCAACTTCCCAATTATCAATTTCCCATTTCTCAGCAGTAAGATACCCTCTGCCCCTTCGTATGGTGTTTACATATCTCAATTGATACGTTATTCTCGTGCTTGTTCACACTATACGGACTTCATATACAGGAGTATGCTCCTTACGCAGAAACTGCTCCAACAAAGTTATGAGGAGGACAGATTAAAAATGACACTCCGTAAATTTTACGGACACCATCACGAATTGGTTGATAGATACGATGTGTCTTTGTCCAAACTAACCAAGGACATTTTTACCACGTGTTAGATTGTGGTTTGTCATTACGTCGTCTGATCGTTTAATTACCGAGCGTGACTTATTCCCGATTGTGACTGTTTTGCTGAGTGTGAAACCGCATTGCTATAAGACTGGTCACGGTACTTTTCTATCCCAAATTCATGTATTTAATTTTGATGTTATATTTGTTATTCTCGTCGGATTTTGTCAAATGTCTTAACATCTTTTCTGTTATATTCGTGTGTTATGGTAAAGATAATTAATCACCCCCTTCATTTATTAGATTTTAGTTTGGTTCAACGAAATTTATACGATATATTTGGTTTACAGTTTGATTCAGAAGAAACACCGACATAGCTAGATAATACAATTAATTGTCTAATTACTACCACATTTTGATATTAATAAGTATTGTAATTTTCATTGTTATTAATAAATGTAATGTCAGTATTACAAATCTAATCTTGAATCAATCCTAATCCTATCTTATTTTTGGGAAGTATTTTTACAAATTCAAATGTGACGTCACTTTGTGTGTTTTTTTAGAATTTCAAATGTGACGTCACTTTGTGCGTTGAGGCTTTGGCTAACTCGGCTGTGTATTTTTATGTGTTGGATTAAGTTGTTTTATGTAATGTATCCGTTTTTATTCTGTAGTTAGCCCCCACTTCGGTTTTATCATGTATATCTATTATATAGTCATTTTATAAAATTTACTGTTTGCAAAATTATAAATTATTCTAAATAATAAGGATGTTCTTGTCCCAGGCAGAAAACCCTGGCCGTGTTAGGCGCAACTTTTTGGAAGTTTTGGTCCTCGGTGTTCTTCAGCTTTGTACTTGTTTTGGCTTTCAAACTTTTTTCATCTGAGCGTCACTGGTTGGTCTTGTGTGGACGAGACGCACGTCTGGCGTATTAAATTGTAAGCCTAGTAACTTTTGTTAGCTATTATTCGTGTGTTTCTTTGTCCTGTATGTTCTCCCATTTATTTGTATTGTGGTCCTGTCATGTGATGTTGTCGTTTTGGTGTTGTGTTTGACGTTGCCATAAAAGCGGGAGGTTTGGCATGCCACAAAACCAGGTTCAACCCACCATTTTTTTTAAAATGTCCTGTACCAAGTCAGGAAAATGGCCATTGTTATATTATAGTTCGTTTCTGTGTGTGTTACATTTTAATGTTGTGTTTTTGTTTGTGTCGTTGTTCTTCTCTTATATTTGATGCGTTTTCCTCAGTTTTAGTTTGTTAAAGGTCACAAAGCCTGTAAATAAAGTGAAATAAAGTGAAATATTGGGAATATTTATCATATCTAGACAATATCTTTTGAGCTATATAAATAAAGGCAACAGTAGTATACCGCTGTTCGAAACTCATAAATCGATAGAGATAAAAACAAATCCGGGTTACAAACTAAAACTGAGGGAAACGCATCAAATGTAAGAGGAGAACAACGACACAACAAAAACACAACATTACTTTGATATACTGACCCGGAAATTAAAAGGGGTCTTGTTCTTTCAAAGGGGTAGTTTCAAGCAATGTTTGGAGAAGGGTGGGCATATAGTTTAAACAGAGATCAAACAGGACACCCAAATAATGTCCAAGTTTAAGACCATGAATTGCTGCTGTGACCTTTATATAGTTATGACTAAGTGACCTCAAAATAAATAGGGGTCTTGTGCATTATTCCAAAAGACTGATAAATATCTGATTTACATCTCAAACGATATCGTCCGGAAACGAAACTTTTCTCAACATTTCAGTCTGACACTGTGATCTAGACATTTGACCTGTTTAGTAATATTGAAAAATAAATACATTTGGTTTCGTTTTCATAACAGTGTGGACGAGACCATTTTTTTTCTCATGCACATCTGGGACTATTATACTTAGTATAATAGTCCAAGTGCACATACATGAACATTACTTTTTTAATCTTAGTGTCGTATTTTTTTCGTCCCTAATTTTGAATTTAAATCAATTCGGTTTTTTTCCCTCTTTTTTCTGAAACAAAGCGTTTTTTTTTCCCTTTCTAATGTTTTTAGAATCAATTCATTTTTTTAAACGGCCCAACTTACACACACAATAGTTGACGGCAGTTTATATATCAACTTCGTACTTTTTAAGATCGCAATGAAAATGTGCATATAATATATGTATCATGCAGGAAATTGATTTTTAAAATGTGGTCAAAATTTGCTCGAATCGAGAAAGAGCAGCAGCTTAATATGGATTGAAATTGAAATAATTGTTATAATTTACACGACGTTACTTTTTCAAATATAAACATTCAATTTTTTTGTTTTTTTTTAATTACAAGACTTTTTTCAAAGACCACATTGTGACTTTGAGATTAAGTACAACCATGAAAGCGCTTTTCCTTTTCTTTCTTTTGCTGTTAGTTTAACTCAGTCATTTTGTGTCATGAATTGGTATTGATGTCATCTCGTATGTTTTTAAATATGAAGAAAAGGGGGTCCGGTTGTATGTCAATGAGATACAAACAAACGACAAAAAAAAAACGGATCACACAACAGTTTCCCCTTTACATAAAAGCATTATACAAACAGAAAAGTCTTTTAATTAATTAGATATACATATAGATATCTATAAGTCTAAATTGAAAACAACTTTCAAACCTATGATTGCGTTGGATAAAAACCGCAATTTTTATACGTGTGCATGCAAAACAAATTTATTGGTAGAGGGGTCTAAATACAGCACAAACAACATTTTCCAAAAGACCAAAAAAGTGAAAAAGTATATTTAAACAAAACGCATTTGACTAACAGGTCGAACAACGGATGTTATTAAACCCTGCTGACTGCCATTTGCGATTTCCATATAAACGGATCACAAGATGTAACAAAATGGATCTTTACTATTAATTTAATACCAAACAGAAAACAATAAACTTGCGGAAAAGATGGTATACCGCAAACATGAGGTGCAAAAATTTGTACACCATATCCGGATTTCGACAATTAATGTCTCTTCAGTGATGTTAGGAAACGAAACGGTATTTGGAAGGCCATATAATTTACCTCAATTTAGGATAGACTCTTGAATTTTGAAGAGTCGAAATAGGATGAACGGATCATATAAACCCGAAGGCAAATAAAATACAAGCCCAAAACGAAAAAAATATAAATAAGTCTAAATTGAAAACAACTTTCAAACCTATGATTGGGTTGGATAAAAACCGCAATTTTTATAAGTTTGCATGCAAAACAAATTTCTTGGTAGAGGGGTATAAATACAACACAAACAACATTTTCCGAAAGACCAAAAAAGTGAAAAAAGTATATTTAAACAAAACGCATTCGACTTACAGGTCGAACAACGGATGTTCTTCAACCCTGCTGACTGCCAAATAAACGGATCACAAGATGTAACAAAATGGATCTTTATTATAAATTTAATACCAAACAGAAAACAATAAACTTGCGGAAAAGATGGTATACCGCAAACATGAGGTGCAAGAATTTGTACACCATATCCGGATTTCGACAATATATGTCTCTTCAGTGATGTTAGGAATTGAAACGGTATTTGGAAAGCCTATTATAAATAGATATCTATCTATACTATTAAATGAGAAGACCTCATTTTGTGTGTCGCTTCTCTTCCTTCCACAATAAATTAATCATCATGCCTCTGTGTCCTATAGGTACCATGCATAGTCGCATTTGTCATCCTCGCTTATGATTATTCCGTTTAGGTTATTTTGGGAGGGAAACGAAAATAAAAAGGCGTCCGGATATTGTTTCCGTTATCGGACGGACTTTTAAGTCATAGACAAGACTTCCGTTTAGGACTGTTTAAAATTACACAGAATATACAAACAACCTTTAATTCCTAACTTGATTACATACAATGTTTTGGGTACCTGAGCTACAGGAACCGGTATCAAACATGCCTTCGATAATTTTCACATGGCCTGGGTCGTTATATTTGAATTTTATCCCGAGCGTAAGCAAGGGATAAAATTAACGAATATAACGACCCAGGCCATGTGAAAATGAAAACAAATCTATGGAATGCATGAATTATTTTGATTCAAATATGGTAAAGTTTCCCACTGAACACTCTGTCGCCATTTCAGTAAAATATGGCGTTTTAGTGCGCAAATCGCATTGTGACGTCGTCGATTGATAGTGGTTGTGGTTTATTGAGTATTTAATTTATTATGGTCCAATTCATATGACGTAATAAGCACCCCATATTAGAATTAATTTGCTTTCTTGAAAATCAACACCTTATTAAGTCTGACGCCATTTCCAGATTTCAGTAAAATATGACGGTTTTGTGCACAAATCGCATTGTTTATTGAGTATTTTATTACGGCTCTATTCATAATTCCTATCTTTTTTGCAAATATCACATAATAATCTGATTTCATTAGTAGAATCCGTTTCCAGTGACTGAAATGGAAAAGGTTAACATATCGATTATTCTGTATTCTGCACAACGAAACAAAAAGCATGGTGACAAAGCAACTCGCCTCCTAAAAATTGTGCGTTCGTGTTACTACAAATAGTCAACCTTTGCGTTGACATTCGTTAGATTTACATCCAATATTTTGAACTAGTGAAAAATTCAAAATGTTATATTGACATCAGTTCATGTTTAAGATACTTTTGATACCTTTCCTGGAATTCTCAAGTCATAAAATCTTTTACAAAAATTCATCCTACAACAGTTTACATACTTTCAACCACGCCCTAAATTCCCGCGATTTCGCGGGTGTGTTCTAGTATACATAAATAGAGGCAATTGAGTTGTTTAGTACTGGAATATCCAAGGCAAACTAATCATATGAGTTCTCTGTATGACTGAATGATTCAAACGAGAAAAATATCCAGTTAAAAATGATTTTTTTTTCACGTCCGGAACTCTTTTCACAAACAAATCCTATGCGTTGAATAAATGGTAGGATACTTTTAAATGATCACAACGTGGGAGTATTTTTCTCGTAAGATATTTTGTGAATTAAGTCCATCGACTTAAAGTTTTTACAATGAAAATCCAAATGTGTAAATGAATTTTTCGATTATTTAATGATAAATATTAGCTCTGAACATTTATTTTTCTCTAAAATGAAACTGTTGTGTGTGCTGATATAAAGAGTATTTCAAACAAATTCCTTTAAAGTTTTGTGAAAAGAATTTCATTTCATTTTATGTATCGAAATGTGTAACAAGTGATTATTTAAATCCCCACTGGAAGGCCTCTGACAGACTGGGTGAGCGTAAAATCATTGTTATCGATAGCCGATGAGAAACAAGTTAAAGATAAATGGTTCAGTATTATTAACAACAAAAGAACTACGGTTGTCCACACTGATACGGGAATACCTCAAACTATCAAATTCTACTTACTGCCAACCAAGCACACAATGGCCAACAATCTGTGATTTACGATAAGCTAAATGTATAACTTCTTTTCAGGCTTCGGTATGATTGTAACTTTCAGTCTTTAAACAGTTACCAAAATACCATATTTATATAAATATAATTTTGTTTTATTTAAAAGCTGGCAAATTGGGGGATATTTTTTTTTAACTACAACCTACCATAACATATAATTCTGAATAATATTCTGTTCATTTAGCATGAACTATCATTTCTTGTTTATGAGTACTCGACGCAAATATTAATTGACATACACTCCCAAGACTATGTCGTATAGAAGTTAAATGCACATACCATGTCTTTCGAATTTATGAATTGAAACAAACTCATCCCATGGGCATCTACAATACTCTTAACCTTAGGATATGTATACTTTGTCTGTCAATATCATAAACGAAGTGTCTTAACTATCACGCTGACTTCGGTGTGTTGTTTATCTTGTAATGACATCTATATAGAAATATATTTCTTGCCAGCTCTAGTGATTGAATTCATCTACTAAGAAATTGATTAGTTGTCGACTAATCTGTTTGATTCTTCATTTCGCTTGCTGCGTCCGGGTTCTTTTCATTTCTTTTTATCTCATATTCTAGTATGCAGTATGCACAAAAATACATTCTAACATATTTTGAACGTCAAATGCTAATTTTCCTGGCGGCTCCAAACTTAAAAAACTATTATAAATTTTATATATTATTGACTTAAGAATACATAATCTCGTAATTGATAGTTGTTTTGTGGTTACCGGTAATACAAACAGTCTAAATCTCTTGGTATTCAATTTGTATTTCATTTAGTCATTTTTAAATTCATAAAAGCTGTTAACATACTGTTTGATGTTAACTCACATTATTTGTTACAGATTTCTGGCATCAACACAAATAATCAACTGACTACATATGTTATTTTTTTCTCTCAGAAATTTAGTCTTTCCAAATATTTAACATCTGTCATTTTACATGTCCATATAGGACACATGAAAGATAGAAAATATTGGTCATGTATATATGACCTGGGTTCATTCCTCCTATTCCCACTTTTTATAAATCTGGTAAGAAAAGTTAAAATTTCATGTGGGAATAGGGGGAAAACTTGTGCAAACAAAGGATTATACTGTATAAACATTGTTTAATTAACTTTTAATTGACAAGCGTTTTTTTTTATAGGTAATAGGTTATTTTTGTATGTGTATGAATTCTGTGTTTTTAATTTAAATAAATATGCAAGAAATGGAAACAAATATAAGTAAATTATTTTATTTCTTTCATAACACAAATTCAACAGTAGATTCAAGCAAGCATTATAATATGAAACAAACTATACAAATTAACAAGATTCAAGATTCTTTATTTCTCAAACACCATATAGTTACAATGGTACAAAGAAGTTCATCAAAAGTTATAACATAACATAAACACATGACAAGATGAGATGCAAAAAAATATAAAATAAAATAAACAGTAGTGGCGAAGAGTGGTGATTAACCAGGAAGACTTACTTGAAAAGTTAAAACCCTGATAAATTTGCACAGCTTTTTTAACTTATTTTTGTATTTTAACTGAAATAGTTTTCCAAACTTTAGTATATTAATTCTGTGCAAGAAAAAAGTATCCAAAATATTGTGCTCGAAAATTTGCCAAAGAGCTACACTGCAAAATGTAATGAAATTCATCACCAATCTCGTTGCATTGACATAAATTGCAATATCTATTTTTTTTTATACGGCCGTCAAAATTTTGACGGGACGTATTATGGTATACAAATGAAGGAATAGTGATTTTTAAAAAGTGGGAATAGGAGGAAGACATCATGACGTTTACTGTCGATTAACGGGAAAAAAGTTAAATAACAAAAATACCGAACTCAAAGGATTATTCAAAACGGAAAGTCCTTTATCAAATGGCGAAATCAAAAGCTCAAACACATCAAACGAAAGGAAAACAACTGTCATATATTTGACATTTCCTTATGTATGTTTTTTTCTAATCAGATTAAAATGATAGAAGATGGATATAACAGATAATTTCCGTGTTTTACCCCTTAAACTAAGTAACAAATATCGTTACTCGATGCTTTACCAAAATAAGATTCAGAAAACTTGTATATACCTATAATGACCGAAAATAACAGCTTATTATCTATTGTATATACTAATATTACATCATTGCATATAATAATCAATTTCATTGTTTTTTCAACAAATTCAAATAGGAACACTCTAATAAATACAACTTCCTCCTATTTTTACAATTCATTGCATTTCATTTCAATAGATCTGAAGAAACGAGAAAAAGAATTTGAGACATTCTGTCTAGCCCTTTTTCTTATTGAAAAAATCATTATCGTAAATCCAAAAAGTACACAAAAAAATCCCTGTGTTGAATTAATGGAAAATGCCATATGTTTAAAGAATGAAAATGAACAAACTTATCATAAAAAATATCTGACTTTTTGCTTAAATCTAAGGAATATATATCATTTAAGGAACATCATTAATTTTGCTGGTAATATATATATATAGGCTTGACAAAGACGTCTGACGATAATTTGTCAATTTAAGTAACGATACAAACACAATAAATTGCTTCCATAGTCACAAGTGTCAGCAACAATACCGACATATTACATTTCTATTAAAATCTTATTTCAGTCTTCAACTGTTTCGATCACCATGTATCGAATAAAAATGTCCGTATAGATAGACCATCAAGTTTGTTATTCAATAAATTTACAGTTTGTTTAAAAGTGAATTTTCACAGGAAAAATATTTGTTAAAGGAACGAGAACAAAATCAGAATTTGATAATAAAATTACAAACTTCCAATTTAATAATTTCAATAGAAATAGGAAGACGGTATACACAAAACCTGTTCGCTGTGTAATAGAAGCGTTGGCGTCGAGTCTCATCCTTTCAGTGTGTATTCCAATGCTAAGGTACTTGAACGCAAAAATAGATTTTAGTCTTCATATTAACAAATACCTAAGTATATATAGAATTGCAGATTTATTATCATATAGTAATGTTAAGCTAAACAAACGGTAAGATATTTTCCCGTTTTATAATTGCATTATCAGACACTTCCTTAAATTAGTACTATTTTTTTCTGTCATGTCCTTGCGACAAATATGTATATATAAATTTTACAATACAAACTGGAATTGAAAAAATGGGATATTGGTTTTCTCATTTGAATTGTTAAATACCTTGTTCGTCACATCGGGGACTTTTAAAGCTTGCTATGCAGTTTTGGGTTTGTTCATTGTTGAAGGCCGTATGTTGACATATAGTTGCTAGCATCTACGTCATTTGTTCTCTGGTGGCTAGTTGTCTCATTGGGAATCATGCCACATCTATTTATTTATTGCACTTGTAAATATTGAAATTCAATGTGTACTACCTACTGAATTCCAATTTGTACTGTAACATATATATGGTGCCGGTATGGATTCATGTTACACAATATGAAATAAAATCTTGAATATTTTTTCTCCATCAGCCCGAACATAGATTTCCACTGACATTACATTAGCTGATGTTGACTCCAAAACTATCCTTCAGAATTTGTAATTGATTTAATATTTTACAGATTTGGAAATCGAAGATTTCTTACAGCGGTTATTGAAGAGTATTTTGTCATTTTTCTCTTGGAAACATGCGTAATTTGATTTACTTAACTTTGCAGCTCCGATCATTTAATATTAAAACCAATTAAACAGACATCGTTATAATTCTCATCGATGACACATAATTACTCTGTAAATATTAAAATAATGTGTTTTTCATCTTAGTTCATGATTATTAATTGTTCAGTATCACATGGGACAAGGTGTAAATGAATCATTTTTTTAGGCAGCGTGGGATTCCATTGACACTGTAGAATTGGTTCATTTCTTTCATCAAACTTCGCATTTCAATTGGTATAACATGCATAGGATCTTATTATTTGTCCATTAGACTTCGAAATTGAGTCGCATGGAATCGAATTATAATTTCAGTTTTTAGTCTAAAGTTATCAAATCATTACCAGAAGAAGGCTCATTGATCACCGAATTAAATTAAATTTGATGTATTCGAGGTTGGTAAAAACTGTAAACATTTAGATAACGTGTGTCAATAGTGTCGTTTAATTCAATTTAAAATCTATTCAAATAGTTTGAAGTGTATGCAGTTTCCTACACTTTGTTCTTTTCGTAGAAGGTTATTTTTTTTAGAAAACCCTTAAATTTGTACTACGACTCACATAAATCAGTGATCGAAAGAATAAAGTTTTGGAATCATACTAAATAATAAGGGTTTTGCTCATTGTTGAAGGCCGAACGATGAACAATAGTTGTTAATATCTACGTTATTTTGTCTCTGGTGGAGAGTTGTCTCATTGGCAGTCATATCACATCTTATGATTTTTATATAAGAGAAAAAAAAACCATTATTTTCACGATTTTGTTGTTTCAGGGTCACATTATTTATCACGTAAAAATTACGATTTAGATTATTAAATTATAAAATCTTCCAAGTCCTTCAACTGCCCATATGAAATAAACCTTCACTAAGTAATCACCACAATATTTTGATGATGGATGGATCGTTAACGTCCACCACAATATCATGATGATGGATGGATCGTAAACGTCCACCACAATATCATGATGATGGATTGCTGGTCAACGTCCACCACAATATCATGATGATGAATGGTTCGTTAACGTCCACCACAATATCATGATGATGGATGGCTGGTCAACGTCCACCACAATATCATGATGATGGATGGATGGTCAACATCCACTACAATATCATGATGATGGATGGCTGGTCAATGTCCACCACAATATCATGATGATGGATGGATCATTAACGTCCACCACAATATCATGATGATGGATGGCTGGTCAATGTCCACCACAATATCATGATGATGGATGGATGGTCAACGTCCACCACAATATCATGATGATGGATGGCTGGTCAACGTCCACCACAATATCATGATGATGGATGGCTGGTCAACGTCCACCACAATATCATGATGATGGATGGCTGGTTAACGTCCACCACAATATCATGATGATGGATGGCTGGTCAACGTCCACCACAATATAATGATGATGGATGGCTGGTCAACGTCCACCACAATATCATGATGATGGATGGCTGGTCAACGTCCACCACAATATCATGATGATGGATGGCTTGTTAACGTCCACCACAATATCATGATGATGGAAGGATGGTCAACGTCCACCACAATATCATGATGATGGATGGCTGGTCAACGTCCACCACAATATTATGATGATGAATGGCTGGTTAACGTTCACCTCAGTATTAACCACTAAACTACTGTAAATGATTTGAAGATCTCAACAAGCTTGCTTTCATACATAGCAGGAGACGCACTTGACGTTTTCCTCAGTTTTTGTTTGTAGTTCTTAATAGATTTATGAGACTTGCACGTCGGTAAACTGTTGCCTATATTTATTAATTGTACTGTTTTCAGCTTCAATCTTTTTCAAGACAAAAATTTAAATACTTTAAAAGTTCTTATGAATAAGTTCGGAGATCACATTAACAACTGATCTTTGATATGGGTTAGCATTCTTTCTGTATTTCCAATGTTTAATTTGAGCCTAATTTGTTATTTGCAACCAATTGTCAAAAGTAATCCAGGAAACCCTATCTAGAAATCTATTCAAAATATACAGTTGTTCATGCGAACCCGTGTTAAAATCAAGAGGAGTTCAACCATACTTATGCCTTCTAAGGATCTAAAACTTTCGATTGCAAAGTATTTACAAAGAATCAGCTCCAGGTGTCTTTTAAAGGCTGACAACGAGGCAGAAATCTGTCACATACTTAAATTTGTCTGAGCCAAAGGGTTGTTATTTTGTAGAATAAGTCAAGTCACCTAATACTAAACACGAACGTCATCTGCATTACTCATTTAAAAACTAAATTCGACAAATGAGCATAGTATCTATTATGATTGCTGAAAACTATCATATTGTATTTATTTTGGTATGGGGCGCTTTTGATATATAAAGTTACATTACTTGAAATATTCGAAAACATTACTGAAAAAAATGAAAAGAAACCACAGAAACACATATAAAAATGGGGACGGGTACATGTCCCAAGCGCATGTGCTGTTTGATTCAATATTGCAGTAATTGGGGACACCGTATGTTTTTTCCATTTAAAATCAAAGTGTGGACACTGGCATTGATATACAGCACAGCTACATAGGAAATATTTACAAAAAATGAAACATTCGTCCTGTCTTGTTTTTAGAATAGAGCTCCAATTTTATAGACAAAACTTTCATAAATCGGAAATTATTAAATATGACTACATTTGAATTGTTTCATGAATACATTAATAATATGTTTTTATTGAAATTAAAGTTTTAAAATGTTTTATAATGTTCGATTAATATGCATAATAAATTTTCGTATCACACATAAGCTTTTAAATAATTTATAATGTTCGACTATTATGCATAATAAATGTTCGTTATCAATTGTCCAATAACTAGAATAGAAATGCTTTCCGGTATTGCACATGTAGTTCATTCATTCGTATTAATTTCGAAAAAAAAAAACACTTTTAATTTGAAATGAACTTAGTATATTGATTATTAATTAGCTAGTTTTATCTATTGCATTCGGCCGATGTTGGACTTTCTATCACGACGGCAACAAGTTAGATAGGATTGAAAACTAAAATACAAGTTTAATTAACACAATATTTCGTAGACAATATAGAATACGTTTTGAGAAACAATAAGCTTTTCGAATGCAGACAATTCAAAATATATATTTCGTTTTTTCAACAAGGTTCTAGATCACTTTAAGGTGTTAATCAGTTTTTCGACACCAATATGATTCTTTTCAAAATTACATACTTCTAAATTTTTATTATATACTTTTTTGTAGTTTTTATAGAATTTTATGTTCAATCTTTTATATAGGAAATGTTGATCTAAGACGGGCTGGCTTTAAGCTGATACATGTATGTGCATACACCTTTCAAATCTCACATTTTAAAACTTCAAACATTTCTGAAGACATTTAAAAAAATAACACAAAATTAATAAACCAAATACTGCTAAAAATGTCATCATTATACCCTGATCACTATCCCTTTTTATAAAACAATTTCAGTATTACAGATGATACAGTGCAATCCCATTTACCCTGATCAAGATTGGTCTGATGGAGCTGATGGTATGTCAGATAATATGCTGAATGCTATGCCCAAGCGTTCTTTTTGTCCCAGATCATTCACCTGGAACCCTAGCCTCAGACGATGCCTACCATCATTAGCCGTAAGTATTACAACTATGATATTTGTTCCTGGCTATCTAGAAACATGAGCATTGAAATCAGTATCACCATTTTATATTTCTACTACTAGATCGGTGTCGCTTGTGATGGAATATCACCCGAGGGTACCATATCCACCAACTAGCCATTGCTTCAGTACTGGGCGTGGGTAAAGTGATGCATTTTGATTGTTAATTTCCAATTTTTAAATCGAGTTCTTTTTTTGATTTTACTAAAATCTTCTGTTCTGTTAGTCCATGTTTGATTTTAATGTTGTTAAATGATTTTTCCTTTATTTATCACCCATATTTTTATCTCGAGCGTACCTGATGAAGGTTTTCTCAGAAAGAAAACATTTCAAAAAAAAAAAACAATTGTGCATACTATGGTATCTTCCGTTTATTGTATTTCATTTCTGTAAGTTTTAAAAAATGTATTAGATGTTACCATGTTTATCAATTAAAATCGGCTACGATTACACAGTTATCATATACAAAGCTGCCACGAATAAAACAGTTTATTGGAGAAAGCTGAATTATGGTAGAAGAAAGACAATCTTATGTAAAAAAAAGATTTCATCGGATATTAAAGATAAATAATACGTATACAAAGTTTTACAATCTATAAGCTACGATCGGAAATCATCGGCAACAAAACCCGAAAGTTAATTAACGGCCAAAGTTTTCGATCAACAATCACCAAATGATTTATTGTTGTTGATTATACGTTATGGATTCGTTAAAAATGTAAATACCGTGCACAAAGAACTTGGTTTAGTATATGTATGCATACATTATTTCAATAACTTTCTTAACATTATATTTACCAGAAATTCGTTTCATATGACCAAAAATAAAGTCTTTCAAATTTTTATTCTTCGTGAGTGGGTACTATTAAAACCACCGATCCAATAACTTGAAACTCCGAAATTAATAAGGCCTTTTATAGCTTACTAGACTGTATGGCTCATTGTTGAATGCCGTACAATGACCTATAGTTGTTCACATCTTTTTCCTTTGGTCTATGGATAGTTATCTCATTGGTATAGTCATACCACATCTCCTTATATGTACCTGAAAGAAGGAATGTTCTGTATAAATAGCAAATCTTTCTTGGGGGTACTCGAAATATTAAAAGTATTAAAAAAAATGGCATGAACTTTGTAACCACTGAAATATATATTTTTTTCTTGCAGCATTTAAGAGGTCGACCGGGCAGACGAAGCAGATACTGAAGATCTTAATTCATACACACTTACAAGCAGTTCAATACTTATGCCTTAAAAGACAAAGTTTTTGAAAATAAATAAATCATTGTTGTTTTCTGAAGTAACTTTCCATGCAATTGATATATGATAAAAAAAAATACACTATAAATTATATAAATCGATTGGCAAAATTTGAAATATTAGAATTAAAGTAATTTCAAATATAGCTCTTTTAAATGATTTTGTATCTCTTACTTGATGTCGTAAATTTGTATGCGAAATAAATGTGAAAAACAAAATTACAGATGCCATTCTTTCCAGATATAAAAGAAATGCAAGGATATGATTTATTAATTCAAGATACAAACTCACTACACGTACCACAGGCAATTGTCTCTAAAAAAAATCCTATATACCTTAATATATAGGATTTTTGTCAGAGATAATTGCTTGTGACACGTAAATAAAAAAACCCAAAAGCAATGGGACAGCGTTTTTATTGATTTTCTTCATCCCAAAGTCACAGTCAGGCACACCAGTGTTCGAATTGCGCATTGTTTGGTGACTTTTGAAGAAAAAAACATGAAGTAGATTCGTCTTTATGTCCGTTTTGAATTCGTACCTACCCATGTCCTAACTATATTTAGCTTTCCAAACTATAACGGTTAATCCCGAATTGAAATAATTTCGATTTGTTTGATTTCATATACATGATTTTTACCATTACTAGTAGACTTGCACTTGGTTAAAGTATAATCCTCCCAGTTGTCAGTACAATGTTGATACCATGTCTGGCAGACTGGTATCCCGTTAAAGAATCACACATGAAGTAATCAGTGCATGTATTTTGATTCACCTCTCACAGTTGTTTTTTTTCACTTTACAATTTGTAGAACACGAAAAAAATAATACAACTATTAGTTTAGGAAGCATTCAAGGACAAAGTTAGGGAAAAAATTAAAATAAATCAAATTAATATCGGGAAGGGTTCCTGTGCCGTTGAAGACCCACTGCGGTTCAAGAGTAGGACACTGGTAAGGACCAGGGTGAAAACCCCCAATACAACAACAACCATTAACTTTAAAGATGTTTAAAATAAGCCAACAATTTCTAGTGCTCGTAAAAATAAATGCGCATGTTAGTACGGAAAAAAGGATAAACATACAATAGAGCCTCTAGCCTTTGTTAGTCTTGTATTATTTTTAATTTTAGTTTCTTGTGTACAATGTGGAGTTTAGTATGGCGTTCATTATCACTGAACTAGTATATATATTTGTTTAGGGGCCAGCTGAAGGACGCCTCCGGGTGCGGGAATTTCTCGCTGCATTGAAGACCTGTTGGTGACCTTCTGTTGTTGTCTGTTCTATGATCGGGTTGTTGTCTCTTTGACACATTCCCCATTTCCATTCTCAATTTTAATAGTCTATCATATTTCTTTAATGAACAATTCAGACAGTTATAAAATTTAGAGCGCTTCAATTGCGTTACGACTTTAGTTTTTTAGCAATTATTTTGTATTTGTTTGCTACTGAAATGATCAATACATGATTTTGTTCATTTGATTTTGTGCTACTGAATTACGTTGACGATGGACATCACTACAGATGTATTATAAAGGTGAGAAAATATTTTCCATTCGGTACATTTTTCTCTCTTGGTTTTAGTTGCATCCGTAAAATCATCTGGGTTTTAGTTTTCGTTATGAATTATTTTTCGTTGTCTTCTTTCTTGTTCTAACTGTATCATGTCGGCTTTGACCTTCTATTTTTATTGGAAAATCGCTCTTTTTCTCGATTGATAGATCAAGTAAATGTAATGAGTATCTAAATTTAATTTTGATGAATACAAAATCAATATCTCTGACAATCAATTATAACCGAAATCCATAAAATTTTGCAAGTTCAAATGACCAGTATAATTTGAACCATATCATCGTAAATATATCTCCTCTTTTCGTATATAATGAGGCCAATGAAGATAGGCGGTTATGCATCATCGTGATTCGTACATGTACATGTCTTCACAATTCAAAAGTACAGAAAAAACGATCTAAGTCTGAGAGAGGGCTTATCTAAAGTCTAACATCTCCTTTTATTCATTACATAAGATGTAATTATATGAACACCAAAACACTCTACACTTAAGCTCTTTACTGTAATTCTAATTATAATATCACGTGTTGTGAAATTAAAAGAAGAATATCCTGTTTTGCATGCAATACCTCCTTTGTAATCCTATTTGCACCTTTTAGAATGTTCAATATCAGCAAAAAGGTGTGAAGCAACTGAGAAATTTAAATAAGGAGATTAAAACCAAATCGTATGAAGTTCGACTAATGACAAATTTTGTAGACGTATTGTTTCTATGCATATCGCACAGTAAATGGCCTCACACTCAGCAACCGTAATTAATCATGTAGTTAGAATTCTTGTCGCGAATATAACTGAACTACTAAGAAAGAAAATAGTTTATGCATAAACAAAACAGATTTACGAACAAATCTCTAATCTTATCAATTGGTTTATAGAAATTTTTGGTAAGCATTAAAAAAGAAATACTCGGGGACTGCTATACCATAAAAACAGAGTTATCCCAGTTATGAAACAAAATATGCGTAATCAACTATCTATTAAGAATGAAAGCAAAGTACGCCCGATTCGGAATATCTCGTCAAAGATTACTTGACTTGCAAAAGATGTATACATGTACATGTTCATGTTTATTTTATGACGTCTTTACACTTTAGGTAGATAGGGTGTCTTCCTCCATCTTGGATTTTGAAATACCAGAAAACAATCGGTCTAGATCTATAATAAAAGGTGCAAATTTTGAGAGTAGTAGGTAATTCATGTGTAAGAATTTTCATTTCAATATAGAAAATGACATATTTTATCATATTTATGGTTGTATTTACAAAAAAACAGAATACTTTTGTTTGATTCTATTTTTTCCAACTTTGCCACATAAGAGGAGGCAACTCAAATGTAAGGGCAGATAAATCTGATAAAGTTACTTTTACAATAGAATGTGTTAGGAATTTACCTATTTTTATTATGTAGCAAGAAAACGGGTCCGGTGACCCCATTTTTTCTTTTTCTTATCTGAAAGCATACTATTAGAGCTATCTTCTCATATTTTATCTCAAAATTCTATGGTGTTGTTTTCATTTTATGTCAGAAAATTGGGTTTTCCATGCATAATCTATACAAAATCTGTCAATTTTGCACAACCTGTAGCGTGAAAATAAGGCCCGTGACCCATTCTTTTTATTATTTTTTTTTAAAAAAGCATGATATAAACTACATTTTGGCAAATTATTAAAAAATTCTATGGATTATAATTTAGACACCCCATCTACCTTAAATCAATTGGATATGTACTAATTGGTAATTTATGATATATTTATTAGTTGTAATTGGCTTTGAATTAGCTTTCAGTAACTGCGAGTACTTTTAGATCAGTTACTGTACATTGTGAATTTAGTCTTGTATTAGTTGTTTTAGTACTTGGTGTCATCTGATGAGTCAAACCATTTAAACTGATTTATACAGTTTGTTCTTATGTTGCGCCATACACTACTGGCCGAGGTTAGGGAAGGGTTGAGTGCTCGCAGAAATGTTCAACCCATTCACATTCTGTATATGTTTATCCAAAGTCAGACGCTGTCTATCATATGTGTTTTTCGTTTTTTGTTTTGTACATACATCAGTCTTATATAAATAGGTCTCTAGTGGATTATTGTCTCACTCGCATTTATACCATATTTTCTAATTTTTATATCCATACGAACAAGGACTTTTCCCACCAAGGCTCGAGAATCATATTTTTTCATAACTTTAGGCACATTCAATTGATAGTCTTTGAAAACAGCTACATTTGATGTTCTCAACATTCTTATGTGCACCCGAATCTATACATGAACAGCGGTTTAAACAAACACATTTAGTTTCTTTTCATTAACATTTAATAACAAACTCGTCACTATTTTGATGTGCATAGTAAAAACATGCAGTAGTACAGTAACTGATCATCGACAATCTTCAGCATTATTTATACCAAAAGAACTATTATATATAAAGAAATACTATTTTATAATTCGGTTTCTCTAAATCATTGCTGTACACTAAGGGTAACTGATACTAAAATTTCAGCAATTGCTGTGAATGTGCAATACATTTGATGACTGAATTAAGCAGATATGCCCAAAATTCCAGACATCATACAAAATCTCAGCTATTTCCTTTTTATCTTTGTCATTTTGTAGTCGTCAACAAAAACGGTTTTGAAAAGACGCCCGATTGATTGCGGAATGATTAATAAAATTGTCAAGTAAAATAAAATTGGAGACGATGCATTGAATTGCTCTTTTTGGTTGATCGGGAGTATCTCATGATATTTACACTTTGTACATTCGAAAGAACCAACTCTGATGAGACCTTCAGGTCAGTTGTCGTAAGGCTTAATTCTTTTACGCAATCATTAATATACCCTACAACCTAATAGACAGTTTTATTGTTAAACTGCTTTCATCTTCTAAATATATATATATTTGTCTCTGGACGTTAAAAACAACAAAAAAATCCATCAACTAACTGATACATTGTAATGTACATTTATGGTATTGTATGTCTACTATTTAATTTGCAATCATGAGGTTTATGAAATGAATAATAAGGGTTGCATAAAAAGAAAATCCTCTAACAGAAAAAAATCAAATATGAAAGAAAAGCACACAGATTATCATTAAGAATTTTCAAATCAGAGTATCGGTTATTAAACACACACGGTATGCCTGAACTTTGTACATTGGGTTAATATATATCGGGAAAAATCCTCATGTATCAACCAAAACAAGGACATCATTGTTTTAGAATACTGAAACGAAGTCATCACGAGCTAAATGATAGTATCATATTATAGATTTCGTGCGTCCGAAGCGCTTTTCTGGATTTACTATCATCAAATGTGTAAATATCTTATTACCCATCACTCAAGATTTTTCACTTGAACCAAATTAACAAGCCTGTCAGAGACCAGTACTTTACACATTGTTATTCCAAATTTTAATTCTAATTAAGGATTTGTTCATATTTTTCTTCGGCGAATTACCATCATTATCATTATTACTTTTATACGCCTACCCATAATAATATGTCGGAATTTGCTGTTTAAATATATTTTGCTATCTATGAAACGTTGCAGTTGAATGATCGTAAATTAAAATTTCCTTTGAAATCTATTATACGCAGTACATTGCTTAAATATTATAATTGTACATAGTGGATGCAAAGGAATATAATATGCACTACATGATATCTTATTTTGATAAGATGCACTTTGGGATTTCATTTTTGTTTATCTCATTTGTAAAATGTGAATGTAATCAAACAAGCTTAAATGTTTGATGAAAATAATTTAAAAATAATTCTTATATGTATAAAGCTGCAACGCTGTGCACAAAGCTTAAAGATATGACACCAATACTGTAAGACTCATACAATAAAGCAATAGTTCTGCAAAATGTTAATTCTTCAGATTGGACTATTCTTTTGGGTTTTTATTGGTATTTCTTGCGATATTGTCGTCATTAAAAAGCAGAAAGACAAATTATTCACAGATCATGTTGTGTTGGAGTTTTCTTTATGGGGATGGTCAACATGTGCAGAACTTTGTTCAAGAATGGCGATCTGCCATTCAGTTAACTATTTATACGCCAACAGAACCTGCCAAATAAATAAAGCTCCTGTAGATGAACGTGCTGTACATTTAGTGGATAGTGTAGGCGCTAGTTTTATGTCAGCATCAAGCTTTCTAGAAGTAAGTAGTTTTATATTTCAAAACCGGCATGGCGCTAAACATACAACAGTCAATCTAGCCTCCATACTTTCACATTTATATAGTTTGTTTTCAAATACCGTACATATATTTTCAATATATACCTTTCACGACAAAGTTAACATACAACAGTCAATCATAACCTCCATACTTTCACATTTATATAGTTTGTTGTCAGATACCGTACATATATTTTCAATATATACCTTTCACGACAAAGTTAATTCACTAGAACAGACATTTATTAGTGTCCCAAGTCAGGAGCCTCTGGCCTTTGTTAGTCTTGCATGTTTTTTAATTTTAGTTCATTTATATGTTTTGGAGTTTAGTGTGTCGTCCATTTTCATTGAACTAGTACACATTTTTGTTTAGGGGCCAGCTGATGCCCGCCTCTGGGTGCGGGATTTTCTCGCTGTGTTGAAGACCCATTGGCGGCCTTCGGCTGTTTTCTGCTCTTTGGTCGGGTTGTTGTCTCTTTGACACATTCTCCATTTCCATTCTCAATTTTATTTAGCACTGTTTTTATACAGCTGAAATTCTTCTTTTTTAAAAAATAAAGAATATTTTTGAATTCAATACCTTTCGGGTTTTGATTTGTATTTGTTGTCTATAAATAGTTACAGTATCATTTTGCTTTAAAAATATCGAGATGATAGAGTTGGAACTTAATACCCTAAAACTTGTTTTACTCGATCTCATGTTTTCAATATGTGTCTTTCCCTAGTCATGTTTGTCTCTTCATCATATTTTGTCTAGTTAATATTTTCTTTGGTGTTAATAAAAGATCTCCGGTTATCCAATACTCATCTAAAAGGGAGAAGATATTTCTTCCAAAATATCTTATAAATTCAAAATAAAACCACAACTAAACTCCTTCAAGATTTCAGAATAGAACGTAATTTTTCAAATAACATGTACCAAAGGGTTTTGTGACTAGTAACAAACATATCCAATGTCTTGTATGTTGAAAGGGCAATACAATATAAACAAAGAGGTCAATCCAATGACAAAACAAAACCAGCAAATCTGAGGCATGATAATAACTATACTAACAGCTAACACTAAAAGCTAAAAAAGCTTGGGAAATACACAGTTCTAATATAGGGGAAAAGAAAGAAAAGAAAGAAATCTAGTACTAAGTATTAATTGTCTTGTCATCAATATATTGTATACTGTATAAATTTTACTTATTGGATTTTGGAATAATATTTTTGTCTTGATGAAACATCAACATTAATTATATAAATGTTTATCGTGATAATTTCATTAACAATTTTCTATATTTTTCATATATAACCATATATTTAACCCTAAAGACTGTATATTTCTTATTTATTGGAACATTAAAAGAAAACATAAAAAAGTCTTATGATATTACTATATTAACTTTTATACTTATACTTCATAAACATTTATTTGAACACTTTTTAGTTGGTTCAGAAAAGAGTTTCGTACTATATATATAATCTATAAAATGTTATTTAAAAGCGCTGGGTCGATACCGCTGCTGGTGAACTATCAGTCCCCGAGGGTATCATCAGCTCAGTAGTTAGTTCTTCGGTATTGACATGATTTTGAACATACTTTACTTAGATTGTGCGTTTATGAATTAATTATTAAGAAATTAAGGATCTAACTCTCATAGGCAAAGATGACCATAGATGTATTTGGCTATTATTCTTCGGTCCATTTTGGACGTATAGCTCTTTACGTGTTTCGGTACTTATACATCCCTGACTTTCAAATATTCGGCTTTGAGCGTTCCTGATGAAGGTAAATCCAGAAAAGCCCCTCGGATTTTCATTTTTTATAGGGTAAACAATGAACAATTTAGGCGTCGGGAGAATGTAGTGCTTTTAACATGTTACAGCAACAACTTTTAGATGTGGTCAGTAAGTGACCTTTTCTATGGCTTAATTTCCCAAATTACGTATTTCGCTCTTGTTATCGGTTGGCAGTCAAAACTACAAGCTTCTTCTTCAGGAAACCCTAAAGATCCTGCAAATTGGTCGATTATTGAAAATATGAATGAATTAGTAAGTTAAGAAAAAACAACAAATAATCCATTAAAAACCCAAACATAAAAGTACATTGTGTAACTTATTATAAAAAAATATTTTTGTGTCTTGTTAGGAGCTTTAAAAACGATAACATTTATTGTAAATAAAAGACTTTTTGGCTGGAATTTCCGATAATATTGATTTTATTAATGCCATGTGTGTAAGAAGGCATTTCTTTGTTTAAGTATATCAACATGAGGTCAAGGACTGCATGTTCAATGCATGATCATCTAATTACATTATCTGATTGGTCAGTTCTTGAGATCGGTAATTAATATCAAATTTCTACATCTGTACCCTTACATGTCCAGAGCAAAAAGGAAAACAAGCAAACTTTGTCAAAACTTCCAACACCAATAAAGGTTGAAAATTTAAAACACTTTTTAGCAGGTTATGAAACACAGTTGAAAGATAAATTGATTCATGGTTTTTCTTTTGGATTTTCAATTAATTCTTGTTTTTCTACATCCCTAAATAAAGAGATTTTTCCTCCAAATCATAAAAGTGCAAGGGAAAATTATCATGTTGTGCAATCAAAACTGAATAAAGAGATTGAAGCAGGTAGAGTTAAGGGTCCTTTTACAAAACCCCCTTTCCCTCTCTTTGTATGCTCCCCTTTGGGTTTAGTTCCAAAAAAGGAACCCAATTCTTATCGATTAATACATGATTTGTCGTATCCTAAGGGTGACTCTGTAAACTCTGGTATTTCCCCAGAATTTTCGGCTGTACAATACCAAAACATTGAAACAGTTATAGATTTAGTCCAATCTTATGGATCAAATTGTCTAATGTCCAAAACAGATATTGAGCATGCATTTCGCTTAATTCCAATTGCTTAAAAAGATCATTATCTATTAGGTTTTCATTGGGACAAACAATTTTATTATGATGTCTCCCTCCCCATGGGGGCTTCGTCCTCGTGTCAGCTGTTTGAGTCTTTTTCTACAGCCCTCCACTGGATTTTAAATGCTAAATTTCAAATATATGGGGTATCACACCTGCTAGATGATTTTTTCTTTGTCGGAAAAGCTGGCTCAAATGAATGCTATAGTGCATTACAAACTTTTCTTTGTCTTGCCGATAAATTGGGGGTACCCATCAAATCAGACAAAACACAACTCCCTACTACTTGCATTATTATCTACGGTATTGAAATTGATTCTACTCAGATGGTAGCTCGTTTACCTATGGAAAAAATTGAAAAAATTTTGCAATTATTGAGTAAATACAAATGTAAACGCAGTATCTCACTTAGAGAATTGCAATCCTTATTGGGTCTTTTAAATTTTGCATGCGGAGTTATCATACCTGGAAGAGCCTTTTTACGTAGGCTTTTTGACCTGACTATAGGCCATACATCTCCTCATTATAGAATCAATCTTAATTCTGATGCAAGATTAGATCTGAAGTTATGGTACAATTTTATTGAAATTTACAATGGTAAATCTTGTTTTTTATTTAAAGAATGGGTTTCATCAGATTTTTTAAAACTTTTTTCTGATGCTGCAGGTACATATGGTGGTTTTGCTGCAGTTTTTGGCAGCAAATGGTTTTCAGGTGAATGGCCACCGGAGTTAGTCGATTTACACATTACAGTGAAAAAACTTTTCCCGATTGTGTTAGCTATTGATATATGGGGCCCTCTATTGGCAAATCATAAAATACTGTTTTTAACAGATAATTCAGCTGTTGCTGAAATTATAAATAAAATATCATCTCGAGAAAAGAATATTATGAAATTGATTCGAAGATTAGTGCTAGCTGCATTAAAGTACAATATCTATTTTAGAGCCAAACATATTCCTGGAAAAACAAACGTTATTTGTGACTTGTTGTCTCGTTTTTCATTTCAGGAAGCTCATCAGATTGCTCCTTGGTTAAGTCCAACTCCTGTGGCCATTCCATCTCAATTTTTGCATCTATGACTGATAAGCTTGTTAGTGCATCATTATCTGATGCTACTGTGTCATCATATAATAGAATGCTAAGTGTGTATTCAAATTTTTGTCAGAAATTTTTTCCAGGAGTTATTGTACTTCCATCTACTCATGTCATGGTTGCTCATTTTATTTCATATTTGTTTATTCAAAATTATCAACCATCTACAATTGCGTTATACATATCAGCCATCAGTTTTATACATAAAATTAAGTTCTTACAGGATCCAACAGACACATTTTTTATTAAAAAAATGTTAAAAGGTACAAAACAGTTGAGACATTCTGTTGATACACGGTTGCCAATAACCTATGATATTCTTGTAAAATTAGTTAAGGCTTTACTAAAAGTAATAGTTGGCATTTATAATCAAGTTTTGTTAAAGGCTATGATGTCTACAGCTTATTTTTGTTTCTTACGTATTGGAGAAATTGCAGTTAAAACTGAGTCTGAATTCTATAGAGTAATTCAAAGGGAAGATATAAAGTTTGAAAGAGTAAATGGTCATGTGAGCAATATGACAATTATTATGAAGTTCTACAAACATAGTAATCTGCAAAGTAAGACATTATCAATAGCTAGACGTCCTGAAAATTATCTATGTCCTGTTAAAGCTATTGAGGAATATCTAAGGTTACATAATTGTCCACTTGGTCCTTTATTTCGATTTAAATGTGGAAAACCTGTTTCAGGTTTTTATTTCAATTCTTCATTAAAAAGTTTGCTTAATTTCGTAGGTTTAGACACAAATTTTTATAAAGGTCACAGTTTCAGAATTGGAGCTGCGACATCTGCAGCTGCCAGAGGTGTGCCTTTAGCCTTGATCCAAAACATGGGTAGATGGAAGTCAAACGCTTTTCAACATTATATTCGACTTGATAATTTTCACACTTAGATTTAATATAATCACAGTCGCTTACTAAGTGCTTTGGTAGAGGTCAACATGGCTTGCTTTACCTTATTGTGATTCATTTTTTGTAAGGATTAACAAGACTGTTTTATACATGTTAGAATTATTTACTTTTGTAGAGGTCAACATGGTTTGCTCTGCAAATTTAAGTTTTTGCCATCAGTCATTTACTATATATGTAACGGTATTTATTTGGTTGGTAGAGGTCAACATGGCTTGCTTTACCTTTCATTTACAAGTTTCATTATATTAGTATATATTTTTTTGCTTTGTTTATAATCTGTGTTAATATTTTTGTAGAGGTCAACATGGTTTGCTCTACACTTTTACTTGAAATGCAAAAGTTAAAAGGTGTATATTTTATTCCATTTTGGGTGTTTTTTGTTGAGGTCAACATGGCTTGCTCAATTTTTCTACTTCTGGAGTTCCTTCAGTTGAATACAGAGTCCTCGGATGGGGATCCCTCTTGGGATTTGTGGCACTTTTTCAACCCCACCTTTGCTTATTAAAGTCATTGTCATTTATGCAGTACTATTATAATTGTTAAGATGTAAGTTGCATTTTAAATTAATTTCTGAATAAATGACATTTTACTCAACTTGTGTTTTATTAACAGCAAACATAGCTCAGACTCTTTGATCTAGGTCATTTATACAAGGTTTTCTCGTTGTTATCTGTGTCTAGGAACATTAGCTGACAAAATAACATTTATTGTAAATAAAAGACTTTTTGGCTGGAATTTCCGATAATATTGATTTTATTAATGCCATGTGTGTAAGAAGGCATTTCTTTGTTTAAGTATATCAACATGAGGTCAAGGACTGCATATTCAATGCATGATCATCTAATTACATTATCTGATTGGTCAGTTATTGAGATCGGTAATTAATATCAAATTTCTACATGTGCTCGGACATGCGGTCATTCGCCTTTGTTTTGGGAGAGAGAAAAGATCGTTTTTGAATTTTATCTGAAAACCCTCCCATTTCCCTCCCTTTTAAGCGTTATTATATAGGACATTTATTTTTCTTAAAACATCAATTAAGGACAATATTCATTGTATTGTTTATATACTTTGTATATATATATGTTGGTGAGTTAATTTTTTCAACTCACTTTTATTTTTGTCATTTTTACGATGTTTATTATGTTAGGGTGTGGCACTTTTTCAACCCCACCTTTGCTTATTAAAGTCATTGTCATTTATGCAGTACTATTATAATTGTTAAGATGTAAGTTGCATTTTAAATTAATTTCTGAATAAATGACATTTTACTCAACTTGTGTTTTATTAACAGCAAACATAGCTCAGACTCTTTGATCTAGGTCATTTATACAAGGTTTTCTCGTTGTTATCTGTGTCTAGGAACATTAGCTGACAAAAATTAATTTTCTATTTGTTATTTTTCTGTTTGTTGGTTGATTTAGTTTTTCCAATGGGACCCATTTTGATGGACGAGATGCATACGTACGCAGTCGACATTTGAAACGTTACTTCTCACACCATTGAATATATGTGTGAGAGCACCCAATTTTAAATCCTACACATTGAAATTTTTCACTAGGCAACAATTTTCCAGACGGGTATTGGTGGGAGGCGATTGTTTAGTCATTTGGCTAGCTTGATACACTAATACAAAGCCATTGTGATGAACTGAGTGTATTGTTACTGTTCCACCTTTGATTGAAGACATTGAGTTTATGGTTCATAGTTGATAGGAACTGAAAGTGACTGTGATACAATTGCCTTTAATCAAAAGTGCCCGTACCTATGCTGGTTTGTATTTGTTTTAAGATTCCCTAAAGATACCCGTATGTAGGGATATTTATGATCAGAATATTGTTATTCTCTATTCTAATTATTTTTATCTTAATTGAACCGATATTTCTTATAAATATGATTTTGACTTTTGTTCCATTTGTTCGTTGTTCTTTGTGTGTGCTAGTATGTCTATATTTTTTTTTCGAAGGGGTCTATTGTTGAATGTTGGAGTGGTCTCTTGTACTGATCAAATTTTTTGGCAATACATGTTAATTATACATCAATATTAATTATTATAGGAAAAGCTGTCTATGTTTCTCTTGTATGTAATAAGTTAAACAATTACTTGCTGAAGAACTTAGCATATGGATGTTAAACTGGTTTTTTTAAATAACATTATTTCGTAGCATTTATCCACAAAGTTAAGAATAATAGTCTTATCACACTATGATATACGCTGCATGTATGACAAAACGATTTGTTTTCATGACATTAGTACACAAGACAATTTTCGCTATAAACAACACATATGTTGAATAAAACTGTTAAATCACAGGGGCGTCATAGACAGTAAAACATAATATGACTCACTAAAATTGGTATGTTATATAGGACAGCGACCGCCATTGACTGTAAAACCTAATCTGACTCACAAAACGAGCCCCTGTGGTTAAATACAAACAATGGTTTGACCATTGACTATTTAGAGATACGTTAATATGTATATAATATAGACAGTTGTCTGTCATTGAAGACCGTATGTTGACCACTAGATGTCTTGTTTGTGTTGTTAGGATAATGACTTATTGACTTATACTCCATATTTCCTTTCAATATACAATATTTAATAATAAGATGTGGTTTGATTACCAATGAGACAACTATCTAACTAAGTTCAAATGAAGCGGATTGAAGCAAACAGTAGATATCATCTAATTTAATTGTTAATGATTCAGTCTGGACCAACATTATAATATCTTTCGGCAAGATTTAGTTTCTGAAATCTTAAAATTGATGACAATGCTGTGACTATTACAGTCGTAACGTAGCGCTGGTATCATTAACATAAAGCAGACAGATAATAACTGTTGTTATTTTTATTTTATATCTGGTTTTTATTTTCTATCGGGAATTGTCTTGTATATTTGATTTCAAATTTAACTTAGTTGAAGAATTTACATGTACGGATAGTCTATAATTTTGGTAAAGTCTAAGGGTTAGACAAGAATCATGTGCAAAACAGTGTAGCCGAGACCATTGATTGGCGCGCTAAAATATCCGATTGA
The DNA here is from genome assembly GCF_021869535.1 of Mytilus californianus. Classification (NCBI taxonomy): domain Eukaryota; kingdom Metazoa; phylum Mollusca; class Bivalvia; order Mytilida; family Mytilidae; genus Mytilus; species Mytilus californianus. The sequence goes on from NW_026262668.1 coordinate 94,447,315, forward strand.
CTGGGTCAGATTAGGTGAACGTTCGTCTGTAACGCCCACAACTCACGACGTATTTATTATAGACATTTAAACTGTGGGGTCACCAAAGGGTCTCAACGCCTAAATAAAATAATTCGAAAAACTAATCAGGAATAACCTTTGTGTTTTGATTTATATTGAATACTTAGTATTTTGTGAATTTCAAATAGTGGGGTCGAAATATTATACTAATAATTTGTGTTAAGTAATATTCTTTATGCATGCAGCACTTGTACTTCTATGAAAAATATAAGGATAAAATAAAATACATGTGCCGCTTTTATACGGATGAATGTATGAAGCACTTTAATTTCTTTCATATTGACGCTAGATTAATGTCGTAGTTACTTATAATAAGGATCTCATAATACTGATCCATTTCAAATTTATGATGGGTTGCACATTCCTCTTTTATTGTTTTCATGCTATAAAACGAAAATAAAGTAGCTAAGCGTTTGGTCATTCAGAAATGACGTGTCATAAACGAGCAAATTGTCCCCGAAAGATCGTATCATGTGTGCACGTGAATATAGATGTACTATGCAATGTACTATCATGGTCACCACGAAATTCAAATGAATTCAGTGAAGGCATGTTGGTGTAAAAAGGTTTGAAATGTTTCATCGGCGAAGATTTTATTTTTGCATGTGTGGAACTAAAAAATAAATAAATACTTGTGAGAAATGTCGTAGTTTATAAGGAACTATATAAATGTACTGTTTTCGATTTTAATTGGTTGAAAATTTATCCTTTAATTTCATACCGTAAGAATAGAGCTTTGCATAACATTGTTGAACTATCCGCCAAAGTAACGTGTGGCATGCGTGCGTATTAAAATTAAATACAAAATCATACATGTATGATAAACTTATAAACGAAATATTAAGAAATTAAGGATGACTACTGTAAAAGTATGTACAAAAATGGAGTCACCTTTTATCAATACATTTAGTGAATAACCACACTGTTTAAAACTGATTGTTTTCTATGCAACTATTTAAATATTTACAATATATAATTTTCAACCGAGGATAGCAAAACAGTTAATTATAAATTAAGAAAGTATATCGCTGGAGTTTATAAAGTACATTTCCTTCCACTGTGCCATGGTTTGCCATCTCCATTTTTTCTCTAAACAAAGCATGGCTGGTTACATGTTCTGAATTTACTTAGAATTTCGGGATTTTTTTTTCAAAATCAAGTAAACTAAATCAGAAAAAAAATCACACTATCCTAAAACTTATGAAAGAATATGAATAATGAACATGACAGTTTATAACACAAACCCATTTACTATAAAAATCGAGCAATATCTTTAGTATGTAATTTGGTTATTTTTGTAGTTAAGTACGGTTTCATTTCAAGTACAACGTTAATTCATCAAGTCATATGAAACCCTGCCTGTGGCTTATCGCCGTATTTAACTGATAGTCTATAATTTTGGTAATGTCTAAGGGTTAGACAAGATATATGTAACAATCCGCAATGATATGAAATCCCGCTTGTGGCTTATCGCCGTATTTAACTGATAACAGCGGTTTACAAGAGTAACACAACATGTGTCCACAGTGGAGTAAGAAATTACTACCATGCATTATGGAGCTCCTTGACTTACAGCTAGTTTTGGTGGAGTTTGTGTTGATCATTCTGTATTATTATGTGTAGTGCTATATTGACTTTTATTTCTATCTGTCTTTTTCAGTTTGCTTATCTTTTATGACTTATAATTTTGACTTCCGCTTGGTATTTTTCTTAATTTTGTTGCAGATTTAAAGTCATACGATAGTTGAGAAATACTTGTTCATATTTTAGGAATTATCAGGCAGCTGTTGAAATCACAACTGTAAGTTAAATGAAGTATGCATCACAAAGAAATCTAGTTATACCTGTCAACCATTACTCCGTAAGTTTAGCATAGTGCACATGTAATTAACATTAATTTGTTGGAAATAAAGAGAATCATAACTTTGTTTAAAACAGGACAAAGTATTCATTACTGGCGGTTCGGTTATTCAGCAGAACCCATGACTGATATGCATGATTATTACAACAATGGCTGCACTGAAAAAAGAGCCTAATAGGAGCATGATAGTATTTCAATAACTTGGCATCCACATCGAACACTTGCTCAGTCTGAGTATCATAATGACAAACTTTTCCTCTTAAAGACCGGTTTTGATTGCATTAAAAAAATAATAATTTGGAAGGAGGGTTGCTATTTGGGTATTCAATAGCCGAGTCAAGAAAGATTCATTTCACTACCTTTGGTTGAAATTCCAAAGAACATAAACAGACCTATGATTGTTTAGGGTGTCCTCGTTAGTAAGTGTCGTAGGAATATATGCTGGATTTTCAAGTGAATTATCAATACCCATTACATCATGTTGTTACAAACACACACACACGTGTATTTTAAAATACCCACGTCTGTGAAGATAGATATGCAATGTGGCATGGGTGTTTACAGCCATATTTTTTGTTTAAATCTGACTTGTGTCTGGTAACAAATAAAATTGAGTTAATCGCATGAACTTTAAAATGAGCGAAACTGGGTGTACAGACCGGGTAAGCGTCTCATAGAAGCATTACCCGCAATCGCGGCAATGCGACTAGACACTCGGTCAGAATGTCATCATTGGGAATAGGACACAATCGGTAAAATTACAGATCCGATGACTTAACACACCACTCAATCAATCAATCAATCAATCAATCAATCAATATAATAAATCTCGTGAACTGTATTGATTTAAATGTACAATAGAGGGACAATAGATATCTGCACAACAATAGGTGATTTTTAACTGTGTAACTACGTGGACAGTATCAAGTGAAACTCAGGTCTTTGTTTATTTTGCTATCTTCTGCAGACTGGAAAAATGCACATCAAAATGTAAGTTTTTAGTTTTCTAAAACACAAACTACATATAACTTTTATAAAGAATGAATTTCATAACATGGACACATTGTATTTAAATGTTATCGTATGTATCACTTGCTGTCGACAACAAAGATTTCACGCAATTACAGTATGTCAGGGGCCTTTCGATGGGATGTTCAAAATTACTATCTTTCACATTTCCATTATTTAAATAAAAGTTTTTGCATAAAAGTTTATAGGAATTTGTTTTAAATATGATTTATATAATTGCAAAAAAAAATTATTTTAAAAGATTATATTAACAGAGGTTATATCATCAAGTAATCATAAAAAATTAATATGTTTCTTTGCACAAAACTAAAAGTTCTATGGCTCATTGAAAAAATACCATAAAAATATATTCGTACGAGTTGAACATAAGAGTAACTTACGATCAGTTTTCTTTTTATTTATTTTTTTGTAATAAGAACCCTAGACCTTCATGCAAACCATTTTAGTCCTGTGAACTAGATAATGTTTTGCACGGAACACATTGAAGACTCCAATGATCAGTGTTTTTTGATTATTTAAATATCATGCTTACAAAAATGTCATTGGTTATCATTTTTAATGTGTTTCGTTGTAGCAATATCTATACAGTTTAGAAAAAGACCTAGGGTTTTGATTACTGTATAATATAATTAAAGGAGATTGATTGATTGTTGGTTGCCTAACGTACAGTAGCAAATATTTCATGCATTTTCAGGACGATATTAAAGGAGATGTCGGATTTAGGTCAATGAGCCTGGCAGCACCCCTACGCATTCCACGAGAATAATTTACACAACAAGAAATGTAGAAATAGTAATAATGAAAAGATTTTGCTTTAAACACGTCGATATCAATAGTGTTTTGACGTCAGAATAAATTTGCATAGTAATTTGAAAAACACAAAATGTAAACAGGTCCATGATAAATTGACTAATCAACACAATGAAACACAATGAATTGTGGACTACTACGAGTTTACTATCGACTAAGAACGCGGAATTTGGTTGAAAATTGTTTTTTTCCCATTTCAGCTCGAAATCCCACGTTTCTTTTTTTTTGCTCGTCTTGTGTAATAAATGTAATGTATATAGCATAATCTTAAATCTACACGCTCAGATTTTTAAAATTTGAGGTAGGGCCAATTTCCCCTGAATTTTTTTCACAGAAGGGCCAATTTCAAAAAGAGCTGAAAGAATAAAATTTACGATAAAAACATGAAATAAAAATGTTTTTTGGTCAATATCTCGATTTTTATGTATTGTGTTATGTCTGGAAAATAGTTAATTTAACCTCCAAAAAAGGATGAAAGTCAAATATGCGGAATTCACCGTGTTTTTAGGTTGGAAAAACAGCGAATCCCCATAGAAGGACACTTCAAACCAAAACAAAGTTATGTTTTTTGTTGTTGTTGTAATTTTTACAACTTTTCCCCTCAAAAATGTAATTGGTTTAGTGTGTCCTTAATACATAAAAACAACTTTTTTAATAAAAAGTGGAACATCACTAAATTTTACCTATATAGATGCTTAATATCGACTTTGTGTTTAAGAGTCGCCGTGGCTCCATCAGTAGCGCTTATTACTGTAAGTAATGGATTGTTTTTAAGATGGGGTTCAAATCTCACGCTAATTTTTCTCATTTTTATGTTGAAATATTAAAATGTTATGTTTCTATCACATTTTTTCGGATGTTTGTTTAATTCAAAGAGTCACACTGAAGTAGGTGCTTGTACATAACCAGTAACACGAGAATTGATTATATAGCAATGAAGCCCAAATGTTGTGTGTGTTATACACATAACGAAAAAAGGCCATAGCAGAAAAATTTCAAAACAACAAAATTATTTTTTCTAAATCTTGAACAAGAACGTTTTAAAAAATGGTATGATATGTAACAAATGCAGACAGTAATTTTATCACTAATCCACCAACTGTGTAGATACTAGTACTGGCATTGTTACATTGTACCACCGTCCCTACACCGGAACCTAAGTCATCAGAAAATGAAACAACACCACAGAAAAAATCAATTACACTACCAATCGTGACTGTAGGTAAAACATCAAGAAAGTGTTGAATCTGTATCACAACATAGGGTCGATCCATTTGGTACAATGCCATGCAGAAAAGACCAGATCACATGTGTTTGTTACGCAAGCCGTTCCAGTACCAACTGGTGTAAGCTGTTGTCCGGTTCATATAGACGGTAAATCTTAAAAGCTGGAACAGTGTATATATATATAGATAAATTCAGATTGAGGAAAACAACATCCCAGTTTAATGCGTCCGATGTTTTTTCGGCTTCTTGGCATAAAAACAGAGACCGATCTTGAATTAGATTAGCTGATTTAAATCAGATAATTAGATTATTAAATTTTTCTTGTATTTATATTCAACCCCCTTTTTTAGGCGCCACTTAGGGGCATTCAGTTTTTCGGTCTGTGCGTCCGTTCGTTCGTTTGTCCGTCCGTCCCTTCGTTCGTCCGTCTTTTCGTTCGTCCGTCTGTCCCGTTTCAGGTTAATGTTTTTGGTCAAGGTAGTTTTTGATGAAGTGGAAGTCCAACCAACTTGAAACATAGTACACATGATCCCTATGATATGATCTTTCTCATTTTAATGCTAAATTACAGTTTTTATCCCAATTTCATAGTTCACTGAACAAAGAAAATGATAGTACGAGTGGGGCATCCGTGCACTATGGACACATTCTTTTTTAATATTTTGTTAGTTTTAAGTTAAACAAAGCTGTGAAATACGTGTACGCTACAAATCACCTACCAACATTAACACGCTAACTGAAGCACCAGGTTTTTTTTAATACACAACTAATTTAAATATCTATTAGTTGATAATTCATATTTTAATGCTCCTCAGGGGCATTTACAAACAAAATCAATATTGGTTTTGATAAACAAAAAAAAATCAATAGTCTTGGCCTTGATTATTGTAGGAATACCTATTCACGGTATGAAAATAGATGATGTGACGTGTTTTCATATACTATAATAAGTATCTATCGGACTATTTAAAAACATGATTTACCTAGCTAATCAAATGAAAAAAACTCACGGGAAAATGGCCCTACCTCTTTGTTCACCAGCTTCAGGGTTCGGCCTTTTTTGCCTTGTCACAGAAGTTAAACAGGTTTTGTCTGCTGTTATGCACTTTCCAGTGCATTCATTTCAAGTCTTTTAGCCATGGCTATCTTATTTGCTATTTGATTTTTGTAATGATGGATCATAAAATCTATTGTGTGCCAAAACAACATTTTTGAGTTCAATTTATGGATATTTGTCACTCGTTTTCTACATTTTACGAAATTACTTCCGTTGTTTTGGAAACCAGAATGTAAGTTCAACTTATGACTTTTAGAGGTTTCTTGTCCTTTGATTGCTGTTTCGTGAACAAATGTCGGATTTTTGTTTGTTATCTATCCATGATATGAGTGGTTTTAGAATGTCGGATTTTTGTTTGTTATCTATCCATGATATGAGTGGTTTTAGAACACTCTTTTCTAAGAAACGAAACAACTATTCGCTAATATGAGCAAAGAACTAATTTAAAATATAGATCGTGTTCTGTAAATGAAAATACAAATGATATAGTTATAGACAACTGTAAACGCATAGTAGTCCATCATGCATTGTAAATCATTCAGTGGATTGGTCAAGCGCCAAAATAAAAAAAAAGCTTTATTTGTAAACAAACACTAATACATGCATTGACGGTAGCATAAGTATGCTAATACACGTCCGTATAATGAAATATGCCCGACCTGTTAAATGCAGCTGTTTTGTTGATTTGAAAAACGAATGGACGGATCACAGCAATTGAATTTAGAATTATACTTTCTTTTTTTTTAATTTGTTTCAGTATCTATTCATGAATTAAATATGTTCACAATACCTTTTATATTAGAATAATTAAACGAGAGCACCAAGTTTAAAGGTTATTATTACACTGTTACGGGTTATGTTGACATAATAACCTGTACATTATCACGTGTTACAGTTGACCAGTTTAGTCTTGTGCACTTGATTTATTATTCCAAAACAGATTTATTGTGAACATATCATTAAATTCATGGATAGATATTGAAACACAGAAACCGAAAACGAAGTGAGTAAAAATCTAAATTGTAAGGGGGTGACCTTTCCTGATTCCGTTAAAATAAGGAAGGGGTGGATGTGCAATGCAAAAGGACTTTGAAATCAACATGAAAAAAAAATGAAAATAAACATTTTTGCAGAATTGTCTGAAATATGCGTCCTCAAATATTAAACAAAAAAAAAGTTTAGTAAAACCAAATTCATTGAAATTACCGGCATCATTTCTAGTTATGTAAAATAATATAGATCCCGTTTTTTTTGTTGTTGTACGTGTCCAGGTAATAACAAAATCTTTAAAAAATATCAATGTTTCAACAAAAGTTACTTACTCTGAGTAACTTATTGAAAATAAAGCAGATTTTCACAAGAGAAATGCTTATGAACCTTAAAAAGAGTTTAGACCAACCACGCATCATATACCTGTCGAAAAACACGATATTTGTATGGTGCGTTTGATATCTGACCTTATATAAAATCTGACTACGATTAACTTACATTTTGCATATAATACCGGATTCATATGCTTCTTGATATTTCCACGAGTTATTTTTTGTTAGAAAGATATTTAAATTTTCACGAAAATCTGATCGTTGGAGTCTTCGATGGGAATTCAAAGTTCCTGGCAACAAATGGAGTAGCCCAGAGGACTAAAATGATTTTTATGAAGGTCCGGGGTTCTTATTACCAACAAAAATAATCTGAGTATGAAAATTGATCGAATGTTAATCTACATCAACTCGTACGAATAAATGCTTTCGTATTTTTTTTAATGAGTCACAGAACATTTGTGCAAGAAAAAGCATACCGTTTTTTTTTCTCGATTACTTGGTGATATCACCTCTGAATATATTTTTTTTCAAAAGACACTTTTTGTTGTGAGTATATAAATATATTCAAATCAAATTCCTATAAACTTTCATGCAAACACTTTTATTTTATGAATGGAAATCTGTGAAGATAGTAACTATGTACATCCCCATTGAGAGGCCACTGACATACTGTAATTGCGTGAAGTCTTTGTTGTCGACAGCCAGTGACCGACACGATAACATTTAAATACCAGGTTACCATGTCCACACTATTATGAAATTCATTCTACCTAGCTCCAGCCATGACTTAAAGCTTTCCTAAAGGCATCGGTTTGTCTGTACTCAGATTAGATTTTGTGATGTAAACACGGCCATATTTGTCAATTCCTTTTGATGAACCTCCATGTGATATTGATATATTGTGGGAATCATAAAATAGAATCAAACGGCAAACATTTTCATCATGAAAATAAGAGACTCGGAATTTGGACAATAGGAATACTTTTACAACCCACGTTTGTTGACATCCCGAATAAGGTCAATTTGCTTATATTTCAGTTGATTGTGGTATTCAAAGTGTTTCGGAGTATCCAAAAGATTGCACAACAAGCTAAAGAATCACCTTGCCAAAACAACTATACATTAAGTGATATTATTATAACATATATTCAATATTTGTATATAAGTTATGTAAAAATTGCATGTACATATGATTTTTTTGCCAGAATTTATTTTTTATATGTCACAATACAACGTAAAATAAATTCATTTAGTTCTAGTTTGTACCGTGCTTAGAACATTTAAACTTTCAAAAGCTCTTTATTTAGAAGAATTCGTATTTTTCAAAAATAAAGTAATAAATTGAGTAAACACATGTCTGGAAACGTAGAAATCATACATGCACAATAAAGATTTCATGCCCGATATGATAGAAAAATGATTCCTGACTATTAAACAACCAAAGAGGATATTTAGAAACTAGGGTTTCAGCTCTCTCAGGCAAAGGTGACCTTAGACGATTTTGGCTATTTATTTAGGTCCTTTTTGGCATCACTATTAAAATATCAATATAAAATTAAAATGAATGGGAACAACAATGTAAAAACCTCTTGCGTTCGAATCGCCCTTCAGGATCCACCAGAATCAGGAAGGCCCAAAGTCAAAAACCTTATTACGGGATGTATAAATACCAAGTCACGTTAAAGAAATGTCAACAATATGCCTCCAAAAGATACATAAGAGAACGAAAAAAAAATAAAGGAAAAACTATAAAGAAAACGAAACGATACACAACTTCAGCACTCAAGACCATCTTGTATAATTTGTGAAGTAGACACTAAATATTTATCTATTAGGTCCTGGTACTTTCCGATGAACCTTTTGAGAAAAAGGACGAGACGTCCTATGTCAAAACCATGGCTCAATAATGTTTTGCTCAGATACCGATGACGTTTGACAAAGTCTGAGTCCATCTTAGGTCAACTTTGCCTGAGGGAGTTGAAACCTTAGTTTCTTAATAATTTTAAAATCTATAAACGGACAATTCAAGAAAGTTTTGTTATAAATTATGTTAGTACCGAAGTACTGACTACTGATTTGATGATATTCTCGAGGACTGATAGTCCACCAGCAGTGGTATCGACCCAGTGCTGTAAAAAAAAAAAAAAAAAAAAAAAAAAACACTTTATAAATTTCATGCGTTCGAAGCGCTTTCTGGATTTACCTTCATCAGGAACGCCCAATGACGAATAATTGAAAGCCAAGGATGTATAAAAACCTAAACAATATATGACCAAAAAAGACATAGAAATAACAGCCAAATCCATCTAAGGTCAACTGTGCCTGAGCAAGTTGAAACCTTTTAATAATTTCAAAATTTATTTTACGCAGGTGATGTTGCTACATTGCTGCTAAGGTGAGGAAAATTTATAATTTCAAAATTGAAATCGTCTCGTTTGTCATAGATTCTGGTACTGAGGTGACCGCTGTTGTCAAATTCGAGGTTAATGTCTAGAAATGAGGCGAAGAAAGCCGTATCTGTGGTTTCTTTAATCTCTATTTCAGGAGGATATATAATGGGACCCTATCAGAAAACTTTGGATTGTTTATGGAAAGAACATTATCAATATACCTGTTTGTAAAATTAAATGATCCAGGTTCTTTGATCTTCTTGTACAAGGATCTGAAGAAACTCTTACTCATATGATAATAAGAATAGGTCGGTCAGGAGAGGTGCATAGTTGGTTCCCATAGGAATGCCGACAACCTGCTGGAAAATTTTACTTCCAAATTCAAGAAATATGTTATCAATGAGAATATCCAACATACTGACCACTTGTTCTTCGATGTGGCATATTTAATTTTCGGGTTCATTTTTAAGAAAACTGCAGAATTCTATCCCAAAACAATAAATTTGTATTGTATGGTACCATTTTTATGGAGGAAAGCATTGATGATTATTTCTTTAAGATGGATTACTAATTTTGTATACGGTATGTATGGTGGTGTAAAGGGTGAAAAAAATCAAAGGTTTTGATATAATTTATTTCAAAGAATGACCGAGATTTTAAATTTTCTAGAAGTTCTTTTGTGTTCTTAAGAAGTTTGGTTAATATAACGGACAATTCCTTGGTAGAACATGCAGATGAGCTGACAATGTAGCGTTGTTTGTACGGAGCTTTGTGGGGTTCAAGTATTCAATACGAACAAGGTAAGTCCTGAGATTTGTTGCCCATTGTGGTATTAAATGAGGCCACGAAGGACTTGTGGATTGCCGAGATCTCATCCTTATCAAAGGTTACGCTTTTGTATGTAGGATTACCCGAGAGTTCATTTATTCTTCTTTCTTTGATAAGATACTCGTAGTAATAAGATCAACGTTGACTTAAATTCCGGCTTCTGGTCGAAAACATTGGTCTTAAATACCCATGTAATATATGGGTACTTTGTTGCTAGAATTTAAGTGAAGCCATCAAGTTTTAAAAATAAGTTTATTACCTAAATGCACATGAAACATGTAATATAAATGAATATTGTTCTGAATGCTTATGCACAAGCATAACCTAAGCACATAGCTGCTGTCCTTTTTGGTTGGAAGAGTTTGTTTGGCTGGTAATGGCGAAATTTACTGTGGCGTTACCTCTCCAAATATTGCGAAAAATACATTTATTTATATTGTCCAAACTGTAATATGATTTTCATTTGGATAAAAATGACTAAAAATTATTTGGGTGCGAATATCAAACCTTCGCTGAAAGAGATTCTCTATGAGACAGTAGAAAACAACGATACATTACTTAATGTAGGGTTCAACATAGAATTACAACAACAAAAAATCTAGCCATATATACATCTAGAAAAAAGTATCGCACGACCCTGTTTTTTCTCTCTCTCAAACACAAGTTTTATAACATGAAATTGTATTTCTGGCCCCGAAAATATATACATTATGCCATTTTGTTATAAAAAAGACCAAAGGCATAAATGAATTAAAAAGGTTATAGAAAAATAACGAATTGTTTTAACTTCATTTCTTACAAACAAGAGGATGTCTTTGGTACTAAAAATGGACAATGTTTAACTATAAGTACTTATAAGAAGAAAAAAATCAATAGCACTATTCCTTTTGTTTGGAAAATATGTGTCAGTGGTGACAATAAACGCGACAAAGTCCAATACCGAGTGAAATCACCGTTCATAAGAACCAACGATGATAACCGTCTTCTTATTCCATGCATTAAAGTCCAATACCGAGTGAAATCACCGTTCATAACAATCAACGATGATAACCGTCTTCTAATTCAATGCATCAAACTTTGAATTTATTATTGTAATAGTTTTTTGTCATTCCTGCTCCAAAGCTTGTGCTAATATTGAACTGGCGATACACTCTAAGGTACCGTGACAACCAATTATGTTCCAGATTATCTAAATCGATGATTTATCTCAAGTTTTGAATCTAGAATGGCAAAGAGTACTATAACAACAAAGTTAACAATTAAACCATGCAATGAGAAGACGGTTAGCATCGGTGATTCGTGTGAACGCTGGTATCACTCGGTATTGAACATTGCTGTGTTTATTATCACATATTCTCGTTTCCCAATAAGGTCATTATGCTTTTGAAATTTTCTACTTGTAAGCACCTATAGTTAAACATTGTCCATGTTAAGTACCCAAGACATCCTCTTGTTTAACAATAAAAAATGTACTTAATTAAATTCGTTATTTTTCTTCAACCTTTTTAATTTAGTTGTGACTATGTTCTTGTCAACAATAGAATTGCATAATTTTTTATGTAATATTTTGGTTTGTGAGAAAAATCAGGGTCGTGCAATAATTTGTTTCCAGTTGTATAGTTTAGGTATACAAAGTAATATAAAAAAAAGACATAATGTTTAGTTACGTATCTTAAAGTCATATGAACCTTCAAATTTACCTTCAAATTTAACAAAAAAAAAGGAATATATTTTTTATATATATGTGAATGGTTAAGTTTTAATGTAAAACATGTGTATATAGACATTCTTTCAAAAGAAAATCCTTTGATTTATCGAAATTTTCAGAAACATACTGCTATTAGATTATTGCCTTCACGTACTGTAATTCGCGGACAGCTTTTCCGTATGCAGTTCCTTGTCATTACACTTTCCTTATAAATTTGGTAATAGCACAGCGCAAGTGCAAAGGGAAAACCAGCGATGAAAGAAAAAGAAAAAAAAGACGAAAAAAAAGATAGTATTAACCCATTCTGAAAGGAAAATAATAATACACAAAATCATTTAACAATTATTAAGACAAAGTTTAAATACCAAATAAACAAGCATGGCAAAAATAAAAAAAAAACTCTTTCATCTTAATTATTTTCCAAGTGCTACATGATTCTTGGTTCATTGTTCATCAAAGTTACGATTGGCAAAATTTGGCAAAAAAAAAAACAATCGAAAGTTAATAAGCAGCCAAAGGTTTCGATCAACAATGACCGATTTAAATATTTTTAGTCAATTAAACGTTATAGAGTAGTAATAAATGTAAAATACGTGCACAGAGGACTTATTTTAATATGCATTTATTGGTCCAATAGTTTCCGAAACTTTATAAGCAGATGAATTTTTCGCACCCATTTACATCTTGATAAAGATAAATAATGAAAATCTTAAAATGCCTAACTTTAGATGATAATTGTATATAAAATTGAATATAAAACTAAAAAGAGCAAACATTTGCAATTGCCTTGACCGGGACTAAATAGAATTTTCATTTCATCTTTGGCTATAAATGTCAGCATCGATTGTTTAAAATGTTAGCATCCTAACAGAACTTGATAAAATGTATTTTTAATTATCTAGTATGTCGGGAAATATTGTAAAGGATGAATTGTGAGAAGCCGCTACTTGAATCATGGCTTTCATTTAATGAAGGCATTTAGGACATGGTGTTGTGAATTTTGTATAGTCCCTGAGGGTATGGTCTCTTTTGGGTTCAGAATACATTTAAAAAATGCTTGATCCAGATCAACTCACAAGCTATATATTTCCTGACAAGAGCTTGAAATTCGGTATTTAATCAACACAATAACAGTTGTCTATGTTAAAGATTTTAGAATTTATATGTTGCCTTCTGAACAGAAAAATAATAATGTATATAGATTTGTCCAATATTTACTAAAATACTATTAGGTAACTTGTATAGGACGTTGCAACTCGAAACATGGCTGACTTTTTTAAATGGGAATATTACAGATGGTCTCGAAATGACTCCTAGGAGCAGAGTATCTAATGGATGGAAAATACATAATATGATTGTACCAGAAAACCTCCCATGCTAAATAGTTACGTCTAATTAAAAGAATTGTCTTCATCCAAGGTTCAGAATATGAGGAATTTTAATAATAATAATGATTTTAACATCACATTTTCCACTTTTGAACTAATACTATCCATAAAAAACCGGTGCAGAGATATGCATTTTTTCAATTTCATTAGAATTTTCATATCTAATACAGATTTTTAAAAATGTTTATTTGACAACCCGAAACAAAGTTAACATGTTCATGGAAGATTTGGATTCGAAAATTTCCATCGATTTTTTGATTTTTTTTAAAAATAAACGGATTGTTACTTTAAATGATTTTTACAATTAAGGAAAATATTTTGTTTTTAACAAAACATGCATAAATTTAAAAGAGTCCCTTTAAATTTAGAATAAATGTATCGATGCTTATGCAAACGTCATTGTTCAGTGTAAAACAAAAGAATACAAGTTAAAAACGTCCATTTTACAAAAAAATATTGGAACACACAGTCTTATGTCTTACATACTCATATTGTATTTATAACTTGATGAAAAACTATTTATTTTTGTATCTTCATCTTTTTCATAGCTTTTTTCTCTTTTTCTTTTTCTGCAACTGTTGGTGCAACTCTTGCGGTGTTTCTGTTATCATCTTTAGATTTTCCATTACTCTTCATAGGCACGTATTCATTTGATTCTTGAATTGAAGCTATTTCACCTGGGCAGTCTTCTTCATTTCCGTCTGCCTGTCTTCCTTGTCGTTTATCTGTATCGTGTTCATGAACTCGATGATTTGCATCACCACTTTTTCTGACGAGCCAATAAGTAACTATATCAGTTTTACCCTAGAAATTATAAATTTTGATTAAATGAAATTAAAATTCCTTACATATTTAGCGATGCAAGAAAATTATTATGTTGTACTTGAATTCATGACATCAAAGCTCTTTCGATGAATTTAAGTTTCAGTACCAAGTCAATGAATATAAATAAAACTCATTTAAATCCCATTCTCCGGATTGAAATACTAAGCGACATAAATATGATATCTATACATAAAAGCGATGTGAACGCAAGTGACTAAGTACAGTATGTACGCCAGTCACTTCTGCATTCATTTGCTATATTATAATTATGTGTTTTAAATCTAGATATGTCAAGAAGATGTATGTGCTCAAATAATTTTTTTTAGCCACCCGCCTTTTATGTTTGTACCAAGTTACCATGTTTTGTTCGATGTTAATAGTTTTTGCTGTCGCGTCTATTTTTACTGAGGGTGTTGGTGGTTGGTTTTTCCTTTCAACTGATTTAAACACTTGCAACAAACTGGGAAGCCCACATATACTCCATCATCCAGAGAATAGGGACGATGAAAATCTCCAATCTTTATAAAGGATACCTAAACTACACAAAAATGCGTTTAAAGAACGACAGAAACTATTCGACTAAACATCGTTCTGAAGTTCTTACACACATTCTTTCAACAGTAAAAAATGGCCTTCAGAAATATTGTGATGAGGTATATTAAACCAGCGATGTCCATCAGATATGGATTCTTTAAAATATTAAAGATTTCCTTCAAAATGTTCTATTCCAATATTAACAGTTTTCCAATAATATCAAGACCTTTGATTTTTTCTACGCTTTACACTATCATTCCACATGCTCAATAGCTCTTTTTGAAGAATCACACTGCTTCCCACTACAAATAGATCGAATATCAAATAATCAAAATGCTCGACTTTTTGATCGACAACATATGTGTTGAGCTTGGTGGATTGATCTTTCAGCAGACAGCCGATATTCCAAAGTTTACTTATTGTACAACACTACTGTTTTTTTTTCGTACTCATATAAAGAAGAATTCATACAAAATTTCAAACCAGAATCTATCGCAAACGTGATGATTTCAAATTGTCAACTTCCCATTTCTGAGCAGTATCATACCCTCTGTTCTATCGTATGTCGTTTACATATTTCTATTAATGCGTTACTTTCGTGCATAGATATAAGAAGGATGTGGTATGAGTGCCAATGAGACAACTATCCATCCAAGTCAAAATTCATAAAAGTAAACCAATAAAGGTCAACGTACGGTCTTCAACACGGAGCCTTGGCTCACACCGAACAGCAAGCTATAAAGGGCCCCAAAAATTACTAGTGTAAAACCATTCAAACGGGAAAAGCAACGGTCTAATCTATATAAAAAACGAGAAACACTTATGAACCACATCAACAAACGACAACTACTGGACATCATATTCCTGAGTTAGGACCGGTGCAAACAGTTGCAGCGGGTTTAAACGTTTTAATGGTACCAAACCTTCACCCTTATCTGAAACAATAGTGTAACATCACAACATAGAAAGACACATTATAAAATATCAATTAAAATGGTTTAACTCAATCAAAAGACATATTAACACCAGTGAACATACACTGAACAAATAAGTTTGATCTATGATACAATGTAAATGCAAAATAAATAAACTAAGGGAAGAATAATTAAAGTAACATGTTATACCGCTGTGAAATGTTAAACAATTTAAGAAAAACAATATGCTTGAACAAAAATATCAGCCATTTGCAATAACTTTAAACACAGGTAAATGAAAATAATTTTGTTGTTAAATTTAAAGTAATACCAAACACTTTTCAAAGCTGGTATATAGAGCAGATATAACCCTGAATAAGTAAACATTAAATAACAAAAAAGCATTACAATTAGTATCAACAAGAAAGTACGATTTGAGAGTACTCGCAGTTACTGACAGCTAGTTAAAAGCCAAAAACAATTAATAATAAAAAATCATGCATCAGAGACTAAAATCAACTAAAACACATCCCAGGGATTTAGTATTTTAACGTCATGGAAGTCAAAGAAGACATGACTTGTGCAATGCCAAAAATAAATGTATCGACAGGCAGTAGGATAGTTAGAAGTTAACCTCTTTATAGATCAAAATGAACGTGGGTGTGTCTTTATACATCCCGTTTGAAAAGAATACAAATTTTGTTATGTTTTAATTTGCTGATGACAAAATCGATATTAGTGCCAATGTAAACTATATTCAAAGATCTAAATACAACATTGGTAAGATAACCTTTACTAATAAGTTTGTTTAAAGGTACGATGAGTTTACACGGATCACATTGTGATTTCCGCGCTTTAAGTACAATATTACCGTAAAATTTATGATGTGAAATACCGTTTTTAGGTACAGCCAAATTTACTAATCAAATCTTTGTATCTATGAAAGAATTTAGTAAAAGTTTTACGTAATTTATGGTAACGAAATCCCTGACTTAATAATTTACCAGTGATGCATTGATTATGTTCACAAACTTCCTTAACAAGATTGTGTTCCTTACACAAAAACTGATCCAATAGAAACACGAGGAGGAATGACTGGAATCGACACCACATAACTTTTTCAGTCACCATCACGATTTGGTTGACCGATACGATGTGTTGGTGTCTCAGCTCAGTAGCGACATGTTTTCACGGTCTTAGATCTGTAGATACCAGTACAGTCGTCTGATCTGTAATTTTACCGATTGTGTACTATTTCCGTTTGTGACTGAGTGTGATTTCGCATGGCGTGTGAAACATCCATAGTAGAGACGCTTACCCTGTCACCCGTCTCGTTCCATTAGGAGATCATGCGATTAACTAAGTTATTATTTATTACCTTGAATTACTAGTATCCCTTCTTGTTCGAATTACCAGATTTGAACATCGGAAAACTAATGTCGTCTAATTTACCTGTTATTCGAATGGTAAATTTATTCGACAATGTTTAAGTGACTAAATTTCGTTGATTTAAATTATGATTATCAAGCTCTATTAAGCATATGTAAACAATGAACAACACTTGATTCATCAGAAACTACGTTATAATTTATTTATTTACCTGCTGAGTAACTTCTCCTTTCTTTTCAATTTTGAATTCTCTGTATTTACTGAGAATCGTGTTTGTTGTGTTGCTGATATGTATTTTGTTAGCTACAAGAAAAAGTCGAGATTAAAACAATTAAAACATTATTCTCTATCTAAATAAGTGATTTCTACTCCAATTTTGTAAAGTCCATGTGTATATATAGTATACTATGTTATCATGTTTAAGATATTAAGGGATGGGTTATTTTTTAAGTTCTTCATATCAACTCACAGATGGAACAGATATGCCTATTTCCAAGCTACACTAAGGTAATTCTGTCGTTTTCTAATAGCTTTTTAATAGTTCAGTTTAACCGTTATTTCATAATAAGGAGATGTGGTATGATTGCCAATGAGACACCTATCCACTAAAAACGACAGAACGAGGATGTAAACAACTATAGTCAATGCATGACCTTCAACAATGAACAAAACCCATACCGTTTAGTAAGCTTTAAAGGCCATGGAAAATATGAAGCTATTAAATGGAGAAAACGGCCTGATTTATGTTAAAATCAATACACGAAAAATAAATATGGCAGATAGCAGTCGACGATAGCTACTGAATGACAGGCTAACGTCTTGGGACAGGCAAATGAAGAATATGACAGGGTTAAACATGTTGGTGAAAGGTCAATCCTCCCTTTAAAATGCGAGAGTGGTCTTACAGCAAACATAAAAACAAACTGTAAACATCAGTTGGAAAAGGCCTGACACATCAGATCGACTAAAAGCACAAACAAACAAAAGTAAAAAAAAAACAAAAAACCAACAAAAAACACACGGTACCGATCTAATAGTATTCGCAGTAACGTAAAGAGCTAATTCAAAACCAATTTAAGAAAGGATTAAACCAAGTCTCCCCCAGACTAAAATATCAATCAGAACACATCCAACAGATTTAATATAAAAACAACTTCAACAGTCTGAGAAAATCATGACTTTGTACAATGCCAAAATTTAACTATAAACCGGATGTAGATCAAAAAGTTTAAACATTTATTATCACTGTTCAATTTCATAAACTCTCTTTGTCATTCGGAAAAGGTAATCTTGGCAAAAAACGATAATGATGGATTGCCATTTAAGGTCTATTTGCAAATAGTACACGCGTTAAGAATCAGAACTAGAACATATTAACTTGCCAGTTCACAATGGAACTGTCCGAAGACCACGACACTCTATGCGGAAACATTATTCTAGCTCCAAGCCTACCAGTCTTTACTTTTATTTGTTGCGTAATTTGTAGAAAAGCAGCAAATAATATTTTCAAGTCGATCTTATTGCCAGGCCGGAGATCCAAACAATGACCTCTCGCACTCAAGACGAGCACGCTACCACGAGACCATTATAAGAAGAATATATATTAACGACATGCGACATGTGTGACATGTAAAGTAGGAAATCCTTACCGCTCTAGATCACCTAAGATCCTCGGTTATTTTGTGGGGTTTGTATTGCTCAGTCTTTAGTTTGCTATTTATTGTTTTGTTAACTGTTGTTGATCTTTTATTCGTTTTTCGTTTTTGCAATTGCCTTCAGTTCGTTTTTCGACTTTGAAAAACCCTTTGGTATCTTTCGCCCCTCCTTTATCAATAGATAAAATCTATCATTCAGACTTATTTTTAGTTATAGTATTTTTATGTTTTATTAATTTAAACTGTAATGCTGTGTAACTAATCCTCATAATTACAATGAGTTTTGATTATTGTTTTTCAGTACTAAAACACTGAAATACATGTTACAAGTGTTTCAAATAAATAAGAATAATTACGGGTGCTATTTGCTTTGATTCTTGTTGCCAAGTTGATAGTTTCTCCAAATAAACAGTATTTTGGGACTTTGAATCCTATAATTCCAGCCATACATGGACCTGAAAATATAAAATATATTTGGAAGCAATGGATCTATAAAAAAGACCTTATATGATATGAAAACTGTACTGAAAAAAAAACAACACATCAGTGCCAAAAAATGGCAACTTGGTTTAAACTTGGATAGAAGGATTCAAAAAATGTAGGTTGTTTATTTTGCTGCTAAATAGGATACACACGTAGTTTAGTATTTTGATAAATGGGATTGTGTAATAAACACAACCTTTGGCTGTTGTCTGCTCTATGGTCGGGTTGTTGTCTCTTTGACACATTCCCCATTTCCATTCTCAATTTTACAATGAAAAGAACTATAAGTTTAAACGGCAATTTTGAAATGTTGGAACATAAAATGTTTAATCTTGTTAAATATTCCCGTTCTATTTTCAAATAACATATCTTTGGAGATTTCACTTGACTTACAGTCAACCAATACAATAACTTTTTTGAATATTCAGCATAAAATGTCTTGCGCAGAATGTATCAGCTTCTAAAACGCTGCAAAGATAAATGACTTAAAATGTTGTACAAAAGTAACACAAAAATATTGAACTCCAAGCCAAATTCTTAAAGAGGAAGTCAATAAAAACTGACAAAAATCAAACGCTGTCAATCAACGGAACATGTCAAAAACAAATGCCATATACATGGTACAGGAATTTTCCGAAGAAAATGATGGGTTAAACCTGGTTTTATAGCTAGTTAAACCTCCCACTTGTATGACAGTTGTTTATAGTTCCGTTATATTGACAAAATTGGTAAGGTACCTAAACAGACATAGCAGGTTATTGTGAAAATAATTGGGATCCAGCAGTTAAAACTGTGTAAACATGCATCACAGACATACAACAACTGACTAAAAAATTCAAACAAGCATAAAAAGGTCATAACTACACAGAAGCCCGACAATATATAGTACAATTGTGATTGTGTGTGTCTATTCTATGGAAAAGACGAGACACAAAGCGAAGACAAAATTCGGTTTTACATTTGCGAAAGGTAACACAGATCAAAATTTTCTGTATTTACATATCCTCTTGAATCTGTCGTAGTGATAGGGTTTGTACAATCTAAAGGTCAATAATTTCTATAAAGACATTGAAGCTTTAAAACTGTTAAATCATAAACCTGAGATACTTAGTTTATTCAGGGCAACGTTTATTGTTAATTTTGGTACATATGTCTCACTGAAAGATGAAGGGAACATTTTTCAATGTTTGTTTTTCTGACAGGGTTCAAGTCAGAAGGTTGTTGAAACCTACTGGAAATTGGACATTGAAGAGACTGATTAATACACTTACAAATATTTTTGTGCTTTTACACTTTTTTATGTCAAAGTAAGAACTTAAGAAAATAAATAGTTTTTTACCTCCATTAGCATTTTGTTTTGATTAAGAATGTCAGGCTTTTTATTTGTTTTAGAAAAAAAATACATGACATTTGTCAAAACCAATAAAACTGCAGTTTTGAACCATGATGAAACATTTATAACTTTGTCGCATGTTTTGAAATACTCTAGCTATTATGTTGTTTATTACTCTGTATACACATAACGCTGTGAAACTGAATCTTTCCAAAGATTGTAAGGCTTTATAAAAATAATCGTCGTGTGAAATAAATTCAGATGAAATTTGCCTATCTTCCTTGTTATTAATATGTGAATAACACTATCGATACTACGTGTAAATTATAATATATCAGTTTGAAAGAATGTTATTATTGTAACTATGGAAACATAACGAATAAAGCTTATACAATACTATAGTTATTAAGCTGAATTTTTTGAACCATGCTCATGGTAATTTTGATTACGTAAAAACTACATAAAATTCTGAAACGTAAGGTCCTTGGGTCTTTCAAAGGTAGTTGCACTATGCCTCCAAGATTTAAAAAAAAAAACCTCGGAGTGAAACAAAGGAATTAAATGAGCACCAAATGGATTGACATTAGGTGTGTCGATATGCTGCGCATCTCAAGTCGGACTTCTGAAACCTTTTGGTGACTTGTTGGAGTCGGTGGGACGCCAGAGAATATATGCAATAAAGAGTTGTATTCTCAAAAGCATAATCGATCAATTGCCAAGCAGAAGAATCTTTCACCGTTCGTCACTCTAACAACACGTACCTTTTATGTTCGGACTATCCCCTTGTAGCACAACCAAAAGCTTTATCCTCTTTTATGTTCACTTCTGGGATACATGGATTCATTTTCAAACAGTTGTCACAAAACTGTGTTATTTCATTCAGTGCGCATAGACTTTTGACCCAAGTGACCCAAATATATGAACACATTTAAAATATTCATGCAATTTGTCGTATGCAAACATAGCGCATGCTAACCGTTTTGCATAATTAAGCATGTTTTCTATATAGACTCAACCCTGACGTCCCAAGGTCACAGTAATCTCAGTATCGGTAATAAGCGATAGCTTGCTGAAATAAATCTACTCAGACTTCACTCAAATTGACTTTTCCCCACGAGAGATTATACCATAATTGCAATTTTAATTCTCGAAATATATAGAACGCAACATTCGGCGGAACGACATCATAGTTCTTTAGAGTAAATTATCATTCATTGGAAATCAACAGTGATCGATATGAAAAGTAACAAGTTAATGACAAAAAATACAAATATGTAAAACTCATACAGTGTCGAATATAAATTTCATTTTCTTTTTTTAATGTCTAAAATAAGATAAAAGAAAATGTAAAATGAAATGTAAAGATATACTTCATCCTCATTTCATTCAATTCATCATTGGTTGGAACATCCTGTAACGAACTATTTAGAAAAAAAAACCAAGATATTTGTTGCAATTTCAGAAGAATAGCGATAACAAGAAAACAGCGAACGGGGAGATAAATCCCAAAGGATAAGTGCTCGGTTATAAATGGTCAATGGTGTTACTGTTATCACTGTTCGATATAACATGATACATCGCGAATAGATTTTTTTCTAAATAACAAAATGCAATTTTTCCCTCATCGAAGCTACAAATTAAAAACAAATGTTGCAAGGGACAGGTAATCAATTAAAACTCTATTGTATTACCAAATTGGATGATATAAACTTACAAAGAAACAGGGATATGAGTTAGTCGGGGATTTGAAGTTGGAACATTTTACATTACATGTACTACATCGCAAAATAAAATGTTAGATGGAAGTCAACACAAAGGATGTAAGCCTATCTTTAATGTATGACGCAACATTGGTTTCAGAGAGTAAACAATGTATATTTTCGAAACTTTAAATGACAGCAAATGGTATCTTGAATTAAATTTTTACAATTTTGATCTTTTCAGAGTGTGATTATTTTAATGTTTGTCTGGACAAAGCTTACCTGTGTGTATTCCGATCCTCAATTTAATAGTTCTATGTCCATTACAAAATTTCATCTCCGTCACTGTATTAAGCATTTTCAAGGAAAAATTGGCTATTTCTGTTGCATGACGATCTGAACTTCTATGAGGCAATCCTGAAAATTAAAAAAAAAGTTTGTTTGAAAAAAAAAAAGTTATATGTTATAGATATTTCATATCTTTTGAATAGTTTTGTGGTGTTTCGTAAATTATACCATAGCTTTTGTTGAAAACCCCGGCAATAACCTCACGAGACGAAGTCGAGTGAGGTTGCCGAGTGGTTTCAACAAAAAACTATGGTATAATTTACGAAACACAACAAAACTAACCAAAATATATGAAATATCTGTTTTAACCTATTGCATATGTTGTTCTTTAAATATGTGTATTTCATATATTTTTGTTTATTAACTTCAAAAATAATTTGATAAGAATCGGTCAAATTACCCTTTTAGGACCTTACACATTAAGCTCCGCCTACTTTCTAAAATACGCACGGGCTTCTGAAACAGCGGGGAAATCAGTTGGACAAGATTTTTCGACAGCGATGGATGCACATCTACATTGGTGACGGGTAACGTTACAGACTAAAAAACTGTTGAAGGAATTATATGTTCTGCATATGGACGCAAGATTTCTGGAACCCAGATTTAAAGTTGAACTGCAAAGGGTTATTTTTTTTTTTATTTTATCAAAATATTTGAAACGTTTTTAAGTTTTTGTTATTAATTTATAATTCTGTGGAAATTTAATTCACAAGAATCTTTCTGAGAGTCTGGATGAATCATTCCATGTTTTAATTTGTACCAGAAGCCCAAGTTGTACATTTAATTTAATTTAATTCAAAGGGATTTCAAAATTATCACGATTAAAGATCATTAAAAATCACATGTTGACTATAGATAATTTAAACAAAAAGTTCACCTTTATATTTAGAGTAACCAGACGCTTTCTATTCTTAACGGCCCAACATTATAGTTATTACTTAAGCAAATCGTAAAATTAAGATGTATATAAAATCGGATACGGATCCAGGATTTTGAAAAGGAGGGGGAGTCTAGCCATCCAACGTTTGGAGTAATAATACGAAATATCTTTTCATTTACCATAGAATAGAATAGAATATTTTTATTTCCCAAATTACAGGGCCCATAAAGGGCATAAAATCTGATACAATTGATTTACATAATTGGTAACAACAATAATAGTCACTTGAAAATATATATTTAGTATATTAGCATTGGTCAGAATCAGAGCCAAAAACCACATATATATTGTGAATAAATATATGAAGCTTCTTGAAAGGGGCATGCCTTCCCCCTCCCTCCCCCTTAAAAAGCCGCCACGGCAAATTTCAACCTTTACATGTAGCTATACAGTTGAGCCTAAGGGACTACAATCCAAGTATACATCTCAATAACCGAAAATCGAATTATATTTTCAAGTATAATATTATAATATATTTATATATACTTTTTTTTAAAACTTTGTTCTTGAATCGAATTTTCGTTCATTTTAAAATATAGGACAACGGAGTTGGTGTATGTGGGTTCGATTCCCACCCTAGGCATTCATTTATATCGGCTGGTGCAAAGCGGGCAGTTTAGCTTAGTGGCCCCACTCTGACTCTGTTGTTCCTATTTCAAAAAATTCAAGCGGCCTCGGATAGGCCTTGCTATCTTTCATTTTTTCTTTTCAAATACCAAATACAACAATACCATGGTATAATTGTGAAAATTATACCATAGATAGCTATGGTATAATTTTCGGTTATTGAGATTTATACTCGTGTTGCATTCCCATAGGTTACATTGTACAGCTATAGGTTAAGATTGTTTTATTGTGCATGATATCAATGTTTAAGTAGTAAGTTAATGTAGATACGCTAGATGTTTAAGGTTTTGAAACTAAGAATAACCATGTTCCGCAAAAATAACCCCAAAAAACAACAACAACAATCGAAAAGAACAGTTAAAATGACACCTGACCTTTTAACTGTATCAATTATATATCAATCTATTCAGTTCTTAAAAAATTATATATCATTGCCTTCTAACGTCAATCTAACTTCGGAGGTGAAAAAACATCATGCTGGCCTGATATTAGTTCGATAAAAGAGGGACGAAAGATACCAGAGGGACAGTCAAACTCATAGATCGAAAACAAACTGACAACGTCATGGCCAAAAATAAAAAGACAAACAGACAAATAATAGTACAGATGACACAACATAGAAAACTAAAGACTAAGCAACACGAACCCCACCAAAAACTGGGGGTGATCTCGATAAATGATACACAAAAGAGATAATGAAATTCATACTGGATCGAGAAGATACTCTCACCGAAACGAGCAATTTATTATCACTTTTTTAGCGCTTTTTCTAATTAAACTTAATCAGCAACGCTTAAATGAAAAAAATATTTTTATAAAATATTTGTCGCTTGACAAAATAAGAATCGCACTCTAGTACTAATATGTCATTTTATGAGAATGAAGAAAATCTGCTAATATAGACATATCTTTATGAAAATAAGGATTTACACCATTTATTTTTCGACTGCCATTCATATAAAAGCTAAAGGGAAATATTCTAAAAAAAACCAATTGAAATGTAAGCTGGCTCTTTGATATCCTTATATTGAATTTTGAGTAATTGTTATCTGGGAATCTGAACTCCTCGAATGCAAAATTTATTAAAGTTCAAGTGATTTCTTGTTATAAGATATTCGCAGTCAATACACATAATTGTAATCATCAATACCAATTTTACAGCCAGCATTTATTTGTTCATCTTTATTATTTGACCCAAGTCAGACTGAATTGATTGAATATTTCAAAATACTGAACTGTAATATTTCAATCTGGAAAGTACTACATTTGATTCACTTGTGTGCAATCCATTTGACTTCCGAATGAAATATGTCGTAACAAAATATAAGTAATGCCGTAGGAATTTTTGAAAAGGTAAAAATCAGCTTTCTCAATTTTGCAATGCGAAGTATATTTTTGCATGTCAAATATTTATACTGAAAGGTATATCAACAGTATGAATTCCTTATATTGGTAGGACCAGCTAACTGGTAGAATTTTGAGATACTATCAATAACAAAACTTGAATAACTTCTGCAGTATAATGGCTTAATATATAAAACGACTACAAAATTTGTAGTAAAGATTCAGATTTAAAAAACCTTGCTTGTTAAATAAATGGGATATTGACCCTACCTTTTTGCTCTTTGTCTATTACCCATAGATTATTTATTACAACAGTGAATTGTGGATTTATTTTAACCATCAAGCCATCTAGACTTTGAATGCAATTTGTTATGCTCTTAATGATTTATCATAACCTTAATTAACGCATGTTCCATTGAGTTTGGATAAAAAGTTGTAAATGCCTGTAACTGTTTTTCGGATGTAATAGTTATAATAGAAGTCCTACCTGATGCAACCATAAAGCTGTCATTTATCGTTTCTACTTTGAATGCGTCGAATTCTTCCAAAATGTTGTCAACAGTGTTATGTAACGATCCAAGTAAGGTTATTAACTCTTTGGGCGTGAGTTCGACCGTAATATGACCAAAACCATACACATCTGCAAAACACACTGTCACCGACTTAAAGTATTCGGCCTCCACTTTCTTTTGCTTTTTCAAGCGATTAGCAATTTGCCTTGGTACCATTTGGTATAACAATCCATCCTTCCGAGCTTTTTCACTAGCTAACTCATTAGTCTTATCAACAAGCGTCAAAGCATAAATCTGAATACTACTAGTCAGACTTTCAGTTGCCAAAATTACCAAGGGACACATCAGGATAACTACAACAAGTAAAATGGCGTAAACAGCTAGGTCAATCGTCAAATCTTCAATGGCTACATCTAAGATTTTAATGACTTTCTGAGCCATCTGTGTTTGGATGTCAAGAAGAGTATCCATATAAATAGTCATATTATCAAACCAGTATCTTGACTTGGCAATATCAATTGTTGAAGTGTTTTCCACGTTTTGAATTTCGGTTCTGAAACTTTCGATGATTGAGGTGATGTTGGTACCGTTGTTTTGTTCTCGCAGTCCGACGTTGTATATTTGCTTTACAAATTCAGAATACATTCCTGCTGTTTTCATATGTGCACGAAAACTGTGAAGTCTTTTATTGTACGTTTCAAAGTACGAATGAGACTCGAAACCTCCTCTTGAATAAAACATGGTACCTAACGCTCGCTCTACACCTACGTTTTCTTTCGCACTTGCCAGCTTCTGATAAGCAACAAGTATTTTCCATACTAGAGAAAATTTTGATTCTGTGATCGTATTGTACAACCAATAAATCGTTGTGTCGATAATGCGCGAATAGAAATCTATTTCGTCTTGAATCGAAAATTGGTCGCGACTTAGAATTTGTCGATGTGCAGCCAGGTAATCTCTAAAATTTGCCTTTGATAAAAACATGGCACCATTAGCTTTATCCAGATCACCAGGCCAGTATGACAATCGATCAATAGTTCTGTCAGTATTAATGTATTCTGCCAAAAGAAAAGTTCTAGTTTCTGGTCCAAGTTCACTAAGGTATAATACACTCATGTCACGTTCTACTTGAAGTCGATGTACCAATTGTCCCACGTCAATACTATAGTAGACTGAAGATCGTTGCTACGAAAAGTAAGACTAATGTTATTATTGCTGAAAATTATATTTCGGAAAATTTGAAAATCGTAATGTAAAGTTTGAAGAAACGCTATAGGGGTTTCATTATAGAAATATCTAAACTGGAAAGTGTAATAACATTAACGGTACCAATTTTGTGCACCAGATGCGCATTTCGACAATAAATGTCTCTTTAGTGATGCTCGAGGCCGAAATATTTGAAAATCCAAAGCTTATTAAAAAGATAAAGAGCTATAAGCCAAAAAAGGATAACAAGGTATAGCCAAAGCCGGGCAAGGAATCAGAGCTTTGCATGTGGGAGATATATTCCTTAATTTAAAATCATTTCCAAAATTTTGTAACAGCAAATTTTAATAACACAAAATCCGTATTTTTATGCTGATACCGAAGTAAATCTTATTTATGTATGTCGTAGGTGGGGAACACGTTCTTACATAAGTTTTTGTATAGAAGGTACAATAACTTCATTGACAAATTGTAGATATTAAGCGAAATTTCCCTGACTCACTTTGTAATACATTGGGAAATCTGGTGACAAAAACATCGACACTGCAAAAACTGAAAAATTAAGCTAAGGTATAATTCATCATTTGGTACGTTATCGGCAAGAAGCCTATTGATACTGAATTCGGAAGAAAGATTTAATCATTCTGTAAAAAGAAACTATGAAAACAAATAGTCCAATGTAAAAACAGAGTTATTATATATGCTAGCATTTCTATCTAAATGAATCAAACCATTAGAACACGAAAGAATTTTTGTAAATATAAGATTTCTCTATTTTTTTTAACTTGAACATTTATAACTTTTAATTCGTTACATTTGCAAAAAGAAAATATGATAATATTGACATCTTCTCATGGAACATGTTCGATAAATAATGAAAACAAAACATATGCGTTTGCAGGTATATTTCAAATAACCAAATGTATGAGATAATTTAAAGAATGTATTATTGTGAAATTGGGATAACTTTTGATCAGTGTGATTACCGGCCTAAACAAACTATTGATTTTGTCACCATCCTTGCTTGAAGAGTAGCCTTTGAATTCTATTTTTCTCGGCTCACCCACTGAATAGTTTGACTTAACGAATAAAAAATACCTTGTCATTTTCCGCTCTACTGTTCAGTATATCTGCTAACGTATATACAGTATAACCCCATAACCCTATGATAGGTATAACAGTGAGACATAACATTTTGAAAAGTTGTAACTTTTTGCCTGTTTTTGACAAGGGTTCATCTCTACAAATGCCTACAATACATAAAAATAGATCATGCAATTATGTGAACAAATTTTAATCGATGTGTTTCAAATGAAAGTATTTGATTTAAACATTATTGCAACCACTACAAGAATTTAAAACTGAATAAGAAAGACGTCTATGAAATAAAATCATTTACAAAGTTTATTTAGCTGAATCATGACTACCCGTTGAGTACTTTTCACTGATATTAGAAAACAAGATGAATTTTACATTTTTTGTGAATTTTAAGTGCGCATATTCCTGAAATACATCCAAAAACTATCTATCTGAATATAAAGTGTTCAAAAATGTATACATTGTATTTGTTTATACATTACCTCTTCCAAATAATGGTGGATGTACAACATCTAGAATTTCTGTTTCTGAATGATCACTGACGACTGATCCACCACAATTGACTTGACCATTCTCCTCTTCGAACACTTTCTCTTCAGACATAATCTTGCAATATATTAAAGATTCTATATGAACATAATTATTATGTTTAAGAATTAAGAATACAGAGAAATTTTTCGCACTACACGTTAACTGAAAATATAGAATAGTTACCAAATAGTATTTTGACTAAAAGTTACCTTTTAAATACAGTGTATTCAGATATTAACAAAATATAAAAACCTATGAATCATGTAATAAATTTCCTAATATTTGTGAATGTATCTGGAATCCACTTTTTAAATTTTGTATCCAGTAGCTATTTTCCTGATATACAAAGTATGCTCTGCGCAGATACAATATGGCCGTTATATTCACACTTATTTCTATCACAACTTTCCTAAGACGACAAAGTGTTAATTATAATTATTGCCTATACAGCAACCCACTTGAACGCGAAACACAGTGCAACGTTTCTTCCGATACTTTTTTCTTTTTTTTCTATGAGGAACATTAAAGCACTGCGATAATGTCAAGCGAGGCATTTAAAATTTCAGTGAACTTAATCTGTTTGAAACTGAAAAAAATTATAAATTCAAAATGTTCGTTACCATGAATAAACAGAAACTTAAGCTCTACAAAATGTGATCATGGTTACATCACTGCTACACTTGAACATCCAAAATAAATTAACAGTACAGTCACATGTATATAGGGTTGCATGTTTATATGTCTTAATCGATTACTGAAACTATAGCAACGTAAAATTTGTAATAAATGATAAAACAAAAATTTAATCATACGCAAGACGAGAAAACATAATGTTTAGATTCATTTATATTATCACTAAATGAACGACTTTTCCGGAAACATTATACTTTTTTAAAACTAGAATTTTAAGTATTATATCAATGTTTTGTAAAGTGACCTCTTTAATGACTAGGTGTCAATTGATTTGTCCCTTAAATGTTGGAAAGTTATTCGTCCTGTGCTAAACAAACAATAGTCAATCAACTTATCTTTCAAGCTGAACAATAATTGTTTTTTTCAATATTCGGGATTGTCCACATTTTCAAACAGATGTGTTCGATTTCCATTTTAACCATTTTAGTTTTTCTCGCTCATACAAAACCAGAGTGGTATTTTCATTTCATGCCACGGGTGTTTTTGGGGTATGTTGATTGACAGTTCATCCAGTAATCGAAAACTTTTACTGATAGTAACATTGCTGAAATGTATTTAAGTAGCTGTACTGTAACAGCCTGAACAAGTTAGCTTCTAGTAACTCTTTAAAATGTATAATGTAACACGTAAGTTATTTAGATTTTCTAGTAAATGAAAGACAACTCTGATGTCCTCAGTGTTAAATATACACATAGAGAAGACATGGAGCAAACTTAATGCAGGTACTTCTAAATAAGAATTAAAAAAAGATAGCAATATTAATATTAATTGACTTCACGTTCCGCTGTAAAGCTGTTGAATGTCCTCTCACTCTAGAATGTTTGATGACTATGTGCATGTTTATTGCATCTATAACATTGACATTAGGATAGAACTAAACTTTACGACGAGCGAAACATCTTCTTTTTTCGCTTGTGAACATTCAACTTTTATTAAGCAATATTCAATCAAAACGTGAAGAGTGAAATTTACCATGTCAGTTGTTACGATATATCGATATTCTAGCGGCGTTTCCCATCAGGATTTCGTTGATAATGTGTTGCTGCTTACAGGATGGAAGCTATTGAACAAAGAGATCTTTATTGTAAAATTGAAGTCACTCTCCGAAGGTTTTACAGACGCAATCGTAGTTTGGTTTACAGTAATAGAATAATACCTACCTGTATCTACCGGCCATTCACCTTTCGTCGATTATGAAATCAACGAATGCGACTTATCGGATTTTTTATTTATTAAGAGGAACGCGACATGTGCTTCTAGTAGAGCCAGAACTGGATTCATTTTTGAGTTCAGTCCTTGTTTTTTTAGTTTCGTTCGTGTTGTTTGATCTTCAGTTTTCTATGTAGTGTTATGTGGAGTATTGTTTGTCTTTAAAAAATGAGTTATCTTTTCTGCCTTTAGATTTATAGTTACTGTTTGCATCACCTCTGTTAGTGAATTCGTCATAAATGGAATGGTTTGGAATTAATTGATACATGTAAAAACGTCACAGGGTAGGGCAGTGGGAGGATCGTCATTTTGAGGACCGTTTGATAACACAAAAATGTCATGGTGGTAATTTTATGTTTTCAACTCCAAAGCATTACAGGTCTGTAAGTGGAATAGAATGGTCAACTTGGTTCCAATAGAAATTTCGGAGGTCTGAAGAAAGTCAAACAAAACCGATTACTGTCAGTTTCAGATATGTTTTGGTAGAATCATAGTTTTCTTACACATAAGATTTGTCCCAATCTCAAAATTTTGATTTAAACGTAAGACATTCGTTATCATAGAGGTCTGTTCTTAGTATTACAAAAGATTGTGTCTTCCTGTCCTGTATCTTTATAACGTTAGTAAAGGAATTCTTCTTTTAATTACATCCACTGATAAGAGTACATGAACAATTATATAGCAAAGCTTAAAGTATCTTTAAGCAACTGTGACCATTGATTTCTTTATTTCGGTTATTTTCATTCTCATAATAATAAGAAGGTGTGGAATAATTGCCAATAGGGCATCACTCCAAGAAAGACCAAATGACCTAGAAGCTAGCAACTATAGGTCACCGTTTTGTTTTATTGGTTCCGTATTTTGATGTTTTTTTATACCGTTATCATGGAGTTAAGTGTCTTTCTTTCCTGTGCTCATTATAATTGTATGCTCTTTTTGAACATTTCTCAATCGTATTTAGTGATTGCCGCATGTTAATGTACCTGTCGTCGTATTTAATGATTGCCGCATGTTAATGTACCTGTCGTCGTATTTAGTGATTGCCGCATGTTGATGTACCTGTCGTCGTATTGAGTGATTGCCGCATGTTAATGTACCTGTCGTCGTATTTAGTGATTGCCGCATGTTAATGTACCTGTCGTCGTATATAGTGATTGCCGCATGTTTTTGTACCTGTCGTCGTATATAGTGATTTGTTCTTACAAATGGCTGGTGGTCTGTTTGTTATATTTGCTAGCCTTAGAGCTTGACACAGTATAGACACTTGTTTACCAGTGAAGACTACAATTATGTCGCTCGATTTGTATATAAATGATTAAATTTTGTTTAAAGGGGCATTAGCTACGAGATATAACAAAAAGTTAAAATATGATTTTTTTTGTTCAATCATTAATGAAAGTGAAATAGTGAAATAATAATTCGCCTTTAGCAGCATGTTTGGTTCTATTTTGTCAAAATAAGCAAAGAAACATCGCTGATGAATTATTCACTTGCAAGTGAATAATTTGACCTCATTGAACCCGTATTCATGTAACCTTTAATTTGACCCCTTAGCTAGAGATGAGTAACGCATGAATGCAGGTTAAAACGATGATTAACATATAATTTTAACCTATAATATGAAATCAAACAGACCTAGAAAAATCCAATTGCACGGGTTCGCTATCCATTTATATCTACGTTTTTGTTTATATCGGGTTAAATGACCGTCGGCAGTCTTCGGGCGTCATCTCGATGGTTAATTAGAGGGCGTCTTAACTAAAATACAAAAGAAATTCGGATACATATTATCGAACCCATGCATCGTAAATTGTTTATTTTAGACTTTTTATAATTTTGATATACGTTTTAATATGTTATAAATCAAAAATAAGATTTTGAGTCAAATCGGTGAACATGAATTTGACAGATAGTGCCCCTTTTACTTATTTTAATCATTGTATTAGATAACCCCTGTATTAATGTTTAACCATATGATTTTTTTTTGTAATTAGCAAGTGTTTCCCACAATGCATCGTAAATCAGGGCTTATAACTTCCCTTTCTGTTTTAAAATTTGGCCTTCTTCTTTTTTAATGTGTTTTTTGGGGGGCCAAATATGATTGTATGATGATTTATTTAAACATGTACATATTTTGTATGGTACAAAATGTAACATGCACTTTTCAATAAATTAAAATCGTCCGTTTAATGAGTTCAAATTGCAAATGTGCATAAAGGGGGAAAAATGTCAATACATACATATTTTAACAAAATATGCTTTATGGTAAACTTTGCAACAATAAACATTTGCATTTCACCCGTGACTAGGGCGAGAGTATTTAATTTGTTTGTTTACATTTTTTTTTCATTATTTGAAATGATGGAGTCAATCGGTGGAAGAAAAAACATTGCATTCAATAAGTAAAATTTTGTTTATATAAATGTTTTCAACATTGTTCAAACTAGTTTAATCATGCAAGATGTGTCTGTTCCAAATCTGAAATCTTGTCAGTGTTAGTCTTCGGTCCTCTCTTTATGATTTTGATTGCATATAATTTATACTTTACGGAATTTGAAGTTGATGGTAGATCATTGGTATAGTCTCTGTTTTATTTATAAATCCACAACTTTCTATTTTTTATTTTATTTTTGGCAATTTACAGCTTGACATTTTAGAAACTTAGTGTGTTGGAGAATGTATATATTAATTGACATCTACTTTAGTTTTGATGATTTTACTTTCAAAGCAGAAAACAACAAGTGACTTGACAAACCAATTAAGATGGTTTTAAGTGCCTATCAATCCATACTAGTATCACTTGTCGTTAACCTTTAGAACGCTGTAACCCCTATATATGTTATGCTGTTTGCTTGATTGATGTTTCATTGATGTATACACCACATCTTCTTTAATTCAATGCAGAAAGAATTTTTCTATGAAGGGTATATACACAATAAGTATTCAGTGTTCAGAAAAGTTCAAACATATTTTGGTGATACGAATAATTCTAAAGAAATGAGATGAGAAAATTGGTAATGGAAATTATAGGCAGGATATATTTGGACTGTTGAAATAATGAGGTCAGATGAAACTATGCATTTGTTGAAATGGACTGATGGGCAGCCCTCTTGTATATGTTTCTTATTCAATTAGTCTTTATTGCATGCATGTCATACTAGGTTAGAATTTGAAGACTTCCAGACAAAACAAATAATTTATTATATCTCAGTAGAAACACAATGGTTTCAAACCTCTCGTCCTGAATATGCATGTAATCATCCTGAATATGCATGCAATATTTGAAACTTTAAGAATAATCAACATTAAGCGTTAGAACATTGTAGGTCCCTCAATATAACTGGTGTCGGATGTAAAAATGACCCAATCGGTGACCGCAAGACAAAGTGCTGGAACCCGGGATGAATGAACTAGTGAATTTTACGACAACTAATCAGTTTTGACTTCGATTATATTTGACAAGAATAGTCCTAATCAATAATACTAAAAGTCTTCGAAAAAGATGGTATGATAGGCCACTTTTCTATCAAATAACATCTAAATGTTCGATTCACAAGATAAGACAAGGTAGCAAGAATTTTAATTTGGAAAATCCAAACATTCGGATTAAAAACCAACAAACAGATATGAAACATTACAATATAACACAAAGCAAAATAAAATAAATAATGATATAAACATAAATATTACATGTGACAAATGTTTTTCTTGTGTGAAAATATGCCTCCTCCCAAAATAGCATTATATATAAAGTTAGACAAGGGATGAAGAAGTGATTGCTGCCTAATAGTAAAATATATAAGTCATATGCTAAAACGGCGGAAAATTCATTATTAATATACATATAATATCAAACATGTAAATACACAAGTCATGTCCAAGTATTAAGATTGTTTCTATCATACATTTCAATAATATCAATAACAATAATCTTTAAGATGCAAGATTTCGCACACATAAGAGATATTGAAATTTATTGTCATCACTTCATAACTCATTGTGTTGGCTCAAGGAACAGTATCAGAAATAGTATGAATCTAAACTAATTTAGGTTTGGACACATAATTACAAAATAGAATTCATCTCCTAACTTCTTATAACATTGAGGACATCTTCTATTTTTCTAAAGCTGTCTACTTTAACGACAAATTGCTTAACTAGTATTCCTTATTCTTATTTTGGCAAACATTGCATAACTGTTGTATCTAAATTTAGTAAGAGATCATTTTCAAATTCATACTCAACTTTAAATTTCCGGTAAGTTCTTAATTTACTTCCATGAATTGAATTATCATAATAAAAAGATAGCTTTTCTGAAATGCCATTTAAATTTTATTATTTTACTCTTGCAACAGAAAGAAATCGGATTTCAGAAAAAAAAAAGGTACGCTGATTTTCCCCAACATGAGAAATATTCAACTTAGACAGTGGTATATTGACTTTTGGAGCAAATTTTTACGCCTGTCATTAATATTGATGTATAAGCCAAGGTCTAATTCAGAAAGATAATTTTCTAGATGTCTCATACCAAGCTGTTAGTAGGGCTTACATATATTTTGAAAAAACAGTAGCTCACATTTAATTTTTTGAAAAATGGCCATCTTTGGTCAAATATGTCACTTCCAATATATTAATAACGTCACAGTGACAAACAAAACTGATATTACGAAATAAGTGTCCAGTTCATATCATCCTATACATTTATCGATCAAACTAAAAAATATTTGAACGGATTGAAAGACTTGTACATTTATTTGTAAATTGAGAGATCACATAATTGCTCTTATTGTGCCTCATCATTTTTTCAATGTATTTGATTTCGAAAGCATTATAAACAAAATTGTTTTACCAGCCCTCACACAAATAATCATTGATTTTTTAAAACATGATAAAGTTTAAGTTTGTATCGGAAAGGTTTTGGGATGAGAAAATATAGTTAGTACTTTTTCTGGATAAATAAAAGAGTTAACATCTTACAGCGATTATTATAAGAATCATGCAAGGTAGAGTAGTCCAATATTCTGGCAAGTCTAGCCACTGATTTACCAAATAGTCAACTATTAAGTTTTAAATGAGCTGTCATTATCATTTCAACACTTTTGTAATCATTTGTGATACCAGCCACTAAAATTCATATTTGTGTAATTTTCATCTGCTTTATTTGGTAGCGTTTTGTTTCACAATTCATACACACATGCGGTGATTTGTGAAGCATACCTTTATATCGAGTAATATTATCCGAGACAATTATACACTTCATTCCAACTTCCGCCAGTGTTTGTCATCAGTCTTGTATATATTTAAATTGGTTTGTATACATTATAACATGTACACAGTGTTCACAGTTTTTAGAGACGTGATGTTATGACTTAAACATTGCTTTCAATAAAATCGTCTGGAGGGTTCTGAAAAAAAATCATTGGTGTATAAGTGATATAGATAAAATATGTTTTATACATTTAAATACAAAATACAACAGGGGCGATTTCATTTTCAAATAACTTATGATCCACGATCCCTTGTCGACACATAGTCTTATTCGTTCGTCATAGTCTATTTTGCTAACTATTTAATATCTTAGTATGTGAAAAGTAGTTAATGTCAATTATTGATCTTCGAGTTTATGGCCACTTTCATGCTTTAAAACAGAAATTAGTACAAGAAAAAAGTACACGTAAAAAAAAAAAAAAACATCAATCAAACCTACAAATAATATTGATTTGATGTGAACTACGTGAAGACTAAGAGTTTTACTTGCAGGATACAACTTTTCCAGAGACTCCAGTTGTGGTGACACTTTAACGGCATATTCATGTTTAAATTGATCAATTTGACGTAAATAGCCATTTCACGTATAGTTTTTTTGCAAAACTAAATATGACTTTTGTGTCAAAACCCAAAACTTTAGTTAGCGCATGTTAACCTCATAAGACATCTTGTTGCAAAATATTTTTCTTAGAAAAGTTTTGGCTTATATCTAAATATCAATGACTATATTCAAAAAATGGTTTCATAAAAGTAGGAACTTTGAAGCCCTTAAGCACATGTGTAATAATTTAAATCAAATGTGACATAATAATGTCTTTTGACTAAATCGATATATATTATCCTTTGTGATTTTGGAATTCAAGGGACTAAAAGGTAGCCTTATGATATCTCCTTCTTTAACGGTCATTTTCGCTGTCGTCAGTTTGACGGAATCAGAATTCCCATTGCGATGGATGCATTTATATCAGGAGACGCTTACCATTTTGACGCACCCGGTCTTACGTGATTTTCTCAGTTTTTTTCTCTCTCGCATGGTTTGTTGTTTCCAAATAGATTTACGAGTTAAAACATCGGTAAACAGTCTCCTCATTGTCGTGCTGTAAACAACAGTCTCCTCATTGTCGTGCTGTAAACAACCGTCTCCTCATTGCCGTGCTGTAAACAACCGTCTCCTCATTTTCGTGCTATACACAAGTTATTATGATTATAATTTATTCATGCTACTATTTCTGATTTAAAAAAGATATAGGACAATTTAAGACTATTCTAATGAAAATGATACCCGAAGAAAATCAAAAACTAAAATTCATCTTTCATAGTTTACGATTGAGTAGACGTGTTAAGTTTAGGATCATAAACATACCTTTCAAAGGGTATTAAAATACACAATACATAAAAAGTTATTATTTACATCACATTTAGTAAAGTAACTTGTCTGATGTTTTATGTAGTACTAGTAATAGAACCATGAATATACCAACTTGATGGCCTTGGTCTGTTTTCTGCTCTTTTGGTCGGGTAGTTGTCTCTTTGACATATTCCCCGTTTCCATTCTCAATTCTATTGAACTAGATATGCACTATTACGGTGCATTTTATTGACACTAAGTCTTTAAGTATATACACCAAACTGGTTAACTACAGTACACCTGATAAGATCAACTCTAATATCGAACAATGTTATCTTCTCGTCAGTGGAGAATAAACTAATCAAAGATACAGGGTAAAAATGTGTACGCCAGACGCAAGTTTTGTCTACAAAAGACTCTTTATTGACGTTCGAATCAAAAAGTTAAAAAGGACAAATAAAATACGAAGTTGAAAAGCATTGAAGACTCAAAATTCCGAAAGGTTTTGCCAAATACAGCTTAAGTAGTCTATTCATGAGGATAGAAGATCCTTAGTCTTTTGAAAAATTCATAGTTTTGAAACAATTAATTTAAGAACGAGTGCAGCACATCACAATAAGCAAAGTATTTTAAGTTTATTGGAGTGACACTTTGTCACCTCACAGTATTCAATTCTAACATGCACCCACTGTGTATACATAGAATTGAGAATGGAAACGGGAAATGTGTCAAAGAGACAACAACCCGACCAAAGAGCAGAAAACAGCCCAAGGCCACCAATGTATATATAAATCTGTATTTCTACAATATATCCTTCCATTGAATTTCTAAGTTTGTGTATGAGGCAAAGCCACTTATATCATATTTATAGTATTCTGCAATTGTTTGCACCTGTCCTAAGTCAGGAATCTGATGTTCAGTAGTTGTCGTTTGTTGATTCGGTTCATAAGTGTTTCTCGTTTCTCGTTTTTTTTTATATAGATTAGACCGTTGGTTTTCCTGTTTGAATGGTTTTACACTAGTAATTTTTAGGGCCCTTTATAGCTTGCTGTGCGGTGTGAGCCAAGGCTCCGTGTTGAAGACCGTACTTTGACCTATAATGGTTTACTTTTATAAATTGTGACTTGGATTAAGAGTTGTCTCATTGGCACTCATACCACATCTTCTTATATCTATTCTGTTCGTGTCCGTAGCAACTATGATGTTTCTTTACTTTAAATGAAAGCACAGCACCAGTAAGATATGTTGCCATCCGGTATTCAGGAACCAACGGTCAATCTTTTTGGTTTATAAGATCTTTATTGTTTTAATAAGTTTTGGGTTTTCAAATATTTTGGCTTCGAGCATCACTGAAACGACATTTATTGTCGAAATGCCCATCTGGTGCAGAAAAATTGGTACCGTTAATATCATTAACTGTATATATTAATTTATATATCATATCTTCATCTTGAAATTTAAATGAAAGGATTAAAACTGAATAAAAAGCTTAAATTTTGTTTAACACCAAACATGTTTTTCTTGGAGTTGCAATATAAAGTCTGTGACATGTTTAGCCTGTAGTACAGTTGTTGCCATTGGTTCATGTTTATAATTGTGTTTTCGTAAATGGTATTGTTATAAAGTAGGCCGTTCATTGTCTGTTT
This sequence comes from Mytilus californianus, assembly GCF_021869535.1. Classification (NCBI taxonomy): domain Eukaryota; kingdom Metazoa; phylum Mollusca; class Bivalvia; order Mytilida; family Mytilidae; genus Mytilus; species Mytilus californianus. Next base: position 94,486,598 of record NW_026262668.1, read on the forward strand.
GAATTGTTTCAGATTTTCATACCACATCTCCTTATTTTTATATCAACTCTTCTAAAGATAAATTTTATGTGATGAAGAAAAAAAATGTTAAATATTTTTTAATAATTTTAATTTTTAAATATGTATCAAACAAACAAAACTTTTAAAACATAGTACATGTAAATATATGTCTTACCTCATCTGATTTTGTGTCAGTTACAAGTTTAACACATGTTTCATCATTTGTTTTAACGACAGCACTGCAAATCGACAATTTTGGTCGAGACGCGTTATTATTACTTGATAACTGAATGTACATTGAACTTCTTGCTGTATCCGAACGACTCATTTTCCGCTGCCTATGAACTCCAAGCCGACTTTTAAGAAGAAGAATTACCTTAATATAAACAATTAAATAAAATTACTAAGTATAAGTATAAAATCTTGTGGAAACTTTAAATGTTGCAGTTCGTTAAAAATCATATAATCAAATCTTACAAAGATAAAATTATACTAATTGTAAAAGCATTTTATTCTGCTTGATAATATTATTTTTCATTTTTGGCCATTTAGCATATTGTCAGTTGATTGAAAGACTTGAAATGTGTTCTTCTTGATGGCGGAAGGTCGTGGATTCGACCCCTGGCCAGGATGAACCAAAATCTGGAAAATTGGTATTTGCACCTACTCCGATAAGCACGTAAGTTGAATAAGAAGTAAGAGCAAAGGACTGGTCGGCTCTGAATAATGTGTCCTGTTAGTGACTAAATCATTTGCCACTAACTTTAAACAACAATACATCCATCCACCCATTATCATTTTTGTGTTGTATAATTTTAACATAATTATGTGTGTTGTATAATTTTAACATAAAATGTGTGTTGTACAATTTTAACATACTATGTGTGTTGTACAATTTTAACATACTAGGTGTGTTGTACAATTTTAACATACTATGTGTGTTGTACAATTTTAACATACTATGTGTGTTGTACAATTTTAACATACTATGTGTGTTGTACAATTTTAACATACTATGTGTGTTGTACAATTTTAACATAATATGTGTGTTGTACAATTTTAATATACTATGTGTGTTGTACAATTTTAACATACTATGTGTGTTGTACAATTTTAATATACTATGTGTGTTGTACAATTTTAACATACTATGTGTGTTGTATAATTTTAATATACTATGTGTGTTGTACAATTTTAACATATACTATATGTGTTGTACAATTTTAACATTCTATGTGTGTACTATGTGTGTTGTACAATTTTAATATACTATGTGTGTTGTACAATTTTAACATACTATGTGTGTTGTACAATTTTAATATACTATGTGTGTTGTACAATTTTAACTATGTGTGTTGTACAATTTTAACATACTATGTGTGTTGTACAATTTTAATATACTATGTGTGTTGTACAATTTTAACATAATATGTGTGTTGTACAATTTTAACATACTATGTGTGTTGTACAATTTTAATATACTATGTGTGTTGTATAATTTTAACTATGTGTGTTGTACAATTTTAACATACTATGTGTGTTGTACAATTTTAACATACTATGTGTGTTGTACAACATACTAGAACTTTGTGTGTTTTGGTTTGAGCGTTTCTGATGAAGGTAAATCCAGAAAAACGCTTTAGAACACACGAAATTTATAAAGTGTTATTTTTATTTAAGCTTTTGGGTGACTATGATAAAATTGCTCATTATAATGGGCTTGAAATGATTCGGGACTATTGTTTTATGTTTTGACGTAGATGGAACTGCGGCCCAGAGACAAGGGTGGGGGGGGGGGGGGGGAGGGGGGGGGGGAACAACGATTCGTTTATGATGCAAGTTTCAGTCAAGTAATCGGCAAAGTCTATACAAGGCTTGTCGGTAGGTAAAATGGTCATGAAATCTCGACAAAACAGTCTGCTACTTCCTCTGGATCTAAGAAAGCTATCCCAAACACTCTTTTCAGCCATTTATCTGAATCTACCTCTTTGTATTGTTGACATAATTCAACTTTCTGAATTACTCGGATGTAAAATCAAATAAAATATATTTATTTTAAAAACTTACTCTTTTTTCTTATTTTTTAAAAATATTTTCTTAATTCATATAAAATATCAAATGAAATTTCGCTAAAATGTCCTTTTTGAAAAACCAGGTAAGATTAATATTCCGGCGCTTAAATGTCCTATGATGTCGGCGCTCAAATGACCCTATGTGCATTTTTTATTTTCGCTCAAATGTCCTATGCCCAATAAAAATATAATTTTTATTTAAATAAAAGACAAAATTGGTTGAAATTTTAACCAAATTATCATATCTATATCTCTGCTATTCCAATGAAAAAACGATTGCGTACATTGATATCCGAAACATCACTGCAAACACGCGCATGTGTAATCAATTTAGAAATGTCCACTCCATAAGAAGGACGTAACGGGACGTCATCACAAAGAAAAGGAAAATTTACAATAGGAAAGGAAAAGTCGTCACGATTCATATAAATATTCGTATGACGATTACCTTGAGTAATTTTAATTAGGTAAATAAAGAAAAAATTAAAGAGCAAACAATTTATTTTTTTAGCTCTTTTAATTTTTCACTTTATCAACCTGATTAAAAGAATTGTAGACTGCTATCCTTGGTTGTGAAGAAGCTTCCGTCCACGCTTTGTGAAATTCCATAAAGGTTTGACAAAGTTATTGATGTATAAAAAAATTAAAGCTATATGCTAGTGCAAAAATAAAATAAAAATTCCATTATCAGTTAAATACGGGAAAATGTAAAATAAATGTATTTTTCAACATTTTGCTCTATATGCTATCTTTTGATCACGAAGAAGTTTCTCTCAACGTTACATAAAATTTCACGAAGGGTTGACAAACTTATTAATGTCTATAAAAACTGAAACCAGAGACTGAACCTAAATGTCGCTCTGTCTATTTCCACACACAATTTTACTGTAAAAATTATGCATGTACCGTTCAGTAGGAAAAAAAATCAAGACATGCTAAATAATTGTTACGCATACTTGTTCAAAACAGATCAAATCTGCGTTGTGCGATGACTTTGAAATAAACAAATTATACAGATATATTAATTCGAAATGGATATCAGTCACTTACATTGTTCGTATCACATTTTGCAGTGGCCTTTGCTTATATGTAACATTTTTTTTTACATTTTGTCTATGAATTTCTAGATCACAAAAAGTATACGAGTTATGACTTATTGATACTGAAAATCCACTTTTTGTTTTCATGGTTATTTTTTAACTAATTGTTTTGACTCACGAAAAGTTCAAATTCGCTCCATGTGGCCCAAAACGAAGTTATATATGTATTAGCCAATATTTCGAAGATATACTTTATAAAAGGGTAACCCAGTTAACATCAATTGAAAAGTGGTTACATCGGAGCCTGCATGAAATTTAAATGGACGCCGAGGAAACTAAAAGATTCCATGGAAACCCAACTTGCATTTTTCTTCTAAGTAAAAACAATTAGTAAATACAGTATAAAAGACATTTCTTATTTCGGGGTTTTATCAAGATGTACAGGTGATGGTGTGTAGGGATTTTGTGTTTGTGTTGTGCTTTTTCAATGGCGAGCAGGGATTTTGTTTCACGAATTAATACACCATATCTCTTTTTTTCCACCACTTCGATTTTATTTTACTTAAACCTTTCTTGAAAATAAAATTCGAAATCTAATTCCTCGGAAGGTTATGATGTATATGATCTACAGAGGCGGCCTTTTTAATTTCTAACTACCACCAAATAAACATCGCCCAAAATAATATTTTGCACGTAAATAGATAAATATAATATGAGACACTTCCTATCTCAAAATATTTTGTTGCGAGGGTTGTGTTCCTACTTAATCGACTGTCATTTCATGGCTGTATAACAAATAAAAAAGACGATTTTTTACACCAAAATTAATGTATAAATTAAGTTCATATATTCAATAATTGATTTTTGAAAATCAGAAGCGGTTTGAAGTTCTTTTGATTGTATTTACCAATTATGCCCCAAATCATGCTAACTCTTTTGGGCCAATCTGACCCAATTGACCATTCATTGGACATCGGGACCAAAGTAACACATCTCTAAGTATATACCGATAAAACTTTGTTAATTTTAGAGTATGTGCATTGATTTTGCGCATAAATTGGTACACAATATCCCCTCTTTTCCATTGCATAGGTTTTTTTTTTTTACAAATTTAACCAATTGTTATCAAATATTGACGTTTCGACTGACAATTGGAAATCACAACCTTGAAGTATATCTATATAAAATCATCAACAATACTATTTAGAAATATATGACTTCCATAAAAAACTAAATGATGAGCCTCACTATAGAACGCGGGTCCGGAGGTTCAACATATCGCAAACAACGCTTAGTCGCAAACACTTTTCCCCTAATGTTGACCTTAATAAAATAAATCTAGTGAACGATCATAAATGTTCCTGTGGTCTTCCTGTTGAAGATGCTATTTATTTCCAACTTCAATCCTACTGAGAATATTTTTATAAAGTTCGTTGTTTCGTTAAGCAGTTTAAAAGATTGATATTCCAAGTCAACAGTTTTGTTTGATTTTATTGTTGTTCTTGGAAAGATAAGTGGAAAGATTGAATATGATGTAGATTGTGTGAAAGCTGACTTTGCATTGAATGTCCTTTCGAATTTCAAATTTCCGTATTTTTAAAAATAATTTCAATTAAGCTTCTTTTTGTAATTTTATTGAGGTGTAAATGCGTTGACCGAATCACATTTTGTATGAAGCGCAAAAGCTTTCCATACTAAAAATGTGCACATGATCACCGCTTTCAATTCTTTTGAATTCATTTTATGCTAGAACCGTGAGATTACGGAATAACATCTCATTTTTATCGATTGTTTCCCTATGCATGGTTGTGACTTTGTCACGGGGAGCACGTGCGATCGGAAATGTAAAATTTTATTAAGAAGTATAATCTTATTTTGGAATGCCTATAGATTGTTGTCAGCCAATAATATTACATATTCTTATGAAACATACAAGTAATGTTATTGTTGAACTATGTTAAATGGACTTACCTCACCATTAAAGAAACAGAACAAGAGCGAAACAAAAAATCCCTGTAACACACAAAAAAACAATATATTCAGTATTATATCTATTGGATTTATTCATAACATGTCTGAATTCGTGGAATTCATTAAACAAAACTGTCATACGGTATGGGTGCTACTCCATCAATAAAAGCTGTATGCTGTGCTCTAAACCGTAAACGTTTGTTTTGTGTTTGTTTCTGATCATATCAATGACTCTGTGTGATGAGGAAAGCATGAACACTTTACTTAGTAATTTTCACTTTCCAATTTTTTGTTTGGATTTTATCTGGGTAAGAGTTTGAATAAAAATATTTACACGTTTGCTTTCTGTCTTCCAAAAAGGAATTTACAAATGCATGGCAATACTTCCATTTTCCATGCACACAATCCTTAAAAACTATAAAACAACGATATCTCATCAACAACGCATTACAACGTACCTCAATGAAAAAAGTTTCTCCAAAAACCTAACAAGAACTTCAAATAACAACTGCAGAAGCGGGTCCAAAAGGGGGTGGGGGGTTCCCCCCTTTTTTTGGACGATCAATGCATTTGAATGGGGACATATGGTTGGAACCCCCCTTTTAAAAATGGCTGGATTCGCCCCTGAACTGCTGTCAACATGTTCTCAAATGAAAATAGAATTATCACAGGAGTAATACCACCAATAAATGATCAAATATTCATCTCATCTGCATACAAACAGTTGAATATGATACAAAAGATGACTCTAAGATGATGAAAACCACTATTATTCAGGAAAAAAAGGGGTGAAAATTTGATTGGTTTACTGCCGGTGATGGTTATTATCTTATATGCAATGAAATGTTATGTGAAATTTTCACTGTAGTACTGGACAGGATAAAACTTTACTCATGCCAAGTGTTTCTTTATTCGAAACAAAGATAAATTCTGCACAATCTTTTGAAAATTGCCAATATAACAAAGACTAATAGGGGAAAAACAATGGTGGTATTACACCTACACCTTGAAAAATTGATTTCATATATATTACTTCAGTTATGAAAATTGCATACCGTCTTAAACTAAACGTAGTACTGTCTCGTTGGCGTTTACCTCACATCTGGTTTATTCATATATAATATTCAAAACACTTTCCCATGACTTTTTATTTGTTTTATTCTCGCAAAAAGCATTTTTATATTGACCCATAAAGAAGTTATTTATCATATCAGATTAAGTAAAGTACACTCAATGTCAATAAGTTATACTAGTGTTTCAGTAAGTTGTATAGACATTTTTTTACTCAGGTAAATTACTAATAATCAATGAGTGATGAATTTCTCGTAGAAGAAATTTAAATGTCTCAGTGAATAAACTACACAGAGAACAATAGCTATTGTATTTATTCAATGGGACAATAGAACTCATAAAAGTTTAAATAGATTGACCAATAGGAGATGACTCTGTGGAAAAGTTTCATTTGGTTCGCAATAAATTCTAAGATGACTGGACACATTGCAAAATATCTGGGATAACTGAACACATGTTTAAATATATCAGTGATAACTGAAGACATTATGAAATATCAGCGACAACTAGACACATTATGAAATATCAGATATCATTGATAACTGGACTCACTATATAATATCAGTAATATCTGGACACTTATAGAATATCAACATTTTAGAACTTACCTGGAATGAAACAAGAATCGCTGACAATAAATTGTAAGCATAAAGAAAATCTTCGTGACCTACAGGTCTAAATGGAATTGCAACAAATTGGATTCCCAATAGTGGAATTAATATAAGTGTTGCCCTAAGGGTATGTCTGTAAATAACAAAATTAAAATAATTACCATTTCTAGTTCAAATTGTGTGCATGTTTATTTTTTAATATTTATTACGAATCTATAACGTATTATCGACAAATAATATTGATCGCTAGCTAGTTTGTTGTCGAAGTTTACTGGATCTTGACATTGATAAACAATCAACACAGAGCATGTCAAACACGTGGCAAATAGTCAATTGATACAGCCATGATAATTTTTTAATATTTTCAATGTGTTTAAATTTGTTAGTTAAACTATTCCCAAACAGTTGTTAAATGATTTGTTGTATTTTTGTACTTTAAGAATCAATTATTACTATTTACCTTTCAATAAACGTTTGTAAACATTCGTTCACCACGGTGTCCCCCCTCGCACTTGTGCTGTGCGGTTGCTGAAGTTCTAACGAGAGGTCTCGTAGTTAAGGTCACTGCATACGGGAAAATATCGGCGAGTTAGTGTACGGGAAGACAATAATTCAATAGCAGTACATTTATGAAGATTTTGATAATACAAAGGATTTTCTTTTACAAGAAAGTTCACGTACACTTGTTTTTTTAGTAAAAATTAATCATTCAAATATATAAAACATATTCAACTCTTTTTTTTTTTTTAGATTTGAAGTTTCATATGACTTTTAAATATTTTTTAACCTTTGCAATATATATATCCCTAACTGTCATAATGTTATGACAGAATGTATTATTTCGTTTGGAAAAAATAAGACACTGACAGAAGCCATTTTAGTGTAGAAAGATTTATCTTTCTTTATAATGATTTATCATTTGTTTTGTACTATATTTTTTTTTTTTCAGTTTCAGTGCATATGTCTTGACAATTGTATGAATTTTTACTGTTTGTATAGACTTGTCATATCTATCCATCCTTCCACAGAGTGCAGATAGCTTTTCAGAAATATATTGTAGGTTGTATTGAAAACATGTTGAATTTCCATTATGAAACAATTATTCATTCTTTATATTTTAAAACGCAGTACCATTTACATTAAAAAAAACTTTATAGTCTTAATGATTAGATTTGTAAGACCGATTCTTATACTGATTTTATTACATATTTAAGAATTGTTGTGCTTATGACAGAGATCGTATAGGCATAACTTGATTAATTTCTGTTATATGAACTTATTTTGAATACATACCTAAGTGGATTTGACTGTCTCATTGAGCTCACTTTTGTGCATAGAATACGTAAAATATTCACCAGGAAAAACGTATTTAACTGAAATAGTTAAATATTTACTATAAAAAAAATAGTTGATATACATACACATGTATATATATTTACATATTACTATATATGTCTAAATTGAAAACAACGTTCAAACCTATGATTGCGTTGGATAAAAACCGCTATTTTTATACGTGTGCATGCAAAACAAATTTCTTGGTAGAGGGGTCTTAATACAGCACAAACAACATTTTCCAAGAGACCAAAAAAGTGAAAAAGTATATTTAAACAAAACGCATTTGACTAACAGGTCGAACAACGGATGTTCTTAAACCCTGCTGACTGCCATTGGCGATTGCCAAATAAACGGATCACAAGATGTAACAAAATGGATCTTTATTATTATATATTTACATATTACTCTATCTAGCTATATAGTTAGATTGATTATTTCAAATTTGACAAAGTCGCCTGACTAAGCTTAACAATCACAGGACTGTAGCACATCAATCAATATTACAATCAAAGGAATGTAGTGCAGCAATCACCTGACTAAGCGTTACACTCAAAGGACTGTAGCGCATCAATCGCCTGACTAAGCGTTACAATCAAAGGAATGTAGTGCATCAATCACCTGACTAAACATAACAATCACAGGACCTTAGCGTAACAATCGCCAAACTAATCGTAAGAATTACAGGACTGTACATAGCGCAACAATCGCCGCACTTAACGTAACACACGGAACTAATTCCCGAGTAAACTTGTACACAAAATTGGCACTTTTTCTCTTTCTCCTATACTTTTTCCAAAAATGAAAAACAGTAAAAGTCGTCCTTAAGGGCATTAACATCTTATTATATAAGGGGTCATCTGTCAATTTCGGCTATGAATACCTATTTTTAGATCTTGTCTTGCTGATAATTTTTGCATTTTTGCCATCTATCTATGATTGTTTTCAAGATAATAGGCAAAAACGCAACAAATTGGTACAAACTGTCATAAAAGAGCAATAACTACAATAAGTAATTGACTGACAATGTCAGGACATTTTTTGCTGTTTGCACTTTGTCTTTATGGTAAAAAAAATCATCACTAAAAAGCAATAACTCTTATAAAGAGTTGACTGACAATTTCTGCCATCTTGACATATTTCTAGATCTTGTCCTGCTGATCAGGTTTTGCATTTTTGGTATTTAAAGTGCCTATCAAATCGTCATAAAAAGGCAATTACTCCAATAAGTGTTCCACCGAAAATTTGGCTATGTTGATTTATAAGTAGAACTTTATTAAATTTTCGCTACATTAATTATAATTTTCAAGACAATAGGCAAAACTTGAATTATACCCTTATGTAATATTTTTAGACATGTCGGCTATGTTGGTTGGCAGGCGGGATCATCGGGCACTTATTTTAAACTAGTTGAAAGGTAACGGACGACGGACGACATGTTTTATTTTAATTTTAATTTATGCTTGCTGTCTCAATTACCGTGCCATTCTGAAACCTTGACTTACATTCATACAGAACAACAAGTTATAAATCGCCCACAGTAAGGAAAAGTTGTGAATAATAACGCCTTTTTTTACATATAGTTATGCAATTTTGACATTTCATTAGAATAAATTATGCCTAGGTTCAAACAATGAGAAAAACGAAGTTGCGGTCTCCAAAAAATACCGGAAAGGTGTCTTATGAATGGCTAGATATACTTAGCATCATACAGCAATCGAATATGCAGCTTACATACTACGAATCGTTTTTTACTTTTACATTATATTCGGTTTTTGTGTACCAGTTTCATCGATTATACCATGATAACTGTACTTACTGCCAGCCATAAAGCAATAGGTCCTAAGAAAATCCACTGCAGATTCGTTTGACCATGCCAACATCTAAAAACAATATTATACAAACATTAATATGTGTTAATATCTCACATTTTTATATTAAATTTCAATACATACCATTATTTTTTAACAAAAAAAAAAACAATGGCGATTTACGGAGGCAATTATTTTCTGAAAACTCTCTGCAATTGTTTTGCTTCTACGTTGTTATGGATCTATTTAAAATCAGTTGATTCCATAATTTTGTTTCAGTCTGTTATTATAAGATTTTCTGATAGAAATTTTTTATATATACTTACTATAGTTTGGATATTGAAACGTGTTAAAATTAATGCCAAATGTTCTTATTATTTTCTCGTCTATCCCCACTTAAAATACCCTCTCTAAGTCAAATATTAACTGGCGCTCACCCGGGTCTGGCAACTTTACTTAGCCCACCTTTTTCATCTAATATTGTTTACTTTGTTCTTGTAAAAATACCTGAAAAATTGCCACTTAACATTAAAGTCAAAAGAAAAGAGTTTCTTGCAATTATAATGTTAACGAAAGTATTGAACCAATGCATGCATATATACTAAACTAAGTGTGTATGCACGTTTTTGACATTTATTACGAATCTTTAACTTACTACCGACAAACTAATTACTTTCAAGTTTCTTGCCGAAGTTTACCGGATCGTGACATTGATAAACAATCAAACCAGGAGCATTTATTGCACGTGAAAAATAAGTGAATTGATATAGTCATGACATTTTTGTTTATATTTTCCATGCGTTCTTATTTGTTAATTACATTTAACTCCTACATTTTTAAGGATTTTTCTAATTATACTTGTTTTAATTACAGGGTTCTACTCATTTGGGATGGATGTAAAAGTACGCAGTCACGTTCAATTATTTTTCTTATCATTATCAAACTGCTATTTATTTGGGGTGTTTACATACGCAGCCTCTGTTTTAATTACTCTACTGTTGTCAAATTTGAAATATTATACAAGCTTAGATCGGTCAGTGCTGTTTATTGGGAATGTATTTCCACGCAGTTGTTGTAACATCTTAACTGTCGTCACCTTTGGACTTTTAAAGTTGTGCAAGCTCATATCGCAAATTATTACTATTTTTATTTTAGATATGTCGTTGCGCCGTGTTTGGAAATTTTAGAATTGTACTAGTTAGCGTCTCTATGGTGTTCTGGTAAAACTGTTTTTTTTTGTATAGAATTCAAGATTGCTATAGTTTTATAATCAGAATAGGTTGATAAGATTCATTTTACATCATGATCATACTGATGAAGGATATCTGTTATCCGAAATATTTATAGTTACATTTGTTCATTTTATTGTTATTTTTTGGTGATGTTGTACCCTTTTAGACTGGTTATATATTATATTTTGTAGTGTACTGTATCATAATTATATGATCCATCGCCCCGTAAGATTTATCGTTGGCTATTATTCGGTAATTTTATATATACATATATATATATGCACCTTTTGTTTGCGATATATCATCTTTTCCGCAAGTTTATTGTTTTCTGTTTAGTATTAAATTGATAATTAAGATCCATTTGATACATCGGTGATCCGTTTATTTGGCACTCGCCAATGGTAGTCAGCAGGGTTTAAGAACATTTGTTGTTCGACCTGTTAGTCAAATGCGTTTTGTTAAAATATACTTTTTCACATTTTTGGTCTTTTGGAAAATGTTGTTTGTGCTGTATTTAGACCCCTCTAACAAGAAATTTGTTTTGCATGCACACGTATAAAAATTGTGGTTTTTATCCAACGCAATCATAGGTTTGAACGTTGTTTACAATTTAGACTTGTATATATACAACAATATATATATATATATATATATATATAAAGGATTTTTCTAGATTTATCGCGTAGTATGTATGGCTTTTCAAGATGATTGGAAATAAAACTTACAACTTATTAATTTCTGATGATGTGACACGTATTACAAAGTAGATAACTGTCTGTATCATTGGAAAAACTAAAAAAGAATCAATAATGATATAAAACATCAATACAAGAAATTTTTGAACGATCAAACGAATAAATGCCAAGGGAATACTGGTTGGTATATGACAGCTTGGTCGTATTCACCATCTTCGAATCTGTAATAAAAGAATTTCGGCGAAAAGTCTTAGGGAATATAGTTCGAAAAGATCACATTGTTTTTTTACGACTAAACTGGTCGTTGAATATTGTTTTAATGGTATAAATATTGAATTTGTTATCATTAGATTAAAACCAAATCAAAATTATTGGATATACATATACACATTCACGGTTCTACAATCTGTCGATACCTGTATCTTGACATTGCACAAGATCATGTTTTTCTCTGACTGTTAATGACGTCTTTACACTAAATCTATTAGGTGGTGGGTGTGTACTGATATTTAAGTCTTAGATACATAATTTTTTGCATTAGTTTTTATTGGCTTTAACTAGTTGTCAGTAAATGTGAGTATTCTCAGATCTGTACTGGGTGCCTTTTTAATGTGGGTATGTACAAATACCCTGCCACGTCCGGTCTATGGTTTTGTTACTTGTTTTTCTGCTTTATATCGATCTGATGAGTTAAGGATGGTCGCTACTCTGTTTTAAAATATCAAGCCGTTATAAATTGATAGTATATAAATAACGGAACTAATGAAGCAGAAAAAAATGAAGGGTCTGTGTCTTGGTTCCGAGATATAAGCCATTGAAAATTTGGCGGGAAATGATTCTCTCTAGATTTTTCATACATTTAACATTTTTTTCATTCAAAAACTATGAAAAAATAACAACGAGTTTATAAGATTTTCAAATATGGTTTTTTAAACTATATATAATAAAATTATGAAAAAAAGTAGGAGTTATCGGGCCAATTTTTTAATGGCACTACAAAGAAAAAACAAGAGGATTCCGAATATCTGACAAAAAGTTAAAAACAAGAGGAGCGAACATCCTTAAGCCCTTAACAAATGATTTTTATAGTTTGTTCTTATATATTATTATATGTTGTACTGTTACACCACTGTCCCAGGTTATGGGTAGGGTTTGGCGCCAGCAAACTAGTTCAACCACGCCAAATTCTGTATGTGCCTGTCCCAAGTGAGGAGCCTGTAGTTCAGGGGTTGTCGTTTGTTCATGTCGGTCATATTTGTTTTTCGTAAATTTTTTGGTTATAAATTAAGCCGTTAGTTTTCTCAATTGAATTATTTCATATTTTTCATGTCGCGGTCTTTAATAGCCGACTATACAGTATGTGTTTTTCTCATTGTTGAAGGCCGAACGGTTGCCTATAATTGATTACATCCACTGCATTTGAACTGTGGTGGATAGTTGTCTCATTGGCAATCGTACAACATCTCCTTATTTTATATTGATGACTTAAACATTTCGACCCCAAGAGTTGACAGGGTAAAGAAATATCATCCCTGGACTTCTCCAATCCAGTAGTAAACCAAATTCTAAATGGGGCGCGTGTTTGGCTGTGAGGGATGTATAAATACCCAACCACGTACGGTAGGAGTGTTGGATGGCATAATGAGAGTGTTATGATCTCTGTTGGTTGAAGAATATAAAGGATTTTTCTAGATTTATCGCTACAACTATATGACGGTCCACAAGTTGACAAGTTGCAAGAGATCTTTTTTACATTTTGATGGATAAAAGATTTTTTCAAGTGTCAGTATAATAAAAATATCGAATCATAGACACACTGTTTTTTTTAAATTTTATTTACTGCCTTGCCAAACTATATGCTAGCACGTCAAAACAAGTATCTTTTGCGTAAAACCTCGTGCATTTTTCTTTTCTAGTACATGTATCATCTAGCCAAAGGTTAGTGAATAACTTTTGAATAAGAATTCCAATCGATTGGTATCAATACTTGTTTTCCCACCAATTCTGAAGTGATTAAGTTTAAGAGATAGAGAGATGGGTACCGATCAGATTTAACACGGATTACACGGGGTATGCGCTATTGTTTATATAGAGTAATTCAAAATCCACATGGCGTACAACAGAATGCACGTTCTCAAAACGTCTCAAATGGATGAACTGAGGACGTCTTTAGATCGTGCCATCATTACATGGAAATTGTATCAACATTTACTAGACTCTTTGATGCAAGAACACATCACACATATACATATAAAAGCTTCCCATATTTAACAATAGACCAGGATTGTCTTCTTAAAAGGGGCATTAGCTACGATTAAGACAAAGCATTTCGTTTTAAGCAGTCAGTTTGGCCCAAATTTGTCAAAATAAGCTCAAAACCATCGATGATGTATTATTCACTTGCAAATGAATAATTTGACTCATTGAATCCGTATTCATGTGATCTTCAATTTAACCCATATGCTAGAGATGGGTTACCCATGAACTAGGCGTGTCAAACAGACATAGAAAACTCTAATTGCACGTATTCGGTTATGTATTTATATCTATATTTATGTTTATATCGGGTTTTATGACCGTCGGCAGTCTTCGGAGATCACCTCGCTGGTTAAATAGATTGCGTCTAGATTAAAATACACACAAAATGCTGATACATATAATCGAGTCAATGCATTGTTAACCGTTTATTTAAGACTTTTTATAATTTGGATACACGTGTTAGTATGTTATAAATCAAATATGAGAACATGAATTTGACAGCTAATGCCCCTTTAAAACTGGAATAAAAAATGCATGATACAACATTTTATTTTACTTTTTTCAGGAGATCTGCATTTTGATTTTATATAAAAGCAAGAACACTTCTTTGAAGCTGAATGACAAGGGTTAGTAGTTCCACTATTATTGTCGTTAAAACACATGTAAGAATACAAAAGCATTAAAAGAAGGACTAAAAGAAACGAATATTATAAAAACAAAAAAGTTGTGTGATGCTGCATAACGTCCGGCGGATATATTACACATTTGTTATGGACGATTGCATGTAAATATGTTATGAATATGACCTGTTTTTACAAGATCGATACGATGAGTCAGATTTTAAACGTATCTGCTGAATTCAAGAATAGACAGTCGGTATTTATAATTGTTTGCAGTATTTTTTCATGAAACCAATCCAAATGAAATTACCTTCGCAAAACCTCAGACAAGGGAATAGTCTATGTATTGTGGTTCTACATCTCGAATTCACAGTGAGGACTGTAAGACGGAGCAAAATTTTAAAATTTGAAAGTTCAATACAACAAGCACCGGTTTGAGTGTATTTAAGCAAGCATAAAGTAAACAAATGACAAAATACGAAGAGACAAAGAAGTCAAACTAATATTTCATAATTTTCCTGCCAGATTTATTGTACAATACAAATTATCTTACCTCCTATACATTTCTAGAAATATGATTGGTTAAAAGCGTCCGCGTGGAGACCGTGTATATTCCATATTAGGTTAGTAGGGAGGCGGGGCTTATTTCATACACGGTTAGTAGTGGTGTTACGTCCCTTTATAAAAACAAAACGGCACTGCGAACAATCTTAAAGGTTTCAACAGACGAAGAAATTGATGATGAAGATTGAAATAAATTCACAAAACACATTTAAACCTAACAAGTTGTTATTGTTGGCATCTGTTTTTGTAGGATCAATGGAAGTAGTTTCTTAATGCTAACGGTATTGAAGACTTGCTCATTTTGATAGGTCACTAGTCTAAATTTCACACGTTAAGATAATCGGTAAGATAAATTCGTTACATAGTGTGCTAGTAAGTACCCACTGAAATGTTCTTACAATAAAGTTGAAGTCATTAAGTTTAATTGGGCCATTCACTGAATATTTAGGAATTTTTGTGTTTTATTTATACGGATATGCATTATTTGTCATAGCCGCCCAGAAGATCATTGAGGGTTCAAGTTCCTCAATCTATCTTTATGTGCTCGCTCATTTTTACATGTATCTTTTTCTTTTGGCCATAATGATGAATGTCCTTTAATATTATTTTTAATTACTACTGTTGGTATCACCTTTTATTTTCTTTTTTATCTGAACGACAGAAATCCTCAAACAATTTTTTGGCTATGGTTTTTCATTTTACTATAAAGGTCAACAATTTGTAATAATACTACAAATTTATAGAATGGCATTCTTTTCCTGTGTATTCACTGATTGAGATTCAAAGGAGGTTGGTGGATGAGTTACAATCTTAGCAAGTTTAACCTCACAAGATTTTCATGTGGCTCTTTCACATTAAGAACAACGTCAGTTGTTTTCTTATATTTTGTCTTATTGCTTTGGAATGCAGGGAATTTGGTAAACAGTCCATTTTTAAAATTTTGACAAATCGAAGGGAATGTCACTTTTGAATATTTGCAGCCGTCGCAATGGCATATAAATGCATTTATTTGTTTTGTTAATTGAACACTTGTGTACTTGTCTATGTAAACATAATTATCTTGATAGGTTGACATTAAACAAACTGATTTTAATCTGAACTTGCTATTGACGACAAGACACTAAAATGTGTTGATAAATCAAAAGTATCTGCCTTTTCTCTCTCTCACCCATTAGAAATAAAGGTATGTGTTAAATCGGTGTATAGCTGTTTGTTTTCAAATACTTTGACGTCGTTCCAATTTTAGTGAACTGTTAACATATTTGTGCTAATCTTAGATTTCAATTCGTTTGGTTTTATCAAAGCTACAGACGTATTGTGCCTTATAGAGTAGTCACTTTTACCCACGTAGTAATTGGAAATTAATATCTATTACAAATGGTTTATCCTTACAAAAAGACAATGCGTGGATTTATAACTTCCTATTTTACCTACCCCATCCAGTTATAATGCACAGGATGAGCACATGTTTCTCGTTGATAAATGCTAGGATCAAAACAGTATGAAGATAAAGCCCTTCACAAAACATCCAAGCATAATTTGATGAAGTCGCATACTGAGCAAGTATATGTAAGAGTCTGCACCAAATCTGAAAGAATAAAAACACTGCATGTACATACAATTCTATTCGTCGAATTGAAAGTAAAACATTTCTCAGTCAAAAGGGTTGCTACAAAGAGTCAATAGTTGTAATTATCATCACGGACTAAAAACGCCGTACAATTGATCCGGACGTTGCTGCGTATCGAAGCGAGGTTAATAAAAACAAGGTCAAACAACATTCTTTCAAAGACGAATTGCCGTAAAAGTATGCATATACTGCTTATAGAACAAAGGTTGACGTAATTCTTGACATTATTTACATTATTTAAACATCTATTAAGCATTTTAAACAACATAAAATCGCATTACGGACGGTCACATTTAGTTTTCGAGTACTAGTACACCTACCACGTTTTTTTTATTGTTTAATCTAGTTTGTTTTGCATATATTCTTAGTTTCTCGATGGTAATCAGTAATGTATACATTTGTTAATGATATATAGTTACAACGAATGACAAACTCGTTGTTTTATTTCAGTTATACTTTAGACTGATATTCGAATTTCATTACTGTACCGTTCGTTGTCTTCATATCGTGATTGATATGTACAGTTCGTTGAAAATTCGTGTACTGGTTGTTGTGCGTTTTGACTATTCAAAGTAGATTAAACGATCATTAATAAAGTAGGAATGTATAATACTACGTGACAAATTCTTAAATCATATGTAAATGAAGTACTTTAAATTGTCATTGAAAATTCGTCCCAAAAATATTATGATAATTTATTCATGGCATAACTTTTCGAAGGTCTTTTTATATGATTGATTGATTCACTGAAACTCCACATTTGGTCAAAAGTGTTCGGTAATTTATTAGGATGTTTCGATGGCAAGGCTGTATTTCAAAAAAATTCTTTTTCTAAGAATAGAGTAACCAGAAAGTCTAGACTTACAATAAGGAAGAAAGAAAAAGTTCGAATCATCATTTATCTATGACATGACATTCTTCAATTTTTCACAAAGAAAACATAGGTTTATGATAAATCGACCGTTCTTATGCATATTTAATTCTGAATAACAAAACACAGAGCCCTAGTTAAGTTTTTTTTCTTAACATTTTCTTAATATTTGCTATTTACTAGGCGTGTTAATTCATTTTGAATCTTACATATGATCTGAAGATGTCCAATCCCTTGAAGTTTTTTTTTAATCTTATGTTAAGGGCCAAGGTAAAGGCTAATATGCCTTGATGTTACGATCGTGTTTTGAGCTATTAAATTTCTTCGAGGGACGATCGATATACATTAATATTTCTTGAAATAACCCCTTTATTGTATAGCAGAACTTTAAAATGATGCATTTGAGTTCTGTCTCTGATGTCATAATTTGAATCGACATTGCACCAGTGAAAATCAGTTTAAATTGAACGCTAACTTTAAATATGCGAGATTAAAAAAACTGAAAGATATGCATTTCAAAACAGACAGCATATATGTTCTTATCGGTTAAACCAAAAGGCGCAACTAGCATACAGATAAAATTCGGCGAACGGTACAGTAAACAACTTGAAAAGATGGCTGTTTCAGAAAAAATATAGCTATTACAATGAAATGGCTTATGGGATATATTCTGCAGAAAATACGCTTGCAATACGTACACCAGTTTTGTGCATTTGGTTTGTCAACATACCTAATCGACATAACCAATGTATCTCGGCCTATTGCATTGAAGCATGATGGAGGGAAGCATAGACTGCATGAATTTGTGGCTCGTTGAATACACATAATTTGTTGGAATAGATGCTATCTTAAAATTGACCCAATCTGCTGTTTGAATTCTTTACATATTTTGTTATGAAATTCGGGATGATTTTATTGACAGCAACCTTTTAAAGGAATAATTAATCGAGTTACCCGTTATCAAATGTATCGATCATTGATTTTGGATGGCGTCACTTTTACCGTTCTAGAGTTATGCCCCTTTACAAATGGAAAAATTGCTGAATTTTTCGTTTCCGATCTGTAACTTACGTTTGCCTCAACCAAATGTTATGAAACTTATACACAATGCTTATTTCCACAAAACACAGGTCAAGTTTGAATTTGTTTGGCGTCGCTTTTACCGTTCTAAAGTTATGCCCCTTTACAATGGAAAAATTGCTGAATTTTTCGTTTCCGTTCTCTAACTTAAGTTTACCTCAACCAAATGTTATGAAACTTATACACAATGCTTATTACCACAAAACTCAGATCAAGTTCGAATTTCGGTGGCGTCACTTTTATCGTTCTTGAGTTATGTCCCTTTATAACGTTATATGCAAGCGGGGCATCATCTGTGTCCCATTGACACATTCTCCATTTATTTTAGAATACTTCTATAAATTCATTTCGAGATAATTTGTCAGAGTTAGTAATTCAGATCTCTGATGCATCTATCTGATAGTACTTTCTGGTCTGTGCGTAGGTCCGTTCGTCCGTCCCGTTCCAAATATAAAACTTTTAAAATTAATTACCCAATAGAGTTTGACCCGGATTAAGTGATTCACTGGACATGGAAATGTGATAATGTGACCATACACGCGGTCTTAAGGCCACATATTCTTGTTTCGAAGGTTTTGAATATACGCAGAAATGTATCTGTATCTTTCATATTCAGAACCGCCTCTTTGGTCTTGTGGTAGCGTGCTCGCCTCGACAGTAGCGTTACTTGAATTTTATTTCTAGTAAGGCAAATGATTGGCTGTCGAAGCCTCAACTTGGTTAAAAGACCGCAGTGCTAGTAGGGAGTAGACGGTTAATGGCAAATCAGAATAGTTTTCATTTACAAATGGAAAAAAATTGAATGCTAACAGCGGCCACGTTTGATTGATTGATTGGTTGATTGTTGTGCCTGAATCAAGTGACAAAAACTGCATGCATATTCAGGACAAGTAAAACAAAAAATAATCCAATAGATATGTAGACTGGGTCGACCAGGATAACAGCATTAATTTCAACTGCAACTTGAAAAAGAGAACATGTTAGACAGGGGCAAACATTTTGTCTTGCAAAAGGCCCCATATGACTCCATGTTTCATGGGTTCTGTAACGTGTAGAGCTAATGATTGCACTTTCCCTAAATTTGATTGAACGTCCCCATTCCGACTGGACGTGGCTGTGTATTTATACATCCCGGACAATCAAACGGACGACCCTTTTATGCATGGGTTACACTGTTGAAAAAAGGTCTTGTATAGAGCACATACTGGCACATCTCGCAATTCCAAACGAACCTCCCCTACCCCAATGTGGGGGTTAAGGTGACCATACTTTTGATTGGTCACAGACTGACACACAGATCTTGTCTATGAAAAGTCCAGATTTGTGGAATTTTATCATGAAATAATATTTTCCAATGCGCATTAAATCCCCAAATTTCAATGAAACTGCGGGTTAAAAGTTTAATTCAGTATTCAATTACAGACAGGTCATGGTCAAAACAAAAATAACACACAGAATTAGTATTACCTCCTTTTAAATGCTTTTGTACAGATTTTATGATATTTAAGTTTAAGATCTACTATGTCTTTTAACTTTATACGTCAGTTTAGGGGCTTTATAACTGGGTGAGCTATGTAGTCTTGGTTATCTTAATCAAGGTACATGTCAGTAGATAGAGTACCACAGTTTGTCCCATGGGAATGCGCATTGTTAAGAAAAAATTGAGCATCATGTCAGTTTCACACTTGTTAGCTCTTTTTTTAATCAGTTTTTTTACAAGGTTTACTTTTTCTGTGCCTTAAAAATGATACATTATCTACCTTTTTCGATAATTCAATAGCAGTACAGTTAGAAAGATTTTGATAATATGATTTCGACATTCTGAAATTATCAGAAAAATGTTATTGTAAAAATGTTTTCCCATAGAAAATATGAATAAAGAGATAGATTGATAACGAAAGAAAGAAAGAAAGAACATCGGATAAAGAAAAAAAATAAGCAAGTAAAATATACAATAATGGAGTGTTCATTTGCAAAGTATATTGAAAAATAATTGTCATTATCAAAACCATTAAAGATTACTCAAATCGATCATGATAGGTAAATGATACGTGTGTTAATACGTGATCTTATGTCAGTGAAAATTAAGGCAGGTATCTATAGAGAACCACGTGATAAATGAAAATGCATGATTTCTATAATTTTTCATCATGTTAAAATTATTTGATACGGACGAAAATTCCAGTGTATGATGTTAAATGTCTTGGACTACTTTGTTTAAACTTGAGATAATTCAACGGTTGGCAATAAACAGTCCCAGTAGGTCCGTGCTTCGAAAGTTACGCACGTATGTCATTTTATTGGAAATCTCTGTTACAACGTGTACGATACATTTTTGTTTATGAAATATGTACATTAATAAACACATTTTCAATATTAAATATTGACTCCCTCAACTTCTTTTTGTTTTGTCGCTTCAGAACACAGAACCTTAGAAATGAATCCCTCTTTAAATTAACGTTTACCAAAACCGCTGTCTTGATAACAGTAGTGGTACTTTCATAGAATATATCTCAACTTCCAATTTTATTAGCAAAATAACCTACCAACTGGATTTTTATTTCGTTTTCATTACCTTATGGGTATTAATTGTACGACCATACTATCAGATTTATGTTGTATATGAAAAAAAAACATCTTACTAACTTTTTTAATTTCACGTTCATTTAAATTTACAATAAGTATTTAGGATATACTGGCTCTCATTAACCCACATTTCAACTAATGCCCGCATCTCATATATTCCAATGAAATTGATATTTAGGCTCCTATCGCAAAACTGCTTACGCAGGGTTACAAGAAAGAAACGACAAAAATGGACATGCCTACACAAGTTTCGAATCACGATAACGAAGTGGTTTACCGATACTAAGTAATTATGTCCCAACTCAAGCGAGAGACTTTTTCATGGTCTTAGATCCTAAGGTACAATTTATCGATTGTGATCTATTCCCTTTTGTGATATTTGACTGAGTCGTGGCGGTTGATGCATGCACAGTAGGAGACGCTTACCATGTTGACACATAACGAATGTATGCAAAGAAGGATACGCTAACCCTGTTGACACATAACGGATACATGCACAACAGGAGACGCTTACCTTGTTGACACATAATGAAAAGAAAATCACAAAAATACTGAACTCCGAGGAAAATTCAAAAAGGAAAGTCCCTTATCAAATGGCAAAATCAAAAAAAACAAACACATCAAACGAATGGATAACAACTGTCATATTCCTGACTTGGTACAGGCATTTTCTTATGTAGAATGCATGCACAGTAGGAAACGCTTACCCTGTTGACACACAATGGATGCATGCACAGTAGGAGACGCGTACCCTATTGACACACAAAGGATGCATACACAGCAGAAGGCGCTAACCCTGTTGACACATTACGACTTCGCTTTGTTAGTTTACATGCGACTCCATAATTATTTTTATATCTTTGTTCTTTATTTTCAAATGAATTTTAGAAATTTAATATCGGTAAGCTATTGTTGACTTTAAATCTTTAAATGTGGTACAGTCGCTTGTCTATGGTAAATGAATTTGTTGTTTTTATTGTGTTATTGACATACTTTTGACATTTCGTATGTATTGCAGATACTTAAAGTAGGTAAAATGATTACTCACTGGGTTTTCATCGAGAACATCTGGATGTAGGGAACTGGATAAATAGTAGGACATCCATAGTATGGCTGCCAGAATATACGACATAAACATATTCTTGTGTATTGACACCCGTGTACATTTCAGTTGTCTAAAAATTGAGAAAAACAGGTTGTTTTGTACAGTTAATTCATAGTTATCAGTGTGCGTTTTGTACAATTTATTCATAGTTATCGTTGTGCACAGTCAATTTTCCAGACACCGGTTAGGAAGTCTGTACGTGTATAAACTTCCCCATTAAGGGCAATTCAAATTCAAATATGTAATAAAAATATAGCTTCATGTGCTACTTTTAGAGATAAATTGGGGCGGATTTTTGTAACAACTTTCGGAATATCTTCTCTACATAAGTGTGCTTTGAATTTGTATAACATGACTTTAGTAAAAACACGGCATTTTTGCCTGTATATTTATCTAATTTAAAAAAAAATCCATCGGTGAACTGTTCATAAAAATTGGCACAAATAATTTGCATACATAATCAAGCCAAATGTCATTTTTAGAAAGAGGGTCCATGAACTCGTTTTCAAATTAAAACAGTCTGAATGATAAAAATCAGTCGAAAAATGCATCTCTTCCCGATATGTCACAGTTTGACGTCGTGAAAAATAACATTTTACGTTAGCGACGTTATAATCTCCCCTGTAACTGTATCGTATGCCCTTAATGGAGACGCACTAGAGCATGTGTTTTACTCAGAAGACGTTTCACGTCTATGGTGATAAGATATAACGGGAAGGAAATCATGTGACAAGAACCTTAGCAGTGGAGTGGAGGACCGGACTGTGGAGAACAGAAGTCGATCATACAACGGATACAGTGATAAAATTGAGAATGGAAATAGGGAATGTGTCAAAGATACAACAACCCGACCGTAGAGTCGACAACAGCCGAAGGCCACCAATGGGTCTTCAATGCAGCGAGAAACTCCCGCACCCGGAGGCGTCCTTCAGCTGGCCCCTAAACAAATATGTATACTAGTTCAGTGATAATGGACGTCATACTAAACTCCAAATAATACACAAGAAACTAAAATTAAGATTAAAAACGGATACAGTGAGTAGCATTTAATTCTAGTGAACTTATATGACATTCTCAGTGTCATGACTGTACCTCGAGCACCGGACTTGATATTTCAACATGAATTTATGTTTAGTGGGCACGATTTAAATTTTCACGTCTGCAGCTTTCGAATAATTTTGTATCCCACCGATGCACATTGATTTTCATGTTACATTGTAATGACAGAGAAACCACAAATTTGGCATAGTCACAAGTGTGTGTTAGCCACCGTAGCAAATCTCATAGCATTGGTTTTGCTCATCAAAATGTCGTATCAAAATGAAGTTTACTAATCATATATAACAAATGCATTTTCACCAAATCATGTTCATGTAATGATGATACACGTAAATATATATCACTGTAAGATATACCAAATTTGCTTTATGGTATTCACATGCATCATAAACTTGATATGTATGAACTTGTAAATATGCAAATGTTTGTTGTAGAAAAAAAAAAGTATATACACCAGCTGTATATATAACGTTGCTTCTTCTGATTAAATTAGCATAATTAGCATTAAAGATTTCATATTCAAATTACAATATTGAACGGTAATTGTGTTAATCAAATTGCTATGCACAAAAAAAATCTCCTTCAATCTTATGGCCTACGACTTTCTTATCTCATGTGAAAAGTTTATAATGAACTATCAGTGGTATTTTCAAACGAAGTGTAACTATCTTTTAAACAGAATTTAGCCATAGTGATACAGTAAAGTATTCGTTTACAGAACTATGTAGGACTTTCTAACAAAAGTAAATACTATTCTGAATTTTCATCTTGACCATATTTTCACCTTATTTTGATATGGGTATACTTCAATGGCATAGCAATCCATAACTTAACATTTGAGCATGATTGTTTTATAACAATCGCTTGTCCAAGAAAAGCACGAATTTCAGAAAGATGAAATATCCAAGATCTTAACGGCAACGCCAAAACACAATTTCCTTGGTCACAAAGAAAATATTATAAACACTCAAGTCAACATCATTTGGTCTAAACGTTCTGATGAGTAAGAACATTTCCAGAAAACATTATTAACTAAAAATTTCACCAACAAAATCTAACTTTACTCTTTTACAATATTATTATAAGCCTGGTATATTTTGTGAGTTTTTACAATACCTGAAGCAACAAAAAATGCATAAAGCCAGTACCAATGAGACCATAGAGAGGACATAACCACTGAAGTATACATACAAAACTGTGTTTGCTCTCTGAAATAAAAAAAAACCCAGTGAATTCTAGTAACTTCATACTATTAAATTAAGTCTACATACTAAGCATGTTTGTTTCTTTAGATAATAAAAAGCATATGCTCGCGTTTTTCATTAATAAGAAAAAAAAGAAAAAATGAAAACCAGGTAGTTTGTACTCCACTTCATTCTTTACGTGCTTGTCTCAACCAAGGGACTTGTAATCCAATGACTGTAATTGTGCTTGTCTCAACCAAGGGACTTGTAATCCAATGACTGTAATTGTGCTTGTCTCAACCAAGGGACTTGTAATCCAATGACTGTAATTGTGCTTGTCTCAACCAAGGGACTTGTAATCCAATGACTGTAATTGTGCTTGTCTCAACCAAGGGACTTGTAATCCAATGACTGTAATTGTGCTTGTCTCAACCAAGGGACTTGTAATCCAATGACTGTAATTGTGCTTGTCTCAACCAAGGGACTTGTAATCCAATGACTGTAATTGGTAGCTGTCTGTCACGTTTGTTTTATGTATATTGTATTAAAACATTTTGGCTTTCTCTTTTGAATTGTTTCACGGTGCTGATAAATTACTATACAGTATGGCTTGCTAATTTAGAAGCCCGTATGCTGACATGTAATTGATTATATCCTTGTCCTTTAGTCTATGGATGGTTGCTCAACAGGCAGTCATACCACATCGCATAATTATCATAATATCAAGTGTAGTTTGTCGAAATAACTAAATTGTGCTAACTCCCTCAGGCAAAGTAGACCTCAGACGGTTTTCACTGTTTGGCTCATTTTTCTCCCATAAAGTTATATATTTGAGAATGTTAACTCCAACACAAAACAATTGGCTAAACCGTATCTTGATAATAGAAAAATTAAATAAGAGGCTATGAAGAGTATGCGTCGCTCAACTGGACCTAGTACACTAGTGTGCATCTACAACAATGGCAACTCTCCAACATTATAGAATAAAGATATAATGTATATCTAAAATCATTTTTTGTTGATCTTGTTTTGCTGATCACTTTTCTGTTTACATCTTCTCTCAGTTTACTAAGTGTTTAGCCCAAAATTTTGAAATGGATACAAATCGGCATTTAAGGACAGAGAGCCCTGAAGAATCCATTTATTCATTTAGGTCATCATCTAAAATTTGGTTTAGTGTACAACGAATTTATTCAACGACATTTCTTACCCTTAATTTAATCGGCACAAGTCGAGTACTTTTGTTTCAAGGTACAAAGAATTCACTTTATGACACTACTTACCCGAGCTTTTATCGTCTCGGCACAACTTGTGTAATCTGACCATGTAGTATTTGTTTCTGGGTGACGAAACCAAGTCCCATCTTTATTACAATCTTTAAAAGGCAATGCTGAAACCAAAAAACAAGACTATTAAACAAAAACAAATACAAAAAAAAATAGATCTAATTTTATAATTTAGACTGTTTTAAATAAATCCCATTATGGTACGACTACTTCTTAGGTCACAAAGAACTGTTTAAAGAAGTAAATGCTATTCGTTTTTCTGTTCACACTTAATATGAATGGAATTCTATGCGACTGTCATACAATTGAAAGGTTTAGCTAGCTATAAAACCAGGTTTAATGCACTATTTCTACATAAGGAAATGCCTGTACCAAATCAGGATTATGACTTGTGTTCTATTCGTTTTGATTTTGCCATTTGATAAGGGACTTTCCGTTTTGCATTTTTCTTGGAGTTATTTTTGTCATTTTACGTTTTTTATAAAGCCTTTAACTGATAGTATAGATGGGATTATACTCATTAGACTATCTTCATAAGTTTTTGTAAGGTCATGAATCAGAAACAACAACATGATTACATGTAAACAGACAGACATACTAAACATGGATTTTCTAAAGCTCTTGATGAGGTTAGTCAAAGTCTCTTCGTACATAAACTAGAACATAACAAAATCAAAGGTTATTTGGATACATGTAATTGGGTCTCCAACTTTCGAGTTTAATGATTTACAGATCTTGATATACTTGTGACATAGGGAACCTAATACAACATATACTTCCGACCGGACAAATGCAATGAAATCACCACCAACAGGAAAAATATACCATTGAAACATCAATCAACTTTCATGGTCACATTCTTGAATCAAAAGCGCTCAATAAGGAAGCTGTACATTTACATTCGGACTTAGCATGACCGTGAACTATATATATTTACTAATGCAAATAAAACAATCAGATTCGTTTAACGAAATGTAAACATAGGGTCAACTTCAGTGAAGGAAAATGCAAATAAATTACTGTGCGACCAACAGTAGGCAATGAGTAAAGTATGAGATCAGTTTAACACAAAGATTGTCTAAAGATGAGCAGCAAGATTTGATATATTGATAAACATTCAAACCACCCGTGAATGAACCAGAAAATAATTCCCGAGCTTAAAGCGATTTTCCGCATATACCTTAAACACAAAGCTCATGACGATTATAAAAGAAATATACAGTTTATCAAATTTGATGCAATATTCAAAAGTGGCTTTTAAATAACAGAACATAAAAAAAAGGAAAAATAAATAAAGGCTCCCATCCTAAATCGTTCATCTGGATAAATGATGGAGTGACATAAACCTTAAAAATTCATTTTTAACGCACCCACCTTACACACAGCAATATCATATATCATTCGAAGGCTTATCACCTGTATTTTCTGTTTTGCCCAGTCGTAAAAATTTCTTACGGTGCAATTTTCAACAAATCAATATCAAATGTCAAGGGAGGAAAGTTTCGTATTTTTCAAGATGTCAGCAT
The DNA here is from genome assembly GCF_021869535.1 of Mytilus californianus. Classification (NCBI taxonomy): domain Eukaryota; kingdom Metazoa; phylum Mollusca; class Bivalvia; order Mytilida; family Mytilidae; genus Mytilus; species Mytilus californianus. The sequence goes on from NW_026262668.1 coordinate 94,514,206, forward strand.
TAATTATTCTGTCATCTGAATAGCAAAATAAAGGATTCAAATAGGAAAAATTTAGAAGAGACATTGACAGTCACTTAAGTAAACGCAGTTTGAAATATTTATGACGTATTTATTGTCCGAAATACCACTATCTGCACAACAGCTTTTAGCAGTTCTACTTTAAAACATTTTTATGTAGATTACTAATAGCATAGATGTATGGGTTTATACATCTCTGCTAATAGGTTGAAGACACACAATTTTAAAAAATGTGAAAACTTTTTAATGCAAAAATACACGCGGGCATCATACTTTGGTGGAAATTTAGGGGTCAAAACTTTTAATATCTCTGATATTTCAATATGTATTGTAACTTTAAGCCTGAATGAAAAACTGTTTTGACTTTTTTCATAAGTCGGCTAAAAAAATATATAAAAAATACTTGTTCAAATTGAATAAAAATCAACAAATGAAAAGTGAACTTTCAAAAAAATATCCTATACAAATTAGAAAATCTGTCTACTTAATTGCATCAACTACATCGTGCATTGTTCATTGTATTAATGTATAACTTCATCAACTACTGTCAAGGATGTTAATGCTATATTTAGGGATTGAAGGCATAATGTATTTTATGGAGTGGAGTGTAGTATTTAAGTGGAGTGTTGGAGTGAACTTTTGGAGTGACATTTTTGGAGTGAGAATTTGGAGTAAAATTTTGAAGTAAAATTTTGTAGTGAATAATGCACTTTACCTGCAGACTATACTGCAATGGAAATATAAAATCTGCATTTGCAGTGAAACTTTAATATTCAAACTGTGAAGTGAATGACCTCATATTAACCAAATCCTTTACAAACAATTTTAAATTCCCCTAATCAATTGATGCATAACTGAGAATTTGACATACTTTATAATTACTTTTACAGACAGCATTATGATTTCCCAGTCCCACTGAAGAAGATGGGGGAGTTTGACATACTCGTGTATGATGTTTAAAGTATTTTGTAAAATGAAAAATTAACTCTTTACATAGTATCATAATAATTGTTTTTGCACTGCTGTTCTCAGTTATTTTTTTAGACATTTTACTATTAAAGGGTTACATCAAAAGGTCAATTTCGGATACAAAAATGGGGTTGGGGATTCCTGAAAGATTTTTTCAATTGCACGAAAGAGTAACTTTCGGCACAAATAAATCTGTGGACCTATCATCGCTCATTTTATGCAAAAAATTGCCTTCCAATCATCCATTACATTTATTTCTAGATCAGCCCTCAGAGTGACGATAAACTATTTTGGAGTGGGTAGGGTCGAGTCCAATTTTTTTTTTTAATCCTACATTTAACTTTTGATGTAGCACCTAAAAGAAAAACTATAATAGGATGTTAAAATTTATTTGCTATCAATGTTTGTCATCCTACTCACACAAAGGGATTGTAAAAAATGTCAGTATTCAATGCTGTACTGATCCCAAATTTCTGTGTGTCCTTCTTTCAATTGGTCTTTAAAAGCACCCACACATCATAGAGTTGTCCTATTCTGTACTGCAGAAACACGATGTGTTGGGTCCTGGAGAATAGGCGTACGTGGATGTTAGGTACTTTCTGACATTCAATATTTTAGAGGAATGTATTTTAAAAATTCCCAACCAAAGTCCTTGACTTCCCAGTATATGCCATTAGGCCAACACTTTTTTATTTGTAAGTTTACGAGTGAGCCTACCCTCTGAAAAATTATAATTTTCATTTTGAATTTTAGTCTTCGCACAAAGACGTGCACATTAGAATTATATCCCGGTCCATTGAGTTTTCCCAGAGTTATGCCTCTTTCGAAATTTTATATAATCCCGTATGCATTTTGTCATCACAACTCCTCCGATCCTAATATAAAGATGTGCATATTAGTTTGACATCCTTTTCAGTTGACATAAAAGTTGGATTCTAAATATGGTTTTGGCTCAATTAAGATTGGGGGACGCGGATGATATTAATAAATCGTGTATGAAAGCGGAGACGCCTGTGACAAACAGGGCCTCAACTATCCACATCTAGTCAGTAACAGTAGCAATGTAGGTTACTACATGTAGGAAAAAAGGATTTAATTTTCAGACACCCTAAGGATGATTATGGCCAATTTTGGTTTTAATTGGCATGGTGGTTTTGGAGGTTTAAATTTTTTAAATGATTATCAATTTTTAAAGCATGCATCATTTGGTCTAGTGGTTTCAGAGGAGAAGACATTTTTAATAAATTTACGGAACTTAGATGACGGACGGCAAATGATGGGAAAAGTTCAAAAGGCATTTCCGGCAAGGTGAGCTAATGAGAGGAGCATATTTTATGATTTAAAAACAAACATGATCAAATAATTATTTATGATCATCTGTGACAAAAATATATATTTATTTAGCGCTGTAAATTTTCAATTTCTAATGAATACTTGTTCAAAATTAAACAAAACATTCAAAGCCCTAACATTCTACACGTTCTGGAATAATATACTTTATACTCCAAAATCTAACTCCAAAAATTCACTCCAAAATCTCACTCCAAAATTTCACTCCAACACTCCACTACAATACTCCACTCCAACACTCCACTCCATAAAATACATTATGCCGGGATTGAAGAGGCGCGGTTTTTTTAAATGTAAGATTTAAAGATGTACAAAAGGAATCATAAAAGATATGAGAAGGAATTAACATGTACAAGTACTCACAATCAGTACGACCAAACTCATAAATGAAAAATTGTGGACACTCTCCGTATGCTCTTGTTCCAGCTTTTGTATAGTTCCAACAGCTGTACCCGTCAAATGTCGCATTACAGTACAAATTACCTGCAAAACAAGACAAATTCTAAAGATATCAACCATTACAAACTGTATTGATCTTTTTGTTTTTATTTTTTATTGCTATATACCTGATATGTAATAAAGTGTTAATACGTTTTTTTCGTGGTAATTACCGTTCTAGCTTATATTTGTATTGTGTAGTTTGTAAATAGGTTTTGGATTTTCAAATATTTTGGCCTATAACATCACTGAAGTGACATGGAATGGGATTACAGGTCAATGAGAGGATGGTTATTACGGGCGATTTGAACTCTGACTTACTTACAGCGCACAACAACAAACTGATCGACACATTAAATTTGTTCAATCTAACCAATGTAATTAAGTTACCTTCTAGAATAATAGTATCACTCTGCTATATCCGATTATAATAAGTGACTCTATGACATGTTCCTTTTCTAATGTTCTAAAAACCCCATCCGTTATTAGTGATCATGATGCAACTATTGCATTTCTCGAATGTCCAATGTCCGATTTTAAATCTTTTTAAAGAGAAATATGGCTCTATGATAGGGCTGATAAATCAAAATTTGCGGAGAAGTTAGATGAAATAGACTGGAACACAGTGCTTCCGGACACTAAAAACACCAACGAGTTGTGTGAAATATTTACAATAGAATTTTTGAAAATAGCCAAAGAGTGTATCCCTACTAAACTAAAAACTATAAGACATAACGACAAACACTGGTTCAATAACGACATAAGACGAGAAATTCGAATTCGAAACCGATTAAGAAAAAAAGCAGTTAAATCCAAGACTGAAAATGACATTTTGAGGTACAAGCAACAGAGAAATAAAGTAAATAATATGGAAAAAATAGCCAAAGAAAAGTTTGAAACAAATTTGGACAGTATTATACTAGAAAACTCCCCGAACTCAAAAACGTATTAGAAACTTATGTAAATGTTGATTAAATCAAATAAAAATTAGGACAAAATACCCCCTCTCCAAAATATTATAAATGATAATGGACTAAACGATGTCGTATATGAAGATGAGGAAAAATGCAGCTTATTAAACAAATATTTTAGTATGATTTCAAAACTTGATGAAGAACATGCAAATTTACCCGAATTTTAAACAAAAACTGATAGTAAATTTTCGGATATCAAAATAAATACACAAGAAATCATAGATATTATCCAGATATTAGATCCAAACAAGGCATCAGGCCCAGATGTGATCAGCCATAAAATGCTTACGTTATGTCCGGAAAAGGTTGCAGTTCCGCTAAACATTATATTCAACAAATCTTTAAGAGAAGGCAAATATCCAACCAGTTGGAAGATAGCTAATTTAATACCTATTTTCAAAAAGGGGGATTCATCCTTGCCTTCAAATTACAGACCAATTTCTCTTATTAGTTGTGTTGGAAAAGTAATGGAAAGAGTTGTTTTATAACACTTGTAGCACTTGTATAATCATCTACACGCTAACAAATTAATTTATGAATATCAATCCGGATTTCTTCCCAAAAATTCAACTGTCCATCAACTTTTAGAAATATACAACTGCATCTTAAACTCTTTGGAAAAAAAAGAAATAAACTGTTTTGTATTCTGTGATTTCTCTAAAGCGTTTGACAAAGTTTGGCATAGAGGTTTTATTCACAAACTGAAAGCCTATGGTATTGGTGGAACCTTATTACAGTGGTTTGAAGATTATCTGCATGACAGGAAACAAAGAGTAGTACTGAATAATTCGTCCTCCTCCTTTTGTAATGTGTCAGCAGGTGTACCCCAGGGATCTGTTTTGGGCCCTCTTCTCTTTGTTTTTTATATTAATGATATTGCTGATAAGCTTACATCGCTGTGTAGGCTATTTGCAGACGACACTTCATTCAGTTATTCCGGTAGCGATGGTGAACAGATTAAATCTGTGATCGACCACGACCTAAAAGAGCTGGATGTTTGGTCAACTAAATGGCTTATGTCATTTAATCCTGATAAAACAGAAATTATGATATTTTCAAATATTGAGATACCAGATCTCAACTTTTCCCTAAATGATAAAACTATCCCTATAAATACATCGCATAAGCACCTGGGAGTTACCTTTAGTTGTGACGCAAAATGGAACAATCGTATTGAAAGTATAATTACAAGTGTAAAGAAACACCTTAATGTTCTGCGTAAACTTAAATATCGACTGTTTCGTAATAATTTAGAAAAACTTTATCTAGTTTTTATTAGACCCATTTTTGAATATGCCACGGAAGTGTGGGATAATTGTGGAATATGTTATTCAAATAAATTAGAAAATTTGCAATTGGAAGCCGCAAAAATTGTAACAGGTCTACCAATCTTCACTAAAACTGATACTCTGTACTCTGAGGTTGGCTGGGAATCATTATATGAAAGACGAAGAAGAAGAAAATTATAGATGTTTTATAATATAAATAAAAAACATGCACCTGAGTACCTGTGTAATCTTGTCCCCCCATGTATACAAAGTACAACCAACTATCCGTTGCGAAACGGTCAAAATATCATTGTTCTATTTTGTAGACTTTCCCTTACCACTGAATCTTTTATTCCATCCACAATACGAGAATGGAATAAGCTTGACTTAAAAATTCGAAACACCGACTCTATATCTAAATTTAAGAGAGAATTGAAAAATGAAAGTGTTCAGAGTAGAGTTGCGCCGTATTATATGTACGGTCCGAGGAAACTGAATATTATTTTAACTCAATTGCGATGTTCCGCTTCATTTTTAAACTCTGGCCTTTTCAAAGCTAACATTATACTGGATCCTTCGTGTCATTGTGGGTCTGATATTGAGGATGTTCATCATTTTCTTTTAGTTTGCCAAAAATACACTACATGTAGAGAAATTTTACTTAACAATCTTAATTGGCTTACTGAAAACTTTATTATTGATACTATACAATTAACTTGCGGGGATCTTGAACTTTCGAATGAACAAAATCTCCTAATTTTCAAACATGTTCAAGATTTTATTAAAAGGTCTAACAGATTTCTAGTACCTTCATAAAATATTATTGCTACCGGCACGGATGATCATCACCATCAAACCTAAGTCAACATCACAGAAAATATAATTTGCTTCTTTTTCTTTTCCTCCTTTTTCATTCTTCTTGTTCTTTTTTTCTTTTTATTTATAGTTCGTATAATATTTAATGAATTTGTTAGCTTTACATGCATGCTCATAATGTTATTATTGTATATATACTTGTATTGTAATATGGAGAAGACTTCATAAGTATGATTTACTTGTGTCTCATCCTTTTTGTTGATATTTAGCAAATAAAATATGTTTAAACTAGAAACTGAAGTGACATAAATTGTCGAAATGCGCATCTGGTGCAGTAAAATATTGGTAATGTTTATATTATTATAATATAAAAATAGTTTTTATAGGCAGAAATTTATTAAGAAATACGACTTAAAGAAAACATAGCAATACAGAATATCTTTCTTTCTTTATTTAGTCCTTTGTATTCTAAATTACAACGTATTAGATCGTATAAATAAATGGAGAATGTGTCTATGGGCCATAGATGACCCCGCTTGTAAATATGCATGAAACAACAGATTTATCAATGTTTCCATTTATAAAGGGGCATAACGGTAAAAGTGACGTCACCCAATTTCAAACTTGATCTGTGTTTTGTGGTAATAAGCATTTTGTATAAGTTTCATAACATTTGGTTGAGGCAAACTAAAGTTAAAAAACGGAAAAGAAAAATTCAGCAATTTTTATGTTTATAAAGGGCATAACTCATGAACGGTATAAGTGACGCCACCCAATTTCGAAACTGATCTGTGTTTTGTCGTAATAAGCATTGTGTATAAGTTTCATATCATTTGGTTGAGGCAAACTAAAGTTAGAATACGGAAAAGAAAAATTCAGCAGTTTTATGTTTATAAAGGGGTATAACTCTTGAACGGTAAAAATGACGCCACCCAATTTCGAACTTGATCTGTCTTTTGTGGCAATAAGCATTGTGTATAAGTTTTATAACATTTGGTTGAGGCAAACTAAAGTTAGAGACCGGAAACCAATTTTGGGGACGTACGCGACGGACGGATAAGGGTAACACACAATGCCCCCTTCGCCTAGCGGCGGGGGTATAAAAAAATAGCTGCTTTATAACTCATGAACGGTAAAACGTACGCGACGGGACGGACAAGGGTAACACTTAATGCCCCTTCGCCTAGCGGCGGGGGCATAAAAAATTAGCTGCTTTGCACTCCTGATTTTAACACCAAGTACACACAGACATCCAATTTGCAGTTAAAAGTGCTATATGATTGAAAATGTACTGCAAAGCTCTTAAAAAAAAAAGGTGATATGGTATGATTACCAATGAGACAGCGACATGTATCAATCAGAGTCGAAATGCGCGCATTCGTGAATTAATGTGTTGTTCGGTCACTCGTAGAATATTTTTCGATATTTGCATTCTTCGATTAGTTATTCTATAATTAATGAGTATGTTTTGCGTAAAATTAAAGCTTGCTTGTTTGTTATGTTTTGTTGTAAACAGAGAAACTGAAAGTCTGTTACTGTACTTATTCATTTGATTAAATGTTCCGATTGGCCAATAATAATATGTGTTACTCATGTGTAGTAAACAAATTTAGTATTGGTTTTATGGTCACTTTTAAAACAAACGAGTCAACTCTGGAAACATATATGCTGCAGCTTTAATTGTATAACCAACAAATTAATGAGTTCTTTAAATAACCATTCAATATGTCACTGAGAGTCAATATGTCACTGAGAGTTAACAACAATCAATCAGTGATAGATTTTCGCAATGCTGTGTGGCCCTATTATCATTTTACATCATTAAAATGGAAATTTATGTATCAACAACATAAATTTGTTTAAGAAAAATCTATGGATTTGAAATTGAAGTCTGATGATTTTAAGATAAATTTTCGAACGTTTTCGCCGATTTTATGGGCTTTCTATACAAATGTTCACCTATTTTGAAAGAATTAAATCCGTGATATTTCAGAAAATAAAAAGATAAATACATTATTTTTTTCGATTTTCAGTTTTAGTTCAACGATCCAAAGTTGTATGCAAACGTTTCCCAAAACTATGAAATAGTCCATTTACTGTTCTTTGACCTTAAAAGGTATCGGGAAACATTTATCAAAATTGGGAAGAGTAACCATCTATTATTTATTAATAATTTCTTATTGTTGTGGATTTTTGTGGAGAAAATAATACCAGAAAAAAATGGAAAAAAATACAGAAACGGTCATTGTGCTTCATCTATGAAAAATATACAAGTACATATGAAAATGTACTTATAAAATCTGGTTTACCAACATCAAAAATAAGAGAATCAAGAACTATGGTTGTAGAAATTGTTGAAATATTGCATAAACAACGTCCATTATATCTTCATGACGTGGTCACTTATGAATACTCATTATTTGTTTAGAAAATATAACGTTGCAGAAATGCCGCAGATAATAACAACCCGATTTGGCTTACACTCCGTAAGATATGCTGGAGCCACACGCTGCCAAATGACATTTGCAAACATACAAGTTTTAACTAGTTCATAAGTTTGATGGTAGCTCTTAAAGATATAAGGTAATATTATGTGCTAATTGTATAATAGACTGTGCTTTAGTGTCTGAAATGCTTTTAGTTTTTCCATACTGTTAATAATGATTTTACACATGCTTTACTCTAGCTGCTATACTATTTTAAGCGTACTTGCAACCATAACCTATTTATGTATTGCTTTGTGATTGTATAGGTCGGTTCGATAAAAGGCTATACAGAGCTTATGTTATTCATTCATGTTTACCGACTTGAAATACAACTTCTATGTCGATGCCTAAGGACTATATACATGTAGACCATAACATATTCTATAATATCTAGAGATGACCTGTCATTCGTGTAAAGAAGAAAATATATTTCTTAACTGAATGGTGTTTGAAATGATTTCTAAAAGTATTTTCAGTTTCGAACACTTCATAAATCTTATTTATTTTTATAAATAACAACTTTTCAAAGAGAGCATTTTGTTTTAAATGTTTACATTTTCAACAACAGAATGGTGCATGGTTGTTAAAATTATCTAATAGTGACATGATTGGACCTTTTTTTCCATCTTATGACTGATTGAATGTTGTTCGCATAACGTCCAATTGCAAATATTTAATGCATGGTCAGGACAAGTAGAACTCAAATTAACAATAACATAATGGGTTAGTTCTTCTAGGTTGTTCCACAGTGTTACAGGCTGGAATTTCAAATGCCACTGAAACAATTAGGGTAGGTTGGATAGAGACAAAAATTTAGCCTTGCAACGGGTCTCCAAGACTATTGACCTCTCTAAGAGTTGTTGCAAGGGTTCTTAAACAGCTATCTCCTAACAGACATGAGTCGGAAATTTTGACTGTAACTAAAAATGAATATATTAGATAGGGGAAGAAATTTTGCCTTGTAACAGCCTTCTATGACCCCCAAAGAGTTGTTATAAGGATTCTTTAACGCTCATATTAAGTATGAATTTGTATGCCAAAAGAGAAAAGTCAGGGAATTATTATATTTCTAAATTCCAGTCGACCTTCGTTTTTTGTTTTTAGTATTAGTTTTTGTTTTGTTTTTAGATTTAAATTTAAATAAAACCATAAACATATCTATGAACAAATAAGGTGCTATGTAAATAAAAGAATGATGAAACGTATATTTATGAGGAAAAAAATCCAAAAGAACAAGACTATTTAACATATTCTGAAGGGTTCAACGCTATAATATATCTCTTTTGCTTCAAATTTACTACAATTAACACATTTGTTATAGTCAATCACACTGAATTTATGTTTTTTTTTCTCGAACATTACATAACATCCATCAGAAACCAAATGAAGTAGATATGAGCATGTCATGTTACGGTTATTTGCCTGAGTTTAATGTGTCAGGGTTAAACACACAGATCGACAAAAACCACAAAAAATACATTTTTTGAGTTGAAGGTTCCAATTATTAAAACATGGCCTTTCGGAAGTTTTGAGTCCCGAATGCTCGTCAACTTCGTACTTCATTTGGCCTTTAACTTTTTTGAATCGAGTGTCACCTATGAGTCTTTTGTCGTCCAAAACAAGCTTAGTATCTTTTGATTAGATTTTTCCCAACTAACATTATGTGAATATTTTTGTATGCACTTTAATATTGTGTGTAAAAAATAGCTCGAATGAAAAAAGATAAAAAGCTGAATCAAGTCCGAACTTGAAGAGCATTGAGATCTCAGATCCTGACTTTTTCGAACAATTCAAAACTGTTTTATAAATATGACTATATCAATGCTATGTCATGTCAACACAGAAGTTATTTGTACAAGGTAAACGTTGATTAGTCATTCTCAGGAATTGCACAATATTATTTTACTTGTGCATTAGCTTTAATTCTAAATATATGATAAAAACCCACAACCATTAACATTAAAATAAAGATACAGTATTCTAAGAACTTAATATACATTAACATTAACATAAAGATACAGTATTCTAAGATCTTTATATACATTAACATTACATAAAGATACAGTATTCTAAGAACTTAATATACATTAACATTAACATAAAGATACAGTATTCTAAGATCTTTATATACATTAACATTACATAAAGATACAGTAATCTAAGAACTTAATATACATTAACATTAACATAAAGATAGAGTATTCTATGAACTTAATATACATTAACATTAACATAAAGATACAGTATTCTATGAACTTAATATACATTCTTTGTCTCTATGTTTATTGCACATAAATCAGCATTGTGTAACTGATGAGATGTAAATTAATGAAAATAAGTTGGTTTATTCACGGTTATACATCATTTGATATTATTTACGATTATCCAACACGTGTGAAACCACATATTGGCTTTTTGTTTAGACAGCAATTATAACTGTTGTTGTTATGAAGGTATAATGTGACCTGTACATGATGTATATATATATACTAATATAATTTTCATATATTTTTATCAAAGAATGTAAACCTTAATGTATTGACCGATTACTTTATGATTGCTTACCGTCACTTCAGTTACATGTTACATATTATAATAAGTCAAATGATAAAAAAATTCAGAAAAAAAAAGAAAAAAATGAATGAGATTAAGTAAAAACTTACCACCTTTTGGTGATAATCTAATATATATGTATATATTTGGGTTTTTTCCCTACTAGAATTATGTTATTTGGATTGTTTTGTTGATTGATGTAAAGACTGAAATATTTGATGTTTTAACAAAAAATGTAATTTACGAGCCTTTGGGAAAATCAGAAAAAAAATACCCTCAGGGATTTTTTTCAACAATAAAATTAAACAAATACTTTAAATTAATGCATTTGAAAACTGTAAGAGTTGATCACAGCAATGTTCTGTTGGAATGTACAAAATTGTCACTTGTTATGTGATGCTGCAGAAAATTTGAGAAAATGTTCCATAAATATATATATATATCTACTTTGAAACGCAATTCAACCTATTCAAAAATGTGTTGCCCACCTTGATCTTTAAAATTTTACACTTATGTGAAAATTAGTGTTTACAGGTCGCATTGATTTATTATGATATGTAACTGAAGTGACGGTAAACAATCATAAAGCAATCGGTCAATACATTAAGGTATTATACATTCTTTGATAAAAATGTTATTCTAGTTGTAGATAATGTATTTTACTCTTTTTCATTATGTGTAATATGTAAAATATGTATTTGTCGTCCCTTTTTTTTAATCTAATCATTTTGGGGCCTCCAGTTATATCATCATTGAAGTAAATATTCTAAAGGTCTATCACAAGATATCTTAACAATGTTAAGTGTCCACTGGAAACCATGCCGCGTTCGCACTATCACACATTTGTATGTTCAGTGAATGACGAAATTTGGGTAAAAACCCTAATTTGGCAAATATCTTTAAACGTCCACTTCATAAAATTCATATGTACTAACTTATATCCAATTGATGTGCCCACAAACTAACGTAAACCAAAACGCTACATACCTTAACTTTGACCAGTGACATGGGACGGATGTACGTACGTACGGACTTACTGACACACAGACCGGAAAACATAATGCCCTCAACTATTGTCTGCGGGTCATAAAAATCATTAACATAATAGTTGTTTATTACATCTTCAAATAAAATCTGTGTTTATCTTCCATGTTGTATGTTATTTTCAAATACTTTGACACATGGATTTCCTGAAATATTTTCAGTTTCTTTTCTGACTACACTTTAAATATCATGTTTTGACTTTTTTAATTGAATGTCAGTAGACTAAAATGCCACATCTGATACATTTTCTTTATTTCTTGATGATCCATATCAATTCTTACCAAAGGATGCTCGTTATGTCAATAACATTGGTTTGTATGAATTATCTGCTCGTTATGTCAATAACATTGGTTTGTATGAATTATCTGCTCGTTATGTCAATAACATTGGTTTGTATGAATTAACTGCTCGTTCAAATTAATACATTTACATCGTTTATAAAATTGACATGACGTAATTCATTAACGTTCTTGTGAACTTAGTGACCTTTTATAATCTGTTAACTTTCCTTGTCGTTATATGTACATCTATCAATATTTACATATTTTTAATATCAAATTGAAACCATTTTTTTTACAATTTATGTTTATTTGAATTGAACCTGGAATTATATTACATTAGTTTTTTTTTAGTTTTGTCATTTTATACTGACGGACTTTAAAAACGCAACACACATTTTGTTGATTTTTTTTTTAACAATTCATGAGCGATCCTCATATAACTAATATTCATGCTTATCATACTGCTTTCTGTGTAGAAAAATACATGACTTACGTGTTGTAATTGAACATACCGGATTATTGAAGTCTTTATTTATTCCCATTAAGGATATATTTAAGGTTTTTTTTCTTCGTGAAACAATTCTTTCAATCCACACAAACTCTTAAATAAGGTAAAAACTGTTACATTTTCATATTGCCGAGACTGAGCAATGGAAATCTGAATCAGGCCATAAGAATATTGCAGGCAGGAATACGTGAACGTGATGTTGCTCGACAATTTCACGTAAGAAGCTCGTACTGTCCTTACATCAACGGTACAGGCAGACGTGTTTTGTTGATGACTACCTATGACCAGATCGATATGTAATGACTACGCAACGTCATTTGCAAGACATGTTTACGGTCGCAACGTCAACTACTTATCAAGTCATCGAATGCCATGGCATACACATTCACGCCATAAAAGTTTCCCATATACTGAAATGCTAAAGAATCGACTGCATAAAAACATTTTAGCATGTTTAAGCCCTAAAGTTTAAACTGAAAAATTGTCAAAACACACTGTAATGAGTGGGGCAGAGACCAAATCAGAAGGTTTAAAACAGAACTCCAAACATGCTCAACAGAACTGGTTGACTTTAAATTCAACATCAGACTTAATAATCACCGGTCATTTTATACCAAAGGAACAGGACATACTTTTGAAAATATCACCTTTCAAATAATAGAGGTAAACCAAAATTGGGACACCCAAAGTAGAAAACAGAGAGAGAGATTTTGGATGCATCAGCTACGTACTCTTGAACCTGATGGGCTGAATGAGAGAGATGAAAAACAGTTTTATCAAAAACCAAAGGAATAATTCTTGAACTTCATACTATTCAACTAACACAATTATTTGTTTTGATCTATTAATCGCAATGTACAATAAGCTGCAAAAAAATTTTAACAGCATCCGATTTTACCTGGATGGCTTCACGCGCCTGATGAAACTAATTTCTTTAGCGAAATATTGCGTAATTATATAAAATATAACAAATATTTTTATAGCACTCATTAGCGTGTTAAAGTTACATTCTTATGCATTTATATAATTTAATTTAGTAACTGCATCAGTTTATTTTCAAATATAAATATATATATTAAAACACAAAATCAGGTAAGTAGAAAATACAATATTAGCAGCATTGTTCTAACGTTTCCATCCTTCACGGGACTTTTCAAGATATGTAACCTTACCACAGGGGTAGTGTGACGTTACGTTATTGTTGTGAATAAATTGCTTACTTCCTTTACGCATTTAGCTTTGCTTTGAATGTCTTTATAAAGCACTTCTCCAGTACTTTTCTGTATTCCTTATCATCGCGACGACATTTGTAGAATGGGACAATTTTGAATTTCCCGTTTGCGCATAATTATGCTGAGTTCTTTGGCTTTTTTTTACACCAGCCTCGATCAGGCTCAACGGGTACTTTTGATGTAGTAGGAACGACTTCAATTCGCTCAGCTTAGTTTCTCGTAGGTCTTTGTCTGTGACTAGTGCACAGATTCGTCTCTCCATACAGAAAGGGATATTCCGTTTTGTTTGCGTTTGATGGCAAGAGTGGAAATTTAAATACTGATGAGTATCTGTCTTTTTATAGAACATGACGGTGATAGCTTGGTCACGGAAAATCTTTATTGTGATATCTAAGATTGGTGACTCTTTTTCACTCGTTACCACTGTAAACAATGGAAACAGTGGGAACAAGTGAAAACGAGTTACCATTCTTAGATATCACAATAAAGATTTTCATGTTTTATTGTAAGCCGTATTATATTGTATTGTCTTGGTTTTTAAGAAATAGTATTCTTTTGTCTGTGTGGCTATTTACAGTATGAACTATGATACAATCGAATAGTTCGGAAGAATAGTATCAGTAGCCACAATAAATTTTCCGCCAAAGATTTTGCTATATTTTAATATTTCATTTTCACACGTGAGATTCTAAACAAGAATTTTCGTCAAAAGACACGATTTTTCGTTCTCTATTTTGAATTTTCTTTTTTTGGATCGTGGTGTTCCTCTGGCCATTTTTATGTTGTATATATTTCCCAACTCGTTCACTATGTCCTTGACTGTAGTAGCATCTAGATTTCAGTGAACGACTTATATATATATCACTGGTAAATGATTAAAGTCATATGAAACGAGTTTCTGGTTATTATAACGTTAAAGAAATTATTGAACCAATGCATGCATATATACTAGATAAACTAAGTCCTCTGTGCAAGTTGTTTCTTAACACTTTTACGAATCCATAACTAATAATTGACAAAAACATATTCATTCTTTGATTGATTATCGAAAATTTTGGCTGCTAATTAGCGTTCAGGTTTTGGTTTCGAAATTTACCGATCGTTACCTATTGATAAACAATAGATACAGAATCATGGAGCACGTGAAAAATAATTGAGAAGATAAAGCGACGAATAATTGTTTTTATTTATATTTTCCAAGTGTTATTATTTGGTAATTAAACTTTGTCATAACAGTTGTTAAATTGTTTGGTGTATTAACCGTTTTCTTTCAAAATCGATTAATACTATCTTATTCCGACGTTTGTTTACCCTTTTCTTTCATTTTGGTCCTTCTCTCACACTTGCGCTGTGTGGTTGCCGAAGTGTCATGGTTGAGGTCACTTCATATGGAAAAGCTTTCAGTCAGTTAGCGTACGGGAAGATAATAATTCAGTAGCAGTACATTTCTTAAGATTTGGATAAAATAGAGGATTTTCTTTTAAAAGGAATTTTATGTAGATCTACACGTTTTTCAAAGTAAAACTTAGTCATTGAATTATATAAAATATATTCACATTTTTAAATTAGAAGTAGCATATGACTTTAAGTCGGGGATTTTGTTACCATAAATTACTTAAACCCTTTACTAAATCTTTTCATAAAATAAAACAATCCATGTAAGCTTATTGATCCTTTGAATATCATTTTAACAACGTAGAAAGATGTTTGAATGTAGTTTTTATCGGTAATGACACGGATTTTGTTTTTGATAAATTAAACACAACTAAATATGGATTTCTTTACATTTATGATCCTACATCCTGTCAAATTAATGTACTTATGCTATGACATTTACAAGGTCACGCTTTTCTCAGACTGTTCATGACGTCTTTATACTAAATCAATTGGATGTATACTTATTGAAACTTTAGTCTTGAGAACATGATTTATTTAGTAGTTGTTATTGTCTTTTAACTAACTTTCAGTAGCTGCGAGTACTCTTAGGTCGGTACTTTGTTTTTTTGGTGCTTCGTGCCAATCTGATGAGTCAAGCCATTTCTTTTTTTACTACCTAGTAGTTCTTATATTTTGCTGGTACATCATTGTCCCAGGTTAGGGGAGGATCGAGTGCTCTCAAAAATGTTTAACACCGCAACATTCTGTATGTATCTGTTGGGAGCTTGTAATGCAGTGGTTGTCGTTAGTTGATGTCTGTTATATCTTATTTTCGTTTATTTTTTTTGTCATAAATCAAACCGTCGTTTTCCTTGTTTGAATCGTTTCACTTTTTGTCATGTCGGGTCCTTTCATATGGTGTGGATTTTGCTCATTGTTGAAGGCCGTTCGTTGAACTATAATTGCTTAAATTCGTGTCATATTGGACTCTGTTTGATAGTTGTTCGATTGGCAATCATACCCCAACTCCTCATTTTATATCATGTACGAAGTTTCAGTGTCAGTGATCATAGTTTGGCTATGCCATCTAACCTGTCATGAATGAATATAGGTTTCAATTAATCCTATTTGCCTAATTTCTCGTATAAATACAAAATACTTGGAATTATATGTATACAGGGAACGGGAAGTTAGACATACGTTTGTCCTGTTGAAATACGTCCCTGTTTTAAAAAGGAAAAACAGCTATTAAGCGAAAAAATCATCTTTTTTTCTTACAAATGTGATATTCGTTTGCGATTTTCCCACAATGAATCTCGTTTACAAAAGAAAATATTTCTACTCTACATAAGAAATGTTTTTTTCGATTCCCACTTTCCATAGACTGTAAGTAACCATTTAAAAATCGTGAGCCCATTACATAGAATTAATTGCAGATTCTAATACTCCTGGCTAAGAACGTGTATCAATGAAAAATATGAATGTAATGCTATGTGCAACGAATCAGTCGGAAATCGAAAACAAACCATGTTCATTACTAAATGACTATTAACGATTAAAGTATGCAGATTATTTCTTTAATGCATTCACGTTTAGAGACAACTATGTACAGATCTATTTTTCCTGCCAAAGTTCCAAAACTTTTTTTCGGAAACACCACTGCTATCCACGTCGTAATCCAAATGTTGTCTTAGTTTCATGCTTATAAAACAAATATATTTTAATAAAAATCTGATCATTAAAGCATTCGTTCTAAATTTAAGAGGATTTAAACCAAAAATTCCATTATTCCCCTCCACCCCTTATTGCAACTCTGTTGTTAATAGATAGATTAATATATCCGTGTATAGAATCCCTGTTCTGCCATTATGATATACAAACGACCAATAAGGAGAATCATTCCACTTATGAATACCAAAAGTATCTTTGGCTTTATCAAAAAAGTATTAACAAAAATACCAAACTCCATAGTATCCATTATGCCCTTGTTATAGTCAGGAACCAAAGAAGGGTATGATACTAACCAATCGAATTATCTCCCTAATATTTACTTAAAGTGTACTAACCAATCAAATTACCTCCCTAATATTTACTTGAAGTGTACTAACCAATCGAATTACCTCCCTAATATTTACTTAAAGTGTACTAACCAATCGAATTACCTCCCTAATATTTACTTAAAGTGTACTAACCAATCGAATTACCTCCCTAATATTTACTTGAAGTGTACTAACCAATCAAATTACCTCCCTAATATTTACTTGAAGTGTACTAACCAATCGAGTTACCTCCCTAATATTTACTTAAAGTGTACTAACCAATCGAATTATCTCCCTAATATTTACTTGAAGTGTACTAACCAATCGAATTACCTCCCTAATATTTACTTGAAGTGTACTAACCAATCGAATTACCTCCCTAATATTTACTTAAAGTGTACTAACCAATCGAATTACCTCCCTAATATTTACTTAAAGTGTACTAACCAATCGAATTACCTCCCTAATATTTACTTGAAGTGTACTAACCAATCAAATTACCTCCCTAATATTTACTTGAAGTGTACTAACCAATCGAGTTACCTCCCTAATATTTACTTAAAGTGTACTAACCAATCGAATTATCTCCCTAATATTTACTTGAAGTGTACTAACCAATCGAATTACCTCCCTGATATTTACTTAAAGTGTACTAATCAATCGAATTACCTCCCTTATATTTACTTAAAGTGTACTAACCAATCGAATTACCTCCCTAATATTTACTTGAAGTGTACTAACCAATCGAATTACCTCCCTGATATTTACTTAAAGTGTACTAACCAATCGAATTACCTCCCTTATATTTACTTAAAGTGTCTACTGTTTCCGTACTTGGTCACAATATTCTTGAAATGAAGCCAGAGCACTGTGCATTATCTGGAACAAATTGGTTTTTCGGAAAAATCCAAACCGACGACTAAGATCACGGAAAAAAACTCCTTTATATACTCTAGTAATCGGGAACGGTGTGTCCACTTAATAGACCAGCATGTTTATATCTTGTTCTAGGACCCAGTTTGTTTGTGAACCTAATAGTATGCTCTTCTGCGAAAAAAAAATGTGAATATATGTTACACCCTTCTGTTATTTGTAATATTTGCTATAGACCCTTTTTAATATGTGTGTTTCACTCTTATTGCAAGAGTTCATTTTAAGTGTTTTCATTTTGGAAAGAGTCAGATGTGTTTAAAACGATAGGTTGAACAGGTAAAATTTTATACTTGCAACCGATTTTTGATGTACCTCTTGCCTGTTTTAAGACACGAGTTTGGATATCCACTACCACATAATCAATTGAATCTCAAATGTTTAACAAGTAGTTCTCGTAAAAACCTTTTGAAAAATACACCCATGCGCTCATCTGAACTGTTTTTTCCTGTGTTCTTACCGGTGAAGGTGAACCCAATCTTTTTATTTTTCTTTAGTTTCTCTTCTTTGCTCTTTCTCTGTGCTTTAGATTGCGCCTGGATAATTTGTTGTGATCGTCCGCGTCATAGGCCTAGCGACAAACTCATCTACTACCTTCCATCCGAGTTGGAAAGAGTTACGAAATGTCTAATATTTCAACTGTTTTCACCTTTGTCGTCTGAACAGTTTAAATGTCAAATTCCGGAGTTTCCCTCGGTGCTGTTTAAACTTTCTTCTCGTGACGAAGTTGGTTTTCATTTCCCTTCTTTTGAAAACAGTAATCCGTCATTTTCTCTGTTTTTGCTATCAGCGTTTGCGAAATTTCCTGTTGTTTCGCTTGATGTTCGACGGAAAGGCTATAAGCATACAGTCACTCTCGAAATGTTGGTCAGACAGTATTGCTGCGAAAAAGAAACTGCCGTTGTCACCTCACGTAATAAACCAGCTTTAACAGAACAGTCCAATTTGGTGTCATTCTTGACTAGTTCGAATATGGCGCAATATATGTCGAATTTGGGTAATAATGACGCAAAAATCACCAATCACGTGAAATAACAGTGACACACGAAGATTTAAAAAAATTCAAATGCTTTATCAACCTCAGACACATGTGTGCAAGAGCACACACACACACACACACACACACACACACACACACACACACACACACACATCAGCTGAATTATCTATTGTAAAGGATCCTACAAGTTAATGTAAGATGCAGTCCCAGAAATAATTATATTATAAGTACGTCTAAACCAGTGACGACTCTACAACAGATTTTACCCATCGGATCACCATCATTGATGGTGATACAAGGCTTAAAATGTAAGAGATAAATTTGTCCTGGTAAAATATGTCCGGGCGGACACATATTACTAGTATAAAAAGTCCATGGTTACAGAATTTACTAGTATTTTTAGTCCGATGTTAGTAATTTATGTCCCCAGACTAATTTTCCTAGGAATTCAAGTCCATGTCATTAATATTCCTAGGTAAAAACGTCCATGTCCTTTTTTTTTTTATAGGAAACATATTAATGAAACAAATCATTTACATTTAAACAATATTGGAAATTTAAATGTTAAGTTTTAATTTTGTTTAAGAGTTGTGTATTTATATTTTTAATACAATTCATGTCCCCAGACTAATTTTCCTAGGAAATCATATCCATGTCATTAATATTCCTAGGTAAAAACGTCCATGCCCTTTATTTTAAAAGGAAAATTTTAATGAAACAACTTATTTACATGTAAACAATGGAAATGCAATTTATATGTTTTAATATTGTTATAGAGTTGTGCATTAATATTTTAATAAAAATCCATGTCCCCAGACTAATTTTCCTAGGAAATCATGTCCATGTTATTAATATTCCTAGGTAAAAATGTCCATTCCCTTTATTTTGAAAGTTAAATTTAAATGTTATGTTTTAATATTGTTTTAGAGTTGTGTATTAATATTTTAATAAAATTTATGTCCCCAGACTAATTTTCCTAGGACATCATGTCCATGTCATTAACATGCCTAGGTTATAACATCCGACCATGTCCTTTATTTTAATAGGAAAAAATTAATGAAACTTTCCAATCTTAACTAAGAAAATATGTTTTTTTTTTTTTTTATTTTCAATAATTTTTATAATATAATAAAAATTACTAGAAAAACAAGTTTTAGGACAATTTTTCCTAGGAAAATAAGTACCAGACATATTTTACTAGCTATGGACTTATTTACCTAGGAAAATTTGTCCTGGGACTTAAATTCCTAGTAAAATAATGGTCATGGACTTGATTAACTAGGAAAAAAAGTCTGGCGGACAAATTTACAAAAATACATTCGGTATATTAAATTCGTATAAACAACAGCTCAACATTGTTAGATCTGTAAATTTGCGGAAGCAAATTTTTTTGTTCTTCCCTGGCCGGGATTCGAACTCATGCTACTGATATATCGTGGCACCAAATCGCCTTGCACCATGCCCGACGCGCTAGACCACTCGACCATCTGGCCCGAGAACACAGTTATTTCGTAGTGCATTTCTTTTAGACAATAAATTCAAATTAAAAAAAAATCGCACCTGCTCTATCTCAAAAAGATTTTTACAGTGTAGTGTACTACTATTGATACAAATAATATCAAAATTATAGAAACTTCTACCAGCTCTAACTCAAAATATTGACAATTCTGTGTTAAGGGGGGCTAAAATTCAGTTTGACAGCTTCAGACATTCTAATTTTTGACCTTTTTTAACTGGACCAAATCACTACTTAACATAAAGATTCAGCACCCAAATTTTTTTAACATGTAATTTCATCCCCTTACTTAATATTTCATGCATAAAATATCAAGAAATAAATTGGGAAAGTGTATCAAAAAAAAATGCAAGTTATACACTGTTCACACTAGGGACTATATTCGTAGACAACGAAAACCAAAGGACGATAACTGTGTCCTTGGACCATCTAGGCTCTATAATAATAAAGCTTTCGGTGGCCGGGTGTTACCTTTTCTCGTCAGTTTTTATTTGTAGGATCCTTTACAATAGATAATTCAGCTGATCTGTAACAATTCCATCTTCATACCTTATATATCATGTACTGTGTTACGACGCTAGATAAAAACTGATGAGGAAAGGTAACATGGATCTATATATATATATATATATATATATATAAAACGTCTGAATAATAGTCAACGATTTTTCCCACGAGGGCGCTGGATCGTTACGAGTAACGATACATGTACACAATAAATAAATTATATAAACGACTAAAAAGTGTACTCAACAACACCAATAACAAAAAAAGGAACTATAAATGTAATTATTTATAAATATTTCGGATAACAGATATCCTTCATCAGTAAATATGATTGTGATGTTGAATGAATCATATATCAGTCTACTTAAATTAAACTATAACAATCTTGAAATTTATACAATAAAAAAGTCAAAC
This sequence comes from Mytilus californianus, assembly GCF_021869535.1. Lineage (NCBI taxonomy): Eukaryota > Metazoa > Mollusca > Bivalvia > Mytilida > Mytilidae > Mytilus > Mytilus californianus. The sequence continues at coordinate 94,535,926 of NW_026262668.1, forward strand.
CGAACATCAGGTAAGACGCTTGCACAATTCTAAATATGTGTTAAACACGACATAGGTTATATGACTAATTACATTTGAACTCTCTGCTGTAATTAGTCATATAACCTATAATGTGTTAAACACGACATAGGTTATATCACTAATTACAGCAGAGAGTTCAAATGTAATTAGTCATATAACCTATGTCGTGTTTAACACATATTTAGAATTGTGCAAGCGTCTTACCTGATGTTCGGTTTGACTTTTTTATTGTATAAATTTCAAGATTGTTATAGTTTAATTTAAGTAGACTGATATATGATTCATTCAACATCACAATCATATTTACTGATGAAGGATATCTGTTATCCGAAATATTTATAAATAATTACATTTATAGTTCCTTTTTTTGTTATTGGTGTTGTTGAGTACACTTTTTAGTCGTTTATATATATATATATATACATATATATATATATATATGATACAGCGACTTTGTAAAATTAGTAATTTTGTATCGATTAGTTGATTAATAAAAAAAATCCTTTGACTATTGAAAATCACTAAAATAATTGAACACTTTATTTCAACTGGTTTCAGACATCAGTAAACTACTGTCGCTTCAATTTAAGGGGAGTTGATACAGTTTCATGGGGTTAACTATTAAATCAATAATGATCGTTGAACCTCCTGTATATACTGGATGAAGTCATAAAACAGAATCGTATGACGGAATTTTAAATCTTATAATTGAGCAGAATTTTGTAAATGAACAGAATTAACGATCGAATCAGATAAAAAAAAAAGAAAGCTGTTGTTGATTTAAGATGAAATAGAAGACAAAATATATTTGTTGTCAGGATTTTAGTTATTTGGCTCTGCATTCAAAATTAGGCCGAGACGTTGTTAAACGTTTCTAACCGTTGGGAAGGGATTTTACCGCAAAACATGAGGCGACAATTGAGGAAACACATTTTCATGAATAATGGTTTCTCTAAAAAAAAAAGCACCGTAACACATCCTTTTAACGGATTTATTTCAAAATCTACAAAGAAAACCGTCTGATAAAAAGTAATAGGAAAAAGACAAAACAAGATACTTGTAAATATGCTCAATTAAGGTCGACATATTAAGCTGTTTTGAAAAATTCACATAAGTTTGAAATGAAACAATATAAATAGAACCAAATGAATTGTAACTTATAATACCAGGACCAAAAAAAAATATTACTATCTGTGAATGTTGATAGACAGGTGATAGATTGATTGATTGGTGTTTTCTTTACGCCGCCTCAGCACAAAAAGGCTAAAATCGCGGCGAGTTGATAGGTAGCATCATGCATAAAAAAATAGATCAAGAGAAGCAAAAGATACCAAAGGGACATTCAAACTCATAAGTCGAAAATAAACTGACAACGCCATGACAAAAAAGAAAAAAGATAAAAAGACAAACAACATAGACAACAAAAGATTGAGTAACACGAACCCCACCAAAAAACCGGTAGTGATCTCAGGCGCTCCGGAAGGTTAAGCAGATCCTGCTCCACGTGTGGCACTCGTCGTGTTGCTCATGTAAGTACAAACCCGGTGAGAAGTCAAACTCGGTAGATCACTTAGGGTAAAAGAGGACGGGATTGTGACTACGACGATTGGAACATATCTGTCGTCATCTTAGAAACATAACAGTCATCCAACTCGTGATGGCGTCCTTAAAATTTTGGAAGGGCTGATTTCAACTACACCACTTTAAACTCTTGGTTTAATAGCTTCCTTTTGAGCAGCTACCCTCTATCAAGGAAATCATGGAATTTTGGTCCTCAATGCTCTTCAACTTCGTGCTTTATTTGGCCTTTTTAACTTGTTTGGATTCGAGCGTCACTGATGAGTCTTTTGTAAACGAAACGCGCGTCTGGCGTAAATACAAAATTTAATCCTGGTATCTATGATGAGTTTATTTACTCTATATGCAGGCGCTGCTGGAATGTTGCTACATAGAAATGGAAAGTTCACAATTGGGAAGCTGAAATCATCTCTTTTGTCGAAAAGTTTTGTTCTCAACCGACACTCATTGTCAATTTCTAGATGTAAGTCAAGATGTTGGGCAGTCTTGACTGTATCTGTTGTATCCTTTATTTCAATTTCGATGGGAAAGATGCGTTCAACATAGTCACCAAACTTTGAATTATTTAGTGAGAGGACATCATCTATATAGCGGAAAATGAAGTAAAAGATAATGATAGCTTCTTTTCATTCTTCCTAAGAAGCTCCTGTATGAAGTCTGCTTCATATGAATAAAGGAACAAGTCGACAAGAAAAGGAGCACAGTTGGTTTCCCAAGGGAATGCCGATTGTTTGATGAAAAACACGTCATTCAAACAGAGTGATTTTGTACAAAGTACGATGTATCCCTCCCTAAAACTTGTGATAAGTGTAGAAAAGTCAAATGTTTAAATACTTTTGCAAGATGAAAGAGTCTTAAATTGTATGTACTGTAACAGATCTTTGGAATTTTTTAGTACATGTATCCACATCTGATAAACGCCGCCTCTAGAATAGGTAGCTTAACAATTACTTTGATGCCCTGCTTTGGTTGCTGATAAAATAGATGTTACTAATTTAGACAATTTTTTTTCCTGTGTTCACTTATTTCGGTTGAAGTCATACAAAATTATTACTACTTAAACTGCATAGAAGTACAAAATGTAATATTAGACGTCATCCAAACTATATCATGCATATCTTAGTATGTTAATCTTTGAAAAGACGCCTTTCGTTCATAATCACTATTAAACATACATGTAGTTTTAATCGGTAATATCTGTTAGAAAAAAGTACATTTTTGATACATTTATATGGTTTAAGCAGATATTAAGGGATTTTACATTTTACAAAATCCCTAGCAATATTTTTTGATAAATTATAAATAATTATAAATAAATAAGTAATTATTATAGGGTAGATGACATAGCTTGGATGTTGTTATCACCCTGTCAAGATGTCTCAGTAGCATGAGTTCAAATCCCGCTGAGAGAAGAAATGTATATTTAATTGACGTCTTATTCGACTTATATTAGATGAATACAGTATAATAAGTTAATTACTGATAAAAGTCATGATGCATAGCTGAAACGTTCAAAATGAATAAATTATATATAATATTTATGATAAAAGTTTATGTAACCAAACATGTTCAACAGAGATAAAATGACATTAATCAACATAACCAACCTATCTAAGCGTATCTCGGCCTTTTGCATTGGGAGGGGAACATAGACTAAATGAGCTTTTTGCTCATTGAATACACATACTTTGTTGGAATTGATGTAATTTAAATATTAACCAAATCTGCTATTTAAAATCTTTACATATTTTGTTATTAAATTCTCGATGAATTTATTGACAACAACCTTTCAAGGGAATAGTTACTCCAGTTATGGGTAATCAAATACACCGATCATTACTTTGTCATTTCACTTGACCCATGTATTTAGTTGCCAAAAGGTGATTTCTTAAAACTACTAAATCAAAATTAAGTTTTTAAAAATAAAAATAATGAAGTCTGAAACTAGATAATATTCTCATTTTTGATTTATAAGTTATAAGGTTAAACAGAGTTTCAAACACACCGGGAATGTAAAAGGTGTACACGACTTACTTCTTTTTGTTTTTTTAGCATGTTTCTATACTAGTAATTTATTTTAAGATACTTTTGTCAGGTATAGACATTCTGATTACTGATCAATCTATCTGAAAGTGCTTTGTTATCTTTCCGTAGAATTTTATCAAATGGTTATGAGGGGAAAAATGATTACAATTTACTAAATCGGTTATTGTTTTACTTCTTGTCTTTAATCATAATGATGCATAGGTTCTAGGAAGAGTCTGTATGTGTATTTTAAAGTCATTGCTCACAAATTGTTTTTATGAAATGTTTGGCATTTAACTTATACAAATACGTCTGAAAAACGGACATGACATTGTATGGAATATTTGATTGGAGTTTTGTTAAGTACGATCCTTTTAGTTTTATGAGCAACATTTGATAGGATATTAGATTTTCTGGTCGATGCATCCGTTCGTTCGTCCATGCCGTTCATAAAACTTTCAAATCGAGTGTTTCCCCTATCACACAAAAAGGGCATGGTAACTTAATTGAAAAAGGGCATCTAGAGCGCGCAAAAATTAATAAAAAGGGCACCTACAGTGTATGGAAAATTAACAAAAGGGCACCTACAGTATGCTGAAAACAAGAAAGGCAATAAATTGTCATATTGCATTGGTAAAGTATGGACTGGCAGTTGTTGATGGAATCAGAACTCAAGATAGCAAGTGTATTGTTTCAAAATGATATTGTATATGCATCTTTAAATAAAGATGAAAATCAACATTATTTCGAGCAAGAGCAAGGGACCAAGGATGTATGTATATTACTAGCTATACATCTTTGTCAGACTTTGAAGGACTAAGGCATAAATTTACTAGGAAGTAATTACATGATTTGACTGATGTGGCACTTGAATATGAAGATTAGGATATAAGATCTGAAAATCTAGTTCAAAATTTCACTTCAATTAGTTTCAGGGGACAGTCCTGATAAACAAAAGTTGGACCCCTTTTTTTAAACCAGGATTCACAGTATAAATGAACTTGTAGAACTTTGTAAGACTATTGCACTGCATAATCAATATCCTTATAAAACGTTTAGATCGATATTTAGAATTCATTCCTATGGGAATTGTACAAATTCTTATTGGAACGATTCTAATAACTGTAACATGTAAATTAATCGAGAATTGATCACGTTTACTTTCGATTTACAAATGAAATGTAAACGGGAAGTGACAAGTAGATAATAAATTCAGAATGAATCCGGATTCATCTACGGATTGGTTCGTTTTTTAAAAAAAGGCAGTAAATTATCACTTTTTGAATTTGATTTGCTTAGTTAGAACTATATTTGTCTCTCTCATTTATTTTAAACTAAATTTATTTCGTATTTTACGTTTTAGTGTCTATAAATTCAGAGGAATACGTTCACGCATGCGCAGTATATCGTAAACAGTAAAGGAAGCACCTGTTTGACTCGTGAAAACTTTTCTGAACGTTTTGAATAAAGTTCTATCTTTTTAATCGAAATTGAACGTTTTATACCAAAGATCACGAAAATACGATCATTTGACGAAACAATGACAACCAAACTGCAAATTGTGATCGTTTTAGAAATATTAGAATTAAAAAGCAAACTGTCCGGGGGGAAAACAATTTTGTTCAAATGACGAAACTGCGACAAACGAACTGCAAATTGTGGTCGTTGGTCTTGAGAAATATTGAAATTAAAATGCCGACTGACTGATTTTACTGCGGGAGATTATTATGGGGGTTAATTATGAGGTTTATTAATAATTAACGGATAAGTGACCCATCCAATGGCGATAAGCGGATTAACTGTAATCACAACTTTATAACACCTGTTGTAAATGTTAATAAGCCGAGGGTCATTAACTTGTCAGAAACATGAAGGCAGGAAGAAAGTGCATTTTTGAGACAATGGCGTCATCCAAAGAAGTGGAAAAAGGGCATGGCGTCATTTAGTAAGACAAAAAAAGGGCATGGCGTCATTTAAAAAGGGCATGGCGTCTATCCATGCTAAACATGCTTGGGGGAAACACTAATTAATCATATACCAAATTCGGCTTTGACCCGAATTAAGTGGTTCACTAAACATGGTTATGAGATAACGTGAGGGGACACGGTGTCTTACAATGTATACTGAGTCACAAATTCTTGTTTCAAAGGTTTTGAATATACTTGATCATGTGTGCGTATCTTTATCAATATTCATATCCGCCTCGGTGTCTTGTGGTAGCGTGCTCGTCTCGAGTGCAGGAGATCTTGTTTTTGATCCTCAGCCACTCCAGGTCAAAGATTGGCTGCCTCTCTGCTAAGCAAGTGATATTTAGGAGTAAGAGCAAAGATTGTCGGTACGGAGCCACAATAATGTGTTGTAAAAAAAAATGGACCAGCATGTCTGTCTAATACAAAATCGGGTTCATATTCATCTTCTCGTCCTGAATATGCACATTGAAGCAACATATGCAATGAACACTTATGGTGCTACATCCTGTTGATACTTTTTTAGCGTTGTACAAAGTCGTAATCTTATACACTACATTTGAAATAAAAACATCGAAAAGGAAAATTATAAGCGTGCCGTTTTGACTGTATCGGCATTGACATCTTATTCATTATCTCATTTTTTTCTATGTTTCTTACTTATGTCACATGACTTCAATGGTTTATGCTGTAAAACAAAATCGGGGACCTATAATTTGTTTATAAATAAAATGGATAAAATACAAAAAGTTAATGTAATTTAAGGGTATAAAATATTTTGTCTTTTGTATTTGGACTCATATAGCATTTTGAATTGTCATTCCCGTTAAACAAGACAATACAGAACCTTATCCAGCACACCTTCTAAAATACAATCTGAAGGTCGTACGGTGACCTATAGTTATTAATTAATGTGCATGTCATTTGGTCTCTTGTGGTGTGGTGAGTTGTCTCATTGGAAATCATACCACATCTTATTTTTATATATAGGTATTTTTTTTATCTACAAATTTTATTATAAATGGAAAATAATTTTATTTAGAAATCAAATGGAAGCAATAATTTTTATCTCAATTTTCAACTTTTATCAAGTCAAGAAACAAATTCTGAACAACTGATTTCGACATTTCTGCACTTGTCAGATAATTCAAAATATCCTTCCAAAATTTATTTTCCCCATAAAAATATAAATTCATAGATAGACAGATAAACAAACAAAAATCACTTTTTATTGGCGGAGGAAGCCGGAGTACTAGGAGAAAACCACCGACCTTCGGTAGGAAAACTGACAATCCTATAAAGTGTCTAACAAGATTTTATGAGGGGGTAGACGAAATGACCTTAAAACGATCGTATTAAATTTTGATGTCCAAAAATAGGCAGATCGGACATATTTTGACTTTATTTACTGACTCCTTTTGTTTGGGATTAATTGTAATTATAACATTATAGAAGAGTGACATTAACCATAAAATTTTATTTTTAATGCACCCACCTAACATACGGCTTAATCATATACCATTCGAAAGCACATCATCTGCACTACCTTTTTTGACCGGTCGTCAAAAATTCGTATGGTGCAGTTTCTGTCAAATCACAACGAAAGGTCAAGGACGGACAACTTCTAATTTTACAAGAAGTCAGCATTTTTTGCATATTCTGTCTTCTGAATAATGATATTTTGTATGGACATATGTAAATCTGTTAGAACAGATGTTAATAGTAACTTATCAAAAGTAATTTGAAATATTAATGTCGGATTTTTAATAAATAGCGCTGTTTTCCAGAAATTCCATTGAAAATGACAAAAATGCATGAAAATCAAATTTTATGTCTGTGATTCAACTGTTATTCACCATGAAACTAAATAACATATTTTATTTAGTGCTAAGGATGTTTTTGACATCATTAAATTACTGCAATTACGCTTTTTGTTAATTAAACAGCCAATTCTAACAACCATGCAGTTGCCCAAAATACCGCCATCTGCAAGAAAATAGCTTTTTTAAGCTGTTCTTTGTTAAAACAATTTGTATGTAGTCGATATTATGTTGAAAAACACAAATTTTAAAAGTGCAAAAATGTTAAAGGATAGAATACACAGAAAATTCGTGCATTTAGGGAAAAGTTTGGGAGCGAAACTTTGATAATTCAATATTTCAATATGTGTATGTTTTCTTGGTTGCTTATACTGCATCTTGCATTGAATGAGGAAGTGAAAACTATTATAAGCTAGCCACTGAAATGTTCTTCATGCCTGGCCAATATATTTAATCCTATCCAAGTATGTAATTTCTTGTAAATAAATTGAGACCCTCGCAATTATATTTACTTACATTAATTTTTGAATTGGGAAATCTAGCAATTCGCAATAACAATACATTCATATCCATTAATCAAATTTACTCCCTGAATAGTTTACATATAAATACATTTTAATATAAAGATGATTGATTGATTGTTGGTGTTTGACGCAATTTTCGGTTTAGCACATTTGGCTTCTAAAGTATTTTGCGGCGATCAGTTTTAAATGGTTTAGGCCAATGGAATGCCCAAGGAACCACCGACCTTCGGAAGGAAAACTGGCAATCCCCATCAACAATACATTAGTTATAGCTATTAGTATCAAGGACGAAGTTACTGTGTAGGTGTCACAACACAAATATACCAATCAGCATTGATCACCTTTTGTAAAAGTAGGCAACCTCTAACCAAACACAGCAGTGTTGATGTTCATGTTTACTTCAGCTAAATGTTACAAGTAAAGTTTCTTAATAGAAACAAAAATATAAATGCATTTGAACCACTTTTATTTCAAATTTAATTGGCCATGATTTTGCATTAAAATTTCAATGTAGATTTGCCACATATTTTTTTTATTTTAGGCATTTAAAAAAAAAGAGCACGATCTACTATTTTTTGTAGATCATCTATTAAGCATTGGTTGATCATTGGCATATTAAAGATAGTACATGTATATTAAGAATACATATGGTTAAAATGAATTTATTTTATTCTAAAATATCTATACAATTGTGAGAAATGAAAAAAATGTGGTTGTATTAAATCCAGTGTTTTTAATTGCTTTTATGTCATCTGGTCTTAAATTATGTTCGTGGATATTTATTGTGCACTGAGCCCTCTGCTATTGATCTGACAGCGACTTTTTGCGATTTTCTCACTTTATTTTCATATTTTTTCGGTTCAAGTATCTAATGGTGCGAAGATCTCACAACAATAATAAGTGGTATAAGTTGACATGAAAAAAACGTACAAAATGTTATGTATAAGTGTTAAAAACATGGGTTAAAACAATCTAACTAAAATTAAGATCAATCACGACTCGCCTGCTCATATATCGCATGAGAATAACGAAATCAGAGAACTACATTTTAATAAGATTTGGGTTAACTTAATGAGATAGCTTGAAAGCAGGCATGTTCTGGTAAATTTCAAGCGATTACTGTTTTTAGCGCTATTTGAATATGTCTATTATGAAACAAATCCCTTCACGTATAACCTCCATATGTGCACTTTGAACTTCCATAATTCTGCCAAGCAATGTCGAAGGAATATTGCTCATTACAATTTTGAGACTTACATATGGATATGTGAATGGAAAGAACAAAAGAAAAAAGGACGTAAGGACAAGATGATTCCTATACATTTCCGCTATATCATATAAAGATAGACAGAGATGGAGAGAGAACTACGAGGTCTATCACAAATGTTTTCCAATCGTTTGATGTGTTTCAGCTTTTGGTTTTGATATGTGATAAGAGACTTTCTGTTTTGAAATTTCACTTGAAGTTCGGTAATTTATGTTGTTTTACTAACTTATTTTTTGCATCAATATCTGAGTTTTAAGTTCTGTTGTCTTTTTTCGCTCAGCTTTGAAATTTATGGTTTTCTTTTCTTTGATTGAAAGAAGGGATAAAATATTAATGAGGCAGTCTCAAACCATGGTCGAAGAAAAACAGATGACAGCATAACCATGGCGAAAAAGTAAGACAGACAAACAAATCTTCTTAAAACACTATACCGAATTGTGTGAACAATACATAAACCAGTATGGTGATTACAGTTGTTCATGAAGGTTATTCAATCTTAATTAATCTGAATTAATAATTTTCAGTCATATTTAATAAAACAACTAACAAAGTATATTATAATGGGTTAACATTAAAAGGAATTCGCCGGATTTGACATTGAAAAGCGCTTGGTACCTTTCGAACATTGAACGAGCATAATTTTCGTAAAATGTCTTTCCACATCGGGAAACTAATTTTTACCAAATATACTTCTTTTGTTCCTTAAAGTTCTTCCATAATCTTTTTTTTAAATATGGTTGATCATTATCTGACGATATTAGCAATATTATCTAGCAAAAAAAAAAAGCTAAATGATCCCCATTTGCAGATGGTGTTTTTTGGGGCAACTACAAAAGCTTCATTAGAAGGCTGCATTTGGACCTACATCATATTAACTGCAGTTTAAAATGATGAAACAATTCCCTCGGTCCATAAACAATAAATCTATTCTATTTTTGACATACAAATATTCAAATTTCAGAAAACATTTAAATTTTAATGCAATTTTATCATTTTTGGAAGTTTTTTCAAGAAATGCAATTTTTTGTTAATATAGCACAATCAACATTTAAGTTTGCACTTGATTTGAAATCATGGTAATTTGTTTTATAAGGTTTAGATCAATTTTAGAGAATAAAATGCCATACACGTACCTGAAAATGGCATTTTGTGTAATTATAGCAAACATTTGGAATGCTCAGTTTAGACCTTTGACCTTGATTTAACAAACATTGCACCGTACGAATTATTGACGACCGGGCAAAAATTAAAGTACAGGTAATAAGCTTTCGAATGATATATAATTTAGCCGTATGTTAGGTGGGTGCATTAAAGTCGTTAACTAAGCGTCTTTTTGAAAATTGTCACTCGCCTATTATAATGAGACTGAAAAATGTTTTTTTTTTGTTAAGATAAACAATAATTTTACCTGGCGTAGCCGTGCGTAATATGTATTTCGGCATTTCTCTTCGAAAAATGACTTGTTTAATGGAATAAAACGTCTGATTTGTAAATTTTCTCTTTTTTCTCCGGAATAGGCTATTAAAATATAATTTATCTTCTCTATATGTGGAAAATTTTGTGAAAATATAAGAAGTGGCAATTCTTACCTTTCATACCTTTAGTTTCATTGATAAAAAAAAATAATGTGGACTCGTCCAGTGTCCAGTTTGAAGGTCATTTAAGTTACTGCACATTTATGCATGTTCTGATTTAATCAATATACGTGTATGAAAAAATAAACAGTTTGAAGGTAAACTAATAATAACGTAATCCAATCAAATTGCGAAAGGTTCAATAACAATGTGTGGTCCACATCAGTAATAGGGGTAAACTGGGTAGGGAGAAAATGACAGATATTCTATGTTCATGTTTTGCAATAACTAATAAAAATTTGTCAACCAAAAATTTTGCTATAATTTCAAAAACATGTCCTATATTGGTATAGTTTTCGGATCTTTCATTTGCGTATTTAAGGCAATAGAAAGTTTGGGCTTCAAAAGTCTACATAATTACTGACTATAATATACAGAAAATATGCCCTTTTAAAACATTGAATGTTTCACAAATAATACATGGATACAAAGTAAAATCATTCCTTAAAACACTGCAAAAAAATTCATTCTGATTGGTATAGTGGTATTGTAATAAAGTGCGTTGAAATGGACCATGGTAAAGCAAACATCGAATTCCCTCACAAAATGTTATCACACACTATAGTCAACTAAGACTGGAGTCGAGCGCACCTGCCACGTGCAGGATTCAAACTCACAACCTCAGTGTTGACAGGCTAGTGATACTACTTAGACCACTCGGCCACCGCACCGAGGCCCCCAATAACTGTGTGAGCGGTCATATGATGTTTTTATTACAATAAGCATGCTGATTGTTAATTGTGTCCAAAAATTTACTAAGCACTAAAATAACATCAATAATTGTCACTCAAAGATATATTTTAATCCGTGTTACGATATTTACTGGAATTTCTGAATAGGAAAATGTTCATTTAAAATACGTCTATAATATTTTGAGGGACTTTTGTATCATGTTCTGCATGTTTCATGGATGATTTTCATTCAAAAGCATAGATATGTAATGTGCTGAGATCTTGCAAACTAAGGAATTCTCCATCCTTGACCTTCAAACTTAATTTGTCGGAAATACACTCAAAGAGGGTTTGACGACTTTATTTTATAATGTTCATTTACTAAATAGAAAAAAAAACGTTTTCGCTGTTTTTTCTTCTTTGGTCGGGTTGTTGCCTTTTTGACACATTCCCCGTTTCCACTCTCTATCATATAAGCATTGTTTTGTTTAAATTTACTAAACGATTTCCTTGATTAAGTGAAATATATCTTGTTCGTAGTTGCAGAATTTGCACGATGACGTAAGCATTACAATCTCAAATTATTTGTTAAAGTTTAGAGTTCAAATAGAAACAAATGCATTGTGTTTGGCTCATCACCAATAAGGCCAATACATCTTGACATTCTGAAATTAAAGGGATAACAAGTTTTAGCTTTCTTAAAAGCTTTGGAGTGCTTCGCTGTATCATACTTTTAAGTAAGATGTGGTTTATGTGGTTTCTTAAGTATGAGAAAGGTGTTAGTTATCTCCTTTGTGTATATACTCATAAGTGTGTTATTATAAGTCCGTCTTATATGGAATGTATTATAGTATATTGTGATTCATCCATGAATATTTTCTATAAAAACTCAAATTGGCCAATTTCCACAAAACATAAAAGGAACGTTAGGATTGATAGAATATAGAATTAGGAGATGTGGTGTGATTGCCAATGAGACAACTATCCACCAAAGTTCAAATGAAGTGGATGTAAGCAATCATAGGCAACCGTACGGCCTTCAACAATGAAAAAACCCATACCGTATAGTCTGCTTTAAACGGCTTCGACATGAAAAATATGAAAACAATTCATTTGAGAAAACTTACGGCCTAATTTATAACAAAACAATTTACGAAAATCAAATATGACAGACATGAATCAACCACTGAACTACAGGCTCCTGACTTGGGACAGGCACATGTGGCGGGGTTAAACATATCTGAAGGCGCCAACCCTACCTCTAACCTTGGTCAGAAGTTTTACAATACAACATAAGAACAAACCATAAAATTAGTTGAAAACGGCTTAACTCATCAGATCGATACAAAGCCGAATAGTATCTAACAAAAACACAGACCGGACGTGGCAGGGAATTTATACATCCCTCACAACAAAAAAGACACAAAGTATCTGAGATCTGAGAGTACTCGCAGTTACTGACAGCTAGTTCAAGGCCAATAACAACTTACAAAATAATCATGTATCTAAGACTAAAATATCAATCAGTGCATATCCAACATCCAATGGATTTAGTGTACAGACGTTATTGTCAGTCAGAGAAAAACATGACCTTGTGCAATGCCAAAATATAGGTTTCGACAGATTGTAGAACCGTGAATGTGCATATGTGTATAACAATAGTATTTAGTATGGTTTTAATTGACTGATAACAAAATCAATATTTATACCAATAAAAACAATATTCAAAGATCTAATTACAGTGTTGAATTGGTAACTTTTTAGAATCAGTTTATTTAAAGGTTTGATAAGTTTACTCGGATCGTATCTAAATTTTCGGGCTCGGTAAACAACATCACCGTAAAATAAGAAGAAAGCTTCATTTTGATTTTCAAATTTTTTAGTTGCGTCATTCCAGAGGTATGTCATATAATGGTTTGATTTTGAAAATTAATGATTCGTCATTCCACAGTTATGAGACTTTGACGGTCACATTAATAATAGGTATTGTTCTACATGTAATGCACTAGATCTAGTATGCTTTGATCAATTTATTACACACTTTACTATGTTGTTGGTATAGGAGAATATAGATTTGCTTTGTATTTTGAAAATTTATGGTTTATCGATCGTGCCAGAGTTTTAGTACATTTAACTGTCATTTTTGACGAAATAATTATTTGCATATGGATACTGTTCATCGTGCATGTTTTTACTAACTTGTTATTAGATACCTTCTTAATATTCCACATCATTATCACAACAATTATAATGCACAATTCGGGGGTATCAAGTGCTATTTGGTGAGCTGGATTTTTCTATATCATTTGGTTTTATAACATGGAACACATGTATTCTGACAAAATTCTTGAGGTCATTGGCAGTAATATATAGTAAGATGACCACTCAGTAAATTGTTCATCTTTGTCCCTCCTCTTATTTATCAATATAAATTTGACGCGACATATAGCAAGGTAAACCGGTGAGGGCAATCGGGTATCGGATCGGATCTTGAATACCCATACTGATTTTTTTCCGAAATCAATATCTTCTCCTGTCCAGAAAATGTTCCCGATTCTATATCTCATTCTAGCCAATAGAATCTTTCCCACATCATAAGGCAACCAATGAGAACCCTATATGTGTTACGTGATAATTCCAAGATGGCGTGAATATCGATGCGAAGGAATAAAATTACATTTTAAGATCATAGTAAGATTTTACAGTATATTTCACAACAAATATATTTTTTTTAATATCAGCTGTCACACAATGTATCAGCTGTTTGTATTTTATTTTAGATAATGACTGCCTAAAAATGCATTTGAATAAAAGATAATTGAGGTCAACGATCAAAGAATTTTCAGACGATGCACAATTATTGATGTGACAATAATATTGTATTTCAAGGTATTAACTTTTCTTTGTTTTTGATATTATTCTTGCATATTTGGATATTTATTACCTTCAATTCAAAGAAAGTAAACACGAAAAAATCTAAGAATGAATTATCGAAGCTATACTTTGGAAATAACATGTAGCTAACCATCAATTCTTTAATCGTTGGAATTACTCACATCTATAAAAATGCGTTTGTAGGTTTAAAAGGAGTCAGGAGATACCAAGGAGACATTCAAAACTCATAACACGAAAGAAACTAACAAAGCCATGTCATAATAAAGCGAAAGACAAACAATTTCACAAAATATACATAGACTGAAACTATAGAGACTGAGCCAACCCTTCCTATTAGTCGCCATTTGTGAGCTTCTGACCACATTAAGACAGATCTGTATGACAATCATCAACCACAACAGTGCGTAGTCTAGAAGGAAAGATATACACTCGGAAAAGACTTGGACAAGAAAGGGAAAAAATGTGGGCACCAAATGGAATCAATGAAAAGGAGAAGTTCAAATCGCACAGTGCTTAACAAAGCCGCTGGATTGTGTTGTTTCATTTGTGATGAATATATACACTGTCTTGTCTATTGTAAATACTTAATTTGCATGAACTTCCAAGATATTATAATTATGCAAGTCTAAGTTTTCTGCAAGCGTTGTTTTCGTTTTTAGTTTGTATTACACAGGGTAATTTTACTCACGTGAATTAAGATTCATGTGAATCTCATGTGAAATTCACGTGAATTTCACCTCAAACGAGCTTATACGTATACTGATTTCACATGAGTTTCACGTGAATCTAATGTGAAACTCACGTAAATTTCATGTGAAAATCAAATGAATTTTTCACGTGAAATTCACGTGAATTTTCAAAATAAAGTTATTCAAATTTGATTAAAAACATGAACAATACCTTTTTTTATGTTCATGTGAAATTCACGTGAACAATTTCACAAGAGATTCATGTGAATATTTTCACGTGAGTTTCACGTACAAGCTCGTTTGAGGTGAGTTTCACATGTGAAATTCACCTGAGCAAAATTTGCCAGTGTATGGCCAAGATTTCTGTTAATCAGCACAGAATAAGACGCCATTTTACATCAGGTTGTTCTGCTTTTATCCAATTATGATATTTAGGTTTGCAAAATACTGGTTAATTGTACATGAATTATGTATCAATTATAATTTATACAACAATACAACTAGTACATAACATGTATATATATATACATTGTGTACCATGCTTTTAAGACAATTTGATACATGATTTCGGCAAGTATACTTGGTGATATAAATCATTTATAATGTACTTCACGGGTATTAAGTTTTAGTTTCATAAAGTTTACATGACGTGTCGAATGGACCAGATTACAACTAGTTATACTGCAAAGTAAAGCTTAATCAAAGTGGTTATATACATATTATTCAAATTTGCTTGTAATCTACAAAATCTGAAATTATTAGACTTTATTTATTTTATCTGAAGTTTCATTTTGAGTGCACTAAAACATTCAATATATTGAAAATGATGCATATATTTCAATGCTATACGGACAATTTATCATTATAATTGCTTTAAGTATGCGTGTACTGTGTGATAATTCAAGCAATAAAACGGATACATTTTAAGTCCAAAAATAGATGTACAGGGAATATTAAGTAATGCAGTTAGCAAAGCTTGTGAACAATTATTGATACATGCATACAACTTCAATCATGTTTACAAGGGCCTATTATCAATGCTAAAAATAAACTTGTCCTTACTTTCTATAGGTTTTAAATGTTTCAGTTCTAAAACATAATCCCAACTTCAAGCTTGATATTTTTAATATTATTATTCTATAATAGTTCTTATTTCACTTTCTACTTTACTTTAAGGGGAATGTTAACAATCACACAAATAGGAAAATCTATTTTATTTTATTTCTAATAAAATTTTACTGCGTATAGATAGTTATAATTGTTAATTTATATTTCATGTTTAATTACTTGACATTGTTTTAGATATTTTAACCTTGGAACCTTGTGGTACTAGTAGGCTTTTAGTGCAGATAACTTGTATTAACTCTAATCCTAAAAGGGATTTCATCGTATCAGGAATATGACAGTATTTATCCATTTGTTTCAGGTTGGTATACTTTTGTTTCCCGGACTTTAACATTTAAGCTTTGTGTTCATTTGTAATTGAATGTCTTAGTATAGATTATGTAGTGGTTTTCATCTTTAAATTTCACTTGCCGTGTTGTTTTCTCTTCTCTTTCTATTTTTAAGGAAAGAATGGGGCTTAGGGTGGTTTCACATTGATGCAAAGCTCTTGGTTTTGAAAAATCAGGATTTGTAGAATTTTTATCTTGAATTGATGATATTCTAATGCACATTTAATGTTATTATGCTGGTTAAATTGATCAATTAGGTCTTAACTAAAAAAAATTTAAAAAAATAGCTGACAAAAACAAGATCACATCGAAAATGCTTTGTACAGATTCTGTGATTTAAGGATCTACAATTTGCCCGTTCCTAAAAAATCTGTATCAACCATGGTCATATTTATGAAACGAAGTAAGGCTAATTATTTTACTGTCTTAAAGTCAATAACGAGGAATGCATGTGTAAAGAGTAGAACAGTAAAATGTTTGGATCCATCCTCACTCTAAACAATGGAATACATTTTATCTTTCTTTTTCATTCTCTTTGTTTTTGAGGTCCAACCTTTGGCAAGAATGTTGCCTCATTGCCTTAAAGAAAGCTACGCCATACACTGGTTAAAGTTGTTAAAATTAGTGATAATAGTTAACAGATTGCAGAATTAATGTACATTCAGATTACTGGTTGTTTAAATGATTCCTCCAGGTATATCCTTGATTTTGTATTTTGTAACATCTGGTATTACAACAACGTATGGATAAAAAGGTTCAAATAATGATTCAAAAAGTATTTGATATAAATTGTCTGTGTTTGGTAATAATATACAAATTAGGTATCATTGGTGTTTGTCCATTACGATGCACTACATTTGCGCGTAAAAATCATTATATTTGAAAGCATTCATTTTACATGTAAAACAGGCTAAATATTATGAATTTATAAAAACTTTGTCCTATAAAATCTAAAATGCCAAATAAAACATAGCAAATCTCGAGAGTAAAAAAAATAATGATTCTTACACCACAATATTATTATGGATTTTTGAGGCACACATCTTTAAACTCTCTTACCGACTCGGTGATCTCGTGGTAGCGTGCTCACCTCGAGTATGGGAGGTCGTTGATTCAAACCCCGATGTCCTATAGCCATTTTCCCCCATGCCAATCTTTCCGGGGGAAAACTAGTTCCCCAGGAAAAATTGTCATGATCCCAGTTTTCCCCTTTAGTGTAATGGGGGGAAAACCATGATCTAGCCTATTTTCCCCCTCTAGTAGCAGAAGAAGCTCATTTCCCCCTCTTTTATTAACGTCGACGACGTAACTTGGAAATTAATCATTCATTTAAAGATAGTAACCATTCTTTTAATTATTTTTCGTTACCACACTATCATCGTATCATCATAGATTCAATACCAGATGATTTATATATATATATATATATATATATATATATATGAAGCATAGTGTGATGTGGTGATCACATCTATTCTCCTCTGTGAACCCTTGGTATGTGTTGCGGGACTTTTTTTAGTAGATCGTAAGGCCCAATGGTCAACACGTGTTCTAGTTGAAGTCCACATGAAGAATGAGTTTTGTCGGATGGTTATAGGAATGTTTGAATGATGTGTCCTTGGATATGATTTCTTTATATATTTTTATATATGCCGTCCAGATAAGACTGCTTATTATTATGGGGGAGGGGAATGGCTATTAACACCGGTCGCGTGAATCTAGACTTGAACATTGATATTTGCTGCTTCACCGCTAAGCACGCGGTATTTAGGAGAGCAAAGATTGGTCGGGTCGGAGTCAACTTCCGAATAACGTCTCCGGGTAGGGTGACATGTCTCCCTGGGGACTGTTACCTTGTGAACTAGCACATTAAAAATCCGGCTGTGTGTCGGTCTTGTAAAATGCAGGGTTTATATTCATATCATATTACCATGCTCTCGTCCATCTATCCACCCATCCGTTAAACAGCCATCCATCAACCCATCCGTTAAACAGCCATCCATCCACACATCCGCTAAACAGCCATCTATCCACCCATCCGTTAAACTTTTTATCCAAATTCTGTGTACAGCTGCTTGTGTTTTAAGTCCTTTAGGTTTGGTATATGTGGTTGTTTGAAGTTTCAAGATAGTGTCCAGAAACACAAAATTTTATGGATGTGTTGGGATGCAATAGTCAAAAATGACTTAACTTATTAATTTTTAATGATTACTTTTCGGTATTTTAATGAAACAGGATACCGTTCAATCTTCAATATTCTCAAATAATAAATTACATATAGGCCATGGGTTCTTACTGGATTTCCTAGGATCGTTTTATATAATTGATAAAATTATCTGGATTTATTAACCAAATATTCTAATTATTAAACACATTCTGTTCAGTTTTCACAACGAAGTTTTTCTCAGCATATATAATAAAAATTGCCCGAAAAAAGCACAAAAAAAAGTGATGAAGAAATGATATGTTTTGGCACAAGACGATCTACCAAGCACTCGACCAATTAATGTAGTTTGTGCACATGTGTACCGCATCAGCAAATACGATTTTCCAGCCGTTTAGTGCATTTTTTGGACATCTACAATTCAACTTTTAAATGGATTAAACTTGATCAAATTAATACATAGGTAAGGGTGTTACGTTTTACGTGACCTATAACAATAAACTAGCACTTTTGAATATAAAAAAAACCATTATATCCTTCCAGAGTTGAAAAAAAAAACATAAAAAATTATATATACTTACCATCCCCTGGATACTCCTGTTTTAAAACTGTTTGGTCGCAGTACGTTTTTGCTTTTTTTATACTCCAGTCATAAATGTCATCGAAAGAAAGATCTTTTTTACTTGTACCATTTTCCATTGTACTAAACTCAACAAAATGTGAAATCACATTTATGTTTCTTTGAATTTACACTTGTTACTTCAACACCTTTAAAAATATGTCGCTCAAATACATCATGCATACAATTATAAACATTAAAATAAACTTTTCCTACATGTTATTGTATTTCTAGGTCCTAAAATAGATACTACAGAACTGAACAGATTGGTGAAAAATATAACATTGAACCGTATAAATTGTTATTCTAATTTACACGAGTTGCTAGTAAAGATACAAAAGAATGAGTTTTTTGTAAGTAATTATGTTATTTGATATCTCCAATCATCATGAGCGTAATCTAGTATAATGTTTTATCACGTTATTTATGTAATGTCCCAGTATTTTTAACCCCACATATATGCTGAATGTTAGTCAAAACAAGACAAACAAAACTCTTCTTCAAATTGAGGTAAAATTCTCAGATTCTTGTTTACAAAGCAACTAAACCAATTAAACAATTTAAACCCCATTTTAAACATTTAATGTATAATAATTTATTTGACAGTAGAAAGATAAAACGAACAACTGCTTACCAAAAGAGGTTTCTACGGAAGCCGATAAGGGCCATTCAAAAAAAAATTTTTATGTCGTAATTACAACATAACATGTCGTAATAACGACATCGCTATGTCGTAATTTCGACATAACATGTCGTTATAACGACATCGTTATGTCGTAATTTCGCCATAACAAGTCGTAATTACGACATCACTATGTCGTAATTACGACATAGCTATGTCGTAATAACGACATCGCTATATATATAAAAGAATATGTATTATGATTGCAAAGAGACCAAATGACACAGAAATTAACAACTATAGGTCATCATAATGCCCTCAATAATGAGAAAAGCCCCCGCATAGTCAGCTATAAAAGAGGGACGAAAGATACCAGAGGGTGAGTCCCCAACATGACAGCTGTTTAATTATTTAATTCAAACGAGTGAAAATAACGGTTTTAATAATGTACAAACAAAGACCGAAAAACGAATATGTAACACAGCAACAAATGACAACCACTGAATTACAGACTCCTGACCGCTATCTGATAATAACGACAACCTTATAGTTTAACTTTTCACTTTTTGAAGCGATAGGAATTTCAAAAAGGTCGCCAGTAAAGGCAAAGTTTGTAGCGTAAACAAATTCATCTTTTTTTTTGAGAATATTGAACACTTTATGCAATCAAGCTTAATTAAAGTTATTCACTAGCACCTCAGACTTGCACATACTAGAACTTTATTTAGTAATCAAGTCAAATGAGACCCAGTTGAATAGGGGAGCAATTCAAGCTCCCTGGAGCCTCTAATTATGTTTGGCATTGCAGGTTCTGAATAAGATGAATTTTAAGCTTTTCCCAATAAAGATTATGTTAAACTTTGGACTCATAGTGCTCAGACCCACGGATCTCTGTACCTTCATTTGTACACACTTGAATCTTAATGTACTACTAAGGCTTGATGCAAATTATTACTGCATTGCTATTGTTGGTTCTTAATGAGATTCTTCAAGCGTCCTCCCCATTGAAGCCCTATTAAAACTTTGTACCCCAAGTTCTTTTAACCACTGTTCCCCAGGACAACTATTCCTACAAACTTAGAGGGAGGGTTGGGATCCCGCCAACATGTTTAACCCCGCCACATTCTTAATGTATGTGTCTGTCCCAAGTCTTTAATTTACATATTTGTTTTTCGTTTATTTTTGTACATAAAATAGGCCGCTAGTTTTTCTCGTTTGAATTGTATTACATTTGTCATTTCTGGGCCTTTTATAGCTGACTATGCGGTATGGGCTGTGATCATTGTTGAAGGCCGTACGGTGACCTATGATTGTTAATTTCTGTGTCATTTGGTTTCTTGTGGAGAGTTGCGTTTGTGAACAAACCAGCGTATCCCAAAGCCTTGATAACCTCTGTAGGCCCCAAATAAGACGAAAAAACATCAAAATTGGAGAGAAAACTGAAAATAAATGGTTTCTAACCTCAGGGATATTAACCCTTCAATGGGGAGGACGCTTGAAGAATCTCATTAAGAACCAACAATAGCAATGCAGTAATAATTTGCATCAAGCCTCAGTAGTTACTGTACATTAAGATTCAAGTGTGTACAAATGAAGGTACAGAGATCCGTGGTTCTGAGCACTATGAGTCCAAAGTTTAACATAGTCTTTATTGGGAAAAGCTTAAAATTCATCTTATTCAGAACCTGCAATGGAAATGCAGGACTTCATAATTTACACAAATCTGTACATGTCAAACATAATTAGAGGCTCCAAGGAGCTTGAATTGCTCCCCTATTCAACTGGGTCTCATTTGACTTGATTATAAATAAAGTTCTAGTATGTGCAAGTCTGAGGTTCAAGTGAATAACTTTAATTAAGCTTGATTGCATATAGTGTTCATTATTCTAAAAAAAAAAGATGAATTTGTTTCCGCTACAAACTTTGCCTTTACTGACAACCATTTTGAAATGCCTATCGCATCAAAAAGTGAAAAGTTAAACTATAAGGTTGCCGTTATTTTCACATAGCGGTCAGGAGTCTGTAATTCAGTGGTTGTCATTTGTTGCTGAGTTACATATTCGTTTTTCGGTCTTTGTTTGTACATTATTAAAACCGTTATTTTCACTGGTTTGAATTAAATTATTAAACAGCTGTCATGTCGGGGACTCTCCCTCTGGTATCTTTCGTCCCTCTTTTATAGCTGACTATGCGGGGGCTTTTCTCATTACTGAGGGCATTATGATGACCTATAGTTGTTAATTTATGTGTCATTAAGTCTCTTGGCAATCGTAATACATATTCTTATATATATATATATATATATATATATATAGCGATGTCGTTATTACGAAATAGCTATGTCGTCATTACGACATAGTGATGTCGTAATAACAACATGTTATGTCGGAATTACGACATAGCGATGTCGTTATAACGACATGTTATGTCGAAATTACGACAAAGCGATGTCGTTATTACGACATGCTATGTCGTAATTACGACTTACCTTTTTTTTTTAATGGTCCTTATCGGCATCCGTAGGTTTCAGCCTACCGCCTATGATATTTTCAAATTTTCCATTAATTTCAAGTCCTGTATATTTGTGACCCCAATTAGATGCACTCGCTTGAGGAAAAAACCTAACTTAAACTAGCCATGTGATAACACACACAAAAAAACTTTTATTGTTTAAAGTCATATGATTATTCAATTACAATGTAAAAAGAATAGTTGAAAGTGTTATATCATTAAATGGCTTAGTTTACTATAAAACAAGTATACACGGACTTTATTGCAAAAGAAATTATAATTCATCAGAACATCTATTGAAACCCATACTCTAATTCGCAAATAGCTTTTCAGTATGCAGTGACCTTAACCATGAGAACTTTCGTTAGAACTTCATCAAGCGCACAGCACAAGTGCAAGGGAAAACCGTGATGAAAGAAAAGGTAAGCAAACGTGCACTAGAAGGTAGATAGTGTTAATTTCGGTAAACTTCATCAATAAAACCCAAAAGTAAATTATCAGTTAAACTTTCCGATCAACAATCACTGAATGCAACATTTTTTGGTCGATCATTCATTATGGATTCGTAATAAATGCATAAAAACGTGCATAGAGATCTTAGTTTACATGCATTGGTTTAATAATTTCCTTAACATTGTAATAACACGAAACTCGTTTCATATGACTTTAAATAATGATGAGTGAAAGGAGATGTCACGTATAAGGTGTAACACCAGTAATTCGGGCCCGGCCAGAAAGCACATACCAGAAAGTAGTACATATTTAACACAAAATAGTTCCTACGCATGGGTGTAACTTTCAAAATACACGATGTACGAGAATATTTAGGTAATTTTGGTATCAAATGAAAGCTGAATGATTGGTTATCATTGCAGAACACTTTTTGACTTATAATTTTGAATAATAAAATAATTGCATGAAATTTTAAAAGGAGGGTATATTTTGCCTGTTCGCCAGATCTGAAGTACCTGTTTTGGTACATCCGAAGTTCCGGGAACCAGTTCTCTCTTATATGCCGTTAAAGGTGTGTTGATTTGTTCAGTTCAAGACACCATAAAGTGTTGCTTTGACATGCAATGATTGTCACTTTATTTGAAATAAAAACAAAAGAGCTGTGCCTGCTTGAAATTGAGGAATTTAACATAGAAAGCAATGGGGCCATGAATTAGTGGTGTACTTCCATAAGGCAAACTAGATGCACCTGCTTGAGGTAAAAAGATCTAACTTAAACGATCATAGCTTACTATATATTCTTCCGAATACGTTTGGTTTGTAAATCTTCAATTTCATGAAATTGCTTAAAATTCAGTTGGGCCGACCGTGGATATATGTTCTTTACTTTATCAATAATTCGCCATGTGATAACATACAAAAAAAAACCATTCTTTTTTTAAAATCATATGATTGTTCAAATAATGAAGGTCTGAAAATGGATTCAGCGCGCACCTGTCATGTCGTAAATAAACGATTTTAAATTTTAAGAACGTTTCTGTGCAGCTGATAAAAGTAGAACGAACTGGTTATACGAGAAAAAAAGAAGAAATGAAGGTCTCAAAGGTTAATATGTGTAATTTCTCCGTTGTATTTATGTTTGAAACTTATGGTAAAACAATCCCGCAAAACTTAAAGGAATTTGGATGATTCGTTCCGACTCCGATTCGTACAAACCAATTCGTCCAAAGACACTTGATCAATTCGTTCCAACTCAAATGTTCAGGGAGATGAGGAAAACAGTGGTCAAACATACAAACACTTTGAAAATAAGCTTATTACATTTTCTTTGTAAGCTGCGAGCGAACACATGACCAAGGTATATATTAATGACCTGCCAGTCTACTTGACCAACAGTAAGCTCAGGCTATTCGCAGATGATAGCATAATATACAGATCGATCAGATCCCAGAGTGACTGTGATAAACTCCAAGTAGATCTAGACTCGGCAGCTAGTTGGGAGAGTGATTGCTGATGGCTTTCCATTCATATACATGTACTATGCTATCTGTCACACAAAAAAAAATCCTATACAGCACAGCTACATCTTAAATAATCATACACTAAAATCTGTAACCTCGGTTAAATACCTTGGTATCACAGTACAGTCAAACCTCAAATGGGACAAAGTTATAAATGGCATAACATCCAAAGGTAACAAATCACTGGGTTTCCTAAAACGAAATCTAAAAACAACAAACCCACATATTAAAACCCAGGCATACCAAACACTCGTCCAACCAAAACTTGAATATTCTTGTTCTGTTTGGGACCCTCACACAACCGAATCGGTATCCAAAATTGAGATGGCCTAACGACGAGCTGCTTGGTATATCTGCAACATATATCACAATACTAGTACTGTTTCAAATATGCTATCACATTAAAATGCCATCACTAGCAGAACGTAGGCTACGCACAAGATTGGTAATGATGTACAAATACAAACAGACTCAAGAACAAGGAAAACCATACACTCACATACAGGCTCTTATATACGTTCAAGGACTCTTACAGACACTCATACTTTCCATATACAATACTACAGTGGAATCAGCTTCGTGAATCACTGGTTCAGACACCATCAGTTGAAAGCTTCAGAGAACTCTATTATTTAAATACATAAATTAAGATTATATATAGTTTTAATCACAAATTTGTTATTTTCATTGCACTAAATAATCATTTTCTGTTTAAATTGGAATACATTTTTTTATGAATATGTACACGTATGCAACAGTATGTAATCATTGGATGTCGATGGAATATTGTATACCTAAAGAAGAAGAAGAAAGAAGGAACAAGATGACAACTCGGACCAGACCGTTTCAAAGACAACTA
Organism: Mytilus californianus; assembly: GCF_021869535.1. Taxonomy (NCBI): domain Eukaryota; kingdom Metazoa; phylum Mollusca; class Bivalvia; order Mytilida; family Mytilidae; genus Mytilus; species Mytilus californianus. The sequence continues at coordinate 94,561,219 of NW_026262668.1, forward strand.
AGTTGAACTCACACTACTTTTAAAGACAAATCGGACCCAAATTTTAAAGAGAACTCGGACCAACTTAAAAATATAACTAGGACCAGTTTCAAAGACAATTCGTTCCACTTATTAAAGCTGTTTTATATTTGTTTCTTTATTCTTTGATTTTTCATAACATTTTCCCGTCTACTCTTTATTTATTTTCCCCATTATTCTCTAATCCTTATATTTTAACACCCAGATTTTCTCTACTCTTTTATGTTTGGCTTATTTTTCTGTGTTCTATATTTATGTGTCCCCTTAATAAACTCCTCATAGCTACCAGGATTGAAATTTTGTATTTGCACCAGACGCGCGTTTCGTCTACAAAAGACTCATCAGTGACGCTCGAATCAAAAAAAGTTAAAAAGGCCAAATAAAGTACGAAGTTGAGGTGCATTGAGAACCAAAAAATCCTAAAAGTTTTGCCAAATACTGCTTAATTATGCACTTTTTGCCCTTATTCAAAATTCTGTAAACCCCTTCTAGACCCTTATAAGTTGTCCGAATTGTCTTTCAAACTGGTGCTGACTTTTAAACTGGTGCGAGTTGTCTTTCAAACTGGTCCGAGTTGTCTTTAAAAGTGGTCCGGGTTGTCTTTAAATTGGTCTAAGTTGTCTTGGTTCGGGTTTTCCTGTATTGAATAATATTATATTTTTGAAATTCGTTTCTTTAGTTTATTTTTTTATTTATTCACTGACAATTTGTTGCACCTTGAACTATCAAAAACTACATATGTACTAGCGAATTTAATTTAAAAAACACAAAACGTAATTATAATTGCTTATTGTATTTCAATACTATTCGAATTAAATTCTTTAATGTGTTCATTAAAATAAACATTTTGTTTTATGATGTGTAACAGGAGTGATTTATATTGTACATTTTGCCGCATATGACTGCTTGTTATCTGCAAATGTTTATAAAATTTCGATTTAAGATTCGTTATATAATAATACCAATTACAGGTTCATCATATAAAAGAAAAACAATTTGCTTTCTTTAAAAAAAGAAAAGCAATACGTGAACCCAAGACCGCTGACTGGTCACCAAAAAATTGTTGCTGAATTTTTGTTTTCTTTTGAATTGAAATAATTGACTGTGAATAGAATAAGATAATGATGATGTTAAAACACCCTTATTAAATAAAAATATGTAATTGTGTGTAGATTCTTGCACAAGTCAGTTGAAAGCAATGTTGGATAGTTGTGAATAGAAAAGTGTATATATACAGCTACTATTTGAATATACATTTTAAAGCTAGACTATTTTATTTACTACTTGGGAATGTACATCATTTTTTCATAACCCTTTTGCAAATCCAAGTTTCTACAAACCGGATATCTAATGCAAATTGCACAAACCAATCGCAATATAAATTTAAGCACTCAGTTTGCTTTAAAATCTGGATGCATTTATTTTATCTATCATATCTTCATATTTTATTTCCTGCATGGATGCCTTCATTTATTCTCAACTCGTTATTGAAGCTGTCTATACTTATGGTAGATGTTGTATGGATAAATTTAAAGTTCAATTTCCATGTGAAGAGAAACCCTGTGGCATGCAACTTATAAGAAGGTTTCGTATATTTTTTTTTGAGAGTAACACACCAGCTTCATTGGGAACTCTTATATAGAGACTTATTATGGTCTCATAAAACATCTCAAATTTTAAAGATTTCCTGATTTTACTTAAATCAATCCAAATATTCTACAGGAAAACTTGGTTTTGAAGAATATCTTATTTTCAGAAGAAGAATATCTTATTTTATGAAGTTTTATGAATACTTGAACATACTCTCAAAAAACTATATAAAAAGATATGTAGATATAAAAAGGTACCAGAATTAAAATGTTGTACGCCAGACGCGATTTAAGTCTACAATGAATCACCAGTGACGCTCCAGTGGCGGATCCAGGGGGGGGGGTTCCGGGGGTTGGAACCCCCCTTTTTTTGATGATCAATGCATTTGAATGGGGACATACAGTTGGACCCTCCCCCCTTTATCCTGGGTTAGGACCCCCCCTTTTATAAATGGCTGGATCCGCCCCTGCGCTCGAATAAAAAAAGTTAAAAAGGCCCAATAAAGTACGAAGTTAAGTAATCTATTCTTTGGGTAGAAAATCCTGAGCATTTCGAAAATGTCAAAGTTTATAATAGGACAGTGACTCAAAAAAGAAAACAAAAGAGAAACAGCTAGAGGTGAGAATACCGTAAGTAATGATGATCGTGCTTGAAAGTCACATGTCAAGCTCTTACTGTCGTGTCCTGAATTTAGATAAGAAAAGCGAAAATTCGCATTCACGAGTGAAATTCATATTTATGCATTCACGTGGTATATTTGCGCAAGAAATAGTATATAGAAAGCATACGCACTGATACACTGGATAAGAATACGCAGTTGTGTCACCACATATTTTAATCTAATAGTCGAATTCGGATGTCAAACTACCTACCTCAAGTGTTTTGACTCCGGATTCATTGACATTTTATCCGGAATTTTTGTGAACGCAAACCGATAGTGTGCATGCATGCGTGTGAACAGTGTGATGTACAATGAAAACAATTTTCAAAATCGTACCATAGTACAAATATTTAGATGCTATAAGGTTGAACTATTAAATCAAACAAACAAAAAAAGAATTGAAATTTTAAAATAAACATACATTCTTGTTAGTGATTTTTTTCCGAAAATTTAGAATATAATATCAATAAACACAAACATGAGTATTTACGGATGGACATTTTATTTATCAAATCAATCTCTTTTTGAAGTCTAAAATTCCACTATATGAATATATTGCTATACAAAATATAAGCAAAGACTTATACATCCATACTAAAACAGTATAAAATAATTAACATTATGATAGTAATTAAATTTTGTTATGATTATTGTAATTAAAATATTAATTACGTTTTTTGTGAGATGCAAGGATTTAAAATCCTTGTGAATTGAAACCATGCAAGTAATTTCGTTTAAAATTTAGATATTTAGCTAACTTTGGGTACGCATCCCTGTTCATTGGTGCTCATACGTTGCATATAATTTTCATAAATGTAATGTTTGTTCAAACCTGCGAGACATAATGCACGTATATATGACAATTTTAATTATATTCTAATAAGAATAAATTCAGTCTCAGTTTAAACTTAATAATGAATATTCTCTTAGTCTTGTGGTATCTATTAATGAAATTAGATATTTTTGTCAGAAAAATCCTTTTATTTGATTATCTTTCTGCTTTCCAACCACTGTGTTTCCGACCTAAGATAAATATTTTTCTTAATTTTCTTCATGCTTTCCGACATTTTCCTATGCTATGATTGAAATACAAAATATCAAATGATAAACGTTCAGAAATAATCAGTTTATTCTGGGACATTTTATATCAATAAACTATGCCCTGGTTTATTGTCACAATGCACAACAGCACGCTGTATTAAATATTACAGACACAACGCGTACAGGGACCGTCTCAAAGCATGAATTATATAATTGCGTTATAATTCTACTTGATATTTAACATTCACATTATTAAACACACATATGTTTTGTCAAAAGGCAAAAGGCAAATAGGTTCTAACATATAAATGATTTGTTTACTGCAACCTAGTCTTTATTGATTTACTTTCCAATCTACAAATGAACTGTGATTGTTGAAATATACAATGTCACGTTGTAGCCTATAGAGGGACCGTATCAAAGACATACATAACTACCTGTATAAATGATCGAAAATTTTCGAGACGTTCCGAGAATCTTGATTCCGAGGATATCAAAGGGCCCATAGACACTTCCAAAACTCACCAATATATAACGGAGTGGCTATTTGTCCGGCATGCCGGACGAATAGTGCTAGGGCTATTTGTCCGGCCATTGCAATGCGCATGTCATTTTATGTGCGTACGAAAGTGAGTGTAATATTATCTTCAGCAGCACCAGGGGTCGCGTGTAATCCGATCACTGATTTTCAATTTTGAGATCATGGCTGAAAACGGGGATATTAATATTTGTGATAATTTTCCAGTTTTCAGAATTTGACAAGGGAATACGATAGTATAACTTAAAAAAAGTGGGGGATGTGGGCTATAGGATTATAAAAAGTGGGGATATGAAATATAGTGGACAATAAAGGTGGGATCTGGGTAAAAAGAAAAGAGGGATTTGGAAACTGAAGGAACGCCACGTGTTACCCCAACCCTCTCATCACCCCTAACTCAAAATATGGACACTTTTATGTTCAGGGGATCTATAACTCGATCTGTTTGACAGTCTCAGACATGATAATTTTGTACCTTTTTCAACAAGAAAATCCTTAAGTTAACTTAATCTAAAATGCATGAGCCAATCACGTTTTGTTTACAAGTAATTTCCTCCCTCTTTTTGCAATGTGAAGCAATAGATATAGATATAACATTGAATATATATGATTTTTTTTCTAATATACATTGACCACATTGGACTTTATTTGAAGAAAACAACCATTTCAATTACCAGTAACAAAATTGGGGCCTTACAATTTAAGATTGCAAAACATTGCTTTATAGATGTCAATATATATAATTTGCCACACCCTGGTGCTGCAAAAGATAATATTTCACACTCACAGACATGCGCATTGAACTGGCCAGACAAATAGTCCTAATAATATTCGTCCGGCTAGCCAGACAAATAGCAACTGCCAATATATAAACGTGAACCCTTCAGGGGGTTCACGCAGCAAAAGAACAATCATGAATTATGAAATGTAAATTTTCTTTTTTAAAAGGTTTTATATGTGTGTAATTTACTTTTACCGACAATTTTTCATGAATAAGTTTTCATTTTGAATCGGAAAGTATTTTCTATATACCTGTTGTAAATCTGTGCAATTTATCAATAATATCACGCTGATCTACTTACCTTCCACAGGAATACGCTCTTTGTTTAGGTCTGAAAATAGATAATGTTTTATATGTGTAATTAAATAAAAGTATGTTAATTCAGCTTTACTGGATCAAAATAGTTTATTTGCTGCCTTTATTAGTAAACTATTTAGGTAAATTAGTAGAGGCGGATTTATGAAGTTACATATGGGTTTGATGCGTAGAAATTTTGCATGTCCTATTCCTAATGTTGGATTGTTGGGTCCCTTTTTTCAAAATCATGGATCCGCGTCGGGGTTTATGATTTTATTGCTATGTTTTATTACAGGCGAGTGACATTTTTCAAAAAGGCGCTTAGTTAATGACTTTAATGCACCCATCTAACATATGGCTATATCATATATCATTCGAAAGATTGTTATCTGTACTTTCTGTTTTGCAGGTTGTCAATAATTCGTACGGTTCATTTTTTTTGTAAAACCAAGGTCAATAATGAACATACCCAAATTTCGAAATAATTCAACAAAAATCCCTTTGCTGGTTCTTGTATGATATTTTTTCCATAAAAATCATATGAACAGAATACCATAATTCAAATTAAATGCACATTAAAATTGTTAGAATTGCCCAATATTAACAGAAAATTCTTTAAAAATCCTTCAAAACTGATAAAATTGCGCTTAAAGAAAAATATTTCTTAAGGTATCAATATTTATATGTCAAAAATAGAATTAATTTGTTTTTTCGTCATTTTAAACTGCAATTAATATAATATTGGTCAGGAATCAGCCTTCTAATGAAACTTTTGCAGTTGCCCTAAATACCACCATCTACAAACGGGGTAATTTTTGCTTTTCAATGTTTAGATAACACATCGATTGTTGTCAATATCAGGAGAAAATGATTTACCACATTTGAAAAGGAGTTATAAAAGTGCTCAAGGAATATACAATGTATATACAGCAAATATATGTTTTGTCGATGTCGAAACTGGAAGACATGTTAAGAAGTTTATTCTCGTTCAATATTCGAATGATAGATACTGTTTGCATCACGCACTTTCCAATCACAGATCCGGCTATTTTTTTTTTTTAATGTTAGCACATTATTACATACTATATTAATTGTATTATCAAATATGACTGATACTTGATATTGTGGAAGATTAATTACCATTCCTAAGCAGCTTCAATCACCATCAGTTTAAGGAAGTGTTCGTACATTTCGGTGTAGTGTTTTGAGAATTGTTGTTTGTCTGTACTACTTTCATCGCTTTGATCATGGTGTTATATGTGTGTTTATCGGATATGTAGGAATAATCTTGTCCCTACGCCTATTTGTTTTTGTTCTTTCTGTTCACGTGTCCATCCAGTTGTCTAAAAACTTTGTTATGAGTAAATCTCCTCCTACATCGCTTGGTAAATTATAGTGAAGTGCACATATGGAGATTGTATATGAAGGGGCTTTATTCAGCAAAAAGAGTTAAATAGCAAGCAATTCAAATTCACCATAACAGTCCTGCTTTTAAGTTTTTTTTTAATTTTTAACGCTTATTTTTCTCACATTTAAACATACCATTTTGTATCGGTTTTTTATGTCAATTTATATCAGACACTTATTGCAATTATGAGATCTTCGCACCATTAGAAAACCAAACGAACAGTTTGTAGTATGCAAAGCATTGGGATGTAAAAAAAAATACTTATTTGTTTGGATAAAGTTTTAGGAGTTTTCTTTATAATTTAGTTTTGGGAAAGACAATACTTCAAACCAACTAATTTTGGCAACCAATTTATTTACGCGACTTTTATAACTAGAAAAATAACGCGAATAGAATTAACCTCGTACTTATCTAGTATGAAAGTATAGTGTTTAAATCGCCAAAAAATCGTTGCCAGGTCAATAACAGAGGGCTTAATGCAGCAATATGAAAAGTGCTTCATGTTTTTTCAGAGGTATCCTACTTTTACAAAACATTCTTGGTGATAATTGGTTGAATTGTTGATGTGACATCTACAAAGTAATTTCTTTCTTAATAGCTACTTATTCTACATGTAATAATTTAACTATTTTTATAGTCTAATTATAACTATAAGTATTGCTAATTGCTACAATCTTCAAATCAAAAGATATAGACTGTAAGTTGGACAGGTGTAAATAAACTCCTCATAAATTCACGGCTTAAAATGGTGTACGCCTGACGCGCGTTTCGTCTACAAAAGACTCGTTAGTGACTCGATTGAAAAAAAGTTAAAAAGGCCAAATAAAGCACGAAGTTGAAGAGCATTAAGGACCAAAAATGTCGAAAAGTTTTGCCAAATACAGCTTCGGTTATCTATTCCTGGGGTAGAGCATCCGGAGTATTTCGAAATATGCAATGTTTTGTAAACAGTTAATTTATAATTATGACCATATCAGTGATAATTCATGTCAACGCAGAAGTGCTGACTACTTGGCTGGTGATACCCTCGGGGGAGGAAACCCCCACCTTTTTATATATCTTTAATTTCAAACCAAATAACATTGATATAGAGATACACACAATAAATATTACATAATGTATATGTACAGACATACAATATTTATACGAAAGCAAGACAGAGGTAAATATCATAAATTACAGATTTATACAGATTAAATTAAAATGGTATCCAGTACATGAGTTACCCAGGAGAGCCTACATGCATATTGATTAGTCTTATAAATTAACACCAATTGTTAAGATCAGAAAGATTTTTGCTATTCATCAGTTTATTAAATTTCAATAGGTTTGGTTGATTGTATATTTTTTTCTCAATAACTGAAATTTTCTCTTGCAATATTTTGCCATCTATCAGTCTCAATAGGAAATCTACATAATGTAATAATATTTCTATCATCTATATTTTAAAAATAATATTCAAATTCACAGTGTTCTTTATACATACGATATTTTAGAGCTTTTGGTGATTCTAGCACATTAGTGTGCCATTTCTGTTTAAATTGATCAAAAAGATTTTGTTTAACAATAATATATAGCCATGTATCATTTACAAAATATTGGGTGTCCCACACAAATCACAAACCAGATTCATCTAGAATGGATTCAACATTTTAAACCAAGTTATATCATTTTCATATTTATACAATGAGTACTTATATAGAATTGCACAAAATTATTTTCTGGAAAACAGGAAAAACTTCCTGCAATTCTAGTATTATATATACTTCCATGATTATACGGAGTTTTATATCGATTTCCAAAGGATATCTGCCCAACTCTCCATATATCATAAAATCAGGTGTAGACTTTTTAACCTTGAGCAAAAGTTTGTAGAATTTCATATTTACCTTTTCTGTGACCGAATTATTACCAAAACCCCAGACTTCACTACCATAAATCAAAATAGGTTTAATAATCTTGTCAAATAATTCAATTTGACATTCAATCGAAAGATTGTGCAATCTTCCTTTTTTGATAACGTCGTACATAGCACATATTGCTTTATTTGCTCCTTCTTTTTTAGCCTTTGAAAAACTTCTGTTCTACTGAATAAAACACTTAGATATGTAAACTCATTAACAATGTCTAGTGTAATATCGTTATGATTAAACTTAAAACATTAATAGGTAATCTACCTTTAGAGAAAATTAAAATTTTACTTTTTTGTACATTCACTTTCAATTTCCACAATTCACAGTATTCAGCTAAAGTATCCAGTTACTTTTGTAAGTCAACTTGCGAAACTGTATCATCTGCATACAGTATTACAAAAAGCTTAAGATAATAAATAATCATGTTCAGTTTCTAATTCATCTGATATAGTTTTCAAACCATCTATGTTTTTGTCTCTTAGAAAATCTTTTAAATCATTTATATATAGAGAAAAAAGTATAGAAGATACATTTTCCCCTTGCCTAACACCAATATTACATGGGAAAAAATCTGAAAATTTATAACTATAAAAAAATACTAGATTTTATATAACTATACATATTTCTGATAGAATTTTACATTTTACCATTCACCGAGTATCTTATCAATTTTGACCCAAGTCCTGCAAGCCAAACAGTGCCAAAAGCCTTTGCAAAATCAATAAAGGCACAGTAAAGTTTTTTTCTTTTTCTTTTTTAACAGTTAAAATAATTAATGAAGTACAAAAATGCTATATGTAGTAGAATAACTTTTTCTTAATCCAAATTGATTTTCTCTCAGCAATAGAAACTTCTCTTAAAAATGCACTAACTCTAAGATTGAGCACTGAAGTAAAAAGTTTACCCAAACAGCTTAAAATAGTGATATGTCTATAATTCTGTGGATCGCCCTGATCTCTTTTATTCCTATAAAAGGTATAATATTTCCAAAAGAGCCACGATTCTGGCACATTTCCCGAATTAAATACAATGTTAAAAAGTTTAACATAAACAAGTATAAATATATTACGCGTACACTTTATATATTCATTTATAATTAAATCATCACCAAATGCTTTTCCATTTTTTATTTTTTTTATGCATTTAAAAATTTCTACCTCAATAATACTAGTTAATGAATTCATTCAATTCATTACTTTTGTGAAATAGGTATTTTTTCAACCTCAGAATTGGAAAAGTTAAGACTCTTGAAAATTCGTCAACAGAAATATTATCTGGTTTTACCCACCTGTTTTTATTCAAGATCTTCCAAAATTCCTTCGCGTTACTGTGTGTTTAATGTGTTTATCATCTATCTGATTTCTTTTCTATGTTCCTTTATAGATTTATTTAGTTGTCTCTTATAATCTCGCTCTGATTTTGTCATGTGTTTTCGATTATTTTTCCGTCTTAATAGATTTATACCTTCTTTTCGAGATGCGTAAACATTTTCTTTTTTCCCAGCATTCTTTGTTAAACCAAGGCTTGTTTACCTTTTATCGTAGTATTTTTTCTCCCTTGTAATATGTTCCCATACCTTTTCTGCAGATTGTAACATAATAGAATTCACCCGTTCTACGACTCTGTTTATATTTTCTTTTGCCTGAATGCTAGTTTCTAACATGCTCATCTCTGCTTTTAGTTCGCTTAATTTATTTCTGTCAATGCTCTCAACGAATTCGGTTTCCTTTTCAATATTCCATTTATTAATCTTTATTACAGTGGCATTGACCCAGTGGTTGTAAATAAACTAAATAAATCATAGATATATCAGGCTTAAATTTTGTACGCCAGACACATTAGTGACGCTCCAATCAAAAAGTATAAAAGGCCAAAATACAACATACAACGACATGTAACTGCAACATCTCAATTTTTTACAAGAAAATTACGTAGTTTGATAGGGTTTCCTACTTCGGACAGAAAAAGGAACAATTGCATGCAGTGTCTAGAATATAATTTTTTTTTTCTTTCGTCAATGCACGATGCAGTTGAAGCAACCAAGAAAACACATTTTCTAATTTGTATAAGAGAAATATTGAATATTCAACTTTTAACTTTTCATTAATCAACATACTAACTATGTAATTATCTATTTATGTATTTATTTTTATGTGGTTAGTTTGATATGTATATATATTTTTTTAATGATAATCGTGAAATAACAAACGAAATAACAAGAAAAGACAGAAGAGTTTTTAACAGGCTGGCAATTAAACTAAATATTGAAATATCAAAGTTCAGCTTCCTAAAATCCCGCGTGTGTTATTTCCTGCATGTTTTTGTTTCTTCAACCTAATATTGACTACATACAATTGTTTTTAATGTAGAACAGCTAAAAAGCAGATTGTGGTATTTTGGGCAACTGTATGGGTTGTTATGATTGGCTTTGTGATTAGCAAGAAGCGTGATGGTAGTAATTTGATGATGTCAAAAACTTTCTTAGCACTAAATGAAACATGTTATTTAGTTTTATGGTGATTGACAATTGACTCACGTACAAATATTTTAGTTTTCACTCATTTAATATAATTTTCACTGGAATTTCTGGGAAAAGGCGCTTTTATTAAAAATACGCAATTAACAATTTAAAGTGCGTTTAATAATTGACTATTAGTATCTGTTCTAAAAGTTTTTCACATTTTCATACATAATTTTATTATTTAGAAGACAGAATATGCAAAAATGCTGACGTCTTGTAAGATAAGAAATTGTCCGTCCTTGACATTTCATCGTGATTTGACAGAAATTGCACCGTACGAATATTTGACGATCATGCAAAAAAATAAGTACAGATGATATGCTTTCGAATGGTATATAATTTAGCCGTATGTTGACGGGGTGCATTAAGTATGATATTTTATTGTTAATGTCACTCGACTATTATTTCCTTAATACATTTTTTTAATACACTTTCTTTTTACATTGGCATAATTTTATCTATATAGTAGGGTTTCAGAAATAGTCACCTTTTATTTTCTAGGTATTTACATTGTAGTAAATAATGAAAGTCATCCTTATTTTGTTATAATGACTTAGTATTGAAATATCATTGACTAGATAGATTTTGTTTGTCGACGGAGTGAAAGTATCGGCCCATGCCAATCCATTGCATGTCCTAGCATAGTATTACCCGCTACCAGAGAGGATCAGAGTCCCACATGAAAAGTTCTGATTGTCCCACATTATTTGATCAAGTAAAATGTTCTTAAATAAACAAGGTAAGTATTGTTTGTCTTTTTAATAAATAAAAAATGAATTATTGCATGCTCAAACCATTAGTTGATATCAATTTTAAAAATGTATAAAATAAGATTTTTTTATTAAATCATCAGATAAATGCACTTTTGATTAAATGTTATAACATTTCTGAGTTATAAAATATATCTATAATGAATCCAGTTGCTGTCCAGAAATCTGCCAGAGCATTCTTTCTAGGAATCAGTATTAAAGGTTGTTTATTCCACTATACCCAGTGTATTTGGGGTAAAGTGCAGTCAACATGACTCGTCACCAACTATAAAGGAGAACCAGACATTCAGCAACTTATATGCAGGGCAGCAGTTCTTCCTCTTGTACCACATGCAGAAATAGAAGACGTCTGGTTCCATTCACTGGAAGACCTGGAAACATTCGTACTCAACAGCAAATACTATTCCGTTTACTGACTACGTCACAACATACTGGGTTGAAAGGAACAGCCAAATATGGATCCATTACCAAACTGAAGGACCAAGGACGACTAACCGCCCCGAGGGATGGCACAGCAGCAAGAAGAAGTTGATCCAAGTACTACACCCAAACATATACACTTTACTCAACTACTTTAAGGAAAATCGGGCAGCAGACGAGATGACCATCATCCAGTACCAAGCAGAGGGAGTTCGACCAACAAAGAGAAGAAAATACACACAACTCAATCAACGCGTACAGGAACTCAAAGATCGTGTTCAGAACGGTGAAGTTGGTGTGTTTCAGTATGCTAACATTGCTTCTTTTTGTAACACTTGGACTTTATTTATTGCAATTATATGATGTGTTGTGGTATTTATGTTGTGTATTCTGTGTGCTATAGTGTTGTACCTTTTGCATTGTGTATGCTTTATGATATCTGTTTATAATTCATGTTATATCTGCATGTGAATTATTGTACTAAGCTGTTTATTATTGTGCTTTTTTGTTACTCTTTATTATACATTTATGTAGACTTGAGTAGTAAGTGCTTGAAATGTGCTATTTTATGACTTAATATTATACTCTATGTTTGATTTTCCAAATTATATACATTAATTTGATGATACTTCAATTGTACTTAAGATATGCAAAATAAAATATGAAATTTTATATAAGCATATATTTTTCAGCGTACCGTATCATAGGATAGTTCTATTCTAGCAAAAAGGATATGTATGTGTAAGCATGGCTCTTTTTGTTGATCCTTTTTGGGGTCAACTATACGGATATAAAAAAAACCTTCAAGCCTGATGAAGGGACTGCTTACTGTTTATTAAGAAAATAACTATATATTCCAAAAAAGACCAGGAAACGTTTCTTATTCTAATTTTAATGTAACATAGATATTCAAAGTGTTCATCAAGACTAAAGTTATTATGAAATCACATCTCCAGTATTAAATTATGGAAGAAAAAAACAAATTAAATATGGTGTCCTAGGCTGATAAGCATAAACAAACTTCAGTTAAGATAGCCAATCGTAGTATTAATTTATCGTAGGACATGTAGAAAAATCCGTCCGTTTGGAACAAATCTTAACTGAAGTAGTTTTATGCATATCAGCCCTGTACAAGTAAGCTAGTCCGTTTTAATCGATTTTTCATTTTAACATATATAATCAATTCTAAAATTAAAAAAAAACACACCTGGCATCATTTCGGTTTTTAATGTTTTACTACGTTTGATATCGATTTCAATAGGTAAAATGTTTAACGATTCACAGATATCGTACATATAATAACAGGTTGACTTATAACACGGTTCATTCGGTTAATCGAGTACTCAGTTTGTTGATTTACGTATGTATCAAGTTACATAGGAGAAAAGTTCGTTGATCGAGTATGATACTGGTCCATTGAGAGTAATTTGTCGTCTGTGTGAATATGTTTCAAGTCATATGATACTTCAAATATAAAAAAAATAAAATGAATAAAAATTATGTTTATATATTTGAATGGCTAAGTTTTTCTATAAAACAGGTGTACATGAACTTTCTTTTTAAAGAAAATACTTTATCTTATCAAAATCTATGGGGTGTTTAACGACATTGACTGTCCATGAGGGTTTCGTACGATCGAAAAACTCTTTATCAAAATCTTCAGAAATGAAGTGCTATTGAATTATTTATTGTCTTCCTGTACTCTAATTTGCTGATAGCTTTTCCGTATGCAGTGACCTTAACCACGAGACCTGTCTTTAGTACTTCGGCAACTACACAGCGCAAGTGCTAGGGAAAACCGTAATGAAAGAAGAGGTAAATAAACATGGAAATTAGATAGTGTTAATTGATTCTGATGGATATGGATGATTAAAAAAAAACTAAACATCGCTTTATTGCATGTCTATCATCTCACTTATTTTTCACGTGCTCCATGATTCTATGTTGATTGTTTATCAAGATCACGTTCAGTAATTACTTAATAGTTATTGAAAAACTGGTCATTATCGTGATATATGGACTGCCTACAGGACAGTGGTATTGACTAAGACAGTGATAATGACTGAGCCGTAGGCGAGGTCATTATCGCTGTCGCAGTCAATATCACTGTCCTACGGTCAGTCCATGTATCACGATAATGACCAGTTCTTCAATAACTATTATGTTTATTTCATTGAGGAACCATGTTTTTATAAATTCTCATAAATTCAAAATGTTCAAAGCAAACTCGAGTTATCGTACGATTTCTATAGCAAAGAGTGAAGACCAGTCGTAGTAATACATATAGCTATAAGTCACTGCCATTCATTTAAGTGCAATTTTTCAGTATACATGGTATATGAATACTAAATTAAGTTTTCTATAATTTTATAATTTACGAAAACATATGGTAAACAATTCAACAACTTAAATATAAAATTGAAAACAGGAAACTGTTTAATTAAAGGGACATCTCTCTAAACAGAGAAACCACGCCCCACCGGTCATTAACAGAGAAACCAAGCCCCACCGGTCATTAACAGAGAAACCACACCCCACTGGTCATTAAGATGTAAAAAGTCCGTTAACGACCGGTTTTCTGGTCCGTTTTGTTCTGTTAATGACCGATGGAATTTATTACTGAAGAATAAAGAATGTCATGTGGCCCCTTTTTATCCAATAAGAGAAGCTAATTCTTAACCGATATGAAATAATTGACAATAAAAAACGAAAGTTTTAAAATTAGCAGGCAAAGTTTTCACCGAACGAAACATTTTTTGTCGATTATATGTTAGGAATTAATAATAAATGTAAACAAATCGTGCATAGAAGACTTAGTTTAGTATATATACATGCATTGGTTCATTAATTTCCTTAGTATTATAATTTCAAGAAAATCTTTTCATATGACTTTAAGTTGTTGTATAATTTATAAAAATCACCAAAGCTCTTTACAAGTCTTCTTTTCATTGTTTAAACCTAGTCTCAGAAATGACGAAAGTAAAGAACAGTTGTCGATTAACATAAGAGGAAATCATGTAAAGATACGAGAGGGTTAATTTAAAATATACTCTCCCAAAAGAGAAACGCAACCAACTGTTTTTTTTCTTCTCAAAATATGAATTTACGCATTAATTTGCGTGATTGAGACATGAAATCATGTTTTGTTAAAATTTAAATGTCTAATAATTCAATTTAAGCTCCTAACAATGCTGTTGACTACACGCGACATTAAATTCAATTCAGTCATAAAATTGTTTCTCAAACATGCTACGATATACCAAGACTAGGCACTACCCGGTAAATTGTCTTTGGTCGTCTCCAGACCGATGATTTACAGAATGCAGTCGCTAGACTTTATAATGATCAAGTGAGCTCTTGCAACTAAGTTAGCAACGGGGTTCCTCAGCTGACGGTCAACGTTCTGGTCGATCTAGAATCATATCAGCAGCCCAAGATCGCTACATCCGAGTACTTCACATGAAAAACCGCACCGCACCGTGACAGCAACAGAAACAGCATCAAATGTCCCTGGTAAGCGATGAATATCGGCAAAGACAGTCAGAAATTGTCTCCGTCAAAACGGTTTACGTCTTTTCTATGACGCAATACTTAGACGCTGTCGTCGACTTGCAAGGGTCAGATAGTGCAACAGTGAATAAGGGACTGGGACCTGCAAATCTTTGTCTGTATTGTTTGTTAATTTGTCTCTTAAATTACAGATGTCTGATTATAATTGTGTAATACTAAATTTGATATTTGCATGTTATGGAATTCTATTGACTAATATTGTATCTTCAGAGAAGACGATCTAAGTTTGACTCACTTGTGTCTTATCCTTTTGGTGATATTTTGCAAATAAAATATGTTTAAACTAAACCTGCCAAACTGAAGGCGAGTCTGGTTTGGCGATGAATAAAGATTATTGCTGAAGAGTAGAGTTGGTCACATATTGCGTTTCTTTTTTTTTTTGGAGAGTATATGAAATAATGGTCACCAAACATGAAGCAAAAGAATTTCATAAGTGAATTATATTGATCAATGGGCGTTGGCTGGTTGAATGAAAATATCAGTTCCTACTCGGATTGATCTCACTGCATGTTAACGTCGACAATGAAGCAGAATCAATAAAGAATAAAGAGATGGTGGTAAAGAGAATTTTGAGAGAACTTGCTAACATAGTTCATCAAAACGCGCACTAATTCATCCAGAAATTTTCGCACCTTTTACTCTCAACGGAACGAGTTTTAAAAAGGTTACTCATCAACGTACCACTTTTAATTAATATGCAAATTTTTGAAAACTTCATATGTTAAAAAAATAATTTCACTGTAAATGTAACTTTGAGTAATGTTTAGAATTAGCTGTTATATATATATTTCAATCAACATAGTATTTCCAAGGAAAACAGAGAGGGCGATGCCTTTGTTTCCAATCGGTTCTACTTACAAGATCTTTGATTGAGGTACACGCCTTGATTTCTCTTTTATGTCTGAATTTTAACCTATTGTATTGTGATATATAGTGACACATACACAAGCCTTTATAATTTGCCTCATGCATTTTTCAAAATGAAATAAATCGGGTGTGTACCGACTACTGATTTATATTTTAGTCTGGAAAACATGATTTATTTATTAATTGTAATTGGCTTTAACTAGCTTTCAGTAACTTGGAGTACTCTTAGATCGGTACTTTGTGTCTTTAGTCGTTTTGTTAGTTGTTTTTATTTTTGATTTTAGCTTTGTGTCATCTGAATAATCAAGCTTTTTCAAGTGATATTGACAGTTTGTTCTTATGTTGTGATGTTACAACATTGTTCAAGATTAAAAGAGGATTGAGTTTAACAGAAGACATTCTGAATGTGCCAGACCCAAGTCAGGAGCCTGCAAATCAGTGGTTGTCGTTGGTAGCCGTCTGTCTTTTTTTTTTTTCGTTTATCGTTTTTTTATCAGGCCAATGGTTTTCTCCTAGGAACTGTTTCCTATTTTGTCATGTCGGAGCCTTTTATAGCTTACTATACGTTATGGGTTTTGCTCATTGTTGAGGGCTGTATGGTGACCTATGCTTACACCTGCGTCATTTGGACTGTGATGGATAGTTGTCTCATTTGCAATCATACCACATCTTCCTTTTTTATCAACAATTAAGGATAAAAACTTACTTTAGCTTAACCCTCAGAAGTGCACTGTTTCGTTATGCTGTTCATGTTAATCATAACTTGCCGTCTTCTTTTCAAGCACTCTTTCTACTCTTTGTTTTAAAAAGATGGAAGAAAGTCTAGAACAAATTGTATTTTATTACATTCTTTTATAACGATTTTCCCCTCGCATTTGAGGTGTGTGGTGGCCGAAGTTCTAACAAGAGGCCTCGTAGTTAAGGTCACTGCATACGAAAAAATATGGGCTAATAAGAGTACGAGAAGACAGTAATTCAATAGCAGTACATTTCTGAAGATTTTCATAAGAAAGTCCACATTCCCTTTTTTTTTATAGTAAACTTAGCCATTCAAGTATATAAAACATATTCAATTATATATTTTTTTCAATTTGAAGTGACCTAACATGTATCCTATGTAGGTCCCGAAATATAGTTCATGTCATTATAATAGACATTATCGAAAACTTATCGACACTGACGCTTACACCTATGCATAGGACGACAGGTAACCTTTTTAGGTGGGGTCATCTCAAGGTGTACAATGAGCACAGGCATTTATAAATATATATATATATATATATATATATATATATATATATATTTACACTTTAAATACTGTATAAAAAAATATTTTCAATGATTTGTTGATTTATTGACTCTGCTTAGAAGCTGAGAATTGACCGATCTTCATATTATAATTTTTAAAAAAGGGGGAAGGCTTTGTGTAAATTAGTAGAACTTTCCACAGAAAGTCAGGATTCTACTTCGTCAAAATCATCTCTCAATAACGCCGATTAATTTTTTCAATTGTGAAAATGGAAGCCATTGTAGGGATGACCCGCGTTGTCAACGTAGCTCTTGAAAACCGATAAATTTATCCACTTGGCATAATTAAGATCCTTACATGACAGTTGTGTTTTAAAATACAAATGTATCTACTAGCTATAAAGCATCTCATGTACTTTTAGGCCTTTTGTCAACTAAAAACTATTGTCTGGTTGGTTGTCAGGGGGAAATTTTGAAAGTTAATAAAAACATTAAAAAAATTCTATTTAAGTATTATGTGGAAGGGCAGACTAAACATTTGCAGAGGTTGAAGAATAATTAACCTAGATTACACACAAAAAAATGTTTTTTTTTTTCAGTTATGCATTTTTAAGATCCAGTTATAAAGTCATGGACCTTTTGTATAAATCCAAGGAGGATTTAGTGAACAACATTTGTCCCACTTTTTTTTTTATACATTTCATAAATAAATTTTGTTTAGTCTCCCGTAATCGACACAAACCAACCTGTTACATTTGTACATTATTTTACAATGTCGCTAAAGTTATAAATGTCTAGGTTAGCTACTAAATGTTGTTTGTTGGTTGGCCTCTGCCCGACAACTCATTAGTTATATCTTTCAAACTGTGTTTAGATACTATAACCAGACCTCGAGAATAGAGAATAACATTACAAATGTATTCATAGCGACATGAACATTTAAATCAATATCCATACCAGCAGCTTTAGGAGAAAATTAAATCAGATTTTCCACTGATACGAAAAATATATACACATGCAAAATTAATAATCAGAGGGTCGAATCTCCCAATCTTCAGATTGAGTTCATTTATAAAGAAGTTAGGGTGAGAAATAGTTAATACTGTGCATACAATCATTCACAGATAAGTAAAAGGAGATGTGTGATATATGTTAATGAGACAGCAACTGAACGCTGTGGCGGATCCAGGGGAGGGGGTTCCGGGGGTTGGAAACCCCCTTTTTTTTGACGATCAATGCATTTGAATGGGGACATATAGTTGGACCCCCCCCCTCCTTTTAAAAATAGCTGGATCCGCCCCTGCAACGACACAAAAAAAGACAACTGTTGGTCAATTATCGGTCTTCAACAACAGACAGGGGATCAAACCAATAGGGAAATGCTTGTGTGGCAGGGTTAAACTATTATTTTTAGATCACAATACAAACCTCTTTATCTAAATCGATGGAAAATACAGTATATTTTGCAGTGCATCAAAAGCTTTTATTTATGATTACATCATAATTGATAACGAAAAAAAAAGTACAAACAAAACAAATTAAATGATAAACAATATCGTATGAAAGAATGTCGCACTTACTAAGAACAATCCCAAAATACTTAACCGTCTGGTATGAAATCATGCCGCCTTACACTCTAATACAAATGGCTGTTCTACGTAGAAGAATTTATACAGCAACATCATAAGCCATACTTGACGACACATCTGGTACAAAACCCTAAACATTTTTTTTTAAATTTTCAATCTAGGACATTATAGATTTGGTTTTCTTTAATGGGATTCCTATGATCTCAACTCGATCGATAACCATCATTCAATCAACATTGCAGTCTATATATATATATATAAACAAGTCTAAATTGAAAACAACGTTCAAACCTATGATTGCGTTGGATAAAAACCGCAATTTTTATACGTGTGCATGCAAAACAAATTTCTATTTAGAGGGGTCTAAATATAGCACAAACAACATTTTCCAAAAGACCAAAAAAGTGAAAAAGTATATATATATATGTGTAAATCACTTCAAAACTGTAAGAAAACTGTGATCACCAAGAAGTTAGTGTTCAAATTGTTTAGATTTTACATATCTAATCATTGGGCTTTAAATTTTACAAATATTTAATTACGGATGAGGATTATGTGTTCTTAAATGTGGGTCTCATCGTGACGCGGGATTGCCGATTTTTTGTAAGCGTGACACGTGAAAGTCAAATTATTGTGCCGTGAAAACGGGAAATGAAGTGTAGCGGGACACGGGAAATTACAAAAAAATGAGAACTGATTACGTACATAGCGTAAGCGGGATACGGGAATCTGACAAAACAGTAAGCGGGATCTGGGATCTGGGATCAGTAACCCCCAATGAGACCCCCTTAAATGGGAATTATACAAATATTGGACGCTTTTAGAAAAGAAAAAAAACAAACAGTGAGAAATGTAACATTTTAGCAAAAGATGGGTTCTGTGATTTAATATTATTTATATATCTCTCCTTACTCTTAAAAATGGGGGTATATTCCGACCCATTTATCTCAAAAATACAATTTCTAATATGAAGTATAGAAACGAGATGGTAATATTTTATTCTATGTTTTCCTACTAAAAATATATTAAGTTATAAGTAAATATGTATTTCTAAATGTTGTTTTCAATTCACCTATCCTATTTTTTTAGGAAGCACGCAGTTAGAAAATAAAATTAAAATGAACCCTTTGCCGGAAGTGTTGTTACAATTTCAGTAATCATGACGACGTTATTGTTTTAAAAATCGAATATGAAAATACAACTGTACTGAAAAAAAAATATTTATAGACGAGTTCGGGTCCTGGTATTGTTATAAAGATAGTGAAAGTAGATAATAGAATGTGGGTTCAATTTCCCAAATGGACAACGCCTCACTGGTCATTCCGTACCAATGCAACTGGCTTCGTTCTGAAGAAGGTACTGCTTCCAATTGCGTCGGGAATATCGTGAGATGAGTTGTTAAATTGTAGAAATCGTGGAAGATATGTTCACATTTAAAGTGTTTGTATATTGTTCATGGATCAAGCTTATTTTCATAAATATATTAGGTGGTCATGTGGTTCATCTTGTTTTGGTTCCTTCTTCTTTCTCTAAATTGATTGTCTGGTATTCCAAATGATTTTGACTACGTGTACTTTTACATACATGAGGTGTTGTAGATATGCTTTGAAATTATACGCCCGGTCATGTGAAGTTGTTATCATTCAAAAATGGTAACATTAAAAAATGAATTGAACCCCTGATCGATTAGTTAGCCTTTTACTTCAAATATGGCACTATCAGATGGCGATTCAGGGAGCATGTTATGATAGGCCTCTAACTACCATTTTTATTGAATCAAGAATTATATACAAGACGGTATAGAAATCTTGAGCAGAGGAAGATTCATTGCTTCTATAGTACCTTTCTGTAGAAGTTTGTGAATATCTCCTTGATTATATTAGTTATCAAATATCAATTAAAGATGCTATACAGGTGCTACATTCTTTTTAAATCTCACCAATGATACTATACTCACGTGAAACACAGGAACAGCAAATAATAAGAATACAGTTATACACATTCATGAATGTAGCGTTACGATTTTTAGGGTATTTGAAAATGATTAAATCTCTTCTCAAGCACTTTATATTAAAAATTACTCGTGTAGGTAAAAAAAAAATGGTACCAAAGCTTGCCTAAGGCCATGAGAAATGAAATTAGGAAGTAGAACACTCATTGAATGTCCACGCGAAAAAGGACATTTCATTCCTAATTTACAGTGTAAGTGCAAGTTATACAGTTCTTAAAATTTCATAAAATGAACATTTTAAAGAATACCACAATATTATGTTGTAAAATTCTTTTAGAACGGTAACAGTTAATTTTCTTGAAAACCTAAAGTACTTTTACATATACCTTTTTTTGCTAAACATTTCAACATAAGACTGTCTCCCATTATACTTACTTTTCAGCGCTATTGCCTACATAAATATATATGTAAAGTAGATTCAGATTCAATATTTTATTAAAGTCTCACCACTTGTATAACATTATACATTCCAATATACATATAAAACATTGCGTATAACATAAAATATTGAAAAACATATATAAAACATATAGTATATTAAAACTAACAGTAAAATATCATTAGCTTAAATACTAAAACATATACAAGCGCCATTCTATTACGAATTTGAGAGACTATCAAATGATTAGTTATATACAATATTTAACATAATTTTAAAACTATATATATCTAAGATTTAAAATACATCATCAGCTATATACAAATAAAAAATTTGTTCTTCTACATAAAATATTAAAGCAGGTTTTAGCAACTACCTGATATAGTTCTTCATTTCTGAATAAAAATATAAACTTTTCGTCATTAGACAAGTTATAAAATTGATCATTATGTTTTACTGCTTCACTATACAATATATTTCGAAGGTCTGCATATAAAGGACATAAAGTAAATACATGTTTTTCGTCTTCAATTTCATTTTTACACATAAAACAAGATCTTTCATTTATTGGATTATTCTCATATCGTCTGTTTCTATTTTAAGTGGAGCAACATCACACCAAAATTTTGCATAAGCACTTTTAAATTTAATAGACATATTTTGTTTTAAATATAACTCTGTACAATATTGTGATTTATATAGCTTATTAGAACGAAGCTTGTTACCATTACCCTGTGACAAAATTTTTGTTTGCCATTCTGCAATATATTTATTGAATAAAACGTTTTCAAGTTGTAGAACAATATTCTTATGCAGCACACTATCAATACTAGTATACAAATTAAAATTACAACCTTTAAGTTTTTTCATGACTCTATTACACCAGTTTTTCTTATCATTCACAGCATTTTTATGTGACCATTTGAAAACTTTATAATTTATTCTGTCGTTGGTCATGACACTACATCTTGCCCAGTGCCTAAAGATACATGTCCAGTGTTTTACACTAGGTGGTCTCCAGCCCATGTCCCCGTTAATAGCATCATTTTAGTTTCCATACGAATGCAAGTATCATTAAGAGAATGAGTCGTGTGAATGTAATAATTTATCATACGTAAATCCCATTTCTTCTAAATTTTAGGAAATTTAATATTTTAAAAGTGCAATATCATCTATATTTGACTGAGATTTAGAAAAAAAGATACGTAGCAATCATTGGATTGTTTTTTGAATAAACAACCAACTTTAATAAAATTTCTGGAGATAGAATACTACAATACAAAATATTCTTTTAGAAATCATTCTGTGATATCCCAAATTCTGTAATGCTTGATTTGTTGAGTATGACTCAAAGATTGAGTTGAAATAATTATAAAAAAAAAATAAGCATAGTATTGACTAGATAATTTTGATAACAATTATTTTAGAGTATTAATATCTGAAAAATAGTGGCGATACAACTCTATAAAATTATTTTTCTCTGAACTTCCGATGTCCAACAAGTATAGTTCTGACAAAAACTCGAAGAATGTAGAAATCTCGTTTCATAGTTATATAGGGAGATAAACCATACAATCTGGATTTCAAATATATAAGTATCTCCATTTTTATCAAAAGTTGATATAGAGAATTATAAGAATCACATGACGATTTGTCTATTTAGGTACAGTCAACTAATTAAGTCGAAAGACGTGAAGATATGTGGTGAATCATTAGTAGTCCAAGGGCTGATATGCATAAAACTACTTTTAAAGTTAAAATTTGTGCCGAACGGATGGATTTTCCTACATGTCCTTCGATAAATTAGTACTACGATTGGATATCTTAACTTAAATGGTGTTATGCATATCAGCCATGATCCTCACAATATCCATATATAAGTAAACAGAAAGATCAGGAACAATATATGACATTTATCATAGAATTCCAAATAAGTCGTTGTTATGTAAGCATATTAGATAAGAAGGTGCCATCTCCATAAATGATGTTTGCTGCTACAAGGTTGGTTAGAATGCGAGTAGTTGTAAACATCAGGATTTTTTCTGCATTGCCGTCGTCTGCGAACAGAAACTGTTCTCCCGCCGAGTTCTGTGTCCTTTTTTCATCAAGGTTAACATCTATACGGGTGATTGGTAATAATGGTGTTTCTTTACTGCGGGCTCTGTAAAGTGACATGCGTTTCTCGTAGTACGTAGGCAGTTCGGCGATGACATCATCATAATCTGGATTGACTTCCATATGCTCTAAGCTGCGTAACTTGGCCCTCTCCTCCTCGTAAATTGTGGGTATTGGTGTAGTCTCTTTCATACAGCGTTCTCTTATGATGTTCAGTACTGCCTCGGCTTTTACTCTGATGGTACTTGTCGGGTGAGCATGGTGGTTAGCATTTTTGGTGACATTGTCGTAATGCGTGTTAATTGTAGCTGGACATAACGGTACGATGCATTTCCAATAACGCCTGTCACCTTTTGTAGTCTTTACCATGTACTGGTAACCATTCTGCTCAAGTCGAACTCTACCAAACTTGTTGGATTTTGTAGGTAAACGTGTTGTCGATATGAAAAACTATTAATAAATGAATGGTTCTAATCTAATCTATTGCGCTAGATTATCATATAATATAAAAAAATAGTTATATTTAATTTTCATGTTTTTAATTGCCTATTATGGTGTAAAAAAAACCTTTAGTTGTCATGAAAGCTTACTGCAGATTAAGCACATATAAAGCCGAACTGAGTTTGTTCACAATGTTTGGTATAGCTTTGAACAAGTACTCTCACTTTTATGTAGAGAAGTGTTCAGTCTGATAGGCTTGGCTTTGCCACAATTATGATACGAGATTGAAATAATTATTTTATAATTAATGTATTAATATAGTATTAATTAAGTGTCATGTTTAATTATTATACATTAACCTTAATTCATAAATATTTTTATTATCATAATTGACTTATTTCTTCAACAAATTGTTAAACAAAATATCATCTTTTTACTTTTTAAATATAAATGTTTTTCAGCTGATAAATATTTTGATAAAAGATAAAAATCAGCAAAAAAACACCAATACGGAAGATTTTTTTTACTTAATTCCATTAATATTCTTATTTTTTCTGAATTTGCTTTTTATTTTAAAAAATTTATATATGAAATTTTTTATATAAATCATAAACAGGTCTCACTATACCCTCTTAAAAACAACAATTTTAATTGTTATATAACACCAAGCCTATCTATTGTTTGAAACTTGTTGGATAAACGTGAGTTGGATTTTTTACTAAACTATAACTTGAAGCCTGGTTAAAATAATATATGAATTGAAAGTAAAACAAACACCTACAAATTAAAGATTGTTTTCAGAAAGTTCCTTCAATTTCCTCTGGTATATATGGTCGAAGTATTTGTGGAGAAGGTAAACTACTTTAATTTGGTTATACTCTTTGCTGGAAAGAACATAAGTACTGGAGAAGTTTAACGTTTTTTGTTTGAATTATAATTACTTTATTCTGCATGAATTGATAAACAAGCTTTCAAGGTGAATTCCATTAATATTCTTATTTTTTCTGAATTTGCTTTTTATTTTAAAAAATTTATATATGAAATTTTTTATATAAATCATAAACAGGTCTCACTATACCCTCTTAAAAACAACAATTTTAATTGTTATATAACACCAAGCCTATCTATTGTTTGAAACTTGTTGGATAAACGTGAGTTGGATTTTTTACTAAACTATAACTTGAAGCCTGGTTAAAATAATATATGAATTGAAAGTAAAACAAACACCTACAAATTAAAGATTGTTTTCAGAAAGTTCCTTCAATTTCCTCTGGTATATATGGTCGAAGTATTTGTGGAGAAGGTAAACTACTTTAATTTGGTTATAGTCTTTGCTGGAAAGAACATAAGTACTGGAGAAGTTTAACGTTTTTTGTTTGAATTATAATTACTTTATTCTGCATGAACTGATAAACAAGCTTTCAAGGTGAAAACAAAAATTATCTGTTTGATAGATTTTTCATAGATAGAATCGTTAAAA
Source organism: Mytilus californianus (assembly GCF_021869535.1). Classification (NCBI taxonomy): domain Eukaryota; kingdom Metazoa; phylum Mollusca; class Bivalvia; order Mytilida; family Mytilidae; genus Mytilus; species Mytilus californianus. The sequence continues at coordinate 94,586,877 of NW_026262668.1, forward strand.
GTGCATCATAATAAATGCACCATCATTTTAAACACTACGCATAATATAAACCGTTTTGTATGCTATATTTGGTAGATACTTGCATAATTAAGCTTTAAAAGAAAAGAAAAAAAAAAACATACTACAGGCTGTGATTTAGACAAAACTAATTGCATTGCAAGTTTAAATTACATTTTCTAAATCATAAAGCGTAAAGAGCTGCCGTTAGAAATTACTCATCGCCGATGAAATATATAATGTCTAATCTAAAATAAATGAATTCGTAGATTAAAAAGTTGAATCGTTATGTAGATATACAAAAAGACCCATTACACTGTTGTTTCAACAACACGTACCTCCATAAGCCAGTAAAATCTCATGGCTAGTCACATTTATAAACTCTGTCGTTTAGTCAACATCTTATTGTTTTAGTAACCCTAAATAAAGGCAACAGTAGTATACCGCTGTTCGAAACTCATAAATCGATAGAGATAAAAACAAATCCGGGTTACAAACTAAAACTGAGGGAAACGCATCAAATATAAGAGGAGAACAACGACACAACAAAAACACAACATTAAAAATGTAACATACACAGAAACGATCTATAATATAACAATGGCAATTTTCCTGACTTGGTACAGGACATTTTAAGAAAAAAATGGTGGGTTTACATCGTTTAATGCACATCGGCTGTATTTAACAATTTACTTGGATTACAGCATTAGTCCGAGTATCCCTGTATTTAGTTACTAAATTTCCAGGTAAAAAATTCAGTTAAAACTTAATAGAAAACATATAAATATCCATTTTCGCTGAACTAGTATACATTATTGTTCAGTGGCCAGCTGAATCCCGCCTCCGAGTGTGGGATTTTCTTGCTTTATTGAAGACCCATTGGTAGCCTTGGGCTGTTTTTTGCTCTTTGGTCGGGTTGTTGTCTCTTTGGCGCATTCCCCATTACCATTCTCAATTTTATATATTATTAGTTACTATAACTAGTACATTGTATTAGCATGAAATTGAAAGGTATAGACTACATTATATCTTATTCTCCGATTTTGGGCTCGTTTTGCAATGTTTGTTTTGATCAGTGACACAGTTACTCCACCTGGTATGCCATGTTGGTAAACTTCAGTGTGCCAAACCTAGAGGAGGGAAGCATGTTTTTGCTTTAGATCTCTATCGTTAACAATTTGTTGCATTTAAATTAAAATTATGGTAAGTATTATTCACTAGGCATCAGTCCATCATATTTCCCAAGAAATAAATGTTGGTATAATGAAATGAGTAGAACATGAAATTTGACGCCAACATACTCAATTGTACATGTTATATAAAATATACAGTGCTGGATTTTGTTCACGTAAAATTTTACAAAACAATACATGTATGTTTTATATTTTACACATTGTGAAGGTATATTTACTACAATAACAAATTGTAAATTTAACCTTTATTTATTGAGATATCATACATACATAACATTTACATATAACTTTAAATATTTTGAAAATATGACTTATATTTTTTTGTTTTTATAATCCATCAGATGGTATCTGCATCTATATTCTGTTTAGATATGTCATAAAAACTTACCAGATTTGTCTTATTATTTGAAATGCAATTTCATTTGGGAAGAGTAAATACAATAACCGTAAAGAATCAATTTATATCATTCAATAAGTTGACTTGTATTTTATATCCCACCACCAAATGTTTTAGATTTATTAAATGTTTATCAATATGAAAATTATTTAACAGATTACATATTTTATTTCAAATATCTGTAAGATAAGTACATTTTAGGAAATTATGTAGAAAATTGTCTGGTACCCCACACACTGAACACAAATTAAAGCTCTTGATTTGCCATGTGAAAAGATGTGTGTCTACAGATAATATATTATGTAATAATTTCCATCAGATCGTTTTTAATTTAATTAAATATTAAATTAAATATTATACTTGATACTTGACTTATTTCTTATCTAGATTGAGTTATGTCAACCATCTGTAAAACCCTATTAGACTATTTTTATCAACATTTGCTAGAACTATATAAATGTCGCTATTATTATTTTTTTGTAAATCATATATAATTAGCATTGCTGTAAGGAGAGTTGTTTTGTATTCTTAACAATATTTCTTGTTAAGTCTTCTTTTTGCAATATATTTTATTTTACACTTTGATTTATTTAAGGTTTTTGTCTTTTGAGAAAGAGAGGCGAAAGATACCAAAGGGGCATTCAAACTCATAAGTCGAAAATAAACTAACAACGCAATGGCTTAAAAAAAAGACCAACAGACAAACAACAGTACACAAAACACAACATAGAAAACTCAAGAATGAGCAACACGAATCCCACCAAAAACTGAGAGTGATATCAGGTGCTCCGAAAGGGTAAGCAGATATTGCTACACATGTGGCACCCGTCGTGTTGCTCATGTTAGTGCAAACCCGATGAGAAGTCTAATTCGGTAGGTCACATTCGGGAAAAGGGAACAGGATTGTATTTACGGCAATTGGAAAATATCCGTTGTCATCTGTGAAAAAGATATTCCATAACATTCACCCAACTCGTGATGGCGTTCATAAAATTTACGAAGGGATGATATCAACATCATCACTTGGAACTCTTGGCTTAATAGCTTCCTTGTGAGCAACAACCCTCTATCAAGAAATCCAAGCCCTGGAATATCGTCTCAACTTGGAGATATATACTTCGTATGCAGGCGCTACTGGAATGTTGCTACATAGAAATGGAAAGTTCACAATTGGGAAGCTGAAATAATCTCTTTTGTCGTAAAGTTTTGTTTTCAACCGACCCTCATTGTCAATTTCTAGAGGTAAGTAAAGATATGAGGCAGACGTAACTGTATCTGTTGTATCCTTTATCTCAAGTTCGATGGGATAATTATTAGGAGTCCTAGGGCTGATATGCATAAAACTACTTTTAAAGTTAAGATTTGTTCACGAACGGATCGATTTTTCTACATGTCCTACGATAAATTAGCCCTACGATTTGACATTTTAACTTAAGTGGTTTTAAAGTCAAAATTAGAAAAGTATATATATTTATTGCATCAGTGAGCACTAATATCATACAAACAACAGAATCATTTTTTTTTTATAAACAATATAGTTGATGTGTTTCCCTCAGTTTTGGTTTGCGACCCGGATTTGTTTCAGTTAAATCGATTTATGACTATTGAACAGCGGTATACTACTATTGCCTTTATTAAGCATTAATAGACAAATACTCTAGAAAATCTTGAAATGCTTTTTTAAGTTGAGGGAAAATTAATTGTATAATTCAACCAATTATACACAAAATATATATATTTCTAAATGCAACAAGTCATGTAATTAAAACAATTTTGAAATTGGACACAGTGAACAATTCATAAAACGATTATCTGATCATACAGATTGGCCGTTAAAAACCTGTGTTTTTAAACACTCAGGCAAACTGTCATCTATGTGCATTTAAAATCCACCACCATTCCCACATAACAAAAAACATATATACACACACCCTCAGCGACTCGCCGAGGAAGAACTCATTTTTCATCCTACAAATTTTAAAAAATTACATTAACATCTTTTAAATAAAACTTAGTAAAAGTTGTGGATTTTTTCCCAATCAGCACTATCTAACACATTTTTCATACTAACTCCCTTAAAAAGGGCCCATGATGGTCCCACTGACCTAGTAGAATGACCTCTTACTTTGCCTATTTGCTTTTTATTCTGCTTGTAAGCCATCTTGATAGTTTTCACTATCCAATGTGATATTGTTTGAGCTGTTACTGGTTTTTGAGGCTTGTTAATTGATAAAAACAATTTAAATTCTTGTTTTTCCCCATTTTGTCTCAGTTTATCTGTTCTTTTCAGATACATATAAAGAGTTCTTTTAGGATCTAGTAATTTGCTCTCTGGAAAAGCGGGTATGAAAATTTTTGAATTGTCATGGTTAGCTCTATCTTGTTTAGCTAAACCATGTCTCAAAAAAGTAACTCCTTTTTCTTGAATATTTACAGAGCCTTCGCCTAGTTTTAAAGCTTGTAAGTCACTACACCTTCGAAAAGTTGTAATAGCTATTAAAAAGGCAGTTTTCCACGTAAGATGCTTAAGGCTAGCAAATTTCATTGGAGCAAAAGGAGGTTTCTTAAACATGTTTGCGTTCATGGGGTCTACTGTAAAACATCCCTCTTAAAAGTCTAATAATGTAAGGATGTTGTCCAACTGATGTCTTATCAACAGGAGCCAACACAGAAGACAACATTGATCTGTATCCGGCAATTGTTCTATATTTTAACCCCTTATAAAAAAAAAATGCTATAAAATTTGCACACTCCTCTAAAGTTGCAACAAATGGATCAAATTTCCGTTGATCACACCAGCTACTGAATTGTCTAGATTTACATTTGTAGTCTGTGTGTGTGTACCAGATCTCCATGACGCGGACAATAATTTTCTATTGTTTTCTGAAAAGCCTTTTGCTTCAAATTGTTTGTCGATATTCGCCATGCAGTCAGGTTGAATATCTCTGGATTTGGATGAACTATTTTTAATCTTCCCTGACCTTGTTCTAGCAGATTTTCCAATTGAGGTAATAGTAGGGGTTGTGCTATCAAAAGCTGTAGTAACTGTGGATACCACCATTGTTTTGGCCAAAAAGGTGCTATTAGAATCATCTCGCATTAATAATCTATCATGTGTTGCAACACTTTCGGAATTAGGGATAGAGGAGGGTAAGCATAAGCAAACATCCTGTCCCATCCGATTGATAGGGCATCCTGTGTCAATGCTGTTGGATCTTGATCCCAAGCACAAAACACTGGACACTTGTGATTCTGTGCTGAGACAAAAAGATCTATTGTTGGTGACCCCCTTACCAAGAAAATTTTGTTTATCATTGCCTTGTTCAGAGATCATTCTGTTGGTTTTACTTTGATCCTGCTCAGTTGATCTGCTAGAGCATTTTTTACCCCCGCAATGTGGGCTGCTTTGATTACAATCTTGTTTCTCAAAACCATATTCCAGAGATTCCACGTCTGACTGCAAAGCTGGATCGATTTTGTCCCCCCTCCCCCCTGTTTGTTTATGTACTGTAATACTAAAATTGAGAATGGAAATGGGGAATGTGTCAAAGAGACAACAACCCGACCATAGAACAGACAACAGCAGAAGGTCACCAACAGGTCTTCAATGCAGCGAGAAATTCCCGCACCCGGAGGCGTCCTTCAGCTGGCCCCTAAACAAATATATATACTAGTTCAGTGATAATGAACGCCATACTAAACTCCAAATTGTACACAAGAAACTAAAATTAAAAATAATACAAGACTGACAAAGGCTAGAGGCTCCTGACTTGGGACAGGCGCAAACATGCGGCGGGGTTAAACATGTTTATGAGATCTCAACCCTCCCCCTATACCTCTAGCCAATGTAGAAAAGTAAACGCATAACAATACGCACATTAAAATTCAGTTCAAGAGAAGTCCGAGTCTGATGTCAGAAGATGTAACCAAAGAAAATAAACAAAATAACAATAATACATAAATAACAACAGACTACTAGCAGTTAACTGACAATACTGTTGTATTGTCTGAACGAATTTGTACATGTTTGTTTTTCAAGACAGAAAGGAAATATTTGACTGTTAAAAATACTGCTTCCAACTCCAGATTGTTTATGTAATCCAAATTGATTTGTCGACCACAGACCCTGTACTGTTTGAGTCCCTGAATCCCCCCCCCCCCCCCCACCAAACCTGTCATTGAGGCATCTGTTGTGATTGTTACACTTGGTGACTCTTGAAATAGAGACCGCCCTTTCATAGTATTTGCTTGACACAACCACCATGCTAGATGAGCTTTCAGCTCTTGTGTACAAGGGATTTCATATTCTAGACTTATTTTGGCGGGTCTCCAAACTAGTAGCAAGTGCATTTGAATTGGTTTCATGAACAGACGACTGTTGGGAATCAATTTTAGGCATGACGCTATTATGCCCAGAATTTTCAAATAATGTCTTGCTGATATCTGACCTCTCATTAACTGAATAATTGTTATTTTTAAGTTTTTGATTCTCTCTGGAGTTTGATACACTAGTCCTAATCTAGTCTGAATAGTCCTCCTATATATGTTATTGTTTGCGTTGGAATTAAATCTAACTTTTCTGTGTTTATTATAAAACCTAGAGAAGTAAGGAGAGTGATGGTTGTATCTCGATATTTTACAAGAGCGGATTTTTGTTGATCGACTATAAGCCAGTCGTCTAGGTATACTGCTAATCTCATCCCCTGTTTTCTTAGATGTGCTGCCACCACTGAGACTTTGTAAATACCCGAGGTGAGCTTGTTGGACTGAAGCATAGTACTTTGAACTTATACACTGTTTCGTCTATTGGAATTAGGTATTTTCGATGTTTTGGAAAGATTGGTACATGTAAATAAGCATCTTGTAAATCGAGTTAACAAGCCCAGTCTCCTTTCTTGGCTAGATTTAAAACCTTGGTCATTGTATCAATTTTGAAGTGTTGTTTCTTGAGATACTGGTTCAGTGGTCGTAAATTTTTAACGGTCTCAACTTCCCGTTTTTCTTTTCTACTAAGAAAAGTGTGCTGTAGAAACCTGTCTGAACATGTGTTTTTTGCACAATTTCTACAGCATTTTCTAATGAACTTTTTACTTCTTTTTTTAAAACTTCCAAATTTGTGATATTTACAAATGTCTTTTTGACTCCTAAAAAGGGAGGTATTGTAAAAATTCTAGTTTGTAACCATTTTGAATTATAGCCAAAACCCGTTTGTCGTTTGTAATATTTCTTCCCATTTTGACGACCACCTACTGGTATCTCCGGAAACAACGCTATTCTCACCTTGTCATTTTCTACAGGACTTCCCTCCTCTAGCCGGAAAGGGAGTCTTCTTGAAACCAGTATCTGGTTTGGAGAATTTTCCATCCTCTGTCTTTTTGGTGAACTTTCTAGGTGCTGTGTTGGAATACAGCTTTGGGATACTAAAATTCTCTGATGTCTTGTCTTTGTTTTGGTCTAATTTCTCTATTTAAGCCTTCTTAACTTCACTAGAACCATCTGTCAAAGGTGTTTTCCTTTTCCTGTCTTTTGCTAATATATCAGGCAACAAATCATCAAGAGTTTTATCTTTGTCTTTTCTAGCTTTTAAAGCAGAAACTAAATTGGCACCCAAAACACCTTCTCCATTAAGAGGCAGATCTGAAATGTCTCTAGAATCATGAAGTAGAAACATGGATGTATCAGTTATACACATTTGACGTCTCAAAATATGGTGAAAAGCACCTGCTCTACCAGCTTGATCCAACTCTTTCGTGGACATCGCAAAAATGTCCCTAACTTGCTGAATTGCTTTATCAATGTTTGGTGTCTCATCTGATAATAATTCTAACAAATTACTAAGACTCTGTTGCATATACATGCAAATGACAATACCCATGAAACTTGCCTGCTGCCCTCTGTATGCTATTTTCTCAAGCATTTTGTAAGGCTGTGAATATAATTTTTTTTTCCTTTAGAAAAAGAGGCTTTACTGCCATGTCTTTTAACTAAACAATTTCCAATGAAATCGTCTAAAGGTTGCAATTCTGTAAATATAGACAATGCAATTTCCCATAGGAACTCCCTTTGCAGCTAAAACTGTGACACTTTTACTATGAAGTTTCGTGAAAAATAATATCCCAGAACGGAAAGTTTAAATGCACTACTATTTTATTCAAAGGTCAAAATATAGGGCTGTGCGGCATATTTTCAACATTTATATGCCCTGAACTTCTAAGAGTTTAAACTTATACTAAAATTCTATACTACCCTTACCTTCATATTTGGACCTCCTAAGAATTAAAATTTAGGCGCTACCATGTTTTTCTATACTGGTTACATTCCCAAGTGATGTCTCTATGAGATGAAACACAGAGATCATAAATGGGAACCAGTACATTAACAAATTAACATATCTATGAATATTATATATCTCCCCAAAAGAGGCGTGGTTTGAGAAACAGCTGTATTTACAAAGTGCAACCTATACAAACATTTATTCAAATAGAAAACCTTCTAAAAACACTTTTTCTCACAACAATACTTATTTATCAGAATTATAGCCTTAAGGAAATCACTGCATATACTCTAAGTTTCCTTTTACAGTACATTTTATACCCATACCCCTATTTCAGTTTTTAAAAGAATTTGAAAACAAGACTTTAATCATTGCCAGCTTACCCTATGTGCATGTTTTCTGACATGAAATGTCTAAAACATGTTTGAAACTATTCTGATAACAAATTGAAAGCATTTTAGAATACTATAAATGTATTGTTTAGTAGTTAATCATTCCAACATTCAAGATTATACAAAGTATCCAATCCTGCCTGTGTCTCCAGTCCACATCTTACTGTATGCCTATTTGTCAATGAAAGTTCACAATTTATATCTCAAATGGTCAATTAAGAATTCTTGTCACAACAGTATCATCTCTAATCATATAACTAACATAAGTTAGTTAATGTATGAACTAGAAGTGTCTAAACAAAGCCATATTTGCAAAATTGTATTTAAGAAGATATCAGTCTGGTGCATAAATTCACTAAAAGTTTGATAGAAATGACTGCTTACATCTTATTTTTGCATAACTTTCCAGCACAATTATTGTTTTGTTTACAAAAGACCTTGAAAATAATAAAATCATAGCATTTACAAGTTAAATTATCTGTTTTATGACCCAGGGTAGGCATTTTTTTCTGTTTTTTGCCCCCTGGGGCCTCACATTTCCTAAATATTTTCCCTGTTTCTAGCAATGTGGAGTATTTAGTATATATTTAGGATAGAACATATTATTGTAAGTTTTATTGAGGTCTCTTTGTAATTCTAGCTTGTACTTTTTAATGCCGTGGTCACAAAAAATCACATTTAGGTGTTACGGCTTACTTTTGGGTTATCGACAGGACAAAAATAACCTAACAAAATGATTTAGGAAGGATCAACGAGTTGCAATGACTGCGAAGAGTAAATATAAGCCCTTCTAAACAATTTAAATCACAAATAGGCATATATTATGAATTTATTTTGAATTCAGGGCTTTAAGTAAACCATGCATACTGTAAACTGTGAATTTATGCTGAGTCATCATAGTAAAGGCTCAGGATTTTCTCAATCTTCATGAAATATTTATAAAACTTCATATTTGAGTTAAATTCTTTAAAATCTCTGAGATAAACCAGATTTTGTGAAATTCTGTATGTTCTTTTTTTTTTAACCCTATATAGGTTGCAATTCTGTAAATATAGACAATGCAATTTCCCATAGGAACTCCCTTTGCAGCTAAAACTGTGACACTTTTACTATGAAGTTTCGTGAAAAATAATATCCCAGAACGGAAAGTTTATATGCACTACTATTTTATTCAAAGGTCAAAATATAGGGCTGTGCGGCATATTTTCAACATTTATATGCCCTGAACTTCTAAGAGTTTAAACTTATACTAAAATTCTATACTACCCTTACCTTCATATTTGGACCTCCTAAGAATTAAAATTTAGGCGCTACCATGTTTTTCTATACTGGTTACATTCCCAAGTGATGTCTCTATGAGATGAAACACAGAGATCATAAATGGGAACCAGTACATTAACAAATTAACATATCTATGAATATTATATATCTCCCCAAAAGAGGCGTGGTTTGAGAAACAGCTGTATTTACAAAGTGCAACCTATAGTCGGTACCTGAAGGAATTTTTCCCGTTTCCTCATCAACAGGAAAAGTTCTTTAGTTTCCTCAGCAAAGGCTGATACTAAATTAGGCTTGAATGCGCGCCAGTGACCCATAAGAACCTCTTTTTGAGAATCATCCATTTTAATGCCAATTTTTTTCTCTGTTTTCTTGGCAATGGCATCCTCCCCAAAAATATCAAACAAATATTTTTTTGCCTGACTTGACAACTGTTCATCATTAGAGCCTTCATTGTCAGACTCTGTCCCTGAACCCAAAACTTCGTTTTGACCTGGTTGCAAAGACATAACATCATCACGAACATCAGCTGATTCACTATCAGAATCTCTAGATCTACGTGTCTGTCTTTGTGACTGACTTGTAGTAGTACTCGACTGTCTTTATGACAGACTTGAACTGGACTGTCTTTGTGACAGTGTATTTTCAGACGTATTATTATCACCATTTGCGGTACTTGTCTGTCTAGTGTTCCATTTATCCCCTAACTGAATATACTTGGACCTCGACTTCCTCTTCTTCGTAACTACTGACGAAGATGAAGGTGCATGTGGCTTCTTCCCTTCACGCGAGGAATCCTCCAAAGTTTCTTCTTCTACCGGAGAAATATCTCCGTTTTTATTTTCCTCTGCCATCTCAAACGGCAGAATTACGAGCACGTAATAACACGACGATCTTTCAAGCCGCCGAGAAAGAAAACTGATAGTTCATTGTGAACCGGATGTAGCATAACATCTGGTTCCCGCTCGTTTTGAACTTTGCCCCAGATTATCATATAATATAAAAAATAGTTATATCTAATTTTCATGTCTTTAATTACCTATTGTGGTGTAAAAAACCTCTAGTTGTCATGAAAGCTTACTGCAGATTGAGCACATATAAAGCCGAACTGAATTTTGTTCACAATGTTTGGTATAGCTTTGAACAAGTACTCTCACTTTTATGTAGAGAAGTGTTCAGTCTGTTAGGCTTGGCTTTGTCACAATTATGATACGAGATTGAAATAATTTTTTTATAATTAATGTATTAATATAGTATTAATAAAGTGTCATGTTTAATTATTATACAATAATCTTAATTCATAAATATTTTTATTATCATAATTGACTTATTTCTTCAACAAATTGTTAAACAAAATATCATATTTTTACTTTTTAAATATATTGTTTTTCAGCTGATAAATATTTTAATAAAAGATAAAAATCGGCAAAAAAACACCAATACAGAAGATTTTTTTTACTTAATTCCATTAATATTCTTATTTTTTTCTGAATTTGCTTTTTATTATTAAAAAATTTGTATATGAAATGTATATTACAAATCATAAACAGGTCTCACTATATCTTCCTAAAAACAACAATTTTAATTGTTATATAACACCAAGCCTATCTATTGTTTGAAACTTGTTGGATAAACGTGAGTTGGATTTTTCACTAAACCATAAATTGAAGCCTGGTTTAAATAATATATGAATTGAAAGTAAAACAAACACTTACAAATTAAAGATTGTTTTCAGAAAGTTCCTTCAATTTCCTCTGGTATTTATTGGTCGAAGTATTTGTGGAGAAGGTAAACTACTTTAATTTGGTTATAGTCTTTGCAGGAAAGAACACAAGTACCGGACAAGTTTTAAGTTTTTGTTTGAATTATGATTACTTTATTCTGCATGAATTGATAAACAAGCTTTCAAGGTGAAATCAAAAAATATCTGTTTTATAGATTTTTCATAGATAGAATCGTTAAAAGTGCATCATAATAAATGCACCGTCATTTTATAAACTACGCATAATATAAACCGTTATGCTTTGCATGCTGTATTTGGTAGATACTTGCATAATTAAGCTTTAAAAGAAAAGAAAATAAAACATACTACAGGCTGTGATTAAGACAACACTAATTTCATTGCAAGTTTAGATTACATTTTCTAAAAGAAAAGAGCAAAGAGCTGTTTTAGTACATTTGAAACTTGTTCAAATAGGCCGTTAGAAATTACTCAGCGCCGATGAAATATATACTGGGTAATCTAAAATAAATGCGTTCGTAGATTTAAATTTAAATATTTTATTCTCCGATTTCGGTCTCGTTTTGCAATGTTTATTCTGATCAACAGTTACTCCACCTGTTATGCCAGGTTGGTAAACTTCAGTTTGCCAAACCTAGAGTAGGGAAGCATGTTTTTGCTTTAGACCTCTATCGTTAACAATTTGTTGCATTTAAATTAAAATTATGGTAATTATTATTCACTAAGCATCAGTCCATCATATTTCCCAAGAAACAGATGCTGGTATAATGAAATGAGTAGAACATGTGATTTGACGCCAACATACCCAATTGTACATGTTATATCAAATATACAGTGCTGGATTTTGTTCACGTAAAATTTTGCAAAGCAATACATGTATGTTTTAAAATTTACAGATTGTGAACTTAAGGTAAATTTTCCTTTTACGTTTTGTTTGAATTATAATTACTTTATTCTGCATGAATAGATAAACAAGCTTTCAAGGTGAAACAAATTATCTGTTTTATAGATTTTTCATAGATAGAATCGTTAAAAGTGCATCATAATAAATGGAACTACGCATAATATAAACCGTTATGCTTCGCATGCTATATTCGGTAGATACTTGCATAATTAAACTTTATAAGAAAAGAAAAACATACTACAGGCTGTGATTTAGACAACACAAATTTCATTGCAAGTTTAAAATACATTTTCTAAAAAATAAAGAGCAAAGAGCTGTTTTAGTACATTTGAAACTTGTTCAAATAGGCCGTTAGAAATTACTCAGAGCTGATGAAATATATAATGTGTAATCTAAAATAACTGCGTTCGTAGATTTAAAAGTTTAATCGTTATGTAGATATACAAAAAGACCCATTACACTGTTGTTTCAACAAATTTGTCATAATAACTTGGCAGGATGTTTTCTCTCAGTATGTACTGGATAGATATGCATTAAGCCAATTTTAGACTACGTACCTCCATAAGCCTGGAAATCTCATGGCTAGTCACATTTTTAAACTCTGTCGTTTAGTCAACCTCTTATTGTTTTAGTTACCTTAAACAGCGTTTATTGCACATCGGCTGTGTTTAACAATTTACTTGGATTACATCATTAGTCCGAGTATCCCTGTTAATAGTTACTAAATTTCCAGGTAAAAAAAAACAGTTAAAACTTAATATAAAACATATAAATATTCATTTTCGCTGAACTAGTATACATTATTGTTTAGGGGCCAGCATAAGCCCGCCTCCGAGTGTGGGATTTTCTCGATTTGTTGTAGACCCATTGGTGGCCTAGGGCTGTTTTTTGCTCTTTGACGCTTTCCCCGTTTCCATTCTCAATTTTATATATTATTAGTTATCATAACCACTACATTGTATTAGCATGAAATTGAAAGGTATAAACTACATTTTTACGGAACATTATCTTATTCTCCGATTTTGGTCTCGTTTTGCAATGTTTATATTGATCATTGAAACTGTTACTCCACCTGTTATTCCAGTTTGGTAAACTTCAGTGTGCCGAACCTAGAGGAGGGAAGCATGTTTTTGCTTTAGACCTCTATTGTTAACAATTTGTTGCATTTAAATTAAAATGATGGTTAGTATTATTCACTAAGCATCAGTCCATCATATTTCCCAAGAAACAGATGCTGGTATAATGAAATGAGTAGAACATATGATTTGACGCCAACATACCCAATTGTACATGTTATATCAAATATACAGTGCTGGATTTTGTTCACGTAAAATTTTTCAAAACAATACATGTATGTTTTATATTTTACACATTGTGAACTTAAGGTATATTTACTTCAATAAAATGAAAAAATACTAATAAAAATTTACCTGATTTGTCTTATTATTTGAAATTGAAATGCAATTTCATTGGGGAAGAGTAAATGCAATAACTATAAAGAAACAATTCATATCATTCAATAAGTTGACTTGTATTTTATATCCCACCACCAAATGTTTTAAATGTTTTAAATTTATTAAATGTTTATCAATATGAAAATTATTTAAAAGATTACATATTTTATTTCAAATATCTGTAAGATGTACAGCATTAGTCCGAGTATCCCTGTTATTATTTACTTAATTTACAGGTAAAAAATCAGTTAAAACTTAATAGAAAACATATAAATATCCAATTTCGCTGAACTAGTATACATTATTTTGGAGCACGTGTTTTTCAACAAACAATCGGCATTCCCATGGGAACCAACTGTGCCCCTTTTCTTGCCGACTTGTTCCTTTATTCATACAGACTTAAATCTTGAAATTGACAATGAGGGTCGGTTGAAAACTTTATGACAAAAGAAATGATTTCAGCTTCTTAATTGTGCACTTCCATTTTTATGTAGCAACATTCCAGCAGCGCCTGCATACAGACAATATATCTCCCAGTTGATACGATACTCCAGGGCTTGTATTTTCTATCATGATTTCCTTGATAGAGGGTTGCTGCTCACAAGGAAGCTATTAAACCAAAAGTTCAAAGTGGTGTAATTGAAATCATCCCTTCGTAAATTTTACGGACGCCATCACGAGTTGATTGACCATTACGGAATATCCGTTTCACAGATGATAGCGAATATGTTCCTAATGTCGTAACTACAATCCCGTCCCCTTTTCCCGAATGTGACCTACCAAATTAGGCTTATTACCGGGTTTGTACTAACATTAGCAAGACGATGGATGCCACATGTGGAGCAGGATCTGCTTACTCTTCCGGAGCAGCTGAGATCACCCCAGTTTTTGGTGGGGTTCGTGTTGCTTAGTCTTTAGTTTTCTATGTTGTGTTTTGTGTATTATTGTTTGTCTGTTTGTCTTTTTCTTTTTTCAGCCATGGCGTTGTCAGTTTATTTTCGACTTATGAGTTTGAATGTCACTTTGGTATCTTTCGCCTCTCTTTTATTGTTTAGGGGCCAGCTGAAGCCTGCCTCCGGGTGAGGGATTTTCTCGCTTTGTTGAAGACCCATTGGTGGCCTTGGGCTGTTTTTGCTCTTTGGTCGGGTTGTTGTCTCTTTGACGCTTTCCCCGATTCCATGCTCAATTTTATATATTATTAGTTATCATAACTAGTACATTGTAATAGCATGAAATTGAAAGGTAAAAACTACATTTTTACGGAACATTGTCTTATTCTCAGATTTTGGTCTCGTTTTGCAATGTTTATTTTGATCATCGACACAGTTACTCCACCTGTTATGCCAGGTTGGTAAACTTCAGTGTGCCAAACCTAGAGGAGGGAAGCATGTTTTTGCTTTAGATCTCTATCGTTAACAATTTGTTGCATTTAAATTAAAATTATGGTAAGTATTATTCAATAGGCATCAGTCCATCATATTTCCCAAGAAACAATGTTGGTATAATGGAATGACTAGAACATGAAATTTGACGCCAACATACTCAATTGTACATGTTATATAAAATATACAGTGCTGGATTTTGTTCACGTAAAATTTTTCAAAACAATACATGTATGTTTTATATTTTACACATTGTGAACTTAAGGTATATTTACTTCAATAAAATGAAAAAATACTTATAAAAATTTACCAGATTTGTCTTATCATTTGAAATTGAAATGCAATTTCATTGGGGAAGAGTAAATACAATAACTGTAAAGAAACAATTCATATCATTCAATAAGTTGACTTGTATTTTATATCCCACCACCAAATGTTTTAAATTTATTAAATGTTTATCAATATGAAAATTATTTAACAGATTACATATTTTATTTCAAATATCTGTAAGATAAGTACATTTTAGGAAATTATGTTGATAATTGTCTGGTACCCCACACATTGAACACAAATTAAAGCTCTTGATTTGCCATGTGAAAAGATGTGTGTCTACAGATAATATATTATGTAATAATTTCCATCGAATCGTTTTTAATTTCTTATTCTCTAAGTAATTAAATATAAAATTTAGTGTTATACTTGATACTTGACTTATTTCTTATCTAGATTGAGTTATGTCAACCATCTGGTAAACCCTATTAGACTATTTTTATCACCATTTGCTAGAACTATATAAATGTCGCTATTATAATTTTTTGTAAATCATATATAATTAGCATTGCTGTGAGGAGAGTTGTTTCGTATTTTTAACAATATTTCTTTTGAGAAAGAGAGGAGAAAGATACCAAAGGGGCATTCAAACTCATAAGTCGAAAATAAACTAACAACAGACCAACAGACAAACAACAGTACGCAAAACACAACATAGAAAACTCAAGACTGAGCAACACGAACCCCACCAAAAACTGAGGGTGATATCAGGTGCTCTGGTAGGGTAAATAGATCCTGCTCCTCATGTGGCACCAGTCGTGTTGCTCATGTTAGTGCAAACCCGATGATAAGTCTAATTCGGTAGGTCACATTCGGGGAAAAGGGGACGTGATTGTAGTTACGACAATTGGAACATATCCGTTGTAATCTGTGAAACAGAAATTCCATAACGGTCAACAAACTCGTGATGGCGTCCATAAAATTTACGAAGGGATGATATCAACATCACCTCTTGGAACTCTTGGCTTAATAGCTTCCTTGTGAGCAACAACCCTCTATCAATGAAATCCGAGCCCTGGAATATCGTTCCAACTGGGAGATATATACTTCGTATGCAGCGCTACTGGAATGTTGCTACATAAGAATGGAAAGTTCACAATTGGGAAGCTGAAATCATCTCTTTCGTCAAAAATTTTGTTTTCAACCGACCCTCATTGTCAATTTCTAGATGTAAGTAAAGATATGAAGCAGACTTAACTGTATCTGTTGTATCCTTCATCTCAAGTTCGATGGGATAGATGCGTTCAACATAGTCACCAAATTTTGAATTATTTAGTGAGAGAATATCATCTATAAAGCGGAAAGTGAGGTTAAATGATACTGCTAACTTCTTTTCTTTCTTTCTAAGAAATTCCTGTATGAAGTCAGCCTCATATGAGTAAAAAAAACAAGTCAGCAAGAAGAGGGGCACAGTTGGTTCCCATGGAAATGCCGATTGTTTGTTGAAAAATACGTCCTCCAAACGTAACAAATATGTTGTCAATCAATAAATCAAGCATCTTGATGATGTCAGTTTCAGAGAATTTATTGTTTGAATCAGAGTGATTTTTTACAAAGTACGATTTATCCCTCCCTAAGACAAGATACTTGTATCTACGTTGGCCATTCTTCTTTTTTATGAAACAAAGCAAAACCAACTCTTCCAATTTGTCATTTAGTTTGGAATGGGTAATACTTGAGTAAATTGTAGAAAAGTCGAATGTCTTAATACTATTGCAAGATGAAAGAGTCTTACGACATCTTCTTATTTTTATATTAGATTGTATGTACTCTAACAGATCTTTGGAATTTTATAGTATCCACATCTGATGCACGCCGCCTCTAGAATGGGTAGTTTCACAATAACTTTGAAGCCCGGCTTTGATTGCTGATAATATTGATGTTAATAATTTAGAAAGAGGTTCCGTGAAGCACTTAGAAGACCCAGCAATATAACGTTGCTTGTAAGGACACTTATGTTTCAAATATAATTAGTATGCCACTATGATTAAAATGACTTAGTATGTATGTAAGGTTTATTTGTGTGTATATATAACTATTCAAAATATCTTCAATCTTTGATATTATTCTAAAGTAAACGTTCAATGAAACGAAAGTAGGTATTTCAACGTGTTTGATTTCTTCAAAATTGAACATAAGAAGATATATTACTAATTTAGAAAACCGTCTTGTGTCCCTTACTAATTTCAATTCGACAACTATAAAAACATTGTGACCCATTATGCAAGAAATACGTGATTTTTTGTGCGTAAAGGGAGAAAACTCTTTCTTTACATTACGTGCTATTTGTTTTTGTACATCTCCCATCATGACCATGTTCACATACAAAATAAAATACACATACACTCTCCTATGCATACTATACATGTTATTGTATAGTTTTATTGTTGATATTCACCCCATATGTACCAAGTGTTAAATTAGTTTTATTGACATTAAAGAAATTTCTTGGTAATCCTAAACGGAAGATTTTATACACATAGAAGAAGAAGTATACTTAACAACAAAATTAAATTCATTTACCTGTGTATAATATGACGCAGGTTTTTTCAAAAGTGATGATTTTCTAAATATTGTTTAACATTTCACACTGGTATCATACTTTAGCTTTGTTTAAACCTGTTTATTTACTTTTGACCTTAATTATTTATCCCTTATAATTTTTATTAACTATGTATTTGCATTCAGGTATCACAGATCAAATTTATTCGTTCATTGTGTGTTAATTTACGTTTTTTGATTGAGTTAAGCCTTTCAATTGATATTTTATAGTGTGTCTTTCTATGTTGTGATATTATACTATTGTTTCAGAAAAGGGAGAAGGTTTGGTACCATTAAAACGTTTAATCCCGCTGCAAATGTTTGCACCTGTCCTATGTCAGGAATCTGATGTACAGTAGTTGTCGTCTGTTTATGTAGTTCATACGTGTTTCTCGTTTCTCGTTTTTATATAGATTAGATCGTTGGTTTTCCCGTTTGAATGGTTTTACACTAGTAATTTTTGGGGGCCCTTTATAGCTTGCTGTTCGGTGTGAGCCAATGCTCCGTGTTGAAGGCCGTACTTTGACTTTTATAAATTGTTACTTGGATGGAGAGTTGTCTCATTGGCACTCATACCACATCTTCCTATATCTATGTATAAATATATATATAGGTTTGAACGTTGTTTTCAATTTAGACTTGTATATATATATAGCTTATACACCTATATAATATAATTATATGGTTCTCATTCTATAAATGATCATGATTACTTTAATATTATATAAATCGAAAACATGAAAAAGAATAAACATGAATGTACCTAAATTCTAGTTTACAAAGCACTTAAAATTTTTGCAACACTGCAAAGAATATTAAATTTATCCTGCCGTTTACACTCAATTTCAAAAATTTCTTGAAATTTTGATTTGAAAATGCAAAAAGTATTGACTAGTTTAGGTATTTTATACAGTGAAGGAAGATCCAGTTCTTCATCGTAGGTTAAAATTCCAAAGAAACATAGAACAGACCTATGATTATCCAGTTTTTCCTCCTTGGTAAGTGTCGTGTTGAGTTTCCAAGTGAATTGTCAATACCTAATTCATTTATCAAGCAGTTTATGTAATGTGATTTACACACAAAAACGATGTCGTTTGGGGCTTTATCTGCGGAGACAACAGCATATTTTTCATGGAGGTAGGACAGATGTTTTGCAACATTTGGGTCTTTAAAGATTGGTGTATACCCATTCAGTTTTTTCATTATAATTTGTATCAACGACATCACAGCCTTAATCCGATCGGAAAGAGTATCAACGTCTTCTTCTTGCGTTCAACCAATTGCCTGGCATAATCCTTGACTGAATCCATCAGTATTTTGAAGGTGTGTTTCCAATTTCCAAATAACTCATTTCGCAGAGAAGTGTTATTGACAATGTTTAGGTCACCAGTAATAACGTGGCCAGCCGGATTATATAGGAATGGGGTATTTTCAAATCGTTTCTATCTGTAATAATTTGAAGAAAAAATGCAAATAAAAGAAATTGTTTCAAGGGGATATAACTCTTAAAGGGGATGATGAAATCCTTCGCAGCCTCATCTGGTAATACGTCATGGTGAGATCTACCTGTTGCCCAAATTAGGTCACGATATCTTCAAAAACAACGAGGGGGTGGCATGTGGAAAAAAAACAATAAAAGGGAGATAACTTCTAAAGAGTATAATGAAATACTACACAAGGTCATCTGGTGATACTCTATGATGAGTTCTATCGATGGTCCATATTTGGTTATATAACTTCAATAGAAACGGCGGGAGCCCATGTCAAAAAAATGTTGGAAGAAAAAAAAGAAAAAAAAACATTAGAAAAACAATAAAGTCTTTCCTCACGTAGGGGAAGACCTTAAAAAGCAACAGTATACAAAACACAACTTAGAAAATCAAAAACCGAGTTACGAACCCCACCAAAAAAACGGGTGTGATCTCAGGTTACCCGGGAAGATATGCAGATCCACATGTGGCACCCGTCGTGTTGCTCACATAAGAACTCATTTGCGGAAAAGAGGACGGGTTAACATTTATCTCTGTACAGTGTCATAAAATCAATTGAAAACAAAAATAATGTTCGTGCTTATCAGGATTTACCGTCATCAGGAACATGTGAACATTTGAAAGCCAGGGATGTATAAATACATAGAAAACTTAGGAGCTATATTACAAAAACGGATATAAAAAATAGGCAACTTTGCCTGAGGGGGTTGGAACCTTAGTATCTTAATAATTTCTGAATTTCTTATTCATAATTTTTCTACGAAGAATTTTAGGAAATATGCAAAAACAAAATATTGTTTTTTGTTGGAAATCAGGGATATTAAATGTTGCTAGCACATTGGAATTATCTGACACGTTACGATCATTCTATTTGTAAAGATAAATGTGTTGGGGTTTTCTAACTGATTAGACCATTAAATATATCATAATGACTTTATACTAAAGAATGTTATTGTCGGATTGGTTGTTTGGGCGATATTCTTGAAAAATCACCAAAATTCTAATGTAATATTACATGAAATGGGACTGGCTATTGATTTTTCAGAAGTTTAAGACAGATAACATGCACACAAGTTTTTAAAGTATGTATTTAGAATATCCAAAGCAAAATCTGTCGTAAAGGAGTTGTCAGTGAACAGTATGTCTAAATTCTGTTTTTTATAAAAATAAGGAGATGAGGTATGATTGCCAATGAGAAAATTATCCACCAAAGTTCAAATAAAGTGGAATGTAAGCAATTATAGGCTACGTACGGCCTTCAACAATGAGAAAAACTAAAAAAAACGTATAGTCTGCTATAAAAATGAAAAATATTAAACAATTCAATTAAGAAAACTAACGGCCTAATTTATAACAAAACAATTAACGAAAAACAAATATGACAGACATGAACCAACGACAACCACTAAACAACAAGCTCCTGACTTGGGACAGGCACATGAAGAATGTGGCGGGGTTAACATGTTTGTGAGCGCTCAACCCCCTCCTCATACCTTGGACAGTGGTGTTACAACACAACATAAGAACCAACTATAAATATCATTTGAAAAAGGCTTAACTCATCAGCTCGATACGAAGCAGAAAAACATCAAACATAAACACAGACTGGACATCGCAGAGTATTTATCCATCCCTCATCCCTAAAAACAAAAAGGACACTAAGTACAGATCTGAGAGTACTCGCAGTTACTGACAGTTTAGTATATTTCATGAATAATTGAATTGATATGCTTAGATTTTCACAAAGATATTTGTACCAACCACATAATAATTTTCGTGACTATTTGTCTTTTATTAAAGAAAATGAAAACAACACGTTAAATAATTTTATTGTTCCGAAGCGCTTTTCTGGATTTGCCTTCATCAGTAACGCTCAAAGCCGAATATTTGAAAGCCGAGAATGTATAAGTACTGAAAGATAATTATATATTTTTGCTCAGTACTATTTTTAGTGTATCAATATGTGCATGACATACAAATTATTTTTTTTATTGTAAAGTGTAATTTAACTTTTAATGACCACAGTAATAAAATTTACGATACCAATTTTTCTGCACCAGATTCGCATTTTGACAATAAATGTCTCTTCCATAATGCTCGATGCCAAAATTTTTGAAAATCCAAAGCTTATTTAACAAATTAAGAGCTTATAAACCAAAAAGGACAAAAAAAGTATAGTCAAAGTCGGTAATGAATCCGAGCTTTGTGTTAACAATATGTAAACAATGTAAACACGCCATGGAAGACTCGCATATCTAAATATTTATAATACTATAATTGTGGAAGAAAAATATTCAGATTTAAATAGATTGAAAAAAAAAATTCTTTTCCATGAAAAAAACTATAGATTAAAAAAAATAGATTATGAGCAACACGACGGGTGCCACATGTGAAGCTGGATCTGCTCACCTTTCTGGAGCACCTGAGATCTTGCCCGGTTTTTGGTGGGGTTCGTGTTGTTCAGTCTTTGGTTTTCTTTGTTGTGTTTGGTGAGTTGTTTTACTTTTGGTCATTTTCTTTTTTTTTTTTTGCCATGGCGTTTTCAGTTTATATTCGACTTATAAGTTTGAATTAACTTGAGATTATACTACCAAAACTAGAAGGTTTGCTTCATATCTTGATCTTCCTCGATATTGACACATATGGACGATTTAAATTAGAATTAATGACAAACGTGATGAGTTTAACTTTTCAATTTTCAACTTCCCATTTCTGAGCAGGAACTGCTCAATCGTATGTGCTTGACATATCTCAATTGATACGTTACGCTCGTGTATGTTCATACTTCATACGGCTTTTTTTTTGCTGGGTGTGCTAACAGAAAACTGCTCCAACAGAGGAAGAAAGACTGAAATCGATAGTTCATAAGTTTTATGGTTACCGTCACAGATTGGTTAATAGATACGAGATGTCTGTGTCTGACCTCACTAGCGAAAATTGACTGTTTTCGCAGTCTTAGAATTTTAGATACCAGAATAGTCGTTATATCTGTTAATTAACGAAATTGTGCTTTATTTTCGTTTGTGACATTTTGACAGTCTGTGGATGTGAATAACTAGTGATGCATGTATAGATGGAGACGCTAACCCTGTCAATACAACCAGTGTCCCTCATTTTGAAGTAAATGCGATTCCCTCGGTTTTTGTCTGTTACTCTGATTTGTCTTCCTAATCGATTGATGAGATTTGAACATCGAAAAGCTACTGTTGCCTAAATTGACTAACAATGCAACTAATCTGTGCCTGAAGGAATTGTGACCTTATTTTTACTGACTAAATTACCAAAACAGATCAACTTTGCCTGGGTGGGGAAGTTGTAATCTAAGTTTTACTGCGATTGGCAAATTCATAATTATTAAAACTGAAAATTTACCGACAAAATGTATCAACATACTAGTATTCAATAGAAAATAATTGTTTATCATTTTCTCAGTGGCATTGGCATTTATCATCAGTTGTAAAGACTGGGCTACACTACATTGTTATTTCAATCATAGAAACATTTATAGCTTAGTGTTGCTACGTTGGTTGAATCAAAGATAAAAACATCACATTGAAATTATTTGAAGAAATATTGTATAGATAAGCAAATATTTACTGATTTCTTTTATTACAACAAAAAGTGATATATAATATAGTTTGCTCATTTTATTTCGTTATAATTTTGTGGGTGTTTTTTTATTTTTGTTTTATTTTTGTGTATTTGTTTGGTGTTTTTGTTTGTTATAGTTTGTCTTGTTGTGCCTTTGCCTTTTTATTATTTTATTGATTTATTTTTGCTTAATATTGCGATGAACCCTCCAAAAACAAAGGAGAACCGACACAAAGACAACATTTTCTTCATTTGCCGTTTTAATAAGAAATTTATTCTAACACCACCAAATCGTACTACTCTTTGTAAGTTGTAAAATTGTAACAAGCAATCGATCAAACATCTAATCTTGTAGACTTGTTTTTGATTTGGTTTTGTGACCTTTTCTATTGACCCAAATCGCTAATATTTTAGTGTTTTAAGAATTATTATCGTACTGTTTCATGGCCGGGTTTCAAAGTTATTGTGAAACTAACTACTGTCGGGGCGGAGTGATTCAGATTTGGATAAAACAAAGATATGTTAGAATACATACAATCTAAGTCTCTTTCCTCTTCCAAAAGTATTAAAATATTTGACTTTTCTACCCTTTCCAAAAGTATTCCCAATTCTTAACTAAAAGACAAATTGAAAGAATCGGTCCTGCTTTGTTTCATAAAAAGGGATGGCCAACATAAGTACAAGTATCTTGTCTTAGGAAAAGATAAATCGTACTTTGTACAAAATCACACTGATTCAGACAAACTATTCTCTTAAACTAACATTTTCAGAATGCTTGAATTCTTGATTGACAACATATTTGCTACGTTTGGAGGACTTGAAATAAAGGATGCAACAGATACCTCTTATCTTCACTAAAATCAAGAAACTGACAATGAAGCTCGGTTGAAAACAAAACTCTTCAACAAAAAATAGATTATTTCAGCTTTCTAATTGTAAACTTTCTGTTTCTATATGCATGTAGCAACATTCTATCAGCGCCTGCATATGGAATATATATCTCCTAGTAGATACGATACTTCAGAGCTAGGATTTTCTATCATGATTTCTTTGATAGAGAGTAGCTGCTTACAAAGAACCTATTAAACCAAGAGTTCCAAATTGTGAAGTTGAAATCATCCCTTTGAAAGTTTAACGGAATCCATCACGAGTTGCTTGACCGTTATGGAATATCTGTTTCACGGATGACGACGGAAATGTTCCAATTGTCATTACCACAATCATTTCCTCTTTTTCTCGAATGTAACCTACCGAATTAGACTTATCACCGGTTACATGAGCAACATGACGGTGCCACATGTTTAGCAGAATCTGTTAACCCTTCTGGGTAACTGAGATCACCCCCGGTTTTTGGTGGGGCTCTTGTTTCTCAGTCTTTATTTTGTCTATGATTTGTTTTGTTTACTTGTGTTAGTCTTTTGATCGTTCTTCATTTTTTGCCATGGTATTGTCTCTTTCATAGACCTACAACGTACTTATTTCTAGTAAAGGTATCAATAGGAATGCATTGTGATTGAAATATGATATCTATCAATTATATTTATTAAAGCTGTCAAGGTGTGATGTAAACACAGAATTGGCCAAAAATGATCATTTATGGTCACGAACGCAAATAATAATTCGACTGACGATTTCGGTCACTTTCACCGATTTGTAGATCTACTTTTTTTACCCTTCTGCAATTTGCAGATTTTCTCTTAGTCTCTACAAAAGTTTCTAAAAACACAAAAGATGTGGAAATATTGTCATTGAAGAGCAGATCTTCTTTTAGGAGTAGGCTGATTTTTTTGGCTATCTTAACTTATTTTTATTTGTAGATCTTATCTTGATGATAATGTTTGCTTTTCAAAGGATATCTCTATCAATCATAGTTTGAAGATTATAGCAAAAACAAAAGGCTGTGCCTAATTGATGCAAGTTTTAAATATGTATATATATATATAAACAGAAGCTTAGGATGCTTTTATATTATGAATAATAACACGACATACCCCTTTTCGACTGATTTTTGCAGTTTCTTATGTTGTGCTCTTACACCACTGTCCAATGTAAGGGGCGAGTTGAGCGCTCGCAAACATTTGTAACTCCGCCACATTATTCTTTGATTGTACCTAGTCAGAAGCAGTGGTGCTGTGGTTAGCATTGCACTATTGCAGTCTTTAAAAAGATTTTTTGTTAATTGCTTTGTACCTTAATTAGGCCGTTAGTTTTCTCGTTTGAATTGTGCTACATTTTGTCATTTCTGGGCCTTTTATAGCTTACTATATGGTATGGGTTTTTCTGATTGTTTAAGCTTTAAAGATGACCTATAGCTGGTTACATCTATGTCATTTGATCTCGTGTGAACAGTTATGTTGAAAGTCATAACACATTTTACTTTTTTACCTACATAGGAACCGTATTTTGATGGCCATGCATGCAATAATATTTCAAAAATAAAAATCATCAAAATAGACTGAACTTGGCTCATTTAAAATATTTGACAATTTTACTAAAAAAATAAAGATGGCACAGACCCCTGGACATTTTTCTCATCATCAGCGCATTATCAGGACAATTTCGTTATTGAGTTTGTACGACACTTGCAATAAAAAAAACGTTGTAATAAAAATCGCGAGGTACGTATATACGTATAAGTGAAAAAATTTAGCAACATAATGATTGTTTTATTGCCGTTCTGATACAATGTAAACAAACCCACAGCATAGAATCAGGACCCAGCAGCACCGATCACGACCAAATCACCAGCACAGAACATTTTCTCGCCTGACAACCTTACCCATCGTGATCATTTAATGGCATATTTTTTGTCAACATTTCCTTCAGTTATGTCAAAACCATAACGGATAAGATGAAAACCTCAAGGCTTCGCGGAGTCTCATTGATTATAAGTAATATTTATATATTTTCAGCAATCAAAAAGAATATCAAAGTACTGTGAAACCTAATATTCAAGGAAAACTTTTAATCAGATCCTGATTAAACAATTCCAAAGATATGTAAACTTATATTTAAGTCTATATATACAAAGGCCATCTACTGCAATGGTATAGGGATATTTGACTTCCCTCCCTTTAAGCATCTTTTTTTTTTTGTCATTCAAAACAGATTTAAAGAATAGTTCTAAATTTGTTTAATGAAAAAGCAATAACCAACGCAGAGACAAATATATTTTAGGGAGGTGACAAATCATACTATTTTGTAAAAAAAAGTCTTATTCTTCAAATCATCTGAAAATGATATCATCCAGATCCTTGAATTTTCTTTGATGACGTTTTTATATGTTTTGTGGGCATGTTTATCCGTCACGAAGTTCCTTCATAGTATAAGTTCCAAACGGAAGAAATATTCTGTAATATTATTTCCTCTGAACAAATATTAAAGTATTTTGTTCCTAACTGAATAAAGGCTATAGAATATTTGTTCCAACAGGAATAGATAGTATGGCATTGTTTATAACAAAGTTTCCAGGGGAACCAACGCAGAACAAATAAGTAAGGCGGAACAAATATACGTTGACATATCAACAGACACTCATTCGTCATCCCTATTGAAACCATTGTTGCTGATTTGCTCTATCTACTGCAATGGTATTGGGATATTTGACTTCTCTCCCTTTTAACATTTTTTTTTTGTCATTCAAAACAGATTTAAAGAATAGTTCTAAATTTATTTAAGGAAAAAGCAATAACCAACGCAGAGACAAATATATTTTAGGGAGGTGACAAATCATACTAGTTTGTAATAATCATTCTTATTCTTCAAAACATCTGAAAAAAAAAGTAAAATCATAAAAATACTGAACTCCGAGGAAAATTCAAAAAGGAAAGTCTCTAATCAAATGGCAAAATCCAAAGCTCAAACACATCAAACGAATGGATAACAACTGTCATATTCCTGACTTGGTACAGGCATTTTCTTATGTAGAAAATGGTGGATTGAACCTGGTTTTATAGCTAGCTAAACCTTTCACTTGTATGACAGTCGCATCAAATTCCATTATAATGACAACGATGCGTGAACAAAACAAACAGACACAATAGGTAAAAATGTCAAAAATAGGGGTACAGTAGTCAACATTGTGTTATCATCTTAATCACTTTAAAAACAAACAAATGTAACAAAGAAGCACAAAAAGGCATACATCAAATTTAACATTCTCATTTTGCTCTTTTATTATACGATTTTATTTATCTATGTAAAATCCACCCATAAAGGATGGAAGGTTTTAAGTACTGGTGTAAAAACGCGCGTTTGACGTCACACAGGTAGATATAAAATAATTTTGTCGTTCAAAGTATGACCGGATACATAAGTACAGAGTCACGTCAAATGGATATCACAAAAAACAGACTTAACAGTAAAATTAATATTAATAAAGACAAATAAAAGAATACTATAACACGTTATTAAGATGATAAACAACGTCAGTACGCAGAATCTATACTTCAAGACCATCGTGTATTATTTGTGAAGTTGATACGGAATATTTATCAACAAGGTCTTGGTACCTTCCGAAATGATATCATCCAGATCCTTGAATTTTCTTTGATGTTTTTTTCATATTTTTTTGTGGGCATGTTTATCTGTTCCTTCATAGTATAAGTTCCAAACGGAAGAATTATTCTGTAATATTATTTCCTCTGAACAAATATTATAGTATTTTGTTCCTAACTGAATAAAGGCTATAGAATATTTTTTCCAACAGGAATAATTATTATGGCATTATTTATAACAAAGTTTCCTGGGGAACCAACGCAGAACAAATAAGTAAGACGGAACAAATATACGTTGACATATCAACATACACTCGCTCGTCATCCCTATTGAAACCATTGTTTGAAGGAATTTGTCCCGTTGGATAATATGTATACAACTTGACCTGCCTATTATCTTGATTCAAATTGACACTTTCGATTTTTTTTGTGCAACATTCAAGCATCATCAACATATAAAGTATATATCTCACAGTCGATGGGATTTTCCAGGGCATACGATTTATATATTTTTCTCGATTTTTTCTGCGTGTTTTGTGTTGAACTAATGGCTCTTGGATTGGAATTTGCCATCATTATAAGCGTATGACTATATGTCGCCATTAAGTCGAAATAACCCTTTTTAGTGTAATACTTGGTCCGAAGTCAAACATTTTGGCTGTCGTGAGAAGTATGTCAATATACTACCTTTTTGCAATCATTTTAACCACCAGAATCTTAAATAATGGAAAAGAATATGTGAATCTCCTTACAAAATTACAATGACAATTTGTTCACAACTTCTGTTGAAAAGGATTAATGGTGTATTGATTGTGGACAATATTATCATACACTCACATGATTAAACCATAAACTTAAAAAAACAGCGGTTTTTAACATTGTTCTTTATCATAGAATAACAATAAGTTTTTTCAACACAAGTAAAATGTTGCTTATTACTGCAAGTTAAAAGTTGTAAAAAAAAACAACGGGTTGAGCGCTATTTTGTCTGTCAAGATGATGCTGACTGTCCATATCAACAAATTACAAAGAAATTTGACAATTTTTGTCATAATTTGACGAGAATCATATTGTAGAATACGGAAATAATTCACATTGGCCGCATCAAGCTATCTGTTAGTTTATTCTAGCAGAAAATAATGTATGAATTGGACAAATAAACTCTATTTATCAAGCAACAGTATTTTAAGATAAGTATCATTTACTCAAAATAATTTTGTCATTCAATACTTAAAATTAAAGTTTAATACTGAGATATCTTACATACAAAATAGACTGGCAAATTGGAATAAGATGAGTGCATATTTAGTTTAGTGAACTAGGATATACAATTGATTGATCACTTCCTGAACGATATAGATCTTTAGATATTGCATTTAATCGCTAAAATTGTATATATTATTAAAATTAAATAAAAACTGATTTTTAAGGTACTTCTTAAAATGATTGTAGGTCGAAATACTTTTCTATTCGGAAAATAAAAAAGAAATCATATTGGCTATACGTCAATATACTAACATCTTATAAACTGAAATACTTATCATGGAACTAAACGCTTATCATTGAGGGACGTGTTAAATTGTTCAGACATTATAAAACATCGGCACGATACGAAATATTATAAACAAAACTGTTGCGCACAGATTATAAAGTAAATTGACAAAAACTGAGTAATTTTGACTATCATTTATATAAGATACCATTTTCGTCGCCCCCTGTTTACTACTAAATGCTTATCTACAAACAGTTAGTCTGGGAAATCTGAATTAGTTCTGAGTTTTTATTGACTTTGAACTAGCTTTCATAAACTGCCAGTACTCTTAAATAAGTACTTTGTGTCTTAAGTTGTTTTGTTAGTTGTTAATTTTTGCTTTGTGTCGATATGAGGAGCTAAGACTTTTTCAACTGTTTTGTTTGTTCTTATGTTGAACTGTTACACTTTTGGCGTGGCTCGGTATTTATACATCCCGTTATTGTGTATTGGTCATTTTTTGTAATCTTGTCTTTTATTTTTGCTTATGTACTTTGTCTATAGAGTGCCTATATGCCATTTTGTTTTTCTTTGTTGAAATAGTTATTTGTATTTATAGTGATTAAGATTATAACAAAATTTGACTTCTGTTCTTCAATTTTTGACATTTTTACCTTTAATTATGTCTGTTTGTTTTGCTCGCACATTGTTGGCAATATAGTGGAATTCTATGCGACTGTCATACAAGTGAGAGGTTTAGCTAGCTATAAAACCAGGCATAATCCACCATTTTCTACATAAGGAAATGCCTGTACCAAGTCAGGAATATGACAGTCGTTTTCCATTCATTTGATGTGTTTGAGCTTTTGATTTTGCCATTTGATAAAGGACACTCCGTTTTGAATTGTCCTTGGAGTTCGGTATTTTTGTTATTTTACTTTTTACACCACCGTCCCAGGACAGGGAGCGTCTTGCGCTCGCTAACATGTTTAACCCGCCACGTTCGGTATGTGACTGTTCTAAGCCAGGAGCCTGTAATTCAGTGGTTGTCGTTGGGCACTGTCTATCATATTTGTTTTTCGTGTTTATACAACAATCAGGCCGTTGGTGTTTTCTTTTGAATTGTTTTACATTATGTCATTACGTGGTTTTTAATAGCTTATAATACGGTATGGTCTTGCTAATTGTTGTATGTCGCACGTTGACCTCTGCGTCATTTTGTCTCTGGTGGATAGTTATCTCGTTGGCAAAACATACAACATCTTAATATTTAATAAAGGGTATTAATTTCCTCTCTAAGAAAGATACAAGTATAAGAACAGTTCATTTTGACATGTAAATCAGCGATGACCTTTTTTTTAAGCTCGCCCAGTGCCAAAAGTTTAAAACAAAAACGAATCAGAGTATTAGTATGGAAGGATAACAAAGTCTGAAGATAACGTTTTTTTCTTTCTAAAATACGAATATTTGAGTAATGAAATACACAATTCTAAAAAGACAATTTTATAAAAATGTATTTGCTTTTAAGTATAGACAACGGTGCTTCAAATATCCTTCTCAAGGGGCATTAGCTGTCAAATTCATGTTCACCGATTTGACTCATATTCTCATATTTGATTTATAACATACTAAAACGTATATCCAAATTATATAAAGTCTAAAATAAACAATTTACGATGCATTGGCTAGATGATATGTATCAGCATTTCGTCTGTAGTTTAGTCTAGACGCAATCCAATTAACCATCGAGGTCATATAACCAGATATAAACATACATATAGATATAAAAAAAAAATAGCAAAACACGTGCAATTGGATTTTTCTATGTCTGTTTGATTTCATACTATAGGTTAAAACAACATGTTAATCTGCATATTTTCCTGCAAAAAATGAGTTTTTGTAGATCGAATCAGTCAATCAAATGGTTTACACTTGTTGCACTTTCAATGTTGACATTCTTTTCCTTTTAATAGCTGAACACGCCTAATTTATGCGTAACCCATCTCTAGCTAAGGGATTAAATTGAAGGTCAGATGAATACGGATTCAATGAGGTCGAACTATGCAAGTGAATAATTCATCAGCGATGTTTTTAAGCTTATTTTGATAAAATTGAACCAAACTGGCTGCTAAAAGCGAATTATTATTTTACTTATTTCACTTTCATTAATGATTAAACTTTTTTGTTTTTTTTTATATCTCGTAGCTAATGCCCCTTTAATGTGTTATGATTAATAGGATATTCGTGCATGCGACAACAACCCAGCAACCATAAAAACGATAAGACACATAGGAGTCGAAATATGTGTCTTCAAAAGAATACTTGTGGGCCTCTGTGGCCAAGTGGTCTAAATAGTTCATCTACTGTATCACTACTAGCCCGCCAATACTGAGGTTGTGAGTTCGAACCCCGCACGTGGCAGGTGCGTTCGACTCAAATCTTAATTTACTAGGAAATAAACACATTTATTCTAAAACCAGTTGTTGGCATGATACGGGTTATGTTCTTCTCATATATGTTATGATGGTATGATACTAAACCCCTAACGGGAGGGAGTGTGCTTGATTTTCATATGATGAAGACATAATCTTAAAATCAGTTTAATTGAGGTCTGGAGATGGCATGTCAGTAACTGCTAGTAGTACTTTGTTAATTTATGTATCATTGTCATTTTGCTTAGTTTCTTTTGTTACCTATTCTGACATCGGACTTGACTTCTTTTAAACTGAGTTTTACTATGCGTATTGCTGTGTGTTTGTTTATTCTACATTGGCTAGGGGTATAGGGGAGGGTTGAGATCTCACAAAACATGTCTAACCCCGCCGCATTTTTGCGCCTGTCCCAAGTCAGGATCCTCTGGCCTTTGTTAGTCTTGTATGTTTTTAAATTTTATATAAATAAGAAGATGTGGTAGTTCATTTATATGTTTTGGAGTTTAGTGTGACGTCCATTTTCACTGAACTAGTACTCATTTTTGTTAAGGGTCAAGCTAAAGCCCGCCTCCGGGTGCGGGATTTTCTCGTTGTGTTGAAGACCCATTGGTGGCCTTCGGCTGTTTTCTGCTCTTTGGTCGGGTTGTTGTCTCTTTGACACATTCCCCATTTCCATTCTCAATTTAAGAATAGTGAATTTTATTGCCTTAGGTCAGTGGTTCTCTCTTTTAACTCAAGCTTCCTCCCGCAATAAAAACTGAGCACCACGTAAAGCAAATAGCGCAGAAAGTGACTTTAGACACCAAAAAATCATCATCAACCATATATATCTTAATCGCCATTAAAAAAAAATGTTGTGTGTAGACTTTCAAAGATCTGCCATCAAGACCTAGTTTCCTTATGGCAAAAATATTAAGCTATAACTAAAGGCAACCACTGACGACTCAGTATAGGCTAGTATTTTGTACATTAATAAGGCCGTTAGTTTTCTCCTTTAAATTGTTTTACGTCATTTCGCGGACTTTGATAGTTTGATATGTGGTATGGGCTTTGGTCATTGTTGAAGGCTGTAGGGAAACTTTTACGTCATTTGGTCTCCGGTGGCGAGGTGTCTCAATGGAAATCATACCTCATCTTCTTTCTTTTTTATTATGAATATTTTTCGGGATAAAACTTTTTTTAACTCAACTTTCTACTTTAACATCTTTAAAAAGGGAGGCTAAAGATACCAAAGGAACATTCAAACTCATAAGTCGAAAACAAACTGACAACGCCATTGTGAAAAAAAGAAAAACGGCTTAAAGACACACAACAGCGGAAAAATGAGAAAAAAATAATATAGTATTGAAAAAAATAAGTGCCGAACCGATTTGAGATGTGAACCGATTGGGTTAATGACCTAGTTTGTATAAGTCATCAATCACTTCCTAAACTGTTACGATCCTTTAAATATACCATTTAATCGCAATAAAAATAAAATAATAATTAGTTTTTAGGATTCAATTAAGACTGAGTCATGTTAGGTGTGTTTTAAAAAAGATGTTGAACTAAATGCCTTTTTTATGCACGCCAAAAAAATATTGTATAGAATTTAACGGCAAAAATATCTTTTCGGGTTCTCGTTGCTTGGTCTTTTATTAGTTTCTTTTATAGTGTCGAAGGCTGTTTTTTTTTTGTTGCTTTTTGTCATGATTTTATCGATCTCTCTTCGAAATAGAGTGTTGATTTTCCCCTTGATTCTTCTGTCTTTTTTAAACTGAAAGATCATTAGACCAGAGATATATAATAGTAAAAGATTATCAAAGACGGAATTATCTCACAGAATACAAGCTGATAAAGGCAGCAGAAAAAAACAGTGATACATCGGGACGATGCAAAACTCATTAACGAAACATTTACATGTTAAAGTCGCGCATACATGAATATAAAAAAAATATACTCGGCGATTATAAATCATGCTTTTGAATCATTCCTTATCGTATAAAGCTCCTTTTCTACTTTTTGAAGCTAATCAACAATTCGCACTTAAAGAAGGCCCTAAATGGACGGCTTTTGTGCGAAAGTAAGCGAATTATGCTCATCACACACATTATTAACTATCGGGAAACTAAATTATTGCGTGTTTTTCGTAAAGAAATTGAATTCCAGGTGATTGGTACATGAGCTTGTAAAACAAATTATTTCTAATACAAAAATATAAAATTAAGAGTTGTAATTTATAGATGTACTTAACATACAGAAATAGTCGAATTGTTTAGTCATGTTCTTTCAATAATATGGAAAGGGAAAGGCTTAAAAGTAAAGTAATACTTGGTCGAGTTGACATGCCTATAAGATGTTTATAGATAAAGTACAATTTAATTTGTTGCTTTTAAAAATAAACGGTCCTTTAACCATATCATTAGAAACCAATAATTAAGAATGATTTTTTAAAACTCTTAATCAAAGTGAAAACAGATTAAGCGCAGGTAAGTTTGTTTACTAATATTTCGCTGAGCATATCTTGACCAGCAAAATTGTCATTTCGGCTCAGAATCTAAGACTAGTTATTTGTGGTTTACCAGGAAAGTGCCCATAAAACCCTGTAAAAGTTCGGAAAGAAGCACTTAATTCTGATTATGACATTTTATTTTTTAAAAACACGAAAGTGAATTAAATCAAACTTTTAGTTTGTTTTGTTTTGAATATTCTTACGCAATGTTTTAACATTGTCATTGAGAGCACGTGTAGCGCATTTTATTAGGACATAAAACATCACTTCAGAGCACTGATGTTTACAATTTGTTTTTATTTAGTAATGTTACACTAATATTAATGTTAGGGAAGGGTTAAACATGTTTAATATAGAAATAAGACGAAATGATATGATTGCTAATGAAACAACTCACCACATGAGACCAAATGACATAGAAGTTAGCAACTAAAGGTCAACTTTCACCCTTCAACCAGGAGCAAAAGCCGTACCGTATAGTAAACGATACTCTGTTTCATTCTTTATGTTCTTGTACAAAGTCGGGCTCCTGGAATTTAATGATTATCGTTGGTTATCAACTGTTATATTCATTTTTCGTATTGTAACAAATCCGACCGTCGGATATATCGTTTAAATTCTTTCACATTTTGACATATAGGGCCTCATATAGCTGACTATACTGGATTGGCTTTACTCATTGTTTTAGGTCGCACGGTGACATATAGCTTCTTACACGCGCGTCAAATGGACTCTCTTTATTTTATACTGATACATAACCTTTTACTTTAGAACCTTAGACAGAATCGTCACTTTAGGCAAATTTGACCTTAGAAGGCTATTTGTTAGGTCCCTTTCGGTCATACAGTTCTTCATATATTTCGTTACTGAAACATCCTTTGCCTTCAAATATTTGGCTTTGAGCGTTCCTTATGAAAGTTGATCCAGCAAAGCGCTTCTCACGGACAATAGTTGAAGTATTGTTTTCATTTATTTTTTAAAACACTACGAGATTGTTGTCTGCCAAACTTAATGATAGAATCTTTTGAAACATTTACAACATCTTCTTAATACCGAATATGTACTGACATGAGAAACACGACGGGTGCCATATGTGTCTTTAGTTTTTTATGTTGAGTTTTGTAGACTGTTGTTTGCCTTTTGATCGTTTGTCGTGTTTTTGGACTGGCGTTGTCAACTTTTCTTCGATTCATGAGTTTTAATTCGCCTTTGATATCTTCTGCCCGTCTTTCTTCTGCAATAAGTAATTTAAATAATGTTTGTGACAGCTTAGAGGACGACATAGAATGGCGTACTGAAGTTATCTTTTTTGATGAGGGAATCACAATTGTCATAGTACATCGACAAAGGTTGTCTTGTGCGTGCATGAGAAGATTACATTTGAACCTCCAAAAAGGTGATTCAAAGCTAAAAACATGTTCTCGTCTTTGTTTTGGGATGTGGACTGTAGAATGTGAAATTATACTCCGCTTTTAACTATATAGAATTGGTCAACTTGAACCATTAAAACTACTCAAGTCAATATTTTTATGAGTTAGATATATGTTTTGTTAAAAAAAAATCAGCGACGGACGTTTAAAAAATTCTTGTTTTTTAATGCCCTGTGATAAGAAGAAACCTTTATTTCTCTTGGCCTGACTATTTTTCAAACCAAAAAATCTTAAAGATTACGCAATCGCCATTTAAAGCGTAGTTTACCACATGATGTGGGGCATTTTTTTTTTAATAATTCCCTGACAATATTGACACGCTTGGACTTGACTGCTGGGAATTCTTTTGCTCAGTTCAGGTACGTTTCGGATCAGAACTTTAATACCGATGTAATGCATTGGATTTATAAGAATAAAACAGAAAATGTGTGTATGCTTACATATATATATTAAACTAATTTTGATACTGAAAACCGAAAATTTTGTGTTACATTGTTTAAAATATACTCTACTTGATGCCCATATAAGTAATGCACTGAAATAATTTAAGAATAATTTTCTGGGTGGTAATATGACATTGTGTGCCGCATCGAAATTTTCTGGAATCAAACTAACTATTCCAACACCGAGTCTTTTTTTCAGGCGGATTGTCCTTAACTCCCCCTTTTTTGATTATTTCCGCATTTTTTTCTATGTGGCATATATGAGTTTCTGTCATATGATTAAGATGGACCGACTTTCAATAATTCTTTTATGATTAATTTATGCTTTTTATGAAATAAAAAACTAACACCAACTTTCCGAGAGAAAAAATGAGAATGACTGACAATTTGCATGACAATATGAAGATGTTTCAACACAACATCGGTGCTTGAATTAAAAGCCTATTACCGGTAAAGGAGAGAAAACTTTAATCGATTCTCTGTAAGAACTATCAAATTGTTTATTTATCGTCAACTTATGCTTTATCTCTGCAATTCCCTTTTTATTTTCAAATCGAAACCTTCGCTTAACAGTACAGTTATTTTCGCACTAAAATGTTATAACAATTTGTTGTCTTCTTCCATAAATATAACTATGCAGAAATGTTTGTCATATTAAAAAGACTGGTAAATATACAATGGTGTTTATTTCAAAAACATTTGTAGATACTTATAAAACCTTTTAAAATACTTGTAATTGCCGTAACGAATATTACTTATTTTATTTCTATCGTTTACTGCTTCCGCAATTACATTTTTCATCCAAAAGTAATCCATTAATATTACTTAGTTCTTTTGATTAAAATATTGTAAGTGGAAAACTATAAAAAATAAAATCAATTAGTATTATGTATAAGGTACGAGCTGGCATGATAACGGATAAAGTTAAATGATCTAAGTTATATTGTATTAACTGTTTTAACCAATGTCATGTCATTCTTCATGAAAAGGGATTGTTTGGGTTTTTTTTAACCACTGATAAAGTAAAAATAACTTTAAAAAGTAGAACAAAAATACAGAAATCCAAGGCAATTTCAAAAAGGGAAGTTCATAAAAACTGACAAAATGCGACCTTTAAAGTTTGCTTTTTGTTCTTTTCACATTTTGCCATGTCGTGTGTTTTTCTTCATTGTTGTACAATTTCCTGTCATTGTTTACATCCTCGTCCTTTGGTATCTGGTGGATAGTTGTCTCATTGGCAATCATACCACATCTCCTTATTTATATTAGAGCAGAGGAGTGTGTGACAGTAAGGTCAGATCATTAAGTTAAATAAATATGTCGGAAGACAGTAAACCAAAACAAAACAGTTTGTATCTTTCTACCGCTCATAGATTTAGTATAGGTTTTAGTGATTATTCTCTGGCATCTCGATCAATTTTTGGTTATGTTAAATCCAAAATGTTAGAGCAAATACACACTTAGCGAATGTGTAAAGTACTAACAGAATAAGAGGAAACAAAATCAACAACGCCATTAAGAAAGTTAACAAATGGGAGAGATATCAACATGCGGTTATCGCTGTCATTATGTAAGTTGGATATAAGAACTTCATCACATTCTGTTTCACTTCCCGTCGAAGTTGCCCGATAGTGTATGATTCATTCGTTTATCAATATCAGTATAAGTTTTAACAAATGATATGTTATGCTTTTAATGTAAAGAACTTTTGAATGCGGCATGAGAATGTCCAAAAGTCTTACTTATGTAAACTTTAGTCAGATAAACAGAATTTTTAAAATAATGATTCGTTATAATGTATGTACAATATTTTGTTATCAATTATTGTAGATGATTGAACAATAATATAGGATAACTACAGCTTCTCTATGAATTGATCTGAATAAAAATACACTGTTTGCTAATCACACAAGTTATTGCTTCTTAATGGCACAATAGTGAACTTGACCTCAATTTTGTAATCACTAACATCATATTAAAATTTGAAAGTTATTGCACGGAAACAACATAAAGTGTCATTTCCAAATAATTTTCAATATGAAGGACTATAACACATGAACGGTAAAAGTGAAAATCACGGACATTTTTGGCAGCCGTACGCAGCCTGCCACCCGCCCGCCCGCCCGCCGTACTTCACCAAATTAATAACCAGATTTTTCCTTCGGACAAGCTGGTTAAAAATATCTTTAAAGTAAAGTTCAAGTTGAAATGGCGCTGCAATAACATTATGTGCTTTAAACGTAAAGTTAATCTTAAACACTTTTACGCAACATTTGTTCCAAGTATAATGGTAACTTTTAGTATACCATACGACGTGGATAAACCATCTTTGATTGTCCTATATATACTAAAGTTACTCTTTAAGTCATTGTATGACCAATTGTTTTAAATTTTACATGCAGTTACCTTGTCTTCTTTGCTTGACTAAAAATAAAACCGTCAGTAAAAAAGATTTTCATAAATCTTTTATTTTATAGTGTAAATGTTAATTAACTTCTGATCTCTTTTTTTAAAAGGTTTAATCATTTATAGCACCATGTCCGGATCAATACCGAGTCTGTCAGCAGTCAGTAATAACAAAGTCCATTCTGAAGAATTACCTACCGCATGGGGAACAAAGCCTAAACAACCGAAGGATTTTTCGGTGCTTGCATTCATAGTTACAGTACTGTTAAATCACATATGTGGATTCTTTGCATACCACTTCAACGGTAAGATAGTGTATTTGTATTTTCAAATATGAAATAAAGATATATTATAGATTGGTCTAAATGAACAACTACTTGCTTCAAATAGACTAACATCTGTGACCATGGATATGGAATTTAACTGTTACTTCTGAATCATTTTTTCTCACTCGATAAGTAACCAATGTTACATGCAACCAGTTTATATATATTTATATATATAAATCTTAAGATTTACACATTTGTTTTCCTGAACTGCAAACTATCGCCTATTCTAGACGATTTGATACACATTAAAATTGCTGTTTGGTCCTTTATATAGACTTATATATATTTGTTTACAAAGACGAAATGTACAAGTTGCTTACAATACTAGGCTCCTGCTCAGTTGCTGTTGTACAAACGACAGACACCATAATTGTATTGACCTTCTTGGAATATCAGTGTCATAGATGACCACGTTTATGTTCAATTGCTGGTAGCGATAATTCCTTCCACCTTTCCTCTTTCTCCCAGTTTGCTTCCATTGCATTTCCTACTATCATTTTCAAAGACAAATTTAGGAAGTACAAAACACTACATTTATACGCCCTATCACAAATATTTCTGACTTTGTATGGTTTCAGAGAACATGCGGCTTAATGAAATCGGTCTCTTCCTTTAGTAGTATAGATATTACTGTATTAGCTTGGTGTAAAATACAAGTTTTCTTCAATTTCTGCAAATGGTATCAAACATCATCAAGAAGTCCCGTTTTTGTAATGAAAAGTTAATGTTTTGACAAATTGAATATATCTTAATCCTGGTTTTAAAATATTTTTATTATATCAATTGAAATGTGTTACATGTCTACTAACAAAATGCGAAATTGTCACCATAAGAAGAAACTTAATGAACATCGCCATCAAGGAAATATAGATTCCACCACTGCAACAAGTGTGTTACGATATTTCTCCACTCGAGACAGTTAAATTTTAGTATTCAAAGAGCGAGGCTTGACGAGTTTTTTAAATAATTAAAACTTAACTGTTGATAGTGGAAAAATACACGAGTTATAGTGATGGAATCTGTTTCTCTAATGATTTTTATCCTTCCTTTTCAAAGATTTGCAGAAATTTGTGTTATGTGACGTCATCAGGCATGGTTGCCATTTTTCATGACGTCACAATAGGAAATTCAGAAGAAACCAAGAAAATTTTGACGTCACAATTAAATTTTGACCATCATTTGCCGAGAACAGATATTTCACTAGTTAGGAGAACAAATTTTTCACAATCGCTTTGGAAATGTGAAAATAGTGAAAAAATTAGAGAAATAGAAATTAACTTATGGTAAGGAAAACTATACCATTTCTATAATTAAGTTTGGTAAGAAGACTTCGGCTAGACATTTCAAAAGCAAGATCCAAAAAAATAATACTTGATTTAGTAAGTGCACGTTCTGGCGAATAATAGTCATTGTTATATGGCAAATGGGGTTAGTTGTGTCCTTGTACATTTTAGTTATAGAGTATGATTCTGCAATAAGGGGAAACTTTTAA
Source organism: Mytilus californianus (assembly GCF_021869535.1). NCBI lineage: Eukaryota > Metazoa > Mollusca > Bivalvia > Mytilida > Mytilidae > Mytilus > Mytilus californianus. The sequence continues at coordinate 94,626,831 of NW_026262668.1, forward strand.
TACCAATCACCTGACGACTATGTGATATACGACATAGTAGTAGATTATAACAACTCTTTAACTATTTTCGTCGTTGTTTTACAAAATATAGTGATCGCTGTGTCCTTTTGTCCGTAAGCATCTTCTACAATTGATTGAATTTCATGGGAACTATAAGAGGATTTAACAATACCTGTACACTTCTTTTCTTAATTTTTATCAAAACAATATTTGGCGTTTGCCATTGCATGGTCTATGTTATATGAACCAAAAGAGTTAAAATCTAGTATCCGAAATCCCTCCTAAACAACTGACTAGATTTAAATAAACATAATCAGGGCATGGTGCACCTTATATATATTTTTTAATTAATTGATTTTAGGGTTGATGACTTTTAGATTATGAATTCGTGAGCTATTAACAAAGTTGTACAGTTAATTTACAGTACTATTTGATATTGAAAGTTCTCTTTAGTCATTACGATATTTCTAGAAGATCTAATTACACTAAATAATGTTTCAAAGTTTCAGCAAAGCACAGTTGGCAACTTCATGATTACAAAAAGGCAAGACGTCATTCCAAATACTCGGTTGCTCTTATCATACTTGGTGTAATCATTGGACTGGCTACATATGCTCTAGCATTATCTCTATATTTCACGCTACATGGAGACAAAGTTTGTTCAGATGGACAGTATGACAATAACTCTGGAATAAACAACACCAATGGTCAAACGAAATGCTGCAAGTATTTTCCAAGTAGAAATACTTTTGGCTCAAATCAAGATCTCCGAGCATTAGATGATATGGGAATGGAATTATATTGTTCAACATCTGGAGATGGGCCAATATATCCGGATCCGAACGGAAAGTATGGCGAATGTTGTTATCAGCTTGGCTGTATGTTTGAACCCGTTAAATGATACAATACTTCTCGTGAAAATAAGTGTTTGCAAAAAGAGAATAGTTTTAAACATGTGTGTCGTAAGAGGGAAAACATGATACAAACATGTAAAAGATATAACAAAAACATAGGTATATTTTTTTGTTTTTCAAATCAATGGACACTAGATATTTTAGAATTTGCATACACAGAAGCAATAAAATTGTAAAACATTATGGTAACATATTCGACACAATGGTCTTTAAACTTATGCATAGTGATTCGTTAGAGGTCTCAAAGAATTAACCGTTACCGTTATGTTTGGAAAATATACCGTGATACGTCAAAATAAGCCGATTGTTTTATCGTCAATTGAAGTAATTGAACGCAGAATATTTTTTATCGTCCGTACTATACCAAAACCTCCAGATACATTTAAGGCCTGCAAACATAACTCATATTGCGTAATATAAGTGTTTTATACTACATATTTTTTATGACCGGTTATGAAATTGTTTTCAAATGTAATAAAACTTAAGTTTATATGAAAGTATAATTTTGTATAAAATGGGATTGGATTTTATTAAATGAGCCACAAGGTTCCTCTAAATTTTATTCTGAGATTTTTGAAAATGAGAAAGCCAAAGCAAAAATGGTTGTTGGTATGATAATAACTTGATATACATCAAGTGGCAAATGATTCATGTATATTCAGGACGGGAATAAATTAACACAATTTGTAGGTTTATTAATATTGGCTATTATTTCTTCTTTTGCCAAGCATGATTCTGTGACAATCATAAATATTTTACTGCGTCTGGATTTCTTGTGAAAATACAATTGTAGGTATTTTTTTAAATTCTTATTCTTTCTGTGACTTTTCTGGTCATCTCTGCAATTTTACGAGGTCTTCACTTTTGATTTTATTCTTGTAACTCAGTAATTCTTCATTGATGTCCTTGGGTAGCTATTTTGTATATTGTTTTGTGTTTGGTCTCCAGCAAAAAAAAACCCCGATTTTTCATATTTTTGCGGATGGACACATTTTATAGTGTTGTGTGTGTACTTTGGCCAACAGAAAGAGTCGACTTATTCAGTTATGTTCACAATTATAAGTAAAGGGAAAAGGTCAATTGATATTTGGTCGAGTTGACATGCCTATACGGTGTTAATAGATACGGTCCTTTAACTATGTCTTAAGAATGCAATAAAAACAATTATTTTTTTAAAACTCCAATCAAAGTAAAAACAGGTTCAGCGCAGTCAATAGCAGAAGATATTGGTGAAAAATTATAGCATACCTTGACCATAAAGATTTTAAAAGATTAATAGCAATTCTTATATTAACAAAGTATTCGTCAAGCAAAATAATCATTTTGGCTCAGAATATAAGACTTCAGAGAAACTTAAATTTTATATGTGTTGTCTTCTGTAATAGTGTCTATAAAACAAAAAGGATTAAATGCTTTTGAAACACCCTGTTGTTGCCTTTTTTGTCCTAAACAATATCTTACTTTTGAAATACATCAGTATAAAACTAAGGAAATGTGATATGATTGCCATTGAGACAACTATCCACCGGTGACAACAGGTCAAGAATGTGAAAAATAACGAGTAAATAGAATTATTAGATTTATTTTCGAACTCCTTGGTCTTTTACTAGACATCCATGATTCTTTGAGAAATTTGTGTAATAATAGATTAGAATTAAATACTTCTTTCTGTAATTTTTTATGTGTAAAAGCACGGACCCAAGAATATTTTGAACGAAGAGGGAAATGCTCTCGTAGTATCTGACATATCAAAAATCAATAAAAGAACAGACGTAGCTAGCCAGATTTAAGAAGTTGAAACTGTTTTAAGTTTTAGCACTCAGTACTTGAGGATATTTCTAATTTTCGAACAGTTTAATGTAATTTCAATTCAATAAATGTGAAATTATTATATGACTTTGTATCCATCTCCAATTTTCTAGTATTTTCTGAAGATATTTAACTGCTCCTGGTTTTTATATCAAAAATATATTATCGTCTTTGACAAGTGGTAACTTTTATCAAATATACAACGAATATTGTATGAAATCCCAAACCTACGCCATTGACGTTGCCCCGGTAAAAAACATTAACGGTACCAATTTTTCTGCACCAGATGCGCATTTCAACAGTAAATGTCTCTTTGGTGATGCCCGAGGCCAAAATGTGTGAAAATCGAAAACTTATTCACAAATGAAGAGCTTATAAACCATAAAAGAAAAAGGTAAAAACAAAGCCAGGCAAGGAATCAGAGCCATGCATGAGAGAGACATATTCTTTAATTTAAGATAATTTCCAAAATTTTGTAACAGTAAATTTCAATAACACAATATATGTATTTTCATGCCAGTACCGAAGAACTGGCTACTGGTCTGGGAATACCATCGGGAACTTACAGTCCACCAGCAGAGATATTGACCCAGTGGTAGTAGATGAAAGATACCAAAGGAATGTTCAAACTAAAAAGGAAAAATAAATGACAATGCCATGGCGAAAAACGAAAAACGACATAAAATAAACAGTATACAAAACACAACATAGAAAGCAACACGAACCACCAAAAACCGCGGGTGATCTTAGGTGGTTCGGAAGGTTTAGCAGATTCTGATCCACATGTGATAATCGTCGTATTTTTCCTATAATATATGCTGATAAGTTATATAAAGTGATAAGGCATCACACAATAGCGTATTGGTAATCGACTCATCATCTTCTTGATGACATCCAACGCACTTTCCATATTGAACGGAATGCCATGACGATAGACATATTTTTTTTTTATTATTACTGCAAATTCCTTGAATTTTCAGGTTTCATTGCATCTGCCGATGAATGTTGAAACGTCTGACATTTTTGATGATACATGACAATCTAATTGGAACATTCAATACATTTGGATCTGTTCACCATGTAATCTGAAAAATAAACTTAAAACAGCAGCAATTTTGTTTATTAAAGGGAGGGAGGGGGGTTGTGCAATCTTGTTGAAAAATAATCGTGGAATGCAAATTGAGCGGGAACACGTGTTTATATATGATCAAAGTCCACGAGGCGCTTCAAAGCATATTATTTCGTATGTTTAAATATATGGTTGTAAGGATTTAAATGGCAAACCGTAAATAATGGACTGACTGTACATTCGAAACACAATAAACAAATAAATGTATTTTTAATGCAATAAATCAATTTAATTATTAGATCATTAAATTTTATTATTGCATATTCAATGTGCGCAATGAATATACAACTACAGATTTGTTTTGTTTCATTCCTTCCAAGGATAATATAAACAACAAACAATTGAAATTTGAAATTTGGCTGATTATTTGTCATTGGATTTATTCAACAATATTCAATAATATAAACCAAAAAACACCAACATCAACAAACTGGCCAACAAGTTAAAACTTGATGACAATAGGTCACTGAAGGGAGAACCAACATTACACCCCAGTTCTATTGTTATACTTCATAGTTTCTATTTCTGAAACAAGTGTAAATTGAATAGATCTATTGTTATGAATAACAATGGATTTTGACCACAGGGTGTGACGAGCGGGGTTTCTGGAAACCCCTGCTTCTACATCCCGAAAACAAAGTCCATTGTTATTCATTACAATAGAAATTGATTATTTTTTAAATAGCATGAACATAAGAAATTACTAATAGTGTTCACTACAAGTTGTTTCAGGATCTTAAAAAACACATTTTAGGAAATTCCAATAGCGAAAAAAACATTAAGCATCTATTTTGAATAAAAAAAATCCTTCAAGGGAAAAATAATTTGATTGATAGCGTTGAAAAACTAAATAAAATTGTTTGCGAGAAAAAAATTTCTGACTCCGAAAAAAAACCATACCCCCCTCTCCCCCAACCCCTTTAAAGTAAAAATGGTTGCTCTCTAAATAATCCTTTGCTTGACGGTAAAAATTTTGATCCTTGTCATATGTCTCTATTCTAAAGCATTGATTTAAAAAAAAACAGGGGTTCTAACTCCCGGACCCCCCTCCCCCCTTGGATCCCGGTCGTCGGGTTTCTAATCAAGGGGATCCAATAATCCAAACCACAAAAATGCCTGAAAACAATTAAAATTCTTTAATTTACCAAACGACTAAGCCTTATATATGATTTAAAAGAATTAGAATTCCATCTCCCCATGGATTGTATTTCTTCGTCCATTTTGCCTTTCAAGGCTGTAGTAGTTGCAGCCCCTATTCGGAATGAATGCGTATTAAACTCCTCAGGATTCAAACTTAGAAAATTTAAAGCAGACCTTAAAACAGCTAAAAACTGAAAAAGAGTCAATTTATTATGATTAAGATGACAAAATAGTTGGCCTTGACAATCTGGACCTAACTGTAAGTAATCTTTTAACGTTTTGACAACACAAAGTTCGTCATCATTATCAGTTGAAAACAATATTAAAGTTGTTGAACAACCAATTTGATCCGTCTTTGAAGACATAATTGTAACAAACACTTCAGAATTAATATCATCAAATTTAATATCTGAAATTTTTACAACATTGATTATCAGCATTTTTGTTAACATATGTGATTTCTCAAATTGTTATAAATCCAAAAAAGGCTAAAGCAAACGCTGCCCTAAACAGTTGTGTCTCATAAATTGACTTACAAACATGGTGAAGAATTAATATAGCCGTTTTAAAACACCAACAGTAATAGGTTTTCTTGAATCAACTCTTTTACCCAGACGCTGCATACCTTTAAACAATTTTTCCAAAATGAATGATTTGTTATAATAATTCCAATTATTTATTTTCAACCTATGATTAAATCCTGATAGATATGTTTTTGCAGTGGTGTAGGAATAACAATTTTTTGAAAGATATGCAACGTAATTAATTATATGATCAACAGGAGGTGGCCAACTTTCCTCTATTTGAAAACTGGTCCGAAATTTACTAAATGAATAGATTGCATTTTTATACACATTCATTGTATTTGAAGAAACAGAGTGCTGTAAAAGTTTATTCACTTCGTCTTTAAAAGGTTCCAGAACTCCACTGGAATTGAATTTGAAAAATCGCTGGCTAGTGGTGCTAGACGTCGAAATTTCTGAAAATTTGCACGAGATAATGCATCAGCAATTGCATTGTCCTTTGACAAAATGTGAACAGCTTTAAACTGAAAATTACCAATTAGTGAACAGTAAACAATTTATCTCAAAACTGACTTAACTCGTTCAGATTTGCTTGACATTTTGTTTAAAATATTCACTTCTGCCAGATTATCAATGTGAAAAAGTATGTTTTTCTTGTAAAATTTATCAAACCACAAAAATATTGCAAGTTCTTTTGGAATGATTTCAAGATATGTTATATCTTTATTTATTTCTGAACTATTCCATTCTTTAGGCCACTCGAGAAAAGTCCATTAACCATTAAGATAAGCTGCACACCCTTTACCTAATTCACCAGCACTATCAGTATATAGTTCAATATCAAAATTTGATATCCATCCTATAATCCCATTAAACTGTTCCGAAAATAACTTCCACATCAACAAATCAGTTTTCATACCTGATGTCACCCTCATAAAGTGAAACGGTTTTGAAACTCTGCCCATGGTCGAAACAAACGACAACTAAACGCTCTTCCAGCAGTTAGAGCCTTTGTGCAGAAAGCTAATGAACCACATATTGACTGCAATTCTATAAACGTTACTTTTTTCATGGCTGGTAACTTAATAATTCTGTCTAAAAGTTCTTCAACCTTTTTATGTGGAATTTTAACAAGCATATTAACAGTATCAATTGTAAGACCCAGATATTCAATCAGTGTAGTTGGACCTTCAGTTTTTTCATTTGTAAGTGGGACTCCAATATCTTTGCAAATTTTATCATACTGAAACATCAGAATCTGATTTGCCACCAAATAAAAAATCATCCAAATAGTGGTCTAAATTATTTGAACCAGACTTGCTTTTTAAAACCCAATGCAAAAAAGGTTGAAAACTTTTCAAAAATAGCACATGAAATTGAGCAGCCCATTGCCATTGTCTTTTCTATGTAGTATTCATCTTCAATTTTAAAACCAAGTAAGTCAAAATCTCCTGGATAAACCGGAAGTAATCTTAATGCTGACTTGATGTCCATTTTTGCTAATTTAGCACCTTTTCCCAGTTTCTTAACCATATTAACAGCATTATCAAAAGAGGATATTTAACAGTGGTAAACCTTTCATCAATGAAGTCGTTAACACTGCTCAATGGCGGATATGATAAATGAGTAATCAGACGAAGTCCCCCAGTTTTTTTTTAGGAACTTATCCAATTGGAGAACATATAAGATTAGAAATTGGTCTTTTACAAAAAAGACCTGCTATTCTTCCTAATGATATTTCAGATTCAATCTTACTTCTAGCTCCAACAGGATTTGACAAAACAGATTTTAAATTTTTTGATTCAAATGGAAATCTTGGTCCATGATAATTCAAACTAAATCCAAATTTAAAACCATTAAACAAAATGTGTTTGTCCTGTTCATTAAGATAATCTTTTAAAAATAACTCTAATTGTTCAATATTAATAGGTGAATGTCCCATCTTCCAAATATCATATCTATGCTCTGACAATTTTGAAAGAAAAGTTAATTGCAATTCATTTGATTAAATCTAGGCACGGAATACCTTGTGTTAAATGGTGGCCTATATCTATTTTGTTGAACAAATGAAGGCCTGTTTTGTCGAAACTGGTTAGACATTTGAGATCTATTTTGGTTAAACATTGGTGGCCTCAATGATCCATTAGGAAAACCTTGGTTACCTTGTAACCTATCAAATCTAACACATGATAAGGCTGGACGTTGTAATGAACATTTCATACAGTTATGTCTATAAATACACTGAGATTTCTGACAATATCCTTTAAATTTATAATCATAACAAGGTTTTTGTAAGTTAGCCTGATAGACTACAGGATTATATGTGCCTTGCGATCCCTTTGCAATGAATTTCAACCAAAGAAAGCCATCAATCTCAGACCAAGACTTGGGGTGATTTAGTGATACACGTAATCTAAATTGTCTATCATACTGGTAAACTCTGTCAAAAGGTGCATCTGATATAGCATCTCTTAATATTGACATGTATGTAAACAAGTCTTGTGCTAAGCTAGCATGCTTTTGAAGAAGTATTTAAGAAAAAAATGCAAATGCTTCAGTCCACAATTCATTGGTATTTATTGTATTGACCTTTGAAGGTTTATTAGAAATGACAAGCATTCCATTTTCAACAGTAACACTTTGTTTCTGGTCCAAATTGCTGTAATATTGACTATTTTGTTTAAGTAGAGTACCAAAATCAACATATTCAAAATTCCAAATTTTCTCTTTTATTTGCTGAGAAACAATTATATCAATTTCATTAGCACAAGACATTAACAAGGGACCAGTTTTATTTAAAGTATTACCCGGTCCAGCCTGAACTGCCGTAGTTTTCAGTTGTTTCTGAGGTGGAGGTTGATTATTTGGCTCCACAGGTTAATCTGCTTGTTGAAGCTCGGGCGCAGAACGCCTTCTATTTCAACGTCTTCCTCTGTTGACCACTTGGGCAACTTCCTCAGGGACGGGTTCCTCTTCTGGTGCTGGTGCTTCATGAGGAGCAGGTTGTTGAACCCCAACGTTGTTTACCCTGGGCATCAATCTCCGGCGAATTCCATTTCTTCTCCTAGGCACTCTTATTTACGCTCTGGTAACCTTGTGAAATCTTGTTGAAAAGTAATCGTGGGATGAAAATTGAGCGGGAACACGTGTTTATATATGACCAAAGTCCACGAGGCGCTTCAAAGCATATTATTTCGTATGTTTGAATATATTGTTGTAAGGATTTAGATGGCAAACCGTAAATAATGGACTGACAGTACATTCGAAATACAATAAACAAATAAATGAATTTTTAATGCAATAAATCAATTTAATTATTAGATCATTAAATTTTATTAATAAATGTGGCAATGTCTTAATTTTAATTGATGCTGTGGAGTTTAAAGGTTAATTTTACAACACTAATTCTATGTTTATCAAAAAACTGATGCAGTATTTGATAAAATAAAAAAAAAGAACAATTGAATGTCTCATATAATAAATTTGAAATGAAAATAACAAAATATTTGAAAATGATAATTATATAAATGCCTGAAACTTATTCGTTAAGTATCGAATCTTTCACAGTGGTGGATAGGAGGCTCATAGATAAGATATTAGTGATATTATATAAAAGGCTTTTCGTGATTGGACAAAATATTGAAGCACTTTTTTATAAAATGATATCCATGAAGCATGCTAATTTTTTGCAACATATTTTTTTTTTTCAGAAGAACTATTATAAATTACCTAAGCAACGTTGAGATTATATAAATAAAAAAAAGCATGTGTAAAAAACATGTAAATAGTATTTGAAGTCAACCTGAAACGGATTGAATACAGTTAATTGGTTTGAACTTACAGTGAGATGAGAGTGTGGGCTTTATATTAAAGGCTTCACTGTGACTTTGAGTTAAAGAAATTGTGAAGTTAAACGGGAAAATGTGAGAAAAAAAATCAGTTGAAATATTTGGATAATTGAAGCTACTATGATAATTAATAAAGGTCCAATACATGAAGATAAATGATATAGACGTGATTTCTTTAAATAATGCATATCATAATCAGAATATTATAACCTAAGCGCAGTAATTATGTCATGAAAGGCAATAGGACATTATCGAAAATAATAGAAAAATTTGAAGTCAAAACGTTCAAATTAAAATCGTCGTTTTTAGTTTTATTAGTTGATCCTTGAATACATATTAGAATAATTCATTCGTTTTAATATGAACCATTTGTAGAAATACGCATACTTAAAAGTTGTTTTCTTCAGTAAAGAGTGTTGGGATACAGGATGAAAACCCCGTCACAAAATTGATTCGTAATGGAGAAGGTATGATAAGACCACAGTTTTGCCTTTTTCCATAACAATCAGAAAATATTAAAAATCATATAGCATCCTATATATATCAACAAGACATTTGTCTGTTATGTGTCGGTATAAATATTTGTTTTATTCTGTCAAAAATCTTTTCGTTTCGTGTTAGGTACATTGCATTTGCAGAAAACTAGAAAAGTACCAAATTTCTTGAATTTTAGAATTCCACATTACTATTTTGATATCAACAATCACCTAACACAGAAAGATAATACTTGTTGGAAGTGAAACCTTTCTTTGGGTAATGATACTTAATGTAATATTACATTTCATCCAAAGGCATGTATACAATTGCCAAACATATCATCTCATTTGTGTCATTTTATTTATTTCATTGGTGTAAAAGTGACATCTAAAATAACAGTATTGGACTTTACTATATTGTCAAAGTTATTTATCAACAACATTAACAGACTTTTGAAAGGATCGAAAAATTTTACTACTTTTCTTTATAATTCTTTCAATGACGGATGATCAACGTCTTAGTTTGGTACATTTGCATAAAATAAGGAGATATGGTATGATTGTCAGATAAATACAAAGGTGTTTCTTGTTTCTCATTTTGTATATAGATTGGACCATTGGTTTTCCTGTTTGAATTGTTTTACACTAGTCAAGCCCTTTATAGCTTGCTGTTCGGCGTGAGCCAAGGCTCTGTGTTGAAGGCCGTACTTTGACCTATAATTGTTAACTTTTTATACATTGTGACTTGAATTGAAAGTTGTCTCATTAGCACTCATGCCACATCTTCTTATTTATAAAGCACAAACATAACTAACTAAAAAAGTATCGATCTGAGTGCTCTAGCAGTTACTGAAAAATATTCGAACGCCACATACAACTAATAAAAAAACATTCAGGTCAAAATATCAATCATTACATAGCCAAAGGATTTAAATTAAGTCTAAAGATATTATACAGTGTTTGAAAACATAAGTTTGTGCAATGCCAAAATATAAGTATCGATGGGATATAGAACCGTAAGTATAAATAAAGGTATAGCAATACACATCTAGTTACATATTAATTTATTGGTAACAAATCAATGTTAGTACCGATAAAAACAATATTTAAAGATCGTGTTTTAGTGTTAAATAAGAGTTTAAAGTACGTTATTCAAAGTATCGAATGAAGGTTATCTAAATTTACGGGCTCTTAAACAAACTCGCCGTAATAATATGGATGTGATATCCCGCAAGTAATAATACAGCCATACTTCCAAATCAATATTTTTTTTCTATAGCAGAATTTAGTAAAGGTTTTAAGCAATTTGTGGTAACGGTGTAATTTACCAGTGATACATACATTACGTTACGTTGAAATCTATAACGTTATTACAAACACGGGCATAGTGAACGAGTTGGAATATATAAACACCATAAGTTGGGACCAAAGGTACAAGTACAGTCAAACTTCCATATCAATTTTTTTTTCTTCTACAGAATTTAGTAAAGGTTTTAAGTAATGTGTGGTAACGATATCCCTGACTTCGTAATTTACCAGTGATACATAGATTACATTCATTGAAATCTATAACGGTATTATAAACACGGACATAGTGAACGAGTTGGAATATATAAACACCATAAGATGGAACCAAAGGAAAATCACTGTCCAAAAAAGAAAATTCACAATAGGAAACAAAACATCGTCCCTTTTGTCGTAAGTTTTATGTATAGAGTTTTCCGTTTGAAACTGTAATATCATAATCTATGAAAGGGCAGCTATTGCTGTTTATATTAGATTTATGCAAAGTAAGTTGTTCCCTTGGGGGAAATTGCATTAATATTTTAAGAGATTTCTTGATTATTTGAATCAAAAAGGCAACGGTAGGTGTTGAATTCATCAATCAAATATCAAATGTAATTTAGACGAATCTTTACTGAGTATTGCAATAAACTGTAATTTATACTAATACAGAAATAAAGTCTTCTATTAAAGGGGCGCAACTGGTGTCCATGGGAAAGTCTACAACCTGTCGATAAACTGTTTTGCCGAAATGTACATAGATGTGATACCACTGGTTTTTCATATTTTTGGAATTTGCTTTAATTATTGACTCATCAAACTTGTTATAAAACTATCATATCATGGTTTTTCTTATACATTTTTCAGTTATGCCAAAACCGCTATTATTTAAATAATACGAATAAGATGAAAAAGTTTTTTTTTATTTGTAAGCTGTATGCTTTACTAAGTATCTTTTTAAATATGTTATAACTATTATTTTCAGTAATAAAAAAGGGTAACAGAGGTACTGTGAAACGTCATATTTAAGGGACAGTTTTAAAAGATTTTGATTAAACAACACAAAAGATGTTTATTTAACGGTATATAATCAACCTCTACAGCAATGGTATTGGAAATTTTGACCTCTCCAACCTTTACATAATTATTTATCATACAACGTTCAAACCCGATTAAACGCAGAAGACTAATTTGGTTTCAAGAGAAAGGGAATGAACAATGTAAACGCAAATACCTTTTCTCTTAAGGGAAGGGACAAATAATACGCTGTACAAAAAAAAAATCTTATTCTAAACAAATCTGAAAATAAAAACAATCAAGATCCTTGAACTTTTCATAGATAACTTTTTATGGTGTTTGTTGACATGTTTATCTAAATAAACTCGGTGTCCTTATAAAAACCGCTATTTTGGATTGAAATTAGCCGTCATCATAAGTGTATGTTGCCATTAGGTCGGTTAATTTTTGGTGTTTAATGCTGCTTTTAGCACTATTTGCTATATCGTTGCAGCCAGGATTTATTGTTTGAGGAATCCGTAGTGCTCGGCGAGAACCACCGATCTTCGGCAGGAAAACTGCCAATCCTAGTCAATTAAGACTGCTACTTTCGGAGTTCGAATTCAAAACCTCAGTGCTCGGCGAGAACCACCGATCTTCGACAGGAAAACTGCCAATCCTAGTCAACTGCTACTTTCGGAGTTCGAATTCAGAACCTCAGTGTTGACAATCTAGTGATAAAGTAGATGATCACTCGGTCATTGATGTCTGTAGCCATTTTGAAATAACCCACCACTTGTCCGAAGTACAAATTATGACCGTCGTGAAAAATTCGGTCATGATATACCGTTTCGATTTCCTTAAACCTATCATAATCTTAAATAAAGGAAAATAATATATGCCTTTCTTTACAAAATAACTATGAAACGTATTGACAAGTTATTATGAAAAAGGCGAATTTTTTAATTGATTCAATGGGGCTGAACAATCTTACACGCACTAAACGAAACCCTGGATTAAAGAAAACAGTACTTTTATAATGTTCTTCCTCGCAAATTTACAATTGATCTTTAAATAGGTAGCAAAGGCTCGCATACCAATGCTATTTTTTTTAAATTGACCCAAGCTTGCTTTTAGCGGAATTCGTAGGCCAAGGTGATGCTAACACTAAAGCTGTCAAGGAAAAAACACACATGCAGTGTGATATAATCAAATTTCATACTATAACAAAGAATTCTTATAAATACTGCCATAATTTGACTGCATTTAAACAACTATGGGACACATCAAAATGTTTGTTAGTTAAATTTCATATAGCAGAAAGCAATGTTTAAAGTATGCTAACAAATTCGATTTGGCAAGCAAAATAATTTAAAATTTATTGTATTACTTGATATTATTTCATCATTTTGATACTTTGAATTAAAGTTGAATATTGTGTATTTAACCGCCCAATCCCGTTGTATTTACAATTAGATATGTTCGAAATTTCAGTTCAGGCACAAGGTTTCTTGCTTCAAATTTTGTTTGAAAATTGATGTGTAATAGTCGAACAGCCTTTGTTAACGTCTTCTTTATCATTTGATAAAATTGCAAAGGGGCCTTCTTAAAAATCAATTTTCTCGATTCATGTAGTGAAAATAATATCCGCACAACCCCTAAATCGACCGACAATACATTTAACTAAAATCAGTTACGAACTTTTTGCTTCAAAATTTGATTGACAAGTTCACATTTAGGCATTCGTTGACAATAATGGGTTATGGATTAAATGATGATTTCCTCGATCTCCTATATTGGAGGTGAAGATTACTTACAGATACAGATACAAATGGCGTCCGCTGTCGGAATTCAACAACGACACGAAGTTGATGTGTATTCATTTAGTTATTAATTAAAATATTTTAAGTGTGTCTTATTGATTTTGAGAAGAAACTCCACCTTCACTTTAGTATATTTGTAACACTCCCAAACGTGTCCTTCCCCCCAAACGTGTCCGATTCCCCCAAACGTGTCTATTCTCCCCAAACGTGTCCGTAATATTCAATATTCCCCAAACGTGTCCGATTTCATAACCCCCAAACGTGTCCGATAATTGTTATTCGCCAAAACGTGTCCATTATTACACGCCAGAACGTCTTACGTCTTTTACCGCTAATACATGCATGTCCCAAATCAATAACGTTTACGGCAATTCTATGATGGGGGACAAAGTTGATGAAGAGAGCATTTATTAGCATTAGTTTGTTCAATGCCAGTTGTTAATGATTAGCATAAAAAAAATATTGCAAATTCAATCTGTAACATATGAATTGACTTTTGACTGAAATTGATTATTGTCCAGTTGCAAGTATTTCATGCTCATTTAGAGCGAACATACATATAATTCTTGTACTGTTGAATAAATCGTTTAATATGTAAATTATTTTGTACTAGTAAACTCCGTTGATGCATTTTATATTACTCCAAATATTGCACTTTTTTTCAGCAGAATTGACTTCCTTTCTTTCAACAGTTCTGATATTTTAAAAGCTCTTAAAATCATAAACTGGGAATCAGGTTTTTCAATAAATTTTAGGTTTCGAACATCATTAAAGACACACGAACAAGAGACATAACGTCCAGTGCCAAATATTTAATGCATTATTTGAAAGATATCATGTTAGCAATAAAATAAATTTGTCATTTCGGGGCCTTTTATAGCTGAATATGCGGTAATGTTCTTTTATCATACCGGAAATTTAAAATAAAACCTAAATTCTAACGGTTATTCGGGATAAACATTAGTTGGGATTTTAATTTAAAAAATTCAAGAGCGAGTAAAAACGATTTTTTATGACTTCAGTAAGAAACGCGCAGACAATGAGACATTCTCCCTTCACGAGGTGTCTGATTTATTATCTTTACGTATTTATGATATTGACACGAATGATAATTCCAGTAAAAAAATATGGAAACATTTGGGGGATTGGACACTTTTGGGTGTTTTTTTTTAAATGGACACGTTTGGGCGTTTATACAAATGACAAGCTTTGGCGCTGTTTTACATGTTTTGCAGTTCAGTGACGTCGATGTAGACACGTTTGGGGGAATCGGACACGTTTGGGGGGAAGGACACGTTTCTGAGTGTTACATATTTATTAGAAACAGTCTTTTCTGCAAATAGATGGGGTTACACTAACGTCCTGACGATTGTCCTGAACAATATGAAAATGTTAATTACTTTTTCATTATTAGAAGGATTGACTTCAAATTTGGAACCAAGCAAGATGTTAATATTTATTCAATAAATACAAGAAAAAAAATTAAAAAAGATTTTTTTGTAGAGTTTAGAGGAAACTTTAAGAAAATTTGACCTGACCAACGTCGACTTTGTACTAAGTAATGTCCTGAACGATATGAAACTGCTAGATGCTTTTTTATTATTGTAAGGATTGACTTCCAATTTAAAACGAAGCAAGATGATAAACTTTATTTAATAATTATCAGGGAAAAAAGGGTAAAAAACAAATGCTTAATACTTTTTTTTATTATGATAAGGATTGACTTCTTATTCGAAACCAAGTAATATTATTACATTTTTAATACATTTGAAAAATTGGAAACAAATTTTCAAAGGTAACAAAAACTTAACCTGACCAAATTCTTCCTTGTTCTCATTAATGTCCAAATCGATGAAATAAAGGAAAATAGCTGGGTATTTTTTAACTTTATTACCATTTAATCATTTGTTAAATGAAGTTAAGAAAGAAGGTGCACTTTTTTGTTTTCAAGCAAAGTAAAACTTGACCTGACCACCTTCAACTTTATTAACTTAATACACAAATAAAAACGTTTGTAATCATTGAAAATATATTTATCCAATCCATAAGACACACCGTCCAAAGCAGAAAAAGATTGTTAAGTGAAAAGATAGGGGCAATATAAGTACAGGTTGCTGACTGAGTATTGTTCACCCCTCCGTTCATAACCCTATTTGTTAATTTGATTAAGTGTAAGTAATGAAACTAATTACTGAGTTATTAAACCCAATTATATAACAATAAAAGTGAAATGTGATCAGCTACCTATAGTAATGATTTTGATAACTAAGTAAATGCAAGATGCAAGATTTAAAATAAAAATCTGTAAAAAAAAATAAAGAAAAAAGAAGTTGACCTGAACAAATAAAATTAAATCACACCTATATTAATTACTGTAACCACAAATTGGAGAGTTAATTTACCTATCTATTTTTGTTTATTTAGTTATTGTGTAATTATACATGTCAAATACAGGCAGGAAATGGGCTTCGTTTCATTTCAAAATGATGTGTATAAAAGCCTACAAATTAAAATTATGTTATAATCACATAAAACTAGATCACACAGATCTATCAAGAAATAAATACATTTATACACACAATTTTCACTAACAAAACAAAAAAGATATTCAATTAAAGTAAAAACTATATAACAAAAACACCGAACTCCAAGGAAAATTCAAAACGGAAAGTTCCTTTTCAAATGGCAAAATCAAAAGCTCAAACACATCGAAAGAATGGAAAACATTAAATAAGTTAAAATAAAAATAAGTTTCGAAAGCACAATTTAGGGGGTCTCATTGGGGGATTCTGATCCCGGATCCCGCTTACTGTTTTGTCAGATTCCCGTATCCCGCGTACACTATGTATGTAAGCAATTCTCTTTTTTTTTTTAATTTCCCGTGTCCCGCTAGACTTCATTTCCCGTTTTCACGGCACAATAATTTGACTTTCACGTGTCACGCTTACAAAAAATCGGCAATCCCGCGTCACGCTTAGACCCCAATGAGACCCACAATTTAGTCACGGTAACCTACAACAGTGGAAATAACTACAATATAGGAGTTAAAATTATACAATATTTTTCAATACAAGATAATACAATATGAAAGAAACTACAACTCATCATAAGATAATACATTGAACCACAATACAATATGATACAAACTACAACTCATCATAACACAATACATTTAACAACAATACAATATGATACAAACTACAACTCATCAAAACCCAATACATTGAACCACAATACAATATGATACAAACTACAACTCATCATAACACAATACATTTAACAACAATACAATATGATACAAACTACAACTCATCAAAACCCAATACATTGAAACACAATACAATATGATACAAACTACAACTCATCATAACACAATACATTGAAACACAATACAATATGATACAAACTACAACATAGCATAATATAATACATTGAAACACAATACAATACACAATTTTCTGTTCAACACTGTTTGTCTTCATAGAAAAGAGGCGCTAATTCTGTTGATTGAAATCCGGATATACGTGGGAATTTTTTCGCTATGATATTGATGCACACATTTATAATTTCTCGAATACAAGTTTGTGTTCAGAATTCAAACCGGCAACCCAAGGTATATTGTTGGCTTTTTTGGCGTCTGCTAATACTTTGCGCTTTTTCAAAGGAAGTTGGCAAGTACTCTTCGGTGACACGGACGGCGATTTAACCTGTATTTCATCTTCATCCACTGAAAATCACATTTGCCCCTTGTATAGGTGTATCACAATTGTTCATATCATATTCCGTGCATTTGAATTTATTTTTTGTGTTCTATTTCGGTGTTTCCGTTGTTGACCATTGTTTCCCTGGTGTTTCTGGCATATTGACATTTTCCACTATTTCTGAATCCGACGCTGTTAAAAGTACGGTTTCATCATAATCATTTGGACGAGGTTCCTTTCATCACTTATCACGTTCATAAAAAATTGATTAGATTACCAAGCTAGTGATTAATCTAGTCATAATTAGCCCCTTATCAGATTAACAAATAGAGCTATGACAGTAGGTGTACATGTAAACAATACCCACATTCAACAACCGGTACTCATATTTCCCTTTCGTTTTATTTCAACCTCATTTTTTCTGCAATCAATGTTGTATTATTGTGATCGGATATTTATGTTATCAATAATTGAAGGTAAGAAATACAACATTTTCTGCCAGTCAGAAAATAGATCAGGACAAGTTCGGCATTGGTCAGTTCATCTTTTTCTACCCTTACAATAGTTGTTCATATATTTTTTGTATAACAGTCATTCGAATATTAAAAAAATATTGATAGATTACAAACTTGAAGTCATTTATTTAAGAAATGAAAATATTATTTCCATTTTTCAAACGATCGTGCAATTAAATATGACACATAAATGATGTTTTCGCTTTTTTACCTGTAAAACGAAAGGAAATTTGCGCTCCAAAGACTATGCACATTTGTGCTGTAAACTTTGATAAACCTGAACTAAACTGGGAGGTATGAAAATTTGCCACTGGAAGAGATATGTTGTTTTAATTGTTTTAATACTGTTGAAGATGAATATCATGTTATTTTACATTGTCCTGTTTATAATGATCTTAGACAAATTCTTTTTACTGAATCTCTTAAAATTAATGAACATTTTAATAGTTTTACAGACTGTCAGAAAAATGGTATTTTTATTTTCAAATCAAGATATTATTAGATTATGTGCCAAAACCTGTAATTTTATTCTGAAAAGACGCCGAGAAGTTTTATATTGTAAATAATAAACAAATAATTTGATGTATATTTTTACCCATCTTCACTAGCAAGGGTAACGATCCAGTCCCTCCTCTTCACCCTTGGCGGATTAAGATAGAATCTCGGATCCACGAGGTAATGATTTCCATTGGTCGCAGTTGTTACTGGCTGCATCCAATCAAAACGTGCCTTTTGGATGATCACGTGTAAATGTAGAAAATGTAAATAAACAATTGCCACGTGCTGATTGTGCAACATGTGTTTACCCCCAAAACATATGACGATATTTAGTAACAATTTTAAAGTTCTTAATCAACTAAAAGAAGTTCTTGGTTATGTTTCTTGCGCAAATGTTGGAATGTCAACGTATATTTTCGGTTCCAGCTTTACGAAGTTTGTAGATACTAGACGCAATCATTTTTACACCTCCACACTGAAGAGAGTTCAAGTGCTGCCATTGGTCAAGAGTGATGTAGTATGAATGGGCATGACTTTTATCTACCGGTAGATGGCGCAACATTGTTATCACAACTGTTGGCATAATCTGCCAAGGGTGGAGAGGAGGGGACTGGATCGTTACCCTTGGCTAGCGAAGATGATTTTTACCATTTAAGTTTAATATTTATTAATGTATATACATGTTGTTTTAGTTGTTATCGTCTCTCATAAATCTGTACAGATTGGCTTATGTATAAAAAATGTATCTTTTATAATTGTATTGTATAATTGTATGCATAAGGTGAGACGTAAATAAAATATTGAATTGAATTGACTTAATTGACCGCCATTTGCGCTTTTACCTATGATATTTTACCTGTAATTTTAACTAATTTACCAAAGTCATGAAAGGTATTCACATATTCTTTGAAAGTTCTCCCGCACAAACGACACAATCATGAAAACATTATTCGGGTAGACGATGGAGAAACGATAATGGAAATTTTATGGATGGAACATTTGAATTATGCCCTAAATCTTCCAGCAGCTATATACAATTCGTGAATTTTAAAAACGGTAGCTATTTTCCTCGAGTATCTATTTCATTGCATGGAAGTCCGAGGAACAAACCATCATAGCTTATCTAAGCTTATTTCAATTTGTGAGGATTTTTTTAACCATCTGCTGTTCATGTTGACATAATGTTGATAAAACACAAATGTCCTTTTTAAAAATACACAAATGTCCATTAAAAAAAGCGCAAATGTCCTATCAAAAAGCCCAAACGTCCCGTGCCGATTCTAATACTACCACACATAGTTAGATTAAGAAATATATAGTCATAACACCGACATGATCAAAGAGAACAAATACTGCACGCCTGATAACAGTGTAAGTTTTGACAAGACCCACGTAGATTAGTTTTGTCTGATTCTTAATACTAATTTAATAAAATTATATTATATTATGATTTTATTTTAAATAAATACATGTATAAGATACCATCAAATGGATTTTAAATCAGGTGAAATATAAATTTGTGTTTTTTTAAATTCTCCAAATCATATATCACATTGGAAACAGCAAATTATACATAATCATAATTCAACCAGTTACATGCAGAGTTATCGAACATTATTATGACTGAAATAGTTGCATATGTCAATTTGAAAAATAATGCAGTTTTTTATACGGCATGAACCTTAAGCTGTAACTAAAGACAACCACTGACGATGTTCCTGACTTAGTGCAGGCTTATGAATATTTGTCGGGATAAAACATTTTTATAGGCCTCAATCCTCATCTTTTAAAGTGGAATATTGGGAAAATATCATTTACTCTGACAAAATAAGAGGCTAACCGAAATGATATGTATATAGACTAGGTTTAATGACCTAGGATATATGATTCATCAATCACTTCATGAAGTGTAACGATCGTTTAAATATGTCATTTAATAGCAATAAATATAAAGTACCGTTACTTTCTTTATGTTTTTATTAAAACAAACTGAATGATGTTAGATGTGTTTTTAGGTTGTTGAACTAAAAAACTAGAATTTAACGAAAATAAATATTTGTTAGAGTTCCGTTTGCTCACTCTTTGGTTTTTAATGAAGTGTTTGTAGAGTGTTGATTGCATTTTTGTCGTTTGTCAGTTTTTTCGATTATTTTGTCTGTCTCTTTTTGACTAGTCTGAGATTGCTCTGACGTCGGACGGCCTTTTATGGGTTGTCTAGGACAGTTGGGCGTCAGAGCGCTGTTCATGTAGAAAACATGAAAATTGACGACCCAAACGGCCGGCAAGTTCTGTCAGAGAATTCGTAATAGATCCATTTTATGTAGATATATAATACATTATTCGATTTCTTTTTCATTTTTCATTTTACTCCACAAACATTTTTATTTAAGTACATATCCCCTGTAGCACAAAAGTTTCAGCGACATACTTTCACTTTGAACAAGATATTCCGATCTAGCGTTATTTCCTGATGGTTCTTGTAATCATGGGAGCTAATTTAAGCAAGTCGATTTCAATGATTGCTACGCTTGTATCGATTGATTGGATGAAGAGGCAAACGTGTCACCGGGATCATGTTCATAAACTCAGAGTTAGTATGTACATAAAAGTGACATACTCGTGGCTTGAAATAGATTAGGAATCGAATGATAAATGATTTATCTACATGAATGATTTTTTACTATTTCGAGACAGAAACTTAGCAATGTCCATGTTATCTATATGGACTGCTATAGTGCGGTGAAAAATAGGCAACAAGTCGTATGGTTTATACTCCTCGTATAATACACGACTAAAACGGGTCTTAGATTAAACATGGATATGTCTACTTTATTTTTTGTCGTTAGTAATTCGAATTGTCACATTTTCATAAAAAAAAACGTTTTTCTGAATAGACTATTTTTGTAATTTTGACTTTTTTGTAATTCACCTCTGTTTATTTGGACCTCTTCTTCAAGAGAATTTCATTTTTGGAAAAAAAAACATCTTTCGTTACAAAACTTTAATTGCTTGTCCATATAAGTACATATTTGCAACTAATTGTGTAATAACCGTCTTAGACATCCTTAAAGTTCTTCCTGATAAAAAAATTAATAGCAGGTATAGTAAATTCTAAAACTATTGATGATAAAAATTGATGTGAAAAACTGCTCTTAACCGAAGCCACTCTTCTCACAGTCATTAATTTTTAATTAGCACTCAAGTAATATTTCAATTTACTACTTTTTTGCTATTATAATATTAATGTTTAGTTTAATGTTGTTATGTATAAACACATTTGTTTATAAATGTTAATGATTTAGTAGATTTGCCTTTTTGTGTCAAAAAACAAGTTCTTATTATATAAAAGCAAAATCATCGCTGGACATTTCGAGTGAAAATTCTGCACTGATTCGTCCAGTACAATGATTACTTGTGCTATTAAGCTTCATTGTTTTGAAGGGAGATGTAGCAGCTGCAAGCTCTTGAATACCGAATGAGTTTGGAAATGTATATCCCATTTGCAGGTGAAGTTGGTATATTGCTACTTTGGTGGGGGAATTTATGATTTCAAAATTAAAATCGTCTCGTTTGTCATAGATTCTGGTAATGAGATGGCCGCTTATGTCAAATTCGATGTATAAGTCTAAAATTGAGGCGGAGGAAGCCGTGTCTGTTGTTCCTTTAATTTCTAGTTCTGGATGATATATCAATGGAACCCAATCAGAAAAGTTTGGATTGTTAACGGTAAGAACATCATCAATATATCTGAATGCACATGAAACTGAATGATCTGGCTTCTTGTTTTTGACAAGTGTCTAAAGGAACTCCGACTCATATGAAAATAAGAAGAGGTCGGTTGGGAGAGGCGCACAGTCGTTCATATAGGAATGCCGACAACTTGTTGAAAAAGTCTACCTCCAAATTCAACAAATATGTTGTCAATTAGAAACTCCAGCATACTGATCACATGTTCCTCGGTGTAGCATGTTTTATCTTTTTGTTCACTATTAACAAAATATGCAGTATGGTATCCAAAAGCAATAGATTTATAGCGTATGCTACCATTTATATATTGAAAAGCATTGTGGATTATTTCTATTAGAAGATTTTTCAATTTCATATCGGAAAAGGTTATTATTTGTACCCCTAATCAAAAGACTATTTACCGACTCCGGAGTACATAATTTTTCGACATGTTTCCTACTCTGTGCTACTACATTTTGATTTCAAGTGCTCCGGAAGGGTAAGCTTATTCTGCTCCACATATGTGATAGTCCAATTCGGCAGGTCACATTTGAAGAATGTAATTACAACAATTGGAACACATACATCGTTATCTGTGAAACAGATATTCCAAAACGGTCAATCAACTCGCGATGGTGTCCGTGAAATTTTTCGAAGGGATGATTTCAATCTCACCACTTAAAACTCTTTGTTCAATAGCTTCCTTGTAAGCTCTGGAATATCGTATCAACTGGGATATATAAATACTCCATATAAAGGTGCTGTTGGAATGTTGCTACATAGAAATGGAAAGTTCACAATTGGGAAGCTGAAATCATCTCTTTTGTAAAGTTTTGTTCTCAAAACCGACATAGCTTGATAATACAATTAATTATCTAATTACTACCACAATTTTATATTAATAAGTATTGTAATTTTCTTTGTTATTAATACATGTTATATCAGTATTACAAACCTAATCTTGAACTCTATCCTATTCTTTGGAAATTTATAGAAATTTAAATGTGACGTCACATTGTGAATCGATTTCTTCGGCTAACATATAATACGTTGTTCGGCTGTGCCTTTTTTATGTGCTGATTTAGGTTGTTTTATGTATTCGTTTTTATTCTGTAGTTAGTCACCACATCGGTGTTAACATGTATATCTATTATATAGTCATTTTTATAAATTTATTGTTTGCAAAAGTATGAATTATACTAAATACTAAGGATTTTCTTATCCCAGGCATATAACCTTAGCCGTATTTGGCACAACTTTTTGGAACTTTTGGTCCTCAATGCTCTTCAACTTTGTACTTATTTTGGCTTTCGAACTTTTATGATCTGAGCGTCATTGATGGGTCTTATGTAGACGAAACGCGCGTCTGGCGTATTAAATTATAAGCCTGGTACCTTTTGATAGCTATTATTTGTGTGTCTCTGTCCTGTATGTTCTCCCATTTATTTGTATTGTAGTCCTGTCATGTAATCTTGTCATTTTAATGTTATATTTAACATTGCCATAAAAGCGGGAGGTTTGGCTAGCCACAAAACCAGGTTCAACCCACCATATTTCTTAAAATGTCCTGTATCAAGTCAGGAAAATGGCCATTGTTATATTATAGTTCGTTTCTGCATTTTAGTGTTGAGTTTCTGTTGTGTCGTTGTTCTCCTCTTATATTTGATGTGTTTCCCTCAGTTTTAGTTTGTAACCCGGATTTGTTTTTTCTCTATCGATTTATGAATTTCGAATAGCGGTATACTACTGTTGCCTTTATTTCTCAACCGATCATCATTGTAAATTTCTAGACGAAAGTCAAGATATGACGCAGACTTAACTGTATCTGTTGTCTTTTATTTCAAGGTTCGATGGGATAGATGAGTTCAACAAAGTCACCAAACTTTGAATTCAGTGAAAGGACCTCATCTATATAGCGGAATTTGAAGTTAATAATGTTAGCTTCTTTTCATTCTTCCTGAGAAGCTCTTATCGGATATATGATAGATGATATCGGATATGTTCCTTATGTCGTAACTACAATACCCTTCCCTTTTCACGAATGTGACTTACCGAATTAGACTATTTACCGGATTTGTAATAACATAAGCAACACGACGGGTGCCACATGTGGAGCAGGATCTGCTTACCCTTCCGGAGCACCTGAGATCACCCCCAGTTTTTGGTGGGGTTCGTGTTGCTTAGTCTTTAGTTTTCTATGTTGTGTCATCTGTACTATTATTTGTCTGTTTGTCTTTTTATTTTGGCCATGGCGTTGTCAGTTTGTTTTCGATCTATGAGTTTGACTGTCCCTCTGGTATCTTTCGTCCCTCTTTCTTATATGCAGTCATCCTCATATGAATAAAGGGACAAGTCGGCAAGAAGCGGAGCACAGTTGGTTCCCATGGGAATGTCGATTGTTTGCTGAAACACACGTCCTCCAAAGGTAACAAATATGTTGTCAATCAAGAAACCAATGGTCTTTTAATGCTTGCCTGTGGCACATGCAGTTGAATGATATTTCTCTTATCGGAAATGAAAGATGATTGCTTTCAAAGTTCTTAAACAGATGTCAGATTGGCAAACTGTGATATTAATGAATCTTTTCTATTTGCAAGAAAGCTAGTTGCAATGTTGTATTATCAAAAAAGGTAAAATAAACAGTGTATACACTTGCCCTAAATATATTGAGTATAAAACTTGCTACTAAGATACGTGTCTGACCAAGCCACTGCCTGATGAATTCACGTTTAGACGCCATTTGCTTCAAGCATCCTTCCAGAAATGATTCACATATGTAAACCACCTCCTAGGTCTATAAAATTTGGTTGGATTGGAGCCATTATTATTCTAAGTTCCAATGCTTTTGTATTTTCTAAAATGACTTCACAATGTCTCAATCCTGTGTATACGCTTTTCTTGTAAGTAAAGCATGGACAACGGATTTGTGTTTTAATCAGATAAACAATGTCTGTAATTAGTACAAAGTGACAAATTAGGTTCTTAAGTGTAGAGACAATTTTCCTTTTCTAAATGAGGATGTTCCTGTTATCGCTTTCTATGGCGTGTACATAAGTTAACTTATATAGTTTTCTACATTATGTTTAATGACCCTTATCTTCCATTAACAAAAATAAAATGTTCACATGGTTAGAGATACCACAGACGTTTGAATCTATAAAAAATGTATCCGGTATCAGCATCTTATCTGTTAATATACTGTTTCTCATGAAATCTTATACAAGACAGTGTTTCTCATCCCATATTCTATTAAAATGTCGTAAGTAAAACTGAAAAATTGAAAAATCACATATTTAAACTCGGGAAGTTATTGCATCTTTCATCAATAGAAACTGGCATGTTTCATACAAAATTTGTTTTCGATGGTCTGACAATTTATAATACTTTCTGGCGTCCCACAAGTACTGCCGATTTCAATTGATTTCATGATTAATCTTCCTAAAAATGTTACATGTTACAAGTGTTATGTTTTTCCTTTTTGCATGATTGTCACTATCCAACCTAAATTTATGGCAACCTTAACTATTTTCTATGGAATTGAATACGTTTTGAAAAAGCTTTTCAATCGAGGAATTATCTTTTCGGCAATATTTGGCAAAACCTTTTGAAATTTTGGGTCCTCAATGCATTTCAACTTTGTACTTTATTTGGCCTTTTTTCTTCTTGGATTTGAGCGTCACTGATGAGTCTTTTGTAAAGAAACGAGCGTCAGGCGTAAAATATTTTAAGCCTGATATCTATGATTAGTTTATATTCAATGTTATACTTCTTTGGTTCCAATTTAGTGGTCATCATGTTGGAAGCTTGACTATGCAGATTTCTATTGCATTATATGTGTTACTGTTACCATATATGGTATGTTGTACCAAATCAGACTATTGACCCAATGTGTAACGCTGTAGTTTGCAATTTTATTTTTTTCTGAGGTGTTCGTGGTTGGTGTTGTATCTTCTACTGTCCTATATTATTGGTACTTAATATGATAGTTTTAATGTTTTATTGTAATACTCAAAATAATTCGTTTGCTTTCAGCAGAATCTGTCATGCATAGACAACTGTTCATGCCATGTAAGTGAAAAATGTTGCATGATAACAAATCTTGTAATGGATGACGGAAATGGCGATGAAGAAGTACAGATCTGGGAAGCTTTGAACATCTGCAGTACGCTCCAAAACGAAAGGGATAAAATAAATAAAATGAGTGTAAAGAAGTAAAACTGACCAGCAAAAGATATTTAAGTCATCAAACTACCCAATTGAAAGCATTTTTATGGGAAGAAGCAATACAAATTCGTGTTGTAAACAATATGACACAATCATTAGGACGTCAACTATAACCTTACTGTGTTACTGCTTTCGGTCAGATACATCGTATACAAAGTTTGTTGATTAATAATTTTGTAGTACTTTCTTTGGCGACAATTGATATTTTTCGTGAAATTTAAGTCATTTGTAAGGTCATAGTCATTTCACTTTATATGGTTTAAAGCTTCATATTTTGAGTTTTGAAATTAAAAACGTCGTTTTGAGAAATTGTTCTGAAACAAATATCTAGGATTTAGTTGTTACACAAAAATTTCCTGGTAATGAAGTCAAATTAAGATAATTGTGTTACTTAAAGAATATTGATATAGAAAAAAAATCAAAATCAAAATTAAAATACATCAAATTTTTTCAAAACATTGTAACGTTGACCTTTGAGCTTAGTTTAAAAAACAGGGACATTTCTGATCCTTACATCAGGCATATTCTAAGTATGCAAGGTTTCGTCTTTCAAATGATACATAATCTGTCCTTGGTCACCGCGTTCCGCGCTCTGACGTCCCACAGCCTTAGCAAGTCATAAAAAGGCCGTCAGACGTCAAAGAAATCTCGGACTATCTTCGACTTATGGATGTTGATTCGCCCTTTGGTAACTCCTGCTTTTTTTTAAACTGAAAGGACAGTCGATCCGTTGTATATAGTACTAAATACTTGTTAATAATGAAATTATCTCACAGAATACAAGCTTATAATGGCAGAAACAGTGATACATCGACACAATGCACAAATCATTAAGAAAGAAATTACAAGTTAAAGTCGCGCACAGAGGGAACAACAAGACAGAAACAATATACTCGCTGATTATCAATCGTTTTTATTTATATTAGGTACTTTCTACTTTTATGAGTTTTTTCAAGCAAATCAACAGTTTGTCCTCAAAGAAAGGACCTAAATGGAAAGCTTTTGCGGTAAATTTAGCATATTATGCTCATAACACACGTTATAAGCTATCGGGATACTTCAAATCGATGCTTGTTTTTTTAAGAAATGAAATTCCATGAAATTACAAGAGTTTTTAGATAAACAATTATTTCTTCTGCCACAAATGCATGCTTTAGAGTAGTCAATCATATCCTTAACCGTGTCAAACAGAAAAAAAGTTTAGTCATTGTTCTTTCAATAATATGGAAAAGAAAAAGCTATAAAATCAATTGATATTTGGTCGATTTGACAATGCTTATAAGATGTTTAAAGATAAAGATATAATTTCATTGGTTGGTTTTTAAACTGAAACGGTCCTTCAACTATGTCATTAGGATGCAATAAAAAAAGAACGAATTTTTAAAACTCCAATCAAAGTGAAAACAGATTCACCGCAGGTAAGTTTGTAAAATAATAGCAAAATATATTGGAGAAAAGGATAGCACATCTTAACGATAAAGATTTTTAAAGATTAATAACATCTCTTATATTGACAAACTATACATCCAGCAAAAATTATCATTTCGGCTCAGAATCTAAGGCCTCAAAGAACCTTAGATTTTATATTTTTGGTTTTCTATAATAGTGTTTATAAAACGAAAAGGTATAAATACATCTGTAACGCCGTTTCTGTTGCCTTTTTGTTGTCCTGAGCAATATCAAACAATAGTGGACTTACTTTTAAAATACATTAGTATACAAATAAAGAGATGCGGTATGATTTCCGATGATACAACTATTCATACGGATAAGAAGACAAAGATATGAAAAATTACGAATTATTTACATTATCAGAATCATTTGCGAACTTCTTGATATTTTGCTCGACATCAATAACTCTTTGCGAAATTTGTGTTATGATAAAAAAAAAATGAATACTTCTTTCCTTTTCTTTTTTTTTGTGTGTGTGTTACAGCACTGACTTCAGTATATTTTGAATGAAACGCAGAAACGCTTCATTATCAAAATGTGCCCACGGCCAATGCTTTGGCAACCCCGTAGAATATCAGTACTTACCTGTTTGATTTTGCTTCATATTTTGTCATGTCGGGGCCTTTTTAGCTGACTATACGGTATGTTTTTTTCTTATTGTTGGCGACCAATAGTTGCTTACACGTACGTCAGTTTAGACTATGTGGAAAAAAGTAAAATAACAAAAATACCGAACTCCAAGGAAAATTCAAAAAGGAAAGTCCCTTATTGGAAAGTTGTTTCATTATCAATCGTATCTCATCTACTTATTTTTATATTAGTACATAAAACGTCAATTTAAAACACCATGTGGTTGTCTGCCAAACAAAATGAAATGATCTTTTAAAACCTCTATAAGATGCGATAAAAAATGTTGAAAAGATGTTTTTCTTTTCAGAATTCTAAATATAAACTACAAAGTAAAATCACAAAAATACTGAACTCCGAGGAAAATTCAAAAAGGAAAGTCCCCAATCAAATGGCAAAATCAAAAAAACAAACACATCAAACGAATGGATAACAACTGTCATATTCCTGACTTGGTACAGACATTTTCTTATGTAGAAAATGGTGGATTGATCCTGGTTTTATAGCTAGCTAAACCTCTCACTTGTATGACAGTCGCATCAAATTCCATTATATTGACAACGATTAAATTACTCTGAACGGACTGAATGCTGTTATCCTATTTTTAACTCTTTCAAACTCTTGATTGATAATAGGAATGACGAGCTTTGCGATTTATACTATTTTGAATTATTTAATCAAGCACACTTACCAAGTTCCTTGGGAAATTATTGCGATCGACACCCATGTTTCATTGATTATTCAACTCCTCCTACCAATATTTTCTACGAAGGGCTTGATCTGATTAAAAATGTTTTAAAACAGGAGATGGTAACCTGTGAAGAACCCCAAACTCATCGATCTAGTAATGGCAGTCTCAAATAGAATCATAATCTTTATTTTTGTAACTTCAATAATGCAATGTTTCCGCACAATTTTCTTATTGCATTTCTTTGCTTACGCTATATGTATGATGCACCGATTTTTTATTTAAGACTTTTATTATTATGCTTTATATAAAATAAAATACAAATAAATATCCAAAAAGATAAGAATAACTTACAATTTGATGAAGTTTCCGAACAACATCAGTGCTTGAAGTCGGACTATTATGGGTAAACGGGCTAATATAAAGCCTATTGCTGGTAAAGGTCAGAACACTTTAAGCAATGATCTCTGAGAATTAACAGATTGTTTATATGTTGTCGACTTATACTTCATCTCAACGATCCCCTTTTAACTGAAAATCGAAACCTTTGCTTGACATTGTAGTTTTATTTCCACTGAAAAGTTATATTAACTTCCCGTCTTCTTTCATATTCAGTCCAGTAGTCAGCATTTCTGTGTTGACATGAATTATCATTGGTATGGTCATAATTATAAACTAACTGTCTACAAAACTTTGAATTTCTCGAAATACTAAGGATTTTCTACCCCGGGAATAGATAAATAGAAAACTTAACTTGTATTTGGCAAAATCTTTCGGAATTTTGGGTCCAAAATACTCTTCAACTTCGTACTTTATTTGATCTTTTTAACTGTTTTGATTCGAGCTCCACTGATGAGTCTTTGGTAGACGAAACGCACGTCAGGCGTATAAAATGTTCATCTCGGTATCTATGATGAGTTTATTAACAACCACTGGGTCGATGCCACTGCTGGTCGAGGTTTCCTCCCAGAGGTTATCACCAGGCCAGTAGTCAGCACTTCTGTGTTGACATGAATTATCATTGGTATGGTCATAACTATAAATTAACTGTTTACAAAACTTTTATCTTTTCGAAATTCTGGTATCTATGATGAGTTTGTCCACAAATATAACTATACAGAAATGTCTGTCATATTAACAAAGACGGGTAAATTAAACTCACGTTATCAAACATATAATTGTGTTCATTTTAAAAACATTTGTAGATACTAATAAAACTCTTTAAAATCTTTGTAATTACCATAACGAATATTACTTATTTCATTTCGAGCATTTACTACTTCTGTGAGTACA
Source organism: Mytilus californianus (assembly GCF_021869535.1). NCBI lineage: Eukaryota > Metazoa > Mollusca > Bivalvia > Mytilida > Mytilidae > Mytilus > Mytilus californianus. The sequence goes on from NW_026262668.1 coordinate 94,657,498, forward strand.
TTTTTTATTCAAAAGTAATCCATGTATATTACTTCTAAATCTTTCAATTTAAGTATGGTAAGTGTAAAATTATATAAAATAAATTAGTATTACGTATAAGGTACAAGCTGGCATGATAACGGATAAAGTCAAATGATCAAAGATTCGTTTCATTTACTGCTTTAAATGTATTGTCATTCGTCCTGAAAAGGTTTTTTTTTCTTTTTATTTATTTTTTTTAACCTCAATAAAGTAAAAATAACTTTAATGCGACCTTTAAAAAATGAAAACAAAACTTTATAAATTGCATGCGTCCGAGACGTTTTTCTGGATTCACCCTCATCGGGAACGCTCAAATCAGATTATTTGAAAGCCAACTTTGAAGAATGTATAAGAACCAAAACAGTTGACGAGCTATATGATCAAAGGAGACCTACAATAGCCATATCCATCTAAATTCTAACTTTGCTTGAGGGAGTTGAAACTTGAGTTTCTTATTAATTTTTAAATTTTTGAATTTTGGGACTTATAGTCCACCAGCATCGGTATCAAAGTTTTTTCTTTTGTTGAGATGTTTCAAAAAGTTGTCTCTTTGATAATCATACCGAATCTCCTTATTTATATTAGAGCAGAGGGATGTGTGAAAGTAAGGTCAAATAATTTAAATTAAGAAATATGTCGGAAAACAGTAAAACAAAACAAAACATCTGAATAGTTTGTATTTTTCTACCTCTCTTAGATTTAGTATAAGTTTTGGTTATTATTCTTTGATTTCTCGATCAAGTTTAAGTAATGATAATGCTTGCGTTTTTTATTCCAAAATGTTGTGCGAATACGCACTTACCGAAACATGAGTAAAGTATCAACTGGATAGGTAACAACGTCATTAGGAAAGTTAACAAAAGGGAGAGAAGTCAACATGCAGTAATCGTGGTCGTTATCGAAGCTTGGTGTAAGAACTTCCTTAGATTCTGCTTCACTCACCCGTTGAAGTTGCCCGGTGTAGATAATTCATCTTACTTTCAAAATATTTTGTTCATCAATTATCAAGATACGTTATGCTTTATAACGAACTTTTGACTGCAATCTAAGAATATCAAAAACTCTCACTAATGATCTCTCATGTAAACCTAAGTCAGATAGACAGAATTTTAGATCACTAATGTAAACTTAAGTCAGATAGACAGAATTTTTGAAATAATGATTTGTTATTATGTCTGTATAATATTTCGTTATTAATTATTGTAGTTGATTTTACTATTATATAGCATAACTACAACTTCCCTATAAATTGTGAAAAGATGCACCATTTTCTAGTCCTATTCCGGCCATTTAATGGAATTTAATTAGAGTTATTTACTTTTAGCCTACTTTTAGCGCAGTTTTGTGCCGATTGACTGACACATTTAAAGTTACTATACTTTGTAATGTATAGGATGAAATTGATAGAAATGTTTGTTTGTGTGATAAACTCTTATTTACAAAAATTAAATATTTTGGATCAATGCCGAATTCATAGAAGACTTTTGACATTTGAAGCAAGCAGATAAGAGGAAAGGGAAACTCATTTGTATTTGAACGAAAAAACAAGCTTTAATATGCAAATTAAACATGTAACTGTCACTAACGTAATCATAGCAGAGTTGAGGATTCTATTTTAATGAAGTGAAGTATTGCTTTTAAAAATATAAGTTTTTGTATAACCAATATTCTTAAGTGAGTAAGTCGGAACCCAAGTAGATCTGATGTTATATCACGTAAAGTAGTCTGGTTTTTTTGCGGGTTTTTTTTTGTGTTTAAAAAAATGTTAAAAAATATCTAAGGGAAATTCAAGTTAAAATGACGCTGCTGGATAATAACTATATCATACGACGTGGAAAAACCACCCTACTGTTCCTCTCTTTCATTGTCCGACGTTAGTCTTTAAATCATTTTCTGATCATTTGTTTTAAATTATTCATGCAGTTTCCGAGTCTTCTTTGCTTCTTGACTGAAATAAAATCGTCATTAAAAATTCTTCTCGCAGTTGTTCATTTTCTTGTGCATCTAATTCGCGGCCTATCAATTTGAATTCCAATTAACTTCTGATCTCTTTTTTTAAAAGGTTTGCTAATTTATAGCACCATGTCCGGATCAATACCGAGTCTGTCAGCAGTCAGTAATAATAAAGTCCATTCTGAAGAATTACCTACCGCATGGGGAACAAAGCCTAAACAACCGAAGGATTTTTCGGTGCTTGCATTCATAGTTACAGTATTGTTTAATCACATATGTGGATTCTTTGCATACCACTTCAACGGTAAGATCATGATTGTGTTGATTTTATTTTTCAAGTGTGAAAGAAAAATATATTATAGATTGATACTAATGATCATCCACTTATTTCATATAGAATTTCTCGTTTTTTATATAGATTAGACCGTTGGTTTTCCCGTTTGAATTGTTTTACACTAGTCATTTTTGGGCCCTTTATAGCTTGCTATTCGGTGTTAGCCAAGGCTCTGTGTTGAAGTCCGTACTTTGACCTATAATTGTTTACTTTTTACACATTGTGACTTGGATGGAGAGTTGTCTCATTGACATTCATACCACATCTTCTTATTTCTATTATGTGAGCATAGATGTGGAATTCAACTGTTACTTCTAAAGAATGTGTTCTCTCCTTCGATAAGTAACCATGTTAACATGAAACCAGATTATCTGTCTTTTTTCTGATGTTTTAAGCTCTCTTGACCCTGAGGGTTAGTGCGAGCTTTTGCCATCACTTGGCGTCCGTCGTCTGTCGTCGTCAGTTGTCGTCCGTAAACTTTTACAAAGATCATCTCCTCTGAAACTACTTGATCAAATTTAACAAAAACTAGGACACAATCATTATTTGGTAATCTTGTTGAAAAAATGTGTCCAATGACCCCGCTTGCCAATCAACATGGCCGACATGGCATTTAAATATTAGGCTATGCTTCAGAATAGTAAATGAATTAATCTCTGATATGGGGCAACACTTAGTTTACATCGGAATAACCCTCAGCTGACGACTGTTTGGTATACGACATAGAAAAAGATCATTTTTAAAATAACTATTCGAATTTCTTTTTCATTTTAAGAACGAGTGACCCAACAAATCATTAATTTACGAATGCGAGTAGCATCAGGAAAATTGAACCATTAACGTTAACATTTTTTTTTAAGTGTAAGGTGAAGCAAATAGTGGAAGCTGCATCCATTCGTCCGTAAGCATCTGCATCAAGTGGTTGAATTTAAAGGAAAATTCGGAGGATCAGCAGTACCTGTTCACTTCTTTTTTATTTTTTATTATCCAAAAAATTTCTGGCGTTTGCCATTGCATGTACCAAAAGATTGCAGATCTAATATCAACAACACCTCCTCAACAACAAGGGAGGAGAAAGGGGGGGGGGGTATCGGTGGTCGTGGCCTAAGAAATCGAGCTACTGTAGCACTGAGGTTGTCAGTTCAAATCCCACACGATGCAGGTGCGCTCGACTCCATTCTTAATTTACCAAGGATTGTCAGTTTTCAAAGCGAAGGTCGGTGGTTCTCTCTGGGAACTTCAGCTTCCTAAACCAATAAAAACTGACCGCCACGAAATAGAACAATAGTACTGAAAGTGGCGTTAAACACAAATCAATCAATTCTTATTAACTTGCTTAATCTCGATAAACATAATCAGGGCATAGTGCACCTTATATTTTATTTTTCAATCGGATGGATTTTAGGGTCAATGACTTAAGTAAATATACAAATGGGTAAATATGTGTGCTTAGTTATGTAGTTAATCTAAAAACGTTTAATATTGACAGGTTCTGTTTTTGTCATTACAAATATTTTTAGAAGAAGCAAATGCACTACAAAAATGTTTCATAGTTTCAGCAAAGCACAGTTGGCACCTTCATGATTACAAAAAAGCAAGACGTCATTCCAAATACTCGGTTGCTCTCATCATACTTGGTATAATCATTGGACTGGCTACATATGCTCTAGCATTCTCTCTATATTTTACGCTACATGAAAACACAGCTTGTTCAGATGAACAGTCGTATGGCAATAACTCTGGAATAAGCAACATCAATGATCAAACAAAATGCTGCCAGTATGACCCAAGTACAAATCCTTTTGGCTCAAATCAAGGTTCCCGAGTATTAGATATGGAAATTGAACTATATTGTTCATCATCTGGAAATGGACCGATATATCCGGATCCAAACGGAAAATATAGCAGTTGTTGTTATCAGTTTGGCTGTATGTTTCAAGGGGCCAAATAATTCAACATTTCTCGTGAAAATATGAGTTTGTTAATGGAGAATATTATTAAACGGAGAAATTTATATGAACATGCAAAGATATATAAAAAAAAAACAGAAGTATATTTTTGGAACAGTTATTGATTGGCATTAGAAGAAGTAACTGTAGTGTAATGTATATCCTCACTATAATTCTCTTAAATTAAAGTTAATTCATCAACTAATTATAGTAGTAAGTAGTTTGTTCTTAAATATAATCAAATGGTGAACAGAGCAAAAGTCAAGAAAATTTGCATAAATTCCATTACAAAACTTTACAATTTTTCCATTGGAAGTATTTTTATTCGAAAAATTATGTGTATTACACTTAATATAAAAAAGTGTGTTAAAGTGTTACATGCATTTTGCTGTTAGATCTAATGTGAGAAAAAAAAGAGAGACTAAAAATGATCTTATTGAATTTCAAGTCAATCAGTTTTTTTTATCTTGTTTTCATCTTTTTTTTATCATCATCTCAGAGAAAACACCAATGAGACATTGATATACATGTAATAACAAAATTTACCACAAAAGACATTTTGAGGTCGCAGCACGGCTAAAAAAGAAAGACGTTTATTATGATTCGGGTATAATTATTGCTTTTTAAAATTGATTACACTTACTCTGCTCTTTATTGCGCCTGTAATTGCATTGTATTGTATTGTATTGTATTGTATTGTATTGTATTGTATTGTATTGTATTGTATTGTATTGTATTGTATTTATTGTATGTATGGTATTGTATAACAACATATTTCATATAGAACATAACAAAAAATAGTGTGTAATAATGTATCATATAACGTTAGTGCAAAATGAAACTTCAAATAAGTAACATCATCAGTGACAAAAAGTTTGCTATACAATTGAAGGGTTATTTTATAAAAATTATCCCTCGTAGTATATATATTGCAGTCGCCAGCTCGTGAAATATAAAAATCTACTCGGGACAATATTCCCTAATATTAATACAATAACCCTATTATACAATACAATAATATGGAGTTACTTAAATATTGTCCTGGGTAAATTGTGTACTGACTAGGAAGATGAGGTAATTGTTGCCACCGATAATCGCATGTTTAGCATCAGGTTGTTACTTAAACAAATTTCAAGCAGGCTTGTGTAACATAAAACACTGGTTAGTACCAATCATAGGTGTAAAAAGAGGGCTTTATATATCTATATATTCGCCACAATCTACAGGTTATGCACGATACCGGCGGTCAGTTCATGTGTACTTCGACAACCGGATATATTTATCAAATATAGCGGGTAATAGATATTATCATGTAAACATTCTTTAAATACCGTAAAAAATTAGATTTAAATGACATTTGGTTTTACTATTTAAATTAACTAACCGAGATGAAAATATATTAGCTAATTTATTTGTTATACGATTCCAGTAATTTTATTCACCATCATAAATCCTGATACAAACTTATAGGTATAACACTTTTTTTATATGGTTTGCAAAAATTTCATTAACAGAATTTATTAAATCCTAGTTCTTTTCTACCAGCAAGTTTTTTTTTACACGAAATGGACCGAACTGTATCAAATCGGGCAATGGTGTATCGAAATGGAACAAAACTAGATAAGAATGGAGCATTGATGTACCGAAATGTACCAAAATGGATTGTTTATGTATGGAAAATGAATACTTCTATAGTGAAATCTACCTAAATTAATTGAAATAAAAATAGATAAAAGAGGAATCAACATGTACTAAATTAACCTGTTACCGTTTCGTCTGAGTAAAAGGCCTTGCTAGTTGCTATTATAGTTTTACCTCACAACTGTCAATAGCCGTGTTGTTAGGGTAAAAACCCTTTTCAGCTTAGAGCTAATAAGAAGCTCCAGCATACTGATCACTAATTTCATAATGCTTGTAGAGTAAGACTTTGGTTGGCTTGCTTTCTTTGTTTGTATGAATGTTTGCTCAAGCATTGCAATAAAGATTGACATCTGCAAACAATATAAATAGGAGGAGTTAAACCTGTATACATTATATTTAGATTCCTAACCTCCAGGATTACATCCAATATGATTTAAGTATAATGTATACAGGTTTAACTCCGCCTGTTTGTATATGTTGCAGATGTCAATCTTAATTACAATGCTTGAGCAAACGTTTATACAAACAAAGCAAGCAAGCCAAACAGTCTCAATCTACAAGCATTAGGAAATTAGTTCTAAAAAATTTTCAATTTAAAGAATTAAGTACTAGTAACAAAAGAATAACGATGGTATTGGTGCTTTGTAGACCCACACACTTACACAAACTTACAAACATACATTTTCAGACCATGTGAATGTTTTTGAATTATCCCTATCTCTCTTCGAATATCACTTTTTGACAACAAAGTTTCTGTGGTGTTTTCTATAGCAGCATTTAGGCTCAATCCGATGTACATAAGTCCTTGTCAATGACATTCGTCATCTCGCGATCCTGTCATTCCAAAAATGCAACAGATGAACACAAAAATTATAGCCTTTTCTGTTAATATTTTGAAATAAGTTTGTCACATATCATAGTTAAGGTCAGCTGTTAATGCAAGACTCAGTTGATATATAATACAATGCTAAATCATCGATAGGGTTAATTAAAGAAGAAAAGTTTACCAGTAACCAATGCTTCTATATTGGCACTGTTCATGAATTGTGTATTAATACTAAACTAAAGTTGTAACCCCCTTTGGTAAAGTTGAAACTAAGGCGAGTTTAGCTGCTCTGTTTAGACCATTTTGATTTGATGCCCTCACAAAAAAGGAAAATAACAAAAATACTGAACTCCAAGGAAAATTCAAAACGGAAAGTCCCTTACCATATGGTAAAATCAAAAGCTCAATCACATCAAACGACTGTCATATTCCTGACTTGGTACAGGCATTTCCTTATGTAGATAATGGTGGATTAAAACTGGTTTTATAGCTAGCTAAACCTCTCACTTGTATGACAGTCGCATAAAATTGCAATATTTTGACAACAATGTGTGAACAAAACAAACATACATAATAGAAAAAAATGTCAAAAATAGGGGTACAGCAGTCAACATTGTGTTCTAGTCTTAATCACTATAAAAACAAAGAAATATGTCAACAAAGAAAAACAAAATTGGCATGTAGACAAAGCACATAAGTAAAAATGAAAGACAAAAAAGTACAAAAAATGACCATACCACAACAACACAATGGCAGGATGTATAAGTACCAAGCCACGCCAAAAGGATATTACAATAAATGGACTAAACAGTAAAGGTTAATAATTTACAAAGACAAATAAAAGAACACTATAACACGTAATTAAGATGATAAACAACGTCAGTACCTAGAATCTATACTTCAAGACCATCATGTAATATTTGTGAAGTAAATACGGAATATTTATCAACAAGGTCTTGGTATCTTCCGATGAACTTTTTTAGAAAAAGGACGAGACGTTCTTTGATACAACCCTGGTTCATCAACTTTCTGCTCAGACACTGGTGAAGTTTTATAAAGTCTGAGTAGCAGCTGCAAGCTCTTGAATACCGAATGAGTTGGGAAATGTATATCCCATATGCAGGTTAAGTTGGTATATTGCTACTTAGGTGGGTGAAATTTGTCAAATTCGAGGTATAAGTCTAAAAATGAGGCGGAGGAAGTCGTGTCTGTTGTTTCTTTAATGTCTAGTGATGGAGGATATACCAATGGAACCCAATCAGAAAAGTTTGGATTGTAAATGGAAAGAACATCATCAATATATCTGAATGTGAAATTAAATGATCTGGCTTCTTTGATCTTCTTGTTTTTGAAGGAACTCCGGATCCGACTCATACGAAAATAAGAAGAGGTTGGCAAGGAGAGGCACACAGCTCGTTCCCATAGGAATGCCGACAATTTGTTGAAAAAAGTCTACCTCCAAATTCAACAAATATGTTGCCTATAAGAAACTCCAGCATACTGATCACTTTTCTTCTGTGTAGCATGTTTCACAATTAACAAAATATGCCGTATGATACCCCAAAGTAATAAATTTATAGCGTATGCTACCATTTTTATATTGAAAAGCATTGTGGATTATTTCTTGTAGACGATTTTTCAATTTCACATGGGGAATGGTGGTATACAGGGTTGAAAAATCAAAAGTTTTGATAGAATTAATTGCAGAGAAAAATCGAGATTTAAAATTATCCAGAAGTTCTTTAGAGTTTTTTAGAATCCACATATGGTTAATACCACTACGCTAGTAAACAGATTCACTGTATTTCTGAAGACCCTCTTTCACTGCGGACAGATTTTTTGTTAATCTTATGGACAATTTCTTTGTAATACATGCAGATGAGCCGGCAATGTACCGTTGTTTGTACGGAATTTTGTGAAGCTTAGGTATCCAATACAAACAAGGTAAGTCCTCAGATTTGCTGTTCAATGTAATGTTCATTGAAGCCATAAAGGAATTATGATTCGCCAAAATCTCATCCTTGTCAAATGATATACTTTTGTATGTGGGATTACCTGAGTGCTCATTTATTCCTAATTCTTTTACAAGACACTCGTAGTAGTACGATTTCCATACAAAGACAATATCATTTGAAGACAACATTTATCTGTTTCGGATTTTCAAACTTTTTTCTTCTTAGATTCCTGTTGAATTTTATTCCATAAACATGCATGGAAATATATATATATATGTTTTTTTCCCACTAAAACTAGGTTGAAACCGCTTCCGGTGGACTATTAGATGTCCACCACTTAAGCTAAAATTGTCCTCACAGGACCAAAAGGGGCAATAAAAACCATTAATCGAAGAAAGACAAACCACATAATCACACAGAGAGAGATAAACAGGAAAAAAGTCACAAAAACAAAAACAAAGGTTGATGTTTGTGTGTGTTGTTATTTTTGCTTGTAAATGTTCTCTAAACATTTTATATTTTCGGTTTTGCTAGTGTTAGATAAATTTTCATCAAAACGACGATTTTTTTTAACTTCTGAATTATTTTTATTTTTTTTCCTAGCAAAATCAAACAAATCTTCGAAGAAATTCTCTTATCTTAGCAAGTACCATTTTGATAATAGCATTCTGCTCACAGTAATATCTCATTTTTTTAATTTTCAAGTGAAAAGGTTATCTTTTTTTAAAATACGTCTAAAAAATAAGGAAGTGGCTATTTTGCCGACTCTGATTAAAATATTTGTTTTTTGTAATGATGGTAAATTCTCTTGATAATTTTCAGCGTATGACTCACAGTCAGACAGAAGACTATATTCTGTTCTCCATGGAATATACAGATAAAGTTCTGAGTGGTAATAAGACTCTGGTTCACGTTGAATACTGAACGCATGGTATCTGATTAACACTGGTTTCTTGCGTTTTTTCATGTTGATATCCTCTGTTGATGTACTAATAACAAACTTCTCTGAAAGGCCTGATATCTTATCTAGGACTAGATTTGACAAAATGTTGTCTTCTGCCAAAATGTCTGTTTGTACATCATTCTGTTCCTTTGGTGAAGAACATTTTGTATACCACATGACAAATTGTGCTAAACAGCATGGTTCTAACTCCTTTGGCCTACATGTATATTTTACGTCTAAGCCCGTCATAAATATGTTTTCCTCATCATCTTCCATTTGTTGTAGAAATGACTTTGGTTTCAGTAAATGCACTCTTTGGTGAGGTAATCATGTTGGTATCCAAACTGTCTAAAAATATGATTTATACAATGGAAGTCCAAGTAATCTGTATGTAGCTTCTTGTGCACTTACTGTTCGACTATTACTAAAGGCTTGTGCACATTTCCTCATTTGTTGTTTCACCCCTCGATTGTAATTTTCTTTGCTTACAGCCTGAAGAAGATGACCCATTTCTCTTTCTTCTTTTGGAATATAAGCAACCAAGTACTGAATGCAAGCATATGCATTTGAAACAAATTGGATATCCATATTTGCTTGCCAGGCTTTAAGTATTCTAGGATTGTAATTATTTATCAGAATGTCACTTGGTGTTCTCATCATGAAAACAGTAGGAACCTTAACCGAATTCACAAGTTGAATCAAGTATTCTTCTTCTGTCAAATTACACTGTGTCAAAACATCTTCTATGGATAATGTTTCAAATTCAGGAGTGTTATGTAAAAATTCCTTAACTTTTGATAAAATACTGGCTGCTAACTTGAATTTCACAGATTGTTCAGCTGGATTTTTATCAGATTTTGAAGGTCTGGCAAAAACTGTTTTAGATGTGACAGGTTTTGGATAATTAAATCTGCACATTTTTCCTGTTTTTGTACATGCTGGTGTATGTGTGTGTCTTTGCAGAATGTTAACCAAGTCGTAGAGTTCTTTATCATCTTCTTGTGACGGAAGTGTTGAATGAATATACTTGTCAATGAATGTTTCTATGGAAGCAATTGAACTTTCTTCTGGGTTTGGTGCATCCTTAATCCAGATAACTCCATGGCAATGTGGTGACCCCCTCTGCTGGAATTCAATGCGATAAAAATAATCCCCAAGAGGTTTAGCTTTCGATAGAATGATGTCCTTGAAAAGACAGTCTAATCTAAACTGGAAGTGTCTAACCGCAGTAACAGGATTTGAACGTAACATAGCACATTTGTCATTCCAGGAAAGATTGTTTATTTTTTCATCTGACATAAATATTCCTCTTTGTCTACCTATTGCCTGGATAGTGTCCGTCCATTTGAGATCAGCAGCTGACAAAGTAAAAAACCAAGTAAAAATTCCTAACTGCTTTATTGCAGAAAGTAATTAGTATTGTACCTTCTGCCAGTAAGGTGGTGATCCTCTGATTGGTTGCAGACCTCTATATCCCTGATCATTAAACGTGTATAAATTTAATGACTGAGGGTTCTTCGCCAAACCTGCTGTCAATGTTTCATTTAGAGTTGCTCCTGTAAATGATTTACGAAGAGCAATATTCATGCTATCAAGTATCTGTTTTGTCTCCGTAATAGACTGTGCAACATATAGATACTCCACATCTGAGGCAAATGTTTGATGTTCATCTAAGATTCTCTTTTGAAAATAATTTTTGGCTGATAGTCTTACTTTGCGTTCATGCTTCCATCCAAATTCTCCTGTAGGTAAGAGGTGTGAGAATGCTAGTTCTTCAAAATTATCATCCATCATAAAATTTATAGGTCTTCTCCCCTCTCCAGGAGCAATGGAAGTCTAGAAACTGAATCTTCTGTATAGTCATCTTCACTTTCAGAATCAGAGACTTTAAGACTGTCATCAAAATCTGTTTTATCTAAATTATTGTCTTCATAATTGAGAGGTTTTTTGTTACCTTGAACAGTCAATTCAGTTTGAAGATCACAGTCATTTTCCACTTTATCAATAGAAATGTTTTTTTACATTTTTTAGTATCATCTTCATCAATTATCTCTATTGCACTGATTTTAGAAAGATCTGTCCATGTTTACTCGTCTTCTCCTTCACATTTCTTTTCTAATTCATGACATTCTTGAACATTTTTATAGAAAACATTATTTTCCTTAAGCCAGTGAAGAGCAGACAATACTTTCTTTGGTCTGATATATTGAAATTTAACATGTCCTTTGTAAACAATTTTTCTTTTTAGCTTAAGTGGTAAAGTTCCTCCTTCAAGTTGTGTGCGAGGTAGTGATGAGCAAATAGCTCCTTCATTTACAAGAACATTAACTACTGTGCCTTTAATTCCACTTTGTTGGCCTTTTGGCAAAGCTATCAACTTCATAAATGGGCACCGTTTTGAAATTAACCGTCTCTCAAGTGGTGACAAGTCTTCCAGTTCATGAGGTTGAGGTGCCACTTCTAGGTCATTATAGTTGGCTTGAGATGGTATTTTTTGCTTTTTTATGTAAGAAGAACAAGTACTACATATCCATTCCTTATTACATACTGATGTTCTGCCAGTAATGCAGTTTTCTAAAATTGAGTTTTTAATTTTGTTAAATTTACTGTTTGAAACTACAGTTACGCTTCTTTTATAAAGTATTCTCCTACAACATGTGCATACATATTCTGGATACTGCTGAATAGTTTTCTTAAAGTTGCTTATAATGTCTATCAATTCATGTGGATTTCGCTTAGTTTGTTTTCTTTTCTGTTCCTTCTTCTTGATCTCTTGTATCCATCCTAAAGATAAAAGTTTTCTTCTTTTCTTTCTTCTCTCTAGTTTTTGTTTTGAAAGTTGCTGTTTTTTTTAAAGGTTTTTAATTGTCTTATATCTATGTTTTTTAATTCGCTCAGATTCTAGAAATGTGTTTTTCTTCAACTCTTCACAATTAAGCTGTTTTTTTTTTGGTTTTTTCACGCTGACTCTTTTTACGTTCGGATTCTTGGTCTGCTTTTTGTTTCAACACATCAGGAGTAAGCTGTTTTTTTGTTTTTTTACGTATACTTTCGGATTCTTGGTCTGCTTTCTGTTTCAACACATCAGGAGTAAGCTGTTTTTTTGTTTTTGCACGATGACTCTTGATACGTTCGGATTCTTGGTCTGCTTTCTGTTTCAACACATCAGGAGTAAGCTGTTTTTTTTTTGTTTTTTCACGATGACTCTTTATACGTTCGGATTCTTGGTCTGCTTTCTGTTTCAAACTTTTTTTTGTTAAATTTCTGTATTGCTTGATGCGTTTTGCCACCAGATTTTTTTCTGTTTTAATTCTTCTGATGTCAGAGAATCTTTGTTTTTTTCTCTATATATTTTTTTCCTTTGAGTTTCTTATTTCCTCCCATCATTCAACTGTTCATGCTTTAGATTGTCTGTGTGTTTTTGTTGAATTTGTTTATTATGCTGCAACTGTTGAAACTTGAATTCCTTTAGCAATTGGTCAGGCATAAATTGTATTTTACTCTTGGTGTTTATTGAAGACTGGGTTTGAGCATTTGATTGGTAGTCCATTTGCTTGAACGAATCTTCTATTTCTGAAGTTTTGCCAAAGTGTTTTTGTATTTTTGCTTTCACTAATTGTTCTCTTGGAACTACTTTTCACAGTATGCATACTTGTACAGGAAAAAGAAACTTTCATGAGTGCTGCAAATCTGCCAATAAAAGAAAACAAGTTAAAAAAAATCTATTTCGTTTATGTTATATTCCAGTCAAAATTTCATAAAGAATGTTTATATTTTTTGCTTATTATGTGCACACTGTTGTTTTAAATCCAGTCAATATTTTGGTCTTGGCAAAGCGAATTGTGAGTAAAAGAAAACCACATGTACACATGGTGAAATACAACTTAAAGCATTTTTACAAAATCTAATCTGATTATAATAACTTGTATTGCATGGAAACCTCATGCCATATATTTGGTTTTATGAACTTCATTCAGCAAACTTTTCAATTTTATTGATAAAGAATAAAAGAAAAGTTGTCATTCCGTTTCATTTGATTTAATTTTATGAGCCAAACTTTTTCGAATAAACTTTAGTTCTTCCTTTTATTTTTGTCAATAAAAGACTGGTAGCAAGTGAATTTCTCTTTGTTTTTTTTTTTGTTTTTATCCTGGTGGTCTATCTAGCTTGCACATTTTGGCCCTTGTTAATTGTTTAAGCTATAGATATTTTCCTTCTTCCTTTTTAAATTATATAAATGTGTTCTATGTTTATCTCCTGATCTTACTTTGTGTTTACAATGTGAAATGATTCTTACCTGTTTTCTTTTTTTTTCTTTGTCCTCTAACCTTTTCACAGCAATTGATTTGTTCTTTTTTTTTTGTGGCATCATTGCACTGTCTGTAATTTTTGTGTCACTCTTTCTCTTACTTAATGGATTGGTTTGGATTTCGGACTGGTTTTCAATACGCTTTATCATATTTGATGTTACACTATGTGTTGTTTTTTATGTTCTTTTAAGCATGAATTCTGTTTTTGTGTCTTTAGTAGTTTGTTGATGGCCTTTTACAGCTTGTAATTCTTTTAACTTGAATTCCTTCAGCAATTGGTCTGACATCAAATGTGTTACAATCTTTTTGTTCAGTGATGTCTGCGTCTTAAAAATTGATTGGTTGTCAATTTGATTAAAGGAATCTTCTGTTTCTGAAGTTTTGCAAAAAGTTTTTTTTTTATTTTTGCTTTCACTAATTGTTCATTTTAAGGAAATTCTTTCACAGTTTCCATACTTATACAGGAATTAGAACTTTCATGTGTGCTGCAAATCTGCAAATAAAGGAAACAATTTAATATGACAAATTTATGTTTTTACACAAAAGCCATCATAAAAATATTTTTTAATTTTTTAGTTATTATATGTTAGCCATTGTTTAAGCCATAGATGTTTTTTCTTCCCTTTTTAACTATATTATATGTTTATCTCCAGATCCTTTCTTTTTATTTACAATATGTGTGACATATGCTGAAACAATTCTTACCTGTTTTCTTTTTCTTTTTCTGTCCTCAATCCTTTTAACAGCTATTGATTTTTTTCTTTTTTTGTGGCATCATTGATCTGTTAAGACACTTTTTATTTCCTAAAAAAAAAACCAGTTATATTTCAATCTTTAACATTCAACAATTTACAATGGTGAAGTACAATTTTAAAGAACAACAAACATAACTTGCATGTAAATATAAAATAAAGAGCTGCGCCATGAGCGCATGATACGCCCGTCCCGTTTTCAAAGAATAAAGTTCAACAACTTCTCAATGTCATATCAGAAATTCATAAAAATCGAAAGGGAGCTTACGTCAATTGATATAAACAATTTTCTAAAGTTTCATAAGAACTGCTGAAAGCATTTTTCATTTATTGTCAGAAAACTAGAAAAAAATCCCCCCTTTTTTAATGAATGAAACCCCATAACTAGGAAACGTAACATCTAAAATTTATAAAAATAAAAAATTCCCCTTTTTTTATGAATAAAACCCCATATCTCGGAAACGCAAAATCTAAGATAAAACAAAAACGAAAGAGAACTCACGTCAATAGATATAAACAATTTACCAAAGTTTTATGCAAATTGGTTAAAGCGTTTTTGAGATATTGTCCGACATGTTGACGACAGACATACGGACATACATACGGACATACGGACGGACAACGGTATACCATAATACGTCCCGTAAACGGGCGTATAAAAATCAAAATACATATTTAGATTCAGCATATCAAAGAACCCTAAGAATTCAATTATTGTTAAAATTAAAATAAGTTTAATTTTGGACCCTTTTTGGACCTTAATGTGGACCAACTTGAAAACCAGACCTAAAATCAAATAATTAGATATACACTTAGATTCAGCACATCAAAATTTAAAATCCAAATACACGGTTGTATTCAGCTGAGCATATAATAAAAAACCCAATAATTCAACTTTTGATGAAATCAAAGTATAATTTTGGACTCCTTGTACCTCAGCTTGGACCAATTTGTTAATGGGGCCCAAAATATAAAATCTAAATACATGGTTAGATTGATCATAACAAAGAACCCCATCTACATCATTTTTTGTTGAAATTTAGAAATTAAATTAAACATATACCAATTAAAAATAAATCATTATATTTAGATATACAAAAAACTCTTTTTAAGAATAATGTATTTTAAAAAGACAAACAGTTTAAAAAAACATCACTTACCTTAACTTTCACCTCAACAGATGGAACTTTCAACCATAACAAATCATTTAAATACATGATAACAATCTTAAAATAGAACAATGATAACAATCTTAGAATACAACAATACATAATCAGTAAAATTAAAATATCTGAATCAGCAAAATTCTTAATGGGGTAGTAAGATCTAAAAATAAAATGACAGCTTCTCATTTGCATATCACCTCAAAGCTAAGAAATAATTTAAAAGCTTCGTGATAACAATCTTAAATTAGAACAATATATAATCAGTAAAATTAATATATCTGAATCAGCAAAATTCTTAGTAAGATCTAAAAATAAAATGACAGCTTTTCGTTTGCATATCACCTTAAAAGGTAAGAAATAAATTTAAATCTTCATGATAACAATCTTAGAATACAACAATACATAATCAGTAAAATTAATATATCTGAATCAGCAAAATTCTTAGTAAGATCTAACAAGAGGCTGTCAGAGTGACAGCAAACCGGATTTTCCTGCAGAGGTCAAACCCTGAACAGTTGAGCAAGTATGGACACTTCATTTAAGCTTAAAACTGCTCTGAGTTTGGATTGTGGTTGAATATTTGACACAGCATAGGTTTGTGACACAAAATGAATGTGGTCAAAGAACTGAAATATTTGAAATTGGACATTTACCTATTATGGTCCAATATCCAAAATCTAAGTACATTGTAAGAATCAGCATATCAAAGAACTCCAAAAATTCATTTTTTAATGAAATCAAACAAACGTTTAATTTAAGACCCTTTGGACCACAATGTTGACCAATTTGATAAAGGAGATCACAATCCAAAATCTCTCAATACATGGTAAGATTCAGCATTTCAAGGAACCACATAAATTCAATTTTTGTGAATCAAACGAAGTTTAATTTTGGACCCTGATTAGGACCAAGTTGGAAACTGGGCCCAAAAATCTAATATTTAAATACAGGTTTAGATTCAGCATTTGAAAGAACCCTATATATATTTAATTTAAGTTGAAATGAAACACAATTTAATTTTATCCATATATTTTCTGTGCAAAGGGAAATAACTCAAACTTGATAAATAGATATGATTATAATGAATAAAGTGATGACTAAGTTCTAAAAAATTAGATATGATGTAATTTTTTCAAATTATAATCAATAATATAATAACAACAACCAGTGATGAGTAAGTTCTCATAAATTAGATAAGATTTAACACTCAAACATTGTTAAAATCAGCATATCAAAGAACCCAATAATTCAATTGTTGATTAAACAAAAGTTTAATTTAGGACCCTTAGTACCTCGATGTGTTATTATCTAACTAATAATGAAAATAAATACAGGGTTAGATTAAGCATTTCAAAGAACCCTATATATATATTTAATTTATGTTGAAAACTGGGCCCAAAATCAGAAATCTAAATATATGTTTATTAATAGACAATATCAGCTAAGTTTTGAAAGGAGTTCACCTAATCAAAAAAATATATATTGCATTAAGAAAATTAGTTTTTACAGAATAACAAACAATTTACAATTTACCAAAGTAAAGAAAAAAAAATCAAAAATTTTATTTATCATTAATACAATGTCTTTTAAAAATCTATAAATCTTATCTGTAATTATCTTCAAAATGTCTAATAATGAACAGTAAATTTCTAACTATATTTACTTCTATATAGCTTTTAATCATCAACACTTAGAAAAAAGAAAATTTTCAAATAAATCTGTCACTCAAGATAAGACATTAACCATATGTTTAGTAAACTGATTACAGGACATATAAACAGGTGAAAATTATCTATGAAGGCTTAGTGTAATCAAACTTTATGTACATAATTAACAATTTCTGTTCAAAGGAAAATAACTCAATCACAAAAAAGATCCCAGGGGACTCGACTTTTATTTCATTTGATTTGTTTTATTGTAATATACAAGAAGCAAAATGGTTTCAGGGTGGGGATCTTGACTGTTTACAAGTTTTCAAAAAAAGGGGGTGGGGGTTACCCCAGGGGACTTCCCCTAAATTTCATTTGATTTGTTTTATTGTAACATACAAGAATATATATGGTTTCAGGGTGGAGAGCTTGCACATTTACAAGTTTTCAAAAAAAAGGAGGGTAAGTGTGAACCCGAGGACTATCCCAATATTTCATTTGATTTGTTTTATTGTCCCATACAAGAATATATATGGTTTAGGGGTGGGAATCTCGACCGTTTACAAGATAATAGCACATTCTAAAAATGAAGGGGGTAGGGGTTAGAATATATATGATTTAGGGACCCTTAATTATCTACAAAATGTCTAATAATGAACAGTAAATTTCAAACTTCATTTATACAGTCCTACTAGTAAGTTTCAAACTTTATATATACAGTCCTACAGATCTTATCAGAAAACAGAAAATTTTCAAATAAATTTGTCACTCCAATGATTATCATATGCTAAAATATTTCCAGATCTAATTAATAATGAAAATAAATCATTATCATATGCTAAAATATTTCCCAGATCCAATTGAACAGAACTATGGTTTAACATAGTACTCTAACATTACAAATATAATAATTAATAATGTAATAATCTTCAAAATGTCTAATAATATAGCTTATAATCATTACCACTTAGGAAATAGATAATTTTCTAATAAATCTGTCACTCCAATTTTTATTGTGAGATAAGACAAATCATAACATGATAACAAGAGTAAAATATTTAAAAATTCCACTTTTGGATATTAAAAATGGCGATAACTCAAAAAGGAGAAACACTAAAATCTTGAAAATTGAACAGGACCTTCATTAAGTCCCAGGAAACAACATATCTAAATTTGAAAAAAAAATGTAACAGCGTTTTCATGTTATTGTGGAGACACTGTTTGGTAGCCGCCCGTCCGCCCGCCCAACCGCCCGTCGTACATCCCCATTTTAATAACCGATATGTCCATCGAAAATCCGGTTAAAAATAAAATGACAGCTTCTCATTTGCATATCACCTCAAAGGTAAGAAATAAATTAAAAGTTTCATGTTAACAATCTTAAAATAGAACAAAACATAATCAGTAAAATTAATATATCTGAATCAGCAAAATTCTTAGTAAGATCTAAAAATAACATGACAGCTTCTCATTTGCATATCACCTCAAAGATAAGAAATAAATTAAAATCTTCATACATAAGCAGTAAAATTAATATATCTGAATCAGCAAAATTCTTGGTAACATTTAAAAATATAAATGTGGATAGTGTGGACACGGATGATGCCCCCGCTTGCATATCATATAGTTATAAAGGGACATAACTGAAGAACGGTAAAAGTGACGCTACCCAAAAATTTGGTGGTAATAAGCATTGTGTGTAAGTCTCGTAACACTTGGTTGAGGCTAACTTAAGTAGAGAACAGAAACTAAAAATTCAGCAATTTTTCTATTTGTAAACACTCATAATCTAGAACGGTTGTGTATAAGTTTTATAACATTTGGTTGAGACAAACTAAAGTTAGAGAACGGAAATGAAAAATTCAGCAATTTTTATGTTTATAAAGGGACATAACTCAAGAATGGTAAAAGTGTCGCCACCAAATTTCATACGTAATCTGTATTATGTACTAATAAGCATTATGTATAAGTTTCATAAATTTTGATTGAGGCAAACTAAAGTTAGAAAACGGAAACAAAAAATGTGTACTTGATCTTAGTTTTGTGATAATGAATATTGTGTATAGGTTTCATAATGTTTGGTTGGGGCAACTTAAGTTACAGAATGGAAACTTAAAATTTTGCAATCTTTCGATTTATAAAGGGGCATAACTCAATAATGGTTAAAGTGACACTACCCAAATTCAACTTCATCTGTGTTTTATCAGTGGAAGTCATAATTAAACATTGCATTGTATAAAGCATTGATTGTAGTTGATTCAACTATAATCATGGACGAAGGAAGATAACTCCAATTTTAAAAATTTCTTGATATTTAGAAGAAAATAAAAATTTTGCAATTTTTCCATTTACAAAGGAGCATAACTCTAGAACGGTTTCAGTGACGCCACCAAAATTCAAACTTGATCTGTGTTTTGTGGTAATAAGCATTGTGTATAAGTTTCATAACATTTGGTTGCGGCAAACTCAAGTTAGAGAACGGAAACTAAAAATTTTGCAATTTTTCCATTTATAAAGGGGCATCACTCTAGAACGGTTAGAGTGACGCCACCAAAATTCAAACTTGATCTGTGTTTTGTGGTAATAAGCATTGTGTATAAGTTTCATAACATTTGGTTGCGGCAAACTCAAGTTAGAGAACGGAAACCAATTATTGGACTTTCGGAAGGACGTACGTACGTACGTACAGACGGACAAGGGTAAAACTTTATGCCACTACCGCTACGGCGGTGGCATAAAAATGATAGCTTTTCATTTTGCATAGCACTTAAAAGATAAGAAATAAATTAAAAGTCAAAACATTGTAAGGGAGGTAACTCTTAATGTAAAAAAAAAAAAACACAAACAAGAAATTGATCAAATATAAGCAATTCAGCGTAGCAAAAACCCCTACCAATCAGTTTTTGTTGAAATCAAATAAAGTTAAATTTAGCTCCTTTGGACTAAATTGAAAAATGGACTCAAAATCCAAAATCTATATACATTAATTGATTAAATTCAGCATATTGAAATCAATCAAAGTTTAATTTTGCACCCACTTAGAACATGGCCCAAAATCAAAATCAAAATTCTAAACACATGGTAAGATTAAGCATATCAAAAACCCCAATATTTGAATATGATTCAATGCTAGATATCATTGCATACTGATAACATGCATAATTTTTTATTTTACTTACCATTAATCTAGCCTTTTGTTAACTTCCACACACAGATGCAGGATTCAAGTAATGTTTGCGTATTTTAGAATAATGTAAAAACTTGTACTAAAGTAAACCTAAATTTTGTGCGAAACTCGTACTAAAACCGAACTAATTTTGAGTATGGAAATGAAATGTTTGGTCAATACATACAACCATAACACAGAGGACAATTTTCCATTTATAAAGGGGCATAACACAACAGCAGAAAAAGTAACATCACTCAAATTAGAACTTGATCTGTGTTTGGTAATAATAAGCATTATGTACAAGTTTCAGAACATTTGGTTATGACAAAGTAAAGTTAGAGTGCGGAAACTACAAATTTGCCAATATTTCCATTTGTAAAGGGATGTAACTCTTGAACGGCAAAAGAAACACCACCCATATTCGAACTTGATCTGTGTTTAGTATTTTGTATAACTTTAATAACACTCAGTAGAGGGAAACTAAAGTTAGAGAACGGAAACTAATTATGGGACGTACGGACATAGTTAGAGAAAGGAAACTAAAAATTTTGCAATTTTTCCATTTATAAAGGGGCATAACTCTAGAACAGTTAAAGTGACGCCACAAAAATTCAAACTTGATCTGTGTTTTGTGGTTATAAGCATTGTGTATAAGTTTCATAACATTTGGTTGAGGCAAACTTAAGTTAGAGAATGGAAACCAATTTTGGTACGTACGTACAGGCGGACAAGGGTAAAACTTAATGCCCCCTCCACTACGGGGGCATAAAAATGCTGTCATGGATTCATAAAACAATCATGATATTTCACAATATTCACTATTGGAGATCAAATCTATGGAATATATCGTTGGTTTTCGCGTTTGAATGGTTTTACACTGGTAATTTTTGGGGCCCTTTATAGCTTGCTGTTCGGTGTGAGCCAAGGCTCCGTGTTGAAGACCGTACTTTGACCTATAATGGTTTACTTTTATAAATTTTGACTTGGATGGAGAGTTGTCTCATTGGCACTCATACCACATCTTCTTATATCAATATACTGTTTACATATGTTATGCACATGCATGACACAAACAGTAATCTTAATTGTAAGAAAACCAGCCAAAGAGGATGGTTAAAAATTTTAATGGTAAATTTTTATTTTATTTCCTTACTATATATAAAAAAATAAGAAGATGTGGTATAATTGCCAATAAGACAACTCTCCACCAGAGACCAAATGACATAGAAGTTAACAGCTATATGCATTGCTACTAAACAGTTGGATATGGTTCAAGAGATAACATCCAGAAATCAAAATTTTGCCCAAATTCCAGACTATGGAGGCCGCTGTGACCTTAATAATTGACCCAAAAATCAATAGGGATCTTATCAATCTATGGAGTATTATTGAACCAAGTCTATTAATAGCTGCTTTGATCTTGACCTTGACCTTAGACCAATTAACCAACAATATCCATAGGGGTCTTCCTCTTCCCATTGGACATTATCATGCCATTTGATAAAGATATTCCTAATGGCCCAAAAGATTTTGTCCAGAAACCAAAATGATGACTCCTGGACCTATTAAAGCCGTGATCTCATTCTTCATATTATCAGGGTGAGTTCCGACTTCGCCCCCAACTTGCCTAAAAAATACACAAATTTCCCGGAAGCTATCAACATCAGTGATATTGAAGGATTAATGAGTTTCTGAAGTATTTATAATTCATATTCCTTATAGCAATAAAATGCTCCGCTATTAATAGAAATAACCAATTTAAAATAGAAAATTAAAAAAAAAAAAAAAAGGAAAAAAAGGAAAAAAAAATTCCCCCCCAATTTTTTGAACCCCCTTATGATTCATCACCCCCAAACTCAATCCCAGCCTTCCCTTTGTGGTATGGTACCTTGCAGTACAATTTCAGAGAGATCCATACACTTAAACACAAGTTATTGTCTGGAAACTAGAAAAATGCTTGTTTTTTGGTCCCTTTTTGGCCCCAAATTCCTAATATTTAGGGCAATTACCCCCAAACTCAAATCCAGATTTCCCTTTGTGACATGGAACCTTGTAGTACAATTTCAGAGAGATTCATACACTTGAACACAAGTTATTGTCTGGAAACTAGAAAAATGCTTATTTTTGGCTCCTTTTTGGCCCCTTATTACTAAACGTTTTGGGCAATTACCCCCAAACTCAATTCCAGCTTTTTTTTTGTGATATGGAACCTTGTAGTACAATTTCAGAAAGATCCATACACTTACACACAAGTTATTATCATGAATCTAGAAAAATGCTTGTTTTTTTCCCCTTTTTTGGCCCCTAATTCCTAAAATTTTGAGGCAATTACCCCCGAAATCAATCCCAGCATTTCCTTTGCAATATGGAACCTTGTGGCACAATGTCAGAGAGATCCATGCACTAACACACAAGTTATGTCTGGAAGTTACAAAAATGCTTATTTTTGGCCCCTAATTCCTTAACTGTTGGTACCATAACCCCCAAAATCAATCCCAACCTTCCTTTTTTGGTATTGAACCTTATGGTAAAATTTCATAGAGATCCATTCACTTAAACTAAAGTTAGAGTGCGAAAACCAATGTGTCTTCGGACGACGACAATGACGACAACGCCATACCAATATACGACCGCAAAATTTTTTGCGGTCGTATAAAAACGTATACATATTATACACATCTATGCTTTGTTTCAAATATTTGGAAAACTGAAATTATCATATTCACTGTTTGGTAAATGCGACACTATTCGAACAGCGGTATACTACTGTTGCCTTTATTTATGGCTACACAAAATTAAAACTAGGCTAGTTTATTAAAATCAACAATGTCTTCTTTTGAAGGGTTTTTAATTACATAATGGGAGCATACATTCACATTAAGTACATAAAGGTGTAAATCAATACACTAATATACTTATCTACCATATCACAGTAAATATATTTATAATACTGCCATGAGATTATTTACATGTTAAATCATTGCAATAAATGTAGAGAGAAATTCTAATCAAAGTGCTTGTGAGCACTGAAGGGTAAAGATTGATTTCATTTTGCAATTTAGTGAATTTTTAAATTGAATTTTATTTTGCTTGGCAAGTTAAAAAATTGAGTTGAGACTTATCTTTCTTTGTTCATGATTGTACATTTGTAGTTGAACCTATTTTTATAACAGATTCATACACCATGCATTACTTCTGTAATTTTTAATAAAAACATGTTTTCTTGACAAGTATGGTAATTCAAATACACATCATATTGTAACTTAAAAATATCAAAGTATAATATATCATCAATAAGTTGCATGAAATAGACTGGATAGGATCTAAATAATGATCACTACAGTGCATTTTTTTATTTGAACTATCAAAGGTAGTGATCAACCTTCAAAGATATAGATATCAGTCAGTACCATAGGGTTTCATGCAATCTTTACCCCAAAAAAATTCATAAGGGGTTCCGCAGAACCCTGTGTTTCGCCTGCGATTGCTGCTGTCAGTGTAAAAGTGTAATGTTGACTTAAATTAAAAAGTGAGCCCATTTATCAGAAAAATAGAGAATTTAAAAAAAAAATCAATCTTTTTCTTTAGATGCTATTTCTTGGTCTTGAAGATGAGCTTCTGTCCAAGTTTCATAACAATCCATGAAGTTTACAAATTTATCATGTAAAAAAAATTTAATCCCAGACTGTAAATGTTAACTGTAAATAAACTGCTCCGCAGGGCTCAGCTTGATACGACCGCAGAGGTCGAACCCTGAACAGTTGGGGCAAGTATGGACACAACATTCAAGCTTGATACAGCTCTGAATTTGGATTATGATTAAATATTTGACAAGGCATAGGTTTCTGACACAGAATGAATGTGGTCTAAGAACTTAAAAATTTTAAATTGGACATTCACCTATTATGGTCCAATATCCAAAATCTAAATACATGGTTAGATTCAGCATATCAAAGAACCCCAAGAATTCAATTTTTGATGAAATCAAACAATGTTTAATTTTGGATCCTTTTGACCTCAATGTGGACAAAGTTGATATCGGGGCCCAAAAATCAAAAATCTAAATACATGGTTAGATTCAGCATATCAAAAGAACCCCATATATTCAATTTTTGTTGAAATCAAACAAAGTTTAATTTTGGACCCCGTTTTGGACCAACTTGAAAACTGGGCCCATAATCAAAAATCTAAATACATGTTTAGATTCAGCATATCA
Organism: Mytilus californianus; assembly: GCF_021869535.1. Lineage (NCBI taxonomy): Eukaryota > Metazoa > Mollusca > Bivalvia > Mytilida > Mytilidae > Mytilus > Mytilus californianus. Next base: position 94,682,382 of record NW_026262668.1, read on the forward strand.
AAGAACCCTAAGAATTCAATTTTTGTTAAAATCAAACTAAGTTTAATTTTGGACCCTTTGGACCTTAATGTAGACCAATTTGAAAACGGAACCAAAAATTAAGAATCTAAATACACGGTTGGATTCGGCATATCAAAGAACCCCAATAATTCAATTTTTGATGAAATCAAACAAAGTTTAATTTCGGACCCTTTTGACCTCAATGTGGACCAATTTAAAAACGGGGCCCAAAATCAAAAAACTTAATACACGGTTAGATTCAGCATATTAAAGAACCCCAAGAATTCAAGAATAAAACCCCATTGAAATTGGTCAAGAAATAAGCAATTTATACGAAGTATCTTCTTTTGCACAATACTGTGCAATTGAATATTTCTTGCTATTGTGCAATACTGTACAATTGACAATTTATTGCTATTGCGCAATATTGTGCTATTGGATATTTCTTGCTATTGCGCAATGCTGTGCAATTGAAGATTTCTTGCTATTGCGCAATACTGTGCAATTGAAAATTTCTTGCTATTGCACAATACTTATTATATAATAATTTACACATCCTGTTTGGTGTGTATCTCCTACCATATCATTATTATTTGCTTTTAAATATAAATCAGAAAATAACCAACTTAAAATGGAAAATTTTAAAAGAAAAAAAAAAGGAAAAAAAGAAAAAAAAGGAAGAAAAAAAAAATCCCCCCCCCCAAATTTTTTGAACCCCCTTATGATTCATCACCCCCAAACTCAATCCCAGCCTTCCCTTTGTGGTATGGTACCTTGCAGTACAATTTCAGAGAGATCCATACACTTGAACACAAGTTATTGTCTGGAAACTAGAAAAATGTGTTTTTTGGCCCCTTTTTGGCCCCTTATTACTAAACGTTTTGGGCAATTACCCCCAAACTCAATTCCAGCTTTTCCTTTGTGATATGGAACCTTGTAGTACAATATCATAAAGATCCATACACTTACACACAAGTGATTGTCCTGAAGCTAGAAAAATGCTTGTTTTATGCCCCTTTTTTGGCCCCTAATTCCTAAAATTTTGAGGCAATTACCCCCAAAATCAATCCCAGCCTTCCCTTTGTGGTATGGTACCTTGCAGTACAATTTCAGAGAGATCCATACACTTGAACACAAGTTATTGTCTGGAAACTAGAAAAATGCTTATTTTTGGCCCCTTTTTGGCCCCTTATTCCTAAACGTTTTGGGCAATTACCCCCAAACTCAATTCCAACTTTCCCTTTGTGATATGGAACCTTGTAATTCAATTTCAGAAAGATCCATACACTTACACACAAGTTATTATCATGAAACTAGAAAAATGCTTGTTTTTTGCCCCTTTTTTGGCCCCTAATTCCTAAAATTTTGAGGCAATTACCCCCAAAATCAATCCCAGCATTCCCTTTGCGATATGGAACCTTGTGGTACAATGTCAGAGAGATCCATACACTAACACACAAGTTATGTCTGGAAGTTACAAAAATGCTTATTTTTGTGCCCTTTTTGGCCCCTAATTCCTTAACTGTTGGTACCATAACCCCCAAAATCAATCCCAACCTTCCTTTTGTGGTATTGAATCTTATGGTAAAATTTCATGGAGATCAATTCACTTAAACTAAAGTTAGAGTGCGAAAACCAATGTGTCTTCGGACGACGACGACGACGACGACGCCAACATCATACCAATATACGACCAAAAAATGTTTAATTTTTGCGGTGGTATAAAATTGAAGTCCATCTATCAGAAAAATAGAAAAAAAGGAATAAAATATATATTTTCAAGGGTTTGCTTCAGACATTATCTTTTAGGCCGTATCTTTTAATCATTAAAAAGCAAAGTTCAAAAAAACTCTATGAAGGTTTGACAAAGTAATTGATGTGTAACAAACTTAACCCCACACTAAGTCCATTTATCAGTAAAATACAGAAAAATGAAAATAAATATTTCCCAAATTTTGCTCTGGATACTACATTTTGGTCATAAACACTCTTCTGTCCAAATTTATAAAATTCCATGAAGGTTTGACAAAGCTATTGATGACTGAAAAACTTTAACCTCAGACAAAATCAGAAGTTATCTGTTAAAAAAACTAAGTCCATTTATTAGTAAAATACGGAAAAATAAAAATAAATATTTTCTAAATTTTGCCTTGGATACTGTATTTTGGTCATAAACAAGCTTCTGTCTCAATTTTATAAAATTCCATGTAGGTTTGACAAAGTTATTGATGTCCAAAAAAATTTTAACCACAAACTTAACCTAAATGTTGACGCCATCGACGGAATCTATGATCACTATGTCTCGCTTTCGCAAAATAAATTTCACAGGCTCAACCAAAAGGGAAGGAAACTCCAACAAATTTCTCATGACTTCATATTTTTTATGTGTTCTGTGAAATCATAATGATTTCTATGTTGACAACACACATCCTAAGTTTGTAAATGAAAATAACAATAAGTTTCTCTTTAAAACAAGATAATCGTAAAAAATAATAGTAAAAGATTGAAGTGCACTAGCCTTAAAAGGTTTTGACTCCATTAACTTTGAGGAGTCCTGCTAATTTTAATAATGTTAATTGAAAAAAAAACTCCCGAACCAATGCCTACTAAATTTCCTGTTGGTAGAGTTCCCTCATGTGGACAGCGATGGTATGCAAAGCTGTCAAATAAAAATAATTAACTGCAACTTGTAAATGAAAATTTAGTAAGATAATAACTAAATGCAGTCATTAAGTGTGCATCTTTTGACAAGGTGGTGAAGGATATAAACATCCAATGAAACAAAATAATACTGTAATCAAGTGTACATGTATCTGTTAAATTTTGTTTTTGTTCAGCAATCTACACCCTATACCAGTAGGAAGTGTATACAGAGAACTGGAACCCTGCCAATTGTGAATCCTGCCAATACAAATTATTCTGTAGCATTATAAAGCAGTATCTGGTATAAGTTGATACACAATGATTTCACATATAATTTTTATAATAAACTTGTGATGTATTATTTCCTTTTAAATAATACCACTATAAATCACATAAATAATTCACTTCAATACACATACATACTATGCAAAACTTTATTCATTTAAAATGATATGAAGATGTGAGCAACATATAAATCACCATCATTAATACATTTGTTTTATTGTCATACTTCAAACTTCTATACAAGATAATATTAAAATGTATTATTATTATTTCTTTAACATCAGAAATTCTTTGCATGAATTTAACAAAACTGTTGATACTGGTGTTAACAGTCAATACACCAATTTGTGTTATCTCAAAATTTTTATAAAAATGTGTAACTTAATTGTACTACAAATGTTGTATGCAAAACTACTACATGTATATGTTTTGTATCCTTAAGAAAACATTTAACAAATTACAAAATTAACACTAAAATCCAAGAAACTAACAGGAAAATACAAAATGATATGTAAATCTAAAATTACAGAAACAAGATGATTAATGCCATCACAAAAGATACCATGATTATAAGTGACTATGTCAATATATTTTGGGAAGTTTTAGTTGAGATTAATTCTATAAACACCAAGAAAAATCAAAAGTTTCAAATGAATAACTGAGTATGAATCAAGTCAATGTGCGGCAACATATAACTGTTAATCCCAATAATGTGTACATAACTTCTTCTAATATGAATGTGCACAACGTTCCCTTCTCAACATGCTGATGCAATATCATGTTATCTTCCTCATAGACCTTTCTGTATTCTTCTGCAAATGTTTTATCAGCCTCATGGTATACATTTTCTATATATTATATTTTACTAAAATGACAAACTATTAGATCTGTTCACATTGAAGTTCTTTGAAAAATGTTATAATTATGTTAGTTTCAAAATATCTGATTTAGACCTCTAAAAATCATTACAAAGTTTTCCACATTATAAAACACTTTAAAAATATTAGTAATTCTACAATAACACAACTCATACTAAAAAACAACTTTTGGATAAATAACAAATATTTCTATAAAACAGTGTTTACATATTATCTACCAGTAAATTCAGTGATGTGTGAGAAGTTAACAGATTTCAAAGTAAGAATGAAACGCCTAAAACCTCTTGTTGTCTGATCAATCTCGAAAAAAAAATTCGTCCCGACACCAGCTATTTTTCAAATTCATGAATTTGGTATGTACACATCAAATTGAAAATTCAACTTTTGAAACACCTATACTATAGGACTTGTTCAAAACTCAAAGAGTTCTACAGTGTTTACTACAATGCTGAGAACAGGGAAGGTAGAAACATGGTAAAAGTCAGTGTTAGTACTCAATTTACTAAAGTTTGGACTAATATGATTAAATTGGTGAAAACAAATATCTCAAAACACTTAAATTTAACAAAATATTACTATTACAAACATATCAAAATACTTTAATTTAACAAAATAGTACTATTTGTTTACAAGCCATTAAATTTGGCAGTCATGGCACAATAAACAAAGAAGGAGGTATAAGAGCCACTATTTGGCCACTGAAGTTGAAAAAAAATTATAAATTTATTCAATCCTTTCAAAATTATGCTAACCTGTAGATAAAAAACAAAATGCTATTGGAAAAAACAAAAACTATTTGGCCACTGAAGTCGATAAAAATATTAAATTTATTCAATCCTTTCAAAATTATGCTAACCTGTAGATAAACAAGCATTCTGAGAGTATTGCATGGCAATACATAGTCCCCTACCGGGTAAAAATTCATTAAACTGGAACAAAATGCTAACTTGTTCTATAACTTGTCATGGTGTAAACAAAAAGAAAATATCAAGTCAATATCTTCAAGCATGACTAAAAACAGTGTGGAAAACTGAATATATGAGTGAAATTTTTCAAGTCCAAGGACCATAACTCTGCACAAAATTATCAGACCGAAACAAAAATTTGAACTTGATCTGTAACTTGTCATGATAAAACTATATACCAATTGTCAATCAATATCTTCAAGCATGATGAAAAAAAGTGTGGAAAACCTATAACATTCTAACATTAGATATGATTAATAGTTCTCTAAAATTAGATATGATGTAATACAATGTATATTTATTTTCAAGTTATAATCAAATATAATTAATAGTTCCAAATATTGTTTCTTTCATTTGTCACAAACAAATATAGATTTGTAACTTATCTATAAAATGTCAACAACTTTTATCTACACAATGTAATGTAATGAAATATATACCTTAATAAAAATAGATTATTATCTAATTAAAGCATTCAGAAAATTAGTTTATACAAAATAACATATAAACCTGCCACAAAATTCCTCAAACAATTTCCCAAAGAATGTCTTTTAAAAAATGAGTTATCTCCCTTTGTACCCGATTATATGGTTTAACATAGTACTCTAACATTAGTTATGGAGTTTTTTTATGGACCATAACTCTGGACTAAATCATCAGACTGGAACAAAATTCGAACTTGATCTATAACTTGTCATGATAAAACTATATACCAAATATCAAATCAAAATCTTCAAGAACGAAGATAAAAAGTGTGGAAAGCTGAGTTGCCGGACTGACGGATGGACAGACAGACGGACGGACGGACAGACAGACGGATAGAGTGCAAACCTGAAGTCCCCTTCGACTTCGTCGGTAGGGGACTAAAAACAAAACAGATGACAAGAATCTTTTAGCATAGAAATGGGATATGGGATGTTCCTGTGACATTATGGAAAAGTCATAATGCACATATATATTTGACTAAAAATTTCCATTTAACATGTATTCAGTAAAATTTATTATGGGCAAAAGCTTTCCTCAAAAAGATATATTTCACTCATATCATCTTTGCAACAGAGATCTTGTGGCTAAATCATTTATATGGTTAACATTGTAACTCATTTCTAAATATTTGAAAAAATCTAAAAAATAAAGCAACTGAAGTTTTTTTCCTTAAGTTATTAGGTCTTGGGCAAATTTACTAGGTTCACATATATAATCTTTGATATCTCTCAGATTAATACTTTCTGTGAATAAAAGATAATATTTTGATAGGTTTATGGAAAGACCATCAAGTGCAGTTATCAATACTTAAAATTTTACAACGTTGTAAATTGCACAGCAATATATCACTAGTCTACAGGAAAATGTATAAAATCATTATTATGGTACAAGCATTTTTCTGTGCTTGTGAGCCAACCAAACACTGATTGTAAATAATATATTATAAACATAAAACTGAAAATTATATTTTGCAGAAAACATATACAAGTTTAAGCTATACTATTTATAGCTTACATAGTTTTGGAGATTTATACCCTGTATTAAATGGATTGAACCTTTTACTGAATAGGAATGAAAAAATGACAGGAATTCAACAAATAAATAGGATTACAATATATAACACCTTGTCCCTTATCCATAATCATGGCATCCAGTTACCAAAATCATGTACAGCTTTTTCTTCTTTAACTCTATGTTGATGACTGGGTAACTGGAAACAGTCAACAGGGAATGCACTAACAGTTCGATTGTATAACATCAAACTGAACTCTAAACATCCGACTACATGAAGTTTGTGATCTTCTTGTATACTAACTATCGATGTCACATTTAAAAATCTGGTACATACTGCTCCTACTTTAGATATTGATCCTAAACATACTGTTGGTGGCTGTTCAGCTGTAAGAGATAAACCATAAGTACATCGAAAACAATACGAACAAAGTTAGAATTATGTCCCTGTACTTTTATTAACAGTCTGTGATTTTCAGTGTGTTTCATATATGTGACAGAATTAATGGACAGAGGCAGATTGGCCTTCAATTAATGGACAGAGGCAGATTGGCCATCAATTCTATGACATTAAATCAAACATTGACTCACTTAAATGTCTCGTCAACCCTAAGACTTCACCAAATATAAAACTATAGATACAAGTTAGTCTAACCCTAAGACTTCACCAAATACAAAACCATAGATACAAGTTAATCTAACCCTAAGACTTCACCAAATACAAAACTATAGATACAATTTAATCTAAGACTTCACCAAATACAAAACTATAGATACAAGTTAATCTAACCCTAAGACTTCACCAAATACAAAACTATAGATACAAGTTAATCTAACCTTAAGACTTTACCAAATACAAAACTATAGATACAAGTTAATCTAACCCTAAGACTTCACCAAATACAAAACTATAGATACAAGTTAATCTAACCCTAAGATTTCACCAAATACAAAACCATAGATACAAGTTAATCTAACCCTAAGACTTCACCAAATACAAAACTATAGATACAAGTTAATCTAACCCTAAGACTTCACCAAATACAAAACCATAGATACAAGTTAATCTAACCCTAAGACTTCACCAAATACAAAACTATAGATACAAGTTAATCTAACCCTAAGACTTTACCAAATGCAAAACCATAGATACAAGTTAATCTTACCCAAAGATGTGACAAAATGTTAAAATGTTAAGGTGAAAATAAAGTTTTCCTGAAAAAATAATAAACAAGACTTTAACCAGTAGGGACAACACAGACATTAAAAAATAAAATAGCACATAATACAACACTGAAAACTAAGGCAAAAGCAACATGAATCCCTTTAAAACAAACTATGGGTGATTTCAGGTGCTCCAGAAGGGTAAGCAGAACCTGCTCTACTAGTAGTACCTGTTGTGTATTTCATGCTAAGTACAAATACGATGATGAGTCTCATTCGATCACGTCACAATTGATTGAAAGTGGGACTGTGGTTACAACAACTGGCACATATAAGTGCTTATCTGTGATACAGATATTCTATAATAGACAACCAACTGGCGATAGTGTCCATACAACTTTCGAAGGGATGACTTCAAATTTATCATTTGGAACCCTATGATCAACAGCTAAATTGGAAGCAGCAACCCTCTATTAAGGAAATCATAATTGGAAACACAAGCCCTGTAATATTTTATCAATTGGGAGATATATACTCTTTATGGTCTACCAAATTCTCAAACAGCAGCAAATGTTTCATTTCTGTGGCAGTCTTGAATCTGATTCTTTAAATTAATTTACCTTAGTATGGATAGAAAAGTATTTTTACTTATAACAATCACACTGCTATTTCATGTTTTATTTACAGACATTATTATCTAATCATAATGAATTATTCAACTGTTGTCCCTTATTTTATTTGACTTTGCTATTGCTATTGCTGTCTCAAAAGAAGGGGACTGTTGATAGTTCAAATATTAGCCTGAGTCACTTTATGAATAGTAGCTATGAGCATGTGTATACTTAATTTTCATTTTGTAATGTGACAGTTTCTTTTCTCTTTTTTTCATCTTTCATGTTTTGTATGATCTAAATATGCTTCCATCAAAACAATCTGGCATAATTTTTCAACAAATATTTACTGTGAGGAAGAAGACAAGTGTTTTTGTCACTGTATAATCATAATAATTTGTAGATATTATTTGGGATGTTTACCAAACTTTCTGTACAACTCTTGCAGTCTTGTAAATTTCCTTTTCCCAAAAAATATCCAATGCATTAACTTGTTGTCTTGTGAATATCTACCAATTACTCAAACCTCTTTCAAATTATGACAATTTGTTTAAGTTGAAACAGAATTGTTTTTATAACATATATGTCAACCAAATTCACAAAGAGCAGAAATAAATATACTATATATGTCTAATGTATATGCCTGCTCATTACTTACCCGATATAATCTGTTTATCCAAAAGTTTTTTATCTAAAGAAAATCTGTAGTCAAATTCCTAAAAATAGAAGCACCAACAATGATTATGAAATTTTGAAATAAGTTGATGAATTAGATGTCATGATTCACTTTCAGGATCCTATGAAAACTTAAAAAATATTTTTTTAAGTCCAATGGTATGAGTAAAGGGATAAGTCTCCATATTAACTGTCATTAATTAAGGTAATATTAATTTCGAATTTGCTATAGTATGATACAAAGCATTTATCTACTGAAAGAGGAAGACCTACTGCAGAAATTTCAACCATTTGTTGCTGTTTATTCACCAGCATAACTCCATCACTAAAACTTCTTGTCTAAATACTACAAAGTTGATAAACAAGACTTGGTATTAGCTAATTATAAACAAACATATAAACTTGCCTGAGATTTTGTCATAAAAGTAAAATTGGCACATGCTGTATTATTTACATGCATTTTCTTCATCTCCACTCTACCACAACAGAAACATTCATAATCTTCACAGTCACAAAATCCAACACTGTTGGTCATAGTAAGATTTCTTAATGTTATTGTCTCATTCCCAACTGTCTCATTAATCTTCGATGACAGTAATTTTGGATAATTTATGCTAATTTTTTCTTCTTTTTGAAGATAAGAAGTATCTTTCATTATGCCGCCAACATCTTCCAACGATAAATTAAGGGGCCACAAACCTTGCTGATATAGTAATTTTTTGTACTGTTTTGGTTGAAATACACCAAAAGCTGACAGTTTTTCCAGTGTTTTATTTTTTACACTCTTTCCCATTTCTAAAGTTTTATTTTTAATTTTTTCCAGTACAATATTTAAGTTTCCCTTCACTTCTGGTGACTTCACTGATGTTTTATTTCCAGATATTTTATCTACTTTTGCATTCACTGATGTGACTTTAATATTTTTTTCAGAAATTTTCTTTTCTAAATTAGGGTTTTTTGTTTCCTTCTTTTTCTCTGGTGAATTCTTTTCTTTTTTCTTTTCATCCTGTTCCTTTTTGAATTTGTCAGATTCATTTTTCACCTCACTCAGTTGTGGTTTCTTGACCAGATCTGGTTTGGCAATAACATTATTGACAGTTCTGTCTTTCAAGCTTTTCTCTTCATTTTTTCTTAGAACAATCTGAGTCTTTGATAAATTATCCGAAAAACTTGTTCTTGTTTCTGTTTCTGTAAAGCAGAATATAGTATCAGTAATTTTTTTTATGAAAAAAAGCTATGCAAAGTATATTGTTTTATTTCAAATGATAATCGTCTTTCTGCTCAATTTAAAATAATAAATATTATTGTCATTTTAATAAGGCCAAAAAAAATATATGTGTGTTTATGGTTACATAATAAAAAAAAAATTAGGTACATGTAGGTAGGTCAGTATTTCCATTTTATTTTTTGCAACATGATTTTGATTTGTGTTGTCCTTCTTGTTGTAGTCCAAGTTGTCCATGAGCCAAGTTTACCTGTATTTTAATGATTGGATTATTTCCCGTAGTTATTAGTTGGAAAAAAGATGGCAGCAAAGTGTTTATTTCATCACACAAGTCATGAGTTTCCTAAAAACAGCTGTCATATTCAAGATTGTGAACATTGGGATGTATCAGGCAATTGATTAAATTTATTGGCAACTCTAACTTTGCATTTGACACGAGTTCAGTTAATTTTTCACTTTAGGATGGAAATAAAATGACTTAGGGTTGGCGCTCAAATTAAGTTGGTTGGGTAACTGTAAATCAACCTATTTTTTTTTTGGCCTAATATCACAACTATTTCTATGTGAAATTTGTAGTATTTTGCCTGATTAAAAAAAACATCTAAATCTTAGGACCAATTTTAACCCTTCATGAACTTACTCCTTGAACCACTATCATGACTATTCAACCTCTTGCAGGAAAAATGCCTACAATGCTACATCTCACTTGTGAGATCAACAATTGAGTATAGAGTGGTACAATGTAATTTTGGACCCATATATATATATACATATACATTTGTGTATGAAAGGTGACTTTAAAAAAATTGAACTTATACAAAGAAGAGAGGTGCCTGTTTCATTAGCTGAAATTACCACTCAAAAGTAGAAAGTACTATTCGACGGCTGCTGAGTAATTTTGAACTCCAGACACTCCAGAAACAGAAAAATAATTAAGGCAACCATTCCTATACAATATAGCAGAGACTGATAAACTATACTACCTCACACAAATCAAAAACAAAAGACTATGTAATGATCAATCACTTTCAGAATAAATAAACAATCAATTCTAAGTGCTATAAGACTAACGTTACAGCACCCAAATTGCACCTATTTAGCAAAATCGCAGCGAAAATCTTACAAGTTTTCTTAGGGACTAAACAACTTGTATTTTTTTTATTACTTGACATTATGCTCGTCTTTCAAATAAGTAAATATATTTAAATATTCACAAAACGTTCACAGTATATATCAACAGATGAAGTATTCACTGGAAAAAGTAAAATCTGCAGAAACGTCGCCATGCGACGTCCACAAAAAGTCATCTTTTAAAAATGACCAAATAAAATATGTTACGAGCATCCATTTCTTAAAAAAAATGTATAGTAAACATGGACTAATGTCAAATTGTTCTAAATAATTGAAGAAATAGAACAAAACATCTGTTATTCGATTTTTAAGGATGTGAATTTACGCATGGATGCAATTTGGGTACTCTTCATTGCAGAATCATGGATCGTTTGGAGGTCGGTTCAAACCCATTTTTCTATGATTCAATATGGATTCAAAATTAAATTGGTGAAACTATATAGTAAATAGTGATGCATCTACAAAATAAACACAGAATGGAAACTTTGTCTGGATCATAGATAAACGTAGGTGAAAAAACTGTCAAAATAGGTGCAATTTGGGTTCCCACACCTTACATGTTTTGACACAAACAATGAAATTTACAAACAGTGGTCTCTTTAGCCCAAAATAGAAGGGCCCCGCGCCCTGGGTGCCATCAGCCACGCCCTGGGTGCCCTCAGCCGCGCCCTGGCTGCCTTCATCCGCGCCCTTCTGCCCCGACACCTTTTTCCCAAAAACCCTTGTGCCGTTTTGGTAAAATCGCCTTTTGTTTCATCGATTTCTTATCACAAAGTTAAATTACATATATGACACCAGGTGATTGCCCCCAGGTTAATCATGTCATTACAATCAATTACAGTGGATAAGTAATAACTAGGTAATTTAATTAAGACAATGTACCTTTTTGTCATAAATTTGATGAATGTGTCAGCGTGGGTCGGCATTTTCGATCTAAAACAAGAGTGTATAAATGAAGACTTTCATGACTTTAGAATAGAATTTAAGTCATCAAAATACAACTATGCCTTCACAGAAACACCGTCCATCTCAACTTGTGAGCGACAAGCAAACAGTTAACGTATTAGAAATTAATTTTGGAGTTACTTCCCCTGTTTTAGCTTATTACAAATTTGTGCTCCTAAAATATTATCTAGTATTAAAAATAGGAATAAATTACCAATTGAATACAAAATTATATAAGAATGTTACCTTAAGGATATTAACTGTCTATAATAGTAAGTTAATTTGCCTCTATTGGTTTATAGTGATGTGATGTATGAATGTGTATTTACATGTTTTATGAACATGTCGTATGAATTACATTTTCTAATGCAAATTTTATAGAATAAATAATCAAAACAACAACTTATGCATCTTTATTAACAACATATACAGTAAAAAAAAGAATGTGAACTCGTGATACACACAGAAACATAGACAAAAGAAATGAGCAGTGCCTTTTCCTTTCATAAAAAAGTGCCCTGCCCTCCACTGGCACCCTGCCCCTTTTGATTTCTAGCTGGAGCACTGACAAACAATCACTTTTTCCTGAACTATATTATTTAGTGGAACCAACTAGTGGTGGTTTAAACCCCAAAGGTCTTTAGATCAGCCCTGATCAGTAAGCTACAATCGCTCTCACTTCAGTTGTTTACATACCAAAGTTTTGGGTACTACAAAGTATTTTCACAGATTGCAGCGGTTTATTGCAAGGTACCAAAATAACCTGAAAAACTTTCGAAAACTGACAGTTATTACCCAAAGACTTCATTTTCTATGGTTTTATACAGCTCATATTGATAATAAAGACTATGATTTTCATATATATGCATATGTAACTTTACCTTAATTAAAGTACAATTTGACTTGATTAGGAATAAGACTTGTGTGTCTAGTATGCAAGTTCCTTGTAAACAATATTGAGGACAAAACTATTTGGATAAAGCTTTTGAAAAATTACATACGCCATGCTGTTTCCAAGGCACATGCATGCAAGGCACAAAAATAGTATTCCTATACTACATGTATGAAAGTTAAATTGTACTTTAATTAAATAAAAGTGACATATATTCCAAAATTATAGCCTGTATTATCAATATAGGCAGTATCACATTATATAATGTAGTTTTCATATAATATCATTCAGTTTTCTGGTTTATAAGCAGTTTTCAGCAGTTTTCAAGTTATCAGTGTACCAGTTTATTGCATGGTAAATAATTTGTTTAAAAATCCTTTGAATAAGTAAGTAAGTAAATTTTATTTAAAGTCGGCATATATGTACATAGTAACAGATAAAGCATGAGCTCTGGTGAGCTTTTTAACCGACTATAATATAAAAATCCTGCAGCTTCATGCAAATACTAATTAATAAAAATTCGTAAGGGTTCCGCGGAACCCAGTGTCTCGCCTACTTTTGCTGTTAATTGCAGGCTCAACAAAAATGAGGAAAAAAATTAATAAAAATATTCCTCTCTATACTATCTTTTGATTGTAAGTAGCTTCTGTCCAAGTTTGGTAAAAATCCAGGATGGTTTTTGAATCTAATAAATGTTTTTAAAACTTTAACTGCAGACTGTATGTAAAGTTAACTGGAAGAAAAACTAAGTCCATTTATAAGTAAAATACGGAAAAAATGGAACATATTTTTATCAAAATTTTCTTCTAGATACTATCTTATGATCATAAATAAGCTTCTGTCCAAGTGTAGTACAAATCCAGGATAGTTTAAGAAAGTTGTTAAAATTTTAAAAACTTTAACCACAGAGTGAATGTAATGTTAACTGGCAGAAAAACTAAGTCCATTTATAAGTAAAATACGGAAAAAATGGAATTTTTTTTTTACAAAATTTACTTCTGGATACTATCTTATGATCATAAACAAGCTTCTTTCCAAGTTTGGTAGAAATCCAGGATAGTTTAAGAAAGTTATTAAAATTTCAAAAACTTTAACCACAGAGTGAATGTAATGTTTCCTGGCAGAAAAACTAAGTCCATTTATAAGTAAAATACGGAAAAAATGGAATTTTTTTTTTACAAAATTTACTTTTGAATATAATCTTATGATCATAAACAAGCTTCTGTCCAAGTTTGGTAGAAATCCAGGATAGTTTAAGAAAGTTATTAAAATTTCAAAAACTTTAACCACAGAGTGAATATTTGTGGACGCTGCCGACGACAACGACGACGACGCCGACGGAATGTAGGATCGCTATGTCTCGCTTTTTCGACAAAAGTCGAAGGCTCGACAAAAATGAAAAAGCATGCAAATACATGTATAATGAAAGCAAATTAATTTGATTTCTGAACCTCCAGGGTCAATGCTCATGTGGCAAACACCTCTATGTGCATTGAATGAGGGAACCAGCAGTCACTTTGTGCTTTTGAATAAGGATTTGCTTAGCTGCTCTGACCTCTTAATCGATAAATTGACGCATTATTCTACAGAACAACTTTACAATTACATTAATTATTGCAGTGGCAAGAATTACAGCGCTGATAGAACTATAGTACTTTGTTATCGCCAATAATGGCAATATCGGTAGTTTCCATACCGATATCGTATCATAGTCTTTCAGGTTCATCATAACAAATGGACAAAAATGGCTGTATTTCCACCTCAAAAACTACTCTGAGTACAGACTTACATGTAAGTCTCTACCCGTACTGTACCTGTCCAGTTGGAAAAGTGTTAATGCCTGGCATCCACTAGATATATAAAAGTTAAATGCATTTTGTGTTTCAGAAAGATAAAATCTGTTTTGGATTTTGATGGCCATTTTTTTCCTTTCTGCAGAAGGTGTAAAAATAAACTAAGTTGGGATAAAACTTTGAGATACTCTCTCTCAGGTAAAAACTGTATAGTATTGTACTGATTGTCCTTGATTGACAGGGACAAAAGACAGACAATAGGTATCTACACAACTATAGGTGAGTTAAAGGGTTTAACTGAGTGGGCAGTATCAAAGCAATTCAGGTGTTTTTTTATTTTTACACCTTCTGCAGAAAGGAAAAAAAGTGCCCATCAAAATCCAAAAGTGATTATATCTTTCTGAAACAAAAAATGCATTTAACATTTATATATCTAGTGGATGCCCGGCCTTAAAACTTTCCAAACTGGACAGGTAAGTCTGTACACAGAGTAGTTTTTGAGGTGTAAATACAGCCATGTTTGTCCATTTGTTATGATGAACCTTATTTCAATATTTGGCTTAAGTGTAACTTATTTGTATCATAGTGACAGGCTAGTGTGCTTACTTGATGGTTGAGGCAAGGATAAGAAAATGTAAATCATCCAGAACGTTGTTACACATAATATTGCAAATAGAAATTGTCGCTTTTTGTATAATAATCTCAAAATTGCCATGTTCCCGAAACATTCTTTTTATCATTCAATGTCAAGTTGTAGCATTTATTGCAAATTTAAATTTTACTAAATTTGAAACGCAGATGTGATGTCTAAATGACAAGGTTACATTTTCGCCACATCTATGGTTCGTCCTATGCATACATAATAGGCAATGACCGTAAAGTGTCATTATGAAATCGGGTAAAAAGGGTTTACAGTTGGACACCAAAAAGAATCGAACTAATAAGATCTAACAGGGTTTTTTAATTACCTTTATAACTTGCGTGACGCAAGGAACTCGATTGAAAGAAAGCAAACTTTATTTCAATTTGAATAAAACATGTAAACATAAACTGACCTAAAGAGATTCAGGCGGAATCAATGTAAAAACGTATACAAAAACAAATTAAACCACGGTGACAATGGCTGTGGGAGAGAAATATCGATTCTATACCGATCAAATCTATCGAGATGTCAGCTCGACATTAAAGGGTGTTTAATTATACGTACATGCCTCGAAAACTAGACGCCATAAACAACTAGGAAATATGAGGATAACTATGGCACGCCTGAACCACTTTTATTAATTAATCTTAGATTATCTCAGATAAACTAGGATTATCTCAGATAATCCCGGTTTATCTCAGATAAACTAAGATTATCTCAGCTTAATTCAAATTCGAGAAAATCCTAGTTTATCTCAGAAAATACAGAAAATTCATTATCTGGAGAAAATCCCGATTATCTCAAAATATTAAGAAAATCTAGGTTTTTCTGATCGATTTTCAGATAATCCTAATTTATCTCCAGATAATTAATTTTCTCAATTTCAGATAATGAATTATCTCATTTCTCGAGAAAATCTAGGTTTATCTCGGATTCTAAATATACAAAAGAACAATGTAACGAGTGTTTTAATTGGACGACACTGAATCCGGCGTTTAACGTTTTACTTTCTCTTTGAAACCATGATGGTGACGAATTCACTTCCTATTATTAGGTGAACGGGGATGTGCCAAAATATGGGTCATAATTTTGCGAGATTTTATATAAAAATTAGCGTCCTTTTCAGAGGAGGGGCGACATTCAGCATACGGCACGCAATTTTTACTGATCGATCGCTGTTATTGTGTCATTTATCACTACTCGTGGTGTGAACATCACCGTTATTGACACCTGGACAAGCGAAATTTGTTGAATCAATTATAAAAACAAGTAATATACAGAAGGGCTGATTATATACAATATACATATACTTTGTACATACGTAATAAACAAATTTGGTAGCTATTTCTTTTACACAAACTGACTGTTTATTACCGACGGCTAATTTCGACATCGATAATCATTGAATTCTCATATTTTAATTCATTCAGTCGGTTTTAATTTTTTAATCGTGACAAAGTTTTGTAAAATATTTAATTTTAACTATTGCGTTATTTCGTCATTTGTCAGTAAACAAAATAAATAGCACTAGAAAGAACCTAGGCAACTAAGTAATCCAATACACAAATGCACGATTCAATTATGGGAAAAACAATAATCATCATGGTTATTCATTAGACATAATTTTCATTTTGTTTTCAAAATAATTAAATACATAAGAGTTTATATGCCACGAACCTTAAAGCGCCAGTTATTAATTGTAGGATATAAACAATAAATGTACATTGTCTGAATACAAAATGTGTGTGTACTCGCTAACACGGGTGTCATTCGGTTTATCGAGAGAAATGATCGTGAAAGAATATCTAACGGAGGTCAAGTATTGCGAGACGATCGTGAAAGCTCTGGTACCGGATCGTGAAAGAAATTTAATCGAGAAGACATATGAAAAGTCATTAATTAAATAATCTAATTTAATTCATTACACGGACAAATTTACAACAAAATAAAACTGTCTGTCAAAATGGTCGAACATTATGATCAGTATGTGAGAAAATCCAGTTCTAAAAGTACATAGTTTTTACAAAACAACAAAAGGCATATTGCTCCTCGACATTTCAGTGACATCAAAAATGTAAACAAACATGATTTTTTCACAAATTCCAATAAAATAAACTATTTTTCTTCGAAAAAGGGCATTCTGTTTGAATGCATCAAATGGTTCTCATAGTTATTTTGTATAAACATAATCTGAAACTTGGTAAAAAAAGAAATATTTACACAAAATTGATATTTCGGATCGTGAAAGATCACGTACTGGTTTATGAAGATCGTGAAAAGGATCGTAAAAGATCTAATGCTACGAAGACGTTCATATTATTCTTCAATTATATGATAATTAATATTTGTTATTGGTATTAAAAAAAACTAGATTGGCATGACTGACCCGGGTCTCTTTTGCTGGTGAATAGGGCTATAATCGTGCAATGCCATTGGATCTAATATCTTATAATACCACACAGACTTGGTAAATTGTATCAATACCAGTCCATTTGTCCGTCCTTCATAAGTATTGTTTTTTTATACATTAAGATGTTTTATTTTGTATTTATAACTTTGAATTCTCATCTTTATGCCCATTATATTTATAAAGCTTGCATACCTGTATGCTATAGGGCCACGGTATTTGGTGTATGGTGTACATGTCTGTCTGCATGTTTCATATATGACGTCAATTGTATTTGATATATTGAATGATAGTAAGATGTCTGTGTCTGACTGTCGGTCAGGGTTCATATACTTTCGACCTCATGTTCCGAATTAATTGGCCAAACATAACTTTTACATTTGTCAGTTTCTAAGGTACTGTAAGCATCGGAACACCTATATTTGGTGTACGGGATTTTTGTAGATATCTGTATGTCATGGTTCATCTGACCTTGACCTCTTTTTATGAATCATTGACAATTTTAAGAGTATGTGACACTTCTAGTAAAACCCTTAATATTACAGAAGTTCAACAAATATACTATCATAAGTAAAGCAGACGAGACATTTCAGCATTTGCGCTCTGGTATTCTTTATTCTGTAATATATAGTTGTCTCATTGGAAATCAATCCACATCTGCTACGTTGTATACAAAGATACATATAACAAAATGTTGGTTATCGTTCAATCTCAAATTTTTCATGAAAGATGCTGTTTTTGCTATAAGTTTTTGGTTGATGGTTAACTTTTTGGTTTGAACGTTGCATACCCATATTATTGGCTAAATAATGGAGGTCTGCCTGATTTGTACTAGTCCGATTCTCAGAGCTGAATTTTTCACACTGATTTAGACACGTTTTAAGTTAAAAATTTTTAACTTTAGAGGTAAAGTGTTGAATTTAAAAAACAAATGATAGCTTTCATGTTCGTTCTTATCAAAAAAGTTACTGGCTTCAACCAGTTGCAGGTATATCAAATGGTAAAAGACATATTGATTTCTGATTATTAAGTCTGGTCACGCATTATCTTTCACGATCAAAATAATGCGTTGCCTGATCTATCACGATCAAGTTTGATAAAAAATCAACAAAATTCAAGGTTTTCATTAACAAATGAACGATTTTAAAGGAAGAGCATACTTTTATTTTACTGTACTTTCGGACACAACAAAGATTAAATTTCAAATATATCATGATATATTGAAATATGACCATTATAGGTACAAAAACGTGTTTTTTTAATTAATCCCATAGACATGCATTGTGCCTTTTGTGTTTTTTCGTAAAGTACTGCATATTTTCTTTATCTTATTGCACAGTAATGTTGAGGAAGTTGAATCATTTTGACAGACATATTTTTTTGTTCGGATTTGTTCCGCATTTTGAAAATTCAGCGATTTTTTCACCTATTCTGAAGTAGAATTTACATTTAATTACATTCACGATCCGGTACCAGAGATTCCACGATCGTCTCGCAATACTTGACCACCGTAAAATATTCTTTTACTATCATTTCTCTCGATAAACCGAATGACACCCGTGGCTAAGAAACAGGAGAAAACCTCTTCGTTCTGTTTCTAAATCTTGAACCAAAACGTTTTATTCTTACAGGTAAATGTAATTACAGGTGACAAGATTGTCAAAGCTTTACCTGTTATAGTGCTAATATATAACAACTGCCCCCAATAAATGTTCACATAACAGGAAAAAAGTAATAAAAGTTTGTTTAAGACTGTTCAAAACAATATTTTAATTCATGCACGAAAAAGAAATTTTGAAAGATTTATATTCTTATGGTTTCTGTTCAATCTTTTTCTCAAATATTTTATTCTAATAATATCTTTTGACTCGAAAACTAGCATATATTTAAGGAAGGACTTATCTTTTTAGACAACCAGTTGGATTTTTGTCGAGCCTGCGACTTTTGTCGCAGAAAGCTCGACATAGGGGGCCGTTAGCTAACTTCTTAAAAGCTTTATATTTTAGAAGGTGGAAGACTTGGATGCTTCAAACTTTGTATATAGATGCCTCATGTTACGAAGTTTCCGTCTGTCACATGTCCATTGTCCTTTACCTCATTTTCATGGTTCAGTGACTACTTGAAATAAAAAGTTAACATTTTTTGTAATGATAATGTCTCTCTTATTATGAGTAACATGATAACTATGTTTTGTATTTGCGTACCTTGCAAGGTCCTCATGTCCGTCAGACAGTTTTCACTTGACCTCGACCTCATTTCATATCACCATTCTGCATATCTATCTCCACTCTGTATATCTATCACCACTGTGTATATATATCACAACTCTGTGTATCTATCCCCATCCTGTATATCTACCACCACCCTGTATATATATATCACCACTCTGTATATCAATCACCTTTCTGTATATCTATCACCACTTTGTTATATATCACCATTGTGTATATCTATCACCACTTTGTATAGATATCACCATTCTGTATATCTACCACCTTTCTGCATATCTATCTCCAATATGTATATCTATCACCACTCTGTATATCTATCACCACTCTATGTATACCACCACTCTTTATATCTATCAACACTCTGTATATCTACTACCACTCTGTATATCTATCACCGTTCTGTATATCTATCACCACTTCGTTTATATATCACCATTCTGTACATCTACCACCACTCTGCATATCTATCACCACTCTGTATGATCTATCAAAGTTTACTGACTTTGAACATGTTGAACTAGGTTATAAAATGCTAGTACTATCAGATCGTTCTTTTGTGTCCTATTTATTGGTATACTTTTTTTTGTCTGTATTGTGTTGATCTGGCCACCTTTTCACAAAGCCTTCTTAACTTACGATCACCGTATCATTTTACGATCCGTTTACGTGTGGTTCTACGTTCCCGTTACGTGTGTTTCACAAAGGCATCGTAAAGGACTACTAAGTTGATCGCAAGTTACGCACTGTGTATCATCGTAAGTGTATCGTAAAACGGAACTCTAGCTGTAAACAGGAGGTGTGAATCGTAGTTTATTTACATCGGAATATGGCACACTCTTCTTTCACAGATCGATGAGTCGAGCATGCCGATGAGAGCGGACGTGAAAATGTTTGCAGAGAGAATCCTTCAACATCATTGAAATTGTTTTGCCAAATTGGTTTCATGGATAAATATTGTTATCCTTACATCTTATATTTTATGTTTTGGATTATATTTTTTTGTTGAGGAAAGTTTCTGCAGATATTTTCAGGTTTGTTTGAGACATGTGGTCAGATGGAATCCATAAGAAGTTTCCATGTGGGAAACTATCAGACCAATCTATTTGATGTCTGAGGGTTTTAGCTGTTGTTCCCCTAATGGATCGGTAGTTTCTTTCCGAGATGCTTTATTGTAGGATTTTCGGCTTTCCTCTACCAGGAATACAGCTGGGCATTTAGCGGTATCGGTTTGGAATCCAAGTATGTCCTTTCCGGTTTCTCGTTCGTTGCCTTGACATTTGTGCGGCATCCGGGGTGACCTTATCCTTTATTTTGTATATAATTGTTTCTTAATTTTGATTTTTTTTATATTTGTGAGGACGAGCGAATCAGGTGAGTGGGTGTGTTCGTATGTTTTTCATTTGTAGACGAGACACAAGCCTTGTATCTTTGATGGGTTACTTCCTTTGATATTCAATAATACTTTTTTTCTTTGTATCGGAAATTTGAAATAATATATAGGAGTGACGAGACGTGTTTATATCTGATCAAAGAATTAAACGAATTTTTTAACAATTATTTGATAATGTCTAAAGTTATTATAGTACTGCAATTTTAGAGGAGATATGATTGATTGATTGCTGTTTTCTGAACGTACAGTGGCAAATATTTCATGCAGATTTATGAGCAAGAGAAGAATTTTCAAACAAGAAATAAGAAGTTGCATGCGTTGTCGTTGAAAAGAATTAAAAGAAAGTCCAATAAAAATAAACAAAACCAGTGTATATAATGTGCGAATCCTGAAATACCATTTTCACTGTATCCGTTATGAATTTCTAATGTAGAATGATAAATAAACAGACGACAAATTCATGATTTTTGAATAGAATAAGAAATAAGATATAATGTGTACTGTTTTTATAAATTCATGATATAGGTATGAGATGCGGACGGGTTTTCATCGCGCCTTCAGCCATCCAGGTGTAAAATTGATACACAAATAGATAAATATTAAGAATAGTTCACGAACAGAGCGTGCAAGAGATTTAAAAGCAGCAGTTAAGTTTCATTTGCAGAAAAATGTACCTTTTAACATAATTATTAATGTTGTATAACTTAAAACAGGTTTTGTTATTCAGCTTGTTGATATTGAATTAAATTCCACTATGCTGTTTTCATTATGCGATTCATGTTTACTGTCGAATAATGATACTAGACTTTAATTTTCACTGTAGGGGCGATTCATTTCTATTGTACATGCGATGCATTTTCACGGAAGGAAATTAATTAATTTTCATCATATAACGTCTTAATTCAGCCGACTCTCTAACAAAATTTATGAAGTCAGAAGGATTGATTATATGTGACCCGCCACGACATTTCCAGGCTTATGGAGGTAGAACATCATTGTGAGAAAAACGCTGTTAACTATATGTGACTAGCCACTTCCAGGCTTATGAGGGTACATTGTCTAAACTTTGCTTTTTGTATATTTATCTAGAACATTCTGAAGCAAAAAAAACTCTGTCATGTTATTATGAACTATTTTTTGTAATAACAATGAAACGAGTCATTTCGAATACCGACATGATAATGAGACTGTTCGATGAAGAATTTTTCATTATCGAAGACACTAATTTATAAAATACAAAATTATTGTATTCTATTGGCGCTTAGTAATCTTCAACAGCGTATTTGAATAAAAATTTCAAACGAATTAAATTTACAACATTACAAACAGTTCTTGGCTCTATTTTAGAAAATGTAATTTAAACTTGTTAAAATGAAGTTAGTATAAAATTTGTCAAAGAAAGCTTTTAAAATTTCTTTTTTTCCATTTGTCTTTTAACTTAGATTTATGATGCATGTCTCTATACATAGTATGCGACGCGTAGCAGTTTATAAGTAGTTGTTCTCATATATGCATTTGATTCAGTGCATTTATTATGGATATATTTTAGACTTCGTTTATGAAAATCTATAGATCAGAGAATTTTGATTTTTTGTATCAATTTAAAATGTAGATTCAAATATTTATATGTCGTTGATACAGACAAAAAGATCTTATCATGTCAAAATCATGATACAACAGGAAATTTTCATATGCACGGTCTGAACACAAGAATTTACAGAATAAGCATATTTCTTACTGAATAGAGAAAAATGGCCAAAAGAATTACAGAATACAGAAATGTAAACCCCCCCCTCCCCCCCCTAATCCAGACCCTCATATATCATTGTGACGGATAGTTTTGTTTGTTCTATTTAACTGTTTTTATTTTCGAAAAGAATATTTGTACAAGGTGTTGTTAATAAATGTAACGGACAATATATACCATGCCCTCTCAGCCGACGTCGTAATTTCATTTTTAATGAAAGAAAGTATTTAAAAGCTTCTCTCCCTGTGCAATATGATTTATTAAACTCATTAGGCAGAGCATTTTTTATGACTACTTGCATAATTGTTTAATCGTATTAAATTCTGTATCAAATTTATATTAATAATAAAAGTTTCAGATCTTTAATATTGAAAACGGGTTAAAACTATTTACTTGCATTAATATTGATATAAAAACATCCAGTGCGTTTTTTTTGTTGTTTTTTTGTAGATCTAAGAAAAAAGCAACTCTGTTACACCAAAACAATTGACTAATTAAAATTGTCACATGGTGTCTTCTTATGTCGTGATCTGTAATTTATATATTCGCCATCCGTAATTATTATCTAAAATGTTTATTTGGCATGCCATACTCGATAGAAGTGCGGACGTGAAAGAAAGCACTCTTCACAAAAACATGAACGGAGATTATATTTCGATGATTTCGTCATCTATAGCCTCCCCCCCCCCCCCCCCCCCCCCCCCCATTTATAAAATATAATACGGGAATCTGAAGATCTGTATTAAAATTGAATGTTGACACCGATGTCGATCTGTTGGATGTAGAATTTATTTTCAAAAAAGGTGTTTGTTTAGGATATACCATTCCACGGAGTTTACATGCTTAACAAATTTCTGCAGTTTTCAACTTTGTTTAGTTTTCAAGATTGATATGATTTGGAATAAATGACGATTTAACAAAATTATTTATGGTAACCTTATAAACAAAATTATTTATGGTAACCTTATAATCAAATTTAACTCATATCACACTCGAATCCATGATAAATCGCCCCACTGGCAAATCGCCCCACACCTAATCGCCCCACTTTTTCACCAACTCGCCCCACTTCCTAAAAAATCGCCCCACTCTTGTTTACCAACTCGCCCCACTTATGAAAAGGGTAAAATCCCATTGAAAATAGGTTGGATAACTTGCCCCACTTATGAAAAGGGTTAAAATACCGCTGAAACAATGTCTGCCAACTCGCCCCACTCATGACAAATAGATAAACCAGGATGAATTTAGTAATGCCAACTCGCCACACTTATGGAAAAAGATGCTATCCCGTTGTATATGTTCCTGCCACTTATAAATAAAATCAATACCTATGAAAACCTTAGATAAACATATTTTGTAATTCTTTTCTTTTTGTTTAAATAAAGCAGTAAGAAGTGAGTATCAGTATTTCGGTGACGTGAATGTCAACTCGCCCCACTTGTGAAAAATAGAAAAATCCTGATGAATTGAGTTATGCCAACTCGCCCCACTTATGAAAAATAAGAAAATCCTAATATTGAGTCATGCCAGCAAATGAGTGTAGGCCTTCCAATTCGCCCCACTTATGAAAACGTTAGAAATGCATCTTTTTTTTTTGTTCTTTTCTTTTGGTTGAAATAAAACAGAAAGAAAGTAGCATCAGCATTTATGTGACGTTTTTTTCCTGGTATATATTCAATGTTTTATTAGATAAGTCAAGAATCATGTGTGTTTACAATAACATAATTTTATTCTCAGATGATAGGTTTGCACATCTACGTAAGTATGCAGAACAATAACATTTTAAACAAACATACATTAAATCAATTATGACAAGCACTGGCATGATAACATATTAAAAAGAAGTACTAGATGAAATGTCAGCACTAGAAACAAGAACATGAATACATGAATACATTGTCATTAGAAAGTTCAGTAGCTGTCTGCTTCCACGACTCGACCGTTGACACGACCACACTGGCGTTAGAGTCTGGTTGTAGATATGCTGCCTGCAACTTGATATACTGCTCCCACATGTTGAATAGGATGGCTTGGTTAGTGCGGGCTTGCTTGCGCTGGTATTCTGTGTAGATTAGTTTTCATTAAGTGGGGCGAGTTGGCAGACATGAAAATTATATATTCATCTAGATATTACCGTTTTTCATAAAGTGGGGCGAGTTGGCAGACATGAAAATTATATATTCATCTAGATATTACCGTTTTTCATAAAGTGGGGCGAGTTGGCAGACATAAAAATTATATATTCATCTAGATATTACCGTTTTTCATTAAGTGGGGCGAGTTGGCAGGAGTAATATTAACGGGATTTAACCCTTTTCACAAGTGGGGCGATTTTTTAAAAAGTGGGGCGAGTTGGTAAAATAGTTTGGGGCGATTTTTTTAAAAGTGGGGCGAGTTGGTGAAAAAGTGGGGCGATTAGGTGTGGGGCGATTTGCCAGTGGGGCGATTTGTCCTGCTTCCTCACACTCTATATTGTGCTAAATATTTATTCTTGCTTGGTCTTCTATCCGTTAACGGGAATTACAGGTTTACGAAGAAAACATTATGACGGCCGGTACGATCACTATCGTTGTGCAATATGATTATATGTAGATAATAAAGAAATATAAAAATATCAGATATAAGTATAACAAGCTACGGGTATATAACTCGAAGTCGTTAGTTTTGCTTTGTTACGGTGGGACAAATCAGCGTCATAAAATGGGCGCTTTACCGGAGAACCAGTGAGTAGCGCAAAGCTAACAAAACCTGCGTTTCAGGAGTAAGTGCATGGGACCTATTTGTATCATGTTTTATATCTGGTTCTATTGCCAATGTTATTTAATTGATACTGTGTCTATCCAGTCTGTATCTGGATATAATATCCATTTCATTTTCAAAATGATCAAACGAAGAAAATGTGGTTCTAATATTGAAGATTCTTCTTCGTCTTCTAACATTTGCGGCATCTTGTTCGAGAATAAAGCCATCTTAGATATGGTTTAATTCATATTCGCGGACAAACTACGATCGAGATACGACTGGGTATAGCTGTACGGTAGTAAGTTACGCCAGGATTTACGTATTATATGGGCCTTTTTCAAAAAATGTGGATTTTCTTGTACAATCAATATTTCTAAAAAAGTGTAAATATTTTTATCCAATTTTTAGATACACAATTTAGTTTTTGGTGTGTGTAACAAGTTCCAGCAAATTCAATATGAAATTTAGCTAGAGAAATTGCTTCCAGTGGGTTTCAAAGGGTCCAAAAAACCCCAAATTGCTTGTACGAAATTAAAAAACTAGTCTTTTTTACATGCTGGTTTTAATACCAAGCGGAAATTATTATTTTTTTTTTGGTTATTATGAATATATAGGTATCACTGCAGGTATGTATACACAAATACAGGGAATTATTAGATTTTATTAGCATTTTTTTTTACTTTTCATTTCGTACTTTAAAAAATGTCAACTACATAACACAAATGAAATAGTGTTGCCAATAAACAACTGATTATATCCCTTGTAACTAAGGAAGTGCTCTCTACTAACTCTTCATCCTCTGATGACGTGCTTAAAGTTACAGGATGACATCATGAATTCATTTCAATGTAGATTAGTTTTGGTGAGTACAAATTACTCCGTAATTTAATTCTATGTCAACTTTGTAACGGCAAAAACATTGATTAATTTTTTGCATAAATATTTTTTTTTACATAAATCATTCAAAGTCTATAATACTGACTCTAATTCAATAAAAAACATTTATCTGGTAGTATTAGGGGCAAGAAAAACATCCGAAAACCACAAATAGGTCAACTACATAACGGTCAACTACATAACGCATCGAATCGTTATGTAGTTGACAGAAAGCGTTATGTAGTTGACAATGCTGAATTAAATTGACTTGAGGTCACCTTGTCGGGCTAATCATCGAACCTTATACTATGATTTAGCATCCATAATTTGAACTTGTTTATCTATTTGCTTTCTTAAACAGAATAATTGTTTTAAAACTTGTTGTAGTGTTTCCAAAGGTACATTTTATCGTAATTTGTATCCGGTAGCCCTGTACCACTAGAATTGGTTGCTTGGTGGCTTTTATATACCGTGATTTTATAATGCCGTGAAATATACCTTTAAATAACTGTAACAGGTAACATTTTATCGTATTTTGTATCCGGTAGCCCTGTACCACTAGAATTGATCAGAATTGGTTGCTTGGTGGCTTTTATATACCGTGATTTTATAATGCTGTGAAATATACCTTTAAATAACTGTAACAGTTAACACCAATCGTCTGTGTGATTGATGTAGACATCAGTTTGTAAATATAATGATTGTTTATTGATTTTCTGTCAATCAGTAATAAAGTTTATGTATGCGTTATTTCAGAATCCTCGCTACTTGAATTTAGGATAACTGCGTGTTAAATTTTTGCGTGTGTTTTACCAATCAGCGAAAATAATACACAGCGAAAATTTAACATGCCCATTTTGCCATTAAATCGCGAAATAAACCAGACGCGAAAAAACCCCGATATATATACGGTATATATAAAACATGGTTTCACTTTGCTGCAAAAAATCTGTAATTTTTATTTTTTATCATTCCAGCTGTAATACAAACTAGTTACGAAAGGTAAAATGGGTCTAACAGTGAAAGAAAGACAACAACGTTTTAGGGACAAATTAAAAGGAGACCCAGACAGATTAGAGGCCTTCAGGGCAAAGGAAAGAAAGCGGTATCATGACTACAAAGAAATTGGTATGGTTAAATCTATAAACGAGATGTCTGAAAGATCAAAAAGAAGTAAAAGAAGGCGATGGAGGTTATCAAAGAATAAAGAAAGACAACGAAAAAAAGACCTTGAAAACGACTTAACTCCACCAGCATCACCAGCTCATATAGAAATGGTAATTCCACAACCACCCACATGTTCCCGTCAAAAAATCCAAAGTAAGAAAAAAAGAAACAGAGATCAAGCAAAATGCTATAGAGATAAAGCTATATTAGAGAAAAAGTTGGAAATCACAAAAAGGAAAGCTGAATTGTACAGATTACGTGTACATAGAATGGAAACAGAGAGAAGAAATGTAGATTCTCCAAGATCAAAGACAAAAAAACTGCTCAGAAACTTTTCAAATTATGATGCCAAACACTGTAAAGTGAGAAAAGCTTTAAACTTTCACCATGCACTCCTCAAGCAGCTAAGCGAGAAGTACAAATTAAATTCAGCTAAAAGACACCTATCTGAAGCAATTGTGGGAAGAGTTATAAGAAAATACAAATTTGTTTCTGAAGCTAGACGTACAATTGGAGTACGAGGTGGAAAAGATAGAAGACAAAAGAAAGGTTCAAAGACTGTGAACATGAAGAAAGCAGTCAAAGAGTTTTTTGAGCGTGACGACAATTCACGAATGTCGACAGGAATGAGACAAACAGTTACTAAAAACAAAGAGAAACGCCAAAAAAGATTCATGCTTGATACCCTTCAACATTTGTACAGGAAATTCAAAGCAGAGAGATATGAAACATGTAAAAGTATCAGTTTTACTACATTCTGGAGACTGAAACCATTCTGGGTTAAATGTCCTACAGAAAAGGAACGAGAAACATGTTTATGTAAAACATGTGAGAACTTATCATATATGGCTAAAGAGCTTTACGGAAATGATGTGATATCAACAAAAGATATTTCTGTTCTAGTGGAACAGGTTGCATGTTCAACGGACAGTATGAATTGTATGTTTGGAAACTGTAAGATGTGCAAGGAAAAACAGATTGATCTCAAAGAGTTTGACCAAAACAAACTAGTAACTTGGACTCAATGGGTTACAGAAAAAGAAAAAAGAGAGATAAAAGGAGACATCAAAGATGTAACAATAACTAAAAGAAAAGAAGAAGAGATAACCGCAGGCGACTTACTTGACAAAGTCCATGATGAACTTTGGCTCAAGTATAGGAGACATTCGTTTATGATTGATAACCAAATGAACCATTACAAAAATGTTAAAGGGACATTGAAACCATCAGAATGTTTTTTGCACATTGATTTCGCTGAAAACTACATCGCAAAATTGGCAAGAGAAATTCAAAGTAAACACTTTGGTGCATCTCAGGTACAAATTTCTCTTCATACTGGGTATTTCGTTACAGGAACAATGACTTCTTTAAAGTCATTCTGTGGCGTGTCAGATTCATTACAACATGATCCCATCTCAGTTTGGGCATACTTGAAACCAATATTGATGCAAATTAGATCTGAATATCCAGAGGTAGATACACTGCATTTTTACAGTGACGGGCCATCCTCCCAGTACAAGCAGAAGATGAACTTTTATTTATTTAGCACAGAAGTATTTGACCATGGCTTCAAGCAAGCATCATGGAATTTTCATGCTTCAGGCCATGGCAAAGGAATTCCAGATGGAATAGGTGCATCCGTCAAAAGGTCGGCAGATCTAAAAGTGAAACATGGAGTAGATATTGTAAATGCAACTGATCTCTGTAAACAGATTTGGGAAGCTAACAGTTCTGTTAATGTTTATCTCATCAAAGAGAAGGACATTTTAGACATTGAGTCAAAAGTGAGGTCCTGCAACCTGAAAACAATACCAGGAACCATGAAGATACACCAGCTATTTACAGAGAAGATGGGTAGTGTCAGGTATCGATCTGTAAGTTGTGAATGTTATGAAAAAGTTTGTGATGGCCATGACCTGCAACCATTCACCTTTTCCCCGATTTGTACTGAAAAAACATTCGTTAAACGAACAAAGCAGATTGAAACGTCTGAAAATGAAACGAAACCCAAGGATGAACCTAGGAAAACAAGAATCGAAAATGATACTGTTGATGAGGACAGGACTGAAGGGAGAAGAAGAGAAGGCAAATACAGGAGGTTTCTGAAATTATTGCAAGCATGTGAAACATTTGATGAACTGCAACTGAAGTGTGTTGAAATTCATGAGCAAATAGAAGAGGTGAGTGGGTCTGCAAGAAACAATGAACATTATTCTACAGATATTTTGTCCGTTGCACTTCTCCCAACAGATTACGAAACAAAGGGGGATGTACCCGTGACAGTGAGAGCAGATGGTGATTGTTTGCCAGCCTCTGGCAGTATGTTTGTATTTGGTAATGACAAACACCCATCAGAAATTAGAACCCGAATTATCATAGAACAGGTGATGAATGCAGAGTTCTATCTAAATGAAGATAATCTTTTGAAAGGCTATGATAGAAGCAATTTCAAAACAGGCACATTGATAAAAGGATACACCATGTATTCAGACGAATACATGCATGGCAATCACATCACAGACACAGTGATAAAGGAAATCTATTCTAAAGAAGTTCTAAAAATAACAAAAGAAAGAACATATATGGGCATATGGCAGATCCATAGTCTTTCTTCAGTCATTGGGATGATGATTGATTCTATCTATCCTGAGAAAGGCAATCCGTCAGTCAGAAAACATCTTTGTAGACATATATATCCACGAGAGGTACGTTCATCAATGCCAGCCCAAATTATGTGGACCACAACTAGGCTTGATATGAATAACAATAACTGGGTGCCCAATCATTTCGTACCAGTCTTGCCAAAGAAATCGTCTGATCCTATCACATTTGAAAATGTTAGAATAAAAAATGCGTACAAAGAGCTGTTGATTTCGAGATCTCAAAAGCAACAAAACAAAGATAGCAGCAGGATTGAAGACAATACAGTAACCATTGATGCCTGTATTGGAAGTCATGTGCTTGTATTGTATTATGGTCAAGCATATCCTGGTCTGGTTGAAAATGTTGACATGGAGTCTCAGATGGTTTTCGTAGAATGCATGCACACAGTTGGGAAAAAAAATAACAACTGTTTTTCGTGGCCACGAAAGATGCGTGATAGAAACTGGTATGATATTGATGACATTCTCAGAACAATTCCACCTCCCGAGGCTGTGAAAGGGAATGATTCACATTTCAAGGTTAATGATTCAGACTGGAGAGAAGTCATGGTACAGCTGGGTATAAAGGACTTTGTTTAATTACTCGATCCTCTGAAGATAGACTCTTTTATTAACTTTTGTTGTTGTTTGAAAATATGTTGTTATCAGTCGTCAGTTCCATTGTCAGAAGTTTCAAGTTTACTTTACTCGTGATAATAGTGTCCTAAATATGCTATATGTGTTTTTCTTGTTAATCTGAGATTCGATTCGAGATGGAGTTCAAGGTTCATTGTTAATTTTTTATTTTCTAGTCAATTAACAGCAAGAAATGCTTTTTTGTCAACCACATAACGATGATGTCAACTACATAACACTTGTCAAATGTTGGTGTTTGTGCCTTATAATACTTGATTTAATCTATTGTTGATAGTTGTCAATATTACAATTGTCATATATTTCAATTTTATGGTAATTCAATTATAAAAATATTATTTTGGTGCAATCTATACTGAGTTTTATAGTTGATTTACACAAGTATTCTGACCCTTCCATTAAAAATCTGCATAATGTTAAAAATATGTTTCTAAAAAGTGTTATTTTAACTGTTTTGAAAAAAGTGTGATGGTTTTTATGGAAATATATATCAAGCAAAATGTAATTATTATTAAAAAAAATTTAGGGACCGAAACTAAATCCGTTATGTAGTTGACATTTGTCCCATACTTGTTTCTATTTTATTTTTTTAAATATGTTTGTAGTAGCATTTAAGATTGCATATTTTTATTTCAGGTTGTATTGTTGTTAAACTATTCAATTTCATTTATTAAAGTTGAAAATTGAATATTTTTTTGTATAGTTATTTCACAACTGAAATATCCACATTTTTTGAAAATGACCCATTTACGCTCATCTTAACTTACGACGGCTTTGTGAAACGGCTGTAAAACCTACGATTTATTTACGATGAACGTACGATGACACGTAGACTTACGAAGGCTTTGTGAAACGGTACCCTGGACCTTTTTCAACAAATTTTTACTTTAAGTTCTGACTTCGGTCTTATCCCATGTGTACAGTTTCAGTTTAAGGTATGGTTTGGCACTAGACCTTTTTTTAGCCCCTTCCAAATATGCATGTGCCTTCCTCCGTCATGACATATTGTGTCATTGAGTCTTTGTTCCTGTATTTCATTTTGTTTTTGTTGTAAATATAAATCAGGCTGTATGTTTGCATATTTGCTTTTTTTTTTTACACTCGTCGTTTTGGAAATTAAAAAGAAGATGTGGTATGATTGCCAATGAGACAACTCTCCACAAGAGACCGTATGACACAGAAATTGACAACAATAGGAGAAGACGTTACTAAGTTGAAAAACTTGTGTCTAATCCATTTGTCATTTTTGAACAATAAAATATGTTTAAACTAACAACTATAGGTCACCGTACGGCCTTCGAAGCTAGAATACAGTGTTGCTGTTTACTGAAGTTACTCTTAGACTAGTAGCTCTGTACTGTTTTCTTGATGTTGGAGGTCCATAATATTTTTTTGACGGTGTTGTCCATGTACCATTTTGTAGATCGTACTTCGTGGGCATATGTTTTATAGCGACACGCAACTAGAACTTTGGCTATTTTTCAGTTTAAGTTGTCGTCAGCTAGCAATTTATCTATTCTTTTTTTCGGGCTGATTACAGATGTTGTTCAATAGTCCAAGTACTCGGATATGTAGTTGGGCTTCTACTGGTAGTATTCCGTTTAGGATGTTGATAGTAACATCTGCTACATAAGTTGGTAATGAGAGTATAAGCTTATTAGTAGCTTTTTCTGGAAGTTTTCGATTAATTCTGGTGAACTTGTTTTTGGTAGTTTTAGCTCTTATCCATAGAGAAGTACTGGAGATACGTAACACGAATAACCGAATGACACTTGGAATGACCGTATGACACATGAAATTTTAATCTTAGTTTAAACAGTATTTATTTATGAAAATTTTTACAAGAATAAAGTATTAAAATATTACATGAAGTTTTAATCTAAGCACATATATGTGAATTTTAAACATTGATTTATAAATAATTGTACATTAAAAGTGTATGTTATAACTAAAACATGATTTATTTAAGCAGGCAAGTTCATAAAATGTTAATATA
Source organism: Mytilus californianus (assembly GCF_021869535.1). Classification (NCBI taxonomy): domain Eukaryota; kingdom Metazoa; phylum Mollusca; class Bivalvia; order Mytilida; family Mytilidae; genus Mytilus; species Mytilus californianus. The sequence goes on from NW_026262668.1 coordinate 94,715,581, forward strand.
ATTTCGTGGATACATCTGTTCCTGATTGCATATATACGATCGCTCAATGTGTTCAAGTTGGACTACCAAAGTGGGGCCCTCATTTGTAAAATATATTATAACTCACTGACACTCCATGAATTGAAATGTATTTCATTTAAAAGTCAACAAAAATTATTTTAAGTAATAATTTTGTGGTACGTTTTAAAACCACTCAGGGCCTCCTGAGTGCACTCAGGACATGTAATAGATATTTTAGTGGGCGTTGAGGGTATGCGTCCGATAAATTATTTATTTTTTTATCTTAATATTTTTGTTTGAATAAAATTAATTGAATATTTCAGAAGTTATTGAAGTGTTTATTATCACGCGCCGTTATTTGGAATATGTCATGCATGACCGATGATCATATTCGATACCAAGGTGTCTTCCTCCTATTCCCACTTTTTAAAAATACTATTCCTTCTATTCCCACATGCAAATAACAATAGATGTTTTGATAAATAGTTTGTTTTTATAACAATCAAGGTTAATTAGAATGTCACCTAAGATTTATCTGTATTTTTTTTTTAAAACATAACATATTTGGTACACTGTTTATGTATAATACCTTGTTTATTTCTTTTTTCGTCGAAGAAATATTTAAAAATAAAGAATAATTATGATAAATAGATTGGAGTAAGATTTATTTTAAAATTTTTGAATTTGTAACCCTAAAGAATTGTCTGCTATACAAATAAATCATGATATAAATAATTCTGTATAATCCTAGTTTATCTGAGATAATCTAGGATTATCTATAAAAGTGGTTCAGGCGTGCCATAGATAACACCATATTTTACTTTTTTTAAGTAATCAACATCGTCGTTGCAACATATTTTTTTTTAACCAAACCTCTGGCAATATTGACTGGGACTATTATACATAGTGAGTATAATCAGAGACATATATGTGTATATATGTCTCTGGTATAATAGTCGCAGATATTGATAACAATACGATCAGGACACCTTAACAAGAAATATTTGGTTTTCAGAAATGAGCGCATTTATTTTTTATTTTCTGGGGGGGGGGGGGGGGGGTGCTGAGACTACTATAACATGTGTTAAAGTACTCTCAAAAGAGGGGGGGAGCATTTCTAGTTAAGATACATATTTAAACAAATAAAGTTAGGCACTGATCCAGTAAAGATAAATGCAAAAAAAAACTAAGGTCTTGCAACTCTTGTTAGATAAATGAGCAAAAATAATTAATAATTTCTGTCCAAAATAAAGTTTTTTCGAAAATACACTTTAGATATATATATGTTGTATGTGTCGTTGAAAGAAAGACTTGTCTGCGCGATACGATTTTCTGCACGTTGTACGTATATATTGTGTTTTTGGATTTTCAAATATATCGACTTCATCATCACTGTAGAGACATTTTGAAATTGTCGAAATGCACATCTGGTGCAGTAAAATTGGTATCTTCTATATCATTAACCGGCTTCATGTACCACTGGGTCGATACCTCTGCTGATGGTGGACTCTTAGTCACCGAGGGTATCACCAGCCAAGTAGCCAGAACTTCGGACTTGGATGAAAATACCGTGATATTATTTGATTGAAATTTGCTGTTATTAAATTTAGAAATTATTTTAAATTAAGGAGTATATCTCCCTCATGTCGAGCTCTGATTCCTTGTTCGACTTTGGCTTTACTTTAGGTCCTTTTTTGATTGATCAGCTCTTCAATGTTTGTATTAGGTTTTGGATTTTTATACGATTATTATATTTTTGAAAGTTTTATATGAATCTTTATTTGCTGTTACCGGGCCTAGCTAAGAAGACATATAGTAACAGATTTATGCCAGAATTGTTATTATTCTATAGGGAGTTTGTTTTGAATCTGATTTATTGCCAAAGATTCCAAAGAAACGGTAATCTTTCTGCACGGATTTTGTTCGTACCGTTTATACTCTAACACGTTCCGCTTGCTAAACGTTTGTATGTTACTTTTTAAAAAGCTAAAGGAAAGATAATATAAGTTATAGTAATCTAATCTTATTTTCCGTTTTCATTAATTGAAATGGGTTTTTATAGCTACATGAAGTTTAGTGACTTGAGTAACCTCCACATATTATTAGGAAAACAATTTCCTAAATCAATAAACAAACAAATTAGTTTCTCAATGAATTGCAGTTCTATTTCATTTTCTAGTTAAAGAAAAAAGGTGTTCAAGTATTTTTTCCAACTCATCACAATTTCAGCCGCCCGGACCTTTAAAGAGAAAATACTGATTGGACATAATATGCTTCTTTTATAATTTGAAATAATTTTTTTTTAGTAGTATATACATCTTTATTCTGATAAACCTTCGTCAATACAATGGTATACAGAAGTTACATGTAATAAATAGCACAGTTATAAATTAGAATAAAACATAGTATGTGCACTATTTACAAATTAAAAGTGAAAGAGAGATAACTAATGATTACTATTTGTGAAAACAATTTCGTTATTTAAAAAGAGAAAAGTGTCATATCAAGATCGTTGGTATTAGTGTAAACAATATTTTATTGTGAAATTAGATACACGTTATACAATATAAATGTACATTGTGGCAAATAGGATTCAGAAACAAGCAACAAGTGCTTATATTAGTGTGTCTCCTTGATGAATTGGATACAATATACAAAAATAAATCAAAACTACATGCTCTGTTACATAATAAAAATATTGAAAATGTCATGAAAAAAAGAAAAATGCAAGTATTAAGACGAAATGCTAACAGGCATATTGTGTTAATTATTAGTTTGTAAACCTTTTAGATTTAATTATGAACCTTTGTGCCATACGAAATAAACTAAAATTTTCGTTGATATTATGTCTTATTGTGCACAACACATTTTCTTTTTAAATTAATGCTCAATTTAAATTCTTGAACATGTGAATGCCTGTAGAAATATTTAAATAAATTAATGAAAGACGACAGTAATATAAATACTTTATTTAATAGATCCGGATACAATTATAAAGTAAATGTCACGTTGTTATTTGAATAACGACTAATAACTAATGGCTACCATGTTTATTTCCTGTACCATGATTTAGTTTGATCTGGGACATACATAATAAATTCTCAGTTATACTCTTCCCATATGTTCGAAGCTTCTTTTTTCTTATTTTTTTTTCTTCTTTTTTAAGTCTTTAAATTTCAACTCTTAAATCAACGTCGAATATTAAATTAACCTTTCAAATAACAAACCAAGGATTTGTATACTTTAAAAATTCTTGAACAAACCTAAACACAAAGCAAAAAAATAATAAAGAGACACATGTTGAAGCAAAGATAGTTTTGTGTTGGACCAAGACTTTACTGCTATACACATCCTTGGTTGGACATTTAGACAAGCAGATACCATAAAATTACAGTTGAAATATTTTTTTTTATTAAAGCTAATTAAAGGGTAAATACGAGTAATAGATCTATTACACTCCATTCAATAATTTCATTCATTTATCTTTTCGTAGTTAAATAATATCTATATATTACATAATTCAGTCTGTTGCGAAATCCTATCGTCAGTAAAATCATTATTTACAGTAGTCTGGACATGTCGAGTATAGGGATTAAAGAGATGGTTTTATTCTAAAATCAACACACATTATATTTGAAATTTAATCTTGATTTTTAATCTTGAATCTTTTGAGTGTCAAAATACCGTTAATGATTATTATCACTATGGGACACGTGTAAACAAATTTACCGATAACATTTAATCCCTGGATATACATTTTCGGGACTTTTCTTAATTATTTGAACAAAAAGACCGGCGATTTCGAATTGACATATTGTTGTCCTTCACTTTCAACCAATAGAAAACCAAGCTTTTGATCGCTGTTCCTAGCAACGACATTGCATTTCATATAAATACAAGAAATTATGAATCAAACATCATTATACCTTATTTCTCACAAGACACCTCAAGTCACAGTGAGCGAAGGCCTTTTTTGTTTTCATTTAAAAAAAACAACAACTAAATCGTCAACATGGTAAGTCATTCTTAATAATACTATTATTTTTTTGTAACTACATGTATTTATTTATCAAGTCATAAAAAAATATTATTTCGATCCACGAAATGTATTAAATAGGAAAGTTTTCTGTTCTTTTATCTTCTGGGTTTTTTTCTCAATTAAAGCTTGACTGAAATTTCAAAGACTATGAAAGTGACATAAAATATTAAAGTGAAGAATTATCTTGGCAAGCGATAAAAGAATCTAGACATTACCTTATAATCAGACATTTGATTATATTTCATTGCAATAGCTGATTTGTCTGGCTGTTCCGCTGAGGTTGATATATCAGCGTTCCGATATGTAAAAAATAGATAAAAAATAATAAATATTGAAATTTTTTAAGTTTGCATCAATTCAGAATGTTTGCATATATTAAAAAATAATGCTAATTCCTTAATGTAAGTCAATACAAGATAACATACCTGGTATTTTTCCTTATTAAGACGGTCGTGTCCGCTGTATAAGAAAATGTTTATGCCAAGTTTTATTGATAATTTCATGTTCATAAATGTTTGTATGTGCTTTTTCAGAGAGAATGTATTTCCATCCACGTCGGACAGGCCGGAGTCCAGATTGGTAATGCCTGTTGGGAATTGTACTGTTTGGAGCACGGTATCCAACCTGACGGCCAGATGCCATCAGACAAGACCATTGGAGGTGGTGATGACTCCTTCAACACCTTCTTCAGTGAGACTGGAGCTGGCAAACACGTACCAAGAGCTGTCTTTGTCGATCTTGAGCCAACAGTAGTCGGTAAGTTTAAAATTCAGTACTTTTAATCATTCATTTTGGTCCCACAGAAAAAAAAATAAGAATCGAAAGAGAATAGATATGATAATGATACCGTAATGACACCACTGATGGGTGGAATTTTACTGAACTATTTATCTTGCATACTAATATAATGTTTAATTTTGTCAAGATAAATCAGATTTATCAAACGTGTCCATACAACTCGAGATGAATTGATTGATATTAATTTATTTCATTTTAAAATGCACACTTTTACTAACATGATTATACACGTTTAAATTCTTTTGTAATTGCTTTCCATTCATATTTTATTTAATTGATTACAGTTAGCCCAATCGTCAAATATACGCTCAAGTGGTTCATTGATTTTATTTAAAGGTAAAAGTAACACATGTATAAAAATATTATCATTATAAGATGACTGAAATGACTAGAACATTTTATTATGTATAATTTCAGATGAAGTCAGAACTGGCACCTACCGTCAACTTTTCCACCCAGAACAACTAATCACCGGAAAGGAGGATGCCGCTAACAACTATGCTAGAGGTCACTACACCATTGGTAAGGAAATCGTCGACTTGGTCTTGGACAGAATCCGTAAATTGGCTGATCAATGTACCGGTCTTCAAGGTTTCCTCATCTTCCACAGCTTCGGTGGTGGTACTGGATCAGGATTCACCTCACTCCTTATGGAACGTCTCAGCGTCGACTACGGAAAGAAATCAAAATTGGAATTTGCTATCTACCCAGCTCCACAGGTCTCCACCGCAGTCGTTGAACCATACAACTCCATCTTGACCACCCATACAACCCTAGAACACTCCGACTGTGCTTTCATGGTAGATAACGAGGCCATCTACGATATCTGCAGACGTAACTTGGACATCGAGAGACCAACATACACCAACTTGAACAGACTCATTGGTCAGATTGTCAGCTCAATCACTGCCTCACTCAGATTCGATGGTGCACTCAACGTCGATTTGACCGAGTTCCAGACCAACTTGGTACCATACCCACGTATTCACTTCCCATTGGCTACATATGCTCCAGTCATCTCTGCCGAGAAGGCATACCATGAACAGCTCTCTGTTGCCGAGATTACCAATGCTTGCTTTGAACCAGCCAACCAGATGGTAAAATGTGATCCACGTCACGGTAAATACATGGCATGCTGTATGTTGTACAGAGGTGATGTTGTACCAAAGGACGTCAACGCTGCTATTGCCACAATCAAGACAAAGAGAACCATCCAGTTCGTCGACTGGTGTCCAACTGGTTTCAAGGTCGGAATCAACTACCAACCACCAACTGTTGTACCAGGAGGTGATTTGGCTAAAGTACAGAGAGCCGTTTGCATGTTGAGCAACACAACCGCCATTGCTGAGGCCTGGGCTCGTCTTGACCACAAATTTGACTTGATGTACGCCAAACGTGCTTTCGTCCATTGGTACGTCGGAGAAGGTATGGAAGAAGGAGAATTCTCAGAAGCCCGTGAAGATTTGGCTGCTCTTGAGAAAGATTACGAAGAAGTTGGAGTTGACTCCGTTGAAGGTGAGGGTGAAGAAGAAGGAGAGGAATATTAAACAAAGAAATAAGAACTATAACATCTTGAAACTACGATAATATTGCCATCTTCAAGTGTTTTGATACAACCTTATGAACACTGTAAAACATTAAACTTTAAAGGATCGTTTACATCTTTTGAAAGTTAAAATATATTGTTAATTTGTTGACATAAACTTGCTATAAGACCAAAATTAAAAGTTTATTTTATCTGATATTGCTTAGTTTCTGCATGACTGAGATTGTCTTTGGTTTTAGATTATTTGGCTTCCATTTTTTGTACACATTGAAATGGTTTATACTTGTTTTTAACCAGTAGGCTGTGTTAGTTTTTGTTGTTGGTGGTGGTGGTCGTGGTGATAATTATAGAACTAAAAGTCTGTTTTCGTAGACACAAAATAGAAACTATTAATAGAACACACTCAAAGAGGTCCGTTTTCGGTGTTTGGCAGGTGCCATCGTAATCTAGTATAGTACAATGACTGGAATTTTCTCTTTTTGGGTCATTAAACAGGACACAATGGTGTTATCTTTATTAAGTGAACAAATGATATACGCTGAGTATCCGATAAAGCAGCACCAGTTATAAAAATAATATGGCGTTGTGGAACGTTTGGCAATGAGACAACCATTTGACCGAGTCGAAATGAAATGAATGTAAGCAATTATAGGTGAACGTACGACCTTAAACAATGAGTAAAACCTATATCGTATATATAGTCACCTATAAAAGGACCTGACATGCCAAAATATGTTCAGTATGAGTTCTTCACTTGAGATAATCAACCATGAAAAAGCGAGAATTGTCGTTTAAAACGTACAGGGCATAATACTTTACAATCACAGTTTGTTACTGCAAGTTTAGGTTGAAATACGAGTCATGAAATGGTAAATTAAAAGGATAACTGCTATCGACACTTTATACGTTAAAAATAACGCGCGAGTTCTCCCTCTGCTTCGTTCTATAATAATTGCGTGAACCCCTGAGGGTTCACGCATATTTATTAGATAGAAATATAGTCTATGGAGGAATATTCGGAAGCTAAATTATTGTTCATTCGGAACACCTATTCATCTGATCTGTATTAGGTTCCTGCCAAGAGCACCTCCATACGGTGTATCTAAGATATTTAAAACATGGCAATAAAGAATTTTCACAGATCGCGAATTCACTTATCTCATATATGATAATAAACAATGCGTGAACCCCTGAGGATTCACGCATATTTATTTGTTAGAAATATAGTCTATGGAGGAATATTCGGAAGCTAAATTATTGTTCAATCGGAACACCTATTCATCTTATCTGTAGTAGCTTCCTGCAATTAAGAGCACCTCCATACGGTGTATCTAAGATATTTAAACAAGTTGCTTTAAAAAAAAAAGACAATACGTGAACCTTAGAACTTTTTTATTCTAATTATTAATTCAACTGAATAAGAAATTATATATCAGTGTTATCTTGGCCATGTGTGTGGAGGAAAATATTTTCTTTTTATTATAAATCATTACAATTTTGGCATGTTGAGAGAAGTGTTAAATTTAAAGCAAGGAGAGAAAAAAAAAAAGATTCCCAGACGTATAATTTCTTAAAGAATAATAATTCAAAACATGCAGGACACATGTACCTTCTTCCAAAAATTCATTAAATTAATCTAGAAATAAGTAATGCTAGCAGGACACATTAATGTTGGTTACCGACCAATCATCAATAAGTGTAACTCTCCCGCGAGAGATACTTACTTGATCTAATTATAAATATAAAAAAGAAGATGTGGTATGATTGCCAATGAGACAACTCTCCACAAGAGACCAAATGACACAGAAATTAACAACTATAGGTCACCGTACGGCCTTCAACAATGAGCAAAGCCCATACCGCATAGTCAGCTATAAAAGGCCCCGAAATGACAAATGTAAAACAATTCAAACGAGAAAACTAACGGCCTAATTTATGTACAAAAAATGAACGAAAAACAAATATGTAACACATCAACAAACGACAACCACTGAATTACAGGCTCCTGACTTGGGACAGGCACATACATACAGAATGTGGCGGGGTTAAACATGTCAGCGGGATCCCAACCCTCCCCCTAACCTGGGACAGTGGTGTAACAGACTGAGTACAACATAAGAACGAACTATAAAAATCAGTTGAAAAAGGCTTAACTCATCAGATGGATACAAACAGAAATACTACACAGAGTGGACGTGGCCGGGTACTTGTATATCCCAACACCAAATAGACACTAAGCACAGATCTGAGAGTACTCGCAGTTACTGACAGCTAGATCAAAGCCACTAACAACTAATTAAAAAAATCATGCATCTAAGACTAAATTATCAATTAGTACACATCCAACATCCAATTATTGAAGAGGCATAACTTTAACATTCAAGATACAAAAAATTTCATTAATAAAATAGAGTCACACGAGGTAAAAAAAAGTATGCATTCTTATTGCCTATGATGTACGTCAATGTAGACAAATATGATCATTGACAATTTAGAAGAAATTGTTATCAATGCATTAGAATTTATTGACACACAGGAAAATATATTTAAAGATTCTCAACAAAATAGATTTAACTGCATTTGTTAAATTAATTCTTAGAAACAATGAATTTGAGTTTAATGGACTGTTATACAAACACATTATGGGAGCGTACCAACCAGGCTTATCAATTTGTACTCATTAAAATCTTAGATAAGTTCCAATGGAGAGAAAACATCAAATTACACTATCAATAGGGATGACGGTTTTATGGTATTCACAGGCAAATTAGAGCAAGTTGAAGATTCCTTTAACCTTGCAAACGAAATTGACCATCTACTTAAGTTCTAATATGAGGTGTCGACATCTAGTATGGCCTATTTAGAGGGTGGTAAAGGGTTATTTTCGTGCAACGTTTTCGGCCTTTTTATTTCACGTGTTTCCGTGTTTCGACGTTTTATTTCTCGTTTTCTCGTGTTTGGTTCGATGTGCGTGCTTCGTGTTTTCCCTTAATTATTTTCCGTGTTTCGTGTCGGTACTCTTATTTTCTCGTGCTTGTCCCGCATTTGATTAAAAAATAAACCGGGACTAATTCAAAGTCAGCCCAAATATTGTTTTAAATTATAAACAAATTAACTGGTCCCACGATATTTATTAATAGCCTATTTATTACTATGATAAATCGGATGCAACTAACGGACGCTAAAAGGTGACCACATGCAGGGTCGCCATGTCCATTTATAATGACTGCATGATCTCCAAGAACGGCTGCGTAATAACTGTTGATACTTTTTTCCTTAATATTTACGATTTTATTCCTTGGCTTCGTTTTTCCAGAGTGTTTTTTTTTTCCGTGCAACGTTTTTGCGATTTGTTATTTCACGTGTTTCCGTGTTCAGACCCTCCCTTTTAATTACCACCCTCTATTTAGATACCGAAGCGTACAAAAGTGAACGTTTCCATAATAATGGAATTCTTGATGTTAAGTCACATATATTAAAAACACAGAAACGTATCAATATTTACCAATGACTAGTGCACATCCAAAATACACATAAATTTAAGAGCATTACAGTGTGTGAATAATATAAGAAATTTCTACTTCTTCCACTAAGTGACCACCATCATTTGGTTGACTATCCTGTCACTGTTTGGTGTGCGCTTGCATTCTTAACAAGTCCAAAAATTATTTTAACAGAAAGGAAAGAATTTGTGCTGTACATAACATTTATACATGGTGCAAATAAAAACATGGGACTTGAAATTTAATGTGCATGCAGTAGTCTCTTGAACGAGTCAAGACTTTCTGCAGCGGTCACTGAAATAATAGTGACATCAATGAATTAAATAAACATTTAATTAACTTACAAGATAACTTAATTGATAGAGAATACTGTAAAAAGGAAACAGTAAAAGTTGTAAAAATGTATATTAACGAACAGTCTTTATTTTACTTGTTTTATTTTCATTTGAAACAGATTTTTTTTATCTGATTTGTCAAAATGACAAGTGTGCATAATGATTTTATTGTTACAAATCAAATCCCAAAAGCCCACTATAGCTATAACTCATTATGTAGAAACCACAGCACTATTTTAAAATATCTCTTTGTGAATATCTAGACACAGATGTTTGATACCATAGGTCGTTATAATTAAATCTTGACCATTTAACTTTCACTTGTTTATCAAAGGGTACAACTGTCAACTTTGCCCAAGTCAGTAAACCCTTGCAATGCATAAAATGTAGTTTTACAATAAATATACATGTTTGAAAAGGATCTATAGATTGTGTATTATCATATATCAGATAAGTGAATTAGCGATCTGTGAAAATTCTTCATTGCCATGTTTTAAATATCTTAGATACACCGTATGGAGGTGCTCTTAATTGCAGGAAGCTAATATAGATAAGATGAATAGGTGTTCCGAATGAACAATAATTTAGCTTCCGAATATTCCTCCATAGACTATCTTTCTAACTAATAAATATGCGTGAACCCTCAGGGGTTCACGCAAACATTGCAATAAAGAATTTTCACAGATCGCGAATTCACTTATCTGATATATGATAATAAACAATCTATTGATCCTTTTCAAACATGTATATTTATTGTAAAGCTACATTTTATGCATTGCAAGGGTTTACTGACTTGAGCAAAGTTTACAGTTGTACCCTTTGATAAACAAGTGAAAGTTAAATGGTCAAGATATAATTATAACGACCTATGGTATCAAACATCTGTGTATAGATATTCACAGAGAGATATTTTAAAATAGTGCTGTGGTTTCTACATAATGAGTTATAGTGGGCTTTGGGATTTGATTTGTACCAATAAAATCATTATGCACACTTGTCATTTTGACAAATCAGATTAAAAATGAAAATAAAACAAGTAAAATAAAGACTGTTTGTTAATATACATTTTTACATCTTTTACTGTTTCCTTTTTACAGTATTCTCTATCAATTAAGTTATCTTGTAAGTTAATTAAATGCTTATTCAATTCATTGAAGTCACTATTATTTCAGTGACCGCTGCAGAAAGTCTTGACTCGTCCAAGAGACTACTGCATGCACATTAAATTTCAAGTCCCATGTTTTTATTTCCACCATGTATAAATGTTATGTACAGCACAAATTATTTCCTTTCTGCTAAAATTATTTTTGGACTTGTTAAGTATGCAAGCGCACACCAAACAGTGACAGGATAGTCAACTAAATTTTGTACACTTCGGTATATAAATAGAGGTTGGTAAAAGGGAGGGTCGGAACACGGAAACACGTGAAATAACAAATCGCAAAAACGTTGCACGGTAAAATAAACACTCTGGAAAAACGAAGCCAAGGAATAAAATCGTAAATATTAAGGAAAAAAGTACCGAAAGTTATTACTCAGCCGTTCTTGGAAATCATGCAGTCATTATAAATGGACATGGCGACCCTGCATGTGGTCACCTTTTAGCGTCCGTTAGTTGCATCCGATTTATCATAGTAATACAATAGGCTATTAATAAATATCTTGGGACCAGTTAATTAGTTTATAATTTAAAACAATATTTGGCTGACTTTGAATTAGTCCCGGTTTACTTTTTAATCAAATGCGGGACAAGCACGAGAAAAAAAGAGTACCGACACGAAACACGGAAAATAATTAAGGGAAAACACGAAGCACGCACATCGAACCAAACACGAGAAAACGAGAAATAAAACGTTGAAACAAGGAAACACGTGAAATAAAAATGCCGAAAACGTTGCACGAAAATAACACTTTACCACCCTCTTAATAGGCCATACTAGATGTCGATACCTCATATTAGAACTTAAGTAGATCTATGGTCAATTTCGTTTGCAAGGTTAAAGAAATCTTCAACTTGCTCTAATTTGCCTGTGAAGACCATAAAACCGTCATCCCTATTGACAGTGTAATTTGATGTTTTCCCTCCATTGGAACTTATCTAAGATTTTAATGAATAGGGCAGACAGATGCAGATCTGTGCATGTTGGTGACAATATTATATATGGGCGCTCCTATTATGTGTTTGTATAACAGTTCATTAAACTCAAATTCATTGTTTCTAAGAATTAATTTAACAAATGCAGTTAAATCTATTTTGTTGAGAATCTTTAAAGTATATTCTCCTGTGTGTCAATAAATAGGTAGAGGGTTGGGATCCCGCTAACATGTTTAACCCCGCCACATTCTGTGCCTGTCCCAAGTCAGGAGCCTGTAATTCAGTGGTTGCCGTTTGTTGATGTGTTACATATTTGTTTTTTCGTTCATTTTTTGTACATAAATTAGGCCGTTAATTTTCTCGTTTGAATTGTTTTACATTTGTCATTTCGGGGCCTTTTATAGCTGACTATGCGGTATGGGCTTTGATCATTGTTGAAGGCCATACGGTAACCTATAGTTGTTTTTTTCTGTGTCATTTGGTTTCTTGTGGAGAGTTGTCTCATTGGCAATCATACCACATCTTCTTGTTTATATTTATAATTAGATCAAGTAAGTATCTCTGCGTGAGTTACACTTATTGGTGATTGGTCGGTAACGAACATTAATGTGTCCTGCTAGCTGACCAGTTCGCAATGCCTCATTACTTATTTCTAGATTAATTTTATGAGTTTTTGGAAGAAGGTACATGTATCCTCCATGTTTTGAATTATTATTATTCTTTAAGAAATTATACGTCTGGGAATCTTTTTTTTTTCTCTCCTTGCTTTATATTTAACACTTCTCTCAACATGCCAAAATTGTAATGATTTACAATAAAAAGAAAATATTTTCCTCCACACACATGGCCAAGATAACACTGATATATAATTTCTTATTCAGTTGAATTAATAATTAGAATAAAAAAGTTCTAAGGTTCACGTATTGTCTTTTTTTTTTAAAGCAACTTGTTACATTGTTATGTAAAATAAGCATTCTATTCACCATAGGCCTCACAAGTACACATTGGCTAATATAATGTCTGAAATGCTAAAAAAAACAACAACTTAAGAATACCATCGTAATTAAGGAGAGATTGATTGTTCTTTTTTCTTTGATTGTTATTGCTTGTTTAACGCCTAGCGGCAAATATTCCATGCACATTCAGAACGTAACTGAGCTGGACCCGGTTGTTCATCTCTCGGTAAAACATAAAAAGAAGTTCCAATAATTAAGTTATGTAGAGTAGACTTCAACGAGACAACTTTTAAAGATACAAATTCATCTTTTAACCTAAATTTTACCATTCGTTTTTATGGCGAATGGCATACTATTGCAAGCCGATGTTGTCTTAAATTAGTTTTGTTTGTGAACACTGAATTGCGCATTGTTTTTTTAAATGTTAACTAACTACTTGGGCATTACAATTTTCAAGATTCAAGATTTTATTGACCAATCATGAACCCTCAAGGGGCATATACAAAAATATACCAATTTCACAATGATTATCATAGCATAACAAATTATCAAAGATACATTCGTAGTGCACAAATAATTGTATAAAAAGACCAAGCAAACAAAGCAACGGGAGACAAACGAATAACTTCATCAGAAGCTTGACATACTGTATTAAGATATGAAAACGTTTTTTTAAATAGTATTAAGTTATAGATAACCCCTAGTTATGAATGAATTTAACAGTAACAACCAAATTTCTAAATATGGAAAACACATTAAGGAACATCGACAACCATAAACGAAGATGCCGATTTTGGACATTTACACAAAAAGAAGATCAATAAAATTGAGAATGGAAATGGGGAATGTGTCAAAGAGACAACAACCCGACCATAGAACAGACAACAGCAGAAGGTCACCAACAGGTCTTCAATGCAGCGAGAAAATCCCGCACCCGGAGGCGTCCTTCAGCTGGCCCCTAAACAAATATATATACTAGTTCAGTGATAATGAACGCCATACTAAACTCCAAATTGTACACAAGAAACTAAAATTAAAAATAATACAAGACTGACAAAGGCTAGAGGCTCCTGACTTGGGACAGGCGCAAAAATGCGGCGGGGTTAAACATGTTTATGAGATCTCAACCCTCCCCCTATACCTCTAGCCAATGTAGAAAAGTAAACGCATAACAATACGCACATTAAAATTCAGTTCAAGAGAAGTCCGAGTCTGATGTCAGAAGATGTAACTAAAGAAAATAAACAAAATGACAATAATACATAAATAACAACAGACTACTAGCAGTTAACTGACATGCCAGCTCCAGACTTCAATTAAACTGATTGAAAGATTATTTCTTCGTCATATGAATATCAGGCACAATCCTTCCCGTTAGGGGTTTAGTATCATACCATCATAACATATATGAGAAGAACATAACCCGTGTCATGCCAACAACTGGTTTTTAAATAAATGTGTTTAGTGTCGATGCAAAGACCCTATAAGTGAATCAATATTAACGCCAAAATATGCAATCTTTAATGACCTGACAACAGTATCGTAACTATATCCTTTTTTAATAAGTCTATTTACTTTGTACTCAACACTTCTAATATCTGAATCAACTGAAAGATCACCGTACGACCATCAGCAATGAGGATAACCTTAAATGTAAAGTAAGATATAAAGTCCTCAGACATGACAAAAAGTTAAACAATTCAAAACCCAAAGGCCTAACTTAGATAAAACTCGGCGGCAATAAATGATAAAAAAATATGACAGACAGCAACAAACGACTACCTATGAATTGCAGGCTCCTGACTTGGGTCAGACACACACATAAAGTGGCGGTGTTAAACATGTTTTCGAAATCTCAACCCTCCCCTTACCTGGGAAAATGATGTAAAAGCACAGCAAACTGTAAAAATCAGTAGGAAAGGGTCTGAATTATCAGATCGACACAAAGCACAAAAACGAATAGACAGGACACCAAGTATTGACCCTAGAGTACTTGCCTTCATCACCAGGATCTCTTCACCACTGTACGTAAACGAACCATTGTGATGACACTAAGAGGTGTCTCATTGGCAATCATATCATATCTCCAGTCCTTATTTTCAATTGATCTATTTTCTTTTTGTTAGAATTTTGACAAAAAAACGAGGATTCTACATTATAAAACAAAGTATGAATTCGCCTGCTTTACTATCCGTAAATATTTTATGCTGATAGTCCTAAAGATAAAGTTTTACTAGAAGTATCAAATACACTTCATATAATCAATGATCCGTAAAAATGAGGTAAATGTCCGAAAAACCAAGCCAGACAGACATGTACACCTAATAATTATTCCATACACCAAATATTGTTGCTTATACATGTAGTATATAAGAAACAGACCAAAACCATGAAAACGTAATATTGACCAATGAGCCATAAAAAAAAGGTGCAAGATCAGATGAACCATGCAAGTCAGCTAACATTTATTCCATGTATCAAATAAAGTTTACCTTTAATTGCTTATTGTATCTAAGAAGCAGACTTCACCAGGAAAACTTAACATTGACAAATGAACCATGAAACTGAGGTGAAAGTCAGATGAAACCTGCCAGACAGACATGTACACGTTCCAATCATTCCATTCACCAAATATAGTTGACCTATTACTTATAGTATTTTAGAATAGGACCTAACTACTAAAACTTAACATTGACAAATGAACCGTGAAAGTGATGTCAAGATGAATCCTGCCAGACAGACATATTCACCTTAGAATCATTCCATACATCAAATATGTTGACCCATTGCTTATAGTATAAGAAAAACAGACCAAAACACAAACACGTAACATTGACCAATGAACCGTGAAAATGAAGTCAAGGCCAAACGAAACCTGCCAGACTGACATGTACACTGTAAAATTATTCCATACAACAAATCATTACAATCATTCCATGTACCAAATATTATAGTTATCCTATTACTCATCATGAAGGAGAAATTTACATGACAAAAAATAAAACTTTTTTTTCTTCAAGAAGTCGCTGAACAATGAAAATGAGGTCAAGTACAACGACTATAAGGCATCTGTATACAAGGTATGAAGCCTTCAGGTCTTCTACCCTCTGAAGTATAAAGCTTAATGCAAATAGTTTACAGCCGATCTCAGCTGTCTGATTGTAATCCCTGTCTCGTATTCTACGACTTTCGTCGCAGGCGAGAAAATAAGTAACACAAGCTTATGTCTCATCTAACAGGGGGCCCACCAGAACCTGTATCGCTCACCTGGTGAAAAAGTGCGTCTGCTGATGATGATATCTAATTGTACATACTAGTTTTTTTCGTATGCTGCTGGTCATTTATGCAATTTAGCTTCGAACCCATCACCTTTAGTATTTGTAAAATAGCCAAAAAAACTGCAAAAACATTAAAAATCGACTCCAAAACAAGTTATCACTATCAGAGTTTCTGAAATTTTCAGTTTAGATAGATCTTGTCAATTTTGCAATATACAATTTTAACCTTAGAGATAACAGCCAAAAAATAGTAAAATTAGACATTTCAGGGACAATAACCCAAAAATGTGTTTCCATTTGTTCATCTACCTGGTTGATAATCAAGCTTCATAGTGGATATCCTGTAGATGAAACTTTGCTTTTGATAAATAGAAGGGTTACAGAGGAGATTTTAAAGAAAAGCTTATGGACAACAGACGCAAAGTGATGGCAAATTCTCAAATGGCCCTTCATAAAAGGTGTTGGCAATTACTCCAAAACATGTAAACCGAATTAAAAAAAAAATTAATATAATTTTTCAAATCACAGCCAAAAACTGCAAAAATCGGTCATTTCAGGGGCAATAACTGCATAACAGGTTTTGGATTTTTCTCAATTTTTATGGTAGAAACATATTGTAGTGCTGGTCATTCTTTAATTCACCATTTTAATCTAGCTCCTATTGTTGTTATGATAATAGTAAGACTAAAAATCGGTATTAAATTTCCTTTCAGGGGCAAATACTCCATGTATGATTGTCAGAATTCTTTGAAATGTTTTGGGTAACCATGTTAATCTTTTTTGCAATTCACACTTTTAAGCCAGCTTCTAGTTTTCCATATAGTCAAACAGTTCAAAATCAAACATCTACTTTATATTTTTTCTAAAATGTTTAGGACAGATAGAGCTCGTCATGCTCACCATCTTTACCATTGATAGTTTTCCCTTATTGCTTCAGTTTTAGAGATATCAGAAATAAAATGCTCTGCTGGTCGCAGAGGTCGAACCCTGAACAGTTGGGGCAAGTATGGACACAACATTCAAGCTTGATACAGCACTGAATTTGGATTGTGATTAAATATTTGACACAGCATAGGTTTCTGACACAGAATGAATGTGGTCTAAGAACTTAAAAATTTTTAATTTACCTTTTCAAACCATATCATTATTATTTGCTTTTGTATATAAATCAGAAATAACCAATTTAAAATGGAAAATTTTAGAGAAAAAAAAATCCCCCCCCCCCCAAATTTTTTGAACCCCCTTATGATTCATCACCCCCTAACTCAATCCCAACTTTCCCTTTGTGATATGGAACCTTGTAGTACAATTTCAGAAAGATCCATAGACTTACACACAAGTTATTGTCATGAAACAAGAAAAATGCTTGTTTTTTGCCCCTAATTCCTAAAATTTTGAGGCAATTACCACCGAAATCAATCCAAGCATTCCCTTTGTGATATGGAACCTTGCAGTACAATTTAAGAGAGATCCATACATTTGAACACAAGTTATTGTCTGGAAACTAGAAACATGCTTATTTTTGCCCCTTTTTCCTAAACATTTTGGGCAATTACCCCCAAACTCAAACCCAGCTTTCCCTTTGTGATATGGAACCTTGTATTACATTTTCAGAAAGATCCATAGACTTACACACAAGTTATTGTCATGAATCTAAAAAAATGCTTGTTTTTTTGTCCTTTTTTTGGCCCCTAATCCCTAAAATTTTGAGGCAATTACCCCCAAACTCAATCCAAGCATTCCCTGTGTGATATGGAACCTTGCAGTACAATTTCAGAGAGATCCATACACTTGAACACAAGTTATGTCTGGAAACTAGAAAAATGCTTATTTTTGGCCCCTTCTTCCTCAACGTTTTGGGCAATTACCCCCAAACTCAATTCCAGCTTTCCCTTTGTGATATGGAACCTTGTAGTACAATTTCAGAAAGATCCATAGACTTACACACAAGTTATTGTCATGAAACTAGAAAAATGCTTGTTTTTTGCCTCTTTTTTGGCCCCTAATTCCTAAAATTGTGAGGCAATTACCCCCAAAATCAGTCCAAGCATTCCCTTTGTGATATGGAACCTTGTGGTACAATGTCAGAGGGATCCATACACTAACACACAAGTTATGTCTGGAAGTTACAAAAATGCTTATTTTTGGCCCCTAATTCCTTAACTGTTGGTACCATAACCCCCAAATCAATCCCAGCCTTCCTTTTGTGGTATTGAACCTTATGGTAAAATTTCATAGAGATCCATTAAATTAAACTAAAGTTAGAGTGCGAAAACCAATGTGTCTTCGGACGACGACGACGCCATACCAATATACGACCGCAAAATTTTTTTGCGGTCGTATAAAAAAGGGCAGTTTGGCCCCAATGTTCAATTTATAGCCCCAGTTGCCATGTTCTTTGATAGATCAGGATAAAAATCACCAACTACATAGTAGACATCCTAATTATTACTACAACTCTCGATAAATAACTAGGTCACTGTTTTGTCAGAAATCTGTAAAACCGGACATTTTGGAAGACCTGGCCATTAATAATTCCTCAAGAAGACAATCAAGTCATCTTTACTTTGCAGTATGTTGGGTTGCTGTCACTCCACGGTAATAATTGAATGACAAAGAGACACAGTTCAGTCAATGTTCACCTCTCAAGGTCAGATTAAAATCGAAAGATAGACTGAAGATGGCCATTGATCCTTTTCAGAAAAATTCAGACCCGTTAGCATTCTCCCCAACCCCTTTGTTTTATTTGAAAAAGCAATATCCGAGAAAACATCTTTGTTAATGTTTGTGTATTTAGGAAAGGACATGGCTGTTAAACAAATCTGCTAAATCTCCAGGATGATTGGAAACTTGCTTTAGAAGGTAATGAATATTTAGCTGCTATTCTGGTTGATCTGTCCAAAGTGTTCGACTACCTACCCCATAATATTCTTATTTATAAACTGTCCTATGTTAGAATGCTACTATGTTAATATTAGCATATCTGTCTAGTAGAAAACAAAGGAGGTATTGTCACAGGCACTTATCTGAATTTTTTCCCTAATATACATGTTATATTAAGGTATATAGGGGAACAAATTTCAGAGAAAAGTGCCGGGGGGTATTGATAGTTTGGCAAATATACAGAAAGGTGTTGGGCCCTTTACTTTATAATGTTTTAACTAACAAGATTTATTATTTTATCAATAAATTGTTAACAAAGAGGTATGTCTCGCCTATTTTGTTACTTTGATAGTAAAACGCAAATGTTGTAATCAAAATAGCAATACTTGAACATGCAAAATATGAACCATGACTGAAGGTATAGGGCCAAACAATCTCCATCGAAATGAGATGTGCCAATGCTTATACAACTGCATACCAAATATCATTGACCTACCTCTTGTGGTTCCCTATAAACTGAATTAATCACAAACAAATACATGTAAACTAACCAAAATTTTCAAAGTCAGTAGACCATGACTGAGGAGGCTGGGCCAAACAATCTCCTTCAAAATGAGATGTGCCAATCCTAAGACAACTGCATACCAAACAATGTTATAGATTTAATAGATAACCTTTCTTTTTTGGTAAGCCGTGTGTCCTAAAAAATTGGAACAATATTTGGAATCTTTCCCAAAATATATCCAACAATATAACGCTGAAAATCCAACAATACTAATGAAAAATAAAAGAACAGTGGTCCAATGTCCCCAGCGTTGCACATATTTTATATTTCCAAGGGGCATAACTCTTTTTTTTTAAAAATCGATCGTCCACCATTATAGAACTTACCCAAGATATTGCTGATATTAACCTATAGTATAAGTTTTATAAAAATCTGGCAAGAATTGTACCGTGAGAGCGCTAACAAGGTCAATTTCCATAAATTTAATATTTCCAAGGGACATAACTCTTTCAAATAAAGTCGATCAGCCACCATTAAAGAACTTGCCCGAGATATTGCTGATATTAACCTATAGTACAAGTTTTATAAAAATGCGGTTCGCCTGGAGCAGCTAGATACGACAGCAGAGGTCGAACTCTGAAAAGTTGGGGCAGGTATGGACACAATATTCAAGCTTGATACAGCTCTGAATTTGGAAAGTGATTAAATATTTGACACATTATAGATTTCTGACACAGAATAAATGTGGTCAGATAACTTAAAAATTTTAAGACATTTAATCTACTTAAGGGTCCAATATCCAAAATCTAATTCCATGTTTAGATTCAGCATATAAAAAATAAAATGCTTCACTGAGCGCAGCCTGATACGACCGCAGAGATCGAACCCTGAACAGTTGGGGCAAATTTGGACACAATATTCAAGCTTGATACTGTCTGAATTTGGATTGTGATCAAATTTTTGATACTAAATAGGTTTCTGACACAAAATAAATGTGGTCAAAGATCTTACAAATCTATTGCGCAATACTGTGAAATTTAGTTTCTTCTTTCTTCTTGAAACTTTTCAAAAATTTGAAATTTGTAAAAATTTTGGAAACAAAATATGAAGCCCTTAAAAAAATTGGAACCCCCCAACCATTTTTGAATCCCTCCTTGGAGCAATTACCTTCAAACTCAATCCCAGCCTTTCCTTTGTAGTATGGAACCTTGTAGTACAATTTCAAAGAGATCCATTCACTTAAACACGAGTTATTGTCTGGAAACTAGAAAAATGCTTGTTTTTGGCCCCTCATTTCTGCATGTATGGGACAATTACCCCCAAACTCAATCCCAGACTTCCCTCTGTGATATGGAACCTTGTAGTACAATGTCAGGGAGATCCATACACTCACACACAAGTTATTGTCTTGAAACTAACCCTTTTTGGCCCTTAATTCCTAAACTGTTGGCACCATAACCCTCAAAATGAATCACAACCTTCTACTTGTGGTATTAAACATTGTGGTACAATTTCAGAGCAATCAAAATACTTATACACAAGTTATTATCCAGAAACTAGAAAAATGCTTGTTTTGGGCCCCTAATTCCTAAACGGTTGGGACCATCATCCCCAAAATCAATCCCAACCTCCCTATTATGGTACTGAACCTTCTTAAAAAAATTCATAGAGATCCATTCATTTAAACTAAAATTATTGTCCGGAAACCAAATGTGTCTTCGGACGACGACGCAGACACCATACCATTATACAATCCCAAAAAATTTTTTGCAGTCGTATAAAAACCCATGAATTCAAACAAAGTTTAATTTTGGACCCTATGGACCTTAATATGGACTAATTTGAAAATAGGGCCCAAAATTAAAAATCTGAATGCACAGTTAGATTCAGCATATCATAGAACCACCAGAATTCAGTTTTTGATGAAATCGAACAAAGTCTAATTTTGGACCCTTTGGTCCTCAATGTAGACCTATTTAAAAATGTCCAAATATCCAATATAGTAATACATGGTAAAAACCTCAAACAATTCAAGACTTAAAATTAATCCTCATTGAAATTGGTTAAAAGATTTGTATTTATTTTCAATTGAAGATTTCTTGCTGTTGTGCAATACTTAGTAAATCTGTTTACAAACTATATATAATAATTTACACACCCTGTTTGGTGTATATCTCCTACCATATCAGTATTTGTTGTTTCTTTATATAGATCAGAAATAATTTATGTTAGAACCAGCTTATCCAGTATTAGAATGTCTTGTTTTTGGCCTCTATTTTCTTAACGATTAAAGCCACAACCCACACAATCGACCCTAACCTTCTGTGTGTGGTATGGAACCTTGTGTTTCAACTTCATAGAGATCCATAGACTAATACTTAATTGTCCATTAACCAGAAAAACATTGTTTCCCCCCCCCCTTTTTTGCCTCTAAATCCTGAACGGTTTGGGCCATAACCCCCTAAGTCAATCCCAACCTTCCCTTTGTGGTATGGAACCTTGTGGTACAATTACATAGAGATCCATACACTACACAAGTTAATATCCGGAAACTATAAAAATGCCTTTTTTGGCCCCTTTTTGACCCCTAATTCCTAAACAGTTGGGACCATAACCCCCAAAATCCATCCCAACCTTCCTTTTGTGCTTTTGAACCTTGTATTTAATTTCATAGAGATCCATTTACTTATACTAAAGTTATTATCCAGAAACCAAATGTCCTCAGACGACGACATGATAGCAATATACAAACGCAATTTTGTTACGGTCGTATAAAAATTGACCAGGGAGCATTCATCCATAAATACTGATGAAACCAAACATGTACATAAGTGTGACACCAACATACAAGTGTAGCCAATATAAAACTCTAAAAAGGCTCATCAATAACAGAAAATAAAGAATCACATGAAAAATATTAATTTATTATCCTTCACAACTGTGTGAAGGGTTAACTGTACATTCTCTCTCTCACATTCACACTTAAAACATTGTCTGGTCCATTAAAATGAAAGACTTATATAAAATACCAAGTGTCCATAACAATAAACATCTTGTCAATACATATTCTTATATTTTGATTCCATATACAGTTGATTCTTTTAATAAAGTTCCATTACACCAAATTTAATATGCCGATTTCTATTTTCTAGGAAGAACATTTCATTCTTTAGAGCATTAGAGGGAAGTTGCCACTGATACTAGCATTTAAAAAGGCTAGTACTATTAATTGTCAGACTAACAAAATCCTTAAATAGAAAATTGTAATTTAAATACTTTTTTCAACGCTTGATCTTCAGAATACTTAAATGATGTATTATGAACACAATAAAAATGTTGTTTACCAATGAATTTAGTATCATTCAACTGATACATTACTTTACAATGATACAATATTATACAAGTAATTTACATACTCCGAAAAGATGATTTCATTCAAAGGAAGAAAATAGAGAATAGATAAGAAAATGTATAGAAAAAGTGAAGTAAGTTCAAAGGTTAGTGGATTTCTGTAGTTAAAGGAATAACACTAAATGAAAATGTTCGTGTCTTCCTTCTATACTCAAGTTACCAAGCAATGTCAAGGTGAATGAATTTGGTCAGCCTGATCCTTTAATATCACAAATGGATGGATTCAAAGACCAACACATATAAGTTGCATAGATTTTCTGATTTGATCAAGTTTTGATTTATTGTACTATATTTATCTTATTTATATGCCCCTTATCTAAAAGTCAACTCTTGTCACCTCATCAATTTGTTAATAGTGAAAATAAAAAATTCTAATTATTATTTCAAATAACTTATCAGAAGTTGACATGTATCGTCTTAAGTTTGTGGTTGACAATTTTAGTATAATTATAATATTTTTCTTTTTGTTTGGTTCAACTGACAGAATGTGTTCCATAAAGATGGAAGTAAACTGTTTCTGTAGCATAATAATGATATTCTTAGGTTGAAATATACTCAATTATCACTAATTGTAAAATTAGAAATAAACTTTGAAAAAATCTAATTAACCAATCTTACACTTTCTGTCAGAAAAAAAAATGTCCCCCAGTGATGGTGGTGGGAGATATTGGGGCTTATAGAGGGACAAGTACAGTAATCTATATTCCAAATGGTGTTACTTTCAACAGAAGTGTTTAAAGCTGACAACGAAAAACTTGTTATTTCGACAGTAAAAATATTTTGGCATACTTGCCACAAATAAAATGTGCTTCTTTTACAGCTGAATATATAAAAGACTTAATATTACAAGCATAATTCTGTAAAAAATTTCCTAAGATATACAACATTTAAAATCTCATGATTAAGAAACAGTTTATCTAAAATGTAAAGGACATGATTGACCAGATAGAAGACGGACCAACTCACACTTTTGCATAAACAGTGAATCACACAGTCACACATTACCCTTCATTGTACACAAGATCAAACAACTGACACATTTCACTTTCTGTACAATCATTTCATAAAATACAAATCAGTAACAATTCTCACATATCAAACATAGGGGAGATAATATACTGTAATTTGAAAGACATCTAGAGTTCTCTCCCCTCATTTGCCTTTCTTCCCCATTTTGGCAAAGAAATAAAATTAAATTAAAATCTTCATTTAAGACAACCTTATTACATCTTAAAATCTAATGGGACAATCTTGGCACCAAAAAATTAGGTTGTACCAGATAACTTGCACATCTTGAAAAAGCAATCTTTTTCAGATCATTGTCGGTAGTGTTAAAAGGATGTGCAAATCACTGATTATACAACACTTTCTAGCACTTATTAACTAAAAACAAATTTTATTGCTAAAATATAAAAAAAATCAATAAAATTGGACATTTAACAATCTCCATCACCACTATTATTTTCTGGTGTCATTTAAAAAATACAACAAATAAAACTGATGTCATGCTGCTGCAATATAGCCTAGATTCACATCTTTTCAAAGACTTATAATATAGTGACGGGAATTCAGTGTGTTAATCTACCGAGTTTGAAAAATGATCCAATTTGTGATTTTTGAAAATAAATCCCTCAATGACTTACTTGTTTTCTGAAAAACTTATGTGTAAATTTTCTTCAGTGGCTAGCTTAGTTGTACATGTATAAGAAAATCTATTTTTCAGGAAAAAGTACCTTCGACTACAAAACTAATGGTTAATTGATTAAAAGTATAATTCATGGATTAATCCTTTAATTTAACAAGACATAACAGGAGCTACTGCTTTTAATTCTTCACTTCCAACGTCCTCTGTTGAATGGAACCAAAATTTTACAACTTGCACATGTGCATGAAACAGAAGAAACACATACGGTAAATATACATGTTTAATCATACAGGAAGTAGATTAAACAGAGATAAATCCATATAGCTTTCTCAGTTGAAATCCAGTATCGAATATCCAGAAACACTAAATTCAAATTATATGTATAAAAGATTAAACATGTTTTTGTTAAAAAAAGAGTCAAAAAAGCAAAAGATCTGAAAACATATATATATTTATGTGTGAGGAATGTTTTCTGCCAGAAATTGGAATACATGATTTCTTCTGCAAAAATAGATTTTCTAACAACACATGATTTGTTTGCAACTTAGGACTGTTCACAGTATTTCCTTGAATAATGCAATGTCAAAAGTAAAAACCATAAGAAGCCTTGTAAGAAATGAACCCCAAAAAGACTTGATTTTATACCTCTTTCCAATTACACATGCTGCTTTACCTGTCATTCTAACCCATGTCCTTCATTTTCCCTCTCAGTCAAATTGTGCATAACTAACATGTAAACAGACAATTACACAAGCAGCTAATTACACACAATCATCTTCTTCATGTAACAATTAATGTCCACATTTTGCATGACTGTATTTATATTCAATCAATAATTTACCTTTAATAAAAAAAAAAAAAGTCATTGATTTACCTTTGGTCCATTTATGTTTTACACTAAAAATGTGGATATATTCTACCTAGTTTCTGTTTCCTTCCATCTGTTTAAAAACATTTTTTTTTATTAAAGATGGAAAAAAATCAGAATATTTTACATTAAACATATGTTGTCTGATATAGAAAGTATTTCTTTGAAAAAATTAGTTATAAGAATATATACTTGATGACTTAGATGTCAATTTAACAATGTTTCCATATTTGAATAAAATGTTCCTGCAAATGTAGCATAACACTTTTAATTTGTCTTATATCATTGCACAATTTTTTTTTTCAAATCTGTTAAAAATAGTGTGTATGGCAGGAATTGAATGCTAAAAATTCATCAAAATCTGGTTAAAAGAAAATGCACTACATAAAGATTGATTGTACTGATTGTACTATCTTTTGTTTCATCTAGTCATATTTTCAGAAATATGTTGAGGTATGTTCTGTAAGAAAAAACCTCTAAATATTTTCTTTTGTCAAGTTGCATTGTGTTAAAAGTTTTATAATACTCAGTATGACGTAAATTTGTTGTGAATTATTTACAAGAGCTGTTGCCACCTGCACAATACCAAAATATGATCCCAAAATATTGTAAATGTATACATGTGAACTATTAATAAAGGCAAATATGCTGAAAATAAACACAGCCATAAATAACAATTTACTGGACTTCACAATTTCATGAATTCAAAACAACAATTAACGCTTTTTTGGTTTTCTCCAGGGTAAAGTTCCCTGAACAAAGAGTCACAGATTGGCAAGTGTCTCTCCCCCGTCACAGTTTATCCCCAAATGTGAACGAAGGTTGACTAGGCTGATTAATGCTAGAATTACTGTTTATTCCAATGTGGTTGTAACTACCAGTAGGTCCTTCAATAGGATGTCTGAAATATAATAATTTTTCTATTTATCATACTTCCAACAATAAAATCTGTCTTTAAAACATAGCAAATGTAACTTTTATTTAAATATTATTTACTTGATATGAATAATACCAAGACATTCTCATGAAGATTTGTTTTATAAACCACGTTCCCAATAAAAGCAATATTCCAAAGTTCATGTGATCTTTCTGAATATATAATATATCTTGAATTTCACATACAGTGGATCCATTTATTTTCATGAGTACCAATTTACGTGGATTAAGGAAAAATCATATTTAAATGGATATTTGATTTTGTGGTTTTACACAAATCTGCATACAAGTCTATATAAACATTGTACTTAGTTGAACATTGAATTCATGGTTCACAAGTATCCATGAAAATTGGTATCCCACGAATAATAATGAATACACAGTAAATGAGAAATTCATGTCAGAGAACCTTTTAACATTTTCATGCATAAGCTGATTCAAATCAAAGCACAACAGCACTGCAAAGGCAATTGCAGCCAAGTTAATGTTTATGTGACTATTTCTTTCTTATGTAAAAGGATTACAACTGACAGGAGACTTCATCGAACAAATTCACAAAAAGACTGTTAACAACTGATTTTACACTACTTCAAAATCATAGGGCGAAATGGTTATGCTTTAAAGAGAAGTGCTAGTTTTCTCTTGGCTCTATAAAGTCTGGTTTTTATTTTGCCACTTGTATCCTATTTATTAATTTCTTTATTATATTAGTCAAATCCAATTTTATTTCATGCTTGAGAATACCATTACAGTTGTCTCAGAGTGTGTCCTAAATTGTCATTTATAGTTACATAATATAAATTTTTCCACTTGTCAGGAACTACCAACTAAATATCTAGCACTGTTGCATATCTAAAGAAAAAAAAAAGAGAAAAAGGAAAATAAATGATCATCTATCAATTAAAGTTAAATAAGGAAAACTATTCTACCTATGATATTCTGTTTTAATTACAAAATGTATGAATTTAACAAATGTAAGCATCTTAAATCAATAAATTGAAACAACGTTGTTGCATGAAAGCATATACTTGTAACTAAGGGGTTTGAGAATATTAATGGGTGCTGAATGCCTCTTTTTCACTTTTGGACTCGTTATCATTATTTCCCAGTCATCTGCACCATGCATTTGTTTATAGTTATTATTGTGAGAATACAGATTTCGGTCATAGTTGGTCTGCCTCCGATCTATGGTTTGTATTAATTTTGCAATGGCAGACGAAGAAAAATTTACAAAATGTAAACAATCTTTGACAAGCGAGTTGGAAATGAACATGACGCTGTTAATGCAATAAATGGATCATAAGTTAACTCAAGGTAGTTACAATAACATTTATTAAAGCAAAACAACTATTTTGCAGAAGATCAAATTGTTTGATGTAAGCTCATGTTACGACCACCCTTATCTCTAACTAAATTGTTTCTAAATACATTCAACTAAAAAACATAGGATATTTATCATAGCAGAAGAAGAATCTATATTTTTACTTTGACCAGTTTGGCATGAATCTAGATCACAAATATGGCAGTGTCATGATTAGCATAAGGGCAAAATAAATTGCCTAAAAACACAAATAACTAGAAAGGTAAAAGTGACGCCACCCAAATTCAAACTTGATCTGGGTTATGTGGTAATAAGCATTGTGTATAAGTTTCATAACATTTGGTTGAGTTAGAGAACGGAAACCGATTTCGGGATGTACGTACTTATAGACGGACAAGGGTAAAACTTAATGCCCCCTCCGCTACGGAGGGGCATAATATATATATCTTCATTTCAATATCACATGATTGATAAAGACAACACAAAATTTGAATAGTTTTACAATACATACCCTTAAGATCGTATGGACCTAGGTTTAAGATAGTCGCGGATAGTTTTACAATACTTACCCTTTAGATCTTAAAGACTTAGGTTTAAGATAGTCATGGATATTTTACAATACTTACCCTTTAGATCTTATAGACCTAGATTTAAGATAGTCATGGATAGTTTAACAATACTTACCCTTTAGATCTTATAGACATAGGTTTAAGATAGTCATGGATAGTTTTACAATACTTACCCTTTAGATCTTATAGACCTAGGTTTAAGATAAACATGGATATTTTACAATACTTACCCTTTAGATCTTATAGACCTAGGTGTAAGATAGTCTTGGATAGTTTAACAATACTTACTCTTTAGATATGATAGACCTAGGTTTAAGATAGTCATGGATAGTTTTACAATACTTACCCTTTAGATCTTATAGACGGTTTAAGATAGTCATGGATAGTTTTACAATACTTACCCTTTAGATCTTATAGACCTAGGCATAAGATAGTCTTGGATAGTTAAACAATACTTACTCTTTAGATATGATAGACCTAGGTTTTAAATAGTCATGGATAGTTTTACAATACTTACCCTTTAGATCTTATAGACGTAGGTTTAAGATAGTCATGTAATGACAACTGTAACACATCTGGTCGTTCCTCTTTCTTATACCTGAGACATGCCCTAATAAAATTCTGAAATTTAAAGAGTATTACATATAATACAAATTCTCAAAACTCAATATTCCTGGAAACATATCTTTCATACTGGACACTCAATTAACATGGTCTGATGAAAAGTCCAAATGGAATGTCCAAGATATTAAATACTTACCAAAATTATCTGAGTCCAGATTTGTCACATAAAACTATAAATTACCCCCCCCCCCCAAGGTATTTGCAACTATTCAACATTCCATGAAAATTCCCCTTGAACTAACTAGAACTGTGAGTAGACTTACAAAAGGAACCCTACCACCTTATGAGAGAACAATACTACATATTGCACTTTTGAAGAAAGTTACATGTGGGACCAGGATTATATTCCTTTATCTGCATCCTCAAGTAATGTTCTACAACTATGAAAAGCATCAATATCAATCTAGTGGTTTAGGAGGAGTCTCACTGCCAAGAGACTATTATTACATATTGCAATATTGAAGTAAATACTAATATCTGCCCTTTATCATGTAGGACTGGTATTAACTTTCTTAATAGTCACATGGTCAGGTAGTGTTATACAAATGGGTATTGATCTAGGCACTTACGAATTAAGCTGACAAGACACATGGACAGACAGATCAACTGTGTCATTTCAATATACCCAAAACTTTGTTTTCAGGTGGGTATAAAAAATATATAGAGAAATTACACAAGTTAGTAGAGTTAAACAAGTAGAAAATTCTTGTATTCACCGGTGGTTTCCAAAAGTGTTAAACTTAAATTGCTTGCCCCGTCCCACCATCCCCTAGAAAACTGCTTCATTTACACTGCAGTACGCACACTATTACAAAAAATTTTGACTTAATCAATTCAGTCTTTTGATCACCAAGCAGCTACTAACTTAACAAGACCAAAACTGTAAAAAAATGTGACAAATTGGAAAAAATTTCGGGGCCATAACTCAAAAACAGGTTGGCAGATTTTTCTGAAATTTTCAGGGTATATAGATCTTATTGTGTGATCATTTTTTGCAATTTACACTTTAAAACTAGCTCCTAAAGTTTCATAATAACAGCCAACAACTGCTAAAAATCGGAGGGAAAAAATAAATTGATATTACAGGGACAATTACTCCAAATCAAGTAGTTAAATGTTTTGCTATGTGCACTTTTTACCTAGCTCCTATAGTTTCTGAAACAATGGCAGGGAAATGTCAAAAAGTTAAAAAATCAACATTTTTGGGGCAATAACTCCATAACAGGTGAGCAGATTTTTTCCCAAATTTTCAGGGTAGATAGATGTGCAGACCATTTTTACCCAGTCTGTTCTTCTCTAATTGCTATAATTTAAAAGTTATTAGCCAAAACTGTAGTTTGACCCCAATGTTCTGTTTTTAGAGATGGCGGCCATGTTGGTTGATCAACCTGGATGAAATTTCTGATATACCTATAAGCTGTCTTGCTTCTGGTTTGATATAAACTATAACATAGTTGACATCCAATAGATAAACCAGACAAACTTTGGTTTTAATCCATTAAGCAGTTTCAGAGGAGAAAATTATTACAGAAAAGTTTAAATACAATGGACTACAGACACAAAGTGATGGCAAAAATTCATGAATGGAGTCGATATCGAACAGTAAGTAGACCTGCTTATGCTGTTGGTGACATAGGTAAAATCATTTTTTTTATTTTTTTGGTTTTATCTGTTGGGATAGGTTACTGGTACTGGTTCATATAACTGGACCATTTTTAACAAGAGTGCACACGCTGAAATGTCTCACCTTCTTTACTAATCATTGATATTATGTTGATAGTCCTAAATATAAAGCTTTATTACAACTGTCACATAAACTTAACATTAACCAAGTAAACTAAACATTGACCAATGATTGCCAATGAACCATGAAAATGAGGTCAGGGTCAGATGAACCATGCTAGGCAGGCATGTACAGCTAACAATTCTTCCATACAACAAATATAGTTGACCTATTGCTTATAGTTTAAGAAAAACAGAGCAAAACACAGAAACTTAACACTGAGCAATGAACCTTGAAAATGAGGTCAAGGTCAAATAAAACCTGCGTGACTGACGTATAGATCACAAAATATTTCCATACACCAAATATAGTTGAACTATTGCATATAGTATTAGAAAAAAAGACCAAAACTCAAAAACTTAACATTGACCACTGAACCATGAAAATGACGTCAAGGTCAGATGACACCTTCCAGCTAGACATGTACACCTTACAATCATTCCATACACCAAATATAGTAGACCTATTGCATACAGTATAAGAAAAACAGACCAAAACACAAAAACTTAACTATAACCACTGAACCATGAAAATGAGGTCAAGGTCAGATGACACCTGCCAGTTGGACATGTACACCTTACAGTCCTTCCATACACCGAGTATACTAGACCTATTGCTTATAGTATCTGAGATATGGACTTGACCAACAAAACTTAACCTTGTTCACTGATCCATGAAATGAGGTCGAGGTCAAGTGAAAACTGTCTAACGGGCATGAGGACCTTGCAAGGTACGCACATACCAAATATAGTTATCCTATTACTTATAATAAGAGAGAATTTAACATTACAAAAAATCTTAAACTTTTTTTTGAACTAGTCACTGAACCATGAAAATGAGGTCAAGGACATTGGACATGTGACTGACGGAAACTTTGTAACATGAGGCATCCATATACAAAGTATGAAGCATCCAGATCTTCCACCTTCTAAAATATAGAGCTTTGAAGAAGTTAGCTAACGCCGCCACCGCTGCTGTAGCCGCCGGATCACTATCCCTATGTCGAGCTGTCTGCGACAAAAGTCGCAGGCTCGACAAAAACACTATGTTAAGCTTTAAAGTTGTCCTAAATGGGAAGATTTATTAAAATTTACCTTTGCCTCAGAACTGACTGGAGGTTTTGATGGAAAATCCACCTCTGTTGCTTTGAGAATTGTATTTTCTTCTAAAATGGCAGCTTGGGATAAATTATGGCCGAACGGCTGAAAAAAAGTCAGTAAATGAAGTGTGAACAACACATTATGTTTAAATATAACAAGTCAACACAGCAAAATAGATAATTAACAGTTAATTATTTTGATATTAACCTTCATGCATTCCTAAAATCTAAAATCATCAACTGCATATATAAAGCTCGAAAAAAAGTATTTAATCTTTATGTATTATTTCAGATTATACCGAGCATAAGTGAGGTGTAAAATGTTGACAAATATGCCTAACCATAGAGCATGGCATGATAAAATTATTTCTATTCTGATAGGAAAATCTATAACTTTTATATTTCGAAGCAGACCTATAAGACACGTTAGGAAGGCAATCATTTTGATGTGGTGAAGCCAAAATGTAATAGAAAACCAAATGTTTCAAGATTAAATAAATGGAGAATCTGTCCATGGGAAACAGATGATGCCCCAGCTTTCATTTAACGTTATAAAGGGACCTAACTAGAGAACTGTAAAAGTGATGCCACCCAAATTTGAACTCAATCTGTGTGTTATAGTAAAAAGCATTGTGTATACGTTTCATAACATTTGGTTGAGGCAAACTAAAGTTAGAGAACGGAATTGAAAATTCAGCAATTTTTCCATTTATAAAGGGGCATAACTCTAAAACGGTAAAAGTGACGCCACCCAAACTTGAACTGGATTTGTGGTTATAAGCATTGTGTATAAGTTTCATAACAATTGGTTGAGGAAAACTCAAGTTAGAGAACAGAAACTTTTTTTAATTTTGGGATGTATGTACTTACGTACAGACATACAGACAGACAAGGGTAACACTTAATGCCCCTCTGAAGCGGCGGGGGCATAAAAATAAACAGATACATGTAACGTTACTTTTAGAATAATTTTATTTAATTTCCTAGCAAGCAACACTAACACAAATGTCCATTTCGATCTCTGGCTTTGTTGAAAGTACAACTGCATTGCAATTTTAATTGAGGCACCCCATGTTCTATTGGAATTATTGTTTACAAAACAAAAGAAGAACGTTATATTAGAATGTATATTCTAATATTTTTCATACACCTTAAATCAATATGAGACACTTCTCTTCGAACAGAATATACTCCTTTATCCTGCAATCAGCATCTTATAATACAAATAACAGGTACACAAATAAATTTTTGCTTTATATGTACTTGTACAAATAAAGTCTCCTGTTACCCTGCTTCTATGTTGTGCAAGCTCTTATATGAATGTTTCTTTTTTCAAGTTCATTTTTGGGTCCTCTTCGTGGTCCGTGTTTAAGCTATTTGGATTTAAACAACTAAAGCTTCAAGTGCCTGGTGTAAATTGCAGGATAAAAACAATATTTGTACATTGTAAGAAATATAAAATTTATTTGTACTCGCTACTGTCCTGTTTCTAAAGCTGGTACAAATAAATCTTATATTTTCTGACAATGTACATATATTCAATGTATATTTATTTTCTCTTTCAATGTCTTCTTTAAGATTCATAATTTTCTATCACAATTTTAGTGACAAACGTTCTTTATTAAAACTATTGAAACAAAATGTTAAAGAGTTACACTTTTACAAAGCATTTGAAGTTAGTAGTCTTTGTCATTGGATTTTTTCTGCTCTCCAATTTACTATCCGAAATTTAAAAGATCTTTCATCTATTGTCTAGTAAACTTACCTTTTTACCATATAAACACTGATAAAATATGACACCAACTGACCATACATCCACCTTGGAAGATATTTTTGGTGGATTTTTCCCAACAACAAAACATTCTGGTGGCAAGTACCTACAACAGATCAAAACACTTGTTAATGAAAAAAATATTCTTTTATAAAAGGATTTGAAAAATAAAAGAAGAATGTGTCCATGGGACCCAGATGCCCATTTCGTAATATGCCTGGCCAAATTTTAACTTTTTTTTCAAGTAGTCACTGAACCATGAAAATGAGGTCAAGGACAACGGACATATGTTAGACAGAAACTTCAAAACATAAGGCATCTATATACAAAGTATGAAGCATCCAGGTCTCCTACCGTCTGAAATATTAAGCTTTTAAGAAGTTAGTTAACGCCGCCGCTCTTTCTGCGACAGAAGTTGCAGGCTCAACAATAAACCACCACCTTTTATCATCTTTCAATAACAATTGAACAATGCATATTGATAGCCATACATCATCACAACTGTACAAATGAAGGTTGGTTAATTACAAAATTTCAGAGACTTGGATTTTCAAATGAAAGGAAAAATCAAATAAGTGGTGAGTATTGAGCTTCTAAATGGCACTTGAGTTATAGCTGATAACTTCTGACAACTTAAACCAGCTTATCTAAAATACATGCCAATTTTTTTATTGCTAAAAAGGAGAAAATTTTGGTAAAAGAATCATTTGAATACTACAAGTAACTGATCCAAATATAACAGCAAATTCTCTTATGAAATATTTCATTTGCCCAGACTGAACTTTGACCTACCAGTATGTTCCTGCCCCTTGGGATGTGAGATCCATGCCATCGGAGGTAATGTTCTCATCATCCATAATTTTACTGAGACCAAAATCAGTGATTTTGATCTCACCGCTAACAGACCCGCTACCAAGTAATATATTTCCTGAAATAAAAAAATTACCATCAAACATCAATGTTTTGTATATATTATAGTATCTTGTTGAAGACATTGACAGAAGAAAGTCTGATGTACATACAAGATTTTAGTCCTTCTACATAGTGCACTATTCAACTCAGTGACAGACCATTGGATTATAGTGGCAAGGATATCCAGCGGTAAAGTATATGATAAGAGTATCAGTCAGTTGTTAAACCCTGGCACTCTTTTCATGAAAGATCATTAAAAAATAGACTGTCTTGATTTACAGATGTTTGTTTAATATCCAGTGGCACATTCAATACAAAAACAAAAAAACAATGTTACAGTAGGTAAGTTTTGTAAAATGGGTCTATCTACAGATCAGATAAGTTGTAAAGTAAATAGAGTTTGGCTTGCTCCTTACAAAAGGCATTGGATTTAACGCCTCTTCTGAATAGACGTTTAGTGAAATTAGTGTATAGAAAGCTTCTGTTTGCATCTGTGTATTCTGATCAAAGAAAAGATTAAAAGCTTCATTGTGTCTTTGCTTATTCAGATCAAAGAAAAGACTTTTATCCTTCAGTGTGTATTGGCTTATTTAGATCAAATAAAAGACTAACTTCAATAACACTTTTCTTACAAAAAGCAGGACTTACCTGGTTTAAGGTCATAATGAATCACAGGTGGTTTGATCTCATTTAAATATTTCAGAGCACTAACAGTTTGGGAGACAATGGAACGAGCCTCTTTCTCCGGAATGGATTTATTTTGTTTAAGATAAAAGTCCAGATCATTCCCTTCACAATATTCCAGTACTGTACAAAATCTGAAAACATTCCATCCAAATTAGTAACATAATCATTTCTTTTTCAATTTTTGTTTCATTATTTTTATGATTCATCATGTTCTTTCAACCAAATCTTGAGATCTGCCTTGAAAGACAAGTAATATTTATACTTTAACAATACCAGGTTTCAGGCTATCATTTCAAATAACATTTGCATGCTTCAAGTCTACACCATCTTTGACTGTTGTATAACTACAGGTACCTGGGACTCTTTTCACAAAAAATCTTATGATTAAAATTGATCGTAAGTTATACTGAAAGGTGTATGACTTACGAGTGTTTTCACTCTTAAGATTTTTTTTGAAAAGAGTTGCAAAACTTTTTATATACACCTTAAGTTGAAAATAGCCATCTGCATTTGGAATGAGCCCTTTATAAACTCCTTAACCCTTGATGTACATGAAACAAGTATTCTCGTTTTTTGCAACAACCATGCTATGATTACAAACTGTATTCCCTAGAGTTATAAATAATTTCCTGCTACGTCAGAGTAATTAAAATATCTGATTGGTTAAAATATAGGGAAATCCATATCTGGTATTATTTTATGCCAAAATAAAAAATCAAAATGGTGGATGATGTAGTTTTCAGACATGAATATTTTTGGGATTCCCACTCAAAGATGGATTTTCAGGGTAAAGATGCCAGTGATTACCAAATATGGTTGACTTACCATAAGTGATTTCCCTTAAAATGAATTTAATCGTAAACTTTAATACATTGTTGTAGCGGCTGCCTTGGCTGGAGCAGCACTCCAAAGTCTTCTTGGAGGCAAAAACAATGTAGCTTCTAAGTCTAATTTTCCAAATTTTATGAATCAGTGAGAAATATTTAACCTGACATGAAACCATCCTAATTGACATGTTTTCCTTTTGTCAAAGTTTCTGACCAAAGTGAAGTAGGTAGCTATGTTTAATGGCAGATTTCAAAATTTAAAGAGTCAAAACAGATATAGCTTTTTTGTAGTTAGGTACTGATTTATACTTTACTTGATTTTCATCTATATTTATTGCAACAATGTTGTCTTTTTTTAATAGTAGTTTAAGCTGTCAATCAAAATTCAAAGGGGTGCAAAAAACAATATCAATTCCTCACTATTTAGTAGCAATTTTTTTCACTTTTTGAAAGATTAAAGATTTGTAATGTATTTTAATAGCAGATATGTAGATTGGTGATTAAGGTAATCAGGCCCAATCAGTACACTCCTAAAAGTATGCCAGACAAACTTTTCAAAATAGGCCAAGTGGTTATAAAGATATTCATTTAATATTTACAGTGATCTCCAGCTTTGTGCCAGTAACAACAATATTTACTAAATATGCTATTTCATAGTAAAAATTATTTTTTTTTATACATCTAAAGAGATGTCTCAATGTATAAAATAACTTTAAATTGCAAAAAACTGCTAACTTTGTTCATAAAGTTAGATACTTACGAATTATTGTCAATCTCAAACACATCATATAACTTGACAATTCTGGGATGATCCAGACTTTTGTGTATGTTATACTCTCGAAGGGCATGTCTGAAAATAATTTGAAAAGTTACATCTGATTTTTATTTCAGTAAAGTTGGACCTTAAAACCAAAAAAAACATGAATAAAATACAACTGTTTTGTATTAAGCTCTACCTACGTAAAACTTAGGTTTTACTGTCAAATATTGGGTTTGTGATGTGTAGTGGAACTATGTTAATGGTTCTTTGTGACAGTTCATTCAGTTTTATGTAGACCAAGCTTAAAATTCAATACAGGTATCTCCATTATAATGCAAAATAAATAAAATAATGCATTTCATTCAAGATTTTTATGTTAAAATTTCAAAAATCGAAAATCCCACAAAACTTCGTTCTCATTTTCACGTCATAGGTATGCCTCTGGCAAAAACTTAAATATAATAAATGTGGATAGTGTCCACATGTGGACACAGATGATGCCCCCGCTTGCATATCATATAGTTATAAAGGAACATAACTGAAGAACGGTAAAAGTGACGCTACCCAAATTTGAACTTGATCTGAGTTTTGTGGTAATAAGCATTGTGTGTAAGTCTCATAACATTTGGTTGAGGCTAACTTAAGTAGAGAACAGAAACAAAAAATTCAGCAATTTTTCTATTTGTAAACATGCATAACTCTAGAATGGTTGTGTATAAGTTTTACAACATTTGGTTGAGACAAACTAAAAAATTCAGCAATTTTTATGGTTATAAAGGGACATAACTCTAGAATGGTAAAAGTGTTGCCACCTAATTTGTACTTAATCTGTATTATGTAGTAATAAGCATTGTGTATAAGTTTCATAACATTTGGTTGAGGCAAACTCAAGTTAGAGAACTGAAACAAAATAAATGTACTTGATCCTTACTGAGTTTTGTGGTAATGAATATTGTGTATAGGTTTCATAATGTTTGGCTGGGGAAAACTTCAGTTACAGAATGGAAACTAAAAAATTTTGCAATCTTTCTATTTATAAAGGGGCATAACTCAATAATGGTTAAAGTGACACTACCCAAATTCAACTTGATCTGTGTTTTATCAGTGGAAGTCAAAATTAAACATTGCATTGATTGTAGTTGATTCAACTATAATCATGGTCAAAGGAAGATAACTCCAATTTTAAAAATATATTATATAAACTTGATATTTAGAAGAAAATAAAAATTTTGCAATTTTTCCTTTTATAAAGGGGCATGTAACTCTAGATCGGTTTAAGTGACACCACCAAAATTCAAACTTGATCTGTGTTTTGTGGTAATAAGCATTGTGTATAAGTTTCATAACATTTGGTTGAGGCAAACTTAAGTTAGAGAGCGGAAACTAAAAATTTTGCAATATTTCCTTTTATAAAGGGGCATAACTCTAGATTGGTTAAAGTGACGCCACCAAAATTCAAACTTGATCTGTGTTTTGTGGTAATTAGCATTGTGTATAAGTTTCATAAGATTTGGTTGAGGCAAACTCAAGTTAGAGAACGGAAATCAATTTCGGGACGTACAGACGGACAAGGGTAAAACTTAATGCCCCCTCCGCTATGGCGGGGGCATAAAAAAAAAATTGGCCTTGAATATGCATGAAAATATCTAATTGTATGAGTTTTCTATGTTGTATTATGTATTTTATTTATTTGATTCTTACTCCATGCTAACCAATCTATGCTGTTAGCCCTTGAAATAATCTGTAAATACCAATTTTGAAGACTTTGTTTTATCCAATCAAAAGAATTCTAGTATTAAAGTGGTAAATTTGGTTTAATCATAGAATTGATTTAAATACTTGAAGACAAATAAATATTTAATTTTGTAATTGTCAAGTTTAATCAACACTTCAACAACTATTTTCTGTATTGCTATTACCATGTCTATCTATCAATACTAGGACCTACTTGATATAGTTAGCCTTTTTGTCATCCTTCCACTCTCTGTTGAGTTGGTGAATTTTACAGGCAACATATCTTTGCTCCTTCAAGTCAAATCCCTAAAATATTTGTACAATTTTTGTTATTATTACTGAATTTAAGTAGTCTTTTGTCTCATTTATCATTCTTCAGATAGAAATACTCCAACATTTTGCAAACTGCAAGCATATTTTAATAGAAACAATATTGTTATGAATCCTGCTATAATATAATGAACTGCACTCACAGCTTGCTTTCCATGAAGTCAACATATTTGGATATATATTAGATCCAAACTGACTGAATTTACCATAGCACGTTCTTCCTTTGTGAATCTGAAGCATAGCATTGCTTATGTCCATTGCAAGAAGTATCTAAAATGTTGAGTATCAAAACAAGTTTGTTCATAAATTGACATCTGTATGATCTTACTGCATTACAATATTTATAGAATAACTAATCCAAGAACTCAAATATAGAAAAATAGACAAACAAATACATTAATTCATGAGAGCCTGTAGAGCTCAAGTTAATAATCAGTGTTGTTCAGTCACAAATTGAATATTTTCCCATATTTGAATTCAGGGATTATTTATTCTTTAATTACATTGACCATGGACTTGTAATGAAAATGAAGTAAAAAATTTAGGGAACTATATCTTTTTCTACGCATTCTCAATTGTTTTGATGCAACGTCATCCAAAATGTCTTGACATCAACTGTTGTATGAAATCAGAGGAGTGAAATTATTGGTTTTTATTTCACTGATAAAATCACAGTAATAAACCAATGCCATAAATACTGATTAAAATGGTGTTTGACAAAAAAATAGAGTTAAACCATGAAATTCTATATCCAGTAGGTTCAAAGTTAGAATACTAACTGATACACTACTGATAAGTTGTTACCAGAAGAGATTAGAAATGTAGAAGCTTATAGATATTCTAGTCTTAATCTAGTTTAACTGTACTTACTTTGTGGACCTCACTAAATCCTCCTTTCCCTAATAAGTTAAGGAGGAGATACCGATCATTCAATATCGGATGATCTTTAAATCTGTAAGCATATAGTTATCATTAATTAGTTTGACAATTTAATTAAACAATAGTATAACAACAATGCTTTAAAGGGATTAGAAATTTTCAGTCAACCAATCTTTTTGAAGGAGAAAAATATGTAATGATTTCTATCACACTTGGTAGCAAATGGCAATTTACAGGATTGTTCAGATTTTTATACCCACCTACCATGGTAGGGGCATAATGTTTTCAAGTCAGTGTGTCTGTTCCACTATATCAAGTTTAGGTTTAAGACATGCAAGTTTTTGTTTAAGGTAACAAGCATACTGTGAGAATTGCATGGCAATACATAGTCCCCTACCAATTAAAAATTCATTGTATTGGAACAAAATCCTAACTTGTCATGGTGTAAACTATATAACAAATATCAAGTCAATATCTTCAAGCATGACGAAATAAAGTGTTGAAAACTGATTATTTCAGTGAATTTTCTTTTTCTAAGTCCAAGGACCATAACTCTGCACAAAATCATCAGACCGGAACAAAATTCAAACTTGATCTGTAACTTGTCATGATAAGATTATATACCAATTTTCAAATCAATATCTTCAAGCATGACAAAATAAGTGCGGAAAACTGATTATTTGAGTGAATTTTCTA
Source organism: Mytilus californianus (assembly GCF_021869535.1). Classification (NCBI taxonomy): domain Eukaryota; kingdom Metazoa; phylum Mollusca; class Bivalvia; order Mytilida; family Mytilidae; genus Mytilus; species Mytilus californianus. The sequence continues at coordinate 94,756,371 of NW_026262668.1, forward strand.
AGTCCAAGGACCATAACTTTGCACAAAATCATCAGACGGGAACAAAATTCAAACTTGAACTTCAACTTGTCATGATGAAACTATATACCAATTATCAAATCAATATCTTCAAGAATGACAAAATAAGTGCGGAAAACTGATTATTTTAGTTAATTTTCTAAGTCCAAGGACCATAACTCTGCACAAAATCATCAGACCGGAACAAAATTCAAACTTGATCTGTAACTTGTCATGATAAGACTATATACCAATTTTCAAATCAATATCTTCAAGCATGACGAAAAAAAAGAGCAGAAAACTGATTATTTCAGTGAATTTTCTAAGTCCAAGGACCATAACTTTGCACAAAATCATCAGACTGGAACAAAATTCAAACTTGAACTTTAACTTGTCATGATGAAACTATATACCAATTATCAAATCAATGTCTTCAAGAATGACAAAATAAGTGCGGAAAACTGATTATTTTAGTGAATTTTCTAAGTCCAAGGACCATAACTCTGCACAAAATCATCAGACGGGAACAAAATTTGAATTTGATCTGTAACATGTCATGTTAAAACATTACACCAAATATCAGATCAATATCTTCAAGCATGAAGAAATAAACTGCTTCGCTGAGCGCAGCTAGATACGCCCGCAGAGGTCCAACCCTGAACAGTTGGGACAAAAATGGACACAATATTCAAGCTTGATTCAGGTCCTAATTTGGATTGTAATTAAATATATGACATATTATAGGTTTCTGAATAAATGTAGTCAAAGATCTTGAAATTGGTTATATGAATTGAATTTATATTCAATTAAAGATTTCTTGCTGTTGTGCAATACTGAGTAAATCTGTTGTCAGACTATAAACAAATAAAGTTCAATTAATTCTCAATGTCATATTAGAAATTTATGAAAATAAAAAGGGAGCTTACATCAATAGATATAAACAATTCACCAAAGTTTCATGAGAATTGGTGACAGCATTTTTGAGTTATTGTCCGAAAACTGGAAAATCACCCCTTTTTTTAATGAATAAAACCCCATAACTCAGAAATGTAAAATGTAAAATTTATAAAATTCTAAAGGGAGCTTACATCAATACATACAAACAATTCACAAAAGTTTCATAAGAATTGCTGAAAGCATTTTTGAGTTTTTGTCCGAAAACTGGAAAATCCCCCCTTTTTTCATGAATAAAACCCTGCAACTCGGAAACGTAAAATCTAAAATTTATAAAAATTGAAAGGGAGCTCATGTCAATAGATATAAACAATTCACCACAATTTCTTGCAAGTTGGTGAAAGCATTCTTGAATTATTGTCCAAAAACTGGAAAATCCCCCTTTTTTAATGAATAAAACCCCATAACTCGGAAACGTATAATCTAAATTTTATAAAAAACGAAAGGGAGCTCATGTCAATAGATATAAACAATTCACCAATGTTTTATGCAAATTGGTTAAAGCATTTTTGAGTTAATGTCCGACATGTTGTCGACGGACAGACGGACAGAGGTATACCATAATACGTCCCGTAAACGGGCGTATAAAAAAGTGTGGAAAACTGATTTGCCGGACTGACGGATGAACAGACAGACAAGGTATTCCAGCCCAATTCTAACAACAAATATTCAGAGGATAGTTCAGGTTATAACTGATTCAAAGGAATTAGTGGCTTAAAAAAAATTTATCAACTTTATAGAGGATAAAAATAATAGAAAGAAAATGTGTTATTTTAATACTAATTGACACAGAAACCCATTAATTTATTAAAGCTAATGCCTATGCTGAAATAGATGCTTTTCTTGGAAATCAATAATTCTTAAGGTATATACGAATCATTCATTTGTTTTATATATAAACTTCCTTACCTAGAGCTATCTTCATTATGAATTCTTTTTAATTCTCTTATATGTAAATTTCTTTCTCTTTCTAATTTTTCCAGTTCTAACTGAACATCAGAATCTTCCTTCTTAAGAGAAGCTTGCCGTAATTTCAGAATCTCATCCAATTCATAATATTCTGGCACTGATAAACTGTAAAAAAATTAATATTAACATATACAGTAAAACTAAAAACGCATTCATGAAATAGTTTTTTTATGAGATATAACATTTACAAGTGGACTGTCTGTTCGCATGTCTACATCTTGCTGGTTGAGAGGTTAAGGAAGGTGGTTGACAACTGCTTACATTTACAACTATTTCCTACAATGTATAACTCCCACACTTGACTTGCAAAAAATATTCACTTTCCTTTTTACAATATTTAGCAGTAACTTAATGAGGTTTATTAACAAGTCTCTTTCAGTATCTTACAAGGAATATTTCTGCCAAATAAGGATTCAATTGGTTCAGCAGTCTACAAGACAATTTTTCATCAATAAATCTTTAGCCCTTCAGGAGAAGTTATGCTTACAAGGCACATGGACAGACAGTTGTGGCAATCTCTATGTGTGGCGATTTTCAAGATAATAAACAAAACTTGCAATTTACAGATATGTTTTATTTTAAGCCATGTCTGCCAAGTTGGTTGACAAGGTACACCAATGTTGATTGTGGCCAAGTTTTGATAAATTAATAACAGTTTCAGCGGAGATTTTCGTAAACGTTAATGGACGACTACGGACGATGGACGCCAAGTGACGAGAAAAACTCACTTGGCCCTTTGGGCAGGTGAGCTAAAAATGAATCTCTCTATACAATGGAAATTGTAAATCTAATGAGTAATTCAAACCTTCTTTCTTGACCAGGTTTTATGAAATCAGGCTTTATACTTTTTGGTCCAGCACCACCGGGTTTACGTTTTGTTAAAACTTTTCTTTGCCTTTCAATTTCTTCACGATCTGAGGCAACTCTTTCTTGCTGCCTACAAAATTAAATTATGTATCATTAAAACTCTAGTACTTCTAAAATTTCTAAAACCTAAATTCACACATATTACATTTGGTAGCACATTCACAACCCTGAACCCGGTTAAAAATTTGGTGAATTTACACAATTTCTTTAATTAAAAACTTTCATATCAATGGTCATACTTAAGCAAATCTGTGAAAGCCCATCCATCATTCCAGTTCTCTACAAATGTAGCGCCCTGTCTCTGTGTAACAAACTGACCCAGCCGCAATCTGTTACTCATACTCTTCTGTCGTGTCGTCTTCTTTTCTAATTTACTCTGTAGAAATAAAATAATTGTTTAGAACCTCTAAAAACTTAAAAACTATAAAGCATAAGAACTATCAATCATACCATATTAATAACATGATTTAAAAGTTAGCAAAAACAATTGTAACTTAATATATTTTTATTAACAAGAGAGCAGATTATTCTTAATCAAGTTTAATTTTGAACCCTTTTGACCTTATTTGAAAACCAGCCCCAAAATCAAAAATCTAATTACACAGTTAGATTCAGCATATCAAACAACCCTGTATATTCAATTTTTGCTGAAATAAAAAAATTATTAATTTTGGACCCCGATTTGGACCAACTTAAAAACTGGGCCCAAAATCAAAAATTTAAATACATTTTTAGATTCAGCATATTAAAGAACCCTAAGTATCCACCTTTAAATAAAATCAAACTAAGTTATATTGGACCTTCTGGACCTTAATGTGGACTAATTTGATAACCAGGCCAAAAATCAATAAACTGCTTCGCTGAACGCAGCTAGATACGCCCGCAGAGGTCCAACCCTGAACAGTTGGGACAAAAATGGACACAATATTCAAGCTTGATTCAGGTCTGAATTTGGATTGTAATTAAATATATGACATATCATAGGTTTCTGAACAAATGTAGTCAAAGATCTTGAAATTGGTTATATGAATTGAATTTATATTCAATTAAAGATTTCTTGCTGTTGTGCAATACTTAGTAAATCTGTTGTCAGACTATAAACAAATAAAGTTCAATTAATTCTCAATGTCATATTAGAAATTTATGAAAATAAAAAGGGAGCTTACATCAATAGATATAAACAGTTCACCAAAGTTTCATGAGAATTGGTGACAGCATTTTTGAGTTATTGTCCGAAAACTGGAAAATCACCCCTTTTTTATTGAATAAAACCCCATAACTCAGAAATGTAAAATGTAAAATTTATAAAATTCTAAAGGGAGCTTACATCAATACATACAAACAATTCACCAAAGTTTCATAAGAATTGCTAAAAGCATTTTTAAGTTTTTGTCCGAAAACTGGAAAATCCCCCCTTTTCTTATGAAAAAAACCCTGCAACTCAGAAACGTAAAATCTAAAATTTATAAAAATCGAAAGGGAGCTCATGTCAATAGATATAAACAATTCACCATAATTTCTTGCAAGTTGGTGAAAGCATTCTTGACTTATTGTCCGAAAACTGGAAAATCCCCCTTTTTTTAATGAATAAAACCCCATAACTAGGAAACCTAAAATCTAAATTTTATAAAAAACGAAAGGGAGCTCATGTCAATAGATATAAACAATTTATCAAAGTTTTATGCAAATTGGTTAAAGCATTTTTGAGTAAATGTCCGACATGTTGACGACGGACGGACAGACAGACAGAAAGACGGACGGACAGAGGTATACCATAATACGTCCCGTAAACGGGCATATAAAAATCTAAATACACGGTTAGATTCAGCATATCAAGGAACCCAAAGAATTCAATTATTGTTGAAATCAAACAAAGTTTTTTGGACCCTTTGGACCTTCATGTGGACCAATTTGACAAAGGGCCCAAAATAAAAAATCTAAATACATTGTTAGATTTGGCATATCAAAGAACCCTATTAATTCAATTTTTGATGAAATCAAACAAAGTTTAATTTGGGACCCTTTGGACCTCAATGTGAACCAATTTAAAAATTGGGTCCACAATCCAAAATCTTAATAAATAGTTAGATTCCGCATATTAAAGAACCCCAAGAGATCAAAACTTGAGATCAAACCCCATTGAAATTGGTCAAGAAATAAGCAATTTTTACAAAGTATTAGAAAAGTATCGATATTGGCACATTTTTCTTAAAATTGTTAATGCAATTAATCAAAGACTGAGTGTGCAGGGCCTTACATACAGCTTGCTACTCAGCTGTATATATTTCATGTAAAATTCTATGACCAAGTGATTGATCTAAGAGTTAAAAAAAAGTCTTGCCAAAAATGAAACTGTTCTGAAAACAAGAGTGCACACGCTGAAATATCTCGCCTTCTTTACTGACCATTGATTTTAAGTTGATAGTCCTAAATATAAAGCTTTACTAAAAGTATCACATAAACTTAACATGATCCAAGAAAATGAAGTCAAGGTCAGATAAACCAAACTGGAAATACATGTTCACCTTACAATAATTCAATACACCAAATATAGTTGACCTATTGCTTATAGTATCCAAGAAAAGTAATTAAGATTAGCGAGTTCATGTTGGATAATTTATATATCAACGTGTACTTACCTTTTCAATAAGGAGAGATTTATTTACATTTAAACATTTCTGAAGATTTTCTTTGTGTTTGTCTATCAGTTTCTGTTGTGCAGTGATTTGCCGTCGCTGTTCATCATTTTGCTGAAAGCAAAATTGCAAAATATTAAACATTTCTTCTGAACAGTTATGTATGAACCAAAGAAAATACAATGTATATAGTACAGCTACACAATAAGATAATTAATCAAAGTACAATCTGCCAAATGTGATTAATATTCAGCCTGCTTAGAAAAACAATTTTTGAGAGCACGAAGAAGTTGACTGACAAGAAAATAAATATTATAACAATATTAATATAACTTAAGATTTGAATCTATCAGCTTTACTTAAACTTTGTATGTTGTCTTGGTTTCTGCTTTTATTTTAAATCCAGACTAATAGATAGTTTTCCATTGATGTAATTTGAGTTGGAGTTATTTCTATTGGGTGTCTTGTTTGATGTCAAACTGGTTGGTTTCTAATTTGACTAACCAAATTGCAGTAATTGGTACAAGCTAGTCAGACAAAAGATCCTAACTAGACTGGAGAGATAAATAAAAAAAGGCTCAAACAAATTAAATTTGTTCAGGAATCAACTTTTATTGAAGTCTATTGTTAATATCAATTTGACTTGGTGAAGGAATTTGAGAACATTGCTCTAAAACATGGTGTAAGGGAAATAACTCTAACTCAAATTAAGAGAAAACTATTAAGAAGAAAATCAAAAATATAGTTCACCTGACCTGACAATATACCTATAAATAACTACTAGAAGACATAAACAAATCACAGACATGTGAATGGTATTATCATGTTTATTTTCATTGTTCATTGTGAACTGATTAAGTATATGTAGTAATAACTAATGTTTATAGCATTTTGGTCACTCAATTCCTGTATTTCCTTTGATAGACTCAATTTTGTTAGGGATTTTACTGATTTTATCTTTAGTAATATCAAGTGACCATTTGCTTGCATGTGAATCTAAATATTAAGTTTTAACAACAATGTTGCAAAGCACAGAGGCCATAAACCATTCTTGGTATGCAGACTATGGACACATTTGGTGTGTGATATGACGTTACAAACATTTTTAGTTAAATGTTCGGTGTCAGTCAGGAAATGCAGAATCAATTGTCTGTTGGTTTATTTTAAACATGTTCGATGAAGGATTTTTGTGATTTGAATTTTTTCCTTTGTTCCACAAATTTAACTTGTATAGTTATTGATCATAGTATTTCAATGCTTTTTTTTCTGATGCTTTCTGTTTCTACTGAGTCTGTTAATTTTGTTAATAATTTTCAATATTCATATCATCAAAAATAGATCTTAATAGTTTCTATCAACTGGTAAATTAATGGTAGCATAAATGCTTGCTAAACACCTTTATACAAAGATATTCCACCCCTTCCTAAAAATAAAACCAGTACTTATTCTATTATTATTCTGACATACCCTATTACACAGGACTTACCCTAATTAATTCGTCTATCCTAGTATCTTTCTGTTCTATATCTGAAGATGCTTTACTTTCCCAAATCTGTATCTGTTGCCATGTTAGTTCAGTCTAAATTGTATAAACAATACTTTGATTATTTATCTAAGCACTGAATGAAAATGTCCTAATCAATTTAAATCCTCAAAGTACTGCTTCATTGATAATTCAAAACTATGGATTTATATAAATATTTCACACACAAAAAGCAGACTAGACATGAATGGAAACAAGAGGCTCTCAAGAGCCTGAATCGCTCACCTGTATTTCAGAGGAGAAGATTTTTAAATGTTAGCAAACTTGATGAACAAATTGTGTAAAACTGTCTTTAAAGGGCAATAACTCCTTTTTTTAAGGGGACAATTGACAATTATGGTCATATTAACTTTTTTGTAGATCTTACTTTGCTGAACATTATTGCTGCTTACAGTTTATATATATCTATAATAATATTCAAAATAATAACAAAAAACTGCAAAATTTTGTAAAAACTACCAATTCAGTGGCAGCAACCCAACAATGGGTTGTTCGATTCGTCTGAAAATTTCAGAGATGATAGATCTTGACCAATTGAACAATTTTACCCAATGTCAGATTTGCTCTAAAAGCTTTAGTTTTTGAGATATAAGCCAAAAACTGCATTTGACCCCTGTGTTCTATTTTTAGCCATGGCGGCCATGTTTGTCCATGGATCAAAACTTCAGATACAATTTATAAACTAGATACCTTAAGGAACATTTAGTTAAAGTTTGAAGGTATTTGACCCTGTAGTTTCAGAGGAGAAGATTTTTGAAATAGTTTACGACGACGACAGACGACGGACGCCAAGTGATGGCATAAGCTCACATGGGGCCCTTTGGGCCCCGGTGAGCTAAAAAGTAAAATGCAGTAGAAAATATTGGCTTCTAAGGCAAAAAGCCATTGAACATATAAATACAATTTCATGCAATCAAGCTTTGGTGTGAAAAGAGTAAACATGTTTTACTACTTCTCTGTAACATTATACATACATCTCAACACAGTTGACCAATCAATAAATACTGTTAACTGACAAGCTATTTATTTTCACAGTAGTAAAATAATTCAAATATTAATCGTTGCAAATATGTATAACTAGAATCTTCACTTTGACAAAGCATAAAAGAAATAAGAAAATCATGAAAATAAATTGTTGCCAAATTGACCAGAAAAGGCTAAATGAGAAAAAAGTATAGGTGAAAATAAATCTTGATTTACAGTATTAAATAAAGCTTACCTGTAATCCTTTTGAACACTGGTACAATGGTACAGGAGGAAAGCCATGCAAGCTGTCTGAATTACTGTTGTATACACTGCTGGGTGAAGGTGCTGTGTATGACTGAAAACCACAGAAATATATGGTTATCATGATCTCCAGCATGTCCAATTATGCTAGGTTCATGCATGAAATTCTAAAGAAACTTTCTTATTCAGGGAAAATAATGTATTTTAAGTTATGTGAGCTATAAGATGAAATGTACAATTAATATTTACAATGTAATTCCCAACCCAATTAGTAATATGATGTTAACTGTTTATTGGTGTTTAATGACACTTTCAGTGACCTTTGATATATCGTGACAGCCAATTTTTATAGTGGAGGATACAAAAGTAATGGAGTAAAAAACTGTGTGAAAATGGACAAAAACATGTGGTTTACATAAGTACAATTGTGTGCATGTACACAGGTGTGAAATTTGATTGTGTATCATAAATAATTCTACAAGGGCAATAACTCCTGTAAGAATTAATCCAGTTATCTCAATTATATTGGAATTTTTGAAAATCTTAAATTGCTGATAATTTTTGCTGTTTACTGTTTCTTACCTGTCTACATGTATAATAGTTTTTGAGATAATAGGAAAAAAAACTCAAAAATAAATAAGAAATCGTCATTTAAGGACAGTTAGTCCTGTAAATCCTATGGTTTGGTCATACAAGCATTTTGTAACTATTGTATTGCTGATTATTTTGGCTGTTGACAGTTTCTATCTATCTATTTGTTTTTGAGATAATAGGCAAAAATTAAAAAAACTTGTCAAAATGGTAATATAGGGTCAGGCGAGCTAAAAAAAAATTTTAGACTTCTATCACTGTAATTTGATATACACTGAAGATACTTACATAGGACAAACCCTGTGGTGAGGGAGATTTCGTTCCTGTTGTTGGATTTATTGATCCACTTCTGTTTGGTGACTGATTCTATAATATACAAAAGACAAAATTTTACAAAATTTGCTGACTTTAATATACAATCCAAGTAATACAATTAAAAAAGATTCCGAGTTTTTCCAAGATTTTCTTCACTGCTTCCATGGTTATATTTAGGAATTCTCTCATATTTGCATAAAATTGTGCAATTTACACTTGGACAATTTTCATGACATAGACTAGATTATGAGTAAGCTAATGAAACCGAAATTTTTTTTTTTTTTAATTTAGACTGAAAAACATTGTACCTGTGAGTTGTGTTGTTCCTTCTTACATTATTATCTTTAGCTCAAGGGAATACTGTATATAAATTTGATTTATATCATTATATCTTAAGTGAGGTATAGAAAGCTACTGTAGGTTTTGTATGTTTGTGCATTTTTTAAATCTGCGATTACACTTGCTTACAAAGAAAAGCTCGTACTTTGATGGTATGCTTCTACATAAGTTAAAGGAGTAGGCCCAGTAAGACCCCTTTTTGGCCCCAAAATATAGCAGTTTTACAAAATTGTTAAAATTTAAACTTTTAGCTATTTATTGGAAAGCAGAATACTTCTGTTACATAAATATGGGCTGTTTTTGACAATACAATGCACATGTATCGGGTACTATCATCATTAAGTCATGCTAAATTACTGAAATCTTCACAATTTTAGCATTTGAGTTAAATTTTAGACGGTTTCCGTCTTAAATGGAAGTGGCCGCATTTGTGTTCATTCTTAATATTTAAATGTAAGTTGTATTAGATGATAATACATAACATATATAAAGGTTGAGAATGAACACGGATGCGGCCACTTTCATTTTTGACAAAAACCATCTGAAAAGTGACATATTATGACATATTTGATAGATTTTTCATATTTAAGCTTGAATTTGGGCGTCTTTAATGACTAAATCAGTTCAAATCTTTCACATTAACTAATTGAATCGACTAAAGTAGACACTTTAGTGTTTAAAAAGTGTCCAAATTCTTTCATCAGATGAACCTGAAGTTTGAGGCCAAAATCGGCCCTTACCGGACCTACTCCTTTTTGATAAAAGGTAATGTATCTAATTTTTTATCCTTCAACACATTTCCTAAACTCAAAACCAAAAATGCTTACATTGCCAATGGACAAATAAGGTACCAACACTTCAAAATTGTCCACCCTACTTCACTAACAAGCACTAGTTAATTTTGATTTGTTAAATAGTATGTTTAAAAATCTATTATTATTGATAGAAATTGGCAAAGTGTCAACATTGAAGAACTCATTTGACAAAAAAAAATGGTAAGTCAGCAGTGTTCTTCTCAAGATTATCAATTGTTTAAATTATTATCGCATCAAATATATCATCTGTATATATAATCTTTCCAAAATTATTAACATTTTTTATGACATTATGACTGCTTCCATGAATCATTAAATGATATTTAAAATCCAAACAATCCTCTGTTAGTATTGACTTAGAATGATCTTTAACAAGTTTGAAGTTTCCATAGCAAACATTATAAGCATATTTATTGTAGCCATTTTTGGTTTTATTTTTATTTTATAACATCTTGTAATGACACCCTGGACAACTGAAATGCATCTTTGAAGTCATTCAGATTAAACAGTGTTGGTTGAAAAAAACTAACAAATAATAAAATAATCATACAGATTTCATATGAGGTGCAGAAAACCCTTGGTCTTAAGTTCAAAAACTTGGAAATGATTACTAATCAATATTTTCACCAATTTCTTTCACTACTGTCATGACATTTCTGCATCTTTTTATAATGTTAATTAAAAAACTCCAAACGAATGTGACAACAGCAAAAAGTCTTGTCAAGAAGAGTAATTTCATTCATTGAACCAGTCCCTCCAATATTTTGATATCGTCAGGTAAAATGAATAATCTCAGACAACTTGACAAGGTGATCACTGGGAATTTCTTAGAAAAAATTAATTGTGCCATGTTATGATCTGATCGGATAATGTTGAGGTCTGACTAATAGAACAGGGATAAAATGTGAAAGAGTTGAATAATGCAGTACTAAAACAGCCTGTGGAAATTACCACACTGCAAGTGCATTAAATTCCTGTCAAACCTGGATTGAAATCAATTTGATCTAGAAGTACAGCAGACAAAGCACACAAAATGATACTCTGCACCCACTTAGAGAAATGGGAAAGTCTTATGATTTTCTAAGGGAAACTACAAAAATAATTTGAATAAAAAAAGGAGTTGCACAAAAGTATTATATGTGTTAATTCTAAAAAGTTTCAATAAATTCAATAAAGAAGTTTGGGAGAAGTTTTTGATACAAAATTGGTACCCCCGATAAAGAAATGGCAAAATCCATGCTTTGCCAAGGGAAACCCAAAAAATGTTTTGAAACAAAATGAAAATAAGAGGAGAACAGTGTTTATTGGTGGATATTCTGCGAAAATTTCAATGAATTCTGATATATAATAGAGGTTTAGAAGGAGTGGAAGATACAAATGTGTTCTTTAGTGTACAGATATGACAAAGACACCAAGTCCATACCTAAGAAAACCCAACAAACCATTGGGAAAAAGAAAGGATATAGAATGTGCTAAAATAGATCATGTTAGTAATATTCTGAGAAAGTTTAATTTTACAAAATTCAGTCAAGCGGTCTAGGAGCAGTTACTGATACAAAAGTGGGACAAGAAGGTCAGACAACTCCCCCATCACTATATGTATCCTGCTTAGCAAAGCAGGAGGTGTAAATATATGTAAACATATTTATCTTTAATAAGATGTAAGGGAAATAATCACTTAACCCCAAAAACTTGTTCAATTGTTTCTCCCTTAGTTATTATTTTGTTTATAATCATATTGCCATACTAACCTTGAAATATTCATTGATTTTCTTTCCATTTGCTTCTGGTCTTGTTTTTGGAGTATCTATAAAATAATCATATCAATTTAAGTAAATGGAATGCAAAATAGTGTGTTCACTAGCTTTGATTTACTTAATTTACTGTTTTATGGGATCCACAAAATGATGTGTTGGATAATCGGTTGAAATTACCCACCAATTATCTATTACTACTGGTTAATAGCAACCAACCAACAATCAGTTATAATCGCATTATTATAACTTGCTCTTTTTATATGAAATTATGCTTTCCATGTCTTATGTATATATTCCATACCATTGCATTATTTGTTCAAGTCTGATCCTTTGTTTACTTTTCAAATTTTAGTTAACAATTGAATCAGTGAATCAATTAAAGAGCAGATTCAGTTTGACCATATTTTGTCTTATAATTACAACATTTATTCACAACAATGAAACTAAAGTGTCTTAATTTCAATGGTTTTACTCACATAATAATCTCAAATACATAGATGTATCAAAATTAGATTGATTGATTGATCGGTGTTTTATGCAACTTTGGCTATTGGCTACTTTGGCTATTTCATGGCAGTCAGTTTTTATTGGTGGAGAAAGCCAGAGTGCCCAGAGAGAACCACGATCTTCGTTTATAGGAAAACTGACAATTCTAGTCAATAAAGATTTGAGTCGAGATTGGAACTCACAACCTCAGTGTTGACAGGCTATTGATAGGTAGTTGGACTTAGACCACCTGGCCACCTACCCCTAAAAATCTGAATGCTTCTCATTAAAAAGATTTATAAATTTAACTTTTAAGCAACTTAAGTCAATTAATTGATTAATTGATTGTTGGTTGCTTAATGTCCAGTTTTAAGTATTGCATGCATGTTCTGGACGAGAAATAACAATAAAAAATGCAACAGGTTGGTCCTGTTATAGAGGCTGTATGGTATGAAGGTCGGGGAAATTTGGACAAGTTGCCATTGGAAAATGAGGATATTATTCAAAGGGACAGAACTTTTGCCTTGCAACAGGCCACCTATAGACCCCTCAAAGATTTGTTGCAAGGGCTCTTAATGTGCAAAGAGGATGGCACTCTCTATACAAAGGCATCAGATTTAACATCCCCATTTTGACTAGACTTGGCTGTGTCAATGTATGCTATCGTGTAATAAGCACCAGGAAAAAAAGTTGTTCCTTTGGTACAACATATGACCAATCTGTAAAGTCAATGCCTTCACCACGTTTCTAAAGAAAGAAATTGTTTATGTCTTGTGATTCTTGAATGTTCGATATTGTTCTTGTCATCCTCTGATATTTCGATACAATTGAATGACTGTGAATGTAAAATGCAAACCAAAAACAGACCAGAAGCAGATATGCTAAAATTCCGAAAATGATAATAATCATCGACGTAACAAAATCACATTGGATTATTGATATCTCTGAGCCAAACCATCTGATTTCCAACTTATTCTCATCATTGGAACACCACTACAAAATGATACAAAGTTCAATTTATAGTTGTGACACTTTCAAACAGAAATATATTTTTTCAGAATTCAAGTCCCATATAACTTTTATAAGTCTACCGATATGATTCTGTTACTACACACTTTTAACACAGGTTGTTTCACTTCGCTAACTGTAGACTGGTTGTATACTGAACAAAATTCGCTACTGCCCATGCAAAACATGACAAGCTGACAGTGATATGTAGGCATTTAAAATTAATAATGAATAAATTGCTTTGCCAAGCACAGCTGGATACGACCGCAGAGGTCCAACCCTGAACAGTTGGGGCAAAAATGGACACAATATTCGTGCTTGAGACAGGTCTGAATTTGGATTGAAATTAAATATTTGACACATAATAGGTTTCTGACACAGAATAACTGTAGTCAAAGAACTTAGAATTGGTTATATGATTTGAATTTATATTCAATTTTTTGCTTTTGTGCAATACACTTTGCTGTTGCATATTGACCCCCATCCCCCCTCAAGATATGGTCATAATCTTAATTCAAATTTCCAATGGAGTTTGCAACCATTATTACCCATTTAAATACATCATTAAAGTCTTAAAATAGAAAATGACATACATAATCATGGCTAAAATTAATATTCCTTAATGGTAACTTCTAAAAATAAATTGACAGCTAATCATCTCAAGACAATACAACATTTCTTTATACATAATTTAAAAGCAGTGTAAGGGAGGTAATCAAAACCTTGTGTTTGGATTGCCTCCCTTACACCGCTTTTAAATTGTCTTTTAAGTAATTGTCCATTAACCAGGAAACCCTTGTTTTCCCCCTTTTTTTACCCTAATTCCTAAACGGTTTGAGCCATAACTCTCCAAAGCCAATCCTAACCATCCCTTTGTGGTATGGAAACTTTTGGTAAAACTTCAGAGAGATCCATACACCGTTCCACAAGTTATTGTTTGAAAACTAGAAAAATGCTTATTTGGGCCCCTTCTTGGCCCCTAAAAATCAAAATCAATCCCAACCTTCCTTTTGTGGTCATAAACCTTGTTTAAATTTCATAGATTTCTATTAAATTATACTAAAGTTATTGTCTGGAAACCAACTGTCTTCGGACGACAATGTGATACCAATATACCACCGCTTAGGCTTAACTTATAAAATAACACAAAGGAAAATTAGCTCTTTCTGCTAGCTGTTCAATGCCAATGAAAATCTATGTTCCTTCTAAGGAAAACAAGTAAAAAAATACAGAATTTGCAGACTATTCTGAAAATTGTCAAAACTTAAGGAGCTTCCTCTTGAATAGAAATTTTAGCATTTGATCAACATTATGCTCTTATAATTTCTAAGCTTTAAAGGAGCCGCTAATAGAACACTTTTCTATTTCAAGTCCAATTTTGGTGCTCTTTTTCCTTAGAATACTACATGAAAATCTCTACTAGGGTTTGTCAATCTGATTTGTGGTCATTCATTATTAGGAGCCAAAATGGTAGGAAATACATACTACTTTCACTTCCGTCACTTGTTGCTTTTCTTTTCCTTTTGCGTTCTGTTGGTGTACGAGGTTGCTTTTCTGGGGTGTTAACACTCAAGGCCTACAAAGAATAAAAACATGTTTTAATTTTGCAAAAGTTAATGTGGTAATTTTAAGACTTAAGTTACAGCAGTTTTTAATAAGTTTGCATTAAAAGTGAAGGTCCGGAATCTTTTTTGAAAGAAAGGCAATGGAAAGTAGCTTCAGACCTCAACAGTTCCCAGTTACTTAAATATAATCGTATCTTCCAAGCATCTGTCACACATTCCCTTTTTTCATAAATATTTGTACATTCATGAAGTATGTCTGTGTGAATAATTCAACATACTATAATTGTTTTTATTGTGGCAATCAAACAGCATAATATGGACAGTTAAATAATGCTAAAATCTGAAATATACACTGCACTTCTTTTTTATACAAAACATTCACTCAGGGTTACTTCAGGAATAAGTATAAACAGGAGGGGAAAAATACTCTATCTTACCCCAACAAGCATAAAATGAATATGCCCTTTGAAAACCAACAACAAACAATCCAATATCAATAGATAATATAGGAGTTTCTTCACAAAATGAGCCTTTTGGATAAGCAGCCTGTATACACCTTTCCCCGTAAAATTTCAAGGATTGGTTAAATAAATTGCAGTAGAATTTGATTTCATGATATCAGCATCATCTTTTGTAACTTTTTCTAAAAAAAAAGTCAAGTTCCCTGGTTCAGAAAAACGATTAAAAAAATCACAGAACAATTCCATAATAGTAGGTAACACAACTTCAACATGTGTGCAATCTTTCTGTGCAGTTTCAAGGATCTGGGTTGAAAACTGTAGGAAATTGATTAAACAAATTGGTTACTGTAAATTCAGAAATTATTGCGATGTTTTTATTATTGCGAAAAATGCGACAGGGTTATAATCGCAATAATTTAAACTCGCATTTTAACATTTTTTATATGAATTAAACAGGATTTTTCTAAATATTGCAAAAATTAAAATCGCGTTTTAGTCTAAAATGACAAAATCCCAATTATAAATGCATGCAATAATTTCTAAATTTAAAGTATCAATTTTTCCTGCCTGCCAGTCCATACCATGCTGTAAGCTTATTTTGGACTTTGTCCAACCCAGTTAAACAGTAGCATACCCCTTATAACATACCTTGAAAAGCCATTTCCCTTATTCAATCATTCAAAGTTTTATTTTCTTTTACTTTTCCAAGACTTTTATTGCAAATTTTAATTTTTAAGAACTTTTCAAGGCCTTAATTTTTCAAAAAAATTTTTTAATTCAATTACTTTCCCAGTATTCCATCCCCTGAACAAATTGCTCCAGTTAGGACGGTTCTTTTTAAACATACATGGTACCCAGGGAAGTCACTTTCAAAAATGGGATAACCACCAATAGAATTTCATTAAAATTTTCACTGTACTTGGCGCACATCCATAGTTGAGATTTCAAAATACCTTCCCTGGGTCCCTATAGCTAAGTCATACATCAAGTGAAAGAAATCTCAAAAAAAGAAAGGCCCAAAGAGTTGTTCAACTGAAATTAGGGTGTATTCCATTATAATTTTCACACAGTACAGATTAACTACTTCCTCAAGATATGATAGTCATGGTAAATAAAACACTTTTTTAAATAAAAAGCATTAGGATTGTCATTTGATACTGTAATGAATCCTGATTTGCACTAAACACAAGCAGATGTTTACAGTGTCAGAAAACAGTTTAGTTCCACTATACACTTCTATAAATATAACTTTAATCTGGCTTATTTTGTTCTATTCACCTCATCTAACTGTTCAACTGATCCTGCACTGTGGTTGCTGTTGTCTTGAGACTGTGTAATGTTTAACGGCTGAAACTGCAATGATAAAAGCTTATTTGTTAATACTGAATCAATCTCAATCAGTAAGATTCTTGCTTTGAATCTATCTGTGTTACATGTTTATTCATGGCAAAACACTGCCAACATATTTAGGGGTATTGTAAGAATTAAATAATATTTAGATCATTCACTTCAGTATATATAAGGAACATCCGTGGTTTGTTTTGGAATATAAAATCAATTTTAAGTCAGTCCTTATACATGTTATAAGAATAGAGATGCTTGGTCAGTCTTGCATTTCCAATTCACTATATACTCACCTTTTACTTATCAAGAACAGCAGGACTCTATTAACTTGATCAAATTAACAATGACATACAAAATATATGATCCCCTAAACTACCACAATATTAGTGGCATAGATGTTCTTTTGTTTTGGTCTTTATTCAGTAATGCAATACCATTGTATTTTTATCAATTGCATATATCCTTTAAAACATGTAAACAATTTTCTTGCGAGGTCAACTTTATAGTAAAAGTTTAATATCATGGATATATTTAACCATTGAATCAAGATACACTACTATACACTTTGAGCCTGTACAAGTCAGACTATCTAGACCATGAAGATACACCAATAAACACTTTCTAGTCTGTACAAGTCAGGCTATCTGGACCATGAAGATACACTACTATACACTTTGAGCCTGTACAAGTCAGGCTATCTGGACCATGAAGATACACTACTATACACTTTGAGCCTGTACAAGTCAGGCTATCTAGACCATGAAGATACACTACTTTACACTTTGAGCCTGTACAAGTCAGGCTATCTGGACCATGAAGATACACCACTATACACTTTGAGCCTGTACAAGTCAGGCTATCTGGACCATGAAGATACACCACTATACACTTTGAGCCTGTACAAGTCAGGCTATCTAGACCATGTGCTGTATGTTGTTGTTGGTCTTTTTTGTAAATTATATTTTCATAGGAGTCTGGTGTGGTCTGTCACACTTTCCAATATTTTTGGTGATTAAAATTATCTCTCATTATATATTTTACTTTAATTTGCCTGAACTTTTTCGATTCAAGCGTCATGTCAAGTCTTTTGTCGACGAAAATGTGTGTCTGGCATACATTGTACAAAATTATAAGCCTGGTATCTCTTGATTTTTTTTCATGTACATATCATATGTATGCCACGACTTGAGAATTGATCATTAGCTTGGAAGTAGCAAATCAAGAAATTAGTCTCATCTTTTTAATAATTAGACAATGCACCATCAGAGTTCAATAAAATCAGTCAATGGTGCAATGCATGTCATATTTCCAGCCATTTCTTCAAGTTATGTAGTCAATACAGCTGAATCAAGTGAATAGTCAACATGACTTAAAAGTTGGACAAATTATTAAAAATCTACAAACCCTGCCTCCTAAAAACCGTGCCTCCAGTAACTCTTGCTTTCTTGGGTCTAATGATGAGTGAATGTTTACATTTTCCATAATATTTCCAGCTAAAATATAAAAAATCAACTGCAGGATATGAATTATTTTTCAAAGAAACATCAAAGGCTGAATATTGAATAAAACTTGTACAAAAATGTATCTTGTTATGATTTTTATCTCATTATTTTTAGGTGTGCTCTAATGTTATATAAATGCACTTTTTTGTTTAATGTATTCATTGTGTACATGTAAATGCGTAAAATCTAAAACTGAACATGGCGACTGCATACTTTTAGTTACTATGAATAACAATAAGAACAATTCATCCTAATATTATGTATATAGTCATGATAGTGGTAATGTAAATTAATTCACTTTTCATATTTTAATTTCTTAATGGGTTAGTTTTATAGACTCCAGGCAACAGCCCAACATATATGTAAACTAGATATAACAATTCCGGAAACTTCCTTGACATGTTTGTTTTCAATAATATTTAAAACTACTCTCTATAGACATTTAATTCCTTTGCAAAAAAAATGGTGTATTTGGCCATTGACAACTGTGGTCTGTTAGAGATATATTTGATGGAATATTTCAATATACATGATATATGGACATGTTACTGATCAGTGAATAATTTCAGGTAGTAGGTATGTAGTATAACTTCTATGACTCATTATGGATGGAATTACAATGTGCACAGATACATGTACATGTAAAAATACAAACTGTATATCATCTGTCAATCTCTGAAGTTCACACAATTAATAGGAAGTTATAACAGTTTTGGATGGCAGAAATAAACCAGATTTTATGATCATTTGTTATATTTTTCAGAAATCGTTGCCTATTTATTACAATTTTCACACAAACTCTTCCAAAAGTGCAGGCTTTTCACCTACAGGCTGGCTAAATTTCCAAAAGGTTGTGCCAACTTTGTGGATAAGAGGGTGGGTATGGTAACAGGCAACAAGAAATTTTAATTAGAGGGCATACTGAATTTCAACGACTGGCATGAGCTCCATATCCATGCTTGATTGCTGTATTTGATTGACAAGATCCGGGCAGTGTGAAACAAGAAATATCTTGTCATGCAAGAAATAGATAAGTGGTCACAACCATAAGAGAATGATATTTAACAGATATATCAAATGACTGATATTCTATAAATGATATTTCAAAATATAACAACTTTACAGGCTTATGTCTCGCTATGCTAGTCTCAATCTGAATACTAGGGCTGACAATTTTACTTTCTCATATGATATAGGGTAAAAATGTCAAGAATCAAGTAGCAAATAACATGGCTGTGGCCACATAGATTTCTAGAACATCAGACCTTAAATTAAACTGCTTATAAAACTGAAATGAAAAAGAAAATATATAATGATTATTATTGAGAATTTTATAAATAATATGGCACCTGTTCAAGATGGACGCCTAACCAAACAATTATGTGGTGTTACGTTTGTGAAGTGACAATTTTATTTTTCATTATTATTTGTTGATTAGGTCAATACACATCACCCTGCATCTACCCTTGGGAAACTACACTATATAGGTACACTGCGTTAGAACAGCGGGTTTCTCATATTTCAAACCATGGAGAAATTAGTTGATCAGTATCGTATGATCTACAAAATTAATTGCCATTGCAGCAATTGTCAGTATGCCCGAGAATATGGTAATCCCTTTGAAGGAGGCCATTTTAGGGGGGAAATCACGACTCCATTTTGAAAGACTAATTGAAGAAAAACGCACAGTCATGCAATCAATCTGACGCTTTAGTGCGATAGAATGATAAAAAAAGTGTCAATTAATTAATACAAAGAAATATTTTATGCATACCCTCCATCATATTCGACCGAGATGTCGGCCCACTAGCAGAGTTGGATGTCCAAGATGGCGGTCCCCCGCCGATATTATTGAACATTTCTAGTTAAAATCAGCTATTGGCCGATTTGGCCATTTTTGACTCGCTTCCTTGTCTGTTAAATCATCGATCTTTCATCACAATCAAAATGAACTTTTTTATGACAAAGATAAAAGGTCCTGAAACCACGGTGAAAGATGCTGCTCTCCTGAGAAATCAACTTTGTTGATCACCCTCGTGACGTCACACTGAATTTTAGTCCGCTAAATGTCGCTAAATTTTGATATTTTACATCTAGATTTATGCTTAATTGATTGATTAATTTCGTACATCAGTCACTAACAGAATACTTTTAATTTTAAGACCAATTTGTCAACACAAGTCACCCAGGTAAACATGCTTATTTTCGGTATAGTTCGTTTCAGATCGGACGTAGGTGCCCTAAACCAATCATTCCCGCCTTAAAGTTAGTTTCGTAAAAGTTTGTTTACGTGTTATGCAGTTTGCATGTCTAGAAAAAAGTTGTCAATTTATTTTAAATGCGGAAAGATACATCAAATCATTGTATTTCTGCAATATTTAAAATATGATTGAAGATATGGAACAGTATATATAGTGACTGCTTTTGAGATGACTGTGATTGGTCATATAATATTTAGAACCATCTCTGTAATAGGAAAAAAAATCATGTTTAGTATAATTATAAAGCAACAGGTGATATTTAGCGCTGGTTATTAAAAGAAATCACTTTACTTAAGCATTCCTTTTCATAATTTTTTTTAAATTTATTCAACTCTTTTTCAAATTTCTTGTTTTATTCTAGAAATTTAAGCGATGGTAAATTGTTGTTGACACATCTGTACAACTTTGAAACGGGTTATACTTATAAACCGGAAATATAAATTAATATGCATTTCCGATTGCACTTTTCTCCCATACCCTATGAAGTCTTTTACGGGTACACAAATGAGAAATATGCTAATTATAGATCTATTTGACGTGTTGATTGGGGAGGGTCGTTACATTTTATGGAAGACAGTAGGCGCTTGGAAAATTGACCCCCCCTTTTTCTAAATATTTGGGTTTTTTTTAATAATATTTTTTTTTGTAAATATTCTTTTATACATATTTTAATCAATTTTAAATTACTTAATATGTTCTAGCTCTTATCCATGCGATATTACAATAGCAGTAGAATATAAGATGTCCATCGATCAACTTCAACTTATAACTTGAAAGAATACACAAAAATGTTATACACAATTTATTTTAAAAATCAACCAAGGAAATGCATTCATTGATATAGGTATCCCAGATGACAAACAAAGTTCTTTTATGACTTACTAATTATATTTCTAATTTTTGAAGTATAGCAGTCCTGTTACTCAATTACATCGTCATTTGTCTATCTCTTTTTTTTTTCTTCATTTTAGTTCCAAACGAAAAACCGAATGTTACTGTATTCATGGATACGCCATGAATTATTTACAATATTTAACCAAAATACCTTGTTGCTAAAGGTTGTCCAATCGCACGATGAACTATTAAAAATCATAAACTTACATAGGGATAAACCAGCTACGAAAGGCTAATCGAGTCAGCTGACAGTTTGAAATTTAGAATTGTTTTTTTTTTATTTTTCATCTCGTCGACTTATTTCATTTCATTTTATAATTTTTTACGATTATGTAATATTACCGAGTGTCGTTGTTTATAGATCAATCAGCGTTGATTTTATCAATGGTTTATAATTTTGTCTTTATTTGAGATCCTGGTAACATGGGATTATAACCGACTTAATCTGAACATTATGCAAAATATTACTCAGAGCTAGCCGTTTCCTTCTTTCTTTATCTTTTATAAGCTAGAGATTATAAATATATTTTATATTCCAACAAAATTAAAAATGGAAGTTTATTTAAACATGTATACTGACTGTCATGAATTTTCGACACTGTTTCACACAATCTTATCAAACAAAAGTTTGTTTGTTTAATTATCAATGGTGCTTTAAAAATCTGATTGCAGATAGAAAACGCAGAGTCACGTTTAGACAGTAGGCCGCTCCTACATATATGCGTTAATAGCAAAATAAATTCGAATATTTCAAAGGATTATAACTATAGTTTCTATATTAGGACTAGTTTGATATTTCTGTTGAAAAATATGGTTCGAGATTGACATTTGTACTTATAGGGTGCACGTTTACAATTTTCATTCAGCTGTTACATAACAGTGACCTTGACCTATTAAAATTTCCAAATTCGAAATTTTTCACATAAGATTCGATACAAGTGATCTTTTAGACATGTTTTTTGTTATATATCAACATTTATAAGTTGCCCTCCCAGAATGTTATTTTCGCGTCTTTTGATAGAAGAGGGTGGTAAAGGGTTATTTTCGTGCAACGTGTTTTGCCATTTTTATTTCACGTGCAGCCGTGAAAAAGGTTCGTTATTTACCGTGTTTCGTGAAATCGGTAAAAAGATCAACGTGCAAGAAATTTTTAATTGTTCGTTCATCGTGAAATGACAATTTTATTTCGCGTTCTTCCGTGCAGTTACCCCCACTTTACGCCGCGCCTCATAGAAGGTGTTTCAGTGTGTAATGATTTTCTGGGTAAATATCCGATATATATACGAGCAGGCGAGTTAATATAGATCAGAATTTTAATCAGTAGTGGTTAATCCGTTTCATTGTCTACTGGGTTGCGTTCAATATAAAAGCAGCTAGTTTAGCCAATATATGTCTTAGATGATCTATCTGTGTTGAATGATATGCTACGTTGCTATCCAGGGTTGCGTTCAATATCGTAGCGGCTACGTAGTGCTACGTAGATTTATAACTATTGAACGAGTAGCTAGCCTAGCTGCTATCAATATCTATGTAGCAGTTAGGCTAGCTACACGTTCAATAGTCATAAATCTACGTAGCCCTATGTAGCCGCTACGATATTGAACGCAACCCTGGACGCCATTTTGGATTCTCTAGATAGCATGAACTTTTTATGCTATCTAGGTCTATTTAGCGGCTAGGCTAGCTATATGTTCGGTAGTCGAAATCTACGTAGCCCTACGTAGCAGCTATGATCCTGAACGAACCCCAGGGACATGACAGACATGAACCAACGTCAACCACTCAAATATCGGCTCGATTCTGACTTGGGACAGGCATATGCTATATATATATAAAGAACGTAGGCCTATAATCCTTTTCTCTAAGACTTTCGACATAATTCAGTCAGTAATTAAAGCATGCTTTACCTTTAGAATCCTAGTTTTTACGTTAATGATGTTTATGATCATATTTTTCTCAGACTATTGATGACGTCCTTTCATTAGCTTTCAGTGAGGGGACGACCATTTCATTTCGAAAGGGGGAGGATGACTTTGAAAATGAATAACTTGGCCTGGTATTAACTGAATTTTAAATGACTTTGCACAGGATGAAAATGAATACTCTGCAACATGAAATGCAGGATAGTGGAGGATACAAATGTGTACAAAAGTGAAAATAAATTTTCGTTCAGCAAACTGAAGCCGCGGGAAAAAATAAGCATGGGTAGTGCCTGCTCAACAGATGAAAAAAATGGTCAATCCGGAAAAAATTCTCCTGCCGCCAGGTCCCCCCCCCCTTTTTCCCCGAATATAAAATGCCGGGTCGTACCCTAACGGCGAATACTGTTAGTGTCTTTTGTCTTCATGTCTTCGTGTTAGTTGTTTTTGTGCTTCATGCCGATTTGATGATTAAAGCCATTTCCAACTGTTTTTTTGCAGATTGTTCTTATGTTGTGTTGTTATACCATTGTCCAGGTAAGGGGAGGGTCAAAGGATCACAAACATGTTTAACACCGCGAAATTCTGTGTGTGTCTGTTCAAAATCAGGAGCCTGCAATTCAGTGGTTGTCGTAGGTCGCTCTCTGTTTTATCTGTTTTTTGTTGTTGTCATAAATGAGACCGTTAGTTTTTTCGTTTGGATTGTTTCATTATTACAAACTTCCTACCTGTTTTTAATTGTATCATTTTCACAGAAAAAAAAACCAAACATTCCAATTTAAAACATGGTAGATAGATTGAACATGCATGCTTTGCACATATATATAGGTCATTGACTACAGGGGTTTGCTCGGACAAACCTATTGCCAATTCAGCTTTGAAATTACTGCAGTTGTGTCTGCTGGTGTATACTTTATAGCACGAACGGTGGTAGATTTTTGTTGTCGTTCACACCGAGGGGGATTTAGGTAGAAAACATCATGCAAGACCATAATATAGACTTGATGTTCCATATTCCGGATGTGAAACGAAACCAACCGATTTGATTCTTATAATACAATTATAACAAAAATATCTATTCAATAAAAAGTTTAAAGTTTTGAAAAACAGACACAAAACATATTCTTCCGAAGAAAATAACAATCTACAAAGTTAGCTGGCTATTCAAAACAAATAAAGCAACCACACAACAAGCAAGATTGAGAAATGTATTGAGTGACCACTGTCCTTGTTAATGACCTAATAGTGTAAGCAGCTAAATGATTAATGGCACGAGATCTGTGTTTAATCAATGCCAAAATGTTGACTTAATTTGCGTTTGTAATTTAGAATTTCTTCAAAACGAATTTTATTTCACACATGAAATTTGGAATACACATGCACCGTGTCTTATTGCTTTAATCAGATTTTAAAATATCGTGACGATACACGTAATAATTTTGCTTTCGATGAAAATATGGTAAATTTCGGGTAAAATTTCACTTAAATACTTTCCGCTTTATATATGATATATATTTGATATATAAACTATTTTATAAGTACTATTTTAACCACCAACAAAGAGCGCAATAATTTTATTTTTCATGTTAAGATTCCCCATACAATACGGTATCTGGGGGTACCCTGTAAAAACACGAAATTTAAAATTCGTGACCAAGGTAACTTACGTCGACAATCATGATTGTAAAATATAATGATTTTCCTATAACTTGCAAAAAAAAATTAGCTGTGTGTTATTCCGTAAACTTAAACTCGTTAACTAGAGGACAGACAGACAGACAGACAGACAGACAGACAGACAGACAGACAGACAGACAGACAGACAAACAGACAGGCAGACAGACAGACAGACAGACAGACAGACAGACTTATCGATTATTTAAATAAAGTTATTCTAAAAGGTTACAAATTTAACATTGTAATTAGATCTTGGAATATTGTTTTTATCGGTATACATATTGATTTTGTTATCTATAAATTAAAACCTAACTAAATGGTATTGCTATACACCTTAAGAGGACAGTTGGGCGCTTGCAAACATGTTTAACCTCTCCACATTCTATATGTGCCTGTCCAAAAGTCAGGAGCCTGTCATTGTGTGGTTGTCATTTCTAGGCTTTTCATAGCTTGCTGTGGGGGCCTCGGTGGTCGTGTGGTCTAAGTAGTTCAACTACTGTATCACTAGCCTGTAAACACGGAGGTTGTGATTTCGAATCCTGCATGTAGCAGGTGCGCGCGACTCCAATCTTACTTGAAAGGATTGTCAGTATTCCTACCGAAGGTCGTTGCGTTTGTTCTCTTCAGGCACTCTCAACTAATAAAAACTGATCGCCACGAAATAGTCAATACTGCTGAAGGTGGCGTATAATACAATTCAATCAGTAGCTTGCTGTGCGGTATGGGTTTTGCTTATTGTTGAAGGCCGTTTGTTGTCCTATAGTTGCTTACTTATACGTCATTTGGTCTCTAGTAGAGAGTTGTCTCATTGGCAATCAAACCACATCTTCTTATTTTTATAAAGTCATATAATACAATTATTATACATGTCTCTATTTTAGCCGATATATACTTTCCACAGTTAATAATTAAATAGCTCACAATAGAAATGACCAATACATACAAAGAAAAAGGATACGAATTTAAAAAAGAAACAAAAATCTCTTAATGAAAAAAAGCCATGTTTGTTTAATGACTAACGTTTAAGCAAATTAACAGAAAAAATATGAAAAATTGAGATAGTTAATAACTATAAGAAGAGCTTGCATTTAGTTATATAAAATGTTGATATGTAACCTTGCAAGATGCGGCCGGTGTTCCAATTAATTGTACAACACCAAACAAAAGAACTTCAAAAGATTAAAATTTGGCTATTTAATCTTATCAACTAGTTACATGCATCATTTTGCCAGTAATAATAATTTCAAAGTTATTGCCGAAGCTCTTGTAACTGGTGAACAAGTGATGGATATAAAGCTATCTCAGGATGATACTAAATTTTGTCCTTCTTGTTTTGTAACCAGAGTGACAGCAACAAAAACGACACTGAAATACGAGTCAACATAATAAAACAAACTTTACTCCTTCCTCCTAAAAAAAAAAAAAACCAAACAAAACCAACAAACAAAGACCAACAATGAAAAAAGGCTGATACAAGCAACCAGATAATGACTTTTAAAAAGCCATTCATTATATTTAAAGACGGAAGCATTCCAGGAACAAAATTAAGACCGCTGGTGCTTGTTGAGACCCTAAGAGGGGACTCAAATATTGTAAGATACAGTCAATGTTGTTGTATTTTACAAAATTGGCCATTCTTCTTTCATTCTGTTCGCTGTTTTTTTTTTTAGAAATGATTGTGTTCAAATTATTGGGTTATATGGTGATGGTTGTATTTCTGGTAAAACTTAACAACAAACGGACACACAGGGCATTATCTGCATGCAGTACGAATATTTGAAACCTAGATCAGGAAAAGCACTAAAACATCTTGCTCTTCCTCATATTAAAGAGTCCAGACAGTGGAGTGTCATCGTTAAGTCCGATCTCTTGTCTATAGTCTTACACCACTGCCTACATACTCCCGGTAAAAACTTATTCAGTGCAATGAATGTGAAAGTAAACAATTTGCCAACTTAGTCATTGTTCACTTACTAGTATTAACTGAAAATTTTAATCAATAGATTCACACCTTTTCAGTTTATTTGGCATAAATATAGTGTCAGGGGTGGGATTCGATTATTTAAAAACAATTTACACATACTATTTGAGTTTATGAAATACAAGAGAAGATCGACACTCTTTAAGATAAATGTTATACTACAAGTATCCATAAATTCTTCTTTATCAATGATCCAAGTAAATGAGGTCAAGGTTAGATGAACCTTGCCAGACGACAGATACACCTTACAATCATTCCATATCCCAGGCATAGTTTACCAATTGCTAATCGTAAATAAGAAACCGACCTACGTAAATACAGAAACTTAATGTTAAGACAATTGAAACCTTGCAGAAATACATTTACACCATACAATAATGTCATACACCCAAGCAAATTCACATATTGCTTATAGTATCTGAGACACACCTAACAACATACACTGACCAATCAACCATGAAAATGAGCCTCAATGTCAGATGATAACTCCTCGACAGACATGTACACCTTACATTTTGTTTGTTATATCTGAATAATGAACAATAACCATTGACCAATGATTCATAGAAATGAGGTAAAGGTCAGATGAACCCTACCAAACAGACATGCAATATATAGTCGAACTGAGAAACATAATACCCATACAAACTAACTTTGACCAATGAACCATGAAAGGTCAAGTGAAACCTGTCAGATTGACATTTAAAGATAAGGAGATGGGGTATGATTGCCAATGACCATACAATCATGCATGCACCAAATTTGAATGACAAATTGGTTAGATTATCTGAGATGATTTGACCACGAAACTTGATAAATGACAAGGACAATGCATATACGTGAGATAAAAACTTCATGAGACAAGGCATATATATACACTGTATGAAGTATCTAGGTCTTCTACCTTTTAAATCATATAGCTTTGTGCAAATAGTTCACACCGCCAACGTTGAATTAGCATTCATATCCTTATGAAAGTTATCTGGATATGTGGATGATACTGCGTTAATGGCAGAGTCTAAGGGTGATCTACCAACGTCAATTAGATCTGTTCAGCCAATACTATGATCGGTAGAAATTAAAATTTTAAAATAGGTAAGCAGCCGGATATATATTTTATTTACTATTATTCAGGGATCTAGTTTTCAAAACCCGGATCTTTTCTTAAAAAAATAAGACTCATGGAGATATAAAAGCAACTAAATATGCGGACTATACTGCGTTAATGACACCATCTAACTGTTATTTAATGTGATTGCAATATTTGAAAATTAAAATTAACGTTTCGAAAAAAAATTTATTTATATTTTAGAATAGGTGGACAGCAGGATATGGATCTCATATTTCAAGTAAAAAAATCGTCACCATGGATGATATAACTGATGTAGAGTTCATGTTTTCAAACCCTGGATCCTTTTGACAGCAAAAATTCTCCAAAGATACCAGACCTACAAATTGGTACACCAGACGCGCGGTTCGTCTACACAAAACTCATCAGTGGCACAGTTGGAAAGTCAAATCAAATACAAAGTTAAAGGACATTAATACCTAAAAATTCTGGAAAATAGTACAAAACAAGAGTGCACACGCTGAAATGTCTCGCCTTCTTTACTAATCATTGATATTATGTTGATAGTCCTAAATATAAAGCTTTATTACAACTGCCACATAAACTTAACATTAACCAAGTAAACTAAACATTGACCAATGAACCATGAAAATGAGGTCAAGGTCAGATAAACCATGCAAGGCAGGCATGTACAGCTAACAAATCTTCCATACAACAAATATAGTTGACCTATTGCTTATAGTTTAAGAAAAACAGACCAAAACACAAAAACTTAACACTGAGCAATGAACCTTGAAAATGAGGTCAAAGCCAAATAAAACCTGCGTGACTGACATATAGATCATAAAATATTTCCATACACCAAATATAGTTGAACTATTGCATATATAGTATTAGAAAAAAAGACCAAAACTCAAAAACTTAACTTTGACCACTGAACCATGAAAATGAGGTCAAGGTCAGATGACATCTGCCAGCTAGACATGTACACCTTACAATCATTCCATACACCAAATATAGTAGACCTATTGCATACAGTATAAGAAAAACAGACCAAAACACAAAAACTTAACTATAACCACTGAACCATGAAAATGAGGTCAAGGTCAGATGACACCTGCCAGTTGGGCATGTACACCTCACAATCATTCCATACACCAAATATAGTAGACCTATTGCATACAGTATAAGAAAAACAGACCAAAACACAAAAACTTAACTATAACCACTGAACCATGAAAATGAGGTCAAGGTCAGATGACACCTGCCAGTTGGACATGTACACCTTACAGTCCTTCCATACACCGAATATACTAGACCTATTGCTTATAGTATCTGAGATATGGACTTGACCACCAAAACTTAACCTTGTTCACTGATCCATGAAATGAGGTCGAGGTCAAGTGAAAACTGTCTGACGGGCATGAGGACCTTGCAAGGTACGCACATACCAAATATAGTTATCCTATTACTTATAATAAGAGAGAATTTAACATTACAAAAAATCTTAACTTTTTTTTTCAAGTAGTCACTGAACCATGAAAATGAGGCCAAGGACATTGGACATGTGACTGACGGAAACTTCGTAACATGAGGCATCCATATACAAAGTATGAAGCATCCAGATCTTCTACCTTCTAAAAAATAAAGCTTTTCAGAAGTTAGCTAACGCCGCCGCTGCCGCCGCCGCCGCCGCCGCCGCCGCCGCCGGATCACTATCCCTATGTCGAGCTTTCTGCGACAAAAGTCGCAGGCTCGACAATAAGCCTTTGGAGATATTAAAGCAACTATAAAAGCCATGTTTAGTCTTCTGAAAAAATGTCAACATAGTTTGTCCATCGAATGGCAGATTAACTTGTATGATATAAATATGAAAACCAATGTTTTTATACGATTGTGAAGTTTGGGGTTTTGGTAATAATTGTATTTTAGAACGGGTTCTTTTAAAACTTTAGAAATTTTTACTACATATGAAGAAGTCTACTTAGCATATACACATGTGAACAAGTCTAAATTGAAAACAACGTTCAAACCTATGATTGCGTTGGATAAAAACCGCAATTTTTATACGTGTGCATGCAAAACAAATTTCTTGGTAGAGGGGTCTAAATACAGCACAAACAACATTTTCCAAAAGAACAAAAAAGTGAAAAAGTATATTTTAACAAAACGCATTTGACTAGCAGGTCGAACAACGGATGTTCTTAAACCCTGCTGACTGCCATGGCGATTGCCAAATAAACGGATCACCAGATGTAACAACATGGATCTTAATAAATAATTTAATACCAAACAGAAAACAATAAACTTGCAGAAAAGATGGTATACCGCAAACATGAGGTGCAAAAATTTGTACACCATATCCGGATTTCGACAATTAATGTCTCTTCAGATACCAATGAGTATATATGTCTATGTCCTAAGTAGATATAAGAAGATGTGGCATGAGTGCCAATGAGACAACTCTCCATCCAACTCACAATTTGTAAAGTGGCTGGATGGTTGATGCTCGATGCAACTTAACATTATGAAGCTGCAGACCAAATATTAAATCATTGCCTTTCATAAAAGCCAAGAAAACTTACCCAAGGTCTTTCGGAGTTGAGCAGTGACTAGGCCTGCTCCGCCTTTGGTGACTCGGGTAAAAAGTTTAAAGAGGACAGAAGACTGATGGAATGTGACGGTAAAAGCTCACATTGCATTGAGGGCCAGTTGAGCTCAAAATTAACACATTTAATTGCTGAAATTCATAAAAATATGAAAATGTTCATGCAAATTTTAAAAATCTCAGATATGTTTTTAGCTTTTGGGATTTTTACCTTTTAGAATGAAATATGCAAAAGGTAAACTTCTGGATATTTGATTTTTTCATTAGTTTCAAAACGTAAAAAGCCTTGGGTGCATAGGCAGAGTGAGGATCTTTAAAGATTTTTGGGAGTTCAAAGAAGACTGTCAATATAAAAACAAGGATGTGTGGTATGATTGCCAACGAGACAACTATCCAACAAAGTTCAAATGAAGTTGATGTAAGTAATTATAGGCAACCGTACGGCCTTCAACAATGAGAAAAACACATACTGTATAGTCGGATATAAAAGTCCCCGACATGAAAAATATGAAACAATTCAATTGAGAAAACTAACGGCCTAATTTATACCAAAACAATTTACGAAAAACAAGTATGTCAGACATGAACCAACGACAACCACTGAACTACAGGCTCCTGTACATGGGACATGCTCATAATGTGGCGGGGTTAAACATGTTTGTGAGCGCTCAACCCTCCCCTAACCTAGGACAGTGGTGTAACATCACAATATACGAACAAACCATAACAAGAGTGCACACGCTGAAATGTCTCGCCTTCTTTACTAATCATTGATATTATGTTGATAGTCCTAAATATAAAGCTTTATTACAACTGTCACATACACTTAACATTAACCAAGTAAACTAAACATTGACCAATGAACCATGAAAATGAGGTCAAGGTCAGATGAACCATGCTAGGCAGGCATGTACAGCTAACAATTCTTCCATACAACAAACAGAGTTGACCTATTGCTTATAGTTTAAGAAAAACAGACCAAAACACAAAAACTTAACACTGAGCAATGAACCTTGAAAATGAGGTCAAGGTCAAATAAAACCTGCGTGACTGCCAAATAGATCATAAAATATTTCCATACACCAAATATAGTTGAACTATTGCATATAGTATAAGAAAAACAGACGAAAACACAAAAACTTAACTATAACCACTGAACCATGAAAATGAGGTCAAGGTCAGATGACACCTGCCAGTTGGACATGTACACTTTACAGTCCTTCCATACACCAAATATACTAGACCTATTGCTTATAGTATCTGAGATATGGACTTGACCACCAAAACTTAACCTTGTTCATTGATCCATGAAATGAGGTCGAGGTCAAGTGAAAACTGTCTGACGGGCATGAGGACCTTGCAAGGTACGCACATACCAAATATAGTTGAACTATTGCACATAGTATTAGAAAAAAAGACCAAAACTCAAAAACTTAACTTTGACCACTGAACCATGAAAATAAGGTCAAGGTCAGATGACACCTGCCCGCTAGACATGTACACCTTACAATCATTCCATACACCAAATATAGTAGACCTATGGCATACAGTATAAGAAAAACAGACCAAAACACAAAAACTTAACTATAACCACTGAACCATGAAAATGAGGTCAAGGTCAGATGACACCTGCCAGTTGGACATGTACACCTTACAGTCCTTCCATACACCGAATATACTAGACCTATTGCTTATAGTATCTGAGATATGGACTTGACCACCAAAACTTAACCTTGTTCACTGATCCATGAAATGAGGTCGAGGTCAAGTGAAAACTGTCTGACGGGCATGAGTACCTTGCAAGGTACGCACATACCAAATATAGTTGAACTATTGCACATAGTATTAGAAAAAAAGACCAAAACTCAAAAACTTAACTTTGACCACTGAACCATGAAAATAAGGTCAAGGTCAGATGACACCTGCCCGCTAGACATGTACACCTTACAATCACTCCATACACCAAATATAGTAGACCTATTGCATACAGTATAAGAAAAACAGACCAAAACACAAAAACTTAACTATAACCACTGAACCATGAAAATGAGGTCAAGGTCAGATGACACCTGCCAGTTGGACATGTACACCTTACAGTCCTTCCATACACCGAATATACTAGACCTATTGCTTATAGTATCTGAGATATGGACTTGACCACCAAAACTTAACCTTGTTCACTGATCCATGAAATGAGGTCGAGGTCAAGTGAAAACTGTCTGACGGGCATGAGGACCTTGCAAGGTACGCACATACCAAATATAGTTATCTTATTACTTATAATAAGAGAGAATCTAACATTACAAAAAATCTGAACTTTTTTTTCAAGTAGTCACTGAACCATGAAAATGAGGTCAAGGACATTGGACATGTGACTGACGGAAACTTCGTAACATGAGGCATCCATATACAAAGTATGAAGCATCCAGACCTTCCACCTTCTAAAATATAAAGCTTTTAAGAAGTTAGCTAACGCCGCCGCCGCCGCCGTAGCCGCCGCCGCCGCCGCCGGATCGCTATCCCTATGTCGAGCTTTCTGCGACAAAAGTCGCAGGCTCGACAAAAATCAGTTGAAAAAGTCTCAATTCATCAGATCGATTCAACGCAGAAAAACATCAAACAAAAACATAGACCGGACGTGATAGGGTATTTATCCATCCCTCACCCCTAACAACAACAAAAAAAGACACTAAGTACAGATCTGAGAGTACTCGCAGCAGTTACTGACAGCTAGTTCAAAGCCAATAACAACTAATAAAAAAAATCATGCGTCTAAGACTGACTCTGAATATCAATCAGTACACATCCAACCTCCAATGAATTTAGGATAAAGAAGAGAAAAACATGACCTTGTGCAATGCCAAAATAAAGGTATCGACATATTGTACTACCGTTATAGTGCATATTTGTAAAACAATACTATTTACTAGTAGTATTTTTTAATTTACTGATAACAAAAGTAATATCTATACCAAAAAAAAAAACAATATTCAAAGATCTAAATACAATGTTGAATTGGTAACCTTTAAGAGTAAGTTTATTTAAAGGATTGCTAAGTTTACTCGGATCGTATATAAATTGTAAACAACATCACCGTAAAATTTAGGATGTGCTATTCCGTATGAAATAAGTTTTTTACAGGTACAGCCAAACTTGCAAACCAAATCTTTGTATATATGTAAAAATTTAGTAAAGTTTAAAGTAATTTATGGTAACGAAATCCCTGACTTAATAATTTACCAGTTATACATAGATTACGCTCATTGAAATCCAAAACGTCACTACAGACACGGGCATAGCGGACGAGTTGGGATATAATTATAAACACCGTAAGACGGTGCCAGAGGAACATAACCGTCCAAAAAAGGAAAATTAACAATAGGGAAACAAAAAAACAACCCTTTTGTCGTAAATTTTTGTGAAGAGTTTCTGGTATAAAATTGAAATGTCTAAATCTAGGAAAGGACACTTACTGCTGTTAATATTTATTTAAGGTAAGTTCCTGTGGGTAAATTTCGGCATTTATATTTAGCATTTATATTTAGAGAATTCTTGATTATTTAACGAAAAAATACCTTAAGATAACGGTAAGTGTTGTTGAATTTAACAATTGAATGGAATTAGATTGGTCTTTTCTGACTTTGGCCATAAACTGTGATTCATAACAGTACAGGAACAAGTCTGCTATTAAAGGGGCACAATTGGTGCCCATAGGAATACCTATAATCTGTCGATAAACTTTATTGACAAAACGTACATCAATGTTGTCAATGAGAAAATATATGGCTTTATCATATACTTGTATAAAATATTACTTAAATTTTACAGTTCAATAACATTTAAAAATAATTAAAAGGCTATGAAAGGGTTATTATGTTTATTAACCAGATTCCTAAGACTTTCCTCGGAGGGCTGATAAACGAACCTTTATTGACTGCTTCAGGAATGTTATCGCATGCCTTTCCGTTTTGTTCGTGGGGTTTATCACATGCAGGGAAACAGTTACTATTTATTCTGCCATAGGCGACAATACTAACATTTTCTAAATTTACCACTTTTTATAATAAAAACCTGGACAAAACAGTTATGTGTGGTGTTAGTACTTTATTATTCTGTTTTAAAAATTGAAGCCAAATAGTGCCATGACCAACTTTCAACGGAGCTTGTTTATGTTATCCATGCCCACCGTCATTTTACACCAAATTTATGAAATTTTGGAAGTCTTTTCGAATAATTCTCTAGAAAATATTTCAAAGGGTTTAAAAATTTATATTGTAAATATACACACTGCAGTTATTCATAGACAAATAAAAAAAAATATATTGTACCCTTACATCCAATCACAACGCTCCTAAGTTCACTTCCTTCACCTGCCTTGGGTACACAAAAGGCCAACCTAATGCTGGGATAATGTAATAGTACTATTTTCCCTGCAACTTCGTGCTTTTCCGGAAATTTGTTTGTAAACATGGCAGACGTGACAATATTTTTTTCAAACTAAGAACATAATAATTGTTGTGATATGTCACATGATAAATGAAATGCTTGTTATATCAATGAAAACAATTAAAGTTAATAAATGTGTATTTGGTTGTCTGTAAATTATTATCTAGAAGTTCAAAGAAAGACAAAATTTCTTCTGCTGAAGTATATGATAAAAAGATCATTACATGTTATTTTTCATTTCAGACCCTTTAGCGGCCCTCGTTCAAGATATCATCCCTCGAGCCTCCGTTTGGCCATAAACTGTGATTCATAACAGTAAAGGAACAAGTCGGCTATTAAAGGGGCACAATTGGTGCCCATAGGAATACCTACAATCTGTCGATAAACTTTATTGCCGAAACGTACATAAATGTTGTCAAGGAGAACATTTAGTGCTTTAAATATCTCATCACACCTCCAGTAAGTATATCTAGCATATTTACCTTTCTCGTTTAAGAAAAAGGCTTTATATGAGTTGCAGCAAATAAATTTGCAATCAGATTTATCGAACGACCATTTAATTAAATAGGAAAACTTTTGTTTGATAAGATTTTGTGGAAGTGTATTGTAAAGAGTGGAAAAGTCAAAACTGACAACCGAATCAAAAGGAACATCAAAAGCACGTAATTTATCTTAAACATCCAAAGAATTTTTTACGCTCCAAAAATGGTTAATTCCACTATTTTCATATGTTTTATTTACAAAAAAATAATGATCA
The DNA here is from genome assembly GCF_021869535.1 of Mytilus californianus. Lineage (NCBI taxonomy): Eukaryota > Metazoa > Mollusca > Bivalvia > Mytilida > Mytilidae > Mytilus > Mytilus californianus. The sequence continues at coordinate 94,792,359 of NW_026262668.1, forward strand.
GTTCTTTGATAATAGTTAAGGAACTCGTTAAAAGTACGGAAACATTAGTAGTAGAACACTTACTAGAGGCCGAGATGAAGCGATATTTTACTTTTTTTTTTAGAAGTTTAGGTAACCAATCCATAGTGGGGACCTTCAAGTCTGCTTACAATTATGACAAATGTAGGGGAACTCATAAAATGCTTAAATTTTAGTCTTTTAATTACTGTTGAACTTTGACCAAGTGAACTAAAAAAAGAAAAGGGAATTTTTCTTAATAATTGGCATATTCCAACTAAGTTTTGGACATATGGTTCTTAAGTGTTTCTCGTTTCTCGTTTTTGCCGAGCCTTCGACTTTAGTCGAAAAAGCGAGACATAGCGATTCTACATTCCGTCGTCGTCGTCGTCGTCGTCGTCGTCCACAAATATTCACTCTGTGGTTAAAGTTTTTGAAATTTTAATAACTTTCTTAAACTATCCTGGATTTCTACCAAACTTGGACAGAAGCTTGTTTATGATCATAAGATAGTATCCAGAAGTAAATTTTGTAAAAATAAAATTCCTGTTTTTCCGTATCTTACTCGTATAAGGACTTAGTTTTTCTGCAGGGAAACATTCCATTCACTCTGTGGTTAAAGTTTTTAAAATTATAATAACTTTCTTAAACTATCATGGATTTGTACCAAACTTGGACAGAAGCTTGTTTATGATCATAAGATAGTATCCAGAAGTAAATTTGTTAAAAAAAAAATTCATTTTTTCCGTATTTTACTTATAAATGGACTTATTTTTTCTGCAGGGAAACATTCCATTCCATTCACTCTGTGGTTAAAGTTTTTAAAATTTTAAAACTTTCTTAAACTATCCTGGATTTGTACCAAACTTGGACAGAAGCTTGTTTGTGATCAAAAGCTAGTATCTAGAAGGAAATTTTGTTAAAATTTTGTACCTGTTTATCCGTATTTTACTAATAAATGGACTTAGATTTTCTTCCAGTTAACATTAAATACAGTCTGCAGTTAAAGTTTTTAAACATTTATTAGATTCATAAACTACCCTGGATTTATACCAAACTTTGACAGAAGCTTCTTACAACCAAAAGATAATAAGTATCTAAAGGATTATTTTTATTGATTTTTTTCCTCATTTTTGTTAAGCCTGCGATTAACAGCAAAAGTAGGCGAGACACTGGGTTCCGCGGAACCCTTACGATTTTTTTTATAGATTAGAATCATTAGACCGTTGGTTTCCCTATTTGAATTGTTTGACACTAGTCATTTTGGGGCCCTTTATAGCTTGCTGTTCGGTGTGAGCCAAAGCTCCGTGTTGAAGGCCGTATTTTGACCTATAATTGTTTACTTTTTACACATTGTGACTTGGATGGAGAGTTGTCTCATTGGCACTCATACCACATCTTCTTATTTCTATATATGGTTCAAAAGAAGATCATACATTTTGGCCCTATTTCAGTCTATCGACGGCTGCTGTAGCCTTGACCATTTACCTAGTTGCCTCAAAAACAATAGATTTTTATAATCTCATGGGCAGTATCAACTAAAGTTGAGTAACAGTATGACATAAGGTTTAAAATATAACATCTACAAAGCAAAAGTTCAGTCTATCAAAAACTGCTCTGCCTTTGACCTTTTACATCAAAATCAACTATCCATCCCAAGTTGGGTGAAAATTAGACATATGGTTCAAAAGAAAAACCCAGACACCAAAATTTTGCCCAAATCTTAGTCTATCAAATAGCAGTTTCTTAATTGCATCCTGCATCATCAAGCCAAGTTTGGAAAAGATATTCCTTCTGGGTCAAAACATTTTATCCAGAAACCAAAATGTTATGTGTCCAGACACCAGGGCAGTTTTCATCATATTATCAGTAGAATTTTATTTCATTCTAAATGCTCCGCTGGGCGCAGCATGATACGACCGCAGAGGTCGAACCATGAACAGTTGGGGAAAGTATGGACACTTCATTCAAGCTTGATACAGCTCAGGATTTGGATTGTGATTAAATATTTGACACAGCATAGGTTTCTGACAAAGAATCATGAATGTGGTCAAAGAGCTGAAAATTTTGAAATTGGACCTTTACCTATTATGGTACCATATATGTTTAGATTCAGTATATCAAAGAACCTCTTGAAATCATTTTTTGATTAAATCAAAATAAGTTTAATTTTGGACTAGGTGGACCAATTTGAAAGCTGGTCCCAAAATCAAAATTACACGCTTAAATTCAGGATATCTAAGAAACAGCTGCGCCATGAGCGCATGATACGCCCGTCGCTTTTTCAAAGAATAAAGTTCAATAACTTCTCAATGTCAACGAAAACTGGAAAACCCCCCTTTTTTTAATGAATAAAACCCCATAACTTGGAAACGTAAAATCGAAAATTTATAAAAATCGAAAGGGAGCTCATTGCAATAGATATAAACAATTCACCAAAGTTTCTTGCAAATTGGTGAAAGTGTTTCTGAGTTATTGTCCGAAAACTGGAAAATCACCCTTTTTTAATGAAAAAAAAACCAAAACTCGGAAACTTAAAATCTTAAAGGAGTATGCTCAGTAAGACCACTTTTTGGCCCCAAAATATAGCAGTTTTACAAAATTGTTAAAATGTAAACGATAGCTATTTATTGGAAAGTAGAATACTTCTGTTACGTAAATATGGGCTTTTTTTGACAATACAATGCACATGTATCGGGTACTAGCATCATTAAGTTATGCTTAATTACTGAAATCTTCAAAATTTTAGCATTTTGGTTAATTTTGAGACGGTTTCCGTCTGAAATGAAAGTGGCGGCATTTGTATTAATTCTTAATATTTAAATGTAAGTTGTATTTGATGATAATACATAACATATATAAAGGTTGAGAATGAACACGGATGCGGCCACTTTCATTTTTGACAAAAACCATCTGAAAAGTGACATATTATGGCATATTTGATAGATTTTTCATATTAAAGCTTGAACTTGAGCCTCTTTAATGACTAAATCAGTTCAAATCTTTCACATAAACTAATTGAATCGACTGAAGTAGACACTTAAGTGTTTAAAAAGTGTCCAAAATCTTTCATCAGATGAACCTGAAGTTTGAGGCCAAAATCGGCCCTTACCGGACCTACTCCTTTATAAATAAAATGCTTCGCTGAGCGCAGCCTTATACGACCGCAGAGGTCGAACCCTGAACAGTTGGGGCAAATTTGGACACAATATTCAAGCTTGATACTGTCTGAATTTGGATTGTAATCAAATTTTTAACATAATATAGGTTTATGACACAAAATAAATGTGGTCAAAGATCTTATAAATCCATTGCGCAATACTGTGCAATTGAAGATTTCTTCTTCAAACTTTTCAAAAATTCAAAATTTTAAAAATTTTGAAAAAAAAATATGAATCCCTTAAAAAAATGGGAAAAAAATCCCCCCCCCCCCCCCCAACTTTTTGAAAACCCCCTTGGAGCAATATCCCCAAAACTCAATCCCAGCCTTTCCTTTGTAGTATGGAACCTTGAAGTACAATTTCAGAGAGATCCATACACTTACACACAAGTTATTGTCTGGAAACTAGAAAAATGCTTGTTTTTGGCCCCTAATTCCTACATGTTTGTGGCAATTAACCCCCAACTCAATCCCAGCCTTCCCTTTGTTATATGGAACCTTGTGGTACAATGTCAGAGAGATCCATACACTTACACACAAGTTATTGTCTGGAAACTAGAAAAATGCTTGTTTTTTTAATGAATAAAACCCCATAACTCGGAAACGTAAAATCTAAATTTCATAAAAAACAAAAGGGAGCTCACGTCAATAGATATAAACAATTCACCAAAGTTTTATGCAATTGGTTAAAGCATTTTTGAGTTAATGTCCGACATGTTGACGACGGACAGACGGACAACAGTATACCATAACCGTAAACGGGTGTATAAAAACCATATGAATTCAAGACTTTGAATTAAACCACATTGAAATCGGTCAAGAAATAAGCAATTTATACAAAGTATATGAAAAGTATTGTAAAAAAAAAAAAAAAATGAAAAAAAAAACAATTCCAAATATTATTCCTCATTAATCTATAAAACTTACCTTACTTATTTTTCAAAATATTTAATAATGAACAATTAATTTCAAACAAAAATTTTATAAAATTTCTTCTCTAAAATTAGGTTTTATGCTATATTTATTTTCAAATATGACTCTACTTACAATTTCTATTAATTTTGCAAAACAGCTTGAATTGGGATTCTGATTAAATACGTAAATAATATAAAATTGGACATTTACCAATCATGGTCCAATATCAAAATTCTAAATACATGGTTGGAATCAGCATATCAAAGAACCCACATAATTCACTTTTTGAAGAAATCCAACAAATGTTTAATTTTGGACACTTTGGACCTAAATTTGAACCCATTTGATAACAGGACCAAAAATCCACTCTAAATATACAGTTAGATTCAGCATATCAAAGAACCCCATCATTCAATTATTGTTGAAATAAAGCAAAGTTTAATTTTAGACCCTAATTTGGACCAACTTGAAAACTGCACGATATCAAAAATCTATTTATATGCTTAGATTCAGCAGATCAAAAAAAAACAAAAATTCAATTTTTGTTAAAATCAAACTAAGTTTAACTTAAATTGGATACTGTGGACCTTAATGTGGACCAATTTGAAAACCAAGCCCAAAATAAACAAGAGGCTGTCAGAGTGACAGCAAACCAGATTTTCCTGAATAGTTGAGCAAGTATGGACACTACATTTAAGCTTAAAACAGCTCTGAATTTGGATTGTGATTGAATATTCGACACAGCATAGGTTTGTGACACAAAACGAATGTGGTTTAAGAAATGAAATACTTGAAATTGGACATTTAAATACCTATTATGGTCCAATATCAAAAATCTAAGTACATATTAGAATCAGCATATCAAAGAACCCCAAGAATTCAATTTTTGATGAAATCAGACAGAGTTTAATTTAAGACCCTTTGGACATCAATGTGGACCAATTTGATAAAGAAGCCCACAATCCAAAATCTCTCAATACATGGTTAGATTCAGCATTTCAAAGAACCCCGTAAATTATTTTTTTGTTGAATCAAACAAAAGTTTAATTTTGGACCCTGATTTGGACCAACTTGAAAACTGGGCCCAAAAATCTAATATTTAAATACAGGTTTAGATTCAGCATTTGAAAGAACCCTATATATATTTAATTTATGTTGAAATGAAACACAGGTTAATTTTATCCATAATATTTTCTGTCCTAAGGGAAATAACTCAAACTGGATAAATAGTTCTCTAAAATAAGATATGATGCAATTTTTCAAATTATAATAAATAATATAATAACAACAACCAGTGATGACTAAGTTCTCTAAAATTAGATATGATTTAACACTCAAACATTGTTAGAATCAGCATATCAAAGAACCAAAGAATTCAATTTTTGATGAAATTAATCAAAAGTGTAATTTAGGACCCTTTGGACCTCAATGTGGTGGTATCTTATTAATAATGAAAAGAAATACAGGTTTAGATTAAGCATTCTAAAGAACCCTATATATATTCAATTTATGTTGAAATCAAACACAGTTACTTTGGACACCAATTTGGACCAACTTGAAAACTGGGCCCAAAATCAGAAATCTAAATATATGTTTATTAATAGACAATATAAGCTTAGTTTTTAAAGGAGTTTACTTAATAAAAAAAAAAAATATATAGCATTCAGAAAATTAGTTTTTACAGAATAACAAACAAACTTGCCACAAAATTCTACAAACAATTTACCAAAGAAAAGAAGAAAAAAATCCAAAATTTTATTTATCATTAATACAATGTCATTTCAAAATCTATAAAACTTATCAGTAACAAGAAATAATTGTAACAGAATGCTGTTACGAAGTCTCCCAAACAAAGCTCCAATAATTCCTCATTCCCATTGTCGCTTGACATTGGGCAATGTCCAGTACAAATTGGTTTATGATATGCATTAGTGACGCCTATGGATTGACCCTGTATGTCATTCAAATCTTCTTGAAATTACGAACAGGAATTTATATGGTTTAGGGGTGGAGATCTCGACCGTTTATAAGTTCTCAAAAGGAAGGGGGGGGGGGGGGGGGGGGGGTGGGGGGTGTGTGATCCCCAGGGGACTCTCCCTTTATTTCATATGATTTTTTTTTGTCCCATACAAGAATATATATGGTTTAGGGGTGGGTATCGCAACCGTTTACAAGTTCTTAAACAGGAGGGGGTGGGGGTGACCCCAGGGGACTCGCCTTATATTTCATTTGATTTGTTTTATGGTCCCATACAAGAATATATATGGTTTTGGCGTGGGGATCTTGACCTTTAACAAGTTTTCAAAAAGAAGGGGGGTGGGGTTTACCCCAGGGGATTTCCCCTTAATTTCCTTTCGATTTGTTTTATTGTCCCATTAAAGAATATATATGGTTTAGGGGTGGGGATCTAGACCGTTTACAAGTTATCAAAAAGAAGGGGGGTGGGGTGACCCCCATGGACTCCCCCAATATTTCATTTGATTTGTTTTATTGTCCCATACAAGAATATATATGGTTTAGGGGTGGGGATCTCGACCATTTACAAGTTCTCAAACAGGAGGGGGTGGGGGTGACCCCAGGGGACTCGCCTTTTATTTCATATGATTTGTTTTATTGTCCCATACAAGAATATATATAGTTTCAGGGTGTGGATCTTGACCGTTTACAAGTTTTCAAAAAGAAAGGGGGGTGGGGTGACCCCCATGGACTTCCCCTATATTTCATTTGATTTGTGTTATTGTCCCGTACAAGAATATATATGGTTTAGGGGTGGCAATCTGGACCTTTTACAAGTTCTTAAACAAGAGGTGGTGGGGGTGACCCCAGGGGACTCGCCTTATATTTCATTTGATTTGTTTTATTGTCCCATACAAGAATATATATGGTTTCGGGGTGGGGATCTTGACCTTTTACAAGTTTTCAAAAAAGAGGGGGGTTGGGGTGACCCCAGGGGACTCCCCCTCAATTTCATTTGATTTGTTTTATTGTCCTATTCAATAATATATATGGTTCAGGGGTGGGGATCTCAACTGTTTACAAGTTATCAAAAAGACGGGGGGTGGGGGTGACCCCCATGGACTTCCCCTATATTTCATTTGATTTGTTTTATTGTCCCATTCAAGAATATATATGGTTTAAAGGTGGGGATCTCAACCGTTTACAAGTTCTTAAACAGGAGGGGGTGGGGAAACCCCAAGGGATTTCTTTTTTTTATTTCATATGATTTGTTTTGTTGTCCCATACAAGAATATATATGGTTTCAGGGTGGGATCTTGACCGTTTACAAGTTTTCAAAAAGAAGGGGGGTGGGGGTGACCCCCATGGACTTCCCCTATATTTCATTTGATTTGTGTTATTGTCCCATACAAGAATATATATGGTTTAGGGGTGGGGATCTTGACCATTTACAAGTTCTTAAAAAGGAGGGGGGTGGGGGTGACCCCAGGGGACTCACCTTATATTTCATTTGATTTGTTTTTTTGTCCCATACAAGAAGATATATGGTTTTGGGGTGGGGTTTGACCGTTTACAAGTTTTCAAAAAGAAGGGGGGTGGGGGTGAACCTGGGGACTCCCCAAATATTTCATTTGATTTGTTTTTTTGTCCCATACAAGAATATATGGTTTAGGGGTGGAGATCTCAACCATTTACAAGATAAAAGCACATTCTCAAATTGAAGGGGGTGGGGTATGAATATATATGGTTAAGGGAGACTTAATTATCTACAAAATGTCTAATAATGAACAGTAAATTTCAAATTTCATTTATACAGTCCTTCTAGTAAATTTCAAACTTTATATATACAGTCCTACAGATTTTACCAGGAAACAGAAAATTTTCAAATAAATCTGTCACTCCAATGATATTATATGCTAAGATATAACCCAGATCTAATTAATAATTAATAATGTAATTAACTTCAAAATGTCTAATAATATAGCTTATAATCATTACCACTTAGGAAATAGATAATTTTCAAATAAATCTGTCACTCCAATTTTTATTGTGAGATAAGACATTATGCTTAGTCATAAAAAAGATAACAAGAGTGAAATATTTAAAAATTCCACTTTTGGATATTAAAAATGGCAATAACTCACAAAGGTGATATACTAAAATCTTGAAAATTGAACTAGACCTTCATTAAGTCCCAGGAAACAACATATTTAAATTTGAAAACAAAATGTTAAAGCGTTTTCATGTTATTGTGCTGACACTGTTTGGCAGCCGCCCGTAGATCCGCCCAGCCGCCCGCCGTACATCACCATTTTAATAACCGATATTTCCTTCGAAAATCCGGTTAAAACACTGTTGGATTGGGCATATCAGAGAACACAAATAATTCAATTTTCAATAAAATCAAACAAAGTTTAATATTGGACCCCAATTTGGACCAACTTGAATACTGTGCCCAAAATCAATAAAAGAACACATTTCCAATGTCCCCTGCGTTGCACATATTTTATCTATCCAAGGTACAAGGGCAATAACTAAATAAAACACTTTTTTTTTTGTAGCGCTGACAAGGCCATTTTTAAGTCCAAGGACCATAACTCTGCACAAAATCATCAGACTGGAACAAAATTCGAACTTGATCTGTAACTTGTCATGATAAAACAACACACCAAATATCAAATCAATATCTTCAAGCATGAAGAAAAAAGTGTGGAAGACTGATTAGCCAGACTGACAGATGGACAGACAGACAGAAAGACAGACAGACGGAGTGCAAACCTAAAGTCCATCAGCCATCATTATAAAACTTGTCTGAGATATTGCTGATATTAACCTATAGTATAAGTTTTATAAAAATCTGGCAAGAATTGTACCCGTGAGAGCGCTAACAAGGTCATTTTCCATAAATTTAACATTTCCAAGGGGCATAATTCTTTTAAAAAAGTCGATCGGCCACCATTATAGAACTTGTCCGAGATATTGCTGATATTAACCTATAGTATAAGTTTTATAAAAATCTGGCAAGAATTGTACCCATGAGAGCGCTAACAAGGCCATTTTCCATAATTTTAATATTTCCAAGGGGCATAACTCTTTTAAAATAAATTGCTTCGCCGAGCGCAGCTGGATACGACTGCAGAGGTCCAACCCTGAACAGTTGGGGCAAAAATGGACACAATATTCACGCTTGATACAGGTCTGAATTTGGATTGTAATTAAATATTTGACACATAATAGGTTTCTGACACAGAATAACTGTAGTCAAAGAACTTAGAATTGGTTATATGACTTGAATTTATATTCAATTTTTTGATTTTTTGCAATACACTATGCTGTTGCATATTTGAAAAAATTTTCTTTTTAATTTCTGAAATTTGAAATTAGAAAAAATTGCCCTCCCCCCTCTCACAAATTCTTTTTTTTGCCCCCCCTCCCTTTTTCCAAAAAAAAAAATGCTTTCCCTCAAGATATGGTCATGATCTCAATTCAAATTTCCATTGGACTTTGCAACCATAATTACCCATTTAAATACATCATAAAAGTCTTAAAATAGAAAATGACATACATAATCATGGCTAAAATTAATATATTAAATATTCCTTAATCAGCATTTTTAAATAGTAACTTCTAAAAATAAATTGACAGCTAATCACCTCAAGACAATACAACATTTCTTTATACATAATTTTAAAGCAGTGAAAGGGAGGTAATCCAAACATAACATTGTACTTTTTTTTACTTGTCCATTAACCAGGAAACCCTTGTTTTTCCACCATTTTTTGCCTCTAATCCTAAACGATTTGAGCCATAACCCCCCAAAGCCAATCCTAACCATCCCTTTGTGGTATGGAAACTTGTGGTATAATTTCAGAGAGATCCATACACCGTTCCACAAGTTATTGTCTGGACTAGAAAAATGCTGATTTGGGCCCTTTTTGGCCCCTAATTCCTAAACTGTTAGAACCATAACCCCCAAAATCAATCCCAACCTTCCTGTTGTGGTTATAAACCTTGTGTTTAAATTTCTATTTACATTTACTAAAGTTATTGTCCGGAAACCAAATGTCTTCAGACGACGCTGACGACGACATGATACCAATATACGACCACAAAATTTTTTGTGGTCGTATAAAAAGTCGATCAGCCACCATTATAGAACTTGTCCGAGAAATTGCTGATATTAATCTATAGTATAAGTTTTATAAAAATCTTGCAAGAATTGTACCTGTGAGAGCGCTAATAAGACCGGACGGACGGACGCCCAGACTTTCCATGTCTCCCGCAACGCCTTATGCTGGGGACAAAAATCTAAAATACACACTTAGAAGTTAGATTCAGCATATCGAAGAACCCCAATAACTCAATTTTTTTAAAAATCAAACAAAGTTTAATTTTGGATCCTGTGGACCTTAATGTGTATCAATTTGAAAACAGGTACCAAAATTAATAAAATGCTCCGCTGGGCGCAGCTTGATACGACCACAGAGGTCGAACCCTGAACAGTTGGGGCAAGTATGGACACAACATTCAAGCTTGATACAGCACAGAATTTGGATTGTGATTAAATATTTGACACAGCATAGGTTTCTGACACAGAATGAATGTGGTCTAAGAACTAAAAAAATTTATAATTTACCTATTCAAACCATATCATTATTATTTGCTTTTATATATAAATCAGAAATAACCAATTTAAAAGAATAACAAGAGTGCACACGCTGAAATGTCTCGCCTTTTTTACTAATCATTGATATTATGTTGATAGTCCTAAATATAAAGCTTTATTACAACTGTCACATAAACTTAACATTAACCAAGTAAACTAAACATTGACCAATGAACCATGAAAATGAGGTCAAGGTCAGATGAACCATGCTAGGCAGGCATGTACAGCTAACAATTCTTCCATACAACAAATATGGTTGACCTATTGCTTATAGTTTAAGAAAAACAGACCAAAACACAAAAACTTAACACTGAGCAATGAACCTTGAAAATGAGGTCAAGGTCAAATAAAACCTGCTTGACTGACATATAGATCATAAAATATTTCCATACACCAAATGTAGTTGAACTATTGCATATAGTATTAGAAAAAAAGATCAAATCTCAAAAACTTAACTTTGACCACTGAACCATGAAAATGAGGTCAAGGTCAGATGACACCTGCCAGTTGGACATGTACACCTTACAGTCCTTCCATACACCGAATATACTAGACCTATTGCTTATAGTTTCTGAGATATGGACTTGACCACCAAAACTTAACCTTGTTCACTGATCCATGAAATGAGGTCGAGGTAAAGTGAAAACTGTCTGACAGGCATGAGGACCTTGCAAGGTACGCACATACCAAATATAGTTATCCTATTACTTATAATAAGAGAGAATTTAACATTACAAAAAATCTTAACTTTTTTTTCAAGTAGTCACTGAACCATGAAAATGAGGTCAAGGACATTGGACATGTGACTGACGGAAACTTCGTAACATGAGGCATCCATATACAAAGTATGAAGCATCCAGATCGTCCACCTTCTAAAATATAAAGCTTTTAAGAAGTTAGCTAACGCCGCCGCCGTAGCCGCCGGATCACTATCCCTATGTCGAGCTTTCTGCGACAAAAGTTGCAGGCTCGACAAAAATTCTAGTTTTTGGTCCCTTTTTGGCCCCTAATTACTACACAGCTATGACAATAACCCCCAACCTTTCTATTGTGGAATGGAACCTTTTGCTAAAATTTTATAGAGATCTATACACTTATACTAAAGTTATTGTCTGTGAATCATTAAAATGCTTCTGTTAGCCTTTTTTGGCCCTTAATTACTAAACAGCTACGACAATAACCCCTAAAATCAATCCCAACTTTCCTATTGTGGTATGTAACCTTGTGCTACAATTTCATAGAGATGCATACACTTATACTAAAGTTATTGTCTGTGAACCAGAAAAATGCTTGTTTCTATCCCTGTTTTGGCCCCTAATTACAAAACAGCTACTACAATAACCCCCAAAATCAATCCCAACCTTCCTATTGTGGTAAGGAACCTTGTACTAACATTTCATCGAGATCCATACACTTATACTCAATTTATTGTCTGCAAACCAAAATGTCTTCGGACGAATATGCAGACATTGCCATAACATTTGTCAGCATATCTATATTGTAAAATATCAGCTGCTTGACACTCTGAAACCTTTTTTTAACTTGTTGACTGTACTCACTAGACAAAAAGCTTCATATTGTGACTCTCAGCTGATATTTAACAATATCCATATGCAGACAACCTGATAATCGGTACTTTTTTCAGCGAGGTACAAATACTGTAATATTTGTTCCAGAGGATATATTACAGAGTATTATTTTATTTATTATATTATGAAGAAAATAACCATGTAAAATTTGAAGAGTAACGAATGCGGAGAAATGTTCCAAGTACAAATTAAAGATAACTTAAAAAGAAATGTAAATTTTAGTCATCTGGTCAACAAACCTTGTTTATGCATTTAAATTTTCTTATTAAGTGATGTCCAACATTAAGGATGTTCCAAAATGTATAATACAATGTATTACCACTATTCTAATAAGGAAAGGATGCTTCAATATTGTCCATCTAAGATCCCCAAAATTGATACCATTAAAAGTAAACCACTACTACATGTTTATGTATCTAACAAAACCTAAATGGTATATACATTTATTCATTGTTAAATGCCATTTACAAACTTTGAATTTTCTAAATACTGAGGCTTTTCTACCACAGGAATAGATATCTATAGCTGTATTTTGAAAAAGCTTACAGAATTTTTGGTAATAAATGCTCAACTTCACAAATTATTTGGCCTTTTAACCTTTTTTTGATTCGAGAATCACTGACAAGTCTTTTGTTGACGAAACACACGTCTGGCATACAAAATGATAAGCCTGGTATCTTTGATGAGTTTTTTTTTTTTACCTCTATTTTGATTTTATCATGTTATTTTAATTTCCTACATCTGAGGCACTTTTCTGGATTTACATTCATCAGGAATGCTCACGTCTTAACATTTAATAGCCTACAGGTATGTGATGTGACAATAAACAGAAACATTAGCTTTATGACCAAATAGAAACTAAATAGAAATGCCAAATTCATCTAGGGTTGTCTACTTGATAAGTTGTTATCTCATTGACATGTATCCAACATACCTTTTTGTTCATAATACTCACATACTCCACATCCTCATATTGTCACTAAGCAAACAAAAATCTCACCAGATTCCCAAGTTCAAAGACTCAGAACTCCTACAAGAGCCAATGAAAATTTTTTTCTTGAGGATATGAAATTCTGTTGTGTGGTCTCCGAGGAATTGCACTAACAAACTGTTGCTGTAGTATATTAAGGTCAAAATTCTATGATCAAAGGGCATAACTGAGTTCTAGAAAAAATATTGAATCATAATTTTCTGTATGCACATCTACACAGTATGTTCTAATATCTACAAAGCTTTATGAAATTCTATTTTTTGGTTTAGAGGAGTTGTGCTGACAAACTGTTGCATTAGTACAAATGTATATTATGGCCGAAACTCTTAATTCAAAGGGCATTACTCCTAGAAAAAACATTGAATCATAATTTCATGTCAATATGTGTATCTACATAGTATTTCCTTATTATCTAATAAAAAGTTTTATGAAATATTTTGTTGTGTGGTTTCTGAGAAGTTGCGATGACAAACTGTTGCAGTGGACTATTAGAAAAAAAAAAATGGAATCATAATTTCCTATTGATATGTCCGTATTATAATCAAAGCTCCTTGAAATCCTGTTGTGTCGTTTCAGAGGAGTTGCTATGACAAGAACAGGACTGGCAGACGGACAGGTCAAAAACATTATATCCTACGCAACTTTGTTGCATGGGGTATAATTACTTTTAATCACAGAACTTGGCTAAAGTATGCAGCTGTATAAATATATATCTCTTTTAAATACATTATTAACAAGCTGTGTGAAACATTTCTTTATCAATTGAAGTAAAACAGCTAAAAATACATCACAAAAAAGAATTCATATAATAAATCTAACTATTTCTGATACATAATAAACTTTTATACATTCACACACACACACACTACATGTATTCCATGTATATGAAAAATAAAGATTATATTACAAAAACAATTTCGATACTACTAAAATTTGCATGTCCTTATATTTGATTCGCTTTAGGAAAAAATCCTAACAGCTTAAAGTAATTGAAAAATTATGTCTTAAGAATTATTAATTCCGGATAAAAAAATAAAGATAACACAAAATTAACCTTTTCCCTAAATCAAAAGAAATTTACCATACTTTTATTGTTTAAATTATTTTCGTTTGTGTTCCTGAAGAACTCTAAAATATTGATTTCTAAATCTTCATCATAACTAGTACAAAATGCACAAAAAACAATCATCAAAAAATTGCAAAAATATTTTTCTGCACAACTTAAAAAAATGCTTGTGACTAATTCATTGAATAAATGAGCCTTGAACACTTGAGTACACTGGTACTAGTTAATAATCACAACTTCATATATGGTCTATTGGTACATATATGGTCTGCAATTGTATATTCTGTTCCGGACAGTCTAAATGAAAGACATTCTAATTTAGACTTTCTGTTAAGATTCAAACTTCCCAATGATATCTTTTTCTTGAAATAAGAAGTAATCCTGAAAAATAAAATGCTAAATTCATAACTATTATAAACAAAAACAAGAACCACACAAAGGTGAAACAACAATGTGTTCAGACAGATATTTTAAAAGAACTGTAGAAGAAAAATAATCAAAATAAAAAAAAAAAAAAAAATATTTGGCTTCTCTTCTTTTTTTTTGGTCTTTAATTTGCAAATGCTTAAGTTTCCACAACTATTGTTAATATAAGTGTTAACACAAACAAGGTCTTGCCCAACACAGTATTTTTTGTTTACTCTTTTCTGTCTTATGAACATGTTCTTTTTATCCAATTCAATGATTTTAAGTAAATTGTTTGTTCTCAAATCATGAATCAATGCAAATTGTTGTGGATTTTACCTATAGGTGTTTTCTCTTCAGATATCATATAGAAATTAGACCAATCCTTTAGATGAACAGTCGTATGGCAAGGAAATCAAGCTCCTTTTTCTTTTCTTGATTCTTTCCATATATTAATACATGTAGTTTTGTCTTGTAAAATTTGACAATTTATTGTCAAACAATGTTTAAATAAAGAGGGCCTAATTTACCAAACCTGTCAACTGACCCGTATCCTCCGGGTCACACCCGAGAATTCAAAAGGTAAACAATTGACATTAGAATTTGCTTATTTACGGTGCCAATGGCAGCTATCAAAACATTACATTTGATTGAAAAGTAACAATTCGAGGATTGTTTGTTAATTGTACCAGTTGAAGCCAGTCAAGCTTGACATACAATTCTATGTCCTGATTAAAAGATTTATCGTTTGCAAATATCAAATATCCTGTAGAAATCATTTTAAAACAATTTGAACCTTTTAATACATTTCTGGTGGAGAGAATAATTTTGTTATATTTCAAATGTAAACGCTTTAAATCAAATCCATATGCTCTAGATATTACACTGAAAGGAAACACACTTACTTCTTTCTATTTATCTTCCTCCTGTGTATAGGAGCACATTAGCTATAATATTGATTTCTAATTACATGTATAGCTGGGGTTTATGACATTCATTAAAAAGAAGAAGTAAACAAGTGTGAATAAAACAAAAATTCGTAAGGGTTCTGTGGAACCCAGTGTCTCGCCTACTTTTGCTGTTAATCGCAGGCTCAACAAAAATGAGTAAAAAAATTAATAAAAATATTCCTCTCTATACTATCTTTTGATTGTAAGTAGCTTCTGTCCAAGTTTGGTAAAAATCCAGGATAGTTTATGAATCTAATAAATGTTTTAAAAACTTAAACTGCAGACTGTATGTAATGTTAACTGGAAGAAAAACTAAGTCCATTTACAATTAAATAAGGAAAAAATGGAACAAAATTTTTACAAAATTTCCTTCTAGATACTAGCTTTTAATCATAAACAAGCTTCTGTCCAAGTTTGGTACAAATCCAAGATAGTTTAAGAAAGTTGTTAAAATTTTAAAAACTTTAACCACAGAGTGAATGTAATGTTAACTGGCAGAAAAACTAAGTCAATTTATAAGTAAAATACGGAAAAAAAGGATTTTTTTTTACAAAATTTACTTTTGGTTATTATCTTATGATCATAAACAAGCTTCTGTCCAAGTTTGGTAGAAATCCAGGATAGTTTAAGAAAAGTATTAAAATTTCAAAAACTTTAACCACAGAGTGAATATTTGTGGACGCCGCCAACGACAACGGAATGTAGGATCACTATGTCTGGCTTTTTCGACAAAAGTCTAAGGCTCGACAATAAAAGGGCATTACTTTAGAAAGATATTTTATTAATGATAAATATTTATATACTTAACTAAAACAAAAGTGATTATTTTAAGGAAACTCAGTGGTACATGTATATGTTATCGTATATAAAAATAAAACGCTCCGCTGGGCGCAGCTTGATATGACCGCAGAGGTCGAAACCCTGAACAGTTGGGGCAAGTATGGACACAACATTTAAGCTTGATACAATTTTGGATTGTGATTAAATATTTGACACAACATAGGTTTCTGACACAGAATGAATGTGGTCTAAGAACTTATAAATTTTCAATTTACCTATTCAAACCATATCATTATTATTTGCTTTATTTGCTTATATAAATCAGAAATAACCAATTTAAAATGGAAAATTTTAAAGAAAAAAAAAATCCCTCCCCCCAAAGTTTTTGAACCCCCTTATGATTCATCACCCCCAAACTCAATCCCAGCCTTCCCTTTGTGGTGTGGTACCTTGCAGTACAATTTCAGAGAGATCCATACACTTGAACACAAGTTATTGTCTGGAAACTAGAAAAATGCTTGTTTTTTGGCCCCAAATTCCTAAACGTTTTGGACAATTACCCCAAAACTTAAACCCAGCTTTCCCTTTGTGATATGGAACCTTGTAGTACAATTTCATAAAGATCCATACACTTACACACAAGTTATTGTCTGGAAACTAGAAAAATGCTTGTTTTTTGCCCCTTTTTGGCCCCTAATACCTAAAATTTTGAAGCAATTACCCCCAAAACCAATCCAAGCCTTTTCTTTGTGGTATGGTACCTTGCAGTACAATTTCAGAGAGATCCATACACTTGAACACAAGTTATTGTCTGGAAACTAGAAAAATGCTTATTTTTGGCCCCTTATTCCTAAATGTTTTGGGCAATTACCCCCAAACTCAATTCCAGCTTTCCCTTTGTGATATGGAGCCTTGTAGTACAATTTCAGAAAGATCCATACACTTACACCTAAGTTATTGGCATGAAACTAGAAAAATGCTTGTTTTTGGCCCCTTTTTTGGCCCCTAATTCCTAAAATTTTGAGGCAATTACCCCCAAAATCAATCCCAGCATTCCTTTTGTGATATGGAACCTTGTGGTACAATGTCAGAGAGATCCATACACTAACACACAAGTTATGTCTGGAAGTTACAAAAATGCTTATTTTTGGCCCCTTTTTGGCCCCTAATTCCTTAACTGTTGGTACCATAACCCCCAAAATCAATCCCAAACTTCCTTTTGTGGTATTGAACCTTATGGTAAAATTTGATAGAGATCCATTCACTTAAACTTAAATTAGAGTGCGAAACCAATGTGTCTTCAGACGACTACGCCAATGCCAACATCATATATACCAATATACGACCGCAAAATATAAAAAATAAAATGCTTCGCTGGGGCGCAGCTTGATACGACCGCAGAGGTCAAACCCTGAACAGTTGGGGCAAGAATGGACACAACATTCAAGCTTGATACAGCTCTGAATTTGGATTGTTATTAAATATTTGACACAGCATAGGTTTCTGACACAGAAAGAATGTGGTCTAAGAACTTGAATTTTTTTAATTTACCTATTATGGTCCAATGTCCAAAATCAAAATACATGGTTAGATTCAGCATATCAAAGAACCCCATATATTCAATTTTTGTTAAAATCAAACAAAGTTTAATTTTGGACCCCAACTTGGACAAACTTGAAAACTGGGCCCATAATCAAAAATCTAAACACATGTTTAGATTCAGCATATCAAAGAACCCCAAGAATTCAATTTTTGTTGAAATCAAACAAAGTTTAATTTTGGACCCCAATTTGGACCAACTTGAAAACTGGGCCCATAATCAAAAATCTAAATACATGTTTAGATTCAGCATATCAAAGAACCCCATATATTCAATTTTTGTTGAAATCAAACAAAGTTTAAATACTGGACCCTATCTTGGACCAACTTGAAAACTGGGCCAAAAATCAAAAATCTATATACATGGTTAGATTCAGCATATCAAAGAACCCCATATATTCAATTTTTGTTGAAATCAAAAAAAGTTTAATTTTGGACCCCAACTTGGACCAACTTGAAAACTGGGCCCATAATCAAAAATCTAAACACATGTTTAGATTCAGCATATCAAAGAACCCCAAGAATTCAATTTTTGTTGAAATCAAACAAAGTTTAATTTTGGACCCCAATTTGGACCAACTTGAAAACTGGGCCCATAATCAAAAATCTAAATACATGTTTAGATTCAGCATATCAAAGAACCCCATATATTCAATTTTTGTTGAAATCAAACAAAGTTTAAATACTGGACCCCATCTTGGACCAACTTGAAAACTGGGCCCATAATCAAAAATCTAAACACATGTTTAGATTCAGCAAATCAAAGAACCCCAAGAATTCAATTTTTGTCAAAATCAAACTAAGTTTAATTTTGGACCCTTTGGACCTCAATGTAGACCAATTTAAAAAACAGGACCCAAATTTAAAAACCTAAATACACGGTTAGATTTGGAATATCAAAGAACCCCAATAATTCAATTTTAGATGAAATCAAACAAAGTTTAATTTTGGACCCTTTTGACCTCAATATGAACCAATTAGATAACGGGGTCCACAAATAAAAAATCTAAATACATGTTTAGATTCAGCATATCTAGGTGTAATACCACCAAATCATAGTACGTCACATCCGGTTGCATACGAAAATAGGTCGAAAAAAAATATTCCTTTGAATTTGACAGTTGTAGGTAATTGATCCTACATTTCATTGCAGTAAAACATTTCTGAGTCATAAACATATATCTTGGGTATTTCAAAGCACCATTATTTCTTTATTTGGGGTTTCTATAGAATATTTTGGAAACTTGAGGTTACATGGTTACTAAAGCTTGTACACAGGTTAAAAAAGGGGAAAATTTGATTGGTTAACTTCCAGTGATGGTTATTTTCTTATATGCAATGAAATGTTATGTGAAATTTTTTCTATAGTACTGGACAGGATAAATCTTTACTCATGCCAAGTATTTCTTTATTTGAAACAAAGATAAATTCTGCACAATTTTTTGAAAAGTGCAAATTTAACAAAGACTAATAGGGGAAAATCAATGGTGGTATTACACCTAATATGGGAAGCTGTACATGCACCTTTGACCTTGTGAGTACTCTCATGTGTTAAAATTTCTTGCTATTTAAGTGAAATATTACAAATAATGAAATATTCTGAGTGGATTGAGTCTCCAAAATACATTTTATGAGAAAATTTCCTTGAAATTGGACTTTACCATGAATATTAGTTGACAGAACAAGCCATACTTAGAGTTTTGGGGAGCTTTTTCTCCTTATTTCTTATATTCTGCTATACTAGAAAATTTTTCCTAAGAAATACTTTAATTAATATATAGTTTTGAAAAAATGAAATTATTTTTAAAGCAGTAACAACAAATTATTCACCAAAAAAGAAGTTTTTTATGTCCCTCTCTGGAACGCGGCGTAAATTTAAGTTTTACGTAAGGACTTATTGAAACCTCCTTGGAGACAGTAAACTTTTATACGGATAGTTCATTCAGCTTGAATACTTCAATTAATCATTTATAATAACATTTCTATCATAAATGAGTGAAAGTTACCCCAAAATTTTTATTTATTGGCCTAAAAAGTAGAAATTTTGAGGAAATGAGAGATATAAATGGACCAAAAGAGACCTTATAAGGAAGACAAAGAGGTCCATTAGTAGTATTTATCATCCTAAAGTCATCTTTTGTATCATATTCAACTGTTTGTAGGCAGATGAGATAAATATTTGATCATATATTGGTCCACACTATATTCTATCATGATGCGGCTTGGTTTGGATTTTTCGAAGAAATTTTGCTCGAATCGCTGTAGATGTCGTCTTACATTATACTAGATTTTTCTCAAACTATTGAACTGATTATGACAAAACTTGACAGGAATGCTTGAAATAACCAGTATTACAAAGGAAAAAAGTCACATTCAGTTTATTTAACAAAAAAGTCTTCTTTAGGTGTAATACCACCAAATCATAGTACGTCACATCCGGTTGCATACGAAAATAGGTCGAAAAAAAATATTCCTTTGAATTTGACAGTTGTAGGTAATTGATCCTACATTTCATTGCAGTAAAACATTTCTGAGTCATAAACATATATCTTGGGTATTTCAAAGCACCATTATTTCTTTATTTGGGGTTTCTATAGAATATTTTGGAAACTTGAGGTTACATGGTTACTAAAGCTTGTACACAGGTTAAAAAAGGGGAAAATTTGATTGGTTAACTTCCAGTGATGGTTATTTTCTTATATGCAATGAAATGTTATGTGAAATTTTTTCTATAGTACTGGACAGGATAAATCTTTACTCATGCCAAGTATTTCTTTATTTGAAACAAAGATAAATTCTGCACAATTTTTTGAAAAGTGCAAATTTAACAAAGACTAATAGGGGAAAATCAATGGTGGTATTACACCTCAAAGAACCCCATATATTCAATTTTTGTTGAAATCAAACAAAGTTTAATTTTGGACCCCAATTTGGACCAACTTGAAAACTGGGCCAAAAATCAAAAATCTAAATACATGTTTAGATTCAGCATATCAAAGAACCTCATATATTCAATTTTTGTTGAAATCAAAAAAAGTTTAATTTTGGACCCCAACTTGGACCAACTTGAAAACTGGGCCCATAATCAAAAATCTAAACACATGTTTAGATTCAGCATATCAAAGAACCCCATATATTCAATTTTTGTTGAAATCAAACAAAGTTTAATTTTGGACCCCAATTTGGACCAACTTGAAAACTGGGCCAAAAATCAAAAATCTAAATACATGGTTAGATTCAGCATATCAAAGAACCCCATATATTCAATTTTTGTTGAAATCAAAAAAAGTTTAATTTTGGACCCCAACTTGGACCAACTTGAAAACTGGGCCCATAATCAAAAATCTAAACACATGTTTAGATTCAGCATATCAAAGAACCCCAAGAATTCAATTTTTGTTAAAATCAAACTAAGTTTAATTTTGGACCCTTTGCACCTCAATGAAGACCAATTTAAAAAACAGGACCCAAATTAAAAATCTAAAAACACGGTTAGATTTGGCATATCAAAGAACCCCAATAATTCAATTTTCGATGAAATCAAACAAAGTTTAATTTTGGACCCTTTTGACCTCAATATGAACCAATTTGATAGCGGGGCCTATAAATAAAAAATCTAAATACATGGTTAGATTCAGCATATCAAAGAACCTCATATATTCAATTTTTGTTGAAATCAAACAAAGTTTAATTTTGGACCCCAATTTGGACCAACTTGAAAACTGGGCCCATAATCAAAAATCTAAATACATGTTTAGATTCAGCATATCAAAGAACCCCGTATATTCAATTTTTGTTGAAATCAAACAAAGTTTAAATACTGGACCCTATCTTGGACCAACTTGAAAACTGGGCCCATAATCAAAAATCTAAACACATGTTTAGATTCAGCAAATCAAAGAACCCCAAGAATTCAATTTTTGTCAAAATCAAACTAAGTTTAATTTTGGACCCTTTGGACCTCAATGTAGACCAATTTAAAAAACAGGACCCAAATTTAAAAACCTAAATACACGGTTAGATTTGGAATATCAAAGAACCCCAATAATTCAATTTTAGATGAAATCAAACAAAGTTTAATTTTGGACCCTTTTGACCTCAATATGAACCAATTAGATAACGGGGTCCACAAATAAAAAATCTAAATACATGGTTAGATTCAGCATATCAAAGAACCCCATATATTCAATTTTTGTTGAAATCAAACAAAGTTTAATTTTGGACCCCAATTTGGACCAACTTGAAAACTGGGCCAAAAAACAAAAATCTAAATACATGTTTAGATTCAGCATATCAAAGAACCTCATATATTCAATTTTTGCTAAAATCAAACAAAGTTTAATTTTGGACCCTTTGGACATTAATGTAGACCAATTTGAAAACTGGACCCAAAATTAAAAATCTAAATACACTGTTAGATTCGGCATAACAAATAAATAAATGTGATCAAAAATTTTACAAATCTAATGCGCCATAGATTACTTCTTGAAATTTTTCAATATTTGAAATTTGAAAAAAAAATAATATTTGAAGAATAATTCTTTTTAATTTCTGAAATCTGGCCCCCCACAATTTCTTTTTATCCCCCCCCCCCCCCCCCCTTTTTCCCCCAAAAAAATTCTTTCCCTCAAGATATGGTCATAATCTCAATTCAAATTTCCAATGGAGTTGGCAACCATAATTACCCATTTAAATTTACCATAGTGCTAACTTAATCTATTTTATAATAGAATTAATAAAAATATAGTGTCAAATCTTTCATATGGATTTTTTTGTAAAAAAAAAAGATGAAAACATTTGCAGATATTTTTACTGGTCTTCCTTTATAAATATGCATTTCTTTAAACATAATTTAAAAGCAGTGTAAGGGAAGTAACCAAAACGTTGTATTTGGATTACCTCCCTTACACTGTTTTAGATTATCTTTATTGTTCATTAACCATTACTTTATACATAATTTAAAAGCAGTGTAAGGGAGATAATTTCAATGATGTATTTGATTTATCTCCCTTACACTGCTTTAAATTATGTTTTGTACTAAAGTATTTGTCAATTAACCAGGACAACCTTGTTTTTCCCCCTTTTTTGCCCCTAATTCCTAAACGGTTTGAGCTATAACCCCCCAAAGCAAATCCTAACCATCCCTTTGTGGTATGGAAACTTGTAGTATAATTTCAGAGAGATCCATACACCGTTCCACAGTTATTGTCTGGAAACTAGAAAATGCTCATTTTTGGCCCCTTTTTGGCCCCTAATTCCTTAACTGTTGGTACCATAACCCCCAAAATCAATCCCAACCTTCCTTTTGTGGTATTTAACCTTATGGTCAAATTTCAAAAAGATCCATTCACTTAAACTAAAGTTAGAGTGCGAAAACCAATATGTATTCGGACGACGACGCTGGACGACGACGACGACGCCAACGTCATACCAATATACGACCACAAAATTTTTTTGCGGTCGTATAAAAACAATACTAAAATTGGACCGAAAAAGTTCGTACAGGTTATGACCTGACATTTTCTTCTTCAATGCAGGTCATTACCTGCATTTTCATTTTCAGAGGTTGACAGGTATGGTTTTAGCAAATTCTTTTATTAATGACTGGATTCATTGAGTGTAAATTGTAAAAAACTATCATACAGTGATAATTTATTGATCAATAAATTATCACTGTATGATACTTATGATGTTATGATACTTTTCAAAGTTCAAATCATCTATGGTTTAACCCATCTTCCTATTTTTCGGAATATGTATACACTTGGAGGCTGAGGGCACTCATAATGTCCTAAGTTGCTGATGTTATTCTTTGAAATAAATTTCAATTAACTCAAATGAGAAAGTGTAGGTGCAAGAGTATTTCAATTTCCGACAGACCAACATTGGCATTTATATGTTTCCATAGTCCTTCATGGCAGGGACAAACATGTAATGTTTGAGAAATGTTTAAAATAGTTGTAATACGAAGTACCAAATTTTCAGCCATCCCTGTGTACAATGTTTATACTTCCAAAATGCCTTCAAAGAGTAAAACACCATTTTTTAGGGATGGCTGAATTATGGCAAACAATTTTTTAACTTTGGGGTTTTATTTTAATACCTCATCTTCTAACACAATTTTTGTTCCACCATATTCAGGTAATAAAACCTTGTCTCCTACTTGCACATTCATTGGTAATGTTTCTCCCTTCTGAAAAAACAAACAAACAATGAATTCTTTAATCATGCTACAGTTACAAAGCTGTATCCAGCAGTGTAAAAGTTTGGACATAACAAATGAAACATAAAAGATCAAATATACAGATATATTTCATTGGGCGAGGCACATGGGACATAGACCCTCTTCCCCTTTTTTATATTTGCTATATAACACACAATAGAATTTCTTTTAATT
Organism: Mytilus californianus; assembly: GCF_021869535.1. Taxonomy (NCBI): domain Eukaryota; kingdom Metazoa; phylum Mollusca; class Bivalvia; order Mytilida; family Mytilidae; genus Mytilus; species Mytilus californianus. The sequence continues at coordinate 94,816,830 of NW_026262668.1, forward strand.
TCAGCTTACTTTCATTAATTAATATGTTCTTGCTAATACTAATGGTGAATGAATGATGACCCTTTCTCTTTCATACGGTGGTGGGGGTGGGTGGGTAGGAGGTGTTTATCACTTTTATTTATATTTGATCTCTTGATAGATATATGTAAACAGTTTCAGAAAAGTTATCACTCCAAGGGATTGAAATTCTACTTTTGGCCAATTTTTGGGGGAAATATGTGACATCTTTACCCGCTTTTTGCAATATTTCATAGCAATTAAAAATAGATTGATGCCATGGATACACCAAAAAGAAATTTTATTCAACCATCTTAACTACTGGAAATCAAATCTTTGGAAGGTACTGATTACATACATATGCACATATATATGACACAAACAGTAGGCTTAGTTTGTAAGAAAGCAAGGAAAAGGGGATGGTAAAATTTATCAGGGTAAATTTTTATTTTTTTTCCTAACTGTATACTGCTACCTATGATGTAGAGATATTGAAATCAGAAAAATAGTTTTTAAAGGGCTGTTCCAGAAATTTTGGATTCATTATTATTCATGGGTACCAATTTTTGTTGATTTCTTGGGTATAAGGAAACCACAAATTTAAATGTTCAATGAAGTATAAATTGTCTATAGGCTTGTATACAAACTTTAGCAATACCATGAAATCAAATATCCATGAAAATACATTTTTCTTCAATCCACGTAAAATTAGAACCCACAAAACATCAATGAATCAACCGTTAGTGATGTTTAGTGGTACATTTGTACATGTAAAATGTATTCCAAATACCGTTTCAATCCCTAACATCACTGAAGACACATTAATTGTCGAAATCCGGATATGGTGTACTAATTTTTGCACCTTTTGTTTGCAGTATACCATCTTTTCCACAAGTTTATTGTTTTCTGTTTGGTATTAAATTAATAATTTTAAAAGATCCATTTTGTAACAATCTTGTGATCCGTTTATTTGGCAATGGCCAATGGCAGTCAGCAGGGTTTAAGAACATCTGTTGTTCAACCTGTTAGTCAAATGCGTTTTGTTAAAATATACTTTTTCACTTTTTTGGTCTTTTGGAAAATGTTGTTTGTGCTGTATTTAGACCCCTCTATCAAGAAATGTGTTTTGCATGCACACGTATAAAAATTGCGGTTTTTATCCAACACAATCATAGGTTTGAATGTTGTTTTCAATCTAGACTTGTTTAAAATGTATACATGTATATATATATATATATAGATTATATCACTACATTGAGTGTGATACCATATTTCTACACTCAAGACATTTAAATTTGCCAACTTTAAATGTGAGGCTTATCATATTGCACTAGATTTGATGGTGAAATCTGTTTCTCTCAACAATTTTTAGATGATATGTAGATAAACTTTATCTTCCTTTTTAATGAGCTCTTGATATCAGTAAGGTTATTAAATAGGTATAGGACAGAGTATTATGTTTACTGATTAAAACTAGCTACACCTGTACAGGTATTTACTATGCATGTATATACATTTGTTTTGGATCCACTGCCAACTGCTAATACAGTAGCCTGTTGAACTTTTCCCTGGGCCTTTTCTGGAATCATAATGCCACTTTTTGTCTTCATTTCTGGAGCAAACCTCTCTACCAGAACTCTGTCAAACATGGGTATAAATTTCTTGAAAGCACGTGCCTGCAATTGGAAAAGACAAAATACATAAAATAAAACTTGTAGGTTTATACATGTTTACTCACATAGATTCCTTAGTTTCTATTATTTGTTTTCAGATATTGTCAGTGATTTGAATAACTTTGCAAATCAGAAAATCAAAGAATCTTAAATAAAATGCTCTCCTGGGCACAGCTTGCGTATCAAGATACGACCGCAGAAGTCCAACCCTGAAATTAGGGCAAGTATGGACACTACATTCAAGCTTAATACAGCTCTGAATTTGGATTGAGATTAATTATTTGACACAGAATAAATGTGGTCAAAGAACTGAAAAATTGGAAATTGGACTTTTACCTATTATGGTCCAATATCCAAAATCTAAAATTCTAAATACAAGGTTAGTCTCAGCATATCCAAGTACACTTAGAATTTAATTAAAATTTAGAATGGAAATGGGGAATGTGTCAAATAGACCACAACCCGACCAAAGAGCAGAAAACAGCCCAAGGCCACCAATGGGTCTTCAACACAGTGAGAAAATTATTTATTTATTAATGGATAACATAAGCTAAGTTTTTAAAGGGATTTGCTTCATCCAAAAAAAAAAAAAATATATATAAGCATTCTGAAAATTAATTTACACAGAATAAATAAACTGCTTCACCAAGCGCAGCTGGATACGACTGCAGAGGTCCAACCCTGAACAGTTGGGGCAAAAATGGACACAATATTCAAGCTTGATACAGGTCTGAATTTGGATTGTAATTAAATATTTGACACATTATATAGAATAAATGTGTCAAAGAACTTCAAATTGGTTGTATGACTTAAATTATATTCAATTGAAGATTTCTTGCTGTTGTGCAATACACTGTGCTGTTGTGCAATACTTAGTAAATCTGTTTTCAGACTATATACAAAGAATTAGCAAAATAAATTGTGACCCCCAAATTTTTTTCTTTTTGTAAAATGTGGTACAAATTAAGAGACATCCATACACCTAAACACAAGTTATTGTCTGAAAACTAGAAAAATGCTTGTTTTAGACACTTTTTTGCCCCTAATTCCTGAACGGTTAGGGCAATTACCCCCAAAATGAATCCCAACCTGACTTAGGACAGGTGCAAACAAATGCAGCGGGTTTAAACGTTTTAATGGTACCAAACCTTCACCCTTTTTCTGAAACAATAGTGTAACATAGAAAGACACACTATAAAATATCAAATGAAATAGCTTAACTCAATCAAAGGACATATTAACACCACTGAACAAATAAATTTGACCTATGATACAATGTAAATACAAAATAAATAAACTAAGGGAAGAATAATAAAAGTAACATGTTATATCGGTCAGAAATGTTTAACAATTAAAGAAAAACAATATGCTCGAACAAAAATATCAGCCATTTGCAATAACTTTAAACACAGGTAAATGAAAATAATTTTGTTGTTAGGTATACGTGTACAGTACCAATAGAGAAAGGAAATATTTTTAGGATACTGTCTACTTACATTTTGGCATTGCACAAATTCATTAGTTTCTCAGACTGTTCATGAAGTCTTTCCACTAAATCTAATGGATGTGTACTGATTGATACTTTAGGCTTGGAGAACATGATTTATTTATTAGCTGTAATTGGCTCTGAACTAGCTTTCAGTAACTGTGAGTACTCTTATTTCGGTGCTTTCTGTTAGTTGTTTTTGTGTCTTGTACAATGTACCAATATTTAGAGTTAAGCCAATTTCAACTAATTTGTACAGTTTGTTCTTATGTATAAAAATAAATTAGGCTGTTAGTTTTCTCCTTTGAATAGTTTCACATTTTCCATATAGGACCTTTCATAGCTAACAATACTGTATGGGTTTTTCTCAATGTTGAAGGCCGTACAGCTGGTCTTTATTAATTGCTTACATTCAATTCCTTTGAACTCTGGAAGATAGTTATCTTATTTGGCAATCATACCTTATTTTCATATAAGCATATCTATCATCTTCATTCACAGGAATAACATTATAAGATTTTTAATCAAGATGCTTTTATGTGTGTCAATAAAAACATCAGCTAACAAATTGTAGCAAGCATACCATATTTAGCTGTGTATTGTATGCAGTTGTGTATAATACGCACCCCATTTCATTTCTCCAAAATCGTGAAAAAAGGTTAAAAATATTTAAAGAGTTAGTAAAAAAATTCAAAAAATAAAAAGATTTTTTTTTAAGAAAAACAAAGTAAAAACAAAAATTTAAAAAAGTCTAATTCACTGTAAATAGGGAACAATTAAACCATGTATTTAATCTGTATTTAAGTCTATTGAAAGATAAAAATAATATATAAGATTGATTGTTCAATCAAATTGTTTAATTAAATAATTTATTGTCATTAACAATACACCTTATCACTATTTAGTCCAATCAAGGAAAAAGTTTAATACTTAAACAACTTCCTGTTGAGGTCAAGCGGAACAAAACAAAAGTCATCAGCAATGAGCTGTGGGAGGAAAAAGTTTAGAAAGTGGACATTTTAAAATTTTCATAGTTTAAGAAGCAATTTTTTTAATCAAATTTAAGTCATTGAAAATGCTTATTTTGAAGTGTTTACGATGGTTTAAACATGTCTCTATGAACAGTTTAATACACAATACTTTGTTTGAACAAGGTCCCACATAGATCCACCTGGTTTGAAAAGTTCTGTTATTTTAGAACTTATCTGATAGGCATAAATAGCGATAAGGTGTATTATTGATGTTTTAAATGGTAAACAGTGTTATCTATTGTTAGCATCAATTGTGAAACCAATGATGTAAGGTAATATTTACATCACTTTTGTGTATGAAACATGTATTAAATAATTACTTTAAAATGATTGTTTGGTAGAGTTTATTGTTATCTATAATACATATATGCCTTTAAAAAGTGAAGAGATTCAAAATTGATATTAATTTTGAAAAGGTAAGTTATACTTTTAATTAGCTTCTTATACGGATTTGTCCTTTTCACATGTGATACCTGCCTTATATACACTGGTTCAGACGTACTTATATATATAATTATATATACAAATAACATGTGATACGATTTCTCCCACACCTAACAGATTCAAATTTAAAAAAAAACATGTTCTGATTGACTACATTCGATCTTACCATTTTATTTCGGTAGTTGAAGCTAAATTTACTAGACCAGCTATATCTTTTTTACTTGACAATGCTTGATCCGTTTACGCAACAGAAAACTACCAAGGTCAACTGATGTAAATGTGCCGGCAACAGAATTCTCCAGAATACCGGAACCACGTGTTGGTCAAGTTACCTCTTTACTCGACATTCTCTGATTTTATTTAATATAATAATGAAAAAGTCTGAAAGGTTCCGGGATGTAACGGCATGTGCCCTGCAATCGGCAAGTATTATGACAGTACCCTAGCTTACAACGATTTCCACGGCTTTAGGGTATAATACATAATTTAAATGGACATCAGAAAATAAAATGCTTGCCAGATCATTATTTCATGGATTGTTTTTCTCGTTATGACAATAATTGTCTTTACTTGTTGAAGAATAAATTCAAATATACCTGCTGAAGGGCCAATTTATTCACTGCGCATGCCAGAATATATTCTTAAGTTCCGGTTACCATCAGCCACACTGCCTCAGCATACATGCGATCTAGCAGAGCAGTATTTGAAGGGCAAGGCAAATAGAATACATAGAAGAATCATTTCACGCTATCAGATTATTTAAGTAAGGTATAACTAATTATTGCAGACACATTTATATCATAACGACAGCTATCAGTCGTATTTAATTGCGTAATAACTTGGTCAGAATACAACCACGTGGGTCAACGAGCATGCATCCTAGGAAAAACGTGTACTGATTGTCCTGTACTCTGTAGGTCGAACTTGCGTTAATCTGACACATATTTACTGTTTAGCAGACATGCAACATTTTAAGTCTATATTTGATGCAAATTACGTTTTATATGTTCAATCTTCTGAATGACCAACGTTCTGGAAAGGGAGACGTTATTTCATCAGACTTAAGTCATTAGACATTACTGTTGATTGTCTATGCTGTTCTTAGTAAAAAGATAAGGTGTATGTTGTTGCACCCACCGATTTCAATTAGACTTTAAATGGCCTTGATCTCATTTGTAGTTATTCAAATTAGTAGATTTAGTGACTGTTGAGCTGAAAGTATCTTAATTAGTTACAAAGAAATGAACATGTATATCTTACAGATTTCTTTTCAGCAGTAAAGAACAGTGTGAGAGTTAATCTTTAAAATATTGCAGTAAGGAAGAAGTGTGTCAAATCATGCAAACACCTTGTGCATTTTTTTTGGTATTGTTGGCTCATCATGTCAAGTGTCATCATTTAGGTTTCTGCTCAACAAACTTTTGAATCATACAATAAACCTACCAAACTGGGTTAATAATGTTCAACGAGTATGGAATAACTCTGTTGATTTATTTGTTTAAATGTCAAGGTCACAATTAACAGCTGTTGGTGGCTGGAAAGTTGGGAAAACATTTCAGTATCTTGATGTTAACCTTTTGAATATTTGGTCCAACTATTACCATACTTGCTTTGATTTTGCCCCATGGAATGATAAAAACCTGTTTTGATTTTGGGGTTAAAGCTCCAAGCCACAGCAGCAATTGATAAACAGGAATTTGGGCATAAATGTGGTTTCTGGATGATCTTTTGAACCATTTTTTCTACTTTATAGCAAACTTGATTTGATAATGCCTTATTGAATGAAGAAGACAAATACATGTACTCATTTTGAGGTCACTAGGTCTACAGTCAAGGTCACTTCTTGTATTACAGATAGGAGTTAAAGATGTACAGATTACCAAGTATTCTACGCCCTGCTCTCTCAAGGAGAATGTCACCTGCACTTGTCAGAACTTATGCCAAAGAGATAAAGTTTGGAGCAGATGCAAGAGCCATGATGCTTCAGGGAGTTGATTTGTTGGCAGATGCAGTTGCTGTTACAATGGGACCAAAGGTATGATTATTCATGTATCATAAAATTGAGAATGGAAATGGAGAATATGTCAAAGAGACAACAACATGATCTAAGGCCACCAATGGGTCTTCAAAACAGCGAGAAAATCCTGCACCTGGAGGTGGGCTTCAGCTGGCCCCTGAGGACTCAAAACTTTTGAATCAAAGGGTAAAGTGACTATCTGAACAGGCCTCGACAATAACGCTTGTCCGATTGTTTGTTACCAGAGGACGTATTATGGTATACCGTTGTCCGTCCGTCGTCAACATGTCGGACATTAACTCAAAAACACTTTAACCAATTTGCATAAAACTTAAGTGAAATGTTTATATCTATTGACGTGAGCTCCCTTTCATTTTTTATAAATTTTAGATTTTACGTTTCCGAGTTATGGGGTTTTATTCATTAAGAAAGGGGGATTTTCCAGTTTTCGGACAATAACTCAAGAATGCTTTCACCAACTTGCAAGAAATTGTGGTAAATTGTTTATATCTATTGACATGAGCTCCCTTTGATTTTTATATATTTTAGATTATACGTTTCTGAGTTACAGGGTTTTATTCATAAAAAAAGGGGGATTTTCCAGTTTTCGGACAAAAAATCAAAAATGCTTTCAGCAGTTCTTATGAAACTTTGGTGACTTGTTTATATCTATTGATGTAAGCTCTGTTTAAAATTTTATAAATTTTACATTTTACATTTCTGAGTTATGGGGTTTTATTTATTAAAAAAGGGGGGATTTTCCAGTTTTTGGACAATAACTCAAAAATGCTGTCAGCAATTCACATGAAACTTTGGTGAATTGTTTATATCTATTGATGTAAGCTCCCTTTACATTTTTCATAAATTTCTAATATGACATTGAGAATTAATTGAACTTTAATTGTTTATAGTCTGACAACAGATTTACTAAGTATTGCGCAACAGCACAGTGTATTGCACAACAGCAAGAAATCTTTAAATGAATATAAATTCAATTCATATAACCAATTTCAAGTTCTTTGACTACATTTATTCAGAAACCTATAATATGTCAAATATTTAATACAATCCAAATTCAGACCTGTATCAAGCTTGAATATTGTGTCCATTGCCCCAACTGTTCAGGGTTGGACCTCTGCGGGCGTATCCAGCTGCGCTCAGCGAAGCAGTTTATTCTAGTTTCCAGACAATAACTTGTGGAAAGGTGTATGAATCTCTGAAATTATACCACAAGTTTCCATACCACAAAGGGATGGTTAGGATTGACTTTGGGGGGTTATGGCTCAAACCGCTTAGGAATTAGGGGCGAAAAAGGGGGAAAACAAGGGTTTCCTGGTTAATGGACAATTTAAAAGCAGTGTAAGGGAGGTAATCCAAACACATTTAAAGTACAATGTTGTGTATGTTTGGATTACCTCCCTTACACTGCTTTTAAATTATGTAAAAAGAAATGTATTGTCATGAGGTGATTAGCTGTCAATTTATTTTTAGAATTTATTATTATAGGAATATTAATTTTAGCCATGATTATGTATGTCATTTTCTATTATAAGACTTTTATGATGTATTTAATTGGTAATTACGGTTGCAAACTCCATTGGAAATTTGAATTGAGATAATGACCATATCTTGAGGGAAAGAATTTTTATTTTTGGAAAAAGGGAGGGGGCAATTTTTCTCATTACAGATTTCAGAAATTGATAAAGAAAATTTCTTCAAATATTGTTTTTTTTGGGGGGGGGGGGGTAAAAAGAAATTGTGGGGGGTCAATTTTTTTCTTATTTCAGATTTCAGAAATTAAAAAGAAAAATTCTTCAAATATTATTTTTTTTCTAAAAAAGTGGGGGTGGGGGTCAATACACAACAGCAGTGTATTGCACCACAGCAAAAATAAGGGGGGGGTAAATTTTTTTTTGTTTTTTTTTGGGGGGGGGGGTCAATTTGCAACGGCATGGTGTATTGCTCTAAAGCAAAAAAAAATGAATATAAATTCAAATCATATAAACACTTATAAGTTATTTGACTACAGTTATTCTGTGTCAGAAACCTATTATGTGTCAAATATTTAATTACAATCCAAATTCAGACCTGTATCAAGCGCGAATATTGTGTCCATTTTCGCCCAAACTGTTCAGGGTTGGACCTCTGCGGTTGTATCCAGCTGCACTCAGCGAAGTATTTTATTTTGTCAGCTATAACAGATAGAGATAAATTTTTAAACAGGAAAACTGTCCAGAACAATAAGATCTATAAATAAGTCAAACTTGGCAGAAATTGTCAAATGACCTATAATAGGAGTTATTTCTCAAGAAAGGCATTTTAAATGTTTAAAAATAATCTTTTCCTGAAACTACAGGTCCAAATGTAACCAAACTTTACCTGGATGTTCCATAGGGTATCCTTTTAAAAAATTGTATCAGAGGATTTGATCCATCAACAGACATTGTCACTGATGCAAAAAATCAAACAAAGTCGTAAAAAATGCAGTTTTTATACGCCCTTTTATGGGACGTATTATGGTATACTGCTGTCCGTCCGTCCGTCGTCAACATGTCGGACATTAATTCAAAAATGCTTTAACCAATATGCATGAAACTTTGGTGAATTGTTTATTATACGACCGCAAAAAAATTTTGTGGTCGTATATTGGTATGACGTTGGCGTCGTCGTCGTCGTCCGAATACATATTGGTTTTTCGCACTCTAACTTTACTTTAAGTGAATGGATCTTTTTGAAATTTGACCATAAGGTTAAATACCACAAAAGGAAGGTTGGGATTGATTTTGGGGGTTATGGTACCAATAGTTAAGGAATTAGGGGCCAAAAAGGGGCCAAAAATGAGCATTTTCTAGTTTCCAGACAATAACTGTGGAACGGTGTATGGATCTCTCTGAAATTATACTACAAGTTTCCATACCACAAAGGGATGGTTAGGATTTGCTTTTGGGGGTTATGGCTCAAACCGTTTAGGAATTAGGGGCAAAAAAGGGGGAAAAACAAGGTTGTCCTGGTTAATGGACAAATACTTTAGTACAAAACATAATTTAAAGCAGTGTAAGGGAGATAAATCAAATACATCATTGAAATTATCTCCCTTACACTGCTTTTAAATTATGTATAAAGTAATGGTTAATGAACAATAAAGATAATCTAAAACAGTGTAAGGGAGGTAATCCAAATACAACGTTTTGGTTACTTCCCTTACACTGCTTTTTAATTATGTTTAAAGAAATGCATATTTATAAAGGAAGACCAGTAAAAATATCTGCAAATGTTTTCATCTTTTTTTTTTACAAAAAAATCCATATGAAAGATTTGACACTATATTTTTATTAATTCTATTATAAAATAGATTAAGTTAGCACTATGGTAAATTTAAATGGGTAATTATGGTTGCCAACTCCATTGGAAATTTGAATTGAGATTATGACCATATCTTGAGGGAAAGAATTTTTTTGGGGGGAAAAGGGGGGGGGGGATAAAAAGAAATTGTGGGGGGCCAATTTTTTCTCATTTCAGATTTCAGAAATTAAAAAGAATTATTCTTCAAATATTATTTTTTTTTCAAATTTCAAATATTGAAAAATTTCAAGAAGTAATCTTTAATTGCACAGTATGGCGCATTAGATTTGTAAAATCTTTGATCACATTTATTTATTTGTTATGCCGAATCTAACAGTGTATTTAGATTTTTAATTTTGGGTCCTGTTTTTATACGACTGCAAAAATTAAAAATTTTTTGGTCGTATATTGGTATGACGTTGGCGTCGTCGTCGTCGTCGTCGTCGTTGTCGTCGTCGTCGTCGTCTGGCGTCGTCCGAAGACACATTGGTTTTCGCACTCTAACTTTAGTTTAAGTGAATGGATCTCCATGAAATTTCACCATAAGGTTCAATACCACGAAAGGAAGGTTGGGATTGATTTTGGGGGTTATGGTACCAACAGTTAAGGAATTAGGGGCCAAAAAGGGGCCAAAAATAAGCATTTTTGTAATTTTCAGACAATAACTTGTGTGTAAGTGTATAGATCTCTCTGACATTGTACCACAAGGTTCCATATCACAAAGGAAAGGCTGTAATTGATTTTGGGGGTAATTGCCTCAAAATTTTAGGAATTAGGGGCCAAAAAAGGGGCAAAAAACAAGCATTTTTCTAGTTTCATGACAATAACTTGTGTGTAAGTGTTTGGATATTTCTGAAATTGTACTACAAGGTTCCATATCACAAAGGGAAAGCTGGAATTGAGTTTGGGGGTAATTGCCCGAAACGTTTAGGAATTGGGGGCCAAAAAGGGGCCAAAAATAAGCATTTTTCTAGTTTCCAGACAATAACTTGTGTTCAAGTGTATGGATCTCTCTGAAATTGTACTGCAAGGTACCATACCACAAAGGGAAGGCTGGGATTGAGTTTGGGGGTGATGAATCATAAGGGGGTTCAAAAAATTTGGGGGGGGAGATTTTTTTTTTTTTCTTTTTTTCCTTTTTTTTTTCTTTTAAAATTTTCCATTTTAAGTTGATTATTTCTGATTTATATTTAAAAGCAAATAATAATGATATGGTAGGAGATACACACCAAACAGGATGTGTAAATTATTATATAATAAGTATTGTGCAATAGCAAGAAATTTTCAATTGCACAGTATTGCACAATAGCAAGAAATCTTCAATTGCACAGTATTGCGCAATAGCAAGAAATCTTCAATTGCACAGTATTGCGCAATAGCAAGAAATATCCAATAGCACAATATTGCGCAATAGCAAGAAATTGTCAATTGTACAGTATTGCGCAATAGCAAGAAATATTCAATTGCACAGTGTTGTGCAAAAGAAGATACTTCGTATAAATTGCTTATTTCTTGATCAATTTCAATGGGGTTTTATTCTTGAATTCTTGGGGTTCTTTAATATGCTGAATCTAACCGTGTATTAAGTTTTTGGATTTTGGGCCCCGTTTTTAAATTGGTCCACATTGAGGTCCAAAGGGTCCAAAATTTAACTTTGTTTGATTTCATCAAAAATTGAATTATTGGGGTTCTTTGATATGCCGAATCTAACCGTGTATTTAGATTTTTAATTTGGGGTCCCGTTTTTTAAATTGGTCTACATTAAGGTCCAAAGGGTCCAAAATTAAACTTAATTTGATTTTAACAAAAATTGAATTCTTGGGGTTCTTTGATATGCTGAATCTAAACATGTGTTTAGATTTTTGATTATGGGCCCAGTTTTCAAGTTTGTCCAAGTTGGGGTCCAAAATTAAACTTTGTTTGATTTCAACAAAAATTGAATATATGGGGTTATTTGATATGCAAAATCTAAACATGTATTTAGATTTTAGATTTTTGGCCCAGTTTTCAAGTTGGTCCAAATTGGGGTCCAAAATTAAACTTTGTTTGATTTCAACAAAAATTGAATATATGGGGTTCTTTGATATGCTGAATCTTACCATGTATTTAGATTTTTTATTTGTGGGCCTGCTATCAAATTGGTTCATATTGAGGTCAAAAGGGTCCAAAATTAAACTTTGTTTGATTTCATAAAAAATTGAATTATTGGGGTTCTTTGATATGCCAAATCTAACTGTGTATTTAGATTTTTAATTTTGGGTCCTGTTTTTTAAATTGGTCTACATTAAGGTCCATAGGGTCCAAAATTAAACTTAGTTTGATTTTAACAAAAATTGAATTTTTGGGGTTCTTTGATATGCTGAATCTAAACATGTGTTTAGATTTTTAATTATGGGACCAGTTTTCAAGTTGGTCCAAGTTGGGGTCCAAAATTAAACTTTGTTTGATTTCAACAAAAATTGAATATATGGGGTTCTTTGATATGCTGAATCTAAACATGTATTTAGATTTTAGATTTTTGGCCCAGTTTTCAAGTTTGTCCAAATTGGGGTCCAAAATTAAACTTTGTTTGATTTCAACAAAAATTGAATATATGGGGTTCTTTGATATGCTGAATCTTACCATGTATTTAGATTTTTTATTTGTGGGCCCGCTATCAAATTGGTTCATATTGAGGTCAAAAGGGTCCAAAATTAAACTTTGTTTGATTTCATCAAAAATTGAATAATTGGGGTTCTTTGATATGCCAAATCTAACCGTGTTTTTAGATTTTTAATTTTGGGTCCCGTTTTTTAAATTTGTCTACATTAAGGTCCAAAGGGTCCAAAATTAAACTTAGTTTGATTTTAACAAAAATTGAATTCTTCGGGTACTTTGATATGCTGAATCTAAACATGTGTTAAGTTTTTTGATTATGGGACCAGTTTTCAAGTTTGTCCAAGTTGGGGTCCAAAATTAAACTTTGTTTGATTTCAACAAAAATTGAATATATGGGGTTCTTTGATATGCTGAATCTAACCATGTATTTTGATTTTGGACATTGGACCATAATAGGTAAATTAAAAAAATTGAAGTTCTTAGACCACATTCTTTCTGTGTCAGAAACCTATGCTGTGTCAAATATTTAATCACAATCCAAATTCAGAGCTGTATCAAGCTTGAATGTTGTGTCCATACTTGCCCCAACTGTTCAGGGTTCGACCTCTGCGGTCGTATCAAGCTGCGCCCAGCGAAGCATTTTATTTAAATTGGTCTACATTGAGGTCCAAAGGGTCCAAAATTAAACTTAGTTTGATTTTGACAAAAATTGAATTCTTGGGGTTCTTTGATTTGCTGAATCTAAACATGTGTTTAGATTTTTGATTATGGGCCCAGTTTTCAAGTTGGTCCAAGATACGGTCCAGTATTTAAACTTTGTTTGATTTCAACAAAAATTGAATATATGGGGTTCTTTGATATGCTGAATCTAAACATGTATTTAGATTTTTTATTATGGGCCCAGTTTTCAAGTTGGTCCAAATTGGGGTCCAAAATTAAACTTTGTTTGATTTCAACAAAATTTGAATATATGAGGTTCTTTGATATGCTGAATCTAACCATGTATTTAGATTTTTTATTTGTAGGCCCCGCTATCAAATTGGTTCATATTGAGGTCAAAAGGGTCCAAAATTAAACTTTGTTTGATTTCATCGAAAATTGAATTATTGGGGTTCTTTGATATGCTGAATCTAACCATGTATTTAGATTTTTTATTTGTAGGCCCCGCTATCAAATTGGTCTTCATTGAGGTCCAAAGGGTCCAAAAATTAAACTTAGTTTGATTTTAACAAAAATTGAATTCTTGGGGTTCTTTGATATGCTGAATCTAAACATGTGTTTAGATTTTTGATTATGGGCCCAGTTTTCAAGTTTGTCCAAGTTGGGGTCCAAAATTAAACTTTGTTTGATTTTAACAAAAATTGAATATATGGGGTTCTTTGATATGCTGAATCTAACCATGTATTTTGATTTTGGACATTGGACCATAATAGGTAAATTAAAAAAATTCAAGTTCTTAGACCACATTCTTTCTGTGTCAGAAACCTATGCTGTGTCAAATATTTAATAACAATCCACATTCAGACCTGTATCAAGCTTGAATGTTGTGTCCATACTTGCCCCAACTGTTCAGGGTTCGACCTCTGCGGTCGTATCAAGCTGCGCCCCAGCGAAGCATTTTATATCTATTGACGTGAGCTCCATTTCGTTTTTTATAAATTTCGGATTTACCATTTCTGAGTTTTGGGGTTTTATTCATTAAAAAAGGGGGGATTTTCCAGTTTTCGGACAATAACTCAAAAACAATTTCACCATTTTGCATGAAACTTTTGTGCATTGTTCATATCTATTGACGTGAGCTCCCTTTTGTTTTATATAAATTTCGGATTCACTGTTTCCAAGTTTTGGGATTTTATTCATTAAAAAAGGGGTGATTTTCCATTTTTCAGACAATAACTCAAAAACAATTTCACCAATTTGCAAGAAACTTTGGTGAATTGTTTATTTCTATTGACATGAGCTCCCTTTTGATTTTTATAAATTTCAGAATATATATTTATGGGGTTTTATTCATTACAAAATGGGGATTTTCAAGTTATCGGACAATAACTCAAAAACGCTTTCAGCATTTTTTATGAGACTTTGGTAAATTGTTTATATCTATTTTTGTAAGCTCCCTTTTGATTTTTATAAATTTTCGATTTTACATTTCAGAGTTATAAGATTTTATGTGTTTATAGTCTGACAACACATGTGCTAAGTATTGTGCAACAGCACAGTGTATTGCACAACAGCAAAAAATCTTTCATATAACCAATTTCAAGTTCTTTGACTTCATTTAAACCTATAATATATCAAATATTTAATTACAATCCAAATTCAGACCTGTATCAAGCTTGAATATTGTGTCCATTTTTGCCCCAACTGTTCAGGGTTGGACCTCTGCGGGCGTATCCAGCTGTGCTCAGCGAAGCAGTTTATTGCTTGTATGTCAAAACTAAAGCAGTTAGCAACAAATCTGATGAGGTACAAATGATCACCTGAGGATTTATCAGAAAAATCAGACAATCCATTTAGGAGTATTCCCTGAAATGTCAATTTTGAGTTCATTTCAAATTTTTTGGCTTAAATCTTTAAACTTAAGCAATTGGAGCAATCTAAAGAAGTGTAGAATTGACCAGTCTGTCAAGGTCTATCTCCTATGGTATTTTCAGAAAAAATGGACAACCCATTTTGGAGTTGTTGCCACTGAAATGTAATTTATTTTTAAATTATCAGTTTTTGTCTCGCCTTGACGGAGTCAAAAAGCGAGACATAGGTATGCTGTTTCCGGCGGCGGCGTGAACGATGTATTAGTTTGTGATTAGGTCTAGTTCATGGTGTACCACTAGTGGTAGGTCAATGATATTTGGTATGCAGTTGTATTACCATTGAGATTATTTGGCCCCGCCCCCTCAGTCAAGATCTATTGACTTTGAAACTTTTCATAGTTAACATGTATTAGTTTGTGATTAGGTCAATTTATGGGGAACCACTAGAGGTAGTACAATAATATTTGGTATGCAGTTGTATAAGCATGGGCATATCTCATTTCCATGGAGATTATTTGGCTCCGCCCCCTTAGTCGTGGTCTATAGACTGAAAATTTTGCTAAGTTCACATGTATTAGTTTGTGATTAGGTCAGTTCAAGGGGACCCATTAGTGGTAGGCCAATGTTAATTGGTGTTCAGTTGTATAAGCATTAGCACATCTCATTTCCATGGAGAATATTTGGCCCCGCCCCCTCAGTCATGGTCTATTTACTTTGAAACTTTTGCTTAGTTTACATGTGTTAGTTTGTGATTAGATCAGTTTAAGATGAACTGCTAATGTTAAGTCATTGATATTTGGTATGCAAATTTATTGGCATTTGCAAGTATCGTTTCCATGGAGATTATATAGCCCCACCCCTGATCATGGTTCATTGACTTTGAAACTTTTACATAGTTTACAAGTTAATGTTTGTGTTAAGGTTTGATGAAAGGGATCGACTTATAATAAGTCAATGGTATTTGGTATGCAGTTGTATAAGCATTGGCACATCTCATTCCATGGAGATTGTTTAGCCATGTACCTTCAGTCATGGTTCATCGACTTTGAATATTTGCATTACTTACACGTTAAAGTATTGCAATTTTAATTTCAACATTTGCATTATCAAAATTACAAAAAAGGCGAGACATATCTCTGTGATAACAGTTTATTGGTTATTATCTTGGAAGCCTCTTGTTTTTATTTGATCAACACAACTTAAGTATCCTTATCAGATCTTTAAATCAAATCCAGTATTACATTTACCTATATTTCTGGTTAGCTGCCATTTGTCAAAGTTCTTTTTGTCAGATATGTTTTTACTCTGTTTTTACACAATACATTTGTACATGTTGACAGTTTTGGGCATTAAGCTATATATAGCTAGCTGTTGAACAAGAAGAATATTGCTGTCAGGAACAAAACTGGTGAAAATATAATTTGAGCATTTCTCAGTGAAGTTGCGAGTCTGCTCTAAAAAATCAGGGTTGGTCATTGTACAATAAACACACACACTGTTTTTTTTTTCATAATTCTAAAACCTTCATTTCAGGGACGAAATGTAATCATTGAACAAAGCTGGGGGTCTCCAAAAATAACAAAAGATGGAGTTACAGTTGCCAAATCTATTGAACTAAAGGATAAGTATCAGAACATAGGGGCTAAACTGGTACAAGATGTGGCTAATAACACCAATGAAGAGGCTGGAGATGGAACTACCACAGCAACTGTACTGGCCAGATCTATAGCCAAGGAAGGGTTTGAAAAGATCAGCAAAGGAGCAAATCCAATTGAAATTAGACGAGGTAGATTATTTGACTACATGTACAGGAAGGTTATGTACATGTTACCGTATTGATCACTTTTGATACATTATACAGTTGAACATGATTGTGTTGAAAACTCTTGACAAATCGACGTACAATGTATTTTGTCAGTCCCAGTAAATTCCTGTTTTGCTCAGTGTTTTTAGTCCCCCTACCGACGAAGTCGAAAGGGACTTTAGGTTTGCACTCAGTCCTTCTGTCTGTCTGTCAGTTCATCCGTCAGTCCGGGAAATCAGTTTTCCACTTTTTTTCTTCGTGCTTGAAGATTTTGATTTGATATTTTATATATTGTTTTATCATGACAAGTTACATTCAAGTTCAAATTTTGTTCCGGTCTGATAATTTTGTGCAGAGTTGTGGTCTTTGGACAAAGAAAATTCACTTAAATAATCAGTTTTCTATACTTTTTTTCGTCATGCTTGAAGATATTGACTTGATATTTGTTATATATATAGTTACACCATGACAAGTTATAGATCAAGTTAGCATTTTGTTACAGTACAATTAATTTTTAACTGGTAGGGGACTATGTATTGTCTCAGAATGCTTGTTGAAATTGACATTGACCTCTTTTGAGACTTAATTTCGGTTGATTTAAAATCTCTGTTAACTCAAATATATTAAAAAAGTCCCCTAGAAGAACATTAAGGAGTAAGTTCGGTAAGGGCCATATTTGACTTGATTATAAAGTTTATCGTTTCAAGATAAAAAAATGTTTGTGTTAAGCATTTTATCTGAGATAATCATTGTATTTATATGAACTAAAAAGACCCAAGTTGAGAAACCAAAATCAATAAAAGACGAATAATTATAATAAAATTGATAGCATTGTGCAGTAAAAAGATGAAGGCTTTACTGTGCCAGAAAGGAAAAAGTTGAAAATATTCCTCTAACTTTTTGTCTAGTCTCGCAACTACTTTAAATTATATTAAATTATCATTGTAGACCCATACATGTATACGCATCAAAGCAGACCGTGATATGATGTGAAAAATATGTACATCTAAGTTACGGTTTATTTTCTCATGTTTATGAAATAATTATTTTAAAATAAAACATGGAATATTGATACAGAAAGATAGAAATTAAAAACAGTCTTCCACATTCACATACAAAGTGCTCTTTTGAGTTTGGAGAATACTTGGTTCCTGGCGACAAGCTCACAACCTCGGATGAGTCGAACAATTATGGTTAGGTCTGACTATTATATGTGTTATCAGTGACCAGAAATATTATTATGCACTATTCTTCCCTGCTATAATTGTTGTATTATAGAAGGTGTTCTTAAGTGCCACATTGATAACAGGAGATTGTCTAAACATACAGGTAGTGTACTGTTTGCTTAAAACAATCTGTTGTGACATTCTATAAATGTGTAAAAAAAAATTGTACCAAGGATAGTCAAATTTTGGAACAGGGATTTAAGGAGATTGGTTTATAGAAAGTTACAATTATCAAATAAACTGCGTTTTTAGCTCACCTGGCCAAAAGGCCCAGTGAGCTTTTCTCATCACTTGGCATCGGTCGTCGTTAATTTTTACAAAAATCTTCTCCTCTGAAACTACAGAGCAAAATTTAATGAAACTTGGCCACAATCATCATTGGGGTATCTTGTTTAAAAATTGTTTCCTTGGACCCTGTCTGCCGACCAAGATGGCTGACATGGCTAAAAATAGAACATTGGGGTAAAATTTAAGTTTTGTATATTATTTTGCAAACCGCTATGAATAGAGAAAATCTGACATGGGCAAAAATGTCAGAATGTTAAGCTCTACCTATTGTTCATTTAAGTCAAAACTGTCTGACAACTTCTTGTAGGAGTTATTGCCGTTAGATAATGAATTTCACCATTGATTTTAGATAGCCTATTATCTCAAAAATTATTAAAACAAGGAATTAATTGAATCTGGAATAATTATATATTATGGAATATGAAATGATTTTGTGTATGTTGTTCTAAGCCTTAGTTATAAAATAAAATTCACAAACAGTGATGACTATTATGAAGTTATTACCAAAAATTATTATCTTCAAATTGTCATGCAAATATATGATTAAGTCTGTAATTGATGATGATCTAACCCCAAGCATGGCCAACCCTTAGTTGGAATTAATGAAATATATTATTACAGTTCAACTAACCCTTAGCCATGCGTGCATGGCTAACCCCCTTAGTTGGACTAAATGAAATATATAATTATTATTGAACTAACTCTTAGCCATGCGTGCATGGCTAACCCCCTTAGTTGGACTATATAAAATATGACATTATTGTTGAACTAACCCTTAGCCATGCATGCATGGCTAACCCCCTTAGTTGGACTAAATGAAATATATCATTATTATTGAACTAACCCTTAGCCATGCGTGCATGGCTAACCCCCTTAGTTGGACTATATAAAATATGACATTATTGTTGAACTAACCCTTAGCCATGCGTGCATGGCTAACCCCCTTAGTTGGACTTCAAAATTTTTTTGGGGTAAAAATTCAAAAAAAAAAAAAAAATTGAATTTAAATGCAAAATTACCCAAAAAATAAAATTTTGATAAAATTCAAAAAAAAAAAAAAAAAAAAAAAATTTCAAAAATTTGAAGAAAAAAATAATTTTTGGCAAAAGTCACCCATTTTTTTTTTTTTTTTGGCAAAAGAAAAATAAAAACAAATTTTGGCAAAATCCCCCCTAATTTTTTTTTATCAAAAATTTCCCCCAAAAAAGTCACCTTAGACATGCATGGTTGCCTGCTAACCTATATTTTCACATGAGTGACTTACCTTTATCCAACCAGTAGATTAATTTCTAGATGACTCCAATCTATGCATACCTTACTTGTTCTGTATTTTTTACAAATGATGAACTTTGTTGGATGCACAATTTTAAATACATCATTGCTGTAGTTATAATGTGTTTGTAAATTGAATACTAATTTTAACCTTTATCTCTGCTACTAAATACTTTGTAGTGCTAATTTTTCAACTAAATGCATGTTTTCTATGTTTCTATATCTGCCTTATTTTGCTTTGCATGCCTTGCTCACATATACTGTATAATGCATCACACTTGTAAGCCTCTATGCACCTTTTGACTATTAATCATCCTCTGTAGCATGCTTATCTGCTTGTAACATAGCTTCAAGGTGAGTGGTGTTGTATGATCTGACATATTAGTCATTAACCAGGCAACCTCAGTACAGGGGACCTGGAGGTCCAGATAAGGGGGCATATTTACAATGTGTGAATGAAAGACAATTGTCCTTTAATTTATGTACACTGTAATACTGTTTTTGAAAATTGGACCCCATTTGAAGCATGAAGTAAGTATGTTACCATATTATGTTCTACAAAAGATTTAATCAAATGTGTATACTTTTTTGATTTGACACGTAAATCTTCCGAAATAATGAGCTTCATACAAACATAAGATGTTGTATGGTGCCAATGAGACAACTCTCCACCAGAGACCAAATGACATAGAAGTAAATTGTGGCTAGGTTATCAACATGTTTTCTGGCGCTATCCCTCTTCTTAACCTGGGACATTGGTGTAAAAAATAAGAACCAAACAGTCAAAATAAGTTGAAAAGGGCTTCACTCATCCGATTGATACAAAGCACATAAAAACCTAACAAAAACTCAAAAGTCACAAAGTACAGTTTTGAGAGTACTCAGTTACTGAAAGCTATGTCAAAGCCAATAACAACTTATAACAAATCCATCTTTTTCAAAATCAGAATATCAACTCTGCTAAAATTTATAAACTTTATAAGATATCTTTTTAAGTAAATAAGATATCTTATATAGTTTATGAGATATCTTTTAAAAAATACTTAATGAGATATCTTGTAACGTATATGAGATATCTTTTTAACTTTATAATATATCTTGAAAATTGAATAAATATAAAAACAGCTTGCCATAGATATATCTTTATTGTTTTTTGGAGGAGCTAATGGCATCAAATTGCAAATTAACGATCTGACCTAAATAAGTTTAAAATGAATGGTAACACTTTTCATCAATTAGATGCTAAGAAACAACAATATGAAAATTGATAATGAAATAAATGTAGTTTATTATGACATACATGTCATAAAAGTATAATCATTTAAAGATTGATAGTACTGTCAAAATAACTTGTAGTTTGAAATTATTCAAACAAAGGTTACCAAAATCAATTTTTAACACTAGCATATTACAATATTTGTATACTCAGTAACAATTAGAACAAGCAAATTTCCCTTTCAAGTATCTTTTTCCATAATTAAAAAAAATATATGAAACACAAGACTCACAGATTTCAATATAAAGACATTATTGACATTAAGCTAGTTAAAAATAACATTTGTTTCAATTTTTTAATGTGTTCTAGGGCATAACAAAACACCCAAACAACACTTCATCAAACACCAATAACTTTAATTGTTAATTAACTGTGGTCAAGGAAACAATACACTGGAGTTGTATTCTTACATTTTAAAAAAGCTTTTGATATTTTAAATCGCTGAATTTTATTATGAAAATAAGAGAAATACAAGTTTGATACTATTTCTTTTAAATGATTCAAATCATATTTATCAACAAGTTCTCAAAAATGAAAATAAACAATAATTTATTGTATGTAACAAATACAACATGACAGGCCAATAAAATAATTATCACAGAAATTTATCTATAGTCTAAATTAAGGTGGTACCTAACACCTTGACTAATATTAATTTGGCTCGTTTAATTTTCATAAAATTTTGACAAAATGTTTACTTTGACCCTTTGACAAAAATATAAAAATTTCAAAAAATTTGAACCAACCACTTTATCAGAAAAATTTCATTGGTTATATAGCAGTTTAACAAACACTAATTTTGATCATTGAGAAGCTTAATATTTCCTTAACAATACAACGTAATTAAAACGTTTAGCTGGTTTTTACAGAGTTATCTCCCTGTAGTGTTAGGTACCACCTTAAGGGTCCGGAAACGGTCATATTTGCCAGTCATGTCCTAAACTAAAAGTCCATATATTTATCTTGTACATCATTATAGAAATATTTTTATGATACATACCACTTAGTCTGTATGTTCTTCACATTTTGTTAGCATAGTTAGTTGTATATATGTATATACTATATAATAAGATGAGTTATTTATAGGGTCTCAATGAAGATTATTATTGTACTAAGTGATGTTACCCTCTTTAAATGAAATATTCATTATTTATCATGATATTATTATTATGATTAAGATCCATTGATAGGAAAGAGTAAATATAACTTCTGATTTATGCACTTATCTTAATCAAATCCCAAGCTATTATCAATCTGAACGGAATGGTTTTTATACATTATAATTCAATTAGTTTCATAAAATCTTTCAAAATAAACATTATTTCCTAAAATTCTGATTTTTTCAAGGTCAAAGTTTTAACCAACAACTCATGCTTAATAAATCTGCTATATTTTCAATGTGCGACCTCTAAGTCATCACTGATATGCGATTGTTTTTTTTTTAAATTCATTTCAGTTACCATAAATTCAAAAATTACTGTGTGCATTTATTTTTGCAATTTTTTGAAGAATGGACAATAATGCGAGTTTAATTTAAATGTGATTTTAGGAAACGCTACATACAGATAGATGTATTTGATATCAGTATGCAAGTTCTTATTTCTGCCTTACTCAAGTAGCCGCATTATTCACATTTATAAAATTTTGTCTAAATCAAAACTAACGCCCCTTTAATATAACATAGTTCTATTAACAATATTTGTCTATTTTTTCTTTAATGGCCTTTGGGAGACACTTTGCTGATGTCAAAAGAAATCCTTGTGATTTGACCTCTTCCCTTGATACCATGTCTGTCCAAGGTTCTCGTTTTCCCTTTTCTCCTTTTACTTGTCTGGTACAAGGTGTCCAGGACGAAGTCTTGCTGCCTTTGTACCAATGCACCTGTACAGACTTTTCTAAAATGGACAAAATCTTTCCTACTTGCGGCCATTCTCCGGCATATAATCCACAATCAACAAGGATCATTTGCCCAGCTGTTAATACTGGTATTTCTTCTGACGTCTTCTTTAATTTCTTTCCAATAATTACCTGAAATGAAAAATAACTAACTATCATTTCTGCATTAAACAATAATTTAATTTTGGATGTAACACGTCTTCTGATTGGCTGAAAGTGTTTTGTCTATCAGCTCATAGACATAATTTTGTCATGTGACCGCGACATCATCAACGTTTTTATCATGATTTACTCCTTTTTAGAATTAAATTATAAGAAATGACTTTAATATTTTTTCTGTCTATTCGAAATAACATAAAAAATGTCGTGCACACTTTTAAATAACCCGCTACGCGGGTTATTCAGTGTGCACCATATTTTTTATGTTATTTCGAATAGACAGAAAAAATATTGCAGTCTTTCCTTAAATAGAATATAGTTTACATTTAACATATCTTTGTATTAAAATTATTTTGTTTAAATGCCAGTACTGTAAAAGCTGGGACAAAAATTAGTTCTAAATATATTTTTCAAATCACTTAAAACTTCTATATATCATAGATCTGCCTCATTCACGTATAATTATTGCCCGGTTGTACAAAGTCCAAAACCGGGTTATAGTAGGGCGATGTTGTGCAGTGATTGATTGGTGTTGAACGCCACTTTCAAGACTATTGTGCTATCTCTTGGCAATTAGTTTTTATACGCCCGTTTACGGGACGTATTATGGTATACCGTTGTCCGTCTGTCCGTCCGTCCGTCTGTCCGTCCGTCTGTCCGTCGTCAACATGTCGGACATTAACTCAAGAATGCTTTAACCAATTTGCATAAAACTTTGGTGAATTGTTTATATCTATTGACGTGAGCTCCCTTTCGTTTTTTATAAAATTTAGATTTTACGTTTCCGAGTTATGGGGTTTTATTCATTAAAAAAAGGGGGATTTTCCAGTTTTCGGACAATAAGTCAAGAATGCTTTCACCAACTTGCAAGAAATTGTGGTGAATTGTTTATATCTATTAACATGAGCTCTCTTTTGATTTTTATAAATTTTAGATTTTACGTTTCCGAGTTACAGGGTTTTATCCATAAAAAAAGGGGGGATTTTTCAGTTTTCGCACAAAAACTCAAAAATGCTTTCAGCAATTCTTATGAAACTTTGGTGAATTGTTTGTATGTATTGATGTAAACTCTCTTTAGAATTTTATAAATTTTACATTTAACATTTCTGAGTTATGGGGTTTTATTCATTAAAAAAAGGGTGATTTTCCAGTTTTCAGACAATAACTCAAAAATGCTGTCACCAATTCTTATGAAACTTTGGTGAATTGTTTATATCTATTGATGTAAGCTCCCTTTTTATTTTCATAAATTTCTAATATGGCATTGAGAATTAATTGAACTTTATTTGTTTATAGTCTTGACAACAGATTTACTAAGTGTTGCACAACAGCAAGAAATTTTTAATTGAATATAAATTCAATTCATATAACCAATTTAAGTTCTTTGAATACATTTATTCAGAAACCTATAATATGTCAAATATTTAATTACAATCCAAATTCAGACCTGAATCAAGCTTGAATATTGTGTCCATTTCTGCCCCAACTGTTCAGGGTCGGACCTCTGCGGGCGTATCTAGCTGTGCTCAGCGAAGCAGTTTATTATTGTTGGTGGAGGAAGCCTGAGTTCCCAGAGAAAAACAACGACCTTCGGTAGGAAAACTGACAATCCTAGTCAATTAAGATTGGAGTCTAGTGCACCTGCCCCATGCGGGATTAGAACCTCATTGTTGACTGGCTAGTGATACAATAATTTGACTACTCAGACTAGAACACCAGGCCAACAAGGCCCCTGTTGTGCAGTGTACACCTTTCTTAATTGTTAAGAAAAAACTATCTTGTCACTAATATCTGATTATTTTTTTCTTAAATCCAAGGGAAAGAGAATTGTACATTTAAATCCATGTTACAAACACTGTTTATATATATATAATTAAATACTTTCAATTTTTTGAAACATAAATATTTAATCTTTAGTTTGTAAACTTACAGGTTCAATTGGTTTGTCCTCATCAGATAATTCATTTCCATCGTCTTGTTGCACATTTTGTTCTGAAGAAATAGTTTTCTTTCTGTTTACCAGTTGCTGAATAATGTCTAGTTCAACATCCTCATATTCAAAAGTATAATCTGAAATGAATAGAATACATTAAATCTAATTCTTTAACTTCTTTAAACCAAGATATGTTGTACCTAACACGAGGATACCAAATTTGCACATATTTTGAGTTTTTTCACCACCATTTTGTGTTTATTGTTAAGTCCACATTTGTTTGGTGCAAGCAAAACATAGTGATCCTAAATTCTGTCAGCATCAGCGTTATCATCAACATTTAGGTTCAGTCTGTGGTTTGAATTTTTTTTTAAAACCTCATTAACCTTGTCAAACCCTTATGGAATTATAGAAAATTTGGGCCAAAAAACAATATCCAGATCACATTTTTGAAAAACATTATTTTCATTTTTCAGTTTTTTCCTAATAAATAGACAGTTAGCTTTTTAACATTTTTATTGCTAACCATTTTTTGTCCTTAACCTATTCAGATGATAAGCTTACATCCAATACTTAAGGATGTACACCTCTGAGGAGCCAAAAATTTCTAGAATTAAACTTTTTTTCTTAACATGATTTTTGGTTTTATATGACTGTAAAAAAATAATTGGTGAAGAAAAAATCATATGCTGTTGCACTTCCTTTTTTTGATGCAGCCATTTGAAAGTACCCAATTTTGATGATTTTCCCATTTTCATCAATTTTTACCCATTTTTGGCCTATTATCAGGAAAAAAATCACAGTTTCACATTTAAACTTTTTTTCATACTTTCAATAAAGATGAAGTGGACCAATCTGAATAAATTTAATTTAAAAACACTATGGATAAGTGTTAATATAAGAAAGTTTATCAAATTTTGTTGCTTTTTTGTGTCAAATTAACCATGTTGTCAATTTTGTAAATTTGGGATTTTTCTTTTTTTTAGGACAAAAAGCATATTATTTCAACTTCTTTGTTATAAATGATTGAAAAAATACATATCTAAGAAATTTGAAAAGAAAAAATTGATATGGGATATACATGTATCTGGAAAAATTATTTCTTGTACCCCTCACCCATTTTCTCAACATTTTGGCTAATGAGACCGACTTGATTGGTTATAAAATTTGAAAATTTTATTACTCAAAATCTACTTATTGTAAATACACAATCTTTTCACAGAGTTAAGTTTGATTATGATATTTTTTAAGTTCATTGATATTTTCCACTTGTAACACATGTTTTGGAAATAATTACATAACAAAATTTCAACGAAACTGGAACGTCAGAAGAATACATCCTTAATTAAACTCACCATCAATTTCTTCTAAAAATTTGTCCCACCAATCCTTATCTTCCATCCTTTTGAAATACTTTTTTGCTTTTTCTATATCAGGTTTTAATCTGTTTACATCAATCATAGAAAAGTCTGGTGAAATTTCTTCCAGACCATGCAAATTGTTATTTTTAAGGATATGTCCAGCTGTTTCTTGCCATTCCTGAAGTGAATTACATGTAAATGTTAAAAGAATAAGCATACACAAATTATAATGAAATATGAAGAATTATGTTAACAAGGTTATAAAGAAAATCCTTCTAAATATAATCAATAATTAGAATATAGCAAATCGACCAATGAAATTGTAGGATTTGATGTGTCTTAATTGTGAGGAACAAATGTAAAAATTGAATTTTTGTGAATGTAATATTTTTCACTGGACAAATCATCTAAGGAATGACTGTAATATTTGTTTCTGTCTATGAAGATTTAAAAAAAGTTGGTGAACACGGTTTATTTATAAATGTGCACCGCATTTTTTAGATTATTTTGAATTGACAGAAAATATATTACAGTCATTCCTTATAAACTAAATTTTAAATTCTCATTTTAAAGGGAGTAAATCAGTGAAAAAAGTTGATGATGAAACGGTCACATGATATACAACAAACTTTCAGTCAATCCAAAGAAGTGTTACATGCAGAATTAAATTATTGATATATAATGTGATCGTTTGTATATTTCAGACATTTATTCAGTTATGTTAAAATAAAGTGTCAAATATAAAAGTACGAATTGCTTAGCCTCTGAGGAAACCTGTAACATTTATTTTGTTTTTTTAATATTTTTCTCTTTTGCAAATAAGGTGATCATTGCAATTTTGGTACTGAATCGTTATTGACTTTGAAAATGTGTTATGTATGTACTTACCTTGTCTGTTGACCATTTTTTGTAGAACATTTTGGCTTTCCCACTTAAATCTTTCTTGATTTTAAAAACATGAGGTTTTGAATGACCTGAGATGTTGTCTATGTTCAAAGTTTGGCTAAAATTATAGACCTTAGATGTCTTTATACCTGAAAAAGATATATATTCTGGTTAAACTGTGAGTATTATTGATGAAATCAATAAGTCCTTTGCCATGTACGAAATGTACATGGTCTTAACCTTTGAAAGTCATCCTTGACCTAAAGAGTACAAATGGAAATGCCATGATATTATCTTGTGATGCTGGTATCACAAGCGATGCAGTGTGATACAAGAAATATCTATTCATGCAAGAAATAGATAACAGGGCACAACCAAAAGAGAATTTTTTTCAATACTATAATACTTCTTTAAAGTGATACATCAGAAGAAGAAAAAAAATAGTTCATGTCTGACATATATGTTTGTCTTAAATTGTTTTGTTGTAAATAAAGTAGGCCATTTTTTCAATTGAATTGTTTCATATTATTCATGTCGCCATTGTCAGGGCCTTTCATAACCAACTGTAAGGTATGAGTTTTTCTCATTATTGAAGGCCGTATGGTTGCCTTTTTTTTATTTGCTCATTGTAATGAAAAATTTGAAGGTCTAGATCAGAGTTAAAAACTTTCCTTCAATATATAAATAAAAGTAAAAGTAGATGAAATTACAATTAATTACCAATAGGAGATGGTTTATAACAATTTTCAAAAGCAGTTAGCATTTTATCGAATGTTGCTACAGCATGTTTGGATAAATAGTTGGAAAATCTGAAAAGATAAAAAACAAATACAAATACATTTAAGGAATGACTGTAATATTTTTTCTGTCTATGAAGAAATAACATCAAAAATGTGGTGCACACTGAATAACCCGCGTAGTGGGTTATTTGAAAGTGTGCACCACATTTTTTATGTTATTTCGAATAGACAGAAAAATTATTACAGTCATTTCTTATAATTTAATTCTAAATTTAATTTTAAACCGGAGTAAACCATGAAAAAACGTTGATGACGTCACGGTCACATAACAAAATTATGTCTATGAGCTGATAAACAAAACAACGTCAGCCAATCAGAAGATGTGTAACATCCAAAATTAAATTATTCTAATATGCAAGACAATTATGGATTGATTAATGAACATATTTTCACTTAAACTTATTGTATAAAGGTGCTGCATTAGTAGTAGGAAATACTTTTCAAAACACCAGATATCAATCTCAAAATTTCTTTTCTTGTCAATGCTTTTGTTTTCAGTGGATTTTTTTTCTGTTTCTTGTTCTTGCTTTGGCTTTTCCTAGTTAGTTTTGATTGTGAGTTGGATATGATTTTTGCTTCTCTTTTATCCAATACAACTACTATAAACGTAATGCAACAGCAGTTTATTTCAACTTTTTTTAAACAAACTAGTTTATATCAATATCAGTTCTGTGAGAAGGTACAAAATATGAAAAATATAATCCAGTTAAGGTTCTTGCTCTAAAAAACAAGAGTGCACACGCTGAAATGTCTTGCCTTCTTTACTAATCATTGATATTATGTTGATAGTCCTAAATATAAATATAAAGCTTTACTACAACTATCACATACACTTGACATGATCCAAGAAAATGAGGTCAAGGTCATATAAACCAAACAAGAAATACATGTACACCTTACAATCACTCAATACACTAAATATAGTTGACCTATTGTTTACAGTTTCTAAGATACAGACTTAATCAAGAAAACTAAACATTGACCAATGAACCATGAAAATGAGGTCAAGGTCAGATGAACCATGCCAGGCAGACATGTACAGCTTGCAATCCTTCCATACAACAAATATAGTTGACCTATTGCTTATAGTATTAGAAAAACAGACCAAAACACAAAAACTTAACACTGAGCAATGAACCATGAAAATGAGGTCAAGGTCAAATAAAACCTGCAAGACTGACATGTACATCATAAAATATTTCCATACACCAAATATAGATGACATATTGCATATAATATTAGAAAAAAAAACCAAAACTCAAAAACTTAACTTTGACCACTGAACCATGAAAATGGGGTCAAGGTCAGAAGACACATGCCAGCTAGACATGTACACCTTACAATCATTCCATACATCAAATATAGTAGTCATATTGCATACAGTATAAGAAAAACAGACCAAAACACAAAAACTTAACTATAACCAATGAACCATGAAAATGAGGTCAAGGTCACCTATATACAAAGTATGAAGCATCCAGGTCTTCCACCTTCTAAAATATAAAGCTTTTAAGAAGTTAGCTAACGCCGCCGCCGCCGTAGCCGCCGGATCACTATCCCTATGTCGAGCTTTCTGCGCCAAAAGTCGCAGGCTCGACAATAACTAAGTAGTTAACTAGTAGTCCTTTGTAAATTTATGTTTCATTGTCATTTTGCTCAGTTTCTTTTGTTACCTATTCTGACATCGGACAAGGACTTCTTTGAAACTGATTTTTACTGTGCGTATTGCTATGTGTTTCTTTATTCTACATTGGCAAGAGGTATAGGGGGAGGGACGAGATCTCACAAAACATGTTTAACCCCACCGCATGTTTGCGCCTGTCCTAAGTCAGGAGTCTCTGGCCTTTGTTAGTCTTGTATGTTTTTTAATTTTATTTCATTTATATGTTTTGGTTTTTAGTGTGACTTCCACTTTCAATGAACTAGTAAACAATTTTATTTAGTGGCCAGCTGAGGCTCACCTACATGTGCTGGATTTTCTTGCTGCGTTGAAGAACCATTGGTGGCCTTCGGCTGTTGTCTGCTCTTTGGTCGGGATGTTGTCTCTTTGACATATTCCCCATTTCCATTCTCAATTTTAATAATCTAATTAAAGATATAATTTACAATTTTTTTTTATAAAAATACGCCAATAACATATTCAATGTTTCACAACTGTTTTGTACAATGTTTTTTTTTGTAATACTCAACTCAAATTACCTTGAAAATACTTGGTCTATATCCTCATGTGTATGGCCAACCATTAAAAATGACACCTTTACTTTTTCGAAAACACCAAGTTCAACCAATAGACATAAAAAACCTAGTACAAATCTGTAAATACATAAAAAGGCATTTTTAAATACAGATGAAATAGTTACCGGTATATGGTGTGTTGAAGGTTTAATCATGGATGTTCAAACTATTTACAGAGGCAAAGCGGAATATTGTGTTATGAAATATTGTTCTTATTAAGAAGAAGGTTTCATGATTGTGTAAAGTGATATTCTGTCCTCTTCTGTGAAAAAATGGCTATTGATGGAGTATCCTAAAATTTTGTCTTATGAATGGTATGTTATAAAAATTAATATTTTGGACAATTCCATTATTAAAGTTTTTTATTATGAAATTACCTGTAGCTTATGATAAAATATATATTAAACAATGAAGAGGTGGTATAATTAGCAATGAACAATTCTTATACACCAAATAACATGCAAGGTAAGATCTATAGGTCACTGTAAAGCGTTCAACAATGAGCAAAACCCATACTGCATAGTAAGCTATAGAATACCCCCCAAAAAACAAATCTAAAACAAATCAAACAAGAAAACTAAATTACATTTTAACTTTTAATCATAAGATGGGCTTATATATATATGGGGCATTGATGATGAATTGCTAAGAAGTCATTGCTTCAATGTGGAGTTGAAAAAAGTTATAATACATGCCATATTTCTATGCATTTGCCCAGTTTCTCACTCTGACAATTTAAAGAAATTCATTCATTTCATTCATTCCATTTATGTCTTTGTACTTCGCTTTCTTAATTTGATCCCAACAACGACATGCATCCTATAAGTTGATATTTAAATGCTGAAGAAATTGTGTTAATGCAATCACTTTAAAATTTTCTTACATTTTTATGTAACTGTTGTGTTTGAAGTTAGATATTTCACAGAAAAACATATTATCTGAGAACTTCTTTATTTATTTTACATTGAAAGTCAGTAGTTATGGTTGGCTTATATCAATCAAATTCTTATGTCACTGAATATGACATGGTTTTTTTTTATTTTACAAAAACATTTATATTTCATAAAGGTTGCAGGTCAACATTTGACAAAATTTGACTTAGAAAATATACAGGAGTAAGAACAAGAACCAATAGAAATAGAAATACTACTTAAAATATGCTTTCTTTTATGTTAGGAGAGACCTTATTTTAAGTTTTGTATGTGTATAATTTATGTGTCTTTTTAAAATTAACATACCTATTTTTATTTTGTCCGGCACAATTGTCCATCTGTAGATACAGCGTAGATGGCAGGGATTTCATCATCATCAATGTGTTTATCAAAATACTAATTGTCATATTACTCCCATGGGACCATTGGAAAATGTCAAAAAATCCATATATACCAATGCCATGAATAATAACACCGACCAAATTCACTTTCAACTTCCACATGTTTGCTACATATTTTCCAACATATAGAAAATGTGGAAGCATTGTCTTGTTTTGGTCCATGGCATCTATAATAATGGACATGTACTTGTCTGGGTTTTTTCTGGCCTTTGAGCAATGTTTGTAGTATTTCCTCCTTTCTTCACTACAAGAGATATGATAAGCCATACATGTAACAATGAAATCAATACAATTCAAAACAATAAAGATAATAACAGAGTTAAATTATTCTTTAAATAAGTATACAGCTATTAATAACAATCCCACCTTATGCATTAATGCTGTCTTTTGATCGGATGAGAGACATGGTATTTTTCACCAATTTCCTATATATTGAGATTTTTTTATTCTGCTGGTGAATGTCATAAGGGAGTTTCATGTGCAGGGGTATTTACTAGCAAGTACCATGGCTGATGGGGAATACCTTGTCTAAAAATAACAAAATGAATTATTTCTATTCTAAAAGAACAAATTTCTAGTTATTCTTTATATACTGCAACTCCTATAACTGTTCCAAATGAAATATTTAGATAAAAATTTTAAGCCAAGGACGTAAAAATTCTGTGAACCTGTACTTTTAATGACGTCATAAATAAAACTCAATGGAAATGCAGTGTCAACGTGATAAATAAGGAGATTTATTTACATTCAGTACATAAAAAAATATCAGAAATGATTATAAGACCAATGCAATTTGACTGCGCACAGATAGCACAGCTGCAGTGTATACAAAATTATACAGTCAAGTAGAAACTTCCACAATAAAATTTCTGAGGTCAAGATGGATATTAAGAACATTTGATGGAATTAAACAATTATATCATGCTTACAATGGGTATTTGCCAAAATGGCTCTGGAAATTTGTACCTCTCAACCGGTATTTTTGTCAAATACCCCCTGTAAGCATGATATATTTGTATAAAACATAGTTTCTCTCCTTTAAACTTTAAATGTGTGTTGCCATTTAAAAACAAGCAATACTTTGTGGAAAAGAGAAGCGAAGAAAGTATTTCCATTGTAAAAATCTTATTCTTATATATGACAGTAGAATAAAGGATTAAACGCCTTTTTGAAGGAATTTATTGGTGTATAAACTCGACCAATTCACTCACAAACAAATAAAACTCCAAAGGACTTTTATGACATATTTGTGAGTGACTTGGTCAAGTTTATACACCAATAAATTCCTTTAAAAATGAGTTTAATCCTTATAATCCTTTAAAATTGGAGTTAAGGAATTCATTTTTCTACACTCGTTATTACTTTCACACATAAATTGTATATTTGTGTCATTGAATAAGCCTCGCGCACGAATATACTTGTTGGTTAACGCAAAAATATGTATTCCAGGAAATTTGCTATCTGATGAAATATAAACTACAAAAACGCTTATTATCATTTAACTGAATGTTTTTTGTTTATTATTTAATTTAACGATTAATGCAAAGTGAAAATAAATGTGGTCAACGTCGAGCCGGATTGTGTTATTATCGCCGCCATCTTGTTAACATTAGTTACGAAAAGCAGTTTGGTCAACCGTCTATCGAAAAATAAACAAGGTCAAGAACAACTTCCGGAAGTTCTCTCGACCAATCAAATCAACGTATTCCCCAAAATGCAAATCATATAAGAATTATGACATAATAACATCTTAAAAAATCAAACTGTTAAGTATTGCAACCTATTGTTGCTAACATCTACGTCACTAAGTATCTGATGGATAGTTGTTGCATTGGCTATCATACCACATCCAATTATTTGAGATAAAATCAAACAGCTAATATATGATTTGAAGGCATATATGACTGAACACAGATCTAACATCTGATTAATAATTCACTTCTCAAACTTCAAATATTTTGATTAACATACTTTTGTTGTTGAAGGTGACCTTCTCTTTTCCTTAGAAGATTCTGTCGTCTTGTTTTGTCTTTGCATTTAGACAGTTCGACTTTTATCAATGTACATTTATCACATTTGCTGAATCTTGATTTCTAAAAAGTAAAATTGAAAGCTTTGATAAAAAACTAATATTATTTTTCTAGTAAATGAAAACATTTTTTTTTAAATTAAGCAAGCAATCACATTATCAAAACTGTTATATATTAATACAGTGTTGCAGTGATTGTTGTCAAGTAAAAATGTCAAGTATCAAAATTAAAAGCTTTGAAAAAAAGTTGTTTTGGTAAATCTTTTATATAATAAAATGCTTCGCCAAGCGCAGCCTAATACTAGAAAACTAGAAAAATGCTTGTTTTTTGCCCCCCATTCCTGAACGTTCGGGGCAAATAACCCCCAAACTCAATCACAGCCTTCCCTTTGTGATATGGAACTTTGTGGTACAATTTCAGAGAGATCCGTACAATTACACACAAGTTGTTGTCTGAAAAATACAAAAATGCTTGTTTTTTGCTGTCGTATAAAAAGGTGTTTGGTTTGAGTTTACTTGGGATCAAACTAACAATTTTCCACAAAAATTTTGAGATACATTTGAGTTATCATTAGTACCAAAATTGCTTAAAATGTTTATTACATAGGTTGCAATGAATTACATTGATTTCCAAGTGAAATAAAAACCGATAATTTCACATGTGACCGTGGTTATTTCACTCCTCTGACGTCATACAACAATAGGCGTTGTCAAGACGTCGATAACGTCCGATCAAAACAAATTGTTAATGCGTAGAAGAAGATATAGTTCCTTACATTTTCTACTTTAATTTTGTAGAAAAGCCATTTGCCAATGTAATAAAAAGAATAACTAATCAAAGAATTCAAATATCGAAAAATATTCCAACTCGTGACCGAACAACATTGATAATTAACTCATACGCTACTCGCATTCGTGAATTAATGTGTTGTTCGGTCATTCGTTGAATATTTTTCTCTATTTGAATTCTTCAATTAGTTATTCTATAATTATATATGCTTGATATTGGAAGTTGTTTCTGTTACAGCTGATTTAAGAAAAGGGTCTACAGGTGTTGTTATTCATGTTGATTGTGAACTATGTTAGGTTTCAGCCTATTTTTTATAGTTTAACTTACCTTAGGTATTGAAACATATGACAGAGAAGTCCTCCATATAAGTAGGAAATGGCTCTTAGATATACCCATTACTCCTTGGTCTGTACACTCCTGCATGTATATATCATGAACATATGTTTTGGTCAAGCATGGTGGTAGATGCATTTTCAGTGTATTTGGGAGTTTCTCTGCATATTTTCTGGAAAAGTTTTCCAGCCAACTGAGGGCATTTATTGCTTTGTACGTCATGGATCCTTTTTGTTTACCTGACCTTTCAATTGTGTTTTCCCCACCTAAAATTGATTAAAAGGACTTATCATGATTACTCAGCAAAAAATTCAAAGAAAAACATTTTATTAAGTTATGTATATGCAATTTTTTTTTTACAATACCATGCAAAAATAACTGTTAATAAGTTATTTTTATTCAAATTTGTCGGAGCTTAAAATACAATACAGATATCTCCTAATTGGTATGCAGTTGTATAAGCGTTGACATATCTCATTTCCATGGAGATTATTTGGCCTGGTGTCATATGGTATTTTGAACCTGCTGTAAAGTGAACCCCGGGTCAAAATACCATATGGAAGATTGACCCCGGGGTCATTATACCACATGGTATTTTGAATCTGGGGTCATTTTTCCCATATGGTATTTTGAACCCCATCATGGAAAATTGAACCCCCTTGTTATAAAGAAATAGTATGCAGATTATCTTATTTACAATTTGTTGGCTATGATTTGTTTTTTTTTTAATTTTCAAAACATCTGTTCAGGCATGTTAAATACATACGAACTACTTTTTGGAGCATTATTACGATATAAAGGAGTTAGAATAGCTTTTTTTTTTTTAATTTGAGGTCTATAGTAGGGGGTCCAATATGCCATGACAGTGGGTCAAAATTTTTATTTTACAAAGTGGTTATAATAGCTAGAATTTTGAAATTGGAGGTGTAAAAGAAGGAAGGGGTTCAATATACAATGGCAGGGGGGTCAAAATACCATGGCTAAAAAAATGTTCAAAACATCTTTTTCAGCATGTATATTGAACCCCCTGCTTTAAATCTATAATTTCAAAAATTCTATCAATTCTAACTGCTTTACATAGTTATAATAGTCCAATATGTAGTTTGTATGTATTTAACATGCTTGAAAAGATGTTTTAAAAATTTTACTAAATCATGGTATTTTGACCCCTCTACCATGGTATATTGAACCCCTTACTATAGACCTCTAATTTAAAAAATTCTAGCTATTCTAACTCATTTAACATGCTGGAAAAGATATTCTTTTCTTTTAATAGCATAACACGCATCAATCATGCATAATCTTTCTCTATCTAAGGGGTTAAATTAAATTTCATATGAATACGGATCCAATGAGGTCGAATTATTCACTTGCAAGTGAATAATTCATCATCGATGTTTCTTACCTTATTTTGACGAAATTCAACCATACTGGCTGCTAATAGCAAATTATTACTTCATTATTTCACTTTCATTAATGATTGAACAAAAATAATCATAACTTAAATTTTTTATGTATCTCGTAGCTAGTGCCCCTTTGAAGGGAACTACTGATGATAAGTCAGTGGTATTTGGTATGCAGTTGTATTAGCATTGGCTCATCTCATTTCCAGGGAGATTGTATAGCCATGTACCTTCAGTCATGGTTAAATTGACTTTGAATATTTGCATGTTAAAGTGTTGCTATTTTAATTTCAACATTTGCATTATCAAAATAACAAAAAGGCGAGACATATCTCTGTGTTAACAGTTTATTATTACAAAAGAGTAATAATCATAGATAATCAATGTTTTTTTTTCAAACAAGAGGGTGTTTCTCATCTACAAGTTCACAGAAGGGCAACATCAAGGGCATAGGCACATGAAATCCTACATTCTGATTACTTCATGATTTTACCAAATGTAAGTCATTTTAAGCACACAACATTACCAGTACTATCAAAATACTTTTAGGTAATTTATAACAAGATTAAGCCAATCAGAAATTGAGTAATATCAATTTGTCTATGAAGGAAACTTATAAGGCATGATATATGTTTAGGTCAACTAAAAAACTTACTTAGAAACCTATTACGTATGGCATAGAAAGTGCTCTTTGGAATGCCAAGGACCATCAGCCAAGCTCCTAGGCATACTTTAGTTGTTCCAATTAAGAAGGTGTATGCCATTCTTCCATTAGGTTCAAAACTGTAATTGATTAAGAAATGATTGTATTCTAAATTTCTAGATGTAAACATTTTGTTGTACATTTTGTACTCTTCCCCTTTACATTTATAACTTTATAACTTAAAATTTAACTAATTATTTTTTCATAAAGCACTTCTCATTTTCATCTATAACCAACAACTTTGACCTGAGAATGTAGTAATTCCAATGATCGCATTTCCATTTTCAATAAATTTTGAAATTTGGCTTAAATTTTTTATTAAGTATATTATGTAATAAAATTCTTCGCTTAGCGCAGCCTGATACGACCACACAGGTTGAACCCTGAACAGTTGGCGCGAGTTTGGACACAATTTTCAAGCTTGATACTGTCTGAATTTGGATTGTGATCCAATTTTTGAATGTATAGGATTCAGACACAAAATAAATGTGGTCAAAGGTCTTACAAATCTATTGCGCAATACTGTGCAATTGATGATCTATTCTTGAAACTGTTCAAAAATTTGAAATTTGAAAAATTTTGAAAAAAAATATGAACTTCTTAAAAACATTTGAAAAAAAAAACACCCAAAATTTTTGAATCCCCCCTTGAAGCAATTACCCCCAAACTCAATCCTAGCCTTTCCTTTGCAGTATGGAACCTTGTAGTACAATTTCAGAGAGATACATACACTTAAACACAAATTATTGTCTGGAAACTAGAATAAACTGTTAACACAGAGATATGTCTCGCCTATTTGTTATTTTGATAATGTATATGTTGAAATTAAAATAGCAATACTTTAACATGTAAGTTATACAAATATTTAAAGTCAATGAACCATGACTGAAGGTACAGGGCTAAACAATATCCATGGAAATGAGATGTGCCAATGCTAATTCAACTGCATACCAAATACCATTGACTTTTCATGTGTCGTTCTCTTTAAACAAACCTAAACACAAACATTAACTTGTAAACTGCAAAAAATTCAAAGTCAATGAACCATAATGAGGAGGTGGGGTAATATAATCTCCATGGAAACGGAACTTGCAAATACCAATACTTTTGCATACCAAATATCAATGACTTAAGATTAGTGGTTCATCTTAAACTGACCTAATCACAAACTAATACGTGAAAACTAAGCAAAAATGTCAAAGTCAATAGACCATGACAGAGGGGGTGTGGCCAAATAATCTCCATGGAATACACTGTTGACGCCGTCGTCGCCACTGCCGCCAGAAACAGCATACCTATGTCTTGCTTTTTGACTCCGTCAAGGCGAGACAAAAATACTTGATTTTGGCCCCTCATTCCTGCATGTTGTGGGCAATTACCCCCAAACTCAACCCCAGTCTTCCCTTTGTGATATGGAACCTTGTGGTATAATGTCAGAGAGATCCATACACTTACACACAAGTTATTGTCCAGAAACTACAAAAATGCTTCTTTTTGGTCCTTAATCCCTAAATTGTTGGCACCATATAAAACCCCCAAAATAGATCCCAACCTTCCTTTTGTGGTATTAAAGACCAAACAGCCTATTCAGTTCTACCAGTGATTTTTCCTTAAAATTTTGTGTGAAGGTATTTCATGATTTGAGGAACAAAATATGATAAAAAAAATTGGGGGTCACCGACTTAGTTTTGTCACTATAGCAACCTCAGTTTCGTGTTTTCCCGAATATTAACATGATATTTGCTTGTTATTTGAACTCTCAAAAAATCCCATTATATCAAACCTACAAGCATAATTCTTGTTTCATGTTAAACAGTAGATTTTTGTCTATCAAATACAAGTTCAAGAGTTTAAGACTCTTATTGTTTTGATCTTAAAAAATATGATTTATTTCATTCCCGCCAAAAATAAAACGCAAGAATGAAAAACGTTTCAAGTATTAAAAAATATCTACCAGTGATTTTTTCATAAAAATTTCAAGAAGGAAAGTGCCATGTGTACTCTTCAAAATAAAGCAAAAAAATGTATATGTCACCGACCTTTCAAAAGAGTTATGATTAATTTTCATGTTTTTTTCTCGTTCGTTTTGAAGAAAAGAGTTGTCTTTCTTCAGAACATTGAATCTGACGTCATAGTACAAGTTTTCCTTGCTGGCGTACTGTTTGAAAAAAAAATGCAAATTGGACGTTTGAAACCCACATTTAAATTTTCAAGAATCAAGAATAACAACTATATTCACCTACTTTATTATGCGGTAATACAAGAGATCACATGTATTTATCAGTATCAGATCTCATGATGTTGTTGCCGCACAAAATTTTAACCTTCAGAAACACCATCCATCGGAATGAAAAATTGTTTGAAATAACCTTTCACGACGCTTTAGAAAGGAAATAAAATTGAGAATGGAAATGGGGAATATGTCAAAGAGACAACAACCCGACCAAAGAGCAGACAACAGCCGAAGACCACCAATGGGTCTTCAATGCAGCGAGACAATCCCGCACCAGGAGGTGGTCCTCAGCTGGCCCCTAAATAAAATTGTGTACTAGTTCAGTGAAAATAGGCGTCACACTAAACTCCAAATCATATAAATGAACTAAAATTAAAAAACATACAAGACTATAACAAAGACCAGAGGCTCCTGACTTGGGACAGGGGTAAAAATGCGGCGGGGTTAAACATGTTTAGTGAGATCTCAACACTCCCCCTATACCTCTAGCCAATGTATGAAACACATAGCAATACGCACAGTAAAAATTCAGTTTAAAAAAAGTCCGAGTCCGATGTCAGAATAGGTAACAAAAGAAACTAAGCAAAATGACAATGATACATAAATGAACAAAGGACTACTAGCAGTTACTGACATGCCAGCTCCAGACCTCAATTAAACTGATTGAAAGATTATGTCTTCATCATATGAAAATCTGTTTCTGTCCTCTCCCTCTCATTAGCAAAATCATTGAAAATAAAAAGAGAAATGAAAGATGACACTGGCTAACTTACAGACTATTTGACTATATTAGACTAGATGTGTGGGTTTTTTTGTCGCGTCAATTTCAGAACTTCGCCCTAGCGCACTCTTTCGCTACTGTTGTCAGATGGACAGACATTAGCACGGACGGACTTCTTTATACCATTATGTGTCCCGACTAAGACGAGCGTATACAAATTATTCCATCTAGTTTGTGGATTCATTTATTTCTGAATATTTAAAATATAAGAAAATCAAAATTATAGGTATAATATATGAATTAAAGTTTTTGATTCTAAAACGTTTTACATCCATTTAACCTATCATAAAATACGATCCCCGTTATTACTAACTCACGTGTTTTGAATAAACGAGACAGTAAATATAAAATACAAATAAGTTTTTAATTCAAAAATTGATTTAGAATCTAAGATATAATTTTCCGTTAATACTATAAAGTATTTCTCAAAACAGGATGAAATATTATGAATCTAAATAGATCATTTTGGAAATTAAAACAAAGACAAGGTTGTAATATGTATAGATTGCCGGCATAGAAAATCGAAATTTGTTTTCAATCTTTCCGGTCATAGCTTTTTGAAAGTGAGAAATTTTATGTTGGATCTTATTCTTGAAGCAATTGTTTTTGTCATAAGTTAAATTTACAACAAATTTAGTTTTAAAAACCGTAAATTTTTATTTTAATTCACATTCACTGAGTATATTAATTTCTTATATTTTTTGTCTTAAGCTTCTGTGATATCGTGCGAAATCTTTGTCATTTCTCCTTGAGACAATTTGAAATGAAACAAATGACAAAAGACAATGAACCTTTATCATTTTTATTTTTTTTTTAATATACGATTTTGTCAATTAAGCAGTATAGATAAAATTTAACTTCATTGCAAGATCACCATTATTTTACGAGAATCTTAAAGAAATAAGTTAATCTCAACATGCATACGTTGCCAGTATATCGAAACTTCTAGAAAGTATTGTTTATCGGCCTAACCTTCTGAAAACACAGTTTTGAAAATCACATATTA
Organism: Mytilus californianus; assembly: GCF_021869535.1. Taxonomy (NCBI): domain Eukaryota; kingdom Metazoa; phylum Mollusca; class Bivalvia; order Mytilida; family Mytilidae; genus Mytilus; species Mytilus californianus. The sequence goes on from NW_026262668.1 coordinate 94,857,695, forward strand.
AGTTAAAATTCTAAGCGTAAGTCATATAAATTTACCAGTGTAAAGTTACACGGGCGTACGAGATTTGCGCCAATTAAAAAAAAATTTCGATCTTTAATTTGCGCCGATTTGATTCTTTCATTAGCGCCTATTTCATTTTTTTTATCACTAGCCCCGATACTTTATTTGCTATACGAGTAAATACATGTACATGTAGAAAACCTAGAATGTATATTGCTTGGTAATATATGGATATAAATAGTGTTCCCTTATGTTTAAGATAATTTTGGTCATATTGTTCGAGAACTTCGTTTTGACACGAGAAAGAAAAGATGGACTTCGTTATTGGCAAGTACAAGAAGTATAGAAAAGATAAAATGACAAGAAAGTAATATATCAGATGTGTGGCATATAAATTCTCGGCAAGATACTAATTCATTGTACTAGTATTACATTTTTATGGATTTTATTGTGTTGCTTTGAAATGCTGTAAATAGAATTTTACTCCGTGATTTTAGTGGATGTAAACAGAGTGCACAAATATCTTTTAAATTGACTTATCCTGCTCGAAATTCTACTACCTCCCCTTTGTGAGCAGGGTACAACAGTTAAATACATGTTATAATTGACAATTCATCATAAGTACAACTGGCTAACGGAAGAGGTTTATATGATAAATAAAATCAAAGTACTGAAGTACTGAACATCGGATGACCGCAGGTTCTTGTGGATGGTCAAAAGCATATGTCACAGAAATAGAAACATCTCTATACCTGAAACTGAGGTTAATTTACACTGAGAGATATATTTTTTCTGATACAAGTTCGTGCATTGATGATGAATAAATGACAGGAAATTCAACCGCACCGTAATAACTATTATATTGTAGTGATACAAATCAGTATACCTGGGACTATTATACTAATATAATAATAGTCCCAGAGTATACACTGGTTTGTTGTTATATATTATATTAATATTACGGTTGCATGCATATATAATTTTCATCTATTTGTATATCATTCTATTCTACTATTCTAATTATAGTGCAGTGTAAGTGCATGGTGGACACTCTTCTGTAAAAAAATCAATTTTTCTAAAAGATTGGATATGAGAAGCCATTCATATTTTCCCGCAAAACAATAACAGAGTTATCGGTCCTTGCCGGGAGTGTCGCAAAACGTTCTTGAGATATTCTTCCGTAAGCTTTAACACAATTTTTCGGTACGTGTGCATAGATATCATCAATGATTTTTTACTTTTATATATATAACTAACGACAACACATTTTCATATTATTAATTTGTGTTTTAATAAAAATATTTATAGGAATATCCATTGAAAAAAATGAATTTGAAACAAGCGATAAGTAATGTTATTTTGCACTAGATAATGACCGCGGATCTTTAATTTTTATAGATCGGTTGAAAACCCAAAACTAATTTGCATAATGGAAATTTAGGCGATAGCAATACATCGAAATGACCTCACGGTCATCGCGATGTAAAAATAACTTTCACCTATAATTTACCTGTACACATCGGCGCAAATGAAGACAAAATCGGCGCAAGTGAAAGAAAAAAAGTGAAATGCAGATCGGCGCAAATGCAAAAAGCCGAGTTCAAAATTTATATTTTTATTATTATTTTTATTAGAACGGAGGTTACAGTAGTGTAGTATCTTTTGTGTCCATTTGTGTTTAATTTCCACTGGGTATCAGTGCGACGCTTAATTCCACTTTTCTTGGAAGACGTAGTTTTAAGCGTACACCATGTTGGAATCCGTGAAAAACGCGAAATAGGACGTTATAATTTGACGTTTTTTTCATGGCTAGAAACAACGTCATAGAGCTTTTATGTCACTACCAAGTTGCGTTAGTTGATGCGCATCAACAATAGGCTGTTTGGTCTTTAAACATTGAAGTACAATTTAAGAGTAATCAAAATACTTATACACAAGATATTATTCTGAAACTAGAAAAATGCTTGTTTTGGACCCCTTTTGGGCCCCTAATTCTTAAATGGTTGGGACCATCACCCCTAAAATCAATACCAACCTTCCTTTTGTGGTATTGAACCTTCTCAAAAAAGTTCATAAAGATCAATTCACTTAAACAAGTTATTGTCCGGAAACCAAATGTGTCTTCGGATGACGACGACATCATACCATTATACGATCCCAAAAATTGTTTTGCGGTCATATAAAAAATTTATATCATAAGATACATTTGTACTAAGTGATAATCTGATGTGACCATAACTCCATGGTAAGTTTCCATGACCAAGTTAGAATTCCAATGGTTGTCATCTGTTATTGTAAATCATATTTGTTATTTTATTCTTTGTTTGGTAAATAAATCAGGAACTTACTTTCTTTTTCTCATTGTTAAGGTACCTGTAGTTGTTAACTTTATCGTCATTTGGTTTCTGGTGGATGTATTTCTCAGTGGTAATCAGACCACATTTTTTTATTTTTATTTATTATATACTTACACACAAACCAGACAACATAATGCCCCCTTATATTGTAGGCAATGCATAGAAATTGAACGAAATTAAGTGAAAGGAATTACCAAGAATGGCTTCTTAACCAGTCCAAAATGAACAGGCTTTTATCATGCTTGGTCATACTGCTAAAATCTTCCCTAGCTGTTATCAAGTCTGTAATTGTTAGGCCAACCAAACATAATAAAATGCAACATGGAACACTCCTTAGTTGTTCTGCAGTCAAGTTTTTCATCTTTTCTATTAAAAGAAAATGATACATTAGTTATTGGTTGTTTTCAGCAAGAGAAACATACATTCCATATTTCAATGACATAGCAAAATTGTGAATGGATTATAAAATTGCAATATGACTTTGAAAAAAATTATCTACTACGAGATCCGAATAACAGCAAATTTTTAACATGCTTGCATGATAGTATAAGAGTGAATTTATTTATCTCTGTATTATTGTCAAGTCTGCAAAATTTATTTCAAGGAAATAAGACATAGTTATTCGAGATTATGTCTTCGGTGGCATCAACATTTAGGTTCAGTTTGTTGTTGAAATATTACTAGAGAGAAGCTTGTTTTAGACCAAAATACAGTATCAGGCACAAAATTGTGACAATACATATTTTTTATATTCCGTATTTTTGATAATGAATGAACATTGTTTTTTTACAGTCAACCTTCATATTTAAGTCTGAGGATAAGGTTTTTTTGTTATGAAAATGGACAGATAATATGTATATATTGTTATGCAGTCAATAAAATTACGTTTTGTAGACATTTCACTGGATCTGTTTGCCTCAGTATTCTTTGATGTTGTCTTGGATCCAATTGGCCTACCTCTTTTGCCTGTAAAAGTGTTTCATACATTATTAAAGAAGCCAATATTCATTATTAACAACTTTTGGTTGAGGCAAACTAAAGTTAAGGAACAGAATAGAAAAATTCACCAATTTTTCCATTTATATATATTCTAAAATTATTTGACATGGAAAAATTCATCAAGTAATAATTGAGATAACTAAACTATTTTAGAGACTGGTCTCGCCTAACTGAATAAGCATATAGTGTAATTGATATGTTGAAATTTCTATATTTTTTGTTTTGAATTTAAATATAAAATATAAACAATGCAAAACATTCAATGTTCATTGACAGTTACAAAGTCACAGAAATCAATATTATCCAATGGACTTATATATATATGCATAGAGAAAAAATTATCAATCTATCTATCTGTCTATATAAACATCTATACCAAATACCATTTACTTAATCAGTGAAGACAATAAGGGGAGATAACTTCATATTTGTGTACTTAACATGCTTAATATATATATTACATTTTGAATTATGCATTTCAGATAAGAAAAGTATGTTTTATTAAAGTTTTCATACATTTATTGCAATCGTTATAATATAATAGAATAAAAAAACTACTGTGATAATACATCAGGAGGTACTTTTAAAAGTCAAATAGTGTTTTACTTATGTACACTTACCAGCCTTAGTTGTTGGTATAGGGGGACTAATTTCATCATCTGAACTGTTTTGTTCTTCAATAGACAGAAAGTTAAAAGAATCTAGATAATAAAAACAATCCTCATCATCATCGTCATATTCATCATCATCGTCATCATCATCATCATCATCATCATCACCCTTGTGATCATCATCATATTCATTTTCTTCATCTGGATCATCAACATCCCCATAGCTGATATTTTCACCTGTTTTAATAAATTTGGATAATGTTTGATAAATACCAATAATTTAATTTTGGATGTAACGCGTCTTCTGATTGGCTGACGTTGTTTTGTTTATCAGCTCATAGACATAATTTTGTCATGTGAACGTGACGTCATCAACGTTTTTTCATGGTTTACTCCTGTTTAAAATGGAATTAAGAATTAAATTATAAGAAATGACTGTAATATTTTTTCTGTCTATTCGAAATAACATAAAAATGTGGTGCACACTTTAAAATAACCTGCTACGCGTGTTATTCAGTGTGCACCACATTTTTGGTGTTATTTCTTCATAGACAAAAAAATATATTACAGTCATTCCTTAAATATAAAATATGTTTGACAATTATGCCATGTTTAAAGTGGAACATTTACTTACATTATTTTGAACTATTAGAATAATAATGGATGTTTTTTTTTTCATTTTTTCATTTTTTATTTGCATTGAATATTTGTTGACCTTAATCACAATGTTAAAAATGATGTGAAAAAGGAATTCATTCAAAATATATATTATCAATGACTTATGAACATATTGTGTTGTAATAAGCTAGGAAGATTATGAATTTACACAAAGTAATTACAATGTGTAGTTCAGTTAATTATTCATGATTCAACTAACTCTCCCTTTAAAATTAAATAATAATCATATTTAACATACAAATCATTGTGGATTGGAAATCATCCGAACCACTGCATTCCATCTCTTCTTCTCTGATCTCTAATGACATGCTGTTTAATAAAAATGCAAGTTTTTTTATTTGCACTGAATATGAGAGCAGAATACATCAGATAAAGTGGGCTTATAAATGAAACAATTAGAAACGTGTCTTTTCCCCTCAAATTTTCATAAGTGGGGGCCCACTGACTACCTAAGAGGGGCCCTCTCTGGTCATGCTTCACTGATTCCCTATATAAATGAGATACAAAATGAAGTGCATGCATGATTGTCTTAAATAAATGTGACAAATATCACATTGATAGAAAAGAAATTTGTACCTTTACACCTAGTAAAATAATTTCTGCTTTTTTAGTGTCATTTAATGCTATCAATCAAGTAATTCTTTCCCTCAGTATAATTGTTCTTCTGTATTTGTTTGTGTAATGTTGGGAAGCTTATGTAGTATCTCATGTTGCCCCTTAAGGGCCATTTCATTTGGAATAAAGTGTAATCTTCTATGCATAATCTATTCACAGTGTATTGTATTGTTATGACTTATTTTTTTACATTATTTGCTTTAAACTTATTATGTCTATGTATGGTCTACACTTCAAGTTAATGAGTTCTGTAATTATCCCTACTGCGCATGTCTCACCTAGTTTTCAGTGACTTTACCAACTGTGATACAACCCCTCATTTAAATATCCAACCATAGATAAGAATAGTAAAAATAAAGGGTTATATAAGAGTTCGTAATGCCACTTAAAACTAGGTGAGACATGCGCAGTACGGTGTAAATATTATGTGCATAAAAGCATAGACAATCAGGAAAACTTTGTATCCATCGATTTTTATTTGTACGTTGGGGGTAAGCAAAGGCATCATGCTTTCTTCATGATCTGGATCATACTTTTTAATCAATATAACGGCAGATTCTGATCATCAAATACCAGAGACAAATACAATTTCCGGAAAATTAAAATTATATTGTTAAAAATAGTACTATGTTTGGCCATCCAATAAGATAGCGTATAAATATAGCAGAGGCAGAAACGACAAGGACATAACAAAAGAGAACTATTAATAGCAACGGACCGTTTATTTGGGAGGATATAGTTTAAGAAAGTCATTGTTTCCAGGATAAAATCAAAACAATGAAAGGTTTTCAATATCAATCCGGAATAAATTGTACAGTTTTAATACCCATTCAGTTTTCACTGCAAACTTATAACTTACTAAATATGTAGTTCTGTAAAAACCGGTTGACGAATATTTTTAAAAACAGCAACTGTCACTTTTCCCTTTCTGTATTGTTTTTTTCCTACCGGACGACCGCGTGCAGTATTATTTTTATACTGGAGGGGGGGGAATTAATAATAACGTATTAATTGCAAATTATAACGAAAAAAATATATCAAATACCAAATGTACAAAATAAAATACAAAATTATTATTTGTTTCAGAAAGACAAGAAAACAAACAGGTATTTCTGTGGTCGATATTATTGTTTGTTATTTTTATGACCCCCTTCAACGGCCTCATTCTATTTGACGCGCATACGCAATACAGTTTATTTTCAGTTGTAGCAGACGAAATTTGTCAACAAAGAGGATTGACACAAGGGCTAACACTGTAGAATTATAATAAAATGTTTATTAAATATTTGAAAAAATAATAAAAATTTTTTTTTTAAAATAACGGTGTAAAAATGATATTGATATAGTTAGAAAAATAGATGGAAAGACTACGACTTTGAATAAATAAACAAAAAAAGTTGCAATTCCCTACACGGCCTCGCCGCACGTTCTTCTTGCGCATACGCAGTTTAACACAGACACATAGAAAATGGCTTGGAGTTTGCAGAAAACAGACGACGACATAGTTTTTTTAAAACTTAACAAGAAAAAGGCAATAGACCCTAGCACTGGTTCCGAGTTTGGCCCAATAGTAAGAGCAGAAGGAGGTAGAAGTTCTGATGAACTTTGGGTAAGCATCGGTTTCATACTTCAAAACGTAAATCCGTAAATCGGATATGTCATATGGTATGCGTCTTTGAGATACGATTAACACTACAGTGAAACAAAAACAAATAAAATTTCTGGAAAAAAAATGTTTAAAAATAGAAAATGAGTTTGGTCGTATTTCATAGGACAACCAATGAGATACATCATACAGCAAAAATGGGTCACAAGGTCAATGCAAAATAATGCGTTACGCCCTTTCCGGTGTGATTTATAAACAAATACAAAAAAAAACTAGGGACGTTAGTATAATAGTCCAAGACAAAAGTCACAATATGATAAGTCATCTATTGCATTAAAATAGAGATAGACAGTTAAAGCATTATAACACGACCACTGAAGATTCGAATACTGTCTTAGTTTCAACCAAATAATTCATGCTACGGACAAATCTTATAAAAAAAAAAAAACCCGATAGGATACAATTATTTTTTATACGACCGCAAAAATTGAAAATTTTTTGGTCGTATATTGGTATGACGTTGGCGTCGTCGTCGTCGTCGTCGTCGTCTGGCGTCGTCCGGCGTCGTCCGAAGACACATTGGTTTTCGCACTCTAACTTTAGTTAAAGTGAATGGATCTCCATGAAATTTTACCATAAGGTTCAATACCACGAAAGGAAGGTTGGGATTGATTTTGGGGGTTATGGTACCAACAGTTAAGGAATTAGGGGCCAAAAAGGGGCCAAAAATAAGCATTTTTGTAACTTCCAGACAATAACTTGTGTGTAAGTGTATGGATCTCTCTGACATTGTACCACAAGGTTCCATATCACAAAGGGAAGGCTGTAATTGATTTTGGGGGTAATTTCCTCAAAATTTTAGGAATTAGGGGCCAAAAAAGGGGCAAAAAACAAGCATTTTTCTAGTTTCATGACAATAACTTGTGTGTAAGTGTTTGGATATTTCTGAAATTGTACTACAAGGTTCCATATCACAAAGGGAAAGCTGGAATTGAGTTTGGGGGTAATTGCCCGAAACGTTTAGGAATTGGGGGCCAAAAAGGGGCCAAAAATAAGCATTTTTCTAGTTTCCAGACAATAACTTGTGTTCAAGTGTATGGATCTCTCTGAAATTGTACTGCAAGGTACCATACCACAAAGGGAAGGCTGGGATTGAGTTTGGGGGTGATGAATCATAAGGGGGTTCAAAAAATTTGGGGGGGGATTTTTTATTTTTCTTTTTTTCCTTTTTTTTTTCTTTTAAAATTTTCCATTTTAAGTTGGTTATTTCTGATTAATATTTAAAAGCAAATAATAATGATATGGTAGGAGATACACACCAAACAGGATGTGTAAATTATTATATAATAAGTATTGTGCAATAGCAAGAAATTTTCAATTGCACAGTATTGCACAATTGCAAGAAATCTTCAATTGCACAGTATTGCGCAATAGCAAGAAATCTTCAATTGCACAGTATTGCGCAATAGCAAGAAATATCCAATAGCACAATATTGCGCAATAGCAAGAAATTGTCAATTGTACAGTATTGCACAATAGCAAGAAATATTCAATTGCACAGTATTGTGCAAAAGAAGATACTTCGTATAAATTGCTTATTTCTTGATCAATTTCAATGGGGTTTTATTCTTGAATTCTTAGGGTTCTTTAATATGCTGAATCTAACCGTGTATTAAGTTTTTGGATTTTGGGCCCCGTTTTTAAATTGGTCCACATTGAGGTCCAAAGGGTCCAAAATTTAACTTTGTTTGATTTCATCAAAAATTGAATTATTGGGGTTCTTTGATATGCCGAATCTAACCGTGTATTTAGATTCTTAATTTTTGGTTCCGTTTTCAAATTGGTCTACATTAAGGTCAAAAGGGTCCAAAATTAAACTTAGTTTGATTTTAACAAAAATTGAATTTTTAGGGTTCTTTGATATGCTGAATCTAAACATGTATTTAGATTTTTGATTATGGGCCCAGTTTTCAAGTTGGTCCAAAATTAAACTTTGTTTGATTTCCAACAAAAATTGAATATATGGGGTTCTTTGATATGCTGAATCTAACCATGTATTTAGATTTTTGATTTTTGGGCCCTGTTATCAACTTTGTCCACATTGAGGTCAAAAGGGTCCAAAATTAAACTTTGTTTGATTTCATCAAAAATTGAATTCTTTGGGTTCTTTGATATGCTGAATCTAACCATGTATTTAGATTTTTTATTTGTGGACCCGCTATCAAATTGGTTCATATTGAGGTCAAAAGGGTCCAAAATTAAACTTTGTTTGATTTCATCAAAAATTGAATTATTGGGGTTCTTTGATATCCCAATTCTAACCGTGTATTTAGATTTTTAATTTTGGGTCCCGTTTTTAAATTGGTCTACATTAAGGTCCAAAGGGTCCAAAATTTAACTTAGTTTGATTTTAACAAAAATTGAATTTTTGGGGTTCTTTGATATGCTGAATCTAAACATATGTTTAGATTTTTGATTATGGGACCAGTTTTCAAGTTGGTCCAAGTTGGGGTCCAAAATTAAACTTTGTTTGATTTCAACAAAAATTGAATATATGGGTTCTTTGATATGCTGAATCTAAACATGTATTTAGATTTTAGATTTTTGGCCCAGTTTTCAAGTTGGTCCAAATTGGGGTCCAAAATTAAACTTTGTTTGATTTCAACAAAAATTGAATATATGGGGTTCTTTGATATGCTGAATCTTACCATGTATTTAGATTTTTTATTTTGTGGGCCAGCTATCAAATTGGTTCATATTGAGGTCAAAAGGGTCCAAAATTAAACTTTGTTTGATTTTTAACAAAAATTGAATTCTTGGGGTACTTTGATATGCTGAATCTAAACATGTGTTTAGATTTTTGATTATGGGACCAGTTTTCAAGTTTGTCCAAGTTGGGGTCCAAAATTAAACTTTGTTTGATTTCAACAAAAATTAAATATATGGGGTTCTTTGATATGCTGAATCTAGCCATGTATTTTGATTTTGGACATTGGACCATAATAGGTAAATTAAAAAAATTGAAGTTCTTAGACCACATTCTTTCTGTGTCAGAAACCTATGCTGTGTCAAATATTTAATCACAATCCAAATTCAGAGCTGTATCAAGCTTGAATGTTGTGTCCATACTTGCCCCAACTGTTCAGGGTTCGACCTCTGCGGTCGTATCAAGCTGCGCCCAGCGAAGCATTTTATTTTTGTATGGTTAGGTAGACTGGCACTAATCAGGATATTATCTTAAAAAGAATCATTTTGGAATAGCAACATATCCAATTTCATGGAAAATCTACCAGAACAGATGTTTCTTAATGAAGGAAGCATGAAATGTGAAAAAGTACAATGTATATTAAATTAATACCATTTGTTGTTGACATCCTTATAAAGTAAAATTTTCTTCAAAATTATAGATTTGTGAACTCACCTCCCCACAACACCCATTTGAAAATGAATCTCCATCCATGATAGATGTCCTATTTAAAAACTTTAACTATTCAAACTACCTTAAATGATAATAATGCTGCAATAAAATATATGGTAGGAATAAACAATTTTCCATGAAGATCTATGGTATTTTGACCCTGTGTTAAATTTTCAGGGTGTTAAAAACACTGTTACACACCTTTGTTATAATTACCGCCTTTCAAAAGAAGTAAGCAACCATAGGTTACTGTACAGCCATAAAAAAATTAGCAAAACCCATACCACATAACAAGCTATAAAAGGCAAAGAAATAAAGAGAAAACTACTGGTATGATTAATATACAAAACAATAAACATTAAAGGTTCTTTTTTTATTTGACTGAATTTCTTTTCCAGTTTCATTTTGATGGCACCAATGTTGGTCGAAGGTTTTTGAGGAGCAAGTTTGATGTTGAAGATAAAAATGACAAATTTCAAGAGACTTTAAATGAAAAAAGAAGCAACAATGAATTCATTAGTCAACTTTTAAATTATGGCATCATTAACAGCAAAAAGAAAAAAACAAAAGATAAACAGCATGTTGAAGTTCCGACAATTTCATCTATAGAAGTACCAAGTGCAAATAGTGGAACAAAAATCACAAAATCAATAGAGTCAAAATATGTCGGTAGGTATACACTGTGTTTGCCAAATATGAATATATAAAAATAAATTTGAGAATGGAAATGGGGAATATGTCAAAGAGACAACAACCCACCCAAAGAATAGATCACAGCAGAAGACCCACAATGGATCTTCAACGCAGCAAGAAAATCCAGCACATTGAGCTGGGCCTTAGCTGGCCCCTAAATAAAAATATGTATGTACTAGTTCAGTCAAAATGGACGTCATACTAAACTCCAAAACATATAAATGAACTAAAATTAAAAAACATACAAGACAAACAAATGTGAAAGGCTCCAGAAAATAGAATAGGCCAAAAAATGTTTTCAGTGTTTATTGTACTACTTATTGATCAACTGGGTAAAGAAATCTAAACTGGTGTACCAAAAAAAACATTTCAGCATGAAAACAAGGGTGTCAAAAGGATAACCTTGGCATTTATGTGAAAGGATTATAAAACAATCTTTGAAACCATCCATTTGGTCTATAATCAAAATCTTATTAAATATTATACATTTATTTCCCATGCCTGAGGGAGATATGAAGATTTGTTCAACCAAGAATATTCATATTTCACGAGGGCTCTGCCTGATGGAAATATGATTTTTCGAGGGTGAGCAAATCTTCATATCTCCTGAGGCAAAGGGAAATGAATGTTTTATTCCACTGCCTATGCTTTGTTTACTACCAATACATTAAATATTATTTTGCATACATTTTTTTTTCTTATCGCTTGTTTTTGTAAGTCACACTAGACACGACTTACCCATTGATAAACAGTAAGGATCAAAATTTAATTATAAGTCTTTTTGTTTTATCGTCTGAAATAAATTTGAACCTGATAATGATTTTTTGCTATCGCTATTTTAAGAAGAATAAGAAGTTCAAAACGTTATGTACATTAACTGCGCTTAACTTCGCACGAAGTAATCCCGACATTTCAGAGGGGAATATGATCATCAGAATGGAATATGAAGATTAGTTCAATGACACGTGGGATAGTCTCAACCAATCAAATATTGATTAAACTATCAATATGTTTAAACAGTGGAATAAAAATCTTAATTCAATTCTCTTCATAGAAAACAAATCTTTATATTCTGTGAATTCAGTAATAATACAAATATTTATGAAAGATACGACAGAGGTATAAGCTGATGATGACTTTTTTTTTCTCTTTTCAGGACAGCACTCAGTCAATGTATTTTTGTTGACAAATACCCCTGCTGAATACAGGTATTTTATAAGTTGAAATGAAAATATTGTATTCAATATATCTTATAATATTAATTATTACATACTCAATAAATAATTTTTTATCAGCTCTCCAATCTGATTTTTTTTCAAAAATGTATTATGTTTTGGACTATCAAATATTACGGCTCAACAATCACTGGAAGAATTTTATTTTTTTGAACCAAACGGTGCACTGAAATTGGTATTTGTATTGTTATAGCATTTAAATGGTTAAGGGCATTTAATATCTGTTTTCTCATCAAAATTACCACAGAACATTTGAGTTGAAATTTAATTTCTGCTAGAAGTATCATCAGTACAAAATACACTGTTTTTAATTAATTATCTCCCCTTTATGATATATATAATTTTTTAAGTTTAAAATCAGAAAATGTAACAGCACCTTCACTTGAATGTGTACATAAAAAAGTGTCTTGTTTCAGGATAATAACTTGTGCATAAGTGTATTGATCTCTAATAATGAATTATGGGGATTCTTTGATTCCCCAAATGTAACCATGATTTTAGTTTTCAAATTTGTTCACATTGAGGTCCAAACTATTCAAAATTAAAATTTCTCAGGGATCTTTGATATGCCTTATCTAACAATGTTTTTAGATTTTTAAATTTGGAATTGGTAATCAACAGTTTGACTATTACAAAATTAAGTAAATTATGCAAAATATACAAAATATACACCTTACAGTCAATTTGATAATGATTTAATGAAAAATAAATATTATGTAGAATAAAACATCTTTATTTATTTAGTATTTTTTTTAATCTCATTATAGATGCAGAGAAATTAATAGGTCCTGGGTAGAGGATCTGAAACAAAATATCAAATTGGCTCCCGGAGGACATGTGACAGTTCTGCCTGTACTGATTGATCCTGAACAGGTATTTATTATATTAAAAAAATTGTCATTATAAAGTGGAAGACTAAATATATTAAACCCTGTCTTGTCTTTGTCATTGTAATTTTTAATATAAAATCAGAATAAAAAACAGTTCTCACATATTTACATATTATGTCAAAAACCATAAATTGGTGATAACTGTGTCACTTAGTTAAAAGCTTTATCCTGTCAATTTGCAAATTGACATTTTCCAGCGATGTAGAGCTATGTAAACCGATAGCTATAACAGTAAAAGCAACATTGATGATAAAAAAATTTAAATGTTTTTTATGGAATTTAAAAAAAAAAATTAAATGAAAAGTAAAGTTCTGATATCTCTTTACATCGTTTGTCTTATCTGTCTGTCCAGGCATCTTTTTTACATAAGAAAGTGTATCAAACCATTCATTATGACAATGGTATTCAGTGGAGGATCCAGAAATTTTCATAAGTGGTGGCCCAATGACTGCTTAAGAGGAGTCCTGCTCCAGTCATGCTTGAGGAGTCCCACTCCAGTCATGCTTCAGTGATTCCCTATATAATCAACAAAACTTTTCACACAAAAGGGTGGCAGGCCTGGGCCCATTGCCCCCCCCCCTTCCCCCCTTTAAATTCGTCTTTGGACTATTGTTAGAACATGTGAAACTTTACTTTATAATTAGAAAAATGTAAAATCCAATTATAGTTTTTTCTATGATTATTATTTTATTTACTCCAATATTAGGTCAGTAGTGCTGATTTCTTCCAGAAAGAGAATATGTTAGATAATAATATGTTTCTCCTGGGTGGAAACCACCTAACAACAGCATGTCAGGAAATATTGGCAGAGGAGCCAGTAAATGAAATTTTCAGAAAGTACAGGTTAGTTGTATATTTTGCCAGCACTTGTTTAGGGGGCTACCAATTTAAATTTTTTTTGGAGGGTGGGGGGAGGGGAGCTATGATTCAATTTGGAAAAAAGGCCAGAAAGGAGTTTTGAGTAAAAAGAAATGCAGGATGGAGACACCAGAATAAAATGCATAATTTATAAGAGAAAAAAAGTCACAACCGAATAAAATGAAAAACTGAAAAACTAGAGTCTGTCAGAGTGACAGCAAACTGGGTTTTCCTGCAGAGGTAGAACCCTGAACAGTTGAGCAAGTATGGACACAACATTTAAGCTTACAACAGCTCTGAATTTGGATTGTGATTGAATATTTGACACAGCATAGGTTTGTGACCCAAAATGAATGTGGTCAAAGTACTGATCAATTTGAAATTGGACATTTACCTATTATGGTCCAATATCCAAAATCTAAGTACATTCTGATTGTTACAATTAGCATATGAAAGAACCCCAAGAATTCAATTTTATATATTTAACCTTACCATTCAAATTCCAAAGAGATCTCTTTGTAACATTAATTTTAACTTTTTTTGTACTTCTAGGAAAGTTTTAATAGATGTTTATGTGGGTTTGGAAAGGGAGGAAGCCGTGCTGTTAGGAAACCTACATAACAGCAGAACCAAAACTCTTAAAATGATGTTTCAGGTTAGTTGGTGAAAGGTTTATAAGTAACATCACTGTAAATTAGTATGTCACACACAAACAGGATGAGACTTCAATCAAAGTGTATAAAAAGAGAATCAAATATAAAAAAAGAAGAATTCTGATGCAATTTGTTTCATTGGAAGTTGACAAATATTTTCATTTGATTACAAGTTCTACCAGTCCGTAACTATGAAAGCCACCATTTTGAATTTTGTTTCTTTTTTGTATGTAATTTCTAAAAAAAATAAACATTGAAATCACATTTTGGGCCTAAAAATATTCATTTAGTCAATATTAAAACCATTCACAAGCATACAAAAGGTTTAAATACATCTAGTGTTTTTGTTTGACAGAAATTAACAAGTGAAGGTCACTGTACGGCCTTCAACAATGAGCTGCATAGTCAACTATAAAAAGCCCAGTACATACTAGTCTAATAGAAGTAAATGTTTTACATCTGTTAGTGCAACAGAAAAACAAGAAATGATTTAAAATTCCAAGGAAATAATCAAATATGTGGTACAATTGCCAATGAGGCAACTATACAGCAGATTTAAAATGAAGTGGTAGTAAGCAACTATATGCAACCATATGGCCATCTTCAATGAGAACAAATGATACCTTATAGTGAACGATGAAAGGCACGGAGATGAAAAAATATGAAACAATTCAAATGAGAAAACTAACATTATAATTTATAAGAAAAAATAATAAAATAAAATAAAATGCTCCTCTGGGCGCAGCTTGATACGACCGCAGAGGTCAAACCCTGAACAGTTGGGGCAATTATGGACACAACATTCAAGCTTGATACAGCACTTAATTTGGATTGTGATTAAATATTTGACACAGCATAGGTTTCTGACACAGAATGAATGTGCTCTAAGAACTTAAAAATTTTTAATTTACCTATTCAAACCATATCATTATTATTTGCCTTATATATATATATAACATTTTTTGTGTTTCATATTTTAAAGGCATGTTTTTTGTCGACTTCGATAAGAGAATTGATTTTTATCGTTGGATTATATATAAATCAGAAATAACCAATTTCAAATGGCAAGTTTGAAAGAAAAAAAAGGGAAAAAAAATCCCCCCCCCTCCCAAATTTTATGAACCCCCTTATGATTAGTCACCCCCAAACTCAATCCCAGCCTTCCCTTTGTGGTATTGTACCTTGCAGTACAATTTCAGAGAGATCCATACACTTGAACACAAGTTATTGTCTGTAAATTAGAAAAAATGCATGTTTTTTGGCCCCTTTTTGACCCCAAATTCCTAAACATTTAGGGCAATTACCCCCAAACTCAAACCCCACTTTCCCTTTGTAATATGGAACCTTGTAGTACAATTTTATAAAGATCCATACACTTACACACAAGTTATTGGCCTGAAACTAGAAAAATGCTTATTTTTTGCCCCTTTTTTGGCCCCTAATTCCTAAAATTTTGAGGCAATTACCCCCAAAATCAATCCCAGCCTTCCCTTTGTGGTATGGTACCTTGCAGTACAATTTCAGAGAGATCCATACACTTGAACACAAGTTATTGTCTGGAAACTAGAAAAACGCTTATTTTTGGCCCCTTATTCCTAAACGTTTTTGGCAATTACCCCAAAACTCAATTCCAGTTTTGCATTTGTGATATGGAACCTTGTAGTACAATTTCATAAAGATCCATACACTTACACACAAGTAATTGTCATGAAACTAGAAAAATGCTTTTTTTTGCCACTTTTTTGGCCCCTAATTCCTAAAATTTGGAGGCAATTACCCCCAAAATCAATCCCAGCATTCCCTTTGTGATATGGAACCTTGTGGTACAATGTCAGAGAGATCCAAACACTAACACACAAGTTATGCCTGGAAGTTGCAAAAATCCTTATTTTTGGCCCCTTTTTCCTTAACTGTTGGTACCATAACCCCCAAAACCAATCCCAATCTTCCTTTAATGGTATTGAACCTTATGGTAAAATTTCATAGAGATCCATTCACTTAAACTAAAGTTAGAGTGCAAAAACCAATGTGTCTTCGGACGACAATAACGGCGCCAACTGCATACCAATATACGACCGCAAAATTTTTGCGGTCGTATAAAAAATATGATGGGCACAAACCAAAATAAACCCACTGTACTTCAGGCTCTTTTTATTACTATTTCAGGATAAAGTATTTCAAGCTAGGCAAATCTTCCTTGCAAAAGGAAATGATACAAACTGGAAAGATACTGCTACAGATGTGTTTGGGAAAATTGAAAAAAAAGTAAGACCACAATAGATAGTAGTACAACAGCTCAAAATTCTGCATTGTATATGAATTATTAAAATCAAAGACACAAGAAATAATTTTGTAACCTATTGCTGTAATATTATATTTTCCGACAATGTACATATATTGTTTTTATCCTGAAATTTGTACCCAAAACTTGATACTTTATTGGTTAAAATCTAAATCATTGTCTCTAATTTTCTAAGAAAACGACATAGTTTAAACGCAGACCGCGAAGAGGACACAAAAATTAACTGTTACATAAAAAGAAACATTCACATTACTGCCTGCTCAACAAGGAAGTGGGATACAAGTTCAAATAAAGCAAAACGTTATTTGTGTACCCATTACTTGTACAGTGGTTGGCTAATTGCCTGATAAAAACAATTTATGAAATATTATAAATACCTTTCTATTGGTTTCTTAGATGTATGTAAAATCCAACTAGCTCTCTGATCAATTGAAATGTGTTGGTAAAATTTCCGATATATATATAAAAACTTCAAATTGCCGTTTTTATATGCCCCTTTACGGGACGTATTATGGTATACCGTTGTCCGTCCGTCTGTCTGTCTGTCGTCAACATGTCGGACATTAACTCAAAAATGCTGTAACCAATTTGCATAAAACTTTGGTGAATTGTTTCTATCTATTGATATGAGCTCCCTTTGTTTTTTATAAATTTTAGATTTTACGTTTCGGAGTTATGGGGTTTTATTCATTAAAAAAAGGGGGATTTTCCAGTTTTCAGACAATAACTCAAGAATGCTTTCACCAACTTGCAAGAAATTGTGGTGAATTGTTTATATCTATTGACATGAGCTCCCTTTTGATTTTTATACATTTTAGATGTTACGTTTCCGAGTTACAGGGTTTTATTCATAAAAAAATGGGGATTTTCCAGTTTTCGGACAAAAAATCAAAAATGCTTTCAGCAGTTCGTATGAAACTTTGGTGAATTGTTAATATCTATTGACATGAGCTCCCTTTTTTTTTTCTATATTTTAGATTTCATGTTTCCGAGTTATGGGGTTTTATTCAATTAAAAAAGGGGGGATTTTCCAGTTTTCGGACAATAACTGAAAAATGCTGTCAGCAATTCTCATGAAACTTTGGTGAATTGTTTATATCTATTTATGTAAGCTCCCTTTACATTTTCATAAATTTCTAATATGACATTGAGAATTAATTGAACTTTATTTGTTTATAGTCTGACAACAGATTTACTAAGTATTGCGCAACAGCACAGTGTATTGCACAACAGCAAGAAATCTTTAATTGAATATAAATTCAATTCATATATCCAATTTCAAGTTCTTTGACTACATTTATTCAGAAACCTATAATATGTCAAATATTTAATACAATCTAAATTCAGACCTGTATCAAGCTTGAATATTGTGTCCATTTTTGCACCAACTGTTCAGGGTTGGACCTCTGCGGGTGTATCCAGCTGCGCTCAGCGAAGCAGTTTATTCTGTGATGGAAGTGATGTCATTTTGAACACAAATCGTGACATATATACAATATCAGGTCAACATAAGAAAACTGTCTTGTATTTTGCTTAGAAACTGGGCAGGTTTTTAGGTTTACAACAGTTTTTTTCACCTGGAAAAGATTTTTTACATTTGTTTAATTTTTCAAAGCACAAAAATTAACAAAAACAGACTGTGAGAGAGACACTGACACTTAAAATTTAAGAGCTCAAGAGGCAAAACAAGTAGAATATTTGGTTCAAATTTTTTAAAATAAAAAATAACAAAAGATAATGATTTGTTTTGTTTCAGAATTACAGCAAAGAAGGACTAGGCACGGTGTTGTCGGTAGCTGAATACACTGAAGAAGCTTTCACTGAAGTACAGCGCATTTTTAAAAACTGGCCAGAAGAGGAAGTTCCTCAGAAAGTAAATACCTACTTATAATATATGTCTGATTCAAAATGCAGTTTTTGGCTGATAGCTCTGAAACAAAAGCATTTAGAGCAAATCTGTTCACCAGGTCAAGATCTATCTGCACTGAAATTTTCAGATGCATCAGACAACCGGTTGTTGGGTTGCTGCCCCTAAATTGGTTATTTTATGGAAATTTTGCAGTTTTTGGTTATTATCTTGAATATCATAATGGATAGAGATAAACTGTAAACATCAAAATTGTTCAGCAAAGTTAGATCTACAAATAAGTCAAAGGACCAAAATGGTCAATTGACCCCTTTAGGAGTTATTGCCCTGTAAAGTCAACTTTTCACAATTTTTCAAAATTGTTGTCATCTTTTATAAAAATCTTCTCCTGAAACTACTGAGACAAATTGAACCAAACTTGGCCACATTCATAATTAAGTATCTAGTTAAAGAAAATGTGTTAAAAGACCCCGCCTACCAACAAAGTTGGTTAACATGGCTCAAAATAGAACAAAGGGGTAAAATGCAAGTTATGTCTATCATTTTTTGAACATTTATAAATAGAGAAAATCTGAAAGGAACAAATATGTCCAGAATAATGAGCTCTACCAGTTGTCTATATATGTCAAAACTGTTAGACAAAATCTTATAGGAGTTATGGCCCATTAATGACAAACATTTTTTTTCTTCATTATTATCATGAAAACTATGATATTTAGAGGGAAACATTTGTTTTCTTTTATGCCTCATATGATTTAAATTTTAATAGAAAAATAAACACTTTAAATCACAAAAATTATCAGCAAGCCAAGATCTATTAATAAGTCGAAGAAACTAAACAGACTAAAAGATCAATAATACAAGATCAAGAAAATAGAGATTTTTGTCATGAAGTCTATTCTCGTCTACAATGTTGGAGAGTGTGCTTAATGTTTGATATGCAATTATGTATTTATACTACAGTACCCTGTCTGGTTTATTGAACAGGTATTAAATGAGATGTTAGAAACCAGGAGACATTATCACATTGTAGACTAATACATTGCAATTATCATTCGAATAATCAATTATTGTATTAGAATATTTATAAATATGTAAATATGTATTGATTTCTTTCTTCAATATACTTTTAGATCTTCAGATCACTTCAAGGAATGGAGTCAGGTTGTATTGTTTCATATTTAAGAATGGTAGATTCCTCGGTTTCTATCAACACAGTATCTAGGTTGATAGAGACAGAGAAGAAGAGAGCACAGCTCAGGAAAATATTTGTGAATATAACAGAGTGTGAGGATTGGGATGAAGCAGAATTATTGTATGAACAGCACACAAGTAAAATAGATGATTTTTTGGGTAAATATAATATAAAAATTTTTCTGCAATCCTTTTCGACTTTTATTCCTCCCCCTCCCGCCATAGCGGAGGGGCATTAAGTTTTACTCTTGTCCGTCCGTACGTCCTTAAATTTGTTTCTGTTCTCTATCTTAAGTTTGCCTCAAACAAATGAAACTTATACACAATCACAAAACGCAGATCAAGTATGAATTTTGGTGGCATGCCATCAGTTTTACCTTTCTAGAGTTATGCCCCTTTACCAATGGAAAAATTGCTGATCTTTTTCTTTTAGCTCTACAACTTTAGTTTGCCTTAACCAAATGTAATGAAACTTATACACAATGTATATTACCTTAAAATACAGACCGAGTTTGAATTTTGGTTGCATCACTTTTACTGTTCTAGAGTTATGCCCCTCTACAAAAGGAAAACTTGCTGATTTTTACGTTTCTGTTCTCTCACTTAAGTTTTCTTCAACCAAATGTTATGAAACTGATGCAGAAAACACATATCAAGTTTGAATTTTGGTGGTGTCACGTTTACTGTTCTAGAGTTATGTCCCATTTATTGTATACTACAACTGTTTATCTTGAAACTCTTGCTTTAAAATGTTACTTATAATCAGCAACACTCTATCATGGAAATTAATTGATAATGTGTTTCTGTAGAATTCTATTTTTGATATCATTTTAGAATGCAGGTCTGAAATTTTTTTAAATTACCTCTTCTACTTCAACAGGATTGGTGCGAACACAAACACTAATTTAGGAGCAGAGTTGAAGTGTAAAAAGAACAATCATGTATTGTCTTTAATTTATATTTAATTTGTACCCTGCTTTAAACAGCCTCACATTCTTCCTGTTTTTTCATCCTGGTACAGATCAATCTTAAATTTTAAAACACAGTATACAAAATATGCTACATCTACAAAATATGATATCATGTTCAATATAAGGAGATGTGGTATCATTGCCAATGAGACAACTATCAACAAAAGTTTAAATACAGTGGATATTATTTAAAGGCAACTGTACAGCCTTCAACAGTGAGAAAAACCCATACCATATGGTTGGCAAAAAATGGTCCTGACACGAATGATATGCAACAATTCAATTGAGAAAAATAACTGCCTAAAAGGTATCAACAAACTGTAGTACCAATGACGGTGCATATATGTGTATAAAATATGTTGCCTATTTCATACATCTTAATAGTGTGAAAGCTAAAACAAGTTACTTATTTCCCATGAATTTTGTATGTTCCCATAATATCCATTGGCCAGAATTACTCTCAAATTCACAGTTGACATGATGTATATAGAATAACCATACATTGTCTCAAAATATTTATTTGTACAAGGCTTAGAAACAGGTAGAAAGCGAGGCTGTCCCGAGCATTTCTCCCTGTTTTGAGCCGAGTACAGATAGCATTTATATTATATAGACAATATATGGTTATTAGTCCCCTACCGACGAAGTCAAGACGGACTTTAGGTTTGCCTTCCTTCTGTCTGTCTGTATGTCTGTCTGTCAGTCTGGTATATCAGTTTTCCATACTTTTTTTCTTAGTGCTTGAAGATATCGATTTGATATTTGGTATATTGTTTTATCATGACAAGTTTCAGATCAAGTTCGAATTTTGTTCCAGTCTGAGGATTTTGTGCAGAGTTATGGTCCTTGGACTTAGAAAATTCACTCAAATAATCAGTTTTCCACACTTTTTATCGTCATGCTTGAAGATATTGATTTGATAATAGGTAGTTAGTTTTATAATGACAAGTTACAGACCAAGATCGAATTTTGTTTCTGTTTGATGATTTTGTGCAGAGTTATGGTCCTTGGACTTAAAAAATTCACTTAAACAATCTGTTTTCCACACTTTTTTTTCGTCATGCTTGAAGATATTGATTTGACATTTGTTATTTAGTTTACACCATGACAATTTATAGATCAAGTTAGCATTTTGTTCCAGTACAATTAATTTTTAACCGGTAGGGGACTATGTATTGTCATACAATACTCTCAGAATGCTTGTTCTTTATATACTGCAACTCTTATTATTTAGGGTATTTTTCGATATTTTAATTCTTTGATTAGTTATTCTTTTTATTACATTGACAAATGGCGTTTTTTATGAAATTAAAGTAGAAAATGTAAGGGACTATATCTTTTCGTACACATTCACAATTTTTTTTGATGAGACGTCATGAAAACACATATTGTATGACGTCAGAGGAGTGAAATAACCACATTTATTTCACATGTGAAATTATTGGTTTTTACTTCACTGGGAAATTAATGTAATTCATTACAACTAATGTAATAAAAAAATTTAATTAACTGTCAGAAAACTAGAAATGAAGCTTAGAATTTAGTGGAAATTAGATAAGCTATAAAAAAGTTTTAGTTTTACAATTTGTAGTAACTGAAAATACATAAAAAAACACACTTTTTATGTCCTTTAATTTTTCTTTCAGATATTAATCTGAAGAAAGGCCATGTGCCCACCATGTTTGTGGAGTTTTGTATGGAGGCCAAGAATTTGAGGATGAGGAGAGAAGATGATTTTTTTATTTCAATTAATGTAAATGTAAATGGCAAACCAATTGTTCTGGATGAAAATGTTCAAAATTTACTTTCAAAATACAAAAGAAAAATTAACACTGATTTAAAAAAAATTTCAAAAAAGATTAAAGTTATAGACACCCTAGATTGTTCACAGCTATCCTCTTCTTCCCTACAGTCCACTCAACAGTTACTTACTTCAGAATCTACACAACAGTTACTTACTTCAGAATCTACACAACAGTCTACACAACAGTTACTTACTTCAGAATCTACACAACAGTCTACACAACAGTTACTTACTTCAGAATCTACACAACAGTCTACACAACAGTTAACACAATCACAAATACTTTTTAATGAACAATAATAATTACACTTTAATTCATATTCAAATTACACTAGTTCAAAGGGGCACTAGCATGAGTTGGCTTTCTATCTATATCTATATTTATGTTTAAATCGCTTATATGGCCTTCGGAGGTCAACTGGATAGTTAATTAGATGGCAAAAGACTACAATACACAAAAATATTATAGAGCCCATGCCCTGTAAATTTTTTTATTTTAGACATTTTATAATTTGGATAAATGTTTTACATGGTTATAAATCTGATATGAGAATTTGAGTAAAATTGGTGAGCATGAATTTGACAGCTAGTGCACCTTTAATGGAATCAGAACAAAAATTCAAAACCTACATTGTATATATAGTAACCTATTTTTTTTCAAAATCTACATCTTTATAACAGCATTTATATGTATACCTATTTTTCTATTTAATAGGATATTTTTTTTATAAAATGCAAGGTTTTATAGTGTGTAGAATGATAATTGAAAACATAAGATTTTTATGTAATATAATATATGTAGAGTAATTCTTTCACCCATTTGTATTTTCCATGGCAAATGGGATATGTGAAACAAAAGCAGGGACCACTCTCTGTCAGTTATGTATTTAAGGTGTTTTGAATTATAAGTACCCTGGTAAGCAGATAGTGTGTGAAAAATACCAGCCTTAAGCATCTCAGGAAATTGTACTTAATTTTAACTGATTTTTATACGACCGCAAAAATTAAAAATTTTTTGGTCGTATATTGGTATGACGTTGGCGTCGTCGTCGTCGTCGTTGTCGTCGTCGTCGTCGTCGTCTGGCGTCGTCCGGCGTCGTCCGAAGACACATTGGTTTTCGCACTCTAACTTTAGTTTAAGTGAATGGATCTCAATGAAATTTTACCATAAGGTTCAATACCACGAAAGGAAGGTTGGGATTGATTTTGGGGGTTATGGTACCAACAGTTAAGGAATTAGGGGCCAAAAAGGGGCCAAAAATAAGCATTTTTAACTTTCAGACAATAACTTGTGTGTAAGTGTATGGATCTCTCTGACATTGTACCACAAGGTTCCATATCACAAAGGGAAGGCTGTAATTGATTTTGGGGGTAATTGCCTCAAAATTTTAGGAATTAGGGGCCAAAAAAGGGGCAAAAAACAAGCATTTTTCTAGTTTCATGACAATAACTTGTGTGTAAGTGTTTGGATATTTCTGAAATTGTACTACAAGGTTTCATATCACAAAGGGAAAGCTGGAATTGAGTTCGGGGGTAATTGCCTGAAACGTTTAGGAATTGGGGGCCAAAAAGGGGCCAAAAATAAGCATTTTTCTAGTTTCAAGACAATAACTTGTGTTCAAGTGTATGGATCTCTCTGAAATTGTACTGCAAGGTACCATACCACAAAGGGAAGGCTGGGATTGAGTTTGGGGGTGATGAATCATAAGGGGGTTCAAAAATTTTGGGGGGGGGATTTTTTTTTTTTCTTTCTTTTTTTCCTTTTTTTTTTCTTTTAAAATTTTCCATTTTAAGTTGGTTATTTCTGATTTATATTTAAAAGCAAATAATAATGATATGGTAGGAGATACACACCAAAAAGGATGTGTAAATTTTTATATAATAAGTATTGTGCAATAGCAAGAAATTTTCAATTGCACAGTATTGCACAATAGCAAGAAATCTTCAATTGCACAGTATTGCGCAATAGCAAGAAATCTTCAATTGCACAGTATTGCGCAATAGCAAGAAATATCCAATAGCACAATATTGCGCAATAGCAAGAAATTGTCAATTGTACAGTATTGCGCAATAGCAAGAAATATTCAATTGCACAGTATTGTGCAAAAGAAGATACTTCTTATAAATTGCTTATTTCTTGATCAATTTCAATGGGGTTTTATTCTTGAATTCTTGGGGTTCTTTAATATGCTGAATATAACTGTGTATTAAGTTTTTGGATTTTGGGCCCCGTTTTTAAATTGGTCCACATTGAGGTCCAAAGGGTCCAAAATTTAACTTTGTTTGATTTCATCAAAAATTGAATTATTGGGGTTCTTTGATATGCCGAAACCTAACCGTGTATTTAGATTCTTAATTTTTGGTTCCGTTTTCAAATTGGTCTACATTAAGGTCCAAAGGGTCCAAAATTAAACTTAGTTTGATTTTAACAAAAATTGAATTTTTAGTGTTCTTTGATATGCTGAATCTAAACATGTATTTAGATTTTTGATTATGGGCCCAGTTTTCAAGTTGGTCCAAATCGGGGTCCAAAATTAAACTTTGTTTGATTTCAACAAAAATTGAATATATGGGGTTCTTTGATATGCTGAATCTAACCATGTATTTAGATTTTGGATATTGGACCATAATAGGTGAATGTCCAATTAAAAAATTTTAAGTTCTTAGACCACATTCATTCTGTGTCAGAAACCTATGCTGTGTCAAATATTTAATCACAATCCAAATTCAGAGCTGTATCAAGCTTGAATGTTGTGTCCATACTTGCCCCAACTGTTCAGGGTTCGACCTCTGCGGTCGTATCAAGCTGCGCCCTGCGGAGCATTTTATTTGTTTTTAAAATTCTGTTAAATATGCATATATGTACCATCAATTGTTATGTAGTAGTTACATTTATGCTATTAAGGAATCTTAATTATTGGTGTTTGATGAAGTGTTGTTTGGGTGTGTTGTTATGCCCTAAATGAACACACTAACAAATGAAAATTAAAACAAATGCTATTTAACTAGCTTCAGGATGCTAATTAAAAATATAGAAATTGAAGTTGATACTATAAGTCAGAAGAGCATAGATAAGGAACAAAACAAACTTAGGATATTGGTAGGTTATGGAATTCCTTTTCAAGATATTCAATTTTTTTTAAAAATGGCGGGAAAAGACTTGTACTATTACCTTATATTTGCAGTGGTATTATTTTGGTCTCAAATAGAAAGAAAAGAAATCTAGAATCTGCTTTAATTTTGGTAAATGATCTTTTCAGACCTATTGAAGTCTTGTATAAAAGGAAAAATGGGTGGTATGGGGAAAACTATTTTACCCTGTATTATAGGAAAAAAAGCAAGGAGTCCAAACATCTGACAGAAATTCTTAAACCTGATCTAAATACATCCTTAAAGTCAATAAAATCCCAGAGTCTCATGTTTCATGTTTTTTATATTCTGAATCAAAAAAGATACTTGAAATGAAAGTTTGTTTGTTCTTATTGTTAATGAGTATACTGATAGTGTAATATGAAGGTGTAAATAATTGATGTTTGGAAACCTCAGTTCCTTAATTTCCAAATATGATTCATGTTGACAATACTGTCAATCTTAAAATAATTATATTTTTATGACATGTATATGTATGTCATAATAAAATACATGTATTTCATTATCAATTTGCATATTGTTGTTTCTTAGCATGTAAATTGTAATTGATGAATAGTGTTACTATTCACTTTAAACTTATTTAGGTATGATCATTAATTAAAATTAGTTCCTCAAAAAACAATAAAGATATATCTATGGCAAGCTGTTTTTATATTTATTCAATTTTCAAGATATCTTATAAAGTTAAAAATATATCTCTCTTTAACTAAATAAGATTTTTTTATTCAATTTCAAGATATCTTACAAAATTAAAATTATATCTCTTTAACTAAATAAGATATATTTTTAACTGAAGAAGATATCTTTTTAACTAAATTAGAAAGCATATAAATTAAATAAGATATCTTCTTTACTAAATCAGGCATTTGATTAATTAATTAAGATATCTGATAAGCCAATAATATAGCATATCTTATAAAGTTAATAACATATAGAATAAAGTAATAAAAGATATCATATATACGTTACAACATATCTCATAAAGTATGTTTTAAAAGATATCTCATAAACTATATACGATATCTTATTTATTTAAAAAGATATCTTATAAAGTTTATAAATTTTAGCAGAGTTTATATTCTGATTTTGAAAAACATGGATTTGTTATAAGTTGATATTGGATTTGACAGAGCTGAGTAACAGAGTACTCTCAGAACTGTACTTTGTGACTTTTGAGTATTTGTTAGGTCTTTAATGTGCTTTGTATCAATTGGATGAGTGCAGCTCTTTTCAGCTTATTCTTACTGTTTACTTCTTACGTTTAACTGTTACACAACTGTCCCAGGTTAAGAAGAGAGAAGGTTTAGATCCAGAAACTATGTTGATTACCTAGCTATATTTTACTTCTTAGTCATTTGTTCACTGGTGGAGATGTTGTCTCATTGGCAATCATACCCCATCTTATGTTTGTATGAAACCCAGTATTTTGGAAGATTTACGTGTCACATAAAAAAAGTAGCTTCATGAATTAATTCATGCTTTAAATGGTGTCCAGTTTTTCAAAATAGTATTATATAAATTAAAGGACAATTATCTTTCATTCACACATTGTAAATATGCCCCCTTATCTGGACCTCCAGGTCCCCTGTACTGAGGTTGCCTGGTTAATGACTAATATGTCAGATCATACAACACCACTCACCTTGAAGCTATGTTACAAGCAGATAAGCATGCTACAGAGGATGATTAATAGTCAAAAGGTGCATAGAGGATTACAAGTGTGATGCATTATACAGTATATGTGAGCAAGGCATGCAAAGCAAAATAAGGCAGATATAGAAACATAGAAAACATGCATTTAGTTGAAAAATTAGCACTACAAAGTATTTAGTAGCAGAGATAAAGGTTAAAATTAGTATTCAATTTACAAACACATTATAACTACAGCAATGATGTATTTAAAATTGTGCATCCAACAAAGTTCATCATTTGTAAAAAATACAGAACAAGTAAGGTATGCATAGATTGGAGTCATCTAGAAATTAATCTACTGGTTGGATAAAGGTAAGTCACTCATGTGAAAATATAGGTTAGCAGGCAACCATGCATGTCTAAGGTGACTTTTTTGGGGGAAATTTTTGATAAAAAAAAATTAGGGGGGATTTTGCCAAAATTTGTTTTTATTTTTCTTTTGCCAAAAAAAAAAAAAAAATGGGTGACTTTTGCCAAAAATTATTTTTTTCTTCAAATTTTTGAAATTTTTTTTTTTTTTTTTTTTTTTGAATTTTATCAAAATTTTATTTTTTGGGTAATTTTGCATTTAAATTCAATTTTTTTTTTTTTTTTGAATTTTTACCCCAAAAAAATTTTGAAGTCCAACTAAGGGGGTTAGCCATGCACGCATGGCTAAGGGTTAGTTCAACAATAATGTCATATTTTATATAGTCCAACTAAGGGGGTTAGCCATGGACGCATGGCTAAGGGTTAGTTCAATAATAATGATATATTTCATTTAGTCCAACTAAGGGGGTTAGCCATGCATGCATGGCTAAGGGTTAGTTCAACAATAATGTCATATTTTATATAGTCCAACTAAGGGGGTTAGCCATGCACGCATGGCTAAGAGTTAGTTCAATAATAATGATATATTTCATTTAGTCCAACTAAGGGGGTTAGCCATGCACGCATGGCTAAGGGTTAGTTGAACTGTAATAATATATTTCATTAATTCCAACTAAGGGTTGGCCATGCTTGGGGTTAGATCATCATCAATTACAGACTTAATCATATATTTGCATGACAATTTGAAGATAATAATTTTTGGTAATAACTTCATAATAGTCATCACTGTTTGTGAATTTTATTTTATAACTAAGGCTTAGAACAACATACACAAAATCATTTCATATTCCATAATATATAATTATTCCAGATTCAATTAATTCCTTGTTTTAAGTAGATAGATAGAAACTTTGATTAGCAAAAATGATCAGCAAGACAAAAGCTACAAATAAATCAACATGGCTGCCATCTTCAGTCGTCTCCTAATTAGAGTGATTCGCTTATAATGACGATTTTAACATTTTTTTACAAGTGATCAGCTAGACAAGATCCACAAATAAGCCATAATGGCCAAAATTCAGTCGACTCATTATTGGAGTTATTGCCCTTTCATGATAATTTTTAACGTTTTTTTCTTATTTAGTTTGAAAACTATAATAGATAAATAGAAACTTTGAACAGGAAAAATTATCAGCAGGATAAGATCTACAAATATGCCACGTGACTGAAATTTTCAGTTAGCTCTTAATAGAGATATTCCCCTTCAATGATGATTTTTACTAAAAAGTGGCCATTGTTAAATATGCAGGTGTCAGAGCGACACAGGCTCTTTAGAGCTTCTAGTTTATTAGTGTAATTGTATATTCTTCTGCCATGTCATATGAACATTTTTCTATCAGTAGATGGTTTCATTTTAAATGCAAAATATAAGTATATTACATATATGAACATTTTTTTTTTTAATGAATGTGAATATTTTTAACAGGAGTTATGATGGCTGTAGATGCTGCAGTGGCTCACCTCAAATCAATGTCAAAACAAGTAACCACCCCTGAAGAAATATCACAGGTAACTCATCTTTGAGTAATTATAGACTACATGTGGAACAATAATTTTATTTGTCAAACACTCAAATTGAAGGTTCTTCTAAATAAAGTTATAGATTCTATGAGTCGGACAAGCATCCTCAAGTATATCAGACCGGTCATATGTCAATTATAATATATCTGCTTGAGATTTTTTTCCTGCACATTTGATCTCTTGCCAGTGTGATAATATGAACATGTTCCTTATTGCTGATTAGAACTGTTACAGTTTACAATGCTCTACTCCACCCAAGCTGTTTAATTTGTAGATATCTTGGACTAACACAGAGCTAGATGAATTGCATCTTTCCTTTTCCGTGGAAATCTTACGATTATCATGGCAGATAAGATGTAACAAGTATATGCATGTAAATTGAAATTGTACTTATTGTTCCTACCTCTAAAACTATTCAAACCCAACTTTTTGTTACTTTGATCAATCAACCAACATGGCCACCAGGAGTAAATGCAGACAATTGTTTTATATCTTGAAAATAGAACTAAATAAGAACTATCTAACAGAGAATATTCTTTCAAGTAAAAAAGGCAAAGGGGCACACTTATAAGGTATTGTAAAAATATGCTATTTTTATCCTGATTTTTGTAAATATATATATGTATGAGAAATATGATACTATCACTACATTAGTGGCCATGTCAAATTAAGTGCACCTGAAAACTTTATATTTGAAAAATGGTTTTTTTTTACCTGGAAGGAAAATTTGTTGGCAAAATTGTGGAAAAAAACCTATCAATATGACATTCTTTTGCCAAATGAGCTGATCAGGTTCCTAGGAGCCTTAAGTTTCAGAATGATATTTTCTTATGTTCTTTGTTTCCATCAGACAGGGCATATGTAAATTTTGATATATATCTGCTTGGGCTTCTTACCTTCACATTCAATCCCTTTCCAATCTGAATATTCCTTATTCCCAATTAGAACTGTTACAGTTTACAATGCTCTACTCCACCCAAGCTGTTTAATGGGTAGATATCTTGGACTAACAAAGAGCTAAATGAATTACATCTTTCCTTTTCCGTGGAAATCTTATGGTTATCATGGCAGATTAGATGTAAACAAGTATATACCGTTAAATTTGTTAAAAAAACCTTGGCTTCTTTTCTCTGTCTTTTTCCCCGCGTGTTATGCTCATGTGCGCTTTATGTATGTATTTTTTTCAGTGTTTCAGGGCAAGCGTGAAAAAAAATATCTTTGATTTTTTTTATGGAGACCGTCAGAAGATTGTCAAGTGCTTGCAGTGACTTGATAAATTGTTCATCTGGCATATTTTGTTATGAATAAATATATTTACTTTATCGTTTGTTATTTATTTTATTGTTGGTCTTAACGAAGTTGATAACCATGTGTTCATTACATAAACAAAGAAAGATAACCGTGTTTTAAAGAGGTACCATACATGAGATTGTGTATTTACCATAAAGATGTAATTATACCCCACGCAACAAGTTGCGATGGGTATAATGTTTTTGACCCGTCTGTCCGTCCGTCAGTCCTGTTTCTTGTCATCGCAACTCCTCTCAAACCACACAACAGAATTTCACGAAACCTTTTTAGATAATAAGGACATACTATGCAGTTGTGCATATCGACAGGAAATTACGATTCAATTTTTTTTCCAGGAGTTACGCCCCTTTGAACTTATTTGCCCAATATACTACTGCAACCTTTTGTCATCGCAACTCCTCTCAAACCACACAATAGAATTTCATAAAACCTTTTGAGATAATAAGGACATACTAAGTAGATGTGCATATCGACAGGAAATTACGATTCAATTTTTTTTCTAGGAGTTACGCTCCTTTGAACTTATTTGCTTCAATATACCTCTGCAACAGTTTGTCATCGCAACTCCTCTGAAACCACACAACAGAATTTTATGAAACTTTTTAGATAATAAGGACATACTATGCAGTTGTGCATATCGACTGGAAATTATGATTCAATTTTTTTTCTAGGAGTTACGCCCCTTTGAACTTATTTGCCTTATATACTACTGCAACCTTTTGTCATCGCAACTCCTCTCAAACCACACAACAGAATTTCATGAAACTTTGTAGATAATAAGGACATACTATGTAGATGTGCATATCAACAGGAAATTATGATTCAATTTTTTTTTCTTATACAATTTATTTTTCTAACAGTTATTTTATTTCCCCAGTGACAATGTGGGAACGTGGGGTATGTGAGCGCGCTCACTAAGGTTCTTTCATTGTTTGTTGTTTTAATGTGTTTTTAAATAAAATCTAATGGAATAATAAAGGAAGTGATTGTGTTTCTTTCCAATATTCCAAGTCTCTTTTAATGACAAAGGTGATAACCATGTGCTGAAATGAACCCTTGGAAGTGTTTCATAAACAAAGAAAGATAAGTGTGTTTGAAAAGAGGTACCATACAGGATATACTATTGAGGAGTAACTGCTTGTTGTTTGATTGTGTTTCATAATAATATAGCTTTATGAAATATTGTAACCACATATTATCAGATGTATGAAATAAAAAAAAGAATATTAATTTTCATAATTTAATATGCTAAGACATTTATATATGGCGGTCTTATTTGAATTCCCCTTTCCGTGGTCCATCTCACTTTCAGTTAAAAATAGACGATGACTTGCAGAAACTGAATGGTTTTGTTCGTAGTTTTCAACCAAGTTTAAATTGAAAAATATTTGGAGCTAATAAACTTTAAACTTTTATTTTATAGACAACAATAAAATTCTTCAAATTTAATTTGATAAATTTTTTTCCCGACATGGGTGACCAGTTAACATGTGGCTACAGGTACTTACGTAATAATCAAGGTAAACAATGGCAGTTTTATGGCTTGAGTGACCTTTAATGAATACATTTTCAAGAATGATTAAAATACTTGATCCCAATTCAAACAATTAACGAGCAATCAACACCGAACTAATTTTAATCAAAACAACAAGGTCACAACTGTTCAATGGACATACACGCTGTCAACACATTGCAATGGTTGACAAAAAACAACAACTAATGAATCTGGCGTCATTAAAACAATAAGAAAAGTATAATAATTTTATTAACATTTTTATGCCCCCGCCATAGCGTAGGGTGCATTAAGTTTTACCCTTGTCCATCTCAAGTTTGCCTCAACCAAATGTTATGAAACTTCTACACAATGTTTATTACCACAAAACACAGATCAAGTTTGAATTTTGGTTGCCTCACTTTAACTGTTCTAGAGTTATGCCCTTTCCGTTCTCTAACTTTAGTTTGCCTCAACCAAATGTTATTAAACTTGTACATAATGCTTATTACCACAAAACACAGATCAAGTTTGAATTTTAGTGGCATCACTTTAACCGTCCTGGAGTTATGCCCCTTAACAAATGGAAAAATTGCTGAATTTTTCGTTTCCATTCTCTAACTTAAGTTAGCCTCAACCAAATGTTATGAAACTTATACACAATGCTTATTACCACAAAGTACAGAACAAGTTTGAATTTTGGTGGTGTCACTTTTACTGTTCTAGAATTATGCCCCTTTACAAAGTTTCTGTTCACTAATTTAAGTTTGTCTCAACCAAATGTTATGAAACTTATACACAATACTTATTACCACAAAACTCAGATCAAGTACAAATTTGGGTAGCGTCACTTTTCCTGCTCTTCAGTTATGTCCCTTTACAACTTTATATGATATGCAAGAGGGGGCATCATCTGTGTCCCATGGACACATTCCACATTTATTTATTTTAATATGAAACAAATAAATATGTACAAAATGCCTTTCAACTTTCTCACCAGTGTGAAAATAGAAACGAAACATGTTAGTGTGAGTTACAAAAACAAGTGAACATTCATTATACTAAGGTCAGTAGAACACATGTACGTTTTCATCGGGGTGCGCTTTATATTCAGGTGCATTTTATTTAAGGAAAGAAACACTCCTTTCCCCAAAAAACGGCCGTGCGTTTTATTTTCCAGAAAATACGGTATGTTGAAATTGAACAAATACATAATAAAAAATATTGAATGTTCCTTGCCTCTGACACTACTGTCAAATTTATTTTCATTTTTCCGTAGCTTACTGATAAATGGACTCAGTTTTTTTTTACAGTTTACAATGCTCTCCTCCACCCAAGCTGTTTAGTGGGTAGATATCTTGGACTAACACAGAGCTAAATAAATTACATCTTTCCTTTTCCGTGGAAATCTTATGGTTATCATGGCAGATTAAATGTAAACAAGTATATATGTTGAAATTGAACTAAATAAAAATATTGAATGTTCCTTGCCTCTGAAACTACTGTCAAATTTGAACCAAACTTGACATGAAGGATCCTAAGTTTCTTCAGATTTTAGTGTGTGATGTAAACATTGATCAATCAATCGACATGGCCGCCATGACTTATATAGAAATAATTACTAGCGCAAATAATTGTTCCATATCTTAAAAATAGTAGTGAATAAGAAAAATCTCAACAGAAAAATGTGTAGAAAGAAAGAAATGAAAGAGAAGGCTTTTTGTCGAGCCTGCTATTTTTTCCACAAAAGCGAGACAAAGCGATCCTAGATTCAATCGTCGGCAGGGTCAACATTAAGGTTCAATCTGTGGTTAACTGATAAATAGACTTGTTTATTTTTTATACGACCGCAAAATTTGGTCGTATATTGGTATGATGTTGGCATCGTCGTCGTCGTCCGAAGACACATTGGTTTTCGCACTCTAACTTTAGTTTTAGTGAATGGATCTCTATGAAATTTTACCATAAGGTTCAATACCCCAAAAGGAAGGTTGGGATTGATTTTGGGAGTTATGGTACCAACAGTTAAGGAATAAGAGGCCAAAAATAAGCATTTTTGTAACTTCCAGACATAACTTGTGTGTTAGTGTATGGATCTCTCTGACATTGTACCACAAGGTTCCATATCACAAAGGGAATGCTGGGATTGATTTTGGGGGTAATTGCCTCAAAATTTTAGGAAGTAGGGGCCAAAATAAGCATTTTTCTAGTTTCCAGACAATAACTTGTGTTCAAGTTTATGGATCTCTCTGAAATTGTACTGCAAGGTACCAAACCACAAAGGGAAGGCTGGGATTGATTTTGGGGGTAATTTCCTCAAAATTTTAGGAATTAGGGGCAAAAAAGGGGCAAAAAACAAGCATTTTTCTAGTTTCCAGACAATAATTTGCGTGTAAGTGTATGGATCTTTATGAAATTGTACTACAAGGTTCCATATCACAAAGGGAAAGCTGGGTTTGAGTTTGGGGGTAATTCCCCTTGATGATTAGGAATTTGGGGCCTAAAAACATGCATTTTTCTAGTTTCTATACAATAACTTGTGTTCAAGTGTATGGATCTCTCTGAAATTGTGCTGCAAGGTACCATACCACAAAGGGAAGGCTGGGATTGAGTTTGAATCATAAGGGGGTTAAAAAAATTTGGGGGAGGGATTTTTTTTTTCTTTAAAATTTTCCATTTTATAATTGGTTATTTCTGATTTATATATAAAAGCAAATAATAATGATATGGTTTGAATAGGTAAATTAAAAAAAATTAAGTTCTTAGACCACATTCATTCTGTGTCAGAAACCTATGCAGCATATATGCTGTGTCAAATATTTAATCAGAATCCAAATTCAGTGCTGTATCAAGCTTGAATGTTGTGTCCATACTTGCCCCAACTGTTCAGGGTTCAACCTCTGTGGTCGTATCAAGCTGCGCCCAGCGGAGCATTTTATTTACAGTTAACATTCAGATTGAGTCTGAGGTTAAATATTTAGTTATCTATAACTTTGTCAAACCTTCATTGAATTTTATGAAATTTTGACAGAAGCTTGTTTATGTCCAAAATAGCAAAATCCAGAGCAAAATTTAAAAAATATTTATTTTCATTTTTCCATATCTTACTGATAAATGGATTTTTTTTATTTTTTTTTTACAGTTAACATTCAGATTTAGTCTGAGGTAAAAGTTTTTTTTTAGACATTAATAATGTCAAACCTACATGGAATTTTATGAAATCTGGACAGAAGCTTGTTTATGACCAAAATACAGTATCAAGAGCAAATTTTTGGAAATATTTATTTTCATTTTCCCGCTATTTACTGGACTTATTTGTTTTTTACAGTTAACAAGTAGATACAATTTTTTTTTTAACAGTTAACAAGTAGATACAGTCTAGGGTTAAAGTTTGTTTCACATCAATTACTTTGTCAAACTTTCACAGAGTGTTATGAAACTTTGGCAGAAGCTTTTTAATGATTAAGACATAATGTCTGAAGCTAACCTTTGAAAATATATATTTTTCATTTTTAGTATTTTTCTGATAAATGAAGTTACAGACAGTCTGGGATTAAATTTTTTTGACATGCTAAATTTGTAAACCTTCATGAATTGTTATGAAACTTGGGACAGAAGCTAATCTTTAAGACCAAGAAATAGCATCTAAAAAAAAAGTTTGATTTTTTTTTTTTTAATTCTGTATTTTACTGATAAATGGACTTGCTTTTTAAGTCAACATTACACTTTTACACTGACAGCAGCAATCACAGGCGAGGCACAGGGTTTCATGGAACACCTTAAGAATGTCTAAATACTAAAATGCATATTTTTCATCTGTTTGTTTTTGTGTGTGAGTGATGTGATACTAACACAGAGAAAAAATTATTTGCCACAATTTCACTCATGAAATATCTGCTTGGACTTCTTACCTTGCCAATCTGAATGTTTTTTTATTACTGATTAGAACTGTTGCAGTCCCAATGCTCTACTCCACCCAAGCTGTTTAGTGTAGATATCTTGGACTAAAACAGAGCTAAATAAATTACATCTTTCCTTTTCCGTGGAAATCTTATGATTATCATGGCAGATTAGATGTAACAGTATTTATATCGAAATTACAACTAACATCTTCAAATTATTGGTATTTATTGGCCTGTACAGAAAAAAGTTGCAAATAATTTTATTTTCAGTCTGAAAATTTGCCTTTTGCATGTGAAATTTGAAATTAGAAAACCCTGTATAAAAAAAATCTGCAAATCAGAAATAAAACGGGGAAAAAGATATAGACTATATCTCTTTATTTAAGAAGTCATATATAGAAAGTCACAAAGGCATGTTAATGTAACAACTAAATGATAATAGGCCTAGGTTACTTTACCCTAGTTTAATGTTTTTTTTATTGAAAAAAAATAAAAATACAAATCGATAATTACTCAAAATTTATGAGGGTTATTCCATTTAGTTGGGCATCACTGGTATGGGAGAATGGGACTTCAAAATCCTCAACCAACAAATTTTCTTTGGGTAATTTTTGTGAACATCAAATGGACATACAACCATGGTGAAAAATAAAACTGCACGCCTACTCTTCTACATTCATTTAAATGCCAAGCAGTAAATCGTGTCAATGCCAAATTACTGACTATTTATAGGTTGATAACAATAGGAATATGCTCCATATAACTGGTTATAATTCATGCAGTTTATAATGCTCTACTCCACCCAAGCTGTTTAATGTGTAGATATCTTGGACTAACACAGAGCTAAATAAATTTATATCTTTCCTTTTCCGTGGAAATCTTATGATTATCATGGCGGATTAGATGTAACAGTAATTTAATATATTGAAATTGCAACTAACATCTTCAAATTATTGGAATTTATAGACCTGTACAGGAAAAAATGAAAATTTGCCTTTTGCATGTGAAATCATATATAAAATGTATAAAAAAAAACACGATGAAATAACACCCAAATGATAATGGGATAAGGTTACTTTACCGGAGGGAAATGTACTTTTAATTGAAATTTAAAAAAAAATTGAATTGATAAAAATTTATGAGTGATATTCCATTTAAATGGGTGTGGTATGGGAGGAAGGGACTTCAAAATCCTCCTTAACCAACAAATTTTTTCTATGGGTATTTTTTGTTAACATCAAATGGACATACAACCTTGTCAAAAAAATAAAACTGCATGTCTTCTTTTCTACATTCATTTTAATGGAAAGCCAAGCATTTAATCATATCAATGCCAATTTACTGACTATTTATTGGTTGATAACAATATGAGTATGCTCCTTATAACTCGTTATGTTTCATGGAGATTATAGTGCTCTACTCCACCCAAGCTGTTTAGTGTAGATATCTTGGACTAAAACAGAGCTAAATAAATTACATCTTTCCTTTTCCATGAAATCCTTATGGTTGCCATGGCAGATAAGATGCAACAATTACATATATATATTAAAATTGAACTAACATCTCACATGATTGGTAAGAGTCCAAATTACAATTAAAAGACCTGTGCAGAATAAAAAAAAAAAAAAAAGTGAACAAAGAGTTCAGGAAAAAGGTTTTACCAATTTAAATACCTGTAATATTATTTTAT
This sequence comes from Mytilus californianus, assembly GCF_021869535.1. Classification (NCBI taxonomy): domain Eukaryota; kingdom Metazoa; phylum Mollusca; class Bivalvia; order Mytilida; family Mytilidae; genus Mytilus; species Mytilus californianus. The sequence goes on from NW_026262668.1 coordinate 94,895,573, forward strand.
GCCCACGCCACAGCAGAGTGGGCATTAAGTGTTGCCTTTGGCCGTCTGTACAACCTGTTTCCGTTTTTGTCTCGCCTGCAGTGAGACATAGGTGTTACTATCCGGCGGCGACAGCGGCGTAAACTATTTGTATAAAGCTTTATATTTCAGAAGGTAGAAGACCTGGATGCTTCATACTTTGTATGCAGATACCTTATGTTACGAACTTTCCGTCTGTCAAATGTCCTTGACCTTATTTTCATGGTTCAGCGACTGCTTGAAAAAAAAGTTTAGTTTTTTTGTTATGTAAATTTCTCACTTATTATGAGTAATAGGATAACTATATTTGGTATATGGGTTCCTTGCAACGTCTACATGTCCATCAGACAGGGTTCACCTGACCTCAGCCTCATTTCATGGATCAGTGATCAAGGTTAAAGTTACGTGATTAGGTCCGTTTCTCAGATACTACAAGCAGTAGGTCAGCTATATGTGGTGTATGGAATGATTGTAAGGGATACATGTCAGTCTGGCAGGTTTCATCTGACCTTGACCTCATTTTCACGGTTCATTGGTTAATGTTAAGTTTTTGTGTTTTGGTCTGTTTTTCTCATACTATAAGCCATTGGTCAACTACATTTGGTGTATGGAATGATTGTAAGGTGTACATGTCTGTCTGGCAGGTGTCATTTGTCCTTGACCTATTTTCATGGTTCATTGGTCAATGTTAAGTTTTTGTCGAGCCTGCGACTTTTGTCGCAGAAAGCTCGACATAGGGATAGCGATCCGGCTACGGCGGCGGCGGCGTTAGCTAACTTCTTAAAAGCTTTATATTTTAGAAGATGGAAGACCTGGATGCTTCATACTTTGTATATGGATGCCTCATGTTACGAAGTTTCCGTCAGTCACATGTCCAATGTCCTTGACCTCATTTTCATGGTTCAGTGACTACTTGAAAAAAAAGTTCAGATTTTTTGTAATGTTAAATTCTCTCTTATTATAAGTAATAGGATAACTATATTTGGTATGTGCGTACCTTGCAAGGTCCTCATGCCCGTCAGACAGTTTTCACTTGACCTCGACCTCATTTCATGGATCAGTGAACAAGGTTAAGTTTTGGTGGTCAAGTCCATATCTCAGATACTATAAGCAATAGGTCTAGTATATTCGGTGTATGGAAGGACTGTAAGGTGTACATGTCCAACTGGCAGGTGTCATCTGACCTTGACCTCATTTTCATGGTTCAGTGGTTATAGTTAAGTTTTTGTGTTTTGGTCTGTTTTTCTTATACTGTATGCAATAGGTCTACTATATTTGGTGTATGGAAGGATTGTAAGGTGTACATGTCTAGCTGGCAGGTGTCATCTGACCTTGACCTCATTTTCATGGTTCAGTGGTCAAAGTTAAGTTTTTGAGTTTTGGTCTTTTTTTCTAATACTGCATGCAATAGGTCAGCTATATTTGGTGTATGGAATGATTGTAATGTGTACATGTCTAGCTGGCAGGTGTCATCTTACCTTGACCTCATTTTCATGGTTCAGTGGTCAAAGTTAAGTTTTTGAGTTTTGGTCTTTTTTTCTAATACTATATGCAATAGTTCAACTATATTTGGTGTATGGAAATATTTTATGATCTATATGTCAGTCACGCAGGTTTTATTTGACCTTGACCTCATTTTCAAGGTTCATTGCTCAGTGTTAAGTTTTTGTGTTTTCGTCTGTTTTTCTTAAACTATAAGCAATAGGTCAACTATATTTGTTGTATGGAAGAATTGTTAGCTGTACATGCCTGCCTAGCATGGTTCATCTGACCTTGACCTCATTTTCATGGTTCATTGGTCAATGTTTAGTTTACTTGGTTAATGTTAAGTTTATGTGACAGTTGTAATAAAGCTTTATATTTAGGACTATCAACATAATATCAATGATTAGTAAAGAAGGCGAGACATTTCAGCGTGTGCACTCTTGTTGTGTTTTGTCTGTTTTTCTAATACTATAAGCAATAGGTCAACTATATTTGGTGTATGGAATGATTGTAAGGTGTACATGTCTGACTGGCAGGTGTCATTTGTCCTTGACCTCATTTTCATGGTTCATTGGTCAATGTTAAGTTTTTGTGTTTTGGTCTGTTTTTCTAATACTATAAGCAATAGGTCAACTATATTTGGTGTATGGAATGATTGTAAGGTGTACATGTCTGACTGGCAGGTGTCATTTGTCCTTGACCTCATTTTCATGGTTCATTGGTCAATGTTAAGTTTTTGTGTTTTGGTCTGTTTTTCTAATACTATAAGCAATAGGTCAACTATATGTGGTGTATGGAATGATTGTAAGGTGTGCACGTCTGTCTGACAGGTTTCATCTGACCTTGAGCTTATTTTCATGGTTCATTGGTCAATGTTAAGTTTCTGTTGTTTGGCCTTCTTCTCAGATGCTATAAGTAATAGGTCAACTATATTTGGTGTATGGAATGTATTTTATTATTTAACTGCTGATTACTTACATTGAAATAGATTATTTTATAAAAATCTTTAAATAACATTAATAATGATAATTAAAAACCAATTGTTCAGAGAACAATTGAAGGTCTTTCCACATCAATTTTCAAAGTTATTGAAAAGAAGCTAGTTCCGGTTTACTCAAAGTTAAAATTGGTATCCAATCATAAGTTTCTTCAAACTGATGCGATAAATGAATGGTTTCTATATACTTTTGAGTGAAATAAGGGAGATAATGTGCTACTTCCGGTGAATTAAACGCCACTTCCGGTCTCATTTGATAGCTTCTTTTACACTGATTCCAAAAATATATAGTTTCTATATACTTTTGCATGTAAAACAGAAGATAATTGGCCACTTCCGGTTTATCGAAAGTCACTTCTGGACTTTGGTGATAAGTTTATGTATTTATATTACAAAATATATCGATTCTGAGTACTTTTCCATGAGAAAAGTGCAAAAAAGGCTACTTCCGGTTTTCTCAAGGTCACTTCCGGTTGACATTTTTCAAGGTCATATGTCACCAAACCTTTTGTAAAAGGTCATATGGCTTTATAATGAATCAAGATGAAGTAATAATCAATTAACCTTATAATTAGACATTTCAGGGGCACTAACTCCTATAAGATGCCATTAGATTGTTTCAAACCAATGTAACATATCTTCATTACAATAAAGCAAACATTTTGCACTTGTTCTTTTATATATATCTTTAAAAGTGTTTGAGAAAATGCAAAAACAAGGAAAAGTCAAAATTTAGAACTTGACCTTGACCTTTGACCTTGACTTCATTTTCTAAGTTAGGACCTAGGGGCCTCAAATAAAAACATTCCAGGGTTATACGGTTAAAGGTTTATGAGTTAAAAAAACATACCGACAAATTTTTTTGGTAAAGGTAGATAACTCCTATAAAATTTCATCGAATCGCTTCGATTCAAATTAGCCAAAAATTCCTGAGGATGTAACGAACAATTTAGAAAAAGAATTTTGTCGATATCTTCTTTTGTTACGAAGGAGATGCACACACTTGATAAACAGTGAATAGGGAGATAACTCTTACAAAGAAAATTGTTCGTCTTAGCAGGGTGAAATTTAAAAGCGCATAAACTATACGATACAATATGAGAAATATCTAAGCGACATATTGCGAAACAAATATTTATCGCAAGAACAAAATTAGGCGGAAGAAAAAAAAAAAAATAATAATAATAATCAGAACAAATACAATAGGTCTTTCCACAGAAAAGTGGAAAGACCTAATTAATAATAAAAACTTTTAAGGGATCAATACTAAACCGTGATTAACAAAAACATTGGAAGGTGTGAAAATGTTAAAATAAGGTCACTCATGCATGAATGTTTAACATAGAATACAGTTCACTCCAGTCCCTTCATAAAGATTAATTGGCTGAATATGTCCAGATTGAAGAACTTTTGAAATTTTGTTTGCACAACAGAATCACATTTACTGATTTTGGATACATATGAAATAAGATAAGTATTGCGATGATAAGTAAACAAAATTTAGCATAGCAACATAAATAGATAAATAGATAATATGAAAATATGACTTTTTACAATATTTTGATCAAAGATTGAAGATAATTTTAGTTTTTTTTTTTGTTTTTTTTTTGGGGGGTGGGGGGGTCTTTCAGGTTCATCTCAAGGAATTGACAAATATTTATCCAGTTTCTGCAATGCCTTAAAACTTTTCCTTGTGCACAGGTTTGTCTGTACTGAAGAGGAAATAAAAAAAAAATGGCCATATTTGTCAATCCCTTCTGATGAAGTTAAGTTTTTGAGTTTTGGTCTTTTTTTCTAATACTATATGCAATAGTTCAACTATATTTGGTGTATGGAAATATTTTATGATCTATTTGTCAGTCATGCAGGTTTTTTTTTACCTTGACCTCATTTTCAAGGTTCATTGCTCAGTTTTAAGTTTTGTGTTTTGGTCTGTTTTTCTTAAACTATAAGTAATAGGTCAACTATATTTGTTGTATGGAAGAATTGTTAGCTGTACATGCCTGCCTAGCATGGTTCATCTGACCTTGACCTCATTTTCCTGGTTCATTGGTCCATGTTTAGTTTTCTTGGTTAATGTTAAGTTTATGTGACAGTTGTAATAAAGCTTTATATTTAGGACTATCAGCATAATATCAATGATTAGTAAAGAAGGCGAGACATTTCAGCGTGTGCACTCTTGTCTAACTTTAGTTGCCAAACCAAATGTTATGAAACTTATACACAATGTTTATTTCTACAAAAGACAGATTAAGTTTAAATTTGGGTGGCGTCACTTTAATCGTTTTAGAGTTATGCCCCTTAACAAATGGAAAAATTGCTGAGTTTTTGGTTTCCGTTCCCTTATTTAAGTTTGCCTCAACCAAAGGTTATGAAACTTATACACAATGCTTATTATCATAAACTCAGTTCTCTAATTTTGTCCCTTTATAACGTTATATGCAAGCAGGGGCATCATCTGTGTCCCATGGACACATTCTCCATTTGTTTCAGTCTGAAATGCAAATCAGAAATGCTAGAAAAATGGTAGTTTTAGAGACATTAATACATTTAAGAACAAAACCAAAAAGCTCAACTATAAGTAGTTAATACTAAACAGAGGGAAATTGATCCTTCTCCAAAATTTATGAATATATAATGTCAAATAATGTCTACTTGGTGATTGCTACCCTCTTGGACTGAATAAGGAACTTGAAAACTAGGCCGGTCTACAAAACAAATGTATCATGTGAGGAACAGATAGGACACACTTAGTTTAAATACCAAAAATTTATATGAAGTGCAGAGATTTGTTTCCACACACATAGAAACATTAGAAGTATTGACTAGATAAAACTGCACACATATAGAAAGAAAAATCATCATGCCTGAAGGAGTAAAGGTTAATCATAAATACACTCAATGTTTTATCGTCATTTTGAGAATTTGGTGTTGATTACAGAGCTCTGAAAGTTTCTGTTTAATTTTTGGCAGCTGTTGTAGACACTGGTCGACTCAGATCCTGACAAACTGTATAGACTTGTCTATTTCAAAAGATATTAGGTATTCATTTAAAGAGTTCATAGCTGATTTAAAAGTAGCAAATGGTAAAACTGATATTCTATATGTTTCTGAACCAGCAACTTTTCTTTATCCACAAAATATGTATGCAATGATATAATTGAATCATCATAAGCATCATTACGACTTTTACAAATACATTCTTAATCTTAATGTGAACATATCTATTATTACTGGTAGAAATAAAATATTAGGAGTGTTATTCACAAACTTTCAATTGCCAACATGTTCTTTATTGCTGATTAGAAATGTTAGTATGCAATGCTCTACTCCACCCAAGCTGTTTATTGTGTAGACATCTTGGACTAACAGAGAGCTAAATAGATTACATCTATAATCTTCCTTTTCCATAGAAATCTGTATATTTACCTATGGTAGATAAGATGTAACACGAAAATAATCAAATTATGTACATAAAGTTTCAACACATAATTCAGTTCAAGACTTAAATGAAAAATAGTTATTCTTTCATCTGCATTTCTTATCTTGCAGGTAGCCACAATTTCAGCCAATGGTGATAAGACTGTTGGTTCCCTAATATCTGATGCCATGAAAAAAGTGGGTCGTGATGGAGTCATAACAGTCAAAGTAAGTCTCTAATGAAGTACAAACAAAAGTTGACTTATTTTTAATATAGCTTGAATGCCCAAATTATACATCGGAATACAATAGCGATAAACCCTCTTAACGACGGATCTGTCTCATAAAACAACTAAGTAACACAACATTCTTTTTTCGAAACACATTTTTTTTTTGCCAATTATGGCTTCTTATGGTTAAAAAGAAGATGCAAGTATTAAGTGTCATTTCATAAATGCACTATATATATATATGTAGATGTAATCGTTTCCAATTAAAAATTATCAATACATTTGCAATAGGGAGTGAATTAACCTACCCACTATCAGCAAACTATAGCTATAGCTGTTTGCATACTAAACATGGATATGGCCAACATATATGGTTAAAGTGAAAGTAGGTTCAGTATTAACTCATCTTGGTTACCGTCTCTTTCTATAACTACCTTAAAGCTTTTGAACAGAAAGTGAGATCCATCTCTTTTATTTAGATGTTTAATTCACACAGACATACAGATGGATTAAAAGAAGTCTCACACTATTAAACTTGTGTGTGCTTTTCTTGTAAATTCTCTACCTGAGCAGTGTAAAAAAAATAATTGAAAAATTGGAGGAAATAGATTATACCGTCCTTACACCCACTTAAGGATACATCAAAAAATATTTGAAAATCTTTATAGATCTCTCTCTCCTAAACTATGTATCCTTGATGAGTAAAAATCTTGGGACTAATATCAAACAAATTATAATAAGCAACCTCTTTTTCTTATGATAAACACGTTCTCCTCTCTTAACAATTTGCGACAGAAATTAATATAGAAGAATATGAGAAACACACATATATGCATTTTACATCTCATATTGCATTTCGAAAAGAATTTAAAAAAAAAATGGTATAAATTTTTGTCATTCTAGGATGGAAAGACATTAAAAGATGAGTTGGAGACCATTGAAGGAATGAAATTTGACAGGGGATATATCTCTCCATACTTCATGAACACTGCTAAAGGTCAGCTGTCATTATGTTCATGTCTTAGCTTTTAATGGTCACTTGTTACTTGGTAAATTTATTAAGTCACTATTAAAAAGTTCTTTTTTAGTTAAAAATTTCCCAGCACCGACCTACGCCGTCCATTGTTGTTGTACATTGGCTGGAACAATATAGGTGCAATAGTAACCACACCAGTCTATTGTAATAAGGCTGATTTTGTGATCAGTCTGTATATGTCTGATGTAACAGTTTAATATGCAATTATACTTATTTAATTGTATTAAGATTTATCTTATTGATGTAAAAGTTGGCAGTACACTGCACATAACAAATTGTGTACCGGTAATATCTTTTTATCCATTCCTTTAATGCATATTGCAGATTGCACCTTTTTTATGCCCCAGCTAGGGGCATTATGTTTTTCGGTCTGTGCATCTGTCCGTCCGTCTGTCCCGCTTCAGGTTAAAGTTTTTGGTCAAAATAGTTTTTGATTAAGTTGAAGTCCAATCAACTTGAAACTTAGTACACATGTTCCGTATGATATGATCTTTCTAATTTTAATGCAAAATTAGAGTTTTGACCCCAATTTCACGGTCCACTGAACATAGAAAATGATAGTGTGAGTGGGGCATCCGTGTACTATGGTGACATTTTGTTTCTTGTTATTTTGCTTTATTTTATTGGGAACGAAGGTTTACTCATATCAAAACCCTGGATGGATTCAATTATCATAAAAGCTGACCAATTTAACAGAAGAGTAACCTTTAATTACAACCTCATCATACATTTTACATTTCTGTGTCTATCTTAATCCCCTAAATATTCAGGGGATACCTACATATTCAGTAGGGTCTTTCATTTATAGATTAAATAAGTCATAATTGGATATCTGTAGTATATTTTGTATATAATTATAAAACATATTGCTTTATTCTTGTTAAAAATTGCAGAAGGAACAAGTACCCCAGTAGAATGTGAGAAATCAGACCTTTCTTGAAATATAATAAATATTCTTCAAAATTAAAAGTCAGCTTAAAACCATAGGTAAAATATATAAGTGTTACAAGGGCTTATATTTTTATCTTGAGAAAGTAATAAAAAACGAGACTTAGGTGTGCTGTTTCCAGCAGCGACTTCAGCAATGTATTAGTTTGTGATTATGTCAGTTTGAGGGGTACCACTAGTGGTAGGTCAATGAAATTTGGTATACAGATTATTAGCACTGACACATTTCATTTCCATGGAGATTATTTCAGTTTAGATGTTTTAGCTTATTTAAAAAAAATATCAGCTATTGAAAATAGTTTAGCTGTGTTTGCATTTGTATCTGCAACTATAACTGATGACAATGATTATATTATTTTGTGCCTTATTTGCATATTGCAATGAAGGACCACAATGCAATGCTTTGAATGAGCCATCAGCTTTTAAATAATTTATATGTATACAAATCCTTATTAATTTTTCAACAACCAAATGTATAAATTGATTAGTGAATTTTTAAATAAAATATTGAATTACGATTATTGATAATTATGAAATTGAATGCAGGGTATGTATGGGTCCTTGGAATCCTTGAAAATGAAATATAAAGAGCTAATGTCTTGAAAGAAATTGAATTGCTAAAAAAAATCCTTGAAAATTCAGAAATACTGCTGGCTGATAACAGCTGTTTGATGGCAAATGTATTGCTACACTATTGAAATACTGCTGGCTGCTTTTTTTCAATTAGAATAACAACTTAGGGTTGATAAATGTATAGCTACACTTGATTTGACAAAATTTGAAAGTTGAAAATTTTAGTGTATTCTTGTTACAACAGTTACATGTAGAATAAAATAATATTTTTTTTTCAAATTGCATAATCAGAGAATTGAATTTGATTTACATTCATAAAAGAGGATATGTTACATTTGCATTTTAAATCAGCATGGTTACATTGACAGCTTGTCAAATAATTATAAGTGAGAAAGGTATTTCTGCATAGAAAAAAAACCTTGATTTATGAGAATACATGTAGTTTAATTATTTACTGAAGGTTTTCCATATGCATCAGATTAATAACTGTATGTCTTCTGTAAGATCAATAAAATTATAGCTGTTGTATTGATTATTCAGTAAATGCTCACATTATGAAAAACATTTATTTTCTACCTCTTTGAAATTGCTTAAACTTTATTCATTCAAAAAATAAGTATTTCTCCACAAGAATTCATTGATGCTTCCTCCGATTCTTCTGAATATTTCTATAAACAATATTTACATAATACTTTCTTCTATCCAGTTATAACTTTTGAATGAACAATGTTCTGGGCATATCACAAGCGGGATGGAACATTAGTAGATATTTAGACCTGGATTGCATTGAGGATCCAATTTCTCAAATAACTTTCCTATTTGACTTCAAATTATTGTAATTTAACCATTGAACCATTAATTTATTAGCACATGATATTCTAAGGGGCCTCGGTGGCCGAGTGGTCTAAGTAGTTACTACTGTAATCACTAGCCAGTCAACACTGAGGTTGTGAGTTCGAACCCCGCTCGTGCGGGTGCACTCGACTCCAATCTTAATTGACTAGGATTGTCAGTTTTCCTTTCGAAGGTCGGTGGTTTTCTCCCGGTGCTCAGGCTTCCTCCACCAATAAAAACTGGCCGCCACGAAATAGCCCAAAAGCGGTGCTTAAAAGTGGCGTTAAAACACCAATAATCAAATCATGATATTCTATGAATACAGGCTAACCAAAATAATTAAAAAAAAAGAAAAACAATGGCAGCAATGATTATATAATTTTGTGCCTTATTTGCATATACTGCAGTGAAGGATCACAATGCAATGCTTTGAATGAGTTGTCATTTTTAGCCCATCTCGCCAAAGGGGGCTGTTTGAGCCATTGCCATCACTTTGTTTCACGCTTCATCTTTAAGTCTATAAATTCTTTTAAAATCTTCTCTTCTGAGACCATATTACCAATTGAAACCATACTTGGTCATGGTGATTCTTAGAGAGTCTAGTTTAAAATTTGTTACTAAAATAGAACATGAGTTGTAAAATGCCTGTAATTGTCTAATACCTTGAAAACCTTAAGCGACAGAGAAAGTCTGTCTGGTTAAGAATTGTTTGGATGTCAAGATGAACCTGCTTTTCTTTAACACCTAAATAATCAGCTGCCCTATTGAGATATTGATATTCCTCTATGAATGTAGAGGCTAAATGATTACCAGAAGTTACAAATCAGAGGCTCATTTTGTGCTAAAAGAATAATAATAAAAAAAGAAAAGAAAAGCAATGACAGCAATGATTATATAATTTTGTGCCTTATTTGCATATACTGCAGTGAAGGATCACAATGCAATGCTTTGAATATTGCCATCACTTTGTTTCACGCTTCATCTTTATGTCTGTAAATTCTTTTAAAATCTTCTCTTCTGAGATCATATTACCAATTGAAACCATATTGATTCTTAGAGAGTCTAGTTTTAAATTTGTTACTAAAATATAACATGAGTTGTAAAATGCCTGTAATTGTCTAATTGCTAAAAGAATAATAATAAAAGAAAAACAATGGCAGCAATGATTATATAATTTTGTGCCTTATTTGCATACTGCAATGAAGGACCACAATGCAATGCTTTGAATGAGTTGTCATTTTTAGCTCACAATTACTTAAACAGAGAACATAAAGGGGAAAATGCAAGTAATTGTCTAAAATCTTGAAAACCAAGTAACAGGAAATCTGACTGGATAAAAATGTTCAGGGTGTCAAGATGTACCTATTTGCCCTAAACACCAAAATTTCCAGACACAACAATCAATCTGGTATTACCTGGCTTCAAAAATGTGTTTGATGGCTGTCTGGTCTTGAGAACAATTTAAGATATACAAAAACAGGCAAAATTATCTGCACTTTTCTAAATCTTGTAATTTAATAAGTCATTGTCATGTAGGCAAGTTTAATGTGGGAACTAAGAAAAAAACGGTCTACCAGACCTACTTTCCACGCTTCATTGACATTTACATTATACATCTGACTATGTCTTGAATACTTTTTGATTTATAGTCATTTATAAGGTTTTTATGGGTCAGAGTTCACACATTATAGAAACATGTGTTGTCTGTACCAAACTCGTAGATGTTATTGATCATTACAGATTTTTAAACTTTCGATTGCAATATGTAAAAATGAATCTGCAACAGTCACTGATGACAATGATTATATTATTTTGTGCCTTATTTGCATATATATTGCAATGACGGTTCACAATGCAATGCTTTGAATGAGCAATCAGTTTTAAATACATATTATATATACAAATCATTTAATTTTATATCAGTAAAATGTTTAAATGGATAATTGTACATTAAAAAGAATATTGAGAATTTGGATGATTGATCAATAAGAAATTGAATACAGGTTTTGTATGGCTCCTTGAAATCCTTGAATGTACTTTAAATGAAAAGGAAGAGATCAAGGCCTAAAAAGTCCTGTAATTGTCCAACTATCCATGAAAATCCTTGTTTTAATCGAGAAAATAGGCTGACAGATATTTTTTTATTGTTGTAATGTCATCATTAGATTTGACTTGTTGCTATTTTTAATTAACCTTTGAGTTGTACTTTAATGAATGGAAAGACTCAAAGAATTATCGGGACACAAATGACTTGATTATTTCATAATGATATTAAAAAAAAGAAAATGACAGCAATGATTATATAATTTTGTGCCTTATTTGCATATACTGCAGTGAAGGATCACAATGCAATGCTTTGAATGAGCTGTCTTTTTCTATTGGGTAAATTTTATTAGGAGGCAGTTACTTAAATAACACCTAGGAAACTACATTGAGCTACAGTCGTGGAGGTAAATTTTGGTATGCTAAGTGAATTTCATGCATCAAAGAAAAGGGTCATCTAGGCCTGCATGCCATGCTTCCCTGACTTAGTTCAAGTTTTTACAGCTGACATGTCTTTTATATTTACTAGGTATTTGAAAGTTTATAAGGGTCAAGGTTCTCACTGAAATGAGTCTATGATTACTTGACTCATAAAAATCTGACCGGATCATTTTCTGAACTGATGATACCCTAGATGCAGTCAGATTCTATCTACCCTTTATGATAATGAACCCTACTGAATTAGTTGTCACATTCAAAAGATTTTAGATATTATGAATGTATAGTTTATAAAATGTCAGTCACATGACAGATAGTCTTTAGATCAGTCTAATTGCACTTTTTCTACTCCATCATATTTGTTCATGTAATTTGTTGGATGTACAAGAGTGCTACATTAATAAGACAGTTTCTCGGCTGGTTAGTGGTCTCCCCTTAGTGGTAGAGAATAAAGTCTGACATTGATAAAAAGCTGTATAGTCAATAAGTATAAAACATCATAATGTTAAGATTTAGAGGTAAAGTAAATTGTTGCTTCTTCAAGTGTAAACATTTACATTATACACCAACACCGTGAACACTGGCTAGTATGATACAATAGTTTGTTAACTGGTCTGCAGATACTACTCAGTTCATTTCACAGTTGAATTAATTCAATTCATATACTGTAATATTGAACACAGATAAATCACAGGTTTGCGTAGAAGAAATGTTTTTTTTTAATAGTTTGGAGTAATTCTTAGCAAAGTTTATACATATGTAAACTGATAACTTGAATTGCTTTGATATAAAGTGAAAGAACTTACTGTATTGAGTTTGTTGAGTGGTTACTGGAAAGTCCTGCATTATAAATTTTATTGATGCTTGTGATGATCCATTTTTATGTAAGCCTAAACCATTTGAAATTTTTGTTAATAGATGTGATAACATGCATCAACAGTTTTATTCTCACATGATAAAATTGTACTGTATGATTTCAGGAGCCAAGTGTGAATTCCAGGACTGTTTAGTGTTATTCAGCGAGAAGAAGATCTCCAGTATACAATCTATTATCCCTGCTCTGGAAATGGCTAATCAGGCAAAGAAACCATTGTTAATTATTGCTGAAGATGTGGATGGTGAAGCTCTCAGTGCAATGGTCTTGAATAGGTAAAATTGTTAGTTTAATCAATATCCAGGTGTCAAAATTAGTACTTGATTCTAACAAACTTAAAATAATGTGAAAAATGTATCATGGGAGTAATCAGTACTAGCCAAAAGTTAAATGTCTTTGACACTGAATGCCTGAGACCTGGAAACAATATTCAATTTGAACTGTAATAGTCTTGCATCTCTCATTCCTCTGTATTCTCTTTGATAGGATAATGGAGATTACATGGTGCATATATTAATAACTTGTGCGTCTGCTCTATTGTCTGTATATGACAATGATAGATTATCAAGAACAACAAAGCAATAGTAAACAAATCAACAGTTTATTTAAATTAGTATATTATACATTTAAAAGTAAAGATATAGCTGTTATATTCATGTTTTTTTTAAATGAAGTAAATAATGGCAATTGAAAATATTTTTAAAGTTTAATTCCCCTTTTTGTGTTTCCTAGATGAATTTGCGAAGTATGAGACTTGGATGTCAGTCATTGTCCATAAAATTTTCCTATTTTCATCTACCCTGAAACTACTTATTCAGTTTTAACAAAAGTTTGCAGGAATGATGTATAGAAGGTCCTTTAAAAGTCATGGCCGCAAGAGCTAGTCTTTGATTGATTCTTAGGCCAATTTCAAACATTTTTTTCTTCTGGCACTACATAGTAAAATGTGATGAAACTAGGGAGATTAATCATTTAATGACCCTCAATTGATGCTGATTTTGTGGCAATTATGGCGGTATTGGTGGAAAATTTCCAAATGAAACCATATTGAAAATTATCAACTTCTGTAACTAATTGGCCAATCTAACCAATCACAGTATGAATGATGAATTGGAGGTCCTTTTAACCACTATTTATTATTCAAATAAATCAAATCGCACAGAAACACCAGAAAGTCCAAATAATCTTCAAATAAAAATGATAATTTTATCTTTTACAGATTGAAAGTTAGTTTACAGGTTTGTGCTGTAAAGGCACCAGGATTTGGTGATAACAGGAAGAACACTATGAAAGATATGGCTGTTGCCTCAGGTGGTGTGGTACGTATCTTACAAGCAACATCTTCCTCTTCTCTTTGCAGGTTAAGACATCCTTTTGAATTCGTGCACTTTGCTGTAAATTTCCTATGTTACAATGCTTATGTTATTTTGTCACAGTAAGAGCCAATTGTTCGATGACGTCGTTTATACCGATTGACCACGGGTCACTGGTGTAACTCATTCATGAAAAAAACAACTCTAGATTGGTTTATGGTCATTGTTCTGGTGTAGTAGGTATTTTAAAAAAGATTTAAAATGTGGCCTCTGTTAAGATAAACATGAATATTTGGTCAAAAACATTATGTTTTTAGTCTATTTTCATGCAAGATATTATGATATTTTGTAGGTGTTTGGAGATGAAGCTGACATGTACAAGATAGAAGATGTACAGATGCATGATTTTGGTAGATTTGATGAAGTATCAATCACGAAAGATGACACTCTGTTGATCAAGGTATACATGAAATGTGTTGATGTATGTCAGCTGTGTAACTGATTTCTGTTATAGTGATATATAATATTGCAATAACCAATACTTTGCTTTCTATTATCAAAATTTTTAATTTAGACGTCATACAGTCATAATGATGACTTAACCAGTACAAAATTTGCATTTTGATTTGACCAAATTAGAACATTCATTTCCTAAACTTTCATAAACATGATAAATGTTCAGACTTTTTTTTGGAAAAATGTGTTGTAACTTTTTAAAAAAAAAAACCAGCTTTTTACACCCAAAAGCTCTAAATCTGCATAACTGACATGTTTGAAAGGTTAAGCATAAATACAAATTTCAATTAAAGAACTTTAAGGTAACTTAGGTTAGTCTGTTTAACTCTTTTGCATTAAATTTTTGTCCCTAAAGTCATACTAAAAATATTTACTCGTCTTCAAAAGGTGAAAAAAGATGTTCTGTAAATTCATATATTTGTGGTCTGGAAACAATTTTATAAATAATTAAAATCAAAAATTTTTACTGTTGCAATGATAAGTCTGTATTTATATATCAGGCTAAGAGAAAATTATGTGTATTTTCCGTCACCTATGCTTCCTTAGTTTTAGCTATGTGAGGTTTTACTAATTACTTTGCATCTGTCGTCCATTAACTTACAAGAATCTTCTTCACTGAAACTTCTTTGCCAAACTTGACCAAAATCATCTTGGGGTATCTAGTTTTATATATGCTTCCCATGATCCCACATGCTTGCCCACATGGGCACCAAGGTTAAAAATAAAAAACAAATGGGGTGCAAATATCTATTTTCTTTAAAAACATTTAAGAGCAATTCTGATGTGGGCAGAAATGTTTCGACTGTCAACATCTACCTACTGTCTATTGTGAACAAAACTGTCAGACAACTTCTTTATGCTGCATGCATAGCGGGGATATAGCATATTTATCAATTTTCAAGTCTTTGGTTTGACTCTGCTGGGTATTGAACCTAAAACGTTCTGCACTGTTTACTAGCACTATACCACCTAGGAGGTTTTTGGTAAAGAGAGAAACTAGAGAAATTGTTAGTTGAACCCTTATAGGAGTTATTGACCTTGAATTCGTGCATTTGGGGGGGGGGGGGGGGGGGGGGTTCTGCAGAAAATATAGTCGATAGAAACTATAAACCATAATAATCTGAAATAAGAAGTGCAAATAATTCAACATGTCTAAAATGTTTGGTTGACCCCTTACAGGAGTTACTGCCCTTGAATGTATATTTATTTTTCCTTTTTTAATGCCCCCACCACGGCGTAGGGGGCATTAAGTTTTACCTTTGTCTGTACCTACATCCTTATTGAGTTTCTGTTCTTTAAATTTAGTTAACCTCAACCAAATGTTGTGAAACTTATACACAATGCTTATTACCACTGAACACAGATCTAAGTTCAAATTTGGGTGGTGTCACTTTCACCCTTCTTGGGTTATGTCCCTTTATAAATGGAAAAATTGCTGAATTTGCCATTTCCACACTAACTTTAGTTTTCATCAACGAAATGTTATGAAACTTATAGCTAAAGCTTATTACCACCAAACACAGATCAAGTTTGAAAATGGGTGGCATCATTTTCACCCTCGAGTTATTTCCCTTTATAAATGGAAAAAAATTGTTGTTGCAGCAATCTAACTTTACTTTGCCTTAACCAAATGTTATGAAACTTTTACACAATGCTCAATACCACCAAACACAGATCAAGCCTGAATTTGGGTGGTGTCACTTTCACGAGTTATGTCCCTTTAAAATTGAATAAAATGCTAAATTTGTCGTATATTTACAAGCGGGGGTGGGGCATCTTTGTCCCATGGAGGTATTCTTTTTGGTCCCCTACCGACGAAGTCCGGCAAATCAGTTTTCCAGACTTTTTTTCTTCATGCTTGAAGATATTGATTTGATATTTGGTGTATTGTTTTATCATGACAAGTTGCCGGTCAAGTCATTTTCTTAAGTAAATTGTTTGAAGAATTTAGTGGTAGGTTTGCTCCATTACAATGAATTTTTAACCGGTAGTTGACTATGTATTGCCATGCAATACTCACAGAATGCTTGTTTTATCTGCGTATTTGTCCTAAATTTATGAAAATATTCTACTTTCATTGTATTGTTTGTATTGTATGCAGGTGAAGGATACATGCTGCTTAAAGCCTTAATGTTTTTTTTTTTGCCAATTTTCTTTTGAGCACCAATAAAGTCAAAATGTCTCCCCAATAGACCAACTCATATTGTGTCCTGGCTTGTACTGTGGGATTCATCTGTACACCTTGTTTACAGATATGTGACTTTTTGCAACAGATAGATTAACTTTTTACTGACAAATGTTTCCATTTGGTTGCTTAGCCCTGATCATAATAAAAACTAAGGAAGTCTTGCAATTTGAATTTGTAAGTTTCAAATTTGTTCTGTTTAATTTTAAATATTTATTGAAACTATCATAACTACGCAATTGGTGCTTTTAAGTATATTTTATAGAAGTTGTTTACTTGATTATTAAATATTCTGCATTTTACAGGGTAAAGGAGATCCACAAGATATAGAAAAAAGAATGAACCAGATCAAAGATGAAATTGAAATGTCCACTTCAGAGTATGAAAAGGAAAAGTTTAATGAAAGACTTGCCAAGTTGTCTAATGGAGTAGCAGTATTAAAGGTATATTTGCTAGTTTTGCAGGTCAAGATTTCTGTTGTTTAATATTATGTTGTGACAAAGATTCAAAGGAAATTTAGTTGTATAGGTTATTTCGTGCGTCCCAAACAAGGCTTCCAAAATGGTCATATATTCCGGACATTTGTATAATGTCCGGTAAAAGTCCGGCTGGGCAAAGCATGAAACGGACATCTACTTTTTAGTTTTCAAGGCTTAAGAGAAGGTCATTTTAACATAATTCGCGATCTTTTTGACCCAACCTTTTGCCTTTAACAGCCACACATTTCCGGTCATAAAAGTGACATGATCATTAAGTACTATCAAAACAACCCCTACTTTAATACCTTCTCATTTTAATCAAGGCTAATTAGTTGTCGAACAGCTGAAATTTACCTGTTCAGGTGACAGGTAAACTTTTTTGAACCGGACATTGATCGGTCTATTCAAAGTTATTTTCTTACATTTCAGCGGTTTGCATCTAATTAATTTAGTCAAAAAGATTTAAATTATCAGAAATACGTTTACAAATATGATTTGATGAAAAAATTAAAAAGGTGAAAATGAAAAATCGTCATAACCACGTTGTTTGAACCAGAGGCATGTCTCTGTTTGAACTAGTACACGTGTGCGCATGTGTGCAGGTGTGAAATTTAATTATGCATCCTAATTCCTTCAAAAAATGCTTAAATTGTCATTGATACCTTTATCTCACGTTTATTTTGAATATTTTCTTGAAGAAATAACGTAGAAAGAGCTACTTACACTCATTCATGCTTTGTAAACGTACAGGGAATTTACGTATCCATCTCTGGTCCATGTTTTACCATTGTCAAGATAACATCAGGTTTAGATTGAAAAACGAAAGTAAAGTTTTTTACAACGTTATTTTGCACAAATAAAGAGTCTAAGCAGATATAAGTACGCTGATGTTGCACACTTCGAATGATGCACTGCCAATTTAACAGTTTATGTCAGAACTTCGAATTTGAATCAAAGAAAGTTTAATATCGTTTTTATACGACCGCAAAAAAATTTTTGTGGTCGTATATTGGTATGACGTTGGCGTCGTCGTCGTCGTCGTCGTCGTCGTCGTCGTCCGGCGTCGTCGTCGTCGTCGTCCTGCGTCGTCGTCCGAATACACATTGGTTTTCGCACTCTAACTTTAGTTTAAGTGAATGGATCTTTTTGAAATTTTACCATAAGGTTAAATACCACAAAAGGAAGGTTGGGATTGATTTGGGGGGTTATGGTACCAACAGTTAAGGGATTAGGGGCCAAAAAGGGGCCAAAAATAAGCATTTTCTAGTTTCCAGACAATAACTGTGGAACAGTGTATGGATCGCTCTGAAATTATACTACAAGTTTCCATACCACAAAGGGATGGTTAGGATTTGCTTTGGGGGGTTATGGCTCAAACCGTTTAGGAATTAGGGGCAAAAAAGGGGGAAAAACAAGGTTGTCCTGGTTAATGGACAAATACTTTAGTACAAAACATAATTTAAAGCAGTGTAAGGGAGATAAATCAAATACATCATTGAAATTATCTCCCTTACACTGCTTTTAAATTATGTATAAAGTAATGGTTAATGAACAATAAAGATAATTTAAAACAGTGTAAGGGAGGTAATCCAAATACAACATTTTGGTTACTTCCCTTACACTGCTTTTAAATTATGTTTAAAGAAATGCATATTTATAAAGGAAGACCAGTAAAAATATCTGCAAATGTTGCATCATTTTATTTTACAAAAAAATCCATATGAAAGATTTGACACTATATTTTTAATTCTATTATAAAATAGATTAAGTTAGCACTATGGTAAAATTAAATGGGTAATTATGGTTGCCAACTCCATTGGAAATTTGAATTGAGATTATGACCATATCTTGAGGGAAAGAATTTTTTTGGGGAAAAAAGGGGGGGGGGGATAAAAAGAAATTGTGGGGGGTCAATTTTTTCTCATTTCAGATTTCAGAAATTAAAAAGAATTATTCTTCAAATATTATTTTTTTTTCAAATTTCAAATATTGAAAAATTTCAAGAAGTAATCTTTAATTGCACAGTATGGCGCATTAGATTTGTAAAATTTTTGATCACATTTATTTATTAGTTATGCCGAATCTAACAGTGTATTTAGATTTTTAATTTTGGGTCCAGTTTTCAAAATAGTCTACATTAAAGTCCAAAGGGTCCAAAATTAAACTTTGTTTGATTTTAGCAAAAATTGAATATATGAGGTTCTTTGATATGCTGAATCTAAACATGTATTTAGATTTTTGATTTTTGGCCCAGTTTTCAAGTTGGTCCAAATTGGGGTCCAAAATTAAACTTTGTTTGATTTCAACAAAAATTGAATATATGGGGTTCTTTGATATGCTGAATCTAACCATGTATTTAGATTTTTTATTTGTGGACCCCGTTATCAAATTGGTTCATATTGAGGTCAAAAGGGTCCAAAATTAAACTTTGTTTGATTTCATCTAAAATTGAATTATTGGGGCTCTTTGTTATTCCAAATCTAACCATGTAGTTAGATTTTTAATTTTGGGTCCTGTTTTTTAAATTGGTCTACATTCAGGTCCAAAGGGTCCAAAATTAAACTTAGTTTGATTTTAACAAAAATTGAATTCTTGGAGTTCTTTGATATGCTGAATCTAAACATGTGTTTAGATTTTTGATTATGGGCCCAGTTTTCAAGTTGGTCCAAGATAGGGTCCAGTATTTAAACTTTGTTTGATTTCAACAAAAATTGAATATATGGGGTTCTTTGATATGCTGAATCTAAACATGTATTTAGATTTTTGATTATGGGCCCAGTTTTCAAGTTGGGGTCCAAAATTAAACTTTTTTTGATTTCAACAAGAATTGAATATATGGGGTTCTTTGATATGCTGAATCTAACCATGAATTTAGATTTTTTATTTGTGGGCCCCGCTATCAAATTGGTTCATATTGAGGTCAAAAGGGTCCAAATTAAACTTTGTTTGATTTCATCAAAAATTGAATTATTGGGGTTCTTTGATATTCCAAATCTAACCGTGTATTTAGATTTTTAATTTTATGTCCCGTTTTTTAAATTGGTCTACATTAAGGTCCAAAGGGTCCAAAATTAAACTTAGTTTGATTTTAGCAAAAATTGATTTCTTGGGGTTCTTTGATATGCTGAATCTAAACATGTGTTTAGATTTTTGATTATGGGCCCAGTTTTCAAGTTTGTCCAAGTTGGGGTCCAAAATTAAACTTTTTTTGATATTAACAAAAATTGAATATATGGGGTTCTTTGATATGCTGAATCTAACCATGTATTTTGATTTTGGACATTGGACCATAATAGGTAAATTACAAAAATTCAAGTTCTTAGCCCACATTCTTACTGTGTCAGAAACCTATGCTGTGTCAAATATTTAATAACAATCCAAATTCAGAGCTGTATCAAGCTTGAATGTTGTGTCCATACTTGCCCCAACTGTTCATGGTTCGACCTCTGCGGTCGTATCAAGCTGCGCCCCAGCGAAGCATTTTATTTTTTTTTAATGTCAATCATTCGGATGGCCAACTCGGCAACTGATTACCATAATTGCCTTTTATTTATTTAGTCTTAAGGGATTACAATCGGGATAATATATAAAATGTCCGGCTGGCTAAAAATAATTTTGGAAGCCCTGGTCCCCAACTGCAAAAGCAGGTCTAGTAACTGCTCTTGAGTCTTTCCGTCATGAACGGGGATGATTTTATATGGGTCTGCAGCTTCATAATGTTGTAGAGTATAAGCAATTTTTACATCAGTCGTGCAGCCATTTCCTGTTTTTCAATGTTTCGTAATTTTACATCACTCATTGTATAAGGAAAATTATGTCAAGGTTTTCTTGGCTTCATTGATCCGTTATGCATCAGTATACATATTACCTCAATCAATTGCATGCAGAGACACTGGTCCAGACTCGGTATTGGTCTTGTTAAACCTATACAGATCTGCTTATTCATTTTTCCAGGAATCTCCAAAACCTGTTTTATGTTACACAATTGTTCATTTACCTTTCACCGTTGTCAAATAATCTTCATGGTTAAATTGATCAATT
Organism: Mytilus californianus; assembly: GCF_021869535.1. Classification (NCBI taxonomy): domain Eukaryota; kingdom Metazoa; phylum Mollusca; class Bivalvia; order Mytilida; family Mytilidae; genus Mytilus; species Mytilus californianus. The sequence continues at coordinate 94,917,003 of NW_026262668.1, forward strand.
GACATTGTTAAAAAATGGACAGGAGTCTCATTTGTTTTTGTTTTTTTCAGTTTTTGCTAGTAGCCATAATTTTTTATGTAAACTTTCATAATTGCAAAACATTCATTGTACAATATAAATCCAGAGTGGGTTTGTGGCTAAGTGTGATTGTGAAAAAATTAAAGAAGCAAGACCAAAAAAAGAAAACCGATTCAAAATGAAAGTTCAATTGTGAGATGTACAATATTTTTTTTCATTCATGCGTACTAACAGCTTGTTTCTTGAAGTCTCAAAATTTTCAGTTTTATCCAATATCTTTTTAAACAGGAGAAAATATTCTCTAGTAATGATACTATAATTTAATAACAAATAAAACAAAGGTATTATATAGCAATATCTTACAGGAAAATTATCTTTTGATTTAGATTGGAGGAACCAGTGAAGTAGAGGTAAATGAAAAGAAAGATCGTGTAAATGATGCTTTAAATGCTACTAAAGCTGCAGTAGAGGAAGGTATAGTACCTGGTGGTGGTGTGGCACTGCTACGATGTGTCAAGGCATTAGAGGATCTCAAAGTAGAGAATGAAGATCAGAAAATAGGTAAGCAATTTAATAAATCACTTCTGTTTTAGATCCAATATGACTGGTGGAATAATTACTTTGTACAGATTTGTCAATAAAATACTAATAAGATTAAAAATTTGATGGGTTATTTATTTACTAAAGCCCCATCAGCTATACACTAATCAGCATACTGGTCATTTATTCAAATCTTTTACAAAATATATAAAAATTCAAGTTATATAAAAAAAATTACATCACAGGGAATCTTCTTTTTTCTTTAGAAGATATAAATCACTAGAGACAGCAATGATTATATAATTTTTGTGCCTGAATAACATTGAGGGATCACAATGCAATGCTTTGAATGAGCTGTCCTATTTACAACTTTAATAAGTGTATGGGGTTTTTGTTAGGTTTTGTTTTTGGTGTTCAGTGCAGTAGTGTTTGCTCAGGGATGACCACAAAACAACCAGAAGTTCAAAACAAATAAGCTTTTATTGCTAATTGTAGATAATGTCAAATAACAAATATTAATGCTACTCATATCTTTGATCAGGTGTTGAGATTATAACGAAATCTCTAAGACTTCCAGCTTTAACAATTGTCAAGAATACTGGTGTAGAACCACATGCCATCTTGGAGAAATTGGCAACAAATGAAGGTGATTTTGGTTATGATGCTCTCAATGCCCAGTTTGGAAATATGATGGCTTTAGGAATCATAGATCCTACAAAGGTACATTAATACAACCTAACCATAATGCGTTATTTGTTATTTAAACTTTTCCTTAACAGTTGTTATACGATTTGGTGTATTTTATTTGTTCTTAAAAATTGGTTATTACTTTTTGATCTTCAAGTCCACGTTTGTTTACATTCTTTCATCACGTGTTTTCCCTTGCACTTGCGCTGTGTGGTAGCTGAAGTTAAAACGAGAGGTCTCCTAGTGAAGGTCACTGCACATGGGAAAATATTGGCAAATTAGTGTACAGGAAGACAATAATTCAATAGTGGTACATTTATGAAGATTTTGATAAGATAAAGGATGTTCTTTTACAAGAAAGTTCACGTAGACTTGTTTTATAGTAAAACTTAGCCAATCAAGTATACAATACATATTCTTCAACTTTTTTTTGTCTCCCTTGTGGGGAACATGAAAATACCAGACGTTTGTCCATCCGGTCTTCTTGCCACTCTCACATGTACAATTCTTGCCAGATTTTTATGAAACTCATATCATGGGTTAATAATAGCAATGTTTTGGACGAGTTCGAAAATAAGTTTTTAAAAAGAGTTATGCCCCTTGGGAATATTAATTATATGAAAAATTGCCTTATGTGTACAATTCTTGCCAGATTTTGTCTCAGAAAGCTTGTCATAGGGATAGTGATCTGGCAGCAGCCACGGTGGCGTTAATTAACTACTTAAAACTTAATATTGCAGAATGTTAAAAGACCTGGATGCTTCATACTTTGTATATATATATGCCTTATGTTATGAAGTTTCTGTCTGTAAGATGTCCTTTGTCCTTGACCTCATTTTCATGGTTAAGTGACTACTTGAAAAAAAAGTTTAGATTTTTTGTAAAGTTAATTTCTCTCTTATTATGAGTAATAAGATAACTATATTTGGTATGTGCATATCTTGAACAGTCCTCATGCCTGTCAGACAGTTTTCACTTGACCTCAACCTCATTTCATGGATCAGTGAACCATGTTAAGTTTTTGTGGTCGATTCAATATCTCAGATACTATAAGCAATAGGTCTACTATATTTGATGTATGGAATGATTGTAAGGTGTACATTTCCAACTGGCAGGTGTCATCTGACCTTGACCTCATTTCAATGGTCAGTGGTTAAAGTTAAGTTTTGGTGTTTTGGTCTATTTCTCTAATACTGTATGCAGTAGGTCAGCTAATTTTGGTGTATGGAAATATTTTATGATGTACATGTCAGTCTGGCAGGTTTAATTTGACCTTGACCTCATTTTCATGGTTCAGTGGTTAAAGTTAAGTTTTTGTGTTTTGGTCTGTTTTTCTTAAACTATAAGCAATAGGTCATTTATATTGGGTGTATGGAATGATTGTTATATTTATATGTCTGTCTGGCAGGTATCATCTGACCTTGACCTCATTTTCATGGTTCATTGGTCAATGATAAGTTTTTCGTGGTTAGAATTGTTTCTTAAGATACTATATTTGATACTTCAACTATATTTGATCTATGGAATGATTATAAAGCTTACTATGGAAGTTCTATTATCATGATTATATTAAATTCTTGGTTTAACAAAACAAAGGTGTTATTTTTTAAATTTATTAAGTTGCTTTATATGCTATTTTATATATATTTTAATAAAAAAAATGTTCACTGCATTATTAACTTAACTCGACTGACACCATAAATCTATACGAGGCTTAAGTTAAAGGTGAAAATTGTCCAGTAACCATAAAATATATCTGAAACATTCAAAAAATTTTGAATAACATTGAAGATATTAGTCACAATTCAGTTTTGAGATTATTTGATCAGCTTGTTTTATTTTTATTTTAAAGGTGATATATATGTATGTATATAAGTGTTGATGAATATGGTGATAAAGTTATATTATGTTTATTGTGAAATTTTGGTTTCAATGCTATATTGAATACATTTTTAATTTCAAATTGTTGTTCAAATTTCTAGCCAGGGGAAATAGCTGTTGTTAAAAACAGTTCCTAAATTGATGAAATACAATAGATAGATACAAAAAAATAGGTCTAAGTTGGTTAAGACTTGGTCGAGTATGGTTCAGACTAGGTCGAGTATGGTTCAGACTAGGTCGAGTATGGTTCAGACTAGGTCAAGCATGATTCAGACTAGGTCGAGCATGGTTCAGACGCGTATAAAATGGTTAAGTACTGGTCGAGTAAAGGTCGAGTACAAGTTCAGACTGTAAAGTATGGTTCAGACTACAGTCGAGTATTATCAAGTAAATTTCAGACCAATTCAGACTGGTCGAGTAAAAATCAGTACAGTCGAGTACAGATATAGGCCATTTCAGACTTTTACTGGTTTGTAGTGAAGTGTACATCGTCTGTCTGGCAGGGTTCATCTGACCTTGACCTCATATTCATGGTTTATTGGTCAATATAATGTTTTCATGGTTTGGTCTGTTTCTTGTATACTATAAGCAATAGGTCAACTATATTCAATGTATGGAATGATTGTAAGGTGTAACATGGTTTATCTGATCTTGGCCGAATTTCCTTAGATCATGATAAGTTAATGTGATACTTGTAGTAAAACTTTATATTTAGGGTGTAACATGGTTTATCTGATCTTGGCTGCATTTCCTTAGATCATGATAAGTTAATGTGATACTTGTAGTAAAACTTTATATTTAGGGCTATCAACATAAAATCAATGGTAGTAAAGTAGGCGAGACATTTCATAATAAATTTAAAAAACGTGTATACAGGACTTAGTTTAGTATATATGGATGCATTGGTTCAATAATTTTGATATCAATATAATTACAAGAAACTCATTGCATATGAATTTAATAATAAAGGTTTACTGTGTTTTTCAGGTTGTACGAACAGCACTAGTTGATGCTTCAGGTGTAGCATCTCTTTTGACAACAGCAGAGTGTGTAGTGACAGAAATTCCAAAGGAAGATCCTCCCATGCCAGGTGGTGGTATGGGAGGCATGGGTGGTATGGGAGGAATGGGTGGCATGGGAGGAATGGGAGGATTTTAATGTCTGCTAGCATTTAGATCCTTTTATAGACTAGTATTTATTGCCACCGAAAGTGTGCTAATTGACTGTATTGACCAAATCCAAATCTGTGTCAATAGCCAGAGGCAAAAGGACCAATGAGACTAATATAACAACAAAAAAACATGAGTGTTGAGCACAGCTGTTCAGTCAGACTTGGCGACAATTATTCATCTGCAGTCAATCTAAATTAAATCAGGATTTTAATATATTATATAAATAGTACAGATCAGTATAAAAACAAATTCATCCGATGACTGAAGAAGAATAAATGAGTACCTAAAGATATAGTCTCAGATGAATTCTACTGACGTTGTAGTATAACTAGGGACTCAATAGATTTACAAAATGAACAAAATCACTTAAGATGAGTTGATAGTTTATATGCTGAATGTCTAGAATTTATCTGAAGCTCAATTTTTTACTGGTATGAAAGAGATTTCATTTATGTATTGATACTATTCTTTCTGTAATATTTTTTGTGCATTTATAAACTTTTTTATGTATGTGTCTAGTCCGATTCTAAATTGTGAAGATTTCATTATTTGTCCCGTATAAACAGACTATTTCATCCTAGAAAGTTAATCAGTGATATGATTCTGATATAAATTAAACCTTAGATTTTTTACCAATTATAAATATATTTTCTTGTATACAACAATGTAAAGTGATGGTATATTGGTATATACAATATTAACCACATATTCTACTTACTGCCTTACAATTCATTTTTATCTTGCTAGGGTAAAATGTATTAATTGTTTGTCGTTCCATTGTTTATGCTGCTACCAAACAATCTTCAGAATTGACTAGTTTATTTAAATGAGTTGTGACATTTATAGATGATAGTTTGTGATAATTATGTTTGTTAATGAATATTAGATTGTGTGAATGTGATATTATTGAGTGTTTGTACAAAGATTTAATAAAAGTTTTATAAGGAAGTAATTGTTTGTTTTTGTTGTTGTTTGTTTTAAATATATCTGGGACCAAAGCATCAGTTGGTTCAAACTGTGATTATATTTTATGGTTATTTTCTTTTTTCAAATGGAGACCATGTTCATAGAACCCAGAAGCAATGCATGTTGAACCTTGAAGCAGCTTGATAATTAGTTTTTGTTGTCGAGCCTGCGACTTGTCGTTGGCGTTAGCTAACTTCTTAAAAGCTTTATATTTTAGAAGGTGGAAGATCTGGATGCTTCATACTTTGTATATGGATGCCTCATGTTACGAAGTTTCCGTCAGTCACATGTCCAATGTCCTTGACCTCATTTTCATGGTTCAGTGACTACTTGAAAAAAAAGTTTAAGATTTTTTGTAATGTTTAATTCTCTCTTATTATAAGTAATAGGATAAATATGTTTGGTATGTGCGTACCTTGCAAGGTCCTCATGCCCATCAGACAGTTTTCACTTGACCTCGACCTCATTTCATGGATCAGTGAACAAGGTTAAGTTTTGGTGGTCAAGTCCATATCTCAGATACTATAAGCAATAGGTCTAGTATATTCAGTGTATGGAAGGACTGTAAGGTGTACATGTCCAACTGGCAGGTGTCATCTGACCTTGTTCTCATTTTCATGGTTCAGTGGTTATAGTTAAGTTTTTATACGCCTGTTTACGGGACGTATTATGGTATACCGTAGACCATCTGTCCGTTGTCAACATGTCGGACATTAATTCAAAAACGCTTTAACCAATATGCATGAAACTTTGGTGAATTGTTTATATCTATTGACGTGAGCTCCCTTTCGTTTTTTTTATAAATTTCAGATTTACCATTTCTGAGTTTTGGGGTTTTATTCATTAAAAAAGGGGGATTTTCCAGTTTTCAGACAATAACTCAAAAACAATTTCACCAATTTGGAAGAAACTTTTGTGAATTGTTCATATCTATTGACGTGAGCTCCCTTTCATTTTTTATGAATTTCGGATTTACCTTTTCCGAGTTTTGGGGTTTTATTCATTAAAAAAGGGGGGATTTTCCAGTTTTCAGACAATAACTCAAAAACAATTTCACCAATTTGCAAGAAACTTTGGTGAATTGTTTATTTCTATCGACATGAGCTCCCTTTTGATTTTTATAAATTTCAGACTATAAGTTTCCGATTTATTGGGTTTTTATTCATTACAAAAAGGGGGATTTTCCAGTTTTTGGACAATAACTCAAAAATGCTTTTAGCATTTTTTCTGAAACTTTGGTAAATTGTTTATATCTATTTTTGTAAGCTCCCTTTTGATTTTTATAAATTTTAGATTTTATGTTTCCGAGTTATAAGATTTTATTTGTTTATAGTCGGACAACAGATTTACTAAGTATTACACAACAGCACAGTGTATTGCACAACAGCAAGAAATCTTTCATATAACCAATTTCAAGTTCTTTGACTACATTTATTCAGAAACCTATAATATATCAAATATTTAATTACAATCCAAATTCAGACCTGTATCAAGCTTGAATATTGTGTCCATTTTTGCCCCAACTGTTCAGGGTTGGACCTCTGCGGGCGTATCCAGCTGCGCTCAGCAAAGCAGTTTATTGTGTTTTGGTCTGTTTTTCTTATACTGTATGCAATAGGTCTACTATATTTGGTGTATGGAATGATTGTAAGGTGTACATGTCTAGCTGGCAGGTGTCATCTGACCTTGACCTCATTTTCATGGTTCAAAGTTAAGTTTTTTAGTTTTGGTCTTTTTTTTCTAATACTATATGCAATAGTTCAACTATATTTGGTGTATGGAAATATTTTATGATCTATATGTCAGTCACACAGGTTTTATTTGACCTTGACCTCATTTTCAAGGTTCATTACTCAGTGTTAAGTTTTTGTGTTTTGGTCTGTTTTTTGTCGAGCCTGCGACTTTTGTCGCAGAAAGCTTGACATAGGGATAGTGATCCGGCGGCGGCGGCGTTATCTAACTTCTTAAAAGCTTTATATTTTAGAAGCTAGAAGACCTGGATGCTTCATACTTTGTATATAGATGCCTTATGTTACGAAGTTTCCGTCTGTCATATGTCCATTGTCCTTGACCTCATTTTCATGGTTCAGTGACTACTTGAAAAAAAAGTCAACATTTTTTGTAATGTTAATTTCTTTCTTATGAGTAATAGGATAACTATATTTAGTATGTGCGTACCTTGCAAGGTCCTCATGCCCGTCAGACAATTTTCATTTGACCTCTACCTCATTTCATGGATCAGTGAACAAGGTTAAGTTTTCGTGGTCAAGTCCATATATCAGATACTATAAGCAGTAGGTCTACTATATTTGGTATATGGAATGATTGAAAGGTGTACATGTCCAACTGGTAGGTGTCATCTGACCTTGACCTCATTTTCATGGTTCAGTGGTCAAAATTAAGTTTTTGAGTTTTGGTCTTTTTTTCTAATACTATATGCAATAGGTCAACTATATTTAGTATGTGCGTACCTTGCAAGGTCCTCGTGCCCGTCAGACAATTTTCATTTGTCCTCGACCTCATTTCATGGATCAGTGAACAAGGTTAAGTTTTCGTGGTCAAGTCCATATATCAGATACTATAAGCAGTAGGGCTACTATATTTGGTATATGGAATGATTGTAAGGTGTACATGTCCAACTGGTAGGTGTCATCTGACCTTGACCTCATTTTCATGGTTCAGTGGTCAAAGTTAAGTTTTTGAGTTTTGGTCTTTTTTTCTAATACTATATGCAATAGGTGAACTATATTTGGTGTATGGAAATATTTTATGATGTACATGTCAGTCTCGCAGGTTTTATTTGACCTTGACCTCATTTCCACGGTTCATTTCTCAGTGTTAAGTTTTTGTGTTTTGGTCTGATTTTCTTCAACTATAAGCAATAGATCAACTATATTTGTTGTATTGAAGGATTGTAAGGTGTATATGTCTGTCTGGCAGGTATCATCTGACCTTGACCTCATTTTCATGGTTCATTGGTCAATATTTAGTTTTCTTGGTTAAGACTTTCTTAGAAACTATAAGCAATAGAGTCAACTATGTTTGGTTTATTGAATGATTGTAAGGTGTACATGTATTTCTCGTTTGGTTTATCTGAACTTGACCTCATTTTCCTGGATCATGTTAAGTTTATGTGTTACTTGTAGTAAAGCTTTATATTTAGGACTATCAACATAAAATCAATGGTTAGTAAAGAAGGCGAGACATTTCAGTGTGTACACTCTTGTCTTAAACTATAAGCAATAGGTCAACTATATTTGTTGTATGGAAGAATTGTTAACTGTACATGCCTGCCTAGCATGGTTCATCTGACCTTGACCACATTTTCATGGTTCATTGGTCAATGTTTAGTTTACTTGGTTAATGTTAAGTTTATGTGACAGTTGTAATAAAGCTTTATATTTAGGACTATCAACATAATATCAATGATTAGTAAAGAAGGCGAGACATTTCAGCCATCAATCCAGTGGCAACAAAGTAAACTATTTGGATAAAGCTATATATTTCAGAATGTAGAAGACCTGAATGTTTAATACCTTGTATGCAGATACCTTGTGTTGTGAAGTTTGTGTCCTGATATGTCCATTGTCCTTGACCTCATTTTCATGGTTCGGTGATAGCTTGAAGAAAAGTTTTATTGTCATATGAAATAAACACTTATGAGTAATATGACAGATATATTTTTGTACGAGACCCTTGTAATGTCTACATGTTTGTCAGTAAGGGTTCATCTGACCACCTCACTTCATGGATCAGTGATCAAGGTTAAGTCTGTTTCTTAGATACTATAAGCAATAAGGTCAACTTTATTTGATGCATGGAATGATTGTAAGGTGTACATGTCTGGCTTGACTTATTTGACCCTGATCTCAGTTTCATGAGTCATTGATAATGTTAAGATAACTAAGTAATTGTGATGCTTATAGTAAAACTTTCTCTTCAGAATTATCAACTTAAATCAATTGTGGTAAGTAAAGCAGGCGAGACATTTTAGTGTGTGCACTCATTTGTTTTCATTTTTGCTTATAATCTTGAAAGCTAATAGCAACTTTAAAAAGCAAAAATGATTAGCAACACAAGATCTATAAATAAGTTGAGCATGAACACTATTGGAGTTATTGCCCATTAATGACATATTTTTCCATTTTTTTTTTGTATCTTGAAAACTGTAATAGATTCATAGAAACTAAATAGCAAAAATAATTAGAGTATTAATACAGATTATGTACGAAATTTGGTGGCAACACTTTTACCATTCTTGAGTAATGTCCCTTTATAAACATAAAAATTGCTGAATTTTCGTTTCCGTTCTATAACTTTAGTTTGTCTCAACCAAATGTTATAAAAATCTTATACACAACCGTTCTAGAGTTATGCGTGTTTACAAATAGAAAAATTGCTACTTAAGTAAGCCTCAACCAAATGTCATGAGACTTGCACACAATGCTTATTACCACAAAACTCAGATCAAGTTCAAATTTGGGTAGTGTCACTTTTACCGTTCTTCAGTTATGTCCCTTTATAACTATATGATATGCAAGCGGGGGCATCATCTGTGTCCACATGTGGACATTATCCACATTTATTTTTTATGTGCTTGAAGATATTGATTTGATATTTGGTATATAGTTTAATCATGACCAGTTACAGATCAAGTTAGACTTTTGTTCAAGTCTAATGATTTTGTGCAGAGTTATGGTCTTTGGATTTTGAAAATTCATGCACATAATTTGTTTTCCACACTTTTTTTCGTCCTGCTTAAAGATATTGATTTATATTTGATATTTAGCTTAACCATGACAAGTTAAAGATCATGGTCCATGGACATTGCAATTAGCTAAAGTATTCAGTTTTCTACACATTTTTTCGTCGTGCTTAAAGATATTGATTTGATATTTGCTATATAGTTTTAACCATGACAAGTTAAAGACCAAGTTTGAATTTTGTTCCGGTCTGTGCAGAGTTATGATCCTTGGACTTTTAAAATTCGCACAAGTAATCTGTTTTCCACACTGTTTTTCGTCTTGCTTAAAGATATTGATTTGATATTACCATGACAAGTTACAGATCAATTTCGAATATTGTTCAGTTCGTATGATTTGTTTGCAGTGTTATGGTCCTCAGACTATGAAAATTCAGGCAAATAATCAGTTTTCCACACTTTTTTGTCATGCTTGAAGATATTAACTTGTCATTACACCATGACAAGTTACAGATTAAAATAGCATTTCTTTCAGTACAATGATTTTTTAACTGGTAAGGGACTATGTTTTGCCATGCAATACTCTCAGAATGCTTTTTACCAATATCTTGCATTTTTATACGACTGCAAAAAATTAATTGGTGTCCTTTGATATGCTGAATCTTGCCATGTATTAAGATTTTTAATTTTGGGGCTCGTCTTCAAATTGGTCCACGTTAAGGTCCAAAGGGTCCAATATTAAACTTTGTTTGATTTCTAAAAAAAAAATGATTTTTTGTGGTTCTTTGATACTGAATCTAAGCATGTATGTAGATTTTTGATTTTTGGCACAGTTTTCAAGTTGGTTCTAATTGGGATCCAAAATTATACATTGTTTGATTTCAACAAAAATTGAATTATTGGGGTTTTTGATATGCCTTATCTAACAGTGTATGTAGATTTTTAGTTTTGGTACCCGTTTTCAAATTAATTCACATTAAGGTCCAAAGGGTCCAAAATTAAGCTTTTTTGTATGATTTCATCAAAAATTGATTGGTGTTCTTTGATATGCTGAATCTTGCTTTGTATTAAGAGTTTTAATTTTGGGGCCCGTCTTCAAATTGGTCCACATTGAGGTCCAAATGGTCCAATATTAAACTTTGTTTGATTAAAAAAAAAATGATTTCTTGTGGTTCTTTGAAATACTGAATCTAAGCATGTATGTAGATTTTTGATTTTGGGCAGTTTTCAAGTTGGTCCAAAATTAAACTTTGTTTGATTTCATCAAAAATTGAATTATTTGTGTTCTTAATATGCCCAATATATCTGTTTTAGATTTTTGTTTTTAGGCCTGGTTTTTAAGTTTGGTCCAAATTGGGGTCCAAAATTTAACTTTGCTTGATTTCATCAAAAAATGATGTCTTGTGGTTCTTTGATATGCTGAATCTAAGCATATATTTAGAATTTTGATTTTGGGCACAGTATTCAAGTTGGTTCAAATTGGGGGCCAAAATTATACATTGTTTGATTTCAACAAAAATTGAATTATTGGGTTTTTTTATATGCCTAATCTAACACTGTATTTAGATTTCTAATTTTTGGGCCTGTTTTCCAATTAATTCATATTAAGGTCCAAAGGGTCCAAAATTAAACTTTGTTTGATTTCAATAAAAACTGAATTCCTGAGGTTCTTTGATATGCTGAATCGAACCGTGTATTTAGATTTTGGATTTTGGGCCCCGTTATAAAATTGGTCACATTGAGGTCCAAATGGTCCAAAATTAAACTTTGGTTGATTTCATCAAAATTGAATTCTTGGGGTTCTTTGATACGCTTATTCCAACCACAGCATGTATTTAGATTTTGGATATTGGACTATGATTAGCAAATGTCCAATTTCAAATTTTTTAAGTACTTAGACCACATTCATTCTGTATCAGAAACTATGTTATGTCAAATATTTTTAATCGGAATCCAAATTCAAAAATGTATTGCAAAATTAATAGAAATTGTATGTTGAGTCATAGTTACAAATAGATACAGCATCATATCTTATTTTAGAGAAGAAATAATGTATTGATAAAATTTGAAATTTTCTGTTCATTATTCGATAATTTGAAGAATTAGAGGTAAGTTTTATGGATTTTTTAAAGACTTTGCATTAATGCGGAATGATGTTTAAGAAATTGTTTTTTTTTTATTAAGTTTACCTTTGTCCGTCTGTGCGTCCGTCCGTCCGTCCCAAAGTTGGTTTCCGTTCTCTAGCTTTAGTTTGCCTCAACCAATTGTTATGAAACTTATACACAATGCTTATTACCATTAAATACAGATCAAGTTTGAATTTTGGTGGCGTCACTTTAACCGTTCTAGAGTTATACCCCTTTACAAATGGAAGAATTGCTAAATTTTTCGTTTCCGTTCTCTAACTTAAGTTTGCCTCAACCAAATGTTATGAAACTTATACACAATGCTTATTACAACGATATACAGATCAAGTTTGAGTTTTGGTGCCGTCACTTTTACTGTTCTAGAGTTATGCCCTTTACAAATGGAAAAATTGCTGAATTTTTCTTTTTTTTTTCTAAATATCAAGTATTTTTAAAATTGGAATTATCTTTCTTTGTCCATGATTATAGTTGAATCAACTACAATCAATGCTTTATACAATGCAATGTTTAATTTTACCTTCCACTGATAAATTAAAGCAATTTCTACCCTTCATTTCTAAAAATATTTTAAAGTCTTCTTTGAAAATTGGAGTTATCTTTCTTTGTGCATAATGGTAGTTGAATCAATTACAACCAATGCTTTATACAATGCAATATTCAATTTTACTTCCTACTGATAAATTAAAGCAATCGTTACCATTCAGTGCTTACACGCACTTTGATTACTGTTCTAGAGTTATGCCCATTTACAAATGAAAAAAATGCTGAATTTTTCGTTTCCGTTCTCTTACTTGAGTTTGTCTTAAATTAATGTAATGAAATGTATATATAATGCTTTGTACTACAAAACTCAGTTTAATTTGTTTCCGTTCTCAAACTTTAGTTTGCCTCGACCAAATGTTATGAGACTTATACACAATGCTTATTACCACTTAATACAGATCTAGTTAGAAATTGGGTGGTGTCACTTTTGCTGTTCTTGAGTTATGCCCCTTTATAAACATAAAAATTGCTGAATTATTTGTTTCCGTTCACTAACCTTAGTTTACCTCAACCAAATGTTATGAGACTTATACACAATGCTTATTACCACAAAACTCAGATCAAGTACACATTTAGGTAGAGTCACTTTTACCGTTGTTCAGTTATGTCCCTTTATATCTTTATATGATATGCAAGCGTGGGCATCATCTGTGTCCATGCATGGACACAATCCACATTTATTTCATTTTTTTTGTAAGTTTTTTGAAGAATTGTGTGGTAGGTTTGTTTGTTATTCTGTTTGAATTAATTTTCAGAGTGCTATATATATATATATATATGTTTTTTTATGAAGCAACCCATTAAAAAATTTATCTATTATTGTACTGTCAATTTATTAATAAATAATTTGATTTTTTGGTGAACTTGGATATGCTGAATCTAACCGTGTATTTAGATTTTGGATATTAGATCATAACAGGTACAAGTCAAATTTCAAATTTTTCAGCTCTTTGTCCACATTCATTCTGTGTCAGAAACCTATGCTGTGTCAAATGTTTAATAACAATCCAAATTCAGAGCTGTATCAAGCTTGAATGTATTATGTAGTGTCCATACTTGTCCCAACTGTTCAGAGTTCGACCTCTGCAGTCGTATCAAGCTGTGTTTGGAGAAGCATTTTATTCCTATTATTTTGAAAACTTTGATAAATAGATAGAAACTTTTATAGCAAAAATGATTTACGAATAAGTCAACATTGTTGAAATTGTCAGTTGACTCCTTGTAGGAATTCTTAATCTTAAATGATGAATTTTACCCTTTTTTGTGTTTTGGGCAAAAACAAAGAATGAGAGAAATTAAACAGAAAAATGATCAGCCAACAAGATCAAAAACAAAAATTTATTCCTGAATTATATTCTAGTCTCAAAATGTTGGAGAGTCCATTGTTGGAAGATGTGCATAGACCTGTCACCTAGTTGAGCAACACAAGCTCTTTAGAGCCTCTAGTTTGGCAAATTTCGTAGTTTTTCGAAATCATCTTGAAAACTATTAACAAATAGAAATGTGTTTTAATGGCTAACATGGCAATTGACCCCTTATAGGAGTTTGAATGATGATTTTTACCCTTTTTAGCTTAACTAGTCCAAAAAGGGCAATTTGAGCTTTTGCCATCACTATGCATCTATCGACCTACAAGGCTGCCATGTCTAAAAATAAAACAAGGGACAAGCTACAGTTTTGGCTAATATCTATATAACTAAAGCATTTCAAGAAAAAATGACAAGGGTAAAAAAAGGTCAGCATGCTAAGTTTTATCTAACCTGAAAATTTAGGAAACATCTGTCCACCTGTTAGAGTAATTGCCAGTGAAATGTTGATATTTAAATTTTTTGGCATTTCCCTACCATTGTTTCAAAAACTACAGGAGATAGATTAACATTGTAAATTGCAAAACTGATGCATGAAAAGATGTACATGTATGTGTTACAGTAAATGTGTATAATTAGGGATTATGTGTAATCCCTGAAATTTTCAGGCATTATGTATAATCACTGGCAAGTTTAGTGATTATAGATATCCACTAAAATTTTCAGGAATTCGGAATATTTATAAGAAAAAATGGCCGGGATTATACATAATACCTGGAAAGAAGAGATGGTGAATAACTTGGATAATTTATTTTATAAAATCATCTTTAAACATCTTTAGAAGTATGAATTTTAAAATGTTAAGTACAATACTCTGATATCAATCATTTATTTTTACAAACTGCATTGTAAATTTGGATGACATCTACTATTGCAGATTTACCAATCAACCATTTTCATGCTCTACTTTTCATTTTTTTTCTCCATCATCTTCCACTTTGTCCTTCATATACTGACTGAATTTGATTTTACCTCACGTTGAAGAGGGGGGAAAATGTTCAATAGAAACATCTGAAGGTACCACAAAAGTGAATCAGCCACCTCAAATTGGTTTCTAGTGTAGGATCCAAGCAAAATTCTGTTTCGTAGCCAGGCAATATCCTCTTCAGACTGTTCATGAACAATGTCCATTATAGTTTTTGGTCTTCCTTTTCGCGATCAATATGCTGAATTGGCATCAAAACTTAACAGGTAATTTTTCTACATAATCCCTGATTATACAGATTCACTGTAACATATGCACCCTGAAAATTGGGGGAAAATCTAACCACTCATTTTGAAGTAATTGCCCCTGAAATGTTGCCCCCCCCCTTATTTAGCAGTTGTTGGCTGTAATCGTTAACACTGTAGGAGCAAGGTTAAAATAAGGTGTTGATCGCAAAAAGGACCAGCACGACAAAATGTATCTACCCTGAAAAGTGTCCTATCCTTTTGTCATCGTTCTGAACAATAAAATATGATAAAATTAAACTAACCTGGAAATTGGAGAAAAGTCTGTCAACCTGTTTTGCCGTTGTGACCTAAAAGATGAAGTTTTTGCAGTCTTGGGCTGTCAGCCTGAAAAAAAGGGTGCTAGGTTAAATGTGTAATCGCAAAAAGTAAATAGCAAAACGAGATATATTAAGTTAACAATCTGTCAATCTGTTTTGAGTTATTTCCCCTGAAATATACATTTGTTCATTTCTCTGCATTTGTTCGCTGTTATTTTGAAATTTTAGGAGCTAGGTTAAAAGTGTAAACTGCAGCGTTTGATACAATACATATCCACTCTGAAAATTTGTCAACTCATTCTGGAGTTATTGCCCATGAAATGTTGATTTTCACTGTTTCTTGCAGTTTTGGCTGTTATTAAAAAAAGGAGCTAAGTTAAACGTGTAAATTGCAAAAATGATCAGCAACACAAAGAGTAAATATAGCATGTGCATAGGAAAGTTCTAATTATCAAAAATGTGAGCGATATGGGCACAGTTGTGCCTCTTGTTTTAATTTTTGCAGAAACTATAATAGATGGAGAGAATCTTACAATAGTAAAAATGTGCAGCAAAATAAGATCTACAGATATGTCAACATAGAAGTAATCGTCTATGGACCCCTTATAGGAGTTGTTGTCCTTAAAAGATCTACTCTGTTTCAAAATAGTTTTAAAAGACTGTTATAAATTGATAGTATATATAGGTCAACATGGCCGAAATTGTCAACCGACTCCTTACGAGGAAATAGCATCTGGTGAAAAAAAGCTGCAATGATACGCCTACTCTCACAAAAAGAACTTAAAACATAAATTGTATCACACTCTTTGAAAGTATTATTGATTAACTATTTGGTATACCCCCCAGTTTGCGCAATAATTGATGCCTATTATTATTCTTGAATATTTATAAGAGATCCCTTAGTGTAAAAATAAGTTCGGTGTTATTACGGTTGATATGTTTTGTGATTTGTTATCGTCGTCGGCGTATGTTGTCGTTGTTCACCTTACATTCTGCAAATTGACCTACGTGTAATTTGGTGTGTTGATTAGTTCGCTTCTATGGTGTTGAGGGGAATAAGTGGGACTCCCTATACCATCCATGTATACTTGGCCTTCAGAGAGTTCAAGATCATGTCAATTTGTAGTTAAGTGAGAGACCAGCTTTCACGAAAAAAGTGTGGAAGTCTCCTCTTGTATTACAAAACCTGAAATATTCAAATGATACAATTAATGGTATTATTTAAGTTATAACATTTAGAAACGAAAAAAAAAACCTTGAATGTTGGTAAGCGCTATATATTAAAAAGACAGTTTTGGACAGACGGAACACATTACTGTATCACTCCGCAACCTTGTCCCGATAAGATCGTGTAATCCTTGTATTCAGTTGTCACCTTGACCCGACAAATGACCGTTTGTTAGATTTTCAAATATTTATATACTTCAAAGTATTTTATTGATCTGTTTATCTGTAATTTAAAAACTGCCCTGTTGATAAACACAGAATGAAGATTGTCTATGGTCAACATTCATTAGTTACAAACCAATTACTGTTTTCCAATTAATTCATATTAAGGTCCAAAGGGTCCAAAATTAAACTTTATTCGATTTCAATAAACATTGAATTCTTGGGGTTCTTTGATATGCTGAATCGAACCGTGTATTTAGATTTTGGATTTTGGGCCCCGTTATCAAATTGGTCACATTGAGATCCAAATGGTCTAAAATTAACTTTGGTTGATTTCATCAAAAATTGAATTCTTGGGGTTCTTTGATCGGCTAATCCAACCACAGCATGTATTTAGATTTTGGATATTGGACCATAATAAGCAAATGTCCAATTTCAAATTTTTTAAGTACTTAGACCACATTCATTCTGTATCAGAAACTATGTTATGTCAAATATTTTTAATCGGAATCCAAATTCAAAAATGTATGCAAAATTAATAGAAATTGTATGTTGAGTCATAGTTACAAATAGATACAGCATCATATCTTATTTTAGAGAAGAAATAATGTATTGATAAAATTTGAAATTTTCTGTTCATTATTAGATATTTTGAAAAATTAGAGGTAAGGTTTATGGATTTTTTTAAGACTTTGTATTAATGAGGAATGATGTTTTAGAAATTGTTTTTTTTTTTCATTTTTTTTTTCATTTTTTTGAAGAATTGTGTGGTAGGTTTGTTTGTTATTCTGTATAAATTAATTTTCAGAGTGCTATATATATACTTTTTTTTTATGAAGCAACCCATTAAAAAACTTGGCTATTATTGTACTGTCAAATTATTAATAAATAATTTGATTTCTTGGTGAACTTGGATATGCTGAATCTAACCGTGTATTTAGATTTTGGATATTAGACCATAGTAGGTACAAGTCCAATTTCAAATTTTTCAGCTCTATGTCCACATTCATTCTGTGTCGGAAACCTATGCTGTGTCAAATATTTAATAACAATCTAAATTCAGAGCTGTATCAAGCTTGAATGTATTATGTAGTGTCCATACTTGCCCCAACTGTTCAGGGTTCGACCTCTGCAGTCGTATCAAGCTGTGCTTGGAGAAGCATTTTATTCCTATTATTTTGAAAACTTTGATAAGTAGATAGAAACTTTTATAGCATTAATGATTTACGAATAAGTCAACATTGTTGAAATTGTCAGTTGACTCCTTGTAGGAATTCTTAATCTTAAATGATGATTTTTACCCTTTTTGTGTTTTGGGCAAAAACAAAGATTGAGAGAAATTAAACAGAAAAATTATCAGCCAACAAGATCAAAAACAAAATGTATTCCTGAATTATATTCTAGTGTTGGAGAGTCCGTTGTTGGAAGATGTGCATAGACCTGTCACCAAGTTGAGCAACACAAGCTCTTTAGAGCCTCTAGTTTGGCAAATTTCGTAGTTTTTCGAAATCATCTTGAAAACTATTAACAAATAGAAAAGTGTTTTAATGGCAAAAATGGCAATTGACCCCTTATAGGAGTTTGAATGATGATTTTACCCTTTTTAGCTTAACTGGTCCAAAAAGGGCAATTTGAGCTTTTGCCATCACTTTGCATCTATCGACCTACAAGGCTGCCATGTCTAAAAATAAAACAAGGGACAAGCTACAGTTTTGGATAATAACTATATAACTAAAGCATTTGAAGAAAAAATGATATGGGTAAAAAAAGGTCAGCATAATAAGTTCTATCTAACCTGAAAATTTAGGAAACATCTGTCCACCTGTTAGAGTAATTGCCAGTGAAATGATGATATTTAAATTTTTTTGGCATTTCCCTACCATTGTTTTAAAAACTATAGGAGATAGATTAACAGTGTAAATTGCAAAACTGATGCATGAAAAGATGTACATGTATGTGTTACAGTAAATGTGTATAATTAGGGATTATGTGTAATCCCTGAAATTTTCAGGCATTATGTATAATCACTGGCTAGTTTAGTGATTATAGATATCCACTAAAATTTTCAGGAATTCTGAATAATCATAAGAAGAAATGGCCGGGATTATACATAATACCTGGAAAGTAGAGACGGTGAATAACTTGGATAATTTATTTTATAAAATCATTTTTAAACATCTTTAGAAGTATGAATATTAAAATGTTAAGTACAATACTCTGATATAAATCATTTATTTTTACAAACTGCATTGTAAATTTGGATGACATCTACTATTGCAGATTTACCAATCAACACTTTTCATGCTCTGCTTTCTATTTTTTTTCTCCATCAACTTCCACTTTGTCCTTCATATACTGACTGAATTTGATTTTACCTCACGTTGAAGAGGGGGGGAAATGTTCAATAGAAACATCTGAAGGTACCACAAAAGTGAATCAGCCACCTCAAATTGGTTTCTAGTGTAGGATCCAAGCAAAATTCTGTTTCGTAGCCAGGCAATATCCTCTTCAGACTGTTCATGAACAATGTCCATTATAGTTTTTGGTCTTCCTTTTCGCGATCAATATGCTGAATTGGCATCAAAACTTAACAGCCAATTTTTCTACATAATCCCTGATTATACAGATTCACTGTAACATATGCACCCTGAAAATTGGGGGAAAATCTAACCACTCATTTTGAAGTAATTGCCCCTGAAATGTTGCCCCCCCCTTATTTAGCAGTTGTTGGCTGTAATCGTCAACACTGTAGGAGCAAGGTTAAAATAAGGTATTGATAGCAAAAAGGACCAGCACGACAAAATGTATCTACCCTGAAAAGTGTCCTATCCTTTTGTCATCGTTCTGAACAATAAAATATGTTTAAATTAACCTATCCTGAATATTGGAGAAAAGTCTGTCAACCTGTTTTGCCGTTGTGACCTAAAAGATGAAGTTTTTGCAGTCTTGGGCTGTCAGCCTGAAAAAAGGGTGCTAGGTTAAATGTGTAATCGCAAAAAGTAAATAGCAAAACGAGATATATTAAGTTAACAATCTGTCAATCTGTTTTGAGCTATTTCCCCTGAAATATACATTTGTTCATTTCTCTGCATTTGTTCGCTGTTATTTTGAAACTTTGGGAGCTAGGTTAAAAGTGTAAACTGCAGTGTTTGATACAATACATATCCACTCTGAAAATTTGTCAACCCATTCTGGAGTTATTGCCCATGAAATGTTGATTTTTACTGTTTCTTGCAGTTTTGGCTGTTATTAAAAAAAGGAGCCAAGTTAAACGTGTAAATTGCAAAAAAGATCAGCAACACAAAGAGTAAATATAGTATGTGCATATGAAAGTCCTAATTATCAAAAATGTGAGCGATATGGGCACAGTTGTGCCTCTTGTTTTTATTTTTGCAGAAACTATGATAAATGGAGAGAATCTTACAATAGTAAAAATGTGAAGCAAAATAAGATCTACATATATGTCAACATAGAAGTAATCGTCTATGGACCCCTTATAGAAGTTGTTGTCCTTAAAAGATCTACTCTGTTTCAAAATAGTTTTAAAAGACTGTTATAAATTGATAATATATATATAGGTCAACATGGCCGAAATTGTCAACCGACTCCTTACAAGAAAAAGCATCTGGTGAAAAAAAGCTCCAATGATACGCGTACTCTCACAAAACGAACTTAAAACATAAATTGTATCACACTCTTTGAAAATATTATTAATTAACTATTTGGTATTTTCCCCAGTTTGCGCAATAATTGATGCCTATTATTATTCTTGAATATTTATAAGAGATCCCTTAGTGTAAAAATGAGTTCATTGTTATTACGGTTGATATGTTTGTGATTTGTTATCGTCGTCGGCGTCTGTAGTCGTTGTTCATTATACATTCTGCAAATTGACCTACGTATAATTTGTTGTGTTGATTAGTTCGCTTCTATGGTGATGAAGGGAATAAGTGGGACTCCCTATACCATCCATGTATACTTGGCCTTCAGAGAGTTCAAGATCATGTCAATTTGTAGTTAAGTGAGAGACCAGCTTTCACGAAAAAAGTATGGAAGTCTCCTCTTGTATTACAAAACCTGAAATATTCAAATGATACAATTAATGGTATTATTTAAGTAATAACATTCAGAAACGAGAAAAAAAAACCTTGAATGTTGGTAAGCGCTATATATATATTTTGGACAGACGGAAAACATTACTGTATCACTCCGCAACCTTGTCGCGATAAGATCGTGTAATCCTTGTGTCCAGGAGTCACCTTGACCCGACAAATGACCGTTTGTTAGATTTTCAAATATTTATTTACTTCAAAGTATTTTATTAATCTGTTTATCTGTAATTTAAAAACTGCCTTGTTGATAAAGTTTATCTGTAATTTAAAAACTGCCTTGTTGATAAAGTTTATCTGTAATTTAAAAACTGCCTTGTTGATAAACACAGAATGAAGATTGTCTATGGTCAACATTCATTAGTTACAAACCACCCACCGACAAACTAAAGTTGAGGTAAGTTAGTATTTTCACACTTACTGTAGTTATTCCATAATAGGTTAAGAATAAAACAGGCAAAGCAAATATATCCCAATACACATTAACATAAAAAAGATGTGAATGAGAATTAACAATCATTAACGATCATTCTTTGAGAAAAATTTAATGATTTTATCGAAATTCCAGCGAATTTTTTTGTATGCCTTGAAATTTTTCATTCATTCGGTCTTTTTTTCTTTAAATCATGGCCCTTCTTTACTATACTTTGATTTATTTTTGCGATAATGCTTTTTTTATATTTTTTTCAGTTTCTCAAGCTTGCAAATATTTAACTAGGTATATTTATTTTACTTAAGCAATAAATATTTCACCTCTTTAAGCTATATATTCTTGTGAAAATTTTGCATCTAAAATGATTTTACTCGATAATTCTCATTTATCCTCTGCTTTAGAAATGGCAAATATAACTAGTTTATTGAAAGGAAGGGATGTTGTGGATTTATTCCTAGCACAAAGCTCCTGCATGCACTTAACAAAATCAATGAATAATATTTTTTTTTTTTGCTTTATTTTAACTTCAAAGTTAATGTGAAGTCTTCAAACTCAACCTCATTGCAAGTTGAAGATAGCTGCACACCCAGCTACGATTTGAGAGGTATTCATGGTTGCATTGAAGCATCAGATGCGGGATGAAACCAACAAATAACAAACCATAATGGGTAACGGAATTCATAAATTGCCGTACTATCTAAATGTAAAATATAGAAACAATACAAACATTTAGAAAAACAAATGGATGGTCCCGATATGTGTTAAAATGATTGGAAAGAAATAATACATGAACGATGCATATAATTGGAATGGAATGCAATTTCGATAAACACACCTTTTAAAAAACTCTGCACAAAAATATTTTGAACCAAGCATGTCACCAATTTACAATAAACCAGCTATATAATCTGAAAAGTGGATATCTCAGCTTATAAAATAATTCTCGACTATTTTGATAAGAGCAAAATATTCTAACGGCGAAGATAACGAATATTTATCACCTGTTATTCTATTTCACAAAGGGCTGCATCCAACTGAATGATGGATATAGTCAGTTCGTATAATGAGTGGGATCCTCTTGAAGAAGTCATTCTTGGAATCCCAGATTACGCATGTATACCACAAGATGAACCTGCTTATAGAAGTAAACTGGATGCTGCAGATTTAAATACATTTACGTAAGTATTACTGCATATCATTATATATGTCTGAAAGATCAACTTTATATCATTATTTATACTGCACTCGTTCTATTTGAGCAGTCAAAATGCGTTGACTGTATATTGCTATGTCATATACAGTCACTGACCAGATATCACTTTTCCTCATGAATATTTAAATAGAAAGTTGCCGAAACTATATTTAATTATTCATACGACCTCTTCAACCTGTTCTCGTTTCCAATGTATATAATGAAGCGTGGAACGACCCAAACTTATTTCTTTTACAATTTTTGGAAAAACATATTTCACTTGTTAATATTTTTTGTTTGAAACCTATAAATCATTCTGTTTTATGCTTATTGTTGATATTTTAGTCCATACTCAAACGAATTCGTTCACCATTGATTGCGGGTTTCAACAGGTAATGTACATTTCATTGCGTTGTCTATTTCTCCGCCTGATACCGGTATAAGGTCTTTTTAAAGGGGGATGTTTCCAATATTTAAATCAAATAAATAACATTTACACATTGAACAACAATTGAAAATGTTTTTTTTTTCTAGATTGCAGTATAAAGACAATAATTTTCATCAATGTAAAAGATGATATCCCTTTTTCTGATTAGGTCAATTTTTAAAAAAAAATCTTTGTAAGTATTACCTGAACATAGATAACGTTCACCAAAGGAGCAACTGCATTGATAAAGGGAAAGGAAAACTATTTTTTTTTTGTAAAAGAGAAGATATGACGTCTTTTTTGCCTATAAATTCGAAAATCAAAAAGTTTATATATCTTTATTGCAAAATTACACACAAACAAAGCTCGAGCAATAACAAATAAAATACATACATGTACAAGAATACAACAAACGAACTTTTTAACTAAAAACACAAATGTAGGATAATATTTACTACAATATACTAGTTTGATTACCATGAACCTGTCTGACTGGGATCTCACGCTCTCAGATCTTAAGACTGTTTAATAATTTATAAATTTATCAATTAAGATCCTTCAAATTTTGACAAAACCTTAGTCTGTTAGATATCCGCATCAAATTTTAGAATTTTGTGTTACATATAGACCTTTAAACGTCAAGAAGTGCATTTAAAGCAAACCTGCAAAAACTACTAAATAAGCCTTAATTTGAGATCTTGTTTTTTATTATTTGATATGAACCCGCAGGCACTTGTCTCTGAAAATATTAAGGTATAAAGGATTTTTTTTTCAGAAACAAGTGCCTGTGTATGGACCACAAAAAAAAGATATTTTGCTTCGAGATGTTTTAATCAAAGATGATAATGAGGGTAACATGTCCAATTTTACACACAAACAAATTAAGTAAAATGGCTATCTTAGGTCAAATGTGTCAATTCTGACATGATTTTAACAATAAAATCATTGCGACATCACAAGGTGACGTTAGATTTACATTTAATTTAAACTTCAATGATGAAATCCTCATTGACAGAATAAATAATTGAAACGATGATTACAAAACATTTCAAAATCTGCCATGTACTTTTGTTTTCAATATCTATTTCAGAGCCGGTCTGAGGAAGGATGAAACCATACAAAAAGCAAGGGTTCAGTTTGATAATCTTGCCAGAATTTTAGAATATCAGTGTAATGTGAAGCTCTTACGCCCAGAAAAGATTGATTTCAGCGAATCAATTAAAACACCATTTTTTGAAATTGAAAATCAAAACTGTGCGGCTTGTCCACGTGACACATTGTTAGTTATTGGTAACGAAATTATTGAAACACCCATGAGTAATAGAGCCAGATACTTCGAGTCGATGGCATACAGGTATTTAGATTTTTTCGTGGGTTAGACAATTAGACATTTGTGTATAAGTATATAAGTTTATACAACTCGATAATACATATCAATAAATACTTGATTGTGATTGGTCAGTTATAATTTCCCCTTGGTTTTACACTTCAAAAGACAATCTAATCGAAACTACTTTGGTAACCTATGCTAAAAATATGTCGTTTTTACTGTGATATGATCACGCACGATAAACATAAATAAAATCCTGGGATTGAAAAAAATAATATCTGTTTGGGTTGAGAATTATAAGGATCAAACACATTTATTGAATTTATGGCATGCTCAGATATTGAAGATTTTTATCTTATCAAATCGTCTTGTAATACTAAGAAGAAAAAAGATAACTACAAGAACTGTCAAAAGGTTCATATGAACAAAATCATATTCACTTAAAAATAAAATCAATTGTAATAATGAAGAAATTTCACTACTTTTTCTTTCAATTCAGAAGCTATTTCAGAAGACAATTAATGGCTTTTAGCATAACCCTCCTTTCTGAAAAAACTTGTGCTATTTTTCTCAAGATAATTAGTTGACAATAACCGGTCGTAAATTGTAGAAGACAGGCCACATATTACATAGACAGATATACAGTTATTCATAAAACAATAAACTGGCAACTATAGTTGAGCACCACTACCCCCCCCCCCCCTCCCCCAAAAAAAACAAAACAAAAAAACAAACTAGGAATGAAGTCGTTTGGTGGTTTGTATCGGTAAGCAGACTCTTATACCGTATTAGCATCCGCCCAATTACTCGTTATGAAAAAGCTACGAAATAGAAAAGATGTTTATTTGATTGTTGGCTTCTTAACGCCATGGAACAAGAAAATGGCTTTCGATTATACATTGCAGTTTCAAATTTTTTTAGAATAAGAAGATTAACACACCTCAATTGAGGTTGAATAAGAAATCTATTTTAATAAGTATTTCGTAGTGATTCATATTGAATAAATGTTAGTTTTTAAAGATTGTTAACAGACAGCAAGAAAAAAATGCAGACTGTATACACAGTCAATCGATAAACACTGAAATTATTCAGAACATACTCAAAGTTCTAGGTGTGATAACGCAAATTAAAACAAACGTTTAATGTAGTCAAAGGTTGTTTTCGACACGAAATCGTAAGCCTCCCCTGTGGTTTCTTCATTCTAGTTATAAATGACAATAACTCTAAAAACAGTATCCAATCAACACAAAAGTTCACATGTTATGAAGCGTTTATTTAACATCATTCCAATCAATTCAATGCAACATGTAGGAGATATCAAATTGCTTTTATAAGCTTCACCATATCCAGGAGTGGTAAGTTCCATTATAGGGTATTGGCGACATACAACTTAAATATAACAACATACAAGTTTAACCTTTCCAAAAAAGGGTATTGAATGCTTCGCAGTATCGCAAGTTAACTCCATCATTTGTTTTTTATTTGTTTTTGTAATTTTTTTTAGAGAAAACGGCAGTTTTTTTACATCTTTTATCAGAAGTATTTATCATTTTTTGTTTCGGGTAATTTTATTTTTGGTTTCAGTTTCATTATTATATGACAAATCCGATACAATCCTTTATTTTACTATTTATACTAAAATTAAGTTATATTTTAGTATGGATAGTAAATAAGGGATTGGATTGGATTGTATCAGAGTTGAAAAAAAATCACCCAAAACAAGTAAACAGATTTAAGAAAAGGAAATGCGTACTAATTAATGTATAAATTCTGTCAATCAGCGCTTATCCAACAATATGTGATCCGAACCTATATAACAACTTAGTCGTCGGTCGGGTCTCGAATACCCTTACTGTCAGACCATCTGTATATAATTTCTTTTCCCTTTTCTGACGTGTTCCCACTTTAAAACTCATTTAAGCCAATATAATCTTAACCAAAAATATAAACAACAAATCATAAATAAGAGTTAGTAATAATTTCAAGATGGCATGTCTATCGACTGAAACTAATAGCTTTGCACCGTGATGCGAAGCAAAAACTAAATAAAAAAGAGATGAATCACTATAAATTTTGTCAAGTTTGGTTCCATTTAAATTTTAGATTGAAGAAGATTCTGTGCTAACAAAATTCTCATAGTTTCTATAGTTTGCCATGATTATCCATCTGATAAAAACATGAAATTGGAGGTTTTAAATATGGGAGATCTTGTGTTAATAAATATCATGAGGACAGTCGAACTGACAAACTCAAAGACGGGCAAAAGTGGGAGAGACATAGTGTAATACTTAAAGCTGGACTGTATATTATTTGTTCGACCTAAATCATAAAAATGTTTCTTATTCCAATGATAACAGGAAGATTCTGAATGACATATGGGAAAAAGATAAAAATATGTTATGGACGAATGCTCCTAAACCAACTATGGCAGACTCTATGTACAACTTAGATTTTCCTTGGGATGACAAATCACAGGAAAGAAAAGACTGGATTGGGAGCTTTAAATACGTTACAAATGAAACGGAACCAGTAAGTTTGTATATATTGGTTAGTAATTATATTACGAATTGTTGTACCAAATAAGATTGGAATATAAAGGTTGTTGATGTGAATCTTGATTTATGAACTTTGAGAATGATTCAGGTTGACAAGAACCTATGTCTAAAGACAAAACTTTAAACAGCTCTCGTTACCCAAGCAAAGAAGTAAATGCACAAGATTGTACGCAATTCATAGAGCCTATTGTATATATTTGTATTATGCTAATATCATCGTTGACATGTGTGGCCAATATATATATACTTAAGAGTTAGAAAGTTATAAAATTCGGGTTCTACCTTCGTTTTTAGGCACGCATTCACCATAAAAAGAAATTTTATTCTTCAACAAAATTTCACCTTTAAATGAACAAATGAAAACAACAATAACTTACCATTTACTAGTATAAATATCCAGTAAGGGAAACAATAAACTTTTGAGCGACTTTTTGGCACAACAGTAGACCAATTAAGATGGTTCCAGTTAAAGTACAAATCATAAAATATGTGAGAGGGAAGCATCGGATAAAATAGTTCCATATTTTGATGAAGAATATTATTTTCTGAACAAAGACTGGCCTTTTTTTATATGTCTAAATACTTTTCCATTTATTCACTTATTCTATTATACATTTTTTGGAGAACAAAAAAAATTAAAAAAAAAAAACTGTCAAAGCCTTCTGCTATCAGATGTTTTAAAATTTGTCTAACTACTTAAGAGTACTGGGACATCATTGATCGAGACGGAGTAATTGGTGGTTGATAAAAAGAGAGAGTATAAAGGCTGGATTTTCAGTATATTTATATTGATGCAACTTTGATACGTATATCGACTGTCTATAAACTCATCATAGATACCAGGATTGAAATTTTGTATATGCGCCAGACGCGCGTTTTATCTACAAAACACTCATCAGTGACGCTATAAGCTTTTCGAAAGCAACTTCGCTGAATGGAATTGGGTGTACGGAAGACATCTATAGAAGATTGATGTAAAACAACAATTAAAACTCAGCTTACTTATTAATACCATGAATATTGTATGTCTGTAGACGAAACTGTGTATATCATACTTCTCAGTGGCATATTTTTTTTCTTCAAAAATAAAAATAAAAGGGGGTGAACAATTTCGTAATGTTTGTTTGTTAAAAAGAAGGAGCTGAATTTACTTCATATGCAAGTGCTGGAAAATTGCCACATGAAATAAAAAAAATCAGAATGGGAAAATTGAAATCATCTTTTTTGTTGTAAAGTTTAGATATCAACACATCCTCATTGTCAATTTCAAGATAAGAAGCCGACTAAACTGTATCTGTGGTAACCTTTATTCCAAGTCTAATAGTATAATTTAAATCAACATGGTCGACAAACTCTGAAACAATCACTAAAAGGATGCCGATTTCATTGCACACGACACATTATAAATATGCCAGTAAATTCACATACTATCTACGTTTTCCACATTTATTTTTGATTTTTTTCCCTTCAGAATAATGTGTAATGTTTGTTTCCCCCTTTGCACTTCATTAACTTGAACTTCTGCTTAAGAGACATATTCATGGTAGGTATTGATGCTTACATAATGTTACAGTAAAATGACGCTCACATAATGTTATAGTAAAATGACGTCCACATAATGTTACAGGAAACTGACACTCACATAATGTTATAGTAAAATGACGTCCACATAATGTTACAGGAAACTGACACTCACATAATGTTATAGTAAAATGACGTCCACATAATGTCACAGTAAAATGACCCTCACATTATGTTACAGTAAAATGACGCTCACATAATGTTACAGTAAATTGACGCTCACATAATGTTACAGTAAAATGACGCTCACATAATGTTACAGTAAAAGGTGGACTTTTTTGAAGAACTGACATACTTACTTTTGGCTGCAATTTAAATTGTTAATTATATATTCATTTAAACACGTACTCTGCATATTAGAACGTTTTTTTTTAAATTATGACATTAAAACGATCCCAGCTGACCATTATGCGATATGGCATTGACAGTTATTTATAATGCAATACGTCTGAAAGATTCTTGACTGCTTGTTATTAACGGTTGCCCGTTTTATTAAGGTCCCTTTCGGCCTTCTTAACTGTAAGTGATCAATTTCAAATAGGAAAGTGTTTAGAAATTATTATTGTTATGATATAGTTGTTCTTTTATACCGACCTAAATTATTTGTAACATCCACGTTCATATTGGTTGTCAATTATGATTAACTATTTCGTAAAGGCATTTAGCGTTGCATGCCATGATTAAAAGAGTGGAAAAGGGGGTGGGGCGGGGAATGGGTGGGGTGGGGGGGGGGGGGGGCTTAAAATATACCTTTGAATGAAAACAAAACAGTTTCATAGAAAAAAAATTATTACGCAAATGTACCTCTTTGCTAACGATTTTACAACCTGTAAATATTTTTAGGTTTTTGATGCAGCTGATGTTTTAAGACTGGGAAAAGATTTGGTGGTACAAAACTCATTTACTACAAACAGGAAAGGTATTGAATGGTTACGCCGCCACACAAAGTCACGTGGTTATAGAGTGCACGAAATACATTTTCCAGACGATCTTTCACCTGTGCACATAGGTTAGTTTTTTTTATATTTTGATTTTGAAATATGATATGCATTATGAATGAGAAAAAATAAAATTTTAATGTAGCTGGAATTAGCAAATATTATTTGTTTTCGATTTTTGCTTTTTAGATTGTAGTTTAATACCTTTAGTTCCTCCCACAAAAGAAAGGAAAGGCATTTTAATGAACTGCCCAGAGCGCCCCATTGCGCCAGCTGATAAGGAAAGGATTTTCAGTGGATCAAATTGGGAAGTGAGTACTGCCAAACCTGACTTTTTGTTTTGGCAATTAAGATTTAATAGGAAGTATATCCAATGGACGAATATTATCATTACCATTATAAATAGAAATGATAACAGTTGTTACAGTAGTTATTATTAATAAAGCAGAAAGTTTCTAAAAATGCTTTTAATTTTAATCATAATCATATTATAAGTCTGGTTATCACTATTGCGCAAAAACAAGCTTCCCATCTTGAATGCGCATTTTTCGAATTTATTGTCCTTTTGTTTCGTCCTGTAATCCAGAATTTGTTATTCCTATACTCAATACTTGATAAACGACGAAAGGTTGGAATACTGTAAAGCATCTTATTTGTATAAGAGAATATAGATTGTCACATAGATTGTCGAATTTATGATTAATTTGTACTCGCCTCTTATAATTACGAAACGCTGATAGATCATAGAAATGCACATATAATTTTAGAGAGTGTAAGTATATTGTACAAATTTGTATTTATAAATTCTTTATATCTCCAATATTACATCTCCATAGCTTTTACGTATACACCAATGTGCGTCTATAATATATATATATATATTGTAGATTCAAAATGCACCGCGGCCGTTCACAACAACAATACCAGAACTATGCCAATCAAGTTATTGGTTATGTATGAATCTGCTTCTGGTGAGTCCTGACAGAGCTATTGTTGAAGAAACAGAAATACCAACTATCAACTATTTAGAATCACTAGGTAAACATAGCGTCTAATTTTCTATAAGTCTTTTAAACAGTTTTTTGTTCACATAAAAGTAAAAATTTAAAATACACCCATCAAGTAATTATTAAAAAAAATAATAATGAGTGAAACGGAATTGCGCTATTCAGCTACCAACCAAAAGACACAAATAACCAACAGACATCTTTAGAATAGAAAAACAAAGGATATGGGTATCCATCCATGACACAAAATCAGTACATTCACAGCAAAAAAACACAAAGAGCAAAGGAACAACGCTTTTATTGCTGTTGTTCACTTCAATGTCACAGTGAGGTCTTCAACACGAAGCGAAACAACTCTCACCTCACTGCAAGTTTAAGACAACCCCTAGCACTGGTTTAAACGGAATTCTTTGCAAAAATAATTTGGATAGACTTAGTAAGACATTACACCACCAAATCGGGCCCGGTCAAAAAAGAACATACTGGAAAGTAGTACATATTTAAAACAAAATAGTTTCTATGCATAGGTGTAAATATAAAACTATGTAGAGTATATTTATAGATTAAGGTATCACATGAAAGGTGTTTACTGGTTATCCTTGTAGAACACCTATTGACTGATAAATTTGAATAATACAAAACTGTATGAATGAATTCTAAAATTGAGGGCATATATTGCCTATTTCTCAGATATGAAGTACCTAGTTTAGTGTATTCAAAGGTTAGCTAGCTCAGTCTTCAACAAATGACAGGTGCTTATAAGATATGTCAAGCTTTAAATCGTGCCTCGTCAAACATGGCTGTGAATAAATTTAACAGATAAAATTGAGAATGGAAATGGGGAATATGTCAAAGAGACAACAACCCGACCAAAGAGACAACAACCCGACCATAGAGCAGACAACAACCCGACCAAAGAGACAACAACCCGACCAAAGAGACAGCAACCCGACCAAAGAGCTGAGACTATCAAAGATATACCATTAACACAAAATAACCAAAATAACCAAACATTAAGATATGTCACATGATTATAGTGACGAGATTCCTGACTTGGGACGGAGGAGAGAGTAGGTCAAGTAATCGATAGACTTTATTCGTCTGTTCATCCATTTTTCGTCCAGTCGAAAAAACATAGAGAGTACTAGTTAATGTCGTCTTTGAAACCAACAGTATTCACACTTTGCAAAGTGATTCACACTTATTTAAGAGGAACATATTATATCTTGAACAGATTTAGATAAAGATTTCTCTGGTTCAGAATGTGTAAAACGTAGTAATTTTTGCCTTTGATTAACATATAGAAAACCTAATTATTGCTGACCTGTTTCTGTATTGTTATGAGTTACAAGTTATAACTAAAATCAGCAAAGACCCATCGAAACAACATCTGATTCAAAAATTTAATAACACTTTTAGATATTTAGATGATATATTGGCTCTCAATAATGACGACTTCAGTATGTACACTAAAGAGATTTATCCTGCCGAACTGACTTTAAATAAAGCTAATACTAACAATGAACACTGCGATTTCCTGGATCTTGATATCTTTATCTTTAACGGGAAGCTTAATACCAAAATTTATGATAAAAGAGATGGTTTTTCTTTTCCTATTGTTAATTATCCATTTTTAAATGGTGACGTTCCCTTGTCGCCATCTTATGGTGTTTATATATCTCAACTTGTTCGATTCGCTCGTGTATGTAACAACGTATTTGATTTCAACGATGTCAAATCATTAAGGATTGCATATTTTGGTATTAATATTGATTCACTCATAGGGTCTTTGCATCGGAAATAAACACATTTATTCTAAAACCGGTTGTTGGCATGAAACGGGTTATGTTCTTCTCATATATTTTATGATGGTATGATACTAAACCCCTAACGGGAGGGATTGTACTTGATTTTCATATGATGAAGACATAATCTTTCAATCAGTTTAATTGAGGTCTGGAGCTGGCATGTCAGTAACTGCTAGTAGTCCTTTGTTCATTTATGTATCATTGTCATTTTCCTTAGTTTCTTTTGTTACCTTTCTGACATCGGACTCAGACTTCTTTTAAACTGAGTTTTACTGTGCGTATTGCTATGTGTTTCTTTATTCTACATTGGCTAGAGGTATAGGGGGAGGGTTACGATCTCACAAAACATGTTTAACCCCGCCGCATTTTTGCGCCTGTCCCAAGTCAGGAGCCTCTGGCCTTTGTTAGTCTTGTATGTATTTTAATTTTAGTTCATTTATATGTTTTGGAGTTTAGTGTGACGTCCATTTTCACTGAACTAGTACACACTTTTATTTAGGGGCCAGCTGCGGATCACCTCCGGGTGCGGGATTTTCTCGCTGCGTTGAAGACCCATTGATGGCCTTCGGCTGTTGTCTGCTCTATGGTCGGGTTGTTGTCTCTTTGTCATATTCCCCATTTCCATTCTCAATTTAAGTATGTGTTATCTAGCCCGACAGTTTTCCTTCATACTGAAGCAACTTCTGCACAGGGATACTACTTGTATGGAAACCTAATATTTTCGACGGATTTGAATTATTCTTTCTCATTGGTGGACTAAAATCATTTGTGTTATTGGATCATGGCAACAGAGGGTTGCTAGTATGAATCATGTGTTTCTCAAACAGGTTTCCAAGTCATTATTCACACTTTGCACAATAATTTAACAGAGATTTAAGATATGTACCAAATGTTTTGGACAGATATGAAATATAATTTTTCCATGTTTTCAATGTGTTGAACATAGTCATTTTCGTCAATAAGTGCTATTCCTGAATATCCCCATAATAGTTCTAGTCATCTATCTACAAAAAGAGACAAATATCTATTCGACATTCAAATCTCGTTATAATTAGTTTTATCTGTCTTTAGTGATATAAAGACAAAACAAGTCTTTTCACAACTATGGTAACTACCAATTCGTGCATTTTGATTGATTGCATCTATGATAGTCGATAAAATTCCTTTCTTTGAGTATTTTACAATCTGTTCTTTAAAATAGCAGCGTGCGACACAGATCGATACAGATCTTAGTCTTGTTGATCTCAACCAATAAAAGGTACATTTTAAAAGGAAAATTCAATAGAAATCACATGGATCGTTAATATTTGTAAAATGTGTTCAACACATGTTTGTTGTTTCGTTTGGGGAATTGGGTATTTATTGCAGATTTTCAATTGTCTCTGTTAGGTTTATTCGCATCTTTATTTAGATTAAAGTCACATAATGTAAAGACACTTGTCTGTTGTTTAAGAAATTGACCCTAAGATTTTTTTCTGTGTATCTAAGCTTTCAGTCTAGTGTTGATTATAAACCATGTTTATTATCATTGGTTACTGTCTTTGGTATCAATACATCTGTATTCGTATGTATTCCCCTTAAACCTAAGGCGTATTTCCTGTATCACGTATCATAGTAGAAATATGAAAAATATGAAAAAGAACTCTCATTTCTATAATTTGTTTTCATTATCGATTCGCTTCTTTGATATCAAATGAACATCATTTTATTAAATTTCATGTAACTTAACGCGTATTCATAGCTAAAGGATCAGTTTCTTATAATTTTGTGAAATAGGAAGACACCATTTTGATTTTAGGTTATAAGATAATTTCCGCCGCTTTTTGGTTATGCTTGCAATTTTTACGGGTGCTTTATGTGGAGCAGGATCTCCTTACCCTTCCGGAACCCCGAGGTCACCACCGGTTTTGTTTGGTGGGTTTGTGTTGCCCCGTCTTTTATTAGTTTTCTATGTGTTTTTTGGCCATTTTTCGTTTTTTGCCATGTCGTTGTCAGTTTGAAAATACGGATATTGTGTTATTGAAATTTGCTGTTACAAAATTTTGAAAATTATTCAAAATTAAGGAGTATATCTAGCTCTGATTCCTTGCTCGGCTTTTTTTTATACTTTTTGTCTTTTGGGGTTTTATCAGGTCTTCAATTTTTGAGTAAATTTTAGGTTTTCAAATATTTTGGCCTCGAGCATCACTGCAGAGATATATATTGTCGAAATACGCATCTGGTGCAGTAAAATTGGTACCGTTAATATCCTCATCGACTCATGAGTTTGAATATCCCTTTGGTATCTTCTGCCTCAATAATAAATTGTACATTTGTATTGTGAAATTAATGCTTTATTAATTTAGATGTTTATTGTATTTTTGAAGGTATCAAATGTATAAGAGTTCCATTCAGGGATGTATACGGCTTTGGCGGAGGAATACATTGTGTAACGAGTGATATACGTCGTCGTGGAGACCGTAAAAGTTATTTTCCAAATTTTGACTAAGCTGAAATGAAGTAATTGAAGTTTGTCAGCAAATAATTGAACATTTAAAAATAAATTAAACCTAAGCGAACTGCTATTTTTTTCATTTTATACACAATTTTTCGTATTTCTTTAAATGAAGCTCTGTAAGTCTATATGTTATGCTAAAATATGGCCAATACACTGAATTTGTCAGATTGCGGAGGAGGACTCCAATGTTAATTCAAAGTAGAGCTTCATAGTCAAAGAAACTGGTCAAATTATTGTCAACACAAACAAACTGAAAAGTCTTTCCATTCTTCATAAAACGTGGTGTACAAAGTAATCATGAAATATCTTTATTGACTTTCAAAGACGAGAACCAAAGCTTAAGTTCATTTTAAGGTGTTCAAGCCAAACTATTGTCAATATGACACAATTAATATCTAGGTTGATTTAAACATAGGTTATTCTTATATTAAGTAGGAATGTGTACGCCATACTACACAGCTTTGTTGACCAACCATTGCGCGACATCAGACTGCAGACGAAATAACAAATAAAATGACAAATGAACGGGAGAAAAAGCAAACGAACAAAGAACATGACGAAAGAATAGATGAAAAAGCAAACGAACAAATAAAATGATAAAAGATCGGAAGAAAAAGAAAATGAACATAAAATATGGCAAACGCAAAGTTAGCAGATGAACATACAAAATGATAAACGAACAGTCGTTAAATTAAATAAACAGCCCCTGCTTTTCTGAAAACTGATGTAATTTCATAATAAAATACATGAAAATAACTAATTACAAATTTAAGCTTAAATGAAGGCTGATATCAGATACCAGTTTTTTTAGCGCTCGGAGCCGTCTTACTATTAATGATAAACATGTTATTTTTTTTGAAATACAAATAAAGGCAACAGTAGTATACCGCTGTTCGAAACTCATAAATCGATAGAGATAAAAACAAATCCGGGTTACAAACTAAAACTGAGGGAAACGCATCAACTATAAGAGGAGAACAACGACACAACAAAAACACAACATTAAAATGTAACACACACAGAAACGAACTATAATATAACAATGGCCATTTTCCTGACTTGGTACAGGACATTTTAAGAAAAAAATGGTGGGTTGTCAAGTTTTGAACGCATGGTACAATACAGTAGTAAATAATCTGTACGTTGATTGGTTTTGAGCTCTGAAGATTTTTTTAGATTAAAATGTTTTCAACCATGAAACAAAAATGCAAATCAAATGAGGTTGTCTTTAATGAAGGAGACAAATCAATTCAGGCTCAGCAGGTGGTACGGATAAGTCTTAAAAAATTAAAACAACACGTTATAAATCTAATGCGTCCGAAGCGCTTTTCTGGATTTACCTTCATCAGGAACGCACAAAGCCGAATATTTGAAAGCCAAGGATGTATAAGAACCGAAACAGTTTTAGTAGACAATGTGCGCTTCTGACACCACTAGGTTGATGCCACTGTTGATTAGAGTTTTTATGTTTTGATATGGTCATTTCCTAAAAAAATTCTGTTATTAAAGAAATTATCCGAACACTAAGGTTTTCTACCCCCCGGCATTAGCCACCTCTGACACAACACTTCAGAATTGTATACTAGCTTTCAAATTGGTGTATGATTTTGCCTTCCAACTTGTTTTTTCGAGAGCTGCTGATCAGTCTTATGCAGACGTAACATTGTATAAGCCTGGTATGTTTGATGAGTTTTTAAGTCTGGAAAATATTTACAATGTATGGATGTTTGTAACAGTTATCGGGTAATTTACCATTCCAGAGCACCTGAGATCACCCCGGTTTTTTATTGGGTTTCTTTTGCTCAGGCTTTTGTTTTCTAAGTTGTGTTTTGAATACTATTCTTTCGGTCGTTTTTCCTTTTTTTGCTATGGCGTTGTCAGTTGTCATCGAATTATGAGTTTGAATATCCCTTTGGCATCTTTCGCCTCTCTTTTATATTTCATTCCACTATTCAACATAGTAAATGAAAAAAACAACTATGCGTTAGCTGTTAAATTCCAGTCAGCTACAAATACAGTTGAACTTGATGCTTCTCACTTACATTGATATATGTCTAATTTCATGATGACCTATAAAAGATTACTTGTAAATTATTTAATTTCCTGTCATTATAACTGATATATAAAATTTCTGAATTTGACGAGAAAAGTTACATCTATGTGTGGTAACCGATGTTACAACCTCGTAAACCTATTAAGAAGAGGCAATTTCAGATAACAAAAAAAAAATACTGAGTGAATTGCATATGAGATTTGGTGCGTCTACACGGTAAGCGTCATTTGATTTGCATGCATCATCCGCCTTGCGAATCCACACTAAGCAAACCTGAACAAATAACTACAGTAATACATCCTGAATTCGTTTGAAGGACAACTTTGCTGATAAAGGTTTTGAATGATGTCAATATAAGTAATATTTCCACCTAAAATGTGCACAGAAAACAATAACTGATTACATCAAAGATAAAATTACACCTGCCATTTCGTAAAAATAGACCACTGCATCCAAGATTTGCAATCACAATAGCGTATTAGAGACCTTACCCTGAGGGAAAAAAACTCCCGATTGCTAACGCTACATCAGTGCATTAGAGAACGAAGCTGTGGGGTTGTGAGAAAAAAATAATGTTAGCCATTATTCAATTCGTTCTACGAAATTGAAATGTTAATGAAAATAACACTTTGTAAATTGTATGCGTCCGAAACGTTTTTGTTTCCTGCATGAACCCTCATCAGTAACGCTCAAAGCCAACATTGTGAAAGACAAATATGTATAAGTACTGAAACACGCGAAGAGCTATATGAATAAAATAGACATCTACGGTCAACCTTGCCTGAGGTAGTTGAGACCTTAGTTCCATAATGATATATTGATTTAAGAATATAATTCAAAACACAATCTTCTACGATACATAATGATAAAACTTTAAATTTAATTCAAATGATTTTGCCAAAACTTTCCCTGTGAGCGAACCCAGTCTCAACAGTTTGGAGTTCATGAAATTTACTTAAGTTTTTTTTCCATAACATTGGTAAACTACTGTTGACCTTTATAAATTTATGTAAATATTCATAGAAAAAATCCGTGAAAAAGCAACAAAAGTCAGAGAAAAAAACCCACTAGGGTTTGAGGGAAACAATAAAAAAGCTTTAAAAACACACTACAGAGAAAAGAACGTACGTTGTAAGCAACACACAATCTTGCAAAGAAGCCTGTGCCCAGGTACTCAAGAAGTATTCGCAAATCCTTCTAGTGTTAACATGTAAAAGCATTGTTATCAATAGCCAATCACGATCAATGCGAAATGACTGATTAAATTGAGTCATCAACGATACAAGACTTATAACTGAGTACGCTAGACACATGTTTCGTCTTTACACGACACATCAATGGCGCTGGATTAAAAAAGGTGGAAGTCGAAATGCTGTTTTGTATGTGATCCTATCATAATCTTTAATGCAATAAGCTTTAGCGTGTCATTATTAGACATTCAACAGACCATTTATTTATCATTGTGTTTCAAAAACTTTATACTGATAGTAGAATTTTTTGATTGGTGTTATTCATTTCAATTTTCAAAAGAGATTTTCTCTAAAGTATAAACGTACAAACATCCCCATAAACCCCTCAACCACCACCCATGCACATTTTTTTAATATTTTTGCATTAAATTAAGAATTAAAGTACTGCCATCTGACATATTTGGCAGAATGAAATATTCAAGACGGAGATTTATAGGGTAGCAAGCACTAAAAACTGAATTTTTCGAAGTTCTAAGGATTTACCTTAGCTGTATTTGGCAAAACCTTTCGGAACTCGGGGTCATCAATACTCTTCAACTTCGTACTTTATCTGGCCATTTTAACTTTTTTATTCGAGCGTCACTTATTAGTCTTTTGTAGACGAAACGCGCGTCTGGCGCAGAAAATTTTAATCCTGGTATCTATGATGGGTTTTATGATACAATAAACTGTCACACTTAATGAATACAACCCCTTGGTCCACAAAAAGATGCTGTTAATATGGAAATTAGAAGATGGTATGATTGCCAATGAGACCAAGAGAACTGTTATATCTGGTGCAGACAAATTGGTACCGTTAATGTTATTACTACCAATGGGCCGATATCGTCTCTGAGGGTATCACGAGCCAAGTACCCAGTGCTTCGGTACTGGCATGAACACACGGATATTGTTTTATCGAAATTTACTGTTTTGGCTATACTTTTTGTTCTTTTGGGTTTATAAGATCTTCATTTTTTTAATAAGCTGTAGATTTTTAAATATTTTGTCGAAATGTGCATCTGGTGTAGAAAAATTGGTACCGTTAGTGTTATTACAGAAATTTGTATATTCATGTTTTAAAAAAGATTCCGTTCTTCAATATATAAAATCTATAAAGCCAGGTTTAATCCACCATTTTCTACATAAGGAAATGTATGTACCAAGTCAGGAATATGACAGTTGTTTTCCATTCGTTTGATTTATTTGAGTTTTGATTTTGCCATTGCATAAAGGACTTTCCGTTTTGAATTTTCCTTGGAGTTCGGTATTTTTGTTATTTTACTTTTTTCAATAAAAATACGACAGCTGCATAATGTTACTAATAAATATTGTGAAAGTTTAGAACAGTTCAAGTCCAAATATTAACAGTACTAGCCTTTAGCCATGACAATTTTTTTTAACATTATCTTCTTTTTTCGTACGGTAATATCATAAAAGTCCTTTGACTAGTTAATTCAATAAAAAATCAAGACTCGCCTTTTAGCAAAATTTAAAAAAAATTCCGATACAAGTTACAACTTCAAAGAAAATGATAGTTTCAAAGTGTTCTTTGTTTCCATGATTCTATAAAATGCATTCATTTTCTTAGCATAATAAGTTGAGAAATAATTTTATCCCTCATTCATCACTTGTTTAATTTCAATAGATTAAGCTTGCATGATTCGCCTTGTATTGCTATTCAGAGTCATGTCTGATACAATTTGCCGACTAACTTGACTGCAATTACAGTAATTAGATCAGCAGGGAGGGATAAAAACACGAAAAACGATCTCTTTAAGTTAAATTCCTTTTGTAAAATGATTTACTGGGTATTCTAGACCCTTAAGATTAATGTTTGAATACTGAATCGTCCTTGAATGTGTTTTGTTTCTTGCATAATTAAAATTAGTGAAAAATTTAATCCTATTCATAATTGTGCCGGATTAGCAATTACAGAACCTAGGATCCTTATGTCAATTATGTAATTTCTATATGTTTTAAATTATCTTAATTCGCATCTCTTCCTGTCTGATGCTTATTTGTCCGTTTGTTTTGTAATTTGCGAATTTACCGATTCCCAGGAATTTATAAATCAAATACAACATCTGTAAAATCAATTGACTTAAGCAAAAAGGTGACTTACTGCTAATGGAAGTTCTAACAGATCAACATCTGATTATAGAGTTTGTGAAACAGTTGTTCAATAACTCATATTTAGAAAATAGAAGATTGGATGCAGCAATATAAAATTTATTAAATCAAAATTCTATTCAAACTCTTAAATACTGTTAAAAGCATTGACCGTTAACGGTGCGTGTATGCTCGCATCTGTTTCTGGTGGCTTAAAAAATCTCGTAGTAACAACATTCAGTGTAGAACATGAAAACAAGACAGTTTAACCGTACCGTTTCTGTTATCCGTTCACAATCCAGATCGTGTATTTTAGGCGTTTGCTATTTATTTACTTTAAACAAAGTAAAACTACGAGTATCACGAAATAAAATTTTGACACCGTATCGTTGCTATCTTATGGTCACAAACTTATTTAATGAATAAGATCAATGACAAGTTTTGACAGCTTTTATTTTAGCTGTCCATATTGTGGTTGCGCAATTGAATATTAAAAGGAATAAAATCGTAATAATCGTATAGTGAAAATAGGTGAACAATTCGGTCACCATATTGCAATCTACTAATATATATATATACATATAAAAAAAATTCCAAACAGTTAGAGCAAGTATGGACACAACATTCAAGCTTGATACAGCTCTGAATTTGGATTATGATTAAATATTTGACACAGCATAGGTTTCTGAAACAGAATAAATTTGGTATAAGAACTTAAAAATTTGAAATTGGACATTTACCTATTATGGTCCAATATCCAAAATCAAAATACATGGTTAGATTCAGAATCTCTTTTTGCTGAACTTGCATTGCTGATCATTTTTGCTATTTAAAGTTTCTCTCTATCTATTTCAGTTTTCAAGAAAATAGGCTAAACTGAAAAATAACGTAAAGAAGTTGTCTGACAGTTTTGATGTAAATAGACTGTAGATAGATCTCAACATTCTGAGCATTTCTGCCAATGTCAATGAATGAGCAAATATAGAATTTTGTTTTGTTTCTTCTGAGTTTTGTTTTGTTACTTGTATGTTCTACATTTTGCAGGACATTATTTATATACGAGAGGCGAAAGATACCAAAGGGACATCAAACTCAAAAGTCGAAAATAAACTGATAACGCCATGACAAAAAAAAGAAGATCAAAAGACAAACAACAGTATTCAAAACACAAGATAGAAAACTAAATACCGAGCAACACAAACCATACAAAAAAACGGGGTGATCTCATGTGCGTGCTCCGGAATGGTAAGCAGATCCTGATTCACATGTGGTACTCGTCGTGTTGCTCGTGTCAGTACAAACCCGTGAAGTCTAATTCGGTTGGTCACGGTATATAATACGTTTTTATATCGTCCTTTCTATGGCATTATATCAGGATGATACATGTGTCCATAACTTTTAGTTGTACGTATATCAGTTAGAACTGACACTAAATCTTTTTTTTATTTCTTTTTAGCCCAATTTTTGGGACAAATCAATACAGATTAAAAGGGTTCGAATTAATTTGAATAATCCATGAATAATAGCAAACAATCGTCAGCTTCAGAAATGTACATGTTTATGAGATATATACATTTAAAGAGTGTATTACATTGTATGAACTGCTTTTTGTCTATGGTTTAGCAATCATTAATATTATAATTATTATTTTGTGCACTTCTGCCTATTAATTAGTATCCAATTTGTTATATTATACACTATGTAAAGATACAAGACTCTTCAGTTTATATATACAGAGTTTGTTTTATCCGTGATCATTGCATGTCGACACAAAGACAACGATAGAATGATAGAGAAGTCAACGTCGATCATCCTGAATGTATAAATATCAATAAATTATTCCAGAACACTGATAAAACAATATGATGTTAATTCAGTTGAAGGATTCCCATGTTTTTACTCACGTATAGTATATTATAGTTTCTTGAGTCTACAAGTTATAATCAGTTCCAAATAAAGGGTGAAACATTTATGTTTAGGACGCAAGATTATGATTATTCGACCATCCAGCAACGAATGAAAATAACAATGGCCCAGAACTTGCCCTTCTATTATTGACTAAGTTGTGGACGTACTAAACTGACATTTTATTTCTCCGTTTTCACAACATATTTTCACTTTCTGCCAGTTCATCATCATTGAATCGTTGTGAATTCGACATAAAACGAAATCCATTCCTACCGGAAGTGAGTTTACCATTTGTTGGTGCTATGCTGTCTCTACCAACGACACTCATATCCTGAACCATCGATGTCTTTGTGTATCTTGTGCTTAAAGCCCTAGTGTCTTGGAAAATCTTTAGCTTTTTCTTCAGGACCGTCTTAACCTGAAAAAAAGTCATTATTAATAAAGAAAACGTTTTTCAACACTATTTCAAATGAAGCTTAATGTTTATCATTTTGTGCCTGTCTTTAAGACATAATCAAAAGGTGGCTTAAATAAAACATCAACTTTCATTTTGAGGTCTATCTCCATAATGTTAAATTTTGTGTTTAATTGTGAAAATTCTGTCAGTTGAAACTAAGTTACGTTGACAAGAAACATAATCTGTGCATGGAAACACTATATAATGTTTGTAATTTTCAAATCTTTAACACGTAAAACAACATTAATTATTTTAACACGGAGATAATTGTCGTACCGATGATTCGAATCCGTAAATAATTGACCATAATTATGCAATACAATGTCAAATTGTTATACGATACATCTAAAATTGATTTGATTATAACTTCAAGTGTGTTTCCATGCATCTTATATAATAATGAAAGTTATGACTGTCTGATATGTTATTTAAAACTAGGAGTTGCTCCTTTGTTTTTGTTTTCTCACAATAAGTACTAAAAACTAATGTCATCTGCATTATGACTAGTTGAAAAAAGTAACATAAAAAGAGAACAGCTCATCAATTTAAGTTCTTTAAAGTGCTATCGTCGATACTATTAGCCCTTTAAAGATAGAAAACTGTAAGGATAATTCAACATTTGTTACGATCCATATTTATTAAAGATCTCATTTAGTGGAAATTAATCAATTTAAAATAATTCAATCCCAAAATATAAAAACTCTACGCTCAATGCCAAATTTAAAACTCGGTTAACTGGACAAACTGATTCAGGGATTATCATTTGGAAACAAAGAAAAAAATTATCAAAACCTGAATTTAAATAAATAATTAATAACTATACCAAAATGAGTCTCTTATAATTCGTAAATTTTAAGAGCTATGCATCGACACATTGTCAAAAGGAGTCAATTCATAAATTTCGAACGATATTCTATGTATTTCGTAGTGGTTTTTTTTCGGAGTATTTTTCTTTTAAACATAGAAACCGTAAAACCTACTAAAACTTTATAAAAGAGCGCAAAGATATTACCATAAAACTGAGTTTGAAATACGGAAAGGCCAATCTATCAAAAAAAAATAATGGCATAAAAAGAGTCGTTAAGATATGTTTATTTGAATGTCAATTTTTTCACATTTTATCACCTTTACCTTTGTAAACTTTCATAAACAAAGGTGTAAAAGACAGCAGTAAATTGATCAATGACAACGTTTCTAATTTTTTAAATAAGAATATGCATTGATGAAAACATGAAGCATACTCTGAAACCATCATAAGACACCATCAACAAACAACGTTCAGCATGCGATTAGTAAGTTTGTCATATCATACCATGCCCTCAGCTATTTGATTATATACAGTTAGAAAAGAGATTGTGTTAGTTGAAAAGGTATACTGACTTAGTTAAAGTCAGACTGACAAGCACCAACTTTTGTAGACTTTTTGCACTCTTGATTTCTCTCAAATGAAAATATGATGGTAATTTATATCAAATTGAAAAATAGTTAAATGTGGTTTGGGAAACTTTGAATTAAGATAGTTCATTCAAATCTGTAAAGTAAGCATGAATTTCGAGATGAAAATAAAAATTGGTGCCAGGACGAAAAGCCCTCTAAACATGCGGTTTTTTCTGCAAATAATCAAATCACAAAGACAACATTTTCCAAATGTTTGACGTTTAGTGCAGACTGCATACAAGCAACAAATCCAATCCACAGCTACAGTTCTAGATACCTAGTAATTAAAGAATAATTTGCTCTTGATTCCACCCAATTTGTTATTTTCTTCTTTATAACAGTCTGCACCTACGAAAAACAATCATTATTAAGGTCTCCGAATACACTGGTGAGCTAATTCTGTGAGTGATAATAACTGCTGCATTCAGAAAGAAGGAAACAAATATTTGTAAAGGAGTGTCAAGGCATTGATCAATATAAGGTTTTAGCTTCGTTAACATTATTGTAACACGTGCTGAAGTGATCGATAAATCATGAGGTGAAACATGTGTATAATTAGAAAGATGC
Organism: Mytilus californianus; assembly: GCF_021869535.1. NCBI lineage: Eukaryota > Metazoa > Mollusca > Bivalvia > Mytilida > Mytilidae > Mytilus > Mytilus californianus. The sequence goes on from NW_026262668.1 coordinate 94,961,545, forward strand.
AGTTAAAGCTGTTCGCTTTTGTGTAAAATTTAACTTTCATGCAAATTTTGCAAATGATCCGGTGTCATTGTGGCGATTTTAATAAAGGGTGTTTCCGTATCATACAGATTAAAGATATATTCAAAGCAAGAAAAAAGCATTGTAGGTTGTTATTATACATTCTATTTGTTCATCCGTTAGAACCATCTTACTTGCATTTGTTGCTTCATAGGAATTATACATGAATAATTTTTTACTTGAATAGCTAATCAAGAAATAATGATAACGATAATAATACTTCAGAGCACTGAAACGTAGATTTCATAATTGATTATTTTATAATCTAACTTGAATGAAAAAAACATTTATTAGACGAATATATCACAAATGAATCATTAAGCATCAAATCAAGTTAAACACTATTATGTTTTGATTAAAGGCTATTTATAGGTAACTTACCTCTCCATTTAAGAAGCAGTAAAACAAAGCCACAAAGAAACCCTACAACAAATAGAATTGTTCTTTTTATGTGATTATTATCTTTCTTATTCTGCAGATAAACTAGAAAGCTAGAAAAATATTTTTAAAGATCATGTAATAAAACAAAAACAATTTCCATAGAATTTCAAAAAAGATTTCTGATCATTTCTACTTTAGAATACACGATTTTGAAAACAGTACAAGAAATCTTCGAACTTCTAAAATTGCTTATAAACTTGGTTGTTCTTTTCAACAGCAAGCATTTTAGAACATTTACATCCGAAGTTCCAAAAGGAGGGAAGTATTTTTGATTATTATTAATACATTTGGCAAAAAAGTGTATTTGAAACAAAAACATTATAGTTCTAGCACTAATACAGTTTCCTTATATATTCTCTTTCGTTATGTTAAAAACAACTTGTATTTTTTTCTTGAAAATATGAGATAATTAACTATTTTTTTTTAAAACCCGAAGTACATTTGGTATTTGGGAAATGTTCTAATCATTAACGTACCATGATTAAGAACCTCGTTCATCCACATCAGACAAATCCATAAACATTCATTCTTGGGTACCCTTATATTTATAATGTGCATAACTATTTTAATATAAATTGAAATTAGTTCACATGGTAGATTGTTTTTGTGCATAACTATTTTAATATAAATTGAAATTAGTTCACATGGTAGATTGTATCTTACACTTTCCGAAATCCTTGTTTTCATTCTTATTAATTTTTACAGTTAAAGCTAGCAGTCAAACAATCATTATTCTTGGCTATGCACGTACAATGATTAAGAGTTGGCGAAAAAGACATCTTTGTTTAATTTTTCTACAACATTATCCATGCAGATAATAGCTGGTGGTATTGTTTTCGCCGTTGAACAAAAAATTAGATTTTGAATTGACTTGCAAGAACAAAATAATTTCAATTTGACACGTGTTCACATAGAGGTCTAAGCAGGTGCTTTTACGATACATTGAATAAGGTTATGATTAATTCCTTATCGTATGCTGTCAATTTTGGTGTTTTTGTTGCCAAATTTTCTGTTTTCAGTGTAGTATTTTAGGAACTGTGGTCGTTGTTTGTCTAAGTCACTTAGTCATGGCGTTGTTAATCAATCTTCGATTTTTTATGGCCCTTTTGTATCTTTTTACCTTTTTTTATGGCAGCAGTTCGTATATGCATTCAATGTGGACTCAATTATACATAACCAAACGAAGTGTCGGTATTAAAGATGTTTATCTTAAGCTTTTTTTAAACTTAGTAAACGAGGGATGGGTAAAACATTTAAATGAGCAAAACAAAAATCTAGAAAAAACGATATGATGTGAAAGTGAAATATTGATTATAGGAAAAATTGAAGACCTAATTACTTTACGTTATAGTACTTTGGTTGATATTTGGGATGAGATCTAGATGGCCTTTGCGAGTATTCCCTTGATGTGATGTCGCGTTTGAAGTTAGGCACCGGAAAGAATCATGAGTGTACGGTTCACCAATTACAAAGCTATTTAAGGTGATACAATTTCATGCCTTTTACTATGAATTGTAAACAATGACTAGTTTTCAATTCCCGTTTTATTTTATGTCCAACTGTAAAGGCATCATTTTCGAAGAATATATACCTAAGTGGCATCATTACTGCAACACAGATTCGATTTTGAAAATTTATATGCTATCAACGTTAAGACACTCTAATTAAATGGTAGACTTTTATCGCCTTCGGGATATTTTTATAATCTACCAGACACTATCTTGTCGTCTTCATTTTGAATATGTCAGGATAAATCTCATTTAGATTGGTTCTGGACAAAGACCTGACAGAAAGATTACTAGTTGAATAACTGATGAAAATTACAAGACGATTTAATGTCTTTTGTGAAACTTGAATATATCGGTTTCGATGCAACACTATCAAATGCAACTTCCAACTTGATAAAAGTGAATAAAAAAACCTTTAATCAATGGTTTTTGTCAACACTAATATTGATAATGTCTCAAGTAACAATCTTTCCGCCTATATGTTACATAAACATTACTACACCTTTGAATTTACACATTTCCATGGCCAGCGCATATAAAGCATTTTAAACGAAACAATATAAATAAGAAGATGTGGTTTGAGTGCCAATGAGACAACTCTCCATCCAAGTCACATTGTATAAAAAATAAACAATTATATGTCAAGTACGGCCTTCAACACGGAGCCTTGGCTCACACAGAACAACAAGCTGTAAAGAGCCCAAAATGACTAGTATAAAACAATTCAAACAGGAAAACCAACGGTCTAATCTATATAAAAAACGAGAAACGAGAACCACTTATGAACCACACCAACAAACGACAACCACTGAACAACAGGCTCCTAAATTAGGGCAGATGCATACAAATGCAGCGGGTTTAAACGTTTTAACAGGCGCCAACCTTCACCCTAACCTGAAACAGTAGTGTAACATTACAACATAAAAAGACACACATAAAATATCAATTGAAATGGCTTAACTCGATCAAAAGGACATATAAACAAAAACAAGTAAACATACACTGAACGAATAAGTTTGATCTATGACTCAATAAAGACACAATATTAATAAAAAAGATGTAGGAACAATCTCAAAAAGACAACTCTAACCTGGGATAAAATGGCGTTGAATTAAATAACGTACACAAGTAAACCTTTTTACTCATTCATGTTTTATATAATCATGTTGTACATAAAAACTAAATACAGTCTGATTTGAACATATCTTTTTTATTAAATTGAATATTTACTCATTGTAGGAAACGTCGAAGTAACTGGACGAGTCATATGGGCATTTATAAAATGTATTTCTCATTAGTGAGACTGACAAATAATTATTGTGAATATAAGAATCAAACAAATATCTAACAGTTTTCAAAATTTTACATAATTATATTCTATAACATACCTGAAACGACTGTAAAAATGCATTGATATATTGATGTACTTCTACAAAAATATGGTTATCACTTGGTGGCCAGATAAATATAACATATGTGATACCCAGCAATGGAAACAGTGTTATTGTTGCTTTAACTGCTTTCCTGTTAAAATCAAATTATTATACGGTTAAGTTATATATTAATTAGGTATCAATTTGATTGATTGATTAATAACTTTTAACAATATACCATCAATTTATCCATAATTGAAGCCAAATTAGTTATATATGCCGGACATCCATTTCCGGACAAAACAAAATACTTCAGAAGTTATTTACCCTTATCAACTCATGGTTATTGATAACTGACTTCGTATTGATTTGCTTTCGTTTTGTTTGTATACATAAAAGGATATATTGGAAATATTTAGACAGCAATCGAACGACAGAAAAAACAAATACATCTAGTAGTATGTTGTATTTCTATGTTGAAATAGGCTTTTTGTTTGAAAGCACAGTTTTTGGTAATAAATATATAAAAATCATTCATGACTCACATTTTGTCAAAAACATTTTGTTCGTAAATGTATATGAATATTATATAAAGCAAAATATATTTTAAAACAGCTTGAGTACAAATCCACCGAGGGACTGATATATCAAGTGCAAATATACATTTCTAACATTGTTTCGATAAATTCATGACGTTTCTGGTTATGCAATCTAGGTGCAGAACTTTGAGTTATATTTTCCAAAATATTTTTCCATCGTCCCTTTATGTTTAATCACAAGAACTTTAGCGTGGATTGATTGTCTCAAGGCAAATTTGACTTTAGATGGATTTGGCTATCTATTTTAGGTATTTTTGTCATATAGCTCTTCAACGGTTTCGGTACTTATACATCTTCGGATTTCAAATGTTTGGCTTTGAGCGTTCCTGATGAAGGTAAATCCAGAAAAGCGCTTCGGACGCATAGAATTATTTAATGTGTTGTTTTCAATCTTTGTCTCAAGTGTTGGCTAACTGGGAGATATGGCTTTTTCGTAACATCGCTTCTGTGTCCATTGAGGCGTATGTGGAATGACTGGTTTGGCTCACAAATATATTGGAAATTTTTTTTAACAAAAATACCGAAGTCCAAGGCAAATTCAAAAAGGGGAAGTTGCAAGGACTATGTGGTATTATTGATGAATATTGCTGATTAAAGCAACTGTGTGTAACATTTACAGCATTTCTCAACAAACGAGTGGCACTCTAAAGAAGCGAAACTTGGTTAAGACACGTCAACCTGTAAATGTTCCTCAGATTATTCGGTTGCCTAAACGCTATCGTAGATGGTCTCGGGAAAGATCTTCGATCGTTAAGTTTTATTCCTTTGATCTTCAATGTACTCGAATGACATCGAAACTATTCCAAAAAGATAGGTGGAAACTTAGAAGACATGGATTACTTTTTCTTGTTTATCGTTGCTATTGTTTCTATTTGCGATTCTCTCCACTTTCAGAAAACTTGTCTTTTTAGTCTGATGTGATAAGCCAAGTTAAAAGCCTGGTATCTTTGATGAGTTATTGTTATTTATTAAGTTTGCTTTTATGGGAAAACTGTATTAAGTTCGAATTATCTTGGAAATAGTTGTGAAAAGAACACGATTTCCGAATAACTTTGCCTCATCCGATTTGGATTTATTTTAAACTTCCTATTTCCTGTTTAAATCAATACCATATCCAAAAACAGCACATCATGGCGGCCCTTAATGAACAAGATAAGTCCAATAACAAACAAAGAATTTCAAAAACTTCTTAAATGAAAATAAAATTGATCTACGACTAGCAATAAGGCAACTGAGCCTGACAAAAAATTTCATTTACTTCTTTTAAAATTAGTTATTAATACATGTACCTTATCATTTGACATTATTAGTTTAATAAATAAAACATAATAATTAAGATTCTATGATGAGTTTATCATTCACATGGCACGGTGTTTTCTCGTAGAAGTCATAGTTAACCCAACAAAAAATATTGTACAGTGAATTGATATGGTCATATGAAACATTTTCTATTTTTTATATGTTTTTATACAGATATTTGAAATACAGAGAAAAGAAAAGAAAAAAAATTAACTTAGCATAATTGACCACACATGTCTTTTCCGTTCTACCTTTGTGTAAAAAAATAGAACAATTATTTTAAAAATGATTAGGACATTAATTCAAAATTGGATGCATACATTAATGCAAAGACTGATTTATGATGAACAGCAACTCCTTCTCAAGCTACCAAATACCATGAAATAATGTTGTATATGCCATTCGTTTGTTACAATATCTGCGTTCTACATGTGTATTAAGTTCCCGACTCGGTTTTTTTATTTAGTTCTTATAACTTTTGCCAAATATATAGAAACCGGAGTCCGTATTTTAAATCTTTTATACGGCCTCGCATATACGCAATTATATTCCTGAATCAGTACAGATATGGCTAAAATCCAACAACATATCTAAAGCAAAAAAGCACTAAAGCGTTCTTTAATGAATTTTTGAAAAATAAAATGAATTGGCTTTAGATAAACGAAATTAGGTACATTCCAAATCTAATAAAGCAATTAAGTTTAACCAAAATAGACCACAAACTCCTTTCAAGATAAGTCATTACTACATGTGCTAAGTGGATATAGTGCTGTTTGAAAAATCAACATAATAATCCACTTTAAATGCTCGCGATTTCGCGGGTATTTTCATTTATGAATGACATGTAATACATATAATCTGAATAAATTAAATATTTTAATTTGAAAAAAATATGTGCATTGAACGTTACCTCAGCTGTTTTGTTTCGAGACTGTGGGATGACCGTAACTTTGTCACTAATATCCATATTATGCTGCCCAGAAAAATTATATTCACCTGTAATAAATGAGTTATTGTATCAATGCGTTACTTTCTTAAAGAGGACTTGAGTTAATGTGAACACTCAGTATGAATTGACACTTCAAACGCAAGTGGTCACTTTCTCCTGACAATTAAAATAATATACAATTACTTTAAGATTACCGTTCGATAAGAAAACTTATCATTGTCAGTAGAAGCATATGCACTACAAATGATAGACAAGTAAAGTATGAAAAGGGTAAGATTTAATTGATTTAATACAATACATAAGTAGAAATTGTCATTTGATTACTCACATCGGTACATCTACCAGGTTAACATTGATCAAAACATTTAAAATATATACATCCCATTTTTTCAATAGTCCAATTGTATTTTATGTTTCGAGATGTTATTGACTTTCTTTTTTATATCTTAGTACTAAAATAATGGTACAATATTGCAATGGAGGAATATTGAAATTGAATTTAAAAAAAATGTTTATCTAAGGTAATTGCACTTGATTACTGAGAATAGATAATAGCCTCGGCTTATAGTTGTTTGTGAAGATCACTTGTTTAAATACATATTTGTTTCCATACAATCATTTTGTATAAGTGTAGCAAAAATATTATGTTTATTATAAATATGTAAAATTTCTGACACACGTGAAATGATTTAATTAACCAATCTCCAAAGTTTGAATGAGTACTGAGTTTTTCTGTAAAACAAGATAATAATTTACAAATCTTATAATTATTCCAAATCATAAATAAAATGAAAATTATTTTTATAAAAAAATGCCGAAAATTTTCCTTCCACGTAAGGCCGTTATAAAAGGGTGGTAATCCGTGGTAGATGAGTGTATGTGGTCTGATCTCAGACGATTTTGAGGAGTTCCATACTTTTTAATGTTTATTACACAGAATTCGAAACTAAGAACTAAAACAACCAGGAAAAGCATACATTATATTTCCGGCTCTTACAATAAGCTTATGTTCATGTTTTCCCGCTATCATAAACATTGATTAAAGGGGACAAGAAAACTCAATGAGTTTATCCTCTTAAAACGTTTTGGTTTTTTATTTGCTTTCCATACTTTGGCATCGAGTGTATGCGATGATGGCTATTTAAGCAACACACGTCGTGCACGGGAATCAATATATCCTTTGTTTTCGTTTTTTTTTCAAATAATGAATTGAAATAAGGTGTTTAAATTAGAATTTGATTTGAACCGTTAAATCAAGACACAACGGCATAGCTCTACAGCACGGTATCATATCGAAGAAAATTTCAGATTTATATCTTTTAAAAAGAAATTATCATTTTTCCCAATCGTATTAAACATCAAATAAATGTGTACATGTGTAATGTTAACTCACAAAAGCGCTGCGAATAGATGACCCTGAGTTGACAAATTCTGATTTAAAAAATAAAAGTAATCAAAAAAGTATACGCTAAATCGTTTATTCATCTTTATATCTGCATTTTGAATTTAGAAAAATAAAGGATCTAGCTTAATTTTCGTATGATAGTGATGCTTACTGCTAATACAAACAAAATAGGTGCGATGTAAATGTAATCCAGCTTATCAGCTTCTGACTCTGCATAGTTTTTAGACTTTGGCATGAAACACCTAAATAAAATATAAATAATATATTAAAATAGAGACTGGAAGGCTGTTGGCTAGTTAACTTGACAAAAATAGCTTATCAATCTAAACAATAACAAGAATGTGTCCATAGTACACGGATGCCCCACTCGCACTATCATTTTCTATGTTCAGTGGACCGTGCAATTGGGGTCAAAACTCTAATTTGGCATGAAAATTAGAAAGATCATATCATCGGGAACATGTGTACTAAGTTTCAAGTTGATTAGACTTCAACTTCATCAAAAACTACCTTGAACAAAAACTTTAACCTGAAGCGGGACAGACGAACGAACGAAAGAACGAACGAACGGACGCACAGACCGAAAAACATAATGCCTCTCTACTATCGTAGGTGGGGTATACAAACAATCATGTTAACTTTCTTTAGTAACCAAAGCATTAATTGTAGATCATACAGCAAAGCCATTTGATATTGGTACTTCGTCATTCATTTGATTTACAGACTTTAATCCATAACTAATTGGTTAACTATAACAGTATGATTTAAAACAATATGTTTCCAGTTCTTCCATAAAACAACATGCTTTGAACATACACAATTATTTCATGCTGTACATGTATAATAACTTTATATTAAATCCAAGAATAACTTTATTGAATAATATTTATCAGATATTCTCTGATTAGTGTTTAATAATTTATGGATATTATTGGATATATATTCCATAGAAGTCTCATTTAATTTTAAGGTTTATACAGATATTCTAGCAGAGAAAGTATTTTGGTATAAAACTGAGGTATCAATGGGTTGATGAAGATTTCATCACATAAAGTATAAACTTACGCTGCTACATCACTAGTTTCATCTGCTCTAACTTGTGTCCGCAAAATCACCCAAATAGCAATTATAACGGCCGGAACGCCTGAAATTAAAACAAATCCCTCTAAGTTGAAAAATATTTAAATACAATATTGATCAGGTTAAATGAACTGATCTGCTGACAGTCAGTAGCATTATATTCGTATTTTTCTATGTATGTGAAAAAATGGGATGGATACTTGATATATACTTAATATTAAAAGCTTAATCACAGATATATAGGTAAACTACTACAAAGATGTTGACGGAGTGCAATTTTTAATAGAGAAATGTATTTTGTACCCCTTTGTTTCATACAAGAAAAATGAAATGGGGTCAATATGTTTATGTTAGTAAATGAAAACGTTTCTAGAGTTTTATCACTTATTTAAAAGTCAGGGGCAAGGAATATATGACAAACTTTTGTTTTCTCAAACAAATATATCATACACATGTTCACAATTTCTTATTTACAATATCAATTAATTTTTATATTTAGTTACAACAAAAACGACTTTACGTTCCGCTCTTATTATTAAGATAATAGGTAAGATCAATCATGAAATCATTTGATTTTCAGTATGTAGGTCTTAAAAGCATTTGTTTTTACAATTTAAATATTCTAAAAGAATTTGATGCGTATTGGACTGCAGAAAACCAGGCGTTACAAATGTTTTAAGTGCACAAAGATACGACTAATCATAAAATATAGTCTTATTTAAAAAACTGGCTAACACTAATAAAGAAAACAAATTGCTTTGAGTAAGTGCCAATTGTAAATTGTTTTATCCGTATTAACCCCTTCTTTTTTTATGTCAATACAGACAAACGCATCATGTTTGTCCAAAGTTCGTGGCGGTTGTGTTATTATATGATTATTGTTGCTATTAAGTTACAAGGAAAATGCTTCTATTTATTATAGTTAAAAATCCGACTGTCTTCACTTATTAAGTTGGATATTTGTCTGATATTAATAAGATAACCAGTACTTAACAATCATTGATATCATGATATCTATTTTGTTACAAGATAAACAACAGTGCTCAACAAACTGACTGTTAGAAGTCTTCTTACTTATCATTAAGCACCTTAATTGTGTAATGATTCATTGAAGATTCTTAAGTTAAATTGTCTTTTATCTGAGATTAATTAGAAATAAATTACATATCTTGCATCACATTGTAACTATTAATACATATTGTAATACTTCCCGATCACTGATATCAATAGTAATCATTACATAATGGGAACATTTTAATTGTTTATCTTGCATCATACATTTGCTTCCTCAGAAGTTTCGAAATAACCATTGACTGATGTATACTTAATTATTGTACATGAGAGTCTTTATAATCATAATCACAGATAGACGTTTTACAATTCATACACGACTCTGCTTTAATAGACGTTAATGGTACTATCTTGTTAACGAGGAAGTAATGTATATATGGTGTGACAACTATGATAATGATACAATAAATTATTTTTTTTAAAGCTTACTTACACCATCCTATAATGATGAAATACCACTTTCTAATCTTATCCGCAGAGTAGGTCCAGACAATAATAATATGTAAGTATAGTCCTTCTACTAACATCCAGAAAAAATTTGTCATTTGAGCATAGTTAAACAATGCTACCTCTAGTTTACATGCCCACTAAAAAAGAGTAAAAACATGGTAATGGTTGTTATTAACATTCTAACATTTGTTGCATATATTCATTATGTCAGTGTAGTCAGAAATTTCACATATTCGCTCTTAATTGATTATTGTTTGCTTTAGTCCATTGGCAAGTAGTTCATCCATACTCATTATGTCAGTGTAGTCAGAAATTTCACATATGCGCTCTTAATTGATTATTGTTTGCTTTAGTCCATTGGCAAGTAGTTCATCCATACTCATTTTGACAAGATGAAATACTAAGGAAAATTCTACTGTCCTCTCGTTATGGATTTGATATAGTTAATCTATTTATTGTTGTTTAACGCCACTTTCAGCACTTGACTATATCGTGGCGGTAAGTTTATTTGTGATGGAAACCGGAGTGTAAGGAAAAAACCCGACTTTCAGTAAGAAACTGACAATCCTACCACGTGCGCGGTTCGATCTTAAATCCTCAGTTTTACAGGCTAGTGAAACAGTAGATGAACTACTTAGACAACTCGCGTCCCTCGAATTTGATATACAAGTGTTATTTTTGTCAAAACAAAAATAAATTTTAGTCTTATAAAATCATTAACATATCGAAATAAGTATGTTAACGGTGTGTTTAGTTTTCGAGGCATTTTCTTCATATGAGCCAAAAATCTGCGTTAGTTCACCTTCATGTACCGTCGTTGTCATATAGCAAACAATATGGTGGGAATGGTGGCGTATCTTTACAGCTCATATAAAAACCCGTTTAATTTGTCGTTTTTACTTATTACAGAGAAATCAACCCTCGAAAATCTTCAACGATCTGAGGTTCTAATTTATCGTCACTGAAAAGTCTTTTGTAGTCGAAACGTGCGTCTTGCGTACAAAATTTAAATCCTGATATCTATGATGATTTTAGTTATAAACATTAACAATTTTCTTTTTGAATGTTCTTATGTGGAATATAACATCAATTGTTAATGTATGTTATTTAGAGCAGTACGCAATTAAATAAGTTCAACTATGTGATTTGTGTAATTTATATAAATTTTTTAAGAATTTCCTTAAACGACACCAAACTCCATCATCTCACGAGCGTGTAGTGCTATATGTATGTTGTTTCATTTTTTTCTTCTGTTCATAGTCGTATATTTCTGTGTCAAGTGTACTATGTCATATGTTGTCTAATTTTATGCCTTTTTTTAATTGTAGAAGAAATCGTAAGTTTAAAACCTGTGTCTTAACCATTGTAACTTTGCTTGTTTTGACATTTATAACATATGTTTAGAAAACTAATTTTGATCTTAAACGGTCATTTTTATTTGAACAACTCTTAAATGACTGAACAATTAACTATTAAATAATTTCAGACTTTTTCACTGCAGTAAATTCAATACTGTTTGGACAATTTGCTTGCAGTCAATTAAGATCTGCTCAGTAGTGGTCTGCAAAGCTACAGAACAGTACTGCATGAATTGTTTGCAAACCAATTGTCTGAACAGTACTAAATTTACCGTAGTAGATAAGTCTGACAATTGACTGAGAGACTTAACATGACTAAATAATGTATTGTTCAGACTTTTCAGATGATGTTTAGACCAAAATAACCTTTTCAGACTAAAATTCATTTACCAGTGCAAGTTGCTTAAATCTTCATTGGACCCTGTTTGATAATTGTCTCATTGGCAATCATACTACATCTTCTTATCTTATAACCATGTCCGGAAATGTTTTATTTGCATGTTTTCATATCTTTTAAAGATGTTGTATTGTATTGACAATTATATGTCGTTTTAACTGTTACATTTTCAAATGCTCCAAGTTTGTAAAATATGAATTTCCTCAGGCATTTACTTTAATATAATAAATAATTCATTATTTGCAAAATATATTAGGGCAATCAACTGAGTGCTTTTAACAGTCTATTCATTATCAGAACACTACAATCCTGGGAGAAGCGCATTAACGGACACAAAAGTAATAGTTATATGAATTCCAGATTATTGAAATCTGTATAGAGGTAGTTTTATGTGTTTAAAAAAATAAACGTCAAGCACCTTGAACAGGAAAATATAAACTAGGTTTCATCGAAAAAATTGTAAATGACTTAAAGTCATGCAGTTAATGCTATTATACAATGATTTTCGTTTGACAGTGATCCACTCGCTATATGATCACACATTTTCAGATATATTCGATTTTTTTATTTCATAGTAAGCAGTACAATTCAAACAATCTTAATCAAATCCTCAGTTTAAAAGAAAATGGGGGAAAATAATTTACCTTTTCATCAGCTTGTACGATTGGCCATAATGTATGCTGCATCATGATCCAAAGCAAGTTACGCAGAATAAACGTTGCTATAAGATGGCTATGAATTATATTCCGCAAGCATCGCAAACTCCTGCGAAATAAAATTTAACTTTAATTATCATGAACTGATTACATTCTTTTCTATTTTCCCGATCCTAAAATAGGAAAGTTACACACCACAACATTAAACACATTTAAAGCAATTTAAATATAAGGCGACATGTGAAGCAATATCTTATAAGTTCACATAGAATATAAACAAATCATAGATACCAAAGCATGCTTTCATGTTCAATAAATAAAGCACATGTACTTTGGACATTGTTTTCAATAACTGTAAGCATTATTATTATATACTCCTGCAATCGGTAATTAATTCACTTGTTATTCCATAGATCTACCAAATAGGGGTCACTTATACGCCTTCCATTTTTTTGTTTGTGCCCCTAAAATCCTCAGACAGGAAAATCGTTATTCGCAATTTTATCCATTTACAAAATTGTGTGACAATTGTGATTATAACTATTCTGTTATTTATTGCATTTTGAAAGAACACAGGAGCGAGTTAGAGCTTGATATTTGGTTTATTCACAACCTACATAGTTTGTGTGTATTGTGTGTGTATGGGTATGGGTGAGTGTGTGGGTTAGGGGGGGGGGGGGGGCAATAATTTGAACAGAATATCTTCAAATAAGCCTCATATATGTAAATCATAATGATAACATAATTGTGCGATGTCTTTGTGAAAAATAGTTAACAAAAATACCAAGCTCAAAGGTAAATTCAAAACAGGAAAGTCAATAAAAACTGATAAAATCAAACTTTAGACTTTATCAACTAAGGGATGACATCAAAAGAACAATGTAGGATAAAAAACTTAAATCAAATAGTTTGGGGGTGGGGGGTTAAAATTGTTGCAAGTTTTGTTTATCCAAAATCGATTTTACATATATCCATATTGGTCAATCAATTTTTCCCAAATTAAGTTAAGAGGGGGTGGGGGTCAGTGAAAAAACTATGTGAATTAAGTTTTTTTTATCCTACATTGAACTTTTGATGTCGTCCCTAACGGATGAATTAAAACAAATGTCATATTCCTGACTTGGTACAGGCATTTTCCGAAGAAAATATTGGATAATACCTGGTTTTATAGCTAGCTAAACCTCCCACTTGTATGACAGTTGTCTATAGTTCCGTAACATTGACAAAATTGGGTGAGAAATGATTTATTTGTATTCTCGTTTTCCTGCATGTTTGTTTAGTGTTGTTTAATGAGTATCTAGTTCATACACTATCCTTTTCAAATGTGTTGGTCCTTGCATGTTTCAAGTATAATATGATATTTGGGATCTTCCCTAATGATGTTGTCTCCTATTACCTGTGTATATAACAGACAGAGAATGCAATCGCATAACCCTTATGTTGTGTTATACCCAAGAAATTATAAAATTTTGATCATAGTGGTACCGGCTTGTTTTTACTGTTTGACATATCCATTATGCTATTTTACTGTAACATATATTGATATTATGAAAACGATATGTAATGATATACAAACAACCTACGTAATGATGCCATGCTGCCTTTATTAATTTGAAGGATGTACATTTCTTCTGGCATTGTCATTTACAATACAAATTGTGATTCATTGATAATTTAAAAGTAACGACAAAACCGTCAAAAATAATTACCAAAGTTTCTTACCTGAAGTACAAAAAAATAAATAGTGCAATGATCAGTGTGATCGTAGAGACTATGAAGCCTAGGTTATAGATAATTCGTCGTGAGTACTCATGGACAGACTCCTGAAATGAGAAATAACATATATTAAAAATTCTGAAAGTCCGTATCAAAATGAAATTTATTCAGAACTAAAAATCAATCATTTTACTTCTACATGAGGGAGTTTGGTAAGAGTCAGTAGTTAGCCGTTGAAATTTCAAAGAATGAAAAATTTGTCAACCCTTTCCAACTTCTGTTAGTTCTATTGATAACTGCATAGGGTGATCCAATATGTTCACGTAAGAACAAAACAGTCAAGAGTTTTTAGCCCTATAATGTCATAACGTGTTGACATCAAAATACTTTTTTAAATAAAGGAATAGCCTCGATAAGAGCCCTTTCTGGCCCAAAAATATAGAACTTTTACAAATTTGTTTAAAATGTAAACTTTTAGCTATTAATTTGAAAGTAGAATATTTTTGTAGGTACTAGCATCATTAATTCAAGCAAAATTACCGAAATCTTCACAATTTTTGCATTTGTGATAATTTTTTGAGGGATTGTGTCTAAAATGGAAGTGGCCGCACATGTGTTCAGTCTTAATATCTTAGTATATGTTGTATTTGATAATAATACATGACATATATAAAGGTTGGGACTGAACACGAATGTGGTCACTAACATTTAAGACAAAAACCATCTGAAAAGTGACGTTTTTTGGCATATTTGATAGATTTTTCATATTTAAGCTTGAATAAGAGCGTCTTCAATGACTAAACAGTTCAAATATTTTACATAATCTTATTGAATCGACTGAAATAGACACTTAAGTGTTTAAAAAATGGTAAAAATCTTTCTTCAGATGTACTTCAAATTTAGGCCAAGCTAAGCCTTTATCGGACGTTCTCCTTTTGGTAGACTTATATATTAGCCAAGGAATTTGACGAAATCGCATTTGCTGTAAAGCTTAATTCTAAACCTATCCTAACTTTCAATTTCTAGATGTAAATCAAAACAGTTTTTCTCAAGAAGCTCTTGCATGAAATGTGCCTAATACGAGTAACAGAACAAATCAACGAGAAGCAGATCTCAGCATCTTCCTATATGAATGTCGACTGTCTGCACCAAACGTAACAAATATGTCGTTAAGTGATGCAAGTTTCTGCGAACTTTTTGTTGTGATCTTATTGGGTTTTACTTTTACAAATAATGACTTGCCCCCTCCTAACACAGAATACATGTAGTTGTACCTATATGGTGGTTATTCTTTTTTTATGAAGTAGTAAGACTAATTCTTTCAATCGGTCTAAAAAGAGGAAAATTGTTGTGATTTGGTGAAATGTTTTTATACAATTTCACAAGGCAAGGAGGAGAGCTTTGTGTTAACTTTAAGAAATCTTAACAAATCCCCAATTGATTTGGCCTTTTAAATGCCTTGAATTGAGCGCCACTGGTGAGTATTATGAAGACAAGCGTCTGGTGCACTAAATTATAAACCTGGATTCTATGAGGAGTTTTCATACCAACCCTAGAATATGCATGTTTACAGAAAACATGACTTATGGGTTTAATTGCTGATTGGAAGGAAGTTTTTTCGAGCACTTTTCAGATCCAGCATTTAAACATTATATGAAAGGATACTCGTGTAGCTGAGGTATCCAGTAGAGTGAAGGTAAACCAAGTTCTCCATCTTTAGCTGAAGAAATTCTAGAGGAATGCAAAATATACCTATGATTGTCCAGCACTTCCTTATCAATATGTTGTAGTATGTGTCGGTTTTCAACGTGAGTACCAATTAATACCCCATTCACTTATGGAGCAATTCATATCGTGCAATTTATACGCACATAAATTGTTAGGGTTTTGTTTGGGCGCAGACAACAACATATTTTTCAAAGAGCCGAGACTCGTAACTATCATCGATAAGCTCTTTGGAGATAAATATGTATTATTAGGTTTTTTTTCTAATTTCAATTTGTATCAAAGAGCTTAAAGCTACAATTCATTCCGAAAGAGTATCTACGCCTTCCTTTTCAAGTTATATTAGATGTAATAAAATCAAAAGTGTGTAAATATAAAAGATTTAATCTTTTGGAATGACATTAATTCTATTTCGGTCAAATCGATGCAACAGTTAAATGATAGAAATATGTTTGCAATACTTAAAATGTTTCTTTTTAGTATCCGTTTATCCAGAGGCGAAAGATACCAAAGGGACATTCAAACTCATAAATCGAAAATAAACTGACAACGCCATTATAAAAAAAGAACAAAATACAGTATACAAAACACAGCACAGAGACTGAGCAACAGGAATCCAACCTAAAATCGGGGTTTGTCTCAGGTGCTCTAGATGGGTAAGCAGATCCTACTCAGGCCACATATGGCACCCGTCGTGTTGCTCATGTAAGTACAAACCTGGTGATAAGTCTAATTCGGTAGGTCTCATTCGGGAAAAGAGGGACGGGATTGTGGTTACAACAATTGGAACATATCCGTCGTCATATGTGAAACATATATTTCATAACGGTTATCAAACTCGTGATGGCGTCCATCAAATTTTCGATGGGATGATTTCAACTTCACCACTTGTAACTTTTGGTTTAATAGCTTCCTTGTGAGCAACTACTCTATGAAAAAAATCATGATGGGAAATGCAAGTCCTAGAATATCGTATCAACTAGAAGATATATACTCCATATAACAAGGTTACTGCGACCATGTTGGACACTATATCCGCTGTATTTTTAAAGGTATCTGATAGATAATTGAGGAGTGGTAATTTATCTTGTGTGTTTACCATGTTAAGAAAAATGTATCGAAGGATTATTATGTATTTAAAACTGATGCAAAAACTGAAATGTCAGCAGTTTCTACCATTTCCAAATAAGGGCCATTATTTGGCTACTTATATTGCAAAAGAAGTAAAATTTCAAATCTTTTCAAAAAGAATATTTTATTTTATTTTATTTTATAGAAAGGATACTATGTTATTGGAAAATTACTGTAGAGTAAAAAGGTTATTTGTTATGGAATTGTGTATCACAGAGATGTTTCAATTGATATATTTACAAAAAACTTGCCATTTACTAAATATGATTGAGTGTTGGTTGCTTAACGGTCAGTGGGAAACATTTCATGGATGTTCAGAACGAGCCGTTAACTATAAAGTTTTTGTTAATATTAAGTACGAGCAACATCGAACAACATAAGAATTTTGCACTATCATCATCGTCTATGTATTAGATATTTTGGAGTAGGTTTCTGTAAATATCTTAATCTCCATAAAAATCACCAAAGGAGACAAGTGTGTTTTATGTTAAAGTTCTAAGGATGAAATGGAAATTACGTTGATTATCATACCTCTTAATTTACGGAAAGTAGTTTCTTTCTTTGCTCTTTGATTCAATATCAACATTTCACTGGCTAAAGAAATTATATTAATATCAGTGGTATTTCATCATATGACTGTGCGCATTTTAAATTCTATTGCCGCCCTTGGTCGCCTTGTTTGGAAATTCAAAATTTATGTATTGACTAGTCATGTGTCTTTTCGTCTTGGTCTTAAAGTGAATATGTCCTACAAACTGATAGATAATCAGCAAGCATTGACATATTACGTCAATGGACAGCACAATATTATCAGTTGTGTGAATTCTACTATTGTACTTCAAGATGCGACTACTGTTATCAAAGTAAAAAATGTGTACTCACGTAAATTTCACCTCAAGTTATATGTGAAACTCACGTGAAATCAGTTCACGTGAAATTGACATAATTTTTTTTCGCGTGAAATTCAAGAGAATGACATCAAAATTTTTTAATTAAACTAAAGTTATGAAAATATAACTTTTTTTTTAGTAGAATTCACGTGAAAATTTCCATGATATTCATGTTTATCTCAATTCACGTGAAATTCGCATGAACAATTTTAGGCGAGTGTCACGTATAAGCAAAATTTACCTGTGTATACAAATATATAGTTTCGAATTTTAAAATAGTTTTGCCTTATATTGGCGTTTATATTATTAAAGCTATCATCAATTCCCGAACGCCTCCCTATGATTATGGAATGTTAAGTGTCATCGAAACATCGTCATCGAAACATCTATATCTTTTATAATTTGACATACATTAACTGTAAAATAATGAATTTTGGAAATTAGGACAAACGGCATTATTTAAGTCATTTGGCAGGAAAAAATTTAAAAAAACAGGAGTTAGTTGCATAAAAAGTTAACACACATGTTCAATATCACATTTAGCGTTGAAATAAGTTATGAATAGTTTGGAATGGTCAAAGACGGAGAATAACTCTTTGACCGCTGACAGAAATTGCAAAAATCTCATAAAATGAAATCTAAATTCCATACCAAAAAAGTATGTGGTACATTGCAAATAAATACCGAAAATGGTTTGTGAGATAAAGGATAGCTTCGTACAATTTATGTTCATCACACAGAAGACCTTATCGCCATAATAATACAAGTCAGCTAAGCGTTGCACTTCCATACATGACAACCAAACATGTACAACCAACGGAATGAATCCAATAGAAAAGTTAGGACAAAAGAATGGAAATGATTTATTACTTGTCACAAACAACTTGTTCTTAATAACTTTTTTCAATAAAATGTTGAACTTAATAGCCATTCAAAATCACATTTTGCTGTCGAACATATGATTTGTTTCTTGACTTTGTTATAGGTTAACATTCTGGTAAAATTTGAATAATAAATCTCTTAAATTTGTCATTGTAACATACCAAAAATACATTTTTAATGACGAAATATAGTTGTTTAACTTCAGTTTTTAACATTCTATTATCAATAAACTATGATTTACTTCGATATTAATTTGTTTCCTTTTTTCTTTGACAGCTAAAATCGTGTTTTTCAGTAATATAACGCTTTTGAATAGGCCTTAATTTGAAAAATTGATACTGGATTTTTATTCATGACTTTTTACACAATTTGTATATGATTTAAGTTAATGAAGCAAGGAAAAAAGTAAGGTACAGCGATTCAACCGTTTTAATGATCCAGTTGGTTTTATTGGTAAACGGCAGGAAGAAAAGTTTAAAAGCCATTACTCAGAACGAGGGAATATTTCTTACTATAGCCCTGAATAATATAGTGTCTAATATGTATTTCCACACTAATTCTGTTCTCAATAAGTCATTGCATTAGCCTTCAGTCATTCGTTGTGATATTTCACCAGGACAACTGGTCTCAGGTTACCAGATTTAACTTGCTATTTTGAAATATCCCGTTCCACACTTTATATTCCAGTTGATATCTATAAGGGAGCTTATTAGTGGCCAACTTAACTTACGGCATGTTTTATTATTTTATTTGTCAAGCTATTTTTGGGAAAATAAGAGAATGTAGGTTTTACATTCTATTCAAAGTCTAGATGGTGTTAATATTTGATACAAAGGATGGAAACTGTAGAAATTAAAAAAAACTTGATTATGACTCCTGTTTGTCAATACAGAACATATTTTGATTCTATCTCAGAAAAACCAGCAAATCTCTAAGAAACTAAGTGTATATGAGATCTAATAAACGAGACTTCTTAATGAACATTTGCGCACCTGGTTTCAAAAAAGATGTCACAATAAAGTGCAATCTGTGGTATCTCATTTCAGTACTAATGGAATACAAATTTTGTATTTTGCTTTAAGTGGTCTTGATCACGGCATCTGATAAAGGTTAATATAATATTTACCGTAGCCACCCTTTATTCATTTCAGATAGCAGGAAGTTATTTGCAGTGTATTCTTTGAACATGCAGTATGTTAATAGATACAAAGAGAGCATGCAAGTATTGATTCAAATACATATGATTATGATATTTTTGCATACTCCGAAGGGTTTCACCTTTAATATACATGTGTAACAGTACTTACAACTCCATTGTACAAGTCTTTTGAGTTTGTATCCGTCAAACAACTGTTGTAGTCAGATTTCAGTGCCCATGTACCGTTAGTTGTACATAATCGTGTTGCGTTTTCTGTAAAAATAGTACTTTTAAATTAGTTACGTTACTAAATAGTTATCAAAGGTACCAGGCATATAATTTGATACGCCAGACGCGCGTTTCGTTTACACAAGACTCGTCAGTGACGATCAGATCAAAATAGTTAGAAAGCCAAAACAAGTACAAAGTTGAAGAGTATTGAGGACCCAAAATTCCAAAAAGTTGTGCCAGTGAATACCTGGATGGGATTTGAAAGTCTTAAGTTACAGAATCTTAGCCACCAATTTTAATGGGGAATCAATAAAATCAAGTAGTTTCATTAAATTTCTAGCCCCTTAGTTTCCTGAACATTCAAACCTTTATTTCAGTACTCCTTGTTCCTTTGAATTTTGTCTGTTGCAAAACTGAACCGAAATGTTTTATGTGTTATATAAATGCTTTTTAAAACTATTTACAACTGAACGTCAAGCCAGCTATGAATGTTTGTAACAATCTTTTGTAAAATAAACTGAAACAAATTAACTGGCCCGATTCAAGCAATAAATGCAGAAGTGCTTGCAATAATTTATTGTAATGATGTTTCATTAATGAGAATCTTACTTATTTTGACAGGTCAATTTACATTACAACCATAAAGATCTCGAGAGGACCTCTAACTGTCTGTAACTGGGGGACAGGTTATCTGTAGATGAAGTGTTTATTAGATCTAACTAAGGCAAACCACCATTGAATGCGTAGTATAAGTCCTGTTGTTATTTTGTCATAACACTCGTCTTTTTAACAAGCGTAAAATGACTTCAAATAATGTTCCTTTCGTTCATGTTTATGAAAGTGATTAATATTTTCTGGATCATTCTCAATAGTTTTCGTCTTAGGAACGAATAAATCAGCTATGCTATGACAATCAATTTCCTTTCGCTCCCTTTCATCGTCAAGTTAACAAGAAAGATGGTATAACTACTGTTTTATCCCTAATTATCTACGTGTGATGATTCAATCTATATCGATGTTCAATGTAATTTGTCGCTTAAGTACGCTTTGTATCAAACTTATTCGCAATTCTCGTTTGTGATGTATTCCCAAAGTCTTAAGTATAAGATAGCAATTTTCTTTTAAATGAAAGATCTTACGGCTGTCTTTAAAACTCCTTGCCAAAATACATCAGTTTAAGGTAGAAAAAGAATGTGATGTAGTTAATAAAATACAAAAAAATGTTCTTACAGAGAAGATGTTTTTCATTGATGGTACCCTCTGATTGTCTTCTATTGATAGTATTTCTGATTGTTTTGCATTGACGGTACCTTTCGATTGTCTTGCATTGATGGTACCTCCAAATTATCGTTCATTGATGGTTCCAGATGGTCTTAAATTAATGCTACCCTCCTATTGTCATACATTGATGCTACTCTCCAATTATCTTGCATCGATAGTATCATCTGATTGTCTTGCATTGACGGTATCCTCCGATTATCTTGCATTGACGGCACCCTCCGATTGTCGAACATTGACGATACCCTCCAATTGTCGAACATTGACGATACCATCCAGTTGTCGTACATACATTGATGCTATCCTTTAATTATCGTACATACATTGGTATTATCCTTCGATTGTCAGAAATATATTGATGGCACATTCTGATTGTCGGAAATACATTGATGGTACATTCCGATTGTCCTTTAATAAATTGTTTTTCTGTTCGATTGTCGTACATATATGATATTCGCCGATGGTACTCTCCGATTGTGGTATATGCATTAATGCTATCTTCCGCTAGTCGTACATACATTGATAGTATTCTCGATAGTCGGACAAACATTGATGATACCCTCCGCTTGCCTTAAGTACATTTCTGGTAGTCTTCGATTGTGATTGTCGTAGATTAGTGGTATCTGCCGATTGTTGTACATTAATGACACCCTACGATTGTTGAACATTGATTGTATCTTCCGATTGTCTTGCACTGATGATATCCTATTGTCTTTGATTGATGATATCCTACGATGGTCTTGAATTGATGGAACCCTGGGATTATCGTTAATTGATGGTATCCTTCGATAGTCCTACTTTGAAGGTACCCTCTGATGTCTTGTATTGATAAAACACTTGAATTGTCGTAAATTGATGGTATCCTCAGATTGTTACAAACGTTCATTGATGGTACCCTCCGATTGTCTTGCAGTGATGAAATCCTACGATTGTCGTACATTGATGGTATCCGCAGACAGATTGTAGTTCATTGATGGTACTCTCCGATTGTCTTACATTGAAAGAACACTAGGATTAACGTACATTGACGGTATTCTCAGATTGTCGTACATTGATGGTATCCTCAGATTATCGTTCATTAATGGTACCATCCAAGTATCTTGCATTGATAGAACACTAGGATTGTCGTAAATTGATGATATCCGCAGATCGTAGTTCAGTGATGGTACCCTCCGATTATTTTGCATTTAAAGAACACTATGATTATTGTAAATTGATGTTTTACTCAGATTGTCGTATATTGATAAAATCCTCCGATTGTCGACCATTGATATCCGCCGACAGATTGTAGTTCATTGATGGTACTCTCCAATTGTCTTACATTGAAAGAACATAAGGATTATCGTACATTGATGGTATCATCAAATTATCGTTCATTGGTGGAATCCTCAGATTGTCGTTCATGTGTGGAATCCTCAGATTGTCTTGCACTGATAGAACACTAGGATTTTCGTACATTGGTGGTATCCTCAGATTGTCGCACATTGATGGTATCCTCAGATTGTCGTACATTGATGGTATCCTCAAATTGTCGTACATTGATGGTATCCTCAAATTATCGTTCGTTGGTGGAATTCTCAGATTGTCGTTCATTGGCGGAATCCTCAGATTGTCTTGCACTGATAGAACACTAGGATTTTCGTACATTGGTGGTATCCTCAGATTGTCGTACATTGATGGTATCCTCAGATTGTCGTACATTGATGGTATCCTCAAATTATTGTACATTAATGTTATCCTCAGATTGTCGTATATTGATGAAATCATCCGATGGTCGACCATTGATATCCGCCGACAGATTGTAGTTCATTGATGGTACTCTCCAATTGTCTTACATTGAAAGAACATAAGGATTATCGTACATTGATGGTATCTTCAAATTATTGTTCATTGGTGGAATCCTCAGATTGTCGTTCATTGGTGGAACGTCAGATTGTCTTGCACTGATAGAACACTAGGATTTTCGTACATTGGTGGTATCCTCAGATTGTCGCACATTGATGGTATCCTCAGGTTGTCGTACATTGATGGTATCCTCAAATTGTCGTACATTGATGGTATCCTTAAATTATCGTTTATTGGTGGAATCCTCAGATTGTCGTTCATTGGCGGAATCCTCAGATTGTCTTGCACTGATAGAACACTAGAATTTTCGTACATTGGTGGTATCCTCAGATTGTCGTACATTGATGGTATCCTCAGATTGTCGTACATTGATGGTATCCTCAAATTGTCGTACATTGATGGTATCGTCAGATTGTCGTACATTGATGAAACTATCTGATTGTCATACATTGATGATACCCTCCGATTGTCGTACATTGATGGTATCGTCACGTTGTCGTACATTGATGGTATCGTCAGATCGTCGTACATTTATGGTATCTTCAGATTGCCGTACATTGATGATACCCTCCGATTGTCGTACATTGATGGTGTCCTCAGATTATTGTACATTAATGTTATCCTCAGATTGTCGTATATTGATGAAATCATTCGATTGTCAACCATTGATATCCGCCGACAGATTGTAGTTCATTGGTGGTACTCTCCAATTGTTTTACATTGAAAGAACATGAGGATTATCGTACATTGATGGTATCCTCAAATTATCGTTCATTGGTGGAATCCTCAGATTGTCGTTCATTTTTTGTACCATCTGATTGTCTTGCACTGATAGAACACTAGAATTATCGAACATTGGTGGTATTCTCAGATTGTCGTACATTGATGGTATCCTCAGAATGTTGTACATTGAGGATACCTCCGATTGTCGTACATTAATGGTATCGTCAGCTTGTCGTACATTGATGGTATCTTCAGATTGTCGTACATTGATGGTATCCTCAGATTGCCGTACATTGATGGTATCCTCAGATTGTCGTACATTGATGATACCCTCCAATTGTCGTACATTGATGAAACCATCTGATTGTCGTACATTGATGAAACCATCTGATTGTCGTACACTGATGATACTCTCCGATTGTCGTACATTGATGGTGTCTACAGATTGTCGTACATTGATGGTATCGTCAGCTTGTCGTACATTGATGGTATCCTCCGATTGTCGTACATTGATGATACTCTCCGATTGTCGTACATTGATGGTATCCTCATATTGTCGTACATTGATGATATCGTCAGATTGTCGTACATTGATGGTATCTTCAGATTGTCGTACATTGATGATACCCTCCGATTGTCGTACATTGATGGTATCGTCAGATTGTCGTATATTGATGGTATTCTCAGATTGTCGTTCATTGGTGGTGCCATCTGATTGCCGTACATTGATTGGATGCTCAGATTGTCGTACATTGATGGTATCATCAGATTGTCGTATGTTGATGGTATCCTAACATTATCATACATTGATGGTATCCTTACATTATCGTACATTGATGGTATCCTCAGATTGTCGTACATTGATGATACCCTCCGATTGTCGTACATTGATGGTGTCTACAGATTGTCGTACATTGATGGTATCCTCAGATTGTCGTACATTGATGGTATCCTCAGATTGTCGTACATTGATGGTATCAGCAGATTGTCGTACATTGATGGTATCCTTGCATTATCGTACATTGATGGTATCCTCAGATTGTCGTATATTGATGGTATACACAGATTGTCGTATATTGATGGTATCCACAGATTTTCGTACATTGGTGGTATCCTCAGATTGCCGTATATTGATGGTATCCTCAGATTGTCGTTCATTGATAGTATCCTCAGATTGTCGTATTTTGATGGTATCCTCAGATTGTCGTTCATTGATAGTATCCTCAGATTGTTCTACATTGATAGTACCCTCAGGTTGTCGTTAATTGTTGGTATCCTCAGATTGTCGTACATTGATGGTATCCTCAGATTGTCGTATATTGATGGTATTCTCAGATTGTTTTACATTGATGGGATCCTCAGATTGTCGTACATTGATGGTAACAACTGAATGCCGTACATTGATGGTATCCTCAGATTGTCGTACATTGATGGTACCAACTGAATGCCGTACATTGATAGTATCCTTACATTATTGTCATTGATATTACTGACCCTGGCTGAGCATTATAGATTTATGTCATTAGAGAAGAAGTGAAGTTGTTAACCGGTTGTTAGTTGTGAATTAATGTTAACCGGGTACTCCAAAAAAGCTTTAATGTTATTCATATTGATGCTGTCGTCTTGTTTTCTAACGTTTTATTGTTGTTGTTGCTACACTCCTGTTTTATTCTATCAAAAGTAATGAGATAAAAATCGTACAGGGTATTCCAGTTTCCTCTAATGGAATGTAAGGAATCGTGAAAATGTTTCAATTGAAAACATAAGGTACTTAAAACTTACGTGTGCTGTCTACTCCTTGCATATCCTGAGGACACTGTATAATAGCAAACTCTCCGACAAGAGTGGCAGGCCAACAAGACAGACCATCCCATGTCATATTACAGTAGCTGTTTCCATTATCTGACATGAAAAATAAGAATTAAATAAAAAGAGATCTGGGTCATACTTTAACGCGTCATAAACCCACCAGCACAACAACTCACACGGCTTCTAGAGGTCGACATAAATTAAATGAATAAAGACAAGGGTATGGCAAACTGTTAAATAGAAATCAAATCATACATTGTATATTTTTAACATTTCACTTTGAATTGTACTTTCCAGCAAACTATCACCAGTTAATGTTTGGGTCTAATAATTGTACTATTATAGCTTTATTCGAAATGTACTAGTTAATGTTAAGGTCTAATAATAGTACTATTATAGCTTTATTCTGAATGCACTGGTTAATGTTTAAGTCTAATAATTGTGCTATTATAGATTTATTCGGAATGTAAAAGACAACACTTCCTAAAATATATTAAGCTAGAAATTGTTTTGTTCTAACAATGTTTGTTTTTATTCAGTTTTCCTACTTGTAAAAGCATTATAAGCGAAAAGTGTACAAATAAAAAATATTGATAACCAAGGTGATACTTAAATATTGTACATCAGTTATATTCAATATATCATATGGCAGCAGGTATTGTTGTCTAATGACCGAAATATATATACGTTCCATAGTTCTTACATTTTCTAAACTGTTGACAATTGTTGGAAAATTGAATACATATTTCCATAATGAAACAAACGATTGTTATGGATGGTTATACTTTTGACTTCAAGTACATTTATAATTTGAATTTATAACATCAGACATCAGAAACATTTAAATTAGAATCGCGTACAACTGTTGTCTACATAAATATGTTATTTACATAAAAAGAATCCTACAATACATTATCCCTTCAACATATGGCGTATTCGGTAAAGTAGTTTATAAAAAGATGAATAAGTAATTAACTTCTAATGCGTTTTCATCTCATATATTAAAACAGTATATAAATATAAACTCGTCAGGCTTCTTCTATATATATATATATTGCTTTGTTTTAATAAGAGAAATAGGCAGTCGTCGGTAATAATGATAAAGTACCACATGTGAATGTTTCATAGAAGCGACTCTTATCACCTGCGGCAGGATGATTAAGTACTGCATGTGAGGTTTGTCACCTGTCGTAGATTTTAATTTAAATTGTTTATTTCATTGCAGCTATTGACTAAGTCAAGGTTTCTTTTATTTTCTTCATATCGAGGAATTCAAAGAAATACCATTAATCCTAATTTTAAAAGATTATGGAAATGTTTTACGATTTTTAAACGGTAACAGATAAGTGTTGCATACCTCGTATGAATCCTTTAAAAAGTTGACAAAATTAAAAGGATTTCTATCTTCAATAAAGATTGTTAGCCAAGAACTGTAACTACATTTTTTTTATCATATAGACTATTTGTATGCCACTGAGAAAGACCATAGATAATTTTTTTTAGAAAAACAAACAGACAAATTTAGCTGTATCCACATTTTGCTCATTCACTCTCCCGTGAATACAAATTGTTCTCGTTTTCCTTTTGCATTTTAATGATAGCATTATTATTTTTTGCAAAGTAACATACGTTAACTGAAAATTGTCTAAACTAAATGAACCTGAATTTGAATTCGTTTGTCATTTAATGATGCTTGTCTTGCTCGTCTTCCCTTATTGCTATTTTTTAGCGTAGGTTCATCTACAGTTTATCGTTTCTCTTTCTAAAATGGTGGCATTTATTTTCGTTACACATTAAATTTCTGGACCATGTGTTCTACGTTGTCGTCTTCAATTGTTTTCGGATGAGTTCGGTATTGGTGTGGTTTAATATGCTGTCCAGTATTTTTGGTGATCACGCTATCCTTTTTATGTAATTAAACGAAATCTGTAATATAATTTCTTATAATCATTCTTAGTTTGTTTTTGTACATTGGTTTGAAATACTTCTATATGACGAGCGTTTAGTCAAATCGAAATATTATTAGAAATGATGCCAATAAGTCCAACGTACAGCTATAGAAAAATTGTGTAGGAATAGTTAGAACAGCTGTATTTGTATCAACAGATAACATTATCTCAATGATCCTTCATCAGACCGATTGTAGTTAAAAAAACAGACTGCAGAAAAATCATCTGATTTTACAAGTGTTACCTATAAACTTTTAGTTTAAAAGGTTCTAAAACTTGAAATGACAGTTTGACTTTGTAGCATAATACATTTTATTGGTGAGCCATTTGTAATACCGTCCAAAACCAATTTAGTTAGGACACTTGATGGAATAATTGCTATTCTTGTCTTATCAAATATTGCTAGGTTAGAATCGATTAAATACCAAAAAGTAATTGCATTTCGGTTAACGAGCAGTTCGACTATTGTATGCTTTATTCAGACTGACTTAATTACAATAGTATATTTTTTGACAGTCTGCATTGACTAACTTGCATTATTATACTTCATGTCAAAATGCCAGATTTTAATTGGTTAATACGAGGGAGACAATTTTACTCTATCCCATGGCAAATACTCTATTACCTTTCACGGAGACGCTTGCTCAAGTGTGCGCTTTAATAAATACTGATGATTGGTATGTACAAGACGTCGTAGTTTATTACTTTGAATTTGAAATTTAATAGACAGTAATAAAAGAACATTCAGTATAATAAATTAAATAACACATATCTGAGAGGGTGATAGAGCAGATTGTTACCCCTCGAAAAGACATTGTCAACCTTGACTTCGCCTCAGTTGACAATGTTTTCTCGGGTTAATAATCTGCTCTATCACCCTCTCAGCTATGTGTTGTTTATATAGTGTGCTAGGTTAAGTTGATATTATTCTGATACAAATGTACTTAATATGATAATTGGTATCCAATTGAAGACGTGAAATCACCACGTGTTTTATATCAATCATGTACATTTAGCGGGGAAAAAAAGATGAAATTAATTTTATTTTTATTTAAAAGGCCTTTTTCCTGTGTTTGTTATAAAATCTTCGCGTCAATGTCATAAGGTTCTAGAAGGCCCTTTTCCCGTGTTTGTTTTACAATCTTCGCGTCAATGTCATATGGTTCTAGAAGGCTCTTTTCCCGTGTTTGTTATAAAATCTTCGCGTCAATGTCATAAGGTTCCAAATGGTCCTTTTCCCGTGTTTGTTATAAAATCTTGGCGTTAGTATCATGAGGTTCTAGAAGGCCCTTTTCCTGTGTTTGTTATAAAATCTTCACGTCAATGTCATAAGATTCTAGAAGGCCCTTTTCCTGTGTTTGTTATAAAATATTCGCGTTAATGTCATAATGTTCTTGAAGGCCCTATTCCCGTGTTTGTTATAAAATCTTGGCGTCAATGTCATAAGGTTCTAGTACAAAGTTTGCCAGTTTTGACTTTGTTCCCTAAAAAGGTATTATAATTTTTTGTGCATTTTTTTCCACTCACAGAATTGATATCTGAGAATTGATAAAACCACATATATAAAAAATAAAAAGTCTGTCAAATCATATACTAAACAGATTTTCCAGCATTTTGCAAATACTTATTGTAAAATAAAAGTCTGAATCAGCTTTAGATATTACTGAATAGGATATGACTTCAATAGAAATTGAATATTGTATATCATGGACTCCTTTAAAAAATAACATTGAAGGACACAAATGGTAATATGATATTGCTTGCATTTAAAAAAAAAGTTGATTAATTCCATAGACAAAAATTCATGTATATTCAAAACCAATACATAGCCTTTTCACTTTTGAAGTTTTAAGCGCAAACTTTGCCACATTATATGAAATTGTAGCTAACTATAAGTATCCACAGTTTGAATCGATGGTCAGAAATATTACACGCAAGGAACACCAATGTAGTGGTTACTTATATACTTATGAAAAAAGGTCCAGGAGAGTTATAGTCTTATCTCGTTAAATAGATAATGGGGGTAAGTGGCCATATTTCTTAGATTATTAAGTACATCACTGTATTGCAGAAGCTGTATATTATGATAAATAACCTCGGTGAAATTGCTATTCCATTGCATTTAGTTTATTTAAGCATTAGTGACAGAATCAATTTGCAATAATTCTACAAGTGAGAACTTGCTCTCAAAAGACCTTCTCTCCACAACTGACCTTAATTCCTGGATCAACATTAATAGCTTCTAGATCTGTTATGGCAATAATGCTTGTTATTTATCTGATTAGCTTTCTTTAATAATGGGTTTCGGTACAGTGTATATTAGTCTTATTCATTTACTGATATAATCAGACATGTTTATATATGCATTTAGCAACATTATACTTTTGCGTTTGAAACGGATATAAAGGAAAACCATAAGACAACAACCCAATATGGATTTAAGGGTTTTCAACAATTAACCAGCGTCTTCAATTCTATAGTAAGCTCTAACTCAGTCTAAATACGAGACTGTTACAAATATCTAATTTTGTATTATGCTTAATGTGAGATTTGTGTAACCAGATAATTCATTTTCCTCTCCAAAAATATTTCTGTTAAACGCATTTTTTAAATTAGCCATGATAATGCACTTTTTTAAGGAAGTAGGATAAACATCTCTACAAGAACCATGTTCTATTGTAGAAACATGATTATATTCCATCAAATGCATTTTATCTGCATTTCTGATGATTCAGTCATATTGTTGTTGAACGCTTCTTATGAGCTTTCCTTTCTTTCTGTGTCCGTGCAAATAAATATTGCTTTAATAGTCGGTTACAAAAAATGATCAATTCATCACATCAGACAATTCCATAGATAAGTAAGACATTTCCAGTCACAAGATTGAAATGAATTATATGCAATAAATGTGTGTGATCAGACGCTCTGCCCGTTAGTAAATCCCGGAAAATGACCACCAGACACTAACCAATCAGTAGAAATTTACTTGCACGGAATATATAAAAATAGTTCTAATCAATCTAAATTCGTTACCTAAACAAGCTTTTATTGTACGTTTTGCTATTAAGGGCCTTCATAGCTAAGTATACGATATGGTATTTGTTGATCACTGAAGGTCACTGAAGGTCGGACTGTGGCCAATTACAGTAGATGTTTACATCCCCGTTCTTGTTTTCTATGGATGCTTCCTTCATTGTCAATCATATCACTTTTATATTCTATTGTTTATATCAAATTATCATAGACATGCTACAAGTTCTTGTAATAAATCACATTTAAATTTGGCAGTAAAATGAATATATTTTGATTACATTCTGATTACAAGATTGATGATTACTTTCTGATTAAATGGTAATAGTTTAACCAATATGGATGAATCTTAAATGAAATGAAATGTACACTGAATACTCCCTCCCCATAAAATCTTTTCTGCAGAGTGTTTTAAATCAACTTATAATGCACATATTTTTTCTTGTATGGTTTTTTAAGATAAGGATTGCATTCCAAAAACACTTTTTTATAACAAATTGTTGACTTCGAAGGTGTAATAATTGCTTATGATTACGATGTTAGAGAATGTTCTTTGAAATTCTTCTTCTTTATTTGATTTAAATTAGAAACATGTTCATAAATCAAGGGCGCAAGAACTTACTAGTACTATAAAATTTCATCTGCAAATATGTTTTTTAAATGTAAAACACCATAGAAATTAATTACATTTTAAAGATATTTCTACAATCAAATGCAACACAGGCAAATTCCGGTGATATCGATATCTCAGGAAATTCGTGACTGAAGACAATGTCGGGGAAATGTCAACCTACTGAATGTCTCAGGAGTTGACATAATCCTTAATTCAATTTTATATAAAAATTATTGAAATACACCAACAAATTAATAAATAATCGCAGGCAATCAGCTTTTCCCACGATCCCATCGTAATACTTTACTTGTTTTTCGTTATTCTATTTGAAACAAGGTGATTACAATAATAACCTGTTTGAATTTCTCTTATTCAGTCCCAAGTCAACGAAACAGATCTACTTGGTTGTTCTAGATGCATGAATACGACTTCATAAACTTGTTTTTCAAAATTTGTTAATCTTCAAAGGGACAGGGGATAATCTACAAAAGCCTCACTTTGTCTGTTCTTTATCACGCATCTGGTCTTCAGTGGTGTTTCTTCTTAGAACGATAGAGATATATCACATGACAAAAACAATCTCATGAAATACTAACCCATATATAAGAAGAAATTCAGTGTCTTAATAGCTTTTTTTATACGCCCGTTTACGGGACGTATTATGGTATACCGTTGTCCGTCTGTCCGTCCGTCCGTCTGTCCGTCCGTCGTCAACATGTCGGACATTAACTCAAAAACGCTTTAACCAATTTGCATAAAACTTTGGTGAATTGTTTATATCTATTGACGTGAGCTCCCTTTCGAATTTTATCAATTTTAGATTCTACGTTTCCGAGTAATGGGGGTTTTATTCATTAAAAAAAGGGGGATTTTCCAGTTTTCGGACAATAACTCAAGAATGCTTTCACCAACTTGCAAGAAATTGTGTTCAATTGTTTATATCTATTGACATGAGCTCCCTTTCGATTTTTATATATTTTAGACTTTACGTTTCCGAGGTACAGGGTTTTATCCATAAAAAAGGGGGATTTTCCAATTTTCGGACAAAAAATCAAAAATGCTTTCAGCAGTTCTTATGAAACTTTGGTGAATTGTTTAAATCTATTGAATCAGATGTAAGCTCCGTTTAGAATTTTATAAATTTTACATATTACATTTCTGAGTTATGGGGTTTTATTTATTAAAAAAGGGGGGATTTTCCAGTTTTCGTACAATAACTCAAAAATGCTGTCAGCAATTCTCATGAAACTTTGGTGAAATGTTTATATCTATTGATGTAAGCTCCCTTTACATTTTCATAAATTTCTAATATGACATTGAGAATTAATTGAACTTTAATTGTTTATAGTCTGGCAACAGATTTACTAAGTATTGCGCAACAGCACAGCGTATTGCACAACAGCAAGAAATCTTTAATTGAATATAAATACAATTCATATAACCAATTTCAAGTTTTTTGACTACATTTATTCAGAAACCTATAAAATGTCTAATATTTAATACAATCCAAATTCAGACCTGTATCAAGCTTGAATATTGTGTCCATTTTTGCCCCAACTGTTCAGGGTTGGACCTCTGAGGGCGTATCCAGCTGCGCTCAGCGAAGCAGTTTATTTGTTATGTTTCACTTTTGATTTGTCTAAAAAGGCCAATTTCCCCTGTATTTGTTTGACTCACAGGATCAAAATCTAAAAGGGGTCAAATCCTACTTGAACTGAATATTAGATAGTTTATATCATATACTTTAAATATTGTTTCACAAGTTGACAACATTATTCCATAAAATCAATAAAGTAATTGAGCGCTGCATGTTGCAGTTGTCTGGGTGTTGAAGGCATTTTTATTCAAGATTGCAAATTTTACTTGTTTAGTCAATTTGGTATCGACGGACATCGCTAACCGAAATGAATTAATTTGTATCAGAAATAGACGACATAGCTTTACTTCCAACATAATTTTGGTTTTGTTTAACGATGTCCTTCTTATACATTTTTTTGATAAAATTGCGGTTTTGAGCAATCTGAGGGCGTTTATAATTTGATAAACTGTAAAGAAATAAGCCAGAACTTTATAAGAACCTTAAAGTACACAGCTTTTCAAACCGTCAATTGGCGATTTTATGAAAGTACAAAACTTTTCAAACCGTCAATTGGCGATTTTATGCTCGAAAATGAAATTTTTACTGGCGACACGTAGCTTATATACGAAAATAAAACGTTTGCTGGTCTAGTCGGTCGCAGATGTACGCAGTGTCTTTTTATCCTCAAATAATTCATAGTTTGTTTTACCACTCGCCACAAAACTTCTGTTTAACAGAATATATAGTTGCTCCTAATTTCTTTCCAAATTGCATCTCCAAAATACAGAAAAAATGCGAAATCATCTTCTGTAACATCTATTTTGACTCAGTCATTTAGCTAGTATAGTCTAAGGGTTGCAACTTACCACTAAAAAAATCAAAATTAAAATATCAGAACACCGGCCACTTACAAAATATTTTTCCAAAGGCATTTCCTATCAACATCATTCAAACAAAAAAGTAGTCTCGTTAAAGATAAATATCAAATCAATAAACAAATCCTATCTGACTACCATAAGGAATTCAATTTCAAACATAGCGCAAACTTATTTTTTTTTAAGTTTGAACCATAAGTAATATTGTATGAAATCAGATATTTTCATATTGATTTGAACGTATGCGTTGTATATTTCTCTTAACAAATAGATTTCAGTAGCATATAGCCAGCCTTTTATTGTGATTGGAATATGTAAAATCTAACACGAAGAAAATTTATCAAAATGAAGAAGCTATCATACGCTAAATTGATTTTTCCGTGGTCTATTTTATTACCTCTTTTGAACTCACCTTAGCTCATAATCGATATTTCGGTTCATTTATCCTCTTAAAAATCCTAGTCACAGTTGGAATGGGAAAAATTGGTTCAGTTTTCAACAAAAGATTTCTATAACGCTGCGAATAATCAAAGGAAACAGTCATTTTATTTTCGGTGCGTATGTTTCTAAAAGGCATAAGAATAAAGAATCGAATAGTCAAGCTTCGGGTTAAAGATAAAAATATTAGCGGGAATTCCATAATAAGCGACAGTAAATAGTCTCTGTTATAGTCTGTACGTTCTTTTAGAGGAAACGATCTGCAAGTTTCTCTGTTTCCCTGATGGAATGTCCTTTAAACATAAGTTGAAGACAGTATAATGATGATTTCTTCCCAAATTTTGTGAAATAACAATATAAAAGATTTAGAAACATCATTTATAAGGTAAACTGAATGAAGTTTAGAAGTTTAGATTCAAATGTTACATATTTTAACAAAAACTTCCGACTTCCAATAGTTAGAGTTCATTATATTTTGGCTAATGATATATGTTATTAACTGGTTAAAGTAGGAATTAAGTCTTTTGAAAAGGTTGATTTGACAGAACTTCCTCGAGACAATTAGATGATATTTGTTTTTGTGCTTAGTTCCAATCTGATGTGTCAAACCTTTTCCAACTGAATTTTACAGTTTGTTTTTTTGTTATAATTATGTTTTTGTTAAACCACTGTCCCAGGTTAGGGGAGGGTTGGGCGATCACAAACATATTAAACCTCGTTACTTTCTTTTAGTACATGTCCCAAGCCAGGAGTCTATAATACACTGATTGTCGTTGGTTGCTGTATGCCTACATGTTTGCCTTTATGGTTGTACTATAATCAGACCGTTGGTACTGTACGGTGTGGGTTTTCTTATGGTTGTACTATAATCAGACCGTTGGTACTGTACGGTGTGGGTTTTCTTATGGTTGTACTATAATCAGACCGTTGGTACTGTACGGTGTGGGTTTTCTTATGGTTGTACTATAATCAGACCGTTGGTACTGTACGGTGTGGGTTTCTTATGGTTGAAGGACTAACAGTGACATGTAACAGTTGACGTCTTTGTCCTTTAGATAATTGTATCATTGGCAATCATACCACGACTCCTTATTTTCATCTTCCATTATTTCATTATCCTTTTCATTCTAATCAATACCAGCTATTATATTATAGAAAATCACATTTTTATTCGTACATCACGTGAAATATTAATGAAAGCATCAGAGGATTTTCTGAACCAAAAAATGACACAAAAATTATTTCCAAGTTTCAAGTTTTCTTGTAGGATATTAGTACTAAAATAAGCCCGATCCCAATCCCTTAATATTATCACAAGTCAGAAACCTAGTCAGTGATTCTCATTCCTTAATTATTTTTTTTACAAAGTTAGTCGTTTAGTACTGTGGAAATCACAAATCTTCGAGTTCGAACTAGACAAATAGAAAATGAACATTTGTTTATCATGGAAGATGGCATATTAGCCTTTAAATGTTTTATTTGATTTTGTTGTGAAACTGTTCTCTTCTTAAAATTTACAGTATACCTCATTTTATTTACACGTTTTACTTTTCTTTAAAATCATTCTGAAAAATTGTTTTTGCATACTGAATTCATGCCATAAAAGGTGTCTTTGGTGGAGACCGTTTGACATTTTTTTGTGGCTTTCGGTTACTTTCTTACGTATAGAAACACCTTCTTTATATTGTCGTAAAGCGTATAGCTCTTCGGTACATCGCTGAAGAAGATAAAGGAGCTCAAGATAAAAAGAAGCACAAATTAACGATCTTGTTTATCAAAACTTTTTTCTTTTTCTATTTTTTAATCTCGTCAATTAATTTGTTACCTTTGAAATTCACCATCGAGATTAACCTATATGCCTTAATTCATTATTTATATGCATATGGTTTCATATATAAAAAGATTAATCTATCAAATTTTCAAATGCCTGAAAGCTGTATTTGTTAGGAGTAAAAAAAATGTCGACTTTTCTGACATATGACAGCTGAGATTGTATCTTAACTGACAACATAGTAAGAAACAGTTCCCAATGGAGAGTCAATCACTGAATACCAGCCAACTCAGTCAATATACTTGATTAACATACCACTGATTAACAAACTTTTCTTCGTTTGGTGATTTTAATTCTCAACGATCCGATTGCATACAGTAGTTCGCCTAAAACAAGACCAATCAGTGACAGTTGAAAAGAATCAATTTGTATAATTGCTTAAAGTTGACTAGGTCCGTCGGTGGCGCTAATATTAGGTAAATAAACGATTTATCTAATATCAAGCTGTATATAACGTGACTTCCTTAGGCCAATTCGTATGGCAGAAAATATTGGATTATTTCTTCTTATTAGTAGTTCCGTTATCTATAGATATAAAATTGATTTTCACATAATGATTAAAAAGTAATCACAACATCGTAGATCTTTATGATTGAGTCTTTATTGTAAGTGATCGTTAATAGTAACTCATGATACACCTAATTGCAAGACCGTCTTATATTAGCCTTTACTGTAACTTCATGTACTGTTTTTATTTTCTAAAAAGTATCACTAAGGCACTGCAGTGAGGTAGATTACATATCTAGTGCGCAATAAATCAACTGATAAAATACAATGATATAATATACCTTAGGAACGGTATAAACTAAAGCATTAGTCAGAAGACTAATTCAGAACTGCATTACTAGTACACGTATAACATGAAATATAGATTTGTTTATGTTCATGCACAAACATAGCACCAGCTGCTATAATGTGCTACATTTTTAAGAAATATAATTTTAGAAATGTCTGTTACAGTTTATCTAATTCATGTTTTGGTCATTAAAAAATCTCAACTATTTGTTCGAAATTATTGTCAATTTATGTAAATTTAACATAATTTTCATAGTTTCATATTTTAGAGAAAAACATGTGAGGGGTGTTGCATGCCACAATCAAACTGTAGTGTGTATACACAATTTTATCGTTCGTTCAAGTATTATAAATATATTATCCTGCAATCAGTTAACTATTGTACAAGTACTGTAAAAAAAGTATCCTGTAACTCCGCTTCCATACTGAGCAAACGGTAATGTGAATATTTCTTTTTGCGTGATAGTTCATTTTGGTGAAAAGATAGTTCATTTCAAAAGAAAAGAGACAACTAGTTGCATTTAAACAACTAAATCTTGGGGTGTCAAGTGTAACACAGTAAATAACAAGATAAAAACAATATATGTACATTGTAGGAAATACTATATCGATTTGTATTCGCTACGAAACGGGAGAAAAGCACGAAGAGCTTCGTTTTTCGTCCTGTTTCTAAAGCTCGTTTAAATAAATTATATATTTTTCGACAATGTACATATAGAAATTTGCATGCATTTGAATTCAATGTATTTCATTTCATTTTATAATTTCTGTGTATAAAATTGTTTTTATATGATTTCAACTTTTATATCGCAATACAAATATCGACAACACTTCTTATTATATGTTTCTTTTTTTTTACTTATCACTCTAGTTTTTATTAAAAAAAAAAAAGGTAATAGAAAAGACAAAACCCAACAACATAGAACACAAGACATTTAATAATACCACTGTAAGGCGTCTGTAAGATTGGAAATTTGAAGAAAAACAATTATTTTGTTCACGAAGCAATCTATTTTTTCTATTCTGAAAAGTTCAGCTACAATTTTGAAATGGGGGTTCACACTAGTGTTTCCATAGCTAAATAATATTTTAGTTGATATGGCAACATAATTATTGTTTGTGTATGGTACTCAACTGTAATACGACTCTTTAAGGGTATTTTTTAAAAATTTTATCTCATTTAGAAATTTTGTTAAAATGAAGTCTTAATGCAGATTTATAGCATGCGGCTTTCAAGTATCCAAAGCTTTAGTATTATAATATTTTCTTTTTTATAGAGCCTTTTTGATGAAATATCGATCAAACTTCGACTTTCAGGCACGTTAACTACTGAAACGGTGTAATTTACGTTTAGTATCAGCAGCTTTGCACAAAATTAACATAAATCTTAACAGATTTGTAATTAAATTGGAGAAAATATCTATTTAATGTTGTCTTAGTAGTTACTTTCAGTCTTATATCGTGAAATGAAATATAATTTAATGATCAACTCTTTCATTTGATACATTCGTTAAATGAATGAATAAGGATGTTGAGAAATTAATGTCCCATAGAGCACATTACCTCATTAACCGTACTCATTTTTGTATAATCATAATTCATTGATTCCGTTCTTTCGACCCGAGTACCTTCTGTTTAATCGATAAAAAACAATTCTTGTAATTTTATATTTCTGAAATTTGTATTTAATATCCCGAGGCGTTATTTTCTTGTGAGAACTGCATCAATATACCTATATCTATTGCAAGTTATATTATATGGTAGTATCATTGTTTGTACTAATTGATGAAATATTACAACTGTATCATTGATATAGACGAAAAGCCCTCCCGAGTCTATTTACATGCAGTACTTCATCTATTCAGTATTAAATTGTGTTGCAATGGACATTAAGCATAATAAAGACTAGATTTCCATTCATCACAAAATCCTAAGAGAACAACTATTCAATTTATATCAAATCACTAGCACAATCCTTGGGACTTTTTTTCCAAAGGCTTCGATTTCTAAAGATGCTGAGGATGTAATAGGAAATCCCTCTTGATAATTCAGTACTTTATATTACATTGTCGTATATTTATTTACTACTACTTTTGTATGTGTTTAAATCGAGCAAATAAACTTTACGTTCATCAAATATTTTTTATAACTTGAAGTTGAGGGCCTCTGAGATGGGGAAACAGTTATGATTTGTATGCAAAATATTACTCTGCTAGGTAACTAGGCAAATTGCGCATCTCAATATTGACAGAAGAACTCAAAAAGCTGATGACAAAAATGAAATAAAGATGTAAAGGCTCTAAACCAATGTAATATCAGTATTTATCTTCATTGCTTCACTGCACACTGTCAGGTGAACTGGTCCCATATAAAGGTGTTCAGTTTATTTTGTAAATAAGGTATGTATGTTTGAAATTAACAAGAACATAATAATAATAATAATAATAATAATAATAATAATGATAATAATAATAATAATAATAAATACCGACTATAAAATTGAACAGTCTTTCTGTGTGTGAATGTATAAGTACCCGATCACGTCGGTGTGGATGTATAAGTACTATACCCGACCACGTCCACCCTGTGTTTTTGTTAGATGTATTATATTTGTATCCATCTGATGAATAAAGTCTTTTTCAACTGATTTTTATAGTTTGTTCTTATGTTGTACTATTACACCACTGTCCCAGGTTAGCGGGAGGGTTGGCGCCTTCAAACGAGTTTAACCCCACCATATTCTGTATGTGCCTGTCCCAAGTCATGAGCCTGTAATTCGGTGGTTATCGTTTGTTGCTGTGTAACATATTTGTTTTTCGTTCATTATTTTGTACATAAATTAGGCCGTTAGTTTTCTCGTTTGAATTATTTTACATTTGTCATTTTGGGGCCTTTTATAGCTGACTATGCTGTATGGGCTTTGCTCATTGTTAAAGGCCGTACGGTGACCTATAGTTGTTAATTTCTGTGTCATTTGGACTCTTGTGGAGAGTTGTCTCATTGGCAATCATACCACATCTTCTTATTTCTATATATATATCATTGTCTTTTCAATTATGTATATCCAAATTTCTCCTTTTGATCTTATATATCTTATTACCACCTACCAGAACTATAAAATAATCCATCTAGAACATGAAGGCTGTCCGTTTAAAAATTATTTTAGAATCATCTTTAAGTGACGGTTGGATCGGCGGGGCCTTTTTTGTATATGATCGGCTATAGATGTGATATGTTAGGTGCCTTCTTATATTTGATTGGCTTTAAATGTCACATCACTCCAACAATTCCATTTCTTTCTTTTTTAACAAAAGTTAACAATTTCAGATTATGTTCTATGAGAACAGCTACTTTGTTTGATTTTAAAAACCTTAAAAGTAACCCCCAGTCCTTGCCTTCCGGTCCTTGGATAACAAAATAGCCTGGAATCTTGCCCAGATTGAACATAGTGGGCAGTGAGCAAGGATGAAAGGCATTTAAAAAGCTTTCCCCAAATTTGTTCATTGCAATATGCACATATTTCAACTTTTAACTGGACTATCGTAGAATGTGCAGAAGAAATTGTGAGGATTTTTTTTTTTAAATTGTCATTAATTTATGATATGAATCAACCCGTAATGTTTAGTATATAACGTTGAGATAGACCGTTAGTACTGAGTTTTTATCCTATACTGATACTGTTGAATGAGGTATACGAAGTTAAGTGTTGGTATTGCATAGATGTTACTAGTCACTATAGTTACTAGTCACTGTAACAGATACAGATCTTTGGGGACAGCAAATGACGGAGTGTTGGACGGACTGTTATTTTTTATACGAAAATACAGGAGTAATAATCTAATAATTTTATTAACGGGGTATTGGGGGTAAGACGATTATATTAGCCTAAGAAAATACTGCTTTGGAAGTGTCGTGGAAGCGTGATGACTTTTAAAAAGCGTGGGAACAATTTTGGTCACATCAAAGACCAAAGAAACTTGCATTTGCCGATTTTTGCTATGCGCGCTGCACTAATGAGCACGAGATGATCAGACTGGTTGAGTCGTGGTTCTCGTTCCTTGTCAGCTAACCACGTTGAAATAACGACTAAGCATATTGGTTTAAAACATTAGGTCTCGTGCCGAATACGGTTAAAAGATAATGACGCATCCCAGTACGTTAAATAGATATAATATAAATGTATGTGTTTAAATGCTGTTGATGTTATATCATAAAGGCTGTAAATATTGATAAATGGAGATGTGAACTATCAATTCATTATAGTTTTCAAAATTACAAGCAAAAATGAAAAAAATAGCTTAGTCGATTGACGATTTCATTCATCTTTCCTTTTTTGTAGATCTTGTGTTGCTGATCATATTTGCTGTTAAAATGTTTGGTCTACCTAAACCCCAAAGCCAAAAACAAAGTATCTGGAGGTCAACATACGGTCTTCAACAACAAACAAGTGTCTATATAATATGTCAGGTTCTAAATCGACCGAACTTTTAAAAAGTTGTGAAATATTGAACCATGGGCAACCAGTGACGAGGTTCTTGGTACAGTGGAACAGTAAAGGTGAAACACTATTTTTTTATTTGCCGGGAACTATATGCTTTTTGTGTACCCTTTATCTGGTCAATGTGATTGGACAAATAATGCAGCATCCACTGAACACATTCTAAAAAGGGAACCAATATTCCTATATCCACAATAAACTGTTTATTAAAGAACACAAACAAATAAATCTGCACAAACTATGTAACTCTATGAATATACCAGTTTTAAAAATTTAACACATAAAATATCAAAAAATGCTATTTTTTTTTTAAATGACACGCAAATCAACAGTTTACATTGTAAAACCTAATTCTTAAAAAAAAACCTGATTTTCGGTTTACATACGCAAAAATTCAAAGAAGTTCGAAGTGTAATTTTACCTAGCTTTGAACGCAATATCGTATAAATGTGCAGAACTTTATTTATTTATTTTTAATTAATAATAAGTTCCTACTTTATATTTTGTTCGGATTGTACATTTGTATTTCAACTGATGAAAAGTGTTACTCGACTTGTCTCGAGCAGCTTATCAAGGTTTACCAAAAACATGTTTCTTGTGCAAAGCAGATTATATTACATAGATTTCTATAGTCTCCAAACAATACTCCGTGAAATTAAAAAAGTTCCGATAATTTTTCATCAAGAATTTCATTTGCATACGGTAATGAAAATGACAAAAATGTATCAAATCGCAATCATTTTAATCACGTCAATGTATGCCTATGAATTCAGATCTCGTACTAGTGAAGATCGTAAGAGACAGTTTAGTTGAAGGAACTTTTCAATATATTCTAATTTAGAACTCAGAGATTGATAAGGTACAGCAATAAGTTCATTTAATAAGGGTATAATACAATAAAAAAAAATAAGCCAGAATGTCCGCCATTAATCTCTTTTATTATGATGTTACTTGTAGTACAGTCCGCCGTTTTATTTTCTTTTTGTTAAACAAGAGCCATAGAACTCAGAGGTTGATAAGGTACAACATTA
Source organism: Mytilus californianus (assembly GCF_021869535.1). NCBI lineage: Eukaryota > Metazoa > Mollusca > Bivalvia > Mytilida > Mytilidae > Mytilus > Mytilus californianus. The sequence goes on from NW_026262668.1 coordinate 95,004,195, forward strand.
AGTTCATTTGATAAGGGTATAACACAATAAAAAAAACCAAAATGTTCGCCATCAATCGCTTTCGTTATGATGTCACTTGTAGTACAGCCTGCCGTTTTACTTTCTTCTTGTAAAACAAGAGCCATACATATTAGAATGACTATCTTGATCAAGTACGTATAATGTTACTTGTATATGTTCTTCTTCTTTATACTACACTTAAATATGTGTTAGACAATTGATTATTTGGAATGCGCTCATATTTCAAAGAAATTGACCAGAAACGTGATTGAAATTAACTGTATCTGTCAAAATTCTGTCTGAAACATCATAAAGATATTTTCAAAAGCATTTGTTCATTTTATTTTATTTCAAGAACCAGGAAGCTGAACATAGTTTCAAATTACATATTAATTTGTTTTCCTCTTTATACTGGTGTACTAGACTGATTAATGATGTTCGTTCACAAATATAATTTCTCTTAAGAAATCAACCCTCCATATAAGTTTGGGACATATTCAAATTAAACAATGAGACAACTTCAAACCAAACAATGAGGAAACTTCAAACCATTCTGTTTCTAATTGAAATAAATTTGCTAAAGTACAAGTATGTCTTTTAAAGTACACATCGTCAAGCTGTCAAAAATGAGTTTTCTTCCTCTATGGTGTTAATTAATGTTTGCTAAGGCACAGCTCAATATCGTTGTATTAAAGGAACAATATCCTTCAGAATATGTTCCATCATGCTTCCTGTGGTCTTCTGTCAATTTCGAATGATTTGACGTTAATTCTGGACTTATTGAATCTCCAGATAGTGACTTTGACAGTCAGGAACAAATGTAGTAATTAAACATCTATCAAACATGCTAGACTGGGTAATGAAGATTGATTACATGTATTTAGCCCTAACTTGTTTCCGAGTTTGGTAACGGACAATGTATGTCTGGATATGTTATCGGGCATGTTTCTTGGTGTATAAATGGACCTTATTTGTCTCCAGGTATGCTACTGGACATTAAATAAACGACAAATTTTTCCAAGTTTCACCACTACAGACGTTAAAGTTCGGTATACAAATAACTTTTATGATTTCATTGTTTCTGTTATTAAACTAAGCAGCATGCATATCATAAAACAAATCGATTCTATTTTAGTGGTAATAGTTCGATTTCTTTACTTTATTTATTTTGTAATTGTAATCACGGTCTCCATGAGAAACTGTAATATTTTTACATTGTTATGTAGATTTATTTTAAGTTTAAAGGTTGTTGAAATTTATACAACACTTTTTTTTATTTATATGATGATGCACAAATCTACACAATGTCATAAATCGTTAATCAACATATTACCCAATGATACTTTATAAATGCTCCTACAACAATTCTTAAAACTGAAACATTTTCAATATCGAAAAAATGTTCTTATAGGACACCAGAAATATCGGGATTTCTTCTGTATTAATATGTTATACGTTGAACGCTTACCGTTACATGCTATTCATTTTAGATGTTAGCAATGTCAATTAGACAGAAACCCAGCAATATAAGGCAACATATATCTATGATATTATGTCTACAATTTATATGAATGTATATCTTCATTACAAAAATAAGGATATAATTATGATTGCCAATAAGACAACTATCAACCAGAGACCTCAGGACAAAAATAGGGATATGTGGAATGATTTCCAATAAGACAAATATCCACCAGTGACCACAGGACAAAAATAAGGATATGTGGAATGATTTCCAATAAGACAACTATCCACCAGTGACCACAGGACAAAAATAAGGATATGTTGAATGATTTCCAATAAGGCAACTATCCAACAGAGACCACAGGACAAAGATAAGGATATGTGGAATGATTTCCAATAAGGCAAGTATCCAACAGAGACCACAGGACAAAGATAAGGATATGTGGAATGATTGTCAATAAGGCAAGTATCCAACAGAGACCACAGGACAAAGATAAGGATATGTGGAATGATTTCCAATAAGGCAACTATCCAACAGAGACCACAGGACAAAGATAAGGATATGTGGAATGATTGTCAATAAGACAACAACCCATCAGAGACCGAAGGATGTAAACAACTATATGTAGTAGTCGTACGGCCTTTAAAAAAAACCCGCCTAATTTATGATATAAACACGGAATGCATTTGATAAAGATTTCAGTGTTTATGGCATGTATTCCATCAAAAAGATTCGTACAACACACAATACGAGAAGTAAAATACATATAACACTTTGGAGCATCCAAACCAAAATAGCTAAAACAAAACAAAAAAATAGTCAAAACCATCTAGTGTCATTTTTGCCTGAGGACTTTTAGTCCATGTATAATAACAAACAGAAATTTATTATGTAAATCATGCTTTTGCCATATTCACTCCTTCTCCATTCTATGTAAATGATACCCTCTGTGTCAGACAGTCAACATGCAGGGATAACTATAGATATCAGCTAAGAGGTAATACGATCAACGTATACAACGATTTCAATACAATTCGTTTAGAACTTCACGAATAATTCACATCACATACATTCTAGGTCAAAGGTTTGGGACTACAAATAAGTAAAAAGCATAAAAAAATGAAAAGAAAAAATTGTCACCAACAGAACAGCAAAAATCAAAATGAATGCTAACAACGCCAAACATTCGTACACTTTCATAATTTATAATCTGAAAGTTTTTAAGTAGACTGTATCATTTAATAATGTTTGTACCTATACTGAAATACTGAGTATGTTCCGGATAATATAATTGGAACCGACATTCTTCGAGCAGCAATATCAACCCCGTGATATTATTATAATCATTAACTAGTAAACTGTCAGCAAACCTTACGAATTTGTATAGATATGAAAAAAGCACATTTGCTGGGTAAAACCAATAAAAATGTTCGGAATGTTTCTTATAATAAGGTCACTTTTATGACTAGTGGCTGATGCAAAATGTCGAGCATTCTCGTAGATAAAGCAAAGTCGATGTTTTCTAAGGATAATCTCAATAAATCATTTGGATCAAAAATAAAATCACAAAAAAGGTGCAGATTGCTATAAGATACTGCAAGTAAAAGTAATAGTCATAAATAACACTCTGTGTAATAATGTGTTGTAACATGAATTGTTAGTTTTGCTTTGATGCTCGAGGGAGTTAACATCTGTTATATAAAGAGGTGTACATTAAGAGGATGCTATTTTTATTATTGCACTATACTACCACCTGTTGACCGCTTGCATAGGAAAAGCAAAGTATGGGAGGAGCTTTAATCGGTGCATTAAATCAATCTTAGAAGTTGTTATTGCACTGTATAGCTCCGCATACTGGTATGCAATCAAAATAATAAAAAAAAAGTTATATTATTAACCAATTTCCTACAAATTTAAATAAAATCCAGACACAGCAATTATTAAAACATTTATTCGAGGAAGGGGATGGGTACAAAAAGGAATAACATGTAAACGTAGAAATGATGTTGTTTTCCTTTATTAAATACTTCTATATTATTAGAAATACCAAAATCTAAAAACAGATAAATAGTTTGACCCGCAAATTTTTTACTCCTAATCCTAGCGACCTCGGCCAGATCTGTATCTTTCTCCATGAAACGAGTATGTTTCAAATATTTATCTAAACTATCAGCAATCAAATGACAAATGAGACAATTATCCAGCAGAGTCGGAATAACGTGGATGGTAGGAACTATAGATCTCCGTTTGGTCTCCAGCAATGACCTAGGTAAGTTCCAACATGACGAAATATGAAACAATTCAAACGAAAAGAGCGAACAGCCTGATTTACGAAAAAAAAAACAATAAACGAAAAACAAATATGACAGACAGCAACCAACGACAATCCCTGGATAACACGTCCTAGGTATAGGAATATGCTGTGGACAGGTGCCAATATCATCAGATTATTACATGGCATTTTTCATATCAGATGTATTATCAGCCCAAGGTTCAATATCAGCCAATGAGCCGAAAGCTCGAGGGCTGATATTGACCGGGGGCTGATAATACATCTGATATGAAAAATGACATGTTATGATCTTTTTATCATATGCTTCAACAATAGAGAAAAATAACAGTTTAATATATTGATCCTTTTTAGTGGTTCTCACGTAGAAGTTCAAAAAGTGAAAAGTTTACGGACGTCGGACGCCAAATGTAGTACATCCGATATGAAATATTTCTAACATATGCCTCAACAGAGGGGAAAAAACAACAGCATGATATATTTTTATATTGACGATAAAAAAAATCAACAAAACATAATGAACACTGTTTGGAAAAATTTGTAAAAGCATTTGTAAAGTAACTTTCTAAATTATGCTGGAAACTTTTAAAAATGCATTTATTTGAACATTTTTTTTTATCTTACATAATATATTATCCTGTATCGTAATAATTGTTTTGTACCCTACTTTAATTGTAATGTTTTTCACTTAAAACGTACCATTGAGGTGTAATTTCCGGAATTTGCCGAGTATCGCCGGAATGCCATGCGATAACGTTACGGAAAGGCATGTGATAATAATCGAAGCATGTGATAAATTTTTCATATCAGCCCGCTAAACACCATTTCGGACAAATATGGAATTCACGTAAATTCAATGCTGTTCTCATACTGTAAAAATTATATGTTATTTGCTATAAGTATATGATAATACAAGGTTTTACATAAGTGTGAGCGATGTACAGTTTGTTCTTATGTTATGTTGCTTAAACCACTGTACCAGTGTGTGTGAGGGTTTAACGCTACTCAAAAATATTAAACCCGGCCGGTACATTCTTTATCTGCCTGTCACAAACCAGTAACCTGTAGTACAGTGGTTGTCGTTAGTCGCTACCTGCTATAATTGTTTTTCATTCATTAATGTACTATAAATCAGGTTGTTGGTTTTCTCGTTTGAATTGTTCCAATTTTGTCACACCGGTGCCTTTTATCTAATTATATATACGATATGGAATTCATTCATTGTTATAGGCCGTATGGCGACCTGTAAATGTTCACATATACGTCCTTTTAACTTTATGGGTATAGTTGTCCCATTAGCAATCATACCAAATCTCCTTATTTTTACATTATTCTTTGGCACATTTATATTACACACTTTAATTCCCAACATCTAATGTCCATGCTTTGATTTTTTTACAAAAAGTATGTCCCTTCTGCAATTTTTTTTTGGTCAAAACAGTTCTTCTCTTCTTTGCTCAAGTTTTAAATCCATTTTGAGGCTCCTGATTTACAGACAACCCTCAATTCTGAAGTGAACGATGGATATTATTTTTTACATGCCGGACCAAAATTTCCCCCCCCCCCCCGGCCACCGCCCCCGTCTACGTATACATTTCTTCAATGGTATAAAGTTTTAAGGTCAAGGAACAGTAAATGGACAATGTCACAGATTTTTGTAAAATTTTGCATACAACTTTGACTATAACTAAAATTTGGAAAAATAATGCATTTATCTTTTATTTTCTGATATATTGCTGATTAAATTCTGTCAAAATAGGTGAACATTTGTATAGAAAGCACATAAAATCGACGAAAAACGTTCTTCAATTTGTCTTAAAATCATCAAATCTCAAATTTCTAATACATAGTATTTTCTTGAAAAATTAAATGTTGTTAATATATAAATTTCCGTTTTAATGGTATAAAATTATGAGAGGGTCACCTACTTTGTTTTCGGTGTATTGACCAATCTGTAACCTAGTTGGTAGTGAAGAACGTCAAAAATCGATGGTTTACGACTTAAGGGCATACGATACAGTTTTGATCCCACGGTGATTTTTTTTACGAAAATTTGCATACAAGCTATTTTTTACTTAGTTAATTCAAATATGTAATACAAAATATATCTTCAAGTGCTAAATCTAGAGATAAATGGGGTCGAAATTTTACACATTTACTTAAAATTTCGGTTTCTTGGACATTTCTATCCGTTGGACAGACATACTTAACTTTTTTGTTTCAAAAGATATACACATGCGGATTTTTGTAAAAATATTTGGAATATCTGCTTTATAAAATTAAGATCTTAATTTGTGAAACAATTCTTTGAAAATAATTCATTTTTATAAAAATTTCGTGATTTTGGCAAAAAAACAGCATTTTTGCTGAATATTTATGTAATTAAAAAAAAGCATCAGTGATTTTTTTCATAAAAATTGGAACAAATAATCTTCAAACCGTACCAAGTCAAATATCCTTTTAAAAAAGAGGGGTCCATGTACTCGTTTTCAAGCTAATGTTTAAAATCACTCGAAAAATGCATCTTTTCCCGATATGTCGCCGTTTGACGTCGCAAAAAATAACATATTACGTTAGCAACGTCATTACCTCCCCAGTAACTGTATCGTTTGCCCTTAAAACGCGACGACGTTACGCTGATTTCGATGTTTTGTGGTATTTTTTTTTACCTAGAACACCACTTGAATGTATATAGCGTAAAAACGAAGTCTGTGTTCTTTTAAAAGAAAAATCTATGAACATGTACTAGAAATTGGATATTAAGTTTGATGATTTTAAGACAAATTGAAGGACGTTTTTTGCCGATTTTAAACGCTTTCTACACAAATGTTTACCTGTTTTGAGAGTATTTAATCGGTAATATTTCAGAGAAAAAAAAGATAAATGCATTATTTTTTCGATTTACAATATTGATTCAACGAGCCAAAGTTGTATGCAAAATTTTACTAAAATCTGTGACCTACTGTAACTTGACCTTAACTCACACACAAACTAATTCTTCTAACACTGGACGTAGTTCGCGTCAGAATAATTGATTTGTGTTTGTATGAAGTGATTTTAATTCATCCGATACTTGTTAGTTTGGAAATCATAATTGTACTTAAATCACAAATTATTATTTCAGCTCATTGAAGAAAAATAAAAAACCCTCAATAAAGACCAAAAGTAAACCTCTTAACCGATTATTATTAAGAATGAGAAACCGTAATATAAATACTACATTAAATATATAATTTTAAATTCCAGCTTCTGATCTTATATACTAAAATCCCTCGTATATCGAATGGTAATCCTTATGTACGTTTCAGTCATAACCTTCAATATAAAGATAATACAGATAATAATATCATACTCAGAATATTGTTGAAAGATTAAACCTATTTGAAAAAAAATTCTGATTCTGTAAGTTACTCGAATTAAAAATGTCTACGCTATCATTAATTTCTAAAGCAAATCTGCATTTGAATGTACATACGAAAACATACAAACACAAATTAAAAATCAAAACGCTATGACAAAAAAAAAGCCAAAACCAAAACTGATGTTCGATCAGTTTTGTCAAAAGTAGGGGAGATAATACAGATTAACCTTATGAGTAACAGTTAATGCGGGTTACTGTCACTGTTATCCTGGTTGAAAATTAAATCCTATACGTTTTTTTTTATATCCTGCATTGCTATTTTTTCATGATGCAGTTTACAAATATCAATATACTAGTGGTATAGTGACTACAAAAATTCCAAAAAAATACAGAAACAATAGACGACAACCCTGACTGAAGTATATGTAACCGCTATATACATATTGTTTCAATTTCAAGTATTAGTAAATATGTAAGTTTTGAGAAAATAAAGGTATCATTAATGACACTTTACATTGCTTATTGTGTTGTTCTGACACATTGTGTGGACTCTGAAAATGCACTATTTGAAAAATTCTTACATATAATTTTACAATTCTTTCTTAATTGAATAAAATGACGTTTGTAAATTATTTTTCTTTCAAACCACTGATAAGCCTTCAAGAGTAAGTATATAAAATTTCCATTAAACAAGCTAAAGACGGTCCTTGGGCCGATTTATCAATATTGGAATGTTGTATACATATATATCATGCTATTTTATGTTTTTCCAATCCTATAATGTAAGAGGAATTCAATAATCATAATAAAATACTGCTATAAACATGTCACTTGGATTTTACAAGAACTGCAATATATTGTATTGTTATAGTTATAATTGCTCAAATCTAATATAGTCATATATAGTCTCCATACATTCTTTTCTATATCAATGCAAATTTCGAAAAAGTTTTTAAACTCTGACCGATTCTTTAGACAGTAGTCTGGGAATGTCTTACTTAAAGAATTAGCTTATGGTGGTAATAAATATAAAGCAGAAATTAACATCACTTAAGATCAGTCTATGGTCGGGTTGTTGTCTCTTTGACACATTCCCCATTTCCATTCTCAATTTTATTCTGTACAAAATCAAACTGTATATAAAACTCTTATATAATGCAGCTAAAGTATCAAAGCATAAGAGCACAAGAAACTCAAAACATGGGAATTCTAAAGAATATAACAAACTCAAAACAACCTTTCATGCGCAAGTTCTAAATCATATATAGTGAAAAATACTAAACTTGGGGTTGATAAAAGCGAACTTATAAATAAAGTGACTTAAAACGAATTTAAAGTAAGCCATAAAAGACGTGACCAATATCTTTGGAGGGTAAAACATATGAAAACCTTGAGTTGAAAGGTTAAGCATAAATGTATAGGGACTGTGAGTAATATTGGGTGAAATGGTTAGGATATAAAAACCGTGAGTAATATCGGATGGAAGGATCGGGGATACAAAAACTGTAAGTAATATCGGTTGGAAGGATCGGGGATACAAAAACTGTAAGTAATATCGGATGGAAGGATCGGGGATACAAAAACTGTAAGTAATATCGGTTGAAAGGGTAAATATATAAAACAGAAGCACGAACTGTTCTGATTTTTTTACGATCATATCTTACTGATACCTTTTCATTGTGATTAGATAATGGATACATTCCATGTTAGGCTAAGTTAATTTTGGAATTAATCTATTGATATCAAACATGAAAGTTGCACTTCAATTTTAATTGCTGTTGACTTTTACTTATTTTTTAAGGTGTAACACGATTTAATTCATGCGTTCTCTATGTGAACAGTTTGGTTATTATTGCTATTCACTAATTACTGCTAAAGGTAATTAAAAAAATGATTGTGGTGAAAAATAAATGTCCGTACATGTTTGTACAAATCTGTTATTTTTTCTTTTGTAAAAAGTAAAATAACAAAAATACCGAACACCAAGGAAAATTCAAAACGGAAAGTCCCTTATCAAATGGCAAAATCAAAAGCTCAAACACATCAAACGAATGCAAAAAACAACTGTCATATTCCTGACTCGCTACAGGCATTTCCTTATGTAGAAAATGGTGGATTAAAACCTGGTTTTGAAGCAAGCTAAACCTCTCACTTGTATGACAGTCATATATAATTTCATTCATATTGACAACAATGTGTGAGCAACCCAAACAGACATAATAGGTAAAAATGTCAAAAATTGGGAACAGTAAACGGTTTAAACTTTAGCAGTTCATTTTATGCAAAAACAAAGCAAATGGGTTAAAACATAATTTACACAAACTAAGAACGTCCTCATCTTATATACAGCTTATTACAATATATATATAGCATGCAAATATTTCCTTACAATCTTAAGCTTTACAACATGAACGCATATGAATTTCAGAAAAAGAAATAGAGAGATAAAAGATGATAAGAAGTGAGTTGTATGGATGCATGCGTTTCAATCACAAGCCATTTTTCATATATAGATCAGTCTCCTCGTAATAGATACTTTATGTTCTTTTAGGTAGAACGATCAAAAACCTTTCTAAGTATTTCTTGATCTTGTTCATATGTTAACCAGATACACATGTATCTGCCATTATATTATTATTATATTACCACTGCTTAACAGTTCTAGACAAGGTTCAAGCTTAAAATAGTTTAACCGGAACATTGCAAATAAAAGTATAAAAGCAAATAATGATAAAAAGAACCAATGTATGCCTTTTACGGAACATAACATAGTAGCACGTTATTATATCTGTTAATTTGTACAGTTGCATATAAACCGTATATTAAAAAAAATTTCGCTTACTTTCCAGTAATTAGAAAATATAATGACAGAATGACTGATGTAGATTAACATTAACTATATTTGGTAGAGATATTTAACCAGTATACACACAATCTTTCTAAGGTAAAATGATGGTTCTGATCATTTTTGATAATCCAACTTAATTTAGTCATAGACATGATTCAAAAGAGGTGAGTAGCAGTATTTTGCATCTAAAACTTAACAAAGAGTTCATTTATCATTAGATCACATACAAGTGTCAAATTGATATACATGAATTATCAAAACCAAACTTTTTCCTACCGACGGCCGATGGTTCTCTCCGGGCACTCCGGCTTCCTCCACCAATAAAAAAAGTGACCGCCGAGAAATAGCACAACAGTGCTGAAAGGGGCGTTAAACATCAACCAATCAATCAAGCATAACCAAACATGTTGTCGTCAACCAATAATGCATTTATAAAATATATTGTTTATTATATTTTGAAAAACACATCCCCGTAAATAACCAGTTTCCTATGCAATGCTTAATTTATAATTTCACAATAACTTTTTACAAAATCTTTAAATCATTGAAACTTTTTTCTTTCCACTGTAATAAATCATCATAGTTTTTAAAAAACCCAATATGTTTACATAGTTATTAAGATAAATAAACTGTTTTAAGAAGCTTACCTGGGTCGGATCCGAATAACAGATAGCACAACTCCATTCCAGTGAAATTCCTACTTGAAACATTCAATTTACCAGATAAGTGGCTATTATTAAAGTGTGTATTGTTTTTCGAAAGAATTCTATTATGCGGGTATAAATTGAAACCTCCCCATTTTTCTGTTACGTCACTACCAGCAGTGTTAGGATTCGATTCCACGTCGTTAATTTTACAATTCCCCGGTTTTAAGAGCAACGCATGTATAAATAGCAATACTGATACAATGGAATACGCTAACCGTTGGTTTGTATAGCCATACAACATCTTGCGATCAAATTTTAAAGTTTTTGAATTACTTATTTCAATACAATTAATTCGAGCCAATCAAGTGTAACATATCATCTGGTATTTTTGTTATTAATGATATTTAATACCGTGATTAGTTAGTAACAGGTATGTAATACGTTTGATTTTTGTTGAAATTAACTTATAATCCAATTAGCGTAATAATGAAAAACAATTGACAAAATGTGCGTTAGTCGACAATTAAGACGTCTTCCCGCGAATGTCTGTATGATGAAGATGTCTAAAGAAACGTGGAAGTTTCTTTTTTAACACAAAAAGGTTGGTTATGGAATTGGCTTAATACAGTGTACGTCATCACTGTATGTTATTAAGTGTCAATTATTCGCTGATGTCCGGTCCTATAAATATCAATGTCTTGTGTTTTATCGCCTTCAAGGACCACTATTACCGAGGAATGACAAAGTTGCAATAAGCTGGTTAATATATAAATCTCGGCCAATACAGATATTGGAAGATAGCCTTCAATTATTATGAGCAACTTGTCTTGGGTTTCGAAATTTTAATGAGTAAACTAATTTGAAAAGTTATATCCCACAGTATTTAAACGACATTTAAAAATCCTGAACAAAAGTTATCGCCAGTGCATATACTAACATCTAAGCCACAGAAATTTTTTTTCTCCCTTCAAAATCGGATAGTCAAATTAATTTCTTCTTCAAACGGATATTTTGCTGACTGATTTTTTTCCAATTAGCAACATGATATGGTGTCATCCATAATAAATAATGATCCTGACTTTTTATATAGATGATAAACGACTAGGTTCTTAAATCAACACAACAAGGTAACATGCCTATTACTAAATCTTACTAAGTCAGTTTGCAATACATTTCATACAAAGCGGAACAGCTGCTGTTGTCCTTGAATGTCACTTTTCAATTTCACGTATATAATCAAAATCGATGAGTACAAACAACTGGTAACATTTACTTCATATATTATAACATATTCATATCACTGTCCGAATCGTAAATTAAGGTTTAAAATTGTAGGTGTCAATGCGAGTAAATTCGAACAGGAATTTTAAGACCTTATTTATAATAATTACATGTAAAAAACATGAATTAATTGTCCATTGTGTATGATATTTCATGACAAGACAGAGTTTCGTCCAAACACGTTTAAAAAGCTAGTTCTCCAAACAAATACAAACGTAATAAGATTTGTAGCCACTTAATCCGTCGATGTATAAAGACCCTTATTCCTGGGAGAAGTAAACCTATTTCCTTAGTTTGATATTCATTACTTTCTGTTATTGAGTGGCCATTGTAGCCGGGACAGCTTTGTCGACTACAGCTAAATAAAGAAAATATGTATAATATTCATTGGAATCACGGCTAGAGAAGATGATGTGAATGGAATAGAACGACGAATATTGCTGTTAACAAAGTCATTTTACTCAATCATATTAAAACTATATATTCTTCATGCCAAGTTTCTGTCTAGGAACATTAAAACTACTGGAATGTTTGTATTATTTGATAAGCATAATTGAATCAAGACATGAAGAGATCTGAAAAAAAATATCACTTTAGTATACACCATTTAAATACCGCTGATACTAATATTGTCATTTTGCTATAATTTTGACTGTTACATGTACAGCTAAAAAGTATTATGACCATTTGTATCCGTCAAAACTAAATGTCACTTATAATTATATTACATAATTCATATCTAGATGCAATTCAGAATCTAAACACCGCTTATAAAAATATGATCATTTTGTAATGATTTTGTCTATTAGATGTACAACCATTATGAATTTTCTGTATCTGTCAAAACCGAATTTTTAGTATTTATATTACACTTTATTATAATACATGATATGGTTCTCAATGATAAAATAAGACTTCGATTTGCATAAAACGTTAACAACTCTTAGAGGATATATTTAACAGCATGAAAATCATTTCACTGATGACAACTTTTTTACAGAATACCCCAACACCACCCAGTCTGTAAAGATAGGTGTATTTTGAAATAGTAACTGGATTATGATCTCATCTAAAGACAACATCCATTTGACTGAGTGAAAAGTATGAATAGAAAGAAACGTAGTTGGGTTAGCATCAAAGACTTTCGAAATAGTGACTGACTAAAAATTCCAAAGTATATTTCTATTGAAATTCCTGTATAACCGTTTGTTCGGTTATCCAATGGGGAGAATATGTCGTAGACTTAACACAAGTGCAAAAAATAAATGTGAATGAATGTTAAGGTATCCTTTGCGATTAACTGACATAAAGAAAGAAAAAACATACATTAAAATACTACAACTGGTTTGATTCGAGAACCACTGATTGGTCAGGTGTAGGTTTGATTCGAGAACCACTGATTGGTCAGGTGTAGATGAAACTCGCGTCTGGTGTACCAAATAATGATTGTGGTATCCATGAGAATTTACAACCACTGTATTGATGCCACTGCTGGTGGACTTTGCGTCCTCGAGGGTATCACCAACCACTTAGTTAACATTCCTTTGGTGACATGAAATATAATAGACGCGATAAATTTTCTGTATAATTAAATAATGAAACGTTCAAGAATTCAAAACACAAAGTGTTTTCTAACCCATACATATATGGACTAAACAATATATATGGCCGACGTCATATTTGGCACAATTTTTTATTTGAGTTTTCTATGCTCTTCAGCATTGTCATTAACTTGACCTTCCAACTGTTTTGATTCGAGCGCCACTGACGAGTATGATGTAGACGAAAAACGCGTCAGGCGTACCAAAATATAATACGCCTGGTCATTATAAAATTACATGAAAAGCATCAACGACTTACAGAAAACAAATTTGTATATTGCCTTATTGATCGACTTGTATACTCGGCGCTTCTTGACACAGTGCAATCGTAGTTGCCACCGTTGACGTCTCAATAGCCTGAGTTTGAACTGAATCCAGCTGAGGGAACGATATAAATGTGCAAACGCAAAAATGCCATTTAAATCTATATACTTGTATAACAGATAACATTTGAGAAAGATATCACATACACAGAATAAATATGGAAAATTGAATGAATCCAATTAAGGGTTAATCCATTAAAACGTGACAAGAACATCATTATCTATATATTTGGTAGTTATGCAGAAGATGCTTTTAGCGTTACTAATTTTCTTGCTATAGAGAAATTGTAGAATAAATTGTTAATATATATCAAGGTCATCTTTCAATCTTCAACAATGATTAATGCATATAAAACCTAACATCCTACGCTACTGACGATTCATAGCTTATAATACGACACTTGTCCATCACTGAAGACCTTACGGTCACTTCTATCTATGTTTGTTTACTTGTTTTGATGGGTTGCTATTTTATTGAACTTTAACCAAATCTATTATTTTGTATACATATATTTGCTTAACTTTGAAATAACATAATAAGAAATAATCTTTAGCCATCACTTTGAAATACGCATTGCTATTTACATAACAGCATGGTTATTTAGTGCATACTTTCAGATAGCCTCACCTTCGTAATGGTCCAGTACTTTCAAATACAATTTTATTTTTAATTTCATGTTTGCAGTACGATTTTTGTAATACTGACCAGCAATGCAGTTCATCAATCTATATACAGAAAGACCAACAACTTGATTGCTTGACAAGATGACGGATCCTAAATTGAAAAAATATCCACAGATCTCCAGACAAATATTTGAATAAATGATTAATGCATGAATTGTCTAAGTAATGCTTGACAAAGTTTTGCCAGGTTTAAGTTGTAGAATTGAGAGTTGTCAAATGTAATAAGAAGACACAAAGACGATGCCGTATAAATAATCAATGATAGTGCTTGTAATTTGAATTTTTTAATTAGTAGTTTTAAAAGAATCATAATTCTCTTCTTTCGGGTACAATATTTTTTTTTATCGTGAATTTATTTTATAAATGAGGTTCAGTTAAGACGATTTTACATGTACTACAATAAGTTCAAATGCCTGTGCAAAGACGATTTTACATGCAGAACAATCAGTTCAAATGCCTGTGCAAAGACGATTTTACGTGTAGTACAAATAGTTCAAATGCCTGTGCAAAGACGATTTTACATGTAGTACAATCAGTTCAAATGCCTGTGCAAAGACGATTTTACATGTAGTACAATCAGTTTAAATGTCTGTGCAAATGTTTTATTCACTGATTTTTCTATTTAAATTCATTATTACAGTTATATCCAGTTTTACAATTTATTTAAAAAAAACTATGTTTTCAATCTAAATTTAAAATCTAGTGTCAATTATAAGCTAATTCACAAGCATGTTGTAGGTGTTTTTGATTTGTCAATTTCATTTAAACCAGATTATTAACATGACATGTGTAATTCTATACTGTAAGCAGTAGTAGATTACAATGATTTAATCGGTTTAAAAAAATCATTTTCTTATTATATATAATAGGATATAAGGATATCATTATTTTTAATTTTGATGTGTATTTTTCGGGGGAGAGCTACAGAATATGTAAAAGTAAACTAAGTCGGGTAAAATCTTTGATGGTATTGTATTGTTTTGATTGGTATGAATAATAGCGGGGCAATATATAACGTACGAAAATGGCAAAGGTACATTTTAAGTCCTCCCCCTTTTTTTTAAAATCCATGTATCAAAATGCATGTAACTTTCATATAAGATGAAATTGAAAAATCAGACACATATACAACATGCATGTGCATTAGCTTATAAAGTAAATATTAAATTTAGATTGAAAACATATTTATTCAAATGACTTGTAAAACTTTTTGCGTGAACCCCTCAGGGGTTTTGGCGAGTTTTGAAAGCTTCTATGGGCCATTTGATATCCTCGGAAACAAGATTCTCGGAACGTCTCGAACATTTTCGATCATTTATACAGGTAGTTCTATGTCTTTGATATGGTCCCTCTATTGATATGTTACCACGTGACATTTTATTAATATTTCGACAACCAAATTAAAGTTCATATGTAGATCGGAAAATAAAAAATTAAAGAATAGATTGCAGTAAGAAAGCCATTTATATATTATAATCTATTTGCTTTTGACAGCATATGCATTTTTATTTGAAAGTGAATATAATTCATGTTTTGAGACGGTCCCTAGGCTGTACGCATTGATTGTGTAGTATTTAATACATCGTGCTATTGTCCATTGTGACAATACACATTGGAATAATATACTAACATTAAATTATGTTCCAGAATAAAATGATTATTTCTGAACGTTTTACATGTCATATTTGTAATTCCACCATAGCCTGAGAAAAAGTCGGAATACAAGAAGAAAATGAACAATACGATATTACTGTTAAAAATATTTATGCTAGGTCGGAAAACAGAAAGGTAATTAAACAAAACGGTATTGTGTCTAAAATAGTTATTTTCATTAATAGATACTAACAGACCAAGGGAATACAATTCATTAGAATTATTAAAGTTTAAAAAGAAACTAAAATTAGCATTAATAGAATATAATTATTGTTATATTATCATCCCGTGGGTTTTAACAGTGTGTACATTTATGAAAATTATATGCAACATATGAGTACAAATTGAAATAGTTGCATGGTTATAACTCACAAGAATTTTGAATCATTGCATTTCACAATAAACGTAATTAATATTTTACAATAATCATAATTATTACGTATACGTTACTAATTTTATACCGTTTAATAGACACAGGAAAACAACTGTCCTATTCCTGACTTGGCACAGGCATTTTCCTACGAAATTGGTGGGTTTAACCTGGTTTACGCCCACTTGTATGATAGTTGTTTAATGCCCCTTAATATTGCCAAATTGGGTGAGCAACCCAAACAGACATAATTGGTTAACGTGGCCATAACTGGGATCCAACAGCAAAAACTGTGTAAACATACATCACAGACATACAACACAACTGAATTAAACGTTCAAACACATGTACAATTAAATCAAACAACGAGACCAACAAAACACTTTTGTAGTTCATAATACAGTCGGTATAGTAAAAATAATGACATATACACTTTCCCGATAAAATACAAAATAAGTAAAATATAAATATACAAAGATATACAAAATGAAAACAACACATTAAAAATCTAGCATCTTGTTATTACAATGACCAGCGAAAAATAAAGTTGGTAAGTATAGTTATAGATTATAACATGCCCTTTTCCATATTGGCTCTGGTATCATCCCGAGACTCCCATATCAGCCCTGGGCTTTAGCCGAGGACCGATATGGGTCGAGGGATGATACCAGGGCCAATATGGAAAAGACATGTTATAATCTGTTTATATATATATATATATATATATCACCGAAACAAATGAAAGCATTGATTTACGATCTTAGTAAGAAAGTTCACGCTTTGATCAAGTATACAATTGATGAAAGAAATGTGGTTTTCTGATCATAAAGTCTGGTCACGCCTTGTCTTTCACGATCAAAATAATGCGTTGCCTGATCTCTCACGATCAATTTTGATTTAAAATCAACAAAATTATACTTTTTTCAAAAATAATATGAACTTTTCCAAGTTATAACATATTTTTATTTCACTGGACTATCTGACACACTAAAAATTAACTTACAAATATATCATGATATATTGGAATCTGACCATAATAGATACAAAATACAGAATAGGATACAAAACGTGATTTTTTTCTTAATGATTCTCATAGGATTGCGTGTCGCCTTTAGTGTTTTCTTAAAAAGTACTGCATTTTTTCTATTACGTAGTGCACAGTATTATAGAGGAAGTTGAATCGTTTTGGCAGACATATTTTTTTCTGAATTGTTCCAGCTTTTGAAAATACAGCAGATTTTTCACAGACTTTGAAGTAGAATTACATTACTTAATTGCATCCATGATCCGATCGCATTGCTTGACCATCGTTAGTTATTCTTTCACGATCATTTTTCTCGATATACCGAATGACACCCGTGTTATAGGATCCTTAAAAAAATGCTTAAAAATAGTGTCTTTAATTAATAATAGAAGGAAAGCGTTGACATTAAAATAGAATAATGGACGTACTTAATTCATATAAACCAGATCATGGACAAATCGGCATGTATACTCATGAAATCAAACATAACATAAAATATTGGCATGCTGCCGACTACAAGACTGGGTTGTCAGTGGCTTGACCTGAAAATAGGAGAGATTGTAAAACATACGGATCAATGCTGTTGACTTGCGTCGTCGTATTCCGCGTAACACTGCAAATTCACAACTGATTGAAAAACAACTTGACTTTAAATTTTTGATCTGAAGATTTTTTTGCGTTTCCAATACGCGATATTTGCTGATATCATTTTGCTAATCCGCCTGAAAACGGCTTGAAAATATTAAACAATACTCGCGCAGTTTCTTTTATATGACATACATTTAATCAAATGTACAACTGTTTTTTTTTAAATTTTTGATCTGAGTGATTTTTGTTTATGTTTTCCCATACCAAACCATAGACTCAACCATTTTTGCTTATACTGCTTGTGGTCGAGTAGCTATCATACATTCAATATGGAAATCGCAATTTAGAATATTAAACCGAATTGGTATTTGATATTTAGCTTATGTCAGTGTAATGTGTAAACTAAAACTACATTGTAGCTTTCCCAACAGACTGTTTGAATACAGAAAGCACAGACATGATAAAATATGAATTTAACCGATCTCTTGTTATTACAATGACCAGCGAAAAATAAAGTTGGTAAGTATAGTTATAGATTATAACATGCCCTTTTCCATATTGGCTCTGGTATAATCCCGAGACTCCCATATCAGCCCTGGGCTTTAGCCGAGGACTGATATGGGTCGAGGGATGATACCAGGGCCAATATGGAAAAGACATGTTATAATCTGTTTATCACATATCTAAGATCTGCAGAAAAGAGAAAACACGTTCAATTATAACTATCTAATTAACCACAACAGGTAAAATCTCAAAAAATTTCAAAATTTTTGTCAGTTCTTCAATTGAAATATGCTCTGGATTACGAAGCTCTCCAGCACTTTGTAACCACTCCTTTAGAATTTTAATGTCGCTTTCAGTTTTTTTCCTTGTGTTAGTGTTTTTCATTTGCTCTACAAAGTCTGCTGTGTCGCTTTCCTTCACTGCGATCAATTGAGCACCGTTATTGTTTGCCATTGTTGTTAAGGACGCATATGAAATTAAAATAGAAGGGCAAATATGCCCTATTGCTCATATCAGAAGTATCTATTTTTTGTGCTATTAAACCTCCAGGAACCAGTGCGCTCTAATATGCAATTAAAGATATGTTGAATTTTTCAGCACAAGCCAGGATAAGGTATAGTTTTGACATGAAATGACTGTCACTTATTTAAACTTAAACAAAATAGCTATGAATGCTTGAAATTTGGCAGAATTTAACATAATAGACAACGAGGCTATAAATTAGTGGTTTAATTCCATAAACCGCCAGAAAAAATTCATAGCAGTTTCCTTCAGATCAAACATTTGTTTCCTTAACATTCACTCTTTTTCTCTACAGAAGTAACATACGAGTTTTTTAATGACCACTTTAGTTCAATGTTGAATTGACCATGTATAAGAATAAATATAATATCTGAATATAAAAATGTTCCAGATTTTTTCGCTTCGAATAAAAAGAAAACAGTAACACACCAACAAGATGTTTTTTTGCAATTACATTCCGTTCGTTATCTAAAATATATTTCATTTAATTGCATCATGAGAACAAGTAATTATGTTGTATAAAAGTAATTTCTATCTCGTTTAATTAATAGGACTTTACCTAAAACTGTTATTACCCAACCAGCCATTGCCAATTAAATGAGACATTATATCTTAATTTTTATTGAGAAAATAAGTATACAGTCAAAGAATTGAGGTATTGCTTAAATAAACCAAAAAATCGCTTTATGTGCTACATAATTATAAAAAAAACTTGACAAAGATAAGTATGCTTCAAATAAGTTTGTTAATCGCAGTTTGAAACGCAGCTGTGTGTGTATACTCAGTTATGAATGAACTTTATTTAATGTTTACAATCTCCCAGAAATAGGATTTATGGGGAAATTAAATTAATAGAAATAATAACAACTAAGTTTTTAACGAACTTTTCATTCTGCATCAAACAAGTAACTGATATTTGTACGGAACCAAAGATAATCTATAAAAATATGGATATGTTGCTAAAATTTAAATGTTAAAAGCTCGGCTATATGTAGTAATACGCGTAGTTGCAGAATCAACACATTGTTCCTGAGATTTTATGTCAATAAAATTGAGAATGGAAATGGGGAATGTGTCAAAGAGACAACAACCCGACCAAAGAGCAGAAAACAGCCGAAGGCCACCAATAAGTCTTCAACACAGCGAGAAATCCAGCAACCAGAGGCGGGCTTCAGCTGGCCCCTAACAAAAATGTGTACTAGTTCAATGCAAATGGACGTCACACTAAACTCCAAAACATATAAATGAATTATTTATACACAGAAACAGTATTTTTAACGCGAGAAACATATATATATATATACATCGACCTGCGAGTCAAATGCGTTTTGTTGAAATAAACTTTTTCACTTTTTTGGTCTTTTGGAAAATGTTGTTTGTGCTGTATTTAGACCCTTCTACCAAGAAATTTGTTTTTCATGCACACGTCCGAATCTGACGTCACATTCTCAAATTCTTGTTCAATATTTTGACCCTCTAATCGACGTCCAATGTGACGTCATGTATTGCCAAAAAGACGTCCGATCGATTGTAGTCTTCTCTAATCGATGTCCAGTATCAATAAATAATAAATGACTGCACGTATACTTAAGGAATGACTAATATTTTTTCTGTCTATGAAGAAATAACCTCAAAAAGGTGGTGCCCACTGAATAACCCGCGTAGCAGGTTATTAAAAGTGTGCACCACATTTTGAGGTTATTTCGAATAGACCGAAAAACTATTACAGTCTTTCCTTATACTTTAATTATAAATTCCATTTTTAAGGAGGAAATCACGAAAAATATGGATATGTTGCTAAAATTTAAATGTTAAAAGCTCGGCTATATGTAGTAATACGCGTAGTTGCAGAATCAACACATTGTTCCTGAGATTTTATGTCAATAAAATTGAGAATGGAAATGGGGAATGTGTCAAAGAGACAACAACCCGACCAAAGAGCAGAAAACAGCCGAAGGCCACCAATAAGTCTTCAACACAGCGAGAAATCCCGCAACCAGAGGCGGGCTTCAGCTGGCCCCTAACAAAAATGTGTACTAGTTCAATGCAAATGGACGTCACACTAAACTCCAAAACATATAAATGAATTATTTATACACAGAAACAGTATTTTTAACGCGAGAAACATATATATATATATATATACATCGACCTGCTAGTCAAATGCGTTTTGTTGAAATAAACTTTTTCACTTTTTTGGTCTTTTGGAAAATGTTGTTTGTGCTGTATTTAGACCCTTCTACCAAGAAATTTGTTTTTCATGCACACGTATAAAAATTGCGGTTTTTATCCAACGCAATCATAGGTTTGAACGTTGTTTTCAATTAAGACTTGTTTATATATACATGTTTATACATATGTTAGACTCAGTTCGACGTCCGGTCTCTCATTGACGTCCGTTCCTCAAATCGACGTCCGAATCTGACGTCACATTCTCAAATTCTTGTTCAATATTTTGACCCTCTAATCGACGTCCAATGTGACGTCATGTATTGCCAAAAAGACGTCCGATCGATTGTAGTCTTCTCTAATCGATGTCCAGTATCAATAAATAATAAATGACTGCACGTATACTTAAGGAATGACTGTAATATTTTTTCTGTTTATGAAGAAATAACCTCAAAAAGGTGGTGCCCACTGAATAACCCGCGTAGCAGGTTATTAAAAGTGTGCACCACATTTTGAGGTTATTTCGAATAGACCGAAAAATATTACAGTCTTTCCTTAAACTTTAATTATAAATTCCATTTTTAAGGAGGAAATCACGAAAAAACGTTGATGACGTCACGGTCACATGACAAAATTTTGTCAATGAGATGATAGACAAAAAACTTTCAGTTAATCAGAAGACATGTTACATCCAAAATTAAATTATATGTACATGTATAAGACTTTTATTGATTTTGGAACATTCAAATGGAAGATGAATGTTGGTCTGTTTTGTAGGGTTCTTATAACAACTCAATTTCAAACAGTTACAGACTTTCCATAGAGATTTTTTCAACCCGAAATAGGCAACAGATGTATTGATATTCATTTGCATACGGTCGATTACTATCTGACGCATCATTATTGTTATTAGATTGATCTTTATTTATATTATCTGTATCGTTTTGTCTTTATGTAAAGCTGTTTTAAGAAACTAATTGTCTTTCTGCATGACGAATCGTTATGACTTCGTATACGTACGAGAAAGAACAACAAAGTCAGTTACATTTCTTCCCAAAGAATCAACTAAAACAAAATAAAAAGACTAACATCGATAAATGACATTAAGACAAGGTCAACCACCGACATCTTAAAACATATACATGCATATTAATATTTATATTGATAGAAGTTAATCCAATCGAACTACGTTGCCGTATATCATTCATATTGAAGTAAATGAATATTTTTTTTATTACAGATGCAAACATAATACTATAGCAAAATAACATAATATATATAATGACAATAATGACAGTAAACAGAGAACAACACAATAAAGTCATAGCAAGCACAGAACTACAACTGTCATGCAATTATAATTTGTAATCTTAACTTCCATGCAACATTCAGTCTTCAACAATAGACAAAATAAAGAAGTACAGCCAATTGTTTTGAGAGTATTATAATTCGGACAGATATTTATTTAACAAATTTCTGAGTTTTACACCAGGAGTGAAACATATACAAAAGAAATTGGCATTATGTTTTTATGTTGTGCTGTTACACCACTGTTCCAGGTTAGGGGAGGGTCTTACAAACATGTTTAACCCCGTCACTTTCTTTATGCGCCATTCCAATGAAGGAGCCTGTAGTTCAGTGGTTGTCGTTGGTTTATGTCTGTTATATTTGTTTTTCGGAATTGTTTTCTTATAAGTAAGGCCGTTAGCTTTCTAGTTTTAACTGTTTTACATTTTTCATGTCACGGCCTTTTAAACCCATTTAATAAAGTTACGACGTCATTCCAGCAAGTCCATAAAACGGACGTCGATTAGAGAAGCCAAAAATTAGACGTCGATTTGAGAACAACAAAAAAGACATCGATTAGAGGGGAATGAAATTGGCCGTCGATTTGAGTAACGGACGTCGATCTGAGTCTTACACAAATATATAATATGTTCGACCTGC
The DNA here is from genome assembly GCF_021869535.1 of Mytilus californianus. Taxonomy (NCBI): domain Eukaryota; kingdom Metazoa; phylum Mollusca; class Bivalvia; order Mytilida; family Mytilidae; genus Mytilus; species Mytilus californianus. The sequence goes on from NW_026262668.1 coordinate 95,027,472, forward strand.
TAGTTAAATGCGTTTTGTTAAAATATACTTTGTCACTCATTTGGTCTTTTGGAAAATGTTGTTTGTGCTGTATTTAGACCCCTCTACCAAGAGATTTGTTTTGCATGCACACGTATAAAAATTGCGGTTTTTATCCAAAGCAATCATAAGTTTGAACGTTGTTTTCAATTTAGACTTGTTTATATTTTTTCGTTTGGGCTTGAATTATATTTGCCTTCGGGTTTATATGATCCGTTCATCATATTTTGACTCTTTCAAAATTCAAGAGTCTATCCTAAATTGAGGTAATTATATGGCATTCCAAATACCGTTTCGATTCCTAACATCACTGAAGAGACATTAATTGTCGGAATCCGGATATGGTGTACAAATTTTTGCACCTCATGTTTGCGGTATACCATCTTTTCCGCAAGTTTATTGTTTTCTGTTTGGTAATAAATTAATAAAAAGATCTATTTTGTTATATCTTGTGATCCGTATATATATATATCAACAAGTCTAAATTGAAAACAACGTTCAAACCTATGATTGCGTTGGATAAAAACCGCAATTTTTATACGTGTGCATGCAAAACAAATCTCTTGGTAGAGGGGTCTAAATACAGCACAAACAACATTTTCCAAAAGACCAAATGAGTGACAAAGTATATTTTAACAAAACGCATTTGACTAACAGGTCGAACAACAAATGTTCTTAAATCCTGCTGACTGCCATTGGCGATTGCCAAATAAACGGATCACAAGGTGTAATAAATGGATCTTAACTTTAAATTTAATACCAAACAGAAAACAATAAACTTGCGGCGAAGATGGTATACCGCAAACAATGGTGCAAAGATTTTTTGTACACCATATCCGGATTTCGACAATTAATGTCTCTTCAGTGATGTTAGGAATCGAAACGATTATCGGAAGGCCACATAATTTACCTCAATTTGGGATAGACTCTTGAATTTTGAGGAGTCAAAATAGGATGAACGGATCATATAAACCCGAAGGCAAATATAATACAAGCCCAAACGAAAAAATATAAACAAGTCTAAATTGAAAACAACGTTCAAACCTATGATTGCGTTGGATGAAAACCGCAATTTTTATACGTGTGCATGCAAAACAAATTTTTGTTAGAGGGGTCTAAATACAGCACAAACAACATTTTCCAAAAAACCAAAAAAGTGAAAAAGTATATTTTAATAAAACGCATTTGACTAACAGGTCGAACAACAAATGTTCTTAAATCCTGCTGACTGCCATTGGCGATTGCCAAATAAACGGATCACAAGGTGTAATAAATGGATCTTAACTTTAAATTTAATACCAAACAGAAAACAATAAACTTGCGGCAAAGATGGTATACCGCAAACAAAGGTGCAAAGATTTTTTGTACACCATATCCGGATTTATATATATATATATATATATATATATAATTCGTCTCAAATTTAGCCCAAAAATGTATATAGCTTTCGGTGGTCGATGTAATGCCTTTCCTTGTCTGCTTTATTTAGGGTTGTAACACAGTACATGATGTATAGTGGCAAGTAGATGGTATACCTTTCAGATCAGCTATTTTGTCGTCGTAAAGGATGATAATGTTAATTACCATGCCGCCACATCAAATTTCCCCGAAAGCTATTATATTTTTATGTAGCCTAGGTGGTCGAGTGGTCTAGGGCGCTGGACACGGTGCAGGCGGTGTTGCCACGATGTCACAGACGCAAGGGTTCGAATCCAGCTGAGAAAAGAACAAAAATTTGCTAACGCAAATTTGAAGATCTAACATTGTTGGGCTAAATTTGAGACGAATTATATTTATATGGTGTTAGCCCTGTATAACCACGTGTTATCCGATGGAGAATGTCTGTCATAAAGTTGTCCCATGTTTAGACGTGTGTGTGTAAATATATATATAGATATACTAAATTTAAGGGTGCTCTTATTCGTAGTTCCTGAGAAGAAAAATGGGACGGAAATTTCATGGAATGGACGGACCGAAAGACACATACGGGCGATGAACGAGAAAAGGCATCACACGGTATTCATGTAACATGTTTACATGAGGCCAAATTTGAGAAAGTCCTGCGTAAAAAAGAGGACGAAAATTGTATAAAGGGCCAATATGTGTAAGAATATCATAAGTATTCAGTAGGTAGGACTTGGTGTACAATGCATATGAAAACGCATCACATAAAATAGCATACTCACATGTAGCTTGTTGCAAAATATTGGGATGGTCTGGTTTGCAGTTCCTGAGAAAAATGCGGTGGAAATTTCATTGAACAGACAGACGGACAGACAGAGAAAAAACAGTTAACCCTCCTACTTCGGCGGCATTTTGACGCAGCTAACAATCACAGAGCACATAGCAAAAAGGCCATATACTGGATGTCTTTAATGAGATGCTCCGAATACGAAATATTCCTTTAATTGAATTATATATGTAAAGCTTTGACGTATATCTTATAAAAATGTTGATTCAAGAATGATATCCAACTGGGTTAAATCAGTTATGGAAAAACAATCAAAATATTTCTTTGTTATATATAAATTAATCTGTATTCACAAATGCACGTTTATACCCCGAGGGGTTGATTGCGTATATTCAAAGCAAATAACACAAATGCAAAAATCCTAAAATAAACATTTAGATTAAACGTACAACTTGTGTTACATACATATTTCTAAAATAATAGATTTCAAATGTCAGACGTTTCTTTGTGTTTTTTTTTTCTTATATTCTAATCCCACAGAACTTTATAATGATATCTGGTTGAAATACAATATAAAAGTAAGATTTTGTTATCAAGTCAACAGAATATAAAACATATGAAAACAGTGGAATTAACCATTTTTGGAGTGTAAAAAATTTCTTTTGATGTTTCATATAAATTACGTGCATTTAATGGTCCTTGTGTTACGGTTGACAGTTTTGACTTTTCCACTCTTTATACTACACTTCCACACAAACTTATCAAAAAAAAGTTTTGCTATCTAATTAAATGGTCGTTTGATAAATCTGGTTGCAAATTTATTTGCTGCAACTCATATAAAGCCTTTTTCTCTAATGAGAAAGGTAAATATGCTAGATATACTTACTGGAGGTGTGATGAGATAATTAAACCACTAAATTTTCTGCTTGACAACATTTATATACGTTTCGGCAATAAAGTTTATCGACAGATTGTAGGTATTCCTATGGGTACCAATTGTGACCCTTTAATAGCTGAATTGTTCCTTTACTGTTATGAATCACAGTTTATGGTCAAACTCAGTAAAGAACCGTCTAAATTCCATTTAATTGATAAATTCAACATCACTTACCGTTATCTTGATGATATTTTTTCGTTAAATAATCAAGAATTCTTCTCTAACTATACTGCTGAAATTTACCCAAAGGAACTTACTTTAGATAAATCTAATATCAACAGCAATAACTGCCCTTTCCTAGATTTAGATATTCCAGTATTACACCAGAAACTCTACACAAAAATTTACGACAAAAGGGATGATTTTTCTTTCTCTATTGTTAATTTTCCCTTTTTGAACAGTGATGTTCCTTTGGCACCGTCTCACGGTGTTTATATATCCCAACTCGTTCGCTAAGCTCGTGTTTGTAGTGACGTTTCGGATTTTAATGAGCGTAATCTATGAATTACTAGTAAATTATTAAGTCAGGGATTTCGTTATCACAAATTATTTAAAACCTTTACTAAATTCTTTCATAGATACAAAGATTTGGTCTGCAAGTTTGGCTGAACCTGTAGAAAACTTATTTCAAACGGAATAGCACATCCTAAATTTTACGGTGATGTTGTAAACTGAGCCCAAAAATTTAGATACGATCCGGGTAAACTTATCAATCCTTTAAATAAACTTATTCTAAAAGGTTACATTTCAACACTGCAATTAAATCTATGAATATTGTTTTTATTGGTGTAAATATTGATTTTGTTATCAGTAAATTAAAACCATACTAAATATTACACATATGTACTACAGTCTGTCGATACTTATAGTTTGGCATTGCACAAGGTCATGTTTTTCTCTTGACTGCTAATGACGTCTTTACACTAAATCCATTGGATGTGGGATGTGTACTGATTGACATTTTAGTCTTAGATACATGATTTTTTTCATAAGTTGCTATTAGCTTTGAACTAGCTGACAGTAACTGCGAGTACTCTCAGATCTGTACTTAGTGTCTTTTTGTTTTTGGGATGTATAAGTACCCGTCCACGTCCACTTTGTTTTTTTTGTTAGATGTATTACTGTTTGTACCCATCTGATGAGTTAAGCCTTTTTCAACTGATTTTTATAGTTTGTTCTTATGTCGTACTGTTACACCACTGTCCCAGGTTAGGGGGAGGGTTGAGCGCTCACAAACGTGTTTAACCCCGCCACATTCTTTATGTGCCTCTCTCAAGTCAGGAACCTGTAGTTCAGAGGTTGTCGTTGGTTCATGTCTGTCATATTTGTTTTTCGTAAACTGTTTTGTTATAAATTAGGCCGTTAGTTTTCTCAATTGTATTGTTTCATATTTTTCATGTCGGGACCTTTTATAGCCGACCATACGGTATGGGTTTTTTCTCATTGTTGAAGACCGCACGGTTGTCTATGATTGCTTACATCCACTTCATTTGAACTTTGGTGGATAGTTGTCTCATTAGCAATCATACAACATCTCCTTATTTTTGTATTGAGGCTATTTAGAATTGTTTTAAAACCTTAAATTGTCGCATTTTAAATAATACTTATTTAAAGAATATTATAATGTTTCTATTTTATGATGTGTGTATATTCAGAAAATGAAACCATTAACAATCAATTGAACTAAAAAATGTTGTTAAAGAAATTATTTAACCTATGCATGCATATATTCTATACTTTAGCCCTCTGTGTACGTTTTTTTTTTATATTTATTACGAATCCGTAACGTATATTTGACAAGAAAACATTTCATTCATTGATTGTTGATCGGAACTTAAGCTACTTAAACATTTTCGGAGTTTTGTGCCGAAGTTTACCGATTGTAACCTTGATAAACACAGAATCATCGAGCACGTGAAAATTAGTGAGATGATAGAACGATGTTTATCTTTTTTATATTGTCCATGCGTTCTCATGACTTTGTCATAAAAGTTGTTAAATGATTTTATGTATTACGTATTTTCTTTAAGAATCGATTAATAATATGTTTTTTCTACGTTTGTTTACCTTTTCTTTCCTGCCGGGTTTTCCTTCGCACTTGCGCTGTGCGGTTGCCAAATTTCTAACGAGAGATATCATGGTTAAGGTCACTGCATACAGAAAAGTTATCGGCGAATAATAATACGGGAAGAATTAATTCAGTAGTATAAAAATAAGAAGATGTGGTATATTGCCAACTCTCCAAATGACATGGAAGTTACATTTTTTAATATCTGTATAATATAAAGGATTTTCTTTTAAGAGAGAGTCTATATACACGTGTTGTATAAAAAAAATTATATAAAACATGCTCATTTTTTGGTTAAATTTGAAGTATCATATGAATAATAAATATCTTATAAGTAATGTAGGCACGATAACGATAACAATGTTATTTTCCATACAATTTCTATTTCCAAGAAGCATAACTCCTGCAAAAAAAGTCGGTCTGCAATCTTCCAAGACCTTGCTGACACAAGCCTTTGATATGACTATCATAAAAATTCAACAAGAAATAAGTGCGACAGAGCTTACAATGCAATGTTCAATATAAATTATACCTCAAATAGACATTACTCCCGCAAAAATGATTGATCAGCACTGATTTTCAAACTCACCCAGACTTTGCTGATTTAAAGCTTTGATATAAACAGGGCCTCTGTCAGACTGCGTGAGCGTAAAATCATTGTTATCGATAGCCGACGACAAACTGATTCAGTAGTATTAACAACAAAAGTACTACGGTTGTCCACACTGTTACGGGAATACCACTAAATGTAGGCTTTATAGCGCTTAAAATGCTATTTTCGATAAAATATGTATTTCCATGTGCATAACTCATTTAGAAATAGTAGTTTTAACACTGATTTTCAAACTTGTCCGAGAAATTGCTGATATAAATTTCATAAAAATCTGGCAAGAATTATACACGTGAGAGCGCTTACAAGAAGGAGACGGACGGACGAACGAATTAACGGATGAACGGGTACCCGGTATATATATGTCCCCCGTAAAGCGTTGCATGGGGAAAAACCTTAATTAAAATTTATTTGTTTGCATACGATTATTTCTGTCGACATTAAATATCTATCTGATTTCCTGCTAAAAATGTTGCAGATGATATCACACAATGGTTTGATTACATTATTTATTTCTGGAAACCTCTCAATCACTTGAATTAATTGCCGACACTGTAATTATTCTTGTTTCTGTTTCTTCGATTATATACTAAAGAGGAAATTGATAGACTTAAAAATAAGTTCAGAACCCGGAAGGGGGTGGCGTGACTAGCATGGGATAGAAAGTTGAAGTACCGATATTGAAATAATATTAATTAAGTACTTTACTTATTCTCAGGTTACATAAGATTATAATAAATCAAAAGTCTAACGCATCTCGAATTCAAACACTACCAACCATACAAATATAGATAGAAAATTACAGATAATACTAGAAAGTAAAAGTAATAACGGTCGTTTCAAGCTTTAACAGCAGTCATTTCTCGGGTCAGAATTGAAAATAATATCTTTTATCAATGAACCTATAAATATTGGATTTTATGTTAGGAAATGCCGTTGATCGAGAAAAAGAGCTTCAAATTAAACTAGGGAAATACTGAAACTACGTGTCAGTTGAGTTCCAACAAAACACAAATATTCCACCCAATCTGTGAAAAGGAACCTCATTAGTAGAAAAGTGGAGAAATTAAAGGGTAAAGAAGCAATTTCCTCGCTATTTATGATCAATTGTAACCATGTTAATTCGTTTTTGTCGCTGAAATGCAATTTCTTAGAAAATAGAAGCAAATTATGACAAAAACGATGTGCACAGACCAAAAAGAAGATTTTATACGGAAATAATGATATTTGATATATTTATAGAATTTCATTTTTTCTGCAAAATTGATCAAATATTGATGTCGTAGACAAGTTGTTTTGAAATACTGAAATATAATGAACAAGCTAATTCAGTTGTACTAGTGTAAATTAGAATCATATCCAGTGTCTGTGTTGAATTCGCATACTTTATACGAAAAGCATACTTTATAAATTGAAAACGATTTGAGTTTCATTTCTTTCTCGAAAATAGAATTTGCTGTTACTTGTTTTGGCATTGTATATAGATATATCTTCATAAGACTACACTTTTCCTACGTATATCTGTTTATTTATCGACACTTCTTTATGTATACTTTTGTTGTCAAACCCTCGTCCTTTGAAAACTTGAGATAGTAATCTTAATGGAAAACCAACAATTGAAACCAAAGTAGGCGTCTGCCAGGACCCTTTTAAGCATCGATTCTTTCATATTTTTTGGATATTCAGTATGTATATAAACCAGTATGTCGAGATTGTATGAGTTTCAAATATCTCACAGACAGTTCAAACCTAATGGATTGTTATAAGTAATACAAGTCTATTGTTTCTTGGTCGTAGTCAATTTATAAACATGTGAAAGTAGGTTTATAGTTACTATAAAGAGTGAGTAACTAACACATTAAAGTTTTATAATCCAAACGTTAATATTGTTCTCACTGCTCAATACATTTCATTGTACATTTCAGTTATTTTTGTAGGGAAACTCGTATCAAAACAGAAATATTCTTTGTAATGCTTCACACATTTTAGATGATCACCATCCTAAATAAAAAATTCTCAGCTTACAATTTGTACACATCTTTATGATATGCATTTAAATGCTTATTTACTTAACTTTCAGCTACTGACAATGTGGGTACTGTTAGGAGGCAACCATAAGTATTATAAATCAATTGATAATCGTCGGCCAATTTTACTGGTAAGCAGAGAACATTTCGGGTATTAGTAAATATTGACTTACAAGGAATTCCGTTAAGCGCTCCTTATCGGACGTTTTGCGAATTCTTCCTGACGGATATTTCTCAAAGACAAAGCTATTACTTTGTAGTTGAACCGCTTCACCCTAGCTGTGTTAGGTTTTGAAAACTTTGAAGTAATATAACGTGTTTTATTTCATTTTTCGTCAAGTTAATGGTAATTCTATTGCCAGCTGCATTGTGCAGTTTTTAACTACACGTGTTTTAGTTTTACGACGTAGGGTATTGTAGATGGGCAACCACAGTTTGTACATGTTCCAAGTCATGGTCCGATGTGTTGTTCGTTGTTGTTTGTTTGTTTATGTTAGTGTGCTAATTCGGACGACTCGGGTGTTTGATGTAGTCCGTTGTACTGGCCACTCTGTTATCCCTTTTATCGTACTTATATATATCATGACTTCAAATAATTTACAACGCTTGACACTTTCAACTGTTTCCTTTTTGGATTTTTTTTTACTAACAAAAGGAATGTTCATGTATTTTATCTTTGTGTGTCAATTACAATCTTTAATGTTATCTCGCATGTCAATATAAAAAGGGAAAGTGTCATTTTCAAACAGAACTCAAGTGGAAGCAATCAGATTTCAACAAATTGCATTCAATATTTCTTACAAGTGTCACAAGCAGAGCTGCCACATTTCAGTCTTCAAGTTGTCCGTCATAACAATAGGACACGATTTTTCCATTAATGACAAAACGTGAAGACAAGAAAATTATTTGTTCTGATATTTCAAGCAAAATATTACAAAGAGTTTTAAATATGACAGAATACTAGGTTAAACTAACGCATTTGAATAGAAATTTGAGTAGATAGAACCATTAAGTTTATTCACTAACATCTGACAAATTAATTGTTACACAAGGTATGATTGTCACAGTCGGAGATGTTTATAGCGCATATAGCTTTCTTAAAATGCAATAAATCGAGACATTGGAAGAAAAATCAGTAAGTTTAATTATATTACTAAGATTTAAATTCACATAAATGTCTGAAATAAACGACGATTTTATTAGAATTTGTCAACTAAAGCAACCGAGAAAAAGAAAACTTCCTTAAAAGACCATCCAGAAAAATAGTAGCCTTACATAATCTACAGAAATATATCATGTATTGTGATGGATCTATCTCTCTTTAAAATGCATTGCTCTAGTGGTATATATCTTCATTTTCTTAAATCTAGGCCAAGTCAATATTTTTGAAAGCATGTAAAATAATTTTGGAAGCAAAATACAGTCAGGAGAAACACAAAATACATTACTTTTGTGAAACACAAAATACACGTGAAACACAAAATACATGTGAAACACAAAAAACATGCACACTTTACATATTATAAAGATGTTACAGCATCTATATTTGAGTGTATAAATGATTTTAACTTTGCTAACTTGTAGAAATCAACATAAAAGAAATAACTAAGTTTGAGAAAAACTCTGAGATATAATTCCATTAAATTCAACTTGAAATGTGTATACTTTAGTCGACCAGTAGTGCATCAATATCACATTAATTGTATACTAATCAGTGAACCTTTTTGTGATGGATATAATTGGGGTATTTACAGAAATGGACGAAATAGTGAAAAAGACAAAGTATGGTCTTTCTAATGATACGAACATCATTGAAATAATTTATATTATAGACTTCACATATTTGTATGATATACTGCTATTGATATAAATGAGTTTTGTAATTTTTGTGTCGTTATAGGAACTATGGAATAATAAGCTGCGTTGTTGCAAAATGCTTGGAATATGGTTATTTGCAATCATTTCAGTTAATTTCCCCCGACATAAAATCTCTTTTATTCTTAAATAGATGTAACGTTTTAAGTCATAGTATCAATTTATTATAAACATTTATTATTTCATTTCTTTTTTTCTTGCAGATAATTCTCAGATCGAGTATTTTTTTACACACAATAAAGCTACTGTCTTTATCCAGTTTTACAGGCTCCTGATTAGGGAAAGGCACATAAAGAATGTGGCGGAGTTAAACATGTTTGTAAGCGCTTAACCAAAATTCAACTTGGGACATTGTGTAGCAGCACAACATAAGAACAAACTACAAAAATCAGTTGAAAAGGCTTGACTCATCAAATAGACACAAAGAACAAAAAACCCAAATAACAAACAGACACAAGCTACAAAGTACTTTAGAGGACTAGAAGTTACTAGTTTGTAATCATTGTGCGACCAAAAAAATAGCACTTACAAACTTATTTTTAGTAGTATCGCACTGGATTTTGAACAAAATTTTACGGAATTCGAACTGTCCTTTTAAAAAATCCTCTAAAATGCGTTTGATGTTTCAACAACAAGTAGCAAGCGCTGTACTGCAAAGTATACCCCGGCTCATTTTGACAATTATGACTTTTTCATAAGCAATTGTACTGCTAATAGAATTATTCCGAATACTTCAGTCGTTATATCCCGCTGCTCTACTTTGGCTTGCATGGAAGAAAATCGGACACGGGGAGGGATTGAATTATTCCGAGTTACTCATAGAATATATAATTTTAACATATTTTAACAGCATGCATGATAGCATCAGTGTCTAGATAGTGATTTAAAAGTGAAAATGATATGACATCAAAACGGCAGACAATTTACAATACATTGACATTGACGAAAAATTCGACTCGGCAACCGGAAAGTGACCGCACTCATCGTACATAGAGATAATTACCACATGTAACAAAATTTCCATACTCACTGTGTATAATACACATTAAAAGTATTGTCAAACAGGGAGTGATTGCCAGACAAATCTGAAAATCGCTTTTATGGTAAAATTCATCAAAATTTAGTTACAGACCAAATATCAAATCTGTTTACACTACAGACGCTGAGTAATATGCAACGAAAGTTAAGGACGGACAAATGAACGAATGGACGGATAAGGCGAATGCAGTGTACCTCTTCCTCCGTGATTTTGGATATAATTTGATGCAGATATTCTTTTATGAGATTCCAATCCGATTTGATGTTGTTCTTAAAGTTTCAAAAAGTAACAAAAGAAAAAAAAACGTTTTTCGTTGAATATGCAGGATTGGAGAATTTCAGTTTTTCAGTCTTAAGGGTTTAAAGAAAACAGTGATGAATTGGAGTATCCTTTTTAATGTATCTTTTCTTGTCTTCGTCTAATATCACTTTAGCTTTATTTTATTATTTTGTGAGTAACATTTTTAAATCAAAGACATTTCGTATTTTATGTTAAACAATTATTCACTTTTTTCGTCCTAAAAATCTAGAACTGAAAAGTCAGTTTGAGAAAACTGAAGAACTATCACAAACCCGTAAGAATTTGTATATTATTTACTGCATAATATACGTTACTTGATTTACAGCTTTCGTGAAATAAGCAAGTGACATTAATACCACATAGGAAATGCACTCTCCTGTCCTACAAATTTTATTTCCGATTATAGCATGCTATTACGCTCTTATTTTTTTCTTCCACGCAATTCATAAATGACAAAGATGGGCGACTAAGATAAATAACGAATAGAGAATAGCAGAACTAGTGATATTCATATAGTGGTTCAGTCATAAAAGGCAGGAAATGTGACATAATTAGGACAATATTTCAGTTCTTTATTGGTAATAAAGTAATATTCTTGAAATATCATTAAAAATTATAAAAAAAAAGAAGGAAGAAACGCGTCGTCGGTTACTGTGATTTTTCTTTTGTTTAAATTTTTTGTAGACAGGACGATAAAAGAAATGATTTTTATTTATACTGATTTTAACAATAAGAAACAAGTTGTCGATTGATATCGTTATCATTCTTTTCGGTTTCATAATATCTAACAATCCTGGCAAATGTGAAGAATCGCCTGTTTTATTCAGATTTAAACAATATACGTTTCAGATGTCCATAAATTTGTGCAGGCAGGGAGTTTCTGTTGATCGTAGGCAAAGTGTTGGAACATTCCTGTGGATATCAGAATATGACAGAAATAAACAGAAAAGCTTGCTCAATATGCATTGTCAATTACATGTCTTGGTGTCTCATAATTGATGTATAGTCGATTAGATATACCTGCAGTGCGACCTTTAGTTCTGGTGGTGTATTTTATTTAGCATGGTTCCGTAAGTCCCAAACACATCATGCTAAGCAACTTCCTCGTTCTCAGTTGACTTAAGACGGTTTCAGACTTTAGCTTGAGGCCGTTATAGGTTTCACGCTCTCAAAAATGTATTTACAGTTATGAGAACTATTGTTCTTGAGCGTACATGATACCGTTTTCACGCAGACACATGTACTATAATGGATACAGAAATCATGTTATTTGTATTCAACTAGGTACTTTTGGTTTTTATGCTTTTAAATGTTATTCATATTACAGGCTTTCCTTAATGTTTTGAGTGATAAAGATTATTCTAGAAACATCACGTGTTGAGAACACAGAAATCATACTTTTTTGTATAATACTTAAAGAGGCAGTATTTACGTTTTTCACAAAAGGATATGGTACATTTTGTATATATAATACGGTTATTTTTCTGCCTACCTTAACGTTCTCTTCACGATAATGTATTGGTTTTTTTGGTGATCTTTTATTGAATAATGCAATTTGTTTCGTTTTTACAAAAAAACATATACATATTGAAAGTAATTTCAAGTAATCATGTTAACGAATCGTGATTTTCCAAAAATGTGCCAAAAAGATGATCGGAATACTGGTCGTTTTCCTTTTGTAAAACACAACAGCCTACTTTTTCACTTTAATTTTAATTACAATTGAATGCAATACTTTTCAGATACTTGTAGACATTATTGCATAATTCTGGCGTTTCTGATACGATGGTAGTATCATCTGCATCCACCAAAGCAAATAGTGCTCGATAAATGGACAAATTTTCATGACATTTGATCTCAAGGATTTGCAACTGAGGAACATTATTAATTTAAAAGAATCTTTAAGTATAGCGAGAGCAAAAAAAGTGAAATATTTTATTATGTCACAGTTAAAGGGTGGCGAAAACGCGTTTTCGTCTTTGATACGTGATTTGACATCGCTGTATCATTTTACATAAAGATAAATGACACAGATGACATTTAGATCATTCTATAGAATTTCAAATTTAACACTGCAAAAGAGAATGTGAATCACGTTTGTTGTTGGTTTGGATATATAATTGTTGTATTTTCGTGATACATAAATCAGTATCTTACTATGTTTAATCAATTAAGACCTAGCAGACATGATAAAATCTAATAGGGATTAAATAGATTCATGACATCAAATCTTAATTATTTTGAACATTTTTTCCATTTTGCTTGTTTTTCAAAGATAACATTTTCTACATAAGTATCATCTATCATCTTTTGTATGTGTAACCTGTTAAATTAATATGTGCAAATGTAATAAACAAATTCTCGTAAAAGATATCAACATTTTGGAGTACATTTACTGTTGAAAGCAATGTAAACAAACCTTCCGTTTGCTCCTAAAATTAAACGATAGACCTGATTCAATTTCGTCCACCACTTCTCATCGATCGTTTTTAATAGATAAACTAGTTTGGCGTTTAATTTTGTTAAATGTTTACAATATATGGCTTAAAACAAAAATGTTTAAGTCAATGTAATCTGCAATTTATCTTTGCAATGTTGCCTTGAGTTAAGTAATATTTCTCTGGAATTAATCATTTCTTCTGTTGAAATGTAGATTTTGAAGAATTGCATATTTTTGATTAAAGCAATATCCTTACAATGATATTGATATTTAATAGTTATTATTCCACTCCATCTAACATTCGCCAAGTATTAATAAATTGTTTCAAACTGTGTTTGCTATTTATTTCAATTTAATTAGCATAGATCATCTTTAAAGTCGCGTTAAATCGTAACTGTGTTTTATCTACATTTTTTTTTTGTAGAATGTGCATAGAGTGTAAAAATAGTGGCATATTTCAATAAAACTATCTGCTATTACTTGTATCACTTGTAAATTATCGTCAAGTGCTAACCTTGAAGGTTACAAGGACAGTTATAACCCTCAGATATTCATTGAAATGCTGTAAAAGATGAAAATTTCGAGTTGGCATAAATTTAATGCTGATAGCGATAAGTCTGTAAGATTTCATATTTTACAAAAAAAATCTTTCAGCATGCATCCCTTGGTCTTCTTCCGACCAGCAATAAAACCCTTGCCACAGTGAGGTTCGTTTTGCTGTGCGGGATGTATAGATACGGAGCCAATTCACGTTGGAATGGTGACGTTAAATTGCTGTCCCTTAACTGGCAATCTAAATTTCTCGATCCTCAATCCCGGTAGACCACTTTGCGGAACCTACCTATTCATTGTTAATTTATTCTCGTCCTAGACATGCATTTAATTCTTGCCACTGGACGTAAACCAAACAATCAATCTGCAAATTGTTAAAAAGGAAAAGACACATACAATCAAAAAACAAATACTCATCAGAACGTCATTTAAACTCGATGTGTTCATGTATTGAGTCAAATGTTATCAAACTGAAAATTAAAAAAATAGTTCAACATAAACGTGAAATATCTATTTCCGTGCGCACATCACGTGTTTGTGGAATACATCAGGTACACCCTTAAATCATTTGAATAACCACGTTCATCTATTGCTGTTGGAGAAAAGCAACTGAAACATTTCCGTCACGTTGATATATGAAACCAAAATAAAACATACAGTTGCTTTTTTTTGTTTTCCTTCGTCAAAAACTATCAGAACAAAAAGTTGGGAGTATCTTTGAAAGAAAAGTAACAGTAAAAAAACAACAAAGTTTTCAACGGAAAACTTGCCGTAGGATGCTGCCATCTTAGTTTCCACCAAAATACATTAAAACATCGGCTACTATTCGGATAATCGGGGAATATTAGCCTAAGCAACAACATAAGCTGGTATGTTTCAAATGTATTTCTTGCTCATATTTCATGTGAAAAAAAATGCATAAAATGACCATTTATGGTCAAACATGCTCTAAATGACGATATGATAGTGACATCTTTAAAACACAAAAATACAATGAAAGTAAACAATTAAAATAAACACATCTTTAACAAGATATCATAAGGATCAAGTTATTGCTCTCAAATGTACACATCATCTAAATTTATACAAAAAAAAAACATGTGATTTCAGATGGCTGACATTATTTTTGATCTGAACTGAAAACAGGCCACAATAAACATGTTCGTGTTGTGCGCATGGAAATCATGTACGCGTTTTTTCTCAGCAAATTTTCCCACTCTTTAATCTTCTACTACACAATTTTGTTCAACCATCATAAGGATTTATATGCTTTAAAATGCACACATCAGATCATTTGAAATGATGATTTAGTACAGGTCAAATTCTAATCAATATTTATTTCTGCAGAGCATAGCAGTCTCGTTGATTATACAGGAAAAAGTCAACTATGTGATTTCGATGGACTTGACTAAATCCTTGAATTTGAAGTTTTTTCTCGGGATCATCAAATGCAAGTTTGTTTGACTTAAGAATATTTCACATTTATAAATGATGAGTTGAGTTATGCCCTTTTATTGTGCAGGGAAAAAAATAGCCATACAGTGACGTCTCGTTTAAAATATCAGGATTATGGTTTTTCAAATCTTCACAATTGCAATCAAGACAATACAGTTTTGTAGCTAGAATTTACATATGAAACATTCTATATGTTTAGTTTGTCAATTTTACAAAGGAAACGTTTTGCTTATATAAAAATAAGAAGATGTGGTATAATTACCAATTTGTCCAGTAATCTGCTTTCATATTTCAAAGTTTTCAAGGCGTTTGATGCGTTAATAAAGCTCGAATATGAACAAAAAACTTAATCTCTTATAATTATTATTTGAGGTGATTTATTTGAGTTGACACTACACACCTTACAGAGTAAATGTTCTTTAAGGATTATTAGCTCGAAACGATAAAGAAAGGGTAAAATTCTGACGCAATATGCCAATTCTACAGACTAGATTATACTAGTGACGTCATTCATTACAAACATAATATGTCCCATATTTACAAAATAGAAACTATTGACCTTCATTCAATCTAACCATAGAGTAATAGACGAGTATGGAAATTAGATGTCAAACGAAGAGAAAGTCCAATTACCTTTTCGTTAAGCAACGTACCGAATTACTTCATTAATTTTGCCCTTCCATATACTATTCACCAGATACATTTGCATTTAAAAACATTGAAATACGACTCATATAGTCAAGCACTGAAAATGGAATACTAATGTAAATTTATAATCACAGTAAAAGGGAAACAAATCTAATGTATTCCAAAAAAGGAAACTTACGTTTTCAATCCATATACTAGTAATTGTAAATGATTTTGATTATGCTTTCACTACATTTTTTAAGAAAAGCCAACTATAAGTATAAATACGATACACGTTGTGTTATGTCTTATTTTCAGTTAACATCAATATCAGTACCCACATGTATTTTATCCCATCATCGGCAAATTAATAACGCACGTCCAAATCATTATCACAATTAATCAAATACTTAGCATTATATTATAGTTTTTGCATATGTGTAACGAGCGGAAGTGAACTCGACATAAATTCACACCTAGGCTGATAGCCCATATCAGGGGCCTCTCGTGCAAATAACCCGTAACAGTGCGTCTCGCGCAAGTTACTTCCGGTATTTCCGGTGTCGTTTTTTTACAAATAATATCTGACACACAAAGACATGACATAGATTGATAGGTTTATTAATGTTGCAACTGTGCTATTTAAAAAGATTAATACCTGTCCTTTTCCATATCGCCCCGGGTATCATCCCTCAACCTATACATATCAGCATTCGACTAACGTCTCGGGCTGATATGGGGGTCTCTGTACCCGGGGCGATATGGAAAAGGTCATGTTTTAATCTGTATATAACAAGCATTAAGACATTCTTGCTCAATGTTATTTAGGAAAGGTATACATAATTTGAGGAAAATAGATGATAGTACGATATTTGAAAAAAGGTATTTTCCAGAAGGACAAGGTACATTTAAAAAAAAAATTCAAACCCAGGGTGCAAATTAGGATCTAATTCGCTCTAAATTCAACTGCAATTAATGCAATTAATTTGTAAGACTTTTCATTCAAAAGATTAGGATCTAATTCGCTCTAAATTCAACTGCAATTAATGCAATTAATTTGTAAGACTTTTCATTCAAAAGATGAAAATTATGTGATTTCATCTTATTATTACGACTGTTTTTACAAATACAGAATATTTTATATTGACTCAAATTTTTTAAACATAGCCCTATGAGAAGAGATTACTTAGATAACATAATTAACTGAAGGAATGTACAGTATTTTTGTAGCTAGTTAACAGGCCAAACGATCTGAAATTTTTAATAATTACATAACATGCATGTTTCATTAGAATCCATACTTATGATTGGTTGACAACAATCGAGATGCATTTCAAAATCAGATTTTATTTCCCAATAAAATGCAACATTCATGACACCTCGTGCTTCCCATGACCACATCACAACAATGCATCGGAAAACAAACGAAAATTTGACGTAACTAATAATTTCATGGTTATATCATACAAATAACGCTTCTTGTTGTGTTTTTTTTAGGGTTGTAAACATACAAATTGCGATTCGGTCAATGCTTTTACACCCTAATAAAACTACAAAAATAAGCATTCAATTCTTAAAATAATTACATCACATAGAATGTTCATACGATTCCGTAATTTTGATTGGTCGATGCATTCTCAAAAGATAAATTTCTATTTTCGTATATGACTTCAGTTGCTCTCCGTGATAACGTTAAAACAATGCATAGAAAAACAAACGTAAGGTTGATTTAACTCGTAATTTCATGTTTGCAGCATAAAATTAAATTATAAGAATTGATTGCTTCTTTTTGTAATGTTTTAGGACTGTAAAAACGTTAAACATGCACACATTATAAGTGGAAGCGCTTCATACAAAATGAGCTTCAGTCTACGTTTTTACACCCGTATAAAATAACAAAAAAAGGCATTCAATCTCTCAATTATATTTTTTTCTGAAAAACCACGATATAATCTACATTTTGACAAAGTAAGGACTAATTCTGCATTATTTTGTCAATATCCCCATACTATGTTATAATGTTGAATCGATGTATTTATTATTTTATAGATATAAGAAGATGTAGTATGAGTGCCAATGAGACAACTCTCCATCCAAGTCAAAATTTATAAAAGTAAACCATTAGTATTTTTATAAAACATTTATATTTTGATCGAAAAACCTTTCATTTCATAGGTCAAATAGCCATTAAATAACATTATTTGTTTCAGTGTCGTTGTTTCATTGACCCAACATCCTTCAGACGAAATTATCAGTGTTACGACTTTACTAGTTCCTTTGCTAGGAATATTCCTTCTTATGTTCACGGTATTTCTAATTCTTTGACGTTTCTTTTCTACATTTGTTCTCATTTGAAAACGGCCATGATTCCGAAAAAAATTCGTAAAAAATACATCTATATACATGATATAAACTGTAGCAATTTCACAATTGATTGAAAATATTTACCCAAGGACTGTAGAAATTTGTAATCCACAATAAACACGGGTATTAACCTCGTCATATCGAGAAGCGATTAGTACACTGCTTTTGTCATAGTTTGGTTAAGATGAACATGGTTGTGTTAAGTGTTTTTGATGACAAACAGTGTCAAAATATAAACATTCGAATAGTTTGTTAAAGGAACTAATGACAACAAATTCAAGCTTGTAAGTATCTTTGTTTATAGCTAATATGTTAGTACATCAAAATTTGTATCATATAGTTATTAATTTGACACAGAATAATGCGTGCGTATGTCCAAATTAAAAAGTTGTGATTCGTTTCTAATGCATAAAGAAAAGTGGTTTGCTTACTGTCTGCTACATCACATATTTTTTTATGATATAAAACTGCCGTCAATTTTCCCGAAAAACAGCCCCTAGTGCACACAATTTGAGATTACAGAATATTCGGTGTCATGGTTTGGTTCATTCGTGTCATGGTTTATTTCATGTTGAACATGGTTCAGTTATGTGATTCTATTCGTGAATGAAGGAAGAGTAACGATCAAAATAAATAGACATTATATATATTGAAATACTCTTTTTTAAATCGTTTTATTTGGAATACAAAAGGACATATATACGCACATTCAATGTAGTATTTTATATATTAAGTACATGCGGTCTGATTGCCAATGAGATAACAGTTAGATAACTATCAATCCGAGACCAAAATAGCACAATAACACAATGACGGGATGTATAAGTACCGAGCCACGTCAAATGGATTTGGCCAAAAATAGACTAAACAGTTAAAGTAATAAATTACAAAGACAAGAGTACCATAACACGTCATTAAGGTGACAAACAACGTCAGTACTTAGAATCTATACTTAAAGACCATCGTTTATCATTTGTGAAGTTGAAAAGGAATATTTACCTACAACGTCTTCCGATGAACTTTTTTGGAAAAAGGACAAGAGGTTCTTTGACATACCACTGGTTCATCAACTTTCTGCTCAGACACTGGTGACGGTTTTCAAAGTCTGAGTAGCATCTGCAAGCTCTTGAATATCGAATGAATTGGGAAATATATATCCCATATGCAGGAAAAGTTGGTATATTGCTACTAAGGTTGGAGAAACTGATAATTATAAAATTAAAATCGTCTCGTTTGTCATAGATTCTGGTACTAAGATGACCGCTCGTGACAAATTCGAGGTATAAGTCTAAAAATGAGGCAGAGGAAGCCGTGTCTGTTGTTCCTTTAATTTTCTGGGGGATATATTAATGGAATTAAATCAGAAAAGTCTGGATTGTTAATGGAAAGAACAATATATATATGAATGTGAAATAAAATGATCTGGCTTCTTTGATCTTCTTGTTTTTGACAAATGTCTGAAGGAACTCCGACTAATGTGAAGATAAGAAGACGTCGCTGGCGCATAGTTCGCTCCCATAGAAATACCGACAATTTGGTGTCAAAGTCTACCTTTAGATTCAACAAATATTTTGTCAATAAGAAACTCCAGCCAACTGGTCACTTGTTCCTTTGTGTAGCATGTTTTATTTTTTTGTTCACTATTAACAAAATATGCCGTATGGTATCCAAAAGTAATAAATGTATAGCGTGCGGTACCATTTTTATGTTGAAAAGCATTGTAGATTTAAATTATTTCTTTCAGACGATTTTTCAATTACACATAGGGAATGGTGGTACACAGGGTTGAAAAATTAAATGTTTTGATAGAACTAATTTCAGAGAATGATCGAGATTTATATTTATTCAGGAGTTCTTTAAGAGTTTTTTTAAATCCATTTATGGTTAATACCACAACGCGAGTAAACAGTTTCATGGTATTTCTGAAAACCCTCTTTCATTGCGGAAAGAATCTTTGTCAATCTAATGGACAAAATTTTCGTCGAACATGCAGATGAGCTGGCAATGTACGGCTGTTTGTATGGAATTTTGTGAAGCTTAGGTATCCAGGTAGGTCCTCCGATTTGCTGCTCAAAGTAATGTTCATTGAAGCTATTAAGGACTTATGAACCACCAAAATCTCATCCTTGTCAAATAATGTTTTTGTATGTGGGATTACATGAGTGCTCATTTATTCCTAATTCTTTTACACCACACTCGTAGTAGTACGATTTGCATACAAAGACAAGTCACGAGCAGTTTAATTGTTTAATGTACGCTTTACAGCATCTAATTTTGGTTTAAAAGGCTTTTTTTCTTCTTTGTCAGTTGGTAAATTGTGTAACTTCGTTTAATTACAAGCGTTTTTAAACAAACTATCAATATTGAGCTGAAACACATATATATTAATTTGGATCTAACCCATGACGAACTTGATCAAAACCATGACGAATTTCTAGACACTTAACCGAACCATGTCATAACTTAACCAAACCATAGCAATTTCGATAGTTTGCTTATTCTGCGTTAGTTTCTTGAAAACAACAATTCCAATGTAGATCATTTGACTAACAGTACAAATTAAAACATCTTATTTGCTTTTTATTTGCTCGTTTGAATAGAACTGAGGCAATCGTTAGGGGAAGTAACTTAACACAACCATGTTCATCTTAACCAAACTATGACAAAATCACTGTACTAAACGCTTCTCGATATGACGAGGTTACTACCCGTGAATAAAGAATATATAACTATCATAATTATTTCCGACAATTTTATTTGATCCTATTCACATGTTATGAATAGCAAACTGAGGTTATTTTAGATAGTTAAGATCGGCGGTCGACATAGCATCAACAGTTTTTCAGTGACATTTCAGAATTTTGGTGTGCACGGCTTAGTTTGGTTAAATGCCACATGTTCATTGTGCAGCAGACTTCACGTTTGAAAATGTAAGCTGTTGAAGTTTATCTATCTTCTGAACAGGTTAATTGTAAGCTGTTTTCAGTGTATGTACACATATTAAATATCTAAATATTTGTTTACCCATTTTATCGAATTTTGATTACTAGTAAATTATGACTTTTAATTGTTATATGATGACAGGTTATGTTCGTTACAAAGCATTGTGTAATAAAGAATATTGTAGAAGTGTCATTGATGAGTTTTATGACCCTTGGACATTTCCAAATCAATAATTGGTGATGATTTCTCGGGAGGTTCTTTACCAACATGAAAACTGTCCTTTTTACAAATTATTTAAAATCTAATTTACCGATTGTGTTCAATTTCTTATCGTGACAATTTGACTGAGTCTGTATGTGCATGGCGGGGTAAGACGTGTAAAGCAGGAGACGTTTACACTCCCCGGTCTCGATCCGTTTGGAGTTCATGCACAATAACTTGAGTATAATTGTATGGATTTCTATGAAACTGTACCACAAGGATCCATACCACAAAAGGAAGGCTGGAATTGATTTTTGGGGTTATTGTATGGATCTCTATGAAATTGTACCACAAGGTTCCACATTAAAAAAGGAAGGTTGGAATTGATTTTGGGGTTATGGCCCTAACCGTTTAGGAAAAAGAGGCAAACAACAATACTTTTCTAATACTTTGTATGAATTGCTCATTTCTTGACCAATTTCAATGGGGTTTAGTTCAAAGTCTTGATCTCTTGTGGTTCTTTAATATGCTGAATTTAACCGTGTATTAAGATTTTGGATTTTGGGCCCGTTTTTAAAGTTGTCCACATTGAGGTCTAAAGGGTCCAATTAATTTTGAAAATAAGAAGATGTGGTATAATTGCCAATGAGACCTTTGTTTGAATTCAACAAAAATTGAATTCTTGGGTTCTATATATGGGCCCCGTTATCAAATTTGTTCACACTGAGGTCCAAAGGGTCTAAAGTTAAACTTTGATTGATTTCATCAAAAATTGAATTCTTTAGGTTCTTTGATATGCTGAATCTACCCATGTATTTAGATTTCGGATATTTAAACAATAATAGGTAAATGTCCAACTTCTAATTTTTAAGTTCATTCTGTGTCAAAAACATATGCTATGTCAAATGTTTAATCGCAATCCAAATTCAGAGCTGTATTGCACAAGAAATAGAAAGTGTAAGTAGATTCATAGTTAAAAATAGATACATCATCAAATTCTAATTTTAGAGAAGAAATTATGTATACATATAGTTTGAAATTTACTGTTCATTATTAGATATTTTGAAAAATAAATAAAGGCAAGTTTTATAGATTTTTAAAGACATTATATTAATGATGCATGATATTTTGGAAATTGCTTTTTTTTTCATTTTGTTGTTGTAAACTTTATGAAGAATTTAGTGGTTGGTTTGTTTGTTATTCTGTATAAATTAATGCTAGAATGCCATATATGTATATATAGGCGATTTGGTGCCACGATATCTCAGTAGCATGAGTTCGAATCCCGGTCAGGGAAGAACAATAATTTGCTCCGATCTAACATGTTTGGGCTGTTATTTAGACGAATTATATATACAGAATGTGTTTTCAGCCTTCAAGTTGTATCACCATCACTGGTGATCCGATGGATAAAATCTGTCGTAGAGTTGTCACTGGTTCAGACGTGCTTATAATGTAATTATTTATGTGACTGCATCCTACATTTATTTGTAAGATCCTCTACGATAGATAATTCAGCTGATCTATAATATTCCATCTTCATGCCTTATATATCATGTACTGTGTTACGACGCTAGATAAAAACTGACGGGGAAAGGTAATACCCGGCCACCGAAAGCTTGATTTGAGTCGAGCCTAGGTGGTCGAGTGGTCTAGCGCGTCGAGCATAGTGCAAGGCGATTTGGTGCCACGATATCTCAGTAGCATGAGTTCGAATCCCGGTCAGGGAAGACCAAAAATTTGTTTCCGCAAATTTACAGATCTAACATTGTTGGGATGTTATTTAGACGAATTATATATACAGAATGAATATCAGCCTTGTATCACCATCACTGGTGATCCGATGGATAAAATCTGTCGTAGAGTTGTCACTGGTTCAGACGTACTTATAATATAATTATTTCTGTGACTGCATCCTATATTAATTTTGTAAGATCCTCTACGATAGATAATTCAGCTGATCTATAATATTCCATCTTCATGCCTTATATATCATGTACTGTGTTACGACGCTAGATAAAAACTGACGGGGAAAGGTAATACCCGGCCACCGAAAGCTTGATTTGAGTCGAGCCTAGGTGGTCGAGTGGTCTAGCGCGTCGAGCATAGTGCAAGGCGATTTGGTGCCACGATATCTCAGTAGCATGAGTTCGAATCCCGGTCAGGGAAGACCAAAAATTTGTTTCCGCAAATTTACAGATCTAACATTGTTTGGATGTTATTTAGACGAATTATATATACAGAATGAATATCAGCCTTGTATCACCATCACTGGTGATCCGATGGATAAAATCTGTCATAGAGCTGTCACTGGTTCAGAAGTACTTATTATATATATATAAACCGTGTATTTTATATGCTATGATCATCGGTTATGTACATGTATTTTTGCCTCTTATCTGAAATACAGCAATGGTACATTTTTTGTGATTTTGTTAGACACCCAAGAGATACACTTATAATTTTTTATAAGACTTAATTTGTTTCTATGCAGAGTACGTAGACTATCATTAAACCAGATTCATTTATAAAATGTTAATATGAAATGAGTTTTATGTGTTACAATGGAATGACATTAGCAGTTTTATGTATTATACTGGAATGAACTTAGCCATTATCGTAAATTGCCTACACGTGCACAAAGTTGTTCAAGTTATATTTGTGATATATCTATATACATTAAAACTGTAATTAAAATAACATATCTTTATCTTGTAGTTTATTTTTTGATTATCTTCCATTTACCGAGAAGTGACTGAACTCAAAACAAGCAAAGATTCTATTTTTCCAGGTCAAAATCTTAACATGTCAGACATAACTATGAGAAAAGATATCAGCATCAATTGCAAGGAAATTGGTTTTTATCATCAAATGAAAATATCTTCTTCAATTAATGTCCATTCAAAAAGGCACTATTTATCTTTATACCTAATCGATAAATAGCTATAATAAGTATAGTTGCGTAGAGAACCCTTAAAAGAGAGGCGAAAGATACCAAAGGGACATTCAAACTCAAAGTCGAAAATAAACAGACTACGCCATGGCTAAAAAAGAAACAAAGACCAATAGACAACAACAGTACACAAAACACAACATAGAAAACTAAAGATTGAGCAACACGAACCCCACCAAAAACTGGGGGTGATCTCAGGTGCCCCAGAAGGGTAAGCAGATCCTGCTTAAATGTTGTCTTATCATGACATAAACGTCGAAACAAACACTATTTATTTGAAAATACGTCAAGGTACCTAGAGATACTGTTCTAAGTTGTGTTTCAAATAAATCACTATTTCTCTCTCCTTGTTTATATTTCAAATCAGTGCATATTAAAGTTCAACGTTTCGTGGAATTTAATTTTGTCTTGGTCCATTCTTTTAAAGAATAAACTTGATTTATCGCCCTTTAACCAGTAATGGCAAATTAATGCAAAGACCTTATTACGATATGAGAAATTTGGAAATTTTGTTTGCATAAACTATGAAAAGGTCTATATAATTAAAGAAATGCTCAATTTCTCGTGTTTTTTTTTGTGTTTTTTTCTGGGTAAACAATAAATATGTATGCTTTTCAAAAGTAAACGTCAAAACTAGGAAGAAAGCACAATATGTATATGTAAGTTCAATTAATAAAATTTAAGATCCCGGTCAACGTATAAACAGACTAATATCGGATATTAGTTACTTCAAAAACAGTCGAAGAACGAATCTCCCGGAAATTTTATCTATCAAACCGCAGTGCCAAAGATGTAATTTGTATCAATACTTTACTTTATCTCAATCAGAAAGATTTTTTTGCGAAATTAATGCGCAGCGAAACAAACTTGATTTATCTCCCTTTCAATGTAAAATGTAAGCTTGTATGCACGTAAATATTTGAACTATTGGCTGTTGTTCTTTTCTTTATGAGAATTTAAATATCTCGTTATTTTCGCCGTCGTTGCAGGAGTACTAAAATCAATGTAAGGAGAGATTTCCCTTAGGAAGGCAGAAGTTTTCTCCATTTATATTGTATACATGAAGCGTATGCAGATGGATAAAATTAAAGAAAATTAGTGGAGAGTTTTCTTCTGAATTTGATTAACAATACTCTTATTTTCTTATTCTACATATATTTCTAGATTTAAAGATGGTTCAGGATTAAATAATGTCACATAATGGTTTAGTTATATTTGTCAAACAGTATGCATGATTTGTACATACACCATACGGATAGTGTTGACAACTTCATATTTCTATAATAGGAATACAATGAGATGTTGGTATTAAGTCGATCAGACAGAAATCCAGCAACACAAAAAGTATAAAAACATATAAAGGTCAATAAAACCATCTTCAATACTAGGCAAGTATCCGAATAATATTAAGTCAAGTTGTAAGTCATCACCCAGGTCTTACTAAAAGTAAGAATGAAAGAATCAAACCCTGATTGGTTGGCAAAGTATCATGTGATATTCATATTTCTTGGCAAACGTGTTAATTAAGTAAGCAGGGCAAAGTTTAATCACTGTTTATCCACTAACATGTTTATTGCTGATATAGCACAATTAAGTTTTAATTTTTCTACAACTGTTACAGTAAAACTCGTGGCAAATCCCAGGATTCCACTTACAATTAGCTGTATGATGTAGTAATGTATGACACATTACAAAAATACAAAGTAATGTTAACTGAATTCCGGATATTGCAGTTAAAAACGGAGTTCACAGAAATGTACATATTGAGACGACATGGCGTTTCTTACGCTTTTTTTTTTATCAAAGTAAAGTTGAGGTTAAAATAATTCTGTTCATTCAATAATGCAATCTTGTTCATTTGAATTAGGTTAATTCGTTGTTTAGCATATGAAAAAAAAAATCACGTGATCAGTCGCATTCTTAGGAAAATAGGGTGTGATTGTGCTTACGAAAGGTATAATATATCCGTGATCATCTATGATACAGATATATTACCATAACCGCCAATCAAATCATGATGGCTTCGAAGTGTACAAATAATATGTAAAAGAAATTAAGAAAGTTACAACAGTAAAAGTGTGAGACTCGGAAATCTCAGACACTTACAGATAAGACGCTTTTCGGTGACAAAAATGCAACGCTCTTTTTTAGCTTTATAAACAAAACCATGTCCAAATTCCAATAGAGCATGGGGTGGACGTGCTTATTCACATCACAATTAAAATTGCAACATCATTTGTATTTTGAACAACATCGGAAATCAAAATGGACAATTTTGATGTTATTGCTTGCTCCGAAATTAGATAAAATCTATCATAAATAAAGTTTGCATGTATCTTTACACAATTTAATCGTGAAAAGGTTGTTTTTAGAGCATTTTTGATCATTCAAATCAATATGGTTGCCTGTCGAACGTGTCTTAAAGGTCCGCTTCGAAGTACAAAAGTTGTGAATTTCCTATTAGAATCGAAATAAATCAAGCATGCGTTATGCTCATTTAAGCATGGGTATGCATTTTATTTGTCAACATTTTCTACATCGCTAACGCTTTGTATAAAGATATTGACAAATATAATGCCTACCCATGTTCAAATGAACATAAAGCATGGCATGTAAGAATTATCACTTAACGAAATTGCACAAAGGATGCCTAGTCATACGCTTTAGGACGGGCAAAAGACCAGAGTGTATATATATAGTTCCCTTCGGCATCGCCGGTAATGACACAATAAAAACAAAGTGATTTGGGCTATATATTTGTGGCAATACTTAAATGTATGTTAAATTAAATTTCAAAACAAATCACTTGTACAGATATATAAGACGTTGAGAACCAAACAAAATATTTCGAAATGAAATGTTCCCTACAATGCCACTGAGCTGTCCTTCTACTCATCAACATCAGCTCAATAATCATCAAGCTCCTCAAAAAATGTGGCGTTTAATTCTTTCGTGTCTTTTGTATGGTTCATATATACTCACCAACATATGTTTCATGGTATTGTTGTTGACGTTGGAGACATTCCAACTTGTATGGTGCTCTTCCCTCGAACTCCATCATCATGTGTTCGTAGTCCATACCGGCACATTCAGATTAAATCTGCATTATAAAAGTAATGGATACTTTGTAAAATATTGTTTATAGTATAAAGTTAGTGAAAGGTTTGACACAACTTCTAACATTCGTTATATCAAAATAAAGTTTGTTTACGTATATATATATATGTTTTCTAGCTATCTGAATTTTTGGCCAAAAAAGTACAGGAGTAGTTATCTAGTTAATATTTGAATTATTAATCTTTAGTTTAGAAAAAAACAAATAAAACAAGTTGTCTACCATGGTTTTCATTGTGTTAAGGAATATATATCAGTTCGTATAATCAATATCAAATATATTTAGTCTATTATGTATCGAAGTTACTATAAGCTAATCAAATTACAAATTACATATTCACCTAACAGATAAGCGAGTTTTTAGTACACACACTTCGAGATAGACAGCAGATACATATGGGCAATAAAATAACAGATGTCGAGGAATAACGGACAGTACCCTTGCCAAAAAGTAAAATTGAAATAGGAAAACAGTCCATATTGTTCTTGGTAGATGAAAATTCGGCGGTAAAATGCATTAGTGGTGTCACAATCGAGAAAAAGAGGACGAGATTGTGGCTAAGACCAATGGAACATATATGGGGTCATCTGTGACACAGATATTCGATAAACGAAATCCTGATGGGTTCCGGATACTTTAAAGCGCTGAGGCAGTCAATATAAATTAAATACAGGCATTAAAAAGTTTGAATTTTGAATTAACAAATTAAATACTTTAAACTTGATTTCAGTAATTTGAGTCCTATCATTCATTTAACTAGTTATAACCATTTCTATTTGCCTTTTTAGTTATTGGTGTATTGTTTTGTGTTTTATAAGGCTTTGTTATGTTCTCATTATTACCCGTGTGGCTGAATAATGTAGATTTTCTTTATTGTGCGTTTTTAACTGTCTCTCATTCTCTCACTGGTCGAAAAAAGGGGAGGGTTGAGTACTTGTCAAACTGGTTTAAAACTGCCACATGTTGATGTATATGTTCAAATCCAGAATAATCCAAAAGCAATACGAAGTGTTGAAGAACTGATATAACCGAAAAGGTCCATTAAAAAGGATAGCATATCCAGCGCAAGAAACCAGAGCTATGCATGAGGAAGATACATGCATCACTTTTAAATCATTTCATCAGTTTGATCACTGGAAATTTTTAAAAAAACATATCCGTATGTTCATATCAGTACCGAAGCACTGATTTGCTGGGCTGTGGCTACCCTCGGGGTCTAGCAGTTCCCCAGCATTGGTAATGACCCACTATTTATAAAGGATTGGACGGAACCCATTTACTGCATCAGATGCTGATGTATGAGGTAAAATGTTTGAAATTTCAAGATCTTATATAAAAAAATTGATCAAAGCTGAATATCCTGAATGAATTGATATTTTTTTTTATAGTGGCTTATAGGCTGCAATGCATGTTTTGGGTGGTATTAAGGGAACAATCGTAGAATCTTTACCTTGAAACTGAATTGACATCAAAGTCTGGGAAGTTAGATTGAAGACTGAAAATATCAAATTCTTGTTAAGATTTTCCATGTGCCAGTAATTTCAACTCGTATTATATGTCTAAATATGTGACAACTTTACGACAGACGTTCTCCATCGGATAACCTATGGGGATACAGGTGAAACACCATAATCTATATAAACTTCGTTTGAAATTTAGGGAAAAACATTTATATCAATTTAACTTTGAATGTATTAATTCTAAGTTAAGTATTTCGAAATTCAGATCTGTCAAATAAGGGCAAGGTCATCAAGAAGATATGAACACATGATTCTAACAGTATTTGATTTCTGATATTTACTTCTTCGTCAGCCAAGTTAATTTCATACGAATTCAAACTACACTCGCTTCTTCCTTATTTGTTTAAATAAATACTTCATATCCGTCGGTTTTAGAAAAAGATTAATATGTTTACTTATTCAATTTGAGTTTGCTCACACGATTTTGATACATGAAGCATGTTATTCTTATCAAAATGAAAATGACATGCCAACAAATATTTTTAATTTTTCGTTTCAAATGAGAGCGTTTATTACCAAGTAAAAAATCGTTTTTCAAATGCAAATTCGTTTGCCGTTGGCTAAAACTTAACATTGCTATTCAACAAATTCACATGGAAAATTTATGACAGGAGATTTTTTTCACTTCGTTTATTATAGTTACTTATTTCTTTTTTTGCCCCGCCGTAAGTATGCATTAAGTGTGACCCTTGACCATCCTTCCGTCCGTCATTCCGTCCGTCCCATTATCGTTTCTGCACTCTTTATCCAAATTTTATGAAACTCATACGCAATGCTAAGAACCAAAATTCGCAGATAGAATTCGAATTTGGGCAGTGAGTTACTTACTTTTCTAGAGTTAAGCCCCTTTATAACTAGGAAAATTGCAAAATTTTCAGTTTCCGCACTCTTAACTTAAGTTTGTCTCATCCAAATTTTAAGAAACTCATACACAATGTTAAGATTCACCACACGCAGACAGAATTCGAATTTGTGCAGTGAGATTTTTTTTACCGTTCTAGAGTTATGCCCTTTTTAACTTGGGAAATTGCAAAGTTTGAGCAGGGGCATTCGGGTCCTTCGACATTCTTCTTTTATTTATGTAATAAGTTTTGGGGCTTTCTTCACCCCGTATAACACATTTCCTTTGCGTTGACATTGAACAGTTTACTTACAATTCGCAATGCCAAATTGAAGAATTACACAAAAACAATTGAAATGTTTACTCTCAAGCGGAGAATTCAGTGCAAGTTACTGCTCCTCGTTGGGCTTGTCTTTATATCCTTATTCCAAAATTAACATGACTTCCTAACCAGAGATTTTACTTGCAGAAAAAGGAAATGATTCACTTTAAGTATGGCGGGTTCTTCTCGAATAATTTGCATTTGCATAAACATCAATAGTGAATTTACTTTTTACATATAAGCCCTAGCAAATTCACTTTTTGAAGTATATGGAAGCAGAGAGAAAATAAAAATCAGTTTAAGCATTTTATTCAAGACTTGAAGTCCTTGGTTTTTATTCTCTACCAGAAATGACAATCACATCATATTAAGAACGAATTCAGGTCAAGGAACCGTAAATGGGCTATGTCACAGATTTGGTAAAATTTTGCATACAACGTTGACACGTTGAACTGTAACTGAAAATTAAAAAAATAAAGCATTTATCTCTTTTATTCTCTGAAATATTACTGATTTAATTCTTTCAAAATAGGTGAAAATTTGTATAAAAAGCACATAAAATCTGCGAAAAACGTTCTTTAATTTGTCTTAAAATCATCAAATCTCCAATTTCAAATCCAAAGATTTTTCGTTAAAAATCTATATTTTGTTGTTAATATTTCCATTTTGATAACTGCTTATTTTTAATGTTGTGGTGGAAAACCATGACGTCAACCAAAAATTTTTAATGCAACATTTGTTTTTATTTTGAAGGACTGTTACATTTGTAATTTTGAAACTTGCAGTAGAAAGACATGACTTCAACTGCATATTTTTTGTCGTGTCGCTCTTTGATTAGCTGTAAAAACTGAATACTTGTTGACTAAAACAAAGATTTACTATTTCCTGGTAACATGGTAAAAATGTATCATGATTTATTGCTTTTTGGTTTTCATCCCCCTGTCTTGTGTACAAGTATGTAAAACGTATTTACATAATGTAGGTTTACAACATTTTTTTATTTCAGTCATTCCTGACGACAAATAGATCAACGACACTATAACTAATTCTGAGGTTCGGTTGGTTTATTTACTTCGGTGACAAGTCACATTTAACAATTTCGAATTGATTAAATTGTTGTCTGCTTAACATCCAGCGGCAAATATTTCATGAAGTGTTCAAGACGAACACAAACACAATTAATAATAGAACAGTGTGTAATACGAATCAGCAAATGTAGAGATTTTGCCCATTTGGGACCTAGATACAACAGTTTCAAAAACAAAACTGCGACACCCTGAAAAAGATACACGAATATATATTCATGAAAAAGTTTTTGTCGCTAAACATGCTTTGCTCATTGCTGAAGGCCGTACGGTGACCTATAGTTGTTAATTTCTGTGTCATTTGGTCTATTGTGGAGAGTTTTCTCATTGGCAATCATATCACATCTTCTTTTTATATGCTAATCAGTTAAGTACGTTTTAGTATCATTTTTTATTAATACGAAACTTAAAAAATAAGCGAAAAATATTTTTATAAGTCGAGAGCAGAATACCTTAGAAGATGGTCATTTAGAGAAGTGACAATCAGCACAAACAAAAATAATTATTGAGTGTGAAGTGGACAATTAACGTAGTTTCTAGTTTATTCTTACTTTCATAACATTCAAACATACGTTCTTCGTATTTACTTGATTAATGATGTTGATAATAAATTTACAAATATAGAAATGCTAGTGGACATTTTGTAAACGAGGAAAAAAGCAACTAAATGTGCTTGTTCGTAAAATTAAACGTACGTTAGAGATCACTCCGATAACACAGAAAAGACATGAAGGATTGTGTGCCCTTTTGTTGTTTCAATGTTAAACGTGTGGAAATTTAATCACAGCCTTTCCCCTTGTACTCTTATATTTGAAAATGTCTTTTTGATAAATAGAGAATTACTGCGTGCAGTGCCAGGAATGGTTTAAATAAATCAAGTTATATATCATATACTTATATCATAATCATAACTGACAAGAACATCAAATTTCTGATAAACACCAACAATTGATTGACTCGAACTATCCATCAAGGAATCACAGCGTGGTATTACTTTAAACTAACAAAGTTCAAAAGAACAGTAATTTACTGCAATCGCTGAGCGGCAATCATCATAAAAGGCGAGAAAATAGAATTGGATAAGAAATCAATAACATTTTTTAAATAACAAAGCAGGATAGATGGAATGTTATCGTTTATTTTCCAGGAGTTGCAGGTTGCTCTTTTGTCTACCCTACTTAGGTAAATTTATCTGAACACTGTGACTGGAAAAAATATACTGCATATACTGAACACATTTTCCAAGTTAAAAAATCAATTAGGTTTAAAAAATATAAACTTATTTTACATACAGTTGAAAATAAATTTTAGAGAATGGTCAACAACAAAAAAAAAACAAAAAACGAAAACAGCATGAAACGCAAAAGAATTGTCAAAGCCTGCTTTACAATATAACAACAAGAGTGCACGCGCTGAAATGTACCGTCTGCTTTACTAACCATGATTGATTTTATTTTGAAAGTTTTAAAGATAAAGGTATTACTACAAGTGTCACACACACTTAACATTATCAATGACCAATGACAATGAGATAAACCTTGACAGACAGACATGTACATCTTACAATCAATTCATACACCAAAATAGTTTACCTATTGCTAATAGCACAAGTGTATCAAAGAAATGGACCAAACCATGAAAACATTGACCAATGGACCATGTAAATGAAGTCAAGGTCATATGATACATGCAAGACAGACATGCACACCTTACAGTCATTCCGTGCACCGAATATAGTTGACCTATTTATGATAGTATCTAGAAAACAGACTTAACCAGGAAAACTTAACATAGACCACCGAACAATGAAAATAAGGTCAATGTCAGATGAACCCTGCCAGACAGATATGAACACCTTACAATCATTCCATACAACACATATAATAAAGCAATTACTAACAGTATCTTAGAAAGGGCCACACTATGGAAACTCAACATTGAATACTGAACCATGAAAATGAGGTTAAGGACAAATGAATCTTGCCAGATAGTCATGTACACCTAACAATTATTCCATACACCAAATATGGTTGACCTTTTTCTAATAGTATTTGAAAAAAAACCCAGACCTAAACACAAAAACTTGACATTAACCAATGAACCATGAAAATGAGGTCAAAGTCAGATGAAACATGCCAAAGTAATATAAGAAATAAGATGTGGTATGATTGCCAATGAGACAACTCTCCACCAGAGACCAACTGACATATAAGTTAACAACTATAGGTCACCGTACGGTCTTCAACAATACGCAAAACCTATACCGCATAGTAAGCTATAAAAGGCCCCGAAATGACAAATGTAAAACAATTCAAACTAGAAAACTAAAGGCAAGATTTATGTACAAAACAATGAACGAAAAACTAATGTGATATATAGCAACAAACGACAAACACTGAATTACAGGCTCTTGACTTGGGACAGGCACATACAGAATATGGCGGGATAAACATGTTTGCTGGTGCCAAACCCTCCCCTAACCTTGGACAGTGGTGTAATAGTACGATTTAAGAACACACTAAAAATATTAGTTGAAATTGTATTAACTCATCAGATCGATACAACGCACATAAAAAGACCTAACACACATACAAAAGACACAAAAGTACAGATCTGAGAGTACTTGCAATAAACTGAAAGCTAGTAACAACCAAATAAAAAATCATGTACAAAAATTATATTTAGTTTTGTTTTAATTTACTGATAACAAAACCAATATTCATACCAATAACAACAATTTTCAAGGATCTAATTACAGTCAGTGTGATGAATTGGTAAACTTTTATGAATAAGTTTATTTAAAGGATCGACCCGGATTTTATCTAAATTTACGGGCTCGGTAAACAACATCACCAGCTCCTATGTCTAGCATTCTGCGATTTTCGTCACAGGCCAGAAAAACACCAAAATGGAACAAATATGAAATAAAAAAACCACTTAAAAAGAAAGAGCAAGTAATATGGAATAATTATTTTTTGAATTGTTCGTTTGATAGAAAACATATTTACTAGAACACTTACTCTTTTTATTGTGCGTTATGGGTATAGCATTTACAGCACTAATATAGACAAGTTATTTCCTCACAAACGCTACTCTCTTTAGAAACTTTTGGTATAATAAGTTCCAGATAAAAATTCCCAAGAGTACGACGATAAAGATGAATGTAGAATTAATGATCATGAGGCTCAACAAAATATTAGAAGATGAGAGAGAAACAGACAAACAAGAAAACGAAATTGGAGTTGAATCAAGTTAAAAAAAATGCAAACTCTGGTCATAATTAGTTTTAAATAAAGAATTCTATATAAAATAAAGAAATGTAGGAATCATTCACATATTTAGATTATAACTCAGTTATCCGGTAAAATGTTACAAAACTACATATTGTCTGTGTAAAAACTGTTGAATTGTGGATAGAACAGAATGTTACTATGTGAAGAATAGTTCATTAATTTATTTTTTAAAGAAACATTGCGTTTAAATTAACCAAGATAAAGGACATGTACAAGACCTGCATATTAAATATTCCAATGCGGAAATTGTAGTTATTTTTCCGCAAGCTAAATCTATACATATACAATGTATTAAATCAAACGTATTTTTTGTATTGAAACACTTAAACATTATTTAAAAATATGTGTGTATTCAATATAAATAATTATGGATTCTTTTTCATTAAGCAGATTGCACATATACCTAGTTTGTTGTCATGTTATATGAAAAAGATGTAGGGGAGACCTAGTTTGTTGTCATGTTATATGAATATGATGTAGGTGATACCTTGTTTGTTGTCATGTAATATGAATATGATGTAGGTGATACCTTGTTTGTTGTCATGAAATATGAATATGATGTAGGGGAGACCTAGTTTGTTGTCATGAAATATGAATATGATGTAGGGGAGACCTAGTTTGTTGTCATGTAATATGAATATGATGTAGGGGAGACCTAGTTTGTTGTTATGAAATATGAATATGATGTAGGTGATACCTAGTTTGTTGTCATGAAATATGAATATGATGTAGGGGAGACCTAGTTTGTTGTCATGTTATATGAATATGATGTAGGGGAGACCTTGTTTGTTGTCATGAAATATGAATATGATGTAGGGGAGACCTAGTTTGTTGTCATGTAATATGAATATGATGTAGGGGAGACTAAGTTTGCTGTCATGTAATATGAATATGATGTAAGGGAGACCTAGTTTGTTGTCATGTAATATGAATATGATGTAGGGGAGACCTAGTTTGTTGTTATGAAATATGAATATGATGTAGGTGATACCTAGTTTGTTGTCATGAAATATGAATATGATGTAGGTGATACCTAGTTTGTTGTCATGTAATATGAATATGATGTAGGGGAGACCTAGTTTGTTGTTATGAAATATGAATATGATGTAGGTGATACTTGGTTGTTTGTCATGAAATATGAATATGATGTAGGTGATACCTTGTTTGTTGTCATGAAATATGAATATGATGTAGGGGAGACCTAGTTTGTTGTCATGAAATATGAATATGATGTAGGTGATACCTTGTTTGTTGTCATGTAATATGAATATGATGTAGGGGAGACCTAGTTTGTTGTCATGTAATATGACTATGATGTAGGGGAGACCTAGATTATTGTCATGTAATATGAATATGATGTAGGGGAGACTAAGTTTGCTGTCATGTAATATGAATATGATGTAAGGGAGACCTAGTTTGTTGTCATGTAATATGAATATGATGTAGGGGTTGCCTATTTTATTGTCATGTAATATGAATATGATGTAGGGGAGACCTAGTTTATTGTCATATGATATGAATATGATGTAGGTGAATCCTAGTTTGTTGTCATGTAATTTGAATATGATGTAGGTGATACCTTGTTTGTTGTCATGAAATATGAATATGATGTAGGGGAGACCTAGTTTGTTGTCATGTAATATGAATATGATGTAGGGGAGACCTAGTTTGTTGTCATATGATATGAATATGATGTAGGTGAATCCTAGTTTGTTGTCATGTAATTTGAATATGATGTAGGTGATACCTTGTTTGTTGTCATGTAATATGAATATGATGTAGGGGAGACCTAGTTTGTTGTCATGTAATATGAAAATGATGTAGGGGAGACCTAGTTTATTGTCATGTAATATGACTATGATGTAGGGAAGACCTAGTTTATTGTCATGTAATATGAATATGATATAGGGGAGACTAAGTTTGCTGTCATGTAATATGAATATGATGTAAGGGAGACCTAGTTTGTTGTCATGTAATATGAATATGATGTAGGGGTTGCCTATTTTATTGTCATGTAATATGAATATTATGTAGGGGACCTAGTGTGTTGTCATATGATATGAATTTGATGTAGGTGAATCCTAGTTTGTTGTCATGTAATTTGAATATGATGTAGGGGAGACCTTGTTTGTTGTCATGTTATATGATTATGATGAAGGGAAGACCTAGTTCGCTGTCACGTAATATTAATATAATGTAGGGGATACCTTGTTTGTTGTCATGAAATTTTAATATAAAGTAGGGGAGACCTAGTTTGTTGTCATGTAATAATAATATGATGTAGGGGAGACCTAGTTTGTTGTCATGTAATAATAATATGATGTCGGGAAGGCCTAGTTTATTTTCGTGTTATATGAATATGATGTAGGGGAGACCTAGATTGTTGTCATGTTATATGAATATGACGTAGGGGAGACCTAGTTTGTTGTCATGTAATATGAATATGATGTAGGGGAGACCTAGTTTATTGTCATGTAATATGAATATGATGTAGGGGAGGCCTAGTTTGTTGTCATGTAATATGAATATGATGTAAGGGAGACCTAGATTGTTGTCATGTAACATGAATATGATGTAGGGGAGACCTAGTTTGTTGTCATGTTATATGAATATGATGTAGGTGAGGCCTAGTTTGTTGTCATGCAATATGAATATGATGTAGGGGAGACCTAGATAGTTGTCATGTAATATGAATGTGATGTAGGGGAGACCTTGTTTATTGTCATGTAATATGAATTGGAGACCTAGTTTGTTGTAACCTTCGTTAAGGACGAATTCTGTGACAATTGGTTATCATAAAGAATATCTTTTGATGGATGTGTTTCTGAGAGGTTTGAAGCGTGCAGCAAGTGCATGTAAATGATAATTTTGGCAATTTCTCAAACATGGTTAGATTTATAATATCATTCCTTACTCCATCCATTGATTGTATGTCCAACAATAGCATCTATATAATAACCTATGGGTAAAACACAAGACAAAAGACATTTGATTTACAATTGCAAATACGGTTTTAATTATTTGTTGTCTGTTCAGTCAGTTGTACATAAAAGGTCAAGATACCCTGGAGAGTTTAATACTTCTATGTTTTGGTATTTTATTTTTTAGATTCAATGCAAGCACGCAAAACTATACACAATGAACATAATCTAACTTGTGTTTGAATAATGTAGCAGAAAAAAAATAAATAAATTATTCCAAAAATAGTTTGTTTGGTGTATAAGATGATTGCTTTCTCTACAGTGTCAATGGGGTTCCATTTTTTTGTTGTTGCTTTATTTCTACATCTTATACGCGAAGAAAACGTCCATAAAATATTACAACCCCTAAATCCGTATACATAGAGTATAGAGATATTTTATGAGTTACAAAACACACGTGAGAACAAAGCACTATGATACACAAAAGAATGATGGTAAGCCAATGGCAACCTTAGTCTGTAATCGTCTTAAATCACGTTATTCAGATCTAAAAGTATTTTCTTCTTTGCTTTTGATGCAATATAGGCTAGCTTTTGTTATTGAGACAACAATGCCATAATTTTGTCGCTCTCTCTTCAACTTATGAGTTTTAATTTTCTCTTTGGTATCTTACAGTTTTATTTTGTACATGTTGTATATAATTATATAAAAACCGAAGAAAAAGTATGATCATATGAATATAAGAAGATGCGGTATGATTGCCAATGAGACAGCTCTCCACAAGAGACCAAATGACACAGAAATTAATAACTATAGGTCATCGTACAGCCTTCAACAATGAGCAAAACCCATACCGCATACTCAGCTATAAAATGCCCCGATATGACAGATGTAAAACAATTCAAACGAGAAAACTAACGGCCTAATGTATGAACAAAATAATGAACGAAAACCAAATATAATATACGGAAACAGACGACAACCACCAAATAACACGGGCTCACGCCGCTTTTGTCCTTTAAATTAGAAAGTAAAATACTGCCATAGAAGATGTCTTATACTTAGAAGCTGGTGCAGGTGATCCATCCTTTGAGGTAAGGCCCTGGTTCATATTTGATTTGTGCAAGACTACGTGTACAATGGTTATTTTAAGGTAAAAATATCAATTTCAACAGGTTTGTGAAATCAGTGACAAAACGACTGACACTTCTGTACTTCTGTGCTATATATGCATGTCATACCGTCCTATTCCTATTAATACATCTAAACCTTTTATTTTCCACAGTTTTTAAACATTTATAATAGAAAAGAAGGAATATGGGGTATCCATTAAAAGCAGTCCATGCACAGCAAAATACAAAAAAGGAACACTAATACAGTTCTTATAAAAATTAGCTAGACAAGTGAGTAAAGAACTGGGTCTTTATAATAGATATAAGAAGATGTGGTATGAGTGACAATGAGACAACTCCCCATTCAAGTCACAATTTATAAAAGTAAACCATTATAGGTCAAAGTACGGTCTTCAATACGGAACCTTGGCTCACACCGCACATCAAGCTATAAAGGGCCCTAAAAATTACTAGCGTGAAACCATTCAAACGGGAAAACCAATGGTCTAATCTATATAAAAAACGAGAAACGAGAAACACTTATGAACCACATCAAGACTTTATAAGACTTGATAGCGTTATTCCTTAACTTGAATGGTGTCGTCAATCATTGTTTTAACATGCTGACATAGTCATTTTGATTGAGGCAAATAGTTTTTTTTTGCTCACGGTTTTTGTCGAATTTCTATGAATACGTTGCAAGAATTGTTTGATAAAAAATTGACTTGTTATCAACTTTATAAAAAAATCTTATTAATTAAACCCTTTAAAGTTGCGTTCAGTTATTCTGTTTGAGACAGAAAAGAAATAATTTATACTCACATGGAAACAACGAAACTCATTTTCACAAAACACTTAATTAAAAACAAAATGCATCTTACCTGGTTGATAAGAAAAGCATAACCATATATTTAATCACAGTATCACAATCAACAAGATTTATTCCAATACTATATCTCCATATAGTGTAATCCCAAGACCCCATTGTTCACGTATACAAAGACAAATAGCGGCAATAATTCATCAATGAAGACCAAGTTAGAAAAGACATTAATCCAACTCTACACTAGCGTAAAGCTTGATAGTCCTGATTTCTAGTTTTATTTCCATTTAACGGAGATAGGAGACTAAGCTGCTATAATCGCATCCAAGTCAGCAACTAGTGTCACTCGTTAATAGTTTAATTTATATTAATGTTTTGCAAGATTGTTTTTATCAATTCATTCGAAACAACTGCGAATCCGCGTTCTTGTTTCCGCATCTTTTCATTGTTTTCAAAGAATACATTTTTTATGTTATTTGTACAACATCATTTTTAGGCAAATTCTTTTTATCTCTGTTTAGCTACTCGGAAAAAATATAT
This sequence comes from Mytilus californianus, assembly GCF_021869535.1. NCBI lineage: Eukaryota > Metazoa > Mollusca > Bivalvia > Mytilida > Mytilidae > Mytilus > Mytilus californianus. The sequence continues at coordinate 95,067,644 of NW_026262668.1, forward strand.
AATTAAAGTTTCGATTACCTAACCAGATCAGAAACGAATGATAACAAATACAAGAATTTGCTTTCAGAAAATCATCTAAACACTAGTGCACATTTGTATGCACATTTTTCAATGTCACACTCTTTACAGTAAAAAAGTCGGCTCCTCTTCGTGTTGTCTCTTATTACACTTAGTCATCATGTCACGTGTTGTTATTTCCAAATAATTATCAAGGATAAACTTTTCAATGATAACAATAATAATAATAACTATAATTTTAGTCAATATATAAATATCAAGTACGCACTTACCATGTTAAACTTCCTTAAAGGACATACATGTAACTATCAACTAGGAATTAAATAACTTGAATTGGATATTTCCATACTCACTTTGCCATTTTAAGTACAATAGAATTTTCTCCTTATGTAATAAAAAATGTCACTTAAAGTAGCACTCGCCTTACTGAATTCAAAATAAATATGAATTCTAATGATAAATGTAAGCAAATTTTCAAGGAGACAAAGATTAAACTCCTATCTATCAGACATATATCAGTGACTAAAGATAAGGTTCAATAAGAATTATTGTAATGCTAGTTTAGTCATCGCTTTAGTTTTCTTGCTCTTATACATACCTTTTTATAAGCGTGCCGGCTCGCCTGAAGATGGTAACACTCATGTACCATTTGACAAAGTGTGTATTACACCCAATAAAAAAACATTACGTGAATGTAAAAGACACGTTGAGTAGGATCTTAAACTTGTTAGTTAAGAAGGTAGCAGTAGACAGGAAGACATTGAACCCGATCCATCCATTCTTTACTCTTACTCCCTAATGTCTCGTGCATAGCGGAGAAGCATCAAATACCGATTTTCGAATCTTAAGTTTTACTCGGCCGGGGATCCAACATTCGACCTTTAACATTCGAAGCGAGCACTTTACCACCAGACCAAAAATTGGTTAGGAAACTCTACTACTACTAATACTACTACAATTACTACTACTTCTTCTTATACTAATCAGAATAAATGATAATAATAAATATGTCAACGCAAACCAAAACAAACAATAAAAAACTCATCTGGAGACCAACATCCGATCTCAAACAAAAGATAGATGACCATACAATAAAGCTCTATATGACCCCGAGTTTAGACAAGTTGGAATGAATGTATGCTAAACATAAGAAAACAAATATCTCATCCACAAAATAGCAAAAGGCTAGAGATTTCACAAAAAACAATCAACTAAGTTGTCGGTTACTATCAGATGTTTTGTAGGTACAGTCCTTTAAACTTATATTACTTTATAAATATGATGCTATGTACTCAAGTAATAAACACTCAGAATATCAATATCCCATCTATCGGCATATACATGTAACAATACAGAGCCAACACAGGCAACTTCATATCTTTATTAATATCTATTTATCATTACTAAAGGATGACTGGCTATGAAAAGTTTTAATAAACATGCTGACTATTATACATATGTTTTCATATACTTGTATGGCGTTTATTGCAAAGTTGATTCAACTAAAGAAATCATTTAGCATCTCTACTGATTTCATTCGAGGACCACTGATGAGTATTATGTAGACGAAATATTCGTCTGGATAACTATTTGTAAAGTATGATATTTTAATGTTTTATTGGCTTTTTAAGGACATATATGTCAAATGCAGAGACTATCGCGAGAGAGCACAATCATTGACAATAAACTACCAGGCCACGGTTATACCACATCTTCCATATTTACTACATAATATCTTCCAACTGGAAATTATCGATCGTTAGCAAATCTTAGTATATAATCATATAAGTCCAAATTTAATATAAAATTTAAAAAAAAACGTCTCAATAATACACCGAAACATAGAGCAATATAAAAAATGACACAGATGAAGCCCATTTGACATCATTTCATCGTTTCGTAGAGAAATCTAATTATCAATGGATTATTTTTTAGGGTTTCTGGTACCATATGTCGTTGTATCCCTCATTATTCGTCTTGTTGTTGTTAGTATACGTCCAGGTTACACATTCTGGTACCATATGTCGTTATATCTCTCATTATTCGTCTTCTTGTTGTTGGTATACGTCCAGGTTACACATTCTGGTACCATATGTCGTTGTATCCCTCATTATTCGCCTTGTTGTTGTTGGTATACGTCCAGGTTACACATTCTGGTACCATTTGTCGTTGTATCCTTCATTATTCGTCTTGTTGTTGTTAGTATACGTCCAGGCTAAACATTTTGTTACCATATGTCGTTGTATCTCTCATTATTCGTCTTGTTGTTGTTGGTATACGTCCAGGTTACACATTCTGGTACCATATGTCGTTGTATCCCTCATTATTCGCCTTGTTGTTGTTGGTATACGTCCAGGTTACACATTCTGGTACCATTTGTCGTTGTATCCTTCATTATTCGTCTTTTTGTTGTTGGTATACGTCCAGGTTACACATTCTGGTACCACTTGTCGTTGTATCTCTCATTATTCGTCTTGTTGTTGTTAGTATACGTCCAGGTTACACATTCTGGTACCATATGTCGGCGGTATTCCTTAGAATTCGGATTTGTTTTTGCATCTAATCACTTATTATTTTTCGATACTTAATGAAACTTTGTTTCTTGGGAGTCAAGGATGATGTATTGCCAATTATGGGAAACCAACGAAAGGTTCAAGATCATTTAGTCTGAGCATAAGAACCCATTATTAGTCATGTTTTACTCATGTGTGGTCAATATAAAGGTCCGACATAAAAAAATGAAGGTTGTTTGTTAAGTAAACATTACTAAAACATGTATACAAGGAATACACATGTTTTAAATTGCCTTGTCAAAACTTTTACTTTGCTTTATTCAAAAATTGTAATTGATTAAAATGTAAATAAGTTGTCCGTGAAATCAGACATATATAACACTATTATGTATTTGCACAACTTAACATGCATCAGTCGATTCTAAATTACATAAATTTTTAAAACAGGAATCATTTAGTACAACAATTATTTGAAACGTTGAACTGATTGTTCAAACTCTTCCTTGTTTCTAACTATTATTTCCTTGGCATTCATTGTAATATCCGATTATGAAACAATAATATATAGACTGTTTGATAAAAAAAATTCTCTTTATAATTGTCTTTGCATGTCAAGTGAAAAAATAACTATTTCACACACAAACCAGGCGGTTGACTTCTATTAGAAAAGGTTTACCTAAAGCATGACATATAAGTATAAACAGTAATGTACATGTCAAACATAGGACTAATTTGTAGACTAAGTTACGTATTTTTAAACATTAATTTAATTCCGCATGTTTATATTTATACCTTCGTATGCTATAACACATGGGTTATAAAAATGTTTAGAAAGGTTTTTGTCCACTATTGCTGTTAAAGTTTTTGACATTGAAACAAACATAATTCGCATTGAATGTTAGTAGGGATCGCAAAGTTTAGGTAATTGTTATGCCCCGCCGTAGCGGAGGAGGCATAAAGGTTTACCCTTGTCCGTCCGCACGACCCAAAATTGGTTTCCGTTCTCTAACTTTATTTTCCCTCAAACAAATGTTACCAAACTTATACACAATGCTTATTACCACAAAACACAAATCACTTTCGATTTTTGGTGGCGTCACTTTTACAGTTCTCTATTTATGTCCCTTTATAACGTTAGATACATGCAAGCGGCGGCATCCCTAATAGATTGTATCACATAATTGAAATGTTAGCAGAAAATCTCGAAAATATGTTATAACTCAGAAGTTTCGACGACTAACACCATACTGTATTTTTTTTGTCTGGCGCTCGCTGTTTATTTTTCGTGGTATCAAAAATACTTCAGAAACTTAGTCTTATCAATGCCTAATAGTTTTATAAAATAGAAGAACTCTACCACCTTGGTTCATTGGAAAGTTTATTTTTACCAGTTTACATTCATGAAAAAATATAACCTGAACCTTTTCCCGGTCTCTTCATTTAAACACTATGACAAGAATGAGATAAAAGGGTGACTGACATTCCACCACTTATTTCAAGTGAACAGTAATGATAATTAGGTGATACGTTGTATACATGTTACTGATGTATGACCTACTTTGCATATATATCATTATTAAAAAAATTTCAATGATACATCCGTACGATTATAGAGTTGTGGATCAATGACCATTTCCTTGTCCTTGTGACCGATAGAGAATCAATAAAATATCGTACACATCAGTGGCAGTGGTAAGACCAATATCTATGGTTGTGTTTGATAGGTTACTGCCTCTTGTACACTACAGTGCAATACCGAATAGTCATAGAGAAACAATAAAATATCGTACACATCAGTATCAATAGTAAAATCATTATTTACTGTGGTGTTTGATAGGTAACCGTTACTGTCTCATGCACACTGTGGTGCAATACGTAATTATAGATTGTTGTCTCAGCCTATCTATTTCAAAGAAAAGGTGTGCAGTGACAAATCTTTGCAATATGATTACACGGATGTATTTGTTCAAGCTGCTACTATAAAGATAAATAAAAAGATATTTATTGAGCAAAGAAGTCTTTATATACACAATCACGGTCGTGTGCATACACTGTATCAAACAATTATTCTAAATATTTGAATACCAAAAGAGGTGCAGTGACAAATATTAATCATGACAATAGACATACACAATGCAATCTTGAAAAACAGGTCAATCTTCTCTAAATCATTGTAGGAACTCGCCAAAGATACCAGTCTGATAGTTTTACTACAGACACGTGTTTCATATCGATAAGACTCATCAGCGACACTCGAATCAAACATTTGAAATACTTAGTTGCAGGAGTCGTATTATTTTTACTATTGTTACCGTATATTTGTTCCTTCTAATATAATTTCTTTTTACCCTTTTAATGATTATTTGCTAAACATGTTTCTGTTGGGAAAAAAAATTCTTCGCTTTTATTCAGTCGTTAACGGGTATTGTAATATTTCCTTAAATAGAAATAATTTTCCAGAGTTTTTCATCCTTTTTGAACCATGTATTTGAATTAATAAAGGCAATTTTGTTCTACGACTCCAAAATTATATTCTGTTACTAATCTACATGTAGTGAACAGATCAATATATAAATATAGGATAAAAAGAATATGGTCAATTCATTCTCATCTACAGATTATTTACTTTTAGTTTTCTTCTACTGTCAATTTTTTCAGGCTACTACACAATTATTCTAGACTACTGGAATTCAATTAAACTTATTGGCCGTAAAAAGTAAAATATCAAAAATACCGAACTCCAAGGAAAATTTCAAAACGGAAAGTCCCTTATCAAATGGCAAAATCAAAAGCTCAAACACATTAAACGAATGGAAAATAACTGTCATATTACTGACTTGGTACAGGCATTTCCTTATGTAGAAAATAGTAGATTAAACCTGGTTTTATAGCTAGCTAAACCTCTCACTTGTACGACAGTCGCATAAAATTTCATTATATTGGTCCCCAAGGGTGACTGGGGAATAGAAATAGGGTTACTACAGGTCTTCTTCCGACCGGCAGTAAAACCCTTGTCAAAGTGGGGCGTCCGTTTGGCTGTGAGGGATGTATGAAGTACGCATCCACGTCCGGTCAGAATAAATCCGATGCCTCGTGTAGAGAGAGTGCCATGCTCTCTGCACATTAAGATCCCTTGCAACAACTCTTTGGGGGGAGGGGTCCGTAGGTGGCCTGTTGCAAGGCTAAATTTCTGCCCCTATCTATTATACCCTCATTTTCCATTGGCAGTCCAAATATTAGTTCCGAACGGCCTCTATTACAGGACACACCTATTGTATTTATTGTTAATTTGTTCTAGTCCAGAACATGCATGAACTATTTACCACTGGACGTTAAGCAACCAACAATCAATCAATCCATTATATTGACAACAATGTGTGAACAAAACAAACAGACATAATAGGTAAAAATGTCAAAAATAAGGGTACAGTAGTCAACATTGTGTTATAATCTTAATCACTATAAAACAAACAAATATGTCAACAAAGAAAAACAAAATGGCATATAGACAATGCACATAAACAACAATGAAAGACAAGAATACAAAAAAATTACCATAGCACAATAACACAATGGGATGTATAAGTACTGAGCCACGACAAAAGGATTTACCACAAGTGGACTAAACATTAAAGGTTAATAATTTACAAAGACAAAAAGAGAGTCGTAACATGCCAAAGAGATATTCTTACTCATACGTCAAAGACAAGCTGACAGCATCACGGCAAAAAACGACCGAAAGACATACAACAGTCTACAAGACACAACATAAAAAAACCGAATATAATGGTCAAAACGAACCCCACCAAAAACCGGGGTTGATCTCAGTTGCTCTGAAAGGATAGACACGTCCTACTCCACACGTGGCATCCGTCGTGTTCCTCATGTAAGTACACATTCTGTGATGAGTAATATTGTCAAAAATGTGTTTAAATGATTGATAAAATGAAACAGAATAAAGAAAACGAAAAATTCAGCAAAGGAAAAGGGATAGAATAGAAGGTAAAACATTTTATGAAATAATTTTTTATACATGGACGTTTACAAACTAAGTAAACAAAACTACATAATCGTTATATTTTGGCAATCAATACTTACCTCGGAACAGAATACGCGTTAGATATGACATTCAAGATGTCGATTTCCCTAAATTTGTTTCACAACAGCTATGTTAAACAAGTTTGTCAACCTTAATTTTTACAACTTCCACAAACATGTCGTTCTGTTCTTCACTATACACCATTGGCTTTCTATTGGGTTTGAGCGCTCCCGGGGAAGGATAATGCTTTGAAATTAATTCTAACATAACTTTTGATTTTTTAACCCTGTATACCAACATTCCCCATGTGAAATTATAAAATTGTTTTGAATAAACATTGAATGACAAAATTTCTTCTTATGTGACGTTTACATTTTCTGACGTCAGACACGCGGAGCAATGAATGTGGTTTTTAATTTGATAGATGCTTTTGTGCTTTTTTGTAAATAATTGTTTGTTTTGATATTGTAACACAGTGATGACTGCTGTGCCCATATTTTGACTATTTCATTTATAATGTCTGTTTTGTTCACGCATCGTTGTAAATATAACGGAATTTGATGAGACTGTCGTACAAGTGAGAGGTTTAGCGCTATAAAACCAGGTTCAATCCACCATTTTCTAAATTTGAAAATGCCTGTACCAAGTCAGGAATATGACAGTTGTTGTCCATTCGTTTGATGTGTTTTGTCATTTGATTTTGCCATGTGATTAGGGACTTTCCGATTGAATTTTCCTCGGAGTTCGGTATTTTTGTGATTTTACTTTTTTTTTTTTGGACGCACCCAATGTTTGTCTTCTTTTCATTTCCATGTATGTGCTTTCAACGTCTTATATCATCATGTCGATCGTAATTTTGAGTATGCAGCGTAATAATAAGTGATTAAATATGTTTCAAAACTGTAAATTTGATATATTTTCTGAAAATTTTAGTATTTGTTCAAGAGTGAATACATAACCATGATATGACGAATTTAATGATTGGGTATGCACAAATTTTCATAAGCTCAAAAAATATAATGTCGTAAGACTTTTATGTGCAAGTTACAGTTTCTAGATACTTAAAGGCCCATTGTCATACTGATAAATCATATAACATTTACTTCGTCATTCGTTTTTTTCCCACGAATTTGTATCTTTTATTTTTCGAATACCGCCATGGAGCACAAACACCAGCTTTCTTCCCCTCAACCCCTCATTTTCAATAATGTACTTTCCCTGTTTAATTATTACGATCATGCGTTTGCATACAATAGATTTGACGGAGACGGAAATCTGGTTAACATGTGCGGGTCAACGGGGTCATGTGTATGTATTTAATTCAAAAATGCTATGCGCACGGAATATTATACAGTTAACACAGTTCACTGTTAAAAGAGTAGCAAAAACTGGAAAGTTATGGGGAAAGAAGAAAATGACTAGGAAGCGAATGTTGTATGGTTAATCTGCATTACAACAGAATTTTACGGACTCGAGATAGAAACTTGCCGTGCAAAGTCTATGTTTTCTGTTTGTACTGCGCCCTAACACAACGAGATCGGATGAGTGGTAAGGGTAATCGTCTCCTCGTATGCATGCATTATTGCCATGCAAATCCAAACTCAGTCAAAATGATGGGGAATAAAACACAACAGTATAGACACATTTATCAAGATCAGTAACTATTCTCACACCCTATTACAGATTATTGGTACGACGGATGCAGTTGGTTACACAGATCGAAATATGTTTTTATATCTGCCTTACTGTAGTGATAGCCAATACTAGGGTGTGCCTCTAGTATCTGTAGTGATAGCCAGTAATAGGGTGTGCCTCTATTATCTGAACATTAGTGTTTACAACGTTTCTTAAGTCTATAAAAGAATAACTATAGAAGAATTAAAATAAACACACAAACAAAACAATGTAATTAATGAGTGATGACAAAGCCATAACTTGGTAAGTCAATGATGTTACATAAAAGTATTTAATATGTTTATAATGTTAACATGAAAATTGCAATGTGTATAAAAGATCGGTCGTGGCCTTTCGTCTTGGTTTAATGGTTAGTTTGCTTTAATTCCGTACTGACATGTTAAGTAGGGCCTAGCTTTTCACATAGGTAGAGTTAATAAAGAGGTTGATCTATTCAAAATTAATTATTTAAAAACAATGTATTATGCATGATAGTTAAATCATGTCAACTTATCAACAAGAGTGGAATTAATTTGAAATATTATACTTGTACCAACAAAATGATTAGACAAATATCTGAAATAAATTAGACCCGAATTGAAGACACAGACAAGACACACCCACTTTTATACAGTCACACTCAAATATTTTCTTACAGTGTATATGTTTTACGCAAGTCACAATTCTTTGATGAACAGAATTGTTTGCTTTCTAGTAAAATAAAATCCAAATACTGAAGTATGACTTAGAGACTGCCTCATTGTTTAATAATTATATACTTAATTGTTGCAACCTGAACGTGTCCACTGATAATTTATGAAATGGATTAATTGACTTATTGATTGATAGCTGCTAAACGTCCAACGGCAAATAGTTCATACATATTTGGTGGATAGCATACATGTAGAATGGCTCCGACCCGAACAGTCTTTGCTCTCACATTTAAATGCAGCATGCTTCGCGAAAAAGCAGCAAATATCAATTTTGATGTTCTTAATTTGACAAAAATAAAACGAATCCAAATACAATAATAAAATATAAAAACACATGGCCTTCCGCATTCGAGTCAATCACGGCACAGTTTCCATGAAACCACTGACGTTTTTGAAAAATGGAGAAACAATTATATACCCAATTACAATTATTCTATATCTAGTTTCTTACCTTTAAAGCAGTTAATACACATATCTCAAATTTGTCAAACTTTTACAAATGCATGACACGATGACATAAACAAACATGTTGTTTATTGATCTGAAGTATGTTTACCACGGAATGTTACTTATCACTATGTATACGTATCTTGTCAAATAAAGTGTTTTTATATAAAAAAAAAAAAAAAAAAGAAAGAAATTCAATTAATGTCAAATGATTTGCAGGCAAAAACTGTAATAGGGACTCTTTCAAATTAGCACAAAACTCGTGAATTGATTTTAATTGAAATCCATTACGAGCATGTTTTCATAATGGTTGCAAAAATTGAATTTCTATGGGAGTGTACTTTTGAAATTTAAATTTGGTACAGAGGAGAAAATAGGATAAACATTTTAGGAGGATGAACATTTAGAGATTTAAGCTGGTGAAGTTAAAAACATAGTACATTTGAGAATTTGTTTGACACCTAAAGTTGTAATATTTTGTATCAGCTATTACAAAAATATACATAATTTCTAAATACATAAAAACAGCACATATATTTTTTTGTCTGTATTTGCGTAAAACCGTGTCCGATTAATTGATTAAATGTGAAAAAGGTTTTCTATTTGATACTCAATAATAGCACATTAACACATATATAAAAACAGGAACAAAAGCGTTGTTCCATCGATATATGTCATTAGTTTTTTTTTGTCTCATGCACATCCAACACGTATCTTTTCTTTTCTTTTTTAAATTTTAACATAAACAAAATCAATACTCGTTTTAGATTTTAAAATCTCGCAATCGTGTAAAATGCTTCTTTTAAATGAATAAACCCTCACCAGCAACACCGAGAGCAAAACGTTAAAATTATAATTTGCAAAATGAAATACACGTTCAAAATAACCCAAAACCAAAGAGAACAGTCAATTTCGACTTTGAAAGCTGAAACCTAAGAATGGTTAATTTGGATAAACTTTTCAATGTCAAAGTGCCGAATAATACCGCCGCAGTTACTGCAGTTAACTGTATTTAAAAACATAAGGGAATCACCTCATAAAAGTACACTTTGTATAACGTACTTTATCTTAGACTAGTCTGATATAAATAGATGTAAATTGTAAAAACGTGGTTTTGAAGACAACATTTATGACATAACTACGTCCACTTCAAAGTAAAGCATTATATCTGCCCTAAATATTACTAGAATTAGATTTTCTGTGAATAACCTCCGCCTGGACCAGCAAATTAAAAAAAGCTTCTACATGGAACAAAATCATGTATTCTTGTATCTATATTCTGTAATTCAGCATCATGCAATGTATAAACACTGTTTGCATTGAATGTTTTATAATCGGATAAAAAATTAGAAAAAAACTAGTTTGCATTAAATGTATTGAAGGTGTAGAGAAGACGATATTTAACACTACATATATTATCCAAGCAGCAAAACTTCAATGCTTTGTTCAAATTTCATAAATTTCCTGCGTCCTAATAACTTTTCAAGATTTACCTTCATCGGGAACGCTCTTGAAAACGTTAATATTATAAAGCCAGGGATGTAAAAAATGGGTAGAAAAGTTAGAAGCTATATGACCACATTTAAAACTTTTAAAACAACTGTTAAAGCTGATGTTTAACTTGACATGACGCCAAACATAATGTACTTGTCTCATCCTTCACTCTAATGATCTTTATTTTCCGAGGAAAACCCATTCTCGACACCCAGAAGTACCGGATGAAATATGTACAAGTTGGATGTTGTAGTAAATTAAGAATTTCAGAATAACTTTATTTTTTTTTCTTTGTGGAAATTTAGAAAGTGTTATCATATAACAGTTTTAACTATTGTGTTCAATTTGCTGTTCGGTTATCAAATGATGCTCTCGCCGCGATATATACCTTTTAGTGCTGAAGCAACGTAAAGCAAACACCAATCTATCAATCAAATATTGCTAACTTTGATTAGAAGGGAATGTAAACTGGAAAAACATTGATTTTCCTGCATCAGATGTGCATTTTGACACTACATATATCTTCAGTGATGGTCGTGAATGTTCAACGGAAAGAAAACCACCGAGCTTACACACATTTAAAATTAATCATGTAATGACTTTTTTGTGGAAAATCAGAGTCATTGTTCACCTTGCATCATAGTTTTGTCCCCAAAAATAATATACATTTCATAATAACGCCAGGGTATCTCTTTTGAATGATATTTTTTCATACGATTGTCTATCAGTACTTTGTTCATGGCACATTTATCATATTTACACACATAATGTATAATTCACAATATCAATTGTAAATGTTTAATTTACCCTCAATTTAGCTCAGTTCCCTTGTATCTAATAAAGTCCCATTTTAGTGTAATTTTATTTATTAAGCTTTATTAAATCACGCACAGCCGCACGAACAGCTATCCCTCTTTAACATAGGATTTACTGTTGGGTTGCAAAAGTTCAGAGCTTGTGGTCATAAAATTTTCGACTCAAGACTCAGAAATAAACCAATCGGAATAATGGATTTGGTTTTTCGAGCACAAATTGTGTACTCCGAGTACTGAATAAAGTATAATGACCGAAAGGCCAGGTGACCATATTTCTATACTCGAGTCAATAAAAAAAAAATGAGTAAATGTAAAAGATATATACAACACAGTCATGTTAAGCAATATTGACCAACAGTCTGAAAGTTCACTTGCATGACCTTCAAAGATGGCATGCGCAAAAAAACAAATAAGATTATCAAGTAATACAAACACCTGATTTCTCATCAACTAAAGCAACAACAAAAAACCACACATTCCTAATTGGGACATGCACAGAAACATGGTGCATGGAAACAGATATATTGGAGGTACTGAACCCTCCCCCTATTATCTAGACTGCTTATTGTAAAAAAAAACATGTAAAGTAAAAAACAAACAAGAATGTCAATCGAAAAAAGAGAATCAATTTTAAAGCATCTAATTATAACCGACAACATAAAACAGCCACATACATTCTGTTATACATTTGTACTCTATGAAATATTGCTTTTTTAGTTTTTGAAACCAGGCTCTAATAATATTTTAACATGTCATTCTTAGTTTTTAGTGTTACAATAATTATTTTTTATTTCATCCGCACGATTTGATGTATACGTATTTATAATTCATATTTATTGATGATTTGGACACGGTTGTCGCGACAAGGAACTATTTGTAGTAATTTTTAATCGTATTAAGGAATGATTTTTTAGATGTCATTGTGTCTGTACCTTGACACACACAGAGAAGCGATATTCCACCGTCTTGATTATTGAAGGAGAAAGTCGATAGGTTTTAAATACAATTGAAGATTTATCTCAGATTGCTTCGATATTTCTTGGCGGTTATTAATGGTAAATGGTATCATGATTGATAGTTCCTTAATTAATGGTCCTTCTGCAATCCTTAGATATAGATCTTCGTTTTCCTTCACCGAATTCGAAAGACTTGTGCAAACATACAGTAAAATACATAAATATATGAATAAAAATTTAAATAAGGTTTGACATAAGAAATATGTTTTCACAAGGTTTAGCAATGATTTTAGTACCTTTAATTAATGATAAATAACGTTTTCTTCAGTAAACATATCACTATAATAGTTCATTTTTGTATATAGTTCTAACACATAAGTAAACGGGTACCTAATTACAATTACTGCAAATGGTTCGGAAAATAAAATGCAGGTTTAGTAATACTAGGGAAAAGAAAAATGCACGTGATATAATCATAAAAAGGATTACTTTATTCTTCACGTATTTCCGATGTACCATATCAATTGATGGGACAGACTCATAATGATTCACATTTCTGACAAACAATTCTAAAGAACTGAGCTCTAACGAATAAGAAAAAAATTCTTTTTAAATAACACCTTAATGATACAAAGTGAATATATCGTGATTTTTGAAAATATAAGATATTCTCATGACAAGAAAAACATACAAAAAATTGTCATCTAAACATTCACATTTCATATTGACGAAGGTCTTCAGAAACAGATTAAAAGTGCCTAACCGTTGTCGTTATTTGAATTTACAAGACTTAAATATACAGAACACTAAACTGATTAAAACTTTAATGAAATTTCAATTTGTTTTAATAAAGATTCACCGTTTAAAAACGGTAGCTGGCCTTTCATTCAACAAACTATCCACACGTTAACATTTTTATTGTAAAAAATATGTTTTATCGTGTATCTCCTTGACTAGACTGGATAGGGAAAATACATAGATATGATGATGTATATATGAAATGTGAATAGTTCGATTACAGTCTATAAATCGTAGATGTCCAGACGAGGAAGCTTAATAAGCAGATGTCTGATTACCTTAAAGGCAATGAGAGAGAAAACTAATCTCAATCATTTAGTTTATGGCTTTTCCTCGCACCACTACGCCGTTCTCGAATAAACTTAACTTCCATCAAATAGTGTCCCGTTAACAAGAATGAATTTCCTGAAATATTATTCTATTACCCAGCAATTTCAGGAAAAAAATCTGTCTATGTGAAATTAATCGGATTAGATCTCGATTTAAATAAGTATTTTCTGATGGTTCAGTTTACTGGTATTGAAACTAGCACGAATGGACCAGCTTGATTATTAAAAGAAACCAAACATAAAATGTTATATTTTTTTTAATCTAAACTAAGAGAAGGTTTAACGTACACCATAGCAGTTGTACAGGAAGGTGCAAAAATATGTATATGTATCGTCCAAAAAGAGTGGCTCCGTGTTTTGTTCATATAACATCCAAGTACCACCATAAGCCCAATACAGTTACATTTTTTATCACTGAATGTGACTGTTTTAACATCTTGTTTCATCTGTCCAGCGTTAAACCATTAATAACTGTTGGTTTATCGTATTTTACTCCAAATTTATTCAAAATTCAAATTACGTCAAAAAGACCAATGTAATATAAACAGTAAGAACTTTTTTTTTCTTTTAATTTTATTAATTCCTTTAAATGTACCTTGTTCATGAATATATCATTGATTACATTTAATAAAAATTAAAATTAAAGCAAATATTGACGATACAAAATTAAAGCAAATATTGAAGATACAAAATTAAAATTAAAGCAAATATTGAAGATACAAGAGGGATATTATAAACCATATCCTTTGTTTTTTCTATTAGAACTAGACGAACAAATCCATGACTGAACTGTAGCTATTTTACAACTTTCTAAGGATCATGATTTCAAGTTACTTTATGTTTGATTTTTTTGAACATCTGAACTCTAACGTTCCGCATAAAGTATATTTCCGGAGCACCTAAGCCCCCCCCCCCCCCCCCCCCCCCCCCGGAATTTGATGGGTTTCATGTTGCTCAATCTTTAGTTTTCCATTGGCCATTGGCGTTTTGTGGAATTGTTCGTCTTTTCTTCGTTTTTCGTTTTTGCCATGCCATGGCATTGCTAGTTTTTCTTCGACTTATGAGTTTTGAATGACCCCTTCGTTATTTTCACTTTTTTTTTATATAAAAACATGACATAATAAAAATAACCAAGTATAGAACAAAATGTACTTAAATACCTTTATATTATGGTTTTATTTTATCAGTCATTACATAAATAAATATACAAATTAGTGATACCACAAACTTTTGAAAGCCAAAGACAAAATTCACTAATTAAGAAAGTAGGAAGACCATTATATTAAGCATTCAATAACATTAGAAAAAACACATAAATTGTTCATGTCTGTCACACTGTGATTTGTGTGTGTACTTTCGATACTGGCATGAAAATTCGGATGTTGTTTTATTGATATCTCACAATATGAAATTTTGAAAATCTTATAAATTAAGTTATGTAGCCCCCTCTTGCACATCTCTGATTCCTTATCTGGGCTTGACTTTACGTTTGGTCCATTTTTGTTTTTATCAGCTCTTTAACGTTTGTATTCGGTTTTGAAATTTTCAAATATTTTGGCCTCGAGCATCACTGAAGAGACATTAATTGTGAATTTGTCTAAATGCTCATCTGGTGCAGTAAGATTTGAACTCCTTATTTTTATTATAATCGCATCCCTGCCTTAGTGTAGGAAATGTCAAAATAAAGTAATTGGTCAAAACCAGGTTTACCCCCACAAGTCTACAATTTAAAAAAAAAATAAGTAGTTGTTAAGTTAAAACATTTATCATCAAACTGCAAATATTTTAGATTAAAAAAAGACTCGGAACATTGAATATGCATGATTACATGCAACATAATAGTTCAAAGTCATAACTCTACTGTTCTGTGACTTCATTTACGGTACCTTTAAGAACCTATCTTACTTGCAACCTTCTAACAATGCAGGGCGTCTGATTAAACATCCAAAATCCAACTTCACTAGACTTTTGGATTTAAACGTCACACTCAGTGATACAACACAAATCAAAATTTCTATCATGTATTTATATAGTTCAATTTGTAAACAATGTATTTGGTGTCATCGGTGTACGGGGATACATTTGAATTTTTGAACTTAAATATATCTTCAAAATTCATATAAAGTGTTACTGAATGAAAAGATCACTTAAACTCTTGACAAACACGTTACAAGAAGCATTGGAACCATTTCTTTTTATTCATAAATTGTCTGAATATACCACTGAAATTGTTTCGAGGTGGAGACTTACACTCTACTTTTTCTCAGCGGTTACAAAGCTCGTTGTCGAAATCAACATTAATTTGAATCAGTAGTCCACAACTCCGACAATAAAGTACATTATTCTTTGATGTTGATACAGATACATATACAGATAACAACTGTGTCCTAAAACTATGACAATGTCATTTTATAAATTACATTGTTTCAGGCATCACCGTACGTAAATCTATGTGCTATAGAACAGATACTAGCAGAAGTCCATTACTAGGACTTTTGATACTAGTAACAGTTTGACATGCCTTCATAAAATGATGAATTATCATGCAGCGGCATGTCGACATACTCTAAATATGCTAATTGTAATATACTGCAATATAGGCCTTTTTTAGACGGCGATGTTACTTTGGCACCATCATACGGTGTTTATATATCCCAACTCGTTCTATATGCCCGTATGTGTAATGATGTCATAGATTTCAACGAACGTAATCAATGCATCACTGGTAAATTATTAAGTCAGGGATTTCGTTACCATAAATTACTTAAAACTTTTACAAAATTCTTTCATAGATACAAAGATTTGACTAGTAAATTTGGCTGTACCTGTAGAAAACTTGTTAAAAACGGTATTTCACATCCTAAATTTTACGGTAATATTGTACTAAAAGCGCGGAAATCACTATGTGATCCGTGTAAACTCCTCGAACCTTTAAACAAACTTATTAGTAAAGGTTATCTTACCAATGTTGTAATTAGATCTTTAAATATAGTTTACATTGGCACTAACATCGATTTTGTCATCAGCAAATTAAAACATAACTAAATTTGTATTATTTTCAAACGGTTTTTGGGATGTATAAATACACATCCACGTTCATTTTCTATATAGAGATTACTCTATCTATATATATAACACTATACATATTGATTAACAGGTTAACTCCTAACTATCCTGCTGCCTGTCGATACTTTTATTTTGGCATTGCACAAGGCATGTCTTCTTTGACTGTCCATGACGTTAAAACACTTTTAGTCTCTGATGCATGATTTTTTTTTATTATTGTTTTTGGCTTTTAACTAGCTTTCAGTAACTGCGAGTACTCTCAAATCGTACTTTCGTGTTAATTTGACCTGTTAATACAATTTGTAATGTATTTTTGTTATTTAATGTTTACTTATTTAGTGTTATATTTCGTCTCACTATTTTTAATATATACCACCTTTGATAAGTGTTTAGTATGACGATAAATTTTCAATACCAAAGGCAAAGGAACAGTGCTTTTATTGCTGTTCTTCATCTGAAAGACACACGTTGAAGCCTGCTTAATTTGTATTTCCAACTTTTTTCAATATATACGCAAAACGATGAGCCTCTTAAAGTCAATAGCTGAAATTATAAATGCAGTTTTGGTTCTTGAAAACTCTATAATTTTTGACATTCTGAAATTGAAAATTCACTTTGCTTTTCGAATTACAAGTATTAATTCAATTATACTCCGAATAAAATTAGACTTAGATAAAATTAAGCCTTATAAAAAAAACAAAATGTTAACATTTTGCAATTAATTTTTGTTTTCTTCCATTATCGATCATTCTAAAGCTCATGTATAAATGTATAAATTAATTAAATAGTGTGCAGTGTTTTAAGTGATCAACAGGGAATGTCACTTGCTGAAAGTCACAAATGATGGCCAAAATATATCATGAATCAATTACTATGATACTTCATTTTACTTCTCGGGTCGATGTGCCATCAAATAATGTAATAGAAGTATTCGTGATAAGAAATGTCTAAATTGATAAGTTTTACGTTGCATTCAAAAAATCCTTTGCAAGAGTGTTATATGATTAATAATCATCGCTCTCTATTAAAGATATTTAAGGGGTTTCTATTGTTTACCTCAGAAAATCAAATAACGAACATATTCCTTCTCAACCTGAGAACGAGTGGCTCATTTTCTTCTAGCAATGTGTATCTTTTGTAAGATGTTGTACTTTCAATGGTATCAATAAACGCAGAGTAAAATTTTAAATGTTTGGTATAAGTTTGTTAAATCATTCATCTTCAAAACAAAAATTTCATTAATAATGGGAAATATCAGAGAATAATGATATAAATTTTAAAAAAGAAGAAAACCCAACAAATCTTTGATAAAAATTGAAATTCCAACAGTTTTAAAGTCAAATTGACCTCTAAAATTCTTTACACACTGAACAAGTACATCACTGAAACATCTCAACATGTTCGAATAGAGCCCATTTTTAAACGCGTACTGGACATAATTTTTATATTTCTATTCAAAATTTCTACATATTATCAACCGTTAAGTTTATGAATCCGTGGCTTCATTGTATGTTCAAAAAAAGTTGAGTGTAAAAGGGAGAAAACTATTTGATCACAAAAACTAAAGAAAAATCAGCAAGCATGATTCTAAGCAAAATTTCCTCTGCTTATAAATTTACAAAACTTGGCTTTATTAATGCTTGTAGCTGCATGCTAAATTCATTCATAAGCATTTCCCTATTGCTGAAG
This sequence comes from Mytilus californianus, assembly GCF_021869535.1. NCBI lineage: Eukaryota > Metazoa > Mollusca > Bivalvia > Mytilida > Mytilidae > Mytilus > Mytilus californianus. Next base: position 95,086,195 of record NW_026262668.1, read on the forward strand.
ACAGAATGAAGATCCATAACTATAGATGTCTTTTTATAGTACAAGTGAGACGATTGTTGTTTTCACCGACGAAAACTATATACCTCCTTTTATCTACAGACATTTAATACTGACCTTGGTAAACCCATTTACTTTATGAGTGACTGCAAGTTCATTTTACAGTGTTATATAGTTTAGATAAATATCATGTACACAAGCCCGGATGTTCTTGTATTGTTCTAAGTATCTATTGTTGTATTAATATTGCCTTTTAAATTTATTTTAATATGTATTAAATTTTACTACGACAATTTTATTTGTCTGCAGTTATTTAGAGAATACATCATGCAAATTAAAATTAAACGTCTTCTTTTGACATTAATGTCAGCCCTTTATGTTTCTTATCCGTATGATATCTAATATCAATAATAAAAACAGGAATCTCAAAGAAATATAAAAAAATAAAATATCACAGGAAAATGTGTAGGTAACAATTAAACACCTACAACTCAAAAGACAAATTAATATTCTGATTCTTTTTCTTGTTTATAATGTTTAAGCGATAAAACTTTAAAAAATATTGTTGAAACAACAATCGTTGCGTTATACATAACTATCGTGAACATCAGAATGCACACATATACACATATAAATAAATGGTGATCAATGTTGGGTAAATGTGTATCACAAAACAACCCACCAACAACATCAAAGTTAATAGAAATTAGTATTTTCCTTTATATAATCAATACGTATCAATTTGACGCCACTACCGGTAACTTATACATTCAGGATGATTTTCAGTAGAGAACAAACATCTGACAAAGTTATTTTGTACACGTACGATAAAAACATATAAATATAAATGTAATTAAAACTTCTGCTTTTGTGTTACTGGGTATAACATGTCTTTTCGTTTATCAAATAAATCACTGGCGTTTTATTTATATTTGACTTTTTATGTGTTCTCTCAACTGAATGTTTTTTATTGATAGAGATGTTGCAATTTATGCTTACCCTAACGTTAACATCAAAAATAGTTGTTAATTTGATACGATGGCAACAGCTTTTATTTTTTTGATTAAAGCTATCTAATTATGGCTTTAGATGGCCCTGGTTCAACTCATAGTATTTGTTAAAACAACCTTACAAATTAAAGTCTTCATAAAATATTCTGACTAGAATTCCCAAAGAAACAATTTGACTGACATGGCGTTCAAGGCTTATTTAACACCTTTCCCTACTTTTTCTATATTTCATTAAGCAATGTGAACTTACGCAAGTAAAACATATTTATCGGACAGTTCCATATCAAAGAGAATTCCATTTAATTAAGAAATGGCTTACAATGAAAATAGAAAAATCAATAAATTGGTACTTTGTACTGAAGAAGGATCAACTGATAAACATAACATACGTTGTAAATCTTGTAAGTACAGGTACAACAGTATCAGCTGTGTTGCTGGATCCTATTTGTTTGATCTTACATTTGATGATTTAAGGTATCGAATACAATATTGTTTTATGTATAGAACCACTTGTTCACTTAAGAACATACATGATAGTGGTATGCGTATTTTAAACAAAATAGTTCCTACGCATAACTGTAACTTTATTAATAAGTAAAAGATTTGGGTAATTTTGGTATCAAATCAGACTTGGGGTCAATTACATTAGAATGTAATTAATCAAATTACACATTACATTGCAAAAATGATCAATTACACAGGTTTTTTTAATGTAAATAATTAAATTACAATTACATTACTAAAGTAATTAATCAAATTACACATTACATTTTATCACAATTTTATTAGCAATATGTTATATACAATATATATATATATATATATATATATATATATATATATGTACGCTTACAACACAGTGTTAGCATTGCATTTGATCATCATTTGTTGTTCAAATTTTTTGTCATTTAGTCTGCATCTCTCTGGTCTGAACACTTTGCCAGCAATACTAAATATCTCTTTCTTTTCTGATTTCTTTCTTGATTTGTGATATATTAAATGCACATTATTATATATTACGGTGTTAAATAGTATACGCGAAATTTGATTAGTTCTATAGACAATAGACAATACTTTATTATTAAACCTCAGACACATAGGTGTACAAGAGGACATCGTATATACACGTATATACACATTTTTATACTCAATACATTTACACTACACATAATAATGCATGCATGCATGGTAAAATACAGCAAAATGTCAATTCACAAATTACCATAACATTCAACTCAAAAAAGACAAATATAAATCATAAGTATCGTGTAAGTATTTTTAAAAATATTGCTAAGTTTTTGTAAAGTTCTACATGACAAAATGTTAGAAGCTGTTTTAATTTGTACTCCGTTGGATTTGCAATATAAAATTCTGGTATAAATTTATTTCTAAGCAGTTTTATTTCCTGTTTTTGACATTTGAATAGATAATGAAATTCATCTCCTATCCCGTTTCCACAGAGATGACAAATTCGCTCACTTTTTGGTATTCTAGACCATCTTCCCGTTTCTACAGGAAATTTTAAATTTGAGCATCTGAATTTTGCTATATAAATCCTGTCACACAGCTTCAACTTTATTAAATAGGTTTCCAAACGAAATTCCTGTTTGTAATGTGAATAAAATGCACCTCTTGAAGAGTTATTCATTTGGGAAAACCAATGTTGGATAAATTGGTCATTCAGTTTTTGTGAAATAATGTTCTTTAAACCCAGTTTATCTAATGGAAGTTGATTTTGCCAAATAAAACTAATTCCATTTTCGTCAAATATGGATTTAACGTACGTAATCCATTTAAATTTTGTGGGGTATTGAAAATGTTATGATTATGAATCTTTTTAAAGGATCTTCTGATTTTTTTTTAATATTAAGTTTAAATAAGCCTAATTTCGTAGTTTCCAGATCTATCAAGTGGATATTATAGTTGACAAATCATCTTTTCAAAATGAAGAACTTACCAAAAAAAAAAAAACTTGCTAGCATAGCATACATATTGCATAAAGCATAATACGACCGAGCAAAAGTCATCACGTAAATTATATTTCTATACTTAAAAGCCATTGAATGTCGTATATGATATGATAGTCGGTTATTTTCTCTATGTAATTATAATGTTATATTTAGTCTTATATGTTTCGAATTAAAATAATTACGGACAAACAGCTTAACTATTAAAAGCTAGCCACCTTGGATGAGGTATTTATAGTCTAGGACCATGTCAATGAATGTGTCTTAAGACATGTCCTACATTTTAGAACTTGAATTAGGATGGCCACAAAAGTTTGCTGAGACATGTCGTAGGCTGTAAAACATATCTTAGATTGATCCTACCAAAGATTGTCATAAGACCATCTTATGCATATGAATGAATATGTACATATGAAGAGAGAGAAAGAAGTATAAAAGCTATAATTTTAAATCTAAAAGTTTCAAGTATTATAAAAAATACCGAACTCCAGGGAAAATTCAGAAAGGGTGATGTCCATAAAAACTGACAAAATCAAACGTTAGACTATATGAACCAACGGAAAGAATGGAAAACAATTGTAAGTCATTGTATTCAGTTGTTGGTACAAATGTATGATAACGTTTAACATTATTGTAAGTGGTTTGCGACTTCATCTGTTGTTGAAATACCAAAGCAATTAGATATATTCATTATTTAAGTTATAGAATTGTATAAAGATTATTATAATGTTTGTGTGAACTAATTTTAAAAGTTTTTAAAAAGTGACTTCAGCAAATGGAACTAAACTTGTTCTTCACTTTTATTTAATGTTAGTATTATAAAGGAATTACATGTAGTTTACTGTGCCAAATTGAAAATATAAATCAAACAACTGTCTGAATAAAATAAAGAAAAAACGGATCTAAAGGAGAGGCGAAAGAAACCAAAGGGATGTTCAAAATCATAAGTCGAAAGCAAACTGACAATGCGATGGCATTATGGAATAAACTGTAGAATGAATCAACAGAAGTATATTCTTTAATGAAATTAGCTTAGTACACTTGACAGTAAATTAATGATCAAGTAAATTAAAACCCTTTAACATTAAACATTTAACGCAATGCTTAAAAGATCGGCAGATTTATATCTTACATAACGGTTGTTGTAATACAGTGAGTCAATAAGTTTTTTTTATATTAAAAGATGTTACGATAGAAATTCTAGGAATTTATTAATCATTGATGAAATTTATTTAAAATGTGTTTGTCCATCAGAGTTACATAAACAACGGACAATGATTTCACTGCAATTGCAGATTGTATAGAAATACTTTATTTAATTTTTGTTTGAAGGCATTTACAAATTATATAAGGATATTTTATTAAAAAAGCGAACGTTTATATCAAGTTATCTATCGGTGCCCTCAATTTGATCTATCGCCATTCAGAACAGTTGAATTTTGTTTAGAACCTAATACCCTCCTTTCTTGTAATATCCATGTACGCTATCAAGAGAGTAACAACACATATAAACCACTCTTTTTTTTTGCTATCAGTACATTACAAAAAACGGAAACAAATAAGAAAAAAAAATAATAATAAATGCTACAGTTTAATAAATATGCGAATTGCTTTCGATCGGGAAAGCAAAGCTTTTCATGTAATAAGTTTCATGTTGTCAGCTGTGGGCACTTTAAACTTTCCTTCTTAATTATATGCATTGCTGTGGTTTTAAACATAGTTAAAGGACATCATCCGTTTTTGTTCTATTTAATTTATCTTTGTCAGATTTTATAACAAATAACAGGATCATGACCATGATTACGTTGACTATTCTATAATTATGATGTCCTTTGCCAGACAGTAAATTAAAACATTGTAGCGCGCATGCGGATTTGTGCAAATTTGTAAAAAAAAAATCCATTATTTCATTTGCGACACAAGGTTATATTTCATTTGCGCTGAAAAATAAATGCTTGATTTGCTCAAAAAAGAGTCTCGTATAAAAAAATGTGTAGAATTTAAGTGAGCTCATACTCATTACTCATATGAAATTGTATACCGTTGACATGTTCAGGGTGACAAGATGGACATAATTCAATCTGAAATAAAAGGATGAAATAGGTCAACCTAATTACAAAATACAATTTTAAGGAAATTATCCTGCTTGATATCCTAGTTCCACCTAGACAGGTAACATGTAAAGTTGATGAACGGAAGAAATTGTTACTTATAAACTAAATACTAGTAGTAATAATTCATTTCTATTCTTTATACTCTTTACATGTACTATTTGCACACATGACATGTGTTATTTTGTCGCAAATGAAATGCCAATAGGCACATATACAAAGCGCCGAAAAAAAGGAAGAATTCGTTAGTTTTAATAGCAAGTTGCCCGGCTTTGGCGATACTTTTTGACCTTTTTGGTTTATAAGCTCTTCATTTTTAAGTTTTGGATTTTCAAATATTTTGGTCTCGAGCATCACTGATGTGACATTTATTGTCGTAATGCGCATCTACTCCAGAAAAGTGATACCGTTAATGTTATTATTGATTACTCCTTTAAAGACTTGTAGCGGCCCAACTCTAGGTGTCGTCTTGAACTAGATGTATAGTACCACATCTTTGAAAATGTAGACTAGTTTGAACATAATAGCACTGTTACTTTTATTTGTTGATTTTAAACTTGTATTTATAATGATTGTTGTCTACTGTACATGCATTACATATCCCTTCCTATCAGGTATTATTATGTTATTCCGTTTTAAGATTAAGTGCCAAAGGAAGCTATCGATTCGCCTATCATGTTAGTAAGCTCATCTTGGTGTAAACCAAGAAACTTAAGTCAGATGAAACAGCTGTCGAAATTCGTACTTAACGATATCAAGAGTGTTACAGTTTCTGAGTTCTATCTTATTATTAACAAGCTTAAAATACTCCTTTTTACTATTTTATATGTCACTTCGAGTATGTTTAAGGTTCGCGTAAAAACATTGTCAAGCGCTCTTATAGCAACGCAAAAATTGCGTTGAGACCCGAATGGCCCTTCAGACAAAACAGATACATTTCTTGTCTCTTCGGTCAATATCACCAGAAGTCCATTAACTTCTGATATCACATATAAAGCCACTCATTCGATTGAGTTATAAAATAGGTTTGACAAATAACATGTCTTTACCGTAAGGTCAATAATATCAGATTATTACGTGTTATGATCTTTTTTATTATATGCTTCAACAATGGAGAAAAATAACAGTTAAATATATTGATCCTTTTAGTTGGTTCTCAAATAGAAGTTCAAAAAGACAAAAGTTAACGGACGACGGACGCCAAATGTAATACATCCAATATGAAATCTTTCTATCATATGCCTCAACAGAGGAGAAAAACAACAGTATAATATATTTTTATATTCACGATAAAAAAAACAACAAAACATAATGAACACTGTATGGAAAAGTCAGCATTTGTATAGTAACTTGCTAAATTACGCTGGAAGCTTTGAAAAATGCATTTATTGTATCATTTGTTTTGCATTTTACATAATATATTTTCGTGTTTCCCAATATTTGTTTTTGTAACTTTGTTATGTTTTTCACTGAAAACGTACCATTGAGATGTATTTTCCGGAATTTCTTGAGTAACGCCGGAATGCCATGCGATAATAGCCGGAAGCTGTTGATAAATTTTTCATATCAGCCCGCTAAGCACCATTTCGGAAAATATGGAATTCACGTAAATTTAATGCTATTATCATACTGTAAAAATTATAAGTTATTTACTCTAAGTATATGATAATTAGGAATATCATACTTAGTACTTATATTGCTCCTTATGATCTATTTAGCATCAGCCGGTCCATATATCGCATACAACTAGAGAAATATTACGATGATTAAAAACACTGGTTTTCTCCGTATAAACCAAAATAGAGTCATTGTATTAACATATCGAATATGTTGTGCTGTTTGAATATAACAGCGGTACATAAATACGACTTTAAATACATTGGAGACATAGGTACAGTTGGCTTTCTATTTTATGAAAATTTCAAACTAACGCAATCACAAGCTATTTTAAAATAAGGAGTAATTTCACAATAGTACTACTGTTTGAAAGTAAACGAGAAAATAAACTGGCCTCACTTATCAAAACCAGCACATATTTTGTTTGCATAATCATTTTTGCAGAATATCATAAAGATAGAAATAACAAGCAAGCACTAATATCCTTGTTTTGCAGTTATTGAAAGAGGAGATACTGGACTGAATTTCATAAACAAATAAACTACATTTGATATAACACTTTTTTACTGTCCTGTTTATAAGATTGACAGTAATATTTGAAATGTAGGACATCAATATGGCAAATATGATAAAATGTACATGACATGACATATATACATAGACTACTTGTATATACTTATGCACGAACAAAAAACCTTCACCTATATCACATATCTCAGTTTATTCATATACAACACCGGTTCAACATTCCATGGTATAATGTAGGCTACATCGATAAAACAGTATACCTGACCACTCAGTAATACAATTTGCCGATGTCATTTTTTGATAGTATAACGCATCTGTCAAGTTAACTTATTGCCTATTTAAAGGGGCATTAACTGTCAAGTTCATGTACACCGATTTGACTCTAATTCTCATATTCATTTATAACATACTAAAGTGTTTATCACAATTACAAAACGTTTAAAATAAACAATTAACAATACATGGAATCAATAATATGTATCAACATTTCGTGTGTATTTTTGTCTAGACGTCATCTAATCTATCATCGAAATGACCTCCGAAGGCTGCCGACAGTCATATAGCCCGATATAAACACAAATCTATACTATTAAACAAGAAGACCTCATTTTGTGTGTCGCTTCTCTTCCTTCAACAATAAATTAATCATTATGCATTTGTGTTCTATAGGTACCATGCATAGTCGCATTTGTCATCCACGCTTATGATTATTCAGTTTGGGTTATTTTGGGAGGAAAAAGAAAATAAAGGCGTCCGGATATTGTTTCCGTCATCGGACGGACTTTTAAGTCATAGACAAGACTTCCGTTTAGGACTGTTTTAAAATTACACATAATTTTCATAAGTACTTTAAGACAGAACTATTATTTTCTCGTTTTTCTGTATACTATGATCATATACATACTATAAATAAAGTTATTTGCAATTGACTCTCTATATAATATATCAGTGACCACCGTGGATAGTAAACTTGGAATATATAGTAAATAGCAAATACACTTTATTTATAGTTTATGTATGTTCATAGTATACAGAAAAAAGGGGAGGGCTAAAAAGATTGTCCTGTCACCATGGTACCCGCAGACTAAAACTTTTGAAACCTTTCCTGAAATTCTTCAGTTATATAATGTTTTACGAAAATTCATCCTACAACAGTTTACATACTTGCAACCACGCTCTAAATGTCCGCGATTTCGCGGGTGTGTTCTGGTATATAAATATAAATAGATAGCGACAACGTGCAATTGGATTTTTCTAGGTCTGTTTGATTTCATATTGTAGGTTAATCAGTAAATTTTTCATCGTTTTTTCCTGTATTAGAATGATTTTTTGAGGATCGAATCAGACAACCAAATGGTTCATCTTAGTTTCACTTTCAATGTTGACATTCTTTTCCTTTTAATAGCTATATACATGCGTAATCCATGCCCATCTAAGGGGTTAAATTGAAGGTCACATGAATACGGATTCAATGAGGTCGAATTTTTCACTTGCAAGTGAATAATTCATCAGCAATGTTTCTTAGCTTATTTTGACAAATTTGAACCAAATTGGCTCTAAAAGCGAGTTTTTATTTCATTATTTCACTTTGATTAATGATTTAATAAAAACAAATATCATATTTTAATTTATTTATATTTCGTAGCTTATGCCCCTTTAAATGATGACGTAACATATGTTAATTATAACAATAAGGAGATGGGGTACGATTGCCAATTAGACAAATAACAACCACTCATAAAGACTAAATGACTAAAGATGTGAACAACTGAACAGGACTGTATGGCCTTCAACAAAGAGCAAAATTCATATCGTATGGTACGCTATAAGAGTTCCTGGTATAACTAAAATTCAAACGATTCTAACGAAAAAGAAAAACGGCCTGATTAACAGTACAAAAATGAATGATAAACAATTATGGCAGACAGCAACCAGCGGCAACCACTGGATAACAGGAACCTGGCTTGGGAAATGTGAACGCTCAAAATAACCTTTTACAGTGTTGTAGCAACACAGCAGTTTTATGTACAACATAGATTCATTAACATATGATAGTTGATACATCTATGAGCACATTGAGCTGCGCGACCAGTGTATTTAAGAAACATGTTCACTGCATGATATGTCAATATCCTTCATCTTATGGTTTAACCGTTATCTATCATACTGATAACAATAATGTTCTTGATAAAGACACTTTAACTATCAAAATCTGTATACCGCTAAACTAACAGAAGATTCATCCTTTTTAATACATTCAATTAACAACAGATAACTGGTTTTCTAAGCAATCAAGGCTATACAAGATTAGTGAACTTATAAGATATACTAGTCAAATATTTATTACGTTACTAAAACGGCGACTTAAGTGAACTAGAAGATTTAGTTTCAGTTGTCGTCTTCGCTATTAAGACATGCATTAAATCAAATACCCTCTGTGACTAACAATCCACCAGCAGAGGTATCAACCCAATGGTAGAAGTATCATTACCAGTACCAATTGCATTGCACAAGATGGGCATTCCGATAATTAATGTCTCTTCAGTGTTGCTAGAGGCAAAAATACTCCAGTCTAAAAGTAATACAAACGTTGAATTCGAAGAGATGATGAAACCATCAAAAACATATACTGCGAAAAATAAAGAGATACGGCTAATGTCACATGTATTTCTTAATTCAGAAAGTTCTAAAAACTACTGATCAGAAATTTGAATTTCGAGGGTTCTATTTGAATTAATACTATTCTAAAAAAAGACTATTCAACAATTCTTTTAAATCTGATTTCGGTGATTTTGAATTATTTTTTAGATCATGTTATGCTAGTAATTTTTTGTTGCCTACAGTTATTTGATGATAAGTTTCAAGATAATTGCCAAAAAAAGGGTAAAATATTGGGTATGTATCGTCATTGAAGCGCACTTACTTCTATAAGTAGTTCGATGAACATTTCCATTACATTATTTGATTAGTTTGTAACTTAAATTCATATCTGTTAACATTCTCTCTCTAGCTATAGCTTTTTGAGAAATAATGATATAAGGGGTAAAAATATCATTCACGGACAAAAACTCATATTAGAGGTCGATTGACATTCTGATCATGTAGACTTATTCGAACATCATAGCTTTGTATTCATTTTTGCTTTTCAAAGTTTCTTGGTCTAGCTTTATCTATCCTAATTGTTTTCAAGAAAATAGCCCAAATGGCAACTTGTTCCTCTCACATAAATCGTTTGTAGATCTTGGTTTGCTGATGATTTTTACTGTTTACAGTTTCTCTCTATCTATAAATAGTTTTCAAGATTAAAAAAAAGTCGTTGAAGGGCAATAACTCTTATAAGTAATCTTCTGCTAATTTATGGTAAAATGGAAAGTAGATAGAACTTGATATTCTAAACATTTTTGCCCTTATCAGATTTTCTCTTTGTATTAACATAATCTTGAAATAAAGACAGCTTTTTAAATATGGTTTTCGAGACATAAGATGCATTTTTCTCTTATATTTTATATTTAACCACGGCGGCCATGTTGGTTGATTGACTGGAACAAAAAACCAAAATTGTAAACTGCATACCATACGTATCAATCAGTCAAGTTTGTTTCAGCATTTGTCCTGTTGTTTCAGAGGAAAATAAAATACCATGACGATGGTCGTCAAGTGATGTGGAAAATTGTGTTTTTCGATTTTACACTGCTACAATGTTACATTTACTTCTGCTTTAGTGAATTAATGAATTTTCACAAAGATCTCCAATTTGAAAGATTATTTATACACTTTCATCGAAGCCGGTGACCCTATGATTATTTCAAATTATTCGAATGGAAATTTATCTGGCAACAATATAATACTTTTTAAAGAAAACTCTATGGATAACTTTTTCAGAAATGAGTGTTTACAGAAATTTTTTAGAATTTTTTTTTGCTGATTTAACGTGCATTCAATACATATTTGCTGATATGTCAATATCTTACTTTCAATCATATTTCAGCAAAAATAGCTTTTAATGAGTTATTTGACTTTCAGCATATCAATGTTTTTTTCCAAATCGTTTAAAATCCTGGAGCATAGCCCATTCACGATTTTTTGACCATGTACTGAACTTTAAAAAAAACTTTCAGCCATTTTTCAAATAATCATTGCGATAAAAACCTATAATGATTCTGTTAATTAAGTTTGAGTGTTGCCATTTCTGTCTTATTTTTACTTCAGAAAATGGTGCATTTTCGAGTCAATAGATGATCAAGATGAGTTTGATATTGACAAAATTTCAATGAAAATTGAATAAAAGGAGAAAGATTGGAGACTGCAATTTAATTTTAAAGATTCGTTTCTGAATTGAGATCGTATTGTTAGTTGTTTTGTAGGATAACTTGTCCCATTGACATCTACTCATTATCTCATTTTTGCATATCAAATCAATAATCCCTTTATGCTGGACTGGATAGTTATGTAAATTTAAGCATAAAATAAAAAAAAAAAATTCTGAACAAGTGCAAACATAAATTATAAAAAACTCATATTTTGAAAAGAGTGTCTCAATTTTTGTTTGTTAATAAGGAAAATGCAAATGCAAATACGTTCGACAATCACATAACGTGTTTAAAGCTTAAACATCTACATGTGATATGTTACCATCAATGGACTATACAAAATACGGTTCTATTCAAATAATATTTACAGCATTTGTAGCAATATTCAGGACGCAAAAATAACGTGAATAACAGCTTTTACTCTGTTCCATTAATAGACATGTTTTCCTTATATTAACAAGAATTCTATTTTAAAACATTGCTTATTATTGATTATTGATTAACTGATAACTTGATGATGAAATCCGATTGATTGATTGTTGTTTGCTTCACGTACAGTTACAAATAAGTCATGCATATTGTCGGCGTGAACAGATTAATAATACATCCAATGGCAAAAGGGGTAAACCGAACAGGAAGTTAAGATTGCCACTAGAAATGAGGGTATGCTAGACAGGTACAGAAATTTTGCTAATAGACCCAAAGAATTGTTCCATGGGTCTTTTTCGTGATGAGAGTGTGACACTTTCCCTACACAAGACATCAAAATGTCAATCAAAATATATAGTTGGTCCATTTTTGTTATCAATTTAGCCAGAGTCCAAGTTTACGCATGTATAGAACCAGAAAACAATAGTTACTTTATATTGACGTACAAAGATAGTAGTATACATATGAAAAATATAATCATAACACTCTACTTACATTTTCTTTGTTTCACTGTTCTTTGCCATTTTTATAAAATGATTTAAAAACGTTTCCAATTAAATCGCACAGAATTTTTTTTATAACACACGTGATCGCCTATGCTTTACTAAAAGAAGCGTACAAATAACGATTGCATTCAACAGGCTTTGTGTTACTCGTTACTGTATTAATAATCATCTATTGAAAAAGCGTAAAATGTGTTTTTTTTTCTCTCACTGTGTTGCCTTTTATATGTCTATTCTTCTAAAAAATTAAATGTGAAGGTTATATGTTACAGATATTTGGTCAAACGACTACCATGTCTTTTATCTGCGGCCAGCGATATCCAGTTACAAATTGAATAGAAAATATGTTACCTTACCGACTAGTGAACTTAATCTGTCGCATAAACTTTCAACCTGTGTTTACTGATTACTCTTTTTCAAATAAGCATTCATTTATTTCCTTTAATCTTAAGCTTTGTTTGCATGTCACCATTAACGTCTGGTCATTCAATGGAACTGGACAATACCGTGATTCTGACAGCCTATTTCATCGTGACATAGATAATACTGACATACCAATTGATTAAGGATAAACATTTTTATTACCTCCGGGTTATGCACATGAAGATACAGTATTAACATACTAAGTATTAAATTTTTCTTGGCTCACAATATTTATACAAATTCTGATTTTAGATGATGATAACTTAACTTGTATATCACTAATCTACTATCTTGCTCAGGGCATGATAGTATTTTTATTCAAATTCACATTAGAGAAATATAAGATTATAGTGACTAGTAGATAATTTAGATTTAAAAAAAAATCCTTAAAATCAAGGCATAAAATTATAATTGCTTTATCTTTGTTTTTGACTATGATACAGAAAGGCAGACATGGTGTTATAAAATGGTCTGTTTTTCATACCAGCAGTATGGGATTAGCTGCATATCTTTACTCTGGGACCGTTAATCTGCTGAATCCAAAGAAAAGAAAATAATGATAACCCTTAAACACAAATTTTAATGACTATTAATGTATGATAAGACACAGTCACGTTATTTCGGTCTTTTAAATGATATACAAGAGACATTACAATGTATAATTTACGCGTTCAAAAACATAAGAAAACTATTTACATGTCATTGAGTTATTTATTCCTTTTAAAAAAAAATAATAGCTATAAAAGTTACCGGTTGCTTTTAAATTGAATTGGCTTCCTGGGAGATGGACACTTTTTATAATATTAATGCATTTACGTGGTTTCTGACACTTACTATTAAAACGTTAATGGTACAAATAAAGAACTATAAACCAAATTAAGCCCTAAAAATCAATTGTTAATCAACTTCAACAGTTCAATTGACACAGTTAGAATAGGTGATTACGCAACATGTCCTTCTGATATAAGACGTGTACTTTACCTAGGAACAAGAAGGCTAATTCACCTTTACATTATACAAATGGTCATCTTTTTTTTACAAAGGTAATGACATTCTGCTTTCAATTTGTTAAAAGACAACATTGTTCTTTTCTGTTATTATAATGTTAACCCTATATCTTCTTAAATCATTTGCACAAATTAAACAAAACGATAAAAGTCAAAGATTACACCAATAAGATAAAAATAGATATCTTTTCGTCAACTTGCAACTTGAGATTCTCATGACTTTCGACATTTTGAAATTATTAAGGCTTTGTCACAAGGCATGCATACATTGACATACTGTTATTGTTCAGTACCTATCGGGACTGAATGACATATATAAGTCAAACATGTATTTAATATGTGTGAAAATATTCACAATAAAATTGAGAATGGAAGTGGGGAATGTGTCAAAGAGACAACAACCCGACCATAGAACAGACAACAGCAGAAGGTCACCAACAGGTCTTCAATGCAGCGAAAAATTCCCGCACCCGGAGACGTCCTTCAGCTGGCCCCTAAACAAATATATATACTAGTTCAGTGATAATGAACGCCATACTAAACTCCAAATTGTACACAAGAAACTAAAATTAAAAATAATACAAGACTATGAATAAATTTACGTCAATAGGACGTCACAAATAACCAATAGACAAGTTGAGGTCAATATAGTTTTTAACTATGGACAGATGTCTATACAAGGTCAATATATTCTTTAACTATGGACAGATGTCAAACTCTCAATCGCCCGCGTATTAATGGCTGTGAATGAATTTAACAGAGCGATCTGACATCAACACCAATTCTCCAAATTACAAAAAAAAAGAATAATTCCGATATGACATAAGACAATCACAAACGAGGTTCTTGATTTTGGACAGGCACGATTTGTAAAATGAGTAAGAATAATTATCTTAAATAAGCGTAATATATTCGTACACATCCTATGTTGTCCGAAACACTACACTGGAATCATTGATTCACTACTGGTTACTTAGTAATAGTTATCTTTAAAATTCGTGATTTTATTAACTTGGCGTAAGTTCACCATTGAATTGAGGAATTTTGAGGGCGCTCTTCTGTTATTATAATACATTAGAAAATTGATTCAGTATCAGTACTAGTGTGTGTCATCCTAAACATGCATGAAATATTTTCCACTGGACGTTAAGCAACCAACAATCAATCAATCAGTATTAGTGCGAAAATTGTGCTACATATTGCGTCCAACGTGGAGCATTGTCAATAGGTGTGTTCGACGTCAAAGACCACAACAGCAGCTCAGAGAATTCCTTTTTTATTCATGCAAAAAAATAAAAATAGAAAGCATATTTTCCCGTGTTTTCGATCTTATAAATCCTTGGCTTTCAATTTCTTGGCTTTGGGCATTCCTGATGTAGGAAAATCAAGACAAGCGCTTCGGCGGCGTAAAAGTTATAAAGAGTTATAAAGAGGTATTTTCATTCTTTTTGATTATGTATAAAAAAAATGATTGAGTGATTGTTTTTAATCAACGTTAGCTAAAATTCGGTTTTGCTTATTGTTGAAGGCCGTACGGTAACCTATAGTTGCTTAAATCCGCTTCATTCGGGCTCTGTTTGATAGTTTTCTCATTGGCAATCATGCCACATCTTCTTATATTATATCAAAGTTCTATCGGAAACTATCACAACCAACATTATGACAGCGGGTACAAAGCTGCTTGTCAATTTCAACTTTATTTTGAATTAGGATTAAACAATCTGATTATGTAGTAACCCCTTTTGTTGTTCAATGACCGTTTCTTCTTAAATTAATTGACAACCGTATTTTGAACGTCATATTGGGACACTTTACATGGATTCAAAATAAATCTATTAAATTAAAAATAATTCTCAGTAGAAAATCCAAATAAACTACTTTTTCCATTCCATTTCAAAACAAACAATGCATTTTTCAAGACATTTAGTGAAACATTTTATTTTTTTAAAAATGCATCTCTTCCAAAAAAGGAAAAAAATCGGTGCATAAGAAAGAAATTTCGGCATGATATATTTAGTACCGATGTTTCAAATACTAATCAACTGTGAAAGATATTCTGGAGTCGTAAATTTTACGAGACCATTGATTTCATTTAAAATATGAAAACAGAGGAGTGATTAGGAGTTGTACGAGAGTAAGATTACATTGTATTTGCTTGAAAATATTGTGTATCAGGGGAAAGTTCTCTTTTGCAATATAAGTCAGTAAAAACGTGCCTCTCTTTTGTCAATTGAAATATATACATTCTCGCTACGTGCGTGAATATATTTGGTAAAAGAGGCAATGCATTTCACACACTAGTCTTAAATGTTAATTTTTACTATAGACTCACGATGTCTTTTATGAACAAAAATGTGATAGATAAAAAATACCGTTTTCGTCGGATATTCTTCGGTGCAAAAAGATGCGGACAATTTCCCCTGTATTTTTTTTAACTTGCAAGCTAAATATCTAAAATTTTGCATCGCTAACCAAAGTTAATTAGTTTGAATCCGAAAGACATTACATTATAAACCTTCTTTATCATGGTGAATTGGTAATAATTGTGTATTTTCGAACTTAATTCTTTGAATAAAGAAAGTCTGTGGTGTAATTTACAACGCACAAAAATATGTTTTACTCGCCTGTCCCAAAACAGGAGATTGTAATTTAGTGGTTGTCGTTCGTTGCTGTGTATCGTATTTGTTACTCGAATGTTGTTTTGAGCATGATTAAGGCTTTTGTTTTCTCGTTTGGAATGCTTTACATTTTGTTATGTCTGGGCCTTTTATGTTTTGCTTATTGACGAAGGCCGTACGATGACTTATAGTTGCTATAATATCTACGTTTTTTTATCGGATATTTTTACGTTGAAGGCAAACGATATATGAACCTACGAAGTCTTATATTATAGGACTAGGGGTGGATTTTTTTTATAAAACAATAAAATATACATAATTGAGTTTGAATCAAGTTGAAATGACAGCAAATTTCTACATAGATAATATTTTTATTCAAATGATACATACATTGAACCTCGAACCCTTAAATCATCATTTCTCTGTAGACCCTACATTGTTTAAGTCGGTGCGACTTTATCCACCAGCAACATAATGTCAGCGAAACAAAACTTCGGGTACACGAGGAGACCTTCTTGCTTTAAGACGGTTCATATTTTCGTTTTTGTGAACTAGAGCTAGTTTCGACCTTGGCGTCTTACTTTTAAATTACTTCGTTGATGAACTTATCACTACAAAGTACTTGCAAAATCTTCGTTCCCGTGAAAACTAAGAGTTATTTAAATTTCAAATTTAATCAAGGTCTCTTCTGTGGAACTGTCTGACGGGCTTCAAAGTCGACAGGATAAGAGGTCAATGTATTCAGATTAATTTAAGTTCTGTGGTACAATGGATAAATGTCTGGTTAGAATATGTCTTATCTTTGATGTAGCGCATTAGCATCCCTATAAAGTAAGACAGTCCGTGCGTGACCTATGACATACGGTATTTTATGCATTTCATTAGCTATGTTCTAGCAAAATCCAGACTATACTATATCAATTAACTTGTCTGAAGACGAATTTGTGTAAAATATTTTTGTTTGATTTAATCTCTGAAAATTTAAATAAACTGAACTCTTGAACAGATCTTTTCTGGACGTCGGGTTGGGGCTATATTTTTGTGTGAATTCGGGATTTACTCTTATAGGGACTCGGGAATCAATGATTAATTTTTCGGGATTTCGGTATTCAGCTTTTTTTTCCGGAAAAAGGAAAATCATCCTGTATGAGAATTTGAATTTGTTAAATATTTGCAATTCTTATAAAATCACAAAACCTGAAGATTATTTGTATTTCTTTATTGTGGAAAGACTACAAAAAGGGGGTGTATACGACTTCACAAACTTAATCTATAATTCAGTCATGTTCGTTACTCAACGCTTTTAATACTGAAACAATTAGAGATATCAATATATTTTTTTTTCTTCAAATATCGAATACTGGTTCCCAACTAAATGTCTAAATATATCTGGAATATTTTTCCTATATGAAGTCAGTTCATAGTAGCCTGAGATCCTGACCCACTGTTCGCGCGACAGTGGGTCAGAAAGATCATAGGACCTCGTTTAATATAGGCGTGGCAATCAATCACTTTTATCCAATCAACTGTCCTTTAGGATAAAGATTGGCGTGCGATTGTAGTTGAAACTATGTAATTTAAATAATGACATTGTAATAGTTTTAGGACACAGTTACATCAACATCAAAAGGTAATGTACTTTATTGTGGAAGCTGTGGACTACTGGTTCAAAATAAAATTGATTTCGACAAGTTGCTTTGTAACCACTGGGGGTCTCATTGGGGGGTTCTGATCCCGGATCCCGCTTACTGTTTTGTCAGATTCCCGTATCCCGCTTACACTATGTACGTAAGCAATTCTCATTTTTTTGTAATTTCCCGTGTCCCGCTAGACTTCATTTCCCGTTTTCACGGCACAATAATTTGACTTTCACGTGTCACGCTTACAAAAAATCGGCAATCCCGGGTCACGCTTAGACCCCAATGAGACCCACACCACTGTCATGAAGTTGGGTGTATTTTATATTAGATACAAACTAATTCGTTTTTGAAAAGGATATCCCTCGGTGATTTTTTTTTACAAAATCATGTCAAATTTTCAATAATGTTTCAAAATACTTCAACAGCAATGTTTGCTGCAGAATTTATGGATATGTAAAAATTTGATATATATCTTAAGGGTATATTATGCAGGCTCTCTATTATTCAAATTCCAATAGGCTTCAACAACCCTTCGATTTTGAGCCTGCGCGCATAACAAATACAAGTAAATATATCCCTATGTATCTATTTGATTAAGGTAAATTATTAATGATTTAAGAATTCCCTGTTAAAGTGTACATCTGTTGCAATGTTTTGCTTTACAATCAGAACTAATACAATGCTGTTCAGAGTCATGGAAATTCAAAATATCGTACGCTAGAACAAGTATTATTCTTCCTAAGCCATACTCTATTTGTCGTACCGGAGGAGACAGTTGATTTTCATTTAGTTTAAATTCTTGTCTAGTGTTGAATAATTCATAATATGAAAATAAGGAAATATTGTGTGATTACCAATGAGATAACAATCTAACAGTCCAGAGCAAAACCCATACCGCACAGTCAGCTATGAAAGGCCTCGACATGACAAAATGTGGAAAAATTTAAAAAAAGAAAAACGAAGGCCTGATTTATGACAAAACAATAAACGAAAATCAAATAAAGCAGACAGTATTAAAGATAACCACTGAATTACAGGTATGATCTTGAAAAGCACATTAAAAATGTGCCCATTATATTGCCATATTGGTTTCAGTGGTAATATTCATTTGAAAAAAAGGTCACTGGTGGAAGATACCAAAGGGACAATCTTAATTCATTAGCAGATGAGAAACCAATGAAAACCATGGCAAAAACCAAAAAAAAGCATGAAAACTGGTCCGAACTAAAGAACTCAACTTTAAGGAGAAGTCGGTCGCTTATTTATATGCTGGATAATCATCTTGAAATTTTATATCATAAGTATTTGATTTGTAACTTTCTATAATGCTGCCATCTATAAATGATGTTAAATTATCAGATATTTCAAAAGACATCGTTGATATCATTGACCTTTATTTTACATACATTAAATTAACCCACCGTCCAATTTAATCCCACCACTCATAGAATGATTCATTAATAAGTATGTCCTTTACTATTATGTCATTACGTAAGATGGGCACGACAACTGTGTAATCAATCATCTCCTCACATTAAGTTATATTAGACGTATATCATATAACAATAAAACTTCCGTATCATCATGCATAAACAAATGAAAAGTTTCCTTTTACAAATTTGTAAATGCATAGACATGCATATGGAGATATTATGTAACTATTCTACATCAACGTTTGCCTTTTCTTGGAGGACATATGTTGACCTCTAGATGACTTATTGGCGTATACCCCAACATCTTTCATATATAAAAAAGTGAGTTTCTTGGGAAAATATTTAAGATTATTTTTTTATTTCTTCCGTTCAAAGGGATCATGCTCTAGTACGAAAGTACTAATGTATGAAAATCGTTACAGTTCAACATACTTCTGAGTCCTACATGAAAATCGCATGGATGTTAGCTTATAGACTAGTCCAGAAAGTCACTACATTTATAAGCCTTTAAATAGACTTGTTTTGTTGAAAATAACTATTCAAACATTAGAACTAAAAAAAGTACTCTTACCTGACTCGTGTATTATCCATCTTGATGAATGTTAGTTAAAACTATAACATTATAACGGAGAATAATCACACAGTTCAAATGTTTAGATTTTCTCACAGTCTGTAAATGTTTCTTTCAAAACTATAACAGGTTATTTTGTCACAGTAGCCACATGAATAAAACATTAAGAAAATGACAAAATGACATAAAAATATGAAGACAATCGGGGCGTGAATTTCACCTGTTGGCAAAATACTGAGGTGTTATTTTCTATCATCATGTTGTGTTCCCATGCATATTTTATCTCATTTATATATAAACACGTTAAGTTTATCTTCTGATATAACCGTAAACTCGGGTACATTTGAATAAAATATATTGTTTTTATTTTCAATTGTGTCATATAATAAAAGTTATATAAAGACTTAAGTAAGCAGCTTAACCGGAATATTGCATTTTATTAAGTATTAAAATACATTTGGAATTCTTGCATGCATTTGACCTGAGGCGGTAATCATGTCTCATACTTTACTTTGAGTTCTAAAATATTCATTAGAAATTGATTCGTCTCTTCTAAAAATATACCATTTATCAAATTGTATAAAATTTTTAATTAAAAAATAGTTATGAATTTTATATGGTTATGTAACTGAGACAGACTTGAAGAGGTAAACGGACAATGACTATCATATAGAAAAAAAAGGTCGACGACAGTATAAATCTTGTGAATGCATTGTAGACATTTCAGTTGGAATACTAGTTTCAAATATGTTAGGTTTGACGTATCTCATGTACCAATATGTTATATTGAGACAAACATCTAAATTTGTAAGTCAAAACTATTGCATGTCAAGTTAACAGTAACCATCTTAGAAGTTTCAAGTTGAATTAAATCTAAACTTGTGCTAACAGATTTTAACTGGATTTTCTGATGGAATTCGGGTTTTTTAATTTTAGATTATACGGCAAGTGAGCGAGAGGACGCGCGTTCAGTCGATTTTTGCGGCTCCAGTTTTTTCGGTGCAATAACTTATGAACCGTTCCACCTATGTTTCTTTCAAATTTGAAGTTGATGGTAATCTGAAGTGTATGAAGACTGGTTTAACAAACCCCTTATGTTATCTGTTGTGAATGAAAACTGGTTAAATGAAGTCCTCAGGTAATCTGTAGTGTATTCAGATTTATTTGATAAAGGTGACCTTAGGTAATCTGTCTATAAAAAATGGTTTTATAAAGGTGACCTCAGGTAATCTGTGAATGCAGACTGGTTTAATAAAGTTGACCTAAGGTAATCTGTATGTGTTTTGAGATTTGTTTAATAATGGTGACCTCAGGTAGTCTGCTGTGTATAAAGACTGGTTTAATTAAGGTGACCTCAGGTATTCTGTGTATTGAGATTTGTTTAAAGACGGTGACCTCAGGTAATCTGTCTATAAAGACTGGTTTAAGAAAGGTGACCTCAGGTAATCTGTGTATGCAGACTGGTTGAATAAAGGTGACCTCAGGTAAACTGTTTTTATGAAGATTGGCTTAATAAAGGTGACATCAGGTAATATGTAGTGTATTGAGATTAGTTTAATAAAGGTGACCTTAGGTAATCTGTTGTGTATGAATACTGGTTTAATTAAGGGGACCGCAGGTAATACGTTGTGTATTGAGAGTGATTAAATAAAGGTGGCCGCATGTAGTTTAATGAAGTCCTCACGCAACTCATGTATGACGAATGGTTTAATAAAGGTAACCTCAGGTAATCTGTTGTGTATGGAGATTTGTTTGATAAAGGTGACCTCAGATAATCTGTGTGTATGAAGACTGGTTAAATAAATGTAACAGATTACCTGAGGAATTTATTAAACTAGTTTTCATTCACAACAGATTACATAAAGGCTTTATTAAACCATTCTTCATACACTTCAGATTACCTGATTTCACATTCATTCAACCAGTCTTCATACACTACAGGTTGCTTGGGGTCACCTTTATTAAACCAGTCTTCATACACAACAGATTATATGAGGTCACCTTTGTTAATCCAGCCTGCATACACAGATTACCTGAGGTAACCTTTATTAAACCCGTCTACATTCACAACAGACTTGCTGAGGTCACCTTTATTAAACAAATCTCAATACGCTTCTTATAACCTGAGGTCACCTTTATTAAACCAGTCTTCATACACAACAGATTACCTGAGGTCACCTTTATTTAACCAGTCTGCATACAGAGATTACCTGAGGTCACCTTTATTAAACCAGTCTTCATAGACATATTACCTCAGGTCACCTTAATAAAACAAATCTTAATACACTACAGACTACCTGAGGACTTTATTAAACCAGTTTTCATTCACAACAGATAACATAAGGGCTAAAATAAACCAGTTTTCATACACTACAGATTACCTGATTTCACCTTCATTCAACCAGTCTTCATACACTACAGGTTACCTGAGGTCACCTTTATTAAACCACTCTCCATACACTACAGATTACCTGAGGTCACCTTTATTAAAACCGTCTTCATTCACACAGATTATCTGAGGTCACCTTTATTAAACCACTCTCCATACACTACAGATTATTTGAGGTCACCTGTATTAAACCAGTCTTCATACACACAGATTATCTGAGGTTACCTTTATCAAACAAATCTCCATACATACACAACAGATTACCTGAGGTCACCTTTATTAAAACCGTCTTCATTCACACAGATTATCTGAGGTCACCTTTATTAAACCACTCTCCATACACTACAGATTATTTGAGGTCACCTGTATTAAACCAGTCTTCATACACACAGATTATCTGAGGTTACCTTTATCAAACAAATCTCCATGCATACACAACAGATTACCTGAGGTCACCTTTATTATTTATATAAATGATAAAGTAAATGATATTGCTAATGATATCAGACTTTTTGCAGATGACACCTCTTTTTTTGGTATAGTAGATGATGATCATGCTGTAGCAGCTGCTTTTTTGACTGATGACTTGGATGTTATCTCAAATTGGGCAAAATCATGGGCTGCTCAATTTAACTCAAAGAAAACTAAAAATATTGTATTTACTAGAAGGGAAAGGGAGCATCCACCTGTATTTTTTTGGGAATAAATGGCAAAGAGGTTGAGAAAATAAATATTCAATGTCATCTTGGTATAACATTTCAGTCATCAGGTTCATGGAACACACATATTGATATTATTTATAAAAAAGCATGCTCTCGTCTATCTGTGCTTCGTCAGGAATAGATTACCTTAGCTGTATTTGGCAAAACGTTAAGGAATTTTGGTCCTCAATGCTCTTCAACTTCCTACTGTATTTGGCCTATTTAACTTTTTTGGATTCGAGCGTCACTGATGAGTCTTTTGTTGACGAAACGCGCGTCTGGCGTAAATACAAAATTAATCCTGATATCTATGATGAGTTTATCGTCAAGTTAAACATTTATTAGATAGGAGTTCACTTATAGGTATTTATTATGCTTTTATTAGACCTATATTAGAGTATGGTGATGTTTTTTTGGGCAATTGCTCCCTGCAGCATGAGTCTGAGCTTCTTCAAAATATTCAAATAGAAGCTGCTAGAATTATTACAGGATTACGATGTAATTCCTCAAGAGAAAACGTTCTATTGAATTAGGTTTAGAAACTCTGGAGAATAGACGTAATAAACATAAGCTTATACTATTCTATAAAATTTTAAATGGGATGACACCTGCATACTTACATCATTTAGTCCAGCCATATCTTCCCAGACAAACCCCTTATTCTTTGAGGAATGAAAAGTACACTTTGCCCCCGCCTCTTGCTAGAACTAGCTCTTATTTTAATAGTTTCATTCCTTCCCCTATAAGACTTTGGAATAGTCTTCCTTTGAGTTTACAAAAATCCCCAAGTTTGGGTATTTTTAGAAGTGGACTGGACGAGTTTTATAGGACTGATGATATATTTAAACCTTTCAACTACGGGATAAGGAAACTTAATATAAGTCATTGTCAACTCAAAAAATAATGCTAGCAACCTAAAATCTCATTTGTTTAATCAGTTCTTATCCGAGAATACTTTTTGTACAAACTGTAATCACCCTGTTGAGGATAACCAACATTTCGTATTTATTTGCCCTAAGTACAATGATTTAAGACAGATCCTACTTGATTCCATTTACTCCATTGCTGATAATGTTGACATAAATATTGAATTATTACTTTTTGGAAACAGATTATTTACATATGATATGAATATTGCTATTTTTAAATATGTTCAGAAATATATCAGTGACACTCAACGTTTTGTTTGAAATTTACTTAATTTTTTTTTATTTAGTTTTTTTCTCCTCCACTTCAACATTAATTCATTTATTCCACTAAGCAAGTTTAGTGTCTCTTTCAAGCCATATACATATATATATTTCTATTGACTTATAAAGGATATTTGCTTGTTTCAAGGTACTTGAATAAATGATGAGTAATTGCCTATATACTTAAATATACTTTACATTTAGTAAGTAACACTGTAAACACATATTTGCTCGTGTGTGCTCATAGGTAGCATGCATGTTCCACTATATTACATTATTTTAAATACAGTTGTTGATAATTGAATTATACCTTGTACATGTAATATGGAGAGAGCTTTGATATGCTGTGCCTGTTGCTCAATCCTTTTCATATCTTAATGAATAAAATATGTTTAATATCAAAGTCACCTTTATTAAACCATTCTTCATACATAAGTTTCGTGAGGACTTTATTAAACCAGTTTCCATACACAACTGATTACCCGAGGTAACCTTTGCTAAACCAGTCTTGTGTACTGTCACAGTCTAAATAGAAAGTAGAATAATGTATTTTTAGTTTATTCTATTTTTAGATCATATTATTACTACGCATAAAGGGCACTATTTGCCAGATACCTGAGGGCACCGATTACCTGATGGCCTACATCAGCGGACCTTTCTTCCACCTGCTGATAAACCCAACGGACAATAACGGAAAGGCATGCGATAACATTCCGGAAGCAGTCAATAAAGGTTCGTTTATCAGCCCGCCGAGGAAATTCTTAGGAATGTGGTTAATAAACATAGTAATCCTTTCATAGCCTTTTAATATTTTTAAATGTTATTGAACTGTAAAATTTAAGTAATATTTTATACAAGTATATGATAAATATATTTCTCACTACAAAACATTTTCATACATTTATTTATGTTCTTCTTAAAAAAAAATTTCATGAATATTCATTGATGAAATTAATATATAACAAGCGATAAGGGATGTTATTTTGCACTCGATAATATCCGCGTATTTATACGAAATACGTTCGGTTATCAGTCAAACGGCAAGGAAATGTCTGCGGAAAACATAACACCGGTATGACCTCTCAAGATAACATCAGATGTAAAAACAATTTCTAATATATGCAAATAGTTTTGTGCTTGTAAAGGCCGACAAGACAGCCAGCTATGTGGTCGTAGTATGACATTAATACTACATGGAAGTTATTTACAAAACAATTACAAATTATTCTACATTCACGAATGTGCGCTCCACAAATAGTCAAATAGTAGACAAAGTCGCTACCCTTAGTAAGTAATGGCTATCCAAACTACAAAAAAAACCTGTCAAATATAGTTTCATCTCGGCTTTTAGTAAGTGATCTACAACTAATTTCTGTCCTTATAACTAGTTTACAATTAAAGAAATCATTATTAAATAATTTTGTAATAAAGCAAATAATGGATTTTTTTTTAGAATATAAAATGTGAATCTATTTAAAAAAAATTACCTGTTTTTGACGGTCCTTTCAATTCAGTTGACATTTATGATTTTTAGACTTTATTCACTACACCTCAAACCAATCTTATCTAACAGGATTGTTCTTATTAAATCCAAAGGTACATCTGACAGCAAATGTATTTGTCGTAACTCATAGAGAGCATTCGTAGGTTTTGAAAAAATGTAGATTTGCTAGATAAAATAACTGGAACTGTCTCCTTAACAACATATTTTTACTTTTCGGCAATAAAGTTTATCGAATGGTTGTAGTTATTGCTATGTGCAGTAATTGTGACCTTGAATTGCAAACTTGTTCCTGTACTGTTATAGATCACAGTTTATAGTCTAAAAGATCCGTCTAATTTTCAATTAATAAAAAAATGTAATAACGCTTACTGTTAGATTGATGTTGTATTTGCTTTGAATCATTCGAATTTTCTAGTTGTACTACGGATATTTACCCCATGGATCTGACTTAATACAAATTTAATATAAAAAGCAATAATTGTCCTTTGCTAGATTTGGATGTTTCAGTTAGTTTTAATATTATTTTAGTTGCTAAATTAAAGCAAAATGGATTAGACATAAGTAAATCATATTTTATAAATTCTTCTCCATAATACAATATAAATATATACAATAATAGTATAATGAGCATGCATGTAAAACAAACAGTTTATAGACTATAATACAAGCTATAGGTAAACAAGAGAAATGAAAAAAAAAGAAGGAAAGATTGAAAAATCATATAATTCTATGATGGTGACGTGGGCGTAGAAGACGATGTCGATGATGATGTTGTTCCGTGTCAGTATCAATAACGTTTTATGAAGGTATAAGAAATTTGTTTGACCTTTTGATGATATTTTGGACATGTTTGAAAATTCGGATATTTTGTTCATTCGAAAGTTCCAAGTTTCTGCAAGTTAATAGTTTTTTGCATCTAGTAAAGTTTCTCTACATGAAGCGTAGTTTTGACAAACAAAAAAGAAATGATGAACATCCTCAATATGTGACCCACATTGACAAGAAGGATAAAAAAGTTCACAGTTTAAGAATGAAGTGGAACATCGCAATCAATTTAAAATAATATTTAATTTCCTCGGACCGTATAAATAAAATAGTTGCAAACGGGAAACTCTCTACCAAAGTTTACGACCAATGACGATTTTTGGTTCTCTTTTGATAACTCTATTTTTTGGGCAGCGATGTTCCTTTGGTCCCATATTACAATGTGTACAATTCCCAACTCGTTCGTTATGCCCGTGTCAGTAGCGGTGTTTTAAATTTTAAGAACGTTATCTATTAATGTTCAACTGGTAAGTAAAGTCAGGCACTTTTAAATTCTTCCGTAGATACAAAGATATTTTTTGGAAGTTTGACTGTAGAAACCTTATTACAAACGCGATATCACATCCTAAACTTTATAGTGATGTTGTATAAATGGGCCGTAAATTGAGATAAGATCCATGTAAACTTATTGGTATTTTTTTATAAACTAATTTTTAAAGATTATCAATTAAACATTGTAGTAATATTTTTGAATATTGTCTTTATCGGTACTAACATTGATTTTGTTTTGAATAAATCAAAATGTAACTAGATATGTATAGATGTAGAGTTATGAACATTTTTTTTAAACGATAACAAATATTTTTATACAATCATTTCCTGATATATAAATACCTAAGTAGACCAGGTCGCATACTTAGGGACCCCTGTATTTTTAACAGCCTAACTTGACCAGGGGAAAAACAAATGAGTTTAAACTCCCGTAGTTTTACATACATATATTTTAATAACCAATACAATTGATTTTACCTGATAAGCATCACTGTAATACATAATTGTTATCGTATATCCGGTTCACTGACTACCATGTGTTGATTTAAACTTGAAAACTATATATTTGATTGAGAAAAATGAGAGTCATAATTTAATTGGAAATTATTGATGTGATTGAACAAAAATTGAAATTATTCTGTAATATACGTATGGATTATAAAAGGATAAAGCACACGTGGTAAGTACTAATGTAGTTAGAAGCATGATATATGTGGTAATTTACTAATATACATAATATGCTCAGACATAGATTCAAATATCGATTACAGTAAAAAAAAATATTAGTTTTCTTTCTGTAAAAATAACATATTGTTCACTAAGTTCTTGATACAATAAGATTATTATATATGGAATCGAACACACCTTTAGTTTAGAACAGGGGCGTGTTTTTTGTTCTTCGGTAGTGAACCAGAAGAGGTCCATTTCTGTATTTTTGCATTGGGAAGATCTTCTGGCTCTCTTCTACCTCTTCCTTTTAAATAGGTAGTTTAGACGGCAGAGGCACATAACAAACATGGCGTCTTTTAGTCTAAATGACATTAACAAATTTATGAATGCAGCTATAATAGAATGTGTGCTGTGTGATAAACGTTTTTATGGCATGGCAGCCTTAGTAGGGATGATAAGTTGGATAAATATAAGAACTACACGGACAATAACAGTAAGGGGACGACTATTTGGTATTCTGGGGAGGGGAAGGGGGCAGGAGCATTTTTTGCAGATTTATTATTCATTTTAATCTATTGCTAATCATGCCTATTTTTTCAGCTCTTGCTAGGCCACCATATTCATTTTCAAAATCCTCCTGTCTTCCACCCATCGCCTCAAAATAAAATAGATACTAATTGGTTTTCCCCTTAAATAATCACGAGTTTAAATTGATTGATTGTTGGTTGCTTATTTTTAACGTCCAGTGACAAATACAGGCTCCTGATTTGGGACAAACACATGTTTGTGAGCGCTCAACTCTTCCTTAAACTGGGATAGTGGTGTAACAGTACAATATAAGAACAAACTGTAAAAATCCGGCCAGTTGCAGTTAGATTAACTCAAAAGAAACAACTAACATTAAGGCAATAGACACAAAGCACCGAAATAAGAGTATTGGAGTTTAATACTAAAAGTTTGTTCAAAGCCAATTACAACTTACATTGAAATAAATCTTGTTCTTCCAGACTAAAGTATCAGTCAGTACACAACCAAAAAATTTAGTAATAAACAATATGCAGGGGCGAATTCAGACGGGGGCGGGCGTGCACCCCCTCCCCCTACCCCCCAAAAAAATTTGCAAAGCATGGGTTGTCCTCAGCTTGATAAGGAATATTTCGATAATTTAACCTAAAAGAATTAGGAGCTCGGCGAAAATTTAAGTTTGCGTCCCCCTCCCCCAAACCTAAAATCCCGGATCCGCCCCTGGTATGAGAAACGCCATGACCTTGTATGCCTTGTATATGTTACAGGCATTTTCTAAATTTAGGCAATTTGTAAAATGACTCAAATTTTGAAACAAAATTCAACAAATTGCCTGTTCAGTTTCGGGCAATTCGTAGGATATCATTGAGATGCATGTGACAACAAGTGGTCAAAAACACAACATCTTGCAATGAAAATAACTAATGGTTCGGTAGCCTGAATTAATTTATTCTTCAAAAACCACCTGGGAAAGTTTGTATGTCATATGATATGTTCTTTTTAGTATGTACTCACTCTGTATTTCAGATAGTAAATTTATGATTATGTTGTCAAAATGGCAGAAGGACAAATTGTTCTTTCTATAAAAGCAAAATTTAAAAAAGCGAATTTTTAGAAAATATAGATTCAAAATAGTGAAGTGAAACATATGAAGCAGAGAAAAAGAAGTTTGTTTTTAATTGATTGACTGCTGTTTGTTTGTTTTCAGTAGCAAATATTTCATGCATTTTTAAGACGAGAACAATTTGTTTATAATTCATGAATAAATAAGACAGCCCAACGATGTATTTGCAAAAAATCAGGACAAATATTGTGTAACAGTTCTGTCATGCACATATTTTAAGATTCAACAAATAATTGTCGAGTTCTGTGCTTGTGTGAATTTGGAATATTTCAGTAAAACTTATTTTTGATTATCAAAACTCTTAAATTGCAAGCTTTAACATTTAGTAATTATCATAAATAAAACTGATCTGTTGTTCAAACCTTTCAATTGTTTTTTTTTTACATTTCTTTCTATAAAATAATTCCAGGCATTTTGTAAAATGCCTAGAAAAAATAGTCATTTTGTAAAATGCCTGAATCTTGCAAAAGTTACAAAATGCCTAGATTTAGAAAATGCCTGTAACATATACATGCATATACAATTAAGGTTCTCGAAAAGTGGTGGTCCGAAGGTTTTGACCATCGAAACTTTGCAATAGAAATAAAAGTTAGGACCAGCAGATTTGTTTCAAGGTCCACCAGGGAAACCATGATTTCGAGAACTGTGCGATATCTTTGCTTTATACAAAAATAATCCAGTTTGGTTACTTTAAAAAATTTTGATAGACAAGATGTCCTTTTCGATCATATATCAGACAAACATTGACAAATTCTTGTAGTTTAAGCCGGATTTGATTAGCAAAATTGAGTTATTTCTATTTTTATATTAGAAAAGCACAAAGAAAAAATGTCACGAACACAGCGATTTCTTCCAACCAATTTTCTTTGTTTTTACACTTATTGTATAATTATACCAATGCCAAAACAGAGCACAATATAACAGTCATGCCTACCGAATTGGAACTGACGTATCTTAATTTCTTAATTTTCTAATAAATCATCGTAAAACTTCATTTATGTCATCCAACAACAAAAAAATTCTGCTATATTCGACGGCAAATTGAATTTTTGTTTTATTGCTTCTTCTACAGAATATCTTCTGAAGAGGTCCAGATTCATTTTTTTGGACTCTTCACCAGAAGACATTCTGGAGATGTACAGAAGAGACCAATAAAACACGCCCCTGTAGAACTAAGTATATCTTCTTATATTTTTTCGATAAAGAGTTCAACTTTTGCTCTACAAATATATTTTATATCCGAGCGTAGCAAGAGTAGTTTTAATTCGTTTTTCGTGTGCAATTTCAGCAAAGCCTGTATAGACTGCATATTCAGTTTAATTTCATCAAATTTGCATTTATTACGTATTTTCCAAATAGCCCATTTAAAATAAAGTATTATTGCGTTAATAATTGTATTATTCGAATTATCTGCACAGATTCCTAATAGAATATCTTTTCAACGAGTGCCTCGTTATTTATTAAGTTACAAAGTTGTAAATTTCTGACAACTATTTCTATCAATGGTTTACACTCAACTTTCACTGGGGTAAAGCTGATGACCGTAATTCGATTCACGGTCATCTCAAGATGGCGGACGCAGAATTAGGTCAGAATCGGTATTGTCTGTTAAAGTGTTTCTATGATATTTTCTATATAAAGCATACATTAGTATGATATAAATTTATAAAAGATTCACACGGAAATCACAAATTACTACCGAGAAATGTATATGAAACAGGAAATTCGATTTGAAAAAATCGCTAAGATGACCGTAGTTCAGGTTTCGGTAATGTACTTGTTCAGTGTGTAAAGAATTTTAGAGGTCAATTTGACTTTAAAACTGTTGGATTTTCAATTTTTATCAAAGATATGTTTGGTTTTCTTCTTTTTTTTTTAAATTTATATTATTATTCTCTGATATTTCCCATTATCTTGAAATGTTTTTTTGAAGATGAATGATTTAACAAATTTATACCAAACATTTAAAACTTTACTCTGCGTTTATGGATACCATTGAAAGTACAACATCTAACAAAAGCTACACATTGCTAGAAGATAATGAGCCACTCGGTCTCAGGATGAGATGTAATATGTCCGTTTTTTGATTTTCTGAGGTAAACAATAGAAACCCCTAAAATATCTTCTCATGACCAGAACGAAAAGTGGCGAAACTGAACTTCCAACTGCGAGCGATGATTATTAATCATATAATACTCTTGCAAAGGATTTTTTAAATGCAATGTA
This sequence comes from Mytilus californianus, assembly GCF_021869535.1. Lineage (NCBI taxonomy): Eukaryota > Metazoa > Mollusca > Bivalvia > Mytilida > Mytilidae > Mytilus > Mytilus californianus. Next base: position 95,118,003 of record NW_026262668.1, read on the forward strand.
AAACTTATCAATTTAGACATTTCTTATCCCGAATTACTTCTAATACATTATTTCATGGCACACCGACCCGGTCGAGAAGTAAAATGAAGTATGGTAATTGTTTCATAATATATTTTGGCCATCATTTGTGACTTTCAGCAAGTGGTATTCCCTGTTGATCACTTAAAACACTGCACAATATTCAATTAACATATACATTTATACATGAGCTTTAGAATGATCGATAATGGAAGAAAACAAAAATTAATTGCAAAATTAAACATTTTGTTTTTTATAAGGCTTAATTTTAGCTAAGTCTGATTTATATTTAAAAGTTGTGGTTTACTGAAGACTTAGAATAATTCTATTCAGAGTATAATTGAATTAATACTTAAAATTCGAAAAGCAAAGAAAATTTTCAATTTCAGAATGTCAAAAATTACAGAGTTTTCAAGAACCAAAACTGCATTTATAATGTCAGCTATTGACTTTAAGAGGCTCATCGTTTTCGAATATATTGAAAAAAAGTTGGAAATACAAATTAAGCAGGCTTCAACGTGTGTCTTTCAGATGAAGAACAGCAATAAACGCACTGTTCCTTTGCCTTTGGTAATGCCAATTGCATTTAGGGATTTTGTGTTGTGGGTTAATTATTTATACTCCATGTTCTTTCTTTTCCAGTCGATAATTATTCAGATTTGAGGAATAAAATACATGTAAATTGAAGTTTGTTCGTTTTGTTTTATATCGAATAATTCATGTGCTATGGGAGCAGTTTGGGCCATATATTATTGATTAATTTAGCCAGTGAAACACTCATTCTTTCGACTCCAAGAAGAATGGACATGGGGTCTGTATTTTGATTAGGTTGTTTTACTGCTAAATAAAGGAATTAGTTCCAATCGAAATGGTCTCCAGAAAGAAAAAAAACTAAGGTTTCGCTTGCTCATACTTCTTTCTGTCGTCCATAGAACAAAATTTTTTAAATTAATAAATTTTCAAGATTTAAACAATTTCATAACTCCGGGCATAACATATTTTTTTAACTTTCAAGTCAAAAGAAAAGAAAAATAAAGATTTCCAAGAAACTGAAAAAAACCACTATGACTGTGTTTTTCTTCCAGCATAAGCAAGTTTGTCATTTTTGTAATCGTTGCTTTATTTTCAACAATAGAGAATTTAAGATTGAAACATTCATTTTTTTTTCATTTATTATTATTTTTAAGGAAACTTTGATTATAATATCTTAAATGAAAATAGTGTAATTCATTAAATGGTCTTTTTTTTTTAAATATGTATTGATGTTCTACTGCCTCATTTATATATATATATATACATATGTCCTACATATCTTGATCATATACAGAGAAAGATAATTGCATCCTAGGTCACATTATGTAATGGACTCATTTTATCATTTTTTACTGTCCCCCTTTTTTTATCGATGGGCATTCCACTCCCTTTTGAAAATACTAAATCGAAAATGAAGTACATACAAGAAGAAGTTTGTCTGACGTGAAATACGTTGCCCAATATCTCACGGCTTCATTTACACATACAGTGCACTGATTCTTTATAATATTTTTACGAAATCATTTCAATTTTGTTTTTCGAAGAAAGACCTATATTACAGTATATTACAATAAGCATATTTAGAGTACGTCGACATGCCGCTGCATGATAATTCATCATTTTATGAAGGCATGTCAAACTGTCACTAGTATCAAAAGTCCTAGTAATGGACTTCTGCTAGTATCCAATCAACTGTTCTATTGCACATAGATTGACGTACGGTGATGCTTGAAACAATGTAATTTATAAAATGACATTGTCATAGTTTTAGGACACTGATGTTATGAGTATATGTATCTGTATCAACATCAAAGAATAATATACATTTATTTCCCGTGTCTGAGGGAGATATGAAGATTTGTTCACCCAAGAATATTCATATTTCACGAGGGCTCTGCCCGAGGGAAATATGATTTTTCGAGGGTGAGCAAATCTTCATATCTCCCGAAGCAAAGGGAAATGAATGTTTTATTCTACTGCCTATGGTTTGTTTACTACCAATACATTAAATATTATTTTGCATACATTTTGTTTTCTTATCCGCTTGTTTTTATAAGTTAAACTAAACACGACATACCCATTGATAAACAGTACGGATCAAAATTTAATTATAAGTCTTTTTGTTTTATCGTCTGAAATAATTTGAACATGATAATGATCATTGCTATCGCTATTTTAAGAAGAATAAGAAGTTCAAAACGTTATGTTCATTAACCGCGCGTAACGTCACACGATGTAATCCCGACATTTCAGAGGGGAATATGATCCTCAGAATGGAATATGAAGATTTGTTCAATGACACGTGGGATAGTCTCAACCAATCAGATATTGATTAAACTATCAATATGTATAAAAAGTGGAATAATGTATTTTATTGTCGGAGTTGTGGACTACTGATTCAATTTAATGTTGATTTCGACAACGAGCTTTGTAACCGCTGAGAAAAAGTTGAGTGTAACAGTTATGAACATTTAAATTCTTACATATTGTTGATACTTATAAATTTGCACTGCCGATATCATGCTTTACTCAGACCGTTGGTGACAACTTTACCCTAAATCCTTTAGATGCATACTGATTGTTATCTCAGTCTTAGTAAACATGGTTTATTTATTAGTTGAGATTTGCTTTGAACTAGCTTGTGTTGTGTCTTTTGTCTTTTTCTTAGTTGATTTTTTGTTTTTGCTTAGTGCTGATCTGATAAATCAAACCCTTTCCAATTGATTTTTACAGTTTGGTCTTAATATGTTGTGACGTATCACCTCTGTACATGTTTAGGGAGATGTTTTACCGCTCACATAAATAATTTAACTCCGCCACATTCTTCATTTTCATGTCCGAAGTCAGAACCCTGCAATTCAATCGTTGTCGTTGGTTGTTGTGTACCATATTTGTTTTTCGGTTGTTGTTTTAGCACAAACTAGATCGTTGATTTTGTCTTTTTAACTGTTTCACATTTTGTCATGCCAGGGTCTTTTATAGCTTACGATACGGTATAGTTTTTTTGCAAATTGTTAAAGACCGTTTGGTTAACTTTAGTTGTTTTCATTCTTGTCTTTTGAGTTCTCACTGGTGGATAGTTTTCTCATTGGCAAACATACCACATTTTCTTATTTTCATATGAGAGCAACCAACATTATTTAACCCCCACTTTCGGAGCGTGCGGTATTTAGTGATGGAATAGTCCGTCTGTTTGTTCCTCCGTCCCACTTTGAATCCGCAACTGCCATTGAACCGCTTGACACATTAAGTTTTGTAAAACTTTCACAGAATCATACTCACTTGATGTACATTTGTGCTTCTGATTTCATTTATTCATCCGAATGATTCTCGAAGTTTGATTTTGCATGACAACGACTTAGTCATATCCGCACACTACAGTACACATATGTATCAGCAACTTCTCCTAAACTCTTTATTATAGTTGATTAAAACTTTCTCAGAATCGTCATTGCGCCTGTATATATATATATATTTTCGGGAATATGTTTGGGGCTACCCTGAGCAATCATGGAATTTACAGGTGCTGTGGTATTATTTTGTGAGCTTTTCTCGCATTACCTATAGTTTTATTCTTTGAAAGAAATATAATAAGAGTACAGAGGACCTAAATGGTTCAACTGGTATCTATGCTTATTTTAAAAATGGTCAGTTTTTAACTCAAAAAGGCTATACAGGCCACTTACATGTAAGCTTAGAAGATCCAACAACAAGTCTAGGAATAACGGCGGCGGTAAAACTTATTCCGATAAATATAAAACCCTTGTTTTGATTTCGGACCGCATCAGAAACATTGTGTTGTCAACAGTTTGAAACTAGAAACATTAGTTGTATGTGGTGATCTGACTTTACTGAAGTAAACAAATTATATTTTATTCTTTCATCAATATTAGCATTTCGCTTTTATATCGATATTTCCAGAACACGCAACAAAACGTCATCTATGTTACGTGATAAATGGGTTCAGTCATTGGCAAAGTGTAGAATTGACTATTTCTGCATTGTTTTAATAAAATATTTTAACTGCACGATAGATAAATTTAAGTTCCTCAACAACACATGACTTATTATCCTGCTTCTGACAATAACAGTATGTTACTATATATGACAACAATAAACCGTCAGGTCATACAATAAAAAACAATCTCAAGAAGAAAACTGCTTATTACAATTTGTTCATGCATCACATATGTTTATTTTAACATCTGTGATTCACAATACAACACAATGTTGATAATTAGATAATCGTTTTGACAATTTTCCATTCATGTGCTATGCTGTAATATTAGTCATGACTTCCTTGTATAGTTTTTTTCATCTATCATATTCAGACATAAGCTAATAGGTTTTGAACAGATATGACCATTCAAATTATATAACAATATGGAGGCACCATAAAGACATCAGCGTTATCATATTATCTCTATATTGACAAACGGAAAGTGGAGATAGGGAATTAGTGCGGCCATTCAAAACATGGATTTAGGATCGCCTGACGCCTTCCCAATGCAATTTTTGGTGTTTCTTGTATGTTTGGCCGATGCTTCTCCAAATACAATGTACAATATATGTTCATGTTTACCTATGTAAATCACTACTTTTAACGCAACTTCCATCATTATATAATCATTTTTATATAATGCGATGTTTTGATAGGCTTTACCTCCTCTTTATATTTTGTCCACTAGTTAATAGATTTTGTAATAGAAAACAAACATTTAGACCTGAGAAATACTTTAAAAACTAGACAACAAATTGTTTACTCATGTTAGGACTTCTGTCCATTTTTGGACATATCTACTACTGAGAAAATCTTTAAAAACTGGACAACAAATGGTTAAGTCATACTAAAACTTCCGTCCATTTGTGGACATATCTACTCCGGAAAATTCAGTTGTGTCCAGAATGTTCGCTTGCTGTTGATATGTCGTAAGGAAAGGGTTCAGTCGTCAACAAGGTGTAGAAATGACTATTTTTGTTACAGTGCTTATTCAGAAAGCTTTGTCCTATCATAATACCAATTTCTAAAAACGTTTTACCGAATTGCAGTTTGAACACTTCTAAAAACTGGTCAACTGGTAAAACATTTTAGCTCATTGCTTCAGTGAAAGGTTGTTATTATGCATTGAGTGCAGTAAAAGAAAAATAATGCTTACCGTTTAATGTCTGTGTAATGAAATTGAAATGAAATGAACATCTTCTATTATATAAGGAACACTGGTTTGACTTCGAAAAATGATTTTAAACCAAATTAATTTCAAAATCTACTTATAAAAAAATAAAAGTCATGTAATATTTATTCATTATGCAGAGAGAACGAAGAAACTAAGATGCGACAAATTAAGACAACAGTAACCTACCGTTGTTCAAAATTTTATGAATAGATTAAGACAAATCAATGCTATAAACAAAAACTGAGGGAATTGCATGAATTCTAAAAGGAGCGAGACCGACAGGATAAAAATCTTCTGCTATGCTTGCATCACCCACCATTCGACAAAAACAAAGTAAAAAAAGAAAAACACATAAAGACCAATATGTCAACATAATACTATACAAATTCAAATGTTATTCAACATGAAAACAACAAGAAAAACAAGGTGAGCTCAGGTGCTTCGAAAATGTAAGAAAATGGTGGGTTAAACCTGGTTTTATAGCTAACGAAACCTTCCACTTGTATAAAAAATGTTTATAGTTCCGTTGTATTGACCAAATTGGATAAGCAGCCCAAACAGACATAATAGGTCAATGTGACAAAAATTGGGATCCCTCAACCAAAACTCAGTAGACATACATCACAGACATACAACACAACTGACTTAAACAATCAAACATACATACAAATAAATCTAAAGCCGCCAACAAAAAAGTTGTTGTAGTTGATAGTAAATTGACAAAGACGTCAAGAAAAAAGCTTTTGTAGTTGATAGTAAATTGACAAAAACGCCGATGCATACCCAGCTTTTGAATAAATGGTAAAAATAGTCATTTGTCGAGACATCATGCAGAGTAGATAATTTATAATGACGATGACCACGTCTGTGTACGCCAAATACAGAATTGACCGATCTATAATAGCAACTACTAGGTATAATACTTTTACTAAACCAGACGTTTTACCATAACTACCATATGGTGTCGCATTTCCAAATTCTCGAGTCCAGTAATTTTGTTTTTGTCTACTTATATATTTTGAAGTTGCGTATTTCGAAAATGAATGTCTCTTCAGTGATGTTCAAGGCCAAAATGTTTGAATGTCCAAAATATAATACAAATGCTGAAGAGCGGACAAAACCATAAAGGACCTTAAGTAGTTATTGAATAAAAACATGTAGATATTGAATAAAAACATGTTAACGAAGGTGTTTTTGAAACACAACATTTTTATGTTAATCATTATTTATTCATTAATTATGTTTCTTTCGATTCCTTTTCAGGGGGCTTGACAGTTCCTGATGTAGGCAAATAAAAACAAGAGGCTCATGAGAGCCTTATACAGCTCACCTGTAATTTCAGTTTCAGGCATTTGACTTATTTGTAGACTTTGCTGATCATTTTTTTCATTTGAACTTTCTCTCTTTCTAAAATGATATTAAAGATAATACATAACCCAAAACTGTAAAACTTACTAAAAATTAAATATTTCTGGAGAGTAACCTAACAATAAGTTGTCCTATTGGTCTGAAGATTACTTGACAGGTAGATCTAAACCTGTTTAACACTTTCACCTATGTCAGTTTTGCTCTTACTGCTTTAGGTTTTGAGATGAAAGCCAAAAACTTCATTTGACCCCTGTGTTCTATTTTTAGAAACTGCCGCCATGTTTTTTAATGGATCAAATCCCAAAATACAATCTATAAACAAGATACCCTAAGAAACATGCAGTTAAAGTTTGGAAGAATTTGGCCAAGTAGTTTCAGAGAAGAAGATTTTTGAAAAAGTAATTAGACTTTCACAAAAAATGTAAAAAAAAAAAGTTTTAAGGGCAATAACACCTTAAGGGGTCAATTGACTATCTTGATCATGTTGACTTATTTGTAGATCTTACTTAGCTGAACATATATTGCAATTTATAGTTTCTCTCTATCTATTATAATATTAAAGAAAATAACCAAAAACAGTAAAATTTAATAAAAATAAACTATTTCCAACAGTAACCCAACAATGGGTTGTCGAACTTGTTTGAAAATTTCAGAACAGATAGATCATGACCCATTTATCACTTTAATCCCCTTTCACTTTTGCTCTCACTGCTGTAGTTTTTGAGATATAAGCCAAAAACTGCTTTTGTCCCATATATTCTATTCTTAGCCATGGCGGCCATGTTTATTGATAGATCAAATCCTAAAATACAGTCTATAAACTAGATACCATAAGGAACAATCATTTAAAGTTTTTTAGTATTTGGCCAAGTAGTTTCAGAGAAGAAGATTTTTGAAAAAGTAATAGACTTGCACTAAAAAAAGGTAAAAAATAAACTTTTCAAGGGCAATAACTCCTTAAGGAATCAATAGACTTATTTGTAGATCCTACTTAGCTGAACATTTTTGCCATTTACGCTTTCTCTCTATCTATTATAATATTAAAGATAATAACCAAAAACAGTAAAATTTCATAAAAATAAATTATTTCGGACAGTAACCCTACAATGAGTGGTCCATTTGGTCTGAAAATTTCATAGCAGATAGATTTTGACTTATTCATCACTTTAACTTTTCTATGTCACTTTTGCTTTAACTGCTATAGTTTTTGAGATAAAAGCAAAAACTGCATTTGAACCCTAAATTCTATTTTTAGCCATGGCGGCCATGTTTGTCAATGGATCGAAACTTTGGATGTAATTTATAAACCAGTTACCCTAAGGAACATTCAGTTAAAGTTTGGAAGTATTAGGCCAAGTAGTTTCAAAGGAGAAGATTTTTAAATGTTAGCAAACATGATGAACAAATTGTGCAAAATTGTCTTTAAAGGGCAATAACTCCTTAAGGGGTCAATTGACAATTTCGGTCATATTAACTTTTTTGTATATCTTACTTTGCTGAACATTTTTGCTGTTTACAGTTTACTTTATCTTCAATAATATTCAAGATAATAACCAAAAATTGCAAAGTTTCCTTAATATTACCAATTTAGTGGCAGCAACCCAACAATGGGTTGTTCGGTTCGTCTGAAATTTCAGGGCTGATAGAAATCGACCTATGAACAGTTTTACCCCTTGTCAGATTTGCTCTAAATGCTTTAGTTTTTGAGATATAAGGCAAAAACTGCATTTGACCCCTATGTTCTATTTTTAGCCATGGCGGCCATGTTTGTTGATAGATCAAAACTTCGGATATAATTTATAAACTAGATACCTGAAGGAACATTCAGTTAAATTTTGAAGGTATTTGGCCCAGTAGTTTCAGAGGAGAAGAGTATTGCAATAGTTTACGACGACGACGACAGACGACAGACGACGACAGACGACGGACGCCAAGTGATGGTATAAGCTCACATGGAGCCCTTCCGGCCTGGTGAACTAAAAACCATGGGACACACCAACATTTATGAAGTGCTATTTTCATTTTACACCAAATCTGGTACAAATAATCTCACATGTGATAAAAATTATCGATACTTCAGAGAATCAATGCACAGGCATTGAATGATAAAACATCACACTAAAACGTGTTCGGCGTAATAGGGAATAGTAGAATGGTTATGGTGTAAGAGAATGGTTAGAAGAAAAGGTGTAGATCATTTACGATAAATACATTTAAAACATTCTGTGAAAAATTTTTGTAACCATAAAATTTCAAACTTTACTTGTTAATACCTTGCACGGTCCCTTTGTTGAAGGACGATTAGAGTCTCCAGAATACATGGCAGACAGAAAGGCTATAAGCAATTTGCAAGGCAAGACTGACACAAACAGTTATCATAACCTAATGTTAAACATATTAATATATTTTTCACAAATGAAACATCGATAATAGTTTTAATTTGTAAAATCCATGATCATTACATCTCACTCACCTACAGGGCCTAACATAACAGTCCAATCCATTTGATTTAATTTTACCTGAGGGAGCTGTAACCAAAGTTTTTGACTCGCCAGAAAAAAAGTTCTTCAACGAAAGACTTAGGCATGTTTTTCCGGCGTCGGCTCCAGAGTCAACAATTGTTAGATTGTGATTTGGTGATTCAAAGAGGAATCACCAATGATAAGGTACTGATATTTGGTATGCAATTGTAAGTAAACGCCGTAGCACATTTCATATCCATGGAGACCGTGTTGCTCCTACCTCTTAGTCATAGTCCTTTGACTGAAACTTTACATATTCTACATGTTACAGTTTGTGATTAGGTCAGATAAAGAGGAACCACTAATGATTAACCAATGATATTCGTATGTAGTTTGTATTAGCATTGCCATGCCTCTTGTGGCCATTTCCCCCTGTTTACCTAAGTTATGATTCATTGACTTTTATAGCATAATTTTAAAAACTAACAGTGAATCATTAAATCATGCCAATACAGAAGCACTGTCTCCTGGGTGAATGGTATCCTCTAGAACCGAATGTCCAAAAGCAGTGGCATCGACATTATTCATGCAACGAATTTGATTATAAATAATGATGAAGATTATCCAAAATCACGTGTCATGCGCACAGCATTGGTACCATACGCTTATAATTTAACAAAATGTCAAGGTATCATGGGAATGATAATTGTGGTGCAAATAGGGGTGGTAAAAGACATCATACCTTGTATTCAACAACTACGGTGCACGGGATTATCTTTTAATTAGAAAAGTATATGATAAAAGCTATAATCTCTTATTTCATTTAAAAAGTCTATTTCTTGGCATGTATGCTTTTTTCTTGTATATCATTTTGCTTAAGTCTTTTCATTGTTTTAGTTCTTGTTTTTCAGGGAAAGCAAATATTTTGTCTGGATTTTTCGTTGAATAAGAACGGTGTATCTGTTTAAGTTTCTGTGTCTGCTAAATTCGTGTGTAGCATCAACCATGCTAAAACTTGACCAAACGTAACTTGTAGTTGGTGATCGCAATACTGGTATAAAAATTTTGTACCAGTATTGTAACTTTTTTTTTTAAAAACAACAATACTGGTACATTACTGATATACCAGTATTGTAGTTGTATTGTCGACTATATTTTAAGGTGTATGCTACGTCCAAGTTGTTCTTAAGTGTATTTTTCAGCAAATTTTCATTACTATGTTCGTGATGTGTCAGATAGAAATGGTTCTTTTTATGTAATCTTGTTAAGGAATTTAAGTACAGACAGTAGTAAGAATCAGGATGAATTATATTTTATTCATTTAATATAGATGATATACTAATAATCTAATAACAATGATTGACATATAAATGGCATTGAATTAAGGATCATTATACACAAATTCAGCATTTATACATGTATGTCATCATATATATTTTTACAAATATTTTAATACATGTATACTAAGATTATATGCATTTGGTGGTCTTTATTTTTTAATTAATCTTTCACAATAAAAGATGTCATGATCAATATCCATTAAACATAAAAAGTTACTTAATGGGGGAACCATTATAATCAAATTAACTACAAGAATGTTAAGGGTAATTATAGCCATTTCTTAATGAGTTTCCAATTTATTAGATGTTTTTTATGTATTGTTTCTAATTAATTAGAGCTTGGGTGTATTTTTAAAGGAATTTTTATCAACCAATAAAAATTAATGTTTTTAAAACAGATCAGAGTACAATAAATAACCTAATATTCATGCCTATCTTCATTAATTAAGATTTTGATATGGCTGGAATTTCACTTCTATTCCCAGACTTTCCTTAGCAAATGTCTGTTTTAGACAGAGTAGCATCATAGTTATCAGACACAACAGCAACTACAAAATGTACTACAAGAACTGGTCAACTGAAGAACTAGATCAGTCATATGTTCCACAACAAGACCACAGAATCTATTTACAAAGAAAATATAAAGAAAAATGAAATCATTCAAATGCCTTATAAAATTGTCATGTCATATGTTAATTTCATTATGCGACACCTTTAATAAAAGATTAATTACCTTTATGTATTGTTTATTTAAAAAAAAACAATACTGGTACAATACTGGAATACAATACTGGTACAACATTTATATACCAGTATTGTGCACGATACTGGTATACCAGTATTGCGATCACCAACTACAGGAGATCCCTTACTTTGTTCAAATTCTTCGAGACTTTAAATCAACTGAGTGTTACAGATCATATAATAAGTGGAATTGTGCCTTTTCTATTAGGCAGTTTAGAACATATGCGTTTAAAATCGCGTTGTCATTTTTCACTGAAAGTTGATTAAAAGGGTACCATCATGACTGTAATAATCATGACTAGTCGATTTTATGCTCATCTCGTTTAAAACATACGTTTACCAAATATGTGCATAATTATAGTTTTGCCAAAGAAAACTAGTCATGATTTAATACCAAAAAAAAAAATTTTTAAAGTGAAAATATAGGACAACAGTACTTTCAATAGTTCACGTTCAAACTTAATATAATATATATTTATGGAGTTTGGAGTCGGTTGGAAAAAAATATTTACATTCATCACACAATTCTAATGAATTTTCAAATGCTGAAACTATGGTTTTTCAATGATGATTGTGTTTGCTGACTTTGATGCAAACTATCTTTAAATTTAACTACTAACCTTTCTAGCGTAGACAATTCAAAAGTATGACACTGGAAGTGTTCTTTCGTCTCTCATTTTAGTTATTCCTGAAAGATAACACTATTTATAACAATGATTTCACTCATAAAAGATAATAATGAATCATGAAAGCTAAAACTATATATATAACAATATTAATTATTTCCTTTTTTTTTTGACAAAACTACCGTAAATGCCGGGTGACCCGAAACTTGAAGCAAAGTTCCATTATCATTACTATACCAGTTTTCACTCATGAGTTTTACCTATCAACAATTGCTTCAGACTGAAACATTAAGTTGGCATTGAATAAAAACCTGATTATTTAAAGAAATACATGTAAAAAGTAAAATAACAAAAATACCGAACGAGTAAAATTCAAAACGGAAAGTACCGAATCAAATGGCAAAATTAAAATCTCAAACATATCAAGCGAATGGATAACAACTGTTGTGGTGCCACATAGCTAAACCCCTCACTTGTATGACAGTTGCATAACATTTCATTATATTGACAACAATGTGTGAACAAAACAAACAGACATGATAGGTAAAAATGTCAAAATAGGGGTACAGCAGTCAACATTAAACCACTTAAGTATAGGTACTGTTCGATTTTTCTACGCTATTACAAGCGTATATTTAATCGCAAAGTTGTTGAGTTTAAACGTGATATCTTTAATCTGTTATTTTCTAAAGCTTTTGTACGTTTGTTAAATAGTAATTTGGGTTTTATTTTGAATAATGCAGGTCAAGCCAAATACTGACATGGATTTTCAAAAATTGAAAATGAGCAAAACGCAAAACGTGATATGCCATTTTATTAATTACATTGACACTTAAGATATCACTATCTGTCATAAACTGCAGGTAGAGTTATATTTTCAACCGTTGCATTTATCATGTGGATTTATGACGCTTGGCGAAGAGCAGCTCACAAAAATTTTAAATGAATGATAGTTTTTTTGTTTTTTTTTCAATATGGTACATGTATAAGACTGCTTTTTGTAAAATGGATTACGGCATTGTGCATTGTGTTTCATATCTACATGATGGGTTACAAACAACTACAACGATGAATATAAGATTTTGAAATTACTACCAGAACAAATGAAACAATGTGCTATTTGGAGATGTGAATTGGAGAACAAAAAATGAAAATAATTTAAAGAACTTAAAAGTACGATAAACTTTTTTTTTCAAACAACAAATTATTTGCTGCTAAAGGAGAAATAGAAAGAAAGAATATTATGCTGTTGTAGTCTTGGTTCAATACAACTATATGGTTATCTTTGTCATGTCTTTTTTGTTGACAATAAATCAGATACAGTCTAAATAGGCAATGCAAAATCAGTCTTTCATTTGCCCATTTTTGTCTTGCTGTTGAAAGAGAAGATCTTCAGATATGTGTGCAGTGCGTATCAATTATAGTTTTATTCATTCGTATGACGCAAATAGCATTGATAGTTCCGTGATCTGTACTTTTGTTATGGAATATCCGTTTCACGGATATGTTCCAAATGTCGTAACTACAATCCCGTCCCCTTTTCCTGAATGTGACCTACCGAATTAGACTTATTACCGGGTTTGTACTAACATCAGCAACACGACAGGTGCCACATGTGGGGCAGGATCTGCTTTCTCTTCCGGAGCACCTGAGATCACCCCCAGTTTTTGGTGGGGTTCGTGTTGCTCAGTCTTTAGTTTTCTAAGTTGTGTTTTGTGTATTATTGTTTGTCTGTTGATCTTTTTCTTTTTTTATCCATGGCGTTGTCTGTTTATTTTCGACGTATGAGTTTGAATGTCCCTCTGGTATCTTTCGCCTCTCTTTTGTAGTAATGTGCAAATGAATATAATGAAGAGAATATACTGTGGTGGTAAAATTCTAACTTAAACATCGATATGAATTTTCTTTATGCTATGTTGGATCTAGTAGAAAAATGGGTATATCTTATCAAAATATTTTAGTGAAGACTCTCTTTAAGTAAGATTTATATGTATATCTGTATATATTGTTTAAAAAGCAGATTATTTTAGACAAACACGTTAGGTGTACATTAATGATAAGTGGTGTTTCTCAGGGAGTAGGAAAGCTCAAGTTTTACAATATACAAAATGTATTTTTGTTATCAAATTGGCATTTCGCTCAACACCAATATAAGCAAAGGAGATGTGATTGTCAAGAGGACAACTTTTCACCTCCGACCAAAAATGGCGGTGTAAATAACTTTCTGTCACCCTACGTTGTTCAACAACCCATACGTACACTAAGCTGTAAACTAACGGCCTGGTTTATGTTAAAAAAATTAACGGAAAAACAAATATGACAGATAGCAATCAACGACAACCACTGAATTAAAGGCTAATGACTCGGGACAGGTACATGAGAAAATCATCTTAAATGTCACGTACGATCCTTTAATATTGTCTTTATCGATATTAACATTGATGTTGTTTAACAGTTTGATACATAACTAAGTATTTATTGCTATTCAGTTATTAACACTTCTGGTCATACAACCTGGCGATACATACGTTTTGGCATTACATACGGTTTTGCCTTTTTCAGATTGCCTTTGGCATCTGTATCTTTTAATCCATTGGAGATGTACTAATTGATTCACCATGTGCCTTTTCCAAAATAGGAAATTGTATTGCTGTGATTGTCGTTAGTTACTGCCCGCCATAATACATTTTCGTTTATTGTTATAATATAAATCGGGTCGTTCGTTTTATCTTTTGAATTGTTAGTTTGTTATCCCGAAGTGTTTTATAGCTTATTTTTGCAATGGTATTGTCTGGTTTTTTAATTTTTGATTGCCCCTTTATATCTTCTCTCTTTTGTACAGCAAAATCAGATCCAACTTTCACAGAAAAAGGCAAAGCTGAAAAAGTTCTTAAAACATAAAGGTCACATTGAAAACGGTGTTGCTTTCTTGATTTGTGCAATCAACTACAGTTGACTTGAGAAATGTGTGAAGGAAGTAGTGATTTTTGAAATTGTATTCCCCGCCAACGATATTCTTCCATTAATTGAAATATTTGTTTCACAATCTGGAAGTAAATGTATATCTTATACATAATTTACTTACATAGAATATAACTAACACTTTAAATCTCAAAGTATTAGAATTCGGAGCAAAGTATAGAATTCAATAAATGCATACAGATACGAACCAGGAAATGAGTGTCTCCCTCAATGCAAATCATATGCATATATATTTACATACTTGTTTTTATTTACGATAAACTTTATATAACAACTCGATTACATTTTCTTTGTAAAAAATACGCTTCAACTGACTTTGTCTTCATATATACTTGTCATTTCAGTTATATAAAATGAAACATGGAAACAAGTCACAATATATCTAGTCCTTAATAATCTGCTTTTAAAACAAATAAATGGTTTAGGAAAATTTTTTATACTTTACATTTGTGTAATAAAAACCTATTCTTCGTCCTACATATTATTGTTCTTACATGTTACTGTTTACTTAAGATTAATTTAAACTTTCAATATAGATTCATCGAATTTGCAAATGAATATACAAGTTATTCTAGTGCTGTAACAATCGATGTCTTAAAACGTAAATGAATTATCTTGATTTACAATAAAGGAGTCGGTTAATATGCAAGGAATATGGTGTTTAGTTAAATTACATACCGAAGACTTCAAAATGTCTCATCCTAATTACAAACACGTCTAGCAATTACTGACTGATTGTTTTATCTATCCTTTTTTAAACACATTTCCGTATTAATAAAAATCACGTTTCACAATTTTAAGATATTATAGTACGTTTGTTTTAAAGGTGCTTTCAGTTCAGTCTGAGGGTCAACCAACATATGTTGACCGAGAATCCTGTTGATAACTGCTTTGTTATACAGCCACACTATCAGCTGTTTTCATTCCTGAAATTTTTTTTTTCCGTAACAGAAGCTGAAATTATACCAAAAAAAATGTTTTTTTAAAATTTAATACAGCCGATCGAGAAGATAATCCACGGCCAATACAGAGCACCACTATCATAGCACTTTCATAAAAGGATTCATATTCTTTATAAAGTTAACTTTGAAACTTACCGTTCGTCAGGAACAAGAAAAATGAAATTGAAAGAAACTGCTTTCAAAAGAATATAAAAATAGTTATTTTTCGTTGCACTAAGATATTTGGGCAGAACAAGATTGGGTACTAAAAAACATCCGACTTAACACTAGTCGTGACTGAACGATGAAATACGGTATTCTAATGAGGCGGTCAACAGATTAGAATATGTCAACTGTCAATGATCTGTTGACCCGATCAACTGATCTTTCCGGGAATTTACGCTGTAAAAAACGTCAAAATATTTTTTTTTTTCAATAGTGTTGAACGTATGAATAGGGTTTATTCCTGATTGTCCCACTTTTTAAAATTTTAAGAGTTCTGATTGTCCCACATGAAAAGTTCTGATTGTCCGACATTATTTTATGAAATAGAATGTTCTTAGATAAACAAGGTACCTGTTGTTTGTTTTGCTAAATAAACAAGAATTTATAATTTCCTGTTCAAACTATTATTTAATATCAATTTAAATAAAAAGTAAAACATTTTTTTTTTAATCATTAGATTAATGTACTTTTGATTAAATGATATAATATTTTTGACTTATGATATATATCTACAATGTTACGTTTATTTATGAAAAAAAAATGTCAATACCGTAATTTTACTTAACCTTTCTCTAAAGTTATTGAATAAAGTAAGAAATAATGCATGCATTTAAAAAAAAGTAAAAAATGATTTACACTCTACGCTCTACACGCATATGTTGATGGAGAGATGTTGCCCCTAGTCTTTGTAATTCTACTAGAAAAGTCAAAGGACATTAACACAACATTCTCTACACCTCTGAAATCTGCTTACACCCAACGTCAGATTCACCAGAACCGAACAACTTTCTTTATTGATAATGAAGCTGCTATTCAGAATTCTGCCAGAGCAGCCTTTCCAAGAATCAGTATTAAAGGCTTTTTTACCAAGGCTGAGAAGACAATACACACAAATCAATTAACTTCTACAAGAACTCAAAGATCGATTGCAGAATGATGAAGTTTGTGCTTTTTGTGCTTTTTAGTCCCCTACCAACGTAGTGCTTGAAGATATTGATTTGACATTTGGTGTATTGTTTTATCATGACAAGTTACATATCAAGTTCGAATTGTGCTTGATATGTGTTATTTTATGACATCGTATTATATTCTTTTTTTATGATACTTCAATTGCTACTATTACGTGCAAAATAAGATATGTAAATATTATTATTTGTTCATGTTATTTTTATATTTTATAAGTTACATAGATTAGTAACCTGTAATTAACTGCGACATACTTTAAAAACAAATTAATCGATCAAAACAATTCCCGATTGTCCCACATTTACACTTCCCAATTGTCCCACAAACATATTCCCGATTGTCCCACAAAATTTCATAACTTTTTTACCTGTAATTTCAAAAAGTGGGACAATCGGGAAGACACCATGAATAGTTCGTTATTGCCGAACCCTATAGGCATGTGAATGACGGCACGTTATCCAAACATATACATATCAGTTGACATAACACAGAGCAAATCTGTCCATCAACGAGATTTCTAACGGTTCATGATTATTAAATAAGATGTGGGTGGATTGTCAGTCAAACGGCATAAATCAAGTTTTGTGATTACGCAACACTACACTATTTTCTCGATTATTCAAATTTAACCATAAGCATTTTTCGTGCACACACAGTTCAGAACTATACGTCTTATTAACACCATGTGCAATGGTTTTTGAGATACCTTTGATATTCACTTAAAAAGTATTTGAAACAAAATAACTTTTTTATACAATGAGTAAAACAAACATGCTTTTTTGTTCCTTTTAACTTGTTTGAAATCTCCTGCAAAATACATTTATTAAAATATCTATTCCTGTATGTGTGATGCTGTTGTGCGGAATTTGTTATCGCCATTAGAGATCGACACAGTGAGGTTCGAATGTATTTTTCAAACTGCAACTAATGAAAAGAACCCCCATCTCTTTGCAATTAGGTTTTCCGTGAAGAGTGTTGTCATGAGGACATTATAAATGTTGATTTCTATTGTTATCATCATACATCTTAATTAGTTTAACTATGAAAATAACCTTTTTCAAATAAAAGTAATTAAATGGGTCTATTTCTAAAAGTTATCATATGTATAATGTTAAAACTACTATTCATTACCTGTAATAAAGTATATCGGTATATAAAGGCAACAGCAGTATACCGCTGTTCGAAACTCATAAATCGATAGAGATAAAAACAAATCCGGGTTACAAACTAAAACTGAGGAAAACGCATCATATATAAGAGGAGAACAAGGAAACGCATCAAATATAAGAGGAGAACAACGACACAACAAAAACACAACATTAAAATGTAACACCCACAGAAACGAACTATAATATAACAATGGCCATTTTCCTGACTTGGTACAGGACATTTTAAGAAAAAAATGGTGGGTTGAACCTGGTTATTACTTTGGCATGCCAAACCTCCCGCTTTTATGGCAACGTCAAACACAACACCAAAACGACAACATCACGTGACAGGACCACAATACAAATAAATGGGAGAACATATAGGACAAAGAAACACACGAATAATAGCTAACAAAATGTACTAGGCTTAAAATTCAATACGCCATACGTGCGTCTCGTCCACACAAGACCAACCAGTGACGCTCAGATGAAAAAAGTTTGAAAGCCAAAACAAGTTCAAAGCTGAAGAGCACCGATGACCAAAACTTCCAAAAAGTTGCGCCTAACACGGCCAGGGTTTTCTGCCTGGGACAAGAACATCCTTATTATTTATAATTTTGCAAACAGTAGATTTTATAAAATGAATATATAATAGATATACATGATAAAACCGAAGTGGGGACTAACTACAAAATAAAAACGGATACATTACATAAAACAACTTAATCAGAGGTCTAAATATAGGCAACAGTACTTTATCGATGTTCAAATTTCATAAATCGTTTAAGAAGACAAATCAATGTAACAATTAAAAGATCGAAATGTTTCACATTTAAGAAAAGAGAGGCAAATAAACTCATCATAGATACCAGGATTGGAATTTTATATTTGCTCCAGACGCGCGTTTCGTCTACAAAAGACTCGTCAGTGACGCTCGAATCAAAAACGAAATGCGAAATAAAGTACAAAGTTGAAGAGCATTGAGGACCAAAAAAAAACCTAAAAGTTTTGCCAAACACAGCTAAGGTAAAAAAATATACCAATGGCATGGCAAAAAACAAAAATAAAGAGGCACAAATGAGTTTTTTCATGTGTAATAATATGAATTCTCCTTTGCTAGCAAAAGGATATCTAGAGAAAAAAAACTACGAGAAACACAAGACCAAATATCTTGAATAGTAAAGCCAAATGGTTCTTTTATACAAAGTAAGCGGATTCAAATGTACAAAATTTTCCACCTGTAAGAAAAATAAATGAGTTTTAATTTAATTCGAGGTGTAAAAAGGCAATCTTCATTTGCTACCCAAGTAATATAATAAAAGGAGGCAAATGCCTTCAAAGTTTTAGTCAGGAACAAAAAAATGAAATTAAAGTGAACATTGCACACTATTTGTGTTTATATTAATATCAACTGACGGCCGATTTCATAAGACGGCAAGACATGAATGTTTACAATTAATATTTATGGATTTACCAATCAAATGTGACAATGTAATGCCATTTTCCCTAATAGTTGAGGTTACCAGATGCTGTTATGAATCTAACAGCAAACGCTAGGAAAATGTTGTTCTGTTTGTCGTTGGGGTTGATGTCTTATCAGCACCAACTCAATATCTCAATTACTGTGAAAGTACTTTTATTCGTGGGGTACCAATTTTCGTGATTTTCGTGGAAGGTTTTATCCACGAATTTAAGTGTCCAACGAAATATAACAACTGTTGTCCAAATCAATACATGGAAAGATCCCCCGTAGGTTCGACTACCCGAATATAGGCATATAATCTTGAGAAAACATCGAATATCGGCAAATGCACAATGAACTATATGCAATGGCGCAGTACAAATGTAGCATGTACAACTTCAGACAGGATTTTAATATTTAAATAACCACAGTTGTACGACTTGTAATCTTTCAATTCTCACGAAAAGTTAGTTTTGAAAAATGAAAGTCAGACTTCCGGTTGAGATGAAGTGTTAATTTTGTCTCCTCATAATTCTCTCACGGAAAAAAAAGTAGTTTTATATTGGGCTTGCTTTTTTTATTTCATCAATATTATTTCATAAGTATTCATTCAAATTACATTTTTAGCATTTTTATGCAACCTATTTCTTTAAATGACATGTGTATGGCCCAATTAACACCTTTGATGATCGTTATTCTGTTGATCATTCGATGTCGGGTTAATTGGTGTCCCCACTTCTGATAACATGTGTGAAACAATCAAAATGTTACTTTGCAATTTCCTTCAACGAGACAATTTTTATTCAGAGATGAATCAGCTTATTTCTGAAAGTAATTATTCTATTAAAGATTTGATGAAATGTTGTCAGAAATAAAAGACAAACATGTATGTGAAAATGAACACCATATGATTATTTTCAAGAAATTTAATTTCTGATGGGTTCAAATTTTCACCCCAATTTTTTTCTCATAAATCTAAAAATCCACGAATTTCAGAACCCACCAACATGTAGCTGTTGCTCAATCCACGAAAATTGATACCCAAAAATAAAAGTACTTTCACAGTATTCATATTTCAGTTACACTATTGTATATTCAGAAAAAATTCAGAAAGCATATATGAGTATTTTAGATAAGTCAAACAAGATACAAACATGACCATGTTGAACATTGTAAGCATATATCTTATCGAATATGAAATCAAAACTGTGTCACGGAAAATTTAATCCTTTGGTCTTTTTAAATGAAATACATGAAGATATTTTTATCTTCAAAAATTAGAAAATTCTAATTCACATTTTAAAAGAATGAAACGTACTCAAATTATGCCTTCTGACTTATTGAATTTATACCTTTATAAATTACAACGGACAAAACGAAAAAAGTAGGGCTGTAGGTATGGTGTGTCATCATAGTCTTTCGTTGACCCCTTAAATTACAAAAATAATAAACTTTTTCGATCCTTTCATTATTATGTTAGTATTATTGTTGAATGCAAAAAGTGATACAGTGATTACAGTCTGATCACTTTAGTACAGAAATATCATTTATGAGGCCATCGTCAAGTAATTAAATGTTAAACTAATATTAAAGCAATCTTTGACTTAAAATTGACGTTTTCCCTTTTCGTTTGGGAAAATTGAGTATACTATTAAGCAACGGTTTTACATAAAAGATATTTTACCCACAACAGATTTTGTTTTAAACACATTGAACTTAAACATATTTTTTAGTAAGCGTGTTGCTCAGTTTTAAATTTAACGAAATAATCTCAAAATCAAGCTATTTTTGGCATGTTTTTTTTAGCTGTTCCTAATTTCAAGAAGTTTTGAAAATCTAGAACAAACCTGTAAGTAAAAAAATCAAAAATATAAATATACTAGATTCTGCCAATGGATAATGTGATACGATATTTATCCACTCGAAACATGAAGTGAAAACATGTCGTATTGTTAGAAATTCGGTTGTAGAATATGTTTCTCTGATGATTTGTATGCGATATGTAGGCACAGAATATGTTTCTCTGATGATTTTTAGGCGATATGTAGGCAAACTTCATCTTTCCTTTTAATGATCTGCAAAAAGATGTGTTCTATTATGTGACACTATCAGACATGGTCACCTTTTTAGCTCGCCTCGCCCAAAGGGCCATGTGAGCATATGCTATCACTTGGCGTCCGTCGACTGCCGTCGTCGTCGTCGTAAACTATTTCAAGAATCTTCTTTGAAACTACTGGGCCAAATACCTTCAAACTTTAACTGAATGTTCCTTAGGCTATCTAGTTTATAAATTGTATCCAAAGTTTTGATCCATTAACAAAGATTGCCGCCATGGCTAAAAATAGAACATAGGGGTCAAATGCAGTTTTTGGCTTATATCTCAAAAACTAAAGAATTTAAAGCAAATCTGACAAGGGTAAAATGTTCAATAGGTCACGTTCTATCAGCCCTGAAATTTTCAGACTAACCAAACAACCAATTGTTGGGTTGCTGCCACTAAATTGGTAATTTTAAGGAAATTTTGCAGTTTTTGGTTATTATCTTGAATATTGTTGAAGATAAAGATAAACTGTAAACAGTAAAAATGTTCTGCAAAGTAAGATCTACAAAAAAATTAAATGACCAAAATTGTCAATTGACCCCTTAAGGAGTTATTGCCCTTTAAAGACAATTTTACACAATTTGTAAATCATGTTTGCTAACATTTAAAAATCTTCTCTAATGGAACTACTTGGCCTAATACTTCTTAACTTTAACTGAATGTTCCTTCAGGTAACTGGTTTATAAATTGTATCCGAAGTGTTGATCCATCAACAAACATGGCTGCCATGGCTAAAAATAGAACATAGGAGTCAAATGCAGTTTTTGGCTTTTATCTCAAAAACTATAGCAGTTAGAACAAAAGTGACATTGAGTTAATGTGATGAATAAGTCAAAATCTATCAGCTATGAAATTTTCAGACCAATTGGACCACCCATTGTAGGGTGAGTGTACGAAATAGTTTATTTTTATGAAATTTTACTGTTTTTGGTTATTATCTCTAATATTATAATATATAGAGAGAATGTGTAAATGGCAAAAATGTTCAGCTAAGTAGGATCTACATATAAGTCAAATGATCAAAATAGTCAATTGACGCCTTAAAGAGTTTTTGCCCTTGAAACTTTTATTTTTTACATTTTTTCGTGCAAGTCTATTACTTTTTCAAAAATCTTCTTCTCTGAAACTACTTGGCCAAATACTTAAAAACTTTAATTGAATGTTTCTTATGGTATCTAGTTTATAGATGGTATTTTGGGAATTTGATCCATTAAAAACATGGCGGCAGTTTCTAAAAATAGAACATAGGGGTCAAATGAAATGTTTTGGCTTTCATCTAAACAATTTAAGCAGTAAGAGCAAAACTGACATAAGTGAAAGTGTTAAACAGGTTTAGATCTACCTGTCAAGTAATCTTCAGACCAATAGGACAACTTATTGTTCGGTTACTGTCTAGAAATAGTTAATTTTTATTCAGGAAATGTTACTGTTTTGGGTTATGTATTATCTTTAATATTATTATAGAAAGAGAGAAAGTGTAAATGACAAAATTGTTTAGCAAAGTAAGATCTACAAATAAGTCAATTGCCTGAAACTGAAATTACAGGCAAGCGATATCAGGCTCTCATGAGCTCTTGTTTTCTAGACGTCATATGCACATTCAAAGGAAAGTTAGAAAATGTAACGTCATAAATCAATTTTTACCAATGAAGAACTAAATTCAATCAAACAGTCCATTGATTATGAAAAAAATAATCAACCTGTAGGGGAAAATATACATTAGAATTTAGAATTAGAGAAATACTGATATATATACAAGACAGACTAACCCGTCTGTCGTAACAAATTATAAGCCTGGTAGCTTTGATGAGTTTTTATATATGACAGAAGTTCATTGATATATTTATAAAACTTTTAGAAATTTGGCCTTATGGTAAAATTGTCATTTCTTAATCTTTTTTAAAAATCCTTTACCTTATTTTCAACTGGTATCAATACAGTTTTTATTACTTTTGAACACAGGTATAATACTGTTGCCTTTATTTAATCTTGGAAAAGCATATCTAGTGCACACTGTTAAACACATTTCTTTTTTTGCGTGTTTTTTTTTATAATTTATGTAAAATTCTAATTTCTTCATTTTAAAAATATCTCTCCATTATTTTCTTTGCTCTGGCACACTTTTAGTTCTTCCAATTTAAATTTAAGGCCGTTTGAATTCAAGTATGAAATTTACGAGGATCATAGTGCTAAACCAAAGACAGTTAAAATTAACAAAATAGAAATTGCCCGCGCGTTCTGTCAGTTTAAAAGTAGAATTAAATTCTTAGAATATTTAAACTAAATCTATATCCAATTTACTTTTGGGTTTCTTTCTCTATGACATTTATCCTGCATATCTTTTAACCCTCATCACATTAGTATATTTTTGAGGAATGATTACCAGGTGAAAGTTAAAAACCCACTCGTTTATCTATTCATTTCAAAGTAATATTTATATTTTATCCTGCATATGCATTAAATATTTGCCACTAGCCGTTCATCAAACAATAATCAATTTTAGAAAAATTATTGTCAGAATTCTATTTTGGTAATTCTATAATGGTATACCACTACTGTAAAAAATAAAAAAGCTATGCACTAAAATTTGAAATTATGCCAAACTAAAGACTATTTTGTTTAATCTATGAGCATCTTCTGTCATTCAATGTAATAGAAATCGACAGACTGTCATAATAGATAATTTAATCAGATAATATTGTATCATAAAATTTTTATTTTAATACATTCCGGGAACCAAATGTTATTCAATAAACAACAAAAGTAAATTAGCGAGGTTTATACTCATATTAGAATGGTTTATAACATGACATTTATTAAATATGTTTAAAGTTTATTGAGGATTTTGATTGACAATATAGCTTGAGTATCAAGTTTGTACAAACGTTAAAACTTTTGAGTTTATTTATAGCGTTCTTTCTAACTGTCTTAATAAGTGAAGTGGTGTAATGCAGTAATTACTCATGACCATTTGGGTCAAATGCCATAGATTATAAACAAATATCTACAGTTATTACACTTAGCTTAGAAAGATACGAAACAATCATAAACATGAGACTGGGATGATACCCTGACATATCGGCAACCACAAATAACATGAGGCTGGTATAATATCCTGACATAGCAGCAACTAAAATTTACACATGGCGAGTACGGTAGCATGACATAGCAGCAACCAAAATAATATCAAAACTGAATTACGTTTTTTTTGTTCTGTTTGTTTTTGCCATTGACTTGTTTGTCTGTTCTGTCCTACATTCATATGAACATCAGTTGATCTTAGCTTTTTGTAATGACAAAAACTTCAATTGAAATGTACTAAGTGACACACTACTAGATACATGTGAATCAAAATTTCCAACCAATACCTAATAACATAGTCAGTTATACAGTGCTCTATAGTAGTTTATAACCTCGTCTTGTGGTCTCTGATGGACAGCAATATAATTGGTAATCATACTACTTCTCCTTATTTTTATTGATAATTGTACAGACTTTAATCTTTTGCAAACATTATGCCTGAATTTATTCCACAATGCTTTACTGTCTCTTTTTTATTTTTTGTCTTGTTTAGGGGGTGTTGTAGCGACAAGGTTTATTTGCTACATGCTTTTAGTAGATCTTATGCTGTGAATTTCAATTGACTCTTTCCTCAATGCTTTGTTCTTATCTTGATATATGTTTCGTATGTGATATTTCAATGTGCGTTTTTTATTATTACGTTAGAGAGTATGGATTGTTTTTGGCTTCATTTCTGTATTCTTTAATTTTAAAGGCCATATTTTTTATATGTTAGCACATATTTTTTTTTCTGTTATTCGATTTCCCTATTTTTCGTAATTTTTATTATTAATTCTGCATTTTTTCCCATTACTATCTTTTCTATAAACCCCATCCAGATTTCATGTTTGCTCTTTTCACGTTTGTCTATTGTAACATTTTCTATATATGTCGAAGTAGGTGATTAAAACTTTCTAACCTCGACTTAATTGTTACTGTCTATTAATGCGGACTCTTTATAATTCTTTGTTAACGTACTTACTATCATGACATGGTAAACAATGTATGTACTTAAACTGATAGTATAAACATACTTTAAGGATGTACTCAGGTGAAATTAAAAAAAATCTAGAATATAAAATTGATACTATAAGCTAGAAGAGCATTAGTTAAGGAACAAAATAAGCTAAAAATACTGATAGGTTATGGAGCTCCTTTTCGAGATATTTATTTATTTTAAATGGCGGGAAAAGGCTGACTCGGACTTTTACCTTATATTTACATTGGTATTATTTGGGTCTCAAATGAAAAGAAAAAAAATCTAGGATCTGCTTAAATTTTGGTAAATGAACTTTTATGAGCTATTGATGTCTTATATGAAAGAAAATGGGTGTTATGGGGAAAATTTTTAACCCTGTATCGTAGAAAAAAACTAAGGAGTGCGAACATTTGACAAAAATTCCTAAACCTCACCCAAGTACATCCTTAATAGCAATAAGATATCTCAAACCTCCAAAATACAAAATTGTGTGATATTATCCATAGTGTTTACATTGATTCTTTAGACAAACATTGAGCTTTATCGGAATTTTTATCTGTCCTACTAAATATCTTTTCATTATATATTCAATCTACTATATAATATTTAAGTTTTAACATGTTGATTTGAATAGTCAGGAAATTAAATAACAATAATTCGTTATCCTAATCATTGTTATGATAAATGGGAAAAAGAAAAGAAAAAACATATGGGGTACTGATTTGACTTATACTACTGTTTATACGATATATTGTCCAGAATATCATAGCATCTCATTTGATTCGTCAGTTAAAATTGTTGATCTCTATCACAGTGTTTGTAAAGTTTTACTTAATGGGAAAAGGATTGAGACGTTGACACTTGTCTTGGAACCTCGTCCATTATATCAGCCGAATCAGTGTTTATATTGATTTTGTGACCATTGCTAGTCTCCTGAAGCGGTGGTAGAGACAACATATTAGATGACCATAAATAACATAAATCATCACAGCAATTTGTAGACGATACCACTGTTTACCTTAACATTACATCAATTACGGAATGCTGTCTAGTTTATCGCCATTTATGTGAAGGATTTATCTTCTATTTTACAAGAATTATTATGAGACATAATACTTTTTCCAAAAGTAACGAGATTGATTGCCTTTCTTAACTGACTGACTAGATTAATGTTTATCAAATGAATCTGCTTTTCAATTTTGTGAAAAAATATACGTTCCCTAGATGTACGTGATGTTTTGTCAAAAACCTCAGATCTACATATATCTATCAATCTGTCAAATAAAGTAAATACCCTAATCATAGAAGTATTATATAAAAACTTATTTGTCCATAAAGTTTATGACTTTATCAACGTCTTTTTCATAAGGACTGTGAGATTTAGTTCTATTAACATCTTTGTGCCTGTGCTTTATCTTTTATGAACTTAGAACCTATAAGAATTTAACATTTTTTTCAGAAGATGTTTAACTTATCTAGACTTAAAGGCCCATCTGATTAAAGCCACATTTGAATATGGATCCGCCAACTGGGTCTGAATGAAAGAAATACCGGTATACATTTTCATGTGCATTGAGCTACATTTTGTTTTGTGCTATGTAGAATTATTAATAGGATCGACGTCTTTCCACATAGAACATACAGAAAAAGTATAAAATTTATTATTTTATTTTCAGTTATAGAGGAAATGTGGATCAAATTTTTTGTACATCAGTCCTATAATAATTCCCACCCGAAAGAAGTAGGACAAGGTTCTCTCGAAAATTATTTCGCATTGGACCTATTTTCATTAAGAGTTTCAATTTTACTTAAGTAAAGTAAGTATGTACGTTCAGGTTAAAAAAATATAGCGTATTTCCGAATACGCAACCATTTGAGAACTGATTAAAGTTGATTAAAACTGCAATTTATATATATCTTAACAAATGTTGTGCATTTATCCGTTTCAAGTTATGTAGGGTTTTATTTATAGATGCTTTACCATGTTTTCTGCGTATTGCTGTGTGTTTGTTTATTCTACATTGGCTAGAGGTATAGTGGAGGGCTGAGATCTCAAAAAACATGATTAACCCCGCCGCATTTTTGCGCCTGTCCTAAGTCAGGAGCCTCTGGCCATTGTTAGTCTTGTATGTTTTTTTTTTAAATTTTGGTTCACTTAAATGTTTCGGAGTTTAGTATGACGTCCATTTTCTTTGAACTAGTACATATTTTTGTCTAGGGGTCAGCTAAATCCCGCCTCCGGTTGCGAGATTTTCTCGATTTGTTGAAGACCCATTGGTGGCCTTGGGCTCTTTGGTCGGGTTGTTGTCTCTTTGACACATTCCCCGTTTCCATTCTCAATTTTAGTTACATATTCAGTTGGTTTATGAACAAGTTAGAGTTTGAATGTCCCTTTGGTATCTTTCGCCTCTCTTTTAGACAAGAGATATTTTCAAATCCGCTATTGTATAATTCGTAATAACCAAATATTGTTATTTGAGTAAATCTTGAACTGCTGACACCTCCGTTTCACCTGAATTTAATTTTTGGTGATGTTCCTGTTGTTTGTGTTGTTCAATCGTTTGTTTTTGTGTTGCATTTTGTTGTATGTTGTTTGTTTTTTCTTCGTTACTCTTTTGATCATAGTGTGTTAGAGTTTGTTTGTTGTGAACTTAGGGTTTTTTATTGTTCCCTTGGTATCGTCTTCTTTTAGGTGTCATTTAACGACATTCAATTGTGAATATCCGTTTGAAAAGTATATATGTATATATTAAAGCTCTGTATTGTAGAGCTTAAATGACTTATTGAATATAACTAAACTTTTTCAATCTCTCTACAAAATACATGTACTTCTACATGAGATGTTATTTATTTGATCCATCATACCTGTTTTTTTTTCTTTTTTACTGTAACACATTTTATTCGAATGGGTGTATACATGTACACGTCTATGTTAATAATATTTGAATATAAAATTGAGTTACCTCGATAAATTATGCTCGTAAGACGGAAACGGTAATACATACAGCCTTTTATATTAATTTGCGGCAGGAGTAAACATAAAAGTGAACTGTTCTTGTCAGAAATATTTCACGACAAAATAATTGTTAAAGATACACATATGGAAACTAGTAATTTCGTTCATACTGTAAAACAACAACATTCAATAAAAAAAAAGAATAAAGAAAAAGGAACTTCTGGTATCGTTAACAGAGTATGGTGATTTTCTCTTTTAAATTCATATCAATCCTTGAGCACAGCTTTCGATTAAAACACAATCGGAAAACTAAGATTCTTTTGATTTTTTGGTTTTTCCTTCATTTAGTTTAGTGCTAATTACATGGATTTCAACTGGTTTTGTTTATCTGTAACATTGTTCAAATATATTTGTACTCAGTGCACGTAAATTTGATCAAATAAATATAATGGAGGAGAACATAGTATATTGTCTTCTACATTGAAGATATTCAGTCTTTCTAAATCTAGTTACTGTTTGAAATTAATTGTTAAAAAACACAAACTGATTATATCATCTATTTGACATTTATACAGAAAACAATGTGGAGAGTATTGTTCAAATACCAGACCTTCATTTCTATCACAAAACAGCCGATCACTTTACATTTATACCGAAGACAATGTGGAGAGCACGTTATTCATATATCAGACCTTCATTTCTATCACAAAACAGCCGATCACTTGACATTTATACCGAAAAACAATGTGGAGAGTACGTTGTTCATATATCAGACCTCCATTTCTATCACAAAACAGCCGATTACTTGACATTTACAATAATCAGTTTTCAAAGAAAAGGTTAATTCGGTTCAAAACAATGCTAAATTATTCAATTGTAACATTTTTTTTTTCAAAATACTTTAGCCACGTGTAAACCTTTTTCATTCATTTATTTGCAATTATATTTTCAACGATGGTTCGTTAAGTAATTTGCACTTCTTAATAGAAAAGACTGATTTGATTTATATGAAAATCGGAACTCTTAATTAGATTTCTTGAAAAATATACTTTAGCAAAAGTAATTTTCTGTAGTGTTAAAGCGTTAGTAGGTCTCCGTATACAGACACAGCTTGTAATAAACAACAATTTGAAATTAAGTCTTACAAAGGCAAATTCGAATTAAACGTTCTTGCAAAAAACAAAGAAAACCAGTTTGATTTTCCAGTTAGATTCTTTAATGGTTTTGTTTTGAAATCAGATTGAATCCATTGAACTTCATGTTGAATTGATTGCAAAGGACGGTATGTTCAGTATCGCCAGTTTTTTCTTCTATTTTCCATTTTCATTTTAATTAAAAAATCAATGTTATTGCACTGCAAAAGCGGGACGAAAGATACCAGAGGGACAGTCAAACTCACAGATCGATCGAAAACAAACCGACAACGCAATGGCCAAAAATAAAAAGACAAACAGACAAATAATAGTACAGATGACACAAGATAGAAAACTAAAGACTAAGCAACACGAACCCCACCAAAAACTTCGGGTGATCTAAGGTGCTCCGGAAGGGTGAGCAATTCCTGCTCCACATGTGGCACCCGTCGTGTTGTTTATGTTATTACAAATCCGGTAAATAGTCTAATACGGTAGATCACATTCGTGAAAAGGGAAGGGTATTGTAGTTACGACATAAAGAACATATCCGATATCATCTGTGAAACGGTTATTCCATAACGGTCAACCAACTCGTGATGGCGTCCGTAAAATTTACGAAGGGATGATTTCAACTTCACCATTTGGAACTCTTCGTTTAGTAGCTTCCTTGTGAGCAGCAATCCTCTATCAAGGAAATCATGATAGGAAATACAAGCCCGGGAGTATCGTATCAATTGGGAGATATATACTCCGTATGCAGGCGCTGCTGGAATGTTGCTACATAGAAATGGAAAGTTCACAATTGGGAAGCTGAAATCATCTCTTTTGGATTTTTAAGTCCCTTACTTTTGATATTATAGCGGTCCTTCTCAATACATGTTACATGCAATCTTTGATTCAACTAGCTACGTTTAAAAACGTTAGACAATCTTTTTATGGTTTTTTTTCACATTATTTAACATGTTCAATCAACAAATTTCAACCTATTCTGCATAAACGTAGTTTAACTAATTTTCATTTGTCAAACTTTGTTTATAGTCATTTGCCTGCATCGATTAGTTTACAACTTATTATGGTAAAGGCTGTGTCATTTACACTTTCTCTCTTTCTATAATAATATTAAAGATAATACATAACCCAAACTATAAATTTTCTTAAAAATTAACTTTTTCAGGACAGTAACCCAACAATAAGTTGTCCTATTGGTCTGAAGATTACTTGACAGGTAGATCTAAACTTGTTTAACACTTTCACCTATGTCAAGTTTTGCTATTACTGCTTTAGTTTTTGAGATGAAAACCAAAAACTTCATTTGACCCCTATTTTCTATTTTTAGGAACTGCCGCCATGTTTTTGAATTGATCGAATCCCCGAATACAATCTATAAACTAGATACCATAAGGAACATTCAATTAAAGTTTTTAAGTATTTTTAAGTATTTGGGCAAGTAGTTTCAGAGAAGAAGATTTTTGAAAAAGTAATTAGACTTTCACAAAAATGTAAAAAAAATGTTTTAAGGGCAATAACTACTGAAGGGGTCAATTGACTATTTTGATCATGTTGCCTAATTTGTAGATCTTACTTAGCTGAACATTTATTGGCATTTATACTTTCTCTCTATCTATTATAATATTAAAGAAAATAACCAAAAACAGTAAAATGTAATAAAAATAAACTATTTCCAACAGTAACCCAACAATGGGTAGTCAACTTCTCTGAAAATTTCAGAACAGATAGATCATGACCCATTTATCACTTTAACTTCCTTTTACTTTTGCTCTATCTGCTGTAGTTTTTGATATAAGCTAACTAGAGGCTCCCAAGAGCCTGTGTCGCTCACCTGATTCTACTTTGGTTTTGGAAATTATGTAAAAATAGATAAAAACCATAACAGATACCCTAATAATGATTGAGGCCAAATTTGGTTTAATATTGGCCCCGTAATTTAATCAAAAGCAGAAGACTTTTGTAAAGTTTACAGAAATTACCAATAAATTCATTGAAATTGTAGAAAATGACTTTATAAAAACAATGACAAATCAGCTACAAAGTAACAACACTTGGTCAACACCTCAAAAGAAACATTCATATCATGTTTGGTTTCAATCCATTAAGTAGTTTTCTAGAAGAAGACATTTGTATATATTTCCCATAGGGTCCTTTGTTAAACTAAGTCCCCCGTTGGCAGCCATCTTCGTTGATGGATTTGCTACAAAGTAACAACACTTGGTCAGCACCTAATAAGGAACATTCATGCCATGTTTGGTTTCATTCCATTCAGTGGTTCTTCAAAAGAAGACTTTTGTATGTATTTCACATATGGTCCTTTGTTAAACTAAGTTCCCCGATGGCAGCCATCTTCGATGATTGATTGGCTACAAAGTAAAACTTGGCCAGCACCTCATTAGGAACATTCATGCCATGTTTGGTTTCATTCCATTCAGTGGTTCACTTAAAGAAAACATTTGTATATATTTCACATAGGGTCCTATGTTAAACTAAGTCAACCCTGGCGGCCATCTTGGATGATTGATCGCCTACTAAGTTACAACACTTGGTCAGCACCTCATAAGGAAATTCATGCCATGTTTTATTTCATTCTATTTAGTGGTTCTCTAAAAGAAGATATTTGTATGTATTTCCCTTATGGTCCTATGTTAAACTAAGTCCCCCGCTGGCGGCCATCTTGGATGATGGATTGGCTTCAAAGTAACAACACTTGGTCAGCACCTCAAAAGGAACATTCATGCCATGTTTGGTTTCATTCCATTCAGTGGTTCTCTAAACAAAACATTTGTATGTATTGTCCAAAGGGTCCTATATTAAACTAAGTCCCCCGCTGGCGGTCATCTTGGATGATTGATCGCCTACAAAGTTACAACACTTGGTCAGCACCTCATAAGGAACATTCATGCCATGTTTTATTTCATTCCGTTTAGTGGTTCTCTAAAAGAAGCGTTTGTATGTATTTACCATAGGGTCCTATATTAAACTAACTCCCTCTTTGGCGGCCATCTTGGATGATGGATCGGCTTCAAAGTAACAACACATGGTCAGCACCTCATAAGGAACATTTATGCCATGTTTGGTTTCATTCCATTCAGTGATTCTCTAAAAGAAGACATTTGTAAATATTTCCCATAGAGTCCTATGTTAAACTAAGTCCCCCGCTGGCAGTCATCTTGGATTATGGATCGGCTTCGAAGTAACAACACTTTGTCAACACCTCATAAGGAACATTCATGCCATGTTTGGTTTCATTCCATTCAGTGGTTCTCTAAAAGAAGACATTTGCATGTATTTCCCGTAGGGTCCTATGTTAAACTTATTCCCCCGTTGGCGGCCATCTTGGATGATGGATTGGCTTCAAAGTAACAACACTTGGTCAGCATCTCATAAGGAACATTCATGCCATGTTTAGTTTCATTCCATTCAGTGGTTCTCTAAAAGAAGACATTTGTATGTATTTCCCATAGGGTCCTATGTTAAACTAAGTCCCCCGCTGGCGGCCATCTTGGATGATGGATTGGCTTCAAAGTAACAACACTTGGTCAACATCACATAAGAAACATTCATGCTATGTTTGGTTTCATTCCATTCAGTGGTACTCTGGTACTCTAAAAGAAGACATTTGTATGTATTTCCCATAGGGTCCTATGTTAAACTAAGTCCCCTGCTGGCGGCCATCTTGGATTATGGATCGGCTTCAAAGTAACAACATTTGGTCAGCACCTCATAAGGAACATTCATGCCATGTTTGGTTTCATTCCATTCAGTGGTTCTCTAGAAGAAGTTCAAAATGTAAAAAGTTAACGACGACGACGGACGACGACGGACGACGTCGGACGACGACGGACGATGGACGACGGACGCCAGGTGATGAGAAAAACTCACTTGGCCCTTCGGGCCAGGTGAGCTAAAAAGCTTTTGTCCCCTATGTTCTATTTTTATCCATGGCGGACATGTTTGTTGATGGATCAACACTTTACAAATAAGTTACCCTAAAGAACATTCAGTTAAAGTTTGGACGTATTTGGCCCAGTAGTTTCAGAGAAGAAGATTTTTGAAAAAGTAATTTGCACGAAAAATTGTAAAAAATTAAATGTGTCAAGGGAATTTACTCCTTAAGGAGTCAATTGACTGTTTTGATCATTTGACTTATTTGTAGATCCTACTTAGCTGAACATTTTGCCATTTACACTTTCTCTCTATCTATCATAATATAAAAGATAATTATCAAAAACACACTATTTCAGACAGTCACTATACAATGGGTGGTCCAATTGGTCTGAAAATATCATAGCAGATAGATTTTGACCTATTCATCACTTTAACTCCATGTCACTTTTGCTCTAACTGGTATAGTTTTTGAGATAAAAGCCAAAAACTGCATTTGACCCCAATGTTCTATTTTTAGCCTTGGCGGGCATGTTTGTAAATGAATCAAAACTTCGGATACAATTTATAAACCAGTTACCCTAAGGAACATTCAGTTAAAGTTTAAAAGTATTAGGCCCAGTAGTTTCAGAGGAGAAGATTTTAATATGTTAGCAAACATGATGAACAAATTGTGTAAAATTGTCTTTAAAGGGCAATAACTCCTTAAGGGTCAATTGACAATCTTACTTTGCTGAACATTTTTGCTGTTTACAGTTTATCTTTATCTTCAATAATATTCAAGATAATAACCAAAAACTGCAAAATTTCCTTGAAATTACCAATTTAGTGGCAGCAACCCAACAATGGGTTGTTCGGTTGGTCTGAAAATTCCAGGGCTGATAGATCTTGACCTATTGAACATTTTTACCCCTGTCAGATTTGCTCTAAATGGTTTAGTTTTTGAGATATAAGCCAACAACTGCATTTGACCCCCTATGTTCTATTTTTAGCCATGGCGGCATGTTTGTTGATGGATCAAAACTTCGGAAACAATTTATAAACTAGATACCCTAAGGAACTGAATAGGTCTATGAATACACACGTGTTACACTTACGGAGCACCTGAGGTCATCCCCAGTTTTTGGTGAGATCACCCCCAGTTTTTGGTGGTGTTCGTGTTACTCTGTCTTTGGTTTTCTGTGTTGTTTTGTGTACTGTTGTTTGTCTGTTTGTCTGTTTCGTTTTTAGCCATGGCGTTGTCAGTTGATTTTCGACTTATGAGTTTGAATGTCCCTTTGGTATCCTTCGCTTCTCTCTCTCTTGTACATTGATCTTTAAAGACCCAAATGATGCTAAGCTCCTGTCCTATTTCCATGACAAAAATGTTGTTGTTCCCACATATAAAGCTCCAAACAACATCGGTTTTGTATGTAAATAACATTAAATAAACTGCTTGATAAAGAAATTAGATATTGATAATTCACTTGAAAACTCAACATATACACCCGACACATACCAAGTGGGAAATCCTGAATAATCATAGGTCTGTTTTATGTTCCTTTAAAATTTCAACCAAAGAAGAACTGGATCTTCCGTCCTGTATTGGATACCTAAACTACATAAGTGCCCTTTCAAACAACGTTATATTGTTGGGTCTTCTTATTGGTCCACGAATCCGCTTTTTAAATTATTAACATCAATGTAATCAGCAATCAAAGCCGGACTTCAAAGTTATTGTGAAACTACCTACTCTAGGGGCGGCGTGAATCAGATGTGGATACTTAAAAATTCCAAAGATCTGTAAGAGTACATACAATCTAAGTTTCTTTCCTATTGCAATAGTATTACAATATTTGACTTTTTTACACTTTACACAAGTGTTCACCATTTCAAACTAAAAAAAACTGAACGAATCGGTCCAGCTTTGTTTCATATAAAAAATGGCCAACAAGTATCTTGTCTTATGGAGGGATAAATCGCACTTTGTTTAAAACATTACTCTAATTTAAACGAAAATTTCTCTGAAACTGACATTATGCTTGATTTCTTGATTGAAAACATATTTGTTACGTTTGGAGGACATGTTTTTCAACAAACAAGCGACAATCCCAAGGGAACCAACTGGGCTCCTCTTCTTATCGACTTGTTCCTTTATTCATATAAGGAATACTTCATACAGGAGCTTCTTATAAAGAATGAGAAGAAGCTAGCCTTATCCTTTAACTTCAGGCTCCGCTATAAAGATGATGTCTTCTCACTAAATAATTCAAAGTTTGGTGGTTATGTTGAAAGCATCTATCCCATCGAACTTGAATTAAGGATACAACAGATACATGAAAGTATGTTTCATATCGTGACTTACATCTATAAATTGACAATTTGGGTCGATCGAGAACAAAACTACAACAAAAGAGAGAATTTTACATACCCAATTGTGAACTTTCCATTTTTATGTAGCAACATTCCAGCAGCGCTTTCATATGGAGTATATATCTCTCCCTTGATACGATATTACGGAAATTGCCTTTCCAAACATTATTTTCTTGATAGAGGGTTGCTGATACATAGAAGCTATCAAACCAAGAGTTCCATGAAGTGAAGTTGAAATTATCCCCTCGGAAAAAAATTGGACTCCATTACGAGTTGGTTGACCGTTATTGAATATCTGTTTCACAGATGACGATGGATATGTTCAAAATTGTCGTAACCAGATTCCCATCCTTTTTTCCTAGAATAAGACCTACCGAATTAAGCTTATCACCGGGTTTTTACTAACATGAGCAACATGATGGATGACACATGTGGTGCAGGATTTGCTAACACTTCCGGAGCACCCGAGATCAACCCCGGTTGTTGGTAGGGTTCGTGTTGCTCAGTCTTTAATTTTCTATGTTATATGTCTTTTCGCCGTTTTTCTTTTTTATGCCATTGCTTTGTCAGTTTGTTTTCGACTTGTGTGTTTAAATATCTCTTTGGTATCTTTCGCCTCTCTTATATTTCATTTGTTCACATAAAATCAGGTAAATACAAGAAAAAGAAACAAAATTGGCAATATAAACAAAATAAAAAAAGAAGATGTGGTATGATTGCCAATGAGACAACTCTCCACAAGAGACCAAATGACACAGAAATTAACAACTATAGGTCACCGTACGGCCTTCAACAATGAGCAAAGCCCAAATCGCACAGTCAGCTATAAAAGGCCAAGACTGACAACAATATGACCAGAAAAAAGACAAAAATTAGTCATTAAAACACTACACTACCGGTGTTGAATAAAGATGCTACCGTCATGTTGCTGAATGTAATTTAAAATCCAGTGTTAAATCGAATTAGGTAAGGTCATAAATTAGGGGAGGACGGGACTTGTACTACCGAAAGCGGAGAATATCCGTGGTAATCTGCCATTATGGTCAATCAAATCATAAGGGTGTCGGTAAAACGAGAAATTGCCTATATGTATTAAACATACACATAGAAGCATTCTATTGTAGTCTTCTGTTTATATGAGAATGAAATTGAAATACACGAGAGAGAACTAGTTAAAGAAAAATGAAAAGATGAAAATGACGATGTGTTTTTGCCTGTATGTATACTATATCACAAATTCCGATCTCTTTCTTAAATTTGATCATATGAATAATTAATTGCTGCTTTATCAACGTACAGTGACAAACATTTAATGTATATTCAAGATGGGAACAAAGTAACAATACATCCAATCAGGAGATAAGGGTCGTCCGGGATAAAAGATGGGTTATATAGACTGATACTGTAAAAGGGTTATATATGATGTATAGAAAAATTGTTTTGCCTTGCGGTGTGCGTAAAACTTCCCTACACGAGCCATAGGATTGTCCACAATCAGATCGGATATGGCTCCGTTTTTATATATTCCACATGGTCTAACGGACGTCTTATTTTACCACGTATGTATCACCTAGTCGCAATTTCTATCCTTCTCACCTATTACACACATTTCTGCACCATTATTTTTAATTATTTCTACCCTAAAAGATAGTTTTAACAATTGAATAGATAATAATTGATGTCATTTCGGTTTTTTTTTTATTGCAAAATGTTTTAAAATTATAACCATACAGTTATCGTTTTTTAATAATCTTTGTTTTTATCTTTGAATATCCATTCTGAGAGTGATGCGAGATGTAGGGTGGACATTTATTTAAAGGGACATTAGGTACGAGATATACAGAAAATTAGAATATGATTTTTTTTTGTTCAAATATTACGAAAACAAGACTAATTACATAACAAAAGCTATAAAAATCAATGAGCGAATTTTTGTTCAATCATTAATGAAAGTAATATAGTGAAATACTAATTCGCTTTTAGTAGCCAATTTGGTTCAATTTTGTCAAAAGAAGATAAATAACATCGCTGATGAATTATTCACTTCCAAATGAATAATTCGACCTCATTGAATCCGTATTAATGTGACCTTTAATTAACTCCTTAGCTGGAGATTCGTTACGCATGTATTCGGCTATTAAAAGGAAAAGAATGTCAACATTGAAAGTGAAACAATGATGAATCATTTGGTGGACTGATTCGATCCACAAAAAAAATACACAGGTAAAAACGATGATAAACATACTGTTTAACCTACAATATGAAATCAAACAGACCTAGAAAAATCCAATTGCACGTGGTCACTATCAATTTATATTTATATTTATGTTGATTTCGGGTTATATGACCGTCGTTAGTCTTCGGAAGTCATCTCAATGGTTAATTAAATGACGTCTAGAAAAAAAATACACATGAAATGTTGATACATATTATCGAGTCCATGTATTGTTAATTGTTTATTTTAGACTTTTTGTAACTTAGATATACGTTTTAGTATGTTCTAAATCAAATATGAGAATTTGAATATAATCGGTGAAGATGAATTTGACAGCTAATGCTCTTTAAACTAAGGCGAGCTATGATTTCTGCTTAATAATGACTTTTTGTTTTTGTGTTATGCTGTTATAACATGATTCTAGTTTTAGGCATAGTTGATCATCGCTTACAAACATGTATAAATCCGCCACATTCTTTACGTGCCTATCACAACAAATGAGCATGTAACATAATGGTTTCACATTTTATCATCTCGGGGCATTCCATAGCTTACTATACGCCATAAATGGTACTCATTTTAGATGGCCTTACGAATATTCAAAGTTATTAACATTTTGTCTCTTATAGATATTATCTCATTTGCTGTCACACAACATCTTGTTTTAATATTAAGCTTGTTGTTCAGTTTTAACGTGTACAAAAGTCATTTCCAGAATTTGGTGGTAGATTAGAATGACAAAGAAGAATTGGTAACCTCCAACTCGTATTTCGTTCCATAACAAAACGTTTAAATGATCTTTTTTTCTTCGAATGCAACCGGTACTTTCTTTCACAATCACAAGCAAATCATCTAAAAAATTATTCAGAAATTTTGTTATAATTTAACAATGTAGTTTGGGGTTTGGTTTTTAAACCTCAACCGGGGGTCTTTACCTTTTTTATATGGCAAAGTCCCCCAAAAAATAATTGAAAGCATCTTTAACTGACAATAATATATATTTCAGAATTAACGGTATCGCGTGTCAGTCTCATCAGTACCTCCTAGGTCCGATGATTGAGCTTTTTTTTTAAGGAGGCGAAAGATAACAAAGGGAATTCAAACTCACAAATCAAAAAACAAACTGACAACGCCATGGCAACAAACAAAAAAATACCATAAGATAAACAAAACTCATTTGTAACGAAAAATACATAACAGAAAATACTGTCAATTTCTTTATTTTTTTCAGGCTATAGAACAAAACAACGAGGAAATAGCAAATTTCAATTGTTAGTATCTTTGATGTTCGTGAAGCAAGCGAGTTTAAATATTTAGAGACATTCCTCTTGTTTATAACAGAATTCAATACCTCGACCAATCAGTTGATAGAAATCAATTATATATTCTGTTATTTCTTAATTTTCACTGTCTGTAATCAGAAGAAACCTTCCAGCTATAACTGTGTACTGGTGTACCTGTTACCAAAGGTGAGTTCATCATGATGTTTTCTGTTCTATTGGTTTTACTATTTGCTTGATAATTTTTAAGATAAACATTTCTCTGTATAATTCATAAATGCAGGCAACCTAATTGCCAAAGGCAAGAACACTACACTAAATGAGTGTTTAACCAAGCTCAAATCCAATATTACTTCATCAGTATTCTCCAACATGGCATATTCAAACTTTACGCCAAGCTGTTTATTAAAAACATTCAAAAAGTTTTTTTTTCAAAATATTAAACTACATAGTAAGTAACACTTTGCTTAGATAACAAACACTCATGAAAATCAATGGGCAACGCTTCTTTTTGTTTTTATACTGTTAAGGAAAATGTATCACCAACGATGCAATTCAGTTTTGTATGAAACTAAATCCACTGAAAGCTAAGAAAGTACACAATCTGTTTAATAAAATTTTAAATGCTTTCAAGAAATCTAGATTTGCTTCTTTTATTCTACCCCTTTACGATATTAGACTCAACTTATTATCAAAAAATGCATTGTAAGTGGATTGATTATTGCAGGAATAAACAAAACAAAACAGAAATATATCACACTATGCAGTCAACCAGCATGACAATAAAAAAATACATGAACATTAAATAAATTCCCTCATTTACTAAGCCATAACGTAAAAGAAAAAAGATTAATGATTTGTTCGTATCATTTTCAGTTTCTCATAGGGGAACTCTCAAACGCAAAACATGCACCTCAGGTTAAATTTTCCAGAACATGCAGCGGTATCGACCCAATGGTAGAAAAGGAGAATAAAACTATAAATCTGGTGCGTCCCACTGCGGGATCGCAAATTTGCAGATCTAACATTGTTTCCATACATTTCTATAATTTAACGACAACAATAACCAAATTGTTTCTTAAGGGCAAAATTCAGTTTTCATCAATAGACATGTATCTATACAATATACAAAGTTTAATATTTCCAGAATCTATAAAAGTTGTTAATACGTTTTACCAGAAACAATAAAAGATAAGCCATCAAAGGGACAGTAACAGTCAAATTCATGTTCACAGATTTGAACCAAATTCTTATATTTGATGTATAACAAATTGAAACGTATATCTAAATTACAAAAAAGTCTAAAATAAACAATTAACAATGCATGAACTCTACAATATTTATCAGCATTTTGTATGTATTTTTGTCTAGGCGTCATCTAATTAACCATCGAGGTGACCTCTGAAGACTGCTGACGGTCATATAACCCGATATAAACATAAATATAAATAAAAATGGATAGCGACCACGAGCCATTGGATTTTTCTAGGTCTGTTTGATTTCATATTTAGGCTAAAATGTATGGTCATCATCGTTTTACCTGTTTTTTAGAATTCTTTTTGTGGTTGGAATCAGTCAACCAAATGTTTCATCATTGTTTCACTTACAATGTTGACATTCAATTCCTTTTAATAGCTGAAAACATGCGTAACCCATCTCCAGCTTAGGGGTTAAATTGAAGGTCACATGATTCAATGAAGTCTAATTATTCACTTGCAAAGTGAATAATTCATCAGCACTGTTTCTTAGCTTATTTTGACAAAATTGAACCAAACTGGCTGCTAAAAGAGAATTATTATAATAATTAATGATTGAACAAACAAAAAAACAACATATCCTATTTTTTTTTTATCTCGTAGCTAATGCCTCTTACAACAAAATCTTCAAATAGCGAAAAACATTAAGATGTGACATAAGACAACTACTGTCGAGCCTCTTATCTTGTGACAACCACACGCAAAAGTGATGGGTTAAAAAAAAGTGTTTTTAGAACTCAACCCTCCCCATTATTCAAATCGGATATCAACAAATAATAGAATATTTTAATGTTTTACACTATAATGCATGGTTATTTTTGTTCGCATTTGAGAAATTTTAAAACATCAGAAAAATATTTTTAACCACTTTGAAAGTATCTAAGAATTTAAACTTTATAACAAGATTGTTTTCTTAAGACTTTTTCTTATAGAAATATGTTTTCTCGTAATTTGTAATTCAACATTTTAAATTATGAAAACCATTGTAGAAATATGCACCAAATATTTATATAAAAAAAACAACA
This sequence comes from Mytilus californianus, assembly GCF_021869535.1. Taxonomy (NCBI): domain Eukaryota; kingdom Metazoa; phylum Mollusca; class Bivalvia; order Mytilida; family Mytilidae; genus Mytilus; species Mytilus californianus. The sequence goes on from NW_026262668.1 coordinate 95,159,749, forward strand.
AAGAATCAGTCTGAAAATAAATCTTATCACTTCCTTTTCACCCACACTAAGTCAAAAGTTTTATCGCTGCACACTTAGAAATGGACATAATTAAAACAATAAAAAAAGAATTTCATTATTTTACACAAATTATTTTTCTGGTCTCGTATGAATTAAGATGAATTTTAAAGACTCATTTACTAAGTCACAATAGCTTATAATCCTAAACGTATAATTGACTTTTGGTATCGTGAAATTACTTATTGTTTAAATAAAACACATATCCTGTTTCGACAGTTATCATGGATATGATTCGGAGTTCCAGTGTTAGAGTCAATGTTGAAAATTCTACATTGTTATTATCTTCCTGTTGTAAGTTCCGGAATCTATGGCGATAACCATATATAGCACATCGCTTACAGGTATTTTGAATAATTGACATATACGTCATTTCTGATTAGAAAAATCAACAATCACGTTTGAATAGTGATGATGAGTTCAACTTCTTTAATCTCAGTGATATTAGTGAAACATTTGGCAGACCAAGGTATTGACCACTTATCATTTTTGTTACCTAGTTATATAGAAGAAAGACAAATTGTGAATAGTTGGAATCGCCTACTAATTTATAATTGTAAGGTGTAATACAATATATAGTACTTTAACTAGTCCATATAAGTTGTTGAAGTCAAGTATGTATCAGTTATCTTTGTAACGGGAAGAAAATCTTTAAAAATCGAAAAGGGGAATAATACTTTTATTAAAATTAAGTCTTACCAATGATAAAATCTAAACCGCTCAAACGAACATCAATCAAATTTTAAGTATATTGCCAAAAAAATGTTCTGTCTTTCTTATTGTTTACTCTAAACGAAGATACAAACAAGAGGCTCATGAGAGCCTGATATCGCTCACCTGTAATTTCAGTTTCAGGCATTTGACTTATTTGTAGATCTTACTTTGTTGAACAATTTTGTCATTTACACTTTATCTCTTTCTATAATAATATTAAAGATAATACATAACCAAAAAATGTAAAATTTCTTAAAACTTAACTTTTTCTGGACAGTAATCCAACAATAAGTTGTCCTATTGGTCTGAAGATTACTTGACAGATAGATCGAAACCTGTTTAACACTTTCACCTATGTCAGTTTTGCTATTACTGCTTTAGTTTTTGAGATGAAAGCCAAAAACTTCATTTGACCCCTATGTTCTTATTTTAAAAACTGTCGCCATGTTTTTGAATGGATCAAATCCCCGAATACAATCTATAAACTACATACCCTAAGGAACATTCAATTAAAGTTAGAAGTATTTGGCATAGTAGTTTCAGAGCAGAAGATTTTTGAAAAAGCAATAAGACTTTAAAAAAAATGAAAAAAAAACGTTTTAAGAGCAATAACTCCTTAAGGGGTCAATTGACTATTTTGATGATGTTGACTTATTTGTAGATCTTACTTAGATGAACATTTATTGCCATTTATACTTTATCTCTATCTATTATTATACTAAAAAAAATAACCAAAAACAGTAAAATTTAATAAAAATAATCTATTTCCAACAGTAACCCAACAATGGGTTGTCAAACCTGTCTGAAAATTTAATAGCAGATAGATCTTGTATCTTTATCTTCAATAATATTCAAGATAATAACAAAAAACTGCAAAATTTCCTTAAAATTACCAATTTAGTTGCAGCAACCCAACAATGTGTTGTTCAGTTCATCTGAAAATATCAGGGCTGATAGATCTTGACCTATTGAACTTTTTACCCCTTGTCAGATTTGCTCTAAATGGTTTATTATTTTAGGTATAAGCCAAAAACTGCATTTGACCCTTATGTTCTTTTTTAGCCATGGCGGCCATGTTTTTTAATCGATCAAAACTTCGGATACAATTTATAAACTAGATACCCTAAGGAACATTGAGTTAAAGTTTGAAGGTGTTTGGCCTAGTAGTTGCAGAGGAGAAGTTTCTTGAAACAGTTTACGACGACGACGACGGACGACGGACGCCAAGTGATGGCATAAGTTCACATGGCCCTGTGGGCCAGGTGAGCTAAAAAGGGTGCAGAAGAAGTTTGTGTATCGAATAATATATTGGTCAGTCCTGAAGATTTGGTAGGAAAACTTAATTAAGAATATAATAAGATAATAAGATTTGTTAAAATATAAAATCTCGTTACAACAATGGTTAACAGATTTTGATCTGATTTCGTATAAAGCCATAGTCTTTAAGGCTACATAATCTTTGATGAGTTTGATTAACATATTTTTAAACTTCCAGGCATATTGTTTTATTTTTAAGTAGTGACCTCTCTCCCTATGGCTATGTTTGATAACATCCGTCTCAATATATTTTGACATAAAGTTCCACAATTATCTTATATGAAAAAAATAGTATTTAGTTTTATTTTTTCAACATAATGATCATACGAGGTAATACAATAATTTTATTTAGAAAATGAAGGCAATGATGAATTTAATTGCAAAATATTTCATAAAAAATGAGGCGAAATTTTTACATTTTACTTCTACGTTGTATAGCTAGTAATACGACTACCTATATATGTAAATACAAATGTAAAAAGAGTATATTCTGACAAAATGGCAGATTACCCAAGCGAACACGTTTAAGTAAAAGTGTAAACAAAATTAAAGTTGACTCATTATGATGTAATGGTGTAATGGAATTATTTTTGTTAAGAATTGGATAAGAACCTTCTATTCAACTTTTTCGAATCATAACGTGTTTAACATTGAAAGAACTTAAGTCTTGGTCTTGTAGTAGAATTTTCACAAAAGGCGGAGGTTAGAGTGCAAGAAATTTTAAAGGAAAGGAGTGATTGTCAAAAGTCTTTACGGAAATGAAACAAGATTTTTAAAAATGCGGGACTATAATAAACATGTGAAATTATAGCACTGTTCTTTTAATTACATCGCATATTTATGAAGAACTCCTCCTTTCTATCATTTCCAAATAAGGCTTCAATTGGTACAGGCACGAAATGTTAAATCAGTTTCATGTGGACACAAACCTAACTCCTTTGCCTATAACCAAGTGTCGTATAAGTAAAAAAAACAATAAAAAACTACATACTCAAATTACCAACAGAATAACTACTAACACAAACTGCTTTCTCGGTCTTGATCTGTCTTAACAATTTTCATCATTTTGAGTTTTAAATTTCATTGTATCGTCTCTAATATATATGAAATATTGGTCAATGGACGTTTAATAGCGAACAATCGATCACATTTCATTTATCTAGGTATATGTTTATTTTTTTTTTCCAAATATGATTGGAATTCTATAATCCAGAAAAGCGCTTTGGACGCATAAAATTAATAACGTGTCGTTTCCATTTTTTTAAAAATAATATTATATTGAGAACATTTGATACTTGGGTTCTATTCACAAAATAAATTTATCGTAAGTTATACTGAAATGTTCACGAGTTACGAGTATTTTTGGCGTAAGAATTTTTGTGAAATGGACTCATGTTTCTTACAAAAAAATAACACTTACTAGTTCTATACTATATTCAGAAAATTTTATACTTTTTTCTGCTATTTGCATGATAAATGTAGTAACTTTAAGGTATGTGATATTTTTTTACAGATTTAAAAAGAAAAAGAAAAATTAAAGTAAATTATGTACTTACAAACATAAGTTGAGAAAACAGTTGCTCTCAATATCGTATGTGTGTTTGAATGTTTGAATTCATAATTTTCATAAAGTTCCATTAATAGCATTAAGGATATCAATCGTACTGAACCAGATGCGCATCTTAACAAAATGATCTGTGTTGTTATGATTTAAAATGCTCGAAGTTATTTCTTGATTTTGAAAAGTTTTGACTGAAGTTATCTTTTGTCTATTTGTATCCAAAAATGAACCAATATTAAATAAAATATCTATAAAATCAATTCAACTGATATATTTTCAGGGTTTGAGCTCTTTAAGTTCAATAAAAGAACCATTCCTTTTATCAAGGTCATGATAAACCGTTTATAATTTCAATGCATAAATTGTTAAAGATATCCCTGTTTTGAAAATAACAATAAAACATTAGAAACATAACCAGGTTTGAGAACATAATCACTTTGGTGTGGATTCAAGTTTTAACGGGTAATTCAGGATTAGACTTTTGGTCCGTAGAAATTTTACTAATATTTTTTCGTAACAACTATATTTTTTTTTATGTTTTTTGACGTTTAGTCTTTTTGTTTTTCTGTCAATATTTTGAGTTAGAGCTGGTAAAAGTTCTATAATTTTGATATTATTTGTATCAATAGTAGTACACTACACTGTAAAAATCTATTTGAGATAGAGCAGGTGCGATTTTTTTAATTTGAATTTATTCTCTAAAAGAAATGCACTACGAAATGACTGTGTTCTCGGGCCTATTATGTTGGTTTTATATGTATAACCTACGCAAGTTGTGTAGGATACAATGTTTATCCGTCTGTTCGTCCGTCCTGTTCTTGTCATCGAAACTCCTCTAAAACCTGACAACATAATTTCCTGAAATTTGTAGATAATAAGGGCAACCTATATAGGTGTGCATATCGACAGGAAATTATGATTTTTTTTTTCTAGGAGTTATGCCCTTTTGAACTTAGAATTATGGCCTAAATATAATACTTCAACACTTTGTCATGGCTATTCCTCTGAAACCAAACAGTTTGTCATCGTTACTCATCTGAAAACACATAGCAGAATTTCATGAAATTTTGTAGATAATTGTGACACATTATTTAGATTTGCATATCGACAGGAAATTGTGATTAAATTTTTTTTCAAAGTCTTTGAACATGATTTCCCAATGACAATGTGGGAGCGTGGGGTATGGGAGCGTACTCATAAATGTTCTTTAGTTATGAAAAAAGCGACGTTATTTTTCAGGAAAAAACTGTACAGTTGGTTTTTTCATTTTCTCGTCTCGATACAGCCTTTTTGGGCTACGCGATGTTTATCACTTATCAATCAGTCAATCAATATTTCAATTCAAGAACAAATTCCTTCAATATCGCCTTAATTTTTTAAACATTCGTAAAACGATTACCGAAATTAGTCAAAAATATTGACAGCACAACAAACCACTAATTACCAACACCCGTCTCTCCGAGAAAATGGATGCCCGAACATAGAAGAACAACATATGGTCTAGAAAGTTTCATTATCCACGGGACAGCTTAAATTTATGGACACAATATATTAATTTGAAGCGATACCTTTTTATTGTTATTATTATCTCAAATGTAAATGGGATGCCTTTACTGACAACATTACGTAGCATATGTTCTGATATACAAATTGAAAGAACAGCAACCATCCTACAACGATTGAAAAGATGAAAAGGGTTAATCCTCTGCTTAATATTTGTAATTGTGATATTGAAAAAGGTATAATTCCTAAAATGTTGCAAATATTCAATGGAAAATTAGGAATGACTCCTCTTTCCTTTCTGTGAATAGAACGCTTCACAAGGTACTACTATGATTAGTTTTAACTTTCATTTGAAATAAGTTTTGCTCAATGTGTTGATTTGCAAAATACGACTGCAATTGGACAGGGCCGAATTAAAAGGTGGCAAGATTTTGTTTTAAAACAAGGTTTTGAAGCTAAGTTTTAAAGTTAAAGTTTTTTTTTCTCAAATTGTTCTAGATAGTTGTCAAAACATAAGTATATTGTATGTTTGCTGAAAATATTTTCCCAATAAAATTTTCTTTTCAAAATTTTGTACTAAAAGATCTTAGTCAATATAATGTTAATACGGACAAACTCTTCTGTAAGTTATATAAAATAAAAAAAAGTAACACTATTCTACACAAAAAGCAGTTACACATAGGACATGCATTAGTATTTGATGTATCTTAAATAAATTCTAGACCTTACCTTATCCTTCTGCAAATAGTTCCAAATAAAAATGATTCTTTATTGTGCAAGCAAGTGTAATATCCGAACCTGTAATACAAAAAACGTCAGATATTGAAATCCAATAATTTCAGCCAATGAGTTGTCTCATCAAAGCAGTTCAAATTTTTCTAACTAGGTTTTATGCGAACATCTCATGCTAGGTTAATATATTTTCGTTTCCAATATTAAATTTGTTTTTCCTAAAGCCAAAGAAACTAAATATACCAGTTTATTGGAATATTCTCAGAACAAGTCATTTTTAATGGTTGTTGCTATCCAACGTTTTTTCATTGATTAGAAGGATTTTCGTAGAGAACTGGAATCTTTCTTTCATTTTTGTTCGTCAACTATGAAACCCATTCTGTCTACTATTTAGTAAAATTAATACATTCCAACATATATCTATTGTTCAGGATGTGCAAGTCGATCTTGTAAATTGTTCAATTTGAAAATTTAAAGCTCTCTCAGTTGTCAGTAATTTTTAAAAATATTAAGTTAATAAGGCATATAAAGAATATCTCGAGTTGAAACAGATTATCTCTTTTAACTCTCTTATGGCTAAGGATTTTTTACTTTCATTAATCGTAAATACAAAATGCTCTTGTCTTCAAAACCAAACAGATCAACACTTAATTGATATAGAGGATATGGTCTGTTTTTTGCCGTCTACACAAATCTTCCAACTTTTCAGTCTATCATTCACAGAAAATAGTTCAAACCAGTGCGGAAGTAATCCTGGTTCTATTTCATTACTTTGATACAGCTGGTTGGCAACTTGACAGTGCGGCAAAGGTGAACTGTGCTGAACCTCCATTTAAAAATTGAAAGAGGATATGTTATTTTTTTATTATTTTATTACCTGGACTACATTGTAACTGTTGACAGCGGTTTCAAAATAGATGCATTTGTGTAAGTACTTTACTTTTGACATTAAATTTCAACTTCATTTAACTTAAAGTTCAATTTCCATAATGACGAGTGTTTGTCGATAATTCAGATCAAATTCAATTCCCTTTTTTTGCGTATTATCTCTTTATTTCTATGATGAGCTATGGTATGCTTCAGTATGTCTTTCTGTGCCAATTACCTCTCATCGCAGTAATAACCACTGAATTGGGCCTTCGCACAGTGGATTCCACAAAACAAACATTTAAAAAAATGAATAATTTAAACTTAAATGGTACAATGAATGCTAAAAGTCATCAAATACAAATTCTTCGTAGAACAACTAATAGTCAAATGAAAGCAGCCCTAATTATATTATTATCTCAAAGGTTATGGGTGCTAAAAATGGAATGATTTTAAGGGACTAACATTACCGTGCATTTTTTTAACATGAAATCACAGTATGTTTACAATCGCTTTGTTCAAGGAGTCACAGTACACAGTAATGAAATGAACGCGAAGTCACAGCACACTTTCAAACTAAACCGACAATGTATATTCGTTCCATGTAAAAGTATACAGCAATATTAAGGATTATGCTTGTTACATATCAAAGATAAATTATTTTAAAAAGGGATAACATTCATGTTTGGCATTTGTAGCAATATTTTCTAACTAAATTGTCAAAAATCTTAGAACGCCATAAAACATTCAGACAATACACACAAATACTTTTTAATTGTATTATTATTTTTATGTAATTATGCAATTAATGTATGCAAAATTCATTTTGTAATACATCATGTTATTAAAAGGTGAAGCATTAATATAGCAAACAAAATAAACATACCAAACTGAATGTACTGTTGTTATTTGGTGTTGCAAAATGGAAGTCACAGTATACTGAAAATGCGAAGACACATTTATGGAACGCCTTAGCTGTCTTATGTGGAACTCTGATATTACTTTATGTTGTTTTATTATTACTTGATGATATTTTGTCTTTACTTAATATGGTTTTGACATTACGTAATGATGTTTTGATATAACTCAATATGGAATAGTCATTACTTAATGTTATTTCGATATTACACGATATGGTTTCGTATTGACTTGATATAGTTTTGTCATTACTCAATATGGTTTTGTCATTACTCGATGTGGTTTCACCATTATTTAATGTGGTTGTGTCATTAGTCAATGTGGTTTTAACATTACTTGATGTGAATGTGACTTAACGTTATGTAGTTGTTTCATTACATGATGTGGTTTTGTTATTTCGTAATGATGATTTGCCTATTCTTTATATGGTTTTAACATAACGTAATGATATTTCAAAATTTGACGATTTTACACTACATGATGTGTTTGTTTCATTATTTGATGTGGTTATCCCATTACTTGATGAGGTAAAACCACGTGACCAATTCGGAAAAAAATATGTTCTATTTTTAAACAGATTTCAATATATCATTTGTTTAAAGTGCTTTGGATGGGTATCGCTATTCATTGAGTTAAAGTTCAAATTAAAGCTCGAGTGGTTGTTCAGAGTTATTTAGCATGAAAAAGGTAACCGGCAGACAATAATAAGAAAAAAAGTATTAAAAAGTTTACAGTATTTCTTACATAATTGGGATATCCCCACACCACTTTGTCTTGTTGTTTTTATCCTAAGTTCTCAAACGGAAGCAGTATTTTTGTAATAAATTTGTAAAATATTCCACGGAACCCTATGTCTCGCCTGATATTGCTGCTGTAAGTGTAAAGCGTCATGTTGATCGGCTGTACATTTATCTATACATCTATCGGTAAAAACAAAATTAAAAAAAAATGTTTTTCTGTAGATGCTTTTTCTTGAAATTGAAGAATAACTCCTATACTCCTATACAAGTTTTAAAACACTTCATGGAGGTTTACAAATTTATCATGTCAAAACAGTTTAATTCGGTTTTATTTAACTAAAACAAAACTCTATGGTTTTCATCAATAAGCAAAACCCATACCCTATAGTAAGCTATAAAAGGTCCCAAAATGAAAAATGTAAAAAACTAGAAACCTAACGAGTTACGGAGATTAACGACTGAAATCGACATATGTTTTATGGACAATATTACGAATTGGTTGACCAATACTATGTGTCTGTGTCTCAACTCACAAGCGTCATGTTAATACGGTATATACCAGAATAGTCGTCTAATTTAAAATATACACATTTTGTTCTCTTACCGATTGTGCCATTTTTACTGAGTGTGAATTCACCTAGCGTGTGATGTCTAAATAACAGGAGACGCTAACCCTGTACTAGGTCTCGATCCTATTCCCTATTCCAAACTAAAAGACAAATTGAAAGAGTTGGTCCTGCTGTGTTTCATAAAAAAAAGAATGGCCAACGTAGATACAAGTATCTTGTCTTAGGGAGGGATAAATCCTACTTTGTAAAAAGTCACTCTGATTCAAACAAAAAATTCTCTTACATTATCAATATACTTGATTTCTTGATTGACAACATATTTGTTACGTTTGGAGGACGTGTTTTTCAACAAACAATCGGCATTCCCTGGGAACAAACTGTGGCCCTCTTCTTGCCGACTTGTTCCTTTATTCATATGAGGCTGACTTCATACAGGAACTTCTTAGGAAGAAAGAAAAGAAGTTAGCGGTATCCTTTAGTTTTACTTTCCGCTATATCGATGATGTTCTCTCACTAAATAATTCAAAATTTGGTGAATATGTTGAACTTGTGATAAAGGATATAACAGATACAGTTAAGTCTGTCTAATATCGTGACTTACATCTAGAAATTGACAATGAGGGTCGGTTGAAAACAAAACTTCACGACAAAAGGGATGATTTTAGCTTCCCAATTGTGAACTTTCCATTTCTATGTAGCAACATTCCAGCAGCTCCTGCATACGGAGTATATATCTATAAGTTGATACGATATTCCAGGGCTTGTATTTTTCTATCATTATTTCCTTGATAGAGGGTTGTTGCTCACAATGAAGCTATTAAAGCAAGAGTTCCAAGTGGTGAAGTTGAAATCATCCCTTCGTAAGTTTTACGGACGTCATCACGAGTTGGTTAACCGTTATGGAATATCCGTTTCAAAGATGATAGCGAATATGTTCTTAATGTCGTAACTACAATCCCGAATGTGACCTACCGAATTAGTTTTAATTACCGGGTTTGTAATAACATGAGCAACACGACGGGTGCCACATGTGAAGCAGGATCTGCTTACCCTTCCGGAGCACCTGAGATCACCCCCAGTTTTTTGTGGGGTTCGTGTTTCTCAGTCTTCTGTTTTCTATGTTGTGTTTTGTGTACTATTGTTTGTCTGTTTGTCTTTTTCTTTTTTAGCCATGGCGTTGTCAGTTTATTTTTGACTAATGAGTTTGACTATCCTTCTGGTATCTTTCGCCTCTCTTTTTAGAGTGAACCCAATTTTCGCGCGTTACCTTATGCTTTCTCTCTCTTCTAAATAGATTTATGAGATTTGAACAACAGGCGGGAAAATACTGCTACCTCAAAGTAGTTATCTATTGCACATTGATTTTAGAGTTCAGAACTTAGCAATAAGCTTAACTACATAAACTTTTGTATAGTTTCTGAAAGAACAATCATTGTTGTATAAATCAAATTTATTTAAAGTCAGTTCCCTCGGATAAATTTACGCAGTATAATTAGAGAATGCATGATTATTTAATTAACTTTACTACGAACATAGATGATGTCAAGGATGAAATTAAGAGCTTTAATCATCTAATCATAGTTCTTGAATGTTTATCTAGCATATTTACTTTTAAATATAGACTTAGGTTTTATATCAGTTATATATAGATTTGCAATCAATATATTTTTAAATGACCATTTGATTAAATAAACGTATAAACTGAATTAGATCTAGTTGTCTACCCGCAGACTGCTATTTGATTTCCCGCGCCTTATTATCATTCAGCACGACATGACCGTCTTATTTTGTCTCTTTACAAACAACTTAAGTTGCTGTAGTCGTCAAAGGCAGAATATTGAAGTAACTGTGGACACTAAAATCATTGATGAAATTAATTGTTTTCGCAACGAAATCCACGTCACTTAGTATGAATGACATTCTAAAGGTAAAAAATCAATCAAAAGACAATACCGAAAATCTTGACGATTTAACTAAAGTTGTATTGGCTATTAAAATTAGCATAGTTGGCTATGCCCGTGATGTTGCTGTATCCTGTTCTGAGAGACTCTAACGGAACATATTAATTAAGATTGCTGACATCTCCGAGGAAGGCTGTGAAAAATCCAAAAGCTAGTGATTACGAAAATGAGTCTAAGATTATACGATTGCCCGTAAAGTTTGAGGACAATCTCAATAAAATATTATTTACCCGTCCGAGATAAATAAAACAAGTATATAACTAATTTCATGATTTACTGATTAAGTGTACAAAATTTATTTCAGTACCTGCTTAAATAATTGTATTTTCATCAATTTAAAAATCATAAGAAACTCTCACCCGGAGCACCAAAACAAATATTTCCGACGTACCGACGTTCGACGACGTCAACATTTTAACTTTTCTCAACGTAGTCTCCTTTCAAAGCAATACATTTTTACATCTTTTTAACCAGTCATCAAATATTTTCTCAAACTGTTCTGTTTTCATTTTTTAAGATTATGTTCATTACTTCCTGTCTCAGTTCAGGTAAATCGTCGAACCTTTGTCCACGGAGAAAAGATTTTATATGCGGGAATACCGCAAAATCCATTAGCGCTAAGTCAGGGCTATACGGAGGATGTTTCAGACATTCGAATCCAAGTAAATCAATTTCTAGATGAGTTTTTAGAGAAGTGTGGGCCGGTGCATTGTCTTGGTGTAATATCACTTGCTCTATGTTGGCTGCTAAATAAGGGCGTTTCTTTCTCAAAGCTTGAACTAAATCTCGACTCAGTACCTGAAAGTACAAAATAAACGGACTTTTAATGGTATTGCATCTAAATTAGAATAAGATTGATAATTTATTTTTTTATTCTTACCTTCTTAAACTGTTTATTTCATTTTATTTAGGTTTTAATTATTAATATAAGATCATTCATTATTTTTAAAAGCAAATATTATGTTAAATACCTTGGAGCAGTATTCAGAATTAACAGTCTGGCCACGGGGTACAGCATGTGTCAGTAACATTCCTTTTCGGTCCATGAAGAGAATGAACATAATCTTTCCCATTGATTTGGTTATCTTTGCCTTCTTTGGTGGCGGTGAGTTACAGCTGACTTGACTGTTGTTTAGTTTCCGGATCGTGGTAATGAAACCAGCTTTCGTCGGTTGTAATTATTCTGTCTAGAAATCGTATGCCACCACGAGAAACTTTTTTAATAAATTGATTTGACAATTCTATTCTTTTTGTTAAATGTTCTGCTGTAAGAAGTCGCGGTACCCATCTATCACAGACTCGATTCATATTTAAATCATTTGCTAAAATGTGGAACGCTGTAGTCTTAGAAATGTCACATTTGTCTGCAACTTCGGGAACTGTTAGTCGCCGGTCACTGTTGATAACGTTCAGAACTTCATCTTTTATCGCATCTGATTCCCTGAAAGATGGCCTACCTTCCCGCTCATCGTCTTCCAAATTGTCTCTTCCGTCCCCAAACCTTTTGTGCCACTTGAATACCAATGAACGACTAACTTTGCTATGTTTCTCAGAATTTGTGTGTTACTGTTGGCGTTTTTCCGATGTCTACACAAAACTTTATAACCGCCCGCTGCTCCACCTCTTTCGTAAATTTCCTTTTTTTCACTGATGCCGATTCTGGATTCAATGCTTCAAATCGAGATTTCTCCGTCATTTCGAAATTTTGACCATTCAAATTTAGCAGGTGTAACGTCAAGACTATTGTCGATGTCACAATGTAAGTTTCATGTATTTTTTAGTGGATTTTGAAACTTAAAATAACAAAAATATGAAAACACCAGCCTGCATGTTATGTGATATTTTCGCCGTGCTCCGGGTCCCAATTGCTTATATTTATATGAAGTAAGTGTTATTATTTCGCATTTAGAATTGGACAAATATTGATATAACCGAAGTAGGATATAGTTCAGGATTACAAATATGCAAAAATAATTTACCTGAAATGCTATTTTTACGCAGACTTCAGCGTGTCCACGAACTTTACGGACAACCCTCGTATATGCTAAAAAAAGGGCTGTTCGAGAAAAAGGCGAAGAGAAAACCATCTGGAAAACAATACCATATTTTTGTCGCTCTACACCATAGCTATATTCATCACCCCCTTACGGTGGTGGCCACTGTGGCTTGTACATGCACTGACGAGTCAAGTGCCCCTCCAAGAACAGCAAAGCAGCACCAACACCCAATATAGACTATGTTTTCTGCTCTTTGGTCGGGTTGTTCTCTCTTTGACACATTCCTCATTTCCGTTCTCAATTCTATTTAATTGTGTAAAAGATGTGTATAATTTCGATAATTTTGACACAAGTACAATAACAAATTTGTATACACAAACATTTACACACCATTATTTTTTTAATAAAATTGGTGCTTATGATTTCAATATTTGCACTATAAGATCCATCTACGTATTGATACAACAATTTATCGCTTTGAATCATACAGTTATTCAGGATCATATATACAGAAATTACATAGCTTAGTTTGATGAGCAACCTTCTTTTGTTAATACTGTTACTTTATCAGTTCAATCTAGCTTAACATTAAGAATGATACTAGATTTGATAGTGGTAAATACACATTTATGGAAATAGAGTTTTAAATCTGAGGATATGAGTACTGTTGAACAACATTTTAAATTCTATGATTCTATACTCAAGTTTGACATTCATTCGGGATATCACCATGTATATACCTTTGAACCACATACTGAATTTTTATGTTTTTCTTGGAATATTAATGACTGCCTACATTCTTTAAATTTTATGTATTTTGGTTAAGTACAGCTTACTATCTTTTCACTTAACTAACCATGCTACTTGTACAGAAGTGGCAATCTGAAGGTAAACAATTGATTCTGTACCTTGATGATGGATTAGCTATTTAACAAGACTATGACTTGTGTTAGATATAGCAGAATTAATCAAACTAGATTTGATGCAAAGCGTTTGGATATCAAATGCAGACAAATTTTTGTGAGAACCTACTAAACGTCTGGTTTGGCTATACATCTTCATTGATATGGAGCCTGTTTTTTTTTTATAAAAACACCAGATTTGAGAATAAATAAGATATTACATACTGTAGATGACATTCAGTAGTGTTTGTCGACGCTTAATAGCGTTTATTTGAGAAAAGTTGCGTCTGTTATAGGTCAGATTATATTTACATACTTTTTTATTGGAGACATAAGTTAATTATTAAAACATTTAACTATAGACGTGAACCATCTGTTTCTTGGTCTTGCATTTAACTTTCTGAATCTAGTATTAAACCGTTACAATGCTGTACGCAGTAAATTAGTGAATGTAAATCATTTCAGTGTTGCCGAATCATGCATTTGAATTATATACAGTGATGCTGGTTATATTGTAGTTACAACATGTATCATTGCACATTTCATGTTGGTTGATTCATAAAGTTGTTAGAGTTCAAGATGGAAGGAACTTTCCACTGTTCAGAAAGTTTTTCTTTCACTAAAATACTTTTTATTCGAAAAAAAACTGTATTGAACAGGTGTTTACAGATCATCAAAATATCAAGAACTTTGTTAGCAAGGGAAGTGCCAAAACAACTCTACAAAATTTAATGTAAGTACAATGTGAGCATTGCTATAATTTAGATACTAAGGTCACCAAACTGATAAAACCGATTTTATCTTAGTCGCATAGTTGATCATGACGATTGGGGATATCAGACTATATAATTCAGCTGGTAGAAACTTTATGGGGGTTCCTGAAGAAGATTGGTTTGCATTTGACCAGTATTTCAAGTTACTAGTATTCCAGCTTTTGGAATCGTCAGGTTTTGATGCTTTCACATGAGATTGGTTTGGTGTAAACGAGTTACCACCTGCATTTTTTATCCCACGTGTATTGAATTATACGAAAAAGTGTAGCGTTGTCGGAAAATTAATTGTTCCTAGGGCAGTTACAGGCCAAAGAGGAAAGGAGTTTCACACTCTTAGCTGATTAAAGCAAGAATGCTATTTTTTGTAATACAAATCTTACATGTAAGTTGTTAGCTTGGGTAAGATTTTAAACAATCGTGATGTGCACATGTAAGTTGTACAAGTGAGAGGTTTGGTTAGCTATAAAACCAGGTTTAATCCACCATTTTCTACATAAGGAAATGCCTGTACCAAGTCAGTAATATGACAGTTGTTTTCCATTCGTTTGATTTGTTTGAGCTTTTGATTTTTTCATTTAACGAAGGAATTTCTGTTTTGAATTTTGCTTGGAGTTCGGTATTCGTGATTTTACTTTTTTGTAAGCCTTTTCTCTTTCACATAAGCTGTTTTTGCTTATCGGAATTTTGCATAAAATATTTTGAAGGCTATATAAGGGCTTGGTGTATAAACTAACTAGACAATGCATATTTGAATAGGTTTTAGATTTTGGCATAAAAGCTATAACTGGCCTTGTATGAAGAAAACGTAATCCGCTTACTCCGTGTACCTATCCAAAAGGTATAATTCACTTTATAAAGATTAATATGGCATGTCACAGCGTATTTTGTTCGCGTGTTTACTTGCTTATTGAGGTAAATGAATTTTCGAGTTTTCAACTATACAGAGATATGCTTTTAATTTTGAGTTAGGTTATTCATCTATAATTATTCACAGAAGTAAAACCGATATTAATCGTAATGGCAGTTCTGTAGTTATTGCAAGAATTTAAAGTTTAATTTTTGTGGGCTGATATTTCGCTGGATACAGAAGAATTCATCTTTTAAATTTTACCAAATTCAAGGATCGCCTTTTACATCGGAAGGATTATAAACAATTTTTATCAACTCGTAAGGGGGAACTATTCGTTCAATCTTTTTAACTTTTGTACCTGCTTTTTAAACAAATGAACTGTACAGTTTGACTTCTGGTGAAAATACAACTTGCACTTATTTAAGCATTGTCAATCGTTTATTTAAAAAACAAACGTTTTAGATGACATTCCATGACCACCAAGGACGGATATTTCAATGATCTTTTAAAATATAGATTATCTGTATCTGAAAATTTAGGTTTAGGACTTGATATTGACTGTTTATTTTCATAGAATTGAATTCTATTATAAGAAAGATATATTTTCTTTCCTCGTTCTATCTAGTTATCTAGTTCAGTATATGGCACTGTCGTGTGGATATCCAATTTGAAATTTTGTAGTTTGGTTTTTATTTAGTATAAATAAGATATAATAGGCTTTGGTGATAAGTAAATTATTATGTTGTCTGTGGGCGTTTGTAATTGTAGAAGGCATGTAATTTCAATCGTATGAAGAAGCTGAATTAAATTGAAACTAATTTATCCTAGTTTTCTGTCACTGGACCGTTTTTCCAAGCTTAATGACGAATTATCATTCAGCACGATAGGGCCGCCTCAATTATACGTGTGCTAAAAGTAAAAAATGTTTCTTACTTTTTAGAATTCATTTGATGTTATATTTCCAGTTTTGTTTTCTTTCAGTTGAATAAATAGATGAGATCGAACCATATTTTGACGAGATTACATAGTGTATAATAATAAACAACGTAACCACAGCACATTTCACTGTCGAGTGGGTATTCAATTTAATTTTCTGTTTGATTTTTATTACCTTAATTCAGATATACTAGGCTTTTTGTTATGAGTATGAAATAAGAAAATGTGTTATGATTGCCAATTAAACAACTATCTAACTGAGTCAAAATGGGGCAGATTTAAGCAGCAACTAAAGGTCACAGTAAAGTAAAGCTTTTAAAACTTTGTGAAAACCAGTATCACAAAGACAGCTATAAAAGGCCCCAGCTTGAGAAAATGTGAAACGATTCAAACAAAAATCAATGTCCTGATGTCTGTCAAAACAAAACTCGAAAAGCAAATATGACAGACAGTAACCAATGACAATCACTAAATAACCAATTTTTATTTGCTATTTGAAAATTAAGCTGAATAAAATCATTTAAGACAGCAGAGAAGATAATTCTGTATTAATTGTTTATTACTAAGATTTAAATAAAGCGTGAGCTATTTATTTTGTAAATTTATGATGTCTCTAGTCTGTTCAATGGGTCAGAGTTGTCCTACTTAAGTAAACGATAAATTGTTGAAATTAGATAACATGTTTTCACGTGCAGAGAAATTTCACTTCAGACCAGTTCATGATTGGATTACATCTTTCTTATTGGTCAATAATCTTGCGGGGTCAGTACGAGTTCACGTGTAAGTGCGTTGTAGTCGCTTCCTTTTATCACCAGCCTTTGACGTGTTAACTTGTAATTCTTATCAAACAATTTGTGGAAAATTATTTGTAAAAAAATTAAATTTTATGGATAATTTTGGACTGGAGCGATTTCCTTTTTTCAATTTGAGGTAAAATCGAACTCTACTGTTATATTTTTAGCTATTTTATGCCATGATTACATTCTGAAAAAACGTTCAGTTACTCTTTGACCATGCTTCCATTCGGATAGATTACACTGTGCGTTTGCGATCAAAATGTACTTATTTACCATACTTATGGAAAATGATAGCTGATGATAAACCCGATGTTGAATTTTTACAAGTTACTGAATCCTTAATAGCATATGACGTTGTACATTTAAATGCAATAGAAATCCAAATTTGCAGATCGTATAAGATCCGCCTTATGTATCTGCATGAGACATGCTTCATTTTAATACAAATACAAAATTTTATTGGCATACTTTCATTAACAATGTATGGTTAAGACCTATTTCATATATTATATACATGATAGAATGAAAAGTTACATACGTATATATGGTATTATTAACGTTTCTAATCAATTAAACACTCTTATGTGAAAGAGGTAGACAGTTAAAGTTTTAAGGCTAAGCTATTTTTTATTGTGTTACAAACCAATTTGCCTCACTTGTTTTGGGTAAGGTGGACGATATTTCAATTGGTGCAGAGGGCGTGGTTGCTTGTACTTCTGACCTCTGTGTATTTCCTTTTGCAAATATGATTTTGTGTAGTGTTCATTGTTTTATGCTATGTCACGAAACTCATGCTCCTCTCGTAAATCTCGTCACGGTGCTTGGTTTGAAGCAAATAATTTTGTAAGTTAGCCTTTTCGCTATTATTGTCAATATTTTAATGTACATGTGTGCACGTGTACCTTGTTTGCTTTATGATAACTGTATAAAAAGGATATGTATCTTACCTGTATCGCAACCCAATGCTTATTTATTACAAACCGATTTGCCTGTCTTTGGCTGTTTGGGTAATGTGGATGATATTTTAATTGTTGCAGAGGGCGTAATTGCTTGTACTTATATCCTCTGTGTATTTGGTTTTGCAGAGGTTGTGGTAGCTTGGACTTATGACCTTTGTGTATTTACTTTTTTGCAAATATGTTATTATGTAGTGAGTATTGTTTTATGCTTCGTCATGAAACTCCTGCTACTTTTTTTGCAGAGGTCGTGGTAGCTTTGACTTATGATCTCTGTGTATTTGCTTTTGTAAATATGTTATTATGTAGTGGGCACTGTTTTATGCTTCGTCATGAAACTCATGCTATTTGTTTTGCAGAGGTCGTAATAGCTTGGACTTATGACCTCTGTGTATTTGCTTTTGCAAATACGTTATCATGTAGTGGGTATTGTTTTATGCTTCGTCATGAAACTCATGCTACTTTGTTATTTCGTCATGGTGATTGGTTTGGAATAAATATTTTGTAATTAATCCTTTCGCTTTATATATAGGTACCAGTATTTTAAGACATGTAGCTAGTTTCACATGTTTGTCAGTATTTTAGTACATGTTTCTAATGTATTTACTAGTTGAAGTATGCTTACTATAGTATAATTCATATAGTTGGGTTGCGATGAACTTAGTTTATACTTTTTATACCAGTACTAACGCATTGTAAGGTCGTTTGCTTTTACTTTATACTAGATTTATTATCAAAAATAACAATGGACAAGACATACGTTATCAATACACTGATAATATTCTAAAGTTCATACTCTCCATTTAATACATGATATATATGTTTAATGGTTGATTGATTGAAGAAGAAAAAAATGATAATCAAATTATCGCATATTATTCCTTAACATGTGTTATATTTGTTGTTCTAGAGTTAGATCGAGTTTTTTTTTAATGACAATTGAGGTTTTTCATTATTTTACATTCTAATTTTATTTATTTCATGTTTTAACTATGGACGAAGAGCGCTGAGTCTGGTATTCATCTACGTATTTGCTAAGAACTTTCGCCCATTGAAGGAAATATGCAATAACGCGTGATATCAACAACTTACATATACTTTTATATATCAGTGGTACATGTATGTCATAGTTCCGATAATACAAACATACGAATGTTGATGGGTTGTTGTTTCACTGACATTTATGACACACACTTAATTCGAGATTAGAATTTTGATCCAGACGTGCGAGTCGTATCAACAAGAATCCTTGAATGGCCAAAGCCTACTTTGACTGTTTTATAAATACAAATTTACAAAAGACGTTTTCGATCAGCATTTGGATACACAACTGGACCCTAGTTCCACTGAAATTCTGTGGCACCATTTGCACGCTCTTATTCCACCATTCCTTTGAAGTTGACTCTGTCGTTAATTGTTTTGGACTATCGGTACTATACAGCACCTAGTTTTAGAAAAAAGACCTCTGTTGCAGCTCATGGATGGAATTCTCGTATCCGTAATTCAAGGATTGAAGTCAAATGCGTTTATGGAATTTAACCGAATATGAAGAATTAAGTTAGTAACAGAATGGTATGCTTCAGCTGTTTCGGGCCAGTATTGCCTGACAAAACAATTATGATCTTTATTTCATACAATTACAACGATTATGTTTTGGGTCAGCATTGCCTGCCAAAACGTTTTATGATCTTTATTTCATACATTTACAACTATCTTGTTTTGGGTCAGTATTGCCTGCCAAAACGTTTATATGATCTTAAGTAATAAAATGCTATGTTTCTGTTTTTGGTCAGTATGCCCGCTAATTTATGATCTTTATTTCATACAATTACAACTTTTTTGTTTTGGGTCAGCATTGCCTGCCAAAACGTTTATATGAGTCTTTAGTAATAAAATGCTTTGCTTCTGTTTTGGGTCTGTATTGCCTGCCAAAACGTCTATGATCTTTATTACATACAATTACAACTAGCTTGTTTTGGGTCAGCATTGCCTGCCAAAACGTATTATCTTTATTTCATACAATTACAACTATCTTGTTTTGGGTCAGCATTGCCTGCATAAACGTTTAAATGATCTTAAGTAATAAAATGCTATGCTTCGGTTTTTGGTCAGTATTGCCTGCCAATTTATGATCTTTATTTCATACAATTACAACTTTTTTGTTTTGGGTCAACATTGCCTGCCAAAACGTTTATATGAGTCTTTAGTAATAAAATGCTATGCTTCTGTTTTGGGTCTGTATTGCCTGCCAAAACGTCTATGATCTTTATTACATACAATTACAACTAGCTTGTTTCGGGTCAGCATTGCCTGCCAAAACGTATTATCTTTATTTTATACAATTACAACTATCTTGTTTTGGGTCAGCATTGCCTGCCTAAACGATTATGATCTTTATTTTAATCTGATGTCTTTACACATTATTAAGACTGTCAATGTGGAAATGTGATAGGCTACTATTTAATTACTTTTGTTTAATTTTATGGCTCAGTTTAACTTCCTGTATGTATACATGAAGTGTTATGTTTTTCAGCGTTGCCTATTTAATTTAAATTTTCAATTATTCAAATTATATATATATATGAAACGACTTGATGGTTTGTTCCAATTTTGTACTAAATGCTATGGTCTTTAGAGGTCAATCTATCAAAAACCAAAGTTATTATATTTACCTAAACTGGTTATCATTTAAAAGAATATTTCTCTTTCGAGAAAGATATTAGAGTATATGTCAATAGTTAAAAATATTTACTAGGTTAAAAATTTACATCTTATGGACTTTTAACGCACCAGGTAAAGCAAAATTATACAAGAAATTACTAAAAGCTGTATTTGGATTTCAAAGATATTTTTCATTTTTCAACTTAATTACGACCATACAACATAAAACTTTTTTTAAAGGTATGGCATTGAAATTACAGGCATGTTCAGAACAAGCTCTGTAGCATGCCAGGAAGAAAATGAATATGAATATTTATTTCAATAATTTATAGGAAATCATTATGATATTTGTTATAATTCTTTTAAATCATAATTTTTTTTAATTTTTTATTTTATAGAGAAATCAAATTTCCGATATATATATGAAGTGTAAGTTAAAAGTCCGCAGTTTAGCTGTGCTAAGTAAGTTTGGTAGATTCCCGTTATTTTTTATAATGGTATTATTAATATGAAATATTACTATTAATATCGGATGCAGCATGCTGGTATTCACCCATTCATTAAATTTCTAAAAGGCTGAATATTCAAAATTATGATTAAAGCTTAACTTTTTCTATCAAGTCACGAGTTAAGCAAAATATTTTTTCAAAGTCTCATATCAATTGGGAACTCAACAAAAAATTAACTGAGAGTAAAAAAGTTCTAAATTAGATACGTATTTACTTATTTCAATTTAAAAACTTGTTTTCCTTAAGAAATGTATCTATCTTTATACAATTTCGATTGAAAAATGCCAAATGTAAAATAGAAAATGTCCGATATAAAACTTCATATTTAGAAAGAAGTCAGGGCTTTGTAAAAATGTACTTTTCTTTTATTTGAAGATGAAAGATGAACAACATCTTATTATTAGTTGTCCAGTATTCAATGATTATGGAGAAATATTTCAGATCTGTCAAATGAGACAAAAATGTTTTTAGTGAATTACAGTACTGATACTAATTGTCTGTACTTTAATATTTAGGGGATAATTTTTTTAGCTATCTAGATGTAAGACGAAATATGAATACATACACTTAATAACGATGATTATTGTAACTTTATTATTGTGGTCCTGTCCGGAATAAGATTAACACCTTTAAACATGTTTATCAGCAAGAGATAATTTAAAAGTAATATATGTAGGTTTATGATTATGTGAACTTTTTATATTTCACCTCAATGTGGAAACGTTTAACAAAAGTATAGTGTTATTTCTTGGTGTATGTGAATGTCATGCTTTCAAATTCTAACAAGTAATATATAAATTGTATTCATGCCGCCAGAGTCCTCGGGTTGGAGATCCACTCTTTCAACATCAGAGTGGATTTGTGGCAGATTTTCTCCCCACCTTTGCTATTCTTTGTCATTTATTCAATTGATATGATTTTAGTTGATGTAATTTCGTATTAATTATGTATTATAATTTCATATTAAATATGAACTTTATGTCAAATGTTTTATTTGCAAAATGTATTTTTTGCATTTTATGATTTTGAATAAATGACCTTTTTTCGTCAATTTAGTTTTTATATCATAAAGCAAAACAAGCTCAGACCTGGGTATACGTAGTATGTTTATGGTATCTAGCTGTCTGTCTTAAAATCAATTGTATTTGCTAATTGAAAATTAGGCTGAATAAAATCATTTAAGACAGCAGAGAAGATAATTCTGTATTAATTGTTTATTACTAAGACTTAAATAAAGCGTGAGCTATTTATACTGTAAATTTATGATGTCTCTAGACTGGGTCAGAGTTGTCCTACTTAAGTAAACGATAAATTGTTGAAATTAGATAACATATTTTCACGTGCAGAGAAATTTCACTTATGACCAGTGCATGATTGAATTTCATCTTTCTTATTGGTCAATAATCTTGCGGGGTCAGCTCAAGTTCACGTGTATGTGCGTTGTGGTCACTTCCTTTTATTACCAGCCTTTGACGTGTTAACTTGTTATTCTTATCAAACAATTTGTGGAAAATTCCCACCCACATACCTCCCTTAATGTTATCTTTATAACTATGTATATATGTTTATTAGTGGGGCAGATTTTTCTCCCCACCTTTGCTATTCTTTGTCATTTATTCAATTGATATGATTTTAGTTGATGTAATTTCGTATTAATTATGTATTATAATTTCATATCAAATATGAACTTTTATGTCAAATGTTTAATTTGCAAAATGTATTTTTTGAATTTTATGATTTTGAATAAATGACCTTTTTTCGTCAATTTAGTTTTTATATCAAAAAGCATATAGCATAATTGTCATGCTAAAGGTGATAGGTATTATTTTTTGAATTGCTATAAATGTCCAAACTAAGCTTTCATACACTTTTTCTTTCGAAAAGTCTTCTATATTCATAAAATGCAGACATCATTTGAATTAAAACATCTTATATTCAGTAAAATATATGTGAAATTACAATACATTGTTAATAAGTTTCCATGAGAGATAATCTAAAAAGCATTGACTGTTTGAAATATTGATCTTATCACCCTTTAAAACTTCAAGAGAATATACATAAGCTTTTCGTATATATTTCACCATGTATTTTAGAGATTAATTCAAAGAAAGCTTTGTAGCATGCATAGAAAAACACCATTTTATTAGAAATAATTCAAAAACTTAAATTTGGAAATGTTTTTTTTTTTTCAATTCAAAAATTACTACCTATCACCTTGAGAATTACAATAAAATTTGTATAGAAATTGTTAGACTGATTGTTCAGTTCATTATATTATTAAAGTGGAATTAAAGTCTTATAGGATTGTAAGTATGCTTTATTTTATCACCTTGCACAAACACCATTTGACTGTGTTTTTCTACAGCAGTTTGTTAAAATTTCTGACCTGTTGAACTGTTTGGTTTGATAAAAAATATTGCAATTTGGTCAGAATTTGGAATAAACCGCAATAGGTGGAGAGCAACACTTACACTCAAGTCACAGAAAGAGCAAAGCTAAATACGTTGTATATTTGTCAACGTACCTTCTACTTATTATGTGTTACAACTAACTTGCTCTTAAAATGAGTTAATACTTTTGTTTGAATACCTTCATCGATTAAGAGAAATCTTCTACCTATTACTTGTTAAACTAATAAGTTCTTACAAGGAGTTAATACTTAATATTTGGATATCTTCAACTATTAAAAGAAATTTTTTACCTATTATTTCTTAGACTTATAAAATCTTACAAGTAGCTAATACTAAAATTTGGATATATTCAACAATTAAGATAAATTATTTTCTTAAAT
The DNA here is from genome assembly GCF_021869535.1 of Mytilus californianus. Taxonomy (NCBI): domain Eukaryota; kingdom Metazoa; phylum Mollusca; class Bivalvia; order Mytilida; family Mytilidae; genus Mytilus; species Mytilus californianus. Next base: position 95,183,860 of record NW_026262668.1, read on the forward strand.
TAGAGCGCAGTTGAGCATCGACAAACGTATCAAATTTCTTATACCCCCGGAAAATATCCGAACTTTTAATTTTCGACGAATCGTGTATGTTTACATTTAGTGCCAACTTATGTAAATAAAATTGGTAGTAATTATAGCAAAAATTCAGTATGCGCTTCCTTTCGGGGCAATTACCTTTCATTTTAAGAATGTTTTTGTCATCGCTTGCTTTCTCATATTTCACTTTTACAACATCACTATATGTTAACAGATGTATTTATAAAGAGGATAAATCTGTTTTAATAATAAATTATGGTTCTGTTCATGTTGAAAATTTTATATTCTTTTTGAAGGTCATCAAACCTACGCAGGTCTTCTAAGAGTATTAAATCACTATTGGAATTTTTAAAGTGAACACTACAATTCTTATTTTCATGACAGAAAACAAATATGAACAGTGCTATTATCATCAAAACTTAAAAGAACAAAAATGAACAATTTGATGCAAAAACATGATGTGTAGCCACCGAAATGAAATAGCGTCTCGATGCAATAGATAAATCACCAAACCATAATAAACATGTTTACATTTGTTTTATCTTATTTTAGAAGTGCTTGTACTTGAATGTATTTTTATGGTTGATAGTTTATAAGGCTATGGTGAATGCTAGACTTAAGTAAATCTTTGCATGTAGATAGCCTAATGTTTCAGGCACTTATGAAACAGAGGCATGTCCTTCTTAACTTTTGATTACGTTATGCACATGTTTGTCCTCCGCTCGAAGCGTTGCGGTAAACATAGAAATACCAGTCGTCCGTCCGTCCGTCCGTCCTTCCATGCATCTGTCGTCCGGTCTTGTTAGCAATCTCACGTGTACAATTCCTGCCAGAGTTTTATAAAACCTATATCATAGGTTTATATTAGCAATGTCTCGGACAAGTTCGAAAATCAGTACTGATCAACTATTTGTAAAAGAGTTATGCCCTTGGAAATATCAATTATATGGAAGATTTCTTTGTTAGCGATCTCATGTGTACAATTCGTGCCAGATTTTATTAAATTTATACCAAAAGTTTATATAAGCAATGTCTCGGACGAGTTCGAAAATCAGTGCCAATCAAATATTTTTAAGAGGTATGCCCTTGCAAATATTAATTATATTGGAAATTGCATTGTATTTGCTCTCGAGATATTTGTAAAAAGTTTTAAAGAACAAACGTTTGTTTTAGTTATTGAACTTAGATATAGATAGAGATTTGCAACGCGGGGACATTGGAACTCTTCATCTGCCTACCCTTCCAGAGCACCTGAGATCACCCCCAGTTTTTGGTCGGGTTCGTGTTGCTCAGTCTTTAGTTTTCTATGTTCTGTTTTGTGTGCTGTTGTTTGTCTGTTTTCCGTAACACTGGTTTTCTTCGCTACTTCAAGAAATGATACATTCTACAATCAAATAAAATGTTACCGATTTTGAAACTCGTTTCGATGGGGAGAAGGGGTCTCCAGTACTCAATTATGTCCTCCATAACAATAGACTGATTCATTTTGCGAAACAATCTATTAATTTGAATAAATGTTGCATATCAAATGACAACAGATGTATCTCTATATTTGTAAAAAAATCAATCACTGGTTTATTTTATTATTTACATTGACGCCGTTGTAGTCGTACATATAAACATAGTGCCAATGATGTCATGCACGTTGTAACAATATTTGGAAAAACTTCCGAAGTGGCGTTGTCATAACAATTTGTTTCTGCACAATTCAGAATGAAGATTAAAATTGTGTTAAAAGCCTTTTCATATATGCCATGATACTATAGATGAACCTTCCGGTATAGAGATACAACCAGAAAACGCTTTGTGAATGGCCTTTTTAAAGTTCTATTCAATGCAGGTACAATGGTTTTTGATGTGTCAATGTTTGCTATTTAGTATGAGTGTGTATTTTAGGGAATTTGATACTTTACTATTAGTTATATAATGAATACTATCTATTAAATTAGAGGATCCAAAGCCTGTATTACTCACCTCTTATATAAGAATAATAATATTAAGATTTCCTGACAATTCAAATAAAACTATAAAACCAGGTTTAATCCACCATTTTCTACAGAAGGAAATGCCGGTACCAAGTCAGGAATATGACAGTTGTTTTTATTCGTTTGATGTGTTTGAGCTTTTGATTTTGCCATTTGATAAGGCACTTTCCGTTTTTAATCTTCATTGGAGTTCGATATTTTTGTTATTTTACTTATTCCCGGTAACACTGATTTTCTTCACTACTTCAAGAAATGGTACATTCTACAATCAAACAAAAAGTAACCGATTGTAAAAGTTTGTTTCGATGGGGAGAAGGGGTCTCCAGTATTCAATTATGTCTTGCATAACAATTGACTAATACGTTTTTGGAAACAATCTATTAATTTGAATAAATGGTGCATATAAAATGACGACAGATGTAACATGCAGCTAGCTAGTATCTCTTTATTTGTAAAATGATCAATCACTCGTTTACTTAATCATAATCATTTCTGTCGTTGTAGTCCAACATACAAATGCAGTGCCAATGATATTCTGCACGTTGTAACAATATTGGGAAAATCTTCCGAAGTGACATTGTCATTACAATAGGTTTCTGCACAATTCAGCTTGAAGATTATTATTGTGTTAAAAACGTTTTCATATGTGCCATGATTCCATAAATGAACCTTCAGGCATGTAGGTACAACCAAAAAACGCTTTGTGAATGGCCTTTTTAAAGTTCTATTCAACGCAGGGTCAATGGTTTTGATGTGTCAGTGTTTGCTATCTGGTATGAGTGTGTATTTTAGGGAATTTGATACTTTAATATTAGTTATTTAATAAATACTATTAAATTAGAGGATCCAAAGCCTGTATTACTCACCTCTTATATAAGAATAATAATATTAAGATTTCCTATCAAGTTAGATAAAAGTAGTTGAAAAGTAACTTGAAATATATCACCGCCAAACAAATCATATTCAATTGCTTTTTCAATTAAAAAAAGTCCCAACAATGAAGTAACACCCCTTTTGGAACTAGAATTGGCCAAACACTTCCAACACATATTAAACCCAACTTCCCCCTAAGATAATTCTGAAATACTATAATTTTTTATATACTTCATATGTTATTTGTACTATCTCCAACCACTTTTGAAAAGGGGCAATAGTTCCCAAATCACAGCTGTTTTAGAGACAATTACGTAATGATATTGCCAAAAAAAACAAAAAGGTAAAATGAATTGTATACGTTTAGGCCAGCTGAAGGACACCTCCGGGTGCGGGAGTTTCTCGCTGCATTGAAGACGCATTGGTGGCCTTCGGCTGTTGTCTGCGCTATGGTCGGGTTGTTGTCTCTTTGGACACATTCCTCATTTCCATTCTCAATTTTATGTTTAACTCATTTCAAACATCAGAAACATAAAAAGAGCTAAAACTAACCATAGTCTATTACATTTTCAGGAAAAATAGGATAAGGATATATTCAATAAAATCTCGTCAAGTTTGCTATCAAAATTTTCTTTGACCGTTGACACTGTCTAAAATTCTTTCGTAAAAATATGAATTTTCGTAATATGTCAAATAGAAAAAGTGGGCGCATACTTCACTTAATGGAAGAATATGATTTTGATATGATGTCGTGATACAAAATGAATTTAAGTTCTTCTTGTAAAAGTGCAGATTATTGTCCCCTTTATACATTTGTAAGAATACTTGTAAATGAATATTCCAAATCTGATTTTGAATTAATATCGTAAATGATTAATATATAACATGTAAGGACAAAACGTCTAGTTCTGTCATTTTCTTTATTTGAGGTATTGACACTATTTTTACAATATCCAATTATACTATTTCCTTTCAGAGCATTATAATGAAAATTATTTAAAAATCATTTTTTGACATAAGAGATTAAAAAAAATATGCTCTGTACGCTGCAAGTTTTAATATGTATAGGACTAAAGATGAGATGATAAATTTTGTCATTTAACTTAAGTAAATTCTGAAAACATCCTTTAACATTGATTCCATTTATGTAAATACCTAATTACTTTTTATTGACGACTATAAGCTCATCAATCTTTATTTCTGATATATCTGACATTTACTAACTGCAATCATCCAATTACCGTAACAACCACATAACAAAGTTAAAAAAGATTGCTTTTCATTTCTTCTTTAAAAACTAAAGTCACTCACAGCTATGTTCATACCTATCAATATATATTGTGGTATATTTATGCATCTCAACTTCCGCAATAAGATCACTGTCGTTTGATAGCTGAGTTTGCGAGCTTCTGTTCTTGCTTGGAAATTTGTTAGATGATTCTCAAATTTATTTTCATATTCAATGCCTTAAACTTTATTCTAAAATAAGTAATTTCAAAAAAAAATATTTTTGGAAAAAAATTGTTTGAAATTTCTGCATTATAATTACTCTGATTCAAATGGTGGTAATGTAGTATTATCACCAATATATAGTAGTTGAAACAAAACCTTGTAGTTGTCAAACACTTTTATAATATAAAAAGAAATGTAAAACCTCTTTTTCTATCTTTTTGAATGACATTCCATTAATTTCTTGCGAGGTTTTAAGCGAGGACAATTGTATGCCGTTGACATATTATGTTGATGATTTTTGTGGGAACTTGCACTGTTACAGTACATTATTTTCTACATCTCGGTAAGATGATCATTTTGTGTCCTAATTCAGGTTTTTAACAAACATACTGTTTGAAGGGATAAAGTTGACCCTAAAAATAAAACTACAAGGAACCTGCACCGATCGCTTGATGAGACAAATATCCACCTGAGACAAAACAACGAAGTCCATCTTTTTAAAATAATTATGGTGAATGGTTTATAATTTAAAAATTTTAAATTCTTCTGAAACCTCATTCTGAATCTCTTGGAAACGTTGATGTTGGATCGGAAGGTCTTGTAATTCAGTTGAAGGCTTTATATGAGTTGCAGCAAATAATCAAAGCACTAAATTATGAACCAGCAAAACAAACTTTAAAACTAATTTATAAATGTCATCAGGATAGAAGTTTTCATATCCAAGTCAAATCTTTTAAAACCAGTTGCTTATATTATAGTAGGTATTTTTTTACTTCAATTTCATGACACAGCTATCATATGGCGGGATTTGAATGGAATGCATTATTTTTATTTCACTGCACTCACTTCATACTAACTGCCTTTTACTGAAGCTAAAATGTTTAACCAGTTGATCAGTTTGTAGAAGTGAACTCTAACTGCATTTGAGTGAATCTTTCTAAGCAATTATTGAAAGAATATAGCCTTCTGGCTAAACACAGTAAATGGGCCTTAAAACTATTTGGTTAAACGTCTTCCGCGAACCAGGAATACAATAGGAGTTTTTACATTTTTTATTTGTTCATGGAAACATTAAAAATTAAACAGCTATCTTTTAAAATTAACTTTATTTTCATATCAAATGAATTCAGTAATGAAATAACCTTCAGAGATCTCACCCTATTAATTCGCGCCAGATGGCACAAAAAGACATTCAAATTTTAAATATGATAATTGGAAAAATATTTGAAATTATGAATATGACGGATAATCAAAGACAAATTAATTTGAATTTCATAATAAAATAGATGCAATGCTTAACTCAAATGTGATTGCTCTGCCTCAATCTGCTTATCAAAGATAAATGTTTGATAAAATGAAAGGATACTACACATCAAAGTCTGAAATTTTGTTTCACACATACAGTTACGTGATAGTTTTCAAAGCAAGACCATACATATTCGGAATATGGATATGGAAAGAAATTGTATAAATTTTGGATGACAATAACCATTAACGTCTAGCAGTTTTTCAAATTTGAAATTTCACACGTTTGTAATGTTGGCACATAATGATTGAATTTTAAACAAATATGAATAGTTTCAATGCCATTGAAGCTACACAAGGAGAGGGGCTTTAAAATCAAAAGACAGAAACGCTTGAAAGTTGCATTTAATATAGACAATGCGATTTCCCATAGGAACTCCTTTTACGGCTAAAAATGTACCACTTTTACTATGAAGTTGCGAAAAAAATTATATCCTAGAATGGAAAGCTCATATGCACTACTATTTTTTTCAAAGGTCAAAATATAGGGCTGTGCGGCATATTTTCAGCATGTATATGCCCTGAACTTCTAAGAGTGAAAACTTGTATTTATATTCTGTACTACCACTACCTTCACTATTGGGCTCCCTCAGAATTCAAGGCTGCCGCTATATTTTTTTTATTTATACTGGTAAAATTCCAAAGTTATCTCTCTACGAGATGAAACATAGAGATCATATCTGGGAACCAGTACGTCAACAAAACAATTTATCTATGAATATTATAATCTCCCCAAAAGAGGCGTGGTTTGTGAAACAGCTGTATTAACAAAGTGCAACCTGAATTATTTTAAATCAAAGAAAATTAAGCAAATTACAAACAATAATAATCTTAAAATAACTGACCAGCACGAACCTTATTGTAAATCAGAATCCTGGGACAGGTCCAGAAAACTACCGAAACATATATCAGTAGTAATATGTGACAGGGATACTCTATAAATACTAATGAAGTAGTGATTGCGATTAAAACATTTGAAATGGTTATTTAAACTCAGCCATTAGAATAGACTAATGACACTTGCTGTCTATACCCAGAATGTTAAGAAGCTGACATGGTTGGTACAAGTATTTGAGAAGTTTGTTTTTAATTGATATCTTTTCAAGATAAACTAATGTGTCAGTTTATTTCTATTTCTGTAACTACATACAGATTCATTAATGTCTTACCTGTTCAACATTTTTCACTTTGAACCACATATATTACCAATTCAATCATTAGTGTGGTAAACATTGAAGCTGATCTTTTATATAATCATATGTATATGATCTTTTAGAATATTTAAGTTTGAAATAAGACCGAATTTAAACAGATCGACAGTGTAAATCGTATATGTAATTATGTAATTACTAGCAAAAGTTGTGAAACATTCATTCATTATCTTTACTCTTCATTCCATAGATAAGAGGAAACATTTGTTTACCGTTGTTTTGATGTTTCTAAGGTGGTATATTTATTCTAAAATATCTATCAAGAGGGAGAATAATATTTAAGAAATCGCAGTCAAATCAAATGAGCGAGGTAGGGTGCGAATACAGGGTAAATTTAGGCAACAGTTGTTTACCGATGTTCAAATTGCAAACATCGATTATGGACATATTTTACAGAAAAAAACTGTAGTTGATTATTTGTCCTGAAACTTATTACTGAAAGTAAATTTTGATATGCACTATTAAAATAAGTAAAGAAAAATATATCTTTTTGAATCACTTTTCGAGATATTTTAGTTTGAAACAAATTACTTCACTGATGAATAACTGAGCTTTAAAACAAAAAGAGGTATTTTTTATGCGGTACATTTTGGTGTAGTGTTTATACGGTTTTAGGGTAGTGTCCAAATTTAAGATAGAATATAGTAAATTATCTGTGAAATCATGCAATTATCGGTGACATAATGCTGCAGAGAGCTTTCTTCAAAAAATAAATGCATGCGGAAATAAATATCTACATTGATTTTGTCTTGCAATTACCACAAAATATTCTCAAGGCAGTACACAATCGATTGCAAGATAAATAAAATAGCTTCCATGTGCTAGAGTTAATGTTTTTGTTTGAGTAAAATTAATCCAAATCAACAATCAGTCAAAATCTCTAAATCTGTACTAGGACACAATCGGTAAAATTACAGACGACTAGTATTGTATCTTATCATCTATTATCACGACAAATATACATCGCAGCAGCATCGTCAACCAATTCTTGATGGTGATCGTAAACATTTTGAAGTGTCGATTCAAGCCGTCCTTTCTCATAACCCTGTTGGTGAGCTTCGACTGTTATGCATGAATCATTCGCCATAAGAATTCCTTCTCGGTCAAAAATGTCACGATAGGTAATGAGTCACAATTACTTTGTTTTTTTATTAATCAAACAGGTATTGTTATGTCAAAGACATATCAGTCACCAAATTTGTATTGGTAGCTGGAAACTGTTGGTGAACTGTAAGTCCCCGAGTTTTTAATCAACTCAGTCGTCACTGCTTCTGTACTGACATGAGCTTTAACAAACTTTTCTAAAAAATACTATGTTGATAATTAAGACTAAGGTTCTAACTTCCTCAGGCAAGGTTGACCTTAGATTAATTTGGCTATTTTTATGTACCGTTTGGTCATATAGCTCTTTACGTGTTTAGTTCCAAAACATGAACTCATCATAGATACCAGGATTAAGTTTTTGCACGCCAGACGCGCGTTTCGTCTACAAAAGACTCACCAGTGAAGCTCGAATCAAAAACTTTAAAAGGCCAAATAAAGTACGAAGTTGAAGAGCATTGAGGACCCAAAACTCGGAATGGTTTTGCCAAATACAGCTTAGGTAGTCTATTCATGGGGTAGAACTTTCTTAGTACTTAGAAAAATTCAGACTTTTGTAAACAGTTGATTTATAGTTATGAATATATCAATGACAATTCATGTCAGCACATAAGTACTGACAACTGGGCTGGTGAACTTTGGCTTTCAAATATTTGGGTTTGAGAGTTCGTTATGCAGGTAAATCCACACATGAACTTCGGGCGCACGAACTCAATAAAGTGCTATTCATATTTACCAGCACTAGGTCTATACCACTGCTAGTGAACTGTTTGTCTCCGAGAGCATCATAAACTCAGTAGTCAGTTCTTTGGTACTGACAGAGTTTCTTAAATTATCCGTTGATAAATCAGTACATTATTATGAAACCTAGGTTCCAACTCCCTCAAGTAAAGTTAACCTTTAATCAAGATTAATATGGCTTTTTTTAGATCCTTTCGTCGCTGTGATATCATAAATATGTTAAAATTTACCATATTTCACATAAAAATGTAAATAATAACAGTTTTTGGAAAAAATAGATACGAGTCAACGCATTACTCAAAAATATAGTGCACCCACATATAACATAACACATCCAGTAGCAAAACTAATTTTTTGGGGAAAATCAAATGTTGATAAAATATCAATGACACGTTCTCAAATTGAAGCTATTTTTGGCAATTTTATTAAATGCATTTAATGCATGAATTTTTCGGCTTTATTGCACGAAAAGAATGGCCTTATACTTACCTGTAATATTCATTATATTTTATGGTTCAACCCGCCACTGATTCATGTGTCTGTCTTGAAATTAGGAACCTCGTCAGTAGTTTTCTTATCTCATATCTTAAATGTTTTTTTTTCATATGAACAATTTGGTGATGATGGCAGATCTTTGATTGTTTCTGTTGAATATGTATAACTTTTCAAGATTCAATAAGCTGATTTAGAGCTTGACACCTGTCTATTGTTGAAGGATATGTGTTGCCTGTAAGATGTCTTTTGGGTTTTTTTTTTCTTTGGGTTGCGGCTCATTAACATATACCCCACATCTCATTGAATCATTTTAATGGAATTTATTTGTTATTTATAACTTCCAAATGAAAATATCACTTTAAAAATTTCGTGTGTCCGATGCGCTTTTTCAGGTTTACTTTCGCCAGGAACACTCAAATTAAACATTTAAAAACCAGGGATTTATAAATATATAAAAATAATAGGAGCTGTTTAACCAAAAGGTCCAAGTGTATTTTCGTCATTCATTCAAACACTATATATACTGTAAGACACCCGAGAGTATCCTGTCCTATATTGGGCAGTTTACGGGTGCCACATGTGGAGCAGGATCTGCTTACCCTTCCGGAGCACCTGAGATCACCCCAAGTTTTTGGTGGGGTTCGTTTTGCTTAGTCTTTAATTTTCTATGTTGTGTCATCTGTACTTTAATTTGTCTGTTTGTCTTTTATTTTTGGCCATGGCGTTGTCAGTTTGTTTTCGATCTATGAGTTTGACTGTCCCTCTGGTATCTTTCGTCCCTCTTTTACTTACGAACGATCATGCAATGCAGTATCTGCTCCTCGGAGCACTTCATTATGAGTATAAAACTTCGTCAGTTATTGTGTTTGATATGGTTCCTCTGATTGATTAGTATAAGTGTACTAAACGGCTTCCTGTATTTGTTTGTTACTGTGCCATTTGTGTTACTAACGGCTTTCCATAGTTTTTATTTTGAACGAGAGTCCTGCAGATGCAAGTTAGTTTTAAATGTGTAGATGCATTTTCCTCTTTATATGTATCCGAGATTGATAAAAATAGAGTGGCGTTTCAATCTTTACAGTTTTATTTGTTGAACTGTTTAAATAATTCTATCGAATAAAGATTTTTTGACAATCCTACTATTTGTATACAATATTGTGCATATGAGCTAAATATGCAGCCTAAATTCATGTGGTGTCCGACGTGGTGGGAAATAGCTTACTGGACAAAACGACGGCTATTGATACTCCAATATTTATCCTTATGCTCACCTTAAGCTTGTCACTGCTTTGTTTACCTTTTTTATTAAGGAATGCGTTGTTTTGCCTTTTTGAACTTGCCGCCAGCAGAACTTTGGGCTATCTGCCATTACTAAGTGCTCGCGCGTTTATATGCAAAATCGTAAGTGTCACATGACATAATGATCCAATGGTTACTTGTCCTTTCTGGGAAGCCAGAACTATACAATATTAAGATATTAAAAAACATAAAATTGAAATCATCTCGAGTTGTCCTATGATTGTCCTTTAACATAAAATATTAAAACTAAGCAATAGAGCTCATAATATCAATAAGATAACTTGAAATACGCAATCGGACACCACTGCGTGCGCATTTATTTAGCAGGCGATACGCACGTACATATAAGTAAATTACACAAAAAAATATTTCATCACCTCATCTAAATATTAACAATATATTTGTGTCCGGCAGTGTAAAATCATAAAATATAAATTCTGCGGTATTAAAAATACAATAAAAGATCAATTATCAAGGGGACAAATTGGTATTAGGAGAGATAGAAATCGACGTATCATTCCTCACAAGATTCCAGTGTTTTACACATTAAATAATTGATTTACTGGATAATTATCATCATCATTTCGAACTTATGAACAAACACGACTTGGAAATTTATATATTAGCTGATGAAATGCCCCCCCCCCCCCCCACTTTATATTGGTAAAAACTTGAATCTTGATTGGTGATAATTATTGTGGATTACTGCCAAAAAATTTAAAAATCAGTATAAAATATTTATCAAGCTTGCAACGAATAGATTATATACTTATTTAAAAATACCCGAAACAATTTAATTCCTATTTGTTTCTTTATAACATTCCCCAGTACCTTACAGTACCAATGACAGTCATTAATATGAATTAAAATTAAAGGCTCAATGAGTCTGAAAAACGTATCTGGCAAAAATAAATCATAATTTTATTTACTTAAAACATCAGCTTATGCACCTTAGTGATTCTTTAATTCTAAATATTCAACTGGGTTGTGGAATTACACATAACTGACAAGTTGCATATGTTTAATAAATAAAGGCAACAGTAGTATACCGCTGTTCGAAACTCATAAATCGATAGAGATAAAAACAAATCCGGGTTACAAACTAAAACTGAGGGAAACGCATCAAATATAAGAGGAGAACAACGACACAACAAAAACACAACATTAAAATGTAACACACACAGAAACGAACTATAATATAACAATGGCCATTTTCCTGACTTGGTACAGGACATTTTAAGAAAAAAATGGTGGGTTGAACTTGGTTTTGTGGCATGCCAAACCTCCCGCTTTTATGGCAACGTCAAACACAACACCAAAACGACATCATCACATGACAGGACCACAATACAAATAAATGGGAGAACATATAGGACAAAGAAACACACGAATAATAGCTAACAAAAGGTACTAGGCTTAAAATCCAATACGCCAGACGTGCGTCTCGTCCACACAAGACCAACCAGTGACGCTCAGATGAAAAAAGTTCGAAAGCCAAAACAAGTACAAAGCTGAAGAGCACCAAGGACCAAAACTTCCAAAAAATTGCGTCTAACACGGCCAGGGTTTTCTGCCTGGGACAAGAACATCCTTATTATTTAGAATAATTTATAATTTTGCAAACAGTAAATTTTATAAAATGACTATATAATAGATATACATGATAAAACCGAAGTGGGGACTAACTACAGAATAAAAACGGATACATTACATAAAACAACTTAATCCAACATATAAAAATACACAGCCGAGTTAGCCAAAGCCTCAACGCACAAAGTGACGTCACATTTGAAATTCTAAAAAAAAACCACACAAAGTGACGTCACATTTGAATTTGTAAAAATATTTCCCAAAAATAAGATAGGATTAGGATTGATTCAAGATTAGATTTGTAATACTGACATTAATAACAATGAAAATTACAATACTTATTAATATCAAATTGTGGTAGTAATTAGATAATTAATTGTTTTATCTAGCTATGTCGGTGTATCTTCTGAATCAAACTGTAAACCTAATATATCGTATAAATTTCGTTGAACCAAAGTAAAATCTAATAATTGAAGGGGGTGGCTAATTATCTTTACCATAACACACGAATATAACAGAAAAGACGTTAAGACATTTGACAAAATCCGACGAGAATAACAAATATAACATCAAAATTAAATACATGAATTTGGGATAGAAAAGTACCGTGACACGTCTTATAGCAATGCGGTTTCACACTCAGCAAAACAGTCACAATCGGGAATAAGTCACGTTCGGTAATTAAAAGATCAGACGACGTAATGACAAACCACAATCTAACACGTGGTAAAAATGTCCTTAGTTTGGACAAAGACACATCGTATGGATCAACCAATTCGTGATGGTGTCTGTAAAATTTACGGAGTGTCATTTTTAATCTGTCCTCCTCATAACTTTGTTGGAGCTTGTTTACTTAAAACATCAGCTTATGCACCTTAGTGATTCTTTAATTCTAAATAATCAACTGGGTTGTGGAATTACACATAACTGACAAGTTGCATATGTTTAACATAGAACATAGTAATCAACAAAAAAACATATAATATTGAAACCATTGCCGTCAACATTCATGTAAATCGTAGATTTAATTCTAAGGTTAGTAAAATCAATCTTGTATTAAAACTTTACATATCTCTTAATCTGTCGCACACTGAAACCGTAATTTGACAAGAAAAATGGCATAATAAAATAATGAAAACCAATCGATCAAGTTAAGTACAGCATTAAGAAAAATGAATGATTATCTTGTTCGAATGTCAATCAATCACTTGTCTATTACGGTGGGAATTGTTGTACGTCAATTTTGTGTCGTTTTATTCATTAAACGCGACGTTTTAATCATTTGAAAAATTTAAAAAGTTGTATTGCGGTAATGCAGTCAAATAACAAAATAACTTGAAAGTTTAATTCTGTACTGTAAAAAGATATTCATGTATATCTTTCCATGAAAGTAAATTTTTTACTTCCTTATTGGTTATACTAGCATTGTTTTCAAAATCTTACATACAAGAAAAAATATAAGTGCAATTTGGTCGGTTATATGAGTTCTTTATCTAAATCTTACTAGCTTCCTTTCTTAACTATGCAACCGATAGCATATTTTATCGCATGACATTTTTCAATACACTTTCATTTATCAAACCAGAAAACAATTTCACTGTGTTGGTTTTTTTTTTATCAATTCACAGTTTTGGGGTTTTTCTTTCTTTCTATTTAATGTATCATTCTCTGACCTGTAGTAACTACTTGTTTATTTATGTAGCAATCGTGGAAAATTACCTCGTTACTAAAATGAAATTAGGAATAGAAGAGATAAATGATTTTTTGTAAAAAGGGTTTTGTTTAGTTTTCAAAGGCAACATGACTAAACCGACAGCTTCAACAGCATTGGTAGCTAACACATTTTGACCCTGTTTTCCAAATTATGTGCCATTTTATATTTCCTCGTACAATTTAGTGGTCATCTTGTTGGTAGCTGGACTGTGTAGGATATTAATTTTGTGTTTTACTTTTCCGACACATGGTCTTGAAAAGCGAATGAGGAAGTCTTTTTGCGCACGCAAACCACCACCACCACGTGTGTGCCTTTACGCAGCCAAGCTATCTGTACCAAGTGTTGTTCATTGTAGTCTTTATTTGTACATCCTTATTCAGAGGAATTGGGTGTTCATGTTTGATGTGATACTCCCCAATATTTTTGTAAAATTTGACTATACATGTTTTTAAATGTTTCAATACTTTATCACCAGCCCATTAGTCAGCACTTCTGTATTGACATGCATTATCATTGATATGGTAATATTATAACATAACTGTTTAAAACACTTTGAATTGTTCGAAATACTAAGGATTTTCTACCCAAGGGATAAATTACCTTAGCTGTATTTGGTAAAAACTTTCGGAATTTTGGGTAGCAATGGTCTTTAACTTCGTATTCGTGTTCCTTTGGAATTTCAACCAAAGATGAAGAACTGGATCTTCCTTCACTGTATTGGATACCTAAACTACACAAATGTCCGTACAGACAACGTTATATTGCTGGGTCTTCCAAGTGCTCCTAGAAACATCTTTCTATATTATTAACATCAATTTTATCAGTAATCAAAGCCGGTCTTCAAAGTTATTGTGAAACTACCTATTCTAGAGGAGGCGTGAATCAGATGTGGATACTAAAAAGATCTTTAAGAGTACATACAATCTAAGACTATTTCCTCTTGCAATGGTATTAAAACATTTTACTTTTCTACACTTCACACAAATATTCTCCATTCCAGACTAAATGACAAATTGAAGAGTTGGTCCTGTATTGTTTCATAAAAAAGAATGACCTACGTAGATACAAATTTCTTGTCTTAGGGAGGGATTGCACTTTGTAAAACATCAGTTGATTTAAACAAAAAAATCTCTGAAACTGACATTATCAAGATGCTTGATTTCTTGATTGACAACATATTTGTCACTTTTGGAGGACGTGTTGTTCAACAAACAATCGGCATTCCCATTGGAACCAACTGTGCTCCTCTTCTTGCCGACTTGTTCCTTTATTCATATGAGGCTGATTTCATACAGAAACTTCTTTCTTAGGAAGACAGAAAAGAAGATAGCATTATCCTTGAACCTCACTTTCCGCTATATAGACGATGTTTTTCTCACTAAATAATTCAAAATTTGGTGACTATGTTAAACGCATCTATCCCATCGAACTTCAAATAAACGATACAACAGAAACAGTTAAATCAGCCTCATATCTTAACTTACATCTACAAATTGACAATGATGGTCGGTTGAAAACAAAACTTTACGACAAAAGAGATGATATCAGCTTTCCAATAGTGAATTTCCCATTTCTATGTAGCAACATTCCAACAGCACTTACATACGGAGTACATATCTCCCAGGTGATACGATATTCCGGGGCTTGTATTTCCCTTCATTATTTCCTTGATAGAGGGTTGCTGCTCACAAGGAAGCTATCAAATCAAGAGTTCCTAATAGTGAAGTTAAAATCGTACCTTCGTAAATTTTACGGACGCCATCACGAGTTGGTTGACCGTTATGGAATATCCTTTTCACAGATAACTACAATCCCGTCCCCTTTTCCCCAAATGTGACCTACCGAATTATACTTATCACCGAGTTAGTACTAACATGAGCAACACAACGGGTGCCACATGTGGAGCAGGATCTGCTCACCTTTCCGGAGCACCTGAGATCACCCCCAGTTTTTGGTGGGATTCTTGTTGCTCAGACTTTAGTTTTCTATGTTATGTTTTGTGCACTGTTGGTTTTTTTTTTGTCTTTTTCTTTTTAGCCATGGTATTGTCAGTTTATTTTCGACTTGTGAGTTTGAAATTCCCTTAAAGTCTACGAGATTATCATTTATGTACCTCTTACCCGAAAACACGTTTAGTACAATATTAAAAAAAATACACATTCATATTAATTGTGTGTGTTAACTGTCCTTTTGCAAAGTTCTATGCATATTTGGGATAACAAAATACATGTATATGATCAATCAATTATGTAATTTTTGAAAAGCGAAAACATTTGTCATCCAACAGAAACCAAGGACGAAGATGTAAACAACTGCAAGTCAGCATACGCCGGCATGACAAACGTAAAACAATAAAAACAAAATGATTATCACTTAAAAAAATAACCGAAAATCAACTTTGACAGACAGCAAGTAACAAAAAACACTGGAATACAGGCTCCTGACTTCGGACGGGCAAATTAAGACCGGGGTTTGACAATGGACACAAAGTTATCGCAGTTACTGAAAGCAGAAGTGACATTTTTTAACAGTAAGTAGTAAATTATCTCCCATTTTTTAGGCAAAAGCTTATAGGAATTATATATTTTCAGAATCAGTGTAACGAAACCTACCATTTGATACCGGAAGTGACTTCTGGTAATCCGGAAGTCAATTTTTTTTTCTATTTTTTCATTGAAAAGTACAACTTACTGTATATTTTCAGAATCAGTGTAAGAAATGATATCATCTGACACTGAAAGTGACTTTTTCATTTTGAATTACTTTAATTCCCAAATATTTTCTCATAAGTTATTGAAATTTCTATGGTGCAAACACCTTCAATTGTTCTAAGAACAATTTATTCTAATTTTTATTTTGTTATTATTTTGATGAAAATTTTTTACATTTTGTAAACAGATTGGTTATTACACATTGTTGTCAATATAATGGAGTTCTATATGACTGTCATACAAGTGAGAGGTTTAGATAGTTATAAAAGGTTTAATTCACCATTTCCTACATAAGTCAGGAATATCACAGTTGTTTTCCATTCGTTTGACGTTTTTGAACTTTTGATTTTGCCATTTGATGAAGAACTTTCCGTTCTGAATTTTCATTGGAGTTCGGTTTTTTTGTTATTTTGTTACTTTTTATTGCAAAGACCTTGCATGTCACTGCAAAATTAAGTTTGTGTCTGAAAATTGGTCATTGTATATATTGCCTTTTTACCAGTCTGTTTGTTCATAAATGACTGACAGTTCAGGAAATTGCTTGGAATCACATTCCACTCATTATTTGATGGCTAATGGTATGTTTATCGGTACATAAACTGTATTGTATATGCAAAGTTATGACCATTCACAGGTTCATCACATAGTTCAATTTATATGATTTGATTGCAGTTTTCCTTATTGTAGAAGCACATGCAAAGTCAGGACCAGAACAAATTGATAAACAGTATTAGGTGTTATTAGTTCGTTTGTTTTAATAAATATCAAATATTTTTGTTTTCGGTAACATCAGAAGATTGTGTTAATTTTGATGAATTCTGTCAATTCCTCTTTAAATGATAAATCTTTGGCTCAACTTAATGTGTGACATTTCTGGTCTGTGAGATATGAATTTTTACATTTTAAAAGAAGGAATGATTTTTTTAATTTATCTTACCATTGAATTCATTACTTTATTGATATCATTTTGTTTGGGGCAACACTAGTCAAGTAATGGGCTCATTGGCATTGGAAACGCATCAAACCATAGCAAAAGAGCGGCGAATGAATATTCAACGAATGAAGAAAATTTGTGAAGTAAAATAAACTAGAGGTACAGTGAGCAAAGCTCACAAATTGATACCCGCGCTTTTTGTAGGTCTATGCTTTGGTAAGGGAAACTTCAAAAACAAAATAAAAGTTGACATTGTCATTATATGAGGAATTTCATTAACATCTAATAAGGATTATAGGAGGAAAAAGGGATACAAATACGTACTGTAGTGTGCCTATGATTTTCTTAGGAATGCCGCGAAAACGAGTCTGATAGAATAAATAGGAGGTACACAATAGCATTTTTGGTAATGATTGTAGGACCGTTTCTATAAATTGTAATAAGGGTTTTAGCAAGAGTTGTACATACAAAATGAGTACACCACAAAAGCAATGACAAAACATGCTTTTGTAGACGAAACCTGAAAAATGATTCCGATCAAAAATCAAAATAGGAGGCGCACAATAGAATCGTATGGTAATGAGAAGGTTTCAATAAGTTGCTTGATGAATTGCGGAAACAAAATTGGTAACCCACTTTGTACAATACAGTGCAGTTATGACTAAGTCAATGTTATTCAAAAGATAACACCAAAATCATTCAGTGAAAGAAATGAACTCGATTGTGCCGAATTCCATTAAGTGAATAATATTCTGTGAAAGTTTATCATAATGATATCAAGCAATTCAGGAACAGTTTCGGATACAAAAGTGTGACCGGCGGACGAACGTGCGGAACGACGAACGGACAAACGGATGGACTCCCCAAATTAGCTTCATCAGTTTTTTACCTAGCTATACAGTGAAAACGGTTGTATTTAATCTTCCTTAGGCAACAATACTATCATTTTCTAATTTTACAACTTTTTTATAATAACAAACTGGACAAAACAGTTAGTGTGATATTAGTACTTTACTAATCTGTTTTAGAAATTGAAGTCAAATGGTAGCATGACCATCTTCCAACGGAGCTTGTTTATGGTATCCATGTCCACCGTCATTTTACATCAAATTTACGAAAATTTGGAAGCCTTTTGGAATAATTCTCAAGAAAATATTTCAATGTGTTCTAAAATTTATATTGTAAATAAACACACTGCAGTTATTCATAAATAAATAAAAAAATATATTATCCCCTTACATCCAATCACAGCGCTCCTAAGTTGACTTCCTTCACCTGCCTTGGGTACACAAAAGGCCAACCTAAAGTCGGGAAAATTTAATACTATTTTTTTCCCTACAACATTGTTCTTCGTGCCATACGAACCGACTCTGGTTAAAAAAAAGTTATTTGAAACTAGTTATATAATTCCATATTCTTAAAAGCTGATTGAATGCTGAAAGCAGTTAACAGTATCAGTTATTAATAATCATTTTGTAGTTTAGTCGACTTTTGTAGCCTTTTATCACAAATGGATGATATCTAAAGAGATAATTAGTTTATATTTTATAGTGATTGGCTGTAATTTTCCCACATTATGCATTTAATTCAGATCACTATCGTAATTTTTTATTTATAAGTTTATTATCTGACAAATGCATTAGGCGGTGTTCAGATACATCAACTTTTTATTGCTTTAATAAGTAGCATATGGTACATTGCTTTAGATTTGTTATCATTAATATCTGCCTTTATTCTTAGATCTTGTGGACAAAAGTAAATGGCTGAGTTTTAACGAACAATGAACTGAATAGACGCAAATAGTCATAAACAATGTACCGACTACGTTACTATCGTTATTTTTAATGACCTTTTACCCTTCAGACTGTTTACATTTTCGAATGATATATATATGTTTGACTAATGTTAATCTCGATCCGTTGTCTCTACCGGAAATGAATTGCTTTTAGATTACTTAACACTGGAACAATAAGTGTTTTGCTCGTGAACGGTGTGAAAATTCAAAAATTATTTGTGTATGTTCAAGGCCAAGACGGAGTGAAAATAACAAGTATTTCAAGGGCATACGATACAGTTGAAGGGGAGGTAATGACGTCGGTTGTGTAAAATGTTATTTTTCGCGACATCAAACTGTGAAATATCGAAAAAAAGATGAATTTTCGAATGATTGTAATCATTAGCTAGAAAAAGAGAACCCTTCTTTTTTAAAACGACATTTGGCTTGATTATGTTTGACGATTATTTGTACCAATTTTTATGAAGAAATCACGATGATTTTGTTTTTTTAAATTGGATAAATTTACAGCAAAAATGCCGTTTTTCTAAAATGATAAAAAAAAATAAAAACTAATTACTTTCAAAGAATTGTTACTCAAACTTAGGGTATACTTATGTAAAGATGATATTCCAAATGTTTTTACAAAAATCTGCTTGTGATTATCTTCAAAAAGTTAGGTATGTCTGTTCAAAGGATAGAAATGTCCAAGAAACCGAAATTTTGTGTAAATGTCTAAAATTTCTACCCCATTTATCTCTAAAAGTAGCAAATGAAGGTATATTTTTTATTACATATTTAAATTGATTAGGTTCAAAATAGCTTGTATGTAAATTTTCGTCAAAAAATCATCATAGGATCAAAACTCTATCGTATGCCCTTCAGCTCCAAGTATATGATGTCGAAGTTAGTACAATAAAATGTTTGTTTTCAGATTAAAGATTACCGATGATTCTGGATACTTAAACCAGAGACTATTATTACTCAGTGTAATCGTAGTCTCATCATTAACCAACTCATGTCATGTTTAAGTCTTAGATGCATGATTTTTTTTTTATTATTAGTTGTTATTTGCTTTGAATTAGCTGTCAGTAACTGCGAGTACTCTCATATTTGTACTTAGTGTCTTTTTGTTGACCGCCACGTCCGGCCTGTGTTTTTGTTAGATGTTTTTCTGCTTTGTATCGAACTTATGAGTTAAGCCCTTTTCAACTGATCTTGATAGTTTGTTCCTATGTTGTACTGTTACACCACTGTTCAAGGTTAGGTGAAGTGTTTGGCGCCAGCAAACTAGTTTAACCCCGCCACATTCTGTATGTGCTTGTCCCTGAGCCTGTAATTAAGTGGTTGTCGTTTGTTGCTGTTTATCATGTTTGTTTTTCGTTCATTGTTTTGTTCATAAATGGCCGTTAGTTTTCTTGTTTTTCATTTGTCATTTCGGGGCCTTTTATAGCTGACTATTCGTACAGTGACCTAAAGTTGTTAACTTTTATATCATTTGGCCTTTAGTGGAGAGTTGTCTCATTGGCAAGCATACCACATCTTCTGATCTTTATATTATAGAATAAAATAATATGTCGGGTATACTTCAATGAGTCAGCACTCCAACAACATAAAACAAAAGGCATCAATATAGGTTTCAAAAATACAGAAATATCTGTACAATATGTTTTATCGCTCAGAATAAAAGAAAGTTGTCAAAAGATTTAAAAGAGGATATCAATATTCTGCCATCAACATTCCACACCTTAATAAAGATGTGATGAAAGATTATGTGGTCAGGAAGTTCACATTCTCCACAGCCCCTCTCAAAAATGGTCTCCAATTTCAGATTTTCCTGATTATCGAACTAATCCGAGATTTTTATAAAAGATTGAAGAGATGTTTTAAAATGATAAATTAAATACTATATAAAGGATAATAACTATAGGACTTTAAATCGGATTACAAAGGAAGTCTTCCCAATTCCTCACTTTACAAAAATATTCACATTATGACGAAAGGCGATCCCTATTAATTTTCTGATCATTGCTTACAAGGTCAAGGTCAAAGTTACTTATACTTATAATTTTTTTTTTATTTTCCTACTCAACCGGCTCATTACAAGCATATCACTCAATTTAGTTACAGATATTAACAATGAAATTATTATTATCCTTTAAGTTACATATACCAAACAATTATTGTTCAGAAATAAAGGAATGGGTCAGTCCATAGCATTTGCAAAGGGGAATAACTCCAGGTCCACATCATATATGCATATATGTATTGTAGAAATACTACTTTACATTGAAGTTACGTAAATTTGATTGGCTGAAGTATTCCAAAAGTTATATTTTATTTTCAAATAAAATGTAACAATTATATCCGCACGTGATCGCCGTGTCAACTTTAAAGCAATGCATTAAAAAGAAAACGAAAGGCTTGATTTAACTCGTAGTTTCATGGTATATAAGAATTGATGCCTCTTCATATAATTTTTATAGAGTTGTAAAACCGTTGAACGTAAGGAAATTTCAAGTTTAAAGCGCTTTTTTGCGCTTCATAAAAAGTGTGCTGCAGTGAACGTTTCAACAACCCAAAAATTACAAAAAGGAGCATTCAGTTTTCAATAATATTTTTTCAAGATATAATATTGGTTCTCAGAACTTTTTCCTTTCTTATTTTTAGAAAGGTAATCGGTTTTTTGTTTTTGTTTTTGATATTGACAAATCAAATTCCTCAAATAGAATAAAACAGTGCTGACAGGGATTATCCAACATACATTTCATTTAGACGGGTAAATGCATAGTGTCTCAAACATTATACAGATAGATGTCAAACGACGATTAATCAAACTTTGAAGAACCGAAAATACAAAATAATGTCACCGAGAAAAGTTCACGAATAATATTTAACATTTACTGGAATGTTTCTGCTGGATTGCAACACATTTTTATTTCCTTTCTTCCGCGTCTAGACAAGGTCGGTGTCTTAGTGTCTCATGTAATTATATCTTATTTGAAATACCTCATATTTGAATTATAACTGTAATGATTATGTGAAATCCGTACTGTATAATAGTATACCCCAATACCCCAGGGATAAACAAAACCAATTTCTTATATCAGGACCATTACGGATACTGTTTCTTACAATTAAGCTGTAGTGTAAAGTAGATTTATATTACCTACTATCGAATGGTCATACTTATAAGCTCATTTCATCGTATTGTGTTATGCAAATGGTTGATATTGCAACTGTTTATTATATAAAGATCATAATTGTGTTTTTTCAATATATAGATACACTTAATAAATATCATTAACAATATATCACAGTTCATTATGGTAAAGACAAATTCTCATTCTATGAAATATTCATCAAAGCATTTATGAAAATCGAGCCAAATCACACAGTCAAACAATTTCAAATTTATATTCGAAGAACTCTAAGGTACTTATATATCCTGGACTTTCAATTCTTATGGCTTTGAACGTTTCTGATCAAGATAATTCCAGAAAAAATACTCGGACGCATTGCATCTATAATGTGCCATTTTCCTCCAACAATATTAATCAAAGAATCACTTTGTATGGCATATATAACTATGTATATTTCTGTATCTTTGAATTATCGATTATTTTTTTCCTTAATTTTTGTTTAATTCTATTATTTTTTTTTTCAGACGGTTTGGGTCTTAAGAATTGAAACTACAATAAAATATAAAGTAACAAATGTATTAAACTGTTGAAATTTCTAAATCTTCGAATTTTTAATATTTTCATCAGCCCTAACTATCTGATCATTGTTTCCAATGTTCATAGATCTCCAAATAGTAATATTCCTTCAAAAAAATCAATATTAACTTTATAAGCAGACTGAACTATAATCAGGTTTAAAGTATGTGACGGACAATAAAAAAAGCAATACTGATTGTCCACACATTTATATAAACATTTAGGATAAGAACATTCTTACATACCTACATACGTCAGTTATGGACGTAGAAGCTGCTTCTCCTCTATGTTCGTCTATATCCTTTCTTCTCACATTATCATATTCTCTGGTTCTTCTACTTGTGTGTTGTCCATATTTAAATGTATAATTTTATTTCATATGATAATCTTTCCAATATTAGTCCACTAAATGTTTTGCTGTTATATATTTCGGCTAATAAATAGAAATTTTTCTATGCAGTCACCAAGCATTCGTCTAAATTTCAATGTAGGTAATTTCAATGTTTGTAGTCTTTCTTCATAACCATTGACATACAGGCGGGGTAGTACTTTAGTTGCTCTTCTCTAAACGTTCTCTTTTGAATTAATGTCATTTGTTTTGTAGGGATTCCATTTATTAATGACATACTCTAATTGTGTTCTAACCAATGTCTTTTAAAATAACAGAAAGATTAATATATAATCTAACGATTTGAATGTTCTCTGGGTGATACTGACTCTTTGGTTTGCCTTGTTTACCTGGGTGTATATGTTTGTCAAATGCAGGTTAGCTGTCTATGGTTACTCCAATAACTTTTTCAATATCAATCATATCTAGTGTTGTAATACCCTCATCTTACTTTTTCATTTCAAAGGTGATTTATGTCAACATTTCCCCGTATATTATAAGTTTTCAGTACTTTGCATTTATCAGGATGGAAGCGTAACATCATTTCAACACTCCAATCAAACAGATTAGACGAGTGACATTTTTCAAAAAGACGCTTAGTTAACGACTTTAATGCACCCACCTAACATACGGCTATATTATACATCATTCGAAAGCTTATTATCTGTACTTTCTGTTTTGCCCGGTCATCAATAATTCGTACGATGCAATTTTTGTTAATTCAAGGTCAAAGGTCAAGAATGAACATTCATAAGTTTCGTAATAATTAAACAAAATGATCTTTGCTGGTTCTTTATGATATGTTTTTTTTTCTAAAAATCATATGAGCATAATAGAACAGAATACCAGAATTCTAAATCAGGTGCACATTAAAATGCTAATTGCGCAATAATTACAGAAAATTGCATTTTTTTTTTTAAATCTTTCAAAAATGATAAAATTTCGCTAAAAGCAAAATATTTCTTTATGTATCAATACTTATATGTCAAAAATAAAATAGATCTATCATTTATAGGTGAAGGAAATTTTTTACTGCAATTAATATAATACTGGTCAGGAATCAGCCTTCTAAAGAAGCTTTTGCAGTTGCCCTTAAAACCACCATATAAGGATCATTTTGCATTTCATTGTTTAGATAACACATCGATTTTTGTCAATATCAAATGAAAATAATTTATCATATTTAAAAAAGGGGTAATAAAAGTGAGTTAAGAATATACAAGGTATATATAATAGAAATATGAAATAGAAATATGTTTATTCGATGTCGAAAGTGAAAGACATATTAAGATGTTTATTCTCTTTCAATATTCGAATACATACTGTTTGCACCACACGCTTTACATCAAAAATCATTTATGTTAGCACATTATTACATACTTATTTAGTATATTATTTGTTTTATCAAATATGACTGAAGTTTTATATTGTGGAAGATTGATTACCCTTCCTGACCAACTTCAATCACCACTGGTGTTCGTACATTTCTGTGTAGAGTTTTGAGAACTGTTGTTTGTCTGTCCGACTTTTTTCGCTTTGTTCATGGTGTTATATGTGTGTTTATCAGAAATGTAGGAATCATCTTGTCCCTTCGCCCATTTGTGTTTTGTTCTTTCCATTCATATGTCCATCGATTAGTGTACAAAAACTTTGTAATGAGCAATACTCCTCTT
Source organism: Mytilus californianus (assembly GCF_021869535.1). Taxonomy (NCBI): domain Eukaryota; kingdom Metazoa; phylum Mollusca; class Bivalvia; order Mytilida; family Mytilidae; genus Mytilus; species Mytilus californianus. The sequence continues at coordinate 95,208,861 of NW_026262668.1, forward strand.
ATATCGCTTGGTAAATTTTAGTGAAGTTCAACGTTTTAAAGTGCACATTTGCATATTGTACAGGAAGGGATTTTATTCATGATAAACACATTCAAATAGAGTTAAATAGCAAGCAATTCAAATTCACCATTACAGTCCTGGTTGTAAGTAATCACATTTTTAACGCTTCTTTATCTCACATTTAAACATAAAATTTTGCTTGTTTTTTTTTAATGTCAAATTATATAACTGACACATATTGCAGTTATGAGATCTTCTCACCATTAAAAGAACCAAACGAACAGATTATAACATGCAAAGCATTGGAATGTAAAAAAACGATTCTACTTTTTAGAGGTTTTAAGTTAGTTTGGGAAAAGACAATACTTCAAATCTACTAATTTTGGCAAACAATTTATTTATGTGACTTTTGTGATTAGAAAAATAACGTAATAGAATTAACCTCGTTCTTCTTTAGTATGAAAATAAAGTGTGAAAAATACCCAAAAATCGCTGCCAGGTTTACAACAGTTGGGCTTAACGCAGCAATATGAAAAATGCTATGTCAGAGGTTGCCTACTTTTACAAAACATTCTTGGTGATAATTGGTTGAATTGTTGGTGAAACACACACCCAGTAATTTGTTTTCTTCATAGCTATTTATTCTATATGTAATAATTTAACTATTTAGGAAGTATTATCAGAACTATAATTATTGCGAATTGCTAGAATTTTCAAATCAAAAGAAATAGATTGTAAGTCAATGTAAATATAATCCTCATGGATACCAGGCTTAAAATGTTGTACGACAGACGCGCGTTTCGTCTACAAAAGATTCTTAAGTGACACTCGAATCAAAAAAGTTAAAAAGGCCAAATAAAGCACGAAGTTGAAGAGCATTGAGTACCAAACATTTGGAAAGGTTTTGTCAAGTAAAACTACGGTTATCTACTCCCGGGGGTAGAAAAGCCGTAGTATTTGTAAAAATGCAAAGTTTTGTAAACAGTTAATTTATAAGAATGACCATATCATTGATAATTCATGTCAACACAGAAGTGCTGACTACAGGGCTGGTGATATCCTCGGGTAGAAAACCTCCACCAGCAGAGGCATCGACTCAGTGGTTGTAAATAAACTCTTAGATACCAGGCTTAAATGATGTACGCCAGACGCGCGTTTTGTTTATAAAAGACACGTTAGTGACGCTAGAATCAAACATTTAAAAGAGCCGAATAAAGTAAGAAGTGGAAGAGCATTGGGGACCCGAAATTCCAAAAGGTTTTGCCAAATACAACATGCAACTGCATGTAACTGCAACATGTCAAATTTTACTAGAACATTGCGTAGTTTGATAGGGTTACTACTATGGACAGACACAAATAACATTTTCAGTGTCTAGAATATAATAGTTTTAACGTTTCCATCAATTCACGATGCAGTTGAAGCAACCAAGAAAACAATTTTTATAATTTGATTAAGAAAAATTTTTGAAATTCAACTTTTCATTAATTTACTTTGTAACTATGTTATTATTTATTTATGTATTTAATTTTTTGGGTAAGCTTAATATTTATATATAAAATCCTTTATTTCTTTTTAAAATAATCATGAAATAACAAACAAAATAACAAGAAATGACAAAAAAGTGTTTAACAGGCTGGCAACTCAACTACATATTGAAATTTGAATTAGCTCCCTAAATTCCCCTTAAAAGCATGAATCCCGCGTGTATTATTGTCTTCATACATTTTTGCATTTTTAAATTGTGTTTCTTCAACCTAATATTGACTACATAATTTTTTTTCACGTAAAACAGCTAAAAAGCAATCTTTTTGCAGATGGTTGAATTTTGGGCAACTGTATAGGTTGCTATGATTGGTTGTGTATTTAGCAAGATGTGTGATTGCAGTAATATGATGATGCCAAAATCTTCCTAAGCACCAAATCACAGACAAATACTTTGGTTTTCACTCATTTTTATCATTTTCACTGTAATTTCTGGAAAACGGCGATATCAATTAAAAATACGTCATAAATATTTTAAAGTGTGTTTGATACATTCAAAATTATATTATTTCAAAGATAGAATATGCAAAAATACGGACGTCTTGTAAAATTAGAAATTGTCCGTCCTTGACCTTTCCTCGCGATTTGACAAAAAATGCACCGTAAGAATATTTGACGACCGGGCAAAAAAGATAGTACAGATGATATGCTTTCGAGTGGTATATGATTTAGCCGTATGTTAGGTGGGTGCATTAAAAATGAAGATGTGTGGTTAATGTCACTCGACTAGATTGTTGACATCATGCTGTAGCAAGCCAACGTCAGTTTCCAATTCAATATCTGAACAGTTTAGTGTCTTCAGGAAAAAAAAACACCTCTGATTTCACATAGTCTTTAAGTCGTTGATAAATATGGCACAAATTACTACAGGACTGATCCGTGCGGTATCCCACTGGTTAAGTTGTGCTAACTTGAGTAATTTCCACAAGTGGTTATGCGTTAAGAAACTCTAGATCCATGTACAGGTTCTGCCGCTTATACCATACTATTCTAGTTTGGATAAAAGGAGCTTGTGAGGGTTGTTATAAAAGGCCTTCATAAAGTCCATATTGCTATGAGATTGTAGTTACTATATGATTATTTGGTCTAGAAATCACTGGAAACAACGCAGATACTGATAAAATGATTAGAACTTTCTATTTGACTTGCATAATAAACATTCCAGAATGATCATAATATACGATGCGTAATTTAAACTTCTACAAGTTTACTTGGCAATATAAAGACAGACACCAAGTTGGACTAAATCAGAAGTATTCTCGGAAGATCACTGGAGTTGTTTGCTGGTAAATTCAATCAGTTTTTCGTTGGCTTGACACTTTTATTTACGTTAAAAGAGAGGCGAAAGATACCACAAGTCGAAAATAAACTGACAACGCCATGGCTAAAAAATTAAAAGACAAACAAACAAACAACAGTATATAAAACAACATAGAAAGATTTCAACTTCACTACTTGGAACTCTTTGTTTGATAGCTTCCTTGTGAGCAGCAACCCTCTATCAAGGAAATCATGATAGGAAACACAAGCCCTGGAATATCGTATCAACTGGGAGATATATACTCCCTAGGCAGGCGTTGCTGGAATGTTGCTACATAGAAATGGAAAATAAAGGCAACAGTAGTATACCGCTGTTCGAAATTCATAAATCGATTGAGAAAAAAACAAAACCGGGTTACAAACTAAAACTGAGGGAAATACATCATATATAAGAGGAGAACTGCGACACAACAGAAACACAACATTAAAATGTAACACACACAGAAACGAACTATAATATAACAATGGCCATTTTCCTGACTTGGTACAGGACATTTTAAGAAAAAAATGGTGGGTTGAACCTGGTTTTGTGGCTAGCCAAACCTCCCGCTTTTATGGCAATGTTGAATATAACATTTTAAAAATGACAACATTACATGACAGGACTACAATACAAATAAATGGGAGAACATATAGGACAGAGAAACATACTAATATTAGCTAAAAAAAGGTACCAGGTTTGAAATTTAATACGCAAGACGCGCGTTTCGTCCAAACAAGACTAACCAGTGACGCTCAGATAAAAAAAGTACGAAAGCCAAAACAAGTACAAAGTTGAAAAGCATTGAGGACCAAAAGTTCTAAAAAGTTGTGTCAAATACGGCTAAGGTTATATGTATTGGATAAGAAAGTTCACAATTGGGAAGTTGAAATCATCTCTTTTGTCGTAAAGGTTTGTTTTCAAACGACCCTCATTGTCAATTTCTAGATGTAAATAGATATAAGAAGATGTGGTATGAGTGCCAATGAGACAACTCTCCATCCAAGTCAAAATTTATAAAAGTAAACCATTATAGGTCACATTACGGTCTTCAACACGTCCTCCAAAAGTCAAGATATGAGGCAGACTTAACTGTATCTGTTGTACCCTTTATCTCTAGTTCGATGGGATAGATGCGTTCAACGTAGTCACCAAATTTTGAATTATTTAGTGAGAGAACATCATCTATAGAACAGAAAGAGAATTTAAAGGATAATGCGAACTTATGTTCTGTCTTTCTAAGAAGTTCCTGTATGAAATCAGCCTTATATGAATAAAGAAACAAGTCTGCAAGAAGAGGAGCATAGTTGGTTCGCATGGGAATGCCGATTGTTTGTTGAACAACACGTCCTCCAAACGTAACAAATATGTTGTCAATCAAGAAATTCAGTATCTTGATAATGTCAGTTTCAGAGAATATTTTGTTTGAATCAGAGTGATTTTTTTAAAAAGTACGATTTATCCCTCCCTTAGACAAGAAACTTGTATCTACGTAAGCCATCCTTTTTTATGAAACAAAGCAGGACCAACTCTTTCAATTTGTCTTTTAGTTTGGAATGGATAATACTTGTGCAAAGTGTAGAAAAGTCAAATGTTTTAATACTATTACAAGAGGAAAGAGTCTTAGATTGTATGTACTCTAAAAGATCTTGGGGAATTTTTAGTTTCCACATCTGATTCACGCCACCTCTAGAATAGGTAATTTCACAATAAGTTTGAAGTCCGGCTTTGATTGCTGATAAAATAGATGTTAATAATTTAGAAAGAAGTTTCGTCATCATACTAATTTGTGAACTTTTGGAAAATTTACGTCTATAATATTGGTCATATGTCCTTGTCTTATGTGCAAAAAAGGCATAAGAAGGACAAAGTATGTAAAGTGACAAGAGGAGAGAATGTTGCAACTTGTCTTTGTCTAATGTGCCAAAAAGGCATAAGAAGGACAAAGTATTAAAGTGACGAGAATGGAGGAGTCGTGACAACTTGTCCTTGTCATATGTGCGTAAAGGCATAATAAGGACAAAGTATTAAAGTGGCGTGAGTAGAGGAGTCGTGGCAACTTGTCCTTGTCATATGTGCAAGAAGGCAAAGCAAGGACAAAGTATGTAAGGTAACAAGATTAGATAATGTGTGACAACTTGTCATTGTCCTCTGTGCGTGAAGGCATAATAAGTAAATAGTATGTAAAGTGACGAGAATAGAGGAGTCGTGGCAACTTGTCCTTGTTCTTGTGCAAGAAGCCATATCAAGGACAAAGTATGTTAAGTGATAAGAGTAGAGGAGTCGTAAAAACTTGTCCTTGTTCTTTGTGCTTTAAGGCATAGCAAAAACTATGAATTTAAAGTGACGAGACAAATCATATATTCCGTTTGGATTCCGCAACAGTTAAGAGAAGAATTCAGGATATAGAAAAATCTAGGATCGGATATTCAGATAATTTTACAATTAAGTTGACATTTTAATTGTATAATACTTCTTGTAAAATTGTATAAATACATATTAATTTTAATATTGAATTACTTGTCTTTTGTTAGCTACAATTTAAATGTGATTTCTGTCCGTAACAATATAAATTTATTGTAATAATCTTCCATTATCTAAGATTTCAATCCATCTATCAAGAACCTTTAGGTTAATTAGCTTTAAGGAGGTAGATTTTCCACTAATGAACCAAACTTATTGTTACTAAAGATGTTACGGCTATTCATATGGTGCATTATTCTCTTTCTTCTCACAATCTTTTCCATTAAACTTGTCCAACTAACCGTTCTATAATTAGAGGGAGATGTTTTATCCCCTGCCTTAAATAAGGCTGATTTCTGACATATTTTCTATCTTTAAGGAACCGTCCCACTCTTAAAGCTTTCGTTAAATATCATACGTAGAGGCGAGTCAATAGTAAAAACCAGTTCATATAAAATTTTTGTATGTATTTGAACAGGATCAGGGGATTTTGACGTATTAAGATCTTTAAGTATTTTATTCACTTCTGTACTATTCAATAACTCATGACTTGAGAACTGTCATAAGATCTCTTACCACTATCACTTGGTTTTCTGATTCTATTGTAAGTACACTACTGAAGAATTCAGCTAGTACTTCTACTTTTTTTTTATTATTTGTAGATGCTGCAAAGTCTGTACCATTTACTTTTGTGTACCACTCTGATATACCATAAATAGATTTACGTTTCTTGTTTACACACTTTAAGGTTAGTTTTGGAAGGTAGTTTTGGCACTTTCAGCTATCTGTTTTTCATGAAGCTTATTTCATTCCTAGTAACTGATTCCACTTTGTTTATAGATTTTCAATATTTTCTGTATCGTCTGCTACTCAGACTTTGTAAACCGTCACCAGTGTCTGAGCAGAAAGTTGATGAACCAGTGGTATGTCAAAGAACTTCTCGTCCTTTTTCTAAAAAAAGTTCATCGGAAGGTACCAAGACCTTGTTGATAGATATTCCGTATCAATTTCACAAATAATACACGATGGTCTTAAAGTATAGATTCTGGGCACTAACGTTGTTTATCATCTTAATAATGGGTTATAGTATTCTTTTATTTGTCTTTTTGAATATTACTTTTACTGTCTAGTCTATTTTTGGTGTTATTCATTTGACGTGGCTCGGTACTTATACATCCCGTCATTGTGTTATTGTGCTATGATAAATTGTTGTATTCTTGTCTTTCATTTTTGCTTATGTGTTTGGTCTGTACGCCTTTTTGTGTTTATTTGTTACATATTTGTTTGTTTTCATAGTGATTAAGATTATAACACAATGTTGACTGTTGTACCCGTATTTTGACATTTTTACCTATTATGTCTGTTTGTTTTGTTCACACATCATTGTCATTATAAGGGAATTTTATGCGACTGTCATACAAGTGAGAGGTTTAGCTAGCTATAAAACCAGGTTTAATCCACCATTTTCTACATTAGAAAATTCTTGTACCAAGTCAGGAATATGACAGTTGCTATCCATTCGTTTGATGTGTTTGAGCTTTTGATTTTGCCATTTGATTAGGGACTTTCCGTTTTGAATTTTCCTTGGAGTTCGGTATTTTTGTGATTTTACTTTCTACTATCCCTCGTCTCTATGTAGCGGGTCCATAGCCTGTGTTTCCTTTTGATACATCTTACCGCTTTATTCGAAAGTAGAGTTTTCCCTTTTTCTTACTATTTGCTTTACTTTTTGGAATACATTCGTTCATAATATCAGTAAGTGTATCCATAAAATAACTAATCATATATTCTGTGCATTTTCCATTTAACAGCTCATTTCAGTTTAAATTCAATTTTCCTCTCATTTTATCATAGTAATCTTTATGACAGTTGAATTTCCTACTTGTAATCTAATCATAATTTATATAACAGTAACGATTAAAGTTCAGTACGCAATTATCACTAATAACAGATCAAAGATTAATGGTTGTTGATTAATCCTGTATCTGGTAGGCTTATCATTTAATTGTTCTGAGTAACAATCTCTAATGTATTCTATATATTTCAAATCAGTTTAATCACTAGCTTCGCACTGTGTTCAATCTATCTTTGGAATACGACTGAATTTCTCCTCAAGTCGACTACCTTTCAACAAAATCTCATTTGAATTGTCATGATAGTCTTTTAAGTTTATTTTATTCTATACGTGATCCATGCGTGCCCTAAAACACATATTCAACATTGAATTCGACTTTTGCAGTTGCTAGAAAACGTAACGTTAGTGGTCATCATTATTTCATATGCAATATATTGTCCATTGAAACCTAAGTTAATAGGCTAGGGTCCTTATGAAAATTAAACTCTATATGTTGTGAGTTTTTGTGGATTAAAATTACGACACCGTTTTGACCGTTTTTCCTTATTTAATGTATAAAGAACAACACAAAAATTGGAGTTAGAAAATATTCTTAAGATATCCGCTCAAACAGTTTACTTACACTACTTAATAACAAGGTTTTCTGATTCTATTGTAAGTACACAACTGAAGAATTCAGCTAGTACTTCTGCTTTTTTTAATTATTTGTAGATTCTGCAAAGTCTGTACCATTTACTTTTGTGTACCACTCTGATATACCATAAATAGATTTACGTTTCTAGTTTACACACTTTAAGGTTAGTTTTGGCACTTTCAACTATCTGTTTTTCATGAAGCTTATTTCATTCTTAGTAACTGTTTCCACTTTGTTTATAGATTTTCAATATTTTCTGTATCGTCTACTACCCCTCGTCTCTATGTAGCGGGTCCATAGCCTGTGTTTCCTCTCGATACATCTTACCGTTTTATTTGAAAGTGGAGTTTTCCCTTTTTCTTTCTATTTGCTTTACTTTTTGGAATACATTCGTTCATTATATCAGTAAGTGTGTCCATAAAATAACTAATCATATATTCTGTGCATTTTCCATTTAACAACTCATTTCAGTTTAAATTCAACTTTCCTCTCATTTTATCATAGTAATCTTTGAGACAGTTGAATTTCCTACTTGTAATCTAATTATAGTTTATATAACAGTAATAGTTAAAGTTCAATAAGCAATGAGCAAAAGATTCATGTGGATTATCATATTTAATTTTCGTTACCCTGTTGCCATCATTTACTAATAACAGATCAAGGGTTAATGGTTGTTTATTAATCCTGTATCTGCTAGGCTTATCATTTAATTGTTCTAAGTAACAATCTCTAAATTTTGCATTCTATATATTTCAAATCAGTTTCGTCACTAGCTTCCCACTGTGTTTAATAACTATTCGAATGAATTTCTCTTCAAGTCGACTACCTTTCAACAAAATCTCATTTGAATTGTCATGATAGTCTTTTAAGTTTATTTTATTCCATAGGTGAACCGTGCGTTCCCTAAAACTCATATTCATTATTTTATTACTTCGACTTTTGCAGTTGCTAGAAAACGTAACGATAGTGGTCACCATTTTTTCATATGCAATATATTGTCCATTGCAATATAAGTTAATAGGCTAAGGGTCCTATGGAAATTAATCTCTATATATTCTGGGTTTTTGTGGATTAAAATCTACAAGACACCGTTTTGACTGTTTCTCCTTATTTAATATATAAAGAAGTAGTTAAAAATTGGAGTTACAAAATTTTTTTTAAATATCCGCTCAAACAGTTTACTTGCACTACTTAATAACAAGGCAATAGGACAATTATTTGAGACCAACAATATTGCTCATTTTAACTTATTTGTATTTTTTTTTTTTTTTTTGCTATTTATGGTTTTTGCTGTAATCATTTATAGTTTTTCTCTACAAGTCTACAAGGAGTCGAATGAAAATTCAGTCATGATGACTTTTCGTAGATCTGATATAGTAAAAACACAAAAATAAGTTAAAATTGTAGCTTAAGGGCAATAACTCTTATAAGGAATCGTCTTGCAATTTTGCTCAAAATAGACAGTATGTAGATCTTGAAATTCTAAACATATTTGCTTCCTGCCAGATTTTCTATATCGATAATGGTTTTCAAGATAAAAGATAATACTTGCATTTTACTCTTATGAGGTATTCTTAGCCTCAGCTTGGTGGCCATGTTAGTTTGAAGTCGGAATGATCGAAGATATTTACGATGCCCTACGATGATTGTTGTCAAGTTTGGTTTAATTGGCAAAGCAGTTTCAGAGGAAATGTGTTTCGAAAAAGTTCTCACGGACGACTACAGACTCAGGACACCAAGTGCCGAGAAAAGTTCACATGGGCCTATGGTCAGGTGAGTTTAAAATGCCAAGACAACACTTAACAAAGAGAAAATATATACAAAGGCAAATGCGTTTAAAAGTTTTTGGGCATTATGAAGTTCACCCCAAACTTAGATAAGGTTTCTTTTAGTTCATCTTTAGATTTTTGCTTTTAAGCTTTCCAAACCAGTTTACTTGATTTGGTATCAACTTTATATTAGTACATTCATATGATATATAAAATGGACTGTTGTTACTCTTTTTTTATCATGTTTTTATCATTCCTTCGACTAATATATAAACGTCCTGCATCTGCATGTTATAACGCCGTTGGACGTTAAGCATCAAACCACAAATAAGTCAATCAATCGACAAATGATTTGTTATTTACCAATGGTTTAAACTAATTTGTCGTGCTCTTTACCAAGAACCAAACTATTGCAACATATCATTAATATAAAGATAGTTAAGACGAAGAAGATGCTATAATAGATTTTCTTGATGAATACTAGTAGTGCAGAATTTTTATGGTTATGTTGCACACTGTTAATCGACCATTTTATAACCGTACCAAGTCAAGATTGACAGTTGTTTATCATTCGTTTGATGTGTTTGAGCTTTTGATTTTGCCATTTGATAAGGGACTTTCCGTTTGGAATTTTCCTTGGAGTTCGGTATTTTCATTTAACTTTTCGTAAGAGTAATACTAACGAAAGTATTCAAATTTAATATTTATATGCGTGTTCAATACAGAAGGGATACTTAATTCATACTGTATCATAATTCATATATTAAAGTTAAATTTACCACGCAGATGTAAGCATGGAAGGATAAATTAATATGTTTGTGATTAAACTCAGTAGTTCAAGAAAAAATTGGTATATCACGCAGGTATTTCATGCCTTTGGTACGTCGTGTACATGTAAACTTGTATTCAATCTAATTGAACTTTAACATGTACTTTGTTTAGCAACTTAACATGCATTCCATGCTACTTTAATTTGATTTAGTGGCAAAATATATTATCAAGGTACTCACATTCAGAATACATATATATCCTATCTTTGAAAACAAATTCATAATCCTTGAAGAACTTGTTCTAATTGATTTCTCACTGTCAACAATTTCATATTTTCAAAATGTTAGTTAGGCATTTGAACCTCTATATTTCGGAAGATGATTGAAAATATATGTATTGGAGTAAGTTTAAACAAGCTGACAAAATAAAATGCAAGAAAATTATACGAAGCAGAATAAATTAAACAAAATATGTACGTAACATCTGCTACTATTGTGCTTGAAGGGTATAAAGTCAAAATCCAAATACATATTTTTTGTAATTGATAATATAAATTATTGCATATGATCCAATTGAACTATTACTGATAATAGTATGATAGGTAGCATACCATTTCTAATTTACAATGAAAGTCGTAAAATTACAGGGCATCTAACCATGCCCTCTCCCAAGCACACACCCCTACACAGCAGTGTTTAGGAATTACAATAAAGAAGACAATAAATAAGGTACGTCTGTTAGTGTACGTAAAAGTACTACGGCGTGTTATTACTGATATAAAAAAAAACAAAGGAAAAGTGAAAAAATACATAGAGATGACAGTTCTGAAATTTTCAGTAACCTGGTTATTTGTAAAGTCAAAGAAATCAATATTACAAAAATGATCAATAATGAGACATTGTTCGGATTAATAAGTTCAATTCTTTCTGAGAATGTTTTTGATTTTAAAAACAAATCTTCATTTTTCTGTAAATGTCTAATAAATTTTTTTACAAAACTTTCCTTGTCGTTCACAGTTTCTAGGTGCATATAAAGACACATTTTTCTATGTTTCCGCTCACTGATCTTTTCATTTAATCTTGTGAACCGTTGATTGAATTGGCTAATGGACAGAAGTTAGGAACACTGTTAATGTAAAAGCGCCATATCAACAAAGCGTAGTAAGATAAACTCAATTTGTAAATGTGAAGGAAATTCAATGAGATCGCAAACCATAACAAAAACGACAAAAACTTTGTAGAGATCATTATAATTACAAATTATATTACTTTTTCAAAAACATGTAAATTCCAATTGTAGATTTTAAATAATCCGCTCAATTTTCACCCATTTCACAAACGGTTCTGAAACCGGAACATTTTATGTAATGTTCAAATGTAACCTGTATTTCTTATATAACTATTAACCAACAATTAAGTTTAGTATTGTACCCATAACATAAAAAAATTAACAACAACAAACGAACACCAGGAAGGGCAGAATAATTACAATAATGCGGCCTCTGAACCTTCATGAAAATGTGATTACGCATTGTTATTTTGGGACAGTAAAGCATTAAAAATATCGTTAAATCAAATATAGTTGAAATACATGCAGACGACATTTTAAACCGAATCTTCCAAAAGAAAAATCCGGTTAATAATTTGATGAAGTACGGCGGGCAGTTGGCAGGCGGGTGACAACCAACACTTTCCGTTCAATAACTTAAGAACCGTTCGTATTACTTAAAACAACCACGCGTAAAGTATATTTCACAAAAGTAAACTCTAAAACTGAAAAATAGTGAGGCGTATACCCTAAGTATGGGAATCACGGTGGCATTTTACTGTATACCCTTAAAATAAGAAAGTAGTGAAGCATGTACTCTAAAAGCATGGGAATCACGATGACATTCTACTGTATATATATATATATATATACGCAATCATATGTTTGAACGTTGTTTTTAATTTAGACTCGTTATATATATATAAAAACATAAAAAAATCCAAACTTGTATACTCACCAGACTCTTCTACATCCAGAAAGTCTTCAGATGTGTTTTTATCAAATAATTGATTTATAAATACTTGTTCAAACGTGCAATAAACGATATTTCCTTGCTCGTTCTATAACGTTAAAGTTGCAGTGAACAAAGCAATTATGCCAATTACTTTTTTAATGATAAGTGAGAAGTCAGAGTAATTTAGTTATTCTGTGAAGACTTTTCGTGAGAATGATTTTGTTGGGAATATTAGGTGCGAAAGCTTGTTTGTTTCTTTCTAAGATACATCATTAAATTAGCAATTTATAAAGAATTCTCATTCATCAATTTATTTGCACAATGGCACGGTTTTCTTCAGTCCAGCATTTATTTTTCCTTACATCAATCATCTTGATTTGTTGTGTAATCCTTACTAACTTAAAAAAAACATAATCCATTGATAACACAAATCTCAAATGAGATAGTCATCAAATGTTTTTGTAATGTTTTATAAATTCTCAATTCGAATAAAAGTAGAAGCTGGTATACGTCAATAAAACAACAAACCATTGACACAAGAACAAAAGACAAGACATGTAGAGGTCAAAATGCGATTTTAAACAATCGATGAGTGTCTTAGCAAATAAACACCATTAAATGCCCCACATTAAGAGAGAAAAAAATAACTTTCATCAAAAGAAATTTCAGAATTTGGTAAAAAACAAGTAGCGACCAAGTTCCCCTCATTGGACAAATACAAGGATATGTGGCAGGGTTAAACTAGTTGTTTGAGACTTACGCAGCACCCTTTTAGAATAATAAATTGTAGCACACAATTGAGATCAGTACAAAAAAACTACATAACTTTAAGTTATGTTTTAAATAGATGCAAAAAGCACCAGTACGATCAAAGCAGTAATAAACAATTCCGTATTAAAGATTCCATGCACTCACTGAAAATCCAAAATAATTAACCTGCTGATATGAAATCGTCATACACTGTTATTTCATACAGCAATGTCATAAAAAGCACTGAAAGACATGATTTATTTATTCTCAATTCCCTCATTTATACACAATACTGAATTACAATAAGTAAATATTAAAAGAAATATGTTATCTAGTAACTGACAACACCCATAATATGCAAACAAGAGCATATCTGACCATTTGCGAAGTATACAGTTCCATAAAAGCAGACGGTGGAACGTGGTCATTAGGAAGTCATCACTGCAAACAAAGGGCGCTCGCTAATATGTTTAACTCCGCCATATTCTGTATGTGCCTGTCCCAAGTCAGGAGCCTGTAATTCAATGGTTGTCGTTTGTTGCTGAATATCATATTTGTATTTCGTTTATTGTTTTTTACATAAATCGGGCCGTTAGTTTTCTCGATTGGATTGTTTTACATTTGTCATTTCGGTGCCCTTTATAGCTTAGAATGCGATATGGGTTTTGCTCATTGTTTGAGGCCGTACGGTGACCTATAGTTGTAAACTTCTATGTCATTTAGTTTCTGGTGGAAAGTCGTCTCCTTGGCAATTATACCACATCTTCTTAATTTTTGAAGAACATATCTGATCATTAACGAAGTATACAGTATACAGTATACAGTTCCATAAAAGGAGACAATGGAACGTGGTCATCAAGGAACGGAAAATAAGAAATAGAAAAGAAAAACTATTACTGTTTGTCATACATTTTGGTGTGAAGATTACCATGAGCATTTCTTATATAGTGACTTTCGATTAGGATAGAGTAAGTTTAGGTAAATACATCATGTACAGATTTAGATAAATTTGGATCGTTTAGAGAGAACATGTCGTCTTAAGATCTCTAGGTTTTGTTGAGATATCTATCAAGTGATTTTTCTGTTGGGTCTTAATTAAATTTAGTCATATATTTTACATGATTTAATGAAAAGATCTTTCGAAACTCATTACATGATTACTATATTACAATGTAAGTTAACTACGCCTTAAGCAAGCAGACAGATTGCATGTTGTCAAAGGCCCTTCACCCAGCAGACAGGTAGCATACTTTTTCAGACCTTTATCCAGCAGACATATTGCATAATTTAAAAAATGAAAAATGTCCTTTTTTCTGTAATTCACATAAATAGTTAAAGTTGGCTTATAAGGTAGCACTTATGAATATATATAATTGACAAAAGGCACACTGTTCTGAAAGAATATTTGACGTACCAAGTTATTTTTGGTTTTTTTTTTTTGGTTTTTATCTTTGTTTTTAATTTCACATTACATTCGTTTCTGCAGCATTAACAATACAAATTTATAAAGTTACTACAAATCAATAATTTTAAAGAATTAAAAAAAAACAAAAAACAAAAAAACCAAATTGACGGTGACTTTACTTCGAACAGTCCCGTTTCAATTTTTCTTCATTTACAACATAGCAGCTACCAACATTTTTAAAATGTTTGTTTCATTTTGATACATGTGTTTATTACATAATGCTGAAACTTGAAAAGAGACGATATACATCTCTATATTTCTCATGAGAAGGAAAGAATGCTTCAAATTGGAAAAAAAGATATGGGGTGTATAAACAATCAATTCTTCAATTTTCTAGTTCTTCATCTTGACATTTACTGGAAAAACTTAGAGTACAAACATCAGAAAATCAAATTTTCAATTAACTCTGCAGCGTAAATTACTACAAAATTGGAAATAATACCTCTCCGTCAAAAGTTCGTTGATTTATACATACATGTATATGTTTGGAAGTGGAGTATTATAGTCCATTAATCTGCGATTTTATCAGTAGAATTGATCAAAGTTCTGTATTCATTTGAAAGCAAATACATAACTGTCTTCAATTAAACCATCAAATTTTATGTTAACATAAGTATTCACTTCCTATAAAGATGAGGAAAAAAGACAAAATCCGAAATGTACATTTTCTCAACTATGACTACAAAAGTGGATTTTGTTAATCTGTATTGCCTAGAATATGAATATTCTTTAAAAATGCAAGTTGTTTGATCAAATTATTGTTTAGTTGTGTAAATTTAAGTCATGATTAGTCACATTTTTATATCTTTGCTCAATTTGATAGGGTAGGGGCATTTTTTGCTTCATCATTTTGTAAGAGAAAATTATGGATGTCTAGGGTGTATCAAAAAACGTAAAATACATTGTGGCATTTATAAAAGCCAATAGCTGTGGAGTTAAGAAAAGCATTTTGATGTTAGATAGATATTTATGGCATTTTATTTTTAAATCATAAAAATCTTCAAATCTTAAATTATCCGTTTTTTAATTTCTCTGTTTACAGAAATAACTTCGATCGATCTAGGTGTCTTAAACTATATGCACCTAATATTAAATTT
Source organism: Mytilus californianus (assembly GCF_021869535.1). NCBI lineage: Eukaryota > Metazoa > Mollusca > Bivalvia > Mytilida > Mytilidae > Mytilus > Mytilus californianus. The sequence continues at coordinate 95,224,512 of NW_026262668.1, forward strand.
ATTCTTCCCTCAGGCAAAGCTGACCTCAGATGGATTTAGCTATTATATTTGAGTCTTTATTTTATCATACAGCTCTTCAATTCATCTGGTCTTTTTACATTCTTGGCTTTCAAATATTCGGCTATAAGCGTTCATGATGAAGTTAACTCCAGAAAAACGCTGCTGATACATGAAATTTAAAAAGTGCCGTTTTCATTTTTCTTTAACCATGGTATTGTGTCATTTGGGTGTATTAAGCCTTTATTCTTTTTTGCTCAAATTTTGCATGAGTAGGGTTTAAATTTTCCATTTTAATAAGATTTTATAATATCCGGTAATATAACTCTTGAGTTTATTAAATATATGTTCTATTCCTCAACATGGGAAAGCCAATACTTTTGGACATAACATACGTATTTTGATTATAAAAAGGATAAATATGACAAAATTTAGGAAAATCTGAAATCCAAAATTCTCCCTTTTCCACAAACTTGGGCTACACTAATGATAATAATGTACCCAAATAGTTTTCTAAATATATCTGTTGTACATAGTTACTACTAATTTTTGCTAGATTATACTTCGGTTGAAGTATTTAAGTTGTCCGTTTGTGAATATTCACAGTTTCTAGTTGACATCGGAAATATTTTTCAATATATGTAGTATTTATCCTATTAAAACTACCAATGCATATATGTCTGGTGTTCCGATGAAAGCCTGAATACTCGTTTTTCAATTGAGATCAACCGAACTGTTTTATCAAAAGCAGATTGGTCATCAGAGTCAAAAGAAGGTGAAATTTTACTAATCTGGAAATTTGAAAATATATTTACAATTTCATCATATTCTGACTACAAATCGTGCTTCAAACCGATAAACAATATAACCAAATACGTCCACTACTTCAATAGATTTGAAAATAGAAACGGAGAATGTGCCAAAGAGACAACTCTCCGTCCAAACAGCAGAAAACAGCCAACAATTCAATAAATATTAGAATTCGTCAAACAATCAATTGTTAATTACATTTCTGTTGTTTGTCAACAATTGAAAGATCTTATTTTAGAATGTTTGCCAATTTTTCATGGGATAAGAGGTATATATTTCAATTGTGAGAATAATCATGAACAACAAAGCTGAATACCTGATATTATATAGAAAGCTTATAACCTGGGTTTTCATTTGATACCCCATATATGTACTCAACTATAACATATTGCTATACGGTTGATCATACATCTGGTGTGTGTTAATACTACTGATTCATACCAGATTATTGTTCAGTTGAATGATTAAAAATGTTCAGTGTTTGAAAGTTTTTAGTTGAAAAGGTTGGGTTAGGAGTAATATTTTCAGTATTTGAAGGTCTTACCCTAATAAATTTACCCAGTTTTTGGTGTTAATTAGAAAGCTTAAACAGTGTTCTATAAAATGATAATCATCAAATTAATGATTGAAATAATATTTGGGTAAACAAATGCAAAACAAGGCAAAATATTTTGAATTCTTCAAATCTGAAAATTTTCCATCTTCCTCGTATTCCAACCACTAAAATTGCTTCCAATAAGGTGAGATGCAACCAAATATATTCAGTTATTACAATAACTATCAGAATACTTTAAATTTTCAATTAGTGTTTACATTTTATGGGAACAACGATTTTGTGCAAAGTTTCATGTTTTTACCATAAAAAAATGAAAACAACACGTTATTAATTTCATGCGTCCGAAGCGCTTTTCTGGATTTATCTTCATCAGGAGCGCTCAAAGCCGAATATTTGAAAGCCGAGGGTGTGTAAGGACCGGAAACAGTGATCAATTATTCTGATATCCGCTGAACTATAGTAACAGGTAATCCCCCTCTAAAAATGCTAGAGGCACTGACTGAACAACTGTATGATAACAAACGTTTATCAATACTCCTATGAAGCCAAAAACATAGATATAAAGATCAATTTCTTAAGTTCTTTTTACAAATAAAACTATCCGCTTACAAATGCAACCTGAGTCGTCACTGCAAACAAGAGCATATCTGACCATTAACGAAGTATACATTTCCATAAAAACAGACGATGGAACGTGGTCAACAAGGAACGGAAAATAAGAAATAGAAAAGAAAAACTATTACTGTTTGTCACACATTTTGGTGTGAAGATTACTATGAGCATTTCTAATAAAGTGACTTTCGATTTAGCGAGATTCAGTTTAAGCGAATAAATCATGTACAGATTTAAATAAATTTGGATCGTTTACAGACAAAATGTCGTCTAAATATCTCTAGGTATTGTTAAGGTATCTATCAACTGATTTTCTGTTGGTCGTAATTGAATTAAGGCATATCTTTAACAAGATTTAATGAAAAGATCTTTCGAAACTCATTCCATGATTACTATATTACAATGAAAGTTAACTACGCCTTAAGCAAGCAGACAGATTGCATAATTTCAAAGGCCCTTTACCCAGCAGACAGATTGCATAATTTTTCAGGCCTTTATCCAGCAAACAGATTGCATAATTTCAAAATGACAAATGTCTTTTTTTCTGTAATTCACATAAAAAGTTGAAGTTGCCTTAAAAGGTAACACTTATGAACAATGTTTGACAAAAGGAACACTGTTCCGAAAGGATATTTATATTTGGCGTACCAAGTTATTTGTTTGGTTTTTTTTAATAACACATTACATTAGTTCATGCAGTATTAACAAAACAATTTTTAAAGTTACTTCAAATCAATAATTTTAAAGAATTCAAAAACAAACAAAAAAAACAAAAAAAAAACAAATTAATGGTTACTCTACTTCGAATAATCCCGTTTCAATTTTTCTTCATTTACAACATAGCAGCTAGCAACATTTTTAAAACGTTTGTTTCAATTTGATACTTGTACTTTTGTTTATTACATTATGCTTAAACTTGTAAAGGAGACGATATACATCCCAATATTCCCTCGTGAGTAGAAAAGAATGTTTAAAATTGGAATTAAAAGATATGGGGTGTATAAACAATCAATTCATCAATTTTCTAGTTCTTCATCTTGACATTTACTTGAAAAAATTAGAGTGAAGACATCATAAGATGTCGATTTAAACAATGCTCTCCGATATACAATGATAACAATTGCTATACACATTACTTTGAAAGACCATATGTAAAGCGGGAATAATCAATAAACTGCAGTTGGTGATTAAGAATCACTAACAATCGAATGGTCAGCTCTACTTATTGATAATGTTCGGAATGTGACTGTAATTCTGGTATATTAAAATTTATATTAAATTCAATTCTTTGTGGTATATTTATATTATTTTCTCTGTTAAGTCTTAAGAAGAAACATATTCACTATGGACATTTTTTTTTTTTTTTTTTTTGATAAATCTTTAAGTTAATTTTCCTTGATTAATTTGCGGTTCTTTTATAAAATAAGATATATCGTCGTGTGAATCTTAAATGATGTATTTCCCATTTTTCTAACTGTAGAGAAATTGAATATGGGGTTTTAAAGCGCAATATCAGAAATATTTTACTGAGACTTAAAATGTGACATAGGAATCGAATTTACGTACATGAAGAGTAACTCTTTGTTCAATGTTTTTTAATAGACAAGCAACTTAGATAAATAAAATATCCCCTTCCCTGAAAATAGAACACTTCACTACAATTAATGTTGTTTTAAAAATGTATCCTTATGTTTCTATTGGAGATAGACCATAGATTATTTCTAACTGTGTAATATCCCCAATTCTGGACTGCTGGATTTGCTAAATATTGCTCGTAAATTGACTTCAAACAATGCAAACAAATTAAGCATAGTACTACTAATATAAGAATAAGATGATGTGGTATGATTGCAAATGAGACAACTCTCCACAGTGACAAAAGAGGGACGAAAGATACCAGAGGGACAGTCAAACTCATAGATCGAAAACAAACTGACAACTCCATGGCCAAAATGACATAGAAATTAACAATTATAGGTCACCGTACTGCCTTCAACAATGAGAAAAACCCATACACGACGATATGTCAGGGAATTTCCATTTCAAACAAATCTACCTAAATTAATAGAAGTGGAAATTTAATTTAACTTTTTTGGCTGATATGTGTCTAATTGAATTAAAAAGTTGTTGTTGATTAGGACGGAATTCATGGCAGTTTATTTTATTCTAATTCACTAGAAGAATAATCAATCTTCATGAGGATATTTGACAGCCATCGTTGTAATTAAATGTTTGTATTTTTGTTGAACATTTTACTTTCAGTTAATGATAAATTTGAATTTTGTTATTTACAGTATTATTCATAAGGTTAATTATTTTGATTATTGCCATGCTATTTAAAATATTTAACATTTAATGGTATGCTATAGGAATTGGTAAATATGCCGACAACATCGATATGCACAAATTACTACATCAACTAGAAACGTCTATAAAGATGCATGGTTTAGATAGCACTATACATAGGCACTAGTAGTTGTTGTATAAATTTGTTTTATAATCCCTTTATCTACATAAACTATAAAAAAAAAACAATGAAGCACAATCTAAACTTCATATGGATTATTCAAGGGATGAAAGATATATGGGAGAATAAAGAAGGATGACATCTGAATTTTTTTGTTATTTTCAGCATTTACCAAAATATTTGGTTTATATATATATAAAGGAATGTGATAAAAACGTAATACAAGAAAGTTAGTAACCATTTATACAAATAATTTGCAAAGCCTCTTAGGCTATTTTAAGTTAAAACCTTTAAAAATACACCTTTTTGTAATCAATCCAGTTTAGGACCAAACTAATCAGACAACAGCAGATGAAGTTCCTCTGTATATTAATAAACTCATTATTAGATACCAGGCTTAAAATTGTGTGCGCCAGAAGCGCTTTTCTTCTACAAAAGACTCACCAGTGTTTACAAAAGCTATAGTCTATTGTCTGATACGTCATTTGTGTAAATTATACTACGAAGTCATAATGCAAGGTCTCTAAAGGGATCATAAGCTGACAGTGATATATCGAAAACGATCCAAAAATAAACTTCATTTGAGTTGAACATTTTTGAATGAGATTAAAATTTTGAATATTCAAGGCAATATGGGACCTTCATAGTATATGTTCCCCTTCTAAAGTTTGTTTTACTTAAAATCAACTTATTTGACCATTGTAAGAGGTAACATCTCAAATTATATCACGAACCAATCATAGATAAAGGAAAATGTCGTTTAAACAACTGAAATCCGGTATTGGAAGAAGACTCTTTGTCAAGTAACTGCGGACAAATATTTGTTTCCATAATGAAGGTTGTAAAATTATCTTAAAATGTGCTTTTCGGGCGCATGTTCGAGGTAAAATACATAATGGTTATCTTTATTGTATCGCCTGTTTTCTGTACATTTTTTTCTAAATAAGTGTATATGCAGTCTCTTTTTTATGCTGTAATTTTACACTACTGCTCAGGTTAGGGTGAAGGTTGACGCTGTTAAAACGATTAAACCCGCTGCATTTGTATGCACTTGTCCTAAGTCAGGAGCCTGTTGTTCAGTGGTTGTCGTTTGTTGATGTGGTTCATAAGTGTTTCTCTTTTCTCGTTTTTATATAGATTAGACCGTTGGTTTTCCTGTTTGAATTGTTTTACACTAGTCATTTTGGGGCTCTTTATTGCTTGCTGTTCGGTGTGAGCCAAGGCTCCGTGTTGAAGGCCCTATAATTGTTTAATTTTTACACATTGTGACTTGGATGGAGAGTTGTCTCATTGGCACTCATACCACATCTTCTTATTTAGATGTAAAACTTTTAAGAATATATTGGTGAAACGATCGCGCGTTTGATTTGAAACCTAAGCAGTAACGTTTTTAAACGGCGTCATAATTCATTATGTATGAAGTTATTCATTAGAGAACCTTTTTGAATATCCATGCGTTTCTTTTCCGAGTTATCATATTAATTTTTGTCCATCTGGATATTTTGTTTAAATTTAATTGTAGCTTCGCCTTAGTTCTATAATATCACAAAGTGCGTTTTTTTAATCTAGATGTTTTATGAATTAATTTTATTGAAAGCCGAATAGTCACAATTATCTACATTAAAAAATAAAGAGAGCATATAAACAAACACATCAGTAATTTGTAAAACTTCAATGTATCTTTTCTGTCCCTTTGATAACACAAAATCATTTTTCTGCAAAAACATGGCTGAAAGTTTGTCACAAAAATGTCTGGGACTGTTTTTAATAACATTTCGTTCACTTACATTTAATATTATGATATTTGAAGCCGAAGAGGAAACACATCTCTCAACTTACAAAGGTCGTAATTTTGTTAAACCTACTTAGGCGAGTGGCGTAGGTCACTGGATACAGTGCAGGCAATACAAATCTCACTGAAATATACGTAATGTGTGGTGTTAGCCCTGTATGATCCTAGGTATTCTGACGATTTATGTCACTCGTAGAATAGTCATATCTTTAGACGTATAAAATACATGATAACTGTTAATATCATTCTTAACGACTGACAAAAACAGCTGGTATGCAAGATATTCCCTCTGCATGCCTCCAAACATTATGTAATGTGTTACAATCATATGCGAAACCGACGGGGAAAGCATCAGTAAACTCACAAAAGCTATATTTCTATAGTATAGCCTATAGTTGGTCGAGCCGTCTAGCTCTCTTGACATAATAAAAGCGAAGTTGTCACGATATCACATAGGCATGGGTTCAAATCACCTTGAGAAAGGACAAACATCTGCCACATTATATTTGCAGTTTCAATATTGTTTAGCCAAGCAGTGTTAAATCAGTAAACATGTTACATCTACTTTGTTGTAGCAAATGTTTGTTTTTACCCTCAGAGAGTTTTAATCATTTTATTGATTACTATAAGATTCATGTCAGAGCTACTATCTATTGTAAACGATTACAATGATTATCTTCTGTAAAATCAAAAAGGCCTATACTCTATTTCGATTGTTTCAGCGATTACTTCTATATAGAATCATGTGCAAAACAGTGTAGCCGAGACCATTGATTGGCGCGCTAAAATATCCCATTGACTGGGTCAGATTAGGTGAACGTTCGTCTGTAACACCCACAACTCACGACGTATTTATTATAAACATTTAAACTGTGGGGTTGCCAAAGGGTCTCAGAATATATACGAACTACAGTGCACAGTATATTATATACATATTTTATTTGCGATCATAAAATGTACGAAGTCGTCCATTACTATGTAAATTGGGCAATCAAAAAAAAAGCTGAATATGTTTCTGTTGCCAAGGGTTTTTCACAAGTAAAGTAGTTAGCAGAAAAGATCATCAAACTATACATTGTATACTGAACTGCGGCCAAGCTTAGTGAAAGGTCGTGCAACATAATCAGTCAAACAAACTTTATTAGATTAACTCGTTAAGGAACGATCGTTTTCATTGGTCAATTCAAACCTTCGACCTCACACCTGCGAAAATAGAACACGCGTACTATAAAGCTGAATGGACTGATCAGTATTCACGTAGCCGGTCAAGGTCGTTAAAAACTTCCATCGTCGTATTCACGTACATGATTGTGTTCTTGATTATCCCATGGCATTTATTTTGATTGGGGGTGGGGGACTTGGATGAAACATTTTGTCCTGCATTTTTTTTAGTTGTTATCTCTGTCCTGTCTTTCTATTTTTCAGTCTGTTAGGTCCTGACTATATTTATTAGTTTATCCTGATTTTTTTACATAAATCGTCATCCAGCCTTTTTTTTTGTCAAGTTGCTAACCCTGCCTTATCTTTTATTCAATGGACTTGATGAATTAACGTTGTACTTGAAATGAAACCGTACTTAACTACAAAAATAACCAAATTACATACTAAAGATATTGCTCGATTTTTATAGTAAACTGTCATGTTCATTATTCATATTCTTTCATAAGTTTTAGGATAGTGTGATTTTTTTTCTGATTTAGTTTACTTGATTTTGAAAAAAAAAATCCCGAAATTCTAAGTAAATTCAGAACATGTAACCAGCCATGCTTTGTTTAGAGAAAAAATGGAGATGGCAAACCATGGCACAGTGGAAGGAAATGTACTTTATAAACTCCAGCGATATACTTTCTTAATTTATAATTAACTGTTTTGCTATCCTCGGTTGAAAATTATATATTGTAAATATTTAAATAGTTGCATAGAAAACAATCAGTTTTAAACAGTGTGGTTATTCACTAAATGTATTGATAAAAGGTGACTCCATTTTTGTACATTCTTTTACAGTAGTCATCCTTAATTTCTTAATATTTCGTTTATAAGTTTATCATACATGTATGATTTTGTATTTCATTTTAATACGCACGCATGCCACACGTTACTTTGGCGGATAGTTCAACAATGTTATGCAAAGCTCTATTCTTACGGTATGAAATTAAAGGATAAATTTTCAACCAATTAAAATCGAAAACAGTACATTTATATAGTTCCTTATAAACTACGACATTTCTCACAAGTATTTATTTATTTTTTAGTTCCACACATGCAAAAATAAAATCTTCGCCGATGAAACATTTCAAACCTTTTTACACCAACATGCCTTCACTGAATTCATTTGAATTTCGTGGTGACCATGATAGTACATTGCATAGTACATCTATATTCACGTGCACACATGATACGATCTTTCGGGGACAATTTGCTCGTTTATGACACGTCATTTCTGAATGACCAAACGCTTAGCTACTTTATTTTCGTTTTATAGCATGAAAACAATAAAAGAGGAATGTGCAACCCATCATAAATTTGAAATGGATCAGTATTATGAGATCCTTATTATAAGTAACTACGACATTGTCAGGATAATAACCTAGCGTCAATATGAAAGAAATCAAAGTGGTTCATACATTCATCCGTATAAAAGCGGCACATGTATTTTATTTTATCCTTATATTTTTCATAGTGCGGTACAAGTGCTGCATGCATAAAGAATATAACTTAACACACATTATTAGTATAATATTTCGACCCCACTATTTGAAATTCACAAAATACTTATTTAATTATTTCGACCGAAAATCATTGTTTTTTACGTTCGTAGTAACGTAGTACATTCCATTGTCGGTCACCTGTGTCAATTCACGTTCACACTACAATTGTTGTTGTATTTAAATCTTTCGGCCAATGAAATGAGACGTTACAAGTTGTTTGTTTGTGATACGCCAGAATGTTATCAATGAATTATCAATCGCTAAACTTGACTGTACCTATTCAAAAACGTAAATGCAAATTTCATAAGGCTTGATCCAAATAGCTTTTTTACTGTCTAATAACTTGCAAGTACGAAAAAGACAGGAAAGAAGTATATTTTGTCTATATGTTTTGTGTTTGCACACTTTTTAAAGTTGATCATGCATTCGTTCTAAAATAAAATTTTGACCAGATAAAAGTTAAAAGATGACATAATTGGACAACCGCAATTGTTAAATCGCTTTGACGTCCGAAAAAAAGATAATAATCAACACATCCATTGTAACTTTTAAAGCCAGTTAAATCCTTTTTTGCTGAAAGAAAGTCCGATATCATAAAAATTCATTATCAAAACATAACAAAAACACAAGTAAAGAACGTTTAAGTATTCAATATAAATCAAAACACAAAGGTTATTCCTGATCAGTTTTTCGAATTATTTTATTTAGGCGTTGAGACCCTTTGGTGACCCCACAGTTTAAATGTCTATAATAAATACGTCGTGAGTTGTGGGCGTTACAGACGAACGTTCACCTAATCTGACCCAGTCAATGGGATATTTTAGCGCGCCAATCAATGGTCTCGGCTACACTGTTTTGCACATGATTCTATTTCATAACATAATCCGCTGTTGAAACCAAGTAGATCGGTACTTGAATTAAGTTAAATTCAGTACAATTATCAAGTATACATTTTGTTTCCAGAGGACAAAATAATCTAGATTTTGATACTGAAAACCAGCAATTTTTAAATTCCAATTAAACCTCGTTGATGGTACACATCTCTAGAACCGAATGGTTGTCACATTGGTAATCATACTACATCTCCTGAAATGTTAGGAATGTACATTTTCGTTTTTAATTTCCTGTCTATTCTGTCATTTATTGTAATTGGATTGAAATGTGTCCTCATGTTTGCAAAAACCGTCAGTCGACGAAAATAATCAACAAAATACTACATAGAAAACTAAAAACTGAGCAACACAAACACTACCAAATACTACCTTGATGTTAAGGTAGGAAGATCCTGCTTCGTATGTTAATAAAGATTTAAAAATTGAATTTGTTTCAAGTTATCATAAAAATTCTATTCAAGAAAAGAATAAAGAGATAATATATATTATTGCATTTTGATTTTTTTTAACACTCACGAAAGCCATTTATCGTGCCGAAAAATTTGTTTAACGATATTGTATTTGTCTTATTCGTATATTACTATCATTTATCAGTATCATTCCACAAATCTTTGGAGTATTACAATTTTTCCTGTTTGTGCAGAAGCGTCAATTCTAAAGACGTATAATGAAAATAAAAAAAGAAGAAAAAGTAAATATTCCGTTGTATTAAACTCGTTTACATTATTCCAATCGATTTCACTCCTCATGGAAAACATATATCAATGAGACAACACTTCAACAGCACAGACAATAAAACACATCTAGAGGATAACATGTGGTCTTAAACAATTGATTTCTGCTATAAAATAAGTTAAGCTCTAATCGTTCAAAGTCCAGACGGTTTGAGAAGAAAAGTAATAGAGCCTACAAAGTATCGGCCATCAATATCAATGACAAATAACACTGTGATATTAGTAAAGACAACGTCTTACAAGGTTCTTGACTCTTCTCTTTTTATTTCGATCGAGTGAGTAAAGAAAATCGAAAACTATTTTTCTAAAGCCCTTGTTTCTAGAGAATTGCATCGTGTCAATTAATGAGTAAATTGATTTCATTTATTGAAAGCAAACTTCTTAATCTGCTGTTAAAAAAAATCTTGCCTTCTAATATTCTTACATTGGTCGATTTTTTTCAAGTAGATTTGAGGCAACAACGTCTTGAAAAGTTCGGAAAAAACACACACTCTTGTCCAATGACCAAAGTGGGTTTTTTTTTTGTTAAGTCATGATTTATTTCTATTCGGTCAACAATTAATAAGCATTGATTATAAAAAGCAAAAAATGCAGTTCTCGTACTATGAACAACAAATTTATTTATTTTGTAAAAAAATATCTCCGTACTCCTAACAACAAAATTATTATATTTATATTTACCTGTGTACGTTATTTTATTTAACGCCATTTTGTCCAAGGTCATAGTTGTCTTTTTGACATTGTTTTATATCCCCCCTTTTTTATTTAATATTGTATTTATATTGTGTCATATATCATATTTATTCGTTCAGTTTATGTTTACTTCTTTTTGTGAATATGTCTTTTTGGTTGAGTTAAGCCATTTTAATTGATATTTTATAGTGTGTCTTTCTATGTTGTAATGTTACACTACTATTTCAGATTACGGCGAAGGTTGGATATGTTAAAACGTTTAAACCCGCTGCATTTTTTTGCACCTGTCCTAAGTCAGGAACCTCTTTCAGTGGTTGTCGTTTGTTGATGTGGTTCTTAAGTTTTTCTCGTTTCTCGTTTTTTATATAAATTAGACCGTTGGTTTTCCAGTTTGAATTGTTTAACATTAGTCATTTTGGGGGCCCTTTATAGCTTGCTGTTCGGTGTGAGCCAAGGCTCCGTGTTGAAGGCCGTACTTTGACTTATAATTGTTTACTTTTTACACATTGTGACTTGGATGGAGAGTTGTCTCATTGGCACTCATACCACATCTTCTTATTTCTAATCAATGATTTTTAGGACACTCAAAATATAAAAAGCTTTTAATTAATACAATTAGTGAGTAAGGAAAATAGAATTACCTCGAAAGTGGAAACTCCATTAACTTATAATTGGATAATGTGAACTTCTACATACATTTGTGTAAATAGTTCCAATATATAACAGTAAACAAAATTAGTCGTGATTCAAAGTGCAAGTAACCAAATCGATATTAATAATGATAAAAAAAAAAAAAAAAAAAACAATTTAACGTTATTCTTAAATTCACCAATAAGTCTATGAAGAACAAAAAAATCTAATGGATGTTTGATTCATAAAAATCACCGCAAAAATCGTGGGTGTGAATTGCCACTTTTTTTAATTAAAATTCCTGAAATGCATACATACATTTGTGATGAAATTAAATCTTCGACTATTTGTGATATCTGTATATTTAGTAAATACGTTCACTCAAATCTAAATCAACGTGTGTATATCGAATTAACAGAGAAATGTACTGTCCAAGGCGCCATCCAACATCACTATCCAGGCAGGGAAATTCATTGAAAAAAATAGCCTCATTCGTATTTGTAATACAGGCATTTGTAATACAGGACCGTTCTTGGTCCAAGAAAATAAAAGTTTTAGAACTACTTAAAATTTGCAAATACTATATTAGAATTATAACATCAAGAAATATAAACGAATTAGACAATATCATCAATGTTGTGAAAAAAGTTGGAAGATACCAAAGGGTATTTCAAAAGTTGTATACAAACTTTTAATGCCATTGGAAAGGGTTGAAAAACAAACAAACAAGTCCTCGAAACACTAAATAGAAAACTAAAGACTGAGCAACACGAACTCCGCCAAAAGTTGGGTAGATCTCGGGTGGTTAATTAAGTCTAAATGCGGACGGAGGGGTAGACAGAAGGGCACAAGCATACCATCATACACTGTCGTTGACGGCATTGGACTGTAGACCAAAACAGCCTTTTTATAATGCTTTTGGATAACTATATTATATAGAGTTAAGAGAGTTATCAATTAGTTTCATCATGTCTATAGCCATGTTTTAATAATATTCTTCTATACAAGTATGCCATCAAAGCACCCTCTAGCCTAATCAGAATATGTTGTCGGATTGCACCTTAAACATGGGATCATTGATTGTATATCGATGCATGTAAATCATATCTACATGTCATGACTTGACGTAGCCATATGGATGAAAAACTAATCGTGATGGATTAAATGTGATCAAATATAAGCTTAACATTAAAAATTGTCTCAAACTGTTGTAGGACGAAGATTCACATTGTTATAAATTACGTAATGATTGGATATGAATATATTTGTTGCATTAAAATGAGAAAGTAATGTGATCAACAGTTACGTATACAATTGCAGAGTTCTTTAGTGGACGAACAATTTTAAGATACCAGAAATGATCAAATTACGCGATTTTGTTTTAACTCTATATACGTTTTTATATAATTTGCCAATAAAAGGACCTAAGCCAAATGTAATATTCATTTTTAAGAAATCGCTTTTATATTCTGACGGGAAATTTATTTCATCATATAAACTATCATTTCATGTCAAATTCTTTTGATTTAGAGTTCTTTTTAAAACAGCTGTATGTATAAAGAAAAAATAACAAAAATACCGAACTCCAAGGAAAATTCAAATCGGAAAGTATGTATGTCTCTCAATATATCAAAATGGGACGACTACGAAATTCAAAGACATTCTTTAAATATCGACAATGGCTCTAAATTGTTTTCTTTACCAAATATGCAGGTTTCATATTTGATGCATGATCCTGAAATCATATACAATATTATTAATAAGATTTTGCTATTTTAATATTGTTTTCTCGCTCAAAAATTGTTCCGTCCACAATAAATTTCAAAGAAATTTTCACGTTTATGCTGAAGGTTTTCAGATCACTGGAAACTAAACAAAGCCGACTATACGGTATGGATTTTTCTCATTTTTGAAGGCCGTACGGTTGCCTATAGTTGCTTACATCCACTTCATTTGAACTTAGGTGGATAGTTGTCTCATTGGCAATCATACCACATCTCCTTATTTTTATATTATAAGCAAATATATGGATTGGATTATCTTTTTACATAAGATATGATCACAAAATTCATTAGATGTTTACATTCAGCTTGTTAAATAGGCGATTTAAAGATTTTGCTTTTTTTGACAAGTCGCATTCGATGATCTCATGAGCGAGTAAAATACGGGAATGTCCTCATGGCATATATTTAGTTACAGTCTATTAAATCAGGAAGACATCTGTAAAATGTTCAACGAGCTTACTTTGACTTTACTTTACCAAGATACTTCAACTTTACCATTAAGAACCCAATAGCATCCAGCAATTCGCTATGGATGATAAAAAATATAATCAAAATGAACACAAGTCCTGGAGTGTCTATCCACTGCGAAATTCATATTCAATATGCAGGTCCTTAAATGTTGCCTCATAGAAATGGAAAAAGGGATGAAAACCAAGGGAAATAATAAAAATCTATAAGTCGAAGATATACAGAAAATACTATGGTCAAAAGGTGAATAAGATTCTAATTCAAACACAGCCGGATTGTGATTGAACAACAACCGTAGTTGAAATTTCGAAAAAAGTAACAACAAAGTAACAAAACTCAAAATGTATGTAATATTATTTATATAATACAGTATGCCATTTTCAAGGGACTGACTTCTGGGCATAGTACGTGTAACTACAAACGTTCGTTGATACGGTTAGCATTGCTGTTACATGTATTCTGTTTTATACTATTGGAGTATTTATATTGAATACTTCAATGGTTATACATGTTTAACAATATAATTATAAAAGGTGATTTTTTATTCATTCTTTGCATAGAGCGTTTTATTTTTAAACGTTTTGCTCTGTAGCTGGTCCTTAGCAGTAGGGGAAGTGTTGGTTTCTCATTCATCGCTCCACGTCTATCCCAAATTCAGGGCTTTGTCAATTACAGGTGTTGATTACTAGTACTCATTTAATCAAACACGCCTTAATGAACGAATAGTTTTTCCCATTATATAAATACTGTAAATTCAGAAATTATTGCGAGGTTTTTATTAATGCGAATTATGCGCCTGGGTGAGTATCGCAATAAAAAGAAGTTTGAATTCGATACAGTGTATCTGTATGCAGATATACCTGAAATCGCAATAATAAATTTTGCATTTTTGTCCATTTTTAAAAAATCGCAATACTTAATGCACGCAATAATTTCTGTAATAAAACCCTATTTACAATGATATATTATTTTAAGAAGATCAAGGATCAAATTTACCTATTATTCAAACCATGAGTGATCATTCTATTAAAAGGGAGACAAATCGGTAAATTGTAATCGCTAATTTAATCCCTTCTTAAGAAATAATTATCTATGCAGCATTAACCTTAATTGGTTTTATTTCAATTATGATATAAACTTCCACTATTCCGATTTTAAATCATGTAATTTTACTTACATGTAAACTAAGATTGGCTCTTCGTATCTTTTAACTTTTATCTCGTCTAAAGTATTCATTTTTAGAACGAATGCATGATATTAACTTTAAATCGTGGTGCAATTAAAAAAAATGAAAAAATATATATTTTCGTATGGTCTTTTTCGTACTTGCAAAATATAGGACAGTAGATATGGAGCTTCATACATGGTTGATGCATAGAATTTTTACATGTCCTACTCCTAACGTCGTCTAGTTTGCCCCACCCCACCCCCTTTTCCTTTTCGAAATACTGGATCTGTAGATGATTTCCTTATACGGATATGCAATATTTAGCATTCTAATGCTTCTGCCAATACATGTATCAGTGTTTGTTTACAAATAATGCATTTTTTTCTGTGCAATTGACCGACCAATCCACTGAATGAGTTGCAATGCATGATGGACTACTACAATGTATGTGTTTACAATTGTTTATAACTGCATGACATACACAACACAATTTTTAACACATAGCCGAAAAAAAGAATTATTTATACCTTTTCTTCATTTGTGTTTACATTTATGGTACACAATCAAAATCGACATGTTTTACATTTAATATATTTTTCTATAATTTAATGATATAAGCTCTGCACATTTATTGTTATTTCAAGTGAAACTGTTGGGTGTGATGATAAAAGAATGTTTAAAATAAATTCCTTTTAAATTTTGTTGAAACAAAGTTTAATTTTATGTATCGAAATGTGAAAAAAGTGATTATTGATTAGTGAAGGCCTCTGACAGACTGAGTGAGCGTAAAATCATTGTTATCGATAGCCGATGACAAAATAGTTAAAGGTAAATGATTCGGTATTATTAAAAACATAATCATTACGGTTGTCCACGCTGTTATGGGACTACCTCTACGGTTTAAAAGAATTCAAATGTTCTGTTTGGGCGGATTGTTTTAGTTTTTATGTATTTGATTTTGCATACTTTGTTTTCGAGCAATCCAGGTGAAGGTTATTCAAGACACAGGGGTCGTACACTTGGTGATCGGTACATTATTTATACTATCAAAACACTTTCCATTTCTGACGATATTGTAAATACATTGTGTGTGGTGAAAACTGGAAACTTCTATCGCTCATTTGGTTGTTAAGCACTTGTCCTACATCTGTTACAAATATGTTGTTGTCCCCGCTGACAGAGACCTCAAAATATTGATTTTGTTTGTAAATCACATTATATTAAATGCTGAGATTTAACTTTAAAACTCAAAATTTACTCCCACGGTACCAATCCTGAAAATCATAAGTTATCGAGTGATTGGTATTCCAGTTGGGACATATTGTGCCCTATTATCGCAAATACATAGGTTAACTGTTATTATTAACATTTATGGCAAAAATTACCAACAAACACCAATTCATAAAAATATTCAAAATCTTGTTTGAAATTTCTATTAACAATCTATATACTTACCTGAAAAACAGATTTTAGCCATTTCAATTTACTCTTACTAAATCCAACGTAATTATTGATCGTTGTCCTTACATAGAGCTTGATATCGTACGACTACCGGATGAAATCTTCTCCGAAGTAAAGCCGCCGATATTACAGTGTAAGGTGGCACGGTTCAATTAGACTTGTCATCGAATTTGAACTTACTTGAGCAACACAATGGTGCCACAAGTGGAGCAAGAGCTTATCCTTCCTGAGCACCTGTGATCACTTCCTGTTTTGGTGGTGTTCGTGTTGCTCAGTCTTGTGTTTTCTATGTTGTGTTTTGTAGACTGTTGTTCGTCTTTTCGTCGTTGTTTTCGGTTTTTTTTTCATGGCGTTAGTTTGTCTTCGACTTATAAGTTTGAATACACCTTTGGAATCTTCCGCCTCTCTTTTGAATCAGCAGATTAAGTACTTTGATTTTGTTTTCAGTAACTTTGAAGTTTCTTTGCTATAGGAAATGTTTACTATTTTACTCGCTCTTGTGTTTTAGTTATCTGTTACAGCTGTCATATAGAGCCAAGTGCGTATCCTGTACTGATTGTAATTACGGTCTTGTACGCAATTTTTGTCCACTGATCGAGCTTAAATGCCGAAAGGCAGTTTAAGTTTAAAAAACTTGTTTAACCCTCTCCCGTACTGATGTGTATATTCCAAGTTAGGAACTTCGTCACCGGTTATCTTTATCGCAATGTTTTGGCATTTAATTTGATATTAGTGACAGATTTTTGATAGAAAAAATGAAAACAACACGTTATTGTTTTCATTCGTCCGAAGCGCTTTTCTTGATTTACCTCCATCAGGAACGCTCAAAGATGTGTAAGAACCGAAACAGTTGAAATGCTATATGACCAAGAAGCACCTAAAAAAATAACCAAATCCATCTAAGGTCAACTTTACCTGAGGGAGATGAAACCTTAGTTTCTTCATAATTTCATAATTTATAAACGGACAATTTTAGAAAGGTTTGTTATAAATCATGTCAGTACCAAAGTACTGACTACTGAGCTAAATTAAATGATACTCTCGGGGTCTGATAGTCTCTATTAAATATATTCCCAATTTTCCTACGTTCGAGGCTATTTAGAGCTTGCAATACTAGTATCATTAAGATACATTTCAAAAATCAATGTTGACCTATTGCTGCTTTTTGAAGTTTTGTTTCCATATATGGCTCTTTGATGTATTCATATCCAAAATCTTTGAAGTTATCTATGACATTGACGATAACTTATAAAAAAATTTAAACGAAGTTGGTGCTTCGGCGCCTAAAAAGGTAAAAGAATGCACAAAATAGCAGGAGTTTCTTTAGTTTCAGCCGAACATGTGATGATTCAATAAAACTGTTGAAAAACTTATATAATCAATAAAATATCATAACATTCGTAACCTGTGATAAGTTCAAAAGCATGTCGTCCATACTGATTCTTATAAAGGAACTAACACTTGACTTTCCGTATCATTTGCTCATCATAAAAAAATACATATCAACTAACAAGGTTGAGCACGCAGTAGATACAGCTATTTTCTTGCTGAAAGGTCAAACAAAGAAAAGTAACAGGAAAGATATTTTTCATGCAAGCACGACTGATAAATGGAAGTAGGTAATCTGCTTACCTTCTATTAGTAATTATACATAAAAATTTCATCGAAATACTTTCAATCTTTAGCTTTGAGTGGTTAAAACACGAATGTGGGCGATTTATTCTTTGTAGTTATTATTATACAATCATTGACATTAGTGATTAAATAATTATCTTCAAAAAGTAATGGATTGATCACTTATTATCTTTTATGAAATGATATAAAGATCAAGGAACATAAATTTGCCTTGACTTGTAACTTGAACTTAATATAAAGCTATAATTTACAAAATTAACCACGACATGACACTGACAATACCACCTATGCATCTTTCTAATGTTACGTTCACATACAATGACATAAAATGAATAGTGATCATAGCACCTCGTGCAAATTAAATTGAAATCTTATAATAGAATCTATATCGACTGGTGCAGAAGTGGAAGGTTTTGTACGCCGTTGAACTTTATAGTCAACAGCTAGCTGCCGTGTAAAGGACCCTTCCTCCCAATAATCATTACTCATGACAGTTTTACTTCGCATAGCCCAAGCCAAAGACATGCGAGTTTTGTCATCAGTTGGCGTCAGTCGTCTGTTCTTTATTCGTTTACACTTTGATCTTCTAGATAACTACAGATAACTACAGAACAGAAAACAGAATGAAACCAAAGTTGACAAAGATGTTCTATACAAGGTTTCCTCCATGTGTAAGTAATACACGTTCTAAATCTAATTGGCTTCACTTAGGAAAACTTTTCAATAAAAATCTGACTCAATTGAAACCAAACTTGATAAATATGTTCCTGTGAAGATTCGCTAATTACTTAGAACCTTTACTAAATTCTTCCATAGATACAAAAATTTGGTTTGCAAGTTTGGCTATACCTGTAGAAAACTTATTTCAAAAGGAATAGCACATCCTAAATTTTACGGCGATGTTGTTAACCGAGCCCGAAAATTTAGATACGATCCTGG
Source organism: Mytilus californianus (assembly GCF_021869535.1). Classification (NCBI taxonomy): domain Eukaryota; kingdom Metazoa; phylum Mollusca; class Bivalvia; order Mytilida; family Mytilidae; genus Mytilus; species Mytilus californianus. The sequence continues at coordinate 95,243,859 of NW_026262668.1, forward strand.
TAAACTTATCAATCCTTTAAATAAACTTATTCTAAAAGGTTACCTATTAACACTGTAATTAAAATCTTTGAATATTGCTTTTATTGGTGTAAATATTGATTTTGTTATCAGTAAATTAAAACGATACTAAATATTACACATATGTACTTTCACCGTACCACAATCTGTCGATACCTATATTTTGGCATTGCACAAGGTCATGTTTTTCTCTGACTGTTAATGACGTCTTTACAATAAATCCATTGTTAAATGTGTACTGATTGATATTTTAGTCTTAAATACATGATTTTTTTTTTATTATTTGTTATTGGCTTTGAACTAGCTGTCAGTAACTGCGAGTGCTCTCAGATCTGTACTTAGTGTCTTTTTTGTTGTTAGGGATGAGGGATGGATATATATACCCTGCTTCGTCCTGTCTGTGTTTTTGTTTGATGTTATTCTTTGTATCGATCTGATGAGTTAAGTCTTTTTCAACTGATTTTTATAGTTTGTTCTTATGTTGTGCTGTTACACCACTGTCCCAGGTGAGGGAAGGGTTAAGCGCTCGCAAACATGTTTAACCCCGCCACATTCTGTATGTGCCTGTCCCACGTCAGGAGCCTGTAGTTCAGTGGTTGTCTATTCTCAATTGAATTGATTCATATTTTTCATTTCGGGGCCTTTTATAGCAGACTATACAGTATAATAGGTTTTTCTCATTGTTGAAGGCCGTACGGTTGCCTATAATTGCTTACATCCACTTCATTTGAACTTTGGTGGATAGTTGTCTCATTGGCAATCATACCACATCTCCTTATTTTTATAAAGACATCTATATTGAAAATTCAATTTTGGCTTTCCACTTTTAGAATCACACCCCCACTACTCACACACACTTTTTTCCAGTCTTTTCCTTATAATGAAGCAGAAAACAGTTATCTACTACAGCGATCCCTACCACATATTATATAGAAAATGCCCCCTCCCCCGAGTATAGACCTAGTATTTCATGGCTCGAAAACCTAAAACTGTTTTGGTGTTTAACAAAGTGGGCTTTCTTTCTGGTAAAATACAAAAGAAATATTGCCCAAGGTCAGCAGCTGAAAGCATAAAGAAATGCATCTTGTTTGACCATCCAAATGCATCGTTGTCATTCTTAAATTGTCTGCATGGTAATGACCATTTCCGAATGTGAGCGTTTTTAAAAATAGTGAGATCATGTTCCTGAAAATGGATTAGCACTGATGAACGTGTATTTTTTATTCACACTTATACATTGATATGATAGTTTAAATTTACAAAAAAGAAATTAAACGATAAAAATCAGCCATGAGTTATATCAGAAGTTCATTACTAGTCATAGTAATCGACTTCTGGTTGTATGAACATTTCAATATACCTTAAGAGGAGCAATTTCACTCGTTAGATTTTTTTTGTGAAAAGAATTGCTGGTTCATGCTAGTATGTTTTCTAATATGATAAATACCCACAATTTATATTTTAATTTAATTTCCCCTAAGCTCAATCACAAAAGCATATTACTGTGTATGTGTGAAATCTGGTAGCAGAATTATTTTTATTTAAAAAAATACGATTTATATTTCATGTACACTAATTTTCTTTCATATCAAAACTTTGAAGCAAAAATTGTTTTAGAAGAATAGGGTAGTGTTATTAGCTTCAAGATATATTCTAAATAAAAAAACCTTAGGTCATAGTCGGCTGGGTTTATCTGCTAGCAAGAACGAATTATTCCGACAGCAATGATCTTGGTGAATCAAAATTGGTCACACAATTAAAACAGTAAAGATAGCCAATGTTTTATGCGTGACCCTTGTCTGTTAAAACTTTTTATCTTAAAATAATCTGCATCAGAAAAGGTCTGACTGAAATTACTTTTACACGATAATAGGAACAGTAGTTTCAGTTTCCTATGAAAAATACAATGGTCTCAACAAGTTTCTTTAAAATAGCATGAGTATGCTAAATCCAGTTGTTTGTAATTATGTTGCACAATTTTTTTACTAGTTTTAGCAACTAAGACCATGATCTTCAACGAAATACCACATATCTCTTATAGGGTGAATTTCTCCTCAATATTTCTAATTTCGTTTTAAGTTTTAAGTAAGGTTCTTCAGTTATCGTCAGCAGCTGTGACCTTGATCTTTGAGGTATTCACCTCAAGAGGATTTTTCCTCTCGATAAAGTGGATAAAAATTGGCAAGAAAATACTTTTTGACTTTACTTATTTGTATGGCGTGTTTATTCTCGTATTTGCCTTCAACTTACTGTTACCTGTGGTATATAATTACATTTATGAGTCCATTTCATGTGAAAATAAAATTGTGACAAAAATAAACAGTATAAAACCTATATAAAATGTTAAATTCATTGAAGTCTTGATTAAATCCGGTTTAAGGTTCTCGTTTCATAATCGTTTCTGTATATTAAAGATACATCGTGCCATTTCCAAGGCAAACGGTTATAATTTATATTTTCCGTTTTCCTTGGGTTAGTTACTTCAACCTTATGAAATAATTAGTAATCTAAACTAATTTCCGTATATGTTGTATTATGTCTGCCTTATTTCCTGTAAATTTATACCAAATCCACATAACTAGTTATATTGATACACTTATCATCGCTGTTAGTTTGATTGATAGAGTTAGATTGAATACTGAAGGAGAAAAAAGTTTAGTGAGTTTATCTAATTATTTTTCCTAGTCAAAAGAACTACAATTATGTGTTTACCATACCCCAGGTATATATGCCTCATCAACACTTCCTGAGATAAAAAAAAATGATAAAACTTTACGCAGTACTCTAAGTACAATATTTGTGCTCGAAACACTCAATCCAGTGTTTTGATTGGTTGGTTTCTGAGTTTGCGTTCGATAATCGTACTCGAAATTTTTATGACCGCAGAGCCTGGTACTTTTCCATTTCGAAGAATAAAAGTTTTAATTTTCCTATAAGAATCGAAATATTTATTTCAAGCCATGCTCTATATGAAATGAGGAGATGTGGTATGATTGCGAATGAGACAACCATCCACCAGGAGATGTGGTATGATTGCGAATGAGACAACTGTCCACCAGAGCTAAAAACAACAAATGAAAAAAACAGGGCATACAGCAACAAATGAAAACCACTGAACTACCGGCTCCTGACTTAGGCCATGCACATAAATAATGAGGCGGGGTTTAGCATGTTTGTGCGAAACGCTCTCCCTAACCCGGAACAGTATGTAACAGCACAACATAAGAACAAACTGTAACAATCAGTTGGAAAAAGCTTGACTCATCAGATAGGTAATAAACACTAAAAAGACAAAGACAAAAAGACAAAAAAAACATGGTACCTATCTAAAGGTAAGCGCAGTTACTGAAAGCAAGTTTGAAGCCAATTCCAACTTATATATAAATCATGTTTCTCAGAAAAATGTCAATCTGTTCACATTCAATGGATTTAGTGTAAATATAAGACGTCATAAATTGTCTGAGAAAAGCATGGCCTTGTGAAATGCAAACATATATTAGTATCATCAGGATGTAGGACGAAAGGTGTTCATAGCTTTATAACCATACATATTTGGTAACATCAGAATGTAGGACGAAAGGTGTTCATAGATGTATAGCCATACATGTTTGGTAACTAGTATCATCAGGATGTAGGACGAAAGGTGTTCATAGATGTATAGCCATACATATTTGGTAACATCAGGGTGTAGGACGAAAGGTGTTCATAGATGTATAGCCATACATGTTTGGTAACTAGTATCATCAGGCTGTTGGACGAAAGGTGTTCATGGATGTATAGCCATACATGTTTGGTAACTAGTAGCATTAGGCTGTAGGACGAAAGGTGTTCATAGCTGTATAGCCATACATATTTGGTAACTAGTATCATCAGGCTGTAGGACGAAATGTGTTCATAGCTGTATAGCCATACATATTTTGTAACTAGTATCATCAGGCTGTAGGACGAAAGGTGTTCATAGATGTATAGCCATACATATTTGGTAACATCAGGATGTTGGACGAGAGGTGTTCATAGCTGTATAGCCATACATGTTTGGTAACTAGTATCATCAGGCTGTAGGACGAAAGGTGTTCATAGCTGTATAGCCATACATATTTGGTAACTAGTATGTTTCAACTCATAAAAACAAAATCAATGTAAGTAATGATGATGAGAATATTCAAAAATATTAGTACAGTGTTAAATTTATAACCTTTTGGAATAAGATTATAAGTTTACATGGATTGTATCTAAATAAACCGGTTCAATAAACGTTATATCTTTCTTATCGAGTATAGACCATTTTTTGATCTCCAGAAATCTTTTGGGTTTTTTATCGTGGATGTTTTTGTGTGTTCTTTGGTTATTGCCATAATGAAGTGTATACCACGTCTCTTTAATTCATATTCATTCGTGTTTTAGTTCAATGACATTCATTTCCACTTAAACTGCACGAGTAGAATATTAAACAAATATTCAAACTCGGTTAAATAAAATTAAACTTTTGTTTTGCAAAATGACTTATTTATATAAACTTGCGTGTAATACAATTACTGGGATTCATCGTTACGTTTTTTTGTGATAACTGTTGGCTGATTGTACTTCAGCTTTGACATCAGTGATTTCGATGTCTAGTCGTAATTCTGATTTGAGATAAGAAACTTAATTGATGGTTCAATAATGATTCCAAGAAATGATGGAAGCACATTTAATATAAATGAAAATGTTGATTTGAAAGTTATGAGGCAATAATTAATGTAGATTGTTGGCCGTGGTGACTTGTACTTTGTATCTACGCTTGAGAAGGAGATTTATACAAATATTTGAAATATTGCAAAATAAATATCGAAAAGCAGATTATAATTATCAATAAAATATATAAGTTATTAAAATAAATGGATAGTTTTAGCTGCATTGAGTACTAGTTGTCTATCTTGATCGAAAAACTGATATTATGGATTTTAAAGATACGTGATCCAATAATAATTATTGTAGTTCGATGGCAGTTGTGCTTTGTGGAGGTCTTTTAGTGCCTACATTTGAAAAGGAGATATTCGCAAGTATTTCACCCTTTTGCAGTATAAATGTTGAATTTTCACGAGAGTATATGAGAACTGTTAAATTAAAATTTGGAAATTCTTTTTTTTTTAAAGCTGTATTGAGTAATAGTTTTCCATCTTGCCATGAAAATTTAATGTTGATCGAAAAGCAGTTTTGGCTTAAACTGGACGAAACGCTATGTAATTCGTTTCAAGGAGAGCGTTGACCGCCATCATTGATTATCTTTGTATTCTATTTTCTGTTATTGCATTTGTTTATATATTTACCAATTATTATTTATTCCAATAAACAACTCCGTTATTATATATTATTCTAAATATATTATCAGAAGGTAGCAAACAGGAACGGAAACATTCATTCAGGGTATCTCTGCGAACAAATCAAACATTCATTCAGGGTATCTCTGCGAACAAATCAAACATTCATTCAGGGTATCTCTGAGAACAAATCAAACATTCATTCAGGGTATCTCTGCGAACAAAACAAACATTCATTCAGGGTATCTCTGCGAACAAATCAAAAGACCAACACACTTATTATATCTATTAAACGGGGCATTTCGGAAAAAATAAGGTCAGAAAAAATTAAGTCACAAATTAGAAACTGATCCTTTATTTTGAAAAGTTGTTTAAATGATAAAATGTCTATGCATTTATATATTATTGCCTCTTCATAGAGCGGTGGGAACTTCCTGATCTTTCCCTGTAAATATGTCACTGTTTAAACCACTACTTTATTTGTTTAGGCTTTCATTCAATGACAGCTTGCAATTTTCCGTCTCTAATTTAAATCTAAAACGTAGCCTACATCATTGCTTGAATACAAGTTTTTAAGATCTCTGGTGATATACTGTGACATCAAACTGACACATAAGCTATCAGTGAAAAAAATAAACGAGCGCTAAGTTCTCGAGGCAAAATATTCCATCACTGTACAGGTTTATTTATGCTGTGTCATGAGTTTAGACATTAAAGTTAGGATTACTTTTACTATTGCCATACAAGTCATTTTCCTAACGAATGCTTTTTATGAATACAAATAGAATAGCTTGAGAAAAACATAATTTCGTCTGCAATCATTCTTACGACTGGTAATAATAAAACACAGCTCTGTCGAAATTTACATGACTGAGGGTATTGAAATAGGAGACTCTCTGAACTACTTCCAATACATTAATTTCTGTGTAATAAAAAAAGCAGTGAAGTTGAAAAATCACGAGACTAATTAATTTTAATGATTGAAATATATTGATTTGAATTTTGTAGCAGCGAGTTAAAAGTAGTCTGTGTACTGAATGATATTTTAGTCTTAGATACATGATTTTTTTTTATTAGTTGTTATTGGCTTTGTACTATCTGCCAGTAACAGCGAGTGCTCTCATATCTTTACTTCGTGTCTTTTTTGTTGTGGGATGTATAGATACGCTGCCACGTCCGGTTTGTGTTTTCGTTAAATGTTTTTGCTTTGTATCGATTTGATGAGTTAAGCCCTTTTCAACTGATTTTTACAGCTTGTTTTTATGTTGCACTGTTACACCACTGTCCCAGGTTAGGGGAAGGGTTTTGCGCCAGCAAACTAGTTTATCCCCGCCATATTTTGTATGTTTCTGCCCCAAGTCAGGAGCCTGTAGTTCAGTGGTTGTCGTTGGTTCATGTCTATCATATTTGTTTTTCGCAAATTGTTTTGTTATAAATTAGGCCGTTAGTTTTCTCAATTGAATTGTGTAATATTTTTTATTAGCAACATTCCAGCAGCACCAGTATATGAATTATATATTACCGGGCTTGCTATTCCTATTACGATTGCCTTGAAAGAGATTAAGGGTAATACTTACAAGGAAACTATTTAACCACAGGTCTTCCATGGTAAAGTTGAAGTCAACTTTTCGAAATATTTACGAATACAATCATATATTTGGTCGACTGTTGTCGCATGTGACCACGGATATGTTCCAGTTTTCGTAGCCACAATCGATCCTTCCATTCCTCGTTTATGGCATCAACAAAATGCAAATTATCTCTTTTGACTTGCTATGAGAAACATGACGTCCATCGCCTGAATTTATCCTCAGTGTCACTCAATCTTTCTGTGTAGTGTTTTAGTGTATTGGTTTTCTTTTTAGCATGGTGTTGACATTCTTTCTTCCATACTGTTTTCATCACTCTCATTGTACTTTACTCTTTTTAATTGTGTTTAGTTGATCTCACTCTAAACAATGGGAATACGTTGATTTATTGAACAGGAACTGCGAACCTTTCCAGAGCACCATACGTTCACCCTAGTTTTTAGTCGAGTTCGCGTTGTTCAATCCTTAGTTTTCTGTGAAGTGTTTGTCAGCTCGTTGTTTTGCTTAACTCCATGGGTTTATAGTCTTTCCTTAAATTATTTATTTTGATTACGGCCTTGGTGTCTTTATCGTTTTAGTGGTGTTTCTGTGTGTCCGTTAATTTCTTATCCACAGGCCTTTTTAAATTGTTGAAATTAGGTTTCCATTTTCTTTGGAAAATTGTTAAACCAAAGTCTGTCCTCTTATGCTCTCCCATGGTAAACCAAGGATTTTAATATTTCTCAATCTGATTAAAATACAGATCTATCATCACTCGTTCACTCTCATATGAACATTACGAAATAAGAGATCTATATTTAAATAGCTTGAATATTGCTTGAATATTTCTTTACATTATTCCTTACATTCTTCTACAAATTTTTCTGTCAGTCAGTCCAAAGCTCTTTTCACAGTATAAAATAAAAATATAAAACCGTGATAATCATTATATAAAATGTCACGACAAAGCTTGAGGGATGTTTTCTTGCATTCTCGATATATTCCATATAAATTTTAAAAATCTGGTAATATATTGAAAGTTGACTTTCAACTGAATCGAATACATTCATAACATCAATCCCAGATAACACAGACATAATGACTTTTGAATTCAAATATCTAAACATGAATCATTACATAGTCATTTTATATTTTGCAAATTAAAGACTATTTCAGTCACTCTGTTGAAAAAATGGCCTTGACTACAAGTGTACCATCTTGTTCACCCATTTCCATCCACTCAAACCAATTAGAATTACGGTGAACTGATCCAAATACTTTATACTTTGTTTTCTGTAATTCTGCTTCTCGAAATAATGAATTTGTCACTGAGACATACCAATTATGGTTAGCTTTGTCGTTTCCATATTTTTCAGACTCCACTGAAAGTCCAATAGAATCGATGTCCTTCATATTGATACTGTATGATGTATACTTTGTTAAGTTCCATGTTTCCGTCAGTTTTAAGATTGGAACATCAACAGTTTTGTTTATAAAAGGACTGTACCACTTACTGATTGGCATTTTTGTTTTGCTGTCAAGGAATATTCCGTTATAGGAAACCTGCATTTGTGCTTCTCCGCCGGATGTTACACTGTTGGTAGTTATATTTGCCTGTCGTTTTAAATTAAGCAGATTCATTGATTGTTGTCCATAGACCTGTGTTTAAACAGAGGCATTAAAATCTACTCGAAAGGAAGACCGAAATAAGCATCTTAAAATTCTGCTATCTACATAAGGTTCAACCATTGAGACATTGACCGACACATTTACTTGTGGTATTATTATATCTGGTAATTGTTTACGTCGACGATTGTCAATCGTATTTTTAAAGACGGACCATGACGTTTCGTTAGGAACATCAAACGTTTTCGGAGCCTTTAAAAATGTTTTATAATTTGTGGAAATAATTTCAATTATGTCTTTTGGCACACAGGAAAGTCCAGAAACACATTTCCATGAAAATGCGCTATAAAATAGAGATCCTTTTGTTGGGCCCATTTTCATTCACGGCAGAAACTGACAATAACGTGACCAGGTTACAGTGTGGGAACATTTAGTTTGGAAGCATTGTTGATATCGGTCATGTTCACGAAATATGTAAACAGCTCTGCAGCATCATATATCTGTCCGGCTGAATAATTTGGATATGCATTAGGATCTAATTCATTTGGATACTCTAAGATAAAATTTTCGTCATACACTGCTAATGCATTTGGAATGAAAAAAGATGAGTAATAACCATTTTTAGACAATTTTGCATTTACATGCAGGATCATTAGCGACAGGAAAAACCTGATTTGTTAGATTATTGAATGGGTTTTCAAACACTGTTTTTATTTTTCGGGTATGTATATCACGATATACCACAAATTCACGCGACAATGGCTGATAACTTCCATCCGGTAATGGTACCTTTCTGTTTATGTTATATCCCTAAAATAAAAACAACATCTGTAGCGGCCCGTTGTTCAATCTCCCGTAAATAGTTCCATTGATATAAACCACAACCGTTTCATTTACGTCAATTGAACCTATAACCCTGGTAAAATCTTTAACTGATGATGGTGGAGAAGATATGGTATTCGATTGTAACAGAAACATAGAAGTTGTTTGGACCACTCCCAGGATAACGATTAATACCAATATCATGTTCACAGTAGTCATGACCTGTAACAAAAACAAAATGCCTCACGCGAAAAAAAGGTTATGGGGAAAATCTGAGATAGTGTGTATGTCTGCGAATAAGATTTTGTCGATTTGCTCCAGCCAATCCACTTTTCTGCAAGTATTAAATAAATACGAAAAGTTAAAAATGTCAACCAAACAACTTACGAGGACAAAGGAGTAGGCTGTTGATCCCTTTTTGGCCCCAAAATATAGCATGTTTACAAATTTGTTGAAAATGTAAACTTTTAGCTATTTATTTGTAACAAAATACTTTTGTTACATAAATATACTTGACTCAAGCTAGCGAACAATTGTAGCGAACAATTAGCTAGCGAACAATTAGGAGGTATAACTAAAAACCACAATATCACATAAGGTTATCACGTTTTTTCGAGCTAGCGAACAATTATGAGAATACATACAATCTTAAACAAAAACGAAAAAAATAACTTAAAACAAAAGGGAAACCATACTTCATATATAAAGAATGCAAAGCTTTTCTTTCCTACCTAAATAAATTCACATAAGGCATTCAATAGACAGCTGGATTACAATCGGTGGTTTTCTCCGGGCAGTCTTGAGGTTTAAGTATGTATGTTGGCGATGGGAATCTATGCATTTGTGGAAAGTTTTACCCAAATGTTTGTAAATTTGACAATATTATGCACCTGCATCAGGTACTAGCAACATTAATCCATGCTAAAAAACTGGAAACTTCACAATTTTAGCATTTGTGCTAATTTGTCTAAAATGGAAGTGGCCACACTTGTGTTCAGTCTTAATATTTAAATATATGTTGTATTTGATGATAATACATAACATAAAAATTATGTAAAGGTTGAGACTGAACAAAAATGCGGCCACTTACATTTTAGACAAAAACCATCTGAAAAGTGACGTTTTATGGCATATTTGATAGATTTTTCATATTTAAGTTCATATTTAAGCTTGAACTTAAGCGTCTTTAATGACCAAATCAGTTCAAATATTTTACATAAACTAATTGAAACGACTTAAGTAGACACTTACGTGTTTACAAAATGTCAAAAATCTTTCATCAGATGTACTTCAAATTTTAGGCCAAAATTAGTCCTTACCGGACCTTCTCCTTTGATAATTCAATCATGGACATCTCATTCCGTATGTTTTATCCCTTGAAAAAGAAATATTTCTCACAGGAAAACAACAACTTCCTGACTGAAGACAACCACATAGCAGAGATAATGATGGAACAGTTACCAACGATTTACAAAACTCCAAGATACCGAAAGTATAAATAACAGTGAACAGTAAGCCAAACATGTGTAAATGTATAATTAACTATGATAATATTTTATTACTTGGTGACCTAAATTTTGACATGTTAAATAGTAAAAAATGTCAATCTATGATTGACATATGTGATATCTTCAACTTGTCACAATTAATATCAAAACCAACTTGTTTTATGAAAGGGTCTAAACCCTCACTTGTTGATGTTATACTCACAAACAAGGAAAATATGTGTTTTAACACCCACAATTTATCTACAGGTATTAGTGATTGTCATAATCTTATATCAGTTACAATCAAGGGCAAAGTTCATGCCCCAAAACAGCAAAAAATATCATACAGAAGTTATAGAAATTTTGATATAGATAAATTTAACACAGGTCTAAACCAAATAAAAATGCCACTTACAGAAAATGTCACAAATTCTGAACAGTTAAACCAGGCATACAATGAATTTGAAGATACATTCACAAATATTCTAAACAAACATGCACCGATCAAAACAAGACAACCAAGAAAACAACCATTACCGTGCATGAATAGTGAACTTAGAAAAGCTGTATATCGCAAACACATGCTGTACACACAATTTACAAAGCATAAAGATTCAAAAACATGGGAAAAATATAGAAAACAGCGAAACCTTGTTACAAAACTTAAAAAAGTATCCATGAAAAATTATTTTTTAGAACGTTGTTCAGGTGGGGCAAAAAACAGTAACTTTTGGACAACTATAAAGCCGTTTTTCTCAAAAAAATGTCACTCAGGGGAACAAAAAATTGTTTTATGTGAAAACAGCAAAATCATAAACAACACCAAAGATGTTTCAGAACACTTTAACACATTTTTTTCGACAGTTGCAGACAAGATTGGTAGTGACGTGATATACGACCCACCAACTCATGCCAGTATCTTGCAAATAAAAGATCAAAACTGCAATAACACAAAATTTGATTTTCAGAAAACAACAACAGAAAAAGTAGCAAAAATTATTAATAAAATTAACATTAAAAAAGCTACTGGAGTAGACGGCATACCAGCAAAAGTAGTGAAACATTGTAAACCAATAATTGTGCCACAGTTAACAACACTTATAAATCTATCTGTAGAAACTGGAGTTTTTCCTGATAGACTCAAGCAGGCTCAAGTAACACCACTGCACAAGAAAAACAACCAACTTGACAAAGCCAATTATAGGCCTGTCAGCGTTCTACCAATTTTTTCTAAAATTTATGAAAAGGTTTTTGAAATTCAACTTGGTGATTTTTTTGAAATTATTTTTCATCCCTATCTGTGTGCTTTTAGACGTGGCCATGGGTGTCAGACCACACTGTTACGACTGCTAGAAGATTGGCGTGCAGCATTAGATAAAAACCAGTATATAGCTGCTGTTTTAATGGACCTTTCAAAGGCTTTTGATTGCCTACCACATGAAATTCTGCTTGATAAATTATCAGCATATGGTGTGTCTGTTCATTCTATTTCACTACTTAAATCTTATTTGACAAACAGGAAACAACAAATTAAAATAAATAGTATTCTTAGCAGTTGGGCTGACATTCATAAGGGGGTTCCCCAGGGTTCTATCCTGGGCCCCCTACTATTCAATGTTTTTATCAATGATATATTCTTATTTATAAAAAATGGAACTTTGTATAATTATGCAGATGACAATACTTTATCTTACTGTAGTCCTGATTATGATGTTTTGATTTCTACTTTGGAATCTGAATCACTCAAACTTATTGAGTGGTTCAAAATAAATAAAATGCAGGCAAACCCCGACAAATTTCAGGTCTTAGCAGTTGGGAAAAAGACATATAACAAAAATCCATCTATACGTATCCAAAGTGCTGATCTTTCGTGTGAGTCAACTGTCAAATTACTTGGCATTGACATAGATTATCAGCTAAATTTTGATATTCATATTGGTAAAATATGCAGGAAGGCATCTCAGCAACTAAATATTTTGAAACGTTTGGGAGCTTATCTGAACAAGCTAAGTAAGCTTACTATTTTCCATACATTTATTTTGTCAAACTTCAATTTCTGCCCTTTGGCATGGCATTTTTGTACCGAGAAAAATTCAAAAAAATTAGAAAAAGTGCAAGAAAGAGCACTAAGGTTTGTGTACGAAGACCATTCAAGCTCATATCAACAGTTGCTTGAAAAGGCTAAGATGCCTTCACTGCATATTAAAAGACAAAGATCTATGGCAATTGAAACTTTTAATATAGTCAATAAATTAGCACCTGTCTGTTTACATGATTTATTAAATATAAAAGATTGTAAATATTCTTTCAGATATAGTAATATACTGGATATACCACATGTAAAAACTACACAGTTTGGTAAGAAAAGTTTTAAATTTGCAGCTGCTACTCTGTGGAACAGCCTACCTGACCATTTCAGGACTGAAAACAGTTTTTCTCAATTTAAGAGCCTTATACAGTCTTGGAATGGTTCAAAATGTTGTTGTTCTGCTTGTAGATAAGCTTTATCATATTTTAGAAGTTGCTCTAACATGTTATTATGCCTTAAATTTTTGCATGTGTGCTATATTTTATTTGTGCTTAATTTTAGTTGTGCTTAATTTTTAGTTGTGCTTCAGCTTTGGCTTTAGATATGTATTTTAAAAGTGCTTTGCATGTATTTCGATATGACTGTGCTGTTATATATCCTGTCTGCATGTTGTGTGTTTTAATGTTGTGTTTGTGTTACCTTATATTCGGTAAAAAGCTCTTAAGAGCTTATGTTTGTATTGTTATATGTGAACCGAATCAAAATAAAACTTTCGTATTCGTATTCGTATTCTATCGGAAGGATATCTCGAATTAAATAAATTTACATAATTTTGCAAACTTCAGTTTTACTATAAATGATCCAGGCACGTCACGTGATACTGTCATGACTTCCAGTGCTTACGCAGTGGTATCAACAAGTAGTAGAAATACAAAATTACATTGCTTCCATTCCTAATCAAATCTTTTTTTTTCTAGAAAATTGGAATAAAACAATCTATCTAACAAAGCATGCCCCAATGTATAACAAAATGGATGGTCGGTGCCCTAGTAAAGTTTAATCATATTCCGATAACTTAAAAAAAAAAACTTATTTCTTATTTAATAATTCTGCAAAGTTGCAAACTAGTATCTGTATATCAATATTACAGTTATTGATAATCTATCAAACATATTTTTTGTGCAAGAGCTCCAATAAGGAGTCGACTGATGATTTCTGCAGTGTCGATTTACTTGTAGATCTCTTCTTGTTGGTAATTTTTGCTTTTTAATTAAAGTGGCTATCTATCTATGGCAGTTCTCAAGAAAATAGGTATTTTGAAAATAATTTAGAAATAAATAAAAGAGTACCTATTTCTAGAATAAGAAACAAACTCCAAGTACTCGTAAAGCGGTTTGTGTTTTTACCGGCCGACAAAGCAGCCAACAATATGGTGGTGGTATGACGTAAATACAACACGGACGATTTTAAATTCTTCTACATTCAAGTCCTTGCGCTCCACAGAGAGTCATATAGTAAACAATCATATCATAACCACAGCACAGCTTAAGGCCTCTTCTGAACATTTGAAGGTCCCTACTATGTTTTGGTTACCTAAACTACACAAAAAACCAGTAAAATATCGTTTAATCTCGGCATCTAGTAGTGTTCTACAACTAAATCTTTCAGTGCTTTTAAGTAGTTCCATAAAGAACTTATCATTAACTTTTGTAATAAAACATATGAAAATAGTGGAATTAATTATTTTGGAGTGTAAAAAATCTTTGGATGTTTTAGATAAATTACGAGCTTTTGGTGATCATTTTGATTCTGTTGACAGTTTTGACTTTTCAACTCTTTACACTACACTCCCACACAATCTTATCAAACAAAAGTTTTCCTATTTAATTAAATGGTCGTTTGGTAAATCTGAATGCAAATATATTTGCTGCAACTCATTTCGGTACTTATACATCCCTCGGATTTCAAATGTTTGGCTTTGAGCGTTCCTGATGAAGGTAAATCCAGAAAAGCGCTTCGGACGCATGCAATTATTAAACGTGTTGTTTTCAATTTTTTTAAAGCCTTCTTTTCTAATGAGAAAGGTAAATATGCTAGATATACTTACTGGATGTGTGATGAGACGATTGAATCTGTTAATTTTCTCCTTGATAATATGTATGTACGTTTTGGCAATAAAGTTTATCGACAGGTTGTAGGTATTCCTATGGGCACCAATTGCGCCCTTTAATACCGGACTTGTTCTTGTACTGTTTTGAATCACAGTTTATGACCAAACTCAGTAAAGATCCGTCTTAATTCCATTTAATTGATAAATTCAACAACACTTACAGTTATCTTGATGATATTTTTTCGTTAAATAATCAAGAATGTTCTATATATACTGCCGAAATTTACCCATTAAAGAGCAACAAATCCAATAAAGAGTCCATTGATGATTTCGGTCATTAGAATAATTTAGAGATCTTGTCTTGTTGATCACTTTTTTCTATTTAAAGTTTCTATTATAGTTTTTAAGATATTAGGCATAAAATGCTAAAGTTTGGTAAAAATCTTCATTAAAGGGCAATAACTCCAATAAAGAAAAATCTGATGATTTCGATAAATTTGACTTGTTTGTAGATCGTGTCTTGCTGATAATTTTTGCTATTCAAAGTTTCTATATATCAATCATAATTTTCCATCATAAAAGGCAAAAATGCAAAAAATAAAAAAGATGGTCAAAATCGTCATTAGAGAGCAATAACTCCAATAAACAGTCATCTGATGATTTCAGTCATTTGAATTTTTTGTAGATTTTGTCTTGCTGATCATTTTCCCTGATAAAAGTTTCTCTCTATCTATTGTAGTTTTCAGCTAAATTTGATATTTTTAAAAGGGCTGTAACTCCAATAACAAAACGTCAGACAGTTTTGACGTAAATGAACAGCAGGTTGATCTCAACTTTCTGAAATTTCTGCCCCCAATCAGATTTTCTTTATTCATAACCATTTTCAACATAATAGACATACTTGCATTTCACCCCTATATTCTATTTTTAGCCATGTCGGTCATGTTGGTTTGCAGGCGGGGTCATCGTACACATTTTAAAAACTAAATACCCCAATAATGATTATGGCTAAGTTTGGTTAAATTGGCCCTGTAGTTTAAGAGGAGAATATTTTTGTGAGATGTTTGGAAAAAACGTAACAAAAAAAAACTTATTTTGTTGGCCTGCATAATATGCATTGTAAGAAAAACTCAAATCTGAAAATCCTTCTATAAAAACTACAAATGGTAAGGGTAGAAAGTGTTTATCAAAATACAATATCGACGCAAAATTTAAAACTAGAGTTCTGAAACAAGATTAATATTTTAACATTACCAAAGTTTGAATTTGGTCCAAAAACTGGGCTCCTTTAACGAACTTTAAATGGACAAGGAATGATAAGGTCTGTATTTGACCTCATTTTTTTTTCATCTTCAGTGTATTGACTGTTTATTATCCAAATCAAGTCCAGTAATGGAAAAGGTCATAGTTTTAAACAAGAATCGTCAAATGGTTGCTTAACATTATGAATTTAATGGACAAATGTGCCAGTGAAATGGGTTTTTTTTTGTCCCATGATAGAGTCCTCAATGAATCCCTTCTTTCTTGTTAAATTTAGTTTCGACTTTAACTTCGTTAGAACTGCAAATTAAATGAATAGATGGGCGCATTGCAGTTGCGCAATTTTTAGAAAAATGCAATATTTAATTGGCGCCACAAATTTAAATTTAATTTGCGCAACAATTTAGTTTATATTTCATTTGCGATAACAAAAACAATTTTTTTGCGCAATTCTCAGGTAAAATAGATTGAGATGAAATTGTCATGAAAGTTTTATCTGAAATACGAGGCTATAGAGTACTTCATGAGAATTTAAGTGAGCTCATACTCATTTCTCATACATTATACATTATATATATCATCAGATCAGTAGTCTGTACTTCGGTACTGACATGATTTATAACAAACTTTTCTAAAATTGCCCGTTTATAAATTTTGAAATTATAAAGAAACTAAAGTTTCAATTCCCTCAGGCAAAGTTGACCTTAGATGGATTTGGCTATTTATTTTAGGTAATTTTGTCATATAACTCTTCAACTGTTTCGGTACTTATACATCCCTCGGATTTCAAATGTTTGGCTTTGAGCGTTCCTGATGAAGGTAAATCCAGAAAAGCGCGTCGGACGCATGAAATTATTAAACGTGTTGTTTTTAATTTTTTATAATTGTACATTGTACTGAAAGTCACCTGGGTATGAAATTATAATGTGTTGACACATTTGAGGTGACAAGATGGACATAATTCAATCTGAGACAAACAGAGCAAATGAAGGTTCGAGTGTTTTGAAAATATTTTAATTCTAATTTTTTGTCTCCTCTTATATTATCTATTGACCCATCTCAATCCTCATACTTTTCGGTATGAAAAATGTCTTCTAATAACGATAAAAAAACTATTTTTCTTAGAATATCAAATATGTTCCTCATGTTGAAATGTGGGAGTTAGAACGAATTTAGATTAGAAAGAACATTGTCTATTAATCATCCTGTTACCCAAATTTACTTTTGTTTGGTTCAAATTTCTAGACTAGAGGATGCGCAAAATTATATGTTTTCTTCACGCAACAAACAGCTCTATTGAAAAGTAAAAAAGGAATCTATGTCATCAGCTGTTCAACGTTTGCATTAGGTTTTGGATTTTCATTTTTTTTTAGCCACGAGCATCACTGAAGAGACATTAATTGTCGAAATGCGCATCAGGTGCAGTCAAAATGGATACGGTTAATAATATTAACATGCATCTTAATCTTGACTTAAATCTAAATTTTGCATTCAAAAAATTTGCGTTTCATTTGTTTCTTTAACTCTATTTCTTAACCAGGTCAGACTTATGTAGCTACTTATCTATTTATTTATTTATTTTACCTATTGATTGATCTTCATGCAATTCTTTTAGTATTAAATCAAGGTTATTCTAATCACAAACGAGTATTCTCGGGAGATGGTTATGTTAAAGCTTTCCATACGTGTTGCCAAATCCTGCGAGTAAAGCAAAGTGGCCAATGTATGCGATGTTTTTATGTATGTATTTTCAATGAAATAAAATATTTTCAACCGAAACAAAATTTATATATTATAGATTAAAAAGAAAATACTTACCTTGCGCCACTTTACAACTAGTACTGCTATGATAATAAGCTGAAATGGTCGCTAAAAAGGATAACGTCTTTAAAAGAAATGTCATGATGTTAATGTTCGATAATATTTTAAGATTTTGTGTATCACCAGGTCAAAGTCAAAATCAGATTTATCGTGAATGCGGAGAAAAAATAGCGTGACAGTCAAAGAATGATAACTACATTTGCATGGAGCTGTTTAACCATAACAACAACTAAATAACAGCCAAAATTAGGTCTTTATTTTAAATATTTCTGCTTATGCTTGTACCTTCATTAGAGAGAACTAAGCGGAAGATACCAAAGGAATATTCAAATTAATAAATAATTTATCATCTGTATAATAGTATGATAGCTTAAGCAACTGTTTCGCGTGGGGGTTTAACAAAGGCGTTTACCCTTGTAGAAAATCTAGGTTTGCAGATGGACATGTTTAGACCACAAGCGCTTGGGGCATGGACCTTTCTTTTTTTATTCCCTTTTTATGGTATTTGAATTTTTTTTAGTTAATATTCTTCATTTATATGTTTCGGAGTTTAGTATGACGTCCATTTTCACTGAACTAGTACACTTTTTTGTTTAGGGGTTATCTGAAGCCCGCCTCTGGGTGCGGGATTTTCTCGCTGTGTATAAGACCCATAATTGGTGGCCTTGTGCTGTTTTCTGCTCTTTGGTAGGATTGCTATCTCTTTGACACATTCCCTATTACCATTCTCAATTTTATTTAATCTTTTTTTTAACTTATACAACTTATTTGATGTTTGCTCTTGTCCATATGCTATTGCAATAGAAGTAGTTTATATATGAGGCCCTCTATGTTGAAAATAATACTAAAGAGGCCGTATAAATAAACTACTGTTACTGTAATACTGTATGGCTAAGAGCAAGAACACATTAAACACAAAAAAGGCAAAGAAAAATAAGGGATCCATGCCCCCAAACGCTTGTGGAGAAGACATATTTTGGAGTGTTACATACAGCTGATAAAGTTGAGGATGATCGTCCCTTCTTAATTGAATGCTCATTTTATAATAATTTAAGAAGTGAACTCTGTCAGTATATTTCTAGCACTTTTCAGAACTTTGATAGTTTAGGTGAATCTTTCAAATTTGTTTGGTTGTTAGCGCAAGAAACTGAACTATTAGGCCACACCAATTTATATTTAGTTCTTTGGACAAAAGCTCCAAAAAATATGGGGCGAGCGAGCGAAACTATTTTGATTGTATTTATTTCTTGAAAATGAGTTTTGTTGAGGCGGGTGCTCTACAAGTGGAGCGAGCGGTATAATATTTTTTTTAAATTGTGCGATTTAGAATTTTATGTACATGTAAAACTCGTTACTTCAAAGAAAAAGGAAGATAAACATGCTCTTATGCATGTAATTTGATGTATTTGTGCCTGTAGTACATTCTGTACCATACCCAACTTTCTGGTTCGCTTTTGTTTAGTATAATTTTGATTATTTTCGTCAAATAAGCTTTGACTGCGTGAATTTTCATTAAAAATTAAATTCATACATGCGTATATATTAAGGAAGCATAGCAGATGCAGTTTAGCAAGAGGAATTATGTTAGTGAGGTAAATTTAAATGAAATGTGTTGAATACAATTAAAATATGTGTATGTATTCCAAAAAATGCCCTAGAAAAATATTAATTATCTTTTGATATAGTTGTTTTTATCATATGGTAATGATTGTTTATTGGCTGCTTGACATCCAGTTGGACTATTTATCCATAATAGGATCAACATAATGAGTAAGGTGAATAGTTCAACAACATCCTCAGTAAGATAGTTATATTGCTATGCATGTAGATCTCAATTTATTAAAACATTCCCTTAAAATACCGTTAACCACATTCACATGCATTATTCTGACTTAGCAAAATACTTTTTCCTTTTGCCCCTGAAACCTGCGATATATTTCAAACTATAAGTGGTTGCACCAATAACACATTCCTAATTATTATTAGCATGCCAATCCCAATACCACCACTTTGGTCTCGAACGTTGGAACTCTTAAAATTTCCCTTACAATAGAGTTCTGATTGCATGTCAATAGACTAACAAGGGGATATGAGGTTTTTATCAAAAAAAGATTCATCTGTCATTTTTCAAAAACTCATGTGAATTTAATATTAATTTCATCCAAGACAGATAGCTCTTTCTATGTCTGTTGTAGTCCGAGATTACTCTGACGTCCAACGGCTGTTTTGCAGGACAAGCTGGGGCCGTGGGACAACAGCGCCCCATCTTGTCTGGCAAAACAGCCGTTGGACGTCAGAGTAATCTCGGACTATGTCTGTTGAAACAATGATCGGGTATGACAATGGTTCTAATTTCTAACAAGTACTGATGTGATCGTGGTCACCTAACGAAAGATTTTTATATTTTTGTCTCCTAGAACAGGTCTTCATAGGTAAAACGAAACGCGTTTAAAATAACTGTGTGTTTAATAACTACTTGTCCTCGGCAATGATCTGACACAACTTCATGTTGGCATCCCGATTTTTGACCTTTTATTTACAAATCGATTTATCACACGTGCGTTTGAATCGATCGGACAATATATGCACAAGAAAAACGTCTAAAAGAAAAAGAAAAATGCCAAGGATAAACTAATTTTAGGGCATGCGGCCCAAAAATTGGAGGAAGCGGTAATTATTTTTTTTATTGAAAAGTCAATTTCTCCAAAACAGGTGCGGGAAAATCCAAAGAACTATTAATCAAATTGGTGTGGCCTTATGAAATAAATGTGGATAGTGTCCACATGTGGACACAGATGATGCCCCCGCTTGCATATCATATAGTTATAAAGGGACATAACTGAAGAACGGTGAAAGTGACGCTACCCAAATATGAACTTGATCTGAGTTTTGTGGTAATAAGCATTGTGTGTAAGTCTCATAACATTTGGTTGAGGCTAACTTAACGGTAGAGAACAGAAACTAAAAATTTTAGCAATTTTTCTATTTGTAAACACGCATAACTCTAGAACGGTTCTGTATAAGTTTTATAACATTTGGTTGAGACAAACTAAAGTTATAGAACGGAAACGAAAAATTCAGCAATTTTTATGTTTATAAAGGGACATAACTCAAGAATGGTAAAAGTGTCGCCACCAAATTTCGTACTTAATCTGTATTATGTAGTGCATTGTGTATAAGTTTCATAACATTTGGTTGAGGCAAACTAAAGTTAGAAAACGGAAACAAAAAAATGTACTTGATCTTAGTTTTGTGGTAGTGAATATTGTGTATAGGTTTCATAATGTTTTGTTGGGGCAAACTTAAGTTACAGAATGGAAACTAAAAATTTTGCAATCTTTCGATTTATAAAGGGGCATAACTCAGTAATGGTTAAAGGGACACTACCCATATTCAACTTGATCTGTGTTTTATCAGTGGAAGTCAAAATTAAACATTGCATTGTATAAAGCATTGATTGTAGTTGATTCAACTATAATCATGGACAAAGGAAGATAACTCCAATTTTAAAAATTACTTGATACTTAGTAGAAAATAAAAGTTTTGCAATTTTTCCATTTATAAAGGGGCATAACGCTAGAACGGTTAAAGTGATGCCACCAAAATTCAAACTTGATCTGTGTTTTGTGGTAATAAGCATTGTGTATAAGTTTTCATAACATTTGGTTAAGGCAAACTTAAGTAAGAGAACGGAAACAAAAAAATTTGCAATTTTTCCATTATAAAGGGGCAGAACTCTAAAACGGTTAAAGTGACGCCACCAAAATTCAAACTTGATCTGTGTTTTGTGGTAATAAGTATTGTGTATAAGTTTCATAACATTTGGTTGAGAAAAACTTAAGTTAGAGAACGAAAACTAAAAATTTTGCTTTTTTTCCATTTATAAAGGGGTATAACTCTAGAACGGTTGAAGTGACGCCACCAAAATTCAAACTTGATCTGTGTTTTGTGGTAATAAGCATTGTGTATAAGTTTCATAACATTTGGTTGAGGCAAACTCAAGTTAGAGAACGGAAACCAATTTTGGGACGTACGTACGTACGTACGTACAGACGGACAAGGGTAAAACTTAATGCCCCCACCGCTACGGTTTTTTTTCAATTTTGTTTTGGCTCTGATTCTGACTTAGGCTAATATGGTGATATTCATATTATATTGTAATGTCTTATTGTTTGTATACAATATATGTACATTGTCGGAAAATATAAAATTGTTTGTACGAGCTTTAGAAATAGGACGAAAAGCGAGACTCGCCCAGCTTTTCTCCTGTTTCGTAGCGAGTCAGCAATCAAAGCCGGGCTTCAAAGTTATTGTGAAACTACCTATTCTAGAGGTGGCGTGAATCAGATATGGATACTAAAAAATTCCAAAGATCTTTTAGAGTACAAACAATCTAAGACTCTTTTATCTTGCAATAGTATTAAACACTTGACTTTTCTACATACTTCCAAAATAAAAGAAAAATTGAAAGATAAAATTGAGAATGGAAATGGGGAATGTGTCAGAGAGACAACAACCCGACCATAGAGCAGACAACAGCCGAAGGCCGACAATGGGTCTTCAAGAGTTGGTCTTGCTTTGATTCATAAAAAAGAATACCAACGTAGATACAAGTATCTCAGGGATGGATAGATCGTACTCTAGTTGTAAAAAAAAATGACTCTGATTCAAACAAATTTATTTCTGAAACTGACATAATCAAGATGCTTGATTTCTTGATTGACAACATATTTGTTAAGTTTGGAGGACGTGTTTTTCAACAAGCAATCGGTATTCATATGGGAACCAACTGTACTCCTCTTCTTGCCGACTTGTTCCTTTATTCATATGAGGCTGACTTCATACAGGAAGAAAGAAAAGAAGTTAGTAGTATCCTTTAATTTCACTTTCCGCTATAGAGATGATGTTCTTTCACTAAATAATTCAAAATCTATCGCATCTATCCCATCGAACTTGAGATTAAGGATACAATAGATACAGATAAGTCGTCTCATATCTTGACATCTATCAATTGACAATGAGGGTCAGTTGAAAACAAAACTTTACGACAAAAGAGATGATTCCATATTCCCAATTGTGAACTTTTCATTTCTATGTAGCAACATTCCAGCAGAGTCTGCATACAGAGTATATATATCCCAGTTGATACAAACAAGTCTAAATTGAAAACAACGTTCAAACCTATGATTGCGTTGAATAAAAACCGCATTTTTTATACGTGTGCATGTAAAACAAATTTCTTGGTAGAGGGGTCTAAAAACAGCACAAACAACATTTTCCAAATGACCAAAAAGTGAAAAAGTATATTTTAACAAAGCGCATTTGACTAACAGGTCGAACAACTGATGTTCTTAAACCCTGCTGACTGCCATTGGCGATTGCCAAATAAATTGATCACCAGATGTAAAAAATGGATCTTACATATTAATTATATACCAAACAGAAAACAATAAACTTGCGGAAAAGATGGTATACCGCAAACATGAGGTGCAAAAATTTGTACACCATATCCGGATTTCGACAATTAATGTCTCTCCAGTGATGTTAGGGATCGAAACGGTATTTGGAAGGCCATATAATTTACCTCAATTTAGGATAGACTCTTGCAGTTTAAAGAGTCGAAATAGGATGAACGGATCATATAACCCCGAAGGAAAATATAATACAAGCCCAAACAAAAAAATATAAACAAGTCTAAATTGAAAACAACGTTCAAACCTATGATTGCGTTGGATAAAAACCGCAATTTTTATACGTGTGCATGTAAAACAAATTTCTTGGTAGAGGGGTCTAAATATAGCACAAACAACATTTTCCAAAAGACCAAAAAGTGAAAAAGTATATTTTAACAAAACGCATTTGACTAACAGGTCGAACAACTGATGTTCTTAAACGCTGACTGCCATTGGCGATTGCCAAATAAATTGATCACCAGATGTAAAAAATGGATCTTGCATATTAATTTAATACCAAACAGAAAACAATAAACTTGCGGAAAAGATGGTGTACCGCAAACATGAGGTGCAAAAATTTGTACACCATAACGGATTTCGACAATTAATGTCTCTTCGGTGATGTTAGGGATCGAAACGGTATTTGGAAGGCCATATAATTTACCTCAACTTAGGATAGACTCTTGCAGTTTAAAGAGTCGAAATAGGATGAACGGATCATATAACCCCGAAGGAAAATATAATACAAGACTAAACGAAAAAATATAAACAAGTCTAAATTGAAAACAACGTTCAAACCTATGATTGCGTTGGATAAAAACCGCAATTTTTATACGTGTGCATGTAAAACAAATTTCTTGGTAGAGGGGTCTAAATTCAGCACAACAATCTCCAAGTTGATACGATATTCCACGGCTTGTATTTCCTATCATGATTTCCTTGATAAAGGGTTGCTGCTCGCAAGGAATCTATTAAACAAAGCGTTCCAAGTGGTGAAGTTGAAATCATCCCTTCGTACGTTTTACGAACGCCATCACGAGTTTGTTGACCGTTATGGAATATCTGTTTCACAGATGACGACGGATATGTTGCAATTGTCGTAACTACAATCCCGTCCCCTTTTCCCCGAATGTTACCTACAGAATTAGACGTATCACCGGGTTTGTACTTACATAAGAAACACTACGGGTGCCACATGTGGAGCAGGGTCTGCTTTCCCTTCCGGAGCACCTGAAATCATCCTAGTTTTTGGTGGGTTCGTGTTGCTCAGTCTTTAGTTTTCTATGTTGTGTTTTGTGTACTGTTGTTTGTCTGTTTGTCTTTTTCTTTTTAGCCATGGCGTTGTCAGTCTATTTTCGACTTATGGGTTTGAATGTCCCTTTGGTATCTTTCGCTTCTCTTTAAGGTTAAGTTGTTTAAATCCAAATAGCTGTCTCTGATTTTTCAAAGAAATTGACATAGTTTAAACGCGGATCGCGAAGAAGTCCCTAAAATGAACTGATACGCAAAAAGAAATATTCACATTATCGTTTGCTCAACATGGGAGTGGAGCAACAGGAGACTTTATTTGTACTTTGCAAATAAGACAAAAAGTGTTTGCCACGGGTACCTGTTATTTGTACAATAGTTAGTTGATTGCAGAATAAACTCAATTACTTCAAGCATTGTATCTAATTTATATGCTCTTTGTGAGCCCTGCAACTTGGGAAAATAATATATTCTATTATACAAAAAGAAGTGGTTGTCGTGTATTCCATCTTAAATTTATGTGTCGGCCATTTTCCAATCCCGATTGTTACTGTGTTTTTTTAATTTCCCGCCCACATTCACTATTAACAAGCACGAAACCAGGGCCCAATGATATAAATTCGGCTGCATGTCTTTTTTCGAGACCATCTTCTGCAGTCCATTACATCTCCAAAATCTTCTCCGTAACTATTAAAAATCACATTTTTGAATCTTAAGGTGTCTAGATTAATGTTTGTTAATTCATTTTGGTCCATCAATTAAAATGGCCGTCATGGGTAAAAATAGACCACCAGGGTAATTATCTAATGTCATGAATTAAGATTGGAAGGATCAACAATGTTCAGAATTTCAAGATCTAAGTACTGTCTTTTTGTACAAAAATATCAGACATCCATTCGTGAGATATTGACCGTAAAAAAGATTTTGATCAATTTTTGCCCTTTTTTGTCTATCAGCGCAAGGATTTGTAAAGTGAGATATATTGAGAACTATACAAATCCTTGACCAGCGTAAACCCAATAAATACATAAAATGTCTTTATATAAAGTCAAGAGGGCACACGTTGAAATGTCTTGCCTGTTTTACTTATCATTGAATTAATGTTGAAAGTCTGTTTTACTACAAGTATCACATAAACTTAACATTGACCAATGAACCATGTAAATTAGGTCAAGGTCATACGAACCCTGCAAGACAGACATGTACACCTTACAATCATTCCATACACCAAATATAGTTGACTTATTGCTTATAATATCTGATAAACTGAGAAAATAACGAAGTTTATAATTGATCAATGAACCATGAAAATGACGTCAAGGTCATATGAACCCTGCCAGACAGACATGTCAACCTCACAATTATTCCATACACTAAATATAATTGACCTATTGCTTATGATATCTGCGAAATAGACCTAACCACAAAAACTAAAAATTGTCCAATGAACCATGAAATTGAGGTCAAGGTTAGATGATATCTGAAAGTCGGACATGTATCCCTTACAAACACCAAATATAGTGGCCCTATTGCTTATAGTATCTGAAAAATAGACCAAACCACAAAAACTAAACATTGTTAAAAAAACTATGAAATTGAGGTCAAGGTCAAATGAAACATGTCAGTCGGACATGTACCCCTTACAATCATTCCATACACCAAATGTAGTTGACCTTTTGCTTACAGTATCTGAGATACGGACTTGACCATGTAACTTCAAACTTGGTCACTGATCCATGGAATAAGGTCGAGGTCAGGTGAACCTGTAGACGTTGCAAGGAATCCACATACCACATATACTTATCCTATTACTCCTAATAAGTGAGTATTTCACTTAACAAAATAATTGGGTTTTTTCAAGCAGTTACTGAACCATGAAAATGAGGTCAAGGACAATGGACATATGACAGACAGAAAATTCGTAAGATACGTCGGCGTTTTACGTTTCCGCAAATTGGCATTACTTTTCCGGGAAAAAAAGATGACGTTTCAGCCAAAAAAAGTCTACGTTTCCGGAAATAAATACCTTACTTTTCTGAGAATAGTAACGATTCCGGAAAAAATAAATTATTACTTTTTCGAGAAAATAAGTTAGGAGTACCTTATCTGGAAGACCGTGTCGAAGTATCAATCAGCGGGTGGCCAGTTAAAGGAATACCTTGAACTTTGTCCTAAATGAAACCTGCAACAACTGATTGTAGCAGCATGAAATATTTGTAACAGCCGTATGCATTGCACATTCAAAGTCAATATGATCTACCTCGGACTGGAGAGTTAGTCTTCGGGAAGTGCACACATCAATAAGCAGATCCCACATTTTGATAAAGTGGAAGTAGCGCAAACACAAGAGGAATGTAGTTACCATTTTACACCCATGTATTGAATAATTAACTGTGCCATCTATGAAAATATTAGTTATTTCATTGCATAGACGATCATAGACGTTTCAAGTTGGTGAAACATAAAAATATAACAATTCCAACATCATCATCTTTCACTAAGGTGAAACTTTCATTTTTTTTTATATCTAGTATATTGTAGATATAGGATCAGAACCTTTTTTGTATAAAAATATGAAATAAATAATTTATCTAACATATATTCAAATATTAATAATTTACTACCAGGTAAATTTCCGGAAAAGTAATAAATACAATTTCTGGAAACGTATACTTTAAGTTTCCGGAAACGTAGTATTGGAACTTTGAAAAATTAGCGGAAATGCAATACGCCCAGATACGTTACTAGTATCTGCATACAAGGTATGAAGTATCCAGGTCTTCTACTTTCTGAAATATAAAGCTTTAAACAAATAGTTTACGCCGTAGCCACCGCCGCTACCGGATTATAATTTCTATGTTTCGCATACTGCGACTTTCGTCGCAGGCGAGACAATAAGAAGATGTGGTATGATTGACAAAGAGACAACTCACCACCAGAGACCGAATGACGTAAAAGTTAACAACTAAAGGTCACCATACGGCCTTTAACCATGAGAAAAACTCAAACCGCATAGAAAGCGATAATAAAATGCTCCGCTGGGCGCAGCTTGATACGACCGCAGAGGTCGAACCCTGAACAGTTGGGGCAAGTATGGACACAACATTCAAGCTTGATACAGCACTGAATTTTGATTGTGATTAAATATTTGACACAGCATAGGTTTCTGACACAGAATGAATGTGGTCTCGTAATAATTCAAACGAGAAATTTTTTTTAATTTACCTATTCAAACCATATCATTATTATTTGCTTTTATATATGAATCAGAAATAACCAATTTAAAAAAGGAAAAAAAGGGGAAAAAAATCCCTCCCCCAAATTTTTTGAACCCCCTTATGATTCATCACCCCCAAACTCAATCCCAGCCTTCCCTTTGTGGTATGGTACCTTGCAGTACAATTTCAGAGAGGTCCATACACTTGAACACAAGTTATTGTCTGGAAACTAAAAAAATGCTTGTTTTTAGGCCCCTTTTTTGGCCCCAAATTCCTAAACGTTTAGGGCAATTACCCCTTAACTCAAACTCAGCTTTCCCTTTGTAATATGGAACCTTGTAGCACAATTTCAGAAAGATCCATACACTTACACACAAGTTATTGTCCTGAAACTAGAAAAAAATGCTTGTTTTTTGCCCCTTTTTGGCCCCTTTTTCATAAGATTTAGAGGCAATTACCCCCGAAATCAACCCCAGCCTTCCCTTTGTGGTATGGTACCTTGCAGTACAATTTCAGAGAGATCCATACACTTGAACACAAGTTATTGTCTGGAAACTAGAAAAATGCTTATTTTTGGCCCCTTAATCCTAAACGTTTTAGGCAATCACCCCTAAACTCAATTCCAGCTTTTCCTATGTGATATGGAACCTTGTAATACAATTTCAAAAAGATCCATACACTTACACACAAGTTATTGTCATGAAACTAGAAAATGCTTGTTTTTTTCCCCTTTTTTTCCCCTTAGTTCATAAAATTTTGAGGCAATTACCCCCAAAATCAATCCCAGCATTTCCTTTGAGATATGGAACCTTGTGGTACAATGTCAGAGAGATCCATACACTAACACACAAGTTATGTCTGGAAGTTACAAAAATGCTTATTTTTGGCCCCTTTTTGGCCCCTAATTCCTTAACTTTTGGTACCATAATCCCCAAAAATCAATCCCAACCTTCCTTTTGTGGTATTGAACCTTATGGTAAAATTTCATAGAGATCCATTCACTTAAACTAAAGTTAGAGTGCGAAAACCAATGTGTTTTCGGACGACGACGACGCCGGACGACGACGACGACGACGACGACAACGCCAACGTCATACCAATATACGACCGTAAAATTTTTTTGCGGTCGTATAAAAAGGGTCCGAAATGACAAATGTAAAATAATTCAAACGAGAAAACTAACGGCCTGGTTCATATACAAAACAATGAACGAAAAACAAATGTAATATACAGCAACAAATGACAACCACTGAATTACAGGCTCCTGACTTGGGACAGGAACATACAGAATGTGGCAGGGATAAACATGTTTGCCGGCGACAAAGCATCCCCATAGCATGGGACAGTGGTGCAACAGTACAACAAAAGAACAAACTATAATCAAAGCATCGTCGGTGCTGTGATCCAGCAATTCTTTTAGGTACAGTTATTCGGATATTGTTTTTATCTCATTTTCGATATTTTTTCTTTATACAAGCTTCTGTAAGACATTTATAAAGCGACAACCATCGCAACTTTAGATAAGTGGTTTTAGCCCAAAATGTTAACTTGTGTTTAAACACTTTTAATAGAGAAGAAACCAAGGGACTAAAAAAAAAAACAACAGACAACACAAGGATTGAAATGTAGAACTTCATCATCTTCATTTATTATTATTATTTCACTAAACAATTACCGATGTTATTTTTTCTTTTTAAAATTACCCCTTTCAGCTCATGAAATTCTCTGGAAAAAGTGTTCTTCTTCTAAGGTGCTTTTGATAATCAAAGTAATCGAAATCACCTTTGGTAAGACTGGAAGAGTTGTGTGCATAATTTCAAATAATATTCTCAGGTATCATGGTGAAAAAAAAAACTTGATATATTACTCTTGCATTAAATTCAGAAAGATGAGTGTTTTTTTTTTTTCAGTTGCTAATGCCGGCTTATCTCCCTAAATTTGCTTGTAATGGTTGCCTTTGGGAGTATTTCTATGTTCAAACATATGTATGCAATTTTTATAACTCATCTAAGGATCATTTATTTTCCATATTACTTAAAAAATGTATTGAATTGTCCTGAGATGAAGAATTTCTCAATATTGATACAAATTATTTTGATATTTCAGTTTTTAGGAGGGGTTCTGATTTTTCAATTAAACAATTTTGACATGATTGGAAATAGAAATCTTCAAAGGAAGGTGTATTATATAGTTTTTATTGAAGAGACTTGGTATTTTAAAAATCAATATGGCATTTAGTCTTTAGATGAGCGATTCAGGCCATTTGGAAACTATAGTTATACAAAAATAAGGAGATGTAGTATGATTGCCAATGAGACAACTATCAACCAAAGTTCAAATGAAGTGGATGTAAGCAATTATAGGCAACAATACGGCCTTCAACAATGAGAAAAACCCATACCGTATGGTCGGCTATAAAAGGCCCCGACATGAAAAATATGAAACAATTCAATTGAGAAAAACTAACAGCCTAATTTATAACAAAACAATTTACGAAAAACAAATATGACAGACATGAACCTACGGCAACCACTGAACTACAGGCTCCTGACTTGGGACAGGCACATAAAAAATGTGGCGGGGTTAAACATGTTTGTGAGCGCTCAACCCTCCCCTAACCTGGGACAGTGGTGTAACAGTACAACATAAGAACAAACTATAATAAAATGCTCCGCAGGGCGCAGCTTGATACGACCGCAGAGGTCGAACCCTGAACAGTTGGGGCAAGTATGGACACAACATTCAAGCTTGATACAGCTCTGAATTTGGATTGTGATTAAATATTTGACACAGCATAGGTTTCTGACACAGAATGAATGTGGTCTAAGAACTTAAAAATTTTAAATTGGACATTCACCTATTATGGTCCAATATCCAAAAATCTAAATACATGGTTAGATTCAGCATATCAAAGAACCCCAAGAATTCAATTTTTGATGAAATCAAACAAAGTTTAATTTTGGACCCTTTTGATCTCAATGTGGACAAAAATGATAACAGGGCCCAAAAATCAAAAATCAAAATACATGGTTAGATTCAGCATATCAAAGAACCCCATATATTCAATTTTTGTTGAAATCAAACAAAGTTTAATTTTGGACCCCGATTTGGACCAACTTGAAAACTGGGCCCATAATCAAAAATCTAAATACATGTTTAGATTCAGCATATCAAAGAACCCTAAAAATTCAATTTTTGTTAAAATCAAACTAAGTTTAATTTTGGACCCTTTGGACCTTTATGTAGACCAATTTGAAAACGGAACCAAAAATTAAGAATCTAAATACACGGTTAGATTCGGCATATCAAAGAACCCCAATAATTCAATTTTTGATGAAATCAAACAAAGTTAAATTTTGGACCCTTTGGACTTCAATGTGGACCAATTTAAAAACGGGGCCCAAAATCCAAAAACTTAATACACGGTTAGATTCAGCATATTACAGAACCCCATATATTCAATTTTTGTTGAAATCAAACAAAGTTTAATTTTGGACCCCGATTTGGACCAACTTGAAAACTGGGCCCATAATCAAAAATCTAAATACATGGTTAGATTCAGCATATCAAAGAACCCCATATATTCAATTTTTGTTGAAATCAAACCAAGTTTAATTTTGGACCCCGATTTGGACCAACTTGAAAACTGGGCCCATAATCAAAAATCTAAATACATGGTTAGATTCAGCATATCAAAGAACCCCATATATTCAATTTTTGATGAAATCAAACAAAGTTTAATTTTGGACCCTTTTGATCTCAATGTGGACAAAGTTGATAACGGGGCCCAACAATCAAAAATCTAAATACATGGTTAGATTCAGCATATCAAAGAACCCCATATATTCAATTTTTGTTGAAATCAAACAAAGTTTAATTTTGGACCCCGATTTGGACCAACTTGAAAACTGGGCCCATAATCAAAAATCTAAATACATGGTTAGATTCAGCATATCAAAGAACCCCATATATTCAATTTTTGTTGAAATCAAACAAAGTTTAATTTTGGACCCCGATTTGGACCAACTCGAAAACTGGGCCCATAATCAAAAATCTAAATACATGGTTAGATTCAGCATATCAAAGAACCCCATATATTCAATTTTTGTTGAAATCAAACTAAGTTTAATTTTGGACCCTTTGGACCTTTTTGTAGACCAATTTGAAAACAGAACCAAAAATTAAGAATCTAAATACACGGTTAGATTCGGCATATCAAAGAACCCCAATAATTCAATTTTTGATGAAATCAAACAAAGTAAAATTTTGGACCCTTTGGACCTCAATGTGGACCAATTTAAAAACGGGGCCCAAAATCCAAAAACTTAATACACGGTTAGATTCAGCATATTAAAGAACCCCAAGAATTCAAGAATAAAACCCCATTGAAATTGATCAAGAAATAAGCAATTTATACGAAGTATCTTCTTTTGCACAATACTGTGCAATTGATTATTTATTGCTATCGCGCAATACTGTACAATTGACAATTTCTTGCTATTGCGCAATATTGTGCTATTGGATATTTCTTGCTATTGCGCAATACTGTGCAATTGAAGATTTCTTGCTATTGCGCAATACTGTGCAATTGAAGATTTCTTGCTATTGTGCAATACTGTGCAATTGAAAATTTCTTGCTATTGCACAATACTTATTATATAATAATTTACACATCCTGTTTGGTGTGTATCTCCTACCATATCATTATTATTTGCTTTTAAATATAAATCAGAAATAACCAACTTAAAATGGAAAATTTTAAAAGGAAAAAAAAGGAAAAAAAGAAAAAAAAAAGAAAAAAAAAAATCCCCCCCCAAAATTTTTTGAACCCCCTTATGATTCATCACCCCCAAACTCAATCCCAGCCTTCCCTTTGTGGTATGGTACCTTGCAGTACAATTTCAGAGAGATCCATACACTTGAACACAAGTTATTGTCTGGAAACTAGAAAAATGCTTATTTTTGGCCCCTTTTTGGCCCCCAATTCCTAAACGTTTCGGGCAATTACCTCCAAACTCAATTCCAGCTTTCCCTTTGTGATATGGAACCTTGTAGTACAATTTCAGAAATATCCAAACACTTACACACAAGTTATTGTCATGAAACTAGAAAAATGCTTGTTTTTTGCCCCTTTTTTGGCCCCTAATTCCTATCATTTTGAGGCAATTACCCCCAAAATCAATTACAGCCTTCCCTTTGTGATATGGAACCTTGTGGTACAATGTCAGAGAGATCCATACACTTACACACAAGTTATTGTCTGGAAGTTACAAAAATGCTTATTGTTGGCCCCTTTTTGGCCCCTAATTCCTTAACTGTTGGTACCATAACCCCCAAAATCAATCCCAACCTTCCTTTCATGGTATTGAACCTTATGGTAAAATTTCATGGAGATCCATTCACTTAAACTAAAGTTAGAGTGCGAAAACCAATGTGTCTTCGGACGACGCCAGACGACGACGACGACGACGACGACGACGACGACGACGACGACGACGACGACGCCAACGTCATACCAATATACGACCAAAAAATTTTCAATTTTTGCGGTCGTATAAAAATCAATTGAAAAAGGCTTAACTCATCAGATAGATACAAATAGAAATACATCTAACAAAAACACAGAGTGGTCGTGGGCGGGTACTTTTACATCCCTAATAACAAAAAAGACACTAAGTACAGATCTGAGAGTACTCTCACTTACTTAAAGCTAGTTCAAAGCCAATAACAACTAATTAAAAAAATCATGTATCTAAGACTAAAATATCAATCATTACACATCCAACATCGAATAGGTAACCTTTTAGAATAAGTTTATTTAAAGGATTGAAAAGGTTACCCTGATCGTATCTAAATTTCCTGGCTCGGTTAACAACATCACCGTAAAATTTAGGATGTGCTATTCCGTTTGAAATAAGTTTTCTACAGGTACAGCCAAACTTGCACACCAAATCTTTGTCTATGGAAGAATTAGTAAAGGTTTTGAATAATTTGTGGAAACGAAATCCCTGACTTAATAATTTACTAGTTATACATAGATTACGCTCATTGAAATCCAAAACGTCACTACAGACACGAGCATAGCGAACGAGTTTGGATATATAAACACCGTAAGACGGTGTCAAAGGAACATCACCGCTCAAAAAGAGAAAATTAACAATAGGAAAAGAAAACTCATCCCTTTTGTCGTAAATTTTTGTGTAGAGTTTCTTGTGTAATACTCAAATATCTAAATCTAGGAAAGAACAGTTATTGCTGTTAATATTAGATTTATTTAAAGTAAGTTTCTTTGGGTAAATTTCAGCAGTATATCATCAGAAATCTTGATTATTTAACGAAAAAATATCAAGAAAACAACAGTAAGTGTTGTTGAATTTATCAATTAAATGGAATTTAGACGGTTCTTTACTGAGTTTGGCCAGTAAGTATATCTAGCATATTTACCTTTCTCATTAGAGAAAAAGACTTTATATGAGTTGCAGCAAATAAATTTGCAACCAGATACATCAAACGACCATTTAATAAGATAGGAAAACTTTTGTTTGATAAGATTGTGTGGAAATGTAGTATAAAGAGTGGAAAAGTGAAAACTGTCAATCAAATCAAAAGGACCATCAAAAGCATGTAATTTATCTATAACATCCAAAGAATTTTTTACACTCCAAAAATGGTTAATTTCACTGTTTCCATATGTTTCATTACAAAAATTAATGATAAATTCTTTGATAGCAGTTAAGGAACTTGTTAAAAGCACCGAAAGATTAGTAGTAGAACACTTACTAGAGGCTGAGATGAAACGATATTTTACGTTTTTTTTTGTGTAGTTTAGGTAACCAATACATAGTGGGGACCTTCAAATGTTCAGAGGAGGCCTTAAGCTGAGCAGTAGTAGTGACATGATTATTTACTTTATGACTCTCTGTGGAGTGTACAGCCTTGAATGTAGTTGAATGCATAATTTCATTCTTAAGGACTTCTGTGTAGTACTTACATC
Organism: Mytilus californianus; assembly: GCF_021869535.1. Lineage (NCBI taxonomy): Eukaryota > Metazoa > Mollusca > Bivalvia > Mytilida > Mytilidae > Mytilus > Mytilus californianus. The sequence continues at coordinate 95,278,813 of NW_026262668.1, forward strand.
ATACCACCACCACATTGTAGGCTGCTTTGTCGGCCAGTACAAACACAAAACGCTTTGATAGTACTTTAATTTTGTTTTTAATCCTAGAAATGGGAGTATTACTTACTCTTTTATCTATTTCTAAATTATTTTCGAAATATTATATGCAAATATCAACAATATTAACCTCCCCACCCCCTTTTCCAACAAAAATAACATTTGTAGAAAATTTTCTTTTTGTAAAATGTGGTGCAGTTTAAGAGACGTCAATACACTTAAACACCTTTTTGGCCCCTAATTCCTGAACGGTTTGGGCAATTACCCCCAAAATGAATCCCAACCTTCAACTTGTGGTATTGAACCTTGTGGTACAATTTCAGAGCAATCAATATACTTATACACAAGTTATTGTCCTGAAACTAGAAAAAAATGCTTGTTTTGGGCCCCTTTTTGACCCCTTATCCCTAAACGATTGGGACCATCACCCCCAAATACAATCCCAACCTTCCTTTTGTGGTATTGAACCTTTTGCTTAAATTTCAAAGAGATCCATACACTGAAACTTAAGTTATTGTCCAGAAACCAAATGTCTTCGAACGACGGCAACGACATGATAGTATTATACAATCCCCAAAATTTTTTTGCGGTCGTATAAAAAAATCAAAATGCTTACCATTCCAAAGCACTCATCATATCTTACTACATTCACCTCATTTTTCTGAATTTCTTTAATAAATTCAGTCAAACCTAGAGGCTCTAGAGAGCCTGTGTCGCTCACCTTGGTCTATGTGCATATTAAACAAAGGACACAAGATTGATTCATGACAAAATTGTGTTTTGGTGATGGTGATGTGTTTGTAGATCTTACTTTACTGAACATTCTTGCTGCTTACAATTATCTCTATCTATAATGAACTTGGCCCAGTAGTTACAGTGGAAAATATTTTGTAAAAATTTACAAAAATTTACAAAATTTATGAAAATTGTAAAAAATTGACTATAAAGGGCAATAACTCCTTAAGGGGTCAATTGACAATTTTGGTCATGTTGACTTATTTGTAGATCTTACTTTGCTGTACATTATTGCTGTTTACAGTTTATCTCTATCTATAATAATTTTCAAGATAATAACCAAATGCTGGAAAATTTTCTTAAAATTACCAATTCAGGGGCAGCAACCCAACAACATGTTGCCTGATTGGTCTGAAATTTCAGGGCAGATAGATCTTGACCTAATGAACAATTTTATCCTGTCAGATTTGCTCTAAATGCTTTGGTTTCAGAGATATGAGCCAAAAACTGCATTTTATCCTATGTACTATTTTTTAGCCATGTCGGCCATCTTGGTTCGCAGGCTAGGTCATCGGACACATTTTTTAAACTAGATACCCTAATGATGATTGTGGACAAGTTTGGTTAAATTTGTCTTAGTAGTTTCAGAGGAGAAGATTTTTGTAAAAGATTACAAACATTTACGAAAAATGGTTAAAAATTGACTATAAAGGGCAATAATTCCTTAAGGGGTCAACTGACCATTTTGGTCATGTTGATTTATTTGTAGATCTTACTTTGCTGAACATTATTGCTGTTTACAGTTTATCTCTATCTATAATAATATTCAAGATAATAACCAAAAACAGCAAAATTTTCTTAAAATTACCAATTCAGGGGCAGCAACCCAACAACGTGTTGCCTGATTGGTCTGAAAATTTCAGGGCAGATAGATCTTGACCTAATGAACAATTTTATCCTGTCAGATTTGCTCTAAATGCTTTGGTTTCAGAGATATAAGACAAAATCTACATTTTACCCCTATGTTCTATTTTTAGCCATGGCGGCCATCTTGGTTGGTTGGCTGGGTCACCGGACAAATTTTTTAAACTAGATACCCGAATGATGATTGTGGCCAAGTTTGGTTAAATTTGGCCAAGTAGTTTCAGAGGAGAAGATTTTTGTAAAAGTTAACGGACGACGGATGCCAAGTGATGAGAAAAGCTCACTTGGCCTTTGGGTCAGGTGAGCTAAAAAGGCTGCCCCTTTTCCCCAACACTATACGCTGTTTTAAATAACACTTTGTACCTTTTAAATTGTTTTGGTTTCAATTGCTGCTTTAGAACACACTGGCCTAACTTTGTGTCAGATAACAGTTTCTTTTTCAAACTTTGGGTCAGTTACTCTTTAAACCACATATTTTGGCAAGATATATAGATGCTGGGAGGAAATTTTCATCATGATTTTTTATGGGGTAAAGTTTTAAAATTTTGTCCAACAATCCAGGCCACTTTACCTTTCACTGTTTGTGGGAAAAATCTATGTTCTCGTTTTTCCGTCATATATTTGTTTTTTAGTCAGATCCTGTCTTTGAGCTGTGTTAAGCCGTTTCATCAATCACACCCGCTGTATCACCGTTTCATCAGAGTTTCTTTTGGAAGAGGTCACCCCAAAACCAAACACACTCATACCGTTTACTACTTATATTCTAATATTATATTCTCCAGTTTCCCAGTATCGTTTACCACCACTGGACACACCATGACTACACAATAAATCAATTGTGAAGAATTTAAGCAATCACATAAGTTTCCTTTCAGTAAATTTGCATATTTTAAGATTTTTTTTATACTAGATTTTTATATTTTTGTTCAAAATGCTTTTGTAATTTTTTTAACCTACAAAAATACGAAAGTACGTCGGTTGTAACTAACTACGGGTGGGAAGGTCCAAACCCGTAAAGGGAAGGTCACGGACCTTGGACCACAGCTAATTTGAACCCCTGTATAAAGCTCTCCATGTACAATCTTTGTTTATAGAAAATAAAACCAAGACTGAGGACATTTTATAACCTTCCCCACTGGTGCATTTTTATCAAATTAATCATTTATTTAGAATTTCAAAGAAGTGTCTTCCCTTTTCTCATTTTATTCTTTTGTGTTTACTTTTAAAGAGAACAGGCTAACAGATTGAAGAGAAATAACAAGAGACATTGTGTTGTAAAAATAAATTACACTTGCAATCATGAATTGAACATAAAACATTTTGGTGTTTCTGATTTTTTAATTTCTCACTCCTCACATTGATCAAGCACTGACTGGTGGTAATTTATGAAGTAATGTCCCTTTTCACTTTTAAGTTTAAATCTTATTAAATGCAGCAATGTCCACAGATTGTACAAAGTCTTCAAAATTTGTTATTGCTTCTTCAAGGAAATCTGTACCAACCTGTAAAATAAATATATACTATTACAGAGACTCCTTCTGTTAACACAATAAGTGAAACCAGCAAACTGGCTTCTTTTGATACAATAATAACAAGAGTACACAGTAACACACACTGAAATGTCTTGCCTCCCTTACTGACCATTGGTTTTATGTTGATAGTCCTAAATATAAAGTTTTACTACAAGTATCACACAAACTGAACATGATTCAAGAAAATGAGGTCAAGGTCAGAATAAACCAAGCCAGAAATACATGTACACCTTACAATCATTCCATACAAGAATATAATTGACTTATTGCTTTTAGTATACAAGAAAACAGACCAAAACCTGAAAACTTTATATTGACAAATGAACCATGAAAATAAGGTCAAGGTCAGATGAACCCTGCCAGACAAACATGCTCACCTTACAATCATTCTATGCATCACATATAGTTGACATATTGCATATAGTATCTAAGAAACTAACTTAACCAGGAAAACTTGACATTGACCAATGAACCATGAAAATCAGGTCAAGGTCAGATGATACCTGCCAGACAGACATACACACCTTACAGTCATTCCATACACCAAATATAGTTGACATGTACATAGTAAAATATTTCCATACATCAATTTGATTCAAATATAGTTGACCTATTGCATACAGAATTAGAAAAACAGACCAAAACACAAAAACTTAACTTTAACCATGAAAATGAGGTCAGATGACACCTGCCAGTTGGACATGTACACCTTACAATCATTCTATACACCAAATATAGTAGACCTTTTGCTTATAGTATCTGAGATATGGACTTGACCCGAAAACTCAACCTTGTTCACTGATCCATGAAATGAGGTTTGGTTCAAGTGAAACTGTCTGACAGGCATGAGGACCTGGTAAGAGACGCACATACCAAATATAGTTGTCCTATTATTCATAACAAGAGAGAAATTAACATTACAAAAATTCTTAACTTTTATTTCATGTAGTCACTGAACTATGAAAATGAGTAAAGGACAATGAACATATAACAGACAGAAACTTCATAACATAAGGCATCTATATACTAAGTATGAAGCATCCAGGTCTTCTACCTTCAGAAATATTGAGCTTTTAAGAAGTAAGTTAACGCCTACGCTGTCGCTGGATCACTATCCCTATGTCTCGCTATGGATTACATAAACTATATTTTCAAAGTTTTCATGTTCACATGTCGATATAGAAATCAATTTGTTTGTTATAGCAAATTCAGTTTATTACGTACAGTAAATCATCGATAGAGGCAGCAAAATTGAATAGGATGATCCCTCATTTAGTACAAAAATAAAAGACTTACATAATATGAAATATACTTTTATTTCAAATGTTGCAAACACAGTATAAAACGATGTACATTAAAAGTATAGAATGTATAGTTGAAACTATAATATTAGCAGGGTACCTACAGATGATATCAAATCAATAGACGATTATCACATAATTTTAAATTGGCTTACTAGTATTGCAGAAGGATAATTCTTTTATCGATTCTTTTTTTGCAACCATACACAAAGATTTCATCGATACTGAAATGCCATAAATGTTTTATGGACAATAATGAATGCAAAATTTTATACTAACTAGATAGTAAATATAGAATTAGGAATCATGCATCATATAGACCATCGCACCTTCCTGTCCTACATATATATATAACTTTGGGTATTTAAAATTTGTAATGAAAAAATAACATTTTTTGAAAAAATTATCTATTATTATATGCCATACATGTAGATATGAATTCCTCTTCATACAGAATTTCCTCAAATCAACTTTGAACTACAACATTCAAAATCAGTCAAACTTTTAGTCTTGCAGAACACAGCTTTAAGTTTCTAAAGGATTAGGTAGCCAAAACAACGGTACAGAAGCGAGAGACTTTCACAAATTCATTCCAGTATATATTTAAAAGATTTCAAGTACTGAAAGAACCTTTTGAAGTGATTAAGCGACCCATACTCCTTCCCCCAAAAATAAAGGAAAAGAGCTTATATTGACCTGCTGGCATAGTTTATCCTTCAACAATAATTATTTCTAAATATTTTTTATAAAGTCCCCATCCCAAAAAAAAGTTATCCAATCAAGATTTTTCTTATCAACTCACTCATTTTAGGTTTTGATGGATAGAAATCTTCATTGAAATTTGAAGAGGATCGGTCCTATTATAGCTACAAGTACTATTATGGGACAACCAGGGATATTTGTACAAGTCCCTCTCACAACAAATGGTCCCCGATTATAGATTATTAGGATTAGTGATCTCATCAGAAGTTTTAATGAGTGGAGGCCTCCATCCAAATTTGAAGAGGATTGAAGAAAAATGAAGGCACTTTCTTGACGACTACAAATAAATGACAAGAAGATGACTTGACAACATCAAAGACATTATACCCTCCTCAACTTTAATAGTTGCATGGGGTAAAAATATTAATTTTAAATGCTTGCAAGAGTCTGGTTTAGTTACAGACTTACTTTGTCATCTTCTACGACACAACCTATCTGTAACTTTTTTATTCCATATCCCACAGGAACCAGCTTAGCTGAAACAGAAAAAAACATCATTCAAAATATTATCACATAAATAGAAAAATCATTGTCTCTGGCACTTGACTTATGTTTAAACAGCTATTTCATTGATCTGAAACACAATGAACTGAGCAATGAGACAATGAGACTGATTTCAAATCAATTAACTGTTCAAACATTTGTTATGTCAAAAACCAACCTAAGGCTGTATGGCAATCTATAGTTGCTATTTTCTACATCATTTGGTCACTGGTGGACAGATCATACACATCTTCTTATTTAATAGTTTGTTTTGTACAATTGGTTTAATATATCTTGTGATTGAAACAGAATTCAGCTATGCTGCTGTGTAAAACTATCTTGTGATTGAAACAGAATTCAGCTATGTTTCTGTGTGAAGGTATCTTTTGAAAAGTCAAGTTCAATGTGCAGCTCCCCCTTGGAGGATTTGTTTTTTCTCTGAACACGGTCTGTTTAAAATTGACAATAGTACCAGGGATGTTATTTAAATATATATAAACCAGTCACCAAAGTTTCATGAAAATTGCTCAAAGCACTTTTAAGTTATTGTCCGAAAACTGGAAAATCACCCATTTTTTATTAATAAAATCCAATACCGTAAATTGGGAAATTTTGGCGGTTTTCTCTCGAAAGGCATGTGTTTTATTTTGGTGTGTGTAATTTTGGTGCTTGGTCCAATTGATATGTTTAATTTTGGAACAACAGTTACAGTAGTGAGCAAGCTGATTCATATTTGCCTTTATTTACCCGTTTATTGACAAAATGTCATTGAATTTCTCAAACTAGAAACACGACAAAGTTTACTTTATGGAGGAATCGGATACAAATGCAATTGCAAATAATTCCGTATATCGTGGTTCAAAGCTGAAAGAAATCTTAAACATTAAAATCACTTTTTAAATAGAATATTTTTTTTTTACAAATATCATATGAAATAAATTTTAATCATCTCTATTGCAGTACATGTTAATCTATTGACGATTTAATCCTTATGCCCCTGGCAGTACATGTTAATTAATTGAAGATAAAAGATTAGAAGGAGTTTTGATATTCTAATTACCAATAACGGCGTCTAATCAGCAATAGCCTGGCATACTTATGACATGTGTGAATAAAAATTCATGTTGTGTTTTCTTAACCATTTCAGAAAATTGACAATTAAGTAAAAATTATATAGTGTTGTTGTGAAATTATACCAGGTAATTATTTGCAGATTTGGCTATGTATAGAATTGTAGGAAATATACGGAAGATATAATAACATAAAATATTTTCCCCAACAATTGACATTACGATATTGTCGTACCGGTACTCGATTTTGGCATTTCAATTTTTAGTGTTGCTTTATTTTCGTGTGTTTAATTTTGGCACTTTCATTGGAGGCACCAAATAAACCAAAATATAACTACAACCAAAAGAACCCAAGTTACTGTAACTCGGAAACGTAAAATCTTAAATTTATAAAAATCGAAGGGGAGCTTACGTCAATAAATATAAATAATTCACCAAAGTTTCATGAAAACTGCTCAAAGCATTTTTGAGTTATTTTCCGACTTGTTGACGACGAACGGACGGACAACGGAATACCATTATACGTCCCGTAAAAGGGCGTATAAAAATATCTATAGATCACCCAGTGTTCTCCCCAGGGCCTGAAAGGACCGCGGGCCCGCGGTGTATAATTTTTTACCGTGGTGGTATCGTTCTTACCGCGATGTATTAAAATTTTTAGTTAAAAAATCGAAAATCGGTAAAGTTTTAAACGACTTGTTAAATCCTTTCCGTGCGGTATAAAATTCCAGGTGAAATTTGACCAGTTCAAACCAGTTCAGATTGTTTACACCATGTGATCGATTTACCTTTATGAGGTTAACCTTTGTTGATTGGATTTAATCGATGTAATTAACACTTGTAAAGTGATTCTTTTGTGTTTTAATTAAGAGATCATAACTTTATGATCGTAGATAACTATTTTATGGCTTCACTCACCACCTGACAAGTCAGCAATTAATTTGTACACAAACCGTGTTGACCCTATAGTTGTACACACGACGGTACACATTTTGTACATTATAAAGTTGGCTCATTACGTATAATTGACCATTATATACTTCTCAATACTTATATAATAGTATTATATGTCTCTGATTAAACCATGGCCAAATTATCTTTAATTTTGACATAGTTAATATTGCATGATATTCCGGTTTCAAACTATCATAAGTAATTCAAAGGGGACAGATCACATGTCCCAGTTAGTTCACATAGAATACCCAAAATTATTTACAATTAACTGCAATCTATTCTATTTTATAATTAAAGTGCATGACTGTACCTTCAAATTGGATATCTATATCCATATGATAATTAATGAATAACAGAAGTGATTTGCAAATTTTATCCATAAGCACATGTTAAATCTCTTTATATCTACTTCCTGTCATTTAGGCGGGAAAATAGGGAGACTTAGTTGTTGACATTGAATAGGGTTACTTAGATCTATAGAACTAGGATATATTTATAGATTTAGGAATTCTTTTTAAATGGATCATGACAAAAAAAAGATTTAGATTTCAGTGCAGTATTAAGTCTGTATCTATGTTATCACTAAAGACAAGAAAAGTTAATATTTACATGAAATCTAAGGCAAAATGTTTTGAAATTTATGAAAAATTTCTTTTTATTAAAATTTAAGATAGAAACTGGTTCAAATAATAATACAATATTTATTCTTGTTAATTTTATATCTCCTTATGACAGGAATCCTTCCACAATACAACATCTTTCATTCTAGAAATGAGAAAGTTTTTTAAATTGAACATTTTTGTTCTCTTTTGAATGATATTTTATTCTTATTGATCATTGATTTTATAAAAGATTTAATAACTTTAAATTTAGATGAATATTTTGTAATGTATCATGTTTTATTTATTTTTAAAAATATTAAAGTATACATGTCAAACTGTTTATTGATTTACTTCTTTTTTACCAATAATTTTCAATGTCTACATAACACAGTACCACAGCATTAAAACAAAACAGGAGACATAAAAACTACAGTTACCAGAAATATAGCTAAGCGACGCGACACAACTGATTGTATGAATCATTTCACCAAGCAGTCCACACGCGTTACCCTGGTGCTATCCAAAATTCCTGGGGAGAACACTGGATCACCATTGGTGTTAAAGAACTTTGTGGAGTAAACAATCATCACAATCATAAGGGGTTTTGTTTTTAATGCATTTCTGAAACTTCACTGGAGCATTAAGGCCTAAAATAAAATATTGTTTGTTTCCCCAATCCCGACCGACCCTGCAAAAATGGTCCTACTCATAAAATTTTATTGTCAAAACTTAGTCAAATATTATTTTATTCATTTCCGATTTTCATGCTTGCCAGATCATTCGATAATGTTCAAGCTTTTTGGAAAAATAAGATTATTTCCCTACCTACCTACCCACACCTGCTTGGCAGGGTCGGGATTGGGGAAACAAACAATATATTAATTTAGGCCTAATACACAATAGCTTCATGATGGTATTTGGCCTTCTCAAAATTATTCATCTTAAATATGTTTCTTAAAAATAGTTTCATATCTGGTTCATATTTTTACAAATATCTGATCAAGAATTTAACCTGATCCTTATTAGGGATAAGATTTTTGTCAAGCTTTGCAAACCATCTCAACAGTTGAAAACTTGACAAACAGAGGACTATCAAGTCTTACACCAATATTTTGAAGTCATATATGTGAACATTTCTTCAGGTTCTTTAAAAAAAATGGCCCCTTTCTAGATAAAATTTGTGATTGAAGAAATTTGAACACACTGACCTTAAAGGATGAAAGAATAAAACTCAAGGGAGGACCTCAGAAATTCATGAGCAGAAAAAAAGAAAATTATGGGTGGTGCTGAGCAGTTCAACAGTGGAAAAATTAAAAATTGATGCTAAGAAATTCAAGATAGACCTCTACTCTGAAAGGCTAATTATACTGGTTTGGCTTTAGTAATAGGAGTGTATGAAAAAAATAATTTCTAATCAAATATACAAGTTTCGTTAAAAAAAGATTACACATATTTGTTAAAGGAGGAACGAAGATATTAGCTATATCTCAACCAATATCCCAGAAATCCTTTCTTTATCTTAGAAAGTCTTTTAATGAAACAAGCAATAACTTATACTGATTCATTCTTCATAAGACCTTCTTAAATAGATACAATGTTTATAATACGGCTCAGTAAAATTCTTACTTACATGTACCCCATATAAGACCATCTGTTTCTACAGTCCGTACTAATTTTTCCATTTCTGCCATATCTGTTTCATCATCCCATGGTTTTACATCTAATACAATACTACTTTTGGCTATAAGGGCAGGTTCTACAAAAGAAATGTTTCAATATATTATTTAAGCAATACAAAATGTTATTAAGATATGGACAAAAACAGCGAAAAAAGAAAACTGCAAAAGCAGACGGTACACAAAGCTTTGTTGCAATCAATCATTGATAAAACACAAATTTATCTGAACTGCTATGTGAGAGGTACAATCAAGCTATCAATGCATACTTGCAATTTCAAATGGAGGGAGAGGAGAACTGCTTTTTTAATTTGTTATGAAATTGAAAAATTGACATTTTCATGTTAACCTTACAAAAATATAATCTGAGCTCTATTTAAAAGTCCTATGATTTCCAGCACAGTAATATTTCTGAAAAATTATTTTTATCTAGGTTTTAATGGGAAATAAAATGCTCTGCACGACTTAGCTTGATACGACCGCAGAGGTCAAACCCTGAACAGTTGGGTTAAGTATGGACACAACATTCAAGCTTGATACAGCTCTGAATTTGGATAGTGATTAAATAATTTAATTTATTTCTGACGAATTTTATAAAGGGACCCCCAAAACCAAAATCTAAATACATGGTTAGATTCAGCATATAATAATTAAAACATCATATTTGAGACGTTGGAATATTTTATCTAACAGACAGCTTGTATTAAATGCTGTTATAAACCAGCTACATTTACTGGATATATATTCCTACTTTTAGCTTTCTTTTCTGCGTATTCTTGTATTCTTTTCTGCTTTTGTTTCTCTACTTCTTCTTCATCGTCTGATCCAAACAGATCAAAATCATCCTCATCAGCATCTCCATTAGAAGCGGCTGGGGCTGTAGATCCATAGGAATTTATGTCTTTCTTTGTACCAGGAAAACTAAAGCAAAGAGAATCTGTACAATCTTTTATCCTTTGTAGTAAAACCTTACTACATACAAGTTGAGATTTCTTTGTACAAGTGGCATGACAACTATTTCTAAAAGAAAGTTAGTATCACACCCCATTCACACAACAGTAATTACTCAGTTCTCAAACACTTCTGCAAAGGACAGACACAATTTTGGTATTTTGCAAAAATCATGAGTCTGATGACCAGTAGATTTTTTCAAGGACCACCATGTATTGAGATTTTGTTTTCTGTTTTCATGGCCTTTCATTGTGCCCCTTGCATTCTGTGCCAGACTGACTAAGTTTCTGTCGGTCTGATAAGATTTTTGTCAGACCGAATAAAAAATTTATTTAATGGCTAACTTATTGTACTTCCTTGTAGAGATGTTCTAGCAATAATTTCATGTCACAGCTTTGAATTGTAAATAACTTGTTGTATATTTATCTCTATTCCGACGCTTTAATTCCCTAAATATTATTCAATGGAATTTACTTTTTAATTCACTAATATTTTACTACCGCCATCTTGACTCAAAACAGTATGTACATACATGTAAAAAAAAAATACAATTGCCTGTGAAATAAGATTTCCGGACTTATGCCAGCAATGGAATAATCTCATCTGGAAATTAAAATTTACAAGTACATGTATCTAGATTTTAGGTCACTGCTATAAGTGAATGGTGAAATGGTGTTTGTCAAATTAGTCAATAAAAATTTACAATTGTAAACTATTTTTAATGAATATTTGATAAATTTAAGTAGTGGGATTCAGATAAATATGTAACATAACAAATTTAGTACAACTGTGAGCTGTGGCATCATACTTTTCACTATAAACTGTCCCTGGCTGATATATCACCAGAAAATTGAACCAATACAAACAAATGATTTGGTGGTCTGATATCAATATTGTGTCCAGACCCTCAAACCAATGACATTTGGCACAGACTGCCCTTATGATAACTACATTTGCCCAATAGACTTTTATGTTCCACTGTATTGTTGAGAACATATGTCCTGGTAAAAGTTATAAAAATTGCTGTAATCAGAAACTTTATTTATGAATCTGTTGAAGGGAAGAACAGTGCCTTCTCAAATATATCATTTTTTTACTTTAGATCTTACTATTGCTGTAACTAAGAAACTTCACTGTTTCATGATATTAGTAGTACAGGTGAGAACATGTTTATAGAATGCCTACATGTGCATGACTCTGCAATTTCCAAAACAAATATAATTATATATATATATAGGAAAGGTCATGTATTTTAAAAACTAAACGAAGACAAAAATGAGACATAGATATAATATCTGTCAAACCTTTTTTTATAATTAATCTGCCTAATAGATGATGATGGATGTCTTCTTAACGTCCAGCGGCAAATTAATATGCATATTCAGGACAAGAACATGTTAATGTAATATGAATATTAACCCTGCTTTGTACTAGACCGACACGCTGAGCCGGATTTTAACGTGCTAGTTCACAAGGCAACAGTCTGCAGGAAGACATGTCACCTAACCCGGACACTTATTCTGACTCCAAGCCGACCAGTCTTTGCTCTTACTCCTTAATGACGTGTGCTTATTGAAGAAGCAGAAATTACCAATTTTAAAGTCTTTGGTTTGACCTGGCCGGTGTTCGAACCCACAACCTCTCGCACTCAAGGCAAACACGCTACCACGTGACCCCAAAGGCGGTCAATCTGCCTAATAAGTGTTTTTAAGTGACATTCACTGTATGTAGTAAAACTTGTAAGATAATTTAAATTTATACTTTACCTTGATCTTTCTTGGTTATTGTAGGAGTTAATTTGGTTGTACCATCTCAGGGCATTTACAAGATCTTTTGAAGGGGCTCCTGTTAGACCGGCAAAGACAACAGCATCAGCTTGTGACGCCTGGTAGCTAAAATTATAAGTATACCACTGGTTAATATAAAAATAAGAAGATGTGGTATAATTGTCAATGAGACAACTCTCCACCAGAGACCAAATGACATATATATAGTTCACCGTACTGTCTTCAACAATGAGCAAAACTTATACCGCATACAAAGCTGACATTGATTTAGCTTTTGACAGCACGGCAATTTTTTCTGTCCATATTTTGTTCAATAGTGTTGGGAAAAGTCACCAAGACTTTAAATAATAAAATGCTCCGCTGGGGCGCAGCTTGATACGACCGCAGAGGTCGAACCCTGAACAGTTGGGGCAAGTATGGACACAACATTCAAGCTTGATACAGCACTGAATTTGGATTGTAATTAAATATTTGACACAGCATAGGTTTCTGACACAGAATGAAAGTGGTCTAAGAACTTAAAAATTTTCAATTTACCTATTCATACATGTGATGGACTGTGAAACTCAGATCAGGAGATTGGGAAATTTTGGTCAGGAGATTAGGACTCAGATCAGGAGGTTTTTAATCGACATTAATTTTGTTGTAAATGTAACCGTGTGCTGTAAAAATGGTCTTTTAAAGTGTGTTTTCTTCAACTTTCCATCCAATTTATTATGTTTATAGTACCCTTGTACTTATAAAGTTTCTCCATCTTTATATTCTACATGTTCAATCTAACATTGTTTTTTTCCAGTATGTTCTTTAAATTTTTTACTTCATATTCTATAAAACAATCATTGCAACCAGAACATTTGTTTAGCTATCTGCAAATAGTTTTTATTTTTTTTTTTTTCTCTTGCAAATAGTTTTTATTTGCAAACTCAGAAAATCATTTTATCTGTAAAATTAGGGTCATAATTATTATATAAATTTCAATTTAAGCCTTGAAAGGAAGTATAGAATCCTCAAATAATTTAATAACCATCCTTTTATGATTATTTGTTCAATTTATATTTTATTTATATTCTTTTAAAAATTTTCATTATTAAAAGGAAAGTAACTTAAAACAGGATAAATCAAGGGAAGTAACCCAATAAATACACAGTTTTTGTTACACAACGGCAGTTAGCCTGAGGTAAAAAATCGTTGATTACCTGTATGTTTGACACCCAAGCTGACAAGTGAAGCCATATAATTATGCATGTTAATTGATTTACAGGTAAAATATAACTTCAGGTAATGTCAGTTACACCAGATGCCTGAGATGATATGTTGGGCAGAAATTTTTCATTCATGAAAAATTTCATACACGGGATTTTTTCCTCTTCAACGGGAGGTCGGGAGGAGACCCCTGAAAACGGGATTATTGTACTCCCGTCGGGAGGTTCACATGTATGCCTATTCAAACCATATCATTATTATTTGCTTTTATATATAAATCAGAAATAACCAATTTAAAATGGAAAATGTTAAAGAAAAATAAAATGCTTCGCTGGGGCGCAGCTTGATACGACCGCAGAGGTCGAACCCTGAACAGTTGGGGCAAGTATGGACACAACATTCAAGCTTGATACAGCTCTGAATTTGGATTGTTATTAAATATTTGACACAGCATAGGTTTCTGACACAGAAAGAATGTGGTCTAAGAACTTGAATTTTTTTAATTTACCTATTATGGTCCAATGTCCAAAATCAAAATACATGGTTAGATTCAGCATATCAAAGAACCCCATATATTCAATTTTTGTTAAAATCAAACAAAGTTTAATTTTGGACCCCAACTTGGACAAACTTGAAAACTGGGCCCATAATCAAAAATCTAAACACATGTTTAGATTCAGCATATCAAAGAACCCCAAGAATTCAATTTTTGCTAAAATCAAACTAAGTTTAATTTTGGACCCTTTGGACCTTAATGTAGACCAATTTAAAAAACGGGACTTAAAATTAAAAATCTAAATACACGGTTAGATTTGGAATATCAAAGAACCCCAATAATTCAATTTTTGATGAAATCAAACAAAGTTTAATTTTGGACCCTTTTGACCTCAATATGAACCAATTTGATAGCGGGGCCCACAAATAAAAAATCTAAATTCATGGTTAGATTCAGCATATCAAAGAACCCCATATATTCAATTTTTGTTGAAATCAAAAAAAGTATAATTTTGGACCCCAACTTGGACCAACTTGAAAACTGGGCCCATAATCAAAAATCTAAACACATGTTTAGATTCAGCATATCAAAGAACCCCAAGAATTCAATTTTTGTTAAAATCAAACTAAGTTTAATTTTGGACCCTTTGGACCTCAATGAAGACCAATTTAAAAAACGGGACCCAAATTAAAAATCTAAAAACACGGTTAGATTTGGCATATCAAAGAACCCCAATAATTCAATTTTCGATGAAATCAAACAAAGTTTAATTTTGGACCCTTTTGACCTCAATATGACCAATTTGATAGCGGGGCCTACAAATAAAAAATCTAAATACATGGTTAGATTCAGCATATCAAAGAACCTCATATATTCAATTTTTGTTGAAATCAAACAAAGTTTAATTTTGGACCCCAATTTGGACCAACTTGAAAACTGGGCCCATAATCAAAAATCTAAATACATGTTTAGATTCAGCATATCAAAGAACCCCATATATTCAATTTTTGTTGAAATCAAACAAAGTTTAAATACTGGACCCTATCTTGGACCAACTTGAAAACTGGGCCCATAATCAAAAATCTAAACACATGTTTAGATTCAGCAAATCAAAGAACCCCAAGAATTCAATTTTTGTTAAAATCAAACTAAGTTTAAATTGGACCCTTTGGACCTCAATGTAGACCAATTTAAAAAACAGGACCCAAAATTAAAAACCTAAATACACGGTTAGATTTGGAATATCAAAGAACCCCAATAATTCAATTTTAGATGAAATCAAACAAAGTTTAATTTTGGACCCTTTTGACCTTAATATGAACCAATTAGATGACGGGGTCCACAAATAAAAAATCTAAATACATGGTTAGATTCAGCATATCAAAGAACCCCATATATTCAATTTTTGTTGAAATCAAACAAAGTTTAATTTTGGACCCCAATTTGGACCAACTTGAAAACTGGGCCAAAAATCAAAAATCTAAATACATGTTTAGATTCAGCATATCAAAGAACCTCATATATTCAATTTTTGCTAAAATCTTACAAAGTTTAATTTTGGACCCTTTGGACATTAATGTAGACCAATTTGAAAACTGGACCCAAAATTAAAAATCTAAATACACTGTTAGATTCGGCATAACAAATAAATAAATGTGATCAAAGATTTTACAAATCTAATGCCCCATACTGTGCAATTAAAGATTACTTCTTGAAATTTTTCAATATTTGAAATTTGAAAAAAAAATAATATTTGAAGAATAATTCTTTTTAATTTCTGAAATCTGAAATGAGAAAAAATTGGCCCCCCACAATTTCTTTTTATCCCCCCCCCCCTTTTTCCCCCAAAAAAATTCTTTCCCTCAAGATATGGTCATAATCTCAATTCAAATTTCCAATGGAGTTGGCAACCATAATTACCCATTTAAATTTACCATAGTGCTAACTTAATCTATTTTATAATAGAATTAATAAAAATATAGTGTCAAATCTTTCATATGGATTTTTTTGTAAAAAAAAAAGATGAAAACATTTGCAGATATTTTTACTGGTCTTCCTTTATAAATATGCATTTCTTTAAACATAATTTAAAAGCAGTGTAAGGGAAGTAACCAAAACGTTGTATTTTGATTACCTCCCTTACACTGTTTTAGATTATCTTTATTGTTCATTAACCATTACTTTATACATAATTTAAAAGCAGTGTAAGGGAGATAATTTCAATGATGTATTTGATTTATCTCCCTTACACTGCTTTAAATTATGTTTTGTACTAAAGTATTTGTCCATTAACCAGGACAACCTTGTTTTTCCCCCTTTTTTGCCCCTAATTCCTAAACGGTTTGAGCCATAACCCCCCAAAGCAAATCCTAACCATCCCTTTGTGGTATGGAAACTTGTAGTATAATTTCAGAGAGATCCATACACCATTCCACAGTTATTGTCTGGAAACTAGAAAATGCTCATTTTTGGCCCCTTTTTGGCCCCTAATTACTTAACTGTTGGTACCATAACCCCCAAAATCAATCCCAACCTTCCTTTTGTGGTATTTAACCTTATGGTCAAATTTCAAAAAGATCCATTCACTTAAACTAAAGTTAGAGTGCGAAAACCAATATGTATTCGGACGACGACGCCGGACGACGACGACGACGCCAACGTCATACCAATATACGACCACAAAATTTTTTTGCGGTCGTATAAAAATGCATGTACATTGTATGGTCGATAAAGCTTTGGTCGCATTTGTTAATGTATATTTGCTAAAAAAACTAATGTTGAATTCATGTTTATAATTGCAGAGTAATTGAATTCATATTCTAGGTATCTCAGGGTTCTCATTAACGTGCATATCTGCATCCTGAACACATGGTTTTCTGTCTGGATGCACCATTTCTTGAACCTGTGCCTCTGTGGGGAAGCGTCCTAATAACACTAGCCGAGACCTGTTATCATCAGAATTATCCCTCTGCTATCAAAAAGTAGTTGAAGACTTGCTTCTTGTCATTATTTTTAGCAGAAAATTTACTTTCATTTTCATTTATTGCTATGCTTAATGATCAATCCTGAGAGAGTCAAAAATAATTGTGGTCGCATGATTGACTTACACTAAATTTATAAACACAGAGAAGATCGAAGTCTGTTTACATAAGCACGTATATCTATTATCGGCAATAAATGTGTCAAAAAAGCCAAGTTATTATCAAATGATTAAAACCCAATACATATTCAAATGGATATTAAATTATGTAACACAAACAATGTAGGTGATTAAGGGGATTAGAACTATTTTGATGCAATTATTATTAGCAGGAGAATATGTCCAATAAAAAAACTTGAAACATTGCGAGGATAGGAAATAAGTTAATATCTTTATTTATTTATAAAAACTGACGGACTTTACCTTTATTATGACATTTCTATTGTCCATTGTTTTCAACCTTAAAATTTTTCAGTAGTAAAATGAAAGAATTTGATCAAAATCATTGTACTCATTGGAGGAATCACAATAAGCCAAATTAGACAGTTCTAAAACGACTTGACGTACAATGAACTCGTCAGAATTGGCTGGGACTCACCATTATAAAAATTGATTGATTGATTGTTGGTTGCTTAACGTCCAGTGGCAAATATTTCATGCATATTCAGGACGGGAACAAGTTAACAATAAATACAATAGGTAGGTTCTGTAATAGGGCTTCCAGGATTAAGGTCGGAGAAATTTAGACTGCCACGGGAAATGAGGGTATATTGGATAGGGACAGAAATTTAGCCTTACAACAGGTCACCTACGGACCCCTCAAAGAGTTGTTGCAAGGGTTCTTAACGTGCAAAGAGCGTGGCACTCTCTTTACACGAGGCATCGGATTTAACGTCCCCATTCTGACCGGACGTGGCTGCAAATTTGTACATCCCGCACAGCCAAACGGACGCCCCACTTTAGCAAGGGTTTTACTGCCAGTCAGAGGAAGACCAATGGTGACCATACTTCTATTCCCCAGTCACCCTTGGGGGTTCCATTATAAAAAGGGATGAGTCCCAGGACTCACCAAAAAATATCCTAGTGAGAACCCTGCATCTCTGAACATTTTAACATGTCTCAATAACAGTCAAACCAATCTGATATCCCTCTCTATGCTGATGATAGCCTATTGTAAAGAGAAATAAGCGATGCCAAAGATACATGTACACACCACCTGCAAAATGACCTAGAAGTGTTAAAAAATTAGAAGACATGGATGATGAGATTTAATCCAACCAAATGCAATGACATCTACATATCACCAAAGATCCTGTACAATATCCATACAGCCAACATGGCCACAAATTTGAAACATTAAAGGTTGTACGATGACTTAACCCTTTCATCGAAGAATCCCGTTTTACCGGGATTCACGTTTCAGACAGCTGACGAGGAGTCCCGGTTTACCAGGATCGGAATACGTCTTTAATATTTCCCGCTGAAAATCATTGCAAACACAATCTATCTTCCTTTGTTTAATACCCAGATGAAAGTGTAAACATAGCGCTTCTGTTTGTTGAAAATTGTGTCAAAATCAGATGAAATTTACGGTTTACTGGAATTTGAAAAAATAAGGGAACATTTTTTCAGAAAGAATTTGGAAGATTTGAAGCCAGACTAGTATACTTTTTTGACATAAAATGCTGTTTTAAGTACAAAAACACTTGGAATGGACATCGTTCAGTTTTGGGTTACAAAATAACGATTTTGGGTCAAAAAGTCGAATTTCGTGTATTTCATCTATTATAATGCCGAAAATTTACTATTCTGACAAAAAATTTATCAAAACATTAACAACTTGGTGTCCATGGTGTAAGTGAATAAAATAAAGACATAAATAACTACAGACAATTTTTTATTGATATTTAATATGAAGATCTCCCACTTGTGTCACAATACACCTTATCGCTATTCCCGGCTGACCCGGCCGCTTGAACTTTTGACGTCAACAACAATCACTTTTCTATTGTGGCGTCAGATATTTTGTTTTATGACGTCAAAATTTTACGGGAACCTGTGTGATATCCAGTAATGGCGGACAAATAGCGATAAGGTGTATAGCCAGGGAAGCCATCGTCTCCGAGTAGCTTAGGTCAGGGCAGTTATCGGTGAAAGGGTTAAGCAGAATCCCTTGAAAAATCCACTCAGTGCTAAACTTCACATTAAAACTGGTCAATAAAAATAGTTTAATCTGTAAACTATTAGCAAATACTGAAATAGTTTAATCTGTAAACTATACTATAATTTATAAACATGGCTAAATTTGTCAATTCGATCTGGTGCAACTCAAATTATTGAACAAAAATTTCACATGTCAGGGATGTGTTTTGCCCCAAAATTATAGCTCATTAGAAACCGTATCACTTGTTCAGTGACCGATCTATTGGGTTGCTGTCTCACTGACTGACAGTGACAGTTCATTGTTTGTTTTCTTAAAATATAAAACGCTTTAATTTACTGAAATACACGAACCCTTCTATGTAACTTTTGTCTGCTAAATAAGCGTTCAAAGCCTGTTGGCCGGCTTTTGCCTTTAAATCTCCAAAACCCATGTCTTTTTTTTCCACGAATATTTTCACAACGTGGTCGCCGGTTCGTCTTGCCGAAAAGACCGGAAATAAAAAAAATTTAATGCACAACAAAAATGAAAATAAAAGAAAGTAATTAGCAGATATATCAATAATAAAATGACATTGGAAAGGACATAAAATTGTTTTTCTTTTTGAAATTTTGATAGTTTTAAATTTTTCTTTTCTTTTAAACCATGGTTTTTAAAATTTGTATCTGAATATCATTGAAGGTTTACCCATGATCCCTTTGATTTGAATTTCCTGTAAACTTGTCCAAGGTGAATTCTGCTTGTTTTAATTTCCAAAACAAAGCTAAAAAGGCATCAAATCAAGTGCATAACAATTTAGTTCATTTGCTTAATTTTATAATATGAGGCAGGTGCTACATGTGAAAGACGACCATATCAATATTTGTAGCTATTTGAAATAGAATTACATATTTTTATTGTCAAATTTATATAAACATATATTATTAAAAATAAAATAATTTTGAATATTTTTAACTAAGGCCAACTTTTTTTGCATTATCAGAGGAGGTGGATCCAAAAGGGGGGGCTCCATATACATGTACAAATGTAGTATATAAAATAAATTTTTGATTAATATTATCCTCGTGTATTGTATTTTCGACCTACTAACATATTTCTGCGAATTTCCCTTTTATATGTTTGAACATAGACATGCCTAATATTTTGAGAGTCACTAGTATACTTGTGCATAAAATAATAGGGCTCTTCACGGTTAGTTCGACCATATTGGATAGGGGGCAGATTTTTTTGAAAGAGGTGGAAATAGTATGAAAGTATGGGAAATCCTATGCATGTTTCCAAGCAACTGCTCTGTTTTAATGTGGTTTTCCCGAATTTTTCACACCATTTTTACCTCCATTATGAAAATCTGCCCCCTATCCAATATGGCCGAACTAACCGTGAAGAGCCCTATTGTATCTGAAATATATTCGATCTTAAATTTTTTTTTTTTTTTTGAGTTCATTAGATCGATAGAACCTTTGTTGACAAAAACTAGCGTCTTGTGTTTTCGACCTATCTAAGAAACTGTCCAAACTTGGAAATGACATGTTGTACAAATCCGGAATACACCTTATCGCTATTTGTCCGCCATTACTGGACATCACACAAGTTCCCGTAAAATTTTGACGTCATAATAGAAAACATCTGACGCCACAATGGAAAAGTGATTGTTGTATGACGTCAAAAGTTCGAGCGGGACTGATTCTCGGGTCAAGCGGGATTAGCGATAAGGTGTATTGGTTAAAATTTGATGCCAATGTCTATATCAAATTATTTAAATTGTTAGGAGGCGATCAAACTTATGACTTAATGAATTAAATGGTTACATAAACAACTTTAAGATAAAAAATATTATTTTGATATCTTTATTTGACTAGTTGTACACATTTCACATGAGGCACTTTGGAAGCAAGTTTGATCTTGTATACATTCATTTTTTTGTTCAATACTTTAGTGAAGGCATTGTGGAGTGAGTATTGTCTGTAATTTCCACTGACAGACAGCTGTTGTTTCTGTAAATTAAAATTAATCGATATTTTATTTTTTTAGTAAAAAGCTGTAAGGATCATGCAGATTTCCGTATTAAAAATAACTTTAAGTATTACGACTAACCACCTGACAGTCATGTGACTTAATGACCTGGATGTAAACTTCACGTGCAAAAAGTCCCCCTGCCATATTTCTAGAATATTTGTTTATTTTTTATAGATTCTTTTTAAGGTAAAAATAGTATTAGTAAAAGGGTACAAAAATGTGATATCAAATAATAAAACGTAAATACTTAATTACATTAACTTTACTTGGAACATCTTAACCACCATGTGGTGTTATTTGATATTGTTACAAATTATAGCAGCCGAATATGACGTCACGCGGACATGAGCAGCATACCGGAAGTGAATGTAGAATTAAGTCGAAAACGTAAGACGGTCGAAAACACAATACGAGACGATATACCAAATTAAATACACCATAACGCTATTTATCCACAATTGCTGGACATCTCAGAGGTTCCCATCAAATTTTGACGTCACAAAAGAAAATGTCTGATGCCACAAAGGAAAAGTGATTGTTGTATGTCATCAATAATCCTTTTTCGCTATTTTGGAATCTGCAACAATTGACCTGAGAATCTGCAACAATTGACCCGAGAATCTGCGACGCTTGAACCTTGGATGTCATTCATCAATCACTTTTCGTTTGTGGCGTCAGACATTTTCTATTGTGATGTCAAAATTTTACGGGAACCTTTATGATGTCCAGTAATGGCGGACTAATAGCGATAAGGTGTATAGTTCAAGTGTTGCAAATTCTCGGCTCAAGTGTCATAGATCCCCAAATAGCGATAAGGTCTGTAGTCTATCACTAATGATATAAATATCATTGTATTTCTAATATAATTGATCTACCTGTCAGGGCAGCTATCGGTGAAAGGGTAAAGGCAGAAAACATATATCTTGACACGCATTTTGATACAATATATTTACTTGCTCAGTTCCTTTGGTGTGGAGGTGTGAAAATGAAGAGAAAATAGGCCACTTCACGGTTATTGCTGCCATATTGAATAGGGGCAGAATTTTGGATGGAGGTGGAAAAAGTAAGAAAGTACAGGAAAACCTATGCATGTTTCTGTGCAACTGTTCTGTTAAAATGATGTTGTCCCATGTTTTTCAAAGCATTTTCTCCCAACATTATGAAATCTGCCCACTATTCAATATGGCTGCAATAACTATGAAATAGCCTATTCTCAATTTAGAAAATTTTCTATCTCCGCTTTTATATATTTATATTTGAAATGTTTAATATAAACTTACTTCCTAATTGTCCTGACCTCAAGGAAGACTGGGGAATAGAAACATAGTCACTTTTGGTCTTTATACCATCAGGCAGTAAAACCCTTTTCAAACTGAGACATCTACTTTGGTTGTGTGGGATGTATATATATGCAGCCATGTCAGGTCAGAATGGGGAGGTCTAATTAAATGTCAGGTGTAGAGAGATTGCCACACTTTATACATTTAAAGATCCCCTCAATTCTTTATGGGTTTGTAGGTGGCCTGTTGCAAGGCTAAATTTCTGCCCCTATCCAATATGCCTTCATTTTCCAGTGGCAATAAACATTTCCCATCTTTCATCCCAGTCAATTTATATTACAGGACCTACCTATTGTATTCTGAGATTGTTTATTTGTTCTCATCTCAAACATGCATGAAATATTTGTCACTGGACGTAAAGTAACAGAAATCAATCAAAATTTTCCCATAGACATTAATCGACTGCTATTGTGATACCAAAATCCAAATGATTTGTCTCTCGTTTTGATAATAATCGACATCTTAAATCCTATACCCCACAATTTATAAATTTCTGAAAAACTTTTTAGCATGTTTTGAAATTTTTACTCTTTTTATTCAGGAAAAACAACAAATCAGCCCAAATCTATTTATCAAAGAATTTGATTAGACCTAGCCTGTAATCATGACTAGTGCAGTTGGTAGGATTTTGTAAAATGTTGTTTGTACTTTTACCCACAGATCTAAAAGAAAAATGATGATGATAATAAATGACTGTTTTACGCTCAGTGGCAAATTAAATGAATATTTAGGATGAGAACATGGTAATGTGATATAAGTATATACCAGGATTTTCTCGCTGTGTTGAAGACCCAGTGGTGGCCTTCAGCTGTTTTCTGCTCTTTGGTCAGGTTGTTGTCTCTTTGACACATAATTCCCCATTTCCATTCTCAATTTTATAACCCTGCTTTGTACTAAACCGACACAGATTTTTGACCTACTAGTTCACAAGGAAACAGTACTCAGGAAAACATGTTACCCATCCCTGGCACTTTATTCCGACCACAAGCCATCCAGTCTGCTCTTCTATATGCAGGGTCCGTAGGGGAGAAACAGCAGATACAGATTTTCAAGTCTTTGGTTTTACCCGTCCGGGGTTTGAACACATGTCCTCCAGCATGCTTCCACATAACGGCAGAGGCTGTCAAATTAAAAATGAAATTGGAATCAGTTTTGTTAACCATGTGTACCATTTTATTTGTTACTACCTTAATTGATCTTACTATCAATAAAAAAGAATTTGAAATATTTTGAAGGTTTGTTTTGCTGACATCCCCTGAAAAATTTCTGGATCTTCCCCTGATGATGTAGTGCGGGATTTCCTCGCTGCGTTGTAGACCCATTGGTGGCCTTCGGCTGTTGTCTGCTCTTTGGTCGGGTTGTTGTCTCTTTGATATATTCCCCATTTCCATTCTCAATTTTATTGACATTATAAAAATATTCAGTTTTACATAATATGAGGCAGGTGCTACCTTGAGTGATGAGCTCCTGAAAGTTATTGTTGCATGTTTGTTTTACTTATACATGTTATAAATCATCATACTATTTCCATGATTTCAAATGGTATCTGAGGAGAATACGATTTTCTACAAATCAGATTATCAAATACTGATAGTCTCATTTGTAGAAACTCGTATCCTCATCAGAGTCTATGTTGTTTTAGAAATAATCCTGAAAAGAATGAAAACTTTTCTCCATTCTCACAGTAGAAGGCGTGATAGGAAGTTTATTCCCGCCATGTTGTTGAAGAATTATTTTAGAATTGTGGTATAAGGACAACAAGGACTTTTCCTTTGTGCCTTGAGGCGTCAAACAATTTCTCATGTGACATCGAAACTTTATCATGTTTATGGGAATGTTAGTGATGTCCAGTAATGATGAACAAATAATTATAATTAACAAGGTGTTTTGTCCCAAATGGAAATTCTGCAATTTATTCTCCCTTCTGGAGCATATGAATAATTTCAATAGAGTTTTCCACAATTTCCAGGTTATGTCTTCATATTATTTTAATTGATAAGTTATTTGTTGAAAAAATGAATACCTGAAAACAACAAAGATGGACATGACAGGATTTTGATATGAGGCAGGTGCTATCTGCTGAGCCATCAAAGCTGTCAAATTTTGGGAAAATTTGAATGGGAAAAGATGGCTTATGACTAGTTACTTACAATATAGATCAGATGTTATTTCTACTTTTTTATGTTGACCATTGTGTGCTTTACATTATGGAACAATTATATAGATATACACAATGTATTATATTGATTTGATTAATGTGATGGAATTCTGCACTTGAATTACAACAGTCAATGACCATGACAGTAGCTTAGATTTCATTTTGCACTTTATTATGCAAAAATATGCAAATGGACCAATGATTCTAAAAGGAAACTAGTTCTATTAGATGTGTACAGTCTTAAAATTCCTGTTAATTATATACTTTTGACTTTTCGTTTACATTTGGAATTTGTATTCAAAAGGAATCCATTGAATTAATAATTTTAAATCAGTGAACGATAGACATGATAGATAGATACAAGTACATGACTGCAAACAGATTTAGAAATATGGATGTCACTAAATGTCTCCAGATCAGGACACATCATTAAAGTTGAAGACCTGAAAAAATATGAAAGGAATCCACAGAAATCAATATACATTTATCACTGAAAAATAATCCAAGTAGTTGCTCTGAGTGACTGCTCATCTGTCATTTATCTCTGCATTTGCATACATGTACATTGTCTCATTTTTTAATATTTTTTTTTTTAATTTTAAGAATAATAAGCACTTTTAGTTTAGGTGAAATAAGTAAGTGCATTCTTAAATTTGTTAGCTATATAGTGGAATTTTAGTTTAAGATGTCATATGGTTATTTATTCCTTGATTGTTTAGTAAAAGAATGAGAATCTGAAATTGTCTTTGTTGCATTGAAGTTGTCTGTGTGCTTGTTGATAGGCTGATCTTGTTTTGGACTGGTTTTTAGTGAGTATATTTTGTAACAGTATGCTTATTTCATTGTGTAAAACATTGTGTAACATCTGAAGTCTGTTTTTTACACAATAAATAGTGCAGCTACTTATTCAAGTCAAAAAGAACAGTACAGGCTTCAAAAATTTTGTTGTTTTCTAAATGTTCTCTTTGATACTAAATTATTTTTTTTGGCAGGTAAACATGTTGAGGCTCTGGCCCCTTAGTAGGGTCTTGGTGACTAGAACATCTGGGGCCATTTTTGGTATGTATTTCATGTTTTGTATTTAAACATCAAAGAATGAGAAGAAATAGGCCTAATATATACATGTGAAAGCCTGGTGCACAATTTACTTTAACGACTAGGACTATTAATTGCATACTGTGGATGCATGTATTGTGTTAAAAACAGAAAAAAGGAGGTAGAAAGAGCAATTTTAAATCTTCTGAATTAAAGAATATTAGCATTATTTCACTTATGATTAGGGGTATATGTCAATGTGAAAGCAACAAAAATACACAAAAACACAAAATGCTCGATATTTTATCTTTTATGATTGTTAATTTTTTTTAAGGACACATTTATTATTTTTAATTTTAGCACGTACTAACACAACAGCTCAAGATAAAGTAGAAGTGTTTGTTGATGATAAACAAGTATTTGTGCCTCCAGGAACTACAGTATTGCAGGTTTGTTTATCGTTATAATGTGACCATTGACTAATACTTGTAATGTTGAACTTTTTTTATCTGAATACAAAATATTGATAATGATTAGGCATGTTATTTAGGATACAATAAAAAATGATGAATTTAGAATTAAATGTAGGAAGTGGCATTCTCTTATGATTGTGGTCTGTTATTCATTTCCCACATGAAGATGTATTTCTAGTATCACGCTGAATGGTGTGGGATATGAATAAGTGATACAAAAAATGTGTTAATTTTGTTGGCCTATAAGCAATTGAAATGTAAATTTGCATTGAAAATGATGACTTTCAAAGGACTACTTTTTCCCATAAATTATGGTTTCTTCAATAATATATAAAACATATGTTTAACCTGAAAATATTCTTTTTGTCAAATTTGATTCCCTTCTGACGCGTACAAAAATCTTGAAAATGTCTGATAATAATGTGTGAATGTTTAGGTGCTATAGACAGGTACAATGTGTCACGGAATTTCCATTTTTACCAAAGAGAATTAGGTTTAATTTCTGTAATATTCAAGTTGATATCAAGTTATATCAAATTCTCACTCATAATAAAACCTATAATTATCATTTCTCAACTTTTCCCTTGTTAATCTAATACATACCCTTCACCCTTTATACATAGATAGTAACACAATTATTTGACTGATATTTTTTTTATATCGCAACTTAAATCTTCCCATAGATTGCTTTTACACATAATTTGTTGACTACATGTACCATTTAACATCAAGTTGGATTCAATGACATCCAGAAGCTGCTATAAAATGAACTTTGTACTAAAAAAAAACAATGTAGAGAAAATGAAATGTTTTCAAATTTGCAGATTTTCACTAGAAAACACACCTTTTTTCCAAATTTAATCATGTTAATTAAAAAAAAAAATCTGTTGAAAGCATTTTTAATCTTAAAAAAAAAAATTTAATTTAAATTCAAAACATTAAAAATATGTCTTAATGCCTAATAATAAGATATAAATTTATTCAGTATATCCCTAACAATGTAAACCCTGTTTTGACAATATATTATCTAGCGTCATTAATTGAGTACAAAGAGACCTCCCAGATTTATTTATTTACTTTTTTTTATACTTTACTGTGAAACAGAGTGAAAACTAGATGTTTGAGAATCGGTTTTATTACCTAATCATTACACACTATTCAAGCAAAAGTAGGTGTATATAGTATTTGGTATGTTCAAACTTGCTGATCACAACTTAACCTAAATCATTGAATACATTTTCATAAGAATTTAAAATGGATGTTCAATAAATAATTGCATTATGCACCTATTATACTATTAATCAAATTTGTGTTTGTTTTTTTTTGTACAAAAATAAGGACTTTGACATATTTATAAGGAAGGATATGTGTCTTTTTATATTTTTTTGGTGAACAAATCACATTAAAAAAACCTGACTCGATATCATGTTCTTCTATGCTAATTTTGCACTTAGTAAAAGATGTTTTAACTTTTAATTCTTGCTGTTAAAAATGTTTGTATGTATAGTTGATACACATTTCCTGATGAATTTTCTGTACTTTTGTTATGCAGGCTTGTGCAGAAGCAGGAGTAGAGATTCCTCGGTTTTGTTATCATGACAGATTGTCAATAGCTGGTAACTGCAGAATGTGTCTGGTAGAAGTAGAAAAGTCAGCTAAGGTAAGAACCTTTCTGTATATTATGTTTTATTGGTTGTATACGTAAAAATGAGTTATGTAGTTGACACAAATATTTACTTGGTGCTTAGTGTCCGATCTAAGCATTACAAAGAGTTTTGTGAAACATGATCCTGAGCCTATTTATTTTAAAGTATTGGAATTAAAAAAAATATAATACTTATAGCTCCAATAATATGAATGCAGGCAGTATTTTTTCAAACAAGAGTTAAACTTGGTAATGTTATTTTTATCACTGATTCCTAGTCAATGGTCATAGTAAGGTAGTTTTCTAAGATTATAGTAGATCACCTATACAGAAGGCATTTGAAAATCGCCAAAGATCATGTGAAAAACGTAAAGCTGCAATGAATTTACTGGTATGTCATACAGGTCTATTATGACTCACCACTTGCCACTTTTGTTTCTTCAATAAATAAAACTGGCAGAAAGAAAGTTAGTATATATAGAGGTTGTATTAAATGACAACCAAACAAATAACCATTCAAACATAAATGTAGTGATTAAAATACAGATTAACAAATGTATTTTAATCTTGTTAACAGTCCTTCCACTGAGGTTGACCACTAAATATACACTAACTTACAGATGTACACAAAATTGAAAAAAACAGACATTACAAGCTAGCTCTGTAGTTATTTTTCTTGATAAATTTCAACCGTTGGTATCGGTGTGTAAGGTACTAAATAAGTATGTTTATACATATCCAAAAGTATTTTGATATGACATTGGTTTAGAATCATAAGAAAACATAATTTTACATGACTGTAAGCAGAAAGGTGGTATTTTAGATATTTGTACATGAGCATGTCTGAGATAACTAAATCCAGAATGCAGGAAGTATTTATGTATTTCCTATTTTAATAGTATGCATTTATTTCTTTTATTACAAGAAAAGTCACCCAATAGATGTAGTTAGAAGGGTTGGGTCAGTAAATCTTTATTGATGGTTTATTTTTGTGCAGTATATATGTAGGACTCAAATCTATGGCGGGTTCCAAATCTATGGCAGATTCCTAATCTATGGCAAATATGACGTTGCAAACGCCAAACAAATCAAATCTATGGCAGATTTAGGAATTACGTAATTTTCCGGGAAAAAGAGTAACACAAAACTTCACAATAAAATAACGCCATGTAAGTTGTCGCCGACAGTAAAGTTGTTGGCTCTCCAAACTTTCCTGAAGTCCTGTGTTTAAAATACGCAGGAAAACACTTTCTGCTTTCCCTTTAGAACAATTTGCCGATGGTTTAAATGAAGATGTGATCTTTTATCCATAGGAGGGACACCAATTATTGTACCGTCCGAATCCCGCGATCAAGAAAGGCACAGCTGTTTTAGTAATGGATATTTTGGGAATGGAGATATAGTAAATATTTTAGCGTCTACGGCTGGCAAAGTATTTAAAGTGAGAAAATGAAATTACAGGATACCACCTTGACTTAAATCGTCACCAGTTAAAAAAGATTGATTAACGCTGAAACAAATATTATGTGAAAAGTCAAACTGTTTAAATTGGGGTTTTTTTTTTATAAAAAACTGCTTTCTTGTTTGTTTAGAGACTTCCATTTTTCTAGTTGTTTTAATTAATGGATTAAACAGGTACTATGCACAGATTAGGAAATGCTTCCGGGGAAGATAATTTTAACCCCGATTTCTGTATTATGGTATATCACTTCTGCACTTTTTTTATGGTTGACATCACGATTTGATTGACCATTATGGAATTTTTATTTCACAAATGTTTATAGACATGCTCCCGTTGTCGTACATTTCAACTTATTTAAGACAAGTCAGTGATTGTATATGTACTGCCTTGCTCTACATTGCACAAAATCTGCCATAGATTTGGAAACAACAAAAATCCGCCATAGATTTGGAAATTACAAAACTTGCCATGGATTAGGATTTTAAAAAATCTGCCATAGATTGGGGATGTCATGACGTCATATTTACCATAGATTAGGAATCTGCCATAGATCTGGAACCCACCATAGATTTGAGTCCTACATATATATTTTTCATTCTTCAGCCTGTTGCCTCATGTGCTATGCCTGTGATGAAAGGAATGAGAGTCAAAACAGATTCTCCTGCTACAAGAAAGGCTAGGTAAATTTGGATTTTGGTTAATTTTTTGTAAATTTGATAATCATTACTCTTTGATAATACTTTAAATCAATAAGATATTATTTTAAAAAAAGTGTTTTTATTTTTGAAAAAAATATTTACAAATTGAATGTGGATTGCCATGTTTGGCATCAGTACAGAATGCTTATTCACTTGAAGTTCTTGAAAAGCAGTTAGAAAATAAATGTAATAATATAAAGTAAAAATAAATGTCTTTCAGATGCTGATTCAGTCATGGCTTTTTTCCTTAAAATGACAAGAAAAGAACATATAATTTTCCTTGTCTTTATGATTTGTATGATTTTTGCTTCAATTTGCATTTGAAAACAACACATTTTTAGTCCCTGTGTTTAATTGACATCTCCTTTAAACAAAATTACCAGAGATGCCACAAAAATAGTCTTCTGCTAAAAAGTGATTTATGATTATTAGCTATAAGTAAGTAGTGTGGTAGCACTTTTAATAGTAGGACTGTTTTAGTTTATCATTGAAAGTGTAAATATAATTTTGTTGCTGCAGGGAAGGTGTTATGGAGTTTTTACTAATGAATCATCCACTGGATTGTCCCATCTGTGATCAGGGTGGAGAATGTGATCTACAGGTAATCAAACTTATGACAACTTTTTAGGCTACATTTTTGCAAATAATGCTGGTGCTTTTGGACTTGAAATCATCTTGGAAATAAAAATATTTGTTATTTCCTATCATCAGTAATGGAAAAGAAAGGTAATGGTGTATTAAATCATTACATGAACTTAACAAGACAAAATGCAAAAGAACAGTGGTTTCATTGCTGTTGTTTCATCTCAAAGTTACAGTTTAGATCCTGAAAAGACATGAGACAAGAGAAGTACTGATATGATTATATATTATGAGGAAACTTGAAAATTTGCAAATTCAGAAGGCATGCACAAAGAAAAAATACAATCTAAAAACTGTCAGAGCATAAATTCAAAGAGTTAAAACACAGATTTTTGCACAAAATGGTACGACTGAAGTCCAAAGTATAGCTGACAGTTTGCCAAAGTATTCTACTTACCTTTTTATGCCCCTGCTGTAGCGGATGGGGCATTAAGTGGTACCTTTGTGCGTACCCAAACTCGTATGCCCCATCGTAGCGGGGGGGGGGGGGGGGGGGGGGGGGGCATTAAGTGTTACCTTTGTCCTATACAAAATGCTTATAATCACAATATAATCTTAACTACAAGAATCCTGCATTTGTATGTGGAAGTTGACTCATTCATATTTACAAGCAGGGGCTATTTAAAATCTACATTTAGATACTTTTTTATCTTTTAAGTTTTTGTCATAAAGTTTTAAAAAAATAATTTTATGCTGAGAAGTTGCTAAGTTGCTAAATGGCAAAAGATGTCATTGCTGATAGCACATGGTGTAAGGCCCTGCAGTGTACTTCTTTACAAAGTAATCATAAGATTTTCTTATTTATTTACAAAATGTTTATCATAAAATTTGTTTAGAAGTTTGTGCCTTATAAAAATGAATTAAGTATGAACAGATAAAAGACCTGAAATACCCAGAAAAATACTCAAAAATCATCTCAGAAAACTGTTCAAAAGAAATTAACTTCAGAGAATAGGGTTAGTTAGGAACTGTAGAAAATTCATTTTGATCTAGAAATACTCTCATGGAAATGAGTTAATCTTACTTTAAAATATCTTTTGACAGGATCAGTCAATGGCATTTGGAAGTGACAGAAGTAGATTTACAGACATTGAATTCAGTGGCAAAAGGTATAGATTGTGCAGTATGCTGAAGATATCTCTACAAAATTCAATTGTGTCTTGTACTATGCAAATGCCTTTATACCTGCCAGAAAGTCATTCTGTAAAACATCAATTAGCTATCTAAAATAATGGGGAAAAAAAGAATTGTCCTAAAAATTAAATGCCCCATGACTAGGTCCCTTGTATGGCAGTATAAAGTTCCACACATCAACAATGTGGACTGTTACAGATATCATCCCCAGCAAATGATGTTACAATGTTATGTTGGAATTGATTTCCATATCACACATAGCTTTTTGATGTCATAATTTATAATTTACTTATTTGTGTTTTTTACTTGATATTGTATAGTATTGGGAAAGTACAAATGTCAAACATTAGTATGATAAAGTACAGAATCTAAAGTTAACTCTTCAATTGATATAAAGGTGATTACGAGGTTAGCTGAATATCGTGATATGTTATTGTTGCATACCTACTTGACTGGACTTTGAGCAAGCAAAAATCCATATAGTTGTCCTTTAATATTCAATTCTTGAGATAATATGCAATTTATATTTGTGCAATAGTCAAATAGTATGATTCATTTCACTCTTAACTGAAAATTCAGTAATGTAATACTTAATGATTAGAAGTATACATACCTCACTTTCATAAATAATTTGATGCTATTTTACAGGGCAGTGGAAGACAAGAATGTTGGTCCATTAGTTAAAAC
This sequence comes from Mytilus californianus, assembly GCF_021869535.1. Lineage (NCBI taxonomy): Eukaryota > Metazoa > Mollusca > Bivalvia > Mytilida > Mytilidae > Mytilus > Mytilus californianus. The sequence continues at coordinate 95,311,756 of NW_026262668.1, forward strand.
AATAATGACAAGATGTATTCACTGTACTAGATGTATAAGGTAATGATGATTTAGAAATGGTATCTGTCTGGGTTAATACAGATTTAGAAATGGTATCTGTCTGGGTTAATACAGATTTAGAATTTGGTATCTGTCTGGGTTAATACAGATTCAGAAATGGTATCTGTCTGGGTTAATCCAGGTTTAGAAATGGTATCTGTCTGGGTTAATACAGATTTGATATTGGTATCTGTCTGGGTTAGTACAGATTTAGAAATGGTATCTGTCTGGGTTAATACAGATTTAGAAATAATATCTGTCTGGGTTAATACAGATTTAGAAATGGTCTCTGTCTGGGTTAATACAGGTTTAGAAATGGTATCTGTCTGGGTTAATACAGATTAAGAAATAATATCTGTCTGGGTTAATACAGATTTAGAAATAATATCTGTCTGGGTTAATACAGATTTAGTAATAATATCTGTCTGGGTTTATACAGATTTAGAAATGGTATCTGTCTGGGTTAATACAGATTTAGAAATGGTACCTGTCTGGGTTAATACAGATTTAGAAATGGTATCTGTCTGGGTTAATACAGGTTTAGAAATGGTATCTGTCTGGGTTAATACAGATTTAGAAATGGTATCTGTCTGGGTTAATACAGATTCAGAAATGGTATCTGTCTGGGTTAATACAGATTTAGAAATGGTATCTGTCTGGGTTAATACAGATTTGATATTGGTATCTGTCTGGGTTAGTACAGATTTAGAAATGGTATCTGTCTGGGTTAATACAGATTTAGAAATAATATCTGTCTGGGTTAATACAGATTTAGAAATGGTCTCTGTCTGGGTTAATACAGGTTTAGAAATGGTATCTGTCTGGGTTAATACAGATTAAGAAATAATATCTGTCTGGGTTAATACAGATTTAGAAATAATATCTGTCTGGGTTAATACAGATTTAGAAATGGTCTCTGTCTGGGTTAATACAGGTTTAGAAATGGTATCTGTCTGGGTTAATACAGATTAAGAAATAATATCTGTCTGGGTTAATACAGATTTAGAAATAATATCTGTCTGGGTTAATACAGATTTAGTAATAATATCTGTCTGGGTTTATACAGATTTAGAAATGGTATCTGTCTGGGTTAATACAGATTTAGAAATGGTACCTGTCTGGGTTAATACAGATTTAGAAATGGTATCTGTCTGTGTTAATACAGGTTTAGAAATGGTATCTGTCTGGGTTAATACAGATTTAGAAATGGTATCTGTCTGGGTTAATACAGATTTAGTAATAATATCTGTCTGGGTTTATACAGATTTAGAAATGGTATCTGTCTGGGTTAATACAGATTTAGAAATGGTACCTGTATGGGTTAATACAGATTTAGAAATGGTATCTGTCTGGGTTAATACAGGTTTAGAAATGGTATCTGTCTGGGTTAATACAGATTTAGAAATAATATCTGTCTGGGTTAATACAGATTTAGAAATGGTGTCTGTCTGGGTTAATACAGATTTAGAAATGGTATCTGTCTGGGTTAATACAGATTTAGAATTGGTATCTGTCTGGGTTAATACAGATTTATAAATGGTATCTGTATGGGTAAATACAGATTTAGAGTGTAATAGTTGCCAGTATTTATGGTCTGCTTTTCGATACATCACTGCTTCAGTAGCCTAAAAAGTATCTTCACCTTGAAAACAGTAAGTCTTCAGCTTAGATCCTGTTTAAGGGCAAATCAAAGAACTGTTTCCTCATTCATTTAAAAAAAATCAATAGATAAAATAATATGAATACTAATTTTTATTAGACCATCACAGCAACTTTAAAATTTTAAATTGATTATTTCCTGAGCATACTGCATTTAAAAAGAAAAAACTTATTAGTTGTAAAACATTATATATATGTATATACACAGATTTGCTAGTGAAGTTGCTGGTGTAGAAGATTTAGGTACTACAGGGAGAGGCGGAGACATGCAAGTTGGTACATATGTAGAGAAAATGATCAAGTCAGAATTATCTGGAAATGTTATTGATCTGTGTCCAGTAGGAGCTTTGACATCAAAGCCATATGCTTTTACAGCAAGACCTTGGGAGACTAGGTAATTTAAAAGTCTTAGTTTAGAGTATAGAAGTATTTTCCCCTTTTTCTGTTTTTGATCTCCTTTGCAGAAGACAGACACTCTACAAAACATGTAACACAAAAGTTAAGATTGAAAAATACAAGTCCCACCAAAATATTCATTAATAAGTTAAAAAAAAAAGAGGATAAGAGGACAGGAGTGTACCTATGAGAAATGGAACATATTCTTGGTCATCTGTGAGACTGATATTCTGTGCAATATTTTAAATGTTTTGATAGGAGAGTAGTAATATGTTATCTTGTGGGCAATCAGAAATCACAAATAAAAAAAGAGAGACAAGACCATGATCAAATGTTACAAAAGACAAAGATGAACAACAATCTACACAAAGCTTAACATTTAGTAAATGAACCCCCACACAAAATTCTTTAAAAACAAATCAGTTCCTGTTTCTACGTCTAGCATCCATTGGGTTTCTTCTGGTAGAATCCAATGATAAGTCAAGGCTATACAAAATAAGATAGCATTGTGACTTAAGACAAAAATAGAATGACTACATGAAAGACACAAACATTCATAAAAAATATCCAATCGTGATAGCAACTTCAAAATTAAAAAGTGATTTAATTGTGTGAGTTCAAACATTATATTTAAGGAAGTGTTGTGATCTACCACAAGGAGGATTAAACATGTTTTTTTTTGTCTCGCCTTGACGGAGTCAAAAAAGCGAGACATATGTATGCTGTTTCCGGCGTCCTTGGCCATGACGGCTGCAGCGGCGTCAACAATGTATTAGTTTGTGATTAGGTCTAGTTCATGGTGAACCACTAGTGGTAGGTCAATGATATTTGGTATGCAGTTGTATTAGCATTGGCACATCTCATTACCATGGAGATTATTTGGCCCTCCCCCTCAGTCAAGGTCTGTTAAGTCATTGATATTTGGTATGCAAATTTATTGGCATTTGCAAGTATCGTTTCCATGGAGATTATATAGCCCCACCCCTGATCATGATTCATTGACTTTGAAACTTTTACATAGTTTACAAGTTAATGTTTGTGTTTAGGTTCGTTTAAAGGGAACGACTTATAATAAGTCAATGGTATTTGGTATGCAGTTGTATTAGCATTGGCACATCTCATTCCATGGAGATTGTTTAGCCATGTACCTTCAGTCATGGTTCATCGACTTTGAATATTTGCATTACTTACATGTTAAAGTATTGCAATTTTAATTTCAATATTTGCATTATAAAAATTACAAAAAGGCGAGACATATCTCTGTGATAACAGTTTATTTTAATAATCCTTACAACAGGGAAAGACTGTCATTTCAATTTTTCAAGATCTTTTCCAAATTATTAAATAACGAGACATAATATACAAACATCAGCAGTAAACAGTATTTATTTGATTTTATTACTTCATGGTATAAACAGAAACTCACAGTTTAATGAATAACACAAGTCAGTTATAAAGTATATGAAAGATAGTGTGATACATCTATTAGGGAATCATAATACTGCCTACAGGTCTAACATTGTCATTAACAGGAAAACAGAAAGTATAGATGTAATGGATGCTTTAGGTAGTAACATTGTAGTCAGTACAAGAACAAACGAAGTCATGAGAATTCTACCTAGAATGAATGAGGTAAATAAACTGTTACCATCCTTGTACTGTTAACTGTTGATTTCATGTCTTGTATTTTTTTTAAAGAAAATAAAAATAGTGATGTGGCCTTTTACAAATTGCAATATCATTGTCTTTTATATCTGATGGGTTTAAGAAGTTATTTTATGTCAGAATTAAAAGAATAACACAAAACAAACAAATGTTGTTTTCTCACTTTGTCAAGAGGTAAAGAAATTTGATTTTACCCAAATATAATTTTATGAGATAATGGTTTTAAGTAAACTACAAAGAACAGTTTGTGAGATTGTAGTCAAAACAATATAATATCTTTATAAATTTTCTTTATTTTAGGATATCAATGAAGAATGGATTTCAGACAAAACCAGATTTGCATATGATGGTTTAAAGAGACAAAGACTGACTACGCCTTTTGTCAGAGATAGTACTGGTGTTCTTAAACAAGCAGACTGGGAATCAGCTTTTGTAGCAGCTGCTGAAAAGGTTATTATAATGAACAATCTGGGGGTCCTGATTTCACCTTTTTTTAGTCCCCTACCGACGAAGTCGAAGGGGACTTTAGGTTTGCACTCTGTCCGTCTGTCTGTCTGTCTGTCCATCCGTCAGTCAGGCAAATCAGTTTTCCACACTTTTTTTCTTTTGAGCTTGAAGATATTGATTTGATATTTGGTATATGTTTTCATCATGACAAGTTACAGATCGATTTTTGTTCCGTTCTGATGATTTTGTCAAGAGTTATGGTCCATGGACTTAGTAAATTCACTCAAATATTCAGTTTTCCGCACTTTTTTTCTTTGTGCTTGAAGATATTGATTTGATAATTGGTATATAGTGTTATCATGACAAGTTACAGATCAAGTTCGAATTTTGTTCTGATCTGATGATTTTGTGCAGAGTTATGGTCCTTGGACTTAGAAAATTCACCCAAATAATCAGTTTTCACCGTTTTTTTGGTCATGCTTGAAGATATTAATTTGATAATTGGTATAACGTTTTATAATGACAAGTTACAGATCATGTTCTAGTTTTGTTCTGGTCTGATGATTTTGTGCAGAGTTATGGTTCTTGGACTTGGAAAATTCACTCAAATAATCAGTTTCCACACCTTTTTTTATCATGCTTGAAGATATTGACTTGATATCTGTTATATAGTTTACACCATGACAAGTTATAGATCAAGTTAGCATTTTGTTACAGTATAATGAAATTTTAACCAGTTCAACAATTAGCATTGATCTTTATTAAATAGTTTTGTATATGATTTTACAGTTAGGAACAACTAAAGGTGATGAGATTGCAGCAGTTGTTGGTGGTTTTGTAGATGCTGAATCTTTAGTTTGCCTCAAAGATTTCCTGAACAAGCTGGGAAGTGAAGGACTATGCACAGAGGAGATCTTCCCAATGGATGGGGCAGGGTAAGTACTGAGTCATTAATCTATTAGATATCAGTGAGTTATTGAATATATGTATTCAGAAGTTCATCCATATAAATGCTCAAAGTAGATATAGGGTTTTAAAGGACAAGATTTTTTGGAGCAAAATATGACCGTGTATTTCAACTTATCATAAAATATGAAAAAAGGCAAGTACTGTGTTCTTAAATGGATCTATTTCATAGCCTTAATGTTAGGTAAAACAAATCTCTTCATTGTAGTTTACCATCGGCGCCAAAGTCAGCACATTTTGGAGATATTGTAAAAATACCTAAAATTTGGCAATTTTCATACTTAAAAGCTGTGGAAAAACCCTGCTAGCAACCTTAGATGTAACCAAAAGGTGTCAAGGTTGATATTGAATCCCTAGACACAAATATCTTTTGGATCAGAGATAGTGTCCAAAGTATAGTATTCTAAAAACTCATAAATACATTTTTTTAAACATTGGACCAAAACTGCATGTTTATTATATGGTGCCAAACAGAAGTTAAATGAGAGTCAACATATATTTTATTAATAGTTAAATTATAATTATTTCTATTTGAAATTGTAGTATTTTGGCCTGATTAAAAAAACATTAATATCTCAGGCCCAATTTTAGCCCTTCATGAACCTACTTTTTGGTCCGTAGATCTCAATGAGCTAGACATTCGTAGTCTGCATTCAGCATAAGATCCCAAAGATGTACAAGATCAGTGTATGATCCAAATTATAGGGAAACAAGATTTGTAGTTCTTGAATAAAGATGTATTTTTAAGAAATTAGGCTGCCCAAAAAAGTTATAAAATTAAACCAGACTTATCTATGGGTGCTTTCATAAAAGCTTAACAAAATGCAAAGAAAATAACAGTTGTACTGATGCACCTTGTTAATAATGACATCATTACAATTACAAACATTAGACTTGTTTAAGATTCGACAATTAAGTAATGGAGAGCAGAACACAATTTATTCTGAATGCAGTGTTTCTATCCTTAAAGTAAACCATGCATAAACATTTATCAAATGGTCTGTTAATTGAATTTCCTATAGTTATGCATGGTCAACATTTTGTGCCAACACAAAAGAAAACCTAAGAAATTCAAAATTATTACCATCAGTTTCAACTATTTACAAAACATTAAATCACATAGAAAGTACATGTTTGATGAAACATTTAAGAGATTGAAAAAATTATTGATCTTCCACGAATAATGGTATGTACAATTTGATTTTACAAACTTCCAAATTACAAAATTCTATTGAACCAGTTGAACATGAGAATGGGTTTGGTTAGTTTGATCTATCCCCATTAATAGGTTAATAAATAAGAACTATATAGATCAAAGAATATTTGTTATTTTTTATATTAATTAAGGAATGACTGTAATATTATTCTGTCTATGAAGAAATAACATAAAAAATGTGGTGCACACTGAATAACCCACGTAGCGGGTTATTTTAAAGTGTGCACCACATTTTTTATGTTATTTCGAATAGACAGAAAAAATATTACAGTCATTTCTTATAATTTAATTCTAAATTCCATTTTAAACCGAAGTAAACCATGAAAAAACGTTAATGACGTCACGGTCACATGACAAAATTATGTCTATGAGCTGATAAACAAAACAATGTCAGCCAATCAGAAGACGTGTTACATCCAAAATTAAATTATTACCAAATAAAACCTCCCGCTTGTGCTAATATAAATTAACAGATTGGTGAAACATTAATTGTGCAGTGCCATTTTTGAAATATATCTTTAATTTTCAGAACTGATTTAAGATCTAATTATTTGCTGAATACAACAATATCTGGTGTGGAAGAAGCTGATTTGATATTGCTGGTTGGTACAAATCCCAGATTTGAAGCTCCATTGTTTAATGCTAGAATGAGAAAAAGGTTAGTTTTGTTTTCAATGAGCATATTAAAAATAATTAAAAACAAAAAGTCCAGAGAACACCTAATATTTTGATAATTATTTTTCAAAAGAGCTTTTAAACATATATGCAAAAAACAATTCAACTACAACAGTAACTTTCAAATATTAAGAAATTGTGTCAGAAGATATCATAATCTCAGTCTTTTCACAGAAAGGTGGAAAGATCAAAAGGAAAGAAAATCTCAAATATTCCCTTTGTATTGTGTAATTGCTTAGAACATTTATAAGAAACATTGTAAATTAAGAGGCTATGAAAAAAAGTGTATTTCCTTTACTACTCATTCTTTCATGGGTGTCATGATGACATTTTGGTTTTGCTCAGAATGGATTCCAATAAAATTCTTCAAAATAAATCCTGATGAAACTCATCAAAGTTTTCTGATAATGTAAACAAATAATTTGATCAATACTTAAGGATGTACTTGGGTGAAATTAAAAAAATCTAGAATTTAAAATTGTTACTATTAGTCAGAAGAGCATTAGTTAAGGAACAAAATAAGCTAAAAATATTGATAGGTTATGAAGCTCCTTTTCGAGATATTTAATTTTTTAAAAATGTTGGGGAAAGGGTGACTCAGACTTTTACCTTATATTTGCATTGGTATTATTTGGGTCTCAAATCGGAAGAAAAGAAATCTAGAATCTGCTTAAATTTTGGTAAATGACATTTTATGAGCTATTGAAGTCTTATGTGAAAAGAAAAATGGGTGTTATGGAGTAAAATATTTTACCCTGTATCGTAGGAAAAAAACCCAAGGAGTCCGAACATCTGACAAAAAAATGTTATTAATAAATATGATTTAATGTTGTATTTATTTTTTATAGCTGGATTCATAATGACTTAGAAGTGGCCATGGTTGGACCCCAGGTTGACCTTACTTTTGAACATGAGGTTTGTGTCTTGATTTTGTAAGGAAACACTGTAATTTTACTTTCAAGGTCAGATTTTGAAAAAAAAACCTATTTCCTTAACTCTGAATATTTTTAAATAGGAAAACAGTCTTTGGGGGCAAACTTGAATATACAATGAAGAGCTGGTAAAAATTTGATTTCACAATGCCTAGGATATTTCAGTCAATAGGTTTAAAGGTTTATTCATCTATTGACAATCCGATATATAATTGTACAGAAATTTTTGTATTTGTTTAGTCGAATTAACCTTTTTATTTGACAACTTTTATGTTATTAACATTTACTCTCTCTAAATGTTAAGCAAATTATGTTACTTCAGCTAGAACAAAGAAGTGATTTTTATATAATTTGCTATTTCAGAATCTTGGTGACAGTACTCAAGTATTACAGGAAATAGCCAGTGGTACACATCCATTCAGTAAGGTAAAGTGATGAAATAGTATGAAAGAAAGAGCATAAACATAGACTTGATCTCTTATTATTGGTAAAAAGTAAAATATGGATGTGCTACTTTGATGCACAGTCCCATTTCTGTTTATTATAACATTATTATTACACATAAACCAAGTATTTGGTTCCCACTTTATGTTTGAAGTTTACTGTGAACCTTACTTAGGACAATTTGTTTTCCAATAAACCAGGAATTTCAAATGTTGTCAGTCTAATTAGTTATAACACTTCTCCATTGAGCCCCTCACAATCCACTAACAATATATCACACAAAATTCTACATAAGACAACATTTCTGGATTATCAAGTAAAAACTTAAAAAATTTGATTTGAAAGTATTTATTTTTGACATGCTTTTGCAGTACGTCAGCTTATACCATATAGTTGGACCAGAGAATGCAAAAGAACTGCTGATAATATTAATACAATTGCAATTTTTAATTCATTTTTTTCTGTTTATATGCTTTAACCTCAAGTTCATTATAAAGAACATCAATTTTAGAAACTGAACAGTGCAAAGAACCCAATGGTAGTTGTTGGCAGCTCTATACTACAGAGAGAGGACGGCAGTGCCATTCACAGTGCTATTGTAGAAGTTGCACAGAATGCACGTAACAACAGTGGGTGTGCTGATGGCTGGAAAGTCTTAAATGTATTACATAGGGTAAGGCACAACAAGAGTGGGTGTGGTGAGGGCTGGAAAGTCTTAAATGTATTTCATGGGTAAGGAATAACAAGAGTGGGTGTGGTGAGGGCTGGAAAGTCTTAAATGTATTACATAGGGTAAGGCACAACAAGAGTGGGTGTGGTGAGGGCTGGAAAGTCTTAAATGTATTTCATGGGTAAGGAATAACAACAGTGGGTGTGGTGAGGGCTGGAAAGTCTTAAATGTATTACATAGGGTAAGGAATAACAAGAGTGGGTGTGCTGAGGGCTGGAAAGTCTTAAATGTATTACATAGGGTAAGAAATATCAAGAGTGGGTGTGCTGAGGGCTGGAAAATCTTAAATGTATTACATAGGGTAAGGAATAACAAGAGTGGGTGTGCTGAGGGCTGGAAAGTTTTAAATGTATTTCATGGGTAAGGAATAACAAGAGTGGGTGTGGTGAGGGCTGGAAAGTTTTAAATGTATTTCATGGGTAAGGAATAACAAGAGTGGGTGTGGTGAGGGCTGGAAAGTCTTAAATGTATTAAATAGGGTAAGGAACAACAAGAGTGGGTGTGGTAAGGGCTGGAAAGTCTTAAATGTATTACATAGGGTAAGGAATAACAAGAGTGGGTGTGGTGAGGGCTGGAAAGTCTTAAATATATTACATAGGGTAAGGAATAACAAGTGTGGGTGTGGTGAGGGCTGGAAAGTCTTAAATGTATTACATAGAGTAAGGAATAACAAGAGTGGGTGTGGTGAGTGCTGGAAAGTCTTAAATGTATTACACAGGGTAAGGAACAACAAGAGTGGGTGTGGTGAGGGCTGGAAAGTCTTAAATGTATTTCATGGGTAAGGAATAACAAGAGTGGGTGTGGTGAGGGCTGGAAAGTCTTAAATGTGTTACATAGGGTAAGGAATAGCAAGAGTGGGTGTGCTGAGGGCTGGAAAGTCTTAAATGTATTACATAGGGTAAGAAATAACAAGAGTGGGTGTGCTGAGGGCTGGAAAATCTTAAATGTATTACATAGGGTAAGGAATAACAAGAGTGGGTGTGCTGAGGGCTGGAAAGTTTTAAATGTATTTCATGGGTACGGTATAACAAGAGTGGGTGTGGTGAGGGCTGGAAAGTCTTAAATGTATTACATAGGGTAAGGAATAACAAGAGTGGGTGTGGTGAGGGCTGGAAAGTCTTAAATGTATTACATAGGGTAAGGAATAACAAGAGTGGGTGTGGTGAGGGCTGGAAAGTCTTAAATGTATTACATAGGGTAAGGAATAACAAGAGTGGGTGTGGTGAGGGCTGGAAAGTCTTAAATGTATTACATAGGGTAAGGAATAACAAGAGTGGGTGTGGTGAGGGCTGGAAAGTCTTAAATGTATTACATAGGGTAAGGAATAACAAGATTGGGTGTGGTGAGGGCTGGAAAGTCTTAAATGTATTTCATAGGGTAAGGAATAACAAATATTTACCTAAATATTATATCACAAAATGTTATTTTTTAATTCACTAGTGATATAGGCTCTTGTGTTTACCCCTGCCATGAAAAATAATTTTTTTTCTACTTATATATTTAAATATCTATTTGATATTTTAGATGTAATGTATTACTTGACAAAGATTACATTTAGTGTGGCTTGATCAAACTTTCTTGCAGTATCTTTGAGATTTATATATTATTGTTATGCTTGTACTGGTGTTTTTGTTGTCTATTATACTGGTATTATAGAGTTTAAAGCTTTTTCTGAAATGATTTTATTGTACATTCTTATTTGCACCTTTTGATTTACTGATTAAGAATAAATTTGGTGATAAAGGCAGATCTTTGAAAGTGTCTGTTGAACTTATTCTCAAATTTTCAAGACTTATCGACTAAGGCAATTTAAAACATGGCATTTGTATAAACAATTTGTTGTTTAAGATTATATAATAATATCTAGATTTATTTATTTTCTTCATGTCTTTTGGTTGCTGTCTCAGTCATTTATCACACATTTGTACATTTGAAGGTTGCCAGTCAGGTAGCAGCATTAGATATAGGATACAAGGCAGGTGTAGATTTTATTAAACAGAATCATCCAAAAGTCTTGTACTTGCTAGGAGCTGACAATGGAGCCATAACCAGAGACGATATACCAAAAGACTGTTTTGTTATATACCAAGGTTAATATTTTCGGGTTTAACTCAACTAGTATAATATTGGTTTACAAGGTTTGCTTTAAACTTCCTGCCAAGAGATGTTAACTTTTTCAATCAATCAAAATTGAAAACATGACACTTCTGCTTTTTTTAAGTGATGGAAATTGATAGAAAAGTTTATTTTTATGGAATAAGAGGTTTAGGAACAAAATTTGTTATAGAAAGAATGTGAAATATTTAAGTCATTGTAGCATACAAATTTTTCCCTAGATGCCCCTTCTTGCACTAGCGTACAAATTTTCCCCTAGATGCCCCTTCTTGCACAGATATGTTTTGAATCAATATCAATAAGTGACCACCTAGTTGAATGTTTTTACCTTTACATTTTTTGGTAGGATAGTAGGTCATAGTACAAATTTCTGTCGAAAATATGATTTTATTAAATTTCTCTAGTACCAATGTACATAATGTTGTTATGTGTTGGCGCTTAAAGAATCTGTCAGATACCTATCTCCTGTTTTCCCATACTGAAAAGTACAAATTTGCTAATGCTTAAAACAACAACATGTGCAATCTTGTTTGATATGAAAGTTGAATAACAACCAAAGCACAAATATATCCAGTGTAAATAAATCAGCATGATAATTTTTATTATGAATAAAAGGTATAAAGAAGTGTCATTCCATCATTGCTATGGAAGCTATCATTATTAAATACTTCACTTTTGTGGGGGCCTTTTTTTGGTATAAGAGTAATGATATTGGTTGACAACTGTAACTATAATTAAACATGGCTATTACTGTCACTTAAAAAAAACCTTTGGCAAAAAAGAACATAAAAAAAAAATAATAATTGTAAAGTGTCAGTATCTTATTAGGGAATGCAAAACTACCTTGCCTAACAAACCTGAGCTATATTTCCAATAAAGAATGAATTTGAAATTACACTAAAATTATCCTCTGAAACCAAATTGACCAAATGGAAGCCTATGCAATTTAGTCATTACCTGTTACTTTGAAAATTGAACAAGTATGATAAGGTTTGATGATTTTTATGATATCTAAAAAATTTGGCATCATGAACCATTTTGGACAGAAAAGAAAAATTATGGTGCGAAACGCTGCCCATATCTAATATTTTTGTGGGGCCTCGGTGGCCGAGTGGTCTAAGTAGTCGAACTACTGTATCACTAGCCAGTCAACACTGAGGTTGTGAGTTCGAATCCCGCAAGGGGCAGGTGCACTCGACTCCAATTTTAATTGACTAGGATTGTCAGTTTCCATTCCGAAGGTCGGTGGTTTTCTCCGGGCACTCTGGCTTCCTACACCTATAAAAACTGACCGCCACGAAATAGCACAATAGTGTTGAAAGTGTCGTTAAACACCTATCAATCAATCAATCAATAATATTTTTGTTTAGCTTCCATCACGTAAGAGTACTGAATAGGTTTAAGAATCGGAAAGTCTACTTTCTAGGTCACCATGGAGACAAGGGAGCTGCTATGGCTGATGTTATACTTCCTGGTGCAGCATATACAGAAAAAGAAGGAACATATGTTAATACTGAGGGCAGAGCACAAGAAGCACGACTTGCTGTTTCACCTCCAGGTCTAGCAAGGTCAGACTGGAAAATCATTAGAGCTTTATCAGAGGTAAATACCAATATAAATATATTTCTTATTAATTTAAGGATTATAATTTTAAATGCTCTAAACAAAGTACAGTTTGTTTAAACTCATCAAAGATACCAGGCTTGTAACTTAGTATGTCAGATATCCATTTTGTCTTCAAAAGATTCATCAGAAGAAGTTAGATGTTGGAAGGCCAAACCAGTTACTAAGTTCAAGAGCATTAAATACCAAAAAGAGTGCTCAATCTAATCTAGGCCATCTATGCCTGGGGTAAAAAGCCTTAATGTATTGAAAGAAATTAAAGTTTTAAGAACAGCAAATTAACATAAAATTGCAAAATCAATGAATTTTATGCTGACACAAAGCTATAGGAATTTTTATAACCCCCTGTCCGAAACAAGTTCAAAACACATTCATCCTTGGAACTAGGCAACTGAACTTCCTGAAATTTAGTATCAATCTGCACTTGGGCATGCTTAACCGTGTGATGGGTTTTCGCGCGCATTGCTAATGAACTTCCAATTAACCAAATGCCTATCTATTCATACACATTATGGCCATATATGAAATTTTTCATTGCATTTCTCAGGAACTGCAAATCAGATCTTACAGAAATTTGTTTAAAGCTCCATGTGAGCATGCTTTACTGTATGATGGGTTTTCACATCCATCACTATCACAAATAATGGCAGTGTATGAAATTTTCACCTCATTTTTCTCAGAAACTAAGAATCAGAGATTCTTCAAATTTGGTATCAAGGTTCATGCTCTACCTTGTGATGCATTTGACCATCCATAGCTCATCAACTTCCTATTTAAGGAAAACTTATCGCAGGGATATTATTAGTGTGCAATGGCTCGCAGTACATCTTATTAGATTTGAAGTGCAAATCCCTTTAGATAATGTTAAGCAGCCATTAACATTTTATAGCCATCAATCTATGTAAATCAAAAGAGAATAAACAAGGAAAAAGGTAAAAATCTCACAACTTTACTATTAAATTGAAGCTTATATTAAATATGCAGAATTCATGTTCTTTATTGGGTGTTTTATAATGAATGTGGAATTTTATTTTCAGGTTATTGGAGTAACACTTCCTTATGATAAATTAGAAGAAATTAGATCGAGACTAACAGAGGTCTCACCCAATTTAACACAATATGAAAAGGTTGAAGAGGCTAATTATTTCAACCAAGCACAACAACTTGCAAATGTAAGTTAATAATTAAAGTTTACAGAAAAGAATTTGGCAGGAAATTTTTCATAATCATATTAATTTCTCAGTTAAATTTATCAAAAATTTCAAGATGTACAGAAGCTTTCATGTACATAGTTTGCATCATAGCTATGAAAAGAATAGGTAAAAAGCTGATTTTCTTGATTGAGGGCAGAAAGGGTTCATAAATTGGTACGAGTCAAATTCACAGAAGAAATTCCATCTGAAACAGAATTGCCTTTGAACCATTGGACTTGTTTTATTTGTCTAAAAAATCATTTTACAGTTCAGTTTTGTGCAGCATTTAGAAATAGAAGTACTTTCATCATAATATGTGTTTCTTTAATTATACTAATATCTTTAGAATTTTTTTTTATGTCTATTCATTTAAAAAAAATATATCAGTTTGAAAGAGAAAACAGGAGTTATGACCCTTGATTGCTTTTACAACGACACTCATAAATGCAAGAAAAACCAGTTTGCTGACATCTTGAAAGCCTCTTATTCTTTACACTGATACATATAATATCTGATCAACAAATTATGAAGCTTTTTGGCTTGTTTACTGGACTGTATCACCCTGAAGGGATGCACAAACAAGTGGGATTAATGTGAAAATTGTTTTTATATTTCAGTTGTTGAAGGCATCTCTAGATTCCAAACCTTTAACAGTGAATCAAGTACTATTAAAAGATTTTTATATGACGGACTCAATAAGTCGTGCATCACAAACAATGGCCAAATGTGTACAGGCTGCAACAGAAGCAGAAACAGCTAAATACTGAAATCTCGAAACAATAGAAAAAAAATTCACAGCATTTCTAAGAATAGAATTCTGTTAGGTCTGTTTAAATTCATTGTTATTAAACAACAGTGTGTTAACATCATTGGTCTCTCCTTGCTGTTATCTTTGGTCCATCATGAACTCGGCTTATTTACAGGGATATTTTCTAAACCTTATTGTCTGTTTTTCATTTACCTTGTGTGTGTACTCTTTAAGATTTATTTTTATTAATCTTCTAAATTCTCTCATAATCTATTAAATAAATATTTGAATTTTTCGATGAAATTTGAAGCAAGTAATTTTTATTTCTAACAAAATTAGTGGGCCTTAAAAGGATCAACATAATTGTAGAAAATGTCAGTAGTGAGCAAGTTTAAATCTGAACAAAATCATTCCCTGTGTAAAGGCATTTGTACTATAGGGTGTTCCAAATTTCTGGTTTTTTTTTTGGTGTGGTAGTTTTATACTGCAATCAACTTTTCTTAATGTTCATATAAATTTGTATGAGTGAATGTTTGCTTTATACAAATGTGCATCGTCTATCTTTTATACCTGTAGTTATCTTAGGACAAATTAATAGTTTACTGGTGTTCACACCTAGAATTAACTCTGGTGACCTCATTCTCAATGAAATATGAACACCCCATATAGTGTCCAGATAATTAAATTATAAATAAAAATACATTTATACAGTATGCACTGATTTAAAAGCAAAACTTGGTGTAGACTTGATCTACTTTTTTAAATGAATTTTTACTGAGAGTATTTATCATATTCATTATTGGAAATTCAGAAATACTAGCTATAGAGCTTCTGTGTGATCAACTAGTGCTGTGGAAAAAAACTTTGTTATTTTAAAAAAAATACAAGCAATTCAGTATATTGTTTTGTTTATAATTTAGTTGGTGACGAACTAAACTTGAAGATAGTTCTGGTCTTCATGCATGCATTTGTAGTCCAATAATGCTATATTAAATGTTTCAAAGGTCAATGGCACAATATTTGTTGGCTGGGAAGTGCTTATTATTGGTCAAATCAGTAACAGTATTAAAAAAAATATTTGAATGTTATTTATAAAAGTGATAGGAATATTTTCCTTAAAATTGATGTCTAGAGACTGTTAAGCACAATCATTTTCATAGCTTATTTGTATATCAAACTATTTTAAAAGTGTAAACTCTGATATAAAAAAAAGTCAAATGAAAATAGCATTAATCATCTGGTTACACTATATCTGTTTAGTGACACTTGGAAAATTTATACCGACTTATAACTGAAGCAGTATAGCTAAATAACTAGACCATGAATGAACATAGTACTTTCCAGTCAACAAGATCTTTTAGTATTTTGGGCCAATTAAATGGTAAGCATATTGTTAATGAAATACTGTGTATTAATATTTATTTACATGCAGTTTGCACAGTTTGTTAATAAAATATGAAACATTGAGAATTAGTCTTCATATATTTTCTTGGAAAAAATTGGTGTTGATACTTGTGAGTCTCTTACCAGTGAAGACCATGAGGACTTAAGATTTGCATTTTTTCCATCATAAAAAAAAGTTACAGATAAAGTTTAGTTTCATTCCAGTTGAGGTATTTTTAGAAGGACTCTGGGAAAAAGCTGAACCATCTGTGTTGAGAATTCCTCTTGTTTTATGTCTAGCCTTTCATAGAATGCAAGGCATATGGATGCTAATTCTGCAACAGCTTCAACTATTTGTATAAAACTTTACATTTCACAAAGTAGAAAACCTGAGTTCTTCATATGAGCTGCACTGGATGGAAATTAACCTTATGCAAGTGCAATGAAATGGGTAGTTTTTATCACTCAATTGGGTGATAGTACAGTATAGAATCACTGCAAGGTCAGCATGTCTTTCAGAAAGGATAAACCTGATTTTTGAGAGTTTCACCTCGTTTCATGTGTAGATGATCAAGTTATTAAATTTTAGTGGTCAAGTCCGTATCTCAGATACTATAAGTAAAAGGTCAACTTTATTTGGTGTATGAAATGATTGAATGGTGTATGTGCCGGTCTAGCAGGTGTAATCTGACCTTGATCTCGTTTGGTTATTTTTCAATAATCAGTTTTCAAGATAATGTCCATTTCCAAGATACTATAAGCAATATGGCAACTATGTGGTGTTTGGAATTGTAAGGTGTACATGTCCATCTAGCTCGATTCATCCGACCTTGAGACCTCAATTTTATGGTTTATAAGTTAATGTTAAGATTTTGTGGTAAGGTCTGTTTCTCTTATACTATATGCAATAGGTCAACTAAATTTGGTAAAAATCATTATTTAAAGGTAATATATTTTTGTACCTCCTAAAAGGGCTTGTCCGTCAGTTTTGGTGTAAATAGACAGTAG
This sequence comes from Mytilus californianus, assembly GCF_021869535.1. NCBI lineage: Eukaryota > Metazoa > Mollusca > Bivalvia > Mytilida > Mytilidae > Mytilus > Mytilus californianus. The sequence goes on from NW_026262668.1 coordinate 95,328,995, forward strand.
GTAGATTTCGACATTCTGAACATTTTTGCCTTCAGAATTTCTCTCTATATAGAGGTTTTCAAACTTACATTTTATCCCCTGTGGTCTAATTTTAGCCATGTTGGCCATGTTGGTCGGTAGGCTGGATCATGGGACATACTTTTTTAAGCTAGATACCCTAATAATGATTGTGGTAAAGTTTGGTTCTGATTGCCCTGAGGTTTTACAACAATAACAACAACAGACGACAGACCACAAGTGATGAGAACAGCTCAGTTGATCCATTGGGTCGGGTTAGCTAATAATTCTGATGAATTCTTTTTAACGATTTATTTGTTAGCTTTGAAATTCAACAACATTGACATGTAATAACTATACAGGTTTTACTATGCGATATAAACATGCTGGATTCTTGAACACATTCAATTATCAAAATGATCAAAACACCACCTTCCTCCAAAACTCAGTGTTAATGAGATATTATCTAAATTTAAGATGTACACATAGCAAAACAGGTTCAATGTAGAAGTTTTCTTCTATATGGGGTAATGCTGCTTTGTTTGTGTCAATAGTAAAAATACATTTGAGACAATAAATTTATTGATGCTGCCAACTCTTCAAATATCATACTGGTTCATTTCCAAACTTAACTATATGTTATCATGCTGTGGTAGTAATACAATTAGCAAAAGAAAAATGGTTCAAAGAAATATATGCAGTTCAAATGGTTAACACCTTTTATTTTATTCTTTTATTATCTAAAACATATAATTATAAACTAACAATATATTCTAAAATTGTATATAAAATCACTCTAGAAAGTAGCACTAAATCATGGGTTAGTATATATAAGAATTAATAACCAAAGTTTTTCCTTAACAACATGGAAGAACCAAATATCAGTTTGCCTGATTTCTGCACAACTTTTCAGAGTTAGAAAACTGGTAAAATTACTGCCCATAGCAAGAATGCATGTTTTGTCATGCTGATTATACCCCCCTTTTTGTAAACAGGAAGTAAGTGTCTGATAGATCTAAAATTTGCACAAAAGTTACAAATCACCACTGTTGAACTGCAGACTAACTAGGAAGTCATTCTGTTCAGCTGTTTCTGAGAAAAAAAGCGATGAAAAATTCAAATTATTGGCAAACAGAAGTAGTTACTTGACAGATCTGAAAAGTGCTCACAAGTTAACTCATCACTGTCAAGCTGCTGACAAAATATGAAGTCATTCTAAATTTCCAAAGAAAAGTTTGTGTTGAAAATTTTTGTTTGACAAACAGATGACAGATGAAGGGACAAATGGTTGACAGATGAATGGACAAATGGCTGACAGATGGACAAGGTGATTGCTATATAGACCCCATTTATAAGAGAGGGGATAAAAATAGTGTGTCCTTTGTTTTATTAGTTATCCAACTTTAAATAAAAAAATTTAATTCTCTGAGTGCCTTATTTCACATGAGTTTTGTAATTTTACAAGGGCATACTAAAATAATGCTTTATTTTTGTTCAAATGTGCTCTTTTATATAACAAACATCCCTGTCTATACAAAACTCAACCAGAGTCATTCATTTATAAAATGAAGGAATTTCTGTATGGATATTCACAACCACCCAAAACAAACCCACTAACAAAATTGTATTCCTCTATGATGTCCAAGTTGCTTAGATCTAGAACATACACTATGTGTAGAATGTGTGTGAAAGTGAAATAAGTATTTTAGACTTCATTATATCAAAGATATTTCTCCTAACAAAATATTCTTCTTTTATACATAGTTGCTTAAGTTAGATGTAAAACTAAAATTGGACAGTAGAACAAACACATAATCCAACAAAAGGCCTAATGCTATATCACATCCAAACCTCTATTTTAGAAGGATAATATAACTATTAACAAGACTAATACAATTAATATCAAAAGTATACAAAGGACAAGGTACGATAAGCCCCCGTTTTGGCCCCCCTATTTCTTATTTTTCAAATTTTGTTTTGGAAAGCTACTTATCATGTTAAAAATTCCCTGAGGTTTGAAGTTTGTTTGGATGAACTTAAAAACCATTAATTTCAGCAACTGGGTGAGGTGAGGGGGGGTAAACTTTTAGTTATTATTCAGATATTGTAATTATTATTCACTTTGGAGGTGTTCCGACAACGATTTTTTAGTTTTTAAGTACCTGCGCCAACGTGACCCAGGAATTTTTTATCACAATGTCATTATCACTGTTTTTGCTGTCTAGATCGCCATAATTTTCTCCGGGTCACGTAGGCGCACGCTATTAAATTATAAGAAACACAGGCCAAAAATCTTAATTTTCCTACTTTTGGCATTTTTTATGCCCTTTCACCCCCCTCACCTCACCTAGTTGCTGAAATTAATGGTTTTGAAGTTCATCCAAACAAACTTCAAACCTAAGGGAATATTTCAACATAATAAGTAGCTTTCTAAAACAAAATTTGAAAAATGAGAAAATAGGGGGGCCAAAACGGGGGCTTATCGTACCTTGTCCTTTCAAGTAGTATTCTGTAAAACACTATATAAGTTAGAAATTGCACTATAGAAATATAAAAGATTCTTAAAAAGTACCCTTTAAAAGCTGCCATGGATAGAAATGGTAGAAATATCTATTAATATATAATATACTAGTAAATATAAAAAAAAGTATAAAAGTATTTGTTTAATTCTAAAATTATATGCCAACTACAAATATATAAACAAACTTGCATAAAAAATTCATAAACACCAAAATACAACAAGACATAATATAGATAATCAAAGTCATAACAAAATTCTTCAAAGACAAACAAGTGGAGCTAAGTGGATTGTCTCTCTCAAGTAATGTTTACACCAAGCAATTTCAAACATAAGTATGCCTCTAAATTTAAACTCTGGAAAATGATTTTTAAAGAGTATATACATATATAACCTTTCTGGTTAGAAATTGTTTAAAATTTTCCAAAAGATATACGTAACCTTTAAAACTTTGAAACAGCTGTGGAGTTGTAAAAAAAAAAAATTCAACAAAATATACATGCTGTAAATGAAATTTTTGCAAATAACTATACAGAATGTTTTCATTCATCAAAATGAATAAATATTTATAAATTTATAAAAGATAATGGTTCAGCGCGAGTTTTTGCCTCTGTTTGTTCACAGAACTGTCATTCTTATGAAAAAATACTTTCCAAAGATCCATTGATACACACTAGAAAGTTATCTCAGGGAATAATAAAAAGTTTCCCCTTTATCCCTTATCACTAAAGGTAAAGTATTCAAATCATTACCCTTAGCAACTGACTGAATATATAAAACGTTATCCTAGGTTAGTAACTGAATATTTCAGTTGTTTGCCTAGACTAATAATTGAATTTATTATACCTCACAGTATAATTAGATAAATCCATTGGCTAATAAAAGATAACATGGTGTGAATTAATTTGGATATTTTCGTCCAAATTGACAGGGCAGGTGAATAACCTTGACAAATTGTACCATTCACCCTATTATTCACCGCCCAATATTTGTTCGGCATATTAAAACAGTATTGGCCTTTTGAGTTGGGAGATATCCCACTCCTCAGAGGGCCGTAATTGTATAATATCAGAAGTTTGCCTTGATAAATAACTGAATATTTCAGTTGTCTCCCTATGTAACTGATTGAATATCTAAATTTTATCACTAGGTAACTAATAGACCACTTTCGAGTTTGTCCGTCACCAGAAAAAACTCGTCAATTATGCGCGCCTTTATGACGTCATTTACCAGATAGAGGGGATTGCTGTATCCCTGCACTATAAATGTTAATCAAGCTTCTTAGTGATCGTTATTGTGCAGGATAAACTAGAAATAATATTTGTTCTGTAGGTACTTAATCACAATTCCCTAATGACAGCAGTGCTGAAAGACAATTATGAGAATTCAATTTGCCGAATAATTCGTGCCATATAGCTTTATAATTTTCCAACCACTTGCTCAACATTGGAACAGAAGTGACGACGCCCCTAAACGCACGGATGATGTTCACTAAAACCAAAGTTTTTGACGGAAATGCATCGAACTCGAAAGTTGTCTATTATTATAAAGTTTCTTATTGAAACAAATTTTAGTTTTTAGTTACCAAATATTTTATATATAAATGCACACTATAAAAATTGACTGACATAAAGCTGCCTTACATATATCAAAATAAATATCCTAAAACAATGATATAATTAAACACAAAAATGACATCAATGGTGGAATAATTCTTCAATACTGCTAAGTTTACTTTTGATTTTCAGACTGGCCTTTGAACCAATTTTAATAATATACAATGATGAATAGTTTGTGTATTTTTTAAATTGCAAAATAAACATTATACATTTCTATGGCACAATAATAAAACATACCAAGGAAATTAATTTGTTCTGACAAAATATCCTCCCGTCTATTACTTTTTTTAAAACTACCTAAGATACAATGTTAGCAGCCTTAGCCATTCCATGAAATATTGAAGTCTTGTTCTCTAATAATTCATTTGGTCCATCAAACTCTGCAATTTTTCCCTGATCTAAAACCATTACCCTGTAAAACAAAATCAATGAAATAAATTATAAGCATTCCTTTTAGTTCATCTGGCCTAAGTCTAGAACCACTTTACAATTTGAATTAAACTTGGAAAGAATATAGTGTGTAAGGTCATAGCTGTCAACTTTGAAAATCTCAAATATGGGAGATCTCACTATAACATTTACTTAGAGGGAGATTTGCCTTTTCAATTTGTATTTCATTTTACATTTTGCAGTTAAAAGTTTTATGGTTAATTTTGTTTCCAAACACTATTCCATTGTGCTTAGTGCTGATTTGATGAGTCAAGTCTTTTCCAACTGGTCTAATGTTGTGCTGTTACATCACTTTCCAAAGTTAGATAGAGGAATGATAAGTCTAACCCCACCACATTCTTTGTGTGCATGTCCTAAGTCAGGAGCCTGTAATTCAATTGTTGTCTTTGGTTGCTGTCTTCTATATTTGTTTTTTCGTTTATTGTTTTCAGCATAAATCAGGTCATTGGTTATCTCTTTTGAATAGTTTCATATTTTGTCTTTTTATAGCTTACTATATGGTATGGATTTGCTCATTGTCGAAGGCTGTACAGTGCCCATAGTTGTTTACATGCTCATACTTTGGTCTCATTGGCAATCATAGCACATCTCCTTATCTTTATATTTATAGATGTTCAGTTGTATAGCAATCACTTAAAAATTTGTATTCAATCCATCTATGCCTTTAAGTTCAAATACAAGACAAGCATAAAAGTTAAAGACATGAAATCTTGGATTTTATGAAACCTTCATATGAATGCCATTCTCTCCACCAGGCACTCTAGATTCCTCCACTTATAAGAATAAGAATAAAAACCAACCGCCACGAAATAGTACAATAGTGCTGAAAGTGGCAGTAAACACCAATCAATCAATCATATAAATGCCAAGTTAATTTCTTTGACATTATGACATTATGTATAGAAATTCTGAGGAATAAAACATCAACTTCCAGATTGAATCTTGAATTCAAGATTACATGTATATTATTAAACCCTTGCAACATGCCAGAAACTTTACATTTTCCTAACATTTGAAATTGAATAAATATATATAAATGTGTGTTAAGATTTTGAATATTACCCATGTATTTAATGTCAAATGTATATGAACGAATATTACTATGAATTTCAATAGTAACTCACTTATCATAATCCAAAATTGTATTAAGTCTGTGAGCAATGGTAAGTATTGTACAATCTTTAAACTCAGAACGAATTGTTTTCTGAATTAGCTCATCTGTTTCCATGTCAACAGCAGCTGTGGCTTCATCTAGAATCAGTATCTTTGTCTTGTGAAGTAAGGAGCGACCCAAGCAAACCAATTGTCTTTGGCCAACACTGAAAAATATAATCATTTACATTTGTGTCAAACAATGAATAATAGCCGCTAATCAATTACAATTGGCTATAAAAATAAAGCTGTTGGAAAGGTTAATTTCAATTCAATTTGATTTGTATTTTTATTTGCTTTTAAGTCCTTTATTCTACGATATATGCAATCATCTACTGTGAAAGTACTTTTATTCCTGGGTATCAATTTCGTGGATTGAGCAAATGTTACATGTTCGTGGGTTCTTAAATTCGTGGATTTTAGTTTTCTGAAAAAAAAGGTCGGGTGAAGAATTTTAACCCATCAGAAACGAAGATTCTTGAAAGTAATCATATATGTTCATTTTCACTTATTAGTTCGTCTTTCATTTCTGATAACATTCATCAATTTTTTAATGAAATAATTGCTTTCAGAAACATTTTAATTGTTGCACACGTGTAATCAGAAGTGGTGACACTTATTAACCCCAGATTGAATGATCAACAGATTAACGATCATCAATTGGACCATAAACATGTCATTTAAAGAAAAAGGTTGCATGAAAAATGCTACAAATGTACTTTGAATTATAACTTATGACATAATACTTATGAAATAAAAAAGCAAGCCCAAAATAAAATTTTTTTTTTTTGTGAGAGAATTATGAGGAGATAAAATGAACACTTCATCATCGTATATCATCAACATAAGTCTGACTTTCATCTTTCGAAACTAATTTTTCATGAGAATTAAAAGGTTAAAAGTCGTACAACTTAGGTTTTTTAAAGATTAAAATCCGGTCTGAAGTTGTACATGCTACACTGGTGCTACATCAATGCATATAGTTCATAGTGCGTTTGCTGATATCGATGTTTTCTCTAGATTATATGCCCATATCCATGAAGTCAAACCTACATGGGATCTTTCCATGGTGTCTTGATTTGGACAACAGTTGTTATATTTTGTTGGACACTTAAATTCGAGGATAAAGCCTCACATACCCCACATTACCACATTGTCATTGGAGAAATTAAATTGTAAGCAAAAAAAAATTGTATAAGAAAAAAAAATTGAATCATAATTTCCTGTCAATATGCACATCTACATAGTATGTCCTTATTATCTACAAAATTTCATGAAATTCTGTTGTGTGGTTTCAGAGGAGTTGCGATGACAAACTGTTGCAGAAGTACATTGAAGCAAATAAGTTCAAAGGAGCGTAACTCCTAGAAAAAAAAATTGAATTGTAATTTCCTGTCGATATGCACATCTACATAGTATGTCCTTATTATCTAAAAAGGTTTCATGAAATTCTGTTGTGTGGTTTCAGAGGAGTTGCGATGACAAGAAACAGGACTGACGGACTGACGGACAGACGGGTCAAAAACATTATACCCTCCGCAACTTTGTTGCGTGGGGTATAACAAACCCTACACATAACGACAATCAATTCTACTAAGTATGAAAGCTTTCAAGCAAATTGTCTCAGAGAAGTGCTCACAAAGTGTTATGGAATAAACTAATGGACACAAGCTTTTATATCCCTCCATCCTAAAGCATGGGGAGGAGGAATTATGCTGAACAAATTAAAGTTGAATAGGACAGAGTGACAATTCTATCTGACTGATTTAACATGATATATACCTGAGGATAAGTCTGTTTCAATAACAGATTGGAATGCATTTTACATTCATTTATTTAAGTATGTCTACCTGAGATTTTGTCCTCCTTCACCACATTCATAGTTTAATTTATCGGCTAGACCTTCCACATAACTTTTTAAATGAGCATGCTCCAATGATTTCCATAACTGTTCATCACTGTATTGGTCAATAGGGTCAAGGTTCATTCTGAGAGATCCAGAAAATAAAACAGGGTCCTGAAAATAAGATAAAAAATTAATACCATTTACTGTACTTATTTCTAATGAGACAAAACCTAGATTTAACTTAAAAATTCAGTAAAATACCATTTCATTTAAGAAAAATGAAAAAGCATAAGTCCTTAAGTCTAAGGCCTCTTTTGAAATATAGATATTATCGTGTATGGTTTGGTTTTGGACAAGCATTAATTAGTATCCAAGTCAAGCAGTCATTTTATTTCTTCCTTGAGTAATTTTCTAAATCTTAAATCAAAATGTTTTGGTGTGGGGATATTTTGTCGGATTTCACCAAAAACAATAGCTGTTAAATTTTTATGTGCCAAATTTTGGCACTTTGGGTCAATCCTGTTTTGTTACACATTAAAACTGATGGTACAGCAATTAAAGTTAAATTTGATTAATTCAAACATTTATTCTAGTAATCAAGTGAAGGGGATAATCAAACTGTTACAATATTTGATGCATTGACTTTGCTAATTATATGATAGCATAATTGGTTTTTTTCTCTCCATATATTTAATAAGATAAAAAACATGTATATATTTCGTGTGAGCCAAGGCTCCGTGTTGAAGACCGTACTTTGACCTATAATGGTTTACTTTTATAAATTTTGACTTGGATGGAGAGTTGCCTCATTGGCACTCATAGCACATCTTCTTATATCTATATTGGCTAAGAATTAGCATTGCTAATAATGTTTTACTCATGATAAAGGATAGCCTTGCTTTTATCATTTGGATGAATGTTTTATTCTGGTGTTTATAATTTTGGCACATTCATCTTATGCACCAAAACCAAAATATAACTACAGCCAAAATATTCTAATTTACAGTATGCAACACATGGGAGATGCAATCTGTCCTTATAAATTTTAAAAGATTACCTGAGGAAGGATTGTAAGTTTTTGGCGAAGATCATGTAATCCCATTTCAGAAATACATTCTCCGTCAATAATGATTTTACCCTCTGCAGACTCAATCAGACGGAACAACGCCATTGCCAATGAAGACTTGCCAGCTCCAGTTCTACCCACAATTCCAACCTGTAAAAGCAATATAAATACAGTCACACAATTTATTTGCCTTTAATATCCTATACATTTGAGAGAGTTCACTGGTCAAATTCTAAATATCTTTTATCTAATATGAACGTTCTTAGTTTGCTCTATAATTGTGATCTATATTTTACATGTCATATATTTCATGATCAATTCAGTTCTCAGATACTAGGTAACCTACAGTCATCAAGAGTTAGGATATATCAAGGACTTATTCAAGGTATAGGAGAATCTTTGCAAAAAGCAAAGTCATTCCAATCAACATTTTATACTACTTCAGTTAAATTTTTCAGTTCCAAGAAGTCAACAATTGTAATATCTTTTGTGAAGATATAACAAGGAGATTTTTAACATACTTCCATAAAAGTAGATGACCTTCATTTTAAGCTTCATTTATATAAATCAGTTTTACAACTGTATTTAGTTTTCATATATTAAGTGACCATTAATCAAATAATTATGTGTAAGGACAGACCAAGGGTAGTTTACCTCTTAGCAAAAAAACGATCACCTACATTTGAGTTATTCTTACAAAAACTAGAGGCTCTCAAGAGCCTGTGTCGCTCACATGTATCTACTGTCGTTTTGGAAATCATGTAAAATAAGGTTAAAATCAGAATAAATAGTATTAGATACCCCAATAATGATTGAGACCAAGTTTGGTTTAATTTGGCCCAGTAGTTAAATTAAAAGCAGGTCATCCCATTGTAGTCTTACAATAGTTACTTAAGACCCCTTATTATTATTTAAATTAGTTTTTAAGTTGTAACCATTTGTTTTTTTACAATTTTCCCATGGACGTCTATAGTAAACCCCTATGCTCTATTTTTATCCATGGCAGTCATGTTGGTTGGATGGCAGGGTCATCAGATACATTTCTAAATCAAGATACCCTATTGAAAATTGTGGCTAAGTTTAATTCTATTTGGCCTAGTAGATTAAGTGGAGAAGATTTTTGTAAAAGATAACAAAAATTTACCAAAAATTGTGAAAACCTGAATTTAAAGGGCAATAACTCTTGAAGGGGTCAATTGACAATTTTGATCACGCCAACTTATTTGTAGAGCTTACTTTGCTGAACATTTTTGCTGTTTACAGTTTATCTCTATCTTTATTAATATTCAGGATAATAACCAAAAACTGCAAAATTTCCTTAAAATTATCAATTCAGGGGCAGCAACCCAACAACAGGTTGTCTGATGCACCTGAATATTTCAGGGCAGATAGATCTTGACCTGATGAACATTTTTACACTATGTCAGATTTGCTCTAAATGCTTTAGTTTCAGAGATATAAGCCAAACTGCATTTTATATTTTTGTTTGTCATGTTTTCACCACTACCTGAATCTTAGGCAGATTGACACTTTAAAATAAAACCACTCATTCACAGCCTGGTCTGAATTATAGTGGTTCTATACCTTAAGGTTTTATGTTTGCAACTGATTGAAATAAACACAAAATTCATAGAAAGAACTAGGTTAAGGTAAATGTAAAATATATTTTGGTTAAAAATATCAGCATTATACATAGGTGACTTAAAATTCATTACTCAATTAAAAGTAAAACATAAAACCTCTGATTGATTATTGAATCTTTAATACTCTAACATGATGAATATGTTCAAACCAAGGATAACCTTTGAAAGCCAAACAGCTTTATATTCCCAATGGGGTCCTTTAAGTATTAGCTATTAATTAAGGAATATTACCATATCTTGTTAAATAGATTACCGGTAAGACAAAAAATTTAAAATCCATTTTCAAAACTGACCTTTTGTCCTCCAGCAATATTACATGTGATTCCTCTTATCACTAAATCTAACCCAGCTCTGTATCTTGTCTTGTAATTATCAAATTTACACTCTCCTAAAGCAGGCCAGTCTGATGGGGGCCTCTTGTTAGGATTTATCCATTCTGCCTGTCATCAAAAGAAAACAATAATATCAATGTAATTCAGTCCATGAGTATATTTATAACAATTGGAAGAATATAACACTGAAAAAGGTGCAGTAAATTTTTGAAATTCAGTAAAAAGATTTCCTGTCTGTAAGCTGAGCTGCGAGTTACAGCTTGTTTGAGTTTGAGCTGAAGAATGTCAGAAGTCCTACTTGAAACTGTTTAAGATTTCAAGTCTTTTTTACTTGTATTTCATTTTTCAACACCTGTTCAAATGATTTATTGAAATGACTGAACATTTCTAGAAAAAAGAAATGTGTATGTTACCAAGGAGTTAGGATGAGGCTTATATATCTCAGTAAGTGTAAACTATATGAACTTGCCAAATGAAAAATATAAAATTGTATTCAATGATAATATTAGATGTATTAATCCAAAAGGTGGAGTATGACAAGAACCACTATTTTGCTATAAAATCAACATAATTTTATCAGACACCTGAAGAATATTCTTTTTTTTTAGGAAAGTCTGTGGCTCATACCTAAACATTAATACATGTATGAAGATGTCAAATGTTTTGCAGTTTTTGCAGTTTTTCATTAAATGCTTGAGGTTTGTATGCCTAAAACAAACATGTAAGAAAAAATTCTTTAAAAGTATTTCTTGTAAACATCTGAACAATGTTGTTTGATAGATTTGTATTTGTGTATTTTGTACAATTTTGATGGACCAATTAACTGGCATTATCATACTTTCTCCTTACATAATTCTTCACTCACTTAAATTTTTTTATATTGGCTATGTTTAGATACTTATGTCGATATATAGATACTTTTTTCCATTATTTTGGCATCCATTCCAACAATCAAACTTGCTGTCCTAAAATGGGAAACAACTGTCTCCTCTACACCCTGATTTGTTCCTTTCTTTTTATGAGGCATAATTTATACATGTGCTTCCCAATGAGAATTAAAAGAAACTAGTTCTTCCTATAACTTCATGTTCCACAATATAAATGATGTCCTCTCAATGAATAATTCACTTGGTGACAATGTTTCTTCCATAGTTTCTATTCAATTTGAAATAAAGGATACCACAGATTAAGTTAAGTCTGCATCATATCTAGACTTAATGTGTCTAGATATTGTCAACAAGGATGGTATGAAAACCAAACTTTAAAGCAAAAAAGATGTTTTCAATTTTCCCACTATGAATTTTCTTTTATCTGTAGCAACTTTCCAGCAGTACGTACAGATCATCCAGTTGATACAGTATTGAGGGTAAAAAATAATATAACCAAATTCTGGTAGTAACTTTCTCTGTATTGTGCATAAAAATAAGTGAATAAGCTAGTCTAACATTACCTCCTGTTCCACTTCAGCATATTCTTTAACTCTCTCAACAGAAACAACATTAGATTCCAGGTCACTGGAAGTCCTGACAAACATGTTCAGAGCACCAGTTATCTAAAAGAAATATTTTTTGTTAAAATTTCAGTACTGAACTAGAGGCTCTAAAGAGCCTGCATTGCTCACCTGCATCTTCAACAATAGCCACTTTTAAGTAAGAATCTAAAGGGGAATAAGAGTTAATTTACAATTTCAATCATGTTAACATATTTGAAGATCTTTTCCTCCTGATAATTTTTCCTTTTCAAAATATCTATTATAGTTTTCCAGATAGTTGACAAAAAAAGCATAAAAATGTTAAAAATTATCATTTAAGGCCAATAACTCAAATAAGAAGTCGAATGAAGATTTCGACCAGTATGGCTTATTTGTAGATCTAGTCTTGCTGATCATATGTGCTATTAAAAGTTTCTACCTACTGTAAATTCAGAAATTATTGCGAGGTTTTTATTAATGCGAATAATGCGACTAGGTGAGTATCGCAATAATAAAAACTCGCATTTTGATAACTGAAACATAGATCTGTATGGAGACTTTTCTGAAATCGCAATAATTAAAATCGCATTCTTGTGCAGTTTTGAAAAATCACAAAAATAAATGCACGCAATAATTTCTGAATTTACAGTATCTATTAGTTTTCAATGGGAAAAAATGGGGAAAATCGTCATTACAGGGCAATAACTTCAATAAGCAGTTGACTAACAATTTCGTTTATGTTGACTTATTTGTAGATCTTGTCTTGCTGATTATTTTTTCTTTAAAGATTCTATCTTTTATACTTTTTAAGATATTAGGCAAAAACGGAAAAAATTGGTAAAATTCGTCATGTAAGGTCAATAACTCTAATAAAGAGTCAACTGAAGATTTTGGCTATGTCGACTCACTTGAAGATCCTGTCATGCTAATCATTTTTGCATTTAAAGATTTGATCTATCTATTAGAGTTTTTTAGATATTAGGCAATAACGCAAAAAATTGGTAATTGTCATTAATGGGCAATAACTATAATAAAGAGTCATCTCACAATTTTGGTCATTTAACTTATTTGTAGATCTTGTCTTGCTGATCATTTTTGCTCTTTAAAGTTTTTATCTATCTATTATAATTTTTGAGATAAAAGGCAAAAATTAAAAAAAAAATGGTAAAATTTGTCATTTAAGGGCAATAACTCCTATAAGAAGTTGTTTAACATTTTTGAGTTTAATGGACAATAGGTAGTGCTCAACATTCTTGAACATTTTTGCACCTGTCAGATTTTCTCTTTTTATAGCGGTTTTTGAAATAATAGGCAAAACTTGTATTTTACCCCTATGTTCTATTTTTAGCTATGTCAGCCATCTTGGTTGACAGACGGGGTCATAGGACACATTTTAAAAACTAAATACCCTAATAATGATTTAGAATAAAGATTAAGGCCAAGATTGATTAAATTTGGCCCAGTAGTTTCAGAGGAGAAGATTTTTGTAAACAACAGACGCCAGACACCAAGTGATGAGAAAAGCTCACTTGGACTAAAAATTTATAAAAACATCTGTCATGCAACTCTTGGAAAGGACATTTAGAGGATGTACCTAAAGCTACAATCTCATTTAACACTTTTTTTCATTTTTCATTATGAAATTATAAGTTACTCTATGTATAAAAAAGTAATATTTCATTTGTAAACGTATAGCTCTTAAGTCTTTACTAACCTAAAAAACCAAAATGATTGTTGTATATGTACACAATTTTTTTAACTGTTAATGAAGAGTTGACAGCATAAAACCTTCAGGGACAGCTGTGGCTATATATTTGGTATTTTACAGGGATGCAAGGGTTAAAAATAGAATAAGAAAATCATCTCAATCTTTGTACTCTACTTACAACAATGTGATACAATATATGCATTTGGAAAGTGACACATACCTGTAGAGCATAAGATATAGACAAGCCAACAACACCTCCTTCTACATTTGGTGTCAACACGGCAAATAATGCTGCTGCAAATACAATCAGATTTCCAATCAACTCTAATCTCCAACCCAGCCATCTACAAAACATAGATGTTGTAGTTAATAATCAAAATTTGAAAAGACCTAAAAACAAAATATCATTATCAATATAATCACTTGTGTCTTAATAAATAGCTTTTTATATTTATAATTCCACAGTAATACAATGATACTGATTGTCTGGCATGTTATTGATGACCTTCTCTGATCAGGAGCCTCTGTGGCTGATTGGTCTAGGCATTTATTTTAAACTAATCTCACTCCTTACCATAATTTCAACTCTTGCTTTTGAAAAAAAAAAATATCTGCACTGGAATTATTGATGCATTAACAAATTGTGCTAACAAAAAGCAGCAATATTTCCTTCAATTAATTTATCATAAGTTTACTACATAAACCAAACAGAAAATATATATGTTATTAGCTTTGTACAGCAAGGTATTACTTCAATGAAATAAAAACTCATATCTTTTTTTTCCTCTCCACAGAGTGATTATAATAACACTGATCCTACCTCTGTGAAGCGATTTTAGTGAAATAGTAACTAATATTTTTGTCCACTCTGTACAGTGATTCCTGAATGAATCTATCTTGTGCTTTATATGCCCTTAGACTTGTAGCTCCACTCAATGTTTCACTAAAATGGTTGTAAATGGGAGATTTTGATGTGGATTCTAGTCTCTGTAACTGTCTTGATGATGGAACATAAAATCTCTAGAAAACATTAACACATTATCTCAATACAGTTCACTGGAGGCTGTTTAAGAGAAAAAAATAAGAAATTATCTTAATACAATTCTCCACTAAAGACTATTCAAGAGAGACAATGCTACTAAAACATTAAACTGAACTCTTGAATTCTCAACATGACACATTAGTTCATATTTTCATAAATATAATGTCATTGTCAATAAAATTCTTTCAATGTTTTACAAAAAATATTTAAGTTATTCCATTCGAACACTTACTCCTTAAAAATGAATTTAAAGATACAATATAACCGTTTAGTTTTCTTTTTCCAAGCTTCATGAAATACTTTGTTAATGACTATTTTTACAGTTGATAAGCTAAAGGCTCATTAAAGTAAAGTTTATGCAATTTGGATGTTTTAGTTATTTTTTTATAGAATTATGTATACATTTAGAACTGGTTGGACTAAATCTAAATACAAAAAAAAATGTAGCATTTATATTTCCAGAGGTATAATCAATTAAAAAATGTAGCATTTATATTCCCAGAGGTATAATAGCATTTACATTTCCAGAACTGTGATCCATTAAAAAAGTTATAAAAAAGAAGAGTAAATGTAAAGGATTTATACAAAAATGTGAAATATTGCATTTTGTTTCAATTTCAAATTGTGATTTCTGAAAAGTCTGCCCTTAGGAATTTGTTTAAAAAGGAAATATTATTGATATAAACATTTCGGTTCTAATGATATTTAACGAATACCAGTCCCCAAATTCCTTTTTTTTTAAGAAAATCTTTTGTCTCAATAGAGAAACAAAGCTAAAAATGGACAAAATAAGTGTGCCGTTGTGATGGCATCCCGCTAGAAAGTTAACATTTCAATATTACCTGAATGAAGTAGTAAAATATTCCAAGTGGAACGATGACACTTAAAAATATAGGTGTACTGTATGATATGACAATCACTGTGCTCAATGTCTGGAAAAAGATCATGATCCACATTCGAAAGGTCATTGGCAAGGTTACATCAATCATCTGTACATCTCCAGAGAAACGATTCACAATCCTTCCAGATGGTGTGGTGTCGAAAAATGACATTGGAGCTCTCATGATGCTTACAAGCATGTTATGCTGAAGTTTAGCAGCAGCTTTCACATAGGACAATGTACCAAGCAGTGAATATATCAATATAAGAACAGCTGTAAAGAAAATCATGGTGTATCATACATATGTATCACTATGATAACAGCTGTGAAGGAAAAAATGTGTATCATACATATGTATCACTATAATAATAGCAGGAAACAAAACCCTTTGTAGGATACACGTTTGCTCTAACATTTTGAGGTACTTATTCTAGTAATTTTTGGTGGAATTTTTGTATGCTATTCCTCATCAAAGTACATGGAAAGTTTACAGAGATTTAACTAGTTGTTTTTTTCATATCATTGAGGACAGTGGTTTTTTTTTTGTTGCTTCAGCTAATACAACTTCCAAGAATATTACAATTTTTCCAACTTTGAGTTGCACCCATCTTTCTATTGAATGGTGCTCTCTAGATACCCTGGCATCTTCTGCCAATACATGATGCAGCCAAGTGTGATGAAAGTGGTGGTAAACACCAACAATCAATCTATTGAACAAGGTGAAGAGGAATATTAATTATGTGGCAATGTACAGGAAATAATTTGTCAAAACTCTTTACAGACTTAACCTTCATATTCTATATGCATGCATAATGTATAGATGACAACTATATCTTAAAATTACCTTCCATACACTCCTAACTATACTTTCAATTACTACATTATTACATTATAAGAACTATTCCAATATTTTAGTAAACTCTTAAAAGCACTGTATTTTGATATATTAGAGTACTTGTATTATTTGTACCTAACACATTAATACTTTTGAGAGATAACCTCCAAAATATTATGATATCATACCTTGTACTACTCCCAGACCACCATACACTCCTAAATACATTGTATTTTTATCTGAATATGCAGTTGTATTGGTCAAACTTCTATTAGCTAAAAGATCATCATCACTCCACAAGCTGAGCCATATGTTAGCTGCAATACTGGTTCCTTGGTATACCATAAATAACAGGAAAATGATGACCATGGCAGGAATCCCTACTGCTTTAAAGTATGACAGGAAAACCGTCCATTCAATCTATAAATAGATAAGGTAAATTTTCATCTCTCCTGACATTTTGTAAAAAGCAAATTGTATTCCTGCTCTCTTATTTAACAACAAAGTGTTTACCTATTTATTTTAACTACATCAAAGTGTAAAGGGTGCACTAAAAAGAATAACTCACAGAAAAATACCCATCGACTTGCTACTACTCACAACAATGCATTTTTATTTACCTTTCCATGTCCTTCTTTCTCCTTCTCAATTAATTTTTCCACTTGTTTCTCGGGTTGTTTCACTTTATTCTCTGTAGTAGGTAAAGCACTCTCATCTATCATAGAAATTGTTCTGACTAACATAGCCTTCTTCTGTAACTTCTCTGCCCTCCTGTTTATAAAATTGAATGTTCCAATCAATTTAATTTCAAGTTAACATTGAAAAACTATCAGTTTCCCCTTGTATTAAATAATGAGAATCTATCAGTTTCCTTTTCTATTTAATTGTACAACTAAGGGGTAATCCTTTTATTTAATAAATTCATGCATCTTTGTGAAACACATTACAAATGTATCATAAATGCAAAAAGGCTGAATAGAAAATTTCAGTGAAACTAATTAAAAGAAATTAAATCATTCTATTTAGAAATTCTTTTTACAAATCTGTACCTTTCAGTATTCTTTCCCTTGTCAAACCAGCATTTTTCATGTGTCACAGACTGAAAACGTTCCAGTATACGGCACTTTTCTTCAATCACTACAAAATAAATTTTAAAAAAACATTAGTTTTCTGATTTTATAAGATTAGTAATTGTTCTATAGATAAATATACAAGAGCAACAATAATTTTCTATTAGATAATAAACTAGGAGCATTGATCTGAAAAAAAAGTTATCATTAGAATTAAGCGAATCTACCAATTCATTCTTGGTCTAGTCCATTAAATTTATATGGTAACAGAGGACAGTGCTGATCATTATACCAAAGAAATCATTTTTACTAAATAAAGAGATTTTCCATCCTAAAAAGAGTAACTGAATAGTGATGACTTGACTTGCATTATTTACTTAAAGCCATTCAAGCATGAAATTTAAGCCACCATAACCAAAATGATATTTACATTTAGTATAAAGTTATGAATTATCATTATTTTGAAAACGTTACTGTTCTAAATGACAAACAGATCAGACATCAGTAGTATAACTTCCTAACATCTTAGATTATCTTTATATGATATCTTCTTCTCATGCTTAAGCTACATTTTCACCTTCAGGATCATTATCTAGGTCAACCTCCTCATCCTCCTCCTTGACCTCAGTGAAATAAGCATTCAGAAACTGTGCAAATGCTCCTTCATGGCTTAATAACTCCTCGTATGTTCCCATTTCTGAAATCTGTCCATCCACCAATACTACTACCCTGTCAACCATTGGTAACCATTGGATACCATGTGTTACTAAAATTCTTGTCTGAAAAACAATATCCACCAATGAGTTGAAAGAAGTACCTTTTTTAAAGTTGGCCAGAATAGCATATTCCACCATGTAAATAGAAGTTGAAAAAAGTTTAAATGGCCTAGGAAGTAACAAATAAAACAAGAATGCATATGTTGTTGTGCTAAGCATACCCAACTTGTAAATTAAAGTAATGGAAAACAGGAGATAGAGGTCTGACAGATTCGAAAAATGCTCATAAATTACAACTCATCAGGGTTAAGCTACTGACCAAATATGAAGTAATTCTGTGAAGTAGTACCTAGGAATAGTGTGACAGAAATATTTGTTGGACTTAGGGACAGACAGACGGACAAGGTGTAATGGGTTTCAATCATATATCCCTATAAGAATTTTAGGTCCATTTGATACAGTACATTCCGGTTATTTGCATAGCCTATTTGTCAGACAAAATTATGCAATAAAGCGGAGTATGCTTATATCCGAAATGCCAAATTACGGAGTCAAATAACATCGATAGAACAGATCAGTAAAGGAAATCCCTGAAGAAAGATGAACGTCTATAATCCAATTACAACATATTGAATGTTGATTTATTCTAATAAAAGTTATATGTCTATTGTCATACATGTTATTTTATTTTGTATTATTTCAATAAAGATTATAAACACATTTTGTTTTAGTTTATTTGCGTACCGACGTTTCCTTTACAGTTTACCTGGGATACGAAAATAAATTTGTTCTAAAAATAGATTTGTTTCTATGACCCGTATGTACAATGTACATTGTTACGCTTTGATTAAAATAAACTGTTTAACAAAATTACACAGTTTATAATCATTTTAACAATAGATGTGTACTAAACTGCCTTTGATATACAATATTTACAGCTTGCAGAATGAAGTAACACTGTTTATTTAACTTCGTTAGTTTCGTATATGCAAAGCAGTAATGGGACCCTGTACGGGTTATTTGCTGGACACGAGTATTGAAAGTGAGAAAATATAATAATTAGAAGTAAATACTCTTTTCAAAATAAATCAAATTAAATGATTCATGTATAAAATTCTTTAACCATATATAAATGCCCTGTAATATTTAACATAAATGCAGATCACCTCAAGCCCAATTACGAGAGTTCACATTGGATAATGATCGATAATTAGCAGGCGTTATTGTTTTTGAATTTCACCCCAAATGTAATCTATGGACAATGTTTGAAATCCAATCAATTATTTACACTTTTTAAGATAGAATGGTCAGCGTTTTTACAACAATTACCTGTTTGACATTTTTATGACCTCGAGGCTTAAAATAGAACATGGGAAACTTTACCTGTGACTGTGTAGATATCGAGGTTTATTTTTAAATCAAATTCAATCATATAAACACGAAAGAAACTGTTTTAAAACTTTATTTGAATAACACAAAAGTAAATATGAAATAATAATGAAAATAATGATGCATTCAAGAAAAATATACTCACCAACTTGCCGTTTCCGGTCAAAAATTTCGACAGATTTAACCAAGCATATCTAGATGGCGATAATTTTCTATGCAATAAACCGAAAGGCCACTTGTAGAGCTATGCATATAACCGGACAATTTAACATTAGATGAATGGGAAATGGTTTTGTGCAGGAGAAAACTATGCAATTAACCGAATTATGCTATTAAGCGGTATGCAATTAAGTGGAGTCGACTGTACCAATGGTACCATAATGAAAAATGGTCTTTATGGTAAAGGGCATACACATCACCTTCATGTCGTACTAAGTAAATTCAATATGTATCTAGGATCAACTTTTCTGTTGCATATGGTGAAGTGAAATATTACCTTATTCTTTAAGAGTCCTTTCTTGCCAAAGACATTTTTAAACATGTGTTTACCAACATGGGAATCAACAGCACTCAAAGGGTCATCTAACAAATAAATATCAGCATTGTTGTAAACAGCTCTTGCTAAACTGATTCTCTGTTTCTGTCCACCACTTAAATTTATTCCCTGGAATTCAAATGTCAATAGTTAAGCTATAATTTATAACCACAACTGTAAAACAATGTTAGATCTGTAAATTTGCAGAAGCAAATTTTTTGTTCTTCCCTGGCCGGGATTCGAACTCATGCTACTGAGATATCGTGGCTCCAAATTGCCTTGCAATATGCCTGATGTGCACAAGTTCAAATCCCAGCCAGGGTAGAACAAAAAATTTGCTTCCGCAAATTTACAGATCTAACATTGTTGGGCTATTATTTAGACGAATTATGTATACAGAATGTGTTTTCAGCCTTGTATCACCATCACTGGTGATCTGATGGATAAAATCTGTCGTAGAGTTGTCACTGGTTCAGACGTACTTATATATTATAAGATATTATAAGATATTAAAGCCATTCTGAGTATTGACTTCACATTTTTATTTACATTTGTTTTATACTTAGGAACTACTGGTGTTTTGTTTTGTTTTAGAAAAATCATTTTCATATTGGTATAATATTGATAGACTTTGACTACCATGATATTGAAAATAACATAGATGTATGTGAACAACCTTATACTTTAAAGATTAAAAAGATAAAATATAAAAATAAGGAGATGTCTGCTACACATACCTTCTCACCAATCTCTGTCATGTCACCTCCTGTTAGGATTTCAAAATCTCTTTTCAATGAACAAGATTCAATCACTTGATCATATTTTGCCAGGTTCATCTCTCTTCCGAACAAAATGTTGTCTTTAACAGTTGCATTCTGTATCCATGCCTGTTGTGGTACATATGCTATTTTCCCCTATAAAATATATAATACTGGAATAATATACTGAAGAATCTAGAATTGCCTTTATTAAGGTATCATGGGAGTATTCTGTCATCTTGGTTTGCAAATGACCAGTATTAATCGGTCCAGATTTTTACTTATATGAAATTTGGCAAATTTTTATTGATTCCAAAACAATTCAACAAATTCTTTACAATGGGAGATAATTCAGATAATTTAGTTTTCTTAAATCATGTACTGTAAATTTATCTGTTCTGTTATGCAGGGGTTCTGCTGGGCTGCAACATTGTTATTTATTTGGATTTTATAGTATCTGTTGACAGATTTTAATGTCTTGCTTTATGCTTTGTAGACGAAAAATATCATATACAACATTTGTAACATTTATGACATGAAGAAAAAGCTTGCACAAGGGCACAGGTGACAATAAACATTAAATCAAAATTGTTCATTAATCTATGGCTTCTATTTTCTTAAAACAAATTAACAGTCAGCTTCAGATCATAATGGCTGAATGAACAAATTATGGGCTGGAATACTTTCTATTCATATCGAAAGCAGCAAATGGGACCAGTTAAGCTAAAAAATAGAACTGACCTTTACATTGACCCTTCCTTGTAACTTGTCCATTTCTCCTAGAAATGCAGATATCAATGATGACTTTCCTGATCCAACAGTTCCTACCACAGCAATCAATTCTCCCTCAGCTACCTCTAAATCGATGCTGGTAATAAAATAAAGGCTTTCATATTACTCCTATATAATGTATTGACTACTTCGGTTGACTCAAAATGTACCAAAATCACATTCTGTTCTATCCTCTTACACATGTCTTGAATATATTGAACTTGCACCTAGTATTTTCAATGAGTAAGAAAACACTCCTTTTATGTCTTTCTACAGTAATTTCAGTAGTTTGAACTACTGTAAATTCCGAAATTATTGTGAGAGTTTTAATATTGCGAATAATGCGACTGGGAGAGTATCACAATTATAAGAACTCACAGTTTTTGATAGTTGATACATATATCTATATGTAGATTTTCTTGAAATTGCAATAATTAATTTTATATTTTTGTCCAATCTTCAAAAATTGCAATAATAAATGAACGCAATAATTTCTGAATTTACAGTATTAGATTATTATTAATCAAAACCAAATTCTAAAAACAAAAACTAATCATAGTAGGAACACCATTCTACTGGCCTGAGAACACAGTTATTTTGAAACGAGTGCATTTTTTTGTAAAGAACAATACATGCAAATTAAATAAAAGAAGAATGTGCCCATGGGACACAGATGCCTCGCTTGTAGATACGACAAATTCAGTAATTTTTCCATTTACACAGGGAAATAACTCAAAAACAATGAAAGTTACGTCAGCCAAATTTTTAACTTCATCTGTGTTTGGTAGTAATAAGTATTGCATATAAATTTCATAAAATTTAGTTGAGCCAAAGTAAAGTACCGGTAAGTGTGCGGAAACGGCAAATTTCAGAATTTTTGAAGGAACTCGAGAACAGTGAAAATAATGCCACCAAAATTCGAACTTGATCTGTGTTTGTTGGTAATAAGCATTGTGTATTAGTTTCAATAGCATTTGGTTGAGGCAAACTAAAGTAAGAGAACAGAAACTAATTTTTGGACAGACCTACAGATCAGGGCTTCCAAAACGGTCATATATTCCGGACTTGACCGAAACTTTCATAAAAAGACCGGCTGTTCTCAGCCTCAAACGGTCAAATAGAATTGGTGTGCCACATTTTGTTATTCAAGGCATTTTCATGAAACGGTCATCTCAATTTTTACCAACTATTGATCGATAAAAATGTCCGTTTGGGGCTTTGGGCATGTCCGTTTGGGCATTTTAGTTTATAATTGTGGCAATCTATTTCACAAAGATATTTCGGTCATAATTGGTTTTAATAAAACAGAAGCAGCATATTTCAGATACTTTGAAGTGTCTCAGTTAGTCTTATCCTCTGGGTACATAAATGTACGGCTTGGTCTTTAGCTTGTGTACATCAATAAAAAGTAGAAAAAACATGTTTTCTTTTATTTAAATAACAACAAGCTGTCAAACAATTATCCCTTCAATAAGTTATATTGAAGCCATAAAATCATTCACTGATTACAGGTTTGTTACCTTTGATGAGGTGTCTTTATCAATAGAATTAATGATGCATAACAATGTACATAAAGGTAATCAGGTAAACGAGGTCAAACATGTAAGCGTGTATGGAACAACATCCTATTTAATTACGCTTTATAGATATTATTTTAAATGAGCATTCAGTTTAAAAAAGTATCCTGATAATTAAAAGTTATTCTTCAAATAAGGATATTTATAAATGAATAAGTATGATATATATTATTTTATTTAACACTGTACATCGTGTTAAATACTGGGGTACTCTCAAGGGGAAAATTTACTAAAATATATTGGAAAAACACAGAGAATAGCTTCGCTTGGGTATACCAACCTGAGTTGTCCAATAAATAAGGGGGGCGTTCTCTATTCTTGTTTTCATATTAAAAACTGTTTTTATAATTAAAATCATAAAGAATAATATCCAATCATGACATTATCTCCGACTTTTATAAAGACTTTGTCTCAAATTGAACTTAGTAGGTGTAGATGTTAAAGACTTTGACCCTGTTCCTGCTATCCGCAAATGGCAATCCGTTCGTAACCGCCATGTTTATCAGAACAATGCATTTAGCAAGCTCATGAATGTAAAATCTTAAATTAGACTAAATGAACTCTAATCTTGTGCTGTGATCTGTGCTTCTTTTCAATGTGCTCATTGTAATATTTATTGCGTGTGTTTGTCAACATTGTGCTCTTCTGATATTTTATTGTTGTTATATGCTTACATAAAATATCATGTTGTTATTCATTAAATTATTTATCAACTGAGTATGTTTTTATTTATTCCTTATTTTCTAAATCAGGTTGGGAAATTGTACAAAGAAAAATGTTATCACTGTTCAGTAGATTTTACACGGTTTAAAACAATATCCTTCATTGGGCCTCCTCAATGTTATCTATAAATACCGCATCAGTTGTAAAAGTCACGTGGTCAGGTAATCAATACACAAAAAGAAAGTATCACGTGTATTGATGATCAAGTTGTACTGCAATTAAAGCCAACATCAACAGTTTCAAATAAGATGGCCTTAATTTACAAAGTGTTAAGTACTCACAGAGAGAAGATAGATTATATAAACAGAAACAAAAACATGAGAACAGTCAGGTACTGAAGCTGATTGATGCAATGATGGTTACTGTATTACGATACACAGAAAAATGACTCAATACCGAGGATAATATTTTATTTATTTTTAGAATGAAGAAAACAAAACAGTTATAAATAATTTTATTGCATATAACACTACTAATTATTTAGACACATATATCAATTTATGCATCCTCTCAGTTACATTTAAGTATCCAGCTGATCATTGACCGTCAAAAATATTTCTTTGAAAAATGTCCGGCTGTCGTCAGGAAATTTTGGAAGCCCTGCTACAGATCTAGACATACGGACAGAAAAGGGTAAACCTTACTGCTTAATAAGCAAGTCATAAAACTCCTACCTGCATTTTCTCAATATTAAAGATTTCTACAATGTAGTGATCTACTTTTAAGACAAATTAAATCAAAATTATAAAAAAGTCTACCAGGTATAACTCAAAATTAGGACAGTTTTGTGTTATTAAAAAGGGTTCTTGAATTCAGTATGAAAGCTTCAGATATACTAATTTTTGATGTTTTCCAACTGGACCAAATCTCTAAAACAAAAATGTGCATGTAATTTATTCACCCCTTTTAATGTTTTATGCATTATATATGAAGAAATAATATTTGGAAGGTGTATGAAAAAAATATTGCAAGTAAAACATTATCCACATTAGGGACAACAAAACCCAAAGGATAATTACTATTTTTTTAGACCTACTGAAATTGTTAAATTTTCCATTTTTTCCTTCAACAATGGAGTCTTTGATCTTGGCAATAATCATATCTTTAAATCATGCTGACTATTTCATATATGACTCAATTTAATGCCAAGTTCTTTGCCCCATTTATAGCTTACAATATGATATGAAAGACTCCCTTATCACTGAAGACAAGATTGTGAGCTGATTTTCTATTTTGATGCCTAATACAGATTTTTAAGATCTTAACTCTCCCCCTTTTAATCTTGATCAGTATGTTTATTTAATCATATTTCTAATACAAATCAAAATATTACTTTTTCAGCGCAGGAGGTGCTTCACTGTCCCAGGTAAATGTTCCATTCTCTACTTTAATGACTGTTCCTGTAACGATAATGTGAATATAATCTGAATATATTTTCTTGAATGGCAAATGTGTTATGATTACATGAGTAAAGCTTGATACCAAATTTCAGGGAGCTTTGACTTTCAGTTTTAGACAAAAAAGTGACAAAAATTTTATCTGACAGTTGGATGTACAGACAGGTATAAAACACTATAAACCCTCCTTCAGAGTAGGAATCTGACAACAACACACCTTTAGATAGACTCACTTACATTTTGAACTCTGTCAAAAAACTTCAAAAACCTAGGAACCATAAGAGATTACCTATTACTTTTGAGATTTTAGAAAAAATCATATTTTGTCTTAGACATGGGGTGTTTACCCCTTTTATTGATTTAATGCTAGAAACAGCCTGTACAGTAGGTTTTTATGGCTTTATGAGATGTGGAGAATTCACAGTTTTGAATGCCAACCAATATGACTCATCTGTAAATTTATGTATTGGAGATATTACATTTCATAAAGATATGACCGTTTTGAAACTGAAACAGTCAAAAACAGATCCTTTTAGGAAGGGTATAGATATTCAACTTCATAAAGTACAAAATCAGATTTGTCCTTTTAAAATCTTAATCAAATATTTTCAAATTCGAAAAAATCTAATTTATAATCTCCCATCTGATCCATTTTTTATCTCACAAAATTCTTTAGCCTTAGAAAGAAATTATTTCATTAATTGCATTAAACATGTACTAAGTTTATGTGGCTTCAATCCTGATCACTATAATGGTCATAGCCTACGCATTGGAGCTGCCACAACTGCAGGTAAAGCACATATTGAAGACCATTTGGTCAAAGTACTAGGACGCTGGTCCTCTGATAGTTACTGCAGGTATATAAGAGTGTCATCTTCTTCAATTAAGTATGCACAAGATTTGTTAGGTAATTCTTAACACAAAGCATCATGATATTTGATCTATAATTACAAAATGTATTTTTATTATTTTGATTTTATATGTCAATAGGTGTATTTTATTATTATATTATTTTTTATTTTTTTTTTTTATTTTTATTTTCTCATGACTTTATTGAAGGTGAATAAGTCCACACTCCTAAATCCTTGGGGGCACGCAGCTGTTCCATCTGTGTTTTTGGACCTTGATGGAATTTTATCACTGGTCATTTCTAAAATTTCATTCATCCCCAAGCATTTCGGGGACAAATTTGATTAAAATTATTCCAGCGCCAGTTTGATAGACCCTGCTACTTACTACTTGTAATAGCACCACATGGGCTATCCCCTGATGCAGACCTTGCACAATCAGGCTGCAGATGAGATGTCTATTCTCATCCTCTCTGTGGAGACACTCCACTTCCTGGCTGGCGCATTGTCGGGCAGGCAGGTTCTTCCTTACACTGAAGGTTGCAAGCTGACCTGCTCAGGCAGGAACTCAAAATTTTATTTTGTATGCTGAGTGTTTCTCAAGGGCCAAAACTGATTTGATTGTTTATAATAAAATTATTATTCTAACATATCTTCCTGCTTTAAGCCAGTGTGACTTGCAAGTATTATGTTTTGGTTAACACACAGATATCCCTTATGTAAAATTTGGTTTAGTTGTGTTTGGAGCTGGTAATTGGTGTACAATGCTTAAATATGTGGGTTGCTGTCTTGACTTTAATTGAGATTTGCTCAATCAGGAGAGTTTACTTGAACTAAATATTGGACATTAGGACTTCTCATCAATACACACAGGAAATAATCAGGACTTCTTATCGATACACACAGAAAATAATTTACCTAAATTACAGCTGTAAAATACAGTTTGATGTGATCATTAAACTTTTTATTTCATCAATGGAAGGCTTACATTATGAAACTTTGCTCTTTGGAATAGGTAAATAAATATAACTCAAAATTTTTAGTGAGCCTGCCATTGGTGACCTACAATGTTTTGTTCACTGACACTATACATTTATAAAAGTCTTTGCATACCACTCAGACACAAATAATAAACAACCACCTTATTAAACTACAGAAAATATTTACACCTAACGAGATTTCAGAAAAGATTAGAGACTACAAGAAAATTACAATATGAGACTATTATACAGACTGACTACATACAACAGGTTTGAATAAATTATATCATATAAGGACAAATTATAACTTCAATAAAAAATTGACTTACATTTTTCAAGGATTTACAGTAGATCTTGCATTTTAGCTCATGTCATATTTACCTATCTAATACAGTTTTCTAGATATAAGACAATTATTTGTAATTTACCCCTATATAAAAATAAGAAGATGTGGTATGTTTGCCAACAAGACAAATTTTTACCAGAGAGCAAATGACATTGAAGTTAGCAACTAAAGGTCACTGTACGGCCTTTAACAATTTAAATGAGAAAACTAATGGTCTGATTTATCAAAAAAAAGCTATATTGGTTGATAGATTGTAAATAATATTACACTATATATATCTAGTCTAGACACCAAAAAAATCATTAACGTCAATTTGGGTTTAAATTGGTTTAATAGTGAAAAAGATGAAGATTTTTGAAAAAAAATGTAAAATTGGGTAACAATCATCAACAACACAACCTCCTGTGGGATCTATACCATTTCATAATCTTACTGT
This sequence comes from Mytilus californianus, assembly GCF_021869535.1. NCBI lineage: Eukaryota > Metazoa > Mollusca > Bivalvia > Mytilida > Mytilidae > Mytilus > Mytilus californianus. The sequence continues at coordinate 95,357,100 of NW_026262668.1, forward strand.
TCATTAAAAATTCCATCAAAATAAAAAAAATTAGGGCTGTTTTCTCCCCAATGTTGTTTTGTTGACCATGTTGCTTGGCTCCCATGGTCATCTGTTTTTTGTTAATATTTGGTTGCTATTAGCACTGCTAAAGCTTTGTTTTGTTTAATTCCATTTAGTTATTTCAGAAGTGATGTTAATTGAAAAACTGACGATGAATGGCAAGTATAATGTCAAGTTTATACTGAACTGAACCTTTTGTAAACTAAAAGTATCTTTTAATCCATTAACAATACATACCAGAAATTTGTTCATGTTGTACATTATCTGAGTTTAAATCACCACTTTTTAGAAAGGCTGACAATCTCTTGATTGAAACATTTGTCTGAAAAATAATTCATTTCTTTTATATTAAATATGTTTAAATGTTGTGTTGGGATGACACAATTGACATCTGCCAAATTCAAGGGCCATTTTCGGTGAACTGGTTTTATAAATTTAAAACTTGCAAAGACTTAAGGCAATTTAGAGTTTGACATACTGAATAGACAAGTCTATTGTTGAAGAGCATATGTTCAACCCTAAATGTCTATGATGGATTTATTTTATAGTTTGTTTATAGGTCGATTTTTCTCTTATGCATACCCACATGTTTTATCCATATTAATGTTTCATACCATTTGGTTAAAGTAAACTAATGTTATTGAAAGGAAACTTAAAAATCAGCCTACTTACAAGGGTCAGGAAAAATTCATATTTTCCAGTCATGACTGATTCTAAAAGGTCCTTGACCTAAAGTTTTTAGGGATTTATAGGTCAAGAATTCTTTTTTCTAAATTAAAAATTTACAAAGATAGGACATAATCATTAATGCCCTTATGTCAGATATTTCATTTACAAATTCTTGATTACAATTGACAATTATTTTCCATTAAAAATAAAACTGCCACTTGGTTGTGTATGCTTATCCACAGGGCCATACATATTCCTGTTTAATGCCTGCTGCAATTATTAGGTAAAGGCTCACTTATCATGTCACCTGACAGCAGAAAATATTGACCAAGTACAGACGATTGACTTTATCATGAAATAACTTATCAGCCAAGACTATAGATAATTTACATTTTAAAATTAAAGCTTTCTGTACAATTTTGTAAAAAAAATAACTTAAGGTTTAGTCGAATGTACCGATATTCATTACACATTATGCATGCGTGCAAGTGTCTCTCTCTTTTTGACAAGCACAAAATTAGACGCTTTATTGTAAAAAATGCCCATTAATCTTATGCGGAATACACGAATAAAAATACAATTATTTATATCAAAACACTTTACACATATGATTAAAAAAAACGTTGACTTATTGACTTTTTATAGCCTGAAAAAAATCTCTATCCTAAATCCCATTTCATTTGTAATTTATAATCAGCTTGAAAACTTTTGGTTTCTCAAAAATGTAAGTATCAATTCCTAGAAAATTTTCAATTTTAAGTCATTTAAATAATTGCAGTTTTAAACTGTTGTCTTCCACATATTATTCTTAAACACTTTTACAAAAACAGGTATATAATTTCATGCAGTTCATACAGCAAAATTGTTGATAAAGGTTTGTCTATGCCATGAAATCAGCATGAATTTAACAGTTTGAAATTCAAAGGTTCTAGCTTTGCAGTCCTTAAAAAAGACCGAAATTGAATGAAAAAATTTCTGGACCCATGGCTTCTTTCTTCCCACATGTACAATTAAAAAATGACAAAAGTGAAAATGATACTAAAACCATTTACAACAAAATATAATATGTAGAGACAACAACATCTGGGTTACCGCAAGGTGATAGTTTTATTGTAGACTCAATAAAACTATCACCTTGCGGTAACCCAGATGTTGTTGTCTCTACATATTATATTTCCATGAGGTTTTAAGACAACCGCAGCATACTTCGGTATCCATCTTGGTTACTCTACCAGCTTTTCCGTTAGAAGGTGTTGGTTCACTCGTCACAAATCATTTACAACAAAGATTAAATGTTTACAATACCTGTATAATGAATGAGATCATCATTGGCAGTAGATTGATTGGAAATCTGAGGATATTAAACAATGACAGTGATACAAAGGCTTTCTGTGCATCAAGATAGTTCTCTGTTGATGACATAATGTAGGTGGCAAAGGTGGCTAACGTAACCTGCAAAAAAATACATATCGACACTTCATGGAAAGACAAAAAACATGAAACTGATTTAACACAACCCTTTCCTCCATAATGACACCTTTTGATGCCACCCCCTTTACCCTATACTGACGCCTTTAGACGCCTTTGTGTAGTACCTCAGTTGAAACTCTTTGCCTACGAAAAGACCAAAATTTGTAAAAGAATGACATACCTCTCTGTTTCAGAAATAAACTCAAGGAAACAACATTGTGCAGATAAATATCAACAATTTCAGAGAGAGTTTTTTTTACGGAATATACTACAAGTGCTCTATTAGAAGTGTACTTGATTTTCTCTTTTGAAGTATTTTACATTTTGTACTACCAGGAGTGCTTTATAGCTGACTATATGGTATTGGTTTTGCTCTTTGTTAATGTAAGTGTTTACCGTTGAAATTTTCTTTGTCCTTTGATCTGTATAGCAATCATACAGTACCTCCTTTTTTTTACATTCATGGCCAAGAGCTATCTTAATAGTATCAATAAGCTGTGTCAATATGAATAATTACAATTGTAGAAGTTTACACATTGTAATGAAATAAAAACAACATATTGAATGTACTTACAAGAAATGGAGCACAAGTGAATGAAAAAGAACTGAATGCATTGAGGTAGGCATATTTTCTTAAAACGTCTAATTCCTTCTTTCTAATTTCTGTAACTTTGTCTTGAAAAGAGGATTCCCAAGCATACAGCTTCAATACCTACAAAATATGTTGTAATGCTGATATATAAAGTGTCTTTTGTGAGTTTCTTTTAACAAATGTATGTCTCATTCAGTTTTAAAGTTGCATTGTTTCTATTTTTTTTACGTTGGCACTGTGTAATGTTTGTTCATTAGAAAATTTAACCTGACATTATTCTCAAACTTAATTTTAGCACTATAATTAATGTAAATTCTCATTTTAATAGAAAACTGAGATTTATTATATTTGGAGTTTTAGAAAAAAATAATAGGATAAGCACTGAATGAAACTTAGCCTCCATAAACAGTCTCAATGTGCAAGCATTCAGTGACAGATTTTTATCTTAAGAATCCTATTCCACGAGGTTTTATCAGCATCTCTGAATAATGTATCTGTCAAGTTGAATGATATTTAGGTAACAGGTACTTAAATGGGCAATATACATTTTTTAAAGAAAAAATGCAAGCAAAAATAGCATACAGAACTGCATATAAATATACAAAAATTATATAGGTATTTTTTTATACTTTCTGAGAAATACTAAATTGAAAATACTGTTGAAAGAAGTACAGTATTGGATGCACGAAAATATTTCCATAAATATTGAATAATTTGACTTATTTTAAATTGACTTTCTTCTAAAAACTTGTCCAACAAAATTTCTTTAAAAATTATGTGATATTGCTACTAAAATTTCCCTTTCCTTGATACAAATTAGTTTTACGGTTTTACCTGTATAAATCATACAAAGTACTCTGTTTTTCTAACTTATATAAAAACATAAAAAAAAAAATTTCTATGCGCAATGCAATCACAATATCACACTTACTTTTGCCTTTTCTTTGCCTTATTTATGCTCTGCAGAAGATTTATACTTAAAAAAACTAATTCATTTACCCAATAAAATTTATTTCAATAAAATGAAAACTACAATTGAAAAATATATCATTTTTAAAGAAAACTGGTAGGACAGGATTTTTGGAAATATTAATTTGAAGAAAAACTTGATGAACTTTCTAGGATATTTATATTTTTACATCTATTTTCTGGATATTTAAAATAAATATTATATCATGGTTTTTTTGTTTTTTTTATGTCAAAGTGTGAATTTACCAAAATGTGAACATGACATTTGATCCTAAAGTTTAACATTACAGTCGGAATATAGTTTAGGGCCCAAAAGCCATAAGGCTTTAACCTTCAAAACTGAAATCAACAGGATTTTAGGTTCATACTAAGACTTAAAAGAGGATATAATCTTATCTTCATTTAGTCTTAGATGCTTGAATTCATCTTAATCTTAACCTACCTTCATACCACTAAGTATTTCATTCATCATTTTAATTCTGTTATCTTTATATCTCATCAGGTCTGCCTGTAGTTTCCGTTGTTTCGTTGATATGACAATATTTAGTGGGATTAGTAATAACATGACTCCAAGTCCTAAATTTAAAACAATAACACAACATAGGTAAAGTATTATTGATATCATTCTATTGATTGTGCACATTAATAATATACGTCAAGGTTATATATAAGTCAGTACAAATTTTATTGGTAATAATGATATAAACGGTACCAACTTTACTACACCAGATGCGCATTTCAACAATTAATGTCTCTTCAGTGATGCTCTAGGCCAAAATATTTGAAAATCCAAAACCTAATACAAACGTTGAAGAACTGATCAACCAAAAAGACCTAAAGTATAGCCTAAACCAGACAAGGAATCAATGTTTTGCATGCGGGAGATATATTCCTTAATTCAAAATGTAAAATTTTAAAACATTATTGACTGCAATCAGTGTTATAGTATCATAACTAGTCCAATAGTTATAGAATAACTAATCGAAGAATTCAAATAGAGAAAAATATTCAACAAGTGACCGAACAACACATTAATTCACGAATGCCTGTAGCGCATGAGTTAATTATCAGTGTTGTTTAGTCACGAGTTGAATATTTTTCGATATTTGAATTCTTTGATTAGTTATTCTTTTTATTACATTGGCAAATGTCTTTTTTTATGAAATTAAAGTAGAAAATGTAAGGAACTATATCTTTTTCTACGCATTCACAATTTGTTTTGATCCGAAGTAATCGACGTCTTGACAACGCCTATTGTTGTATGACGTCAGAGGAGTGAAATAATCACGTATATTTCACATGTGAAATTATCGGTTTTTATTTCACTGGGAAATCAATGTAATTCATTGCAACCAATGTAATAACTTTATATATCATAACATAGCTATCCTCATTTTCTCTGAGCACAATGAAACACTAAATTTCTGTGTATTGTGTACCGTATATAATATTTCCTACATGTGTTTCCTGCTATTCCCTTTCCCAGGAAAGGCACCTTGAATATGGAATGCAATTGATAGAATCAGTTTAACATTTCTTGCTTTAAATTTTCCTCTTCACCGTAATAAGCAGTTTAAGAAACCTTTCACATTGATGTACAAAGTATCTTCCTTGAGTGCAATGTGGGTTTCAGTGGAACAACAATACAAAGAAAAAGTTCTTAATATTTTTCTGATTAAAAACTTTCATAATTTTTTCAAATATGTACCTGCTAGTACAGATGGACCAAGTTGTTGCCATAACAACACTGTGGCAAGGAGAATCTGTAATGGAGCTGACCAGATCATCCATAACTGACCAGCCACATCCTGAAATCTTTGACAATCAACTGACATCAAGTTTACAATTTCTCCAACTGTTGATGACTTCTTTGCTTCATTGTTCATTGTCAGTGACTGAAAATAAAATGTACATTCAATTCTTGCAATTTCAAAAAGAGGCTGTTGCTGCTACCAAGTAATCTTTAATTGGCATAACATCATTATCAAATGTTTGACCATCACCTTGCTTTTTATACATGAAGTTATAAATGTAACACATATCAATGTAAACACTGGCAAACTGAAAACAAACTTATTTTCTTATGGGAAATCAATATAGTTGAGCAATTTGTATAAAATTTTGTGTAGATTGAACAGCATCTGAATATCGGGACAATTTATATGAGTCAGATATACAATTATTTAAAAATTTGTGAAATACATATTACTGTATAGAACGAACATAAAATGTGTCATAAAAAGTAGAAATCAGTATGTCTCAATATGAAGAGTGACTAAAAGCATTAAAGTATATAATAAGTGTGACATAGCGACAATGTCAAGCTGCAAACATTCAGTAAAAGAAACAAGAATAAATATTACCGATATATATTTACAAATTCTGTTTTTGAGAAAAATGAATTGTGTTCTATCTTTTGGATAAAAGGACTGGTCTGTATCAGAAGAAGCTTAGTCATCTGGTGATATTTTAATCAGACTAGACAAAGTGCTGATTTAATGAACTTTGATTCAAACTTAAACAATGGTTACATATCTTTTTTTTCCCCATAACCTTTATATCAGTCTTGTACAATATGTGGCATTGACATATCATCTTTTGTAAACAAAGCAACTGGCATTAACATACCTTTTTAAACACGGCAGCAATGAGTGCTGACCTTGCTCTCATTCCTGTTGTCATAGAGATGTGGAAATTTTGATGGAAAAATGTTGACTGGAAAATAGCAACAACAAAAAATCCAGCAGCTAATATGTATCCTTTCCATTCCGCTTCAGGACGACCTGCAAATCTATTATTTGTGTAGCCAATCAAAGCACTGAAAAAGGAAGATAAAATTGAGAATGGAAATGGGGAATGTGTCAAAGAGACAACAACCTGACCAAAGAGCAGAAAACAGCAGAAGGCCACCAATGGGTCTTCAACACAGCGAGAAAATCCAACACCCGGAGGCAGGCTTCAGCTGACCCCTAAACAAAAATGTGTACTAGTTCAATGAAAAATGGACGTCACACTAAACTCCAAAACATATAAATGAACTAAAATTAAAAAACATACAAGACTAACAAAGGCCAGAGGCTCCTGACTTAATTGGGACAGGCGCAAAAATGCAGCAGGGTTAAAGATGTTTGGTGAGATCTCAACCCTCCCCCTATACCTCTAGACAATGTAGAATAAACAAACACACAGCAATACTTACAGTAAAACTCAGTTTAAAAGAAGTCCGATGTCAGAATAGGTAACAAAAGAAACTAAGCAAAATGACAAAGATACATAAATTAACAAAGGACTACTAGCAGTTACTGACATGCCAGCTCCAGACCTTAATTAAACTGATTGAAAGATTATGTCTTCATCATATGAAAATCAAGCACAATCCCTCCCATTAGGGGTTTAGTATCATACCATCATAAAATATATGAGAAGAACATAACCCATATCATGCCAACAACTGGTTTTAAAATAAATGTGTTTATTTCCGATGCAAAGACCCTATGAGTGAATCAATATTAATACCAAAATACGCCATCCTTAATGACCTGACAACAGTATCGTAACTATATCCCTTCTGAATAAGTCTGTTGAAAGGTTTGGTAAGCTTTTGAGGTGAATGTCGACATTTTTGTGCTTTGTATAGAATATTACCATAAAAGATTGGATGTGAAATACCTGAACGTATAAGATGTCTGCATGTTGATTTATATTTACGAATGATGTCCTTGTACTGATGATAAAATTTCGTAAATGTTTTGACTAGTTTGTGATATCGAAAACCCTGGTGCAATAATTTTTCAGTAAAACAGAGTTTCTTTCATTAAAATCAAATACTTTATTACATACACGAGCGAATCGAACAAGTTGAGATATATAAACACCATAAGATGGTGACAAGGGAACGTCACCATCTAAATATGAATAATTAACAATAGGAAACGAAAAATCACCTCTTTTATCATTAATTTTGGTATTAAGCTTCCCGTTAAAGATATATATATCAAGATCCAGGAAAGGGCAGTGTTGATTGTTAGTATTAGCTTTATTTAAAGTCAGTTCAGCAGGATAAATCTCTTTAGTGTACATACTGAAGTCGTCATTATTGAGAGACAATATATCATCCAAATATCTAAAAGTGTTATTAAATTTTGGTATCAGATGTTGTTTCGATGGGTCTTTGCTGATTTTAGTCATAAATTGTAACTCATAACAATACAGAAACAGGTCCGCAATAAGTGGTGCACTGTTAGTCCCCATTGGAATTGCGATATCTTGACGATATACGGAATCTCCATAGCGAACAAAAACATTATCTAGTAAAAATTCAAGGGCAGTAATAGTATCAAAGCAGGTCCAAGTGACATAGTTCTTTTGTCTGTTGTTACTAAAAAATGACCTAAAAGAGTTAGAACATATATATTCGCATTCTGACTTTTTAAATGCCCATTTAATTAGGTGTGTGAATTTTTTCTTAATAAGATTATGAGGTAAAGTGGTTACTGGTATATAGGGTAGAAAAATAAAAACTTTGAACAGATTCGAAATCACCAATATAAGCATGCAATTTATCAAGTACTTCAAACGAATTTTTAAAACTCCAAAAGTAATTAATTCCACTATTTTCAAGGGCCTTACTTGAACAATTTATTACCAGGATTTTGATTGTACCAAGTGTACTAGTAAGTAGAATAGACAGTTTAGTAGTGGAACAATGGCTTGAAGACGAAATAAATCTATATTTGTAAGGTGTTTTGTGCAGCTTCGGAAGCCAGTACATAGTTGCAACTTTCATTGTATTTGTTTCTGCTTATAAAGAAGTAGCTAAAAGTTTATGTTTGTTACAGATGTCATTTTCCTAAAATGGAGTCAGTTTGAATGTTGGTGAATTCATGATTTCCTTTTGCAGAACCTCAATGTAAAATTTAAGTCAAACAATAATGATATTATTAGCAGTCTTATCAGCCGGAACAAAAACAAATTCCTTGGTGAGTTTTTTTAGCTTATATTTAGGGGCTATTATGGTAGTTGTTAGGAGTAAAACGATCTTTAAAATGTTTAATACGATAATCAACTATGTTCATTACTGAATTAAAAAAAGAATCTTAGGATTTTTTGTCACCTTTTTCTCGTTTTATCCATTTCGAGCAGTAAGTACGGAGTGAGTAGTGGATGATATTACGACACTCATTCCAATTAATAATTGACGGGGGACGATATTTAGGTCCTTTACTGAGGAATGATTTCAACTCTTGGTCATGAACGATGTTAAGGTTTCTTGTTATAAAATGGGAACTGGGGCCATAAATGTATTCGGAATTACTGCAATTTCATGACGTAGGTGTATTGTCACTGATATTAACATTTTTACATACTTTGCTATAATTAAACACATATTTCCGGGTAGATTTTTTGTAAACATAACAAATAAGAGGAAGTTCAGTATTATCAAAATAGCCAGGAATTTGTTCTTTAACAGATAAATCATTAAAAATACCGGCAATATTTACAAGATGAACTCATTCAAAAGGCACCAAGAAAGATTTAGGAAGTTTATAATTTCTTCATTACTAATAAGTACATGTACTTGCAGTTATTTCAAATTAGATCATGATGTCCTTCTTATGCTTTATACACAAACTTTTCAAAGCCATGTTTTAATTCCAATTTAACATTGGGTACCTATGCATAATGTCACTATTTAACTTCGGAGAGAATAAAACTTCACATAGAAAAAATAGGCATGGTTTTGTGTTTTGAATTTTTATGAGAATAACAGGATTATGCTATTTCCGGTATTGGTTAAAGTGTAGTTCTCTACTAAAAGAGACACTATATGTACAATTTTACATATTTATAAAAATATTACTTTACATCAAAATAATATATAACTGTTATATCATATTTTGTGATTTAAGAAAAGTGTTAAATGAAATCCATTTCACTTACTTTAGTAGTAGAGGGGACATAAACTGTAGAAAATCATACACCAATTTACATCCCCAGGATTTAAATAAGTCTACTCCATACACCTTAAACAAAGTTTTTGTTAGGGAAGCCTTGTTTTGAGGCTTTTCTGGTTTGGCACCCTCCTTTATAACCACTTCAGGCTCATTCTCATTTCCCAAAAATGGAGTTTCCTCTTGTATTTTATCCTGTCTTTGAATTTTACGCTGTTTCACACTGGTTGAAGTACTTGGCACTTGGGTTGTAGTAGCTGGTTTGATACTGAAAAAAATTATAATCCAGATTATTTTATTCATTCTAAGAGATCTGATTACCACAGAGTGACCACAGGTACTTGTCTCTGAAAAAATACCTAAACACATTAATATAACACCAGGTACCCAAATCGCATTTTTGAGAAATGACACTCTTAGCGAACTGCTGTTATATTTTGATTCTGTGGTTGTCTTTCTTACAGAAACTTGTTATGTAGTAAATCTACATTACATTATCTACAAAATGGTATATGACACATCTATTTTTGTTGACTAATCATTCCTAGCATGCCTTCCAAGTAGGTCAACCATAAATCATTTCGTCTTCTTACAGCCAAATGGCAATGTCAGATTTTCTTTATTCAACAAAAAGCCAACAGGAATAAAATACAAAATCTAAGTGTAGTAATAAACATACCAAAATCAAACTTCAGTTCAATATATGCAAGCATAACCCCAAAATATCCTGACATGTTAAAACTTTCATTAAATATATAAATTCCAGGGCGGTAATTGTATAATAAACAGCTGCGCCATGAGCGCATGATACGCCCGTCGTCTTGTGTGTGAATTTTTATGCAATAATCATAAATAGTTTCTGACATACAGCCTGACATGCGAAAACCCCCTTTTTTTTACAAAAAAATCAATATCTCTAAAATAAAAGTTTGAATCAAAACCAAAAAGTATACAGATCTTTAGATTAATATAACTAAGATTTGTGTAAACTTTTAAGCAATAATCATAAACCGTTTTTGAGATACGGCGCGACATGTGAAAACCCCCCCTTTTTTTTTTAAAAAAAAATCAATATCTCAAAAATAAAATTTTGAATTAAAACCAAAAAGTATACAGATCTTTAGATTAATATAACTAAGAAGTGTGTAAAATTTTAAGCAATAATCATAAATCGTTTTGAGATACGGCGCAACATGTGAAAAACCCCTCCCCTTTTTTTACAAAATACTCAATAACTCAAAAATAAAATTTTGAATCATCACCAAAAAGTATACAGATCTTAAGATTAATATAACTAAGAAGTTTGTAAAGTTTTAAGCAATAATCATAAATTGTTTTTGAGATACGGCGCGACATGTGAAAAAAAACACACACCTGTTTTAGTTACTAAGTCCTGTAACTCAAAAAGTTTTAATCTTATTTTCACCAAAAAGTATACAGATCGTTTGACCATCTTAAGAAACAACTATGTTAAGTTTCATGAAATTTGGATAAGTCGTCCTCAAGTTACGGTGCGACATGTTTACGCCCGACAGACAGACGGACAGATGACATTTGTATACCATAATACGTCCCGTCAAAATTTTGACGGCCGTATAAAAAATAAGTCAACCATAACAAAACATGCACTGATACTAATCATTACACCACTACATACCAAATAGTAACTAAATTCCAGCAAGCAAAGTGGAAAAAGTATAGACAACTGATATCTTACCAAGGACAGTATGAAACAAAGAAAGGAGCAGAATAACAGATAAAGGTAAATGTAATGCCTCTACCACTAATTGGTGTAAAAAGAAAATTTATTATAAGCATTCTATAATTTTGATTTCAAACTTTCCTTCTAAGGTCATTATTAAGATCTATATTTTTATCATAAATTTGAAATTATCAACTTACTCTCTGACTGCATGTTTCTTTAATTCTTTCTTCCATACTTTTTCAAAATTTGGAACAACTTGATCACTTTTGTCTCGAGGATGGAGATCAGCAATATCAGTTTCCTCCAAATCCTTTTTATAACCTGTGACAATAAGACTGAAAGGAACATGTAAAAACTATTTTAAATAAAGTTTTTCAGAGATATGACCTAAACAATACATACCCTTTATAGCTTGCTGATCTGTGTGAGCCAAGGCTCCGTGTTGAAGGCCGTACTTTGACCTATAGTTGTTTATTTTTTACACATTGTGACTTGGATGGGGAGTTGTCTCACTGGCATTCATACCACATCTTCTTATTTCTATATATGTATTTTTGGCATTGCACAAGGCCATGCTTATGATGTCTTTACACTAAATTCATAAGATGTGTACTGAATGAAATTATAGATAGTTTGAGAAAATATGGTTCATTTAATAGTTGGAATAGGCTTTGAACTAGCTTTCAGTAACTGTGAGTACTCATATTGGTACCATGTGTTTTTTTGTCATATTGTTTCAGATACATGTGTCCTTCGTGCTGTCCAAATTCAGGGCCCTGTAATTTAGTTGTCGTCATTGTTTGCTATCTGTCTTATTTGTTTTTCATTTGTTATTTTTGTGCTATGTTCACCAACTATTTGGAAAAAAAGGGAAAACAAACATTTCTATTTAAAAGTGTTTCAAATACATGTATATACCTACAGCCAATGCATGTAACCAAGATTTGTTAAAATTCATGATTTGAAGATGTGCAGAAATCTTTTTGACCAAACTTTTCATTCAAGCTGTGTTATTCTTTAATCTGTTTGTGTATTCTTCTTTAATTATTTTTTAATCCATGATAAAAATATGATTTAATTGGATAAAAATATGTAACATGACCTCATTTACTGACATAATCTAATTCCTTTTATCTGTTGGTAATCAATTAAACAAGTAATTCCTTTAAGTCATAATATTATTACCCATTCATCCACCAATATGTAATTCTTGACAAAAATGAAGCCTGTACTTCAAGACAAGGTTTCTGTAAAACATCAATTTATAACAATAGCTGAAATATTAGGAAAAACCATGTGCTAAATGTCATTTTGAAATAGCAATAATCACAAAACATTGTATCAAGTAAGACTTTATTTATATTGATATGTGGTAAACCACTCCATTTAGTGAAATATACTATTTTTTCACTTCAGGGTTTCATCAAATTTTAAATAACAAGTTTGCCACTACATGCTGCACTAAATCATATATAAATATTGCTTTACAAATAAAATTTTGTATATTTGCCCTGTATTCTTTGTCATTAAATACATGAATACTTACAACTCCAATATTGTATTTGCCAGAAGAACTCTCTGACACCTCCTCTGCAATACAATGAAGTATGAACTGAGACAGAAGGAGAAGAAAATACAGAAAAAACAAACTGAATCTAAGTATGTCATCAGTGTAAACCTGAAATAAACATATGTCTACTATAAGATATTTTAATTAATTCATAAATGTATCATATATTAAATTCCTTGTCCTGAACATACATGTAAAATTTGCCACTGGATGTTAACAAACAGTCAATCAATCCTGTCAATTCTATAAATGTGTTTGTATAGGTTTATTTCAGAACAAATGAATTTAAATATCTGACTAGGACATAAAAGATGCACTAAACTTTAAGGTATATTCAAAACAAAAACTAGTGTTCATTGGATACCATTGCCAACTCACACTATCATATTTCTATGTTCAGCGACCTGTGGAATCTAGGTCATAACCCTTATTTGGCATACATCTTCAATATTTCACTTCCTAAGGAACATGCATTTAGTTTCAGGTTGATGTGACCACAACGTCATGGTAAACTACTTCACACCAAAACTTTAAATTGACAGATGAATAGACTGGTGGAGAGATAAGCTGACAGATGGAAGGATGAACAAATGAACAGACGGACAGAAGGACAGACATACAGACCAGAAAACACCCTAGATGGGATATAAAAATCAATGTTTTTTATAAGGAAGATGATAAGTCGTTAATCTGAAAATGCATCACACTTTAATTTAATATCAACATGCTTACATGAAGCTTGAAACCAAATTTCAGGGAGCTCTGATTTGCAGTTCCTGAGAAAAAAATATTACCCACAGATGAAGCTATGAAAGAACATAAAGTATTTGGTTAATTGGAAGTGAAAAAGAAATTAATGTGAAAATGCATTACATTTGTATAACAGTATAGCAGACAAATTTCAGGAAGCTCTGATTTGTAGTTCCTGAGAAAAACATGTCCAAACATACAACATATCTCATAATCACAAAAAATGACTTCTGTAAATTCGGAAATTATTGCAATGTTTTCATTATTGCGAAAAATGCAACAGGGTTGTAACACAAAAATTTAAACTCGCATTTTAGATTTTTTTTATATCAATGAAGTGGGATTTTTCTCAGTATCGCAAAAATAATAATCGAATTTTGGTCTAAAATGACAAAGTCGCATTAATAAATGCACACAATAATTTCTTAATTTACAGTATATAAATTGAACTAACTGAATTAGACCTATAATCTGCATTTAATTTTAAATCAATTAGTAAAAAAACCTTCCCTACATGCCCTAGCAGAGTCACAGGAAATTTTATCTCAATCTACAAATATCAACTTCTGTATGGTACTGTCATTTACACAAACATGTATACAGAAATTAGCAAACACTGTAACTCTTTGATAGTTACTGTTTCCTACAATACTCACCTTTTTAATTATGAGGGTATAAAATGGTATCACTGATGCTATTAAACTAGTAAACCAGAAAATGAATAGAATTCCTGATGTAACAAATCCTCTTATCCTTTCTAGTTGTATCTCACAGATGGTTAGAAACTGCAAAATAGGGATATAGTTAACACAAACATAAAGATATTCTAAAATACAAAAATGTACACATTGCTTTCACCAACTCATTTCATTATAATTGGATAATTGGTTTTCTATCTTATTTGTCTTTTAATTCAGTTTCATCATTGTTTACTTATTTTGAGGAAAGTTACATATATGTTATATTTAGTCATGTAAGTTTATTAAAATATGACAATATTTTTAGAAATATTGAAGTTTTTATTATTTTTTTTTGAAAATTGAAAAAGTATTTTACTGGCTTGAGCTTTATAGCTTGTGATTCATATCTAATGAAATAAAGATTCAAATACAAAATATTATCATTTCTTAAATGAAAGGCTGAAAAGAATAAACCTCACACTTATCACATGTTGTTTTCCGTGTCATAATGTGACCTGTACTTACAAAAGAGAATAGTTTTAAGGCTGCAGCTAGATACACAGCTACTGGTGTAGGATTAACTCTGTGGTCACTGATTGCTTTAAAGACATCCACTATTGTTAAGATGAACAGTATACCACTTATGAACTGTAAAATATAAACTTTTGTTAGACAACACTGATAAAGTATTTGGGATAAATTGCAGGACAGTTGAGGCAAAAACACAGAACTGCTCAGATATGGCAAAATATGATCTTATTAATTAACAAGAAATGAACTGTCAAGTTGACAGTAAACCAAGTTTTCTGTACTTTAAAGGTAACCATTGTTCAACTTAAAGGGCAACTTAGAAAGAATGTAATTGGATGTAGTCTAATGTTTGCCGCTCTCAGGCTTGTTTGAACTGCCACTTTCTGTGCTTATTTTCCAATCGTATGTCCTGAACGGTAAAAGTGAAAATAGTCAATATCATACTTGACCTCCATTTTGTAATCAGTAACAACATATTAAAATTTGAAAAGCATTGACTGAACTACACAGAAACTACACAAAGTGCCAATTTCATTTATCAAGGACCATAACTCCTGAAGGGTGAAAGTGGAAATCCTCAATCATTTAAATTAACCTGTATTTTGTCATCAGTAACAACATTTTAAAATAAATTTGAAACTCATTAGTTAAAAGGTTCATAAGTTATTGCGCATTAACTATTGACAGACTTATAACTTTGAGATGAAGAACAACAATAAAAGTGTTGTTCCTTTGCTTATGGTTTGTCTAGTGTGTGTATGGAATTTTTTGTCCTGAATTAATACTTGATATTCTTTCTATTCCATTTTAATTGAAATAGGAAATAGAGGTCTCTGTGGTAACTAATTTTTTTTCAAATAATCACATATACATGTAATTCATTTGCATCATTTAAAACAATAACAGTTAAATAAAACCATGACAAAGGGAGTTCACCTTTCTCCAATTGATTAACGAGAAAGGGGGAGAGGCATACAATATTTCCAAAAATATCACACATAATGTTAATGTTATAGTTTATACTTACTGTCTTTGCAATGTTCAAAAATGAATGTTGTCTTGGAGAACCTTTGTAACTGACAAGATAGTAAAGGTAGTATGGTGCCGTAATCCATAGAAATCCACATGGTACCCATACTAATATGGTGTTCTGGAAACAATCTGTAAACTCTGGGAATGTATTGTTTGACAAGAGTGTTTCATCCTGTAGAATTAAACATGTATGCATTCATTCATTATCATTGAGTATAATATTCATGGAAATAAATCATTGTATCAACTTGCTTCCTCAAATGACATGCCTTGAAATATTAAAATGTACAAACAAGTATAATATGGTTGTTCTGGATTTCTCACACAAAAATATAAATGAAAAAAAAATCAAATGCTCAAGAACCCCTCCCCCCCACCCACACTATAACCACTGAATTGCAGTTTTTGACTTTGGACAGGCACATACAGTATGTGATGGGGTTAACATATTTTCAGGTGCCCAACCCTCCCCCTAACCTGGCATAGTGGTCTTACCCTGTAAAACAGCACAATTGAAGAACAAACTATAAATACAAAGGAATCACGGAAAACAAATTAAATAAGCAATATTGTGTTAGCAAGCTAAACACAAAAGTCGCCCTGGTTGACTTCAATTTATAAAAACGTTGAAGCTTAGGAGACTTATTGTTTTTTTTACCTAAGCCCCTTAAAAATAATTTGGGGTCTCTTAAAATTTAGAATGTAGGCCCCTTGTTTGAGTTTCATTAAATAAATACAAATTAACAAACCTTAGATATGCCTAGGATAAGCAGAACATTGATGTCTTATCTATTCAATTCAACCCTGTCTGGTCTCCAAAAAATACCCAATTGGGCCCAGGTTTAAATGAACAACAGACACTTTGGGAATGAATTCCCCTTTTTTCTAAAAAAAAAAATGTTTGTGTTTTAATTTTTTTAGTAAAAATTCTGTATTTTTTTAACTTATTTTAAATCATTTAATGAGTTCAAGGATTTGTATAGTAAAATATACTATATAAGTTATACTTATCCATACGATACAACAATAACAGTAAGTTTATTTATAACCTCCTTTGTATTGAATACATCCTAAAAAAATTTAGGTCATTGACTTCAATAAATAGATCTGATCATATCCAATATTTACCAAGTTTTAACACAATTCTTACCCAGATTTCTGACGCGCCACAGAAGCTTTCTGTATCATCCATTTTCCCTTGAAAACAGTAAGAAATGCATTAACAGGGTACGGTATAAAGTATGGTCGACGTTCTATATGTTGACACTAACAAAATTGCAAGGTGGAAAAATCGGATAACTGTAATATTTGGTCATATGACCCGTAACCGATAATTTTTAAAATTACCGCACCATGACTGAGTAGGCGTAGAAGTGTAAAATGAACTTCTTGTTGTTAAATTTAAAAGGCAGAATTCTACAACATTCTATTTTAACATGAATTTCCTTGTAGGATAAAGAATTATTTTTAAATCGGTCAATAAAAAAAATGTCGAATATTGCAATAATTTCAAAATCAAATAAAACTTACAGTTTAAACCATCACTTTTACAAGCAAATCAAAACAAAAAACAAATAAAAAATTGAAATCTTAATGATGTCATGGACATAATTTTCCCAGATGATGTCATACATGTAACAATATATATGTACATTGTAGGAAAATATATGATTTATTTGTACGAGCTTTAGAAACAGGTCGAAAAGCAAGGCTCGCCGAGCTGTGCTCCTGTTTCGTAGAGCGTACAAATAGTTTTTATATCAGTTCATACTGGGTTTTATCCTGCAATTTATACCAGGCTTTATAGTTGTTTAATTTAAAGCCAAATAGTTGTCTCTGATTTTTGAAAGAAATCGACATAGTTCAAACGCGGACCGCGAGGAGGACCAAACATGAAATGCCACACAAAAGGGATCGATAAAACTTAAAGCTAGTTTTTCACACGTTGCCAGACGAGATTTTTAAATATGTGTGTGTTTATACTAAAAAAGTTGTAGTGTATTAAGCATAAATCTATGTATAGTATACTGATTACATTTGTATGCCCCAGGCTTAACTTTAAAAAACTCTCATCTGGCACCTTGGGTTTTTCATGAACAATCAAAGTGGTTTCAAGTCAAGTGCAAAACTCAGTTCTATGTTCATGTATTTTCTTTCTATGTATTGATAGGTTGTTTACGGTTGTTCGTCAATTTTCATGTTGAGTCGAAAAATACCCGTCTAAAAATTAGGATTAAAATGTTGTAAAAATTACCATTTCCATAATAAACTCAACATCAAGTGCATTCCTCACAATTTTACAATCTGATTAATCAGACCTATATTCACTCGCGTGCTCGTACATATAAGCTCATATGAGTATAACGAAATCAGATCTAACTATATTTTAATTAGATTGCACATTTTTCTTTTGTCGTTATGTTTTTGGTAACCGCGGGTATTACCAAATTTAGTTATATCCTGTTACCAATATCAGTATAACATATCGCGTGAATAGCAGTATTTCATATTGTGTGTGCTAAATGAATTCACACAAACAAAGATTTCATTATGTGTAAATACATTTATATTTAAATGCCTTTGAAGACGTTTCAGTATAAAATAGTCTATGCTGTTACTGTTAACCATAGCAACAGGATTGACAAACTTTTGTATTCGTGAATGCTGTTGTGAAATAAATATTTCCATTTTTCACTGATAATGTTTTCCATTTGTGGACTTGGTTTCCAAAACGTACTGGCATTTTTACTAGTATTATAATGTTTCATTTGTTACAGAACATACAGGTTAGGGGGGGGCTCACAAACATGTTTAACCCCGTCACATTCTTTATGTGCCTGTCCAAAGTCAGTAGCCTGTAGTTCAGCGGTTGTCGTTGGTTCATGTCTGAAGTATTTGTTTTTCATAAAAGAGAGGCGAAAGATACCAAAGGGACATTCAAACAAAGTCGAAAATAAACTGACAACACCATGGCTAAAAAAGACCAACAGACCAACATTAGTACACAAAACACGACATAGAAAACTAAAGACTAAGCAACACGAACCCCACCAAAAACTGGGGGTGATTGTTCTGTTATAAATTAGGTCGTTAGTTTTCTCAATTGAATCGTTTCATATATTTCATGTCGGGCCTTTTATAGCCGACTATACGGTAGGTTTTCCTCATTGTTAAAGGTCGTACGGTTGCCTATAATTGCTTACATCCACTTCGTTTGAACTTTGGTGGATAGTTGTCTCATTGGCAATCATACCACATCTCTTTTTTTTTTAAACTGAAACAGCAAAAATTGTCTACAATACAAGATCTACAAAAATGTTCAATGATTGAAACCTCAACTACCTCGAAAACAAAAGTAACTATCTTTTAGTTTCAGCAAAATAGATGTAAATCGTGTTAACTATTCATCCTACAAACTTTCATTTCAAATCCAACAACGGCATTTTTATAGAAATATATATTTTTTAACATAGATGTACTGAAAATTTGTCATTTTATAATTTGACCAAAATATGAAATGAGTATTCTGAATGAATATCTGGTCTTCAGAGTAAATTGAAATAAGACCTTTTTCACAAGTTTCGTGCGTTCGAAGCGCCTTTCTTGTTTAGCCTTTTCCAGGAACGTTCAAACCTAAACATCAATATTGAATACGTAGAAAGGTTGTCAGCTATATGATCAAAAGGGACCAAAAAGATAACTGTCAAACTACATGTGAATCAATTATGGATACTGCAAAAATCCAAACGGCACTTCAATCCCTTAGTGGTAGGGTGAGCAGCTGAGACATCCAGTACCCTACCCTTTTCGTATATTTTGAATATTAAAAAAAATACATACTCTATCGTATATTTTATGACCGTGAAAAATTATAGCAATATCTATTAGTAATCAGAACAATCGAGTCCCTTTATACAATTATGCTGGACGGTCGAAAAGTTCAAATTCTTCACGCGCGATTACGAATGAACAGTAATTCATTGAACTGTCACCTATTTCAAAGAAATTTAGTAGATTCTCCACAATCTCGCATTTTTTTAAATTATTTTTCCTATCATATGCAGACATATAAGACAAGAAATAATAATGTCATTTGAAGGGTTAGAATTAACTGTACTTAAGGACAATGAATTACTATCAAACGGTTCAAATCTGATTTCAAATGAAGAATACATTAGTTTATTTGTTATGGCACAAAGGTTCATAATTAAATCTAAAAGGTTTACAAACTAATAATTCACACAATATACCTGTTAGCATTTCATATTAATAGTTGTTTTTTTCAGATCATCGTGAAACTTAATTGACATTTTCAATGTTTTTATTATGTGACAGAGTATGTAAAAATTTATTTTTGTAAATTGTACTCAATTCAATTAGGAGACAAATTAATACAAGCATGTGTTGCTTGTTTCTGAATCCTATTTGCCAAAATGTGAACTTATATTGTATAAGATGTATTTAATTCATAATAAAATATTGTTTAAACTAAATATGGCTAAATTATATCGTGACTGCATTCTTTCATGGTAGCCACCGTAGATCAACAGAATATAACGACTGAATTATTCGGGTTAGTATCCGGGGATTCGACCAATCGATACGCATGGCCGCTGTTACTAAAAATAGAACATAGAGGTAAAACTGCAGTTTTGACAGGCTTATATCCAAAAACCAAAGCAGTAATAGGTTAAAACTGACATGAATGCAGGTTAAGGTCTATCTACCTTAAAACTTTTCGAAAATATTATTACGTATTTTGGAGTTGTTGGCTTTGAAATGTTCAGTTGACGTGACAAATTTCGCAACTTTGTTGTTATCATTCTGGAAATTATTAAGACAAAGAGAAACTTTAGGTGCAAAAATGACCAGCAAAGTAAGATCTGCACACAAGTCAACATGACCGAAACCGTTACTTACCACCTCAAAGCTGGGACAAAATATATAGTATACTATTCCCCGCTAAAAGGAATACAGAATCTAACTGCCTTATATGAGTTTTTGTCCTTGGATGACGATTTTTAACTTTTTTGTGTTTTTTTTTGTGCTATAATTTTGAAAACTAGAAAAAGTGATACATTGAACTTGAAAATGATCAGATAACAAAGATCTAGAAACAAGTCCAGATAGCCAAAATCATCAATAATTGACCCCTTCAAGGAGTTATTGACCTAGAATTTCTAATTTTGCCCATTTATATGTATTTGATAGAAATTATAGTAAATCAGTAAAATTATACCTACAAATAAGTAAAAAGTGACTGAAATCGTTAGGCTACTCGGTTTGTGATTTATTGCCCTTACTTGGTAATTTTTTATACACAATTTAAGCGTTTTTACCTAATATATTGAAAGTTCTAATAGATAAACTGAAACATTGTGTACCATAAAAGATCAGCAACAAAATATCTACAAATTATTTTATATGAACAAAGTTGTCAATCTACTCCTAAGTCCGAATTTAAATCTTTTTAATATGTTTGCTTATTATCTTTAACACTTTTATGGATATACAGGAAATTTGCTTCAGAAAAAATAATCAGCAAGACAAGATTTTATTCTACACAGGTTCCATTTAACACAAATATTCCTGCTGCATTATATCAATTGTATGCAATAGTTCCAGGTCAGGAATGCAGGGTCTTCTGAACCTATAGTTCATATTGATATCATTTCATCGAGAGTTTTACGGAAGCCATCATGATTTGGTTGATCGTTAGAGAATATTTGTGTCAAAGATGGTCACGGATAAGAAAATGTGGTATAATTGCCAATGCGACAACGTTCTTTTGAAGTAGCCGCAATTCAGCTCTTTTCACCCTGTCGATGCAATCATTGAATGCAACTTTGAATGGTTTTTCCCTGACACGTATAACACGGCAGGTCCTACCGGTGGAGCTAGAACTGCTTTCAATTTCAAAGCACCCAAGTTCACCACTAGTTTTATAAAGAGGTTCTAATTTCTTTTGTTTCAGTTTTTAGTTTTGTATTTGTGCTATATCATTTTTTTAATGTTTGTGCATGTTGTTGATATTGGTAGCGGTCTTGTCCTATCATTTGGTAGAAAACTGAACTGTTTTAATTTCAAACTCCACCTATTCGATCACGTTTTAGGGTTTGAGAATTTACATGTGCAACTGGTTTATAAATTGTGTAATGTCAGCTTTAGTGAAGAGACATTTGCCAATCCGTTATAAAGCCTACTATGTAATGACTTAAAACTTGATATGTTTCATCATCGGGTTTTGACAGGAGTAAAAAAAACAGGTATCACGACTGACTGTTAGAGCAGGAACTATTGCATCTCGGAGCACCTGAGACCCTTCTCCAAATTTTTTTAATGGGTTTGTGTAATTCACTCTTATCTTTGTGTTTGAGAATTGTTTGCATTTATTCTTTCCCTTTTCACAAAAAATAGATCAAATTTTAAAACGGAAGACCGAATGCACAGTATCCATTGTTTAAGTACACATAATTTCATATAGGAAGTTAATAAACAAAAATCAATTGTTAAACACTTATAGATTTCCTGTTTACTGGTTGTGTTATTTGACCAATCGTGTGAACTGAATAAATATGTAGTGATTCACGGCCGTGTCTGTTACTAGGAGGACCCGGTATTGCTTTTTGAAACCTGGTATTGGTATTTGGAAACCGGTATTGGCATCCGATATTGGTATTGGGAACCTGGAATGGTAAAGAACTCTTAGAGTTAATCCAACAGCACGAGAAACTAGCAAACGTTACAATAATTAGGGAACACGTCAGACCAAAACTTTCCAGATATTACAGTCATTTTCAAGTCGCGCCATAACTTCCGTCTCTCTACACAATTTTTTTACTACAATGATTGCAATTGAGAATACGGAAAATACCCAAAATATCCATTTAAATGGGGCAACATATATAAAAAGATAAATGGTTAGTCTTCTTTATTTTGTTTTTCTACCATTATAAAATTCGAATAATACCACTGAACGTCCTTCCACTAGTGTAGTATATAGAAATCATCAAATATTTTGTCGCAGCCTTTAAAATGTCTCCTTTGCAACAAGAGAGTAAATAACTGTATATTTTTAAAAGGGCATATATTAACAGTTACAGGGGCGGTAATGACGTTGCTAACGTAAAATGTTATTTTGGCGACGTCAAACTGTGACATATCGGGAAAAGATGTATTTTTCGACTGATTTTTATCATTCAAACTGATTTAACTTGAAAACGAGTTCATGGACCCCTCTTTTTTAAAATTACATTCGGTTTGATTACGTATGAAGATTATTTGTACCAATTTTCATGAAAAAGTCAATAATGCATTTTTTTTAAATTTGATCAATATATAGCAAAAAATGACGTTTTTTTCTACATTCATGAACATTTGATGAATTTGAGTTATTTCTAAACAAAAGATTTCATAAATTTATAGGATACTTATAAAAAACACAAATTACAAATAATTTAACAAAAAACAGCTTGTGTTTATCTTTTAAAACAAAAAAGTTATGCATTTCTGTCGGAAGGTAAATGCGTCCACAAATCCGAATTTTGAGCAAATATCTGAAATTTCGAACTCATTTTACTCAAAAAGTAGCACATGAAGGTATATTTTTTATTACATATTTGATTTAATCAGGTAAAAAATAGCCTATTTGCAAATATTCATCAAATTTTCATTATGGGATCAAAACTGTATCGTATGCCCTTAACCTATTTCCGTACCTCGGTTAAATTCTTAATCAAAGAATACATTACTATTGTATAAAGTTTAATAATGGTGCCTAAATATGATAGTCACTATAAACATTCAAAGGTTGATACAGTCTATTCAAGGAACAACAGTACAGTATTTGAAAAGGTTGCACTGTCAATTGGGGACGATGGCAACTTTTCAAATACGGTACAGTTATTTTTAGTCTTATACAGTGTTCGTGATGTTCAAAATATCCCGGAACCGTCGTCTTATTTGAGATGTGCAGCGTTTGGGATGTTCAAAATATCCCGGAACCGTCGTCTTATTCGAGATGATGCAGTGTTTGGGATGTTCAAAATATCCCGGAACCATCGTCTTATTCGAGATGATGCAGTGTTTGGGATGTTCAAAATATCCCGGAACCATCGTCTTATTCGAGATGATGCAGTGTTTGGGATGTTCAAAATATCCCGGAACCATCGTCTTATTCGAGATGATGCAGTGTTTGGGATGTTCAAAATATCCCGGAACCGTCGTCTTATTTGAGTTGTGCAGCGTTTGGGATGTTAAAAATATCCCGGAACCGTCGTCTTATTCGAGATGATGCAGTGTTTGGGATGTTCAAAATATCCCGGAACCGTCGTCTTATTCGAGATGCTACAATGGTTTGCTGTTAAAAGTATCTGTAAATCAATTAGAGTTTAAAAAGGAATAAGCAAAAAACTTTTCAATAAAAGAGAGGCGAATGATACCAAAGGGACATTCAAACCGATAAGTCGAAAATAAACTGACATTGCCATGGTCAAAAAGGAAAAAGACAAACAGACAAAGAACAGTAAACAAAACAACACGGGAAACCAAAGACTGAGCAACACGAACCCGTACAAGGTGTCAGTCGATGGTTTCAATCATTGAACATTTTTGTATATCTTGTATTGTAGAACATTTTTGCTGTTTCAGTTTCTAAATTAAAAAAGGAGATGAGGTATGATTTACAATGAGATAACTATCCATCATGTTCAAATGAAGTGAATGTAAGGAATTATTGGCAACCGTACGTCTGTTTATTTAGGGTACTCTCAACGTAAAAGGAAAAACACTATGATTGATACAAAATCGTCATTTAAGAACTTCTAAAAATGAAAATAACACTTACACAGTTTCCGTCTGAAGCGCTTTTCATGATTTGCCTTCATATAGTACACGACAACGCCAGAAGCTGTATGAGCAATGGTGACCTAAAAAGAATACCCAAATTCATTCAAGGTTAACTTTGCCTGAGGGAGTTGAAACCTTAGTTTTGAAAAAAAAATAGTGACGGGGAATGTAAGAGAAAAAAGTGTTATAAATCATATCAGTACCGAAGCACTGACCACTGAGCTAATTATACCACCAGGGACAAAAGTCCATAAACAGTGGTATCGACCCAGTGCTAGTAAATGAAAATAACTTTAATATAATTTAGTGCGTCCGAAGCGGTTTTCTGGATTTACATTTATCAGGAACGCTCAAAACCCAAAAATGTTGAAAGCCTAGATTGAATAAGACTTGATAACGTGAGGAGTTTTATGACAAAAGAATAGCTTATCTTCTCAAACAAAATGAATATTACACTTTATAATTTCATGCGTCCGAAGCGTTTTTCTGGATTTACCTTCAGCTGGACGAATATTTGAAAACCAAGGATGTATCAGAATAGAAACAGTTGAAGAGCTATATGGTCAAACAGGACCTAAAATAACATTAACCAAAATCGTCTAAGGTCAACTTTGCATGCAGGGGAGTTGAAACTTTAGTTTCTGAAAAATTTCAAAGTTTATGAAGGGACAATTTAAGAAAAGTTTGTTATAAATCATGTCAGTACCGAAGTACTTACTGCTAATATGATAATACCTCTGGGAACTAATAATTATAGTCCACCAGCAGCGGTATCGCCCAAGTGCTATAAGAAATGCAGAGTATTACTTTGAAATATCATGCTTCCGAAGCGCTCTTCCGGATTTAACTTCATCAGGAACGCTCAAGGCCGAAGGATGTATAAGAACCGATACAGCTGAAGAGCTATATGACTTTGCCTGAGGGAGCTGAAACTCGACAACTAAACGGACATTTAAGACAGGTCTGTTATAGATTATGTCAGTAACGAAGTACTGACTACTGAGCTGATGATACCCTCGGGGACTGATAATCTACCAGCAGCGTAGTCAATTGATGGTTTCAGTCGTTACGTATATTATAAAATTTTGTAAATCTTGTTTTGAGGATATATTTTTCTGATCCCAGTATCTGTCTTTTTATATTAGTTTTCACGATAAGAAAAAAAACCCGCTAATATTGGTCAAAAATCGATACCTATAACTCCTATAAAGAGTTGTCTGACAATTTTCACCTTGTAATTTTTACTTCCTCCAGAATTTGTCTTTTATGGGTTTAAAGTTGTACATCTCTAATGTATATGCAGAAATTCTAGAAAATTAGACTGTTTAAAACTCAGTGTAGGAGGAGTTGAATACACATACTCTTTCCTGGTCGCCAGATGTAAGACGCTTTACACTATTACACCTTTAAAGTTTTCATACGAATCTTATCTTTTCATTTGGAGTTTATCAAAGAACAATACGACGAAAGCGCACGTATTCTAACCCTCCCAGGGAACCTGGTTATTTCCGGACGAACATATTACATGTTGTTTATCATTTCATAATTAGGATAAACTGCCTCAACCATAACCTAATATATGCAGTGTATTGATTTTTTTTATTTACTTGAAGTATTACATTTATTACACCCACTTATAAGGCGTCATATACAAACGTATTAATTGATAAACATGAAGGCAACTGGAACAAACAGGTGACATATTTCAAACTTAGTATTAAACAAATTATCAATTGATTGTCATTGGCAATTGTAATTGTTAAACAATAAATTTTGGTTTACCATTAAATATTCAAACGTACTTTGGGTGTGTTATTAAATGTTATTCTCCTACATATGCAAAAAATTCTCTTACGTGCACGATGCAAACAACAAATGAATTACTTTTGCTCGAGGCTACGTCTTCCGTGTACTAATATATAAATATAAGGATTCATGCACAAACTGCGAAACAAAGGTAATCAATCCAGTTAATTGTTGTATTTTATTTATATAATTTATCACTTACAGTCCCAGTCTTATTTATTTTAACAAGCACAAGGTAAGTCAATATTTTGTTACAATAGGAAGTCATTAAACAATAACTTCAGGATTGAAAATAATACATAATAACTTGTATATCTATATTTATGTGTAATATGTACGTCTAGTTTGTGTATAAAGAAAAGTGTGCATTCACGCTGTTTTCGAATTAGTCTTTCTCAATTGATATATATATTGTTTGTAAATCATTATTATAACTTTAATTTCAAATTGTTCAGAGTATAAAATTGCATTAAAAAATTTAGTTATGATCTGTAATATATCTGATTTGGGAAACAATTATGCTTGCAACTGCCGATCTCTACTTTTGATTATTTTCAAATTAACAAACAAACAAACAAACGAACGAACAATCAAATAAATACATTGATAAATAAATAAATCCTAGTATGATAAGAAACACGATCTAGTTAATATGGGATAGCTGACAACCTTGTCGTGTCAGTTTTATTGTTAATTTTAATTCCATAAATTCATTGTGCGGCACGACTAAAATTTATGTTGACCAGACAAGACCATATTTTACTTTTTTAAACAAAGGATATGAGGTAAATAATGCATAATTATGTATATATTTATACTTCTATAAAAAAAAATATGCATGTATGTTAACGTATATAGTACTATTGTGACAATTTTTGAATGACTTTACGATGGTATTTATGACAAGATGATTATTATATGACATGTTTGCTCATTTATCCTTATGTTCATTTGAATAAAAGGTCAAACAGTGTATCTGGAGTATACACTACAGATAGATATGTCGGACAGAAAAACATACATATAGCTGGTCTTTTGATTTGGAAAAACTTTAAAACACGAAAATGCATCGTTCATTATAATTCATGTCAATGACAAAGGTATAGCATGTAATGATCGACTGTGATCATCCATCTTTTACAACTTTGATGAATTTGGGGTTTTTTTTTTCTTTGTTTATCCAGATTTGGTTTAAAAATTGAAATGATAAAGAATGGAATTCAATAGAATCAAGTATAAAACAAAACGAAAGAACGAACGAACGATACATCTTAGCAATATAAGGTTAAATGCTCAAGATTTAATGAAAATATGAATGATCATTTTGTTTGCATTGTTTCGCTAATACCATTAATAATATAAAAGTAAAATGGAAAGGCAACCAATTAGCATATATGAACTGTAAAGAAACCAATATTTGGACCGGACCCTCATCTATGTATACGACTCGATTTATATTGAATTGCTAGTCTTTATCGCCACTTGTGTAAATACATTATCCATGTTTAACCTGTTTGGGAGATTTTGAATTACAGGGAAAAATCAACTAAAGATTGTTTAAAACTTAAATTATAAACATTTTTTTCACTTCAGATGTTAACAGAAATCCATAGAATTGTTATATTATCCATATTTGTCCACACATATATATACGCACAAGATGTTCAGAATATTGGAGGTAAGTTTGTTTCCACTACAGAACGATGAAATCGAGAAAAAAAAAACAGTTTCCATTTCCATTAAGTGGGTTTATATAACTGTTTTGTGTGTGTGTGTATTTTTTTTAATAAATTGAATTAATATTCAAGTCAGCTGAACGTACACGTAATGAATCGTTTTTTACAACATTTTAGATTCTTCGATAAAATCCAAAACTAAATTGCCATCTTTTTTAGTAAGTTAACCTGATTGTCGGTAGATTTATTTATAATATGGGCTTTGTCTAACATTGTAATTTTCTTGAAACCCGTGCGTCAATATTCATTATAAGAAAAAAATTGAGTGCCTACTTATATGTATTTTTGCAAAAGGTTTTTCTTTGTCTTACTTTCCATTTTTATTATATTGTTATGATTATTTCATTGTATTATTATTGTTTAGGTATGGCGAGGATATGATTTGTTAGATTTCATTAGATAAATATATGTATATATTTTTTTTAAATCTTCCTTTCAGTCAATCTTAATGTAGAAAATGACCCTTTTGCAAGTCCAGGCGTGGACCCGTTTGGTAATGTGAAATCTGGTACTGGTTCATCCAAAACAATCAAGACAAGTAAGTCTTCATCGACAACACATGTTGCGGCAAGAAAAGAAACCAATGTGCAAGGATTAGACAAGGAGCCAGCTGTGGGTGCTGGGGATTTAAACACTATAAACGCTGAAGTCAGTTCTATTGGAGCCATCACCAGCGAGACAAAAAATGTCCAAAGTTCAGGGACAACAGTTTCGAAAGAAAACAGACGTACAGATATAAACACCGTTAAAACAAGCGACACTGCGTCATCTAATTCACGTAGTTCAAGCCGGCGTGTACCAAGAAAAAGGAATCAAACACAAAAAACAAAAAGCGATATTACAACACGTAGAAACAGACAAAGGAAAAACAAAAATAAATCTAACCAAGATGTCTCAAGACAGTCAACCAGTGGAACTGGAACACAGAGCAATACAGCAACAAACTCTAAAGGACAAACAATCAGTACTCGAACATCAAACACAGATACACGGAATATATTAAGAAAAGATGGAGCTTTTTCGTCATCCATGGATTTTACGGATGAGGTTAGAAGAAATGAACAAATTGGAATGGAGTTTGATGTACCAACAACTGAGAAACCAGTAAGATACTTCAGACAACTGTTTGCCGATCAGAGTACGTATTTACATATATATTAAAATGCATTAGAATAAACAAAAATAGCAGATAATGCATTGATTTACAATGAGGCAACAATCCATCAAAGATCAAAATACAAATATATACACAATTACAGGTCACCGTACGGACTTCAACAATGTACAAAACCAATATCATGCATATAGAAAGATATAAATGGCCCTGGGATAACAAAATGTGAAACAATTTAAAAAAGGGAAAACTAACTGTCTTAAACATAAAACGAAAAACCATTATGTCAAACAACATACAGCAACAACCACTGAACCAATTACAAAGTATGTTAGCCTTTTTATAAACCCAAACAATATACAACGACAACCACTGAACTACAAAGTACGTAAGCTTTTTTATAAAACCAAACGATGTACAACGACAACCATACACTGAACCACAAAGTACGTAAGCCTTTTTATAAAACCACTGAACTACAACTTACGTAAGCCTTTTTATAAAACCACTGAGCTACACCGTACGTAAGCTTTTTTAGAAAACCACTGAACTACAAAGTACGTAAGCCTTTTTATAAAACCACTGAACTACAACGTACGTATGTATCCCTTTTTATAAAAACCAAATAGTTTACTGACAAAAATAATTGATTATTTTCTTCAATTAATGCTTTATCTTGACATGAATGAAAATATTAAGATCTTTTGTGTAGGTGTTTCAAAACATTTCTTATCTACAATTTCTCACAGAAATACAAATTACCTATCTAAAAATATTTTGTTGTTTTAAAATAGGGATATGTGAAATTCAAAACTGTTATAGCACCGACTGTTATTTTGAACATCCTGGTGACTGTCGGAAATACATTCGTTGTACGGCTAGTGCTGAGGGAGCTGGCATGGAGGCTCTAGAAATGAATTGTGCTTTTGGAACTTTTTGGTCTAGGATGAAAAATACATGTGATACTGCATCAAACGTAGTTTGTCCAAATGGTAAGTTTAATTCGAATACCGGAAGTTAATTTATATGATTTAGTTACTAAGTATGACATTAAATTTGATACAAATACCACCTAACAGCCTAATGGGGATACCTGGACTTAACTCAAATAGAAGGAGACATGCCGAGTTTAAACGATCCTGAAGCGTAATGTACTTATAATAATGTGCGAATACATTTTTCTTTGCAAACAAGAGAACTTTTTTATGCAAATGTTTATATATATTGTGTTTTGTGATAATCTGTATGTTTTTAATCATTCTATAATAGTACGTATTGTTATGCAACCAATCACAATTTAAAGAAATTTTTTTGTGTAATCTAGTGTGTGTAAAACAGGTGGTGGCTTCGAAAACAGCTCCCTTTCATTTTGATTGAAATGTTTTATTATGTATATGTAGATCCATGTAGAGATAGAACACTAAAGAGTTACCCGTCAGGTTTGAACTGCAGAAGTTACTGGACCTGTGTTAATGGTCGGTCAGATGCAGAATGTTGTCCTGCTAATGAGGCTTATGTAAATGGCGTCTGCCAACCAAGCGATTCCTGTAAGATAGATGAATCTGAATGTCCATACAAATTGAGAGGTGATATGCCAGAAAAGAAGAAGAAAAACAGTAAGTTAATTATTGTCAAGTAGAGAATTTAATTTTGCATATCCGATGGAATAGAATAAAGAAACATTTTTGTTATTGCAATTTTTATGGTATCAACGGCTCATTTGTTATTTTCTTATATTGTAATTGTAACTATTTCTAAAGTGTTTGATAAATCTGATTGAAGCTGCGTCCAATTACTACCGTCTAGAGCTAATTCAAGTACGTTTCAATCTACCAAAAAAAAAAAGTATTTGCAATAATGCACTTTCTGTAAATCTTAATAAACTAACCTGGAACAATTATTTAATGATATTGTTTTTATTTTAGGCTGCCCCTTTGAAAAACACCCAAAAGATGAATCATTATATGTTCTGAAATATTACGGAACAGTAATGAACTGTGCCACTGGAACACGGTTTGATGAAGATCAATGTACATGTGTTCGAGCTCTTTTCAAACGAATCAGTAAGTACGGCAACCATTATTTACAATTATTCAGACGAAAAACAAAATGTATCAATGAAACTTTTGTCAATATTTTTACCAGGAAAGAACATTAATTCATTTGGATTGATCCAATCAACAATGACAAACAGTTTTTCGTTCGAGAAATCATTTTTTTTACTACCATCAACCGAGAAAGGGGAACATCGATCTGAAGAGAAATATTCAGAGCTAGGTCTTCTAGATTAATAGATAATTAGATGAATTATTCAAACAATGTCATAGACATTTTTCACAGTTGGTTTGACACAGTTAGTTGTTTTATTACTTATCGCTGTCACCTATAATGTCTCATGGGTTTTGTGTCCTATCTTGATCGTCGCAAGCCGAAATTGTTTGTCTTTTTTTGCTGTAAGAATGTAATTTTAATATGAAAGTATAGATACCGATATATTTATATTCTATATTAAAATGATCTAGTGCTAACTTATATTTCAAAATATTTTACCAATAAAAACAATGATACTGATAATAATTAAAGATAAAACATAGATTTTGATGGTTTTAACTTATACAATTGTACATTCTAACAGGATGTGTACCAACTACAGACATAGCCTTTAACGGCAAAAGAGTCATCAGTGGTCGCAGTTATATCGAACCAAGCAACGTAACATTGACAGAAAGATCAGGTGGTCGATTCAACGGGAGAGCAGCTATCGCTGTTCCGTACTTCAAGTCTAATCAGAACATCGAGAGACACTTGGTAGTCCGAATGAGATTTTATCACAATGGCAAGGAAGGGTATGATTCGCAAGTACTGATCTCTAACTGCAAGACAGTATCTAGCAACGAACTCTCACCTTCGTTTGCAATTCTTCTCTCAAAGACAAAAAATCAAATCATTTTCTTTATTTCGACAAAACAAGGAAGCACAGACAAATCTGGTGGAACTGCATCGATTTCATTGCCATACACGGTAATATTTTTATCCAATATGTTTTTGAATCATAAATACTAGAAAAATGTTTTTAAATAAGCCTTCATAGCTAAATAGCTCTGTACATTAAAGTCATTGGTCCATTATACTATTCAATATTTTCCCATTAGAAGAGAAGATGAACTAGACATAAGTGCAGATGTATATTTCTTTTTCAATATCGATGTATCTGTATATCAACAAAAGATTGTTATAATTTCAGCCAGGGAGTTGGACAGTGGTAGAGATGAAGTTCATAAACCAACAATTAAATGCTACCGTACAAACATTCCAGGCGGACGGCTCATCAACACAGGTTAATGACGTGAAAGATTTAAAGGGTATGTCAACGAAAACATTGCTGTCCTAAATTTCCTAAATTTTAAAAATAATTAGTTGTTATACACTCTGAAAAATTAGATTCAAGATTGTTGATCAATTGTATTACTGTTTAAATGATGTACTTTTTTGGATTATTCATTGTGCAATTTTCTAGATTATCGAACGATTATAACGACATTATAATTGTGCACCTTTCTGGAATATAGCTCGATTATGCTGAACGCAAACATTATAATAGTGCACTTACTGTTAAATCTCGAGTATGATGAACGTACACATTATAATAGTGCACCTTTCTGAATTATCGCTCGATTATGATGATGATCGCAAACATTATGATATTGCTCTTTCTGTTAAACATCGATTATGACGGACGTACTCATTATAATAATCCACCTTTCTGGATTATCACTCGATTATGTTGATCGAAACATTATAACAGTGCACTTTTCTGTTTAAACCTCATTATAATAATGCCACTTTCTGGATTATCGCTCGATTATGCTAATCGCAAACATAATAATAGTTCACTTTTCTATTTAATGCTCGACTATGATGAAGCATAGATGATAATAGTTATGAATTAGCTCTCGAACATGACGAGAATTAGCTCTCGAACATGACGAGAATTAGCTCTCGAACATGACGAATGCCGGCATTGTAATAATGCAGTGTTCTGGTAAACGCACGATTATGATGAATATACACATTAAAATAGTGCACTTCACGAAGTTGATAACCCATACATTCATGAAAACGCATATTGTTAAGGTAACATATTTTTTATGAATATTTCATAGGAAGAATAAAACCAAGTGTTGAGCCAGTGATGGTAGGCAATTGTAACATGAACGACGGATTTGTTGGCTACATTGACGAGGTATGTTGAAAACTAAATCAAAATTGAAGTTACTTTTTCAGTTGCATTGTTTTTAAATATAGCACAATGGATAATTATCCATATATATCTCGTCATGACTATTCCTATGTCATATTGAAATCACAATGAGAAATTTGATGAATCACTTGCTGTAATTAATTAACTGTAAATCATGAAAACTATTAATACTACAAACTACTGTCAGTGTTGGGCGAAACATACCAGATTAGCATATATCTCTTCCAATGAATCTATGACGCAAACAGTTGACATTTTATATAAAT
Organism: Mytilus californianus; assembly: GCF_021869535.1. NCBI lineage: Eukaryota > Metazoa > Mollusca > Bivalvia > Mytilida > Mytilidae > Mytilus > Mytilus californianus. The sequence goes on from NW_026262668.1 coordinate 95,391,091, forward strand.
AACACATGAGTGAGTGATAAAGCATATTGTTACCCCTAGAAAACTTTGTCATTCGGGACGAAGCTAAGGGGACGACCATTTGATATTCTGGGAGGGGCAGCAGGATTCTTTGCGGATTGAGTGTTCATGTTGTTACACGTGCTTATTTTTTTCCACACGAAAATTTATTTTCAGTTTTGTACACAACTGTTTTCTGCACCTATGCTTCAGACTATTTAATTTCATCCTGACTTCTGCAAAGTTATTTATTTTCAACTCTTGCCGGACCAGGATATTGATTTTTAATATCCTCCTCCCCAAAAAAATCAAATGGTCGTGTCCTAATCTATCACCCTCTAAACTATGATTTTATTTATTATATTGAATGTTCTGTTATTATTGTGTTTTAAATCAATGATTTAAAATTAAAGTCATTTTTCTTTAAACTTGTCTTTTAAATTGTTGATTCAAAATTAAACTATTGTCTGTTAAATTATTAATCATTAATGCATCTGCATTAGTGGGTAGTATCTAAAAAATGTTACCCGCTAAACCATGTGATAGAGTAGATTGTCGCTCTCGTATTTGACCGAAACCAATTAAACTGTTAAACGTGAAGTATAATAAAATATGATGAAAACTTCATCATACTAAAGTTACTTGAAACACAGATATTATATCACTTAATGTAGATGAAGAATAAATCTTATCATGTTTGGTATAATCAACTTTATTTATTTTCAGGTGAAAATATATTTATGCGACCCTTACGAAGCTTGATAGTAGCACCTGTTCATAGTTTCTGACATCAATAGTGCTCAACTCATATAAACCCATTGTTTTTACATGCTGAATTTAAAATGACAGCAACTTGAATTGACTTACTTATGATGTATTGTAATATCAGTGACCACTGCCATAGAAAATATTCAAAATGTATTGACTATTAATAACAATAGTTGTCAAATTAACAAAAGAACAAAAAAAGAAGTCCATAAAGGCATATTTTAATTAACAATATACAACGACATTTGTATAGTTGAATGTATTTATTTTTTAAATAATAAAAGTATTTATTTACTACTTACTGTGTTTTAATCTACGTGCATGTGTAAACGGTATTAAAAATACTTGATCAAATGTCCTCACTCGACTCCATTTTGTCAGTCCATAACCCTTTCTCACGCTGACACAACATAAATCTACGATCTTGATGCTTAGATATTGTTTTCGAACAAAACTACCTTGGCGTATTGAGATACTTTTTAAGTGTTCTAACCATTGATTAATCAAATGTATCCCCTTCGTCCATCAGTTGAAATAGAAAAAAAAGTTTTTGCAACCCTGTATTGTTCACCGAGTAAAAGTACATACTTATTACTAAGAGATATTGAATAAGTCAGTAACAAAAAAATCACGAAAGATGACACAAACAACAAAATTGAAACAATACACGTTACTAGCTTGCAACTACATTATTTACAATATGTACTAGAAATTATGAGATGTAGTATGTTCCCGATGAGACAGCTATGATCATCAAAAAAGGGCAAGGATGTGAAATAAAGGGCACCGTGCAGCCTTCGATAAATATCAAACCCCATACCGCATAGTAAGCTACAAAAGACCTGGCGAGACAAATTTGATAACAAGTAAAAAATGAAAAGCAAGAAACTGATTTATTCTTAAACAAAAGACGAAAACAATTATAGCAGACAGCTAACAATAACTACCAATGGACTACAGGCTCAGCATCGGGACAAGCACATAAAGATTGTGACGGGGTTAAACATGTTTGTAAGTGTCCAACCTTCTAAACATAAACTATCAGAATAACCAAATATTCTCAAAAGATAAATTAAGATATATGACCACGAAAACAACATTCAAGATTCCTTTGGATTGGCAATCAAATGTGACGGGTTTCAACTAGTGTTTTTTTTTATTATTATCTTAACACCCTTTCCCTTTTTGTTAGTCGACCAATAGAATTACAAAAGGTACACGATAAAATGAACAATACATATTACTGTGACTTGACCGTAACTGTTGCTCTCCACCTTTTGCAGTTTATTCAAAATTCGGACCAAATTGCAATTTGGTGTATTAAACCAAACTATTCAACTGATCAGATTTAACAAACTGCTGCAGAAAACAGTCAAGTGGTGAAAGTGCAAGGTGATAAAATAGAGCATACTTACAATCTTATAAGACTTTAATTCCACTGCAATGATATTTCGAAATCAAAGAGCTGAAAGCTCTGAGGAAAAATGACGCCACTGTCTCTAATATTGTGATATTTTTTATGCAAGTCTTGATTTTCACATACCGTAATTAGTTTAACATTCCAACATGTCTCGTAAGCATATAATTGATATTCGTATATGTGTGTGTTATGTAAAGATGACAACTGGCTGTTTTTTAGTACAAATGTATAGGTCAAGACTACCTGAATGATCTACAGTATCCAATGACTACTGGCTGTTTTTTCTATAAATAAATAGGTCAAGACTACCACAATGATCTACAATATCCAATGACTACTGGCTGTTCTTTTGTACTAATAAATAGGTCAAGACTATTTGAATGATCTACAATATCCAATGACTACTGGCTGTTCTTTTGTACATATAAATAAAGACTACCTGAATGATCTAAAGTATTCTAAGTAATGTGATTTTTGTCTTGCAATTACATTTTTCTAAATCAAGAATATAGACTACTAGTATCCTTTTCAAACCAAATGATTATGAAGAGCCTGTTGTTATCAAGCTCTTATACCCCACATACTCATTAAATAAGTTACTAGTGACCTAGTTATTTCTGTTACTTGAAGCAAATTATATTTCTGTAGATTTAGACAATAGTATAATATTGTTTTACTAGTTTTATTTCACCTTGAAGATTAGACAAATAGGGATACTCCTTTGATTTTTTATTTCATGTCAGTCAGGTCGCTTTATATGAAACTTGAAACCACTTCTCTGCCATATTGTTATTTCATAACAACTCTGCCCTTGACCATGTTGACCCATGTAATTGATATTCATTCTTTAACCATATATCATAGTCAGTTAGTTTTTGATTTTGCACTCCCACAACACCTTTCAGGTCAAATGTCTGTCTCCATTTAAGTTAATGACATTGAACAATCATGGTATTAAACACACATCCAATAGTGATAATGCTGTTCTAGTAGGTCACCATATATTCAACTCGGGTAGCATTCCAGTTATTGAAATTTGTGTCAGATTAGAACAATGATCTAGACCTTTAGGAATGGATCTTACAATTTAATATGGAGCCATAGTATGGGACCCCTACACGGTAACAATAAAAAAACAAGCTTGAAAAGATACAACGTCAAGCGGCAAAATCTATCACCAGAAATTACAAGTCAAGAGAGGATGGACGGGATACGTCTCTAAAATGCTTGCCTAACTGGAACTCCAACAAGATCTCCAGACAAGACGAACAAGGAGTTGAAGCCAGAAGTTAATATTTATGTAAAAAGTAGTTGAGGGGCTGATTCCCGCTATTGAACCATACTGTCATTCTATAATATTATTGCGTAAGTATTTCTGTATTGTCCTTGTTATGGGTCCATGTCTTGGTGTATTGGTCTGAGGCGAAGCCGAAGGCCAATACTGAAGGCCGAGGACCAACAATAAGGCCAATACAGAAATACATGTAATAGTATCTTTATTAATTAACTACAGTGTTACAATATTTTTTTATTTCATTTCACAAGAGATAAACATTTTTACCTTGAAGTGGAACTATCCAAATCTCAGTTTCTTTTTATAAGATGCAATATCTAATGATTTGGTGCCGTTTCCATGTATCTTCAGCCTTTTCTCATCTGATGAATTTTTCTACCCTTTCCAGTCACTATAAAGTGTTACAACTTTAATTTAGACACAACACATAAATAGTAATTGGAAAGGTACTGCCATTGCAATTGTGTAATGCAAATATATTTTTAAAAAAAATAATGTAAGAGTTGAAATTGATACAACTATCCATAAGCCAATTGACCAAAGAACGAAGATTTGCGCAATTACAGAATGCATATGCCTGGTTCGGGTTTAAAAATAAGAGACCGTTTACAAAACATGAGAAGCGAAAGTGAACAGTAAAAATCGACATGATGAAATTATGAGGTCGTCAAGAAATGAACTTTGTGATAATTTACTCGTTTCCTAAACCTGAAATAATCCCATCGTCTACTTTCAAAATGCTTTTCAAATGAATGGGACCGTCTTTAACCTAAAATATATGCCATACTGAAGGTTTCAGCTTGTTTATGGTGAGTAAATAAAAACTGCGTCGTACAAACAACTGTTTTTCCTTTCAGTTTGAGTTTATCGTGACTTACGATCTAAAAACTAGAGACGTTCCGAAATCCTGTTTTGGCCGGATCAGAACTCGGCCAATACGGAAAAAAAATCTGTATTGGCCGAGTTGACATCTTATATTGCATATGCAGTTTTCACCATTTTAAGTACAATAACAGTGTAGTTAATTAATAATGATACAGTTACAGACTCTGCTGCTATAAATTTGTGAACAAAGATTCATACGCACCGCGTGGGTATAACCGTATTACTAATTTCCGATTATTAAAATCTTCGTAAATCTGGACAAAGACCAGTTTCTATCCAATGGATATCAAAATGATTCCGATTATTACTTTTTTAATGATTTTAAAGTTGAAATGGCATGAAAGGCTGACATTATTTAGGAGAACTATTTTGTCTAGCGATTGCTGATCATTGGAGGGTAAAAAGTCCAACACCATAACAAAACGGATCTATTTATCATGTATACATACCGATTGTTTACGATTGTAAGACATGTGCATAAAAGTGAAAGCTCGAATAAATATGAAAAATATAACAAAGGGATAGCTCCAAATACCATTTAATAACAAAAAACATATGGACAGGTCAAGATATCTTTTTGGTAAATAAAATAACGTATGTAAACTGGTTCCCGTCCGACTACAACACTTTAACAAAGACTTTGTTCGAGTGTAGCGTAATACAAGCAGATTCCAGTTAGTATGTAAAATAGTAAATATGAAACCGAGTGCGGTAGGCGGAGGCATAATCAACTTCCGTTAGTTCTGGTCAATGGTATCGGAAACATGCCGCTGATAGCGTCATTTTCCAAAAATCAGTCTGTCAATTTCTATACTAATTTTATTGTAATTGTCATGCAATAGGTGATAGGTAGTAATTTTGAATTGGTATAAAAAAACTAAGCTTTCATACAATTTTTCTTTTGAAAAGTCTTCTATATTCATAAGAATCAGACATTATTTGAATTAAAACATCTTATATTCAGTAAAATATATGTGAAATTACAATACGTTGTTAGTAAGTTTCCATGGGAGATAATCAATTTTTCCTTCGAACAGTCTTCTATATTCATACGAATAATGATTTTAGATTATCTCCCATGGAAACTTATTAACAACGTATCGTAATTTCACATATATTTTACTGAATATAAGATGTTTTAATTCAAATGATGTCTGATTCTTATGAATATAGAAGATTTTTTCCAAAGAAAAAATGTATGAAAGCTTAGTTTGGACATTTTTATAGCAATTCAAAATTACTTCCTATCACCTATTGCATGACAATTACAATACAATTTGTATAGAAATGGATAGACTTATTTTTCATTATATCATTGCAGTGACAGGATTGTAAGTATGCTTTATTCGATCCCCTTGCACTTTCACGACTTCACTGTTTTTGTACATCAGGTTGTTAAAATTTTGACTAGTTGAACAGTTTGGTTTGATAAAACAAATTGCAATTTGGTCAGAATTTTTAATAAACTGCAATAGATGGAGAGCAACACTTACAGTCAAGTCACAGTAATGCCGGACAAGTATTTGATTTAAATATTAAACAATATAATAGATAACAAAAACATAATTACAAACAAATATAATTTATAATATACAATTTAGTAGTCTACAATTTTACAGTATCGAAGAAAGCTCGCAGTTATTGAAAGCAAGCTCAAAATATACGTAACCCGCTAATGTGAAATCGTTCTGTCCTTCACTCTGATAAGGTTGCTGCACTTCATAACGAAAATATTACTTCCGTAGAAATCCGAGATGTCACTGACAACACGCGACTATCGACATAACTAAGAAATGTACTGAAACACCATAAGAAGGAGCCAATGAAACATCACCGTCAAGAAAAGAAAAATTAATAATACAATGGAAATGTCATAAATTTCGATATTAGGATGGGCATGAGAAATCAAGATATCGATTTCCAAAAAAACGGACATCGGTCATCATTAATGTTTGATTGAGTAAGATAATAGAAAATGGAAAAAATGAGTTGTATGTTTAGAAAAAATCTTGATAGTTAACAGAGAGTGTATCGTCTATATATCTGCAGGCGTTGTAAAAATATGTATTAAGTGTTCTGTTTCGTAGGGTCTTTACGAAGTTATGCCATAAATTGTCCCTCATAACAAGTAAGAAATAAGTCTACAATAAAAAGGTACACACTTGAAATACCATCGGAAAACAAATCAATTGTGGTATAATTTATCTTCCAAAAAAAACAGAAATGTCTCTGCATGTCAAATATTTCAAGTTTTATTACTTACAAAAAATAAAGGCATTGTAACAACTGCAATAGATGTAACAAGGAAACCTTTAATAAAAAAGTTTCTCTATGATTAGATCGTGTGGTAGTGTAACACACAGAGTAAAAAGTCATAATTGCCAGCGGAGACAAATAAACATACAAAAAACGCGTATCTTAACCAGACACATATAATAACATGGTAGTATAAGTCTCTCGTTCAACTAAGACGTCGAAAGAACTTTTTACATTCCAGAAAAAGTAAAAAAAAAATAAACAACAGTTTATAGATTTCATGCGTCCGAATTGCTATTCTGGATCTACCTTCATCAGGAACGCTGGAAGCCAAATATTTGAAAGCCAAGGATGTATTAGAACCGAAACAGTTAAAATTCTATATTAACAAAAAGGACGTAGAAAAATAACCAAATCCACGGGGACGATAGTCCACCAGCAGCGGTATCGACCCAGTGCTGTAAAAAATGAAAACAACACTTTATAAATTTCATGTGTCCTAAGCGCTTTCCTGGATTTACCTTCATCAGGAACGCTTAAAGTCAAATATGTGAAAGCCAAGGATGTAGAAGAACCGAAACAGTTGAAGGGCTGTATGACCAAAAAGGAACTACAAATCCATCTAAGGTCAACTTTACCTGAGGGAGTTGAAACCTTACAATGTAGCAAAATCATAAAAGACAAAATACATATCTAAACAAGTGGCAGACGATACCAAAGGGAGAATCAGAGGTACGAGTATTTACAGAAAGCATGTTCAAAGTTCACTTTCAACTAATACATAGACCATGTTTGTCCTAAAAGAGGGACGAAAGATACCAGAAGGACAGTCAAACTCATAGATCGAAAACAAACTGACAACGCCATGGCCAAAAATAAAAAGACAAACAGACAAACAACATTACAGATGACACAACATAGAAAACCAAAGACTCAGCAACACGAACCCCACCAAAAACTGGGGGTGATCTCAGGTGCTCCGGAAGGGTAAGCAGATCCTGCTCCACATGTGGCACCCGTCGTGTTGCTTATGTTACTACAAATCCAGTAAATAGTCTAATTCGGTAGGTCACATTCGTGAAAAGGTAAGGGTATTGTAGTTACGACATAAGGAACATATCCGATATCATCTGTGAAACGGTTATTCCATAACGGTCAACCAACTCGTGATGGCGTCCGTAAAATTTACGAAGGGATGATTTCAACTTCACCATTTGGAACTCTTGGTTTAATAGCTTCCTTGTGAGCAGCAATCCTCTATCAAGGAAATCATGATAGGAAATACAAGCCCGGGAATATCGTATCAATTGGGAGATATATACTCCGTATGCAGGCGCTGCTGGAATGTTGCTACATAAAAATGGAAAGTTCACAATTGGGAAGCTGAAATCATCTCTTTTGTCGTAAAGTTTTGTTTTCAACCGACCCTCATTGTCAATTTCTAGATGTAAGTCAAGGTATGAGGCAGACTTAACTGTATCTGTAGTATCCTTCATCTCTAGTTCGATGGGATAGATTCGTTCAACATAGTCACCAAATTTTGTATTATTTAGTGAGAGAACATCATCTATATAGCGGAACGTAAAGTTAAAGGATATTGCTAACTTCTTATCTTTCTTCCTAAGAAGTTCCTGTATGAAGTCAGCCTCATAATAATAAAGAAACAAGCCGACAAGAAGAGGGGCACAATTGGTTCCCATATGAATTCCGACAGTCTGTTGAAAAACTCGTCCTCCAAACGTAACAAATATGTTGTCAATCAAGAAATCAAGCATCTTGATAATGTCAGTTTCAGAATTTTTTTTTGTTTGAATCAGAGTGATTCTTTACAAAGTAGGATTTATCCCTCCCCAAGACAAGATACTTGTATCTTCGTTCGCCATTCTTTTTAATGAAACAAAGTAATACCAACTCTTTCAATTTGTCTTTTAGTTTGGAATGTGGAATACTTGTGTAAAGTGTAGAAAAGTCAAATGTTTTAATACTATTGCAAGATGAGAGAGTCTTAGATTGTATGTACTCTAAAAGATCTTTGGATTTTTTTAGTATCCACATCTGATTCACGCCACCTCTAGAATAGGCAGTTTCACAATAACTTTGGAGCCCGGCTTTGATTGCTGATAAAATAGATGTTAATAATTTAGAAAGAGGTTTCGTGGAGCACTTTGAAGACCCAGCAATATACCGTTGTTTGTAAGGACAATTATGTAGTTTAGGTATCCAATACAGTGATGGAAGATCCAGTTCTTCATCTTTGGTTGAAATTCCTAACTTGTATTGCAGCGAATTCGAAAGTAGTATTGTGATGTATGCCACTTCCATTTGGCGGTGGATATCTCTATGTAAGTACTAAAAGTTCCTAATTAAAAATCTCTACAGTAAGCACTATTATAACTTCATATTAAAGAGAATAAAACACTTTAAAAAGGAAAAAAAGTAATTCCAAATACCAATGTTCTAACATAAATTAACAGTAGTTTACCGATGTTCAAATCTTTTAAATCGACCAAGAAGACAAATAAAGGCGACAAAGATGAGGGAATTGCATGAACTCCAGATTGGCAGAGGGAGCGATATCAGGAGAGTCGACAATGTAAGCATCTCCTGCGAATACATGTAACTAGTGAGTTGAGACACTAACATATCGTATCGGTTAACCAATAAGTAGTGTCGGTTTCAGTCGTTCTCCCTCCTAACATAAATTATTCATCCTGAGCACACCTATTCAGAAAAATTGCGGATGTAAAGATCCAATGTCACTGAAGCATGTCTAAGTTGATGAAGCCTATTATTATTATGGACCTAACCATAGTCTCCAAAAGAAACCGTAATTTAAGATCAAATGGTAATCGTATCAATCATAGTCAATGGAGACATTTTCGATCTTCTGTAAACCTTAAAGATCTATTCAATATCTTAGAAAACAACAGAAGGCTACTTGATTGATCAATTAATCAAATAAGTAAAATGAATTAAATGATAAACATTGTGTGTCTCTATACTAACTATGCGAATTATCACCTACAAAAAACCTAGCAGACATCTTATGTTTAACTTTATTGCTACCGATATTGATATTGTAAACTTGTGAGGTGTAGCTATGATCATTGTGGTCATGTGTTTACATTGACAAAGACCGAGGCTGATATATAGTCCATCTCTAAAATTAGCTAGAAGGAATGTGACAGAAAAATCATCGATTCCCTTTCCTCTAACTGAAAATTCTAGTGCAGAAACCTGATAAAAACCACTGGACTCCTTAAAACAATGCATGCATTTTGTTGATAATCGTAAAAATACCAAACATCCCCGTCTCATGTTTGAATTTACTCCTGTTTTTTTGCTATATCTGCGTTACATTTAGCAATCTTCTTTGTTGCAACGTTTTGCCATACACTTATAGTAGGGCTTTCAGCTTATGTTGAGAATTTTACTTACATGCTTTGTTTTAATAATAATTTACCTGCTTATGTGACATTTTAAAGTATTTTATATCCATGTAGTGTTTTGATTAATGCGTATGCATGCATATTTTTCTTTCCTTTGCTTGTTTTAATGTTAAGTATAAACTTTATTATTTTGCATGTTTGAATCTTATTACTATGGCAATCAGTTGTTAGTAAGCATTTGAGTTTCAATTTCATTAATATCTATTGGTCCACATATTGAAATCATGTTGAGGTCATGCTGAAATCATATTAGGTCATATTAAAATTATCTTGAGGTCATGTTGAAATCTTGTTGAGGTCATATTAAAATTATGAGGAGGTCATATTTTTTCATAACTTTATAACACTATATTAAATTTTCTTGAAAAAAAAAGAATTCAGTTACTTCGTCTTCTGTGATTTTTCCAAAGCATTTGATAAAGTATGGCATAATGGACTTATATATAAAATGAATTCTTATGGAATAAAGGGAAATTTACTTGCATGGACTAAAAATTATCTTTTTCAAAGAAAACAAAAAGTAGTTATTAGAGATTCGTCTTCGTCATTGTCCATTGTTTCTGCCGGGCTCCCCCATGGCTCTGTTCTCGGTCCCCTTTTATTTTTGCTGTATATAAATGATATTGGCGAACATTTATTTTCACTGACTAGACTTTTTGCTGATGACACGTCGCTGGGATATTCCACCGCAAGCATTACAGACTTAGAGGTAGTAGTTAATCATGATTTAAACAAACTCAATGATTGGTCAAAAAATTGGTTAATGTTCTTTAACCCAGATAAAACGGAAATAATGATTTGCTCAAATACTAAGATTCCAATTAATTTAAGTTTTTCTTTCAATGAAAGATCAATATCTAACACATCAAGTCATAAACACTTAGGTGTAACTCTCTCCCAGGACGCAAAGTGGAATGAGCACGTAGAAAATATTTCCAAAAATATTACAAAGCATTTAGGAGTCTTAAGAAAATTAACATATAAGATGAAAAGACAGAACTTAGAAAAAAATGTATCTGGTATATATTCGTCCTATATTTGAGTATGCTTGCGAAGTGTGGGACAATTGTGGTATTTGCTATTCAAACAAATTAGAAAAACTTCAACTGCAAGCTGCGAGGATTGTAACAGGACTGCCAATCTTTACTAAAACCGAATATTTATATTTAGAGACTGGCTGGGAACCCCTTCACAGTAGGAGGCACAGAAGAAAACTCCAATTATTTTATAATATGTATAATGGTCTCGCTCCACAATATTTATGTGATTTAATTCCCCCAACTATACAAAGTACAACTGTTTATCCACTGCGTAATGGCAATGACTTAATAGTCCCCTTTTGTCGACTCTCCTTAACAAATTCTGCATTTATTCCCTCGTCCATCAGAGAATGGAACAAACTTGATAATTCTATCCGTACACTTGATACCCTATCTAAGTTCAAACGCTATTTGTTGAATAATACATACGAAGCAAAGACTGTACCTAAGCATTTTATGTATGGTCCGCGGAAATTGAGTGTAATTTTAACACAGCTGCGATGTTCAGCCTCATTTCTAAATAACGACCTATTTGAATCAAATATAATACAAAGTCCATATTGTGCTTGTGGCGCTCCGCGTGAGGATTCATTTCATTACTTCTTTAATTGCAATAAATACGCCGATATAAGGAACGATCTATTAACCAACATTCATCGTCTACAAGTGACAATAAATCTACAGTTGCTCACTGAGGGTAGCCAAACTTTAACATACGAGGAAAACTGTGAAATCTTTAAAGAAGTCTTTAGATATATAAAAAAATCAAAAAGATTCCTTGTAGTATAATCAAATAAGATATGACTGAACATAAACATCGTGTCCACAGAATTTCATTTATTTTTTTTTCTTTATATTTGTATTATTTCCTATTTTTTCTTCTTTTTTTTTTTATTTATATTTTTTTTTTTTTTTTTTCCCCTCTTTTTCTCAATTCTCTATCCTTTTCCTTGTTAATTGCGATAGGCTTTTTTTTCTTTCTTTTTCTTCTCTGACTGTGCAAATGCCTCATTTTACTATTACCTTTAATATATATATACTGAACTGTGCATGCTCTGTATAATTGTTATTGTAATATTATGTAAAGGAGAAGACTTCATAAGTTGGTTAAACTTGTGTCCGATCCCTTTTGTATCTATGAGCAAATAAAATCGTTATAAACTATATGTTTTCACGCATTTTACGATCCAACTAATACGCAATACATGATTTTTACACTTTAAAAAGCTCATGTTTATTGTTAAATGTATATATATATGTACACTCCAAATAAAAATTAACTTAACTTACTTAAATATAGTAAATACTCCAAAAGAGCATTTTGTTTTTGCACCATGTGACAGAGTAGACTGACTTCACTGAAATATTCGAAACTGAGACCACAAATTCGAGTACTTGCATACCTACAACCTCTACTGAAGATAAGATTGTAAATGAACACACTTCAACAACGACTGAACAGAAAGCTGCTACTAAGAGCACCAAAAGGCTCCCACTATGTATTGGCTTCGTAAATTACTCAATAAATATTATAACTTTTGTTTTATATGTGAATCCAATAAGGTTCTACTACACATCTTTCGGTTCTTCTGAATAATGGTCTTCCAACTGCTGAAGAACTCTATACTAAATATTGTGACTAAGCATACGTTAATAGCTGTACTAACTATTCCTGGACGGTGTGAAAAATTATTTGGAAGTCTTGGAAAAATCACGATCTATTCAAGGTCAGTTTACCTCCGTCGACAGTTATGATTTATCTACCCTGTATACTGTGTACACTACCACACAAAATAATCAAAGAGAAATTCCATTAATGCAATGGACTTTCAAAATCGGGGTGTCACTATATCTGCTGCAGCTGTTACAATTCCATTTTCAGTAATAAAACATTTTAAAAATATTCGTAAAGGGTTCTGCAGAACCATGTGTCTCACCTGCGATTGCTGCTGTCAGTGTAAACGTGTAATGTTGACTTAAAAAGTTAGTTCATTTATCTGTAAAATACAGAATTAAAAAAAAATCCAACTTTTTCTTTAGTCTTGAGGATAAGCTTCTGTCCAGGTTTCATAACAATCCATGAACGTTAACAAATTTATCATGTTACAAACATTTAGTCTCATTAAATGTCTCAATACTTATAATTAGGTATTTCGCATCCACCTTTCTGTTGTAGTATTGATAATAAATCTATAAAAGTTAACAAATTGTCCTTCAAATCTTTCTCTTTGGCTTAATAGACGTATTGATAAAGGTTATTATTATACGGTTGTTGTTTAGTCACTGCATCTTGTTTTTTTTCAGGGGATAAACATCAATTCATTAAAATTTATTTCTTTTGTTTTTCTGTATAGTTTGTTTTTGACTCTGCACAAGATCATGTCTTCCTGTTCGTCCTGTTCATGTATTGCTGTATTAGTTCTATAATTAAATACTAGTGTAGGATGGAATGATTTCATAGTAACTGTGAACATTCTTTATCTAAATATCTATTATTATAGTTTGTACCATCATTTTAAGTTCAGGGCTGTTTCTGTACTTATTGTAATTGAGATTAACTAGAGGCTCTAAAGAGTGTCGCTCACCAACGTCTATATTGTGCATCTTCAACAATGGACACTCATCAACATTGTGGAGTAAAATAGAATTCCGATGACAAAAATCTTGTTTTGTTGTTGATCTTCTATTGCTGATAACTTTTTTCTGTTTACAATCTCTGTCTACCTTCTTATTAATTTTACTCAAAACACAAAAAAGGACAAAATATCGTCACTAAAAATAAGGGCAATCACTGCTATTGAGTCTACAAAGGATTTTGGCAAATTTTAATTTATTTGTTAATCTTGTCATGCTCACGGATCATTTTTGCTATTTAAAATGTTAATCTATCTTCTAAAGTTTTAAAGATAATAGTCATAGATGCAATAAATTTGTAAAAATTGTAATTAAAAAGCATAAGGTCTAATAAGGAGTTGACTTGACGATTTCAAACATGGTGACTTAGATCTTGTCTTGTTGATCATTTTTGCTATATAAAGTGTCTATCCATCCATCCATCTATCTATTATAGTTTTCAAGATAATAGGGAAAACACTAGAATGGGTAAAAATTGTCATTAACTCATTCGACCCCAAGAGATTTATGATAATAGTTAATACCTACAGCCCATACCAGTAACGTATTGGCCATCAAAAGACTCTCACCTACACCTGATTTTGGCTACTTTTCACGTTTTTCCGATTTTGAACTATAAAAAGGCCATTAAAGTTGCCATATTTTCATAAACACACATCTGAGAAGAGTTTATGGGCCATTAATTGCATGGTTGAAGTCCCTGCTGTCAAGACAGTTCTATAAAGGTATGGAGGGTCATACGGGCCATCAAAGAATGGTGGTCGCCATCACGACTACAGGCGGCATTGGGGGCGAAGGGGTTAAAAAACAATAACTCCAATAATGATTCGGCTGACAACTTCGGCCATGTTAACTTATTTGTAGATATTGTCTTGCTGATGATTTTTGCTATTAAAAGTTTTGGTTAAATTTGGCTAATAGTTTAAAAGATTTTTGTGAAAGTTAACAACGAAGACAACCCACTCCAAATGATGAGAATAGCTCACTTGTCCATCTGGGCCAGGTGAGCTTAATGGATGGAGGATTGATATCTAAATTCAAGAAGTGCATCTGTGCCTGTATCGCTCCCTTTTTTTAAAATTTTGCTTAATTAGGACTTTTATATGTACATACTATAGTGAGTACTGTATTGCTGATCATTTTGCTATTTACAGGTAAATCCAGAACGCTTCTGACGCTTGAAATTTATGTTTTACAGTAACTTGGTCGATACCTCTGCTGGTGGACTATCAGTCCCTGAGGATATCATCAGCTCAGTAGTCAGTACTTCGGTACTGACATGATTTATAACAAACCTTTCTAAAATTGTCCATCAATAAATTTCAAAATTACCTGAAATTAAGGTTTCAACTCCCTCAGGCAAAGTTGACCTTAGATGGATTTGGCTACTTTTTGTAGGTCCTTTTTGGTTATTTAGCTCTTCAACTGTTTCTGTATACACCCTTGGCTTTCAAATATTCAGCTTTTAGTGTTCCTGATGAAGGTAAATCTAGAAATGCGCTTCAGACGTATGAAATTTATAATGTGTTGTTTTCCTTTTTAACCTAGCTCCTATAGGTTTTTAGATAACAGCAAAAACAGTAAATATCAACTTTTCAGGGGCAATAACTTCAAAAAAGGGTTTTGAAACTTCCAGAGTAAATGGATCCTGTCATGCTGATCATTTTGCAGTTTACACTTTTAATCTAGCTCCTTTGGCTTTAAGATTACAACCAAAAACTGCAAAAATGGATATTTCAGGGGCAATATCTCCAAAATAGGCCAACACAATTCAAGGGTAGGTACATCTTGTTGTGCTGATTCCTTTTTGTAATTTACAATTTTAACCTAGCTTCTATAATGTTCAGGAAAACAGCCAATAACTGCTAGAATCGGGAAGAAATATAAGTTTTCAAGGTCATTAACTCCAAAACAAGTTGTTAGATTTTTCTCCAATTTTCAGGATGGATACCTCTCGTTATGCTGATCATTATTTCAATTTGCACTTTTAAGCTAGCTCCTATAGTTTTTGAAACAATGGCAAGGAAATGCAAAAAAAGTACCAACATTTCAGGAACATTGACTACAAAATTCAAAATTTTCATGGTAGATGGAACTTGTTGTGGTGACCATTTTTATCCTTTTCAATGTTGTTCTAATTGCTATAGCTTGAGAAATGTGGAGAATTTTGTGCAGTTAGCAACATTTTGTTTCTGCTTATTTGATTCACAACTTTTATGAGACTAATGACCATTTAGAGCTTGAAATATTGTATAGACACATGTCTATTGTTGAAGAATGTATGTTGTCCTCTATATGTCTTTAGGTTATTTTTGTCATTGGGTTGCTGCCACAGCAAATTCATCTTTGCTAACCAAGGGTTACGATCCAGTCCCCTCCTCTCCAGCCTTGGCAGATTAAGCCAACATTTGTGATTTCAATGCTGCCGGTAGATTAAAGTCACGCCCATTCTGACCACATCATTCTTGACCAATGGCAGCACTTGAACTTTCTTCAGTGTGGAGGTGTAAAAAATGGTTGTGTCTAGTGTTTACAAATTTTGTGAAGCATGAACCGAAAAATTACACTGACATTTCAACATTTGCGCGAGAAACATACCCAGGAGCTTCAATAAGTTGATTAAGAACTTTAAAATTGTCACTGAATATCGTCCTATGTTTTGGGGTAAAAACTTGTTGCGCAATCAGCACGTGGCAATTGTTTATTTACATTTTCTACATTTACACATGATTATCTTAAAGGTGCTTTTTTGATTGGATGCAGCCAGTTATAACTGCAACCAATGGAATTCATTACTCGTAGATCCGAAATTCTATCTTAATCCGCCAAGGGTGGAGAGGAGGGGACTAGATCGTAACCCTTGGCTAGCGAAGATGCAGCAAAGTATACCCAAAATATTTAATATAAGAAGAAGTCCATGTTTTCAGTAAAGGAAACCCAAAAAATCAGTCAGATCAAGCCGGTTTTAAGGAGTGGGATGTGGACGACAGAAGTGATCCCTATGTGTTGCTACAGCTTTGCCTCCATGCAACATAATAACAGGCAGCTACTTTAATAGATCTAAACAAACAAATACTGAAGCATTTATTCTGCTAATAGATTTATTTATATATCAAATAGTTTATGAAATAACACTATGAAAACCTTATTTCAATTTTGTCTTATTCATGCAAGTATCATTTAATAAGTACAACTAACAAAGTTTCTTTACAGTATTGAATTTTATGTTGTCATATTTGTAGATGTTTTTTTTTCTTCCTTTTATTGCAAATAGCTATCTGGTGATATAAAACATGGTCAACAGCTTTTCATTACTTTTAAATGAAACAGGGTTTCCAAACATGATATATATCACAATTTTTGATAACAACATGAACACATATATATTATAAGCAGTAATAATATAATATATTCTGCAATGAGTTTCAGAGTAACAATTAACATTATTTACATATAACAAGAAGATACAAACTTGTAACTATTACAAACCACTATGAGACATAAACAACAGGTAACAAGAGCTATAGATATGATCAATTGAAAAAAGGGGGGATATGATATTGATGTACACTAGGAATAAACTGATATTCAAGTGACCTTTCATTCTTGTTGTTCTTCATTTACGAGTAAATTATGTTAAATCATTTAAAGAAAGATCCTGATGGCTCATACTGTAAACATATGCAGACTTTAGAGATATTCCTAGATAATCACTTCTTTTTGAATACAATGGCTTATTTTGTTTATGAAGTAATATACTCATGAAATTAGGAAAAAATTTACATGTATCTAATTTGCAATTAGAAAATAGATAGTTTTTGATTGACACAACTTGAGTAGGCTTATTTTCCTTTTGTCACCATGTTGGAGGTCAACATGAACATATTTCTTCATAAATCAGCCAAATTCATCTTGTTATACGGACCCCTAGACCTTAGAAAAAAAAATCATTTAGTTAACCTCCAATGTGGTGGCCAAGGGAAATAACTCAAACTCAAACTCAAATTACATCATATTTTTACCTTTTTATTGTCTAGAAAGCGTTCTGCATGTAATTAGTATCTGGAATAAGTCATTTTAAAAGATCTGTGAATTTTCCTCCTATGTCAGAGTTTTTTTTTATGAATTTTCAGAGATACTGTACCTTCATCTAAATCTTTTTTAAAAATATTAATCTTTCTTCTCCAATACTTGAAATATTCAATAAATACAAAAATGTTTTGTGACAAGCATTTCAAATACTATTTGACTTTTTTCAGGAAAAGTATATCATATTAAAAGAAAGAAGTTCAGCAGTTTGAGAAAATTCATGAAATTAAAATCTTTTTAACAGAAATCTAATTCTAGTAACAAATGCATGTCTGTGATTTAGAAACTATATAAAAAAATAAGTGGTTATATGGGTGAAATAATCTAAAAGCAAACTACAATTGGCTATCTTGATAGGCAGACAGGGATCCTCATTTTTAATCCTGACATACAGCATAAAAGTATCACTTTGTAAAATAATGTAAGCATTCATTCAAGACATGTACTGGAATATTCAATACTGTGGAGTCATAACTATTCATGGGGTAATATTTTTGAGAATTTCATAGCTGTAGTTGAACAATAAATTCCCTGTAAGCTTGTAAGTAGAACTGGTTGAAACCACAGAATCAAGTAACCACACTATTTTCTTTAAATCACAAAAATTTGGAGCCAACATAAATAAATGAATCAACATTAATTATCAGCAATTTCTGATAAAAAAATCAATATTGGTGTTTGTAATTTCATCAAAGTCATGTTGGATGAATGATGATGAAACATCTATATAATTTTGAAGATAGACACTTTATTTGTGACTGTTAAAATGTTTAGTTCAAATTGGTATGGTGTTTCCAATATATTATTTTAACTAGTTAACAGACTATAGGTATAAGGTGATGCCATTCAGCAAAGTGAACAAAAATGAAATGATACAAAAGATATTTGAAGAATAATATTTGGTGAAATATGATAAAACTAAGGAAATTATTCAAAATAATGAAATAAGAACATGTCAACATGTATCTCACTGAAAAACAGAAAATTCCTTTTGAATATGAAAAAAAATCTGTGATAGAACAATACATGTATCACAAAGCAAACAGAACACCTACATTAATAGCACTTATTCCTGATATATCATCAATATATACAATACATTAAGCTAAAATACAATAATTCATTTTGTTTCCTTCTTTGATTTTAATTTTTTAAACTTGGAAATTACACACAAGACAGCAGTGTAAATATCTGTTGGGGGGTTCTATGATATAAAATTGTAAGTCTATATTTTACCTTTATTTCACTGCACCCTACTAAGGGGAAGTAATTCTTCAGCATTATTCATTAATGTAATCCTAATATCAATTTTTTTCTATATTTTTGCACACATTTTGCATTTTTTATACATAGATTTTAACTGTAACAAAGAAATGTCAAGAAACTAACAATAAATCAATCAGCAATTCAGAAACTTTTACAACAAGTTTTCTAATATAACAGCAGTGTGTTAATTTTAGTAGAGTTTCTAACATACATTCATAACATGCATTTGAGGTAAGTTGAAAGATTATGCTAACTGGCAAATCTCAAAATCATATTGCACTTTCTGATATGACATAACTTTAAAATAATATCAAAAAAAATATTTCAACACAGTAAAAATTTTCTTACAATACATTCTGACACACTTCGGACCTTTTCAAAATCTGAATGACTAAAGAGCTTTGATTTAAAGAATACAACAAAATTGTATAATAAAGCTAAAGCCTAAATATATCTAATTTATAATAAAATAAAAAAAAAGTGAAAAATGGCAGGCTAAATAATCTATATAAAGTTGATGTAGGATACTTGAAAATGGACTTGACTGGTAATCTACTTTCCCCTACGAATCATTTAAAATGTGTAATGAATGTACTTATAATATTACAATATTTTCTTTGTTTGTAATGAGATGATTTATAAATAAATGGGGAATGTGTCCATGGGCCACAGATGGTGCCCCCGCTTGCATATAACTTAATAAAGGGATATAACTCAAGAACTGTAAAGTGACGCTACCCAAATTTCATAACATTTGGTTGAGGCAAACTAAAGTTAGAGAATGGAAACGAAAAATTCAGCAATTTTTTCATTTGTAAAGGGGCATAACTCTAGAACGGTAAAAGTGACGCCACCAAAATTCAAACTTGATCTGTGTTTTGTGGTAACAAGTTTCATTACATTTGGTTGAGGCAAATTAAAGTTAGAGAATGGAAACCAATTTTGGGACGTACGTACAGACGGACAAGGGTAAAACTTAATGCCCCCTCCGCTACAATTACTTTTACTTGTGTTTTAGCAAAATAATTTATTCTTTTTGTATTTAAATCCAAAGTAAGGCCTTCAAAATTTGAATTAAGATTCAAAAATACTTACAGATAAAAACTTTTGAGGCCTTTTCCTTTACATAAATTGTATCAAGTCTTTTTTTTTTAAAATAATTCAGCATTTCTTATCTTAAAAACATAAAGGCAGTACAATAGGTTCATCATATCTAACACCAAAATATTTGGAATTGTTAATTAACAAGCTTAGTTCACAATTACTTACTTTAAAAACTAGTCAATGCCATATTTAATATCTGTTACCACTTATATCTTTACACAAATGTTCATGGAGAATATCAGAATTCCTGTACATAAGTTGCTGGAAATATACCAATGTTACCCCCACATTCTCCTTGCCACCAGCCATCTTGTTGTTTATCATACAAGTTTATAATATCTCCTGTAAAACATAACATTCAAATCAATTTGTCTCTCATTATAAAACGTTCCCCTTGAATCACAGCTCAACAAATTAAATTACTGACTCGTTTTCACTCAAAAAAAATTTGATACAAGAAGCTTTTGTGAGCAAGCTCACATACGCCCCCTAAAAATAGCTTATAACCTGATAGTATAGATTTTTCTGTTTTCTGCACAAATTTCAGTCTACTTTAAGTAACTATGTCCCTGATTGTTGACATAGTGGTATCAAAATCAATTTTACAGTTGGTTGATGGTCTGTAACATAATAAACATACTATAATCTAGACATCCTAAAGTCTTATTTTAAAATGGTAAAAAAGAAAATCTTTGACAAGTGATGGCAAAAGATCATACTTTGGTTAAGCCAGATAAGATTTCATATTCTTCACAAGTTTTTTTTTTAACTAATTGGCAATTTACTGCTGATAAACACCAATCTAAACTACTAACATATAAAGTGTCATACACAACATTTATTTGCTCAGGCTTATAACAAAATCAAAATCACTGACACCAATGAATTTTGATGAGTTTATGAAACTTGCTTTTTGAGCAGTTATCTTTCAAGCTCAGTTATATTATTAATTTGTGATTCAACCCTATCCATAAGACACACATTATCCCTATTATAAGGCCATATTTCCTCTGCCGTAGTGGTAGCTTTACAAGAAGTCAAACCCATACTGTATAAAGAAACTGTTAAGAAAAAAATAGTACATTTCAAAATAAAATGTTTAGTGAATGGAAGATATTATCATATTTATTTGTAATTTGTAATTTTTTACCTTCAGATATGGTCAACTCATCATGATGTGTAGCTTCATAATCATACAAGGCCTTACACTGTCCTATAGATTCTGTTTCAAACTCATCATCAGCTGAAGAAGATAAAATACATTTAAGGGGCATTAGCTTCCAACAAGACGAAAAAATAAAATATGATATTTTTTTTTAACATTGATAAAAGCGGAATATATCATTCTCTTTGAGAAAACTTTGCATGAAAATAAAGGAACAAGTAGGTGAGAAGAGTAGGAATATTCCTAGAAATGCTGCTTATCAGTTAAAGTATCATGTAAACTATAACATATTGTCAGTTAAAGTATCATGTAAACAATAACATATTGTCACTTAAAGTATCATGTAAACTGTAACATATTGTCCAGTTAAAGTATCATGTAAACCATAACATATTGTCAGTTAAAGTATCATGTACACTATAACATATTGTCAGTTAAAGTATCATGTACACTATAACATATTGTCAGTTAAGGTATCATGTACACTATAACATATTGTCAGTTAAAGTATCATGTAAACTATAACATATTGTCAGTTAAAGTATCATGTAAACAATAACATATTGTCAGTTAAAGTATCATGTAAACAATAACATATTGTCCAGTTAAAGTATCATGTAAACCATACCATATTGTCAGTTAAAGTATCATGTAAACCATAACATATTGTCAGTTAAAGTATCATGTAAACTATAACATATTGTCAGTTAAAGTATCATGTACACCATAACATATTGTCAGTTAAAGTATCATGTAAACTATAACATATTGTCCAGTTAAAGTATCATGTAAACTGTAACATATTGTCAGTTAAAGTATCATATAAACTATAACATATTGTCAGTTAAAGTATCATGTAAACCATCACATATTGTCCAGTTAAAGTATCATGTAAACCATAACATATTGTCAGTTAAAGTATCATGTAAACTATAACATATTGTCAGTTAAAGTATCATGTAAACCATAACATATTGTCAGTTAAAGTATCATGTAAACCATAACATATTGTCAGTTAAAGTATCATGTAAACCATAACATATTGTCAGTTAAAGTATCATGTACACTATAACATATTGTCAGTTAAAGTATCATGTAAACCATCACATATGTCATCTTCAACATGTTCAAATGGGATATAAAATTAACCAATATTTTATTTTATGACTTTTTTTCAAATATAACAAAGCTCTGTAAAAAATATCAATCTCATATTTTGCACCTACCAAAACCAGTTTCATTCTCATTGCCTTGACTAGCAAGGGTAGTAAGTGTAACCGATGTCACATCATAACCTGAATTCCCTTCATTGGCCAGGTTTGCTGGTAACCGTAATGTTGATACTGCTACTCCCTGTTAAAATCAATATAATTAAGATAGATATTACAATGTATCTTGGTAACTAAGTCACATATAAATTCAAATTAACCATTTATACAATTCAGTTTAAAATTCTATTGTACCATTTTTCAATCACAGTGTTATAAAAGAGTGTATGTCTTGTCTTGATATCTTTATGATAACTAAAACTATGTTTAAAGTCTGTAAAGTCAAGGTAATACTAAACATATCATATTTACATGGGGTCATTGCAAACATATACCAGGGACCCAATTGCAAAAATTGCATATAAACAAATGAACCATAAAATATCACCTATAAATTATTTTCGTGAGCACCAATTTTTCGTGGAAATTATTATTCATGGTTTTGCCAGTCTGCATATAATTGGAAGCCCATAGAAATTATCCCATGAATAGTGATGAATCCAATGTATGAGTTGCAAATCATATCTTTACCTCAGTAAAAAAAAATTGCATAAGAACTTTATTCTACAATTTCAATGTTATTTTTTACTTCTTTCATTTGAGTGACTTTTGATCAGTACTTGATTTCCAATACTATTCACTGACCATTGACTGATACTTATGTCAGACTTTTGACCAGCAATTGGATAGTTTTCTGAAATTTATGTCTGTTTACCAAATTTAGATAATCTATATTATTATTTGCTGTTGCAGAATAACAAACGTTCTAGATTTGATGTGAATCTGATTAGTGGACACAATTACACACAAATAATCAACCAAATTATATCCCTATTTATAGTGTACAACCAATGAATCTGTCAATACTCCTAAACATTCTGATTCTGACAGCAAACTTCTATAATAGTCAAATTGATTCTAATTCATGTTCAATGACCTACCTGTTTATCTCTAGTAGTTTCTATATACTGGGCAAATTTGTGTTCCATTTTCTGTTGTTTATCTAAGGTAGCAAAACTGTTGGCTAATTTAAAATGGCTGGCTTCTAAGAAATTCATCATATATGTAACCTATAAAATAAATTTCATAATTCAGATTTTTGACTCAAAAATAAATATTACCCGTTTCCTTCTGTCGAAGTTATAAAGAATAGTAATTTTAAAAAATAAAAGAATGTGTCCATAGGACACAGATGCCCCACTTATAAATATACAAGAGTCAATGTACTAATTAAAACCATTGACGTTTTGTTTTCTTTGACATTTGCTTCTGCAAGTTGTTATTAGAGATTGCCCCTGGGTTTGAGTGCTTTCATTGGTCAATAACAAACAGTAATGGGTTACTGGAGGAAGGTGAAAGTGACAGCACCAAAATTCACACTTCATTTGTGTTTGGTTGTAATAAGCATTGTGTATTAGTTTCATAACATTTGGTTGAAGCAAAGTAAGTTAAAGTGCTGAAACAGCAATTCAGCAATTCAAAAATGAACGTAACTCATTGGTGAAAGTGATGCCACCCAAATTTGAACTTGATGTGTGTTTGGTTGTAGTAAGCATTGTGTATAAGTTTCTTAACATTTGGTTCAAAAATTCAAAGTATTGGCAAACAGAAAGTAGGTATCTGACAGATTTTAGGAATTGCCTTGGTTTATATAAAGGTAGCAGACAAATTTTCAATGGATTTAATAGAACTACAACATGATTCAGGTTTTGTACTTGTTTTTAACATAGAATTAGTAAATAAGAGAGTTTCATACCTGCAGTAACCTCTGTTTGGTCTCAATTTGTGTTTCTGGGTCTGCAAAACCAGGTCTTTGGTTATATACTTCTACTAGTTTTTCTACACCTAAGAACATTCAAAATTATATTAAAATGTTTGTATGAATAGCTCACTGGCTAAGATGCATAGAAAGTTGAACTATATCTCTGAGTACAATTTATTAAACGCTATTACTTTGATAGAGGTTTAAGTCACAATGACTATTTGCCAAAAAATCCAGGATATTTCTAATTTCAAAATATGGTTTCAGCTACTAGTGGAAGAGCTTTGGTAATAAATACCTTATGCATTCTTTTTTCAAAAAGCAATTTAAATAACAAGTATGAATTTGTACAAAGGTATTAAATTATTGCTAAATTGTCAACAACACTGAAGTTAACTGTTATAACTTATATTGTTTGACT
Organism: Mytilus californianus; assembly: GCF_021869535.1. Classification (NCBI taxonomy): domain Eukaryota; kingdom Metazoa; phylum Mollusca; class Bivalvia; order Mytilida; family Mytilidae; genus Mytilus; species Mytilus californianus. The sequence goes on from NW_026262668.1 coordinate 95,415,909, forward strand.
TATTCAATTAGATAAGTGTCTTCAGGACCAAAGATATCAAGAGTAATAATAAATACCCACCAATAATTTTAGAATTTAATTCTACATTAGCATTTAACTTTTGAAACCTGCTCAAGATTGACTATCAGGGATGTCTAGACATGATGTACAACAAACATAATGAATAGCAAAACTAGTTTAATAATTGCTTTTTTATTGACCTTTTATAGTACGCATTTTGTCTGCATTCCATTCTACATTACAAATTTACAAATGAAAACTCAAAATTACAAAAAATATTTATTGGGACTAAATCATACAGCAATATCATGTCTAAATAATGTTTCAAATATTAAGTAAATCTACCTGAATATGGCAAAAAATTTGATAAATAAGCATGTAAGTATGTTCTCTACCAGTTCTGATCACTTTTAACAAATATAGTTTTAAAGATTAGAATAAAAGAATTTATCACAATAAGATAAACCTAAATTTTTATTTCTTTCTTAGAACATGGTTGAGACCTACCATCAAGTAATTTCTTATTTGTATTTTTAGTTTTAACATTCAATTGCTTCATTTTGTTTCTCTTTATATTCTCAATAAAATGCCATAAATGTCCATACCTTCTCGCCCTTTTCTTTCTCTTTCTATTGATTGTCTTATAAATAATAAATAATTTTGTAATGAATTTTTTCGTCGTTCTGGTTTCATAGAAAATTGCATATCTTCTGCCTGAAAATATAAAAAAATGCCAAAATAAACATTTCAATACATGATATATTTCTTGACTTTTAAAATTATGTTGTGTATTCATATATTCCAAGGTTGACATATTGGCGATGATCTATAGTCACATCATATTTCTAAACAGGAAAGCTGTGTAAATAAATAGCTCGCCAAAATTAGTTGGTTTACAACATTTATAACACAAAACAATGCAACAAAATTCTCTCATGTGATTTGTAATGTACTTACCATGAGCAACCTGACAGGTGTCATATATGGAGCAGTTTCTGCTTACACTTATTGAGCACCATTTTTCACCACTGTTTTATGTGGGACTGGTGTTGCTGAATTCTTTAGTTTTGTAGACTTTTGTTTGTTATCTTTTGGTTTTTCATTGTTTGCCATGATTGTTTTAGTCTCTCTTTTACTATTGCATTTTGTTTCTCCCTTTTGTATCTTCTGCCATTTTTTTAAGCATCACATTTTGACCTATTTTTGCTAATATCTACATCATTTGGTCTCTGGTAGATATTAGTCTCATTGGCAATCGTATCACATCTCCTTATTTTATAAGAACAAAGGAAGAAAAAGTAATACAGGGCGGAGATCTTAGGTTGAATACATTTACTTACATAACAGTCAATTAATATCTGTTCTGAAGCTGCTACTCCCGATCCTTTCTTTTGCACTATTGTCCTCAGGTCTCCTTGTAAATCAACTGCCACCACAGCCTCATTTAGTCTATCACAACTCTGTATAAACAAAAAGATAAACAAATATTTTTTTTGATACTTGGAACTTTAATATTAATGTATTATAAATACACACTAATAAGCAGCTTATTATCTACAGACATGGGTATTTGGTTTTAACTTGTTCTCATAAAGTGTATATAAAATCTCAGAGATATTTGGTTTAATGGCTATCACATTGTACAGAAAAACTCAGGAAAATTTGGTTTATCTTGGTAATGGTTGAAGCATGTTCATTTACATTCCAATCAAAAGCAAATAAATGGGGAATGTGTCCATGGGACACAGATGATGCCCTCACTTGCATATAACGTTATAAAGGGACATAACTCAAGAACAGTAAAAGTGACATTACCCAAACTTGTACTTGATCTGAGTTTTGTAGTAATAAGCATTGTGTATAAGTTTCATAACATTTGGTTGAGGCAAACTAAAATAAGAGAACAGAAACAAAAAATTCAGCAATTTTTCCGTTTGTAAAGGAGCATAACTAGAACCGTAAAAGTGACACCACCAAAATTCAAACTTGATCTGTGTTGTTTGGTAATTAGCATTGTGTATAAGTTTCATAACATTTGGTTGAGGCAAACTAAAGTAAGAGAGCAGAAACGAAAAAATCAGCAATTTTTTCATTTGTAAAGGGGCATTACTCTAGAACGGTAAAAGTAACGCCACCAAAATTCAAACTTGATCTGTGTTTTGTGGTAATTAGCATTGTGTATAAGTTTCATAACATTTGGTTGAGGCAAACTAAAGTTAGAGAACGGAAACCAATTTTAGGACGTACAAACGTACAGTAGGGCAAGGGTAAAACTTAATGCCCCCCTCCGCTACAGCGGGGGCATAAAAATCAAGATTTGATATTAAAAAGAAATTCCATCCAAAATATAAAAGCTTTTGTGGTTCCTCCATCCCAGAATGAAAAATAACTTTCATAAATTTATTTGGAAAAACAGATCATACCTGAGTTATTTTTGGACCCATCACTGACATGTGACTGTTGTATTGGTTTAAATATTCTGACATCTTTGATATTCGATCCTCTTCTAAAGACTGGAGCTGGGCACTTCCCTAAAAACATATTTTTGTTAAATTCAGGAAAAAAAATTAATTTTGAAATAAACAATATAAACAAAAACTTCACATTCAGAGAGAGGGTCTTTGGTTGCTGTGATTTTCAAATTCATATAAGCTACTGCACCAAAGCAGAATCCAAATTCAACTATTTGCTGGATAAGTGTATAATGACCATTTCTTTAATGTATTTGTATTGGTGTGCTTATTTCTACTTTCTGCATTGCAAGTCTTATTTCATCATTAGAAATTTTTATTTCCTTTTAAAAACTTAATACTCCAATATTTCAAATACAATTCCAGTCTATTGTTATAACTTATCTTATGTATCTTTATATCTAGACGTTACCTTACATACATTTAAGTACCACCTCAGCCTTAGGTAATACACATTTTATATATTAAGCCATACCTCAGTCTGTTATAATACACAAAAAAAGAGAGTAAAATAACAAAAATTCATAAGGGTTCCGTGGAACCCAGTGTCTCGCCTACTTTTGCTGTTAATCGCAGGCTCAACAAAAATGAGGAAAAAAAATAATAACAATATTACTTTCGATACAATCTTTTGATTGTAAGAAGCTTCTGTCCCAATTTGGTAAAAATCCAGGATAGTTTATGAATCTAATAAATGTTTTAAATCTTTAACTGCAGACTGTATGTAATGTTAACTGGAAGAAAAACTAAGTCCATTTATAAGTAAAATACTGATAAACAGGTACAAAATTTTTAAAAATTGCCTTCAAGCTACTAGCTTTTGATCATAAACAAGCTTCTAACCAAGTTTGGTACAAATCCAGGATAGTTTAAGAAAGTTATTAAAATTTTAAAAACTTTAACCACAGAGTGAATGTAATGTTAACTGGCAGAAAAACTAAGTCCATTTATAAGTTAAATACGGAAAAAATGGAATTTTGTTTTTTACAAATTTACTTCTGGATACTATCTTATGATCATAAAAAAGCTTCTGTCCCAATTTGGTAGAAATCCAGGATAGTTTAAGAAAGTTATTAAAATTTTAAAAACTTTAACCACAGAGTAAATGTCATGTTAACTGGCAGAAAAACTAAGTCCATTTATAAGTAAAATACGGAAAAACAGGATTTTTTTTTTTACAAAATTTAATTCTGGATACTATCTTATGATCATAAACAAACTTCTGTCCAAGTTTGGTAGAAATCCAGGATAGTTTAAGAAAGTTATTAAAATTTCAAAAACTTTAACCACAGAGTGAATGTTATGTTAACTGGCAGAAAAACTAAGTCCATTTATAAGTAAAATATGGAAAAACTGGATTTTTTTTTTTTACAAAATTTAATTCTGGATACTATCTTATGATCATAAACAAGCTTCTGTCCAAGTTTGGTAGAAATCCAGGATAGTTTAAGAAAGTTATTAAAATTTCAAAAACTTTAACCACAGAGTGAATATTTGTGGACGCCGCCGCCGACGCCAACGGAATGTAGGATCGCTATGTCTCGCTTTTTCGACAAAAATATCGAACTCCATAGAAAATTCAAAATGGAAAGTCCTTTATCAAATGGCAAAATCAAAAGCTCAAACACATCAAACGAATGGAAAACAACTGTCATATTCCTGACTTGATACAGGCATTTCTTATGTAGAAAGTTGTGGACTAAACCTGGTTTTATAGCTAGCTAAATCTCTCAACTTATATTCATTTAAGACACACCTCAGTCCATTGAATTCCATGACTTATATACATTTAAGACCAAACTCTGTTGTAATACATGATTTGTATACATTTAAGACCAAACTCTGTTGTAATATATGATTTGTATACATTTAAAACCCACTATCATCTATTTTTATACACACCTTTAATACATTAGAGTCCCACTCTTGTCTTGCAGCTTCAGCTTTTTCACACAATTCACAGTAATCTTTGTCAGCTTTCTTTAAGGACTTACTGAACTGGTCACATTTCTTCTCCAGCTACAATTAAAAAACTCCCCATCATAACTATCCATTTAGTGTTAGTTGGAATATCTTTACGAACTCTTCAATAACTTTAACTTATGTTTACTTCTCATTACATAATTCAAGATAACACTGTGGTTGTTGGTAAATTTGTATCTGAGAAATGAACAAGGACCTAAAGCTTGACTTGAGAGTACAATGACATATTCTTAGATGCATTCGATTACTAAGAAATATGATTGTATGTATAAGTATATGATAACTGAGCATATTATCATGTTAATGTGGTATGAATATACTGTAAATTCAGAAATTATTGTATGAATTTATTATTTCAATTTTTGAAGAATGGACAAAAATGCAAAATTTATTATTGCGATTTCTGGAAAATCTGCATGTATACTCTTATTTGCTGAATATTTGGTGGAAAATCAGCAAATGCTAATTCAACAGTCCCTTTTTTTGACCAAGTCCAAAAACAAACCTATAAGCTTCTGCTCTCAAAGAGAGCATGCTACCATAATAGCAAGGAGGCAGTAACAGAAAAAGCAGGTAAAGATTTACTCAAGTTTGGAATATAAATCAGTGACTTATTTGGAAAAAGGTGTAGGTCTTTTATACTCCCCTAGATGTAATTGTATACTCCTCTAAATGTATACTTAAACTAGCTTACAGGTTATGTGACCTCAACAATACAAAAACGTAACCCTGCGTCAAGTTTTCTTCATTTAGGGTTACTATTCTGTTCAATTATTTGCAATGGAGTTACCCAGAAGTGAGTCCCACTAGGCTGACTTTAGGTATTTTAGATTCAGGAATACCAGTAACATATCACATAATTTCAATCAATTCAGGTGGAAATTTATTGACAAAAGAACTCAAGAAACTGTCAGTTTTTAGTAAATTCCAACACTTTATTTGGGTAAAGTTCAGACATACGAAAATACATATGTTTATCCTGAATTATAACATGAAATGAATTTCTCTGGGCATGAATACTGAATCTATTCATAATTGTCAATAAATTAGTTGCATGTGAATAAATGACATTGTATTCACTTTTGATCAATTGCAAGAAATCAGGCGAAAAAATTGTAACCCGAACAGGAATGTTACATTTTCATATATCTTGTGAATCATACCTTAATTTTATCTTTGTCTGAGTGTTTTTTATTTCCTGCTTTAGATTCATTTTTGGATTCTTCTCCTTTTTCATAATCTTTTGCACATGCATATGCAGATTTCTTTGCCTATATAAATAGATTAATACATAAATAAAGTTACATTTTTCGTGCTTATGAAATGTTTCATACATAAGCATATACTTTTCCTAGGAAAGCATGTGATATTGCTGGGAATTTGTTTGGTCAAAGCATGTGATATTGCTGGGAATTTGTTTGGTCAAAGCATGTGATATTGCTGGGAATTTGTTTGGTCAAAAGCTTTAATTTGACTTTGTCTTTGTATACTCCATACACCTGTTTTGCTGTTTATGATTTGTCTCCTCCATGTATTGTTCTCTAGATCCTCATCTAATACTCCCTTTCTACTGTAATGTGAGAAACTCAAAATCTAGTACTATACAGTTGGAAAGACATCCTTTTGACCCCCCCCCCCTTTTTATTGACAGAATAAGCATAGACTTATTACATGAAAGGAGTTCAAAAAGTTCAATACATATGGTTCCTCCTTAATCGTATACTGTAAATTCAGAAATTATTGCGTGTATTTATTATTGCGATTTTTGAAGAATTACCAAAAATGCGAGTTTAATTATTGCGATGATAGGAAAAGCTACATACATATGTATGTGTTTGATATAAGAATGCGAGTTCTTATTATTGCGATACTCAAGAAGTCGCATTATTCGCATTAATAAAAACCTCGCAATAATTTCTGAATTTACAGTAGTATGTATTTCCAATATTGTAAAAGATTTTATGCAAAGATACTTCTATCTTGGATACAGACTGTCAGCAAACTCTAGCACAAAACACAAACTTTGAACAAGTTCTGTCTGAAAATTTCTATTATCTTATGAACTAACAGTAAACATGTATAGTGATTCTCTATTTTATAATTCATGTTTATTCTTTGGAGACTGTTTTTTTTTAAATCTGAGCATTATATTGATAACAATATCTGTAATATAACTTACTCTATATTCTTCTGTCCTTCTATCTGTTAGATTCTTTAAACTTTTATCAACAGCTACCTCAATCTGCAAACACAAATAACAACACAATTAAGACCGAATGATCACTTACTGGTTACTGAACGTCTTCAACAAGTAGGAGGCAATATTTGTATACTTTACAAATAAATCAAAAAATTTACCTTAAAACCTTTTTTTTTTTCATTAGTTCACTGATTTTCAGGATAAATTCTTAAATTACATCAATTAAAAAAATATGGACTGAACTTAATGTAAATTTATTCATGAAAACTGGTAGTAGAGTATATATGAATACCAAATGAACGGTATCTTCTTTTAATAACTGAAATCAAACAACTTTATATCTATCTACAGGCAATAAGTGATACATCACAAAGTAATAATTATTTTATCACTGGTCATAATTATGTTAAACAATTTACCGAACACTTGGGGACATGAACTTTGATCTCTTTATTATTAGATATTTGTATCATTATTGTGCTATAGATACTATAAATAGCACAGGTCAAGGTATTAGTGCTGCTTTATATGGACATTATAATGTCCTGTCAAGGTGGTGCAAAACAATATGGTGTTTTTTCAAATTGTAAGTAATGTCAACCTAATCTATGTTTTATTTAACAATAAACTCACAGGTTTTCTGGCTTTAATCTGTGCTTCTACCAAGAGTTTTAAAGGTTTACTTATTTCTTCAACAAACGCTACTGCTAGATTTCTGAAATAAGAGGGTATCATATGTCAAAGAACACATTCTTCTTTGTAGATACACTATCTAATTGTACTAAACCACCATTAAGGAAGTTTTAAATTCCAACAGGTAATCTTTAAACACTTAGGATGAAAAGGTGTTCATGTTGAATATGACATTATCCCTGCTTTGTCTCAAATTCAGATGCTGAACCTAACTTTTAACATATCAGCAAACAAGATAACAGTGAAGCAACCCATGCCATCCCCCTCAGATACATAATTCTGACTATGAATCAACTAGCCTTTGCTCCTACTCCTCGGGAATAAAAGAAACTATGAAGACTAAAATTCAACTGTGCTTTTAATTTTAATTTTTCCATTAGCCCAAAGTTACCTAAGCATTTAGTCTATAAGTGTGTGTGTAGGTCAAAATCATCCGGTGCTAATAACAAACATATGGTCCTTTCATGTAGCATTAAACAAAACACCTTTGTATAAAAGAATTAGAAATTATGAACCATTTTAGACATACATAAATTAATGATTTTATCAGAGAAACAAAGCTTTTGTCAATTCATTGCATGCTCATATAAAACTTCAGCTTACATTTCAAAAGCAAAATCAATAATTTTGATGTTTCTTGTCTTTATACCACCATGGTAATTATTTCAAGAATTCAATGACCAAAATTTAATTTTTTTTACAAGTTATCACATATTTGACACAATTTGATTTTTCAAATTAATTTTCAAGTTGAAATTGTAGCAGTATTTTACAGGTATATTGCCAGTGTATCTATTGCCAAATGTGTACCAAAAAGAACTTAAGCAACAAAGAGTACACAATGGCATATGGGAATGAAAAAGGATACTGTTACTATTTTTCTGAGTGGGAAAACTAGTGTCTGTTACTGAGAGTGGTATGGTCTGTATGGCCTGTTCCCAGTATGGCGAACAAGGTCAATTACCTTCTGGCTAATGATGTTACAATTGCCAATATAATTAAGCAAGAGAAATCAAAGACTCATTGTAAACATGGTCTTTTTGTTAATTGTTTTTGCTTTTTTATCGATCTCATAAGTTATGTCCCATTCAACTGATTTTTATCGTTTGGTGTTATGTTGTGCTGTTCCACCACTGTCCCAGGTTAGGGGAGGGTTTGGTGCCCGCAAAATATGTCTATCCCTACCACATTCTGTATGTGCCTGTACAAAGTCAGGAGCCTGTAATTCAGTGGATGATGTTTGTTGCTGTATATCATTTTTTTTTCATTCATTATTTTGTACATAAATTAGGGCTATTAGTTTTTTCCTTTGAATTGTTTTATATTTTGTCATTTTAGGGCCTTTGAAAGCTTGCTATGTGGGATGTGATTTGCTAATAGTTGAAAGCTGTACATTCCTTTAGTTGGTAACTTCTATGTCATTTGGGCTCTGGTGGAGAGTTGTCTTATTGGCAATCACTACATCTTCTAATTTTTATAAAGCCAATGAATATGGATAGTATAGGCAAGTTGGACAAAATGTTTTATGTTTTATACCTATCAACAGTCATGCAATGGCTTTTTGAACATTATTATGTGTTGATAAATTTAGGATAGATGTTTGTCATATAAATTTCTTTACACTACGACATTTCTGGCTTTCTTCATCTTCAGGGTATTGCCTTCTTCTAAGAACATGTCAACTAAATTAACATTAGAATGTAATGTATCTATATCTGATATGACATTTAGATTCTTACAACCTGGGCCCTTAGATATTATATGTTAGAGCCAAGTTAACTACTAAGCTTTAAGTTGCAATTTCCATCCCTACTCATTAGTTTCAAATGGATTGCAAAAGAAGAAGCAACTTGTGATAGTAATTTTAATCACTTTGATTTGAAAATGCCAGTGATAAAAACCTGTTTTCTCTGGCACTAAACACAAATTTGAAACCATGAAACCAACGAGGCTGTTCGGGAGTGAGTATCAAAAAATTAAATTTTTACTTGTCATTTATATTAGTAAATCTGGTTTTTTAATGTTCTGTTTACTGGGTTATTTTCCTGCTGTCTTTTCTTGCCGATTTGCTACCTGAATTTAAATTAACACAGCTTTAAATTTACGATTTCCTGGTGGTGTTTATTTATGTACAGTCTTAGTCCTATGAATCTAGTTCAAGTGAAATATTTGAAGTAGTATCATTTTCCTGTATCAACTCCTACCACGAAAATAAGAGAATATTTCCATGTTTACAGTAACAAATTTTGACAATAAGTCTGTTTTCTTTTTAAACGCAGGTTAACTAAATTATTATTATATATAACTATATTAACTAAATATTGAAATACATGGTCAGTTTATTTTGCTACTGCTAATTATTCTTTTTTAGTACAATGATTTCTAAGTCTGTACAGTTTGATTTAAGAAAACACAATACTCCATAAAGTTCTTTAAATCTTTGAAGACTGTAACAAACTTAGAAACTTTTTGATTGATCTGAGTTTTGTTCTCAATTGAACTGATAACTGACACTGTGATTTACAAACTATATGATACTCTAATATACATGTGTTTCTTTGTCTGACAACTTACTTATGGAGATCTGACTCCTGTTCCATCATAGTAGCTACAGCCTTCCATCCTTCTGCTAATGTTCTAAAAAAAAAAACACAGTACAAACTTAGTATATAAATCAAGTCTGGATAAATTTCTGTATTTATGCCAGAGTTTGTAATTTTTCAACTGTTGCTAATAATATTTCTTCAAAAACTATTAACCCAACACAATTTACCTAATTAACAGGATAAAAGACTTCAACTCTATATTTTTTTGATAAAAAGATATTTACATATCAATGGTCATTCTCAACACAGATGTTTACATTGATCTTGATATTAGCACTCACAACATACTTTAACCCTGACAAGTCTTTATTTGTTTGTCCTATTCAGAAAAACTCCCTTGCCTTTGGTTTTGGCATCAGAACTTTGGTATAAATGTGATCTGAATTCCTTCATAACTTTTCTGCACTTGGCAATTTCTAGCGTACAATAGGACAATGTAGAAGGTTGTTGATTTAAGAATACCATGTGCTTAGTTGTGACCACTAGATGTCAATTTTGGTAAAATTATATTCTTTTGTTGCTATTTCATTAGCATAAATTTACTTGACATTTTCATTTACTTAAATGTGATTCATACATAATCAAAATTAGTATATATTTTAGTAATTAGCTTACTGAACAGGGCTCAACTGGAGTATACAGATATGTAATTTTTTTAATATGTATTCATACATTAATAATAAAATTAATACACATTTTTCTTATGTTTATATTTAAATTACAATTATATTTTTATATCATACTGAAAATACTAGAAATCTGATTTTTTTGGTATCGTTCTCATTTCCCCGCATCTTTCACATGTTTTAAATCACAAATGAAACTATAGTAATTTAACCCCCATTTTTAATCATATACCAATAAGATACTTGATATGGATACACTACATATTTTCAGTGTGCCAGAAAAGTTAGTAGTTTCTTTAAGTACGGTAAAAACATATTGATTAAACAGTTTAAAGGCAATAAGACACCATATCTATATACTAAATATAGTAGTTTCTTAAAGTAAAAATACATTGATTAAACTGTTAAAAAGGCAATAAGACACCATATCTGTGTACTAAAATATAAACTTTTATATCAGAAATTTGCTTTTTAATTGGAATTCAATACATCAACTACAATAAAATGTACTATGTATTCAGGGTGTTTTGGCTGAATGCCCCAACAGCTGTTTATATCTTTCATAGGTATATATAATGATTACTAACCTTATTTTTATCTTGAAGTGTAACAGTTTCGTCTACAAATTTACTTTCTAATTCTTTTTTAAAAATATGATTATATTTGATATACAAAGCATCTTTATATATGTAATTTGTACTTTTGTACACTTTTTCAAATAAATCTCTACAACTCTAATAACTCTATCCACTGTAGTATACTTACCCAATGTTATTAGAAGTAACTTTTAACAATTTTCCACTCAATCTCTGCAGATTTTTTGCATAATTACTTTCTAAATCAGATCTGAAATAATTAAGAAATGATGCTTAACATCTGAAACTGTTTTCTGCTGAAGGGTATATTTATAGGAATGCATTAATTGATTAATGAGTGCCTTTCATTTCATGGGTAAAATACTTTCTCTAACAGACACTAAAATCTTGGCCTGTTATTTCATAGTGCATTTCTTTTAGACAATAAATTCAAATTAAAAAAAATCGCACCTGCTCTATCTAAAAAAGATTTTTACAGTGTAGTGTACTACTTTTGGGACAAATAATATCAAAATTATAGAAAAGTCTACCAGCTCTAACTCAAAATATGGACAATTCTATGTTAAGGGGGTCTATAATTCAGTTTGACTGTAAGCTTCAGGCATACTAATTTTTGACCTTTTTTAAATGGACCAAATTACTACTTTAAATAAAAATTCATCACCCAATTTTTTGTAACATGTAATTTCATCCCCCTACTTTTAAAATATTTCATGCATAAAATAAATAAATTTGGAAATTTTATGAAAAAAATTTCCATGTTATACACTGTCCACCCTAGGGACTATATTTGTAGACAATGAAAATCAAAGGACGATAACTGTGTCCTCGGACCTATTAATATAAACAAATTCATTGCTGTTTGACAAATATTTCCTTTTGCATGTTTTGTTTATACTAATAGTCATAACAGTCTTAATTTAGTATATACATTTTTTCATTAAATTTCTATAAATATCATTATTCTAGCTTTTGCTAAAAACTGTACATGTTGTATCCTGTGAAAAACAAGATGTATTTTCTATCATTTTTTCTTATATCATACAACTTATTTTCAAAGTAAATATAAATTAAAAATATAAAGAAAACAGCAATATACACTGCCATTTTTTTTAAATGAATATGGAAGTGGGTATAATTTACTTTCTATGTACATCTAAAGCTGACTTTACATTGATCAAAACCAGTCAAGCTTTACTAAGGAGTTTGATTTCATAACCTTCTTGAAAATGGGAATTTTAATTTATATAAAAGTATACTATAGTAGACATTCAAATTCATGCACTTTCCCATACATTTCCTATGTCACAACGCTTATTTTATTAGGTCACAGTAAGAAACATTTGTTTAATGATGTCATTAATTAAAGAAACAACAGACACAGCTTCTTCTGCCTCATTTTTAGACTTATACCTCGAATTTGACAAGAGCGGTCATCTTAGTACCATAATCTATGACAAATGAGACGATTTTAATTTTGATATTATCAATTTCTCCCACCGTAGTAGCAATATACCAACTTCACCTGCATATGGGGTATACATTTCCCAACTCATTTGGTATTCAAGAGCTTGCAGCTGCTACACAAACTTTATAAAACGTCACCAGTGTCTGAGCAGAAAGTTGATGAAAGAACGTCTCGTCCTTTTTCTAAAAAAAATTTCATCGGAAGATACCAAGACCTTGTTGATAAATATTCCGTATCAACTTCACAAATAATACATGATGGTCTTGAAGTATAGATTCTAGGTACTGAAGTTGTTTATCATCTTAATTACATGTTATAGTGTTCTTTTATTTGTTTTTGTAAATTATTAACCTTTACTGTTTAGTCCATTTTTGGTAATATCCTTTTGGCGTGGCTCGGTACATATGCATCCCTCCAATGTGTTGTTGTGCTATGATCATATTTTGTATTCTTGTCTTTCATTTTTGCTTATGTGCTTTGTTTTTATGCCATTTTGTTTTTCTTTGTTGACATATTTGTTTGTTTTTATATTGATTAAGATTAAAACACAATGTTGACTGCTGTACACCTATTTTTGACATTTTTCCTATTATGTCTGTTTGTTTGTTCACACATATAATGGAATTTTATGCAACTGTCATACAAGTGAGAGGTTTAGCTAGCTATAAAACCAGGTTTAGTCAACCATTTTCTACATAAGGAAATGCCTGTACCAAATCAGGAATATGACAGTTGTTTTCCATTCAATTGATGTGTTTGAGCTTTTAATTTTACCATTTGATAAGGGACTTTCCGATTTGAATTTTCCTTGGAGTTTGGTATTTTTGTTATTTTACTTTTTTTAACTCCAATTGACCATATTTTGCACTTAATCAACTTAAAAATATACTTACTTCTTTCATTTTTCAGATAAGAGCACAAGAGTTTCTCTTTCTTAAACAGTAAAAATGTTCAGAAAATCTGATGCAAATAAGAACATTTTACCTGTTTCAAGGAGACCAAGAAATTATTCATTTACCTTTTGATGATTACACAAGGCTTGATGTTTGCACATTATACATAAAATAAAATTTAAAAAACATTATACATTTTCTTATAATTCTTATATGATTTGCACATCAACAAATAATGGATTAGAACTTCATTAGAATAGGAATAACTGTACTGTTTTTGTAGAGTTGTCACTGTCAATATGAAACATAGCTAGAAGAATACTGTTATAAGCTATTCCAATAGACTGTTAAAAATCTTAAATGGTCAAGAGCTGCTTACAGGACAATTTAATCTTAAAATATCTCATTGGTCTTTCTAACCTCAAATTTCAATCAAATTAATTTTACCGTACAACTGCGTACAGCTGCTGAATATTTGGGAAAAGATAATGCAGGTAAAATTACAACCATTAAAATGGTTTTAAAGTTGAATTCATCAATATTTGATAGATTTTTGCACCACAAGTCAAATTGTGCAAATTCATTATCTAAGCAATTGTTTACATTTTTTGCAGGTGAGTTGATTTGTTTATTTACTTATCCTGCTGGTCAGTGTATTTTATAGCTTAATTTTTCTACTACACCTATTTTTTTTTATCTCTGTTTTATCCCCCCCTTTTTTAATTTTCATCAAAGCTACTATGTCAAAGGGGTTTATATTTATTTTAACTTCCTGAATTACAAACTTTAATGAGGTTTCCCAAATTTATCTGACATCATTACTTCACCAAGGACTACAGCAGTGTAGTACAGAGAATTTCTTCCTGTACAAACTGTAACAACTAATAATTAAAACACTTCCTCTGTATAATTACCAACTTTCATGTGAACAGTACTATTTGACTAAATATGGTAATTTTTAATAGTTAAGCAGTTGCTGAGTCGTGTTGGAACAAAGAGGGTGTACCCCTTTCCCCACCCCCTTTGATCATTAAAATATTTAATTTTTTTAATAAAATAATCAGCAAACTTTGTTCATCTCATTATTTTTGTTACAACTGATATTTGAAACACAATAAGCTTAAACTCAGTTGCAACAAAAAAAAAAAAAAAAAGAAAATAGGGTTTAATTTTTGTTTCCATTATTCACTTTGTAAAAAAGCTATAATTAAAAAAAAACTTCATCTAGCTCACAATGTAAGAGTATGGTAATGAATATCATTAATACACTTGAAAAAAACCAACAAAAATTACAACACAACAGATAAAAACTAATCTAGTCTTTATCAAAATATTGTACTACATTGTATATGTATTTGAACTTCAATTCGACAAATAAAAATAATCATAGTTTAGATATACATGTATTTCATGACAACCCATGACCCATTTAATACATGCCTAAAAATGATATCTTAATTTGTGAAATTTTTACATATGAAAAACCTTGGATTCATTTTGATGGCAACCTCGGATTTGACATCTATGTAGCTACAAATACCAAAAGTATTGGTGAAGTCAAACAAGATCCATTTCTTTCATATGTCTTATTCCATGTAAAACTAAGTAAATTATATAGACTGACTTACCTCTCTTGTAAAATATTAGCCACTTCTTTACAGAACTCGCTGCCATGTTTTATGTACTTCCTCAATTCTTCAAACCCATTAAGGCTCTGAAATTGAGAAAACAAAATTTTTAATTGAATCAAAATTTATCATTAAAAGCAATTCATTAAGTAAGAAAATATGCTTTTTTCAATGTCCATTCCTTCCTACATCTTTCCTGGATTTTTTTCTTATTCTGTGATGCTGTCATTTATACACTTAAAACACAGAAAATAACACTGGTAATTATTTTCTTTTACTATAGCTATATATAGAAATTAATTGATTAAATTAAAAAGTTTGCCTCTTCATTCACAAATTCATTTTCCACAAAGGAAACTTTTCCACACATCCAATTCATGGCTTGATTCATCTTTTTCAATTTTATATAACAACAGCTACATGTATTTCTGAATTAATCCATGAGTTATAAGTGTTTTCTTCTTATTTTGAAGTGAATTGAGAAAATACCTAATTAAGATTTCCTTATGGAAACGAAACAATGCTATGAAATAGTACGTAGTAATTTATCATCTATATCTGCATACAAATATGGTAAATGTTACATGTATATATATAATGTCAACTAATTCTCTTTTCCAGTAAAACAAGGTTCCATTTCTTAAAGTGGATTAATTTATTTTCGTGGATACCAATACATGTATTCATGGATTGGTGAAATATTCTATTTGCATGAATATTTGATAACGTGGATTTGCCAATGTCTGCATACAACATGTAAAATACTGTAGACAATTTAAAATTCGTTGATTATTTAAATTTGTGGTTTAACTATACCCATGAAATCCACTAAAATTGGTTCACCATGAATAATAATGAATCCACAGGCTTTAGTACACTTTACCTTAGTGCCTTCTCTGATCAAACTAATTGCTGTCACAGCAATTAGTTTCATCAGAGAAGGTACTAAGGTAAAGTGTACTAAAGTCACTTTTAAGGCTTTGATTTTGAATATGAAAAGTGTTGTTCATATCTTTCAGTGGACTATATGGTCTTTGTAAAAAATAGGTATAAGCATATTGCAGCTTCTTTTAAATTGTTTCAACCCTCAAACTATATAACAAGAGTGCACACGCTGAAATGTCTCGCCTTCTTTATTAATCATTGATATTATGTTGATAGTCCTAAATATAAAGCTTTATTACAACTGTCACATAAACTTAACATTAACCAAAAAACTAAACATTGACCAATGAACCATGAAAATGAGGTCAAGGTCAGATGAACCATGCCAGGCAGACATGTACAGCTAACAATTCTTCCATACAACAAATATAGTTGACCTATTGCTTATAGTTTAAGAAAAACAGACCATAACACAAAAACTTAACACTGAGCAATGAACCGTGAAAATGAGGTCAAGGTCAAATAAAACCTGTGCGACCCACATATAGATCATAAAATATTTCCATATACCAAATATAGTTGACCTATTGCATATAGTATTAGAAAAAAAGACCAAAACTCAAAAACTTAACATTGACCACTGAACCATGAAAATGAGGTCAAGGTCAGACGAAACCTGCCAGCTAGACATGTACACCTTACAATCATTCCATACACCAAATATAGTAGACCTATTGCATACAGTATAAGAAAAACAGACCAAAACACAAAAACTTAATTATAACCACTGAACCATGAAAATGAGGTCAAGGTCAGATGACACCTGCCAGTTGGACATGTACACCCTACAGTCCTTCCATACACCGAATATACTAGACCTATTGCTTATAGTATCTGAGATATGGACTTGACCACCAAAACTTAACCTTGTTCACTGATCCATGAAATGAGGTCGAGGTCAAGTGAAAACTGTCTGACGGGCATGAGGACCTTATAAGGTACGCACATACCAAATATAGTTACCCTATTATTTATAATAAGAGATAATTTAACATTACAAAAAATCTTAACTTTTTTTTCAAGTAGTCACTGAACCATGAAAATGAGGTCAAGGACATTGGACATGGAACTGACGGAAACTTCGTAACATGAGGCATCTATATACAAAGTATGAAGCATCCAGGTCTTCCACCTTTTAAAATATAAAGCTTTTAAAAAGTTAGCTAACACCGCCGCCGGATCACTATCCCTATGTCGAGCTTTCTGCAACAAAAGTCGCAGGCTCAACATTAAAATGAAAATTTTGAACAACTGACTCATCTCAGTTTGTATAGGAGCAACAACCTAACAAAAACAAGATATTTTGCTGCAAGACATATATTTCATGTCTTTGAGATTTAAAATCTGTTTGAATAGAAAGATTCATGAACAGCTGATGAAGCAGGCTTTCACAAAATGCAAACTGCATCAATAGTAACAAATTTTCATAGTTCTTAAGGGAAACATATTTGAGGGAAAAAAAATTTGGGTGTGCTCCGAATTTGATATATCATAAACCGTAACTGTACAAAGTTTGTTTAAAATTTGACAAAGGACTCAAAAGTTAATTCCTAAAGACAGACAGACAAGTTGATTCCATTATATTCCTACAAAATTCGTTTTTTGACAGGTATAATAAGTGCATACTTTGATGTTAGTCCAGAGGATGAGTACCATCTCCATAAATCATTTGAAAATTGAGGTATTAAAAGTTCAGACACTCACAAGCAAGAAAGGTACACAACAAAATATATTCAATTTTTTAATCATAAAGCATAAAAAAAAAAATTGAAATAAAACATTTACATGATTACTGAGAAATGATTACAGGTTCAATGATCTGTGTATATAATATCTTTATTGGGGTACTTTTCGTGGTTGTAAGTGGTTATAAGTGAATCATAAATTTAAATGTTCAACAAAATAAAAGTTTCCTATTTAGCTTCTAAGAAAACTAAATATTTCCTAAAAGTTGTAAGATGATAAGTAGAATTTGTTAAAAAACATGAAATCAATTGTTAGTGAAAACAACTTGTTTCTCAATCTACAAAAACTGGTATCAACAAAAATAAAGGAATCAATGGCAGATCTGTTTTATATCAACAAAAATAAAAGAATCAATAGAAGATCTGACTATAAACACTACCTAAGTTCAAATATATGCCTTTTAACTTCTACTGTATTATGTAAAGATCTTAAAGGCTGTTAACCTCTTTTATTTGTGCACAAAAGTGAATAAAGATTGATACTTAGCATCAAATAAAACATTTTGATCGAGACAAACAGTCCTACCTGATTTTCCATTTCTATATACAGGTAAGCAGGAAGTTAGACATATTAGATAGCAGGAAGAAATAGTGTACTTTTACATTGTTTATTCAAAATTCAGGTTATAAATTGTTGAGATTATCAAGGAGTATGTTTGATCGGGCCCCTATATGGCTCCTATTTCAAGCTTAATTTTCAAATTAGGATTGAATGGCAAAAATCAAGATGTACATGATGTATCATATATTTAACAATGACTATATAGGAAATAGGTCCTTTGTAAATTTACATATCAGCTCCCACTTTATGATGTCATAATTAAATGCACCATGCATAAATCAATTTTTTTAACCAAATTCAATTAAAATATGCAAATTTCAATATGTTTTTGGGACCGGAAACATAAAGCACATGCGTCAACATAAAAGATTTTTAAAAATTTATGTTTGTTATAGGAAACTTAATATTTGACTTGAAAATTCAGTTAGCTGTACCCAGCACTATGTTTTCTAGGCCTAATTGTAGTTGGAATTCAGAAGATATTGTTGACTTTCATAAAAAGCTCTACTTTTGACCTAATACTGATGTAACAGGCAAAGATTTGTAAGAGAAACTTGACAAAAATGTCCCATACACTTTTCACATGTATACACATCAACCTGAATATAAAAATAAGGAGATGTGGTATAACTGCCAATGAGACAACTATCAACCACAGTTAAAATGAAGTGGTGTAAGCATTTATGGGCAACCGTACAGCCTTCAGCAATGAGAAAAACACATGCCGTATATTGAAGCATTTTTCATCTTGAAATAAATATAATTCATCAGTAAATATTGAAAAAAGGAACCCTTAAAAACTCAACCACCGATTTCAGATAACCAACTTCTGCTTTATAATTCTCTAAACTAAGAATAAATTCTTGAATTTTTCAAAATTAGCAAACTGTTATACCTTG
Organism: Mytilus californianus; assembly: GCF_021869535.1. Lineage (NCBI taxonomy): Eukaryota > Metazoa > Mollusca > Bivalvia > Mytilida > Mytilidae > Mytilus > Mytilus californianus. The sequence continues at coordinate 95,435,224 of NW_026262668.1, forward strand.
GTTTGAGACACATTATAAAAGCACCAATAAAACTTTCCATTTCTTAAAAGTAGCAAACAACACCAATGGGCTTATTAAAATCAGAGACATATAATACAATATGTAATCTCTGTTAAGATATAAGTCTAATACATAGTTGGTTTCACATCAAGATCTCTTCCAGAATCAAGTTTACTGAACATTAAACTCATCAACCTATATATATCCTTTACCCCCTTAAGCTTCTTTGACTTCACCTGCCTCCATCCCAATCCAAGCCCAAAAAGTGATAGTAAAAATCATTTCCCCCTCATAACCAAATGTATGTATCATGTTATTAAGATAGCTAGCAAGTATTCATAATTCTACACACTTACAAGTATTGAATATTTTTACCTGATGATCAGTACAAACATGATTAATACTTCAAGTGTACAATTACAGCACTATCTTAACATTGCTTAATTACCTGTGTTATATCATTTAATCCATAAGGGGATTTCATTCCTCTAATCCAGTTTTGAACTGATTCTGGGAAGAAACTTCTCTGTCTCTGTAGAGGACGATTCCTAGGAGGGTTACATATGTGGCAATGTTTACAGAAAGGATGGGTATTACTCATTGTATTTTAACAACTTCAAAATGGAATATTCCAAAAAACAATCATCTATTTCAAAATAGATTTTACACTAATCGAAAACATGTGATTTGCAACAGATCTAGAACACGGATTTGTTGATTGAAATATAACAGAATTTTCACATTTTCGTTTCTGATCAAATTTTCCAAAAAATGCTAACTCCTATCATGAAAGTTAAACACCCATTTTTCATTACTGTAATAAAATCCAAATCTGTGTAAGTTATAGCTTCCTAAATCATTAAATCCCACTTTTTTTCAAAATATTCAGCGTCTATGTCATGTATGTATAAGCATCAGAATTATAGAATAAAAATATTATATTCACTATATTGTTGAAACATTTATCTATAATGTTGAAATGTTGTATATGCCAGTTTCATCAATCAAAAACTGCCAGGACAAATATTTTCAAAATGCCTTTCTTTGTATTTATGGAATTGCAGTTTATAATACTATCCAAGTATAATCACAAATTGCGATCTTCTCGTCTACACTATGTGGTATTGACAATTTTATTCCGACATTATAATTCATATATTGATCTTGATATTGTCCACATTTTTTTAGGTTTCACAGTTAGGATTAGAGTCATTTCCAGGACAGCAGACATCTTGCAAACTCATAAATTCTGTCACCATATCCCCCTACATACACATCAATAAGAATTAATAATTTCCAATCAATTAGAAAAAATATGAATAGCCGATCATCAGAAAAGTCAAATACATTGTACATGAAATGACCCGAGGGACACAACTTAATTACAGGAAAAGTCTGAAGATTTTGGTTAGATATCAGAAATAAACAGAAAACTTTATTATGTAAAACATAAGCCTACAGGTTGTTTTATACATCATAACATCACAAAAAAAGTGCCACAATGTTAATCAAACTAATTGGCAATGATTGTAATAAAGGCTCCTAAGGGGGTATTGTTATCCTTTGAAAAACAACTATTAAAGACATTATATATTTATCATTATTCTTGCGATCAACAAACAGTCACAAATCATCATGCCTAGTGACAGACTAAAAAGAACCAATACCATATTTCTACTAAAATAAAACTGATCATTCTACATCAGTTCTACAGGGTTTACATAGACACAAGTTAAAATCTATGCTTGAAAATGCTTCAATATATTCTTCAAATTCCTACATTAGTAATGAAATATTCCCAGTATCACTGAGACCAACAATTTTTTCTTTTCTTTTGGCAAATGACTAAAGTATTCAACTCTTAACCCTTCATAACTTCAAAGATGGAATACCTTCAGACCCTGTATGCACATTATAAGACATTATTTTATCTCTACAACGAGAAGATAACAGATAAATATTTACACAATCAAAGCATTATTTTCTTTAATATTTTAGACAGTATGTAATTAATAGCAACTATACATTGGCAGTATCTTTTATTTTTAACAGAAAGTTTACATCAGAATATCCCTGTAAACACATTCAAAATTACAGGAAATTCTATATTAAGAAAAGCAGGTATTTCAGGCAAAACTCTTTAACTGAGAATTCTTCTATGTACCTGACCTTATACCACTGATCAAGAAAACTGAGGGAGATTAAATACATTGTAAATAAAATAAATGGGGAATGTGGCCAGGGGACACAGATGATGCCCCCGCTTGCATATCATATAAAGTTATAAAGGGACATAACTGAAGAACAGTAAAAGTGACACTACCCAAATTTGTACTTGATCTGAGTTTTGTGGTAATAAGTATTGTGTATAAGTTTCATAACATTTGGTTGAGGCATTCTTAAGTTAGAGAACGGAAACGAAAAAATTCAGCATTTTTTCCATTTGTAAAGGACATAACTCTAGAACAGTAAAAGTGACACCACCAAAATTCAAACTTGATCTGTATTTTGTGGTAATAAGCATTATGTATAAGTTTCATAACATTTGGTTGAGGCTAACTTAAGTTAGAGAACAGAAACCAAAAAATTCAGTGATTTTTCCATTTGTAAACAGGCATAACTCTAGAACGGTAAAAGTGACACCACCAAAATTCAAACTTGATCTGATTTTTGTGGTAGTAAGCATTGTGTATAAGTTTCATAACAATTGGTTAAGGCAAACTAAAGTTAGAGAACGGAAACGAAAAATTCAGCAATTTTTCCATTTGTAAAGGGGCATAACTCTAGAACGGTTAAAGTGATGCCACCAATATTCAAACTTGATCTGTGTTTTGAGGTAATAAGCATTGTGTATAAGTTTCTTTAAATTTGGTTGAGGCAAACTTAAGTTAGAGAACGGAAACCAACTTTGGGACGTACGGACGAACAAGGGTAAAACTTAATGCCCCCTCCGCTACGGCGGGGGCATAAAAACCATACTCTGACTAAAATATAAGTGATTTTGTCCGTTAAGAATTTGTTGTTGAAAGCAGATCTTTGGTAGTCTCTGCTAAGTTCATTTACAACTCATCTATAGACATGATAGACTCTGGTGACTTAGAGCAGGTGTCATATGTTCAATTTTCCATGGTGGGGTCAAAATACCATGGATAAGTAAAAGTGTAAAAAACTCTTTCACAAGACCTATTATTCATACTTTTTAGAGCATAATAACAACATAAAGTTCTTTAAATAACTATGATGATTTGATGATCTAACATCTTTTATCATGTTAATTGGGGGGGGGGGGGGGGGGGTTAAATTTTCAATGGTAAAAGTGGAGGGGGGGGTCAAAATACCATGAATTGTAAATGAATTAAAACATCTTGTCCAAGGCAACATCTTTCATTATACCATGTATACCAAATACTTATTGGAGCATTGTTACAATATGAGGCAGTTTGTATAACTATGATTTGAAAATCTGAGGTCTCTAAGATGGTGGGAGCAGTTTTCCATGGTAGGGGGTTAATATACCAGGGCTAATTAAAAATATTAAAACATCTTTTCCAACATGTTTTATTCTTACCAAATACATATACACAAGATATTGGCCTGTGCCTTCTACCTGTACTATAATCCATAATACTATTAATGAGGCTTGCAGTTTATTGGCACGTCAGGTAAAAAACAACTACTGCATCTTTCTAGATGCCAACAAAGTAACAAAATATGTACTTTAATCCATGTTAACAGTAAAATTTTTAGATACCTTGGCTCTTTGTATGATCTGTACTGAAATTTGAACTTAAGATTTAACAGTAAGATTTTGGGTTCATTCTGAGACTGTTCTATAAATAGTGCATCACAAATTTTGGTAATGATTTACACTAGGAAGGTTTTTTCATTTTAGCATTTTAGTCATAAACTTACTGCTTATCATGCTTATCATTGAAGTAAATTTGCAAGCTCTTAAATAAATGGAGAATGTATCCATGGGACACAGATGATGCTCCCGCTTGCATATAACATTATAAAGGGACATAATTAGAGAACTGTATAAGCCATGCCACCCAAAACTCGATCCGTGTTTTGTCCTAATAGGCATTGTGTATAAGTTTCATAACATTTGGTTGAGGCAAACTTAAGTTAGAGAATGGTAACAAAAAAAATCAGCATTTTTTCCATTTAAGAAGGGCATAACTCCAAAACGGTAAAAGTGACGCCACCCAAATTCGAACTTGATCTGAGTTTTGTGGTAATTATCATTGTTTATAAGTTTCATAACATTTGGTTGAGGCAAACTAAAGTTAGAGAACGGAAACCAATTTCGAGACGCAAGTATGTACAGACGGACAAGGGTAACACTTAATGCCCCTCCGGTGACGGCAGGGCATAAAACCTTATCAATACAATTAATATGAATAAAAGAAGGTATGTGGTATTTGTCAATGGGACAGCAACTAAACAAGAATAATAACCAAAAGACATCTAGAGGGCAACAAATTTATTTATTTTGTAAAAAATATTTCCGTACTCCTAACAACAAAATTATTATATTTAAATTTACCTATGTACGTTATTTTATTTAACACCATTTTGTCCTAGGTTATAGTTTTCTTTTTAACATTGTTTTATATCTTCTTTATTAACATTGTATTTATATAGTGTCATAGATCAAATTTATTTGTTCAGTGTATGTTTACTTGTTTTTGTTGTCTTTTTGATCGAGTTAAGCCATTTCAATTGATATTTTATAGTGTGTCTTTTTATGTTGTAATGTTACACTACTGTTTCAGGTTAGGGTGAAGGTTGGCGCCTGTTAAAAGGTTTAAACCCGCTGCATTTGTATGCACCTGTCCTAAGTCAGGAGCCTGTTGTTCAGTGGTTGTAGCTTATTGATGTGGTTCATAAGTGTTTCTCGTTTCTCGTTTTTTTTTTTTAGACCATTGGTTTTCCTGTTTGAATTGTTTCACACCAGTCATTTTGAGGCCCTTTATAGCTTGCTGTTCAGTAAGAGCCAAGGCTCCTTGTTGAAGGCTGTACTTTGACCTATAATTGTTTACTTTTTACACATTGTGACTTGGATGGAGAGTTGTCTCATTGGCACTCATACCACATCTTCTTATTTGTATTAAACAATAGTCTATCATTTGTCTATAGAAATAATAAAATTCTGTCAATAAATTAACTGCTTATTTAAATATATTTATCAAATACTAGCTGTCAGAATATTCAAATGGTCAACTGATAATCTAGGAAAAACTTTCATTTTCTTTAAATTTTTAATGAAATACATAATATATATGTCATATGCATGTATGTCATCTGTTAACTTTCATTATACATGTATAACAAGACTGGAAAAATTTACATGTCTTCACTCCTCAATTAATTCAAACTAAATATGTTTACAGTCTGAGATTTACAGGCAGGTTTCATTGTGTGTATTAATAAATCTTGATGTTGCTCAGGTGACTCCTGCCAGATATACATACATGTATTTATGCCTCTTGCTTGGGGGAAAGTGCATACCTCTGCAAATTAAAATGAACCCTTAAAACAATACAATTCTTTTTCCTGTGGTGGTATTTTCCATTGCCAATCCAAATCACTTTGTAGATCTTACTTGTGCAGTATTTAATATGTTCTTATTCTGAAAAGGCACTACATATTTGCGCAAAGTCAAACAAACAACAATCAATCAAATCAAATGTAGTCACCAATTACTATAAGTAACTGAGAATCTGACCTATCAGCATAATCAGTAAGCACAAAAATTTACACCTCCATTATTGAACAATGCAGAAAAATCAAATTAAAGTGACTCTGACATTTGTGAAAGAGAGTCAAAATAGCTACATAAACTGCAGTTAGTCAGCATGGTCAGTATTAGATTGACACATTTTCTGACATTTAGTTCAGGAACATTTGGATCAATGTGCATCTTCAACAATGGCATCTTTTCAACAGTATAGAATTTATATATAATTCATGGCTTAAATCTCTTTTCTTTTTACTTCTTCTCCCTTTCTACAAGTTTTAGTCCAAAATGGAAAAAAATAATAAAAATCTGCATTGAAGGACAATAACTGCTATCTGGCTATTAGAAGTAGACTGATAAATTTGGCTTAAATGACCTATTTCTAGATCTTGTTTCCTTTTACAGTTTCTATCTTCTTTATTTTTTTTTATCAAACTCAAAAAAATTGTAAAATTGACATTTAAGAGCAATAACTCTTATAACAACATGTTTATATGGAGTTGACAGACAATTTCAGCTGTATGACTTTCTTTGGGTCAATATCCCTAATGCCCCTCAAAATGAGGAACACAATTATATAGGCAAATTTAAAATCTCTATGCAATGATATTGGACATCGGCATGGTGCTATTTTTAATAATTGACCGAGTTTAACAGCTGCTAACCATTTGTGATTTTTTGATGTAAAACCTTTGTGAGTTGTTAAATGTTTTAATAGAACTGAATTTCCCTGAGATTATCTAAATGTGTGAAAATAGTGATCTTTTACTTGCTGAAACCACATCACATAGGGCCTTTCTGGTTATCCAAATTTGTGAAAATCTAAATTTTGTACCCAAAAATTCAACACATACATGTATATGAAAATGTGTATCATTCAGAACGAGCAATCATACCTATCCAAGTGTAAACGATGTGGATACATGAATTGAAGAAAAAGGCTACTATTATTGCCTTTCTGAAAATTGGGTATATTGATCCATTTGTAGATTTTGACTTGATAATTTTTGCTGTTAACAGTTTATTGCGTGAACCCCTGAGGGTTCACGCATATTTATTAGTTAGAAATATAGTCTATGGAGGAATATTCGGAAGCGAAATTATTGTTCATTCGGAACACCTATTCATCTTATCTGTATTAGCTTCCTGCAATTAAGAGCACCTCCATACGGTATATCTAAGATATTTAAAACATGACAATAAAGAATTTCCATAAATCGCTAATTCACTTATCTGATATATAATAATAAACAATCTATAGATCCTTTTCAAACATGTATATTTATTGTAAAGCTACATTTTATGCATTGCAAAGGGTTTACTGACTTGAGCAAAGTTGACAGTTGTACCCTTTGATAAACAAGTGAAAGTTAAATGGTCAAGATTTAATTATAATGACCTATGGTATCAAACATCTGTGTCTAGATATTCACAGAGAGATATTTTAAAATAGTGCTGTGGTTTCTACATAATGAGTTATAGTGGGCTTTGGGATTTGATTTGTAACAATAAAATCATTATGCACACTTGTCATTTTGACAAATCAGATAAAAAAAAATATGTTTCAAATGAAAATAAAACAAGTAGAATAAAGACTGTTCGTTAATATACATTTTTACAAGTTTTACTGTTTCCTTTTTACAGTATTCTCTATCAATTAAGTTATCTTGTAAGTTAATTAAATGTTTATTTAATTAATTGATGTCACTATTATTTCAGTGACCGCTGCAGAAAGTCTCGACTCGTTCAAAAGACTACTGCATGCACATTAGATTTCAAGTCCCATGTTTTTATTTGCACCATGTATAAATGTTATTTACAGCACAAATTATTTCCTTTCTGTTAAAATTATTTTTGGACTTGTTAAGTATGCAAGCGCACACCAAACAGTGACAGGATAGTCAAAAACTGGGGGTGATCTCAGGTGCTCCGGAAGGGTAAGCAGATCCTGCTCCACATGTGGCACCCGTCGTGTTGCTTATGTTATTACAAATCCGGTAAATAGTCTAATTCGGTAAGTCACATTCGTGAAAAGGGAAGGGTATTGTAGTTACGACATAAGGAACATATCCGATATCATCTGTGAAACGGTTATTCCATAACGGTCAACCAACTTGTGATGGCGTCCGTAAAATTTACGAAGGGATGATTTCAACTTCACCATTTGGAACTCTTGGTTTAATAGCTTCCTTGTGAGCAGCAATCCTCTATCAAGGAAATCATGATAGGAAACACAAGCCCGGGAATATCGTATCAATTGGGAGATATATACTGCGTATGCAGGCGCTGCTGGAATGTTGCTACATAGAAATGGAAAGTTCACAATTGGGAAGCTGAAATCATCTTTTTTGTCGTAAAGTTTTGTTTTCAACCGACCCTCATTGTCAATTTCTAGATGTAAGTCAAGATATGAGGCAGACTTAACTGTATCTGTAGTATCCTTTATCTCTAGTTCGATGGGATAGATTCATCCAACATAGTCACCAAATTTTGTATTATTTAGTGAGAGAACATCATCTATATAGCGGAACGTAGAGTTAAAGGATATTGCTAACTTCTTATCTTTCTTCCTAAGAAGTTCCTGTATGAAGTCAGCCTCATAATAATAAAGAAACAAGTCGGCAAGAAGAGGGGCACAATTGGTTCCCATTGGAATTCCGACAGTCTGTTGAAAAACACGTCCTCCAAAAAGTTATGCCTCTCGAATAATTGGATGTAGGATGTGTACTAATTGATAATTTAGTCTTAGATGCATGATTTTTTTAATTAGTTGGACTAGCTGTCAGTAACTGCGAGTACTCTCAGATCTGTACTTTGTGTCTATTTGTTGTTGGGATATACAAGTACCCGGCCACAGCCACTCTGTGTAGTATTTCTGTTTGTATCCATCTGATGAGTTTAGCCTTTTTCAACTGATTTTTATAGTTCGTTCTTATGTTGTACTGTTACACCACTGTCCCAGGTTAGGGGGAGGGTTGGGATCCCGCTAACATGTTTAACCCCGCCACATTCTGTATGTACTAGTATGTGCCTGTCCCAAGTCAGGTGCCTGCACTACAGTGGTTATCGTTTGTTGATGTGTCAGTTACATATTTGTTTTTCGTTCATTTTTTGTACATAAATTAGGCCGTTAGTTTTCTCGTTTGAATTGTTTTACATTTGTCATTTCGGGGCCTTTTATAGCTGACTATGCGGTATGGGCTTTACTCATTGTTGAAGGCCGTACGGTGACCTATAGTTGTTAATTTCTGTGTCATTTGGTCTCTTGTGGAGAGTTGTCTCATAGGCAATCATACCACATCTTCTTTTTTATATTTATAATTAGATCAAGTAAGTATCTCTCGCGGGAGAGTTACACTTATTGATGATTGGTCGGTAACGAACATTAATGTGTCCTGTTAGCTGACCAGTTCGCAATGCCTCATTACTTATTTCTAGATTAATTTTATGATTTTTTGGAAGAAGGTACATGTGTCCTCCATGTTTTGAATTATTATTATTCTTTAAGAAATTATACGTCTTGGAATCTTTTTTTTTCTCCCCTTGCTTTATATTTAACACTTCTCTCAACCAAAATTGTAATGATTTACAACAAAAAGAAAATATTATCCTCCACACACATGGCCAAGATAACACTGATATATAATTTCTTATTCAGTTGAATTAATAATTAGAATAAAAAAGTTCTAAGGTTCACGTATTGTCTTTTTTTTTTAAAAAAGCAATTTGTCTTTATTTTTTTTATTGTTTTGCCAAAAATGAATAAATTGGTAAAAATCATGATTAAAGGGCAAAGGCCATTAACTCTATCTATTATAGTTTTTAATATGAAAGACTAAAAATTGGTAAAAATCGTCATTAAAAAGCAATAACTCAAATAAGGATTTGCCGAATAATTTCCACAATATTTACTTTATTTATAGATCCTGCCAAGCAGACAATTTTGGCCTTTCAAAGTCTTTCTCTGTCTATTACAGTTTTCAAGATTATAAGTAAAATTCAAAGAAAATTGGTAAAGTTGCTATTTACATGGAAAGCAATAACTCCTAGGAGTCAACTGAAGATTTCAGCAATGTGAACTTATTTGATGATCTTGTTCGAACCCCCCCTTCTTTCAATTTTTCTTTAATAAAATATTTGAATGTTTCATGGTGTTCTGGGGTTTGGAACCCCCTTTTTCAAAATGGCTTGATCTGCTCCTGAGCAACTATAGATCATGGTACAGCTTCAACAATGAGCAAAACCAATAAAATTACTATATTCTTATAAAACTAAGAAGATGTGGTATGATTGCCAATGAGACAACTATCCACTACCACTAAATTACAGGCTCCTAACGTGGGACACTCCGACAAGAATGTGGTGCGATAAGCATGTGTATGTGTTTTTAACTCTCCCCTAAACCTGGGACAGGGGTACAAGTCAAATCGACCCCTGAAAGTGTGAAATCGGCATCTAGTCAAATCGGCATATATTTAAAGTCATTTTGGCACCTTATATTATTTTCTTTCTTTTGATTGCATACATCGTTAAAAATTCAGCAAATGTAGCCTTAAGCAGTTAGAATACACAATAAAAAAAAAATAGGTTTGTTGTTTTAAGTTTCCCAATATTCTCTTAATAATGTTTTGATTGGTTTTCATTTTAAAAATGTATGAACTTATACCATTTATAAATATAATCCTTTTGTTGCTTAAACTGATTTGTTTAAAATGAATAACGTTGGCATCAATTTTTGTATGTCTACTAGCAATGTGCAGTATACTATCCAGATCCGTATAGTGAACAGGCATTTATACCGACTTGTATAGTATACTGCCCATTGCTAATAAACATACAAATCTTGGTGCCAACGTAAATTATTTAATACAAATAGACAGGAAATACAAAAAAGCTATTTAACTTACATGACTTAATTAAAGTGTGTATATCCGCTTACCGAGTTCCTGTGGTTTAATCCTGTGAAAATTAGAAGTAATAAAAGGCCAAACTGACTCACTGGCATCTAGTGAAAATAGTTTTTTAAAAAAATATGGGAAAAAAACGGAGTATTTTATTCACAAGACATCATGTTCACCATGGGTAACTCTTGGGTGCCGAATTAACCAGGTCCGGATTTGACCTGGTGCTGAAGTGACATGAATCAAAGTCGCCTGAAGATTTCATAATTATAGCAAAAAAATGGGGGAAATAAAATATTTTTAGTAGTATTATAATACTAAAAATATTTTATTTCCCCCATTTTTTCGCTATAATTTTTAAGTTTTGTTAATTTAAAGTAAGTACTTTCTATTTTAATTGAAATTTAGAAAACTGATGGAAACTGAATGCCAGAAATAGTTTTGAATTGACAGATACTTTTCCGTGAAGTATAAGTGCAATAATTTCCAATAAAACGGACTGGAAGTGGGTGTACGGTATTACCCTACAGGATATTTTAAATACAAATGGAAGGAGTCTAATATCGTACATGTCAGCTCTTAAATATGTTAATGTTCATTAAGTGATATAAATTTTGACTTAGCTTTGCTTATATCAATGATTTTTGTTAAATAATCAAATTAATTGCAAAATAAAATAAACAGAAAAAAATGCATAAAACAACATCAATTCGATATGAGAAGAAAGAGGTAAAAAATGTTAATTTTGATTCTATAAACCACCAGTCCGCTGCCAATTGATTTATAGAGATAGACGTTGACGTGTTTGCAAACTATTCCTCCTTAATTGCGAGGGTCCTCTGTGCCCCAGTGGTCTAAGTAGTCAGTCATCTCATATATCCCTAGCCAGTCAACACTAAGGTTGTGACTTCAAACCCCGCACATGCTTGGTAGGTGTGTTCGAATATTAGTTGACTAGGATTGTCAGTTTTCCTCCCGAACAATAAAACATAAAAATCTTTACCACAAAAAGTTCGCAAACAGCAATGAAAGATGTTAAATATAGACGTTATTAAGAAAATGTTCCATGAAATGCTGCTGGAACAATTGAAGATGATGCTTTAATTCAGGAAGACCAACCGACTTAGAATTAGTAAAAACTGCTGCAGCCTCTCAGCTTACAATGCTGTACTTGATCGTAAAGACCGGTTTGCTCAGAGTTAGAATTCTTTTCTGAATAGATTGACATGTCTTTCTTCGGACTGAACTAGGACGATAAAAACTGGATGAAGGTATCTGTCTATATAATACAAATCAGGGTCTATATTCATATCGCTTATCAAACTTAAGTCATGCATATCACATATACTGTCAAGTTCTCATCTTGATGTCCATGTATTATTTGCAACTGAACGTTACAGTGTGTGTGTGTGTGTGTAACGTTACTGTCTGAAACACAAGTCCGTCATAATCATATCTAAATTCGTACTAATAATTTTTTGAAGCTTTAATACAAACACAAATCTAAGGACACTTGCTTTTTGGTCCTTCTTTTGCAATTTTGTGCATCTATACTCAATTTTGCCAATATATAATCAAAATAGCAGTTGACTGAGATATCTTTTGACTGTTTATTATGTTGTATTCTGTGATCAAATATACTGCCAGAATCTACATCACGACATGAAGCTGTGATACTGTGAATTTAAGTAAAGATTGAAAGACTTGAAGATGATCCTGGTAATAAATTTATTAGTCCAAGTTATTTCCAAATAGCAATCCTTTTTTGAATTTAATCAAGGTACAGAATTACACATCAAGGTGTACGGAAATACACGACATCCGTACGATATTAGCCACAGTGACTTTTCTGTTCGATATGCTCATTCTCGGTATTTTACGTTGAATGCCAAGGAAAAAGTCAAACATTAATACTATCTACGAATGATCTAGTTACCGGTTTCCTTCTAAAATATTGTAGTATCAAACAGGGAACCAAATGAGATTCATTTCGGACCTAAAGTATACGGAATTACACGGACCGACTCTATCACTTTTCCTAAGTGGCGTCAGACATTTTCTTTTATGACGTCAACATTTTAAAGGAACCTTTGAGATGTCCAGTAATTGTGTAGACAAATAGCAATAAGGTGTATTCTGGGACAGGGGGGTTATAGAACAAAATAAGAACAAACTAACATTAGTTAGGGAGGTCTTGCCTCAACAGATCAGCATATATATGAAGCTTGAAAAAAAACAGGAGAAAAGGCAAATGAAATGAAATAGCCTCCCAAACCTCCTTGTGACTAGGGTTGTCATGTATATATATGTGAACATTATCCAGTTATCATGATTAACAATTTCTCAGATTTCTTTTCAGTACGACAGTAGGCCTATTAAATGCATGATAACAGACATGATCTATATCCTTAATCATTATGTTTAAGTTTACCCTTCACACAAACTCCTTTTCAAGAAGTCACTTACTCTAAAATTGTCCCTAAAGAGAGCCATGTCACTTTCTTTCCATTTTATCAATATATGATTCTTGTAAAATACCTATCCAGTTATTCAAAGTGTCAAGGTCAACAAATTCTGCAGTCAATTATTTTATTAAAAAAAAAATCCTCAAAGGAATCACTTAAATTTGCTATTTCATGCTGTCATATTTTTTTCTTATATGTCTTCGAGCTTGTATGATAGTGCATTTTAACAATAAAACGTGGTTTCGCTTAAAAAAAACCCATCTGGGCCTTTTTTTTCTCTCCTTTACTCCTTCTTAAAAAATTTCTGGGTAACCAGTCTAAGCACTTTATGAGACTGGTTTGGTGTCCAAATCCCATTCCTATTAGCAGACTCTATTCATGAAAAACATAAGAGGACCAGTCTAATATTCACATGGCGTTGAAAATGGCCGATCAAGAGTAAGTTACATGTGGAAACGAAAGAAAACATGAAAACATGACCGCTTACCAATGATAATTTGAATTGAAGAATTTATATCATTATATATTCACCATATTTTGTGGCATAATTCATTTGAATTATTAATAGTGGCATCTGACCCACATGATTTTAAAAATGCAGTTTCATACTGAAGACAATTTATAGAAGATTCCAGAAACATATATAAAGCCCAGCGGAAATACTTATAGTTGTACTTTCAATTTATGAATGCTTGTTCTTAAAAAAGAAATAGAAATGAATTTAAAATACATGCTTACACCAGTTATCTCCCGAATCAATCACTTTTCGGAGCGGATCCAGGATTTTCAAAAAGGGGGGCACCGGGTTAGCCAACGTTGGGAGTGATAATTTTTAAAAGTCTATGCATTGTCTTCAATCTTTGTCGTGATGGCAGGGTAATCTCTCTTGTGAATTATTCTCTCTTGTGAAATTATAGTCACTTATGAAGTTTCTCCGTTGTACTGTCGTAGGTGGCGCTTTATTAATAAAGGGAAACAAAATAATAATAAAAAAGTATTTAGAAAAAATTAAAATTTAAAAAATTGTATAATCAGGTAATTGAATTGACATGAAAAAAATGAAAAGAATGCATTGATCTCATATGAAGCTTTATAAGGGGGCTGGCCCCTTAATCCGCCTCTGCTTTTTGAGTTTCAGAATTTTTTTATTCAATAGACAACTATGGCCGGTTGAAAAGGTGAATATATCCAAAATTGTCAACCCTAAAAGGATATATTCCTGAACGTGCAAATTGAAGTGAACTAACATTTTAGAATTGACCATTGACTTGCGTTAGAAAATTATTTTGTATCTTAAGGATTTCTTATACAGTAAAGGTAGACTCTGTTTGTAAAATATTGATGGCCCTGACAAGGGCTGTTTATAAGGGATAGCATTGGCACTGGATGAATTTCCAAGCATTATTTCCTTGTCACTCGATGGCTTTAAACCTGACATTGCCATTTTGTTTATATACGTCTGTGACATCATTTATTGGATGATAAGTCCTGTACAAATCAAGAAGCTGAAAAGGTCAATGACTGGTGAATAATTAGGTTATTCATTGCTTTTAATTAGAATTTAACTGAATAAGTCCATGTCACTTGGGTATGTGTTCATTGTGTTGCCTGATAGATATGTTAATCATATGTAAGGTATAATTATAGGAGTTATTTTGTATACTAGTCCATTTCATAACCCTTAAAAGGTAATCAGTTGATAAGCATGATCATGCTGATAGGCTTGCTAAGAATTATGAAGGTATTTTATTAGCATGATTAGTGTTGTTCCATGTAAATGTATGGGTGGATGGGATGCTCTTTATTTTTACACCACCATGCGTAAAAATTTGGCATTGATCATTTCCTCTAATTGTTCGGACTATCTTTATGAAATAACCACTTTCCATCAAATTTTAATAGAGTGCCTCCCATGCCCCCATTCAATTCATTTTGAAACAAAACTGAAATAAAATAATTTAGGCAGTTTTTGCCAAGAGACAACTGAAAAGACTATACTATTGTAAACACAATGACCTTGTGAATGCAATGCCTGGTACATGTCCCATTTTCTATTATTAGGATTGTTTTTCATGACATGTAGCTATATAGTTGACCATACTACAATGTTTACCATCATTTTGGTTTTAAACATTCTGAGAGTTATTGGACTTGGACCTTTTTCTTATCCTCTGCCTATTACAACATATTCAGAAGCCGATGACAGTGTCATAAATGTACAGTATGTGACAGAATTGAATCTTGACTGTCATTATGTTCACTTGACCATACCTGAGTACTGCCATATAAGTTTGATTACTTACATATGTATGTGTTGGTATGATGGGACTATTTCAGAAGGATTATGTTTCCATTGAAACACTATGAATTGCATGGATAATAACAAGCTCCAAACTGTAAAGATAATGTAATATGTGTAGCTGGTGTATGTTTGACTATGAGATGGAAACTCAATGACACAATTGCATTAAAAAAACAAACATGACCATGTCAACATTCTGTGATTCATGTGTATGTACATGTATAATGTTGAATGATTTATTTTTTCAGACAAGCATTACATACACCCATGGAATGGGCACAACGAAAAGATAGGGTGTTACTGACCATTGTTTTAGAAGATTGTAAAAAACCAAACATAGAAATAACAGACACAGGTTTACACTTCAAGTTAGTATTTTCACGATTAAACTACTCCTGAAATCAGTTTTTGTGAACTTTCTTTGTGACTCTCATTTAGGACTTAATCAGTCAGTTGATAAGAACAAACTCCTGGTGATGTGATTTCAATATACATGTATATATTTTACCCCCACTAAGCAGTGTTCTTCCAGGGATATTTTGATAGCTCTGTGGTAGCAAACAATTTCAGGGATTGAAATTAAAATTTACCAGTTGTAGCCCAGCCATTGTAATTGTTGGCCCAGTGTTATTTGATCAATAAAAAATATGGAAAAATTTAGTAGCTCAGCAATTGGCTACTGGAACCCTGCGAAAGACTTATTCATGTTTTGGGTTACAATGTGATGTTACATTTGTAATTGATCAGGTTTAAGCTTTTGGTTTAGGTCTGTATGAATGCATGAGAAATTAAAAACATTTTGTATGTGAATTCACTACATGTAGATGAACATGTGCAAGGCTTCACTTTACAAATGTACCTTGACCTCAGTTTCAGAGATCATTGGTCTATGAAATAATTAATGTACAAAGGTATAACAATATGCAAGCCATCTTACATTTAGTGTGTGAAATTTTGTTTTGATAAGTGTACTTCATACGTACTTATCAAGTCAATAAACAGTAGCATATTTCTATTTCAGAGGCAAAGGAGGAACAGAAAATAAACTACATGAAGCAAAAATAGAATTTTTCAAAGAAATAGATAGCAAAGTAAGAAAATATCAGTCTATAGCATCTTTAAGTTAAATCTGGTGTTCTAGCAAAACTAACATGATTTAAACAGTTTCATTATAGATTTTTATGCCCCCGCCGCAGAGGAGGGAGCATTAAGTTTTACCCTTGTCCGTCTTTATGTCCCAAAATTGGTGCTGTTCTCTAACTTTAGTTTGTCTCAACCAAATGTTATGAAACTTATACACAATACTTATACCATAAGGCACAGATCAAGTTCGAATTTGGGTGGCATCACTCAAGTTCTCTAGTTATGTCCCTTTATAATGTTATTTGCAAGCAGGAGCATCATCATGGGACACATTCTCCATTTATTTAAACAATTTCTGCATAGGAGAAAAAGTGCCTAGTGTCATAGTTTATGGAGAAACAGGAAAACATTCATTGGTTGTTCCATTCAAAGATAAGGATATATTTTATTGGTGTTATTGAATAATCTACTAGTCAAGGTAAAGTGAAATTGTGGTGAATTGTTTATATCTATTGACATGAGCTCCCTTTCGATTTTTATAAATTTTAGATTTTACGTTTCCGAGTTACAGGGTTTTATTCATAAAAAAAGGGGGGATTTTCCAGTTTTCGGACAAAAACTCAAAAATGCTTTCAGCAATTCTTATGAAACTTTGGTGAATTGTTTGTATGTATTGATGTAAGCTCCCTTTAGAATTTTATAAATTTTACATTTTACATTTCTGAGTTATGGGGTTTTATTCATTAAAAAAAGGGGTGATTTTTATACGACCGCAAAAAAATTTTTGTGGTCGTATATTGGTATGACGTTGGCGTCGGCGGCGTCGTCGTCGTCGTCGTCCGGCGTCGTCGTCGTCCGGCGTCGTCGTCCGAATACACATTAGTTTTCGCACTCTAACTTTAGTTTGAGTGAATGGATCTCAATGAAATTTTACCATAAGGTTCACTACCACAAAAGGAAGGTGGGGATTGATTTTGGGGGTTATGGTACTAACAGTTAAGGAATTAGGGGCCAAAAGGGGCCAAAAATAAGCATTTTTGTAACTTCCAGACATAACTTGTGTGTAAATGTATGGATCTCTCTGACATTGTACCACAAGGTTCCATATCACAAAGGGAATGCTGGGATTGATATTGGGGGTAATTGCCTCCAAATTTTAGGAATTAGGGGCCAAAAAGGGGCAAAAAACAAGCATTTTTCTAGTTTCATGACAATATCTTGTTTGTAAGTGTATGGATCTTTATGAAATTGTACTACAAGGTTCCATATCACAAAGGGAATACTGGGATTGATTTTTGGGGTAATTTCCTCCAAATTTTAGGAATTAGGGGCCAAAAAGGGGCAAAAAACAAGCATTTTTCTAGTTTCATGACAATAACTTGTTTGTAAGTGTATGGATCTTTATGAAATTGTACTACAAGGTTCCATATCACAAAGGGAAGGCTGGGATTTATTTTGGGGGTTTTCCCTCAAAATTTTAGTAATTAAGGGCCATAAAAGGGCAAAAAAAACATGCATTTTTCTAGTTTCAGGACAATAACTTGTGTGTAAGTGTATGGATCTTTATGAAATTGTACTGCAAGGTTCCATATCACAAAGGGAAAGCTGGAATTGAGTTTGGGGGTAATTGCCCTAAACGTTTAGGAATTTGGGGCCAAAAAGGGGCCAAAAAACAAGCATTTTTCTAGTTTCCAGACAATAACTTGTGTTCAAGTGTATGAATCTCTCTGAAATTGTACTGCAAGGTACCATACCACAAAGGGAAAGCTGGGATAGAGTTTGGGGGTGATGAAGCATAAGGGGGTTCAAAAAATTGGGGGGAGGATTTTTTTTCCCTTTTTTTTCTTTAACATTTTCCATTTTAAATTGGTTATTTCTGATTTATATATAAAAGCAAATAATAATGATATGGTTTGAATAGGCATACATGTGAACCTCCCGACGGGAGTACAATAATCCCGTTTTCAGGGGTCTCCTCCCGACCTCCCGTTGAAGAGGAGAAATCCCGTGTATGAAATTTTTCATGAATGAAAAATTTCTGCCCAACATATCATCTCAGGCATCTGGTGTAACTGACATTACCTGAAGTTATATTTTACCTGTAAATCAATTAACATGCATAATTATATGGCTTCACTTGTCAGCTTGGGTGTCAAACATACAGGTAATCAACGATTTTTACCTCAGGCTAACTGCCGTTGTGTAACAAAAACTGTGTATTTATTGGGTTACTTCCCTTGATTTATCCTGTTTTAAGTTACTTTCCTTTTAATAATGAAAATTTTTAAAAGAATATAAATAAAATATAAATTGAACAAATAATCATAAAAGGATGGTTATTAAATGATTTTAAATGTCTTAGGACAAATAAAAAAATAATAATTTGAAAATTATTTGAGGATTCTATACTTCCTTTCAAGGCTTAAATTGAAATCTATATAATAATTATGACCCTAATTTTACAGATAAAATGATTTTCTGAGTTTGCAAATAAAAACTATTTGCAAGAGAAAAAAAAAAAAATAAAAACTATTTGCAGATAGCTAAACAAATGTTCTGGTTGCAATGATTGTTTTATAGAATATGAAGTAAAAAATTTAAAGAACATACTGGAAAAAAACAATGTTAGATTGAACATGTAGAATATAAAGATGGAGAAACTTTATAAGTACAAGGGTTCTATTAACATAATAAATTGGATGGAAAGTTGAAGAAAACACACTTTAAAAGACCATTTTTACAGCACACGGTTACATTTACAACAAAATTAATGTCGATTAAAAACCTCCTGATCTGAGTCCTAATCTCCTGACCAAAATTTCCCAATCTCCTGATCTGAGTTTCACAGTCCATCACATGTATGAATAGGTAAATTGAAAATTTTTAAGTTCTTAGACCACTTTCATTCTGTGTCAGAAACCTATGCTGTGTCAAATATTTAATTACAATCCAAATTCAGTGCTGTATCAAGCTTGAATGTTGTGTCCATACTTGCCCCAACTGTTCAGGGTTCGACCTCTGCGGTCGTATCAAGCTGCGCCCCAGCGGAGCATTTTATTCAGTTTTCGGACAATAACTCAAAAATGCTGTCACCAATTCTCATGAAACTTTGGTGAATTGTTTATATCTATTGATGTAAGCTCCCTTTTTATTTTCATAAATTTCTAATATGACATTGAGAATTAATTGAACTTTATTTGTTTATAGTTTGACAACAGATTTACTAAGCATTGCACAACAGCAAGAAATCTTTAATTGAATATAAATTCAATTCATATAACCAATTTCAAGTTCTTTGACTACATTTATTCAGAAACCTATAATATGTCAAATATTAAATTACAATCCAAATTCAGACCTGAATCAAGCTTGAATATTGTGTCCATTTTTGCCCCAACTGTTCAGGGTTGGACCTCTGCGGGCATATCTAGCTGTGCTCAGCGAAGCCGTTTATTAAATTTTGGTAAGGATTATATGTATATCCTTTTTTTAGAGAGTAGGATATATGAGCAAATTTTACATATTTCACAAGTATTTTTTTTTTGTCTTGCAGGAATCAAAGTATGCAGTTTTACCTAGACATATATCATTGATTTTAAAAAAGAAAGATGCCACAGAAGAACATTTTTGGCCAAGATTATTAAAAGAAAAAACTAAAGTAAGT
This sequence comes from Mytilus californianus, assembly GCF_021869535.1. NCBI lineage: Eukaryota > Metazoa > Mollusca > Bivalvia > Mytilida > Mytilidae > Mytilus > Mytilus californianus. Next base: position 95,455,382 of record NW_026262668.1, read on the forward strand.
GTTTGATTTGAATATTAGTTCTACAGATTCTGTCCAGTTAAAATCCAAATGAATGAACTGAGATTTTATCATTATTTTACAAAGGGAGACTTTTAAACAATTGTGTTCAATTAAACAGGTGAGATGCATTGCAATCAAATAAATTATCTCTCAAAAGCAACAAAATTCTACCTTCCTTTGTGTAATAGCACAAAAACAAGAATGAAAACCCACATTTTCCTACGTTTGCAAATGACAAAAGCAGTTCTAGTAATGGCTCTATTCCATCTGGCATTAAAACCGTGGGTTGAAAACTTTTGTCAAATTTTTGTTGGCTTCTTGGAAAGGGAATTATTTTATATTTGGTCTCCAGCTTGATACTGTTGAGATGAAGTGTGTAAACAATATTTATCTGCCCTGCAGCTGTTTCCTGATTACCAATACTTTCAAATTTTAATCAAATATACTTAGTCTCACAGGTCCAGGGTCTGGGTCTTGTCCTTTTTATTTCGTGAAAGCTCTTGATAGAAATCATGTCCAAAAGTTGTCATGTTTTTTGATATATATAAAAATAAGAAAGTGTGGTATAAATGCCAATGAGACAACTCTCCACAAGAGACCAAGTGTGTTCTTTTTTCACATTTGACACTTTTAGTTGAATAATTCCTAGAAACAAATTTTTGTAAAACAAATTATGAAGAACTGTATGTGTTGATAGATTTGATTATCACTGTTTGTAGGTACATTGGTTACATATATTTGATAATAAATTATGAAGAACTATGTGTTAATAGTGTGTTTATCTCTGATTGTAGGTACATTGGTTAAAGACAGATTTTAATAAATGGAAAGATGAAGATGACTCAGATTATGAAGGAGGAGGAGAAGGAGGGGCCGGTGATATGGATTTAGAGTCTGTAAGTTAATCAGATAAGGAGAATACTGTGGATTCATGGAGAGTTGTCTCATTGGCACTCATACCACATCTTCTTATTTCTCATTATAATTTTTGGGATACTAATTTTCACTGATCTCATGGGTATAGGTAAACCACAAATTTGAATGTTCAATAAAGGCTTGTATACAGGCTTTGGCACAAATATAAGTTTTCCTCATTCCATGAACTTTGGTATCAATGCAAATAAATGAATCCCCATGAGATCATAACACAAAACTTTTTTCCTTACACAAATTTTGGAGGATGATTTAGGGAAAAAAGAAAGCATGTTGATCTTAAAAAGTATAACATCATGGGAATTTTTGTAGGTCCTGACTGTGAAATTGTAGCTTATTTCTGTTTTCTTTAGTTGACATCATTCTCATCACTTTTTATGTTCATCTGGAAGACTCACCTATTTTTATCTTACAAATGACCATTTCATTTTAAGCTCACTAACCCATTTTTTTTTACAAAAAATTCCTACTTTGAAACTACTGTGCCTATTAGAACCAGACAGCCACGAAATCATTGGGGTATCTAGTTAAAAATTGTGTCCGATGATCTTGTCTACCAACTTATATGGTTGACATGGCTGAAATTAGAATATAGAGGTAAAATGTAAGTTTTTCTATTATCTTTAAAACCTCTGTAGATTTAACCAAAACTGTCAGACGACTCCTTATCGGAGTTATTGCCCTTAAATGATGATTTTACCGTTTTTATTTTGCCTATTAGGTTGAAAATTATGATGGATAGAGAGAAACTTAAAATTGCAAAAGTGATCAGTAAGAAAAAAATCTATAAATAAAAAAAGTTTTTATGCCCCCACTGCAGCGATTAAGATTTACCTTTATCCGTCCGTACGTCCCAAATTGGTTTCTGTTCTCTAACTTAAGTTTCCTGTGACCAAATGTTATGAAACTTATACACAAAGCTTATTACAACAAAACACAGATCAAGTCTGAATAATGTGGCATCACTTTTACCATTCCTGAGTTATGCCCCAACATAAATTCGTTTCCAGTCTCTAACTTTAGTTTGCCTCAACCAAATGTTATGAAACTTATACACAATGCTTATTACGATAAAACACAGATCAAGTTCTCATAGAAAACGCCAAGAACTGAATATGTTTTTATATGCACATTACTCGTTAAACACATATAAACAGTAAAAGATATTTTATTATCTACTTTTTCTTTTACCCCCCAAAAAGAGACATCAATGCTTAATTAATATTAAAATTAGTGACACAAAAGGAATAGAATCTGCATACACAATGATATACATGTTTCATCATGCATTAAATGCAAGAATCAGCCGTAATTTTTTGACAGTAACGTGTTATTTTTTAGATGATGCAGAATATGGGTGGTATGGGAGGCATGGGAGGTATGGATGCAGGTGGTGATATGGTTAGTATAGATATTAAACTAGAAAATGATCAATTTTTGATTCAGCATAGCCAATGGCATCATAGACATTTAGGTTAAGTCTGTGGTTTAAGTTTTTTTTAGAAATCATTAACTTTGTTAAACCTTCATTGAATTTCATGAAACAGGGACAGAAGCTTTTTATGATCAAAAGACAGTATCCATTGCCAAATTTTGAAACTATTTTTTGTTTCAATTTTCTGTTTTCCTTTTTTTTTTCAGTTGAAATGAAGAAGCCTTTTCTCCTTTTTTTTTTTTTTTTTTTATCAGTCAATGTATTGAAATGAATAGTTTTGTAATTCTGCACTTGGGTGAAATTTACCTGATTTTCTGATTTTGACTGTTATGGTATGAAGATATATCTTACACAAAATTTGGACCACCACACAAACTATTCTTAATGTGAGACAACTGAAATTTACTCCCATTAGTTTAGTCCTGAAATAGTCAAATCCAAGGTGTATGGGAGGCAACTCTTGATATTCATCTCATTATAGACAGGAATAACATCAGTTTTAAAGAATGTCTGTCACACAGGAATGCACAGAAGAAAATTCCCATGTTTTCACAACATTTCCACAAACATTTGAGCTATGTTTGGGCAAGTTACGGTGTGTTTAAAAATAAAATATATAACTTGTTTAAGTAATGCCCCTAACTGATATATCTACTCTATATCTGTAACTTGCTGTTATTATACCCCACGCAATGGATTGCGTCAGGTATAATGTTTTTGACCTGTCCGTCAGTCTTGTTCTTGTCATCGCAACTCCTCTGAAACCACACAACAGAAATTCATGAAACTTTGTAGATAATAAGGACATACTATGTAGATGTGCATATCGACAGGAAATTATGATTCAATTTTTTTTCTAGGAGTTATGCCCCTTTGCACTTATTGGCCTCAATATACTACTGCACAGTTTGTCATTGCAACTCCTCTGAAACCACACTACAGAATTTCATGAAACTTTGTAGATAATAAGGACGTACTATGTAGATGTGCATATCGACAGGAAATTATGATTCAATTATTTTTCTAGGAGTTATGCCCCTTTGAACTTATTTGCCTCAATATACTACTGCACAGTTTGTAATTGCAACTTCTCTGAAACCACACAACAGAATTCCATGAAACTTTGTAGTTAATGAGGATATAATATGTTAATGTGCATATCCACAAGAAAATTTTTATCAGTTGACTTTTGTAGAGTTATGAATCTTTGAACTTAGGAATCTGGTGAGATTTTGTTTGTCCAGTGACAATGTGGGGGCGTGGGGTATGTGAGCGTGCTCACAAAGGTTCTTTAATGATTTTGATGTTCTGTTTTACAGGAGAATGATAAGGAATCCAGTGACAGTGATGATGAAGATTTACCTGATTTAGAATAAATGAAAATCCAGTTTTAATGCTACTAGTGACTGCATTGGGGAACAATATACAAAATATGCTTAGAATTCCTCCAAAATTTTGGATTAATTGTCACAATTAACAAAATAATCACATATTTAGATTGACGTATGCAGAAAACAGTTTTGTGCTGCCTCAGCCTGGACTACTAATGTCCTTATTACAGTAAAACCACTCACATTTGTTTTTATATGATTAAATGTTCATTGGACCATGTCAAGTAAAATTGAATGTTTGTTAGTCTTTGTTTTAAATGTTATTTTTGGATCATGTTGTTTTGTTAGAAATTGTAAGAATGTTTATTCACCACAATGATTCATCCAATAGAAACATTTATACAGCCTCATACATACTGATCATTCATTCAACAATACAAACATTCTTCTGATCTTAACTATCATCAACATCGTCATTCTGTTATCGATACTGCAATTCTGTACCTACATCAGTAGATTTATGAGGGGAAAACAAAAGATAACAGATGATGGCATATTACTGGAAATGAGTTATTATCTGATTACAAGTTGAGCTTTATCAACCCCATCAAAGGTTCACTAGTAATAATTAGCAGCAAACAAATAAAAAGTCCTGTGAACAACTAATTTGTATTAATTAAATGTATACTTCTTCTTGAAATGAATAAATATTTAAATTGAATGGTTTTATTTTTTTGCTTTGATTTTCATTTGTATGGCTTTTTAAGAAGACGCTGTAGAAAATTGGTAAAACTTTTGTCAAGAGTAGACAAATATGTTGCCAACTGATTTGTATGTAATTGTTTTATCAACTTTGCATTTCCTACTGTGCATAAAATTAAATCTGAATGTTTTTCTTGTTTTTTTCAAGGATAAAAGGATTTGTACCCTGCACTATGCCTAAGAATTCTTTTCCAGCACATCTTCATAGTGATAAAATTACTATTTTTATATTTTTTCAATAAAATGATGTTATAAATATATATAAAAAAAAGTGGTTGATGTATTGTTTTGCATGGTAGCAATTATCTATTATTTTTGTATGATATGTTAAACTTTTTTACTTTGTTCCAACCCTGCAGTTCTTACAATTGGTCATGTTACATTGAAATGATAATAAAACATATAAATTATTAACTGTTTGTCACTGGCATTGTTCATCCTTGAAATAACTTATACTTTTATAAACTAAAACTTAGATTTATTTCTTTTTTGCTCCTTTAAAATTAGGGCCATTATATAGTCAGCACTTTGCTCAACAAATTCTGGATAACATTTATGTTTGCTGCACACTAAGTTATAACTGTGAATCATAGCTATTTACTATAAAAAGAGCTCTCAGATTTCCTGTTCTTTTGACCTTGAATTGTTAAAAAAAAATGCTGAAGTTATTGGTTTTTGGATGATAGCATACTTCAAGTTGAAGTAAGACTTTTTTGTGCCACATTTACTTTGAGTAAGAACATTCTTGTCTTGCTAGTGACAAGTGTAAGAATATGTGACATAGAAAAGCTAATCTGGCAGTGGCATTTGATCTTTGTAAAAGATTCATATTTTTATTGGTAGAAGAGCAGGATAATTCATATCTGGTATTCAAATGCCATTTGGTCTAAGGTTTTAGTTTAGAATATGTCAGTTGTCCTTGGCCTCATTTTCATGGTTCAATGACCACTTGAAAAAATTAGTTTTTTGATCGCATGATTTTATGCCCCAGCAACTGAAAGTTGGGGGGCATATTGTTTTACCCCTGTCCTTCCGTCCGTCTTTCCGTCCGTCCTTCCGTCCCATTATAGATGCATAGGTATTCCAGATAACTCCTACAGTTTGAATGATAGGAAGTTTTCACTTTGCTGGCTGTTTGTACATATATTGAAGGTGTGCATGTAGTCAGGGTTTTGATTTTTATTGATATTTGCTCTTTTGGGAGATAGTTGAACTTTGTCATTTTTGGAGTATATACTTGCATAAGAGGTGCATGTAGTCAGGGTTTTGATTTTTATTAATATTTGCTCTTGTGGGAGATAATTGAACTTTGTCATTTTTGGAGTACCAGGTATATACCTTGCATAAGAGGTGCATAACGTTTCCGGATAACCCCCTCTACAGTGAACCATAGACCTATGTGCTCATGTGCTCCTATGCTCATCTTTGTGTATTTTAAAATAACACTTTGCATCTGCAGGGACATCATTTGTGTCTCCCAGACACAATAATATCTCAAAGAAAGTCCTACATTGACTGTTCAAATACAGTTACTTCAGAGTGGAGTGCGGGGGCATCTAGTTTTCAGCTATTTTGTATAATATTATAACTACCCGGTACATTTGATATAAAGATCCATATAAGCACATACTAAATGTGTGATCCTATTTACATAAAAAATGGACTTAAAAACTTGTAAAGAACAATATAATTTTGCTTTGTTTTAAACCAGTAAGTGTATATTAATTAGGCAAACACATAATTGTATTCAACTAAATAACTGAAGATTCTGAAATACCTGTCTGTTTTACGTGATATATATAATTGAATTGGTTCCGACTATTAGTATGGTGATGTTTGGCAGATCGGGAGCAGTCTGTACCTGTTTTGTGTAATCAACTTCAGTTTTCAACTCAGATCCCTGAAATTTCACAGAAAGACTGCACATATGTTGGAGTTAGGTTCATGTTATTATGGAATTGTTGAGAAATTTTCCCTCATTTTTTCAGGTTTGAGAATTAAGTAATTTTGTAGCAAAATTTACAAAATATAGCACTTGTTATCTGTCACCAATTCATACAGATTTTCAACCCAGGTTCCTGAAACTTCACAGAAAGATTGCACACACGATGAAGTTGTTCACCTGCTATTACAGAATCGTTTTAGGATTTTTTTCCTGACTTAGGATCTTATATTTATATGTATAAATATATATATATAGTTTGAGATTTGAAGCTGGCCTTGATTTAATGTGAAAATTAGATTGCCACGCATTTCCTGTTGTATTTTATAACCACTTTCTGTATATCAAGTACAACAATGGAGCATGCATAGGGGTATACATAGAGTGTCAAATAGCACTGTTGGCCTAAGTCCACCATGGTTGTATAAATGTTAATTTACATATGACAAATTATGATATTTTCTATCTCGTTGTTATTATTGGGAAATGTAGAAGAATATATGGCTATGCCTCAGACATTACCCTTATACCTGATAAATGAAAAAACAAATTTAATAAATGACATCTTGCTAATATGATTTAAACTTGAAAGGTTTTGGAGCAAAAAACTAATAGAACCTTTTTATTTATAAACACAATTTTGTGTGTGCATATTCTTTCTTGTGTTCTCTTTGAGTGTTTTCACGAAGAAAGAATGTGAAAAGAACCCCTCAGAGATCTTTAAGATGCTTGCTAACAATTTACTTGGAAAATCACATATTCTATCTCTTCCAGTATAATTCCTTCAAAGACAATATCTAATGTCAGAAAACATGTTTTCATGTTCATGGTACTACAATCTTTCGATACTTATATTTTGGCATTGCACAAGATCAAGTTTTTCTCTGACTGTTAATGACGTCTTTACACTAAATCCATTGGATGTTGGATGTGTACTGATTGATGTTTTAGTCTTTGATACATGACATTTTTTATTAGTTGTTATTGGCTTTGAACTAGCTGTTAGTAACTGCGAGTACTCTCAGACTTGTACTTGGTGTCTTTTTTGTTATTAGGGATGAGGGATGGAATAATACCCTGCCACGTCCGGTCTGTGTTTTTATACGAAAGCAGGTAGTATTATGTTTATATGGTGTTGTTTGTGTCTGCGTGTGAAAACATTTTGGTTTGCAGACAATAACTTTAGTATAAGATCATTGATCGCTATGAAATTTTAGCACAAGGTTCCATACCAGTAAAGGATGGTTTGGATTGTTTATGGGGCTATTGTCCTTGCGGTTTTGTAATTGGGGGCCAAAAAAGGTCAGTTTTACTGGTTCATGGATAATAAATTGGTGCGCAGACAATAACATTAGTGTAAGTGTATGGATGTGTAAGAAATTTTAGCACAAGGTTCCAAACCACAAATAGGAGGGTTCGGATTGGTTTTGGGGGTTATTGTCTTAGCTGTTTTGTAATTATTTGTCTGGTTTTAAGACAATAACTTGAGTATAAGAGATATTTCTTTGGTCAAAATTTTAATACAACGTTCCACACCACAATAGGAAGGTTGGGATTTATTTTGGGGGTTATTGACATAGCTGTTTAGAAATTAGGGGCCAAAAAGGGTCTAACAAAAACAATTATTTGTCTGGTTCACAGGCAATAACTTGAGTATAACTGCATAGATCTCTATTAAATGTAAGCACAAGGTTCCATACCACAATAGGAAGGTTGAGATTTATTTTGGGGGTTATTGTTGTAGTTGTTTAGTTATTAAGGGCCAAAAAGGGATCAAAAACAAGCATTTTTCATGTTTCAGGACACTAACTTGTGTATAAGAGTATGGATTTGTATGAAATTTTACTACAAGGATCAATACTTCAAAAGGAAAGTTGGGATTGATTTTAGGGGTCATGGTCTAAACCATTTAATGATAAGGGGCTGAAAAGGGGCCAAAAACTAGGATTTTCTGATATCTGGACAATAACTTGAGTATAAGTCTATTTATTACTCTCTAATTGTGCCACAAGGTGTTATACCATAAAATAAAGTTTGGGATTGATTTTAGGTGTTATTTCATGACCCTAAAGGGACCAAAACCAATACTTTGTATAAATTGCTTATTTCTCTAGCAATTTCAATGGGGTTTAATTCAAAAGTCTTGAATTTTTGGCAGTCTTTAATATGCTGAATCTAATTTGGTATTTAGAATTTGGATTTTAGGGTCTGTTTTTGAAATGATCCATATTAAGGTCCAAAGGGTCCAAAATTGAACTTTGTTTGATTTCTTTAAAAATAAAATTATTGGTGTTCCTTGATATACTGAATCTAATTGTGTATTTAGATTTTTAATTTTTAGGCCTGTCTTCAAATTGGTCCACATTAAGGTCCAAAGGGTCCAAAATACAACTTGGGATTCTTGGGGTTCTTTGAAATGCTGAATCTAAGAGTATTTTTTAATTTTTTATTTTTGATTCGGGTCATGGTCTGTCCACATTAAGGTCCAAAGTGTCAAAAATTAAAATTTGTTTGATTTAAAAAAAAAAATGGTTTGGGTTCTTTGATATGCTGAATCTAAGCGTGTATTTAGATTTTTGATTTTGGGCATAGTATTCAAGATGGTCCAATTTGGGGTCCAAATCGAATATTGTTTGATTTCATCCAAAATTAAATTGTTTGTGTTATTTGATATGGTAAATCCAACAGTGTTTTTATTTTTTTGATTTTGTGCTTACTTTTCAAAGTTGGTCCAAATTTGGGTCCAAAATTAAACTTTGTTTGATTTCTTCAAGAATTAAATCATTGGTGTTCTTTAATGTGCAATCTAACAGTGTTTTAAATTTTAAATTTTTGGCCCGTTTTTCAAACTGGACCCCATAAATGTCCAAAGTATCCAAAATAAAACTTAGTTTGATTTTACAAAACATGAAACAATGTGGTTATTTAATATGCTGAATCCAACCATGTATTAAGAATTTGAATATTGGACCATAATTGGTAAATGTCTAACTTAAAATTATTTAAGAACTTATACCACATTCATTCTGTGTCAGAAACTATCCTATAATTACATATTTGCTCAGAATCTAAATTTAGAGATGTTATTGCACAATTAACAGAAATCTTAAGTTGAGTCATAGTTGACATAGATATAACATCATATCTAATTTTAGAGAACTGTTTTTGTGGTTTTCATCACTGGTTCATGGAAAATAAATTGGTTGACAGACATTAACTTTAGTATAAGTGTATGGATGTGTAAGAAATTTTAGCACAAGGTTCCATACCACAATAGGAGGGTTGGGATATTAAATTGAGTCATAGTTTAAAATAGATTTGCTGATTCAGATATATTAATTGTGGTGATAATTGTGTATGTATTGTGTTCTATTTAAAGATTGTTAACATGTTTGAATATTTTCTTATGGTTGAAAATTCCCTTCGAAATTAAAATAGACCTTTGTCCATATGTTGAAGTGGAAGGTAAGTGAAGTTTTTAAATACAATTGTGCCATACATTATGTTATGTTAAATCTTAATAAGAAAAAATGTTATTTTTAGATAATCTATTTTTATTAAAGGATATATTTCATTACAATACATTGTGTAGATAAATTTGTTGACATTGATAGGTAAGTTGCAGACATTAGTTTGTGACAAATGAAAGAAAAATATTGCGAAGTATTAATTATATATATAAAGTTTGATTACACCAAGTGTTTTTAAATAATTTTCACCTTTCATCAAGATAACACACCATCTGGTAATTGTCAATAACACAATTATAATTGGAGTGACAGATTTATTTGAAAATTTTGTGTGTCCTAAATGTTTTTGATGATAAGCTCAGTAGGACGTATAAATATAGTTTGAAATTTACTGTTCATTATTAGATATTTTGAAGATAATTACAGATAAGTTTTATAGATCTTTTAAAGACATTGTATTAATGATAAATGATATATTGGAAATTTTTTTTTCTTTTCTTTGGTAAATTGTTTGAAGAATTTTGTGGTAGGTTTGTTTGTTTGTTATTCTGTATAAACTAATTTTCTGTGTCGAATTTTGTTCTGGTCTGACGATTTTGTGCAGAGTTATGGTCCTTGAACTTAGAAAATTCACTCAAATAATCAGTTTTCTGCATTTTTTTTGTCATGCTAGAAGACATTGATTTGATGATTGTTAAATACTTTTATCACGACAAGTTACAGATCAAGTTCGAATTTTGGTCCGGTCTAATGCTTTTTTAACCCGGAGGGGACTATGTATTGCCAGGTAATACTCACAGAATGAATGTTTTTGATGAAGAGAACTCCTTTAAAAACTAGGCTTATATTGTCTATAAATAAACATGTATTTAGATTTTTGATTTTGGGCCCAGTTTTCAAGTTGGTCCACATCGGCGTCCAAAATTAAACTGTGTTTGATTTCCACATGAATTGACTATATATAGGGTTCTTTGAAATGCTGAATCTAAACCTGTATTTAAATTTTGAACTTTTGGCCCACTTTCCAAGTTGGTCCAAATCAGGGTCCAAAATTTAAATTTGTTTGATTTCAACAAAAATTGAATTATGGGGTTCTTTGAAATGCTGAATCTAACCATGTATTTAGGTTTTGGATTTTGGGCTCAGTTGTCTCAATGGTAATCATACCACATCTCCTTATTTTTATATTTTAAAAAAAGTTAACTTTCTTATCAGTGTGTTATTATATTAATGATGAGTAAAACACACACTTTGCAACTCATCATAGATACCAGGATTCTAATTGTGTACGCCAGACGCGCGTTTCGTCTACAAAAGACACATTAGTGACGCTAGAATCAAAATGTTAAAAAGGCCAAATAAAGTAGGAAGTTGGTGAGCATTGAGAACCCAAAATTTCAAATCTCCTTATTTCTATAGCCAACAATGATTGAAAGACTAATAGAAAATACGACAAGGAGGTGATTTTGTCTTTCTGGATGACAGAATTGTTTGTTTCATAAAAAATTGATGAACACTTAGAAAATATAAGTTATGTATGCTAAAGGATAGAGGTTATTAAGTTATGTAGGAATGGGTAACGTCTTGTCTATAAACGAAGAGAATATATAGAAAGAGTGATCAGTGATGTTATTTAAAATTTAACTACAAAATATGAAAATAAGAGAAATAGTTGCGTCACTGAGAGAAAAGTTTTGACAACTGTAAATGCTTTAAAGCATCTCAATGATTTATATGTATATATGCGTAAATTTCTAGTTCATACAAATCATGAAAGAGTTTGCTTGTTAACCTTTTTAACCCTCGAAAGCCAACTTTACACGCTGGTTGAGTATCTGCAATTGAACTATTACACATCGCCCAAGTCAAATACACTCGAAGTGCTGACGTTCCCACTTCTCTAAACAGAACTCAAAGATAATCAAATATAGCCAATATGTGAGATTTCAAACCAATATAAAACTTGTCAGCAGAATCGTTAAATTCCCTGACTCGTCTGGTAAATGGTTTTAGATGTTGACGTGAAGTTGAGAGAATGCAACATATGGCACTTACACAAAGTATGACCTTGAGGTACAAAAATTAAACAATTTTTCGTTAGAGATATATGTACCTGACATAATATCCGAAAGTAAATGTAAAATGAGATTAATTTACCAAAAACCCTGTTTTCAGACAACCGCATTTCTCCCTTGACTGATTCAAACCCCTGTTTCTATTACATCTTAGCAACACCGCATGCACTGTGTCAAGTGTCCTAGACCAGCCAACTACGATATATAAAATTAAGCTTTCGTTAGTCGAGTAATTCCTTTCCTCGTCGGTTTTATATAAGGTTTGAACACAGTACATAATGGTGTCAAGTACCAGTAGATGGAATACCTTGCAGATCAGCTGTTTGTGTCTGTCGTAAAGGATAACAATTTTACTCACCATACATTCACACCAATATCATTTCATCACAAACTTTTAAATAAATAAAATATGTGACAATTTTACGACAGACGCTCTGCTAGCACCACACTATATGTATATGTTGTTTGAAATTTAGTCCAACAATGTAGGATCTTCAAATTTGCGTTAGCAAATGTTTGTTTTTCCCTCAGTAGTATTCACACCTTGTTTCTGTGACATCATTTCAACTGTTTCCAGCGCTCTTGACCACTACTTAACGCCTAAGATAACGCAATTCTGACTATTCATCATTTTCTTGTTACATACACGATATATCTTGGTTTGATCAATATCAACGGAAGTTATGTCTAAATATAAAATTTAAGAGACCTTGGCATGGTTCGAAAGATGGACTTTGATCGCTTGAATAATGTTTTGTATTGCACTTAAGAGGCAGCAAAAAATTTTACATCATGATAGGTTCCAGGTGTACGCTGTTGGTTTGTTTAGTCAGTTGTGTTTGCTGTTATGACGAATGACAGTATCAAAATGTAATTTTATGATACACTGTTAAACTTGGTTTTTGATTCTTTGGCTAGATTTCATTTGAAAGTTGAAGCTAAATGTATTGGTGTAAAAAACTTGTGATATCATATAACCATTTGTAAACAGAACACTATTTCCGTTGTTTGGCTTTTTGTCGATTTCTGCCACCATCATTTTGTCGGTCTCTCGAGTTTTGAGTTTAGATTCTCCCTGCAATATCTTCCGCCTCTTTTAAAAAAATGTCTAAATGATCACTCAACGTTAAGCATCGTTTAGGTAATGGCAATGTCTACTTTGCAGTCCGATATGTTTGTGTTACGGTTTCCGATTGGCTGTCATAAAAACTCGCTTGATCTGATAGGATAAAAAAAAACTGCAGATCCAGTATTTGCAGCCTGATAATTTAAGGTATTTCTAAACCAGAAATTTTAAAAAGGAAAGTTGACTAAGAAAATTCTGTTGAAATGAGTTAAGTGGGAAAACTTTAAAAATCTATATAACTTCAATATGCACCATTTGGTGACAGTTAAATTAATATAGGCGACAATGGCCGTACACATTAAACTTGTACCGTCGCATGAAACCGGTGAAAGACACCAATTTGTTGCATTACCCTCCTTCTTTGAGGTGTTTACGTTTTTGTGAATCAGCAAATGAAGAAGTGTAAGGTCTCGGTGCCGTTATAGAATTTGTCAGATATTTCGCCCGTGTATTCTAATTCTTTCGGTTACAAACCTTAACAAACGTCAATGAGTCGAAATTTATTGAGAAAGTCTGTTAAGTGACTATGAAACAAACAATTTATTGTGTCAAGCAGTTCATTGATACAGCTTATATTTGCTATTCTAGTAGTGTTCTATCATAGACGTTCTTACTGATGATAACTATCCGCCGATTGACGTAAAAATTATAACTGCAAGATATAGAACTAAAATTATGGTTGTTTTGATTTTAAGTATTGCCCAGACGACCAACCTTCCTTTACATTTATGAGGTAACCGTTTGGAAGCAGTCCCCACCAATGTCGACCAGCTCTCTTCATTCGACAACTTTTAATACACAATCTATAGTTTATCACGTTCAGTACTCGGAACCCAGACCCCAAAACAACTCTTATGAATTGTACTAAAATGTAAGAATATCACCCTTTTGAATTACTCCATAATTGGTGGTAAACTCAAACGAAACGCCAATTATACAGTTTAATAGAACCCTTTCTATTATGCTTCGACCTTCTAACTCAATAGTTCCGGAGTAACACCTTTATTATCTAACATAAAAGCAGGTCAAGTTTCATTTGCACAGTTGCACTATTTTTTTATTCCAGAGTTGATCCCTTTAATTTTCTCAATAAGGTAACATTATGTTTTCATCTCTAGTTTGTGCCAAGTCTTCCCCTTCTTCTCTGAGGAACAATTGTGTCGTTTAATTGGATATTTCAGGTTTCAGGGCTTGTCTGCGGAAAAGGAGACTGAAAACACCAAAGGAACAATCGAAAATCAAAAGTCGAAGAAAAAAGGACAATACGACAATACCGTTGCAAACTTACATACAGATTCAAATAAGTATTAGCAAATCACTGTCAAGGCTGTAGGAATGATCTGGAAAACTTACAATACCATGGCAATCACCCCCTTCCCCCCAAAAAAAGTTAAAAAAAATTAAAAAAACGACGAAAAGTCTACAAAGTAGCTGATTGCTAAAAGGAAAAATACTCAGCTTTACATAAGAAGTAAATGTATATTAAGTGATAGATTTGTATGCATATGATTTTACTTTGAATAGTCAAGGTATTGTTGTACATGGGTTAAATCCGCACCTTTATCGATACCGTCGTAAACTGGTGTACTGAAAATTGTATGAAATTACATCCGATAAATGTTGATCTATGATCTTTAGATCAAGACAGAGACTTTCTTCTACTGTGACCAATTTAGAAGTCTTTATTTTCGGTAAACGATTAGAGGCTGTTGATTGTGAAAAAAAATTCCTACTTTTTATATTTTCAAAGTTACCGGAATGAACAAATAAATTAGTTGTCTTTACATACAAGATAGAATCAATTCATTACAAAGGTAAGACTATTTTGACCTGTGCATACACGTGTACTAGTAGTTTATTTCAATACCTTTATTATTCCATTGGTTTTTTTTTATTAATAATGCATAGTAAGGGAAAAGGAAACGATAAATATGAATATTATTAAAGAAATCTGCAAGAGTTTTTTTTTCTTTTTTCTTATACCCTACAACACTTACCAAGCGGGAAATCCTGAATAATCATAGGTCTGTTCTATGTTCCTTTGGAATTTCAACCAAAGATAAAGATCTAAATCTTCCATCACTGTATTGATATCAAATTTACACAAGTGTCCGTACAAACAATGTTATATTGCTGTGTCTTCTAAATGCTTCACGAAACCTCTCTCTAAATTGTTGACATCAATTTCGTTAGCAATCAAAGTTATTATGAAACTACCTACTTATAGGGGCGGCGTGAACAGAAATGGATACTTAAAACTTAAAAATTCCAAAGATCTGTTAGAGTATATACAATCTAAGTCTCTTTTCTTTTGCAATTGTAATAATTTGACTTTTCTATCCTTTACACAAGCATTTCCAATTTCATATTAAAAGACAAATTGAAAAAAATTGGTCCTGCTTTGTTTAAAAAAACGACCAACGTAGACAAGTATATTGTCATAGGGAGGGAAAAATCGTTCTTCTTGGCGACTTGTTCCTTTATTTAAATGAGGATGACTTCATACAGGAGCTTCTTATGAAGAATGAAAAGAAGATAGAATTATCCTTAAACTTCACGTTCCGCTATGTTAAGATGATGTCCTCTCACTAAAAAAAATTGAAGTTTAGTGACTATGTTGAACGCATCTATCCACTCGAACTTGAATCAAAGAATACAACAGATACAGTTTAGTCTGCCTCATATCTTGGCTTACATCTAGAAATTAACATTAAGGGTCATTTGAGAACAAAACTTTATGACAAAAGAGATGATTTCAGCTTCCCTTTTGTCAACTTTCAATTTCTATGTAGCAACATTCCAGCAGCACCTGTATATGAATTATATATCTCCCAGTTGATACAATATTACTAAGCTTGCATTGCCTATCGTGCTTTCCTTGATAGAGGGTTGCTGCTTACCAGGAAGCTATTGAACCAAAAGTTTCAAGTGTCGAAGAAGATAGAATTATCCTTAAACTTCACGTTCCGCTATAAATAGATGATGTCCTCTCACTAAAAAAATTTGAAGTTTAGTGACTATGTTGAACGCATCTATCCACTCGAACTTGAATCAAAGGATACAACAGGTACAGTTTAGTCTGCCTCATATCTTGACTTACATCTAGAAATTAACATTGAGGGTCAGTTGAGAACAAAATTTTATGACAAAAGAGATGATTTCAGCTTCCCTTTTGTCAACTTTCAATTTCTATGTAGCAACATTCCAGCAGCGCCTCTATATGGAGTATATATCTCCCAGTTGATACGAAATTACTAAGCTTGCATTGCCTATCGTGCTTTCCTTGATAGTAGGTTGCTGCTTACCAAGAAGCTATTGAACCAAAAGTTTCAAGTGTCGAAGTTGAAATCATCCCTTCGATGATTTTACGGGCTCCATCACAAGTTGGTTGGCCGTTTCACAGATGACGCCGAATATGTTCAAATTGTCGTTACGACAACCCCGTCCTCTTTTCCTCGAATGTGACCTCCTGCATTAGACTTATACTGGGTTTGTACTTACATAAGCATCACCACGGGTGCCAAATGTGGAGCAGGATCTGCTTACTAACCCAAGAGCACCTGAGATCACCCCCATTTTTTTGTGGGGTTTATGTTGCTCAGTATTTAGTTTTCTATGTTGTGTTTTGTGAGATGTTGTTTGTCTTTTTGTCGTTTTTCGTTTTTTGCCATGGCGTTGTGAATTTATTTTCGACTTATGAGTTTAAATATCCCTTTGGTATCTTTCTTCTCTCTTTTACATAGACAAAAAACAATATATTTATGCAGACATTGGTGTTTAAATGATCTCAACTGATACGTTATTTCATGAAAATACGTCTAAATATAAGTGAACGACAGACGTTCTCCATCAGATAACACACGAGTTATACAGGTATAACACTATAATTCATATGTTCGGAAAATTAGACCTGCTACGTTAGATATGCAAATTCGAGTTAGCAAATTTTTGTTCCACCCTCAGCTGGTTTCGAACGCTTGCTTCTGTAACATCGGGGCAACACCTCCTGAACTTTGCCCAGCACCCTGACCACTCGGCCGACCAGGCTATATAAAAATATAGTTGTCGTTAGTCGAGTAATGGCTTCCCTCGTCGGCTTTATCAAGTGTTGTAACAGAGTACATGATGTATAGTGTCAAGTAGATGGTATGCCTTGCAGATTCAGATGTTTTTGTCTGTCGTAAAGGATTATAATTTTACTAACCATGCATTATATTTTATTATACACGTCTAAATATGTGACAATATTAGAACAGAAGTTTTCCATCCGATATATAAATATATACCCAATATTGTATACTAGTATGTGTACATGTAGTTTTTTCCGTGGGATTCGTGTTGGTCAGTTTCAAGTTTTCCGTGTAGTGTTATGAGGACTAGTTTCTTTCCATTTCTGCCATGGGTTTGTCAGTTTCTCTTCAATTTATGAGATATGAATATCCCATTGGTGTCTTCCGCCTCCTTTTTTTTAGAGTGATATGGTGAATATATATACCCGAAGAACTAAACTGAGGTTCCACAATACTGTATATAACTGATTTACTAACTTAAAAAATGCCAATCTATATGCCTTTTGGGTGGCGTTTTTAATCTCCGGCACATATTTTATTTCCGTTCTATACGTACTTTGCAATACTTCACTGAATATTAAAATAATACGAGCAAAAATGTATTGCAGATGGCGTATTGAGTGTAGTGTTACCTTGTATGAAACGAAACAGATATGATCTCTGCGCCAGAGATTGGGCGTTTACGTGAACTGTATTTTGAAATGACTAAGCAAAATGCGTCGTTTTAATTTGTGAGAATATTATGTAGAAATACCAGATAGGCATTGTAGGCTTCTTTAGGAGTTGAGTTGTAGAAGTCTAACGACTTTTTATTTGAAATATAATCACATTTTCTTAGAATAACTCTTCACAAAAGTCATGTTAAACCATGAATTTAAATTCACATATGTCTATCCTTTCAGATTTTATGCTCACCAACATTTTACAAATATATTTCCTTATTTTTGCATTCCATATTTAAAGAAGCGAGGGAACTGGTGAAGGTAACTAAAGCAACCCGTGTCGTGCGGACGGAAATCGACATCTTCCCTTTTTTTTCTAATTTTGTTTTGTCGAGAGGGAATTGTTGAAGGTAGCTAAAAACACGGAAATCGGTAATTTACGTGTTCCCCCTTATTGTACATGTATTTATAATTTATTGTATCATATATGTTGTTTTTGGAATTTTCGATTTTTTTGCCATGGCGTTTTCAGTCTATTTTCGACTTATGAGTTTGAATGTCCCTTTGGTATCTTTCACCTCTCTTGGATACAGATATTGTTCTCTCAAAATAATATATAATATCAGCCTATAAATAATTTATTCTAATTATATTCCTCAGATGTTGGAGTTTGTTCTTTTACTCATGGTGGGAATATTCTAATTGGGGCATTACATATCTGAATATTTTTAAAAACCAGGTGAAAAGCTGTCAAACGCTACAGACAACAAGAATAAAATGAATCAGCATAAACGCATTAAAAATCTGCTGTACCAATATAAAACAGCATATGTTTAGTATAGAGTTAGCTTCACTCTTAAGTTGGACCTAGAAGAATATTACATCATGATATTTAACTTTTGGGAATACCAGTAAGAGTGAAACCAAATAATCATACTAAAGATAATAAGATTATAGAAATCTCAAAGGATTTTGTTTTAAAGAATTTGTTCCTTTTTTTATATTACTCACTCTAGATAACACAGACTGCTCAAGTCGAACAAGTATCAATGGATGATCAAGACGTTGTTTTACCTCTCGTGGCACTTATGACCATTGTGAGCTATTGCCATTTGTTGCCGGCATATATGTCATGCGTTCGTCTGTCGGCCTATAAACTTTTTATCTTTTTCTCTGAATAAAAAAATTGACCACTAAATTTTAAAAGTAAAAAAGCTCCTGTAACAGGTCAATTGACATGAATTATAATTGATATGGTCATATTTATTAATAAACGATCTACAAATTTGTGAATTGTTAGAAATCCTAAGGATTTTCTACACCAGGAATATATACTGTTGACTGAATTTTGCAAAATCATTCGGAATTTTTGGGTCCTTAATTTTGCATTAAAATATATTTTGCAACACGTTTGTTTCCTTTGAAATTCACATCAGATAACTGTCTACATGGAAATATAATTTTCTTCAGAAAACATGTGCTCTAATGTTTATTTTAGCATGCCTCAAGAAAGAATCGTTAGATAATTCACGCTTTTGTATTAATCATTTTACCTGTTTTCAGTGTGTTTAAAAAAAACTTTGCATAGCGTAAAAGCTCATCAAAAATACCAAGGCTCTCGGCAATAAAACTATAATCAGTACCAAATTTTTGCTCCAACCATCAAATCTATATTTTGATTGGTTGATTCTTGAGTCTGAGTACGATGATCATGCTCGATGTTTTTTTACCACAACGCCAGGCTTATAATTTGTTACACCAGACGTGCGTTTCGTCGACATAAGACTCATCAGTGACTCTCTCGAATCAAATGATATACAAAAATGTAGAGCATTAAAAATTCCGAAAAATATGTCAAATATTGGGTCACCTGTGCCTGCAGGGTAGAACAAACTTAGTTTTTCAAACAATTCAAGATTGTGTAAACGGAAATGTTTTAGAAATTGACCGTAACATTAATATTTCATATCAACACAGACGTGCTGACTACTGAGCAAAAAAAGCCGTAATAAGGTAGCCCGAGAGAACGATTGGAAAAAAAGATGCGTAAAACAATTAAGAGCATCAAATCGATTGAGGAAATATGGAAAAGGCGTTTTGCTCCCCTTATTTTTTCCTGTGATGGATTTGGGATTAAATCTGATTCAGTATCTTTGAAATGTAAAGGAAGAAAAACAAATTTGTATAAATGGAGATTCTATTAGGGCAACGAAACAGCAACCAAAACAACCTTAAAATTACATGAAGTACATGTACGTTTTCTGTACTTTCTGTATTTTGACGCCTATAAAGCCAATTAAATCATCAAATGCAAAGAGGAGATAATTGTAATGAAAATCCCTGAATCGCCGAGACAGGTGATTCGATGAGGTAAGCATCAAATGTTAAACATGTATCGAGGTATAGGGGGAAGATTGAGATCTCACAAAACATGTTTAACCCGCAGCATTTTTGCGCCTGTCCCAAGTCAGGAGCCTCTGGCCTTTGTTAGTCTTGTGTGTTTTTTAAATTTTAGTTCATTTATATGTTTCGGAGTTAAGTGTGACGTCCATGTTCACTGAAATAGTGCACATTTTTGTTTAGGGGGCAGCTGAAGCCCGCCTCCAGGTGCAGGATTTTGCTCGCTGTGTTGAAGACCAATTGGTGGCCTTGGGCTGTTTTCTGCTCTTTGGTCGGCTTGTTGTCTCTTTGTCTCATTCCCCATTTCCATTCTCAATTCTATAATACTACAATCATCCTTCCATTCATCCAAATGCAATTTAAGTAATATAGTATTTAAAGTATGTGAAGTATCCACGTAAATTGCAAGTAAAAAAAATAAAAGTAGGTTGACCTCAGACGATGTTTTTTTTTTTGGATTCGATGTTCTTAATATATATGATTATGTAAATAGTTTTCCAATCTTTCTCCCGTGCTTGACTTATAACAGCCTTTTATACTTATAACTCGTGCTAGCTGAGATAGATATCATACGTTGATATTGCAAGTTTCAGGATAAAGTATATGAAAATGTATACAACAGTAGTTTACCGATGTTCAAGTTTTATGAATCGATTAAGATGACAAATTGAGGCAACAAGCCATAACCGAACTCGAAAGAGGAGCGAGACCGAGTGCGTCGACGCGGTAACAGTCTTCTGCTACGGATGCACAATCCACCACTCAATCAAACTGTCGCATATTGGAGAGAGGACACAATCAGTTAACAGATTAGACGCACAGTCAGGTATCTAAAGATCTTAGACTGTGAATACCTTACGCTATTGAGGTGAAAAACAGAATATCGTATCGATCAACCAATTCGTGACGGTGACCGCAAAACTTATGTAGTGTCGATTGCAGTCGTAACTCATCATAAATCTTCAGGATCTGTTTTTGTGTAGGAAGGTTACCCTTGCCAATGAAGTTCATATAGTGTAGACGTGCACGAGCGAAATGCATCAATTGAGATATGTAAACGCCATACGATGGTGTTATAGTGAATTACTGCTTAGAAATGGGAATTGGTTATTTGATCAAAATATAAATCATTACGTTTGTCATAGATTTTAGTTAAAAGTCGTCCATCTGTGTAACAAATCGGTATTATTGAATAATAGATGGTAGTGGATTCGAGAATCTATCTAATGTTTCGAGCTACCCGGAACACTGAAACATATTTATGATGATGACCTTAGAACTTGTATATGGATGAGTCGTCATTTCACATTTGAGCTCTGTTTGAGTTAATAGTACACCTTCTTATGTGTAATGATCATGAAATAATATTAAGGTATGCCACTTCTAGTTGACGTTTCGTCCCCGAAGGTAATACCAGCCCAGTAGTCAACACTAGTGTTGACATGAAATATCATTGAAATGTTCATTTTTCTGTACGTTTAATGTTTATAAAACGTTGAATTACTCAAAACACTAAGGGTTTTCTACCTCCAAGTACATATTGCCTCAATTTTATTTGGCGCAACTTTTTTGGAATGTTTGGTTGTTAACGCTCTTCAAATTCGTATTTGATTGGCTTTCCAACTGTTTTGATTTAAGCGTTACTGATGCGTATTATATAGAAAAACCCGCATCTGGCGTACAAAATTATAAGCCTGGTATCTTTGATGAGTTTTAAAACCACTTGGTCGATGCAACCGCAGGGAAACGTTTCGTCCCCGAAGGTTCCACCAGCCCAGTATAGTCAGCACTTTTGTGTTGACATGAAATTGTGTTGTGCTTTATGGCATTTACTTCCATCAGGTCCGCTCAAATCCAAAACAGGACTAAGACTGACATTATATATAGTTGAAAGCACCCGTTTTTTATTATTGTTTTGCTTCGGCAAAATCTCGATATTTATCCGTGCAGCGATCCTTTAAACCATCAAATTTCTTAATATGTAAAGTATGCACCATTTGCTCTTTGATGGATAGTTGTCTCATTGTCAATAATCATTGCTTTAAATATTCGCTTTAGTTCTACTATACACTTTATGTATCCAGCTGTCCTTTATTTTTAATATTTCCCCTTGATTATTAAGTTAAAGACTGGTAATACGGAAGCTTAATTTCCATTCAATTGCTGGTATGATCTTTTGTAATTTAAATTCAGTATTCTTTGGTAAAGAACAAGAGGATCAGTATTATCCTCTTTAAAGAAAGATTTGCACAGGAGATGTCATTTTTCTACTAAGTGGCATTAACTTTTTTTCATGTTGTTATAAGTTTTAAGTTTTACAGCTTTTTAAAAAAAAAATTTAGGCAAATATCCAGTATGAAAAAAAGAACTTATTTTTCTTTTGTACTTGTTAATTTTGATATGAAGATTTGAATTGAAATCATTGTTTTAAGAGAACTATGTATAAATAATACTTATCCTTTGTATCTTCTATTTTTGCAATGTTTTTGCTTTCATTGATGGAAATATAGTTCAAATCAAGAAAAAGGGCATGTCATGAACATTTCTTTTAAACAGAATAAGAAATGAACAGTGAAATAAATTTAATTGTAATTGTTACAGTAACATGTGGTCATGATTTTTGGTCACTGTTTTATCTTAATTATGTCATGGTTTCTCGGCGTACTAGTATCTAGTTCTTTTGGATATAAATTAAATTACCTAAAAATTAACATTTTCCTTGTACATTTTTTTCTTCCCGATTTACATACGCTGGTGCAAGTGTACTATATCAAAACTATGTCCATTATTCAATTGTTTAAAATCACAGACATATTGCCAACGTATTTTTGCTAAGAAAATAAAGGTCATTTTGAAAAAAAAGTCAGCTCTAAATTTTTCTGAGTCATACGGTTATGAAGTTGAAAGTTAAACTTTTCTTCAGTGGTCAGTTATAAGTCACCAAAATCTATATATCAGCGTTTTCTCATAACTAGATACAGCAATCATTTAAAGTGTAGCTACTTTACTACAATCTATATTTTTGCAGATTACAACTTGCCATTGGCTTATGCAAAGAGATGGCATGCCCGTATTCGGAGACTTGACCATGGCGGATACTATTTAGAACGCTATGAATTTTTTTTCAAGCGATACAAATAATTGTTTCTGCCTTATGAAAAGACAGAAAATGTTTCGGAGTTTAGTATGACGTCTATTTTAACTGAACCAGTATACATTTTGGTTTAGGGGCCAGCTGAAGCCCGCCTCCGGGTGCGGGATTTTTTTGTTGTGTTGAAGACCTATTGGTGGCCTTGGGCTGTTTTCTGCTCTTTGATCGGTTGTTGTCTCTTTGACCCATTCCCCGTTCCCTTTCTCAATTTCAAGTTTTATTCAACTCTAGTGAAGTGAATACATTGAAATGTTTTATGTGTATATTATGGATAACCTTTTACAATTGTAAATTATATAAGCAAAAGAAGATGCACAATATATTTGTTTTTTTTAATGAAAAATGTTAGTTTCTTTAAAAATTCTTTATCCTAATTCTGAATTGTAAATCAACCTAGTAAAATCTGTCCACCAAGGATCGTGACTTTTGGCTGCAATGGTCACACATTAGATATGGCATATAGTAACAACTAACTATACAGCTGGACTGATGCTACGAAACAATGGAAAGTTCTCTATTTGAAATTTGTCTTCTTAGTTAAACTCTACCTCGATAATAACAAGAGTTATCTCTCTTTTAATGCTTTTTAAATTTTTTTTTTAATAAAAACCCAATTATTTTGCTCGTAAAAAATGCAACCGCTTTGAGTTGCTTTTGAGTTGTAACCACTTCGACGACCATTAAAAGATAAATTGCAAATAGAGGAAAAAACTATATTGAGCGATATTATCCAATATGAAAGAAAACAAATCTACCAAAAAAAGTCGCAAAAATTCTCATATATTTTACTCTTGATTTTAATTGGAAGTACATTGAAAGCGAAAATAGTTCTAATACCGTTAATACATTTTTTCTTGTGAAAAAAGTATTTCAAAATGAATATAAAGTGCTACAAAGCTTTAGGTAAGTTATTTTATCCACAGTCAATCAAAATAAAAAATAAAGAAATTAATACCGAAACAAAATTCTTCATCAAACATTAAATCTTAGATAAATTATTTAAATTTATTTTATTGATAAATAAATGTAAATAAAATATTTCGGTCACTGTTGTGGACAACCAATTGCACTGTCACAGAGACACATATTTTTAATAAAAATGATAATGTTATGCACTTCTCTATTTACAATCGTTATTGTAATAAGACCCCGATTTATGAGATTATTTGCAGTAAAATATCTTGTTTATTTAGTTTAGGCCGCTGATTATTTTATGATGTTTGTAAAACGAAAGGATTTTGACAAATTTTCGATTTTTCTTAAAATTTGAAAGTTTGATTCGTGAATAAATATGTACAAGAAAAATTTTGAATATATATATATAGATATATCATAAACTATGTTATCAAACTATGGACTTGTTATCCTGGGATTATCATACGATTATAATTACCCATTACGTTTAATTACTTCTTTTTGACATTCGAATTCGTAGGACCAAATTGTGACTTTACGGTGCATAACCCATTATTGATTAGTCGTTGAAAGTATGAAACCTTGAATGATGAATATAATGATACGTGAATGCTTAACTAATTATTATTACAATGTGCTCTTGGGATCGCATCAGCTGATTGTCATTTGTTATTTCTTATATCTTTTGTACATTATAAAAAAAGACAAATATATAAGACTTATATTCGTTATCCGTGTTGTTTAATGATTTGCAAATGAATATTTTGAGGTTTTATAAAATGAAAAAATATAACCGCATTGGCGGCAAAAACATTGTATAATCATTTTTACTTTATTATGCAAATGTTACAATCATATTTGAAAAGTATTAGGTGAATTGGATGTCTGATTTTCCGTCACAATTTGAAATGTACTACGCGGAAATTTTGTAAACTTAATATACCCCTTTTATCTCCCAAAACGTCAGAGCTAGGCTAAATCTTTATACAAAAATACATGTGCGGACAAGCAATTTCATTAAAAGAATTATGATTGAAAATGAAATTCGGATTTTGGAATTTTGCAACTTAAAAGTCAGCCCCTCAAATCTCGTTTAAACTCATTACCATCCTAAATAAAGAAACTAAATGAAAAATGAAAAATGAAACACTTTCGACTGAAGGGTATGAAAGCTTATTTGGGTCATTCTATGCTCTAGAAAAACAAATATAAGTCGTGGCCACGTGTTGCTAAGTCGTGGCCAAGAGTTACTTATTGGTGGCCACGACTTACTTATCCGTGGCCACGACTTACTTATCCGTGGCAACGAGTTACTTATTCGTGGCCACGATTTACTAATTTGTGGCCACGAGTTACTAATTCGTAACTCGTGGCCACGAATTAGTAACTTGCAGCCACAAATTAGTAACTCGTGGCCACGAATTACTAGTTCTTGGCCACGACTTATATTTTTTCCTAGAGCATAGAAGGACCCAAATAAGCTTTCATAGTAGGGTAAAGATCATAATGTAAAAAAAAAACAGGAAATAAAGAACCCTCACACAAAACCACATAAAAATATATTTTCGGGCTTCATTATTTTTTATATAAAAATAAATCTATATAGAACACCCACTTTGTACAAACTTTTAGAATTTCCAATTGGATTTTTTTTTGGGGAAATAGGGAGAATAAAAACTAAATATTGGAAATTAAGTCATTGGACAACAAACAAAACTTTGGTTCAATCAATGAAGTTATGACTTTTCAATAATGGTTGGTTCCTTCGAATCTACAATATTTTCCAGGTTCCTACAACAGAATGACACAGTTTCTTTAATTCTCCAGTTAGCTATACACTATATTTTTTTTGTGAATTTTACCTAATTCTATTGATAATAACATCAAGTTTGGATCTTTCATGAGACATAACCTTCCAAGTGAGTTCTTTATATGACAGTCCTAGTCTTATTTCCACTTATGAGTTCTAACGGGAATTTACAGGCAGTGATAACTAAGTTGAGATGTAAAAAGTGTTACTTTCAAATAATAATTAGATAATAAAAACAAAACAAAAACAAAAAACCAACTAAATAACCTTTTGAGAGTGTAGCTGATTCGTTAAGCTGTACAGTGTGCTTTCGTTTTTGGGGTGTATTATGCGTTTCTCATAATTGTCAGGTCATGGAATGAATAAACAACTTTACCAATTAGATATGTGGTTCAACAATGATCTGGTGGCAAAGTGGTTGTTCTATAGCAGCAACTTTAAAGATAAAGAACTGCAATAAAAGTTCCGTTTCTTTCGATATATTTGTTATTGACTAGTATTTTGTGCAGTTGTTACCTGAATAACATTTCTTTCCAATCCAACAGTATATGGTCAATTTACCATCGTGTAATGTCTTTAATGCAGATCACGATGATATTTTCGTATGTTGTTGAGATCCTTTTACAATTTCGACATATTCTTGAATGTAACATGATTTTAACATTACAATATCTAAGAACTTTTAACCTTTTGAGTGAGCCAATGATTTCTTGTCACTAATGCTATAGCTAACAACTCCACAAAAATGCAATGCTCAAAATTGTCGGTTTATAGTACGATGGTGGAATATGTATCGAGTTTTAATCAAATTTTTACTGATTTCGGTTGACTTTGGATTAAAAAAAATTTTGTATTCTCCCCCTAAATAACATGCCTATTCATAAATTGTCCATACATCTTCCCCAATGTAGGGCCTCTTCGCAATTATCTGTCAATACTGAATGCACTTTATCTGATAAGACTCCACTGCAGTTCTCTCCGGAGATTGTTATCCTCATTATGTCACGATCAATACTCTATATGCTATTATACAGCTATTTTATACCGGAAGTAACTTGACATATAGGCTATCATCCAAAGGCTCCTATGGGATCATCAGTGAATAAGATACTAATTTGAGTCTATGACAATAGAAATACGACCATTCCACGTATTTATTTGTTTGGGTAGTATTTAATGATTTTCAAAAAAAATACATTGTTATTCAGTGGTGAACTTCATCCTTATGATTTGCCGTAAAAGCAATTTTCTATTCTAGCAAAATTGGTTTAAACAATAGAAAAAAACCATAGAAAAAAAAATTATAAACATATCAATTTCAAGGAAAATTTTCTTGGTACCGTAAGTCATACCATGTATACTGCAGTCTTCCCTGTCGGATGTCTGATTATTTTGAAAACTCTATTTACTTATAAAATTAACAGTCCCGATCGATTACACCAGATGTGCATTTAGACAATTAATGTCTTTTCAGTGATGCTCAAGGCCAAAATATTAGAAAGTCCTTAGTACAAACGTTGAAGAGCAGACAAAACTAAAATTAGCCAATATTAAAGCCAAACCCGGACAAGGATTCAGAGCTATGCATGAGTATATTCCTTAATGCAAATGATTTCGAGAAATTTTGATTGAGCAATATTCGTATTTTATGCCAGTACCGAAGTACTGGTCACTGCTCTGGTTATACCCTCAGTGACTCACGGTCCACCAGAAAAGGTATGCACCAGTTGCGCATTTCGACAATAAATGTGTCTTAAGTGATGTTCAAGGCCAAAACATTTGAACGTCCAAAACTTAATACAAACATTGTAGAGAAGACAAAATTGTAAAATACAAAAATAAACCAAACCCCAGACAAGGAAGCAAAGCTATGCATGAGAGTTATTCATTCCTTAGTTTAAATGACTAAAACAGCAACTTTAGATAGAACAATATTTTTATGCTAGTAACGAAGTGGTGGCCATTGGGCTGGTGATACCCATAGGGACTAATAGTCCACCAGCAGACTGGTATCGAATTTCGAATAATTTCATACCGATCAAGTATCCAGTTCATGTAGCTATCTATCGTTTTATTTGGCTTTTTAATTTTGAAATCTAGTAGGTAATACCTTTATGAACCTCTCTATTTACAACTGTGTTATTCAAATATTAATTGGTGTGCAAATTGTATTAAGGTTTATTTATGCACCGAATAACGCATTCACTGGAAAAATTATGTAACTTTTATTTCTTTGCTGTTTTTACAATGCATACTACTTTATTAACTTAATAACAGTAAAAGATGTATAGCTGACAGCAATGTTACTTAATATTATGCAATAGTTTATAAAAAAAATGCGTTTAGCACAAGTAAGGTGTTATTCACAATATGTTTATGCATGGGAAACTTATTGTTAGTATCTATACATGTGATACGACATTTTGACTTAAATATTTCCCAGATAAAAATCATTGGCAAGCATACCACATCTTATTTTTATACATAATATATAATACCATTATTAAAGGTTTTATTATTGTTCTCGACGTTTGTTTTTGTAGCATAAATATCTTAACCTCGTCCTACAAAGTCGACCTTATATGGTTTTAGTTTTGATCTGTTCTGTTATACAGCTACCTAAGCATTTATACATCCCTAGCTTTCAAACTTTGGTTTTGAGTTCCTGATGAATTTGAATCCAGAAAAACGTTTCAGACTTAACAAATTTGTAAAGCGTTCTTTTGTCATTTTAAACTGTTTCAGAGGCATCTGATATGATTGAACTCTAGATCTCTTTCGCTGTTTGGTGGCTGTCACATTGGCGCATACCCACTTATCCCTCTATTCATACTGGGAGATATTTAAACTAAAAAGAGATAATCTTGAATTGAGCTCGACCAAAATAAATAAGTCTTATCTGGGGGAAACCTTCCCTGGGAACGCCTAGAAATTTGTTAAACCAAAAAAAAAAAGATGAAAAAAATTCTATTATGGTGTTAAAGACATCTCTGCTTACACTAAACATGGGTTAATTGTTATATACATGTTTCAAAAATGTATGTGAATCTTTACCTAATATTTAAAAAGGAAATGTTATAAACGCTCATTGATGACTTAATTTGGTAAAAATTTTAAAGATAGTGTTGTTTAAAATATATCTACGAAAATAAATTTTCTAAATGTTGATAATAAGTTGATTGTCTGTTTTGGTAACAGCAAGCATTCTTTGATACCACAGTTAGAACATCCTTGATTTATGTATTTTTTGCAGTGAGTATAGATTCTTTCGTGGAAAATAATTGATTAACTCTGTTTAAAACTATATTCACTGCTCTTTAGAATCGGGATTATTTCGAGATTGATTCATATTGTAAATTGTTTAAGACAGTGTTAAATACATTAATCTATTTTCTGTGTATCTTTGCTGAGTTTTTACAACCACTCGGACGATGTAACTAATGGTGGACGTTTCCTCTCAGAGGGTATTATGAGACCAGTAGTCAACACTCTTTCGTTGATATGAGATATCATTGATACGTTCTTTTTTTTGGGGTAAATTTACTGTTATAAAACGTTTTGAATTATTCGAAACACTTTGGTGTTTTCTATCCCGAGGCAAACATAACCTAAGCCGTATTTTGCTAAATTTTTCAATGCTCTTCAACTTCGTATTTGGTTTCGCCTTCTAACTGTTTTGATTCTAGCGCATCTGACGAGTCTCATGTATACGAAACGAGCGTCTGACGTAAAAAAAAATACAAGCCTGGTATCTTTGATGAGTTTTTAAATCACTTGGTTGATTCAACTACTTGTGGATGTTTCGTCCCAGAAGGTATCACCAGCCCAAGAGTCAGCACTGTACTGTTAACATAAAACATTTACTGGAAAAACTTAGGTTTTTCTTTGACCCAATGCACCTTTATAGCCGTATTAAGTACAACTTTTCGAAATTTTTCGTTTTGATTATTCTTCAACTTTGTATTTTATTGGACCTTCCGATTGTTTTAATTCGAGTGCAACTGCGGGGTCTAGTGTAGATGAAATGCATGTATGGCGTTCAAAATAATACGCCTTGTAATTATATGATGTTTTGAATAGTGTTGAAATTGACACAGTCACCAGTGAAAGTGTGAATGGTCTAGTAAATGACCTAGGTCGTGTACTTTTAGACACGGCTGAGACTGTATTTGGTAAATCAAAAAAGAAAATACACAACCCCGACCATGAAAACAATACCGATGAGTGATAGGACATCGATTTAGGTATCTTATGGTGGTCCTAAGATAGTCCTAACTGTAGAGCCGCAGTCTATAAGTTTCTTTTTGCTATTTACTTCTG
Organism: Mytilus californianus; assembly: GCF_021869535.1. Classification (NCBI taxonomy): domain Eukaryota; kingdom Metazoa; phylum Mollusca; class Bivalvia; order Mytilida; family Mytilidae; genus Mytilus; species Mytilus californianus. The sequence goes on from NW_026262668.1 coordinate 95,485,784, forward strand.
CACCAACACTTGGAACAGCGGTTATTACATCTTAGGTAAGATAGTCAAAGTATAGCTGCGATGAACATGCAGAGACCTGTCGTTAGAATGTCCTAAGTTTATTTAAAATCCTGTCCTAAGATATAGAATAAATCTTAAAGTTATATTTATCATATGTAGATAATGATTGGAAATCGAGGAATATATCTCTCTCATTTATATTTTCTTCCTCGTCCGGGTTTTTTTTATGATTTTTATCATTTTGGGTAATATAAGCTCTTCAACATGTTGATCAGGTTTTGAATTTACAAATATTTAGCCTTGGGCATCACTGAAAAAATACTATTTGTCGAAATGTGTATCTGGTGCTGTAAAAATGGTATTTCAATTTTATCGTTCAATGTTATGAAACCTGCCTTTCTCAAGCTACTTTTATATTACAGTTATGTTTCTATTTAACAGAAACTTGTACTCACCAGATTCAAATAAAAATATACTATCATATCATTATTGAATATTTAACGTTATAGAACACCCATACTAATGTTTTGTTTTTACCAACACCACAAAAAGGTTACTGTAACATTTGGTAACAGGTATCCAGGTCTCATCTAGTCAAGCTTTCACTATAAATATAGGAATATAATTAATCATGAAAATAGCATTAAAACATTTACAAATACTGGGTCGATGACACTGCTGGTGGAGGTTTCCTCCCAGACAGTATCACCAGCCAAGCAGTCAACACTTCTGTGTTGAAAAGAATTATCATTGATATAGTCATAATTATAAATTAACTTTTTACAAAACTTCGAATTTTCGAAATACTATAGATTTCTACTCTAGGAATAGATTACCTTAACTGTATTTGGCAAAGCCTTTCGGAATTTCAATGCTCTTCAACTCTGTACTTTATTTGGTCGTTTTAACTTTTATGATTCGAGCGTCTCTGATGAGTCTATTGTAGACGAAACGCGCGTCTGGCGTACGTAATTTTAATCCGGGTATCTATGATGAGTTTATTTATATACTTATCATTATAGTGAGAGACATCGCAAGATACTGGTGTTACTTTTAAAAACATGGTCCACCTATTTTAAAACATCTTTCAGTATTAAAAAAAATGTACTGCTAGCATGCGATATATCAAAGGACAGCTTATTTCATTACCTTTAATAATATTGCTAGCATTATGCAGTGCGATGATAAATTTATGAGAAATAACAGTCCAAAGCTCGTAAAATTGTAATTTGTGTTCTGTCCCGCGTTACATTTTGCTTGGTGCTGTTCGACTTAAACGAGTGTACGCGATTCTTCGTTTCAGCGCAATTACTCTATTTTGATTCCCCGTTCATAGAAGTCATAATACCTTCATAACACAATATTCGTTTCCCCTTAGAAGCGGTTTGAATAGAAAAATATGGGAATCAGATGACGCATGAAGTGTGTCCCGTATCAGTTAATGTTGCTATATAGAAAATAATCACAAGCATGGTGTTTTCATACCAAAAAATGTAGATTTACTGTACCTTTTCTCACTTTAAAAATTCAAATGAAACTCGTTTTACAATATATGTATGAAATGTATATAGATGTCCAAAGAATTGTCTCCTTAATACACAATGTACGTTGCTGCGTAACACGTGTATTCTCAGTGCCAGAAAATTGCATTCAACAATGTTTATGATTTAAAATATGCTCAAAACTTGAAAAGTACAAATACTCAAGAACGTATTTATACATTTATGTTGATAGTGCGCTACAGACTAAAAAAAATATCAATAAACAGTTGTGTCCAAGCCAATGTCCCCTTACCTATTTTTTTACGTTTTCAACGTTGACACGCGTACATATACATATAACGCACTTGTGTTGTAACAAAACAAATGACTTACAAAAAAACTCCCCAAGTTGAGGAAAATCGAAACAATGACTTCACTTGTGAAACCATTTCCATGTTTTACTACATGTGATGCTTGTGTCGAAACAGCCGCAGGGTATGCTTCAATCAATTAAAAATGGCGTAATTCATATTCACACCATGCATGGAAAGACCGGTAAGTAATGAAGATAGTCCGGAACATGAACAATTAGAAGGAGCAGCTCCTGATGTCCGTCGGTTCTTTAGTTTCCGTTTTTACTGACGATCCTGCCTTAAATACAAACTCGTAACAAGTAAAACGGCCATTATACGTGCTACATCTGTTGCTTTTATCTGTTCCGAAATTGACGTAAACAATGACATTCTTTTACCATAATAATAGCGTTTAGATATTTTAGATAGTAAAATTGAGAATGGAAACGGGGAATGTGTCAAAGAGACAACAACCCGACCAAAGAGCAGAAAACAGCCCAAGGCCACCGATGTGTCTTCAACACAGCGAGAAAATCCCGCACCCGGAGGCGGCCTTCTGCTGGCCCCTAAACAAAAATGCATACTAGTTCAGTGAAAGTCTCAATGTTTACATGAAGATCATAAACATTACACTCACGTCAGTTGAAGATAAAAATAGCACTATACAAGGTAACAGGTACGTAAACTGGCGACATTGCGTTTCAAAGAATTTTTCAAACATCGAAAGCATGTTGAATTGAATATGAATATCCAATCGAAAAATGTAACTTTTAACGTTTTAAAGTTGAATATACCAAAGATAAATGAACAAATGTATACGATGCCGGTAAAATCTCAAAATTCCAGAATAATTTGACCTTAAATTGTCTTTTCTCAAGAAATTGTCTAACGAATGTTCTTTAAAAATGAATTGTTATTGACCGTCAAATTTCCATTTTAATGATATAACATTTATAGTGGGTCATGAAATATGATGTTGCTTTCATTTAAATGTATCTAAACACGATGAAAAATGACGTCACGTTATGTTTGCCTTTTTTCACTATGTGCAGTAGATTCAACTTTTCATGCTAAACGTTGAGCCCCATCTTAATTTCATATCAGTAAAAAATAAACTTCGGCAGTATTAACACATATTTTTTTCAAATGTAAGAAAGAGAATAACTATTCAATGATTTTCCGAAATATAAATTTAAAAGTCAAAATTGTTTTCATTAAAACGACATCTACGTGTATTCCATACATTGGCACCTCTTTTTTCCGAATATTTAATTTGCTTTATTTTGGAATTTATAAAAGTTACATTTATCATTTTGGGATATTCATATCTAGTTTCTTAAGATATAGTTATATGCAAAAGTTCACAAATATCAGTTAGATTCATCATTTATGAACCTGCTACCTTTATCAAGTTTATATTCCTTTTTAATGTTTCACTTATGCTATTTTAAGTTTTATGTCACATTAACGTTTCCATAACGTAACGTGTTTTCTGGGCTAAGACTTTTGGGGAATGTGCCAAAATAGATTTACTAGATGAAAATTAACAAAGTTTATAAGCAAATATACAATGCATTGACTTGAGATGGTGTTGTTGAATGTATCGATTCAGCAAACAGGATGAACTACAGATATTTTATTTGAAATACAGTCCACTATTGAATAAGTCAAATATGAAATAAATCAATATATTTCTATGGGATCCTCACAAAATCAGTTTATGTCTCTACAGTTCACCACATATAGTAGATGTGTATACATGTATATATATTCTGTGTTTAAAACAGGTCTGTTGCTTCTTTCTATACTAGACATGCATTTCTATTGTCTAGATTGCATTGCATATGTTATTGTTTATAATGATATGTGCCCTCCTAAGGCCCTAATTTGGTGAATATTCTATTCTATTCTAGAACTGGTCACTGTTTGACTATAGTGAAAAGGATCGTTCATTTCAACAACCTTACTGTAACATTGCAGAAGAATATTCCAAATGTGTCACAATCTTTCTGTGATGTAAATGAAATTCTCACCTGTAATTTTAAAAAGAATAAAAGGACTGAGAAGTGTTGTCCGTAGGGCGATACTCATAGGTATCGTTGAAATTCAAAATGTGTACATGTATGAGGATCTGGAGGGGGTTGGGTTGGGGTTGGGGTTTGGGGGGGGGGGGGGGGGGGGTTCTTTCATTTCCTTATACTTTTTTTATACCATTTTCTCTGTTGTTTATCTATTTTGTCTATTATTCTCTATATTTTTATATTTTAGCAACCCATTATTCTCTATTCTGTATTTTATTGGTCTATTTTTCTCTATTCTTTGTTTGCCCATTATTCTGCACTTTTGGTCCATTTTTCTCTATTCTTTGTTTGCCCATTATTCTGCACTTTTTGTCCATTTTTCTCTATTCTTTGTTTGCCCATTATTCTGCACTTTTTGTCCATTTTTCTCTATTCTTTGTTTGCCCATTATTCTGCACTTTTTGTCCATTTTTCTCTATTCTTTGTTTGCCCATTATTCTGCACTTTTTGTCCATTTTTCTCTATTCTTTGTTTGCCCATTATTCTGCACTTTTTGTCCATTTTTCTCTATTCTGCCTTTATTCTGCACTTTTTGTCCATTTTTCTCTATTCTTTGTTTGCCCATTATTCTGCACTTTTTGTCTATTATTCTCTATTCTTTGTTTGATCTTTATTCTGCACTTTTTGTCCATTATTCTCTATTCTTTGTTTGCCCATTATTCTGCACTTTTTGTCTATTATTCTCTATTCTGTATTTTATTGGTCCATTTTTCTCTATTCTTTGTTTGCCCATTATTCTGCACTTTTGGTCCATTTTTCTCTATTCTTTGTTTGCCCATTATTCTGCACTTTTTGTCCATTTTTCTCTATTCTTTGTTTGCCCATTATTCTGCACTTTTTGTCGATTATTCTCTATTCTGTATTTTATTGGTCCATTTTTCTCTATTCTTTGTTTGCCCATTATTCTGCACTTTTGGTCCATTTTTCTCTATTCTTTGTTTGCCCATTATTCTGCACTTTTTGTCTATTATTCTCTATTCTTTGTTTGATCTTTATTCTGCACTTTTTGTCCATTTTTCTCTATTCTTTGTTTGCCAATTATTCTGCACTTTTTGTCTATTATTCTCTATTCTTTGTTTGATCTTTATTCTGCACTTTTTGTCCATTATTCTCTATTCTTTGTTTGCCCATTATTCTGCACTTTTTGTCTATTATTCACTATTCTGTATTTTATTGGTCCATTTTTCTCTATTCTGCCTTTATTCTGCACTTTTTGTCCATTTTTCTCTATTCTTTGTTTGCCCATTATTCTGCACTTTTTGTCTATTATTCTCTATTCTTTGTTTGCCCATTATTCTGCACTTTTTGTCGATTATTCTCTATTCTGTATTTTATTGGTCCATTTTTCTCTATTCTTTGTTTGCCCATTATTCTGCACTTTTGGTCCATTTTTCTCTATTCTTTGTTTGCCCATTATTCTGCACTTTTTGTCCATTTTTCTCTATTCTGCCTTTATTCTGCACTTTTTGTCCATTTTTCTCTATTCTGCCTTTATTCTGCACTTTTTGTCCATTTTTCTCTATTCTTTGTTTGCCCATTATTCTGCACTTTTGGTCCATTTTTCTCTATTCTTTGTTTGCCCATTATTCTGCACTTTTTGTCCATTTTTCTCTATTCTTTGTTTGCCCATTATTCTGCACTTTTTGTCCATTTTTCTCTATTCTTTGTTTGCCCATTATTCTGCACTTTTTGTCCATTTTTCTCTGTTCTGCCTTTATTCTGCACTTTTTATCCATTTTTCTCTATTCTTTGTTTGCCCATTATTCTGCACTTTTTGTCTATTATTCTCTATTCTTTGTTTGATCTTTATTCTGCACTTTTTGTCCATTTTTCTCTATTCTTTGTTTGCCCATTATTCTGCACTTTTTGTCTATTATTCTCTATTCTTTGTTTGATCTTTATTCTGCACTTTTTGTCCATTATTCTCTATTCTTTGTTTGCCCATTATTCTGCACTTTTTGTCTATTATTCACTATTCTGTATTTTATTGATCCATTTTTCTCTATTCTGCCTTTATTCTGCACTTTTTGTCCATTTTTCTCTATTCTTTGTTTGCCCATTATTCTGCACATTTTGTCCATTTTTCTTTATTCTGCCTTTATTCTGCACTTTTTGTCCATTTTTCTCTATTCTGCCTTTATTCTGCACTTTTTGTCCATTTTTCTCTATTCTTTGTTTGCCCATTATTCTGCACTTTTGGTCCATTTTTCTCTATTCTTTGTTTGCCCATTATTCTGCACTTTTTGTCCATTTTTCTCTATTCTTTGTTTGCCCATTATTCTGCACTTTTTGTCCATTTTTCTCTATTCTTTGTTTGCCCATTATTCTGCACTTTTTGTCCATTTTTCTCTATTCTGCCTTTATTCTGCACTTTTTGTCCATTTTTCTCTATTCTTTGTTTGCCCATTATTCTGCACTTTTTGTCTATTATTCTCTATTCTTTGTTTGATCTTTATTCTGCACTTTTTGTCCATTTTTCTCTATTCTTTGTTTGCCCATTATTCTGCACTTTTTGTCCATTTTTCTCTATTGTTTGTTTGCCCATTATTCTGCACTTTTTGTCCATTTTTCTCTATTCTGCCTTTATTCTGCACTTTTTGTCCATTTTTCTCTATTCTTTGTTTGCCCATTATTCTGCACATTTTGTCTATTTTTCTCTATTCTGCCTTTATTCTGCACTTTTTGTCCATTTTTCTCTATTCTGCCTTTATTCTGCACTTTTTGTCCATTTTTCTCTATTCTTTGTTTGCCCATTATTCTGCCCTTTTGGTCCATTTTTCTCTATTCTTTGTTTGCCCATTATTCTGCACTTTTTGTCCATTTTTCTCTATTCTTTGTTTGCCCATTATTCTGCACTTTTTGTCCATTTTTCTCTATTCTTTGTTTGCCCATTATTCTGCCCTTTTTGTCCATTTTTCTCTATTCTGCACTTTTTGTCCATTTTTCTCTATTCTTTGTTTGCCCATTATTCTGCACTTTTTGTCTATTATTCTCTATTCTTTGTTTGATCTTTATTCTGCACTTTTTGTCCATTTTTCTCTATTCTTTGTTTGCCCATTATTCTGCACTTTTTGTCCATTTTTCTCTATTCTGCCTTTATTCTGCACTTTTTGTCCATTATTCTCTATTCTTTGTTTGCCCATTATTCTGCACTTTTTGTCTATTATTCTCTATTCTGTATTTTATTGGTCCATTTTTCTCTATTCTGCCTTTATTCTGCACTTTTTGTCCATTTTTCTCTATTCTTTGTTTGCCCATTATTCTGCACTTTTTGTCTTTTATTCTCTATTCTGTATTTTATTGGTCCATTTTTCTCTATTCTGCCTTTATTCTGCACTTTTTGTCCATTTTTCTCTATTCTTTGTTTGCCCATTATTCTGCACTTTTTGTCTATTATTCTCTATTCTGTAAACACCATCCATACCCTCATGTATATATAGTTGGAAACATTTTTCTGACTTTTAGGTGGTATCACTTCTTTAATTAAAACCAATCTGTTTTAAAAATAAGCTATATGAAATAGAAAATATAAACATTTATATATATTTGTTTTTATCTAGTGGTTATGAAATACGAAACATTATTCTATTACTGACAACCAACTTCTATTTTTTATTGGGATGCGTTGGATTGTGTGGCCTTATGCGACTCCTGGCGCGGAGAGAATTAATTTTAGGTTTAGGTAAAGGTGGGATTGTGTGTGTAGAGAAGATTATTCCTCAAGCAAGAAAACAATATTGTTTAACAAGACTTTGAAGTTGAAGTATGAAGAAATTTTTGTAGCACAAGAAAGTTTCCCTTCAAAATTTGAATCTGGTTTAAAAAATAATACTAACGGCCATCCCTATATAGCGTATTGATTTTTTTCTCCAATGGATCTGAGAATGCTTATTTTTCAGAACAGTTTGGGTACCTTGTTTTCATAGGAAAAAAGACAGTGTTAATGACATATAATATCGAGAGTGACTTTTAATTCATACTACAATTATTCTACCGGTAATTGACATTTTTTTTTTTAAATATTACATCGCGCACCTGCTTCAGAACTTCCAGAAATTGGTGAAAATATTTGAATTACTCACAACACCAGAGAAAGCAAGATTTCAACTAACGTTTATATATAAAAATTTCAAAATGTTGGTTCATTTTTCTAAATTTTTAAATCTAAAAGTAATGTTACTATTAAAAGTTACAATTAATGGTTAATGTTGACTCTCCAGGTTTTGTGCTTTTCTGGTGAAAATCAATCCACAGCCACATGTCGTGTGCACTGAATCGGCATCATTAATGTATATACTATAGTACCATTTACGCGATCACGTGATTCATTGACTTTAGATTTGTCAAGACAATTTGAATACATGTAGTGAAGAAACTTTTCAGGAATTCTGTCACAGAAAGTACAGTAGTAAAATGAGTTAAAAAATATAATTATAGACATTCTGTTTTCCCTATTAACTCTTTTTAAATGTCAACGACCATCAAGTTGCCGATTAAGTGGGTGATGTTGAAGATTTTTAGAAGATTTTGCATGCAATTGTAACTGAAAGCTGAATTTCGATCACATTTGTATTTTTGATTTATGTTCATTTTAAATACAATCTAATTCTTAATTAGATTGTTTTAAATATGATGTAACAAAAACTGTTGAAATAGAATTAACGTAAAAATAGGTAAAAATCCCTCTCCAAATTTTGTTTCTTAGGCTTACAACAATCAGTCCATAGATTTAGATAATATTACCAGATAAAATTCTATTTCAAAGATATACGTTTTTGATTACAGACTTGTCGAAATTGTTTTTCGTGTATAAATCCATTAATATAATAAGGAACGGTTTAACGTTTATAAGAATTCAGTGACCAAATAATTATCTAATATCAACGAAAAATATGTTTATTCAGCAACAGCATATAATCCCAGATGGCCTTTTTTCCCCCGTATTTGTTTCACTCAGAAGGTCACAATTGGAAAGTTGTTGAAACTTTCTAGAATTTGAATTTATCGGAGTGTAAATGATATATTTAAAAGATATTTTACTAAGAATTAACATAGTATATTATACTCATACAATAAAATTTTTATCAAGCTTCACACTTTACTTTTGAAGGCAATTTTGAAACAATACATCGGACATCCCAAACCAAAATAAAATAAACTGTTTCTAAAAGTCAATGCATACTTTGTAAAAAAATAAATCTGATAGAATATTAGTTTATATCAAAATGTCCTTGTTCTTTATCTTTTTTTCATTACACCAAAGTTTATCATAAACTATCAAAATTTGGTCACATGTTCTGAAATACGTCACACACACACGAGGCTGATGCTGTGTTTTTTTTTAATTATCATTGACAGACTTTCTAATTTTTTTTATAATATTAGTATCGAAGGTGTAATAATTGTTATCAAAATATATTTAAATTCATTTTTATTGATTTTTCAAATACTCCTCAGACTGGTGCAAGAACTATGTATATCATGCATATATACAAGTCTAAATTGAAAACAACGTTAAAACCTATGATTGTGTTGGATAAAAACCGCAATTTTTATACGTGTGCATGCGAAACAAATTTCTTGGTAGAGGGGTCTAATGAAAAACAACATTTTCCAAAAGACCAAAAAAGTGAAAAAGTATATTTTAACAAAATTGTATAAAATTATTGTTAGATAATATCACTGTATTACCAAAAACAGAAAACTACGTCTTTTTCTGGGTCTGTCGCACTCTACTCCTTTTTCTTTTTTTTTCCATTTCAGAGACGATGATATTAGGAAATATATTAAGTGAATTTCTTGACAATTATCCATTTTTTTTAACAATATGCATTTTCACAAGGAATTAATATTTCATGACAACGACGAAGAACAATTATTAAAATTATTTCTTAATTAGCATAAATCAAAAATTAACTCAAAAATGTAAAAACTCCATTTATGTCCAACCAAAAAATTCTAAGCACTTTTTTTGAAGTTTTTAAATGTTTATATCATAGATTCACACACTATTATCTATTGCACATTGTCTCGGATTTATGCATCATTATAAAGTTTTCATAAAAGGCTTTTTTTTTACCAAACGTGTGTCTAACATGTAAAAATAGTGATAAATGCTGATTGAAATATATTATAACAAGAAATTAAAGTAATCAGAAAAATATTCTTTCTCAATATGTATACTTTGCATCGTATATTTCCATTAATACCGGGATTACATGTACGAATACAATACAATCCATATTGTGTATTATCCAATAAACGGATACGAGTTGAATTTATTTCAATTTCCCTTGAATACCTCAACAAAGAGAAACCCGTATGTGTGGTCTTATTTCATTCCCCATTCATCAGCTGTCTATCACAGCAGAACGAGGTAATTCGACTTGGCAAACGTCCAAGTAATCATTGGATTTTTTCTCAGTCAGAAGCACGCATTGAAGATGTGAACGTCTCTGAGTGTTAACAAGTCAATTTCTCACTTACAGTATAACATAACGCCAGTGATGATTAAAACTGCATATTCCGATCGAAATTTATTATCTTGCATTATAAAAAAAAAATGTATAATCTTTCTTTTTTGTTGTTGTCATTTTATATGTATATCCTATTAAAATAATCTTTTAAATCCAAACGGTGTTAGAAAATTGGAAAATGAATGCCTATCTTATTACAAATTTTATTTCTGGGACTTAAAATGTATGTATAATAGAATGATTATATTTTTGACACTGACTACATCATTTTTGTTAATATTGAAGGTATCGAAATGAAAGGTTACATGAGATTAGCACGACAAGGTTGCTTCTTGTACTTACAGGGCTATTATTTTGTCATCTAATCAACAAACTATTTTCGCAAAGTGTTATTTTTACGATAGACAAAAAAATCAGTATTTTTCGAGCAGCAAATTTAAACATAGAAAAATAAGAAGATTTGGAGTGACTGCCAATGAGACAACTCTTCACCAGAAATCAACTGACGTAGAAGTAAACAACTAAAGGTCACTGTATGGCCATCAATATCCTACTTTTCCGAAGCAAACGTTTGAAAATTAAGATTTTACCAAAGTATGCTAGTTTAGTAGTATACACTTATACCTTATACAAAATCCTCTGCAAATTCTTAGATACGTTTATTGGACATTTGAGACTTTGCTGATAAAGAATCTGAATATCAAAGCAAATTGTAAAGCCTAAAGGTACAAATATATACGTATTAAAGTGATCAGGGTTATTGGAATATAGATAAATGGATATGTTAAAAATTGTTAAAGAGACATCAACCTAAATTTCCATACAGAGAGTCCATATTATAAACTATGTAAAAAAAGCGCTTTTCTGTTTTTTTTTAAATCTTCACGTGGAAAGTTTTGAAAATCAAATATCAAAATATGTTTAAATTTGCATACACTGGGACCAATATAATAAAAAGAATAGACAAATTTAATAAATTAGTTTTACAGGAAGATGTTGAAAATGAAAAAAAATACATATATCATCAATTGACCGAAATAATATCATTACAAGTAGAGAGCTAGCTGTATTGCAAATAAATTTTTGTATCGACAGGGATTTAATTTTTAGAAAGTGAAATTTCACGCCTTTAATAGCGATAATTTTATTTATAAAGCAAACAAATTAAGGAATAATCGTTTGAATCTCTCTTCTGTCATAATAGCCTTATTGTTAAAGTTTGCAATCAGTTGTCTTAATAGACTTATCATTATAATATTAACGCAATCTTTTATACGATATCATTATAATATTGTTCTTGTACTTGACTGTATTTTTGTTGTCTATTATACTGACATTATACAGAACAGACTGGGGTTTTTTTAACTGATTTTTAGTGCATTCTTTCAGGCCCTTTGTGTTCTTTGATACTAAGTGAAGTTTGTTTAGAAATCGTTAGCCAATCAGTCTGTCTATATTTTCTTTATTTAATCAATTGTAATTGTGTTATAAGGAGATGCTAGAGGATTACAAATGAGACAACAGTGTCCACCAGAGTCCGAATGACATAGAGGTAAGCAACTATATAAGGTCACTAATAGCAACATACAAACCGTATAATCAGCCGTCATGACAAACAGTAAGTTATATAAGGCCACTAATGCAACATACAAAACGTATAGTCAGCCGTCATGACAAACAGTAAGGTATAATAAGGTCACTAATAGCAACATACAAACTGTATAGTCAGCCGTCATGACAAACAGTAAGTTATATAAGGCCACTAATAGCAACATACAAACCGTATAGTCAGCCGTCATGACAAACAGTAAGTTATATAAGGCCACTAATGCAACATACAAACAGTATAGTCAGCCGTCATGACAAACAGTAAGTTATAATAAGGTCACTAATAGCAACATACAAACCGTATAGTCAGCCGTCATGACAAACAGTAAGTTATATAAGGTCACTAATAGCAACATACAAACTGTATAGTCAGCCGTCATGACAAACAGTAAGTTATAATAAGGTCACTAATAGCAACATACAAACCGTATAGTCAGCCGTCATGACAAACAGTAAGTTATATAAGGCCACTAATGCAACATACAAACCGTATAGTCAGCCGTCATGACAAACAGTAAGTTATAATAAGGTCACTAATAGCAACATACAAACCGTATAGTCAGCCGTCATGACAAACAGTAAGTTATATAAGGTCACTAATAGCAACATACAAACTGTATAGTCAGCCGTCATGACAAACAGTAAGTTATAATAAGGTCACTAATAGCAACATACAAACTGTATAGTCAGCCGTCATGACAAACAGTTAGTTATATAAGGCCACTAATAGCAACATACAAACCGTATAGTCAGCCGTCATGACAAACAGTAAGTTATATAAGGTCACTAATGCAACATACAAACCGTATAGTCAGCCGTCATGACAAACAGTAAGTTATAATAAGGTCACTAATAGCAACATACAAACTGTATAGTCAGCCGTCATGACAAACAGTAAGTTATAATAAGGTCACTAATAGCAACATACAAACTGTATAGTCAGCCGTCATGACAAACAGTAAGTTATAATAAGGTCACTAATAGCAACATACAAACTGTATAGTCAGCCGTCATGACAAACAGTAAGTTATAATAAGGTCACTAATAGCAACATACAAACTGTATAATCATCCGTCATGACAAACAGTAAGTTATATAAGGCCACTAATGCAACATACAAACCGTATAACCAACCGTCAAGACAAACAGTAAGTTATAATAAGGTCACTAATAGCAACATACAAACCGTATAGTCAGCCGTCATGACAAACAGTAAGTTATAATAAGGTCACTAATAGCAACATACAAACTGTATAGTCAGCCGTCATGACAAACAGTAAGTTATAATAAGGTCACTAATAGCAACAAAAAACTGTATAGTCAGCCGTCATGACAAACAGTAAGTTATAATAAGGTCACTAATAGCAACATACAAACAGTATAGTCAGCCGTCATGACAAACAGTAAGTTATATAAGGTCACTAATACCAACATACAAACTGTATAGTCAGCCGTCATGACAAACAGTAAGTTATATAAGGCCACTAATAGCAACATACAAACTGTATAGTCAGCCGTCATGACAAACAGTAAGTTATAATAAGGTCACTAATGCAACATACAAACCGTATAGTCAGCCGTCATGACAAACAGTAAGTTATATAAGGTCACTAATAGCAACATACAAACTGTATAGTCAGCCGTCATGACAAACAGTAAGTTATATAAGGCCACTAATAGCAACATACAAACTGTATAGTCAGCCGTCATGACAAATAGTAAGTTGTAATAAGGTCACTAATAGCAACATACAAACTGTATAGTCAGGCGTCATGACAAACAGTAAGTTATATAAGGCCACTAATGCAACATACAAACCGTATAATCAGCCGTCATGACAAACAGTAAGTTATATAAGGTCACTAATAGCAACATACAAACCGTATAGTCAGCCGTCATGACAAACAGTAAGTTATAATAAGGTCACTAATAGCAACATACAAACTGTATAGTCAGCCGTCATGACAAACAGTAAGTTATAATAAGGTCACTAATAGCAACATACAAACCGTATAATCAGCCGTCATGACAAACAGTAAGTTATATAAGGTCACTAATAGCAATATACAAACCGTATAGTTAGCCGTCATGACAAACAGTAAGTTCGTTTTGTTATCTTTTTGTAAAACCAACAGTAAATTAAATGACTCAAATTAATCTAAAGTCTTGCCTTTTTTATCGCCTGATTTATTTAAGCTAATAACTTTGAAGAAATGGCTACGATACTTGTTTTCATTCCGATATATTTGGAACTGCTCCATGAAGTGCTCAGTATTCTTTCGAGATTAACTTCGATTTGTTTTTGATAAATGAAATTATTTTTTTGAATCTATGATCTTGACACAACTTTCCAAAATGACTCAACTTATTCCTTGTGTTTTCTTTCAAAGTTTTCTTCATAGTTTGCACGAATATCCGTATAGTTTACCTCTGTTGCCTGCAAAATGAATGCGCTTAATCTCGCTCGTAATCGTAAAAATATAATCCCTTAATACTCGTAAACGTGATACAACAATAAAAACTAAGGGTACAATTAATTAATGCAAATTTGACTTAAGACGAGTTTGGATATTCTAAGGCCTATTTTGTATTATGCCCTTCCTTGTTCTTAATTTTAAACTTTCCAAACTTTTGGTCATGACCATACCTGCTAAAGGTTATTCCAGAAACACGCGTTGAGCTAACGGAAATTAAATCATATATTTTTTAATTAGAAATCATGATTTGAATCAATTTGCTTTTCACATTTTCTTGATTTAAATTTATCAAAGAAATAGCGTCAGTGTTCAATGCAAGGTAGTTGGTTTTTTTTATTCAGCATTGAAATTTTATAACTGTTATCAGCTAAGAATATTGATAACATACATATTGCAACATTTTCGATTACAGACATGTTACTTTAGTTTTGTTTGTGTTTGCGTATCACAGTTATTGACAACTTTCAAACACATTATATTATTCACCACAACTACAAAAAAAAAGTAAAATCACAAAAATACTGAACTCCGAGGAAAATTCAAAAAGGAAAATCCCTAATCAAATGGCAAAAATACAGTTTAAAGTCATAAATAAAAAAGCTACCGGCTTTGCGCCGAAGGAGTCGATTGCACCTAAAACAATGGAAAATGTAAACAACACAACTACAAATACAAGTGCAAGTGGTCTATCGCATCAAATATCTTGCAATTTAATCCAGACTCCAGTTATTGAGTAATTATGGACCCGTCACTACAATATGCACAACAAATGCAATCAGTACAGCCGTTTCAACAAACACCACATCAACCAATGGTTCAACCCACCTTTTGCTCTACTCCAAACATTGTTCATCCTCCACCAAATTCTTCTCCTTCAAAAAATGAAAACAACTCATCATTAATTTCATGCGTCCGAGGCGCTTTTCTGGTTTTACCTTCATCAGGAACGCTCAAAGCCGAATATTTGAAAGCCAAGGATGTATAAGAACCTAAACAGTTAAAGAGCTATATCACCAAAAAAGGACCTTAAATATAGCTAAATCCATCTAAGGTCAACTTTGCCTGAGGGAGTTGAAACCTTAGTGTCTAACAATTTCAAAATTTATATTCAATGTTGTCACATAGCCCAGTGTGGGTGGATGAATTATTCACACGTATACGCCATATCGAAACAAAGTTACATTTGATCAAATTGGTACATTGATGAACTCAATGATTATGAAAGTCATAAAAGTGGAACAAGAAACGAAATCACTTAGTGAAAGACTCGCACCTGTTGAAGTCTCAACACAATATATAAGTGACCAATATGAAGATCAGAAAACCAAATGTAATGAACTAAAAATAAGTGTCATCAACATAGAAAAAAAAATATAAATGTCCAACTTTCAGATGTCTCGAGCGTTGAAAAAATAAACGTCTGCACAGAAAAAAGAAATTGAACAATCCTTTGAATAAATGAAAAATTTGAGTGAAAAAATGAGGAAAGATCTCTTAGATACACAAATAAAATCAAACATTGAAAACTTAGATTTTTTGTAACATTCATGAGAAAAATCATAAAGATTGTCTGGAAGAATCCTTAATATTCTGTGAAAAAAATTTAAAAATGCCAACTGTGCGCGATTCAATCCAGATACTGAGAGCGAATAGAATGGATAACAAAGGTGAGAGGATTCGTCCAATTCTTGTTAAATTCGGTAGTTATTAGCAACGTGAAGATGTGAGAAACGATGGTAAAAACTTTAAAGACACACAATTTATTATTTCAGAACAATTGCCTGGTGAAATTACAAAAGCGAAGGAATACGCTGCTACCCGAACTTATTTTGTGAGAGACAAGATAGATGTTGGTGGCAAAGAGTACAAGAAATAGCAGCATGCTAGAGGACAATTTAATAATATAAAATGTCTTAGTTGAAACGTTCATTGTTTACATTCATGTTTTTACGATAATGACTTCCTTAATATGATCAATGAATATGATTTGATTTTTTTTATGTGAAACTTGATTGACAGAAGAGCTCAATATCTCAAATATCGAAATTTTAACAAGTTTTTGTAGAAAAAAAGTATTGTAGAGAGACGGGAAGGTGGTATGTCTGTTTACTGTAAACCCTCTATTTATTACGGTATTATTGTAGAAATATTAAAATATGATATTGTTTTAGTGTAATTAAAAAGGATTTTTTTCATATGCATGATGATATTTATATATGTTTTGTTAATATACCACATGAAAGATCGTCTTTTTATTCAATTAATGATTGTGACTTTTCAATTGTTTTTAGAGTATTTTTTTAAGAATATTGTAACAAGGGTAGCGTGTTTGTGTGTGGCGATTTTAATAGTCGCACTGGTTTGATTAATGACATTTTACCTTCTGATAATCTAGATAGGTACATTGATGTTCTGTGGCATGATAACATTCCCAATATCCCAACTCGTTGTTCGATGGAAACTATCGCTAACCGCTTCGGCAAATTACTAATGCAACTGTGGTATAATACTAGTCTAACGATCTTCAATGGAAGACTTGGAAATGATCGAGATAGAAAATTTACATCTAATGGTCGCAGTGTAATTGACTATATGTTAGCTTCACCAAATGACTATAATAAAATTTCAAACTTTGACATTCTTAACATTGATGAATTTTCAGACCACTCGCCACTTGTGTTTGAAGTCGGTATCAAAACTCTTACAAAAGACAATTTGTATAAAGTATCCATCTTTATAAAATGAGACAAAGACAAAGTGGACGAATATAAAAAATAAAGTTGAACTTGTAATTTTATGACGGAGATTGTTAAAAAATTGCAACAAGTTGGTG
The DNA here is from genome assembly GCF_021869535.1 of Mytilus californianus. Lineage (NCBI taxonomy): Eukaryota > Metazoa > Mollusca > Bivalvia > Mytilida > Mytilidae > Mytilus > Mytilus californianus. The sequence continues at coordinate 95,503,093 of NW_026262668.1, forward strand.
ATTCAAACTCGGCCGTGAAATCATTAACCGATATTATATATGATTGTGCTCTTGAGGTGTTTGGTAGATCAAAGTTAAATCATGATAAGGAATTTAATTCGAAAGTAAAAAATAATGAGTGGTTCAACCAAAAAAGTAAATTAGAAAAAACCCATTTTGATTCAGTTCGTAAAACTTTTCTACGTAATGGAAATGAGGCAAACAAACGATTATATATTCAGGCACGAACAAAATGTAATAAGACTAAACGTTCTGCAAAATTTCAACATAAAAAGTCGAAAGGTATTGACTTGTGTAAACTAGCAAATACGGAGCCAAAAACATTTTGGTAAAAAATCAGACGTAAAAACTAAATCATCGTGTAAAGTTGATGCGGATAGTATGTACAAGCATTCTAAAGCCGTTTTAGGTGATGAGTAAAAGGAAATATCGTCAGAAATTCGAAATTTATTAAAAGATCCAAATATGAGCAATTTATCTATAGATGAACTTGACTGCTATCACAAATTTAGAAATTAAAGACGCAATTAACAGCCTTCGAATGGGTAAAAATGCTGGATTCGATAAAATTATAGGAGAAATGTTCATGTCCGATTCCAAACTGTTTGTGCCTATTCTACTGACACTTTTCAACTTTTTGTTTGATAATGGTTTTTACCCTGAAAATTGGAGTGATGGAATTATTATATCTGTGCCGACAAAAGAGGACTTGTCAAACCCGATTATTATTGATCAATCATACTTGTCAGTATATTTTCAAAACTTTTTACTTTTATTTTGAACAAATGTCTAATATCATGGGCTGAAGAGAACGAAAAGCTATCAGCTAACCAGTTTGGATTTCGACCACATAAATCAACCATTGATGCAATTTTGGTGCTTCATGGTATTGTTTCCCATACTTTGCAAAAAAAAAGAAAAAACTATTATGTGCATTTCTTGACTTCTGTAAAGTATTTGACAATGTAGACATACGAATATTATGGTATAAGCTTTATAATTCTGGAATTAGCAGCAAAACGATTAATATGATAAAATTGATATATGCAACTGTGCGTCTCCGTGTGAAATCGGAAGGAAAATTTTTCTGAAGTGTTTGAAATTATTACTGGCGTAAAGCAAGGGGAACCTTTACCCCCTCTTCTTTTTATATTTTCATCAATGACATTGCTGAGGAGCTTGAAACAAATAAAAACGACGACTACGTTAGTGTGAATGGTATTTTAATTCATCTGCTACTTTTTGCTTGCGACACAGTTTTATTCGGTAAAACACCAGAAGTACTACAGCTACTTCTTAATAAACTTCAAAAATATTGTTTAACATGGAACATAGAAGTGAATAAAGATAAAACTGAAATAATTGTATTCCGTAATGGATGGCAACAAGTTAATCATAGTTGGTGTTACAACAAACACGAGCAAAATGTTATGAATTCTTTTATTCATCATGGGAATCTATGTTACAACAACGGAAAATTTCAGCAAACCCAAAAGAGATTACCACAACAAGGTAATAAGGCACGTGCGACACTCTTTAAATCATTCAAGATGTTATATATTTCAACTGAACAGAAATGTGAAATGTTAGATAGTCTTGTTGGATCGATCTTGAGCTATGGTTCAGAGATATGGGGTTTCCATCATGCCAGACATTGAATTGGTTTATAATAAATTTTGTAGATTTGTACTTAAAAGTTAATAAAAATTCACCTGTATGTGCTGTTATTGGCGAACTTGGACATTTACCAATGCATGTTATTAGAAAAACAAAAAGGACTTAAATATTGGTTAAAAAATGTTACCAAGAAACCTCTTATAGTATTTGATGTATATAAAACGTTAGTTGATGATGCCCAGAATGGTAAATCAAACTGGGTGTCAAATGTTCGTACCTTGTTAATTTATCTTGGTTATAATGTTTTATGGTATAATAAAGAAAATGTAATATTTTCATATGATGTTTTGAAAATACGCCTTTAATACGCGTTCGAGTATGTTAGATTGTGAACAATTATATGTTTTGAAATGCTTAAAACTGACTTTTGTTTGAAAAAAAAAATATTTACTTCTTGATGTTAATGTTAGACTCTTAGCACAAATTGGATGTGGTTCTCTAAAACTCAACATTGAAACTGGAAGATATAACAACGTACCTCGTACTGAAAGACTGTCAATGTTGCAATATGAAAACCATTGAAACAGAAATATCATTTTGTAATGATCTATCCAGCCTATAGACATTTGCGTCTAAGATTTTTGCCTAAATATTTTGGTTCTTGACCTAATATGTCAAAATTTGTATTACTTATTAAAACATGTTAAAACACTTTGGTGTTTAAACTTTGTTGTTTATTAAATAAAAACAGGAAACTGCGGTCACAATTGATAAAGTAGTTTGGAAGGTATTATTTGTATATTTATATACTAGAACACACCCGCGACATCCGCGGGTCCGTGATTGAATGAAAGTATCTAATTATATATAAGCCTTATTTTTTCCTGGATTTTTAGTATAAGTCATGCTGATTATAAGGTTCACAGTTTTCTCTGCTCTAAAATCTTTCTGTTTGAACCCGTCGATCCGGAACTTGTTAATTATTGGTAATATTAATTATTTGGAAAACAAAAGTGGAATGGTGTAGTTTTTAATCAACACCATTGTCCTATATTATTTATATATAAGGTTTAATTCTTTGATTCGCCGTTGTTACGTCATGCCGGCTAACAAATTGGAAACTAACTACACTGTATTTTTAGTATTCGTATTATCATCTTATAAAGTCATGCTGATTAAAATAATACAAACGGAAACTACATGTGACAATGACCTCGTTATTTTAGTATTATAGATATATTTTTTTTTGCTTTCTGTTTTCATTTATATTATTTATATTTGTCGCTTACTATATTATATATGGTGTTGATGCTATAGCATTTTCTGATACATCTATGCTGATTGCAATAAACTTATTACAATTACATTGATAGAGCGTTGTATTCCCTTTTCCCGTTTTTGAGAGACTCTCAAAACCGATATTGAAAAATTAATGAAACCAAGAGGAATTTCAATACCAAAGAAGCCAACGATGTTCAACATTTAAACAATATCTTTACAAATGCACCGCAGGACCTCCAGATTCAAAATGAATAATTTTATCGAAATATAATATAGTTTTCCTTTAAAAATGATTAATGACTTTTTATTTAGTTTTGGTTGGACTATGTCTCCAATTTGTTTTCGTTATACATGCATGATGATTATTTATTATATTATTTTTTTAATCTATAATAAATAAAATGCTGTTTTCAGCCATCTATCAGCATAAATTACTTGATTTAATGTTCAGAAATATGACATTAAGGTGTTTCTACTCAAAGAGCACGTCTGGAGATGTTATTCTTATTCAATGAGTTCTTGGAAATGATCCTGACAGAGAAATAAGTATAGGACAAACAGGCTTACCTCTTTGAAATCTGATTTTTAGCTAAAGTTCTTGAATCTAGCAAATTAAGTATTGATTTTCTCTGGTAAAACATAAGAATATGAAACTTAAATTAAATCAAATATTGTCCATTATGGTGTATCTATCTATTCATCAATTTGAACGTCTGGTGCTTTAAATTGGTCTGGTAATTAAAAAAGTAGACGATTTCTACTTGTTATTTCAGACTCAAATACCGATTATAACATAATGGGTTTATTATTAACTGTAGTATGTCTTTTTCAGTGTGAACACAGACCAATGACGTGGAGTCTGTTGGATTATTAAAATAACCTTTCTTATATTAGATGTGTAACTAGTCATTTCAATGATGAAAAAAAAAAAATCATAAAAGAAACAACAAGAATGATTATAACGATTGGAATTGAATTATTGGAAATTATCCTGACAGAGAAATAAATATAGGACAAACTGGCTATACCTCTTTGAAACCTAATTTTAAGCTAAAGTTAATCAAACAAATTAAGTATTTGGACTTTATGTATTAGATGTAGTCTTCTCATATGTGAGCGGCGTTAGCCCCGGAGATATGAGACGACTACATCTGATTTTAAGTAGAAGTAATCAATAAATATTTTATCTTTTATCTTGTTCTAAAAAGAGCAATTATTATCTCAAATAACCCAGATGCAGTAACACTTTCAGAGGATGTTTTGTAGTTGGGATGATATTGCTTAATTGCGTCTATTGTCTGTCATCAAATTGATACCTTATCACTGCTTTTGTATGGCAATATGACTCGCCGTACTATCTTGTCTTTTTCTGGGTTCATTGCCAAAATCTGATCTTTTTGCTGATAAATGATAAAATTTCTATACAAATGGTAAAACATAATAATATGAAACTTAAAAAATTAAATTTGTCCATTAGGGTAGTATAAAGTATTATGATGTATTTATTTATTCTTCAATTCGAAGTCTGGAATTAAAATACTAATCGGTTGTTACAAGAATTATTATAACTATTGGAAATGTAGTTCAACTGACCACACCTACCACTAACACATAAAAATGCATCACCAGCTATTTTTTAATAACTAAGAAAGATAAAAATAATTTTTGTATGCATACATTTAACATGGACATTTACTGTTTAGTATTATTCAGGCAACAGTAGAACTGCTCAAGGGAGATCAATTTGGCATGTAAAACAGAAACCTGTTCATCTTCTGGAGCTTTGAACTACATCAAAGAATATTGAAAGAGAGTCGAAAGATACCTAAGGAATATTCAAATTCATAAGTCGAAAATAAAATGACAATGCCATGGCAAAAACGGAAAACGACGAAAAGACAAACAACAATACACAAAACACAACATAGAAAATTAAAGACTGAACAGCACGAATACGTGTGTTAAAAACTAATAGAGCTACTCAATTTAATGTTTTCTATTGTTTCAATTTGGTGGACATTGTGCCTTATTTACTTGTTTGCAATTCATTTTGTTTGTTCTTGGAAAAACTTTTTTTGTATTTTGACCCTTCTCTTGGTTTATTTGTTCGTTTATTTTATCAAAAACCATTATTGTATAGTAAGTTATTAAACAACATGACATAATGAGTAACCAATACAACCGACCGCCTAAATTTTTCTAAAAAACGAAAAACAAAATAGGGTAAACAACAACTACCGAAATACAGGCTCCTGACTTGGAACAGGCACATACAAAATATGGCGGGATTAAATATGTTTATGAGCGCTTAAACTTCACTCTAACAAATACTAGAACAAAAAAAAAAATACAAGATATCAATTTAAAGGTACTCACAATTGACGAAAGCTAGCGGAATCCCAGTTTCAATTTTTAAATAAACCCCAGAATTAAATATCAATCAGGGAAACATATCAACTATAAGAGGAAAACAACGGAACAACATAAGCACTGAACTGCTACAAAAACAAACGCCAACATACATAGAAACGGACTATGTGATAACAACTTCCATATTCCTGACTTGGTACAGGACATTTTAAGAAAAAATAGTGGGTTGAACCTGGTTTAATGGCTAGCCAAACCTCCCGCTTATATGGCAATATTAAAAATACCGCTATAATGACAACTTTACGTGACAGGAATACATTACAACTAAACGCAAGAACACTCAGGACAGAGAAATACATAAATAAATAATATGATAGTACATTACAACATGTAAACCACAGGATAACAACGGACACCTCCCATTTACACAACAATAGAATTATGAACTGTGCGTCACACGAATGTATCAACGCAACAAAAAGTGACGTCACAGGTAAATTTCTAAAAATAGAATATAAAATTGGGAATAAGTTTGTAATGGTGTTATTTTATGTATTTTCTAACAATTACAAGAATATTAATTTAAAATTGTGTTAGAAATGGTGTAATTGTTTTTATTTTCTAACCATGTCGGTTTTTCTTCTAAATCAAAACTGTAAAAACAAATTAATCCCGTGCATATAGTAGCTTTAAACTAAAAATCATATAAATGAACTAGCTGATTAATTGTCTTAACTTTTATATACATGTAGAAAATAAAAATAGAATTCAAACCACAAACGATAAGACATAACACAATATCTAACAAGAATTACAAACGAAACATCATTGCTAAATACATGAATGTTGGATGTATAAATACCAAGACACGTCTAATAGCAATGCGAATTCACATTCGGGGAAAACAGTCATATTCGAGAATAGGTCACGTTCAGTACTTAGCAAACCAGACGACGTAGATGGTAAACCACAATCTAAGACGTGGTAAAAATGTCGTTAGTTAGTTTGGAAACAGACACATCGTATAGATCAATCAATTCGTGATGGTGTCCGTAAAATTTACGGAGTGTCATTTTTAATCTTTCCTCCACATAACTCTGTTTGAGCAGTTTCTGCGTAAGGAGCACACTCGGGTATATGAAATCCTTACAGTGTGAACATGCACGATCATATAGTATCAACTGAGATATGTAAACACCATACAATGGGGCAGAAGGTATGTTACTGCTGAGAAATGGGAAATTGATAATTGGGAAATTGAAATCATCCCGTTTGTCATAGATTTTAGTGTGAAGTCGTCCATCTGTGTCAATATTGAGAAGAAGATCAAGGTATGAAGCAGTCCTTCTATTATCAGTAGTATCCGTAATGTCAAGTTCACTGGGATATATGAGATGTAAGTACTGACTGAAATATGGGTTATTCGGTGTTAGGACATCATTAATATATCTGAAAATAAAATTAAAGAATTTCGGAAGGTGCTTTTTCTTTTTGTCTTTTAGAAGGTTCTGAATGAATTCTGCTTCATATGAGTACAAAAACAAATCTACCAGTAGGGGTGCACAATTAGTTCCCATTGGAATACCGACTGTCTGTTGAAAAATCAATCCTCCAAACTCAACAAATATATTGTCGATCAAAATGTCCAGCACTTTGATAAGATCATCTTCAGTATGGTTCTTCACAAAATAAGAATTATTATAACCCAAAACAAGAAATTTATATCTACGATTCCCATCTTTATAGAAAAAGCTCTGTTTGGTGAGATGGTGAAGTCGATCTTTCAATTGAGCATGGGGAATAGTAGTGTAAAGCGTAGAAAAAACAAAAGTTTCAATGTTGCTGCAAAATTGCAGAGATTGTGATCTAAGATTTAGCAGTAGATCTTTAGACTTTTTAAGAATCCACATCTGATTGACACCACTGGTTGAATATATTTCATCACAATATTTTTGAAGGCCATCTTTTACTGTAGAAAGAATACTAGTCAGCACTTTAGAAAGATGTTTAGTTGAACATCTTAATGATCCAGCTATGTATCGTTCTTTATAAGGAGTTTTGTGAAGTTTTGGTATCCAGTATAATGACGGTAGATTTTCTTCTTTTGCTTTGATGTTAATACCAAAAGAAAGGACAGATTTGTGATTTTGTAAAATTTCATCCTTTGAAAATGATGTTAAAGAATATGTAGGATTACCAGTTTTGCTGTTTATTCCAAGCTCTTTTGTGAGACATTTCAAGTAATGGTTTTTACATATGAAGACAATATTATTGGAGGCTTTATCTGCTGAGACGACAACATATTTGTTATGCAAAGAGGATAAAGCATCCACAACCTCCGGGTTCTTGAATGGGTTAGAAACCCTTGTGCTCATAATACATCGTAGTTTCTGAATGCGTTTCTGAATGCATGATCGAATAGCTTTGATCCATTCAGACAAAGTGTCCAGTTCTGGTACATCTGGCTCGCGCTTTATCCATTTTCTGGCATAGTCTTCAACTGTATCCATCAGTAATCTGAAGTTCTTTTTCCAGTTGATGGGCTGGGAATTCTATATTTTGGTCCCTTGGCTAACAACTCTCTTAGTTGTTCATTGAATAAGTTATAAACAGTCTGAGACAACCATGACCTTGTTCAATGTAAAAAATATTAGTACCGACAGGATTAAGTTCCAATTAGTATTCAAAACTGTAAAGTTGCGTTTTTATCAAACAGTATTTAAAACTAAGGCAATGTTAGAAGAGATGCAGACAATATTCAAAGATCTTACTTCAGTGTTAATATTTATAACCTTTCAGAATAAGTTTATTCAAAGGTAAAATAAGTTAACATGGATCGCATCTAAGTTTATTAGCTCTTTGAATAGCGTCACCGTAAAGATAAGGATTACATATCCCTGGTATTATAAGGTTTCTACAGGAAGAGCCAAACCAAATCACTGTATCGTAGAAAGAATTTAGCAAAGTTTTTTAATAATTTGTAATAACAAAATCCCTGATTTAGATTACGTTCATTGAAATCTAAAACGTCACTGCAGATACGAGTATAGGGAACGATTCGGTAAATATAAAACCATAAGGAGGAATTAAAGGAATATCTCCGTCCATAAAAGCAAACATAATAATATCCAATGAAACATCGTCTCTTTTGTTGTAAATATTTGCATAAAGTAACCCACGTGATACTGAAATATCCAAATCTTAAAAAGGACAATTATTACTGATTTAAAATTATATAAGATTTCCTTAATGTTAGTTCCCTTGGGTAAATATCCGCAGAATAATTAGATGATCCCTGTTGATTGAAAACAATATCATCATTAAGGTTACGAAAATCGTTACCAGTATTTTTTTCTATACATATTATTTAATTGATCTTTACTAAATTGGGCCATAAACTAATTCATAACAATACATGGGAAAGTCTGCTCTAATGGTGTGTGATTGGTGCACATAGATATACCAACAATCTTTAGATAAACTATATTGCCGAAAACGTTTCTTAGAAAAATAAAGAGCAAATTCACCAAAAGGCACAATGTTTTAAGGGAGAAAATTAACAGCTTTAATCATCTCATCACAGTAAGGGTATCTATCATACTTTATATCAATTGCAGCAAATAAATTTCAGATCCGATTTTTCAAAGGACCATTTCATTAATTAATAAAACCTTTTTAACTGTCAGGCTTTTTTATATTTTATCAGCGCGGGTTTTTTTTACGATCCTTCTGTTATTCTGCAGGAGCATATTAAGTTTTTACGAAATATGTTTTTGTGATTCATTAAATCTTCCCCCAATTGTTATTTCAGACACTTTCTGTACGATGGGAAACAATCAGGTGATTTACTTACTTTAAGCTGTAACAAACGTTTTTGAACTGTTAGCCAGAAATCAGTTACAGACAAAATAAATCACAAGTGTTTGCTGAGTTAACTCTGTCTACGTCATAAGCTTGATCAATAGTTCTATTTTAACCAGATTTTGTTTTTATTGGCTTGATTTACACCACTTTTGCTGCCCTAGAAATGCATGTTCTGAAAGTTATTAAGAAAACACTGTTGCATCTTTGCCAGTTAAATACGCAATCTATAAATATGTTGAGAAAAAAACTGTTTTCCCCCTTCAAATGTAAGTCATGATATACATTTAATCAAACACCAGAACGGTACCAATCCAAAACCAAGAGTCTGCAGTCCATTTTTGATTGTTTTGATGCTTTGTCTTTTCATTTGTCTTTGTTTGTTTTATGTTAAAACTTAGATAAGATCGTTATTTCTCTCTTTTTAAATTTTTCACAAGTAATCTATAAGTTCTACATGTAACATGTTACATGTCACAATGTCATAGGCGGTGACATAAAGACATGTAATTAAATCTTAATTTAATCAAATAAGTCTTTGTTTGAAAGTTGTTTGATCTATATCTCTTTTTTTTATTTCGGTAGTTTTTGTTTGCTATTTTAGTTTCGATATATAATCCGGAAGTCATCAATATTGATTGAACTGAATCTAAAAAAAAATATGTTCTTTTAACTACAGGCAATTCAATACAAATGCCTTCAGACAGAATTCCAATCATTACATGCATGATAATTCGAGTTTATTGTTGTTGTTTGTGTATGTGATCAAGTACTTGATCGAATATCTATAATATTGGTTGAGAATACAACAATTTATTTTACAGTTTTCTTACTTTTTACTGAAATTACGAACAAATGTGGACGCAACACTAGAAATAAAATTGAATAAAAATTGGCAACACTTACAAAAGTCAAGTCTTATAGCATTTAGCAATTACAAATGACTGTCTTCGGTACAAGTTATGTTAAGCTGAATTAAAAAAAAACAAACATCTGACACTTTGAAATATAATATATACATGTATATCTAAACTCAACTACTATAATTAAGGTTTAGTGGCGTAAATGTGGATTTTAGCCAATATATTTCCGGTAACAATGCATTTATCTAATCTTATTCACTTTAAATGGACACATAGTAGAACTAACAATATATAAGTTCATGAAAAAAATCAAGGGTTTAGTTTAATCAATTTAATCCGGCTTTATGGTAATTCTATTTCTTAAGAATTGATCAGAATATCCTTACAAAACGAGATTTATTCGTCGCAAGCATTTTTAGATGTTCGAAAGATTAAATTTCAAAAACCAAGTTAAAGTGTATGAGATTTCATTGTTCCAATTTTGTCGCCGGACAATTACTTAGGAGATATGAAAGAGATGTTTTCGCAATTTTTAAAAATTTCATTTCCTATTAAAATTCTTTTATGGACAATTTATGTTTTATCTGTGATAGATTCAATAAAAATATCAATGTCAAATTATGCTTTTGAAGTGTACATATATTTTTTAACCTATTCTGCAATGGATTGTTAAATAAATGTTTATTTTTCTTTTCATTGCTGACATCAACAATTTACAGGGCCATTAAAAGTCAATAGTCTCTAAGCAATCGTATTTAGGTCATCCTTCATGCACTCAATACAGTTATGCAACCACCAACATATTAAAATGTTGCAATCATTCATAATCGTATTTACCTCGACAACCTATAATAAGACAACTAACACAACTTGTTAAGTACAACGTGACCTTGCACTTCCTCTGAAAATGTACCGCAATCCCTAATGTTCCTCCAAATTAAACATATTTTTCGTGATCACGATTGCAAGCTTTGACGTCACGTAGACGAAATAATCAAATTAAACATTGCTATTAAACATAGCTATAACCTCAGTGCATTGATCAGAAAATCAATACATAAAACGTGTATTCAGTTGCTTTAAATCTTGTTTTCCATCGTCCAAGCACGTCTCACAGTAATAAACGAAACAGATCAATTTCTAAACATAAAATAACAGACGCCTGAAGGAATGTTTTCGATCGTATAACTGCAGCTTAATGCATAATATATTATCTCTATTGTTTTGACTCTTAAAATGTTAAAACGGTTTTTTTAACATGCTCCAAGGCGTGTACGTTTTCAAGTGCATATGCCCCTCATTGATACTACCAGCTCTTTTAATTTATAGAAACAAGAAAAATACTACATTAATTCTTCAATCCTGATACCTTAAGACTTCTAATGAATTATATGATATCTGTAAGGGAGCTACCATTTGATTTTTAGGGGGGGTGGGGGCTAGGATGAAAAATTTTGTCCTGCTTTTTTTTTTAGTTGTAATCTCTGTCCTGCCTTTTTATTTTTCACTCTATTCGGTCCTGCCTTTTTTATTAGTTTATCCTGCCTTTTTTTTTTGCCAAGTTGCTCGTCCTGCCTTTTTTTTGCCAAGTTGCTCATCCTGCCTTTTTTTTTTTACTCAAAACTCCTGTCCTGCCTTTTTTTCAAATTTCATCCTAGCCCCATAAAAATCAAATGGTAGCTCCCTAATGCAATTTATAAATATATTACCTAAGGTTACTGTCGGATTGCATACTTTTCTTTGCTTATAGTCCTTTGGTCGAGTTTGAACAGATGTCCGAAGACATATCTTAGGACACAATTAAGGATAATCTCAAAATATTTCACATCGAAGTTGTCCTGTTATTGTCTTAGCTAAGATTTCCTAACCATTGTACACCAGTACTACGCGTTTGTGGTTAACAGAATAAAGAACGTACATAAAATATAACCAAAAATAGAAACGCAACACAATTAATAATTAACCAATGATTATAATATATATTATATTAAATTATATAATTAATAAGTGTACACTGTAACTCAATGAACCAAAATAACTGAAAAAAATAATGAATTGGTTCTACGGCGAACTGTATTTATCAATGTTGTCTCAGGACGAAGGCGTGTAAAAAGACTATATTATAGGATACATCTTTTATCTCATAAGATGGTGCTAACTTTATGATATATTTTATGATGCTTATGTCAATCACAATAAGGTTCTAATATATATATAAGAACAGCTTTGGTAACCCAGCCCCTTATTATCCCAAGCCATCTTATGAGAACTATTTGTAACAACACATGAAAATTTACTGATAAGTAAATAAATGTATGCTTTTGCACTTCATCCAGGAGAGTTTGTAGTCCGGCATCTGATAAGTTAGGTTTCCTTCCTTTGGTCATTTTCACTCGTATATCTATTTTAGAGGTTATAAAATAGTTTAACTACCTAGCAATAATCTTATGGAATAGAGGAAGTCGGCAAAAACTTTTTACGTTCATGCGTGTTTCAGTTGAATGTTTTATCTTGAAAACGTATAAAGCAAAAATATTTTATACATCATCTCGCTAAAGATTCTATTTTTTTTTATAAATATAGGGAAAGTGTTGATATATCAACACTAGAAAAATCACAGTGCCAAAAATGAAATATATGGTCTACTGAAATACCTTTTCGCCAACGTAATATAATCATAAGAAAGCTTCAATGTGCATGTTCGAACATACCGTAGGAGAGTCATGAGATTATCCTAAATTCGGTCCGAAAATACGTCTTTTGAAAGATCATAGTACACATTCTATCAGAAAGGCCCACGTTGTTTATCATATATTTTTCAACTTGGACATGTCTCAGTATTTATCATAAGTTTATGACACCAATAACAGTGTCTTATGATGATCTTTGGATGGTACTAACTTTAGGATAAAGAGAAATACTTTTCCATTTCGTACAATGAAGTATACAGATCGGCATTTGTCATGATTCCGTCTCTTGCTCATATCCACTCGCATATTTTTGACGGTAATGAAATAGCTGCTCAGAATTTATATGAAAGATGCGTAATAATTGCCTTTGAACTTTGTAATGTACGATACTATGTCAAATGAATTCAACTCACTACACAATGATAAATTATTTGTTCCATTAGTACCGATGATATACTAAGTTATAAATGTTAACCCTAAATCGTTTCATTTCTTATTTAATACGTCGTTATATTTTACGGTTGTGTTTTGTTCAAAAGTTAGTCATATTTATTCATATTATTACAACAAAAATGTATTATTATCTTTTTACTAGTATACCTTTATTTTGAATTGTTAATTGAAGTTCATGTTTGTCTAAAATAATTTTTCTAGCTATTTCTACTCCAACGCTTAGGTTCTCCAACCCTTAGAAAGTCCGAAGATATTTTCTATATCCATTCTTAGATATGTGGTTAGACAAGAATAAGTTAAATATTTTTTTTCAAACATAGCTGCTATAACCAAGTCCTTAGTTACTTAGTTGACTAAGTAAATTATCGTTATAACTAAGTATTCACTTGTAGTCAGTTGAATTCAAACTGTCACACTACAGAGATAAATGAAAAAATTCTCGTAAATTTCTTTCAGATGAAATCGGAGTAGGTCAGCTTTTTGAACATACGTAAACTACTGTTGCCTCAAATTCATTTCTGTAAAATACATTATAAAGTTAGGACTATCTATCCTTAAACCCCTTTGATAAACATAGTCGTGTAGAAAATATTGATTTTCAGAATGAAATACGATAGTTACTGACATACATAAACTGCTTAGACATTTCCTTATAATTATTGGATATCAATCTGAAATGTTTGCTATAATTCATGGTGCATTGAGTGTTAAATGCAATTCTTAGATGCATTCCCGTTATGTTGTTTATAATATTAAAAAATAATATACATTAATTATTATTTACATCTCCAAGACCGAAAACTAATACACACGCATATCATATAACACAATAGTAGGGGAATTAGGATTAAGATTCCACGATGCCGGCTTACCGAAGCAGTTTAATCTGTCTCAGACATAGGGTGTGCATTAGTAAGAATAATCTTAGGGCTCTCCTGCGACATATCTTTGAAGCATCGAAGCATTCTAATGATTATTTCAGCTAAGATTTCTTTATCGCTGTCCTTGGGATATATATATACAACTCGTCTAAACATCAGCCCAACAATGTTAGATCTGTAAATTTGTTTTCGCAAATTTTTTGTTCTTCCCTCGCCGGGATTCAAAACTGAATCCCGGCGAGGGAAGAACAAAACATTTGCGAAAGCAAATTTACAGATCTAACATTGTTGGACTGATGTTTAGACGAGTTGTATATACAGAATGTACACAGCCATGTATCACCATCACTGCTGGTGATCCGATGGAAAAATCTGTTGTAGAGTTGTCACTGGTTCAGACGTACTTATATATATATGTAGTATATGTGTAAACTAAATGAGAATGTTTCATAAGAACCAATCAATATAATAATGATGATAATAATGTTTTAAATAATACAAATAAAAGTTGTACATGGTTACTTTTTAAAATAAAATAAAACATCACAAAAAACAACCACAATGTAAATACATACAGTAAATATACATATGTATAAATATGCGCAATATTCGAAATCCTAGTTTGTCAAATGCCAAGCTGTTAACTCTCGTCTATGGAATAGAAAAGCGTTAAGCCCTTAGTGAAGACCATTCTATTTGATGTAAAATGTTTGAGAGCAACAAAACCAAACTTTTATAAATCAATACATGTATATCAAACAATGGCATCACAGATCTCCGATATATGAAATGGAAAAAATTGTGTTAAAAATATTTGCATATTCTAAATCACATCGTGTTAATTAACAATTGTTTGTTCGAACATTTATTCATGCAGAATTTGGCTTAACTATTTGCATAGAACATAGAGAAGATTGTCTAAGTGTACCTGAAGCTTCACAACAACCTACATTGTTCAAAGCACAACTCTAAGGCTTTATACTATTCCCATGGTACATAATGATAATACTTATATTAAAAACAATTATACAGGTCCTTGTATATAATAAACTCATCATAGATACCAGGATTGAAATTTTGTATTTGCGCAGGACGCGAGTTTCGTCTACAAAAGACTAATCAGTGACGCTTGAATCAAAAAAAGTTAAAAAGGCCAAATAAAGTACCAAGTTGAAGAGCATTGAGGACCAAACATTCCTAAAAAATACAACTAAGGTAATCTATTCCTGAGGTAGAAAAGCCTTAGTATTTCAAAAATGGAAAGTTTGTTTTGTAAACAGTTAATTTATAATTATGACCATATCAATGATAATTCATGTCAACACAGGAGTGCTGACAACTGGGCCGGTGATAATTTATTTACTAGTATTTTGTTAGAGTTGTCTTATCAATATATACTCCATCAAATAAACACAATGTGTTTCGGCATGAGAATAAAATTTTATTTTCTAAAAGAAAAAAAAAGAAAATAATTATTGGAATTCACGGTCTATGTGCAATATTTTAAGCAAAACAGTTTTTCCAGATATAACAATGTTCACAGCTTGTGTTCAGTCCATTCATAATTGAATAAATGGAAACCATGACAGCAAATATTTAAGAAAAAGACACAAAATAAAATTGTGGTGTCTGTATTCAAATTGACAAAAGGAAATTGGTAAATTATGAATTGATAACCAATCTAATGAAGAAAAAAGTTTCTAAGTGATTTTGTGCAAAAATATATTGGCATGATGTGTGGCTTAACGTTTTCCTAAGTATCGCGATTGCATGACCTTTAATGGCGCTATGATCGTTTCTCATTGATTTCCGTGCGCTATTTATTAATCCAGTTAAATGCTGTTTTAAAAATTTATTGCAGTTCTTACCCCAATAGATTTTTTTAACTGATTTGGTCTTTAAGTATTCCTTATTACATTTCTTAAATGATCAACAAGACAAGAATACCAAAATGTGTAGGGAAAAATACATTAATCAATCTAAACAAATAACATATCACGCATATTTACCATATAGGTTTAAAGTACAATTGCAAAAACTAATCATAAAGTGAGTGTTTTAGAAAACGATGAGAATTGTAAATGAGTGTTTATAACCTAAAATTCATTCAAAATCATGATTTCAAACAGGGTTGGAGTTTACTATTCACTTGCTGTGACTATTGATAAAAGTTAGGTGTTCGGATTTTGTAAACTAGTTCAACTTAATTCCTTTCTCCGTTTCATTATTTTTTTTAAATTTTTATGTAAGTAGCCCTATAAATTTCATCAGTAGTCGAGTTAAATAGTACAACCTAATTTTTTACGCATAATCTGTATCTATACTGCATAAAGATAAACAGCGACGGGTTATCGAAAGACGTGCACAATCAACAAGTCTACAATCTTTTTAATGGACTTTGAAGTGGTGCATGTATCAACAGGCATTAAATCTACATTATATTCGTCTAAACTGCAGTAAAATCTACGCAACGAGAATCAATAATGCACATTATAACTATCAAACATCGTAGATAATATTTAGCAGCATATTATATGTTACCTTTGAATATTACATTCGATTGTGACGCAGATGCTAAATGCAGTACACTTTATGTGTATCAAGAAAAATACTCCCTCATTAGCAGGTAAATGTGTGCAGATACATTGTCTTGATGTAGTTTGATTGGTATTTATTATCATCAATTTATTTCAAGTGTTGTATATGACGCGTTTATGGTGTAATTAGTGAATTTTGAATGTATAGAATAATTGATGGCGTTTAGAAATATCATTTGGCGTACAAAATGTTAAGCCTGGTATCTATGATGAGTTTATTTATATATAAAGTATCAACCAGTAATAAATTGGGAAGATAAACATAAGTCCAGAACTTCACAAATGGTTGCCTTTTGACATATTTTAATGTGTTTTTGTCTTTTGTGGGAGTATGACGTTGAAGACGGATCTTCGTTTGTCCACTTTTTCCCTCGAATCGGCCTATCTAGATGTTGACTTTCCCTTTGGGTCATATATCACAAGTCGTATTCGCATACTTTGATAACCTCTTTTTTCCTGAAAAGGCCAAATAAAGGTGCAAAGTTGAAGAGCATTGAGGACCCAAAATTCCAAAAGGTTTTGCCAAATAGAGCTGAGGTAATCTTTTTCTGGGGTAGAAAATCCTTAGTGATTTCGAAAAATTCAAAGTTTTACAAACAGTTAATTTGTAATTGTGACCATATCAATGATATTGCAAGTCAACACAGAGTGCTGACTACTGGACTGGTGATACCCTCGGGAAGAGACCTCCACCAGCAGTGGCATCGACCCAGTGGTTGTAAAAAAAAACTCATCATAAATACCAGGATTAAACTTTTGTATTAAAGTTATTTGTCAATAAAGAGTTGATGTCAGTTCTTCGGTATTTTCCGTTTAACTCTTTCACAGCTTATTGTTTAGACTCTGTGCAATTTAGAGCTTGAAATTTTACATAGACCATTCTATGGATAAACATCGAATATTGTGATCTCTAGATATATATCTTAGTTGTTTTGTTTGGATGCAGTGTTATTGACTCTTACCAAACATGTTTTATTAAAGGGGCATTAGCTGTCAAATTCATGCTCACCGATATTACTGAAATTCTCATATTTGATTTATAACATGCTAAAACGTATATCCAAATATTAAAAAGTCTGAAATAAACAATTTACGATGCATGGATTCGATTAATATGTATCAACATTTCGTGTGTATTTTAGTCTAGACGCCATCTAATAAACAATAGATGTGACCTCCGCTGACTGCCGACGGTCATATCACCCGATATAAACATAAATATAGATATTAATAGATAGCGAAAAGTAAAATCACAAAAATACTGAACTCCGAGGAAAATTCAAAAAGGAAAGTCCATAATCAAATGGCAAAATCAAAAGCTCAAACACATCAAACGAATGGATTACAACTGTCATATTCCTGACTTGCAACTGGATTTTTCTAGGTCTGTTTGATTTCATATTAAAGTTAAAAAAAATATGTTAATCATCGTGTTTACCTGTATAAAAATGAGATTTAGTGGATAGAATCAGTCAACCAAATGATTTACCCTTGTTTCACTTTCAATGTTGGCATTCTTTTCCTTTCAATAGCTGAACATGCCTAGTTAATGCGTAAACCATCTCTAGCTAAGGGGTTAAATTGAAGGTCACATGAATACGGATTCAATGAGGTCGAATTATTCACTTGCAAGTGAATAATTCATCAGCGATGTTCCTTAGCTTATTATTACAAAATTGAACCAAACTGGCTGCTAAAAGCGAATTATTATTTCACTATTTCACTTTCATTAATGATTGAACAAAAAAAAAATCATATTTTATGTTTTTTAAAGCTCGTAGCTAATGCCCCTTTTATATCAGTTGAATGTTTCAATACTAGTTGTGTAATTGTTAGGTTGACAGGCAGACACCACCATGACCAAAAGAAAAGAAAAACTAAAGTCTAGAAAAAACAAAAACATATACAGATCGAGCAAGACGAATCACTTCTCAACCCACGAATCGAGTCTTTTGGAAAGTGTACAACTATATCAAGCCTAGAAAAGTCACATTCGGTAATATCACAAACTAGAGAAAGAGGACGATATTGGACATGGCTACGACAAAAGGAACTTCCCGGGATCATCTGAGACAAAGAGATCCCATAACGATCAACAATATATTAAGGGCGTCAGTAAAACGTTTGAAGAGATAACTTCAACTTTCCCGTTAAAACCTTTATTCATTAATTTCTTCTAGGCCGCGACCCTTTATCTATACCATTAAAATTGATATGAAATTCAAGCCATTGTATGTCGTATATAACCAGGTGTATTGGCTCCATATGTGCTACTGGATGTATCTACATAAAAATGCAAAGTTTGATTTAAAAAAGGTAAATAAATTGAGGTAAAAGATTTTGTGTTTTGTACAGTGTGACAGCTGTAAACGAATATATATAAATATTGATCTCTGTTTGCAGTATTTGTACTTAGTTTTCATTGAATACCTTTACTATTTTATTGTATTTGTTCATCAATTAAAGAATTTGATGTTGCCTTTGTTAGTGTGAATCTTCGACAACCATCATTAATTTGACATCATTGGATTTCAATTCTGCACTTGTAGTGGCAAAATATCAGTAATAGAAAAAAATGCAAAATGTTAATTATTGTGTTGTTCATCATGTCGCTTTTATTACATTGATAGAAATTGTGACTTTCTTATTATATTTTCATTCTAGTATTTAAGAAAGATATAGATGCTAACTGTTAAATTTAGCTTTGCAAGTTTTTACGAAACGACATATACCCAATTTGTTTCAGTACACGTGTAACTAGATGCAGTGAAAGTATCATGTTTTGATTCTGTTTCAAGAGAAAACAATGTAAACAATCAGGTCTAGTCGAGGACAAGGTATAATAAATTCCTTTATATATACTTTTTGGGAACAATGCGATAAATAAAATGGATGAGGATTCATGTCAATGAAACAATATGAAAAACAAACCAATTTACAGCTAAAGGTCAACATACGGTCTTCGACAGTACAAAGGTTTCTATACAAGAGAGGCGGATGATATCATAGGGATGGTCAAACTCATAAGTCGAAACGAACTGACAAACGCCAAAGCAACCAAAAGACAAAGAACAGTCTACAATACAAAACACAACATAGAAAGCTAAAAAGTCATCCGTGGCTTCAAGTTGGAAATGAATAGTATTTGGACGATATTATTTGCATGACTTTTATTTTACTCGTCAATTGCGTCGTCCGTGATTTTATTAGTTCAAAACACTGAGGTTGTTCTACCCCACGGCACAAATTTTCCTAGTCGTATTTGGCAAAACATTTCCGAATTTTCGGTTTTAATGGTTTCAACTTCCTATTTGATTGGCCTTCCCATTGTTTTTGATAAGACCGTCACTAATGAGTCTTATGTAAAGACATAACGGGCATCTAGCATACTAAACTATTAGCCTGGTATATTTGATGATTTTCATTTTGCTGCGTCAAGTGTACCTCTTATCTGCAGCTACTCAAAATAACAGACTGAAATGTAGCTCGGGGTTTCTGCAAAATAAATTATCTTTGTGCAGTTCATTTTCACTTTTTTAAGATATAATATCTTACAAGGGATGTCTCACAGTGAAACATGCAGTAGATCTAATACTTATTTATGAAGCATATGTGTGGGTAAATTGAGATTGGCGCCAACATTTTCCCTTTAAGTGTAAAAGAGAAATATTTCATTAAATCTGTCTTACATTATACATTGTGCATTTCTAATTTTTAATTTTGATCAGAATGGATGGTCCAGAAAACTCATGGCCTTTACCATTTCTGCAATTTACATTTCGATCGTACGTAAAGACAACTGTTCAAATCCTGCACAAATCATTGATAAGTCTATAGTATCATACTTAGTATCAGAATGTGCAGAAAATTAATAATGACCAGATATCCAGCCATGTGTAATAGTATTCGTCCCTAGTATAGCACGGTCTTTTATCTTATAGTGTACAAATGCACAAGCAACATCAGACATGATTTTGAAGTAAACATTTTGCTGAAAGGTGCAAAATATTTTTGCAAGGCAGACGGGCAGAATGAAAATAAAATTTTGTATAAAACTCTGCCATCACTACAAATTGTAGAAAAATGTCCAGACATAGAAAGCAATTTAATATTTTAGAAATAGTTCATTTTTCTCATATGTTTTTCCCGTTTAACAAAACAATTTGGGGTAAACAGCCACTTCTTTTCTAAGTCCTCAGATATGAATGGGTTTTCCTTTGTAAAAATGGTGTTAAAAATACAAGTGAACCTATATTAGCTTACATTCACGTCATTTGGTCTCTGATGGATAGTTGTCTCATTGGCAATTATACCACATCGCCTTATTTTTATATTTAGATATTTTTCTGGTGTTTTTTCTCTCGAGTAAATACATGTGTGCAAATCGCGCATCACTGTAACTTTTCGTTTTACCTTTGCGTCATAGCAGATGCTTGCGGACTAGCGAGTAAGTATTTTTGCATTTTTAATATAAAAAGATTGGAGAAAACACCAGAATTATTAAATATGGTGAAAACAAAACTGTTTTCATAAACACCAAAAATGAGTTTGTCTTGGGTAACTCCATATTCCTTAAGTAGTCGTTTTTAAAACTAAACTGAAACTACATAAAAACCAGTATTGTAAACTATCAGATCACTTGTTAAACCCATTGTATATGAATACTAAACGAAAGAGAAATATTTGTTCCTCTTTTAAATTTGTTATTTCCTTATCGGGTGAATAAATTCACCTTTCTGGCAGTTTTTTTTTAATTGCACAAATATGAAAATCCGACAATGATTATATTTTCCTAATTTTTGACAGATAACAACAACAAATAAATCACGTCGAATTGTTTGTTCGAAATACAATGAATAAAGGTTTTAATTTTTTTCATATTTACTTTATTCATACGTTTTACTCGGAAGTATAGTATAATAGAAAAACAACCAAACAAATTCCGAAAATATCTAAAATTTTGCTGAAATATTATTATCCTTATATCGATTTGTATGGTACTTAATAAACTAATAAAATTCAAATAAAGATTTCTCCACAAGCGATCATTACATATATCAATTTTTCTTCAGGTAAACATGTATATGAACCAGAGCAGAACAAGCTTTGACAAATCCCTTTGAATTATTGATTTACCTGTAACACCTTGATGAATGCCCACGTGGTCTGACCGACACTATCCAATATTTGTTCTTGTCACGGAAACATCTATGAGATATTGTGACATGCCGTTTTATAATTGGCAGGTAACACAGCTATTTAAACTATGTCATTTATTGGAAAATAAACTACACACTTTGTTACCGTATAACAATGAAGTAGATTGAATTTTAATACAGGTAGACGTTTTGCAAAATAATATTGTATATTTGAGCTGCATGTTATTTTAATTTTTACAACAACCACCAACCCATGAAGAGAAGATTTTATCGCAATAAAAATATTTTGGTCAAAATATTTTCATAAACATTTAAAATGTTTTGAAGTAAATATTGTACAAAGGCTAATTATTCAACACATTTGAAAACTTTTCCCCGTACTAACTTTTATAGCGGAAGATTATCCACCTCAAAAGTCAACGAATTATAAATGAAATTGCATAGTCATCGAATGCACATGACGTCATAGTTCAAAGAATTCCATTTGTATAATTATTTTCTCTTCTTGTATTTTTTTTGGTAATGTACTTTTTCGTTCATTTAATACAATCTACCGAAATATCTTAACCGTATATGTTATTTTCCCCATTATCTTTGACGTCATCATAGAAAGGAACCAATCAAAGTCATTATATAATTCTACGTGAAAGTACAGAAAGACGAAATACAGGTTCTTATTCGCAAATATAATTTTTGTATTAGAGAAAATATGATAAAAATGTCAATTGTCGTTATTCTGTGTTTTTTTTTTTGTTGTTGTTTGTCTTTTGGTCGTTTTTCGTTTTTTGTCAAGGCCTTGTCAGTTTTTTTTTTACTTTTGAGTTTGAATATTTGGTATCTTTCGCCTTTTCTTTAAACTAGTAAGTGCAAATAAAATATACAAATGATTATACAAATTCTGACAAATTATGAATAGTCTTCCATTAGAATAAAATAACGCTTCCAAATCGAACCAGCGTGTCTTTGAAAATCCACAAAGAAGAATGAGAATGTTCATATTTATCCACTGCCTACCGCAATAAGTGGCCATACCTGGTTTATATTTATCCACTGCCTACCGCAATAAGTGGCCATACCTGGTTTATATTTATCCACTGCCTACCGCAATAAGTGGCCATACCTGGTTTAAATTTTTTTTTGTATGAACGATAGGTAGTCACAGGTGTTATGCGAATATTAATTCATCGACATAAAATGTTTTTGTATTGCACGAAAACTAATAAATCATAACACGTATTTGTTCTCAAAAATATCAGCAAACAACAGTCTGATTTATATCACCGGTGTGTTGTGTACGAGACGACTTTTTGAAAAATTTATCATTAATATGTCATTTAAACTGCAAAGGTTATTATTATAACAACATGTATGCATACAGTTTACATGGTACGATTAAACAACGATCAAATTAATAAAAAATACTATCGTATGAAATCAGTATACTTCTTTTTTCATCCCTCCTTATGATAAATTCACTATATTCATACTTTCAGAGTATTCTAACTAAATTGGTATTTGAACAAAAGGAGCAACAGCGAAATTTTGAACAAAACACTTAATAAGCATTTGATGAACTTTTATGGGAAACTCATCGTCCTATTAATCTACACAGATGTCGCATGCAGTAATGTTGTTTTATTCGTGGATGTACAGGGTTGATATTTTACGTGGTTTTCTATACACAAAATGTATTTGTTTTCTTCGGGGAAGAATTGTACGCAAAGGTTCATCGGTTTTTTTCAATTCTAGTATATAGCACTGTAAAGCTTTGAAGTAATACATTTTTTTATTTTTTTAACCTAAATAAAAGAAAAAAAAAAATAACGTAGACCTCTAGAAAATGGTGTATTTGAAATTTATGATATTATTTTAATCAGTGGAAGGTCCTGTGAAGATGCATTATAGTAACTAGACCCCATTCAATCAACTAGAGAAGGAGTATACAATATCAGAATATAAATGTCAACTTAGAATGGTTATAATATAGTTCTATTTTAAGGATGCCAAATAGTTAAAAAGAACTGTTGATATGTGTTTTGAATAAACAGTACACAATAATGCAAATACCTATGATCGTCAATATTAATA
The DNA here is from genome assembly GCF_021869535.1 of Mytilus californianus. Lineage (NCBI taxonomy): Eukaryota > Metazoa > Mollusca > Bivalvia > Mytilida > Mytilidae > Mytilus > Mytilus californianus. Next base: position 95,526,953 of record NW_026262668.1, read on the forward strand.
AAAATATATAAACTATTTTCTCTAGATTTCGAAAAAATAATTGTTAGCGCATTGGAAGATCGTTTGACAGACGTAAAGACTTTTGATGAAACTTATTCTTCACTATTTGTACAATTATATATATATATATATATATATATAACTCGTCTAAACATCAGCCCAACAATGTTAGATCTGTAAATTTTTAGTTCTGCCCTCGCCGGGATTATATATATAATACGCAGTCTCTATTGTAATTTCTTTACCTTCGTTAACTTTTAAATCTTAGAGTTATTCTAGTATCAAATCGCACAGTGTTATAATTCATTTACCTTCGTAGTCTTTGAAATTGATGAGTTATCATACCGATTCAAATCGCACAGTGTTATTCATTTGGGATGTATAAATACGCAGTCTCTGTCGTAATTCATTTACCTTCGTAATCTTTGAAATTTTAGAATTAAAACCAGTTCAACATACACATTACTATTTATTCTGGGTGCATATATATATGCAGTCTGTATTGTAAATGATTAACGTGCGTCAACTTCAAAAAAATTGAATTATACAAGCGTGGATCGGTTTTTAGTTTGAATTACGTTACAAATTTAGTAAAATCACAAAAGATTGATATTATTCATTATACATTATCATGATCATACTGATGACGGATATCTGTTATCAGAAACATTTATTGATAGTTCTATTTACTGTTTTAATATTGGTGTTGTTTTGTACACATTACAGAAATATGTATATAAAAACAGAGTACAAATACCGTACTGTACAATTAAATTGTTAATAAGCGCAGTTACACTTTTGACCCTTTATATTTTCAAAAAAAAATCTAAAGCATTTGTCACCAAAATAAATTTCAACGATGCAAATGAAACTGATAAACATATGTTCACCATGTATGTACAACAAAGTCCACTAAGGCATATGATATTTTGGCATTTTGTGAGGACGTGATACGTTAACACTCGTTTTCGGAAATGCATTTCAGATATAGTTCTAATATGTATTGTGTAAATTTCATTCATGCAGTTTAATCCGTAATCAAGTTTGTTTTTCTTTTTTTGCTGAATTTTAACAAAAGAAATGGAGATATCCTATTTCCTAATGAGTGAATCGGGAACAATCGCCATACGTATTTCATAAACAGACAATTTAATCTCATTGTTGATGATTATGTATAGAGGTATTAAACTACATATTAAATCCAACATTCCATTTGATTCCATTTAAATTTGTTTTATTGTGCTGTTTGGACATGCTCGACAAGTTTTGCATATACTTCCAATATCTTATTTGTCCGAAGTATATGCTAAATATATGAGCAGGCAATTGACAAATATATATGGAACTAGTGTTTTTTCAATGAAAGTCATATCATATCATATCAATTTCGATAGAATGTCTCATTGGGCAAGAGGAACATAAAGTTGCATTAAGTGAAAGGAGCCATAGTTAATTTTATTGATAACCGAATTGAATGATATAATCTGGACAATTTAGTGCGAAAAAGCAAAAAAGTCACTTGTGATATCAAAATAAAGTCAAAACCATTTGGAATTTGATTTATTTGGACATTGTATTCCTAGTTTTTAACCAAATTAGAAATGAACAACAGCTTTAACAAACAAAAATATATAACTTACATTAACATCTTTATATAATATACCTTTTTGGAAAGGCCTTGCATCATTCTAGATATTAGTTAAAAGATCTCAGAGTGAGGCCATTTTGACAGTTTTCACAGATTTTCATTAAATGCAAGACGTTTGAAGCCCTGTCGCATATATGTTAGATAAGATTAAAAAATATAGAAACTAATATCTATCAACATATTGTTATTTCGAAGGTTTACAATACTTTTTGATTTAGAATGGAAGGGGCGAAAAAGAAACCTAAAATTTACTACTTCTATGAAAGAACTAATTATACTCCAAAAATTTATCAGAATAATGTTTTAATTAACATTGACATGACGACAGTCAATGGATGTAGTTATCACGCTCTCCCAGACACCTCCGGATTTTGGTGGCTTTTATGTTGCTCAATCTTTGTTTATTGAAGTGTTTTTTGGACTGTTATTTGTTGATGTCATTTTCTGTAGCCGTTGTGGTATCAGTCTTTCTTCAACTTGTGATTTTTATTTAGTTTTATTTTTAATATTTTGTTGTATGTGATCTTCCGTCATTGAATAATTCTATACTTTTGTTAAAAATAAAGATGTATGATATTTGAAAAGCTGTACCATGAAAAAAGCTACCATCAACAGCAAAATAACAGGTACACGCGTACAGAGGAGTATATTTTCAATCTGTAATATTGATATAGAGCTTAAACTATTACAAAATGTTTAGTTAAGAAGAAACAAAAAAAATATAAATTCAATCATATTAAAATGATTAAAAACAAAGATTGTGCAACATAAACCCGACCAAAATCCGGAGGTGTCGTGGAGAGCGTGATAATTGCATCTCTTTGACTGTCGTCATGGCAATGTTAAGTCCAACAGTAAACGTACTGTTCCTTGGATATGATTCTAGTATTCAACTTAACAAACACGATTTGAAATAGTCGCACATAAGCTGCTTACCCTTCTTGAGAATTGAAGTTTGTTCCAGGCTCGCTGGGGTTCTTGATGATTTTGTTTTGTGTTTTGTGGGCCGTTGTTTTTCATGTGGTCTTGGTTTTTGTCTGTTTGTCTCCAATTTACTATTTATGGTTGGCCTATTTCTATATTCTTCTTTTTTCCCCAATGGTAATACATTGGAAATACAATGTGAAATGCTTTTACAACGTTCAAAACTCAAAGTTTTAAAATGCTTTTAGGATACTTGAAATTTTGAGATATTCAAAACTTTAAATATTGTTTTTTTTGGATTTTGGACTTTAAAATAAGAAAATAAGCGGGGGAGTGAAAGCTAAAAGAGTTTTGAGTAGGAAAGAGTCATAACCCATTATATAAAAAAATAATTAATTTAAGTTGTTATTTAAAAAGTGTGAATAGAAAAACACAATCATATTTTGAAATTTTATTTGTTAAATGTTACAAAAAGCTAGATTGATTAGGATATACAGTGTAAAGAGTTTAAAACAAAAGTAAGGTTTGAGAATGTCTGAAATTACTTAACGATAATTAGGAACCATCTTAATTGGTTGGAAATTGGTTGTATATTTATGCAAACTGCACATCCTTGGAAATATGGTCACCTGGATTTCTTCCGTTTTTTTTGGTAAGACCCTCCTCAGCCCATAATGAGGAGGTGTCCCTATTGTGATACTTAAATTCGCCGTCACGGAGCGTTCGGAATTGGCAGCTTAAATCCGATGCATCGACAGGAGGATTGCAACGCCCTCTGAAAGGTGAATTTCTTGACGAAGAGCTGTTCCCTAAAGAAAATCATAAAAGAAGTAGGAAACAAAAAAACATAACTTAGATTTTCATGTTTATTTTGTTCACAGGGAAAACATTTTATTTCTTAATTTCAAACGTTTAAGTCATTTATCACTTATTTGCAATTACATATTTATACACGTTTAGATCAATGTATAAAGGTATTCTCTTTTTACACAAAGTGCACTTGTTGTAATATTAAAAAGTCACATTTACAGGTAATTCCTTTCATCTTCATAGATCGTTTGTTATCTTATTATGTAATACTGAATTGCACTCAATGTAAATGCACCTAACTGCGCATAATGATTGGTTCTAAGTGTATTATTCATCTAAATGACAGTAACTATTTATTGCTCATATTGTTAAAGTCAGATGTGTGTATTATATGGTTTAAACACACACACACACACGACTATAAACCTGTTTAATTGTTTATTGTTCAATTCCCCGCCTATACCGCAACTGAGGTTTCCATCGTTTTTCTACTTAGAACAGAGTTCCGGTTTTTTAATCTTATTTTCTGTTAAGTACACTAGATAGTTACCAGCGCAAGAGTGTGTATGATAAAACATACAAAAAGAATTTGGAATCACAGAATGTAGTTATAGTGAAAGCCTTGACCTTTATATTGCAAAAAATATGTTTTGTAAGTACCTGATATTGCTGAGTTGTTTTGAAGTGGACCATGCATTCACTGCCTTGACATTTGTAGTTGTAAAGTTTACATATAAAACGTTTTGCTTCCCGGAGCTGGTTTGAATCTGACTGAAGTACCTAAGTTGTCTATTAAGACTATCTAATTTTTATTACAAGCAATGCATCACATTCTTTAACCGCAAATTGAGAAAGGTATTAGAAAATTTGGCACGTTGCCTTGTTTAGCAGTTACTAGACAACCTGAACAATTTTTACTGTTGATGGGTCTTGTAGACGAAACGCGCGTCTTGCGTACAACAGTTTAATCCGGCATCTGTGAAGAGATTATTTTGTGCCGCGCGCTTCCTTAATAAACAGTAAGTTCGCCCCTTCAGTTACATAGTTAGGTAATTGTTTAACCTTATGTATTTTATTTTTTTTTGTAATGTTCCATTTTAAAAAAAAATAGATTGATTGCTGTATCCTTAAGTCATGTGGCAGATATTTCATGTCTATTCATGACTATACCAAATTGACCATTCCTCCAAAAGGTAGCTTCTGTAAAAACTCACCAAAAATAAAAGGCTGATTATATGGTACGCTAGACGTGCGTTTCGTCTACACAAGTGGTACTCGAATAAAAATAGTTGAAAAACAAAATCAAGTACGAAGTTGAAGATTATAGAGGACCAAAAATATTTTAAAAGTTCACCAAAATATGTCTAAGGTTATCTATGATTGGGGTAGAAAATCTTAATTGGGTTTCGAAATATTCAACATTTTATAAATAGTAAATAAGCAAAGATGACCGTTTCAAAGATATTTCATTAAAATGAGTCGACAAGGTCACGGTTGGGAAATTAAGACTTCTACTGGAAAATGAGGGAATTATTGGTAGGGTCAGACATTTTGCTTTGCAACGGACCCTTGATTGTGTTATGATAAGGGTTATATATTGTTCAAAGAGCATGCTATCTCTTTTCATGGACGTGGCTCCGTATTTATCCTATGGTTTACTGTAGAATGGTTAAAGTCAGGTGACCATATCTCGATTGCCCTGTTAATCCTTGAGTTTTGAAGGGGCATTAGCTGTCAAATTCATGTTCACCGATTTGACTCAAATTCTAATATTTGATTTATAACATACCAAAACGTATATCCAAATTACAATAAGTCTGAAATAAACAATTAACAATGAATAGACTCGTTGGTATATGTGTATTTTAGTCTAGACGCCATCTAATTAACCATCGAGATGACCTCCGAAGACTACCGACGGTCACATAACCCGATATAAACATAAACATAAACATAAATATAAATAGATTGCGACCACGTGCAATTGGATTTTTCTAGGTCTGTTTGATTTCATGTTATAGGTTAAAAAAAATAAGTTAAACATCGTTTTTACCTGTATAAGAATGATTTTTGTGGATCGAATCAGTCAACGAAATGGTTCACCATTGTTTCACTTTCAATGTTGACATTCTCTTCCTTTTAATGACTGAACACGCCTAATACATGCGTCACCAATCTCTAGCTAAGGGGTTGAATTGAAGGTCAAAAGAATACGGATTTAATGAGGTCGAATTATTCACTTGCAAGTGAATAATTCATCAGCGATTTTTGTGGATCGAATCAGTCAACGAAATGGTTCACCATTGTTTCACTTTCAATGTTGACATTCTTTTCCTTTTAATGACTGAACACGCCTAATACATGCGTCACCAATCTCTAGCTAAGGGGTTGAATTGAAGGTCAAAAGAATACGGATTTAATGAGGTCGAATTATTCACTTGCAAGTGAATAATTCATCAGCGATGTTTCTTATCTTATTTTGACAAAATTGAACTAAACTGGCTGCTGAAAGCGAATTATTATTTCACTATTTCACTTTCATTAATGATTGAACAACAAAAAATCATATTTTATTTGTTTTTATATCAGTTTAAAAGAAATGCAACGAAACTGACAACATGAAATACAATTCTACGATTTCTAATTGCTTTAAGTGGCTCCCATTTTTATATCAGGGAAAAAAAACGTTTTGAAGGAAGGGAATGTAGACTTAGATACATGCATTATCTATATTAATCCCCTGTGAGAATAGGAAACAACAAACGTACTAAACCCCATCGTATAATCTGGGGGGGGGGGGGGGGGGGGGGGGGGTGACGATCAAACAATTGAATGTATTGTTCATTTAAAACAAAGCTTGAAAAGTAATGACAATGTCAAAGTCTAAAAGTAAACTGATGACTGATTTAAATTAGCATACATTTAATGTATGTACATAATGTTTCAAATATAAAGGGTCACACTTTGTAGGCTAATCGGGAGTTTAAAATACTTGGCATCCATCACCTTTCCAAAAAAATCCCACCAAAATAAACAACAAAAGTGAAAACAATAATATTCTTTTAGATGTTGAAAGGTTTTAAGGAATGAAAATAAAACATATACACCATATAAAACACCTTAGTAAGTATCAAAAGGCGAATAAAGTTAATCCTGACATCTTGATCTGCCATCAGTCAAAAGATAGATCGGATGGCATTCTACGTATTCCTTTGATAAATATTGAGGCGGAAGATGTTTTTAAGACAATGGACAAAAGGAAAGAACAAACATATATGTGATACTTTTTTTCAACTCCGTTTTTTTTTTTTTTTTTTACTTTTTAATTTTTTTATTCTAGCGTTACTGGTGAGTCTTTTGTAGACGAAACGCGGGTCGGTGCACACATTTATATGCCTGGTATCTTTGATGATTCTTTGCTTTACATGAAAAAAAAACCCCATATATTTATGAAGTTCAGCTTTTAGTAACTAACCATCCAAAATTTTGCAAAATTATTTATGGACTAACAAAAGTTCATGAATATGGCACACACACACACACATATACATATATAAAGACATAAACTTATTTGATACTATAGCTCGTGTTACTCAGTCATTTAAAATTTCTATGTAGTGGTTTTGTTGACTTGTAGGTCTTTTCGTCGTCTTTTTTATTTTTGCCATGGCGTTGTCAGTTTCTCTTCAATTTAAGAGTTCTGAATTTCATATTCGATTCTCTCGCCTCTTTGTATATATATAATTGGGATTTGAAAAAAAATCAGATTTTATGGACTTCCCCTTTTTGAATTTACTTTGGAGTTCGGTATTTTTGTTATTACTATTTTCATTTCATCGACTGCCTTCAGTCAACTGTAAAATGTGAATTATAACTGTAAAATTGCTGCTCATTTGAAATGATACATACTAAACTGTACATACTAGATATGACCTTTTATAAATTCATAGACATATAAAACGTGTTTTACTTACACCTTCACGGCGTACAAAGACTCAAACATTTGAAAAATGATTTTTTTCGTTTTTATTAATCTTAAATTCTAAGTAAACAATCATACGTTCTACAACACTTAATAAACATTTCTTAGTTTTTTTTTAATAAGCTGAAATAAAATAAAACTAAATCAGTTAAGATTTCAGATTTAAAAAAAGTTTTAAACTTTAAATAACGTTATATTCATGACTGAAAATATCTAAATAAAAAAAAAAGAATTAAATTTTGAAATTCTGAGTTATTAAATGTTACATAGGTCCATTTTGTGTTTTATGGTATAACTTTTGTCTTATAATCAAGCTCTTTGACGGATTTGATACTGACATGTTTTTGGTTATGGTGTAAGAAACCGACGGACTGTACATATGCCATTGTTTACATGTTTCCCCTCATCAAGATCACTTGCGACGGTGCATCCCAGGAATCAATTTGGTGTTTATTGGTACAGTGTGTGGGCATTTTTTTTATATTAAACTTGATTAGGGTTTTCTTTTTCGAGACTGGAAGGAGTCGCATTTAAAAGCCAAAGTTTTCTTCTTAACTTTTGCCATGTTTGTCTATGTTTTCTTGTAGTTTATTGTGGTTGCTGTTTTAGAAGGGTTTAAAAAGAACTGCAGTATCTTCCGTAAACATTCTGACTGTTACTTAATTATAAATAAAAGAAGTAAATTGAGTCTTTTAATACTGACCCGTGTGACATTCCGTATTCTATCTTCTATTATTCTAATGTATCACCTTTGACTACTACTATACATTTTGTACTTGTACCAATTCACGGAAATGACAGTTGTTTTCCATTCGTTCCATTGGTTGATATTGTCTAGTTTTTATAGACTTTCCCTTCTTTATATTTTTCTTGGAGTTCGGTATTTTTGTTTACTTGTTTGTGTTCAGTTCGAAATTATCCCTTAGTCCTATACTTTTCTTTAGAACTTATGATTCCATAATGGTGTAGTTTAGGTAGGAAAGACTGATCCCTTGAGAAAGCTCCGGAACAGTATAAAATTAGCAGATGTTTGTTATCCTTTTCCAGGTTTGTGTTATATTGTCAATAAATTTTAGAGCTGTGTTTCAAATGAACCTGTTTTCTATAACAATTTTGCATAAGATATAGAAAGTTGTTTGCCTCTCCATGTTTCATGATACCACTAATGACCGTATTTAAAACGGGTACATGTAACAGATATTGACCAACGGATTCCTGATATGTATATCTGTTCTTTCTTGCATGCTGTAGTGACATTTGCAGTTCTCCAATCATCGAGTATTCCTGTCTCCTTTAAAAAAATTGTAATTGTTGATTTTTTAGCTTTTTTTCACGCTGTTACTAGTGGTGATTACAGTTTCAATCACGATTATTTTTTGCTGGTTGTCGTGACATTTTTTTTTTGTAGTATTTTCTCTGGCTGACGGGGCAGGCTGGGGAACAGATAGATTGGATATGATCGTTAAGTATATTATTTTATTTCCTCGTAGTGGTGCGTCTCCATAATTTATGACATTTTTCCTGTCTTATGTAGGTGAAGAATCCGTTTGTCATTGTAAGACTATCTTCATTTTCCTCGTGAGTTAGTATGTCCTCTATGTATTTCCAATAAGCTTGTCGTGATTTGTTTAAACAGATTGTTTCATTTGCTTAATCTTTTATATCAAAAACGTGATTTGATTTCACGTATGTAGGTTATCTATTTGTTTTTGTCCTTGATCTATCATACTATGTAAGGTTAGTGTGTACTGCTTTCCGATCCTTCCTTGACCGTATATATAAATTTCAGAGAGTATTTATTTTTGTACTTTTTCCAGGTTTTCTTTAATTTGTAGTACGACATATTCATATCATCTTTTAAACTTTCCCTATTTAGTGAACGATACAAAAGAATTGCTTTTTTGGTTTTGATTGTTTGATTATTTGTCATTGGATATTTATTATTTCTGAATACACTATATCATGGTCTAAAATTCATCATTTTGATTGGGCAGTTGGTAATTATAAGATCTAGTGCTATTCAATTTCTAGTTGGTATTAAACTAATTTAGTAATCAGTTATTAAATTTTCATAGTGGTTTGTTCGACCAATTCATTCTTTGTAAAAAAATATTACAAAAATACCGAACTCCAGGCAAATTCCAAAAAGGGAAGTCCATAAAATTGACAAAATCAAACGCTATCAATCAACGGAACAAGTGAAAAACAACTGCGACATCCCTGACTCGGTACAGGCATTTTCCGAAGAAAATGGTGGGGTAAACCTGGTTTTATAGCTAGCTTAACCTCCCACTTGTATGACAGTTGTTTATAGTTACGTTGTATTGTAAGTTTAAGTCACACTGAGCGCTTTTGCAAATTCAGTCTCTTTTTTTAGAATAGGATTATGTATAGATATTTTGTGCCTTTTTGTTGCATTCGTACCCATATTATATCCCTATCCGTGTAGAGTTCTTAAACTTAGCCTATATGAACTTGTTGTTTATTGTTATAAAACTCCATATTTAACTTTATGTTTTTTATTATCCTTGTGGTAAATTTTATATTTTCCAGAGGGAAAATTTAACGGCTACTTGAGAAAGATGAGCCTTACCAAGTTTTTCATAATCATTAAATCTTGCTTTGTACTCTCTTTTGTGTTTTTGAATTGTTTTTGTTTATTTCTTAGGTATAGATTATATAGTAAACATTTAAAATTCTTAGTGTTATAAACGTTTCATTTCGGAGTGTTTTGATGTTACTTTGGACGCTTTTGAGTTGATGTGCGCCTCGGCTTTAATTATCTTATTCAGTTGCTCTATTGATATACCTTCTAGTAGTGAGGTAAAACTCTTGGTAGTTGGAAAAGCATAATAAATTGTAGTGTTTGTTACTTTTAACAATTTATAATTTGTCGTGATTTCTTTCTAAATCCGTTAAAAAAAAAGTTCTGAATAAATTTTAGTTGGTGAATACTTTCATATGCTAGATGTAGTTAGTTTCGATTTAGTGATCCGTCTTAACAATTATTATGAAGAAATGCATGACCAGAATAATTGAATTTCTAGAGTATGATTATTTTTCGGTTTTCAGTTATGTTCAATGTAGTATAGTTGTAGGTAAATTTGGCATGGCGTCAACTCAGTTTATTTTCCTTGACTTTTCAGGAACATGTAATAATTTGAAAGTATTTTAATTATATTCGGGTGTATATATTCAACGAACGACTAGAAATATTACATTCAGTCCGGTCGATGAATTTATTGCTCTTTTTGTCAGTGATAAGATGTCGAAATATAGGTTCATTATGTCACCAATTCAAAAGGGTAAGATTAACGAGAATTTTTTTTTCGATGGAGATTCTGTTGTTAATCATTGACTATCATTTATTTACACTTTTGTTTTAAATTACATCAGAAGCTCAATTTATGATAATAGAGAAAATATATTTGACCCGTTGGTAACATGACTGAGCTAGCGTATATTATTTTACTGTTTTATGTTTAAAACATGTTTTTAAACTTAACAATATACTTAAACTGCCTGGTGGTTCAAAGCCCATATAAAAAACGTAGGAAGTCATTTAATATCACCAACAGTATTGAGGCTGCTCATTCATACGAGTACATATACATATATATTGTTTGTATTTGAACGCAAAAGAATTGTTTAATTCTTTTTCGCTAATTTTATTCTTTAACTAATTAAAACATTGTGCAACATTACTATTTGTGACTTTTCATTTTCATTTCAGGTCAAGATACAGTAAATGGATGATATCAGATTTTGGTAAAAAAAAATTATACAACTTTGGCTCGTTAAACTTTAACTGAAAATCGGAAAATGTTGCATTTATCTTTTTTGTTTTCTGAAATATTACTGATGGAATGTGTATAGAAAGTACATAAAATCAGCGAACAAGTTTTTCAATTTGTCTTAAAATCATCAAATCTCCAATTTCATCCTATATATATTTCTAATTATTTGTTGTGATACATTAATTTCCGTTTTAATGATGTAAAATAATCATCTGCGACTTGGCGTATTAACTAATACGTTACCTAGTTGATGGTGAAAAAGCGACGTTTTACCTTTTACAACTTGATGACATTTCGCTTATTTTGACGTTTTATGGTATTTTTTCACCTATAGCACACCAGTTTGAATGATGCTTACCGTAAAAACGTAGTCGGTGAACCTGCTATCGTTATATTACATCATTAAAATGTACATATTTTTCTAAGAAAAAAATATCAATTAGAAATTGGAGGTTTGATGATAAGTAACACACAATAATCTAAATTTTTAGAGCAGTGATGTTTTTGTTCTAATTTAAGATTCATTAAAAGTATGTGTATAATTCCACATTTAAAAACGATGATTATGACGACTTAACGCAAAGTGGCAATGGTTGACATGGCCTATCTGACCAGGTGAGCCGGACATCGTTTGTACGGTTTCTAAGTCGTTCAAGCAACTATTAAACTTGAACAAAGGATTTTTCAAACGAACATTTTTCTTTTTGAGTCGTACAAACAAGTTTTAAAATGTATTGACTATTTTAATAATCTTTAAAAAAAGTTTTTTTGAATATCGTAGACAAGATTTTATTTTTCCCTGCATTAAAAACGGCACGATTACCCCGTCGTTTATATTCCACAATTCTAAGTAGATAAATGAACCATCTTTATAAACATATAAACCGTATATATAAAAATCATTATCCAATATTCTGATTTAATCTACAATTTGGAAAAGTTATAGAGGAAGATTGCCGTGTGTGTTGTCAGTGCACATTTGCACTCGTAAGATGTTTTGGAGTACCAAAAACCAAAGAAAGAGTCATATAAACATTATAAATTTAAAAAAAATAGGCGGAAATAAAATACAATTATTAAATAACTTGGTATAAACTTTTCCTAAAACAATTAATAATTTCCCTAAAGTCACGTTGATATACAAGAAAAATTTCCCATTAAAAATTCCGTCATAACGATAAGTTCGACATAGTTTTTTCTTTCAAAGTTTCATATGTCAAAATCATTAAAACAACCAAATGATGGTTTTGCCTGAAAACCGTACATTTAAAGAAACTGGTCTCATAGAATATGAATCAGACGGTTGCTTTTCGTGCAAGTGTAATTTTGTTATTGCCCTAAACATAGAATATATACGATGTCGTTTGTGAAAGGACAAATGTTACTAAGGAAAACAAGAAGTGTATTTTATTCCTTGTATTTGTATTAGTCTGCCTTTTCATTTGTCAGTTTTATATGTTTGATCCTCTTGGCATTTGTCTACTTTCTTTTAACGTTGCTTCGATTTGTTTAATGGTGGAAAATAAGATAAGATTATAAAATTTTTCAATTGTTCTCGTTAAGAAAACATGCATGGTGTGTCGATTAATCTTTATAAGACTTCTTGGTCTCTTTTTGGTTTTACCATCAAAATATGCTTGCATTTATTTTTGGTGTAAAAATTACTTATATATCTATGAATTTTCATTCATGAATTTTTTATCGATATATTTCAGTAAAGAACGATTTGGTAGTCTTCTTAAGTCAAGAGAATATATACTTGGACTCAGAGGTATATAAGCACTGAATTTGAGAATTAGGCGAAAGAATTTATTAACTTATTGCTATTTTATATGCAGACGACACTGTAGTAAAGCAGAGCATATAGTGTTATAGTGTATAAATGCGCAAATACCTAAATACAATGTAGTTGTATTTTCTAAAGGTAGACTAACACAAAATTTATAACTTTTTAATACTTTATTCTGAAAGAGAAATTGTAAAAAAAATCAATTACTTAGGAATTCATCTTTCCGTGACTAGGAGCTTAAAGTTTGGAAAACAACATTTATAGTTAAAAAAAAAAAGCAACAAATGCAATATATGACGTCTTACGAAAGGACGGATATCGAATGTGACAATATCAAATAGATCTTGTTGATAAACTATAGTAAAACCCATTATACTATATGGCTGCGAGGTCTGAGGTTTTGAAAATAGGGATTTATTGGAAAGAATGCGGCCTAAATTTTGATTTTAACTTTAAATATACATTAAAGTAAGAATGATTTCTTGTTGGGCTAGAATATTTGCAGAAAAAATAAAATAAATGACTGAGTATGATTTGAAAATTGTTACTGATATTGTCGGCGGAGAATGGTACTTTATATTATTAAGAATACATACAAACACTTCTCCATGATTCTGATCTCACTAACATTTGGTTAGAAAAAAACGTTCCTTTTTGAACAATTGATCAAAACAACAATAAAAATTGATACTGTAAAACCAATTTAAACAACTTGGCGTATTCAAATATTCAAAAGTATTCTAAAACAGTTAGTTATCGTATCTTTCAAACTGAATGTGCTTTTGAAAATTATTTTAACATCCTAAATGAAAAAGATATGTATGTGTTTTTGAATTATAAACTTCCGATCGAAACTAGCAGATGGCAAAATGTACCAAGGGAAGACAGAGTTTGTGTTTTCTGTAATGAAAATTCCGTTGGGGATGAATACCATTAGATAATGAAATGCAAATATTCGGGAACTTAAAGGAAAACATGTTTTGACAGACAGTTTTTGTAATTCAATTGCAGTACGCTAACGTTTAAAGATTGTAGTTGAAAATTAAATTAAATAGATTATGTTCCTTAAAAAAATCATCAAAAAAGGTTAATTAACTTTATCGCAAGACCCTTCATATTCTAAATTCATAAGCTTTCTATAAAGATAAATTTTAAATCAGACCTTTAAATGTTCGTTATTTTTTGTATACGCTAAAACATAAGGAACATTACTGCATGAAAATATTGTTAATTAATATTAACAATTTCGACAGCATTGTTATATAAAAGTCAACATAATATATGAAGCCAAGTTTTCCTCCCCTTTCATTTAACATGAATCTTTAAAGCAAACAAATGACTATAATATCATTTTAATCCAGATACCTGAGAAAAGTTTCAAAAATATTGTATCTCGAAGATAATTTTATGTCTTTGCTATACTTTGAAGCTTCAATTCATTAGTAAAATCTAAGTTCACGGTAAAAAAAAACAACCTTGTAATGTACATATTTTGAACCAAGCATTGAATGTTTGCATCTTTCTATTTCAAAGTATGTGGCAACCATTTGATATTTGATATTCGCGGGAGGTTGGGGTTGGAGTGAATCCTCCCCAAGACAGGATGAAAATCAATATCAATATCCTGTCGTACGAAATGCAAGAACTAATTGTGTGTAAAAGTGTAAATAAATAAGCTTAGCTGCGGGTGAAAATGAAATTCCGTCCGTAAACAAATCCTCCTCCCCTTTTAACCGAAAATCAAATAGTCTCCCTAATTAATGTCTCGAATAGGGTGTATTATTTCAATAAGTAATATAACGTACAGTCGTGGAGAAAGGGGTTGAGTTCGTGTGGCCAATATCGTGTTATAACTCCCTCTATGCACAAAGAACAACACTGTCTTGTCTATGGTTAAGGTAATTTGTGTGTATTTATACATAAATTCCTGAATAGCAAATCTTGATTTAAAGTGCGTTTATATTTAAACAAAGATTATAAAGTTGCCTCGTACAAACATATTAATTACAATAATAAATAAAAACTCAAAATAACAGAAATCAATAGACAGTCGTATAACTTGCACAACTCTTTAATTTTCTATTGTTTATGTTGTTCATTTTATTTCTTTGGTTTTTTAAAAGTTTTTTCCTGTTTTTTTTCGGGTTTTTTTTTTCGGGTTTTTTTTTTTCTTCTTTTTTTTGGGGGGGGGGGTGGGGGGTGGGGACCAAAACGACTTTACAGAGTTCATATGGCGAAGTGGAATAAAACATACTAACTTTAGGAAATGAATTCAAAACTACAATTTGAAGTTACTTTTGATTTTTGCATAACCTGTCGTGAGCATCACATATCTTTTCTCTTGTACCGTTCCCCGAAAGAATTCTTGATGTTATACAATAAAGAATAAAGGGAAAATTCCACATGTACGTACTTGGATTAAACTTACAGGACCAGTGTATTTCACAGAATGTTTCAATCATGAATGTATACTGTACTTTTAAATCGCAGGTTAATTTTTATTACATGTTCATTTTGAAATTGTATTAAGTTATTAATAATCATATAATTTTCTTCCCTTTCGAGGATTTTGAAATACCGTATTTCAATAAAGCACTGCTATTGCACCGAGGGGAACTTTATTGCAACGACTGCGAATTCGAATGCAAAACTGTTTATATATATTATATATATATACATAATTACTCTAAATATCAGCACAACAATGTTAAATCTGCATATTTGAGGAAGCAAATTTTTGTTCTTGCTTCCGCAAATTTGCAGATTTAACATTGTTGTGCTGATATTTAGAGTAATTATGAATATAATATGTGTTTTCTGCCGTTTATCACCTTCGCTGGTGATCATATGGATGAATCTGTCGTACAGTTGTCACTTGTTTAGACGTACTTATTATATATATATATATATATATATATATATATATATATGTATGTACTCATATATGAAATGAATATTCCAATATAGATTAATTAACCCTTAATGCATCAGTTCTCGCTTAATTGCTTTCAGTAACTGTACTGTTGAAGAATGCAAGGAAATTAAATGCAATGTAGAATAAATTTTAATTCATTTAAACTTTTTTTTAATCATTTTCGAGCAATTCTCACAAAGAATCACAAAAATAAAAACATTTAAAAAAAAAAATCAAAATTTATAGGAATATTATCTTTTACGACTCCCAAAATAGATGTTTGAAAAAAAAAATCACTACTTTTGTATTTTTTAACAAATTATTGCTATTTTCATTGAGAATGTTTTTTGGGCATGATAAATATACACATTCATCTGTAAATTGGAATGCTTTAAATTGATTTCTTTTATAAAGGTTAAAGCTTAAATTTTTGAATTTTCAATGATAAACATTGGTTTTGAAAAGAAAATGATTTAAAATTTATCGTTGGGAAGAAAATCAATCACAAAGCTCTTTGAAAACAGGTTTGCATAACTCTGAAGACCAATTATGAATTTTTAAACGAGCAATATATATCGTGGATAATTTGATTTTCGATTTTGAGATCACGTTTGAAGCAATGCGATACTTTTCAATCTGTTTGAAATACTATAATACAATAACACAGCATGCATTCTTGTTAATATGTTTAAATCACGCTCGAATGACAAGAATAATAATGCTTTAACATGCGTTACAAAAATTATTTGTACACATAGTTCTATTCTCATCGAGTTGAAGCTTTATAAATTACTGTTGATCACGTGACCACAGCTGAAGGCAATACAGGACGACGTACGAATAATACATCTGAAAATAACAGTATTTTGATGACACTGTGAGATTTTTTAGTATTTCTTTTCTGGTGAGTACACTAAAATTTTAACTTTTTAATGTCGTTAACAGTTTCCTTGCGAATCATGCAAAAAATCAGTTGTTTTGATAATATTACGAATTTAATGGGTTAACTCAGACGATGAAAACCACAACAACATGGCGGCCATGTGTAATTTTCGTCTGTATTATTTAGTCCAATATGTTGAAATATAATATATTCTGATGAATGAAATATTGCACTTTTCTAAGTATTATTTAATATAATATTTATCCGTCATAATTTCGATTAAAGGTACATTAATTAATTGTAAAAGTATACAAATTTTAATTAATTTATCAGCTATATGTAAATTTACTGGCACTCTGCCACTAGGTAGCTCCGCCCACTAGAAGCAGACGATATGTTTCATGCGGCGAGCTATTTACCGACATTGTTGCAAACATTTTGGTGATACATTGATAATGCATTTTACTTTGTAATTTGCACCAAATGTGAAGGCTATTGATAAAAATATTTCAAGGACTGCACAATATACGTGTGAAACTCACACAGGAAGATAGATTTTATGTGTGTGGGATCAATCAGAACGAACAGAGATAAAATTGTCTGATCACCACACGCAGTGTTCATCAATCAAAACCTGTCATGTGATCAAGGTAGTACAAAATATCGGATTAAAGAAGAATAATTGTAATAAATCACAGAGGATTAATTAAAAATCCCCTTGTCATTTATTTATTCATATTTGAAGGAAAGCATGTAGTAGCTGTATGAAGTTTAATTTATGAGAATTTAGCTTCTTATTTTAAAAATAATTTTGTTCAATGCATTGTCAAACCATATAATTTTAAAATGAAAGAAAATGTAAAAGGTGAATAAAAAATAAGCATGAATTATTAATTAGATAATTACATATGAAGTTTAAAAAATTGCCTACTAAGTTAATGAGCACCCAGTACACATTAAATAAAAAATGCATTAAAAATAAGATGACCAGTAAAATACAAATTTTTGTGAAGTGAACTGCAAAATGCTGATTTGTATCTACAAATGATTTAATTGTGCATAACGCACTACAACTTATAGAAATAAAGCAAGGAAGTATGTGTACTTTATCAGGCGATCATTTTACAGAATATAGGAAAACACATTTGTAAATTCCCTCTTGCAGCACGTAGACAGAAGGCTTCGCAATTAGATTGATCAAACTTTAGTTCGTTGTTGCAAGAGAGAAGTTATTGATTTTCTGGCAATACAGGAACTTTTCTTACAGAGATGCTGCTGTTATTTTCTGTATCCATAGAGAACTTACACATTTCCGTCATTAAATGAAATACGCGTGGGTATTTTTAAGTGTAGTTTTGCATGTGATGTCTAAATGTTACAGGGAAATCATACAATATATCTTTTTTGATATTTGTCATACTTGTTATGATTTATGATACGGAACTACAAGTGCATGACGTAAAACAAGATTATATTTATGTATTCCAAAAACACGCATGCACGCTGAAGCTTTATCGCATTTATAGTCAAATTAATTTAATCAGTGACGTGGATGTTGATGTTTTATTATAAGGACGAAACGTTTATACAGCTTTTATAGTTTTAAGCTATTTGTACGAAGTCAACTGGGAATAGGCAAAATGTCACAACTTAAGAAGTGCTATATTTAGTTTCTTATTCTAGAATTCATGAAATAATGACGGTACAGGCGAATGTATAAATTTCGTATACAAATTTTCTTAAATGATTGGAAAACCGTTGCGATTTTTTCCCTCGAAAGTAATACTGAGAATATAATTGGAAATTCTTTTTCCTAAATTTTAAGTAATAATGAGAGAATGAAAAATAATTACTTTGACGAAGTTTATAAAAACGACATGAAATATATATAGGACCCGAAACGACTGGATTTACCGTATAAAATATTTAGTTTGTTCTTTCTTTTCAAACAAAAGCAGTTTTAAATTACGAACCATGATAATGTGCATAAAATTAGATGCTATTTTTTGTTACTCAGTGAAAATACTCAGTGCGTGAAGAATAATTCTCTATCCAATACATTTTTCTTGCAATCCTATAAATATAAAATAATTAAAATGTTACAATTGTTTAATTGAGAATTACATGGATTTATAACTCATCAATGTTAAAGACTTAAAAAGTAAATGTCACACACTCATCTGTTAATGGTAAGTGACGTTCGCTGTAGACAAATCATAGTAAAACATTAACTTGTTCGTGTGAATCCTGAAATCAATTGGATGATAAACGATGGGGATTTTTGTGTTCAAGCGAAGGTATACTACACGTGTGTTAACAAATTGTTATAATATCAGATGAGATATAAAAACAAATATATGTTAAAATTCTTCAAGTACGGATTAGAAGAATTATCTTAAATTAATTGGATTGTCATTATTTCCGAAACTGTGATGACGTCTTTTAACCTGTACAAACAAGGACTGTTCGCATCGACATCTAAATACACAACACATTTGACTTCAGTGGAATTTGTATTGTGAAATTGAGATAAAATAACGGCAAACCGGTTTAACGTTGGCGTTTCGAAGTCGGAGTGCAATTGTTTTGTATGCTGAATCAGCAAAATATAAGTCAAAAGTTGAGTCTCGCAGTTTGAATGTCGGCATTTTATGAAAATGGACCTGTTTAATTATTAAAAAAAAAATCTGTTAAAAAAGTTCATGCATTAATAATTCTGATATGCGTTTTTAGTTTCATTAACGTGCAAAATTATATCGGTACACCAAAAATGGCTTTTCTAAAATGACTGCATGCATAGCATTGTGAAGTTGCTCTTACTTGAGATCGCGTTTGTTAATATAGCGTAAAATATAACAATGTACTATAATAGCCTTTAACCCATACATGGATGTGATAGACATTTATGTAAATTGGAACGTGTATTATACAACATATTAATTACAACTGCAAATTTTTGTGTTTTTTTAACCTCACTGAATAAACGATACATAACATTGATTCTCATGGAAAAAATATCACGATAATATTAATAATGGTATATCCGGAAGAACAAGTAATAGGACGAAAAGGTGTACGTTCACATACCATAGCTAGGGATGTCGTAAATTTGTCATCTCGTGCAGAATTTGTTTTGAATCCAAGACGTTTAATTATAAGCAGAGTAATCTGGTTGGGCAAAATCCACTTAAGATTCATTTCACAGAAGGAAATATCGTTTTTTCAACGTTTTTATATTTTTTCACCTAATGAACTTCACAAGGCCTTACTAACACGATAGGTATAAATTAGTAAACTACAACACATACGATATAGAGTCAACAATAACTTCTTAGCGAGATATGTAAAAAAGTCTTTTCATATGAATTTTTGAATAGAAACAAACTGGATTTGGGAAAGTTCCTGAAATCAGTACGTTGGTTAATTCATAAGCACAATTCCTACTGGTTTATTGATTGCATAGTTTACGTTAATGTACTTCGCGCCTCATTTTACATCATAACGTACTGTATATACCCCACAAATCGTTTTTAAAATGAACGAACAATAACGGATAAGTAAATTATATTTGACTGCACTAAGGGGTATCTCAAAAAATTAATACTTGTGTCTTGGTTGGGGTATTTAGATTATAAACGTTTTGGATTACAGTGAATTTGAACAAACCTGAAATAATTAAAAGTATCAAGAAACTATTAGTTTAATTTTTAACAAACAAGGTTTTGATTTTGTATATAAAGTATTAAATTTCTTGCAAGTCATTTGCTTATTCAATAGTGTGTAAGGGGACATGACATTAAGATACCTTTTTGTTAATGTTAAAAATTAGCAAGAAATTATGATTTTACATATTTGTCCGTGTTTTTCTACAAGTATTCCCTAGGTATAGAAATTTCGTTAGAGTAATCACTGTCTCTGTTGTTTTTATGTAGAATTGTATTCCGTGGATATTAGAATTCATTCAGAACTTGCTGACTTGCTGACTGAGAGCGTATTTACATGAATCTGAATTCTTTGTTAGGGTTCGTTTCTCAATCTTTGTTTTTTATGTAGTGGTTTGTGGACTGCTGTTTGTCCGTTCATCTCTTTTTTGTTATGTCAATGCTATCTGTTTTTCATCGGTTTGTGTTAGTTTATTGTCCCCTTGGTACCTTTTCGCTTGTTTTACCAGGTTTGAGGAACTCGCAACTATCATAAAAAACGCACACTGAACAACCTTTGAATATATCTCGTTTTGACCACCTTGTGTTGGGGAGTTGCTGTTTCATTGACGTTGACCCAACATCCCTTTTTATTCGTTGAAACTTTTGAATTGAATGCTACACTTTGTTGTCATATTAGGCTGTAAAAGCGTTGACCAAAGCACAGGAGTTGTGCACGGTAAACAGTTTTACAACCCTATGAAATTGACTGCTTTCCAATCAAAAGTATATACATGTATATATATGCAATATTTATGAAAAATCTATGAAATGTAATTATAAACTTATAAAAAGCAGTATTTATACAAAATCTTATGTTCACTGTTTTATAGTGAAATTGTTTCTCTTTTCGTAGTCTTTTTTGTTTTCCACGGGTTGTCAGTTTCTCTCGACTTATATGCGTTCGAATAACCTCTTAGTATCTTCCGCCTCCTTTTATTTAAAATGAAAGACCAGACGAAAACACAAACGCACATGTGTGCATATATATACACTTTCTCTCTCACACACATATATATTATATCGTTTGATATGACTTTCTGATTAATTAATGATATCCATTTCATGCTATAATCCTTATTTCAGTAAGTACTTTCTTAGTGACCTTGAAAATATGGATACTGCAGAGATTATTCTTAAATTAAAACGGAATAAAAACTTGTAGCTATAGGATCTATAACAAAAGGTGATTTCTGCTTTTCATCTGCCAAGCAATCTTCTAGTATTAGATACATCTATGAGGGCGTTTGCCCGATTTGGTGTATCTAATTTACACCAAGATGTTGTTGTTTTATGTAAAATGATAGTTTTCAATAATTTAGGAGTGGGGTCTTTCAGCGATTTGACCATATGTTATTGATAAGCATGATAAATGCAGGGTATCCAATTTTATTTAACGACATCTTGGTGTAAGTATAGTAACACACCATCTAGTTCAGCAAATGACTGTATATGACAGTTGTTTTCCATTTGTTCCATTGATTGGTATAGTCTAAAGTTTGATTTTGTCAGTTTTTATGGACTTCCCCCTTTTTTAATTACCTTAGAAACTCAAAGTTGGAGTTCGGTATTTTTGTTAATACTTTTTTTTCATATCCCAGTTGACACGATGCAGCGTGTGTGTTCTCTTTGTGACAATTTCACGAACAGGGTTATACTTTTGGCCCAAAGAGGTGATGAGATGAGGAAGAACAACTGGAACTGTGTATGTAATGTCTAAAAACCTCTACACTGTCACGGATAGGTTCAATTTATATAGTGTCTCGGATTCTGAATTTATAGTACCTATGTTATAGATTCAATAGTATACATATTTATTATATAATATATAATATATAATATAATAATTCTACATAGTGTTCAATACCCAAAAGATTGCAACCGATGATATGTTATAATCGGTTAAGTCAACCAAACGACTATCAATTATGTAATCGATTGTGTTTTTCAAGAGCCAATAGAAACATAAATGACCTCCTCAGTATGCTAAAAAATAGCAATAGAAAAGTAAAGCTTTCAGAGTTCACTGAATATGCAACAAAAATCTTGCTTAATGATTTGGAACATATTTGCATCTATATCTATACTGCAACTATTCAGTTAAGTGGGCCAAATGCATGACTTTAAAAGTATTCATTTAATAACTGAACATAATCAATTATGAAAATTTATAGTAGATAATCACGTTGGATTGCCTCAACTGACATATTTTTGTTTATAATATATTAGATCAATTGATCATCAGAACATCACCATAAGATCCACCATACCCACCATTCCTTATATGACATCATTACTGGGTTTCGTCATGATACAATCTCTGACCATTGCAATATATACGAATTTGGAATTAATAGGTAATACATGCACAGAAGCAAAAACATGATACTTTAGCTATCAAAAGTAAATCTATTTCAATAAAAAAAATTCACCGAAATAGAAATTATCAAAATATCGCACTTTTTGATAGTCATTTTTAACTCATTTGTTGAGTTTGGTTGATTAATATTCATACAGACTGTCAATATTCCAATGAGTACTGACTGTGCACTCATTAAGGCCCCTTGATTTTATACCCATTTGAAGTAAAATTTATACATATAAGTATATACTAGTATAAAACAGTCTTAACGTCTAGTTTTTGTCTCACCATCGTCGCAGTATGGAGACATAGGTATTACTATCCGGCGGCGGCGTAAACTACCGTATTTGTATCTATACTACTGAAATAAAGAGGTCCAATTTGTTAGCCGGAATGACGTAAAAACGAAGAATCAAATGATTTAACTTTATATGTAACTAATAGAGGACAATGATGTTGTTTAAAAATTACACCATTCCAGGTCCTTTTGTTTTCCGCATAATTAATATTACCAATAATTAACAAGTTCCGGGTCGAATCCGATATCGATACCAATAGTATATGTCACATGTAGTTTCCGGTTACCTGTTACCTTCTCAATCAGGAGAACCTGGAATTCTTCCAGTGGTTGTTTCATATCTATGATACACTATAGTACACCATTTAACAAGTCTGTTTTCTTCCACCTCAATCACTATTAATTTTGATCAATTAGTTAAAATTAAATTCAGTTTATTGAACATGTTGAAGTAAGAAAACCAGGACAGGTTCAAACAGAAAGATTTTGAAAGCAGAGAAAACTGTGCACCTTACAATCAGCATGACTATCAGATGATAATACGAATACTAAAAATCCAGGCTAAAAATAAGGCGTTGATACTCTTATTTAGTCACGGACCCGTGTGTTCTAGTGAAGCTTTAAATTTCAGAAGGTAAAAGACCTGGATGCTTCAGACCTTGTATGCAGATACCTTATATTACGAAGTTGCCGTCTGTCATATGTCCATGGTCCTTGACCTCATTTTTATGGTTCAGCGACTGCTTGAAAAAAAAATTACAGTTTTTTGTCATGTGAATTTCTCATTTATTATGAGTAATAGGATAACTATATTTGGTATATGGGTTCCTTGCAACGTCTACATGTCCGTCAGACAGGGTTCCCCTGACCTCTACCTCATTTCATGGATCAGTGATCAAGGTTAAAATTACGTGATTAGGTCCGTTTCTCAGATTCTATAACATTAGGTCAACTATATTTGGTGTATGGAATGATTGTAAGGGGTACATGTCAGACTGGCAGGTTTCATCTGACCTTGACCTCATTTTCATGGTTCATAAGTCAATGTTAAGTTTTTGTGTTTTGGTCTGTTTTTCAAGTACTATAAGCAATTGTTCAATTATATTTGGTGTATGGAATGACTGTAAGGTGTACATGTCGGTCTTACCGATATCATTTGACCTTGACCTTATTTTCATGGTTCATTGAGCAATGTAAATTTTGTATGTTTTGGTCTGTTTTTCAAATACTTAGGGTAATAGGTCAGCTATATTTGGTGTATGGAATAATTGTAAGGTGTACATGTCTGTCTGGTTGATATCATCTGACCTTGACCTCATTTTCATGGTTCATTGGTCAATGTTAAGTTTTTGTGTTATGGTCTGTTTTTCAATTACCATAAGCAATAAGTCAGCTATATTTGGTGTATGGAATAATTGTAAGGTGTACATGTCTGTCTGACAGGATTTAGATAACCTTGACCTCATTGTTATGAATCTTTGAAAATGTTAAGTGTATGTGGTACTTGTAGTAAAACCTTTATCTGTAAGACTTTCAATGTAAAATCAATGGTCAGTAAAGCAGTCGAGACATTTCAGCGTGTGCCCTCTTGTTTTAATGAAAACCCTTTAATTTCACTTTCAGATATTTCGACGATAGGTCTTAAAACTCAGTGGCAAGACTTCCTTTTGGAATACTCCATTCATATATATGTCTATAATTATTCCTTCAACAGAGGGGATTCAAATGGAAGTCTTCCCCAAGCCAACTAATGTCAGTGACATATTAACTGAGTCATAGATCAAACATGCCTATACTAATGGCAATATGACATTATCGGTTTTGTCATGTCCTGGCTTTGAGAATTATACTACTACATGAATGTGACTTTGGAATCATGTGGCGGGTGATGTGTTTGCCCAATGCCAGGAACCTCGTCATTCGTTATTTTCTTTCATTTATTTTCTTTTTGGAGATCTTGATGTTGATGGAAGATGTTGAATTTATTCTAAATTGGTTTTAGACCCTGGACGGTTTAAAACTGTACACATTGTACTTAGTATACAGAAGCCTATTGTTGAAGACTGTATGTTGCCATCTTGATGCATTTTTATTTTTTTTTGTCGTTTGGTTGCTGTTGCATTGACATATACTCCCCCCCCCCCCCACCCATATTATGCATATAATAGGAGATGCTTAGCTATACTTGACGTACTTGGTCAAACTCTCTTTGGTGTTTATGTGATTTCGATTTTGTCCGTTTTTTTATACTGATTTATGATGTATTTATTGAAAATATAGGTATATTACCTATATATTTTATACTATGCCAAGGTGAAACATACATATATTGTTTTTGTCTGCGTTCGATACGCTTAACGTAGTATAACTTTTTAGCCTGGTTTCTTACAGACGAGATTCTTTACCGGGAATTTCAGCTTTTGGTTCTAAATTTAGTGTGCACGAGACAAAAGGCATTTGAAGGCAAGTACACAAGTAAGAGGTAACATTATATAGATACCGATGTACAAAACTCGTACATTCAAGTAGAATATACAAATCAAAGTACCGAGGAAGCGTGAACAAAACGGAGTGAGTTAGGGCATATCGACAGGGTACTCGTCTCCTGCAATGATTTCATCACCCGCCATGCGAGTCCACACTAATTGAAATTGTCATAATAGGGAACAGGCAATCATCGGTAAATTTACAGATCAGACGACTATTCTGCATTGTATCTATAGATGTAAAGATTTTTAAAACGACTAAAATCAATGGTTCTTGTAAGTTGAGACACAGCCACATCGGTCAACTAATTCGTAATGGTGACAGTAAAACTTGTGAAGTTTCGATTTCGGTCGTTCTTACTCAGCTGATGAAGCAGTTTTTTTTTTTGGCGTGAGGACGTAGCCCCCTGTTAATGAAGTTTGTATAATGTGATGATACATGTAACTTATCAATGAAGATGTGTTAATGCCATACGGTGAGGCATTGGGTATACTGATGCTAAGACATTTAGAATTAACAATGGGAAAGCTGAAATCATTATGTTTGTCATTTATCACAGTTTGAAGTCATCCTTTAACTGTGGCCATTGTGTATCCTACCTTTCTTTGATTATTGTTATTGATTGCCATTTGTTTGCCTTAGGCTTCCTTTTAGTAGAGTTGTCCAATTTATGAGATATTAAATGCAACCAACATGATTTGCCTTACAGTTATGTTAACTTCTAGCGATTATCAACAATCCACCAGCAGTGATACCGAACAAAATGGTAAAGATACAATTGTTTTACATGTTTTTGTGTGCTACAGCACTATATGGAACCTCGAAATGTATACTATTTGTTAAAAGAGATTGCAAAATACAGAGAATGAAGATAAGTACCAGCATTAAATGCTAAATCCGTTTTGTCAGTTATAAATGATTAGGACATGAGTAGTGACCATATAGCGTATAATTAAAATCACGTAATTAATGTAATCTATACATATCTACCAAAATGCAATTTATGAACTATATATATATGTATACCATAGAAGGGAAAGCGGATTATTTCCACAACGTCTAAGTGATGTCACCACTGTCTTCAATCATGCAGTTTTTGTCCTCTATATTTAGTCGGGGCCTCGGTGGCCGAGTGGTCTAAGTAGTTACTTCTGTAATCACTAGCCAGTCAACACTGAGGTTGTGAGTTCGAACCCCGCTCGTGAGGGTGCACTCGACTCTAATCTTAATTGACTAGGATTGTCAGTTTTCCTATCGAAGGTCGGTGGTTTTCTCCGGGCACTCCGGCTTCCTCTACCAATAAAAACTGGCCGCCTAGAAATAGCCCAAAAGCGGTGCTTAAAAGTGGCGTTAAAATACCAAAAAAATTAAAAAATAAATAAATAAATATATTTAGTCATCATTGCTGTTATCGACGTACTATAGTAATATTAATATATATATATATATATATATCATAGGTTTGAACGTTGTTTTCAATTTAGACTTGTATATATATATATATATATATATATATATATATATATATATTTAATGAAATTTTATACTGTACTTACATCGAACTAAAAGGAATTTGTTTACTGATTTGTATAGATTTCATTTTACATGTTGATTATTGCATAAGGTGAGGGGACAATTTAAAAAAAACTATTATGTGTATCCACATTGAAGTTATAAGTATATTTGCAAATCCAAATATTTTGCAAGACTTATCAATAGTTTTATTTATTTACTAAATTGTCTATCATATATGATGATCTCAAAAGTCATGATTTGTAGGAATTCGATTCTGATATGCATTTAGAGTGTTATCGCTTGTCTTCTTATGTTTTCTACACTGATTTTGGAATAATGGGACCGGATACTGGTTAAACTCGACTACATTCAATTTGCTCGTCCAAACTTACAAGTTACTGACGTTCAGTGATTGTATTTGTTGTATATATTTCGTATCGCCTATATTGTTTGTTAGTTAGATAGTTTTGTTTGTGAGTTATATAGATTTTCGGCTATGCTTTTATAAATCTGTTGTAGTGGGTTTTCTTTAGCTTATTGCCCACTTGTAAGTTGTCCTCATCTTTAATTATGCGCTGGATTTCAGTTATTTTTTACTCTATTACTTTATATATTTTGTGGCATTTCGACAGGGACATCTTAACGATTGTGAGAATGTATTTGTTTTATTTGCTTTGATATTACTTTTTATTCTTTGGTTAAAACTTGTACAATACATTTCTTTATTTCAAGATTGTATTTGATACCGTGTGGATAGGTTGATTGTGGCATAAATTACAAAAATCAAATATCAATAAGGGAAAGCCTTTTTACATTTATTTAAAGCATGTATCAACATATACATTTGTCCAGTTTTTGATATTATCACTCCAGGACAGGAACAATGAAATTAATTGAAATTTTGTTTATTTTTAACATTTTTATAAAGTTCTAATCATGGAAATTAAATATTAAAAAGGATGAAGGAAAGTTTGTGATGTTATATTTCCCTACACATTGAAAAAAAATTTGAAATTGTATTTGTCTTCCTATATTTTTTTATTTGTATTACATGTAACTAAATATTCACATTTGTATGTTACCACCTTTTATCAAGAAAACAAGACATGTGGTATTCATCAACTAACAACTTTATATTTGGAGTGAAAATTTATTTGAAAATTTTATGTTTTCTGAGTGGTATGGCTGATAAGCTGATTTTCAATCCAACATCATTTTGATGCAATTTCTTGGGCATAGATGTAGGACTGTATATTCTGTTACAAGATGCGGAAAAACAAGAGGGAAATCTTTCACCATTTTAGTTTTCTATTTATTTAACTAATCAGGAATTTTAATGGAGGTAAATAATATTCAAAGTCCCGGAAAGATTTCAAAATCACGCGAAGAAAAATTGACCATGTATTTTAAACTGTTTGTTATCCTTTATTTCGCTCACATGGTTTTATTGTCATGCAGGGGATGCAGGAAACAGTAGTATTTTTTCTATGATACTTTGAATAATGCAAGCTAAAAAGACCATAAAGACACGAGTTGTTATCTTAAGCAAAGGAAAAAGTTGTTCTAATAGCAGAATTTAGAATTAAGAATGAATAAATAAATGTCGAGGACAGGGGACTGTTTTCATTTATAACGGTATTCGTTGTACCTGCATATAGATAATAGAAAATTATCTTCCATAATGTAATAATTAATGTATGAATTATATGATATTTCCTGTTCAAAATTCAGACGAATCGCATTAATTAAACGTATTCTAGACAACTGCGACTTATTATTGATATGAATATAAAATTAAAATCGACAGATTGTTATTCAAGCCAATGATCATCAAAAATTATTGATCAATTTATTCATGACTGGTTCTAAAAAAAACTATAGTAACGCGTCAAAAGTAATTTTTTTTCCATTTGCAAGAATGTTTTCTGTCTGGAGTCTTACTAAATTAAACTGAACCAAATTGATCCGCATGCAAATAACGATGTAGAGATGTTTACACATGAAGTTTCCAATTTTAAAACATGTCGCTGGTCAGGTTCCTGCAGAGAACAGAATTTGCCATCTTTGTAAGAATTTTGTAGGGGATGAGTTTCACTATTTATTTATATGTAACTATTTAACAAAAGCCGAACTTAGAAATAAGCTCAATTATAGCAGAAATCCAAATGAAATTATATACACAGCTGTATATATTATTGTTATGTTTTAAAAACAATTAGAAATTTATTGTAGCCTCAATATGAATGTTTCCCCCGCTACCAATCCATTCTTCTAATAGCTTTGATATCTGTCTAGTTTCTATATATGTTTGATTGGTTTTTGGGTTGTATATAGTATGTTTCTCTTTAAATTTTTCAACTATGCAATATTGTATGTATTCGATTCACCTGTCTAATTTACATCAAGATATTATTGTCAATGTAGAAAGATAGTTTTCCAAAATTAGGTATAACATCTTGTACACTGATCGTTATAATAGCCAATGCGTTATCTTGTCTTGTTTTGTCTATATACAATACATTTTATATATTTTCACAAAACAATTAAAAAATAAATAAAAAAATACAATAAATAAAAGAATAACCAGAATATCTTTTTGCACGGCAAGCTCTATTAAGTCAAGAGTTATTTTTGGGTTTTTTTTTTTGTTTTGTTTGGACTCTTTAATAATGTATCTATGACCTAAACTGATTTTTTTCACTGTCCCAAAGAAGTCTATCGTTGATATCTTTATACGTATTTAATAGACATATCCTTATAATACGGTTATAAGCCTGATAAGATAAGAAGACCTTAAGAAAGCAGTTTTTTCGATTTGCCACATATAGTACAGGTACAAATAAAACGGTTGTTTTGAAAGTATGCACAGCGGCTTAGATGTCAGCATAACATGCAGATACATTTTAATTCGTGAAACATTCGACAGATAAATCACTGCAAAGTGTGCATTCCTTTCAAAATATGCATCAACTGAAAAGTGCTTTGCCTGAAACAATATTTCAACGAAGTGTTAGAAGACACATAGTACATAGGCACTATGCCAGTAGTAAATTGAAATAAAACTAATGAACTAAGCGGTCATGACATAACAAAACAGCACCACGCGGATTGCCCTAGAGTAAATATTTCCTATTTAGATGAATTTATTTATTATGCAATGGAAATTCCCTAGTTATCAATCACGTTGTCGTGAAAATCTGTTATTTGGAAAGATATTTAAGTCGGTAAAAGTCCCTATTAGTTTCGGCTGACGAATAACTATACACCCTAAAAGTCTTGTCAGATGGTATACAACGGAGAGAACTTATTTCCAACCTTAATTTTTTCAACCGTCGATTGTCGATACGTAAGAAAAGAATTTTTCGCATACTTATTCTATAGATCGCAACATACAAAAATAGATTTAGAAAAATGAATTGTTGGAAGTGTATTATATATATATATATAACGATCAATGACTAAACAATTAACTAAACTATGCTTAGATCGTTTACGTAAGAAGTGTGAATATGAATTTTTGTAATGAAAAAGTATCTAACCGTCTCCAATTAAACTGTTGAATATTTTGAACGTTTCACCATAGGAAATCTCCCCTCTTGATAAAAATAGCAATAATGCTGAATATATAGATATAAAAAAACTGGTTATCGTTAATTTCTTCTTACTTTAACAAAGAGAAAAGTGTATATGAAAAGAGTTTTACATTGTTAAAAATACGTACAATTTTCCTTGCAAAAAAAAAAAGAACCATACTAAATTTATTTTCTACTGGATACCAAATTATAATTCGATATTAAGTTACTATAAGCAAATTTAAAGCTACATCAATGCGACTTGTAGATTCTTTCAAATATATATAAAGACTATTTCAAAGAATAATTGTGCAAGGACCATCACGAAACAACTGACAATATATGAATGGAAAAAACTTTAGATTATCATGTAATGTATTTGATTTTCCCCAAGATTATTTTTGTAATAAGAGATTTAATTATCTTAAAATATCATTTAAAAATTAAAAAAAAAATTCTAATGCATTTTCCTCAATAAATAATGAAAGTAAGACGATACGAGTTTACATGTTCATGGTTAATTTAATTTTTAGCAGACAACTTAAAAAGTACATATTTATAGTTTGTTTCGAATTTACTTTTATTGAGTATGCTTACAAAAATAAACAAACTATTGACGTTTTAACATGTCACAACAGGAGTGACTTTTCTATTGATCTCTATTCAACGGTCATCACACTGTAAATGAAGTCAACGTTGACACAGAAAGTACAAATTGATTCAACGATTATTTACATTGTTTAGATAAGCAACGAATGCACTTCATGTCATTGACAGAACAAAATATTTTTGTTTCTCACAAAGCAATTAGAAATGGAAAACACACAATGAAAAGAAGCATTGTCTTGTCTATGATTGCTGGATTCAAGGGCATCTTGTTTTATTTGTCTTGATCCGGTTTTGTTTTCTTAATTTCTATTATGATCCCACCATTCTTCTAATAGGTATTGAGTGTATAGAGATCCCTCAATTGAAGTCCCCAAAACAGCACCTTCTCGCCAGAAAGGATAAAGGTAACGTTTTATTTACGGTGTTTATGTTTTACATCTGAGGCTATCAGATACCAAGTGGCATACTACTGTATCATGTAACTTATCTATGGATGGTACTATTACAGACGCCTTGCTCCATAGTAGGTCACATAGGCAAACATGCCACTTAATTAAACATGTCGTCGATGTTGACTGCAGAGAAAATAAAAGCACTAACGAGTCGTGAAGCGTATTGTATTATATGTGGGCAAATAACGCCACCCACTACAAGTATACATCATTTTGATCAACATGTACATTGACTCTCGTGTTACGTCCGAAACCAGTTTTCAGTTACTAAGTACATTTGTATGATCAGAAGGATGCATAAAAGGAAATATAACTACATTCTTAAAAATAGAAGGTCAACTAGACTTACTTTTCATTCTTCATTGGCTTAGAATTTTGCACAGCGAGAGTGTTAAGTTTTAGGAAACTAAATAAGTTGCACCTAAAAAAAAAAACTCGTATAAAGATGCATCTCAGATGAGATCTCATAAACATGTTTAACCCCGCCGCATTTTTGCGCCTGTCCCAAGTCAGGAGCCTCTAGCCTTTGTTAGTCTTGTATTATTTTTAATTTTAGTTTCTTGTGTACAATTTGGAGTTTAGTATGGCGTTCATTATCACTGAACTAGTATATATATTTGTTAAGGGGCCAGCTGAAGGACGCCTCCGGGTGCGGGAATTTCTCGCTGCATTGAGGACCTGTTGGTGACCTTCTGCTGTTGTCTGTTCTATGGTCGGGTTGTTGTCTCTTTGACACATTCCCCATTTCCATTCTCAATTTTATCTAATGAGTAGAACAGCCTCCTAAGTAGCTCATCCCAAAATCCATACTCTTTTGGTTGCTGTTTCTTCAGTTAATTTTGCATTTGAGTACTTTTGACAAACAATGAGGTTAATTTGTATTGGAATGCATCACTATAATATTGAATGGATCAAACTTAACCATTTTCTTTTTACATTTGACTTTGTTTTCCCTTCATAAAAGTTACAATAACTATTTAAAGTTGATAGACTACCTGAGGTAACAATTCAGTTGGTGAACTGTGGTAAGCAGCTCAGTTTTTACCAGTTTCACCCAAAATATATATTATAATTATATCAATACCATTGGAATAGTCTCGTAATGAAGACTGTTTATCATACAGAAGATGTTTTAGCCGATTTATAGTATACAAATAACGGAACTTAAAAAGCAGAAAAAATGAAATGTCTGTGTCCTTGATTTTTTATAGTATATAAATAACGTAACTTAAAAAGCAGAAAAAAATGAAATGGCTGTGTCCTTGATTTTTTATAGATATAATTAATTGAAAATTTGGAGAAAAAAAACGATTCCTTCGTGATTTTTCAAACAGTTAACACTGGCTCCTATTTTCTTTCAAAAACTATGAAAATATAAAGTATTTTTTAAGGTTTTTAAAAGTGGCACTTTATACTATAAGTAATAAAATTGTGAAAAAAGGGGCTAGCGGGCAAACTACTTATTGGCACTATACATGGATAAAACTAGAGGATTCCGAATATCTTACAAAAAAATTAAAGACAAGAGTAACGAACATCCTTAATGCACTGAGTTGGAGTATACAGAAAAGTTTGAAAGATTAGGTTGGAATCTATTTTTGATATATATTAAAGAAAGTCTTAATATTTCTTGTTGATATATATTTTATAATTTTTAAATGTGAATTTTATACACACGCTGGCACCGAATTCAAATAATACGATAGCAGATACTGACATAAATATGTATGATACTTTTTCAATAAATAACAGGTTGATAAAGGAAATGGTTTTTATCGCTAATAAAGATAACCATCGTCATGATAATAACAATTTTCAATATGATATTTTACTGTTTACAACAATTAAATTATATAAATTTGGACAAAAAGGTATGATACATATTTTTGTCGAGCCTGCAACAAATGTGGAAGCGAGATATAGCGATCCTACACTCCCGTGATCTCTCGTCGTCGGCGTCGTCAACATTTAGGTTCAGTCTGTGGTTAAAGTTTTTTTTAATACATCAGTTCCTTTTTCAAACCTTCATGGAATTTTATTAAACTCGAACAGAAGCTATTTTATGATTAAAAGACAGCAAACATTTGAAAATATATTTTTTGATTTTTCCGTAATTATACTTTATAAAGGACATACATTTTTTTCAGTTAACATTTAAGGGTTAAAGTTTTTTTTTTAGACAACACAATCTTTATTAAACCATCATAGAATATTATGAAACTTTGGCAGAAGCCTTTTTATGCTTATGAGATAATGTCTGGTTCCAAATTTTGAAAACATATTTTTAATTTCTCGTTTTTTTTTTGCAGTTAACATTTACATGCAGTCTCAGATCACTTTTTTTAGACATCAATAAGTTTGTTAAACTCTCCATGATGGAATATTTTATGAAACTTGGAAATTTAGTTGTTTCAAGTTGAAGAAATAGTATCTGAAGAAAAGTGTTTTGAGTTATATTATTTTCCCTGTATTTTACTGATAAATGGACCTTCTGACGATCAACACTAAACTACACCAGCAATTGCAGGCGAGACGTCTCGCGTGGTTCTGTCAAACCCTTTGCGAATTTTTAAAAGACCTTATTATACAAAATTAAACTCTGATCAAATAGGGTGTCACCATTCATTGTCAAAACTGAGACTAAGACATATCTATTGGTTCCAGTTGTTACTTCGAATTTTATAATATTTTAAAAACTATTAAACTGTGATTTTTATGATGATCATTTTGTTAAACAATAGTTTGCGGTAAATCTAAAGACAAAAATACTTTGACTATTTTATCTAATTCGGTTGAATTCCCCACTTTCGTTCATTGCTGTATACGAAAACCAGAGAGAGTACATCAAATAAATAAAAGCTTTATATAATTTATGAAAATATTCATTCTAGAAATTGTGTATGTCGCAGATGGTAATGCATTGTAACACATTAGTATATATATATTCGCAAAGCTCCATGTTTTGACTTATATTTTACCTTATAATACAAGAAGAAATTATTGATTAATTGAGGCAAGTTTGTCCGTATGTTATCAAGGAACGACATCCATACCTTTTATTGTCCTCACCATATTATCTGAAGTTCCGCATTATGTACGGTGTGTATATAGTGCGGAACTAATAATACTATAAGTTATCTACGTTCATATCCGTAGATATGGATATTTTAACACCCTGAAGTATCCAAGTACACCCTGAGGCGCAGCCGAAGGGTGTACAGGGTACTGAAGGGTGTTAAAATATCCATATCTACGGATATGAACGTAGATAACAAATTTATCCCCAGTCTTAGTCTAAATCTGGCGATTTTTAGAGAAATTCGACCACAAAGTTAAACGTGAAAGCAACGTTTTTTTCATTTTTTAAATATCTATTATTGAAATTTGGGAATTTGACATTTTTTTAACGGGGTGTAGGGTACTACCTTTGGTAGTACCCTACAGGTAGACAAATATAAGACGTTTTTAAACTAGAGACAGAAAACTGAAATGGGTCGAATTTGGCGCGCAATGTTGTGAGAGTTACATCATAAACGATGTGACGTCAACGTGGGTCATTTGCATAGATAGGTCAGTAGTACCATTCATTGACAATGTGGCTGCATAGTGATGCATTTACTAAAATGAGTGCAAATAATCGATATAATAAGATAAAATCGTTAGTGGATTAGATATTTAATTATACAGACATCATGGAAAATCTACAGAATTCGATATTTCATAAGGAACAACCATGGAACTAAGGAAAACGCGCGTGAAATTCCCCGATGTAATGGGTAGCAACGTCCGGGGATATGGGTTAGCAACACCCAGGGGCTATGGGTTTTGTAACGACGTGCGTTAACCAATCAAACTCCTAGAAATATACTAAGCCGGGGATAAAAACCTTTACGTCAGTACTTGAGATCGCATTACGTCTTATGTGTTGCAATATTGTTAGATTTTGTATAGTATATGATATCGTTCAGGTAACAACGTTCGGTGAGTGCACTACCCGTTTTTGTCGTTATCATTGCACTGCCTATAATCCGCTGGAATGTAAGGGGCAATCAATCATATTGTCCTTCTAATCTGTTCTCCAGAATTATAAAGAAAAGGATCAATAACCACACTGAATAGAAGTGATGTTTTACGATTCGACTACGTATAAAATCAATTAGGGAAGCGGATTGAAGGCGATATGTTACACACGATAAAATGAAATGTATTCCTTTATTGAAATACATCTTCACCAGATGCGCATACAGATGCCATTTCTATTTCCTTTGATTACATCACTGAAAATGATAATGTACAGCAGAAGTGCTATGTATAATTCACCAATTACCGACACTATCTTATTTTACAAAGAAAGAACACTTAGTACAGTGTGTTATCTTTTATTTTGTACACGAAGCTACACTTTGACTGTTATTGGATAAAAGAAGATGTAAATAATGATTATTGTGATTTATATTGACATAAAATATATACAGTTTATTGACTGTGAAACTAGGAAATAAATATAAATTGATTGACTGAAACAGCTAACAGATAAAACAATAAATGCATAATGGTGCAAAGCACTGGAAATAGTAATTAAGATAGGGAAACTTTAAATTAAAATTAATTTTATGTATAATTAATAGTCGTTCACATATTTTCTGAAATTACTTTTCTTATTTATTCCCGTTACGGAAAATAGGGATACAAAAACATATTACATGAAAAAGAACAGTCATTAACAAAATAGTAAATTGATAACCGACGAGGAAAAGGAAAAAAAGGTATGACCCAAAACAAAATAGACATTATTCATCTCATAGTTTCGTTTGTGAAATGTGTATTGATCAATTAACTGATTTGTTATTTATTCAATTTAGTTGAATTGTTTATTCTCATATTCTTTAACTTGAACAAGTCAGTAGATCTAAGGCCCTTATTAGACGTACTACATGTATTTAGTCGTTGGTTGTACGAGAGTCATACTAGATTTTACTCTCCACACATTTCTGAATTGATATTTTTTGTGTGTTTAATTTACTCGACTACTGTCTTGCAAAAATACTTTTTATAGCTGATCGTGGTTTAAGATATATTATCTTTACTTTACAATATCATTTCTATCTTTTAGGTTTGTAATGTGACCTATAATGACTAACCTTGACCTTTAAACAATTGTTAACCAAGTTACGTAATGTTGATATGAAATATTATTGTACCGCCCACATTTTATTACACGCTGTCAGTTCTTGACACCTTTGGTGGTCATTAATAACATTTTACTCGTTAAACATGTTACCTTCATTTAAAAATATTATTACACACATGCATTACACGAATTAAAATGTATCATATATTTCAGCTTGCGCAATGGCACATCGACCAAAGAGGACAAGTCTTCGACATCTGCGAGAGCATTTGGTGTGCGTGCTGTGTGGAGGCTATCTGATTGATGCCACTACGATCGTAGAATGTCTACATTCATGTAAGTTTATCTGTTTTGACATTTTTCCAATATTGTTGGCGCAGACGATAACGGTACGTAGCAATGCCATAAAGGCTTTCAACTGTTATATGGTTAAGATTATCGTGATATTGGAATTCTATAGCAGATTGTAAATTAAATTATCGAATAAAAGCTATTTGTATTGACGATGATTATGATTTTCAAGGGATTATTATAGCTGTTAATAACTATAGATAACATTAGGAAGTACTGTCCTGATATATAGAATAATTATTACCTATATTGATATTCAAAAAATGGATATTGCCTTGCCACTCAGTTCATCCATAGTGAACATAGGAACATCATAACTTATTTTTATTCAATATTTATTGCGCTGAACATTTCTATTAGTTTTAATGACAATTTCATTGTTTTCTTAAATTTGTGTACAAATTAACTGCAAATAGGAAAAACACTAATTACACGGGCGTAGGAAATGAACTTAGTTTGCAAAGTTTTACGTGTCTTCTTCCATGGATATGATTTCAAAAATGACAATATAAAAATATGCCCCTGTTTTAATGGACTATGGCACATGAAGAAATCACAAGACCAATAGGCGTAAATATTGCTAAATATAGAAAAAGTAGTTCGAAATTACTAAGGTAATTAGGAAGTGATATCAAGTAAATATTAACGATAAATAATCTAAAATCTCAAATTTAGAATATTTGCATTAATTCATATCCGCATTCCGATAAAGTAAGAATAATATGTGGAAAACAATTAGTCTCACGAAACCCATGTAAAAATAAGGACAGTTCAACTCATAAAAAGATATAAAGTGAATCCACGAATAGAAAATAAAATTCACCATTAGACAAACATGAAACTTTTATTGAAGATTTAAACTACGGTCGGCTTTATGGTATGGTCTTCACCTTAATTTATAATTCATGTGTAGTCACGTTCTAGAAAACACGCATTAGTTTGAAACATGCAATTTTCCATTTAACAACCCTCTAAAATACACAAACATGCATCACTATTAGCATATGTAGTTGGTATGAAGTTCTAAGTGACTTTATAAATTGCCAAATACTTGGTTCTTCGCATAGGTAGAACGGGCATGTGATACAAGTTACAGGCAAGGTTTCATATCTGTCCAATCAGAGATCATGTTTTCAGTTTAATACACGTTATATCATTATTTAGCAAAAGCAAATGTAAGCGGTAAATAAAAACATGGCTAAAATAAAAGGAAAAGAAGTGGAAAAGGCGAAATGCCGAACGGAAAAGGGAGCATACGTAAGACATTCTTCACGTTTTTGTTCAGAGACACTTTTGCCACATACCTTAAATCAAATAAATCAAAACTATTTGAAATAGGCCATTGATTAAAAGAATTAAAAATATTAGGGTAACTTTTCAGAAATGAAATGGTGTTTCTTGTCTAAAGTTTAAAAAAAGGATATTCATCTTACCGGACTTACTGTTGATTCTCTATTTTGGTTTAAACCCATGCACATAACTTGATAGGCAGTGTCAACTTTGAAGGAATATATCTATAGGATACACAAGTTACATGTCGCTGATGATAAGTAAGCATTGATTTTTTGGGAGTAAGTATTAAAGCATCTGTTCTAAATGTTATTGCAAAAAAAAAAACGGATGAAATGACCCTCTGTTGAACTACTTATCAAGGCAGGATACATGCATTATGTGGGCTGTTATATTTTTCCCTATTTTTTCGCCACCGATACTCAATTCACTACAAAATATACAACTTAAAAAATGTTTTCCAATGTCTATATAAGAGATTATGGTGCATGTTGTTCAAATGAATAATGGCTATTCATAAAACTAAAAATTAAGAAAGCGATAATGCAAGCAATAGTTATCTATAATGTCTGTCTATCATTTATACTTGTTTTCATGTAATTGAGTGATGTGATCAAGTAATATAGGTTTATTTCAACATACCATAATCATATTTAACAATCATCACTTCAAAGAAACATAGTTTTGTTAACATGTACTTTTCACATTGCAGGGATAGGGTAATTATTCAAGTAGATCGTTCTGTATTGTATTAATGTTATTTTAATCCCAAGAGATGATTATACAACACAATGTTTGAAGATTTGATATATAATATTCTAAAGTTAATTAAGCGACCACCGAAGATAAATTCATTCCTGCTATTTATACTGAGCAATGGCATTCTTTCGTATCATTACCAGGAATATATATTTCTTTTTATTCATAGTTTAAGGTACATTTTCATTTTTTTTAGTTTTAAGCACTGCTGAGAAATAATAATTTTCAAAATGTGCATATGGTGCATACAATTATTTTCGTAATCTGGAAATTTTGTATTGATATAACTATGCGAATGTTATTACATGAAACGTTTGATAAATGTCGGTACAGATTTGTATATGCAAAATAGTTAAAAATCTGATCAATCTCTTTAGTGGAATAATTTTTTTTCTTCAAAACTATATTCTGAAGATAAGAAAAAATGGACATAACAAACTTCAATGTTATCTTAACCTCATACTGATTAATTTAACCTTTTGATGCTTGATAAACATTGGATGGAAAAAACTATCGTTTAAAGTTTCTGCGTAAAATGGGTAACCTCAATGCTGTTCATACTAAACAGTGACCAGATCGTTAGCTTTAGTTTTTGTCCGTTTTTGAACTATTTAGTATTAAACAAATATTGCAAATCAAACAATATAAATCATATAAAGTACTGAAAGAGGTTATTGATTCCAAGTGATAAAGATTTTATAGGATTTGATATTTTCAATTTTTCAACCAACTAACGTTACAACTGATTAAGATCCCGTTCTCTCTTTAACTCCGTTCACACGACAAAACAAAATCAAATTCGACAACAATCATGACCGGTTCGCATTCAAAATAGTCCGGAATAATACCATTAACGGTACCAATTTTTAACTGCACCAGATACGCATTTCAACAAATAATGTCTCTTTATTGATGCTCGAGGAAAAATAATTGAAAGTCCAAAACCTAATACCAACGTTCAAGAGCTAATACAAAACAAAAAGATTACATGCGTATTTGTGAATCCGGGGTCAGACCATTTTAGATAGGTTGTCTGACATCCGATTTCAACAAACATCGGATTTGAGTCTAGAATAAATATACGTGTGAACCCAAATGCATTATCTAATCCGGAATATATCAGCTCAAAAGGCTTTTGTTTACATTTTTGGCACCAGAAAATCACGTGCATGCATAAATATTTATTTCACTCGTATATACATGTGGAATTTATAGATATACAGAATGACAATTACACATTACAGAACCGCTTGTGAACGCAAACTAAATTTGAATCCGATAGGATAATTTCAGGTATACATATTCGATTTGTTAACAGGGCATTTTTTTTACTTTTTTACATGAAATGACCGTTTGACCTATTGTGTGCGTGCATTAAGTATGAATGGAGATATTTATTATTCGATGCTTAAATAAGATTAGAATATGCTTGTGAAACCTTACTTTTTTCTATAGTAGCCTTTATGTGCAGTGTTTGAAATAAACATCTGGGAAATTTAATTAAATTGCTTCACATAATAATTTGCAACTTTGGAGTATCGTGTTTCGTACAAAAGACTTTGGTAATTTTTCGTTTTCCCATTTGAAAAAATCCCACTTATGTTGGGTCTTTCCTTACATTTTGTTATAGATTCAGACATTTTTTTTTCTCAGCCAATACAGCATGAGCTGTTGGTCCAAATCTGTAATATTCCCTATTGAAATTATACACCAAATAATATTTATGAATGCATACATATGTCAATCAGTTTCTGTGGTTGCTGACGATCATGCAGAATCTAACCACTCTGTTCTTTTCTAATTCTTAGTTAAAAAACAAAAGCGATAATATATATTGCCAATTACATTGGTATTTTACAGAGAATGACTGCGTATGCATCCTTTACAAACTTCATAACCGGTAGTCATCACAAGTACACTTCAATTCATAATGATTGTAATAAGCTTTTTTCTCATGCATTTTTGATACTTATGATGTCAACACTTAATCCGGGGCATTTTTCTGAAGATAAATATTGTATAATGACTTATTTGTCAATTTATCAAACTTCCCAATCTATTTTATATCCGGGTTTTTAAACATCAGACCTCCTACAGTATCCTTTTGTAAAGAGTGGCCATATCCGAAAGATTACTTTTGACTATTGAAACAGGAGGAGTCGAGTAAAAAACCTAATAAACACATTTTTATTACGCCATAATTGTTTGCTTCAAAGTTCAAAATTAAGTTGAATACAGAAGTCGGTTGTATAAAAGGAATTAAGCATTTATTTTCCTTAATTTCAATTGAAATTATGTCATATAACAAAATGTTTAGAGAACATGTTTTTTTCCTTCTTTCTAAAACTTTA
The DNA here is from genome assembly GCF_021869535.1 of Mytilus californianus. Taxonomy (NCBI): domain Eukaryota; kingdom Metazoa; phylum Mollusca; class Bivalvia; order Mytilida; family Mytilidae; genus Mytilus; species Mytilus californianus. Next base: position 95,568,578 of record NW_026262668.1, read on the forward strand.
AAAATCGGGAATGGTTTTGGTTTATCAGCAGTAAATATGGGCTGCTATATGCATCTATATGCACTGAAAAAAATTAGCATTTCAGTTTTTATCATATGATAGGCAATCTTTGAAGTTAACACAAGACTTTTTGAGGAAGTTTTTTCGGGCTTGGGGATTAACAATCAACGCAACCAAGTATATTGATACGACTTAACCGACTCATATAATTGTACTTCAACAAATTCATAAAGTCAATTGCATGTAATGATAATGAATTAAACCAACCACATTTGGAGTAGTCCTGAGTTAGCTAAATATCCAAAAACAAAAGGTTGGTTTGTTATGTTGGATGCTTGTTTCTCAATGCTGTAAATGATTCATTGCTATGTTAAGTTTAATATCAATTCGTTTCCAATTATTTCATTTGTAGTTTTCCATTCTATATTTGTCGAAAAATATTTTTACTTTGCAGTGACAAGTTGTACAATGAGTCAAATGAAACTCACTTGGAAACGTTTCACAAATTCTTAAGTAGTTATTGAATGGGTTAACTGCATGGTGTGATGTTGAATAGGCTAACTGGTGTGAAGCTTAATATAGGTGAACCGGCGTGATGTTGAATAGGTTAAACCGGTGTGATGATTAGGTCAATTGGTGTGATGTTGAATGAACACTTGCTTGATTAGTCCATGGAAGTAGAATGTCAATATAATTAACTTCCATGATTAGTGAAGGCAAATGTGAAGCCTTCTCTTTACAAAACATTATCTCTTTGGCTAATAAATTATATAGTTATGTTTTAACTGCTGTCTCCCTTTCTGCTTTAATTGCGTCTTTAGAATAAATGATCGTTCTGCATACGTTTAGCAGTACTTTTCTTTTTACTTAAATTGTGATGTGTTGAGCGTATTGTTTTTTTATAAGTTTTGTTTTAAAGAATACAAATTTAAGTCATTGCACAGTCTCTGTAAAAAACAATTATCCAATACAACAGTCGTCTGCATATCCGTGTTAATTATAATAACTTATCTATCAATTATTCAAATTGTCTTCATATGTTTCTCAGCCTATTTTTGGTTTTAATTGTTTTATTTCTGATAGCGCGTTTTACAACTTATAAATCTCCGTTGTCTTAAATGGAAGCTTGATTGTGTATAATTTTCACATTAAAATGGGCTAAGAATAATTTCAATAAGACCATGCTATATAAAAAAATAAATAAATAAAAAGATAGAGTGATAAGTTAATTAATTAATTAATCATTATATATATATATTTTAAAATTATTAATTAATTAAATAATTAAAACAATTAAAAAAAATATATATAAAATGATTGTAAATTGTCTCTGAATTGATTACTTTAAAGTACGATACATTGCAGAAACGTTGTCTGTTTTTTTTTTTATATTTGACAAGAAATATAAATACGTTGATTAAATCGTTAACCATATCATTGTTACTGATGTGTAAACATTGCTTCCCTATAACATCAGTTTTGTTGATGTATAGGGATTTTGTTTTGATGGTTGATCTTCTGTATAGTATCTGTTGATTTCACTCAAAATTTGGGCCAATTAAAGTAAAAATTTAGGATAATGCTTGTCTATAATTGACCTCAAAATGTCTTTTTTTTAAATTCTGTTGTTAATGTTCTGGCTCCTCCCCTTTTGTTTTTATTAGTGCGCTGTCTCATCCCTCAACCCCTTCGTTTTGTTGGTGTGCTGTCTCATTGATATTTATGCCTTATCTCATTTCATCCATTGTTTTATTTATATTGTAATATACCAATTTAAAAAATATCTGCGAATACGATTTGCCTAACGATTTCAACCTTCCATGGTTTTAATCAGGCTTTCTGGAACATACATGTCCGTTTTTGCTTATTCTCTTTTGTGCGTCTTTTTCCGTAGGGGTCAGATATTAGTGGTTGGTTTGGTAAGTTTTACTAATACACTTGGTAATAGCTGCAATTCTTAATGTATTATTTTGTTTTACAAAAACTGTCTAGAACGAGTATATCTCCTCGAGTTCTCGAAAAAAGAAGTTTGTTCGGTCCGTATTCTTGGTAAATGGAAAAGGGTGCAAAATATAACATAGAGGATGCCTTTACCTATATATTGAACAAAAGAAAATTAGCCAGTTATAAGATGATTAGTTATTATAATGTGTTCGTATATATGTAAAAAACGACAGGTTCAACAAACAATTGTTAGGAAGTAGTAGACACATTTATTTACGTAAAGAAAAAAAAATGTAAGTAAATGTCACCAATAAAGGTAAATGCTGAGTTTTGCAAAAACAATATAGGAAATAATCAATGTAAATTAAGCATTGGTACAGTAATGAGGAAATGGATATTTCCGATAGTGTCTATAGTATCTCATGGCCAAGAGGACTTATCTTATATTTATGTGTGTATTTATATATATTATCTGTCAATGTCAAATTTTAGATGTAGACACAATGTATTGCACGAACAAGAAAATATTGACATTAGCTTTGTATTGATTGCTGAAAGTCTAATCCTCAAATAATAAGAGATACTTATCCAGTGCTGCACTTGTAACACTATTTATGATTTATCGTCTAATTAATTATGTGGTAACTATGAATTCATATTTGATATAATGTGTGATTGTATGCTACCGAATACGAATGCCAAAAGAAAAAAAAAAACGTTTGTTGCGTGTTTGATTCACGATTATTTTACGTTTCATGACATATACTATATATATAGTAGTAAAAACTTTAAGTAATTATGTTTTTTTTTTTCTCTTTTCAGTTTGCAAGACCTGTATTGTACGATATTTAGATAGTAGCAAGTTTTGTCCAATATGTGACGTTCAAGTTCATAAAACAAAACCACTTGTTAATATTAGGTTTGTATATTATTCAAATATGCATTTGAGAAAATTATTTGCATTGACAATTTAATAACTTTTCTCGACCCATCCATATTTATACATATGCATCATGTTTGGTGATATGGTGAAGTATAAATACGAGACGGTGCATAAAGGTACGTTCTTTGGCTTATACGACCCTGTACATTCACCAAAAATTAAAATGTGTATAGTAACATTATTAATGGTATGTATATTTTAATATTCATTTATACAATTTTTGTTTACTTCTGAATTTAGACTTACTTAATAGTTTAGGCTTTTTGTCACATTTGTATTGAATTGTCTTAAAGAAGATTTGTCAAATTAGAGAAAAAAGTCTTATTTTCAGAGGTGTCTTGGATAGTTTTTAAACAATTCAATGAAAGTACTGTTTTTGTTGCTATGGGAGAATAGAACAATGTGACGACACCCCTTCCCAAACAGAACTTTTGATATTTGGAACGTTCATCACGAGGATGCTTTTTATTATTAGTTCACATAAAATGTTCTGGTTTATATAGTTAAATTGATGAAAATAAATAAGTCACCATATCACGTTATCGTTCGATTTCGTGTTCTGACAGATGACATTGGGGGAACTTTACTATATACAACTCTCATTCTTATAAACCTTTCGGATATATAAAATTAAATAAATAAAAAGAATACTATTATAAAGGAGATTAAGAATAAAATACAATTATATAGTTTTCGTCAAAGGTAGATCCACTAATTGTAAAAAGGTTAAAACAATGAAACGTAAAACGGAAGTCAATTTAATTGTTTTTGAAAGTTTTTGCTCTTGTATATTTGGTTGTACCAGTTCTTTATTTTCTTCTATAGCTTGATTAGAAATAGTGGTTAAACTTGTCAGTTTGGAAATCCATCTTAACGCCTATTTATATTTATAAATCCAATCAATAGCATTATGTTACACGTTTTACAAACTAATTACTTCTGCTATCCATGCCACAAGTCATAAAAGTGCCTTATACAACATTTGTGTAATACCCAGCACACACTAAACCTAATTTGAGATCGAAAAATATACGCATATACTAATATTTACATCGAAATTGAATCCATTTGTGTTCGCTTTTTTAAGTTGTGTGCATGTGGAATACGTATTCAAATTCCCATAATGGTATTGATAGTTTGAATGTTCTCTCCTATTCATGTATTCAGTGTATTGTTATACATTCAGTGATTGAAAAGGCGTGTGAGAATGCTCGAAAAGTGACTTGAACACGTGCTGTAATCACCAACCGTTATGTGCACATGCATTGAACATTGGCACGCACTTGCTATTTGATGTCAAATTAGTTTTAGAAGACGAAGCTTGGTGTTCTCTAATGTAACATGTATTGATGTAAATCTAAGAAATCCTCTTATCGATTGGATTTATTATTAGCGATGATTACTTCTTTTGGTTAAATTTAATATCCATTATATTTATGAATCTGTACTTGCTTGGATAAAATAAATGATTATTTTAGTGATAAGTGTGTTTAAATAAAAAGATTTTTGTTCATATTATAGACTGTATAAGATTATAATAAATAACGTGTTTAAAGATATAAGTAATATTATTAAAAATGATAACCTTTTCAAACGTGTAATTCAACTGTTATACGTAATGCACGTATATATTTGACACAGATATACGAAATGTACGTATGTATATTTGACACAGATATACGTAACGCACGTATATATTTGACACAGATATACGTAATATACGTATGTATATTTGACACAGATATACGTAACGCACGTATATATTTGACACAGATATACGTAATGTACGTATGTATATTTGACACAGATATGCGTAACGCACGTAAATATTTGACACAGATATACGTAATGTACGTATGGATTTGACACAAATATACGTACTGTACGTATGGGTTCCGCGTTTTTCCATTCGTTTGATAAGGAATGGCTTTTTCATTTGTTTTATATATATGATATTTACATGCCGTATAATATGATATTTACGTGTATGTTATATGATATTTACATTTGTATATTACGTGTCGTAGGTATTTAGTTTAATTATTAAAATCGTGTGCAAATGTAAAATAGTCTTAAGTAATGCTTATAAATACTTGTTCTTTTTATGTGTTCTTATTTATCTTGTTGTTTTTTCTCCATTTGACTTAAAAAAATGTTCCGTAAGTTTTTTTTTTATTTCCTCAGAATGTCGCTTCCATTAGATTTCGTTGATTTTTACATGAAAGGGATGGTATTTATCATACATGCATACAGAAATCATTTGTATACAAAATTCCAGCTTATTCTTTGATGTTGTGGAATATCTGGTAGAGTCCCCCATCTTCCTTATTCGGGAGAAAATCCGATAATATTGGCAACTAAAATTGCTCTGTCACTTAATTGTAATCTGTTTGGAGTGGATTGATATGAATTATACATGCGGCGTTCAAAAATGGCAGGAAATTTATTCATTGATTTTTCCACGTCGACAAAAATTGAATGAAAGTGCTATGTGCACGATACCACTGGTTATAATAGGGTTATTTTACGAGCAAATCCTTACAACGATGGACCATTAGCATATTTTATTATATTATAAATAATGAGATATTCAGTTTCTTTGTCATAATAATAAAGTACTTGTCTACATGACGAGAAAAAGAGACGTATGTGTTCACAAAGAGGGGTACTCTATAATGTCCGAAATTTAAAAAAGCTTGTTAAATTATTTTATATCAAGATAACATGATATAACAAAATTAATGTATATGGGACCTATTTGATAATAGTGTCTAAAATCTGTCCAAAGAAGTGTCATATATATATATACCACATCTTAAGGTCATCTATAACAGACTCAACCGTAAGGCATGTCAAACTATATTTTTGGTTTCGCTAAGATGGTATTTTGATAGACATGAATAGATAAGGATAAAGAAATAGATTTTTTTATCAAAAAATGTTTGTTATATGTTTTATTTATCAATCGCATCATTGTCCACCTTTCCTTTCATAGTCCAAACATATTTGTTTAGTTAAATTCATTGTTCATGTTTTGTTTTTTGCGATAACGATCATATATATATATATATATACACATATCTATTATCAATGCGAGCAATATATAGTTATACTCTTGTTTTCTTTAGAACTTGTATCAAAATGTTGTCACATTATTGTATATACACAACCTTTTCCTTATGAATGTTTGCTATTTTGTTTTTTAATTTGTTTTGGTTTGAAGTTCTTATTTCCTAAGATCATCTTGAGATGTGTAGTATACTGATTGGTATTTTAGTCTGGGAAAACATGATTTTATTAGTTGAAATTGTCTTTGACGGCCTTTTATAGCCGACTAACGGTATGGGGTTTTCTCATTGTTGAAGGCCGTACGGTTGCCTATATTTGATTACATCCACTTCATTTGAACTTTGGTGGATAGTTGTCTCATTGGCAATCATACCACATCTCCTTATTTTTATTTTGAACTATAACTTCCAGTATAAATTCGAGTACTCTTAGGTCGGTAGTGTGTCTCAAAATGTCTTTATGTTAGTTGTTTGTCCTCGTCCCGATCTAAAGTTTATGTTCGATCTTTTATGGCTTACTATACGGTATGGGTTTTGCTCATTGTTGTAGACCGTACGGTGACCTGTAGTTGTTTTTACATCCTCATCCTTAGGTCTCTGGTGGATAATGTATAATTGGCAATCAAACACATCTCCTTATATTTACATTGAGTCTCTTGTCTCGTTATTCAAACTGCGAGGAAGAATTGAAGGATACATTTGTAATGTTGCAAATTATAATTATTCAATAACTCTATCTAATAACTATAATATTTTATTAGACAGCCATAAGACAAAATTAAGTTTTATTTCTTATTCACTTTTATAAAACCAGCTATTGAATGCTTTACCTTGCATACACTATGTAGCAATTATCAATAAATAATATATATATGCAATATCACTCGTGCATTTCGCCTATGATACTGTCTTGATATGCTTTAAGGCATAAATTCCAACAATTAAAGATCTCTAAGCAATCTTCAAACCAAGGAACCAATAACAGCACAGTTCACCTATTTTGTATGTAGAAGCCCATACCAAGACGAATAAATGATGTCGAATAAACCTTACAAAGTTCATGACCAAAAACAACAGCACAGTTCACCTATTTTGTATGTAGAAGCCCATACCAAGACGAACAAATGATGTCGAATATACCTTACAAAGTTCATGACCAAAAACAGCTAGGAAATGTACACAATCAAAGAGTTGTAAATAATTGTTTTGTTACTTTTCAGAATGGACCATACTTTACAAGATATGGTGTACAAACTAGTGCCTAATCTATTTCATGGTAAGGTTCATTTACGTCTATAGATATAATGTTTTTATTTCAGTCCTAATAACAGGTTGTCAGATTAATTTGACATGTTAATTTTATTTTAATTGATAGAATTACAATGATCGTTTTATTTACATATCCACTACATTCATGCATCATATCAAACAACCGCGAAAAATCAGGCGTAACTGTATAAAAAACTATTGTCGCAGGGTTTCAACTAAATTTATCATGGAAACCCTGCGCAGACTTAGTTCATTTGCATTCATAATTATAATTTGCTAAACAAAAGATGCTTTTCATCTATAATGCGAAACCATTCATGTAGTGGCAATGATCAGAACGACCTTTTGTGCATGCATTTAAGTGGTTCTCAACAACACATTTATTTACACGCATTCATAAGGTTTTAACGTGTTTGTGTCAACAATTAAAGAGAACTGATGGATATTCATATATTTATGTGCAAGTACTGATGTTGTGTCATGGATAGATACCCAATATCCTTAGTTTTTATACGCCCGTTTACGGGACGTATTATGGTATACCGTTGTCCGTCTGTCCGTCCGTCGTCAACATGTCGGACATTAACTCAAAAAACGCTTTAACCAATTTGCATAAAACTTTGGTTAATTGTTTATATCTATTGACGTGAGCTCCCTTTCGTTTTTTATAAATTTTAGATTTTACGTTTCCGAGTTGTGGGGTTTTATTAATTAAAAAAGGGGGATTTTCCAGTTTTTGGACAATAACTCAAGAATGCTTTCACCAAGTTGCAAGAAATTGTGGTGAATTGTTTATATCTATTGGCATGAGCTCGCTTTCGATTTTTATATATTTTAGATTTTACGTTTCCGAGTAACAGGGTTTTATTCATATAAAAAGGGGGATTTTCCAGTTTTCGGACAAAAAATCAAAAATGCTTTCAGCAGTTCTTATGAAACTTTGATGAATTGTTTATATCTATTGATTTAAGCTCCGTTTAGAATTTATAAATTTCACATTTTACATTTCTGAGTTATGGGGTTTTCTTCATTAAAAAAGGGGGGATTTTCCAGTTTTCAGACAATAACTCAAAAATGCTGTCAGCAATTCTCATGAAACTTTGGTGAATTGTTTATATCTATTGATGTAAGCTCCCTTTACATTTTCATAAATTTCTAATATGACATTGAGAATTAATTGAACTTTAATTGTTTATAGTCTGACAACAGATTTACTAAGTATTGCGCAATAGCACAGTGTATTGCACAACAGCAAGAAATCTTTAATTGAATATAAATTCAATTCATATAACCAATTTCAAGTTCTTTGACTACATTTATTCAGAAACCTATAATATGTCAAACATTTAATACAATCCAAATTCAGACCTGTATCAAGCTTGAATATTGTGTCCATTTTTGTCCCAACTGTTCAGGATTGGACCTCTGCGGGCGTATCTAGCTGCGCTCAGCGAAGCAGTTTATTCTATTATAATGTTCATTGACTTAAATCTCAATTATTCAAACAGGAAAACTCTAGAAAAGAAATTGATTTGTATTCCGGTTGTAAACGCTTCTATGAGTATTACCTTCATATATTCCCTTTCCTGTTAATAATGAATATTGAATATAATATATAATTATACGTGTATTCCATAAAAGTCAGCTTATGCATAAGCTTCAGTGTCTCTGATTTTACATCAAGTATGTATGTTTTTTCCCTCAAGATTAATCTGGTATTTGATTATCAGTCAGATTAACAGAAAGTTATAGGATTTATCAAGAGTGATAATACCTTTTGTCTTATTTGAAAATGTTTGAATCGTTTATTATCGAACATCAAAAAGTTTACATGGGTGCTAGGCAGGAGACGATTACTCGGTTGACGCAGCCGGTCTCGCTGCGATTAGAGTTCATGGAATCTTTCAAGATTTTATCTCTTGATAAGTATATAATTTTCGATTTTTGAACATCAGTAAAATACCGAATCCTCTCACTTACATGGTTTTTAAACTGAATTGTATTCCTATGGTGTGTGCAAAAGACTTCTTTGAAAGGGGGTCGATAGTGAAACTTGTAAAGTAACATTTGTCATGCTGTACGCCAATGATGTCATAGCGGGTTACAAATATTCAAGTTAACTTCCAGTCCATTAGTTAAAATTTGTCATATTTTCTATTTCCACCAAGTGATGTGCAAGTCCTTAATTTGCATAAAATACAACTTGTATCTTGTGGAAAATAACTAACAGGAAAACAATTAATACCGCATCACATCAAACTACTGACACATTGCTCAAGTATAGAGAGATATTTTATTTCCAATTAGTATATAAAGTCGTGTATTTTTCATGTATAACGATGACTCTCTCAATAGAAAAAATTGCATTCCAAGAAGTGAACTTTCGGCCATTGTTGCCAGCTGTAGAAAATAACTTACAATATAACAGGCGGATTGATTTTCATCATCATTATTTCCTTTTTTTGTATTTACAATAATCAGGCTTTTTACACCTCTCATAAATGACAATGAAAATGTTAAATGGGCCTAAACCATATACTTTCATGCCGACTTGGGAATATATATTGCATTTTTCCGGTAGTAGTATTTTTAAAATGCGATACTCGAGATATCACAATGTGATACTCGAGATATCACAATTACAGAGGCCACAATAAAACGGTTCTTGAAATCTGAACACCAAAAAAATGGACTGTTCTCGTCTTAGTCATTGTATGTTTCTGTCCGATTAAGCAAGAAAAAAACGAACAGATAAATAGAATTAAATTTAAAAAAATGATATATATTAATTTATGAACGTGTGATACATGTAAATATTGAAAGACAAAGGTTATTCGAAGAGGCATCTGTTGGCAGTATACTCAAATAGCTCTTGACTGATTTGGACCAGAAAGATATGGTAGAGTTGATCCTTTCGACAAAGAAATTCCTGAAACGAACGATAAATTATGGCAATTCTTTGAATTTTACATATATTCACCAGAAACTATATATATCCATAGAAACTCTCTGAAATACGATGTCGGTATTCGTTATCTTAATTCAGAAATTTCTTATATATGCAAAACATTTAATTTCATTAAATAGCTCGTGACTGATTTGGACCAGAAAGTCAGTGTTTATATATTTTCCCTTAATGAAAGAAGTATTTTTAAAGACAAAAAGTTAATAAATAGGGGAAATAATATTTTCAATAATCAGAAACAGTTGCTTGTATTATTGTTACAGTGTATTCTGCAGTTGGATGAACATTCAAAATTTCTTATATCAAACAAAAAAGTCAAATATCAGTATCTACTGCAACAATGAAATTCACTTTAGGCTCGGGATTTAATACAAAAACCAATAAAGATTTAACGATATTCATTTGTATAACACTCTACCTGTGTTAAACATTTTTAGTTATTTTACTAGACTATACATATTATTTCAATACCCTTTATAGAAAAAAAATACAAAATGAAATTTTAAACTTGGTTAATATTTTATTTAAAGAAAAATTTGTCATAGATTTGGTATTATTTAGTATTATATGTAGTTACTTTTCCTCAAATTTATATGCCAGATGTTCATTTCTTTCCTCCATATTCCAATCTATATTATTCATTGCATTAACAGCTGAACGATATATTAACACACACGCGGATAGTTACTTTAACATATGTATTTTGTTTAATATATTATTAATGCAAAGCTGTAGGAATTTTTCGGTAATCATAGCTGACAGACGTACTTCTCGTGTGCCAAAATATTATTTATACTACAGCAATTTAACATCTTTTATGTAAATGAACACTAAAATATATCATATTGTGCGTGAAATGATGTGCGGTATTTAAAAATGCATAGATCCATTTACTAGTATATCTTACCCAACTATATCCCTAATTTGTGTATAATCATATATCTGATATATTTATTAGTATCTATATTCTTTTTGGCAAAAATGAAACAGCGATCATATATTGATTAATGTATATAAAGTATTAACGCGTATTATGCTGTTTTGCAGAGGAAATGAAAAGACGTCGAGAGTTTTATAAAGAAAACATCGACGAAGAAGGTTAGTATGAAAAGTGTTGGTTCTTGTGGTATAAAATATTCCTTCAATTGCTCTGATAATTGTCCTACAACCTTTAATATCTTTAAAGTATTACAACTGTAATAGCAAGTGAATCAAATTCATATTCACCTGACATTATATTGTATCGTGATAACTGTTAGAACAAAATATATGCAGCTCTCTTACTCGCACATACTGTAGCAAAACATGTGTATTTCACAACTGATGACGTCTCAGTGAAATTGTTTCTACCAATCATGAAGATCTTTGATCATATATTATTTTTTATCCGAATACTGCTTGAAGTATTTGATAATTTATTTTTAAAATGCAATATCCAAAACATAAGTGTTTGACTCGATGTCTTCGTTCTCGGACTTAATGGTTTAATTGTAAAAATTCATGGAATAAGTTTTTAAGTCTTACGAATGTGATACTTTCTTATTACGAAAACCGTCTGCAGTAGAGCAAATTATGCCATTTACATTTATAAGTATATTTTAAATTTATTACTCAAATTTTGCAGATAGTCCGGAAGGACCATGGCCAGAATATTACATAGATGATGATGGTGAAATACAACGAGAACGTGTCATCTTTTCTGATGACGAACAGATTAGTTTATCGCTTCAACTAAGTACCGAGTGAGTTTATAAAAGTATATGGTCACTAATTTCTATAGGTTGAAACAGTAATGTTCATTTCTATCAAGTTTCAGAATAAACTCGTAAAATATTGTTACATTTATTCCTTGTGCTTCAGCTAAACCTGTCTGGAACGTTTCCAAATCATTTACTTCTTTCAGACATTTCGTTTTTGTGTTTTAAGGGTGTTGATGTGCATAGCATTCAACACTCTCATACGTTCCTTATCACAAGTGCACCATATTAAATTTCATTCTACAGTAGTTAAAATGTGCATTATATCAGAAAAAGCTGCACAAGTTATCAAAAGCCTGTCATATTCTGTTAGTTTATAATCTATTTGCATTCCTTTCATCGTTAGTTTCTAAATTCAATAACAGTACTATCAAATTTCTTACAGCGGTAAACCACCCAAATCACCTGATAAAAGGGATCCCAAGAGTTCAACAGAGGTCAGTATGAACATAGGATTTAACGTACAAAATAATAATACACTATATCAACAATAGAAGCCCCCTTGATACCAGATTACGTTGTGTATAATTTGTTTGCCAGGTCATATCGATTAGAAGAGATTTGATTCTTACATATCGTAACAGATATCTATATAATATATTATATTATTTGACTTCACTGACATATTTGGATCTTTCTAGATACATTGTATCAAGCGATGGAAGCGGTTACTAATATTTACTATAAAAAGCGTTTCTTATTGTCGAAGTCAGATGGGAACTATTTTCTTTGATTTGATTTTTTATTCGTACAGCTTCATATGTTTAGGTTTAACTAATAAAATATGTTTTCTTTATCCTTGATTAATGAATACTATAAAATGTACACATTTTAAAATTTTATTTCATGGTAAAGACCCGTTTCTGACCAATTTTTGTTTCCGAGTTTTCTAAATCATTTAATATTTGCAGTGATTCACTGAATTCATTATAAGAAAGTATATAGTTCTATCAAACTCATAAAATGAATATTAGTAATAAATGTAGTATTTATATATACTAGTATATTTCAAATTTTAATTCCGCTGACATGCATCTAGTTTTGGGATTCGGAAGTCGTTTTTTTTTAAATGATGACTAGAAACTTGATAACCCAAACCAATGCAACATAAATATTTCAGTTCTTGAAATATAAATACTACATTATCATAAATTATACTAATATTTTTTTATGATAACATTTATAATAACTTTTACATGATACCTTGGTGCTTATAATTAAATTTAATAAAATAAAATAAAATAAAAAAAGTCCGTATACATTGGCCTGCATTATATTTTTTAAATTATTATAAATTATTTCAATTTTGGGTTGATAAAACGTTCAAATTCTTCCTTGATAAATGATTTCATAATTTAGTTGATAATGATTTTATTTGATAATGAATTAATTTGCCTTTTTTCTTTCCTTATCTCTCTTTAAATAAGCCTACGTCCCGGTAAAGTGATATTTTAACTTTTGATTCAAATGGAGTAGAGTTTAAAGTATGACAATCGATTACAACCAAAAGCGTCAATAAATTAAATAGTTAACCATCAGCTTAATGTAGGCCTTTGCATAATTACGAAAAATTGTTCATGTGTTGATAGAAACATAAATGGTGACAAGGCACAACCCGATCCATAAATCTGCGTCTAGGGTCATCAAGGTCAAGGTTGCGGTCTGATGACTCTATTGTTTCTTTGTTTATGCCGAACAAAAATCAACACAATTGTTTTTATGGTAAGATTTAACATGGTTATAGAGAAAAAGCTTTTTTTCAGTGCTTTGTTTTCACGTTTTTTTTTATAGATGACGGATTGTCGTTATTTGTTGTGTCCTGCTGCCGTAACCGTATCACATTTGAAGAAATTCATTCGCCTGAAATTCAATCTGTGTGACCGATATCAGGTATATATATATAAAGTAAATTATCCTAAACCAACCACGTGTAAATAACCTGTATTTCTTAAGGCATATGGAAGTATTCATAAAGTGTAATCAGGCTTTTAAAATTTATTTCTTGTGGTTTTCAAATATTAAGTTTATTGTCAGTTGTAAATTAAAAGATTAAGATTTGACAAGGATATTTTTGTAGTTATCAGATCTCCCCCATACATGTTTATTTCTATATGTCTGACCTATTTATAAGACAAAAATTTAAGGGTATTGTACTCTTATTTGTTTACAGTTTGATGGAAGTAAATATTGATGGAATATCTGGTCAATTGTTATTACAGGAGATTGACAATCATCATATTTAAAAAAAAATGAATTCCATCCTTTTAATTGTAATTTTGATAGGTATTATATACGTGGCAGTAGAAATACATATAAATCATAGTTGACGAAAAGGACGATGCAAAATTCTGTTCTTTAAATTTAATGGTACTTAGAAAGTAATGATATATCACTATTATGATACTCATCACACACAAACAGTACGTGCACTAATAAGTTCCTTGTAACTGAAAGAGAAATACTATATACATGTAAATAATTTGACGTATAGAAAACTTTTTTAAATACACAATAAATGTCAACGTATGCAGTTTCCATGAGTAGTTAGTTCTAAACTTAATATTGTTGGATAGCCAACATCAATATATTGTTTTTGTATATTTGAAGATCGATGTTTATCACTCGGATGAAATCCTTCAGGACCATTACACACTTATGGACATTGCGTACATCTACGCTTGGAGACGAGTAAGTAAAATTTTCCTTTAATTTGATATTTAGTAATAACATTGATTTATGCCAAAAGCCTAATCTTGTATGAAAGAAGATCCTCATTACGGATAATTTGATTCGTATTTGGTAACACATTTTATTCTCTGTAGAACATCAATATAATAAAAGAGAATCAAACATAAAATAAATTGTATCTTTTTTTATTATTGTGACACGTTAGCAGTTTTTGATGGCAATACATTTGAATCATTGCATCAGCAGATATAATTTTATTCATTTAAAATGTTCAAATTAATGTTTGAATTAAATTTTTTTATCGTTTACCGATGCGTTGACGACGCTAAGGGCGTTGATCAGAAAATTTCTTTTTTACCCCCTCAAATATCATTTTCTCATATTTTTGAGTTCATATCAAAATGTTCATGAAATGCCGTTACAATGAAAACAACTTTTGAGTAAACTGAAAAATACGTTTTTCGGCATGTTTCGCCGATTCTTAATGTGTCATTTGAACAAGGTGAGTACAAATCTGAGAATATCTGTCTCACATATGACCAGGAATCTGATGTTCAGTAGTTGTCGTTTGTTGATGTGGTTCATAAGTGTTTCTCGTTTTTTATATAGATTAGACCGTTGGTTTTCCCGTTTGAATGGTTTTACACTAGTAATTTTTGGGGCCCTTTATAGCTTGCTGTTCGCTGTGAGCCAAGGCTCCGTGTTGAAGACCGTACTTTGACCTATAATGGTTTACCTTTATAAATTTTGACTTGGATGGAGAGTTGTCTCATTGGCACTCATACCACATCTTCTTATATCTATATATTATGTAATTGTTGTAAACGCATTCGCGTCCCTTTTTCCTCGATTGTCACACGTACAACCGAATTTGTACTTACCATGAGCAACACGACGAGTGCCACATGTGGAGCAGGATCTGCTTACCACTTTGGAGCACCTGAGATTCCTCCGGTTTTTTGGTGGAGTTCGTGGATCTCAGTTGTTTAGCTTTGCAGTGTTTTGTAAACTGTTGTTAGTCTTTGACGTTTTTCGTTTTTGTCATGGTTTTGTTGGTTTCTCTTCGACTTTTCAATTTTGATTGTCCCTTTTGTATCTTTCGTCTTTTTTTAAAAGATTGGCTTTCCCATTTCATGTCAAAATACAAATTAATTTAAGGATGAATACCATTTAAATTTAATGTAATGCTATATGTTTTACCCCACAAATTCTTATCCTTTTTTCTTCAGTGGATGTGTTTGATCAGATCTGAACCGATTTTTGATAAACAAATTATAAATTAAAAATTTGAGAGCTTCTAAATATCGTATTGTCGCCAAAGAAGGATTTGAAAATTTTATCACTGCAATTTCAGTTAAGAAGTTTGAACTTCCGCCTCCGAAAGTTTGATTGAAGTGGCCTTTAGTTATCAGAATCTGCCTTACTTTAGATAATTTTCACTGAAGGTCAATTTTTTGGGTCAAAATCAAATTTTTAACATCAGTATTTGTCTATCAAAAGGGAATACACAAATACATTCTACTTTATTGTTTAAAGAACTTCATTTGAACCGTTGAAAACCTGCACGCTGTTGTAAGTGAAATTTGTCTTTATGATCCTTATTTTTTTGGTCGGTATATATCGATGATTTTTTAAGTCAATGCGTATTCTATTTTGGTTGAGTCTACATTTATGTCGCGGAAGTGATCCTACATTCCGTCGGCGGCGTCAACATTTAGGTTCAGTCTGTGGTTAAATTTTTTTTAGGCATCAGTAACCTTGTCAAACCTTCATGGAATTTTATGAAATGTTAACGGAAGCTATATTATGACCAAAAACAATATTCAGAGCAAAATTTTGAAAATATTTTTTTCCATTTTTCATATTTTTTTTATAAGTAGACTTAGTTTTTTTTGCAGTCAGCATGTAGATACAATCTAAGATTTAAGTAATTCAGTCTTCAATAATTTTTTGAAACTTTTATTGAAAAATACCCAAATTTGACAGAAGCTTTTTTATGACCTAAAGTATCCAGAGCATTTTAAAAAACATTTCCGTATTTTCATGATAAAAGGATTTGTTAGACATCCATTACTTCGTCAAACCTTCATAGGTGGAAGCTTTTTTACGATAAAGAGATAATGTCTGAAGCAGAACTCTGAAATTTTTTTTTCCTAATTTTTCCGTATTTTACTGATCGATGGACTTCGTTTTTTTGCAATAGCATTTAGGACATTTAAGGACATTTTGGGATTAAAGTTTTTTAACACGATACATTTCTTAACATTCATTGATTGTTATGAAACTTGGACAGAGGCTAATCTTTTAGATTAAGAAATAGCATCAAAGAAAAAAGTTTTATTTTGTTTAAATTTACGTATTTTCCTTATAACTGTTCTACCTTTTACAGTCGACATTACACTTTTACACTGAAAGCAGTAATCGCAGAGCGAGACACAGGGTTACGCAGAATCCTTTACAATTTTTTAGAAATACGTAACCAAACAAAGATCAAGTGTTAACAAAAATGTATTTTTATATATTCCCGTATTGATACTTTTCTTTTTGGAAAAGATTAATTACAATATTAGCGAATATAGAATGATATTTGTTGATTTATGCCTGTTTTTTTTTGCAGAGAGGACCTTTAAGACTATTTTATACCGTGTACACAAATCCCGCAAAACGGATAAAACGCAGTATATCTGCTACAGTAACATCAGACATTGACACAAGTATTGTTGAAATGCCGTGTACCACCAAACCATCAGAGAGTACTGACGATACTGATAAGAAAGTGGCATCCCCCGTTCAAACATCAACCAAATATGATGACCAATCAAAGAGTGAAACAAAGAAGCCTGAGATTCCTTCATCTACCACCAGCTCCAGTAAATGTACAGAAACTGTTAGTTCCACAGTAGATTTTTCAAAACAGGAAAACAAGGTACAAATGCCAACTAATGAAATCGTCACACAAAATTTGGAAATTCCACAGAAAACAGACACAAAGAAAACCTCTGACATACAAAAAATGACAGAAATACCAACATGTACTCAAATCAATGTTCCAATTCCTCACAGATCGTTCTTATTAGGACCGAAACCAAAAGAAAAAACAGAAACGAAGCAAAAGGAGTTGTCAAGTTGGAAAAATTCTAAAGATAAAATACTAAGTCTTCCAGTGAAACATCCAGATAGTAAAATAACAGTCCCTCATCCAAAACCTGTAGAAAATGTCTCGAAAGTCTCAACTACTTTGAAACTACCAAGTGCTTCATTTACTCATAGCAACGGCAAGATCACGAACACTAATGCTACTAGCCAAATAATGAAAGCAAGCAGCAGTAGCACTTCCACTGGTAGCAAAAATTCGAATTCAATACACGATAAACAAACAAAACGAACTCACGTCGATTGTTGTGTTTCGCCCGACACAAAGAAACCAAAATACAATACGGAATCTATTGCTAAAACCGGGATATATAAAAATGGAAAGGATAACCATGTAAATAAACCTGTCAACATCCCATATGTTTCTAAATCTCCAACAAATCTTGTTGGTAGTACATTGTCGTCTGCTGATAAAGCACGCAAACTTCTTCATATACCAGAGAGGCCACTCCTTCCGTATGCCCCTATGGCAGCGCATTATCAAAGCATGAATGGTTTCTTCAATTATAGATCACAAATACAGGATTATGGTAATGATGCACCGCAGGACCTTAGCATGAAAAAGAAATCTAGCGATTCTAATGATAATACAAAGAATCTACCGGATTCAACAAAACACTCGCCTCCTGCGCCAAAAAGTGCTCCTGATAATAAACAGAAAAAGGAAAAAAACGGAGAAATTGACAAGTACGCGTTCACCGATGATGATGCAGCTACCCCAGTTACGTCACGTAAACTGCAACATGTAAAGTCAGAACCTCTAACTTTGAACTGATTAATTATTGTATGGCTTCAATGGATAAGAAATTTTTATGTGAGTTTGGCAAGTAGGAAATTGTATTGTGATGACACGGAAAGTTCTGTGGACGTCTTGCTTATATCACAGAATATGAGTTAGTGCTAAATTGTTTGTTTAACGTAATGAGTGAAAAAGGATGTGGATATTATTGGACTGCTCCATGAAACACTGAAAAAGGAAGTAAATAACAACTTAAATTAGGTTTACAAAGAGTTCAATTATGTTATTGAAAAACCAATGCTTATAGTGCAAATTGCATTTGTAAATGCTAGCTGCTTCAAACCAACTGGCTGTATGTATTAATTACGAGCTTTATAGGTTAAATATATTAAACCAGGATTGGTCACAGTGGATATAGGTGATTTTTCTTCATTCCATTAAATTCGTTTTTCTTTTTGGACATGCATGATATGTATTTTTTTGTTTTTCTTTGACTAATGATTGCCTTGCTCTCTTGGCTCTTTTTCTTCTTTTTGATGGTACAAATAAAAAATATAAAATGAATTATAATTAAATCATAAGGTGTTCTTTTTAGAAATATTTTAAACACTTCACATGGAAGTAATATACTTTTACAGCATATTTTTTTATTCATAAAACTAAGAAATATAAACTCAATTTTATTGTTAGTACCTTAAAATTTTTATGTACAAAAATGTTGTCTTTAAAAAGCATACATCAATATACAAAACAGAGAACAGATACCAGACTGACAGCAGTGTTATTCATTTACAAAAAGGTTTAATAAACGTCAAGCAAAACAAACGTAATTATTGTATTATGTATGACAGAACTAAAACTAGCATGACTATACCAATGCCACAGTCTACTTAAATATTTTGTTTATAAAACAAATTTTAAAGTAAAAAATCGAGATCAAAATACAAAATATATTAAAACCATAAACACACAGTTTGAATTATGAATTTGATTTTAATTGAACATTGGACACACGATTTAAAAAAAATGGTGTAGTCTTTTTTTATTCTGTTTGCTAAACGATTTTTAACATTTTTATTATACTTCATATTTTACATAATTATATTTTTCATTTTCGCACATTCATAACAATCATGTTTATATTTACAATCATACATTTCTGTACATAGTCACTCCTTGAATTGTTTTTAAGTTGGTAAAGAAAAATATTTTTTTCTTAATATCATGTATGACATAATTAAAAGTCATGGGTATCAACTTTACTCTTTTATAACTTTTATTGAAAGACAAATCCTAATCTTATTATTAGTGTTAATTGAAAATGATAATAAAAACTGTAAAAAAATTACCAGCTAAAAAGTCGAATTGAATTAAAAGTGTTAAACATGATCAAATTAACAGATTGAAAAATAATAGTTTTTGTATTTTTGCCCCAAAGTTGTTTATTAATTCCATTTATATTCGATCTAAATATTGCACTTTGGTGAATATATTATATTTCACAACAGGTCAAAATTTATAGAATGGTATAACCATGGAAGTAATATAAATATTACTTCCATGGTATAACTCTCTCTCTCTCTTTCTCTCCTCTCTCCCTCCCTCTCTTTTTATATGAAACAATGGAAGGTGCAAACATTTTTGATAGGTGTTTATAAAAATATGTATTAAGTGTTATGTTTTCCATTTTACTTCATATTGTTTTATTTGAATTTAAAGCTATTTATTTTAAGGATACATATATTATATTGAATGAAATCCTTGTGAAGGAGTTAATATTATTTTATGTTTGGTTGTATGAGATACAATCTGTTAATGTCTGTTGTTGTAGAAATAAAAAAGTTTATGTGAAATGTTCGTATGCATTAAAATAAGAGTTACTGTTTATTTGGGGTCAGATTTATGGCCAAATTACCCTTAATTGTTTTCCCATTCAGTGTTAAAATCGGAAAGTCATTGAAACCTTTTGGAATTTAAATAGTAGAGAGTTGAAATGAAATACTTAGAAGATAATTTCAACAGTTTTACATATATCCATGCAATCATTGTGTTATTAATCGCTATGTGCAGTTGTGGAAGACAATTTTGATATAAAATAGCAAATTATTTATTATGGTAAAGTTTTGAAATTTGAAGGTGGTAACCTTAAGAAATTAATTTGTATCTGAAAGTCATTACATAAATATACTACAAATATAATTTTGCTCTAGTTTAAGAAAGTCCTTCAGATAAATTTTATAGAAACATACAAAATATTTGCCAAAATCTACCAGTTATGGGCTAGCTAAAGACGTTTTTAATTTGTGCATGTGTTCAAAAATACACGATTACATTGTTAGAATCTCAAATTACACCCACGACACTGTACTACGATACACTTTAGTGAAAACTGGAATGAAAAACAGTAAAAATAACAAAAATACCGAACTCAAGGGAAAATTCGAAACGGAAAGTCCTTTATGAAATGGCAAAATCAAAAGCTCAAACACATCAAACGAATGGAAAACAACTGTCATATTCCTGACTTGGTACAGGCATTTCCTAATGTAGAAAATGGTGGATTAAATCTGGTTTTATAGCTAGCTAAACCTCTCACTTGTATGACAGTCGCATAGAATTCCATTATATTGACAACAATGTGTGAGCAAAACAAACCGACATAAAAGGCAAAAACGTCAAAAATTGGGGTACAGCAATTTAGCCTTTTTGACAACGGCTATATGATGGGTATACAATCGGTGAAATAGGCTGTTACTATTTTTTTTTTCGTTATATTTTGTTCCCGTGTTTCATAACATAATCAAAGGTGGCAAAATGAAATAAAACACGGTTCTCAAAAATAACAAAGAAAAACGTCTTCGGATAATTCTGTTGGATATCTATAATTACTATTTGTAGAGTATCATAAACAATTTACTATTTATTTCATTTACCATGAACAAAGGTATTTCTGTGTCATTACTTGTGATCACTTATCGAACAGTTTCACACACACACACACACACACACATATATATATATAATTCGTCTTAATAACAGCCCAACAATTTTAGATCTGTAAATTTGCGTTAACAAATTTTGTTCTTCCTTGGCCGGAATTCGAACTCGTGCATATATATATATACAAGTCTAAATTGAAAACAATATATATATATCTTAGTTTACTTATACTGTGGATTATTTATTATTCGTGGAGCACCAATTTTCTTTGATTTCATGGGTATATGGAAACCACAAATTTAATTGCTCAACAAGTATAAATTTTCTATATGCTTGTATACAAACTTTTGTAAAACTATACGAAATCAAATATCCATGAATTTTTTAACCATATCTATGAAAATTGGTAACAACGAATATAAATGAATCCACAATATATCGAATACCGATCACAGAAATCTTATGGCCTGTTTGTACAGTTCGAAAATTAGTAGACTACTAGAGATACTTCGTCGTGTTTGTCTATATGATGTTATGATTCGTCATCTTTCAACAATTCCAACTTTTTGATACCGCCTTTTTTAAGATGAAAAAATGAAAACAACTTCTTATAAATCTCATGCATCCGAAACGCTCTTCTGGATTTACCTTCATCAGGAACGCCCAAAGCCAAGTATTTGAAAGGCAAGGACGAATAACAACCGAAACAGTTGAAGAGCTACATGACTAAATAGATCTAAAAAGTAATAGCCAATTCCATCTAAGGTCAGGTTTGCCTGAGGGAGTTGAAACCTTAGTTTCTTAATAATTTATAAATTTATAAACAGGCAATTTAAGAAAGGTATGTTATAAATCTTGCCAGTACCCAAGTACCGACTACTTAGCTGATGATACCATCGGTGACTGATAGTCCACAAGCAGCCGTATCGGTACCCAAGTACCGACTACTGAGCTGATGATACCATCGGTGACTGATAGTCCACAAGCAGCCGTATCGACCGCGTGCTGTAAAAAAAATTCTATCCACTATACAGTGACTTCCATAAATGATTAGTTACTGTCACATAACTTAATTTTTGTTTCTGGCACTAATTCGATACCTCTGCTGGTGAACTGCCATTCCCCAAGGATAACATTAGCTCAGTAGCCAGTTCTTCGTTGTCGACATGATTTATAACATGGCTTTCTTAAATTTCGCCGTTGAATTATTTAGAAACTATAAAAGAAACTAAGGTTCCAACTCCCTCAGGCAAAGTTGACCTAGGGTGTATTTGGCTATTTTAGTCTTCTTTTTGGGTCCGTTTTTGTCATATAACTACTGAGTATTCAAGTATTTAAACATCCTTGGCTTAATTGTTTTTGGGGGTGGGGTTGAGCGTTCCTAATGAAGGTAAATTCATTTCGGACGCACCAAATTTAATAAAGCGTTATTTTCATCATCTACTGTCGACACCACGTGTTGGTCGATCGTTATCAAGTGACGTTGAATTTGTCCCAAATGAGCATAAGCATATTTCCCAGTGTACTTTACGTTAACCTTTGTCTATTTTAATCCTTATGGAACATATTATCACCTTTGACCCCTGTTTAATGCGACAGGTGTGATTTACGAAGCAGGATATGCTTGAGATTACCTACATGGTTTGGTGGGAATTATTAATGCCCAAGATTTACTTGGTCGCTCTTCGTATACCTCAGTTCTTGTTTGCCCATTCCTATGTATAGTCCCTTTTGATTTGTTTCGGAAGTGTGTTGTCTACTTGATACTGGTTTCTGTATGCCGTTTTGACGTAGTTTGTTGTAGCTATATTCCATCTTTTCATGTAAGGAACACAAATCTTCTTTTGGTATAAAATATTCAATCGACATCCTAAGATTACATACTAGTATTGTCGCATACGTACACTATTCATAAAATTTACCCCAATTCAAACAAAATATAATTATTTAGTGCGATAAAAATCACAAATTTGTGATAAAACTATATACAATCATCAGTCGTGCATGTATATACATGTAAAACTTCTAATAGCGAGCAACCAGAATTGGGTAACATTGACGTAAACGGTTTCATAACACTTAAACAGGATGACAAGTCTCATTGAACTTGATTGATTTGACCTATATATTATGTGAAATTCAATTAAGCTGCAACAGTACAGAGTGCAACATATATGGGTCATTATGCGGTTTTAAACCGTCATTAAGATGCATATGTTCTTCATTCTCTGACATGCATCAAACAATTGAATTTTTGAAATGGCAAATATTGAATAGGCTTTGAACTGGAATATCAACATTATTTCTTATGGTAACTTCGAAAATTTTAAAATTAATTTTGTAAAAATATAAGAATATTATGCCTACAAAATACAATACTTACCGAACAAAATTACAAGATCTATTGCCAAATTTGAATGCTTAAAACAATAATTAAAAGGAAAACCTGAGCAAAAACATTTTTTTTTATTTAAACACCTCTAATAGATACTGGAACTCCTGGTTGTCCATTATAGACTTAAACAATAATGGTGCCTTTTATTTCTTTTCAAGAAAGTTTGATTTCAACACCACAAATATATCCAAGAATGAAAAAAGAAGATTCTTTTGGTTAACCATATATGATTTACCTAATGTTATACAATAATATATTCCATGGTTGTTTTGATTTTAAATTTCCTTTTTGTGACTATGTCAGTCTGTTAACCTTTCTTCATACATGTCGTGCCAGTCTATTGGTTTCAATAAAGCGAATTCATTATAAAAAAATATGAATAAACGACCCGTTAAAAAAATGCCAGAAAAACAGTCTACAAAAACAGATGCAAAGGATACCAAAGGGACATACCAACTTAAGTAGGAAATAGACTGACAACGCCATGGCTAAAAAAGAAAAAGACAAACAGACAAACAACAGTACATAAAACACAACATAGAAAACCAAAGACTAAGCAACACGAACCCTACCAAAAACTGGGGGTGATCTCAGGTGCTCCGGAAGGGTAAGCAGATCCTGCTCCACATGTGGCACCCGTCTTGTTGCTCATGTTAGTACAAACCTGGTGATAAGTCTAATTCGGTAAGTCACATTTGGGGGGAAAGGGAACGGGATTGTAGTTACGACAATTGGAACATGTCAAGTTCTCAATCTCCCCTGCTTCAAAATGTAGTGGCGGAACTTTACAGGTATGACCAAAAAGTTCTGTAAATGGATTTGATCATAAGGAAACCGCGACAGACAAACACTGACTTCGAGTCCTAACTTTGTACTTTAAAGGCTAAGGGGTATTATCTTATTGTGACGTCAATCCTGCCGTAACAAAATATGGATTCCCCATTGGCCTTCTGTACGATTTGGAAATCAAAATATATTTGTAAATATGAAAGGCCACTTTACGTATTTTATCAACTAATTTGCAAGTTTTATCTTGTTAAGTTGTATACATAGGTCAGGTGAACTATATTTTCTCGGGAATCTCGTGGTAGCGTGCTGGAATCGAGTGTGGAAGGTCTTATGTTGGGTCAAATGTCGAGTCAAATGACTAAATAACACTTACATTGTTGGGTAAAAACTGATTGGCTTGGAGATTAAAATGATATGCCCAGTTGAAGTGAAATAACTTTCTGTGAATAAATACTTTGTGACATCTCATATTTGAAATTTCCCTTAACTTGTCCATTCCGATTACAAAGAAGGCCCAATTCTTCCTGATAATAAAAGGTGCTTGTCCAGAAAAGTTTTGAAATGTTGCCTTTTTAACGTTTTATATCTATTGATCGATCATCCAAATAGAAAGATCAAAAGGAAAATTCTAAGCATAATTTAAAAGATACGTTCTGTCAAAATTTCAGCAATTTTATGCCCCAAGGAAAATGCGGTTTTGACTGTTATATCTATAGATCCTTTTGGCTCTAAAACTCGTCAACGTCTGATGTATGCAAACTTTTGGTCATGAGTGTGTCTTGGGAAATTTAGTCCACAAATCGGTAAAAAGGATCAATATCAGTTTCATTTCCAGTTGCGTGTGGACTCTTTGTCTCCATAGATAGCATCCACCAAGTGTTCATAATTTGTTACACACAAGTTATGATAAACTCTCAGCTTTATTATTTTGTGCAAAAACTATGTCCCAATCCTCTCATGTATAGTATATACTTTGGTCGTTGCTTGTTAGTATGTACCTTCTATAAGTATTCCTGAAAGTTTGGCTCTGATAGTTCATGTATGGTGATAATAAATCCAGAGAAGATTCGAACGCAGGTAGTTTTTGTCTCGCCTTGACGGAGTCAAAAAGCGAGACATAGGTATGCTGTTTCCGGCGTCGGCGGCGGCGGCGTCAACAATGTATTAGTTTGTGATTAGGTCTAGTTCATGGTGAACCACTAGTGGTAGGTCAATGGTATTTGGTATGCAGTTGTATTAACATTGGCACATCTCATTACCATGGAGATTATTTGGCCCCGCCCCCTTAGTCAAGGTCTATTGATTTTGAAGTTTGCTTAGTTTATATGTATTTGTTTGTAATTAGGTCAGTTTATGGGGAACCACTAGTGGTAGGTCAATGATATTTGGTATGCAGTTGTATAAGCATTAGCATATCTCATTTCCATGGAGATTATTTGGCCCCCAGCCTCATCCAAGGTCTATTGACTTTGAAACTTTGCTTTGTTTGCATATATTAGTTTGTGATTAGGTCAGTTTATGGGGAACCGCTAGTGGTAGGTCAATGATATTTGGTATGCAGTTGTATAAGCATTAGCACATCTCATTTCCATGGAGAATATTTGGTCCTTACCCCCTCAGTCATGGTCTATTGACTTTGACACTTTTGCTTAGTTTACATGTATTAGTTTGTGATTAGGTCAGTTTAAGATGAACCACTTATGTTAAGTCAATGATATTCTGTATGCAAATGTATTGGCATTTGCAAGTTTCATTTCCATGGAGATTATATAACCCCATCCCCTAATTATGGTGCATTGACTTTGAAACTTTTACATAGTTTAAAAGTTAATGTTTGTGTTTAGGTTTGTTTAAAGGGAAAAGTCAATGGTATTTTGTTTGCAGTTGTATTAGCATTGGCACATCTCATTTCCATGGAGATTGTTTAGCCCTGTACCTTCAGTCATGGTTCTCTGACTTTGAATATTTGCATAACTTACAAGTTCAAGTATTGCTATTTTAATTTCAACATTTGCATTATCAAAATAACAAATAGGCGAGACATATCTCTGTGTTAACAGTTTATGATGTTTCACTTTTATTTGAAATATAGCACTGTACTGCAAATTACAGAATAGTGAAACAAGAACGGAAACATTTGCACTAGGTAAGCAGAACACAATGGTACTAGACATCAATACTCAGGGATAGAACATTATGTTGTTCACATAGTTTTCAAACAGCACTCCGTAAACATAAGACCAGATGGGATGTTTTTATAGCTTGAGTATGTTATCTAATTCTATTCAAGAAACATGCATTAGCTGTCAGTAACTGCGAGTACTCTCAGATCTGTACTTAGTGTCTTTTTTGTTGTAGGGATGTATAAATACCCTGCCACGTCCGGTCTGTGTTTTTGTTACTTCTTTTTCTGCTTTGTATCGATCTGATGAGTTAAGCCCTTTTCAACTGATTTTTATAGTTTGTTCATATGTTGTACTGTTACACCACTGCCCCAGGTTAGGGGAGGATTTGGCGCCCGCTAACATGTTTAACCCCGCCACATTCTGTATGTGCCTCTCCCAAGTCAGGAGCCTGTAATTCAGTGGTTGTCGTTTGTTGCTATATATCATATTTGTATTTCGTTCATTTTTACACAAATCAGGTCGTTATTTTTCTCGTTTGAATTGTTTTACATTTGTCATTTTCCGGAGCCTTTTATGACTGACTATGCGGTATGGGTTTTGATCATTGTTATAGGCCTTACGGTAACCTATAGTTGTTTACGTCTATGTCATTTGGTTTCTGGTGGAGAGTTTTTTGTATATTGTACTGAATTGTTTCTTTGTTGACTAGCTTATCATCATTATCTTTTTTTCTTTAGTCCATATAGTTTTGGGTAGATTTGACGAATCTTGATGCATACATTTATTGAAAGAAGGTTTTTATAGCTTTCTAGATGTCTCCAACATTAAGCTTTGCAATGACTGGAAAACCCGTTGATATTTGCTCTGTCTGGGCCATGTGTTGTTCGTTGTTGTTTGCCTTGGTTTGTGTGTCGGTTTTTTCGGGGAATCGAGTGTTTGATGTTTGGTGATTGATGTATCATGTTGTGTTATGTGGTGTTTTTGGCGATTCCTGCTAACCCTTTTTATGTATTATAAAACTATTTAATTTCCAATCAAAGTTAAATTTGTGCACTTTTTCAGTGCCCTTTTTGACTGACGTTTTTCGACAGGGTACATTGTGACAACATGAATCAAATATAAATTTATAATTTCACCCTCTAAGCGAAAAAAAAAAAAAAAACTATCAGCATTGTTGTTAACATTTACAAACATTTTGAAATAATTGAATACAGTTTCAAGTCGAAATATAAATTTGTGTGTCGGTTACCGTTTCTAGGCCGCTTGTGTACGTCACAGTGTACGACAACTCTTTACCAAAACATCCGTCATTCCAACATGCATTGCATGCTTCATGAATATTATTTTGGTTTAATAGTTAAAACACCGTTTTCTGAAAGTTAAGGAGAATGTAGAAATGCAGTGGTTTTGGAGGAGTTACTAATACTAAATGGACACACCTCCCGCTTCGCTGGCGTGGAGTTGGTAATGATAAATCCCACTGAACTAATTTCATGCTCCTTTAACATTTAACATTTTTATAAAATGTCTTCCATTTTACAATCTTAAGTGACAAACAAGACATGCAGCATGATATCGTGAATCTATTGAAACTGATTATAGTTTTCATAGGCGCTTTAAAAAAAATCAACTCACTATCTTTAATTTGAAAAAAAATCGTGAAAAACGGAAAAGGTACCTGTTTTTAAATTGCTTTATGAAACTGACATTTTGTACGCTTGTTTGTTCTTTGCCAACTCAAAATCTGTAAAAATTGATATTTTGTTTACATGAGAATAAAAGCATTTTTGGAGGAATCCTACTGTCAATTCTTGATTTTAACCAACGTCAAGACTGTAATAAAAGAAAAAATGAAAGAAAAGCGTTTCTTGTATGTTTTTTAAACATATTGTTTCTAGTTTTGTTTGATTATCTTATATTTTCAAGTGAGATCGACACAAAATTATACTCATGCCATTAAACAATTCATCATAAACGTTTTGCTGTCTTAATCATTTTAATGATTATAACTTCGATCAAATTCTGGTGACTATATGGTTATCTTCTTAAGGATGTACTTAGGTGAAGTTAAAAAAATCAAGAATTTAAAATTGATACTTTAAGTTGGAAGAGCATTAGATAATGAACAAAATAAGCTAAAAATATTGATAGGTTATGGAGCTCCTGTTTGAGATATTTGATTTTTAAACAATGGTATTTGCATTGGTATCATTTGGGTCTTAAATCGAAAGAAATGAAATCTAGAATATGCTTAAATTGTGGTAAATGACCTTTTCAGAGCTATTGAAGTCTTATATGAAAAGAAAAATGAGTGTTATGGGGCAAAATATTTTACTCTGTAATGAAGGAAAAATACCAAGGAGTCCGAACATCTGACACAAATTCCTAAACCTCACCCAAGTACTTCCTTAAAGTGGTTATTGTTGGTTTAGAAACGGCGATAGATGGATACGTTTACTTGTGAGTCACCACTAAGAAGACACAAACAACGTAAATTAACATTATTACTTCTTAACAAAAACATTTAATAATACGACAGATATGACAAAAAATTATAATAAATCTGATCGAATTTTGTACCCGTATGCTTTTCTATACAACCTATTTGCCATTCCAGGGACAATATCGATATAATTTCCTATTTCTGTGGGAATATTGATCCGATCTCATGCAAACTACTGTTGACAAATACAACTGTTAATTTGGTCTATCTGGAATATTGCTGATAAGCGGGTTTAATCATACCAAAGTTGTCATAATTTAAGGTTTCTTCTGCTGATTAGATTGAAGTTATTACTAATTAGATGCTTTTAACTTTGATTTCAGTTTAAGATATTGAAAAGCCAATATCATTTGCCTGGAGTTCAATATCGTATAATGCAATAACAAAAACGTATCTCTCTCCTTTAGATTTAATATGCATTAATCTCAAATGTATACACGTCGTTTGACTACTTTCATCGTATTTTTATGCATATGTTATTTTCTGCTATTATTGTTGTTTTTGTTTTGTTTTAATGTTTTATTTATTGTTTTTGTAGATTTTTTGCAATATCGATTGAACTTCATTTAAATTTACAATAATATTATACACAACAGTTGATGGAAATGGATTCGACATACTTTGTTTGTTCTTTATAGCATTTCAGTCGGTTAAGATTCCAGAATTTCATGTCGTTGGCCGATACATAGCATGTTTTCCTATGGGAAAACTGGCAGATTTTCTTGTATACTACTAAATGTATTTGACATGTATTTAAATGTTTTTAACAACAACTATATAGAAGCAACATACTCTATGTTTTGGTTTTTTATTCATTCTCGTCCCTGGATATGGATTAATTATTTACCACTGGACTTTATTGAATTTAGTTTGTTGGCATTCCTGTCTGGAACATACTTGCCTTAAAAAAGTGCCGGCATATTTATAATCCCCGCCTTTTTTAGGACATGTATTGCATAAATTTAGTCGGGTTGATATTTTTTTCAAAAATCATATATAGCCTTGGGTTCAAATAAATGTTATGTATTACAGATGTTGTAAGATATTCTATTTAAAAAAAACAACCAAAAAACGAAAAGACGACATTTTTTAAATCAATATGCTAATAAATGAAAGTACTTTTTTTTTTTTATCCCTACCCAAACCTCTCAAAGCAAGTTATATGAAAATCGACCTTACAGATCAGTATAATGCTATACGAGTCTCAAAAACTTAGATTTCATAGCAATTTAGCACTTGGTTGATAACGTTTTCTCGTCTTGAATATACGAAAGAAACGCTTGCTACTTGACGTTTAAAAAACAGCAATGTATCAAAAGACTTTTATTTGGATAGAAAAAAAAAAAAAAAAAAAGACTAAACAAAATGATGTGCAATGAATTGCGTTCTTACAGTTTACTTCTTTTTGTTCCAAGATTATTCTATCCTTCTTGATTTAGGGGACAAAGCATGGAGTCTC
The DNA here is from genome assembly GCF_021869535.1 of Mytilus californianus. Taxonomy (NCBI): domain Eukaryota; kingdom Metazoa; phylum Mollusca; class Bivalvia; order Mytilida; family Mytilidae; genus Mytilus; species Mytilus californianus. The sequence goes on from NW_026262668.1 coordinate 95,599,316, forward strand.
TTTTCAACAACTCTGAAACATAAAATAAACTATACTTGGAGAAATGGTGATCAGATTATTCACAGTATGGTCGTCATCATTAGCAAGAAATCCGTATTATTTGAAAAAAAATATGAAAATATAAAAACAGTGAATTTTGATAAAATCGTCGTTGAGCCTTAAATACATAAGTTTTCTTGGATAGATTTGGATAAAAAAAAAACCGGAGAGAAGTTATCAAAGGGGGGGGGGGGGGTCGGAAACCATAGGTCGAATTACAACAAACAACATGATGGTCAAATGAAAAGCAACGAAAAACAAGCAATAGTCCACAAAACACTTCACAGAAAACTAAAGATTGAGCAAAACGAACCCCTCCATGCAAAATCCAGGGCTGACTCAAGTGCTCGGAATGGATAAGCAGATCCTGCACCACTTGTTCTACCTGTCGGGTTGTTCATGGCAACTAAAGATTTTACAATAATTGACACATATATATACGTGGTCATCTGTGAAACAAATATTCAAAAACGGTCAATCAAATCATGAATGCGTCCATAAAACTTTGGACGGGATGAATTCAACTAGGAACCCCTGGTTACAGAGTTTCCTTGTTAGCATGGTAATCATGAATCATTGATAGCAATCGAAAGTTCTTAAATATCGTGTCAAATTGGAGAATATCGTGTCAAATTGGAGATATATATTAGACCCCTCTACCAAGACATTTGTTTTACATGCACACGTATAAAAATTGCGGTTTTTATCCAACGCAATCATAGGTTTGAACGTTGTTTTCAATTTAGACTTGTTTATAATTTTTCGTTTGGGCTTGTATTATATTTTCCTTCGGGTTTATATGATCCGTTCATCCTATTTCGACTCTTTAAAATGCAAGAGTCTATCCTAAATTGAGGTAAATTATATGGCCTTCCAAATACCGTTTCGATCCCTAACATCACTGAATGGACATTAATTGTCGAAATCCGGATATGGTGTACAAATTTTTGCACTTCATGTTTGCGGTATACCATCTTTTCCGCAAGTTTATTGTTTTCTGTTTGGTATTAAATTAATATGTAAGATCCATTTTTTACATCTGGTGATCAATTTATTTGGCAATCGCCAATGGCAGTCAGCAGGGTTTAAGAACATCAGTTGTTCGACCTGTTAGTCAAATGCGTTTTGTTAAAATATACTTTTTCACTTTTTGGTCTTTTGGCAAATGTTGTTTGTGCTGTATTTAGACCCCTCTACCAAGACATTTGTTTTACATGCACACGTATAAAAATTGCGGTTTTTATCCACCGCAATCATAGGTTTGAACGTTGTTTTCAATTTAGACTTAATTGTTTATATATAAGTCTATACTTTTTCACTCATTTGGTCTTTTGGAAAATGTTGTTTGTGCTGTATTTAGACCCCTCTACCATGAAATTTGATTTGCATGCACACGTATAAAAATTGCGGTTTTTATCCAACGCAATCATAGGTTTGAACGTTGTTTTCAATTTAGACTTGTTTATAATCATAGGTTTGAACGTTGTTTTCAATTGATTGAAATGAAAACAACGTCATAGATTTGAACGTTGTTTTCAATTTAGACTTGTTTATAAGTCTTAATTGAAAACAACGTTCAAACCTATGATTGCGTTGGATAAAAACCGCAATTTTTTTACGTGTGCATGCAAAACAAATTTCTTGGTAGAGGGGTCTAAATACAGCACAAACAACATTTCCCAAAAGACCAAATGATTGAAAAAGTATATTTTAACAAAACGCATTTGACTAGCAGGTCGAACAACTGATGTTCTTAAACCCTGCTGACTGCCATTGGCGGTTGCCAAATAAACAGATCTCAAGATGTAACAAAATAGATCTTACATATTAATTTATTACCAAATATATATATATATCTCCAATTTGACACGATATGCAAGAACTTTCGATTATATATATCTCCAATTTGACACGATATTCAAGAACTTTCGATTGCTATCTTATCTATATACTTCATAAGCCGGCATACATGTGTTTAAATAAGCCCTCCAAACACTCGATTAACCAAAGGGAAAAGGAATCTGACAACATACAGTAAGGTATCGATCTTTTTTCTAAAATGACTGCCTCTGTGGTCTAGAGGTAGCTTGCTTGACACGAGTGTGGGAGGTCATGGACTCGCCGATGATATCGTATGTTTGAGCAAACCAAAGATTTAAATCTGATATTTGCTGCTTCTCTATAAAGCACACGGCTTTTAGGTGATGGATCAAGGACAGGTTGGCGCGGAGTTAGAATAATTTGATCGTTATGAAACAACCATTCAGTGAATCAATTTTATGAACAACACACACACAAACAAATGTACATACTTTCATACCATGTATTTTCCACAATTCAACGTACAAAAGTAAACCCCCTGAAATTCACATCATATATGCTAATATTATTCATTTAACCTGCATAAGTTTGAACAGCGTCTTTTTTCAAATGGGACAAAAAATTTGAATACACAACATACATAAATTACGGGACGATGAAACAACATCAATCATATAACTATTATTATCATTTAATATGGCGTTTTTATTGCCTTTTTATGTGAAATTTATGTATTAGTATAAAAGTACATAACAACGATGTGTACAACATATAACACTTCACTTTAAGAAGGCTAATTACAGGAAACTGTTTATTTTTATTGTTAGACATGTCGTTGTTATTGAAGTGTATGACATCCGACACTGCTTTGATATTTAAAATTTTATTTGTTCAAATCTTAGTTTTATAAACAATGTTTTTTGTAGATTGCATAATAATTATGTTTTAATTTGTAATGGTAAATTAAACTGGATGAGTTCCAGTAAGTTAAAGAAACTTCCTGAAAATGAAAATATAGATGAATTTATGGAATTTATTTCGATCAGTGGTTCAACTTAACTAAGAAGCAGATTGAATGTCACTTTGTCCGTTCTTAAATGATTCCTGAAGTCGCCCCGGTCATGACGTTCTTGAAAGAGAGTGTTGAATGTAATCCTCGGTCTCTCTTAGCCATTGGTCTCTTGGTCTATTTTTGGTAATAACCGTTAGGCGTGGTTCGGTACTTGTACATCCCGCCATTGTGTTGTTGCATGTGCTGTGGTTATTTTTTGTATTCTTGTGTTTCATTTTTGCGTATATACTTTGTCTATATGCAATTTTGTTTTTTGTTGTTGACATATTTGTTTGTTTTTATAGTGATTGAGATTATAACACAATGTTGACTGCTGTACCCCTATTTTTAACATTTTTACCTATTATGTCTGTTTATTTTGTTCACATATTGTTGTCAATATAATGGAATTTCATGCGACTGTCATACAAGTGAGAGGTTTAGCTAGCTTTAAAACCAGGAACATAAGGAAATACCGGAACCAAGTCAGGAATATGACAGTTGTTTTCCATTCGTTTGATGTGTTTGAGCTTTTGATTTTGCCAATTGTTAAGGGACTTTCCGTTTTGAAATTTTCTTGGAATTCGGTATTTTTGTTGTTTTACTTTTTAGCAACTAATTTCTTGTCTCCAGTCTTCTCACTCTTGTACGATTTCTATTTCGCCTTCTGATGAGTCAGGTAATATTTACAGGGGCGTTTCTAGGATATTTGAAAGAGGGGGCGTAGAATCAAATCTTTGCCCGAGTGGAGCGAGGCGAAAATTTTTTTGGACCTTTTTTTTACTAAAAAAACATAAAATAATTGAGAAATGCACTAATGTAACAATATTAGCAGATTACGATAGTTTTTTTGTTTTTTTTTTAGAAAAGAGGGGGGGGGGGCGTACGCCCATTACGCCCTCACCTGGACCCGCCCCTGATTTAAAGCTGAGTTTTAATTTGTTGTCATGTTCTGCTGTCACATCATTGTCCCAGGTTTCGGAGTGCTTACGAAAAAAAGTCAAATAACAAAAATAACAAACTCCAAGGAAAATTCAAATAGGAAAGTCCCTTATCAAATGGCAAAATCAAAAGCTCAAACACATCAAACGAATGGAAACAACTGTCATATTCCTGACTTGGTACATAGTTTGACCTCGAGAAACATGGAATAGACATTAATTGTCGAAATGTGCATCTCGTGCAGTTAAATTGGTACCGTTAGTGTTAATTGTTATTGCCTACATGTATGTTAGGGTTTCTCGATTTGTTTGTATTTAATATATGTCCGAATAAAGCTCGTACTAATTAGTCTTTTAGATTTAATTCTTATCTACTTTCCTGGTTATATTTTCTTTAACTTCTCTAGTCTAACTTATTTAGTTTTATTTAAAAAAAATGAGACAAATATCTACCAGAGTTTAAATGAAGTGGTATTAAGCAATCATAGGCCACCGTACGGTCTTCAACAATGAGAAAACCCATATCGTGTAGTCGGCTATAAAAGGCTCCAACATGAGAAACAATTCAAACGAAAAAACTAACGGCCTAATTCATAACAACGATTTAAGAAAAAAATATGACAGACATGAACCAATAACAACCATTGTACTATATACATATATATACAGTCTATCTACTAGTATTTTTGTTTCTATTTGTTGATATTATTACTATCAACCAAACAGTCTTTTTGTAAACCTTTAATGGAAAGAAGCCTTGCGGGTAATGTGTCAACCATGGAGGATATCTTTTTGAAAGGGAGATTTTGTTTACACAGGTGTGTAAAAGAAGAATAATATCAATTGCCATTTACAATGAGAACGTTTTCCAGGAAAGGAGAAAGTATGTTTAAACCATATTTGTCCCTTGAATTCGAAAATCAAAAAGTATATCAAAGTTTATCAAATGACATGCCTCGTAGATGCATGATGGCAATACATTAACTTTGTCTGACATACTTGCTCTGGGGCTTCAAGCATTTTGCATTTACTAGAATACTGCAAAAAGTGCCAAAAAAAGTAGCATATATAGATTTCAAATTTTTACATTAATATTTAAATGTGAACCTTACCCAAAAATATATTTTGTCACAAGCTGTCTTACTTCAAAGTCTAAGATACTTTACTTTTTATGGCTTGTCATTTGCTTTGAACTAGCTTACTAGTATTTCAGTGACTGCGAGTATTCTCAGATCTATATACTTTGTGTCTTTATAGTGTTTTTGTAAATTGTTTTGTGCTTTGTATCAGTCTGATGAGTTAGCCCTTGTTTCACATTGGTCTTTTTGTGACCCTTTATAGCTTGCTATTCGTGATGGGTTTTGCTCATTGTTGGAAGGCCGTACGATTACCTATAGTTGCAACTTCTATGTAATTTGGTCTCTGCATGGTGAAGAGTTGTCTCATTGGCAATCAGATCAAATCTTTTTATTTTTATATATTACAGAAAAGATGGTAATGTGCATTCAGGGAGGCCGTGGCTCACATATATAATTTACAGCGCAACATTAAAACACACTTTAAACATCAGATGAAAAAGTCTTAAATCGCCAGTTCGACACAACGTACAAAAAATAACAAAAAGACGACACACAAAGTACCGACCTAAGAGTACTCGCAATTACTAAAACCTCATTCAAAGCCAACTATAGTCTTAGATTTTTTTTTAATTAGTTATTGGCTTTGAACTAGCTGTCAGTAACTGAGAGTACTCTCAGATCTGTACATAGTGTCTTTTTTGTTGTGGGGATGTATAAGTACCCGTCCACGTCCACTCTGTGTTTTTGTTAGATGTATTTCTATTTGTATCCATCTGATGAGTTAAGCCTTTTTCAACTGATTTTTATAGTTTGTTCTTATGTTTTACTGTTGCACCACTGTCCCAGGTTAGGGGAGGGTTGAGCGCTCACAAACATGTTTAACCCCTTTACGTTCTTTATGTGCCTCTCCCAAGTCAGGAGTCTGTAGTTCAGTGGTTGTCGTTCGTTCATATCTGTCATATTTGTTTTTTGTAAATTGTTTTGTTATAAATTAGGCCGTTAGTTTTCTCAGTTGAATTGTTTCATATTTTTCTTTAATAGCCGACCATACGGTAGGTTTTTTTCTCATTGCTGAAGGCCGTACGGTTGCCTATAGAATCTGGAAGTTTTAGGGATTGAGAGTGGGTGTAGAAATCCTTGTTTACAATACACGTTCCTTTGTCCTCAGAGATATTTGTTTTTATGGTAAATCTGTGATAGTCTATTCGCAACTATTCGCAACTTATCTAGACAAGGGACGGCTTAGGGCTTGAAATTTGATGTAAGCACGACCGGAGAATGCCTGTTGATGAAGGCCGTAATTGTCCTTTAGTTTTATAATATTGTTGTCTCATTGACTTACATCCCATATCGATATAGGATCTCGGTTCCGCATTCTCCATATTGAGACAAATCTATTACTTGAAACTTACACAAACAAAATTTACTTATTATAGAACTTTGATTCCCGTTCAATGAGTGTTTCAAAATTCTTACAGGATTAAATTTTGATTGGCTTATGAACACCATGCTATAATCATTATCGTCTACATTTGAACATTGTGCTAAACTATATAATTGGCAATACATGTAATCGTTTATTACACTATATTTATGAAGCTACTGCTATACGAAATCTACTTAGAACTATTTCAAATAGAAGAGTTTACAATCCGTATGGTTCCATTATGGACCAATAAAGTACTTTAATTTTGCTTTCACGGAACAACAAGTAATCTTTGATTGAGTACTACTGTATTAAGTACTCGGGTAGCTGTTGAAAGACGGTTTATTTGAAGAAAACACTTGGACGCAGTTCACTGTAGTGTTAGAAAAATATAACAAATAGCTTACATTTACAAAGAGCAATACGGGGACATAGCAAAATTCACAGATCATCATTGAAACTTTTTTCAGTCAAAATTTTGACATTTGAAATCTTATAAATTTCGACTTTAACTCGAAATATTAACTTTTTTTAAAATCTCGAATTTTCGAATATTTAAATCTAGAAGTTTATATTATTAAATAGTCAGAATTTCGGTTTTGGCAAATTTCAAGATTTTGAAAGTAAAAATTTTCAAGATTTTAAGAGTTAAAATTCTGAGTTGAAGTCGAAATTTTAAGAATTTAAATGTCAAAATTTTGACTAAGAGAAAAAAGTTCAATGATACTATGTCCCTTCAACGCTACCGTAGAACAATATGCAGTAAAGCAACACTATTTAAAATGACCATACATAATTGTCGATGGTCGTTTCTGCCGTGGATACACATGGTAGAATATCCAAGAAGTAATTTTTGTCGCCTGTGAAACCACCGCTTTGAGCATTTTCCTGAATTTCTGGTTGTTATCTGTGCTTTTTATTGAATTTCTGGTTGTTAACTGCTTTAAATAGAATTTCTGGTTGTTAACTGCTTTGAATTGATGCTCTGACGACTGGTTGATGTCACCTAGAAGAATTTATTCTGCAACTTAGCATTTCATGATTAAAGATCTAGTCAGTGGTCTGTATTCCACATAAATATATAATGAAGCATCATGTGCAAGAAATCAGTTCAATTGTGAAAGATTTGGCCAACATCAACAATAATATTATTATAAGAAAAAAAGGGAGAATACATTTTAATTTCTTATCTAATGTATCCGATGTAAATTATTCATATCGTGTAACCAGTAGAGACCAATTTGTAGAGTTATACAGAGTTGTTACAAAGAAAATCGTCAATAAAGCCAACTGTATCAGCAAAAGGTTGATATTTACTTGCATCAGTTTTATTGATTTTCATATTCAGTGTTTAAGTGCCAAATAATGACCTTCTCGCATGTCAAGACACATGTCAAGACAAACAAAACGTAAGGCGCGGCCATAATTTGACCGTTTAACCTCATCATAGTCTGTCTCGATCGATAGTATTTTGTTATAACATGAGGCACGATGTGGGTAGTACTGTTAAATCAGACAATAATTTACACGTACATATAGAATGGAATGTTGTAGATAACGTATTCTAGGCAAAACCAGAGTTCAATGTATGATTTCTAAACACAGATATATGTGTTGGAAAGATTCACAATATTTTAACGTAATAACAGACATTCTCTTATCTTTGTTTGAATTTGAAGAGAAAAAACCCAATCTATTTGAATAATCAAATACAAACCTAATAAACTATTTGCGTTTCGTTAATTTCTTTTACATAAATCACGCTTTTAATTTTCTCGTTTGAATTGTTTCACTTTTATCATCCAAAACAACATTAAATGAACAACACTTAATCAAAAGCCTCTACCGGGTATTTCTGTACACAAATATGGTCACTTAATTTCATGTAGATGTAAAAATATCCCTTTCCCCCAAGCACAAATATTGCAGATCCAAAATTTTCAAATTGCAAACGACATACGACAAAAAACACTTAAAATATAACTTGAGACAACCACTGAGGAGTTTTCTTGACTTTGGACAGCTGCCAGAACATGTTGCAGTGTTAAATTGTATTTTTTTTTAAAGATATCAATCTTCCTACTTTTAATCACGGTCATTGGAAAAAAACAAATTACATAAAAAGAAGAAACCATAAAAAATCAGAAAAAGAACGTTTGTCTTAATCTTATAAGGACTTCAAAGACATACACAAAAAAAAAACAATACCCCAAGTATATAACAAAATAATATATGAAACAATGTTTGCAAGTTACTGAAAGCAATTGTTCCGTGTACTTAACCATGCATACAGCTGATACGCAAACATGTCAACATACAATGTTATATCGGCGACTGTTCATCTGGGTAGATTTCACACAGCTCCGTTAAAAAAATAAAGGAAACCTGTGCAAATCCAATTAAGAGACAATGTAGGGAAAAACAAACACTTTTTTTTATAACTGTGCTATTTATTACATGTAACTTCTGTATACCATTGTATTGACGGAGGTTTATCAGAATAAAGATATATATATATAAATATATATATATATATAAACAAGTCTAAATTGAAAACAACGTTCAAACCTATGATTGCGTTGGATAAAAACCGCAATTTTTATACGTGTGCATGGAAAACAAATTTCTTGTTAGAGGGGTCTAAATACAGCACAAACAACATTTTCCAAAAGACCAAAAAAGTGAAAAAGTATATTTTAACAAAACGCATTTGACTAACAGGTCGAACAACAAATGTTCTTAAACCCTGCTGACTGCCATTGGCGATTGCCAAATAAGCGGATCACCGATCTAATAAATGGATCTTAATTATAAATTTAATACTAAACAGAAAACAATAAACTTGCGGAAAAGATGATATACCGCAAACAAAAGGTGCAAAGGTTTTTGTACACCATATCCGGATTTCGACAATTAATGTCTCTTCAGTGATGTTAGGAATCGAAACGGTATTTGGAAAGCCATACAATTTACCTCAATTTAGGATAGACTCTTGAATTTTGAGGAGTCAAAATAGGATGAACGGATCATATAAACCCGAAGGCAAATATAATACAAGCCCAAACGAAAAAATATAAACAAGTCTAAATTGAAAACAACGTTCAAACCTATGATTGCGTTGGATAAAAACCGCAATTTTTTATACGTGTGCATGCAAAACAAATTTCTAAATATATATATATATATATATAACTGTTAATAAGCGAACGTGAAAGTGGCACAAAATGCCATAAAATACCAAATTCAAGCCCACCAAATAGACCCAAACTCTCAAATTTGATTTATAACATACTTAGCACATAGATCTATCAGTTTACAAAGTTCCGTAGGAAATAATGAACAATGCATGGTGTCGTTAAAAAATATTGACATGTCGTGTGTATTATTGACCTGATCTCATCTAATTAACAATCAATACGACCTCCGAAGATTTCCGATTTAAAAATATAAAATAAAATGCCGATTTTCCTTGTTTTGACCAAGGGCAACCTCCTTGTTTTGATTGACTTCATATATCATAAATTATAAAAAACAAATTGTGGATATCATCGTTTCGACTGTATAAAAATTATTGTATTTTTGCGGGTCAAATCAGTCAACGATATTTGTATTCTCGCTGGCTTACCTATATTTTTTTTAGCTGACATTCCTTTCAATAATTGAACTTTATGAAAACATGCGCTCTCAATATCCAACTAAGGTCACATCATAGGTCGTATTCATACAGATCCAAATGAGATCGATTTAATGTCTTGCAAGACAATTATGTAGCAGCTTAGTTTCAAAGTTGACCTTATCGTGACCAAATTTAAGAAAGCTATCTGATAACAGCGAATTATTATTTAATATGCCGTTCTGAAAAACACCAAAACAAAACACAAAACAAAACAAAACAAAACAAAACAAAACAAAACAAAACAAAACAAAACAAAACAAAACAAAAACAAACAAAAACATTTCTACTGTAGCCGTTATAAATAAGTCTATTATAACACAATACAAAAGGATTTAATACATATAGATTCTACCACTGCATCGAGTGTGATACGATATTTATCCACTCGAGACAGTTAAATTTTCAAATTTAAAACGCGAGGCTCGCCGAGCGTTTTAAATATTTAAAATTTAACTGTCGAGAGTGGATAAATATCGTATTACACGAAGTTTGGTGGTGGAATCTGTTTCTCTAATGATTTTTAAACAATACGCAGGCATTCCGTCTTTTCGAATGATCTGCAAAAAGATGTGTTCTTTCTATGTGACGTCATCAGGCATGGTCGCCTTTATTCATGCCGTCACAATAGGAAATATAGGAAATTCAGAGGAAAGCATGAAAATTCGACGTCATAATCGGATTTTAACCAATGAATAATTGAGATCAAATGAACCACACGTTGATTAAATTTTTTATACAATGGGTGCAGAAAGGGATAAATTGACGAAGAGTTAGAGAAAATTCCTTAATGTGTTTGTTTATACAAATGAAATATTACAGTTAAAGTTTAGAGATGACCAATTGATTTTCATATTTATCGGTCTTGAATAAATTCTAATTATTCTTTTATAGATTTTCGTTTTGGACGAGACGTCGAAATTTATATTTTAGTATGCCACTAAATAAATGAAAAAGTATAATAACAACTTTAACCTAGGTGATTTGTAACAAATATGTCGCAAAAGTTTTTTTTAAAGATACTGAAAACTGAAAGGAAAACACATTAGACGTGATTTAAAGTGTGGTGTAATAAAAGCATATTTGAAATGTATTGAGTTTGAACTTGTTGCCAAAATTACCTAGAAACATTAACAATTTAAACTAATACATCTTTAGAATAAATTAGGAAAATGTTAGGACCGACGTACGATGAGTTAAGCCTTTTTCAACTGATTTTTATATTTTGTTTTTATGTTGTGCTGTTACATTACTGTTCCAGGTTAGGGGAGGGTTGAGCGCTCACAAACATGTTTCACCCTGTCACATTCTTTATGTGTCTGTCCCAAGTCAGGAGCCTGTAGTTCAGTGGTTGTCGTTCATGTCTGTCATATTTGTATTTCGTTAATTGTTTTATTATAAATTAGGTCGTTAGTTGTTTCATATTTTTCATGTCGGGGTCTTTTATAGCCGACTATACGGTATGGGTTTTTCTCATTGTTGAAGGCCGTTTGGTTGCCTATAATTGCTTACATCCACTTTATTTAAACTTTGATGGATAGTTGTCTCATTGGCAATCATACCTCATCTCCTTATTTTTATATTACGACATGTCTAAGCATGCACATCGAAGCTATCTTAGGACTATCTTATAGCTAAGTATGACCTAGCTATAACCTCTGTTTTAAACACGTAAAAGAACATATATAGGAAATAAAAATTTATAAAAATGCATTGAAATAAACTTATGATAATAATTATAAGATTAATAATTATATTTATCATTAGTATTATCATAAAGATAATAAATATAATGTATCTAATAATTGCACATTTAAACTTATGAAATTAACAAACAAAAAATATAATTACATTTTAAATGAAAATTTAATGAATTGACAACTGGACGTGATAATCTATATACTTACGTATAATGTCATACAAATAGTCTAGCTAGGGCCGTGTCAACGAAGCTGTCTTGCGACTAGGAAGTGTCTTAGGGTGGTCTTAGGACACGTCTTAGTCCTGAGTCAGGTTAATGAAACTTAGGATATATATACATAGGTTTCTTAAGATGGTCTTAGGATAGTCCTAAAAGTTACGATGTTCTAAGTCGAAATAAAAAAAAACAACAAATACGGCCTTCAGTCAGTATTTGATGAATTTATGTTTGTGTGGATATACTATCCCATGTCTTATCCTTAGTATAATTCGTCGCCACATTTGATAGCTTGCTGAATAAAACTCCCCTATGCTTAGGGAGCAACCATTAAACTTCAAAAGGGGGGGGGGGGGTTATGGTTATTTTGTCTGAGTCAGAAAAAAAATTTCGACGCTGTCAATCAAATTATTTTATTCAAAATTTAACACTATAAGGTATGGGAAAAATCTGGATTATGAATATTTATAACGGAACTGTTCCGGAACAAGATCTTGCATTCGGCAAGATCTGGATGCAATCTAGACTCAATCGGTAAAAAAACAGAAATGACACAGGACATCGTGCAGAAAACGCAGGACATTGTCACGATTTTGATCCGATACAGCAAATTCTGTCACGACATAGTCACGATTGTAATTCCGACTAGACAAAATCGGCTAAGTTTCCCCGAATGTTACGGGACGCACCTATCTGTCGGGGGTGATTGGCCGACCTCTCCAGACCATTCCCGATCCATATGAATCTGTTACGAACGTATACGACTGCGTTCAGACAATGATAGGACATTCCAGATCACTGAGGATAGTAATCCGACTTTTTCACTTTCCGTGTCTTAGTGCTGTCTGGTCTCAAATGGGCCATAATCGGCACTGTGTGAACGACGCATTAACAAAGTTTTGTTACAATTTAGTTTAGTTGTTTATTTTCAATAGCATATAATTATGTATCTATTTGTATTACGTAAAAACTTTATTTTGCATTATTTTTTTTTGTCATAAAAATGCAACCTCAAGCCTTTGACGTATATATACTGATATCCATTAAGATGTATTTCATTTATTTCTCTACATATTTTTATCAATTTAATGAATGTGTTATGATGGTCCTAGGACAATCGTAGTTAGGACTGTCCTGTAATGTAGCTTTGTTTTACATCATATGACACGTCTCAGCTTAGGACATATCCTTGGATACTTTGATTGACATGGCCCTGCAGTTGATTATTATAGTCCCTATAAGCAGTCTATTTCCTTAACGGAAATTATTTGCCCTTCTTAAATAACTGACGTATTTTTTTTAACAAATTAACCATCATGAAATATATCTAAAAGTTAGGACCATCATAAGACCATCATAAGACACCTAAAGTGGTGTCCTAAACATTTCCTAAGTTTCAACATGTTTGATAAACTAACTCAGGACAAAGATATGTACTCAGATGGTCATAGTTGTTAATTTTTGTGTCATTTTGTCTCTTGTGGAGAGTTGTCTCATTGGCAATCATACCACATCTTCTTATTTTTATATTTAGGGCATGTCAAAATCTTAAGACCGCTTTGATAACAGGCCCCAGATTTTTTCCCATTGAAATTATACTTTTATCACGCGCATATAATATGATCACACAAATTATCAACAATTTTACCCAATTAGATACAAATGCTATATATATAGATTCTACCACTGCATCGAGTGTGATACGATATTTATCCACTCGAGACAGTTAAATTTTCAAATTTAAAACGCAAGGCTCGCCGAGCGTTTTAAATATTTAAAATTTAACTGTCGAGAGTGGATAAATATCGTATTACACGAGATTTGGTGGTGGAATCTGTTTCTCTAATGATTTTCAAACAATACGCAGGCAAATTTATTCCTTCTTTTCGAATGATCTGCAAAAAGATGTGTTCTTTCTATGTGACGTCATCAGGCATGGTCGCCTTTTTTCATGCCGTCACAATAGGAAATTCAGAGGAAAGCAAGAAAATTCGACGTCATAATCGGATTTTAACCAATGAAGAACTGAGATCAAACGAACCACACGTTGATTAAATTTTTTTTATACAATGGGTGCAGAAAGGGATAAATTGACGAAGAATTAGAGAAAATACTATACATATATTGCTGTCGAAGACAATAAAGCAAATTTTACAAGTTTTTGTAATATTTTGCATCTAGGAACCAATATAGACTTTTTTTGTATTCGATGGACAATAATTATAGCTTTACTTCTCGCACAAAACACAAATTTTCCAAAATTTTATCAACATTACAGTTTTTTGCCGTCTGTCGGCAGTTTTAAAATGGATACATGTTCAAAATTACAAAGTGTAACCATTTGAATCTGTGATACGATGAATTTTTATAACAAGATTCAAGGATTTTTGAAAAATGGCCTCTCGTATATGAAATTAATACATTCAAGGAAAATTGTCCTTCCTTTTTGACTCCAACTATTTGATGAAAGGGGGTAAGTTGGATGTAATAAATTAGTTTTAGGTATGTTTTAGTACACATATCTGCCACTTTTAACTGCTCTGGTATTTCAAAAGTTTTACAAAATGAATTTCATCAAAGTTCTAACAAATCTAACATATTTATATATATCTATATAATAACTTATACCGTTACTGCATTACTTTCTAAGTCACGAAGAATTCAAGGGAAAACAAGCAAGTATATATATATAGTTTATATAAAGCATGTTGCAAAATTATGAAATAAATTATAAAATATGAAATTTAAAAAACAAAAGTTTGGTTGACTTGAATAATTAACTATCATGTATCCTGATTTATTTCACTCTCGCTAAGAAACGGAGCATCCATTCGTCATCTATTTCTCCGCAATATCCTTCATTTGACCAGCAAATATAATTCAAAGAAAACAACACATCTTTCGTGGACTGATTCTTATGCTTCCGTTTCTGAATTATATACGCACGGGTTTCTCATATATATTTTATTGCTAAAATATTCGGTATTGAAAAGTAATTACAATATCGCAAGCCATCTTAGTAGTTACATATTGATTGAACTGTTTAACGACTACTCGGTTGGTTGATTGTGGGAAGGTGTCCCTTATATGGAGTGGAAAAAATCGTTTTTATATACACGTGCGGTTTGTTCCAAACCTCTGTAAACTGAACGACTATAGTAAACGATGCAATGAAAGCATCATTTAAAATATAAAATCACACTCTTCTCTCGTGAAAAGGTAAATTTAACCAGCTACGTTTGTACCTCTATGAAATAGCCTCCAACATTTCAGTATCGTTCTTTGCACTGTTATTTATATCTTGTAATGTGCAAGTTATTTTGGACCAATATGAATACAACGACCTATGACGAACATGCAGCAAAGGTCAATCAACTCCTGAATGTACAATATAATATAACCAAGACATAAGTCAATGAACTAAATGCATGACTGCTTTCTTCTGTATAATAATAACTTGTACATATGCATGTTAAGAATAAACCATTTTTTGTTTTATCTAATACATTTTATAAAGAGACTATTTTTTAAAATTAGCTATGCATAAAGAAAAATAACAAAAGAATATAAGTCTATATACATATTTGATTTATCCAAGAAAAAAATCGCGTGTGGATTAAATAATGTTGTGAGTTTACAAAAACTTAATACTCGCAAAAAAATTTCATCAGATATACATTACAAATAAGTCGTATATGTATTGCCATCCAACAAACAATAAATCGATGCATGATCTATCGTGTAATGTACTTAGTAAAATTAGTACGACAATCTATAATGTGTTTCTATACAGAATAAACTATTTTTTTATACAGAATTGTAATGTGTATATTTTACTAAAAGTCTATTATTTTTACGGAGTGCATTTCAGATTAATGGATATTTTTATTTTTTACTTGATTTTAACTTTTTCCTAAAGTGGTCACAGCAATAAAACAATTAATTTTAATTTCTAACCCATTTAAACCTCACGCGTAGAATATGTAATACGAATATTTTTTTTTTATTATTATTATTTTTTTTAATATAGTTTGACTAGGGAGTCTCTGATGACTTGATTCGTATGCCATGTTTACAATTTTGCTCCTGTTACGCAGAAACTGTACACATTAATATATATATCTGAACTATTTGTATCACCTTTAATGGGAATAAAAATATACACAACTCTAACACATAAAGTATAAAATGTCCGTATAAAATGCATATAGAATTTAAAGATTTTTTATTTTATGGAAAAGAAAATAAAAATATTAAAAAAAAAATAATAATAAAAAAAAAACAACTTCAAGAGATATACCAAAAGCTCTGTGAAATGCCTTAGTATATTGTTGCTGAAAATTTATTGAAATAAAGATATTTAAATTCTCATTCTTTCTAGTATACTTTACTTTATTTATACATATATCTCAATCTTCATATATCAATTCAACTCAACTTATAACATATAAGTCATCAAAGTCTGTCGGGTATATCACACTAAAGATTCATCTTTGATTCGCGTAAATGCGACAAAAAATAAATAAATATAAACTAGATGAATAAATAAAAATATTGAAAAACATAAAAATGATTCACGTATCCGCAATATAACCGCTCACCAAGACTCGCCATAAACAACCAATATACACGCAAAACAAAAGTAAGAATACAGATTAACAAAATGAAACAAGAACGACAAAAGAAAAAAATGATATCAAATACTTAAAATTAAATTGAAAGTGAGAAATTGCAAAGAATATACACGTCCTAAGGGATTTATTCTAAATAAGTTATCTTTCAAACGTAGCCGAGTATTATAAATACAAATTATAAGCTATATTGAGCGACGTTGAAATTGCCGATGTTTTGTGTATGCCAAAAAAAAAAAAAAAAAATTAAGAAAAAGAAGAAAGAAAGAAAAAGAAAAATATAAATAAATAAATAATAAAACTAAAACTAAAAAATATATAAAACAAAAATATATTGTAAACTATAATTCACATTACTATTTTTGGACACATTTTGGCTCTGTGCCGATCGATTTCATGCATATGCTTCATGGGAATAAAGATACGACTTGAATAAAAATAATTACATTTGTCTAATTAATATTTATATGTATTTATTTACAGAGTTATAACGATGTGAAGACTACATTGAAAGTGTTGGTTCCTCAATTCATTTATAAAAAAAAAAAAAAAAAAAAAAACAGTTTTTGAATGTTTTCAAATTAAACAATGAAAATATATACATTTGATTCCCTCAGATTCAATATATATAATTTTTGTGCATTGTATATTTAGAGAATAAGTGCTTTGGCCGCTTGATTTGTGTTTAACTTCCGTGAATAGATAAATGGTTGAATGTATTTGACGTGGTGTAGGAAAATTAATTTTGTGTAAAGAAATTAATTTATATATGAATAAATGGAGTTGGAGATGTAAGAGATAAATTTAGCTAAACATGTATATTAATTTTAAGCATGAAATATGCTTGTAAAGGGACACAAGACAACGTGTCCGTAATAACCATATTAAGATTTATTATGTAAAATACAAAAATAATTTTTGAAGTGATATGCTTTCAATTGTCTTAAGATAACTTTTTTATATTTGAATATCAATCCAATTTATCATCACTCTACTCTATTTTTTATTTACAAATAACATATTCAAAATATGACAAAACTTTACAAGGACTTGATATGCGCTTTATTTATATTTTCAAACAGGTATAAAAATCTTATCATTCTTTAATTTTCGTGTGTAAGCCATGTTTCTTAAATAATTACAAAATTATCGGTATATTTTCCCCCCCGTTCTCCCGTATATACAGTGATATCAGATGATTTTATCCTTTTTTTGGCTGAAAATTGCAATCGGTTATTCAGCTATAAACTGGTGATGTAGGTATTTTTTTAATAAGAATTGAATGATGTGTTAAAACATACTTCATAGTAATTTCCCAATGTTTTTTGTTTAATTTTAACATTTGATTGTTTCGTTTAGTGTCTTTTTATAATCTTAATATTGACTACTTGGGAAATCTTTTCTTTACAAATCAGTTTGAGAATGAAGTTCCAGATGTTTTGAAAATCTGGGTCAATCTCGAATAAATTTCTTTTGTGTGTCGTTTTTCACAAGTTCACAGAAGAAAGTTATTGATTGTCTGGTTTTTGATTGGCCAGAATGATCTGTTACTAAAAATAAATGAAAAACTACACAATGCGACCACCAATGATATGTCACGTGATTACTCATAGTTGCATTTTAGCGTCGTTACATTTATTTAATATTGCAAATAAACAAGGGATTTTATTTTATAATAGATAATGATACAGCTATAAAGGTAGGTTGAGTTTTATCAACTTTATATACGCAGTATATATTCGTTAGATCGTTGTTTATCACAGTGTATACATGTATCTAAACGGGTCGTAAGTTTTGTTTGACCTCACACATTAAATGAGATACATTCAAAATGGCGGTCGTTAAATCCCCCCGACAATTTTGTCATAATATAAACATCGTTTTTATTATTAAACAATCAGAGTTAAATTAAAATAGTGTTGTCTTTGATTTACAAATTGTATGTGGTTTTGAACAAAAGCGTTTGTTTGACAAGTTCTCTATCAATTTACCACAAATAGCTTATAGTGTGATGATCTATGTTTTGCCAGTCACGGGTCATTGTGTAAAGATAATAGGACCCAGGGTTCACAATGGAATAATCAATAATATAATTTTGCATATATTCAGCTTTTAGATAGTTCAAAATTTTATGTTAATATTTGCATTATTTGATATTTGTTTACACATACTATTGTAGTAATGTGTGGTTTGGGAGTGTGTTAATATCAGAAAATAGATGTATTAATGAAAAAACTATTATAACTACAATAAACAACATTTATATTTATTTTGAAAATAGCGTATTAGTTTTATTTTAAATCACTGTTTTCAAATACACTATTAGGTGTAAAGTTTTTCATTTTAGTTTGTACACATCTTTAAATATTTAATTTACAATATTTTAATATTTATAATAAACAAATAGCTGTTGTTACTGAATTTTAAAAGAATTACAAATATACAAAAGCTGCAAATAATTTTGTTTCTAACTTGTCTTTGAAGTATTAAATCCCTTTTTTCCTGGAGAATAAAAAACAATTCTAAAAATAAATTTGCTGTAATAATAAAATTATATTTTTGATAAATTTAGTTGTGAAATCATTATGACTGTGTGATAAGAATATTTCAATTCATATGTTATTGAGTGGGGATTATTTGAAACCTTGTTGAAAGGAAATCTTTCAATTTGAACACAGACTTCGACCTCTCACGGCAGATGTTCAAAATTTTACTGACACACCAGAGAGACAAAGAAAAAAATGAATTTAATTTGTACTAGCAGTCGCCGGAATTAGTCGATGAAGAATGTAGAGATAAACGTTTATATTAATGATTAATTTTATTTGTGATTAACCGAGCATTAAACCTATGGACAGGCTACATATATATTTATAAATATTGGCCAGAATACCCTTGACCGCAATACACACAATCACGTGATCTAGACAACCAATCAGCAGTAAGAACATTTCACTGCAAGAAGATTTGTCATTTGTGAAAATGTAAGTTACTCTAATGTCACGGATTTTTTGTAAGATTAAACTGCAATGCGACATAGGGATCAGATTTAAATGGGTTCATCACTTTGAATGAAAAAGTTACCAGGGTTCTTAAGCATAATGATATCACAGATTATCACAAGGTTGCCAAATTTGCTGACGAGATTTTACAGTAAACAATGAACCTGCAACGGTTAAACGTGAAATTTATGAGTTTTGCGATTCATGTTGAAGGTAGACAAAGTAAAAAATATAATTTTACTATAATGTGTTCATTTGCCTAGGAAGACCGTGTAATTGAATATATAGCATAGAGGTATCTACAACTATAGACTGAACTATATATATCAGTATGGAATACAGTTTTCAGCAATAAATTTTATATTATTTAACACCAATAGCATGTACATAATATATATATTATATGTTTTACGGTAATGATAAGGATAAACGTTGTTGAGCACTCGTAACGGAAACAATGATATGTCCATAAATATGCTACATGCAATATATCTAATACTAATTATACAGTTATATAAATCAAGAACTCACAATGAACTCATTGATTCTTTAATATGATTGCATAATTACTTGAATATGGTGCATATTTTTTATGAGTGAAACATTAGATGCAAAGTATATATACAAATGTGACAATACACGTTCAAAATGTGTTATACTATGAATACCAGCCATATATATATATACTATTGAAAAACAAGCTCAGAGTAAGATAAGTTAAAAGAAAAATTAAAAATTCTTTTTCTTGAAGAAAAAGAACAAAAAACCAACAAAGAATGTTAGTATTTTTTGTGAACAATAATCTTATTTGTGCACCGGTAATCATTAGTCTTCAGAAGTTTTCTGCAAACAATTTGTAAAAAACAACAATTTGGCATACACATTATATAAATAACTTATATAATTTGTTTGCCAAATGCTATAAGTGGAATATAACGTGAAGGTATAAGCATGGAAGTATTATATTAACAATGTAATACTTCCATGATATAAGTGATTGATACAGACCAAATAGTTAAATTTTATGATAATTCGCCTTTAAATACAAAATCTTTTGTCGTGAACTTGACACAGTGCCGACCATTTAGTTTCCCTTTAATGGGCGAATTTGTTTTTAATGGACACACAATTTTGAAATACATATACATGTTCCTTATCTATAAGCAAAATCGCTGACGAAACTATTTTTAAACCACCAAAAAGTACATGTTTCAAGTATTATATATATATATATATATATATATGTGTATAATCGAGGTCACGGGAAATTGTAAACATATTTTTGATCAAAGAACATAGCTCGTTTTTGTATCAAGAACTGGCGATAGAAAACATACGATGCACATTGTTTAGTTGTAAAATTTCAATTCTGGGGTTCACACATTTCAGTGCACGCGGGCATTGATAATCAATATACAAACGCACTCAATGGAAAGCGCTATATTAATCTTCTATACGTTCGTTTTCCCGATTTTTTTTAACAGTTCAGAATTTATATGATTATGAGTTATGACAAATTGAAATATTCAAGAAAAGCCAGTTTTGTTTATTTTCACTTGAAGAAGTCTTGATATGAATTTTTACATTATCCAATTAAAATATCTGTTTTTTTTTGACATTTTCATTGCAATGAATTAAAAGTAAGACATCTTTATGCTTGTGGTTACTCTTGTAATAAAGAAATGCATGCATTTCCGCAATGCAAAGAATTTACCTGGATTTTTTTTTTTATCTGAAGATGTATAATTACACAAAAAAGTTTTACTCTCCCCTTTTTTCCCAGTGAGATTTACATGGATGTTAAGATTTTGAATACATGTTTTAAAAACCTCAATTTTGGACTTAATAATTACACTTGAGCAAATGAATTTTTGAATAAGTATTTCGGAAACTGGATAAGACGTTTACGTATTGTAACCCTATTACTTCAATTACTAAGTATCATATTAGGAACATAACGGAAATTCGTTAACGTTTTCATATTGTGATTATGAATTATGGCTATGATCAATCAAGCATGCACATTCACCATCATTTGCAATAAGATCATATACTTTTGTGTGGTATTTACCCACTTCTATTTCACTAAGATTCCAACATTTGATATAATTGTGAGTGAAATATAATTAACATGATAAATCCATTTATCATTTTACATACAGTTAGCAAATCTTATGTTATACCAGGAGCAATGTGAACTTTATTGTGTATGGAATTTCAGTCGCTCTCTGTTGTAGGTAAATGTCAATTTAATAACGTTCTTCATTGCATCTCTCTCCAGGTAGGGAATGATGGTCGCAAGATAAACGAAAATACCCTTGTACCTTGGAAAGTCATCGCAGCGCTGTGCGATGCGTGTTTTCAAAAGTACAAATTTGTCATAAATCATAATTTTAGGGCGGTCTCATTACAAACATAATTACATCAACGAGATGGATATGTTTTCTTGCCTACCTTTTGCCGCTTGTAGTTTTTAAAAGTACACCACATCTGACCAACTTTTTAAATTTTCAGATGCATAGAACCCTGAAAATAAAGATTACGGAACTGAACCCGCAGTTGATTTGTGTGTTGTGCGGTGGTTATTTGGTAGATGCATCCACAATTGTTGAATGTTTGCATTCATGTAAGTATAGTATTAATTGAAATATTGCGTCATGCTTAAGTAATAATAAACTTTGATGGAGTTTACATTAATTATAATGAGTCATCTTTACATGAAAAAATTGCGGAATAAATTTTACTCAAAAAGGTAATAAATTAATCAAATGTGTATGTGTTATTATTGTATTTACTTTAGTAATGATAGTTAAATTGTTTATAAAATTAATTTAAACGTAAGTAATTTGTCTACACTACGATGTTAAAGTGTTGATTTTGACAGTTTTTTTGCATCGTTTTGCCTTTCGATATCCGTTGATAAAATAAAAAATCATTAGTTTTACATCTTGAATTTTGCATATTTATTTTTTAGTGTGGCCAAAAAATATGAATGTAGTTTTTGCAATTGCACACGAAATATTAATTTGACATTTTTAAAAATATTTTTGCAGTTTGTAAGACGTGCATTGCACGATACTTAGACAACAGTAAATGCTGTCCAATATGTGATACCATGGTGCACAAGACTAAACCCATGCAAAATGTCAGGCAAGTACAAAATAATGGTATTAATGGTCAAAAGTTCAGTTACAATTGACCACACATTTAACTTATATCTTAATTTAATATTTTGTGGTTTGTCTTTTTTATTTGATGGTAATAGAAGAAAAACACGTTTATATTACAAATTGTCGACCTATATTTGTAACAAATAAAATGACACTATATGCAGGTCACACTACTTGTAATAAAGTATTATTTATGGAAATATGTGTGATACATTTCAGATTGGATAAAACCTTACAGGATTTGGTTTACAAGTTAGTCCCCGGTTTATATAAAAGTAAGTAGTATGTAACTTTTTTCATAAGCAGGGTTTTCAATGTAGTGACGAAAAATTCATGCTTTTTCTTTTACAACATGACATCTGATCATACGCGAATGCAGTTTTGGAACGTTCTGTTGACAAGTTCTGAAAAAGGTATGTGCATCCGATCAGATAAATATAGATTTAATCGGAACCCTCATCAACGGCACGTGTCCAGTTCTTTGTTAATAATAACCCTTACAAGACGAAACTTGAGTCCAAGAACCTAATGAATCAAAGCAGTCGTTCAAATAGCTTTTTAGGGACCATATTATAAGTCTGTAAAATTGTAGATGTCTGCCGATTCGATATAAAATTGATTTTCGTATAAACGCTATTTTTTACTAGAACATTCTTTATTTGTCTATATCTAAGCGCTTTTCAGCGGAGGGTGTCTTATTTTTCTGAATTCAGTTTATAATGCCCTATGTATGCTATTTACCACCGGCAAACAATTAAATTGAATATTACTAGTATGTACATTTTTTTTAAAATAAAATTTTGTAACATCGTATTAATTTTCTTTATTACCAGACGAGATGAAGAGAAGACGAGATTTTTATGCAGCTTACCCAATAGGTAAGTTACTATACCAATTGATAGGTTTTTTTTAGCGCGAGGTTCAGCGCTTGATTTTGCTGTACGATATTAAAGATTGGAATAGCATAATCGTAGGCCATACTATCTCCCACTATGAACAACGTAAACAGACAAATATTATCAAAATAATTCTCATTTACATATTGTTTCAGTAATAATTGGCATACATATGTGCACATGTTTCATAAGACTTTTGCAACTTACTTTCAACTATAAGCCTCTTGTGCGATTTTTTAAGAGATTGTTGATTGAACAAAAAGGGATTTTCTCTTAAATACAAGTAATGGGAATCCCTTGGAAGTCAATGTAGATATTTTCGTTATTAAACTTCAGAACAAATAATGGAAATTCCTTTGAAGTCTATATAGATTTTGTCGTAATTTAAATTGAGTACAAATAATGGGAATCACATGGAAGTCGATGTATATATTGTTGTAATTAAACTTCACTATAATTAATGGGAATCCATCGGAAGTCGTAGATATTGTTGTAAGTCGTAACAAATAAAGGGAATCCTTTGGACGTCGATGTAGATATTGTTGTGTAACAAATAAAGGGGATCCCTTGATGTCGAAAGTAAACTTCAGTACAAATAATGAGAATTCCTTGGAAGTCGATGTAGATATTTTAGTAACAACACTTCAGTACAAATAATTGGAATGCTTTAGAAGTATATATATAATAATTTTGGTGTTGTGCAACAGGGTAAGAAGATCAGTCAAATGAATCAAACATATTATCCTTCGATTCTTTGTTTTGTGCCGAAGGGTTGACGTATCACTGGTATAATCATGATCATACAGGTCTTTGTTGAAATGATGCGGAAATCACTTTTACCTTTTCTTTTCTCAACCAAGTCAAGTGGAATATTATGTGTTGCAAACGAGAAAAGGCCAATCTGAAAAAGGTCGTTTATAAAGGTCTGTTCTGACAAGGCAACCCATGGTCGTCAGAATAACTATATTCTGAATTGGTATTTGCTGCATGGTTCTCCGTCAAGCATGCGGTATTTATTTCAGAGTAAAAACAAATAACTGCTCGGCTTGCAGTCAGAATAATGTACTAAAAGTACTACTCAGCGTGTCGATCATAGAAAGCAGAATATTTATTCATTAATTAAGGTTATTGTCATTAATATGCTTGTAATAATTGCTGAAGGACAATTCACCGATCAATCTTTGTTTGCATGGGAATTCTGAAATTAATCTTCACTGAATTTACTCGTATATACTGAGCATGAATTTCCTTGAAGTTTCGTTTTATTAACTGACGCCAGGTCACTATTGCCCTATAAATTGGGCTATTTTTTCCTGTGGTTATTGAAAGTACCAGAAGATGACTGCTTAATATCTGTTGTAGCTAAAAGCATACCAGTATCACATATATGGAACCAAGCTTTATTAAGAGGTTACGTTGTTGTGATACATTTTCATAACTGGCAGTCCACAATCTGATTAAAATACATATCCTGTGTCCAGGCTTTCCTTATAAGGATCTGAAAACGTTCCGTTCTGTTTTAAAGACCTTTCAGGATCCTCTGATTTTGTCGGATTAATACACACCTTCAAAACTTTGAAGGCTGAAATTTCATTGGCTGATGTAATGATTACCAGAACAGAAAGTAAAACGGAGCGTTGTCAAGTCCATGTTAGCAAAGCTTCGACATAGGATCTGTATTTTAATGAGATAATGAGATTGAACAGGCATTACTTCTCATTTGACAAATGGTACTGTTTTGCAATAAAGAGCTCAGACAGGTTACATTTGAACAATAATTGCAGCGCACTCTACATTTTACTATTAAGTTTTACCCTTGTCCGTCTGTACGTACGTCAACAATTGGTTTCCGTTCTATAACTTGAGTTTGCTTCTACCAAATGTTATGAAACTTATACACAATGCTTATTACCACAAAATACAGATCAAGTTTGAATTTTGGTGGCGTCACTTTAACCGTTCTAGAGTTATGCCCTTTATTAATGGTAAAATCCAAAAATTTTAGTTTCTGTTCTCGAACTAAAGTTTGCCTCAACCAAATGTTATGAAACTTATACACAATGCTTATTACCACATAATACAGATCAAGATTGAATTTTTGTAGCGTCACTTTAACCGTTCTAGAGTTATGCCCCTTTATAAATGAAAAAAATAAAAATGTTTAGTTTCCGTTCTCTAACTTAAGTTTGCCTCTACCAAATGTTATGAAACTTATACACAATGCTTATTACGAAAAACACAGATCAAGTTTGAATTTTGGTGGGGTTACTTTAACCATTCTCGAGTTATGCCCCTTTATAAATGAACAAAAAAGCAAAATATTTAGTTTCCGTTCTCTAACTTAAGTTGCCTCAACCAAATGTTATGAAACTTATACACGATGCTCATTACCACAAAACACAGATCAAGTTGAACTTTGGTGGCGTCACTTTAACCATTATCGAGTTCTGCCCCTTTTTAAATCGAAAAATTGCAATTTTTTTAGTTTCCGTTCTGTAACTTAAGTTTGCCCCAACCAAAAATTATGAAACCTATACACAATACTTATTACCACAAAACTCAGATCTAGTACAAATTTGGGTAGCATCACTTTTAATGTTTTTGAGTTATGTCCCTTTATAATGTTGTATGCAAGCGGGGGCATCATCTGTGTCCATGGGGACACATTTTCCATTTATTTTTTATTTCCCGCTTATGATTTTTACAATCAAGTCATTGAAAAAAGAGAAGTATGGACAATCTCAAATTGATACCAGTAATGAATGCAACATCAGATATTTCTCCTAATTTCTGTTGGCATATTTTTGCTCTGAATTCCCCAATCTGTTTAATGTTGGGAATGACACAATCTCCGTCAAACAATATGGTTACTAATATAGAAAGTAAGAGCGGAAGCAAATGGTTTACACCGATTCTTTGTTTTTCGAAGATAACTTAATACGTGTTTCTTTTTTTTTCTACAGACCCAGACCGACCACCTGGTCCTAGTGAAGATCGAGGTAACGAAGACCATGATAGATTGATTTATACGGAAGACGAAAAGATCAGCCTAGAGCTAGAACTATTTGCAGGGTATAAAAAAAAATCACATGATTGTTTTTAGAATTGAATAAACAGAAGAGTTACTTTCAAATTTCAAGTTTGTTATTGTACTCTTGTAAGGCAGCTTCAATGTATTATCAGTTTTGTAGGTGGAAGAATTAGTTATTGCTATGGTGTTTTACGATAGATCATAAAATATAAATATTATGAATAAAATTGAAAAAAAAAAACATGTTTTAATTTTTCTGACACACGAAATAACATTAAATAAATATGTGAATGATAACGGTATGTGGTTTACATTTAATAAGGATTTAGCAAATGGATGCAAGTGACAACTAGATATATCAAAAAGATCAATTGTCTTCCTATTTGTAATAAATGTAGAATTAGGAAGGAAATGGTAACTTCTATGCCAGTTGTTAACTTCTATCATCTGGTCTCTGGTGGACAGTTGTCTCATTGGCAATCATACCACATCTTCTTATTTTTATAGCTCACTCTCAAACGGGAGGAATATGTTTTTTGCCCCTAATATGTCCGTCAGAATGTTTTAAAAGTTTGATACAAAACTGAAGATGCCGTATTTTGGACGTCGGAGTCTCATGAAATTTTGAAATCTACTAATTCACATCACGGGAAATGTTTTTTGCTCGTTGATTTTTGTTCATACTTTTGAAGTGCTATATTACTATTGCTTTCTTTTTTCCAGCTTCAATCCATCTGAACACCTAGAATCCACGGCGGACAGCGATCCAGATAAGCTCAAGGTATTTAAATTGTTCTATATATATATTTTAGCGTTAAAGTTAAGATAATTTTACACTTAAGATATTGAAATTGTATTAATAATTCTTTTATATCAAGGATTAATCTTTAAATCCATATATTTTTAAATGATTGCATTTACAATCTCCCCTGTGCAATTTTCACAGTTATTTTAAAACACAGTGTTACCCTCTGCTGTCATTTGCCAGGTGTCTCATAGAAAGAAAGAATATGTTTTTTTGACAGTTGAATGGTCCAATAATAATTATTCCCAAGATTGACTATAGTATATATTCAACATTGATTTTAACTATACATGATGTTTAGTACATTTTTTATTCCTTATTTTTTGAAACCATTGTCTTTCAGGAAAAGGATATTCGCTATTTACTTTGTCCAGCAGGTGTATGTGTAGGTCATCTGAAGAAATTTGTTCGCTTGAAGTTTGACATTCCAAAAAAGTACAAGGTAAATGGATAAAACAATGCAACATGCCCCTTTCTACTTCTGACTTTTTATATAGCTGTACTTTCATTAGTTTGTGTTTTAACGGGTCCCGGGAACACATTTTGTTTTGTAGTTTTCATATCTTTTGTTTGATATGCGAATATCAATTCTGAGCTAATTGAAGTGAATTAAAGAACACAAAAGGTCAATTTAACGTTTTTAAAGCGTAATCTTTAATCGCTCTTGAGTTGAAGTCTTATTATTAAACTTTAGCCGTTAGTCTAATTATTGTTTATATACTGTTGTAGATTGATGTGTATCATTCAGATGAACCGTTAAAAGATGATCTTACATTAATGGATATTGCATACATTTACACTTGGAGAAGGGTAAGAAACACCGATTGATATATACCATACAAAATAAAAAAATAGAATGAAAAGACAATCAACTACAAGAAGAGTCGTGAATTATTTATAGCAAGCTTTCAGCTAATATTATACAATGCTAATTGAGCCAGTTGGACCTAGAGTTTATTTGAGAAACTATTTTGTATCTGGTTTTCGATCTGTAATGTCACAGTTTCTAATCAGCCTATTCAGGGTTTTGTCTGTAACACTTTGTTTTATTAGTTCAATATATAATAGGCAATTGTTGGTCATTGTTGTCATGATGATGATATTCAGTGTAGAATATCTGATAGTTCCGTTGAATAGTAGACCCATTTGATATCGTGCACCTATAAAGCATTCGTTTTGACATCATACCTTTATTGTTCAGTGGACATAAGAATGATTTGAAGGTTGCAGTTTCCATCATTTTTTCATTTTTGTTTTCGCTCTGTGAAGAAGATAAAAATTTCTGTGGAATGTCTTCACATTTTAGAGTTATACTTTTTAAGGGACAACAATATTTACAATAAAATGCAATAGAGATTTTCTAGGTAAGTATGAGGTCTTACAGTGACGTGTAGTTGTATACATCCTTGTGCTTTGATGAATAGTTGTCTCATTGGCAATTGTACCAAGTCTCCTAGTTTTTATTAGTCCCCTATTGAAGAAATCGAAGGGGACTTTAGGTTTGCACTCCGTCCGTCCGCCTGTCTGTCTGTCAGTCCGGCAAATCAGTTTTCAACACTTTTTTTCTTCGTGCTTGAAGATATTGATTTGATATATGTTGCATCATGACAAGTTACAGATCAAGTTCGAATTTTGTTCTGGTCTGATGATTTTGTGCAGAGTTATGGTCCTTGGACTTAGAAAATTCACTCAAATAATCTGTTTTCCGCACCTTTTTTGTCATGCTTGAGGATATTGATTTGATAATTGGTATATAGTTTTATCATGACAGGTTACAGATCAAGTTCGAATTTTGTTGCGGTCTGATGATTTTGTTCTGAGTTATGGTCCTTGGACTTTAAAAATTCTCTTAAATAATCAGTTTTCATATACTTTTTTTCGTCATGCTTGAAGATATTGACTTGATATTTGTTATAAAGCTTACACCATGACAAGTTATAGATCAAGTTCCAGTACAATGAATTTTTAACCGGTAGGGGACTATGTATTGCCTTTCAATACTCCAAGAATGCTTGTTGTAGTAGGTTTAATTATAACATAATGCAGTTTTTGTTCCAAAATGACACGTTATTGGATTGTTTTTTTTTTAAATTCATGATTTTGTGTTTCAGAATTCGCCACTAAAATTAATCTATAGTATATATGAAGTCTTAGGAACAAAGCGGACAGCTGCGTTTGAAGAAACAGCTACAGAACTGACCAAATATCCCAGACTTTCTTCAGACACAGAAGAAACGGATGCATATAGTGAATCGGAATCTCAAGATAGTCTGTCACAAGATGAGATAACCAAGAAAGATACAAACGAAAATCACATTTTTCACAATGAAAAAAATAACTCAACAGCCGGTGTAAATAGAATGGAAAACGGAAATCAGTGCAAGATGAATGGATTTTATCATGATAGTGATCTTCCAGTTGATTTGTCCAATCACAAGTTAAAGAAGATCACATGTGACAATGAAGTTTCAACAGATGGTAAAAATGATGTAAACGGTTTTATTGGACACCATTTCTTACAAAAACCCTACACTGTTAATAGAAACTCCCCAAACGACTTTTCTTTCAAACCAAAGAAAAGAAGGAAGAAAATGGAGGACTGTATAAAAGAGAAAGAGGTTTATTCGAACAAAAAGACATTCACCAAGTCTGAATATGATTTCAACGAGTAGATCTCATCATATTCAGTATGATGATATATATCAGGAAGTCTAAGATTTATCAGGGTCCGTATATTCACAGGAACAGTAAAAGGCAGCGATTTACCTTTCTTGTCTTTTCTCACTTTCACACCAGTTCAATTACATATATGAAATGAAATTTCTTTACTACATGTATCAACTTTATGGATGCTATTTCAGAACACAAGAGAAAGGAGCTGTTAATGTTTCCTTTTTTATTTAGGACCAGCTGAGAATTATTTTTTTTATGTTAGTGCTTAAGATGAAATCGAGCACTTAAGATTTTTTGTAATTTTCTGTTTAATTATAAACGGATTATTGTACTGATAAGCTCAGTCAGATGCAATGTATTTAATGGTGCTATATGTTTATATACTATGCTTTGTATTGTACAAATGTATTTTAATTGAAGAAAGCAGCTTTGAAAAAGAACATGATTGCATTTGAAACATTTAGTTTTGATGATCTATGTGGATGGTTGTCTGATAGTCAATCATACCACATCTCCATAATGTTTTATATTTTCTGTTCATATTCCAATTTTGACCAGAAATTAATACAATTTATATAAATTTCTGGTAGCCGTTTTTCAAATAAAAACAACTTTTTATGGAAGGTAGAACTAAAGATTGCTTCAGATAGTTCTATATAATTCTACTATATTCACCTACATTGTATGTGAAATTTTACACTAAGATTCATTGTGTTACTCAATTAGTTGTTGATATATCAGGAAATTAATTCAAAAATAAAGCTGAAAAATGGTCTGAATTTTACTACACTATCTAATATCGATTTCTCTTTAAAATATATCTGTTATAAAAAATGTTTTTAAGCTTTGTGAGTTTAACAATGACTTGTTCTTGCATGTATTGCACATATTAAGAAGTCTGAATTTTGTGATCAGATGAAGCTAACTCTTAGTTTAATTTGGTTGTTTGAAATACAAAAAAAACCCTAATAGATACTGATAAATCGCTCACATGTTCTGTTCTCACATGATGCAGAATTATTCATTACTGACTTGTATTCATTTTGTCTCATAAAAAACAAGAAACAAAATGTTCAGTTTTACTATCAAATTCATTGATAATGACATGAAAATGACGGAGCTACATTTCGAGCAGTGATTACGTTTGTTAACAAAAAAGTGAAACTTGTTTTTAGGAAAAAAAGTGAATTGCTCCATATTTACTTCTTTGGAGTAATAGATACGGATGGATGACTAAAAGATTAAGAATTTATAATATTTTGTAAAGACAATTTTTTATACTTGATTATATTCTTATGCTGAAGGTAAATCCAGAAAAACCCTAGTCAAAAGGAATATGAAAATAACACCTTATTTATTTCGTGTGTCACGAAATAAAAAGTGTTATTTTCTTGTACCTTTTGACATATCCCTTTTAAGTTTACCACTTCTCAGTTGAAACGAATAGAGTAGATCCTCTCTTCGAGATCATCTCTTACAGAGATGAATTGTCCAAAACAACATCGCCATCATAGTTTAAAAAAAAAACCAAATCAACCGTTCTTAAAGTTTTCTTTATTTTATAAAAAAGAATGGAAACATATCTTGTTTTAGGAATTGATAAATCGTACTTTGTACAAATAACGCTGATTAGAACAAAAAATTCACTAACAATTGACATTAACATGCTGGATTTATTTCATTGACAACATATTTGCTACATTTTGACGCGTTTTTCAACAGACAATCGATATTCCTCCTATGGAAACAAACTGTGTTTTTATTTTCGACGAATTGCTCCTTTATTAATGTTAGGCATATTTTATACAGGAGGAATGAAACGGAGCTTGCATTATGGTGTGCCCTCACTAAATAATGAGAATGAGGATACCACAGACTTGGTTTAGTCTATTTCATACATCTAGAAGTTGACAATGAGGGTCGGTTGAGACAACACTTTACGAAAACAAAAGATGAAGTCAGATTTCCAATTGTGAAAATTATTTTTATGTAGCAACATTTCAGCAGCGACTGCATATGGGGATTATATCTCCAATTTTATACGTAATTCCAGAACTTTCGTTTCCTATAAAGATATCCTTGATAGAGGATTGCTACTTACAATAAAGCTATTGAACCAAGATTTCTTATTGGTAAAGTTGAAGTCATCCCTTCGAAAGTATGTCACAGATGACAACGGATATGTTCCCATTGTCATTACCATAATCCCGTCCTCTTTTCCTCGATAGTGATATAACCAAATGCGACTTTTCACAGAATTTAGACTTATCATGAGCAACACGACGGGTGCAACATGTTGAGCAAGATGTCTTCATCGACATTGAAACAGATGGCATTCAAACTAGAATCTGACAAACGTGATTTCAACTTCCCATTTCTTAAGAGTAACATACACTCTGCCCCATCGTATGGCGTTTACACATCTCAGCTGATACTTTACGCTGGTGCATGTTCACACTACTAGCATACAAATTTCATTGCAAGGGTGTGCTTCTTACACTAAAACTGCTCAAACAGAGTTATTACGACTGATATTGTTCCAATTATCGTAACTACAACGCCCCCTTTTCTCCGAATTGACCTACCGAAGTAGACTTATCACCGGGTTTACACTTGCACGAGCAACACGACGGGTGCCACATGTGGAGCAGGACTGCTTACTCTCTCAGAGCACCGGAGATCACCCCCAGTTTTTTTTTTGGGGGGGGGGGGGGGGTCGTGTTGCTCAGTCTTTTGTTTTCTATGTTTTGTTTTGTGTACTGTTGTTTG
The DNA here is from genome assembly GCF_021869535.1 of Mytilus californianus. Classification (NCBI taxonomy): domain Eukaryota; kingdom Metazoa; phylum Mollusca; class Bivalvia; order Mytilida; family Mytilidae; genus Mytilus; species Mytilus californianus. The sequence goes on from NW_026262668.1 coordinate 95,632,241, forward strand.
TCTGTTTGTCCTTTACTTTTCTAGCCATGGCGTTGTCAGTCTTCTTAATCAGTTAATCAGATTTGAACATCGGTAAACTACTGCTGACTTAATTTGTTTTCTGTTTCTCTTTGCCTCTGAAAGGTAATTGCCAGCACATTCAGATTAATCAAAAGAAATAAACTAGTACACCAATTTTTGTTGAAGGGCCAGCTGAAGCCCGCCTCCTGGTGCGGGATTTTCACGCTGTGTTGAAGACCCATCGGTGGCCTTCAGCTGTTTTCTGCTCTTTGGTCGGGTTGTTGTCTCTTTGATACAATCCCCATTTCCATTCTCAATTTTATTTAACGTATGCTTAGATAAACTATAAATATACGATTTTCTCTATAACTATGTGAAAGAAATTGATACTAGTACTATATACTATCGTTGATCGGTAAACTGCATAAGAACAACGACCAGTATTGCATCTTCTAATAACCAGGCAATAGAATTGCTTGGTCTTATTAAAATACACCGACAATGATCTTTAACAAGAATGATATGATTTTCTTCGGGTTTCTGGTATTGACCATGAATCCTTTTAAGGGTAATGCATATATAGCAGAATAAAACATACTCTTTCGTCACACCTGTACCGTCTTCATTATGGGTCATGCAATTCACACGTTTGTATTTCAATGTTTGTCTGCCATTACATCTTTTTGCATGTCATAGGCTCTTTATTTTAGGTCATTTATCGTATTGTCTTACTGCCATTCTTAGTTCTGTCACTCAGCGTAGATCTTCCGATGCCTTTCAGTCCAGATGATAAACAACATTTATTTTATATAATTACTTTCAGATGGTCTATTGTTGTGTTTACCCATCCAATATTCGTTCATTGCATTGCTGGGGGCTTGGGAATAATAAAAAAAAGGTAAATTTCAAATGAACAATTTTCACTATAGTTATGCATGACTTTATACTAAAAACTGAAAGGTATTCCATATTTCAATATTACTTTTTTTTTTTACATAGGACTCTTATCTTTGATTCGGGTCCTTGTACTGATATATTTGACCAGCAGTTTGTCATGTTAATACATTGTCACTTGACGTTAAACAAGCGACTATTAATCAATGAATCGGGTTGATACGCAATTATGGTTATTTGAGACGGTTCATATATATTTCAATTCGCAAGTCCACAGAAAGTCGAATAAGCAGTAGCAAAAGGATATTTTTCAGGAAGAGTTGTGGGGATTAGTAAGATCCAAGTGTTTACATTTTTTTCTCTCTCATCTGTTGATAACCACCTTTCAACACGAACCGATATTTAATAGAGTGCAGACTTATATTCATTCAAGTGAATTTTGGATAACTGATTATTACCCATGTGGAGGAATTCACACGTATGGATGACTAAAAAATATAGGATTTACGAATTTCTATTGCCAGGTTCTCATATTTTAGTATCTTACTTTTTGTTCTATCCTTTGGTACAAACAGATCTCAGTTGAAACGATGTACTTAAGCATATTCTCGTTCGGGGACTTCTTGTACAGAGACGTGCAGTCAACAACAAATCAAAGTGATCAAAATCAATTATGGAAAGAATTGAAGACTTGTGTTCATAACTGCAAACTGTACTTTAGTTTATCATAAGGGGGAGGGGGCATTGAGGTGAAGCGAAGACAAAAAAAAACACAAAAAAAAAAACAAAAAAGAATTAACACTATTGAAAATAGTTGCATTATTTTCATCCACAGAAAGATAACCACATTGGAGAGTAAATAAATGAGCTTAATAAAATTGAGATTGGAAACGGGGAATGTGTCAAAGAGACAACAACCTGACCAAAGAGCAGAAAACAGCCCAAGGCCACCAATGGATCTTCAACACAGCGAGAAAATGTTTGTCAATGTCAGAAAGTCACAAAGTTCGCATAACATTTTCTTTGAAATTGAAATTTGATATTAGAATCAGTTTTATGTTTTCATTTTTTAATGCACTGAAGAACTTAAAAAATATTGATTCCCCTTAAAAATCTGTCATTACATTTATCCTTGTATAGTTCCGGTATAACACATGTATTTGAAATGTCACACAGCATATCATCTTCAAGTGTATAAGGAACAATTGACCTCGTCCAATTTTTTCTTATATCAAAGCAAATACATCCGCAATATTTAAAACCTTTTAATAACCCAAAGCCACAATAATGGCATGCATATATTTTATTCCATTTCAAGCTGAAGTGCATATCCTTTTTACAGTACTTTGGCTTTCTACGTTTTAAATTTGAAATTAATTTACATGTCAGACTATTAATCTCGGTTCCAAGTAAGAGATTTTTTAAGACAAACTAATACCAAAATTGCTTCCATTTATATACAGCAACACATCTTTTCATTTATTTAAAACAGAGTCTCCTTTTATCTCTACTTTGAATCAAAACTTAAAATTTCTACAGCGTCACCCATGAGTTTTACGTAGAAGAAACGTGCGTATTCTTAGCTCTTTCACTCATCGTAGATCTTCCGATACCTTTCAGTCCAGATGATAAACAACATATATGATATATTATTATTTTCAGATTGTCTTTTTATCAGATTGTGCTATGGTTATTTTTTGTATTCTTGTGTTTCATTTTTGCTTATGTGCTTTGTCTATATGCCATTTTGTTTTTCTGTTGACATATTTGTTTGTTTTTATAGTGATTAAGATTATAACACAATGTTGACTGCTGTACCCCTATTTTTGACATTTTTTCTATTATGTCTGTTTGTTTTGTTCACAAATTGCTGTCTGACCAATGAGGGAATATGATAAAAATGAACCAGAACTAATTATATCCGACCAAACGTGAAGTTCATTTACGTTTTTAAAATACTAGATCAGATGTTATGATCAATGTAAATATCTATTCAGTTTTTTATTTTGTTGTCCGACAAGAAATGAAGGCGGCTCCACAGTAATGGCAGATATAGTACTTAGTTACTTTTTCTTATTATTGGTGTTGATGTTACGTTGGATATGTCGTATGGAGTGCATATTTCTCATTTGGTTTGATGTGAGCAGAGTTGCAGTCAGGTCAATGGAGATAGCATTTTCATACTTGACACATCAGGGATAAATAATATCATCAATTGGTCAAAACATCTATTGATATTTACATTTACTAAATTGTATCACAACTACAGATATTTATTGTTGAAATCTGACTGCATCTACAGGAATTGTATGCAAAGAGATAATTCCCATCCGAGCTTGTACGTTGATGTTATCTATAAAGCTAATAAGAAAGGCCCGAATAAGAAATGACTATGAGTTAACATACATATTGATATCGGATAAAATTATTCTGTTGAAGTTCAATCATTGCGTCTTTTCTAAGAATGTAGATATCGTTTGAGGCAAATCTAAATGGTTTTTGTTTTACTTACAGTCCTTCCCCTGTCAGCAGCAAGCAAGATATCAGGTGGTTTCCTAAATGCAGCTGACAGCAGGGGATGATACCTCAAAGACAGACTGGCATCATAAATCTTTATGTGGAAAACGTCTTTATCCTACCTGTATCAAAAGCATAATAGGTGGCAGCATAAGTAACTTTAAATGCAGTTGACACCAGAGGATGATGCCATAAGGATATACGAACATTTTTATTTATAGAAATTTAAAAATAAAAAGTAATAATCAATATATATCTTCCATTTTCATTTTTGTTAGGACTAATATGTGTCTGACCTTTAAATCAATATGTAAATACAGCCAACATTTAAAATATCTATGTATACAATAATCTTTAGGAATCAGATGTGTGTATATATAATTACATTTATTTTAAGTGAATCAACATTTTTTTCTACACAAAAAAGCAGAATGATTTTGGTTGGTTTGACTGTTCAAATCATTAAAATAAGTATTAACTTTTGCAATGCAGACATCATATTACTTCTTTCATGCTCAAATTTTGTGCAATCAAAATGAAAATGAGCCTCATCTTCAATAGTACTGGAAGTACATTTATTATATATTCTGCTGTCAGAGAATACCTTGATATCTACTCAGTTCTATTTGTAACCAATGTGAAGAAATACGTAACCTTGGAAAACTCTTCTTAGTTCAAAATTTTTAATCAATGTGAGAAATTTCTGAAAACCAAAATTTGATTTATATGCATGATATCTAACTGTTTTTTCCCAGTAGCTAATGAACACAGTTGATAGGTTGGTTTGAATATACTTCTTAAATCCGTAAATACTCTAGGAACATTTCTAGTAGTTGCACATCAATCCCAAGTAACTTCAATATAACATTTATTGAACCATACCAGAAAAATATAATATTATATAAAGATTCTTTGTTTATTTTTGAATTTTGAAAATATTATTATGTTTTAAATGCTCATTAGCATGGAGGTGGGCATAACGTAAAGTAAAACGAATTTTAACATATTGAAACTGTTCAAATATATTTCCTCTGATGTAAATTTTTTATATAAAGAAGGGAAGTTGCTGCAAGAATATCGAATGTGAGTATATGTTTTAAACTCTTATGCATCATCTTAATTTTTGACATTTTACATCTTATTTTTGAATGCACCTGGACAAAACTTAAATTCGTCGCCATTGTCCCGTTAGGTGTTAATTTATTACGGTGCGTGTTGTCAAAACCGACGCCACTGTTGTCAGTTAGCAGTCTTATTATCAACACTATGATGTATGTAATGTGTCATAATAAACGTACATCATGGCTTATCGGTTCATCTATTTTCGATGGGTCCCTATACATATTCATAGTTTTGCCGTAGGAAGGAAATCTTAATTGAATACAGCATGTTTAATTTATCAGAATTATAGGACAAAAATACTTTTTTTAAAACAAAAACTTTTTCTGAATGCATTAATTCGATATGGCAAGAGGAGAAAAAAAGTTTTACTTTAATCGGTTTCGTATACCGGTATTATCATGAGCTATGTTTTTTAAAAACAAACATAAACAAAATGGTTGGTTTATTTTGTAATCAACCACTTTAATACAATGTAATTGATATTTGCGCACAACTACAATTAATGGAGGAAAAAGATCGATGCATCTCTGAACTTCAATTAATTTTATAGAACTGTTCTCTCACATGTTTCTTAATTCTTACAATGATTGATGTGCCTGCCAACTAGAAACCAACATTCAAGCATTCTTTTAAAATATATAGTATCTTCAAATTTTATCTATAAAAACAGTTATAATTAAGAAAAGTGCCAAAGGAGTTGTTTACATTATACAGAAAATAACCAGATATAAATGTGTTTCTGAACGAGTAAAATAAAATATATATATATGGTAATACCCTGTTTGTACAGTACATGTCAATGAATACATTTAAAAGTAGAAGAGTTGGCACCAAGTAAGTACAATAATCTACTGCATGTATGGCAGGGGTCAAAGCAAAGCTATTGATAGATTCTCTTCCGTATGATTTATATACCGTCTTAAGGAATGTTCCTTTGCTACCTTGACATTGTTATAAAATTTAGCGTAAGTTTTATATATATATTTATGTATTGATTTTACAAATACAATTATTTGAAGAAAAGATTTCTTTTCTCTTTCATTATGACGACAATATCAACTGCAACTGTAAAGACGCTGATACCACGAAACAATACCCTTTCCTCTGGCAGTTTTAGTCCTGTAAACAGTTTTAACATGTAAAGCAAGTAGTCCGTATTTCAACGAAAAGGTGAAAAGGTAATCATAAAGAAGTTTAAGCATTTTGGGGTTGTTATGATATGTTATTTCGCTGAACATTTCTATAACACTTACTACCATATAAATAAGCAAACATGAAGTCACACCTTATCTATATCTAAATGCAAAAAAAAGTCAACTCCTTTCAAAAATTTTTATCAAAATATCAGGGAAAAATTATGTTTCCATTTTTTTCCACATTACGTAAGTGCCTCTTACCCTACAAGTAAAGACATATATTGCCCTCTTTTAATTGTAAAATGTTGCTCAAGGGTATGATGGTGTAAAGAATAATTGGCAAAATCGGTGATTAAAAATAATTGAGGAACTATATATTTCAATGGTCGGGTAAGGTAATAACTATGTATTTGTTTTCTTTTAAATATGTTTTAAAATGAAGTTGAACCTTATATATCAGTATATATTTTACACAGAAAAACTAATTATCTCATGTTTATGTAGATATGTACTTTTAATGTTGTCCAAATATTCAATGTTCAAAATTCAAACGCTTTTCGTTTACAATTACAAATACATACTTATGCCTATTTCAAAGCAACAACTTGGCCATCAAACGTTTGTAACTGCTAAATTAAAATGCACTGATAAAAACTCATAATTCTAAAATGATTTAAAGACTATTTAATGAGGTTTTAATGTAAAGCACAAATCTACAAGTGTGTGGCGAATCTTAAAACGCCAAGATAGTTATCTTCGCTGTCGGTTAAGACCCACAACGCTTTACGAGTAGGTGGCCTTTATATGATGAATAATGCAAGAACCAGTAATGCATGACTCGTGATCCTAAGTGGAAGGCGTATGACATATCCATCATTAACAAAGCGTGAAACACCATTAATAAAGCATATCATACAATATTCCGAACTGAACGACAAAATACATAAATGCTATAAAATCCGTGTTTGTTAGCAATTCGGGTGTATTTCAATTTATGCTTATACAATTTAATTCACGTTTTAATACATTTTATTTTTGATTGATTTGTTATACACAAAAGTATTATACATTTGATATCACACACATTAAAATTTCTAGAAAAGGTACAAAAAGCTTAATCGGTAAAAATCAGGCCAGTACTACTTTGAAATCAGGAAAACATCATATATAAAGGCAGTTATCATTTCGGCAGATGTATAATGTTCAGTTAGTGTCGAATTACACTTTTTTTTTTTATATAAAAGGAAAATAAGCACATTTATCACAATTAAAATTAAATATTTTCAGACAGATGAATGTAGTGGTGTTGATATTTCGGAGCTCTTTATATCTAAATTGTTAAAAAATAAGATTATAAAGCCCCATAGTAATATTTATTCTCATTGAAAACTGAAGACAGGTTTATGGTGTAAATGTACGTGGGATAACTTGCGAGTCGAGACCAATAGGAAGGCGACTCTTTTTGCATTTAAAAGTAAAAAAAAGTATCAAGTTATTTTATCTAAAAAAAATCACAAAGATTAATCACCATTTTATATATGTCTAAAATATTTGTTATTTTTTATATTTCAAATAAAAATGAAAAGATATGGGCAAAAACATACTGTCATACTATTTTCCAAGTAGAATGCAATAGTAGCCTGATAAAAGATGCTAATATTTAAGAAAATGCGATAATTTTTTTTTAAAATTATATACAAACAGAAGATCTTTCCATTTATACATTAATGTTGCTATTTTGTGACAATTCAACGACATAACTTTGAAACAATTATTGCAGAATCAGCGTAAATGAATCTTGACCTATTTCATGTAAAAAAAGTAGTACTGCTTACTTATGATATATGTTCATATGAAGAATTCTATATAAAATTATATTGGATGCATTACATATATTTATCTGTTGGTTGGTTGTTTATATATATATATAGTTCGATTCTAGATGGCCGAGTGGTCTAGAGCGCTGGACACAGTGCAGGCGATGTTGTCACGATATCCCAATATAGCATGAGTTCGAATCCCGGCGAGGGAAGAACAAAATTTTGCAGATTTAACATTGTTGTGCTGATATTTAGAGTAGCAAATATAATATGTTCCGGATCGTCTAGAATAGGCGATACTGCGCAGATAAGAAAAAAAAAAGTTTAGCCGACCAGTACTTATATAAGATGGTAATATACGAAGATGATGTTATAAAATCGTGTTAATAGTGTTAATAATTTTAACAATGCGTTTATTATATAAATTAAACAAAAATCAAAACAACGGTTTTCACAATTAGTTTGATGTTAGAACGAATACAAATGTGACTCTGACGATATTTAGACGTTAATCCAATAATAAAATAAAAAGGGAAAACATTTCTAAGATTAAATATAAGATTTAAAAGAATGGACGGAAAAGGGAGAGAAATATCGGGAAGCGGGTAGGAGTCAATCAAATTCATACGTCTAAACAAGGCGGGCAGCAGTGTGTCTTAATCACATGTCAGACTCTAAATAGCCTCCAGTCTAGAAAGGTTTCTATAATAGAAGTTAACTGATATTAAAAAATGTATGACATTTGCGTATATAAAATCAACGATAATATTTAACAATTTATTTAAATTATTCTACCACAAAAAAACATATCAATAACAAATAACAACAAATAAACATCTGAACAATTTCATCTCAGTCTGCTTTTTGTTGTGCGAAGACAAAATGAATGACATAATATTGTGTCGAATAGTTTGAAAAAAAAAGAGAAAGCACAAAAAAAAGAAAAAAAAACCCGAGCCAGATGAGATTAAAAGTCATTATGAGTAACTGGGAATCATATTTTACCATATTAGAATTATGGTATGACAGAATAGTATTCTGTCTTCTTCAATTTTACAGAATTTTTTCTTTAATGCTATATGATGGTTGCTGTATTTCACTTGAATAGATTTAAGTGATACTTCGTCCAAAAAGTTTTTAAAATCTCATCAATAACTTCCTACAAACTCAATACAATTTGTAGACATTTCACATAATTTTTGATGCTCAATTCCACATTGTATCATCGTAAACACATATGTCGTAAACGCCTATGTACAGCAAATAAAAAAGGATAGAAAAGATGAACAATGAATACAAATATACACAGAAAAGGATGTATTGCATGACTCCAGTTTAAACAGACACAGTAATAATCTTTTTTACTCTAAGCATATTAAGATTCATCTGATATTTTTCCTATCTACATTTACAGATTTCTTATTATAGTTGTCTTTAAACAAACCGAGCTCCATATCCGAATGTTATGTAAAGATCACATTCGTCATCAGTTTAAAAGTCTCGGTATATATGGTTAAATTGTGTATGCATAAATGAGTAACTACATCTTGTAGAAATGCGCAGAGAAGCTAAGATTTTGGTGTCAAATTGGCTCCGGAAATCAAATGTAGTTCAAAATTTTGCTAACTCGCAGAATTAAATGTTTATCTGTGTATTTTAATTAAAAAAATGCAGTTGTTGGTTAAAATATATTCGTTTCACGGTTTTTATGTCCCCGAGGTTATCATAAGCCCAGTTTATTCCGTAAATCGAAATAATGAGGTTTTTCTATCACGTGCATAGATTCGGCACAACATTTTGGATTGTTTAGTTTCAAATGCTATTCAACTTCGTAATCGGTTTGGTATTCAAACTGTTTTAATATGAGCGTCACTGGTATTTCAGACGAAACGCGCGTCTAGCACTATAAATTACCAGCCTGGTATCTTTGATTACTTTATACAGTCATGAGATGTAGTACTGTAATTCACTACAGACAAAATGTTATACTCCGTTGACTATTTGACTCATACATTGTTAGAAATTATTGAGATTACAACAATCGACCAAAAATATTTTCACATAGGAAGTGTATGCTATGTGTATCTATTCACAAGCAAAAAATCCTTTTAAGGCTCTTTGTTATTTTAGCCAAAATGATGCTGAAATTTGTCAATTTCTTCAGACGAATATGCATGTTGACGCCAAAGTCAAATTGTGTTATCAACTCAGAATTTATCTTTTCATTGTTATCTTTTCATTGTTTCAAGTGAAGTTTATAAAAATGTGATGGATTATTGTCTCTTGTATTTTGTTTTAATTTTTGGCCAAACAAATCCAAAAATGTAACTTCTCCTTTGAAAGGTGTGTGTTGACCTGCATCAGTGACATGGATCGGGATAAACTTCTGTTCAAATATTAGCTATTAGCACCTATATGTAGTAAATAGATCATTTCGTTTTATCCATCATATGAAATATTTCAAATCCAGGAGAGAAAAAAGGAAAAAAAAGTTTTAGCACCAATCACATAGAAATTATTCAAGACATAGACGCAGTATAATTGTTTGAATCGCCATCTCTGCTCAATCGTAATAATAATTTATCACTCTTGGATTTCACTGCATTCACTGCATGGCCGTTACAAACTCCTATACATTTAGCATGTTTGTCCCCAGACATTTCGAGGTCTGCATTATCACTTTTAGACGAGTCAAGGTCACAACTTGGTTTCCTTATTTTTAATGTTAATGGTTTATCTTGAACAGTAGTTTTATTTGGCAGTATCATATAATTGTTATTTTGTACAGAAGGAGAAAGTGGATTTTGTTTGGAGTCATCACTAACATGACCGCTGTCATCTAGGTTACTGGTTGAAATATCATCGATGGGTGTGGAAGCTGCAGTAGGTGATCGGAGCGGAAGCTTCATTGGTGTGTTTGAAGATGACACCCGTTGACCGAGAAAAGTTACATATGATGTCATGTACGACTTTGAAGAACTTTCACTTTGTTTTGAAGTCGGAAACTCATCAGCTGTTGCATTGCTATTACTGCTAGTAATCTTTTCTCTTTCACTGTTTTTCTTCATTGTTTTCATGGACAAATCAATACCACAACAAGTTTCTTGCTGATCTACAATATCTGATAAAGCTGATTCGTCATGTGATATTTGAGAATCATTAACTTCACAACCTGAGTCTTCGAAACATTCATCATCAGAGCCAATGTTTGTCACTGATGACACACAACCATTACTACAAGTATCATCGGAAACCACCAGGAGTTGTGCAGTGTCAGATACACTTGTACATGGTCGTTTGGCCGGATTTCCGTAAAATGCATAAGTAATCTGAAGTACACTATCCTGTTGGTAGAAAGAGTAAGATATTGAATGTTTAAATTGTCAAGTAGATTAACTTAATATTAATAGTTTTGAAATGTTTACCTTTAAACAAATATTAAAACCTTATTCTTAATAAATCAAATTTAACAAAGATATTCGAAATGGCTAAATACTGAACTCATGAAATGATTAAAATGCTTGGAAATATCAGCCAATTGTCGATCTAACTTTCTTTCTGTAACAATACAAAGGTATGTCGACTGTAAACGGCAGACTGACATTTTTTCCATTAATTCCTTGATTTTTCTCTGGCACCGGAACACATATTATTCTTCGTATATATTAAATGAAAAGGGTGTAAATGTAATTAAATTTCTAATCAGGAATGTGGTCAGAAATTGGACAGCTTAATCCACCTTTGACTTGTAAGCAATTAAATCAAAGCCTTCAGCGCCATCGTCAAAGCTGAATGACCAACCTGTAACATTTTTCACATTTGTTTAAATGCTTACCCTCCTCCATCCAGTGATATATGCTACATCTACTAATGTGTAATAATCATTTAACAACTCCTCACCACAGAAACAATCAACCTGAAAACATGTAAAATATACCTGTTTATAGGCAATACAAGAAACAATTTAATAACTATTGCCATTGGTATAATAATATGCCAAATATATGTAACAGCCCTACATGTTAAAAGTCTCTCGATTTTTGAACATGAACGTCGCTGATCGGGAAAACAAATTGTCTGCAATAAATTATTGTTTTGATTTTGTAATAAGATGAAATCCCATGAATATTTTTATATGTACACAAAATAATCATACCAAGATGCCAATTATTTGTTATGTTACAAAATCAGAAGCTTAAGTGAAGGCATTATATAATATTGAACAATTGACATTTCAATTTCTGTAACAATGAACACGATGGAAATATCCAGAATCAATCGTTAAGATTGTATTTAGCATAAATATAGTAAAGTGTGAATGTGAAATCTTACTAACTGCTTATTACGGTTATGAAAATACAATGAAGCATATCGGAAATAAATCAAATTTAAAGGATGACAAGTAAGAAACCTAACTCAGAAGACCAATATTATATTATAATGACGAAATCCGTTGTTCGGATAGTTTATCGTATTATAGAAAAGTCAATCATTCACTTGTATCAATCCTATATAACACCTTCAGCTGTCCATTGTTTTGTTTAAAATAAGCAACAACAAAAACAAAAAAAGTATTAGCAAAAGTACCGAACTCCAAGGTAAATAAAAAAGGGGAGTTCCATAAAACCTGACAAAATCAAACGCTCGCAATTGAAAGTAAAATAAGGAACTGATTCAGCTACACGTTAAAAATTGTTCAACTGCAGTTCCTTGATACAAACAGAGACAATATACTTATCTTAAATATTTTCAATATATTTTTTATTACTAATAATTTGCAATCTTTTAAAAATTCAAACATATTTTTTTTATTTTACAAGTTGTAAACGAAATACATCCGCACACACACATATATATATGGCCGTACTTTGACCTATAATTGTTAACTTTTTATACATTGTGAATTGGATGGAGAGTTGTCTCATTGGCACTCATAACACCTCTTCTTATTTATATTAGCTTATAGAAGAGGTCGGTAGCTTAAACACTTCAAATTTTGAATGCAAGACAGAAATCACAATGATTATAGTAATAGTTTGTAGCTTAAAAAAGTGTATTTTAATTAACTTTAAGTTTCGTAGAATTTCAATGGCTTGAATACTTAATAAACAAATAAAAATAAGGCTATAAAGGAAATCGGAACCATTATCATTTCGATTTCCTTTCTATGCATCTATCAGTAGTTGCAGTTAAATTTCAACACTATCATATAAAACGATTGATTTTATAGGAATAAAATATAAAATTATCTGTAATTATGCCAGCAGAATAAAGTTTTAATCTCTTTGTATTTGTTTACTTAACAACAGTTTAAAACATAGAAATAAGGCATTGTTCTAATACGTTTAATAACGCTTTTTCCCTTCATTTTCACCTTGACAATTTTGAAACACATATACCAAATTTCGCCATACCAGATACCTAAAAAACGTATAAGGTCGGGTTCTGTGCACACGACATGTCATTGGAATACCCATAACCAGGTTCAATAAAGACCAAACCTTCGGAAAGCAAATCGAATATAACATTAGAAGGCATGCAAACCAAAAGAACCGAAACAGAATATCTGAAACCAAAATCAAAGTTGCCTTGGTGATTGAAACCTAAGTTTAGAACAATTATTAATTATACGGATTGCAACCCTTGTTTTAATACTATTATAAATTGAACGGATTGCAAAATAAATGTACCTGTTATAGCCCAATCTATATCACTGTATTTATCAACCTGATATACTATGCGGGGTCATTGCATTGTACTCAATAATTGATTATGGTCAGTTTTGATTCCTATATTGGTAGATTATTATCACATCTTTTTTTAAAACTTCCGTTGTCAATTTGAAAAAGTGTTATATGGATCGATCAAAACCTTAGTCAAAGTAGACTTGACTGCTATTTAGATACTGTGTCATATACCCAATCGCATTTAGTCTTTTCTAAAGAGATTAAAAAATTCTATATCTTTAAAAAGAAAAAAACCTGAAATACGTAAATACACAATAAAATCATTTAAGAATCAATTTAACGAATGGCTAAGAGCAACCAACATCTGTTGTGTAATGGATAACTTACCTCATAACGCTCTGGCAGTGAAAATTTCAACTTAATAAATTTCTTTAGGTGTTGTATAGAGACACCAGCTGGACATAATAAATACCTACAGTCTTCAAACTGAAAAATTGATATAGATGCATGTCAGTGTTTTTATGCTGCATAGCCATCAATCAGAGACATTTTGCTTTTAAAGTTCATAGTTCGTTGCCGTCCGCTGATTAAGACATTTTAAAAATGATTTAGTTTTACATATATGCTTATTGAGGAAAAAGGTCTGTCTTACAGTCAATTAAAAAAACTTATGAATTTGATATTCAAATTTGTATTTTCCCTTGATTAAAATTAACAAGAAAAAAAGGAAATGGACATTGAACATACGAAAAGAAAAACAAAGTATCCAAGATATGAATTATTCATAAAAAGTAAAATGACGAAAAATCTATATTTCAAGACAGAGTGAGCATTATATTTCATACTGAAGAAAAACCCACATAGATTTTCTTCCAATCATTACAATATGAAACATTTAAAGCAAGAGATTGATAATCCCATTTTTGTTATGTGGGAATGGGGTTTTATCAAATCATAAAAAGCTATAGAGCTTGACATTTGATAACCAAAAGACCTCTAAATCAAATAATCATAAGCCTGGTATCTTTGATGAGTTAAAAAAAAATAATGTAAGATTGCTTAGTTTTTCTATCTTCGTTGCTTCCTTAAAAACAGTATAAGAAACAGAAAAACTTTCCACAAGTTAAAATGTTAAAATCGCTTTCAAACAGTTTTCTAAACAAATAATAACTTTCCAGGAATTCTTTTTTGATAAAATGTCAGCATAAAGAAGAGGAGAAAGAAAAGGGAGTTTTGAGGAACTACTTAAAACTTGCCATATATATATATAGGAAAATGTATAAAACAAAGAAATATAAACAGATTAGACAAGTTAACAAAGTTATGACGTCATTATTACTTCATTATATGCGCAAATTTCACGATAAAAAAGATAAAACATGCAGATTTTACGAAGTTTTCCATTCATGTTTCCTTGGATGAAACATCGCAGCAAAATAACAATTACACATTTTCACATAATTCAACTAAATATAAAGTTGATATTTTGATGCGCACAAAATATACTCAAAGGTTGATACAAAACATGTAAACTAAAGAAATGTATTCCAAAATATACTAATTTCGTCATACTTTATTGCTATATTAACTCATAAAAAAATATTTTCATTTCCTGAACACCTTTTACCTAAGTCATAATAGGGCAAAATTACCATTACATGTATGAATTGTAACTTCAAAATTTGCACTTTGAACCAAATGTTGACCTTATTGCCCGTACTCCTTTCGTTTAAAACATGAATAGCTAAATCTCCAATTGTTTTTTTTTATGAACGTGTTACATCGGTTGGCCCGAGGTCAATCGGCATAAATCGTGATGTCATTCAACAATTAATCGGTTCTTACTGTGACGTAATATCATAAGCATTGTGACAAAGGAAGTATATATGTGAAAATGCACGAATTGAAACTAATCTATTAGAGTTCCCCGTAATTTTTAAAGATTTTCATTCCGTTTCATCTGATGATGGTCCTCTCATTTTATATTTAGTTTATGCACATTTATAGCACAAATCCTTGTTTCAGTATTTCAAACTCATGGTATATACCATGGTATATACGTCATTCAATTGGTTGGTACTACCGCTGATTTTTCTTTTATATATATACTATCAATTACCTTTTCCGTAAAAGTTTCTTTGTCTGTTACCCTGAAATAATAATAAAAAAAATACCTTCTGATTGAAGTGCAACAAGTTCATGTTTTACTAAATGTGCGCATTGTTGAAATTAAAAATTATATGTTATGCACGAACAAAACATGATAAAAAGGGTTGGAGTGAGTTTTATTTTTTAGATAATCAAATGTTTAGGATAATACATTTGTCAGTTTATCGCTGCAAAAATAAAAAGCACGTCTAAAACTGTATGAAAATCAACTAAATAATAATATGTTTGTCATTTCCGCCTGTTTAAAAAGTGATCTCGACAAAACCTCACATAAGTAGAAACAAATCTGGCAGGTTAACTCTATTACAATCTGACCAAGATATTATTTGAAAATAAAATACGGGGTGCACAAATACGTGAAGTATGAAGTAAAGTGGTCAGTTCTTTTCTATGGAAACTAGGATATTCTGCGTTGACAATTTCGTCATATCACAGTTACAAATTGCATGAAGAAGTTATTTTAAATTGTGTTAGAACAAGTAAACTTTTCATGATTTTGCGTTGACCACCTTCCTAATACATGTATTAATACATGGCGAAGTCCATATTTTGCAATTGGAAATTCATTATATTGATCTGATCAAAAATAGATCTGCAGCTTTACATAAATCTACACCTGGTGTAAAGGTATATTCTGTTAAGTTTGTTTCCTTTCCTATGCCCACATTAAATGCAATGAATCAACACTCTTCTTAAATTATGTAACTTATTAAGACTTAACAAGAAAAATGCATCATAAAACTTTGAATTTGGTAGTTATAATCCATAACGATTACTTTGTGAGGCTCTTACCGACTAGAAAACTGTAAACACAAACTGAACATCTCGTCAGAGCTAAAAACGATTCTCGTACCTTCTTTTGGAATGTTTTCTGAGGTATCTGTAAAGTAATGTAATTCCAACGTCATTTACTTACTACATTTATTTATGCTGATTGATATCCTTTTTTTTTTCGTAAGAAGCTTAACACAGACTATATCACTTAAATACACATTACATATACTAATACTGGGAAAAATCATCACAATTAAAGGAACATATCATGCAACATCAACTCTGAAGGAGATGGAACATTAAGAACATCAAATAAAATTGATATATTAAATAAATAATGAAATTCATAAACACATTCAGTAAATCAGCTTTTATATCGTGTTCATGCCGTAGGACTTAAACATGCTGCTAGTGTGATAATGGTCATTGGTATTCCGCCTAGCAATATAATGAACAGGTTTTACGTCCTACAATAAAGTGGTATTCAAAAGTGGAAGTATACAAACGGGAAACTCCACACTAAAATTTACGACAAAAGGGACGATTTTTCGTTCCCTATTGTTAATTTTCCCTTTTTGGATGGTGATGTTCCTTTGGCACCATCTTACGGTGTTTATATTTCACAACTCGTTCGCTATGTTCGTGTCTGTTGTGACGTTTTTTATTTTAACGAACGTAATCTATGTATTACTGGTAAATTATTAAGCCAGGGATTTCGTTACCACAAATTCTTCCACAGATATAAAGATTTGGTTTTGAAGTTTGGTTGTATACTTGTAGAAAACTTATTTCAAACGGGATTGCACATCCTCATTTTTACGGCAATATTGTTTACCGTGCCCGGAAATTTAGAAACGATCCTGGTAAACTTATCGATCCTTTAAATAAACTTATTCTGAAAGGTTACCAATTCAACACTGTAATTAGATCATTAAATATTGTTTTTATTGGTACTAATATTGATTTTGTTATCAGTAAATTAAAAGCTAACTAAATATTATTGTTATATACATTTACACATTCATGGATCTACAATCTGTCGATACCTGTATCTTGGCATTGCACAAGGTCGTGTTTTTCTCGGACTGTTTATGACGTCTTTACACTAAATCCATTGGATGTTGGATGTGTACGGATTGATAATTTAGTCTTAGATACATGATTTTTTTTATTAGTTGTTAGTGGCTTTGAACTAGCTGTCAGTAACTGCGAGTACTCTCAGATCTGTACTTAGTGTCTTTTTGTTGTTTGGATGTACAAGTACCCGGCCACGTCCACTTGTATTTGTAGATTTTGTATTTTTATCCATCTGATGAGTTAAGCCTCTTTCAACTGATTTTTATAGTTCGTTCTTATCTTGTACTGTTACACCACTGTCCCAGGTTAGGGGAGGGTTGGGATCCCGCTAACATGTTTAACCCCTCCACATTCTGTATGTATGTGCCTGTCCCAAGTCAGGAGCCTGTAATTCAGTGGTTGTCGTTTGTTTATGTGTTACATATTTGTTTTTCTTTCATTTTTTGTACATAAATTAGGCCGTTAGTTTTCTAGGTTGAATTGTTTTACATTGTCATTTCGGGGCCTTTTATAGCTGACTGTGCGGTATGGGCTTTGCTCATTGTTGAAGGCCGTACGGTGACATATAGTTGTTAATTTCTGTGTCTTTGGTCTCTTGTGGAGAGTTGTCTCATTGGCAATCATACAACATCTTCTTTTTTATAAAACATATATAATAATGATTGACACAATACACCTCTCTGCAGATACATCATCACCACTAGAGGACTTAAGTTTAGTAAACCAAATTACGGCTTGAACAAGTGACAGGTCTTGACAAAAAAGCTATTGAGTGCTCACATTTAAATGTGACGTCAAAGGAACTCATCTTTCCATGTCATTATAATGAATTATTAATCGATTTAACAATAGTGAAAACTTTCAATATCAATCAAATCAATTTATAATTTATGCAGTGGTTAATAAACGGCAATATACAGACAACAGTATCATCTGTATCGTATTGTGCTCACTGGGTACAAGGCGGATGGTACCATCAGGAACTAATCGTCTAACGCCAGCGGCATCAAATACCGTCGTTTTAAAAATAATGACGCTTTTTATATTAAAAAAATATTGGTGAGCAAATTTAATTCATGTTTTAGATACATTCAATCACGTAATTTATTTTGATTAAAATCTCGCAAGATTGGAAAGTAAGAGCTCCGAAACAAATGCATAAAATTAAGAATATAAAAATAGAAAATTTTGAAAAAGGCCGGTATAAAGCAACAGCAAACCAAACCAACAAAATTATTAGTATCATACAATCTACCTTAGAAAACGATAGTGATAGAAGGTGCTCTAGAACCACATATTTAAGGTTTTCATAAAAGAGCGCAATGTAGAAAGCTACCACAAATTCAAAGCAAGTCATCATTTTAACACTGCACATTCAATAAAAGCTTATAACTGCACATCGGAAACATTCAAAATTTTCTAAATGAGAAAAAAAATCAGCAATACTAAAGCAAAAGAGCTTTTCTAAAACCTTACCTTACATAAGCCGGGTACAGTTAATTTTTTTCGAAAAATATTCGGGTTTTGAAAAATTTGTGTTAATCAATCAAAATTATTAATATAGAAGTACGTTCTCCAGGTTGATCATCAGTCTCTCGTTTGTCATGCGCAGAATCTGTATGTTATTTTATGTGTAAAAATAAAAGAACAGAGTTTCAATGTCCCCCGCGTTGCACATATTTTACCTATCCAAGGTACAAAGGCAATAACTAAAAAAAAGCACTTTTTTTTGTTCTTTAATTTTTTTTTATTAATATCTTAAGAGAAATGAGGGCTTCAGAGCAAATGCAATGTGATTTCCATTATAATTTATATTTCCAAGGGGCATAACCCGTTAAAATATTTGATCAGAACTTATTTTCGAAAGTTTCAAAACACATTGCTGATATAAACCTATGATATAAGTTTCATAACATTCTGGCAAGAATTGAACACATGAGAGCGATAACATTGCAATTTTCCATATAATCAATATTTTCAAGAGGCATAACTCTTTTAAAAATAATTGATCAACACCGATTTTTGAACTCTTCAAGTACATTGATGATATAAACCTATAATATAATTTTCATAAAAATCTGGCAAGAATTGTACACATTAGAGAGCTCATAAGGCAATTTTCCATATAATTAATATTTCCAAGGGGTATAACTCTTTTAAGAATTATTGATCGGCACTGACTTTCAAATTCGTCAAAGACATTGCTAATATGAACCTATGATTTAAGTTTCATAAAATTCTGGTAAGAATTGTACATACGAGACCGATAACAATGCAATTCTCCATATACTTTATATTTTCCAAGGGGCAGAACTCTTTTAAAAATAATTGATCGGCAATGATTTTCGAACTCGTTCAAGACATTGCTGATATAAACCTATGATATAAGTTTCAAAAAAATCTGGCTAGAATTGAACACATGAGAGCGCTAACGATGCAATTTTCCATAAAATTAATGTACCCAAGGGCATAACTCTTTTAAAAATTATTGATCGGCACTGATTTTCGTACTCGTCCAAGACATTACTAATATAACATATGATAAAAGTTTCATAAAATTCTGGCAAGAATTGTACACATGAGAGCGCTAACGATGCAATTTTCCATAAAATTAATGTTTCCAAGGGGCATAACTCTTTTAAAAATAATTGATCGGCACTGATTATCGAACTCGTCCAAGACATTGCTGATATAAACCTATGATATAAGTTTCATAAAAATCTGGCAAGAATTGTACACGTGAGAGCGCTAACAAGACCGGACGGACGACGCACAGACGGACGCCCGGTATTTCCATGCCCCCCCCCCCCCCCCCCCCCCCCACCCGGCAACGATAACTTCTTTGTACCATTAACTTGTTTTGATAAGGAAAAAAGAAAAAAAGAAAAAAAGAATATTGAATCTTGAAACAATCAAACACGCACACAAAAAAAAAAACCCACACCCAACAAAACTAACACTGTGACCCCACCCCTCCTAAATCCAAGCAGATTACTGTAATTAAAAGACAGGGGAGTGAAATATATAAACAATCGTTAATTCCATCTCATAAAATATTAAACAAAACTTCAAAAAACTTACCCTCGAGAAAAATAACAAAAAGAGAGGACGGAAAAAAGATCATCCCCTCCCCTAAAAAAATAACGTAAAAAAAGAAGACTAGATATGGACGATGCCCCCCTCTGATCTGCCGAATGCATAAGTATAGTTCCACATACTTTAGATTTGACAAACAGTGATGTTGAAGTACAACTTGAAATTGTAGCGTTTTGTAAGACACAAGTAATGGTCCCAGGCTGACCATGTTGAGAAATTATAAATTTATCACTATGTACGATGATATATCTTTAATTTTCATTCTGAGTACCAAAAAAAAAATGACTAAGTCCAAATACCTGGCATTTTGAGAATATTTGAAAAAAATCAAAATCCTGTGGACATGCACACATTCTAATGTGTACAAACAACCTAAAAAATATATAAGCTGTAGCTCAAGAACTGTAGGAAGAGATAGCAGGACATATCATGTATATATATATCCGGACGGACGAACGGACGGATGGACACGGGTAAATTAATATGCCCCTCGACATTTTGTCGCGGGGGCATAAAAAAAGAAAGCATTCAAAAAGATTAAGAAACAAAAGGAATAAAATATATTCAGTGTTTAAGCTCGTTGTTAAAAATAAAATGCGTATCTTGGATCATTACTGCGATGATAAAAATGCATTGAAATAATAATCAACGATTACAATTGACAAAGACGTCTACTAATTAGTAATACTCTGTTCACAAAGATATTCCTTTCGTTTGATCAGAAGAGAACACTAATCAGATCTTTAATTTCAATATCCCCAAGGAACAACTGACAAACAAATATTATATTTAATGAACTGCAAATGAATTTGATTATTTCGCTCTTAGCATCCGTTCTGTGTTCTTCTTCTATTCGAGTGAAACGAAAGACAAAATCCGTGACTTGATGAATCAAATATAAAACTTGTGTAAGGAGTACATTGGCGACTGAAAGCTTATACGTGTTATCTCTGATAAATCTTTAAAGGCTCTGCACTGTATTTACTAACCCCATCCATAAATAATATTTGTACTTGCTGGTTTTGTTTTAAGTTGAGTTGGATTCCTGAATTCCTTTGTAAAAAAACAGCCATTACTCAGCATAACATGCATCCTGCCAATGCAATTTTAAGCCGCTTCTCAGGTTAGAATTTATAAATTTAATTTGTTGAAAATATATACGTGAAGATTTTGTCCAACTTCATGTAGATATTTTCAACAAATTAAGTTTTTACAACTTTTACAACGGTTCGATTTAAAAGTCGTAACAAGTAAGTTATAGCATCTGAAAAAAAAAGTTGATCATGAAATAGAGGGGTACTATACTTACCACTTCCGTCACTAATTTTTATATTGTCATAGAATTCTCTCCGACGTTTCATCTCTTCTGTAACAAAACAACAGATTAAATGTATAGTACGCATATTTCCAAGTTTACTGGAGATGTTTCCAATATCTTTTTCTTAATCAATTATCTTGATAAATGAGATTTATTTTTTCCATTTCATTCATTTTTTTTCATTGTTGTGCTTTTTGTTGTTGTTTTTTTTTAATTTAAACTTTACATTGAATCGAAAGTAACCATTTTCACGTAACTAGTAATTGACGCTTGAAAAATTCAGTCTGATAATGCATGGACTCTTTTTCATACTGACCTTTAAATAAACCAGGGACCGTTTTATATACAATATCTTGTAGCGTGTTGTCTGGTCTGAAAAGTGAACAGAAATATGCTACAATGTATAACAGTCTTTCTGAAGAAAAAAAAGTTCACATATCATAATATAGTTATGTCAAGCTTTCTATGTCAGGCAATCCTAGTAAAATGTAGCAGATGTAGAAAATTATTGAAAAAAACCCATATCAGAAGGCTATGTAAACATATAGAAAAAACTTTTCGATTTTTTAAGATACAAATATGAAAATAATGTTTTTTTTCAATTTAAAAGTAAAACCAAATTGTTCTTCGTCTTCATCTCACTAGTCAGAGCCACGTATTTAAATCAATGTGTTTATCTCTGTATTCATATGTATATCTTATTTATTCATTGTGTAATATTAAATCCAGGCAAAATGTTTAAATAGTGGTTTCTTTAAATAAATACCAAATAAAGCTATATGTTCTAAATGTCTTATTTCACAAATATTGAAGAAATACCTAATGTGTTCCAGTGGTCGTTTTTTGTGCACCAGCACTTCACAAACAGGGCAGTAATTACTTGTATGTAGATAGTGTATGATGCAAGTGCGACAAACTGAAAAAATAAAGTCAAAGTACCTGTATTAGCTCTGGGGTATTATATTACATTCTTATCATGTAATCATTCTAAAGCTATGAAACTTTCCCAGAGTAGCATATTGCGTTTAGTAAAGGGGCTTTAAGGATGTAGATTTGTTCATAGAACATAATACAAGTATGTGTATATATTCTCTTTATCTGGAATATTTCATTATTTGGATGTCGAGTCCAAGGGATGAATGGAATGTATAAATATGGTAACGTGAATGTATAAATACGCACTCACGTACCTTTAGAGTAAAGACGTTAAATCCAAAGCATAGTGTCTTATAACCTGTTGCTAGGCAACATTTTAATTGCCCTATCAAACACCATTCATTTTCAGGGACTGTTGAACAAGTCAAGTATAACAATTTATTACATTGAACATTGTGTTAGACTATTACATTGAACATTGTATTAGAATATTACATTGAACATTGTGTTAGAATATTACATTGAACATTGTGTTAGAATTCGCATCTAAATATGATGCACGTTATAAAAGATGTAAAATGTAACTACTAAAATAAGTAAAATAGCGAGAGAAAACGCTCTTTATTTAGATCGAACCACTATGCATACATCTACAATATTTGGTCTCTAGTGGTAAGTTTCATTGGAAATCACAGCACGTCTTCTTATTTGTATATGAAACATTTGCCACTGGACGTTAATCATTTATTGTGAGTGCTACAGGATATTCCATAAGCAACTAAAAGGAATATGGAAAAATAATTATCATAATAGATCCTGTATAGAGTAAGTGTCAAGCTGCTGGCATAGCTTTCCTTTGAAAATAAGGAAAACAGATCAGTTTCCCTATTGAACTACGGATATGAAATATTATGAATAATCTCAAAGGATATGCGAGACAGGACTTGTGTTGAATGTCAAATGCCCTCCAATCAACATGATCAATTCTTGATCTAAATCATCGTATATTCATAAAGTTACTTCCAGATAAAGAAACAGGCTACTGAAACTTTTGTCGAAATATTTGTGCCTAGTTTATTATCTATCAGTACATTTGTTTATATATATATCGCGTTAACTAAATACTTTAATAGATTTTATTACACCAAAGGCGACGAGTCTGACAGTTTAACACGTTGTTTATTATTTCCGAAAAATTGTTTCAGTGAACTGTAAATACTGATCTGCTGCAATTTCATTGTTTCGAATGTTTTATTGTACCACAGGCGCTTAATCGCTTGATATCATCTGGGGATATGCAGTTCCCTAATAAATTCATGAAGTTATGTTTAGCGATGAAGGCATGGACCACCAAAAACAACCGTGACTTACATTAGACTTCCGAGTCTTGTAAAGAAATGTACGCGTAATTCATTGATTATTTGCACTCTTTATGTTCGCAGTTACCAGTGATAGACTTCTGCAATATTTCAAAATAATTTCCATGGAGTTTTAATGTCATATCTTTTTTATAAATCGGCCTATATTTGTAACCTACAAATATGTATACTTATACAAAACATGTTGTACACCTGGGAGGATAAAAATTCTGAATGATTGTAATAAAAGCATGTATAATATTGATACACATCGATATATAAATATGCATATAAAATCCTTCTACTCACAGGAATGTAAACATTCTACAATTGATGTTGCATCTATCAGATATCCACCACATAATACACATATCAGATGCGCGTTTAATTCAGCTAATTTTAACTTGCTTTCCTCCATCCTATCACGTCCGTATCCAAATGTTTACATTTTACAGGCTAATTGCCTAAAATAAAATAAGCAATTGCAAAATAATGAAATATCAATCAAACTACTGCATGTAATTACGATTTCCAGTATGCTTAAGTTGTATTGATTCCATAAAGAAAATGGCGGAATCTGCAGGAATATGACTTGGCGGGAAAGCACATTCTATAATATCCATGAATTCAGCAGTTGGCGTGTCATGTCCAAAACGTAGCTAATCACATCAGAACTGACCATTAGTGAGATATATTGATAAGATAACTGCGGTCATTTTATTGAAATCAACAGAACCATCACGATATATTCGGCTTGTTAATCGAACATAAATTATAAACTAATAAATAAAATATGACAAATTTTAAGAAAGTGAGATGTAAAATTGAGCTTCTGCTTATAGAATAGAGATCCTCTAAAAGCAAAAAAAAAAAACAACACATAAAGTGCAGAAGTGTCAAACAATTCTTACCATAATAAAATACATAAATAACTATAATAACTAATAAAAAATATATAAAATACTTTGAAATGAACCACTCAGTATGCATTAAATCAGACGTTCATAACGTTTTGAAGTACAAACAATGTTTTGAAGTATACACAATTTTTTCAAGTATGATTTGGTATAAAAGTTTTATATTTTATAAAATATCTTTATACTGTTAACTAATAATATGTTAAATTACCTTGACAAAGGAAGGTTACGTTAGTTTCCTCTGAAAAATATTACACAAAGCTGAAATTTTGCCAAAAATGTAAGTCAGACAAGTACGTTAAACTTGGGATAGAGAAGACAAATAAACAAAACAATGCTTTAAACACGTCAAACCTATTTTATCACTTCTACTCAATAACTTTTAACACAAGTTTGATGATAATGTGTATCCGATTTACACCAAAATTACATTAAAAAAATATACCGTAAACTTATTCATAGTAGAGATTCTATCGGGTCGTCTTTTGTGACGTAGTAAGTGATACTGGTACAAGGTTGTGTACCGGATAACTTATTTGACAATGACATTTCTAAAAGAAGTATTTGATAGCAAATTAGTATGCTAAATAAAGTATACCACCCTATGTACTTTATTAAAACAAACAATACCATACACACTAGGTAATAAAATTAAACAATCATAAATTTATAAGTTATGCATTTCATAGCATTAAAACTTTTAATCTTTTACAGAAGAAAAGTTAACATATGTATTCAATTGAAACCTACTACGAAGACGAAGGCGAAGAAGAAGATAAACACAACCTGCTAAAATACCAAAAAAAATGACGAAAAAGCTACATCTAGAAAATTCAATAAAAAAAAGAAACAAACAGAACAACAAATCCAAACGGAAAAGAAAGAAAACTGAAAGTAAAATCAATTAGATTAAAAACAAAAAGAATACTTAGTTGTTCAAAACTTTATCTTATCTTAATAGTCCAAGGGCCGGTTACCATTCATAAGTCAATACTGAATAAATTGCATTTTAACTTTATGTTCGGTGAATACATTTTTTTTGTTAGTGATTAATAATAATTTCATAACGTACGATGAAATAATCTTACAATAATCACAGCAAACTCAAACAAAATGTACGATTGAAAAAGATATTTTTGTTTAAATAGACGTAATACCTGTAAATAATATTGCATATTTCAGTATTTCATAACACGTTTTCGTGAAAAATGACAACAAAAATCAATGATTAAAACGACTGCATTTGAAATAAAATAACCTTTATTCCCACATATAACTACGTAAAAGTTTAATGAAGCTGACAATCCTCAATTTACATATTCATTATTAAATCTAATTTTATTGACAGAATATCTTTTCGCCATGGTCGTTGGAAATAAATTAGAGTATAAATTGAAATTCGAGATAGTTTATGAACTTTTCACACGGTATACCATACATGTTCAACTCAATCTGTCGTAATGTTTAGTTTACTACTTTGGCAAAATAACATGTTCATCATCAATCTTTATCGAATTAGAACACGGAATTCTTTAAGTTATTCTTGTATAAATTGAAACAATTTATTGGTTAATGGTATACATCAGTATTTTGAATTCCCTTTAAACAACTAGCGTATAACAGCTAAGTGTTTGCTGTGTGCTATGACCAAATATTTTATTCAAGGGTCAGTGTCCTTAGCTCGTATATTACTAAATATCACAAGATATTAGTAATTAAATTAGATTATAAGTACGTCACTCTTATCTGTGTGAAAGTATGCAGTACACATTTCCTCTGACGTAAAAACCCTCGGATGTATTTGTGCACGAAACATTAATTTTACATTAAGTAATAACAACTTAATATCTGTATAAAATTATATAAAATGAACAAGTCAAGTATAACAATTTATTACATTTAACATGGTGTTAGAATTCGCATCTAAATATGATGTACGGTATAAAAAATGTTTTAAAATGTAATTATTAAAATAAGTAAAATAGCGCGAGAAAAATGTGCATTAAGCGTCACTTAATAAGTATATTGAAAATGTTAAAGGTCATCTTGTTTATTAAACGGCTCATGCCTATCAACTGTTTCACGAACCCAAAATTGTACCAGCATGAAGATAAATCGTTTAAAAACTAGGCAAATATTTACAGCGATCATTACATCGTTACGTTCACAGACAAATACGTATAAATCTGAGGTAAAAAGGCACTGATTTACATTAGATATATAAAACTACAAATATTTAAATAATATTGCTAATAATGCTATAATGCATGATTCAGTCAATGTAAGAATAATATTGCATATTTCAAGACGCCCTGCAACAAATACTACTCATAATAATAATTAAATAATAGTTTTAAATTTGTGACTGTTTTGTTGCTTTTCAATAGTGCTGATAACAATTCAATTACCTGTATAACAAACATGCAGGTGTAACACTTTTACGAAAAGATAATGAGCAACATGCTGTGCTGTGAGCGTAACTTTTACGCTTCTGCAAACTCTGCAACATATGGTTTTTTCAAAAACAATGCTTCACCTGTAAATACTTATACTATTTCAATATTTTTTTTTATTTTTGTAAAGAACAGTGTGCAGATTAACATGCCTATTTCCTCACTCTGTTTAAAACCATCGTCTGCACAAATGCACTTTTGTGTAAATTTATCGAACTACCGCCTAACTTATGCCGCCATCTTTCGCTACGTATGCGGCCAATGTAGTCAATCAATAGTGTTTAGATAAAAATGTTGATATGACTATGAATCTTAGTTAATAAATCAAACAGACGAATAATCAGAAGATTTACCTACCTCCATTTAAACTTTTGTGGTCACTGTGGTACATAAAACCACACACATAACCGCCGTCAATAAATTGGGTCGATACACATGTCACATGACCTAGAACTGTTGTGTATTCAGTTTATCCTGGTATTGTATGCAAATACACATTTTATGGACCAGTAACATAAAATTTAATGGTTTCGTATCTTCTATAATTTTCAAACTGTGATGGAACCTAGACTGCAACAAAACAAAATGCATGCATCATAAACATCAATATTTTTTTTAACTTAATCAACATAAATTAGTTAATTAATTTTCTTTTTCTCTATATTAAAAATCAATGTAAAACCTATTATATACGTTTTTATCGGTTACACAGAGAATATTATAAAAAGTAAAAAAAATTAAGTAATTAAAAAAAAATATATTGCGGAGATGTCTTTTATTTTGTTCATAACTTCACTTT
The DNA here is from genome assembly GCF_021869535.1 of Mytilus californianus. Lineage (NCBI taxonomy): Eukaryota > Metazoa > Mollusca > Bivalvia > Mytilida > Mytilidae > Mytilus > Mytilus californianus. Next base: position 95,660,254 of record NW_026262668.1, read on the forward strand.
TTTTATAAAAAAAAACCTTTACCAAGAAAAAAGTGTTGCTATTTTAACAAGAACGTATTTTTACATATTTTTACAAATTTACCCTGCAAGTAAAACATTTTCAATAATCTGCCAAATAAACTTTTTTTCCATATGGTATAGTTAAAATATATACTTATAACAGCCCTTTATATTTCTCGTTCATATTACATTTAATGAGATAATTAATTTATGTAATTGTATACAAACGAAACATTCCCTGGCTTTCGTATATATAAATTATATTTTATCCTTTGCTTTCACAAACTTAATTTTCTATGTGTTGTGTTTGTATGCATTTGAAACGGAGATTAAAAAGGAATAAGAACTGCACACTCAACAGAATACGACGCATGCATATACTTATGCAAGTATTTTGTTTACATATATATTTGTTTTTGATTTTTTTTATGTTAAATTTGTTCCAACCAAATTCATGAACAACAAAGGCATAAAAGATAGAAACAAGAAAGTTGGATTACGAGCATGTGCAAAACACGACCTAACTGTATTTTTTTCAACTTCGTTAACAAAAAAGCAATGCCGAGGCTTCAATTTAAACAAACCGTTTCATTGGTTTTATTTGTTTTAGTATAAGTGTTTTTGGATTACAAAGACGCTTTAAACTCATCTACAAACATTGTGTACATATGTCTATGGTACCATTGTGTGTGTGTATATATATATATATATATATATACTTTTTCACTTTTTTTGGTCTTTTGGAAAATGTTGTTTGTGCTGTATTTAGACCCCTCTACTAAGAAATTTGTTTTGCATGCACACGTATAAAAATTGCGATTTTTATCCAACGCAATCATAGGTTTGAACGTTGTTTTCAATTTAGACTTGTATATATATATATATATGTCTAAACGTAATATATATATGTCACTTGTTTAGACGTACTTATTTTATATCCAACGCAATCATAGGTTTGAACGTTGTTTTCAATTTAGACTTGTTTAGCCTAGGTGGTCGAGTGGTCTAGCCCGTCGGGCGTAGTGAAAGGCGATTTGGTGCCACGATATCTCAGTAGCATGAGTTCGAATCCCGGCCAGGGAAGAAAAAAAAATTTGCTTCCGCAAGTTTACAGATATAACATTGTTGGGCTGTTGTTTAGACGAATTATATATCAGCAGGGTTTAAGAACATCCGTTGTTCGACCTGCTAGTCAAATGCGTTTTGTTAAAATATACTTTTTCACTTTTTTGGGTTTTTGGAAAATGTTGTTTGTGCTGTATTAAGACCCCTCTACAAAGAAATTTGTTTTGCATGCACACGTATAAAAATTGCGGTTTTTATCCAACGCCATCATAGGTTTGAACGTTGTTTTCAATTTAGACTTGTATATATATATATATATATTTATACTTAAAATTCTACATTTTTCTCCAACGGTTTAACATCTTTGTGATAATCATGGGTGATAATGTAACTAATGAAGTCAATGGTAAAGTAACGTCACGATTATTTGTCCGTATATATATATATATGTATATATATATATGTAATTGCAATGTTATTGTAAGGCAGCGATTTTGTTAATTTGTTTATAACCATTTATATCATATAGGCAACGAAGTAAGTGAAAAAGATTAAATAAATTATAAAATTGCTTGTATTTTTTTTCAACGCTTAGCGGTATGAAGTGCAACGGTTTGCACCGTATTAAATACTTATTTTTTTTTATCTTGGTATAATTGCTGTGAGATGACAGATTTGCTTTTTTTTTTGCTTTTTAATTCAAACTGTATGATCTCCCTTTAAACCTATCGTTTTATTTGATTTATTATGGTAAGACGGTCAGTATTTCAGCAAAAGAAACTATAAAGATCACAATTGCCAAATATTTCTAAATGGTAAAATAATTTCTATAGTATTTTATACAAGTGACATATTTTATTATATATAAGGATTGGAGAAGAATTATTTTTAATTCTTCTTGAATATATTTATAGTTTTTTTTACTTTGTTCACATTATACTTAATTGTATGACGCATAATCATTCGTATTTTATTTGTTTCCTGTATGTCTAATATTATACTGTTACTTGCATAGGTGATTTCATTTTGAGTTCAAAATAATTTTTTATTCTAATTATTGATGTTTTTTCCCTACTTTTAATCTATTATTTTGTATCTTTATCTAATAATTGAAGGAATGAATTGTGTTTTTATTTGTTCGTATAATTTTGATTCGGTAATGAAATACGTTTAGCTAAGATCATGCATTATGTAACTGAAATGGTTTTCAATCATTTGCTTTGACCTTAAGCCTTAGAGATTACAATACATATTCCCGATGCGCATTCATTTGGCTTTCCAAAGTATTATCAAAATAAGGATTTAAAGTATTTTTACAGGCTTTTTAAAACTAAGTAATTTTACCGTCATTATTTGATTTCTCAATATACAATCGATTAATTCTCTAAATTTACTTTAAAAAAAATAGCAACAAATTCTGATCGAAAATATTTGTAAAGGTACATAATGAACTCTTCAGAAAAGTACACTATTTCCGTTGGAATGTTCAAAGATGATATATGCTAATTTAAATTATGCAATATCTTGTCAAGTCATTCAGGTAACACATACGTAAATAATATATAATTGATGTCATTCTTTTAATGTATATGATAACAATTGACCTGAAGGTCATCTACCTTTGTTCATGAATATATATTAATCGTGAAAAGCGCAACAACTCTGATTTACTATATCCTGAAAACCTTCATTTCCTCAAACCAGAGGATTGAAATTCGGGTGCAACAATTATAATTCGCAATTATCTTGGTATTTTGTGGTTACTTCCCTCTTTTCAATTAAAAACACATGTTCTATCCATTTTGGCCTACATTTAATTACTTGTATATCTGTGATTTAAGAAATCTTTGAGTGGCATATTTTAATTCATTTTCAAATTCAAATATAAGTAAATTTAAGTAATATAATGCGTAATCCAAGCTTACAACATGAAAATGACATTTAATATAATTTGCTGGAAATATATAACAAGTGACAATTTCTCAATTTATTGTGAACATACAATAATTAATGTTATACCTTTTCGTGTTTCATTAATAACATTGATAATGGAAGACAAGCCGATATATTGTGAAAAACCAAATCAATGGCCGTTATATATAAATGCTTTTTTGTATGAAAAAGGAAATGCGTTATGATAACCAATGAAACACATATTCAACAGAGACCCAAGGATGAGGAGGTAAAAACTACAAGTCACCGTACGTCTTTCAAGACAGTCCACAACGTTATGAGCACTTTATTGTTTGTATCTTTAAATTAATCTTTCTGTGTAATCATTTTATGAAGTTGACAATAGTGAGGTTAGACTGAGTAAACTTGGTTCGATGACAATAGATTTAATAAGCTCTAGAATATATTAGTACAGTTTGTTGACATTGCACAATGAAATATCACAATTTTAATATTGTGCCAAATTTATTGCATAATGCAATTTAAGCTTAACTTGAACATGATACATGAAACACTGAAGCCTTTACAACGGCGATGGACAAGTAGAATATCACAACATTGAGAAAACAATGGTACGTTAAAGTTCTGGGGCTTGTTTATCGAAGCAGTCTTAGGATTAGGACGTGTCCTAAGACCATCTTATTACACGTCTTTGTCCTAAGTCGTGTTCTCGAAGCTCTCTTAACTTAGGATATATCCATTTTTCGTCCTAACTTTAGGACACCTAATTATGTGTCTTTAGATCATCCTATCTTCATCTTAACTCAACAAAGTTTGGATTCCGCTTTTTGCGCATTATTTTAAGCGAAGATGAACATAAAACGAAACGCACCATCGGTTATTAACTCGTATATTAAGAAATTGTGCATGATTTAAAACTTTGAACTTCGTGTTTCACGGTACGATGACACAACAAATTCAATTCTCATTTCAAAACAAATTGTTTTCCAGTTTAAATTACAAACTTTTTTGATATTATTTTATAATAACATTTGAAATCATGCATTTTAAAATTATTTACATGTAATTATGAAATTCGTAAACAATTTTATTAATTGGTTTCGTCATTAATAAATGTTTTATCAAAAAATTACTTTAACGATTTAAAATTTCGCACTTATGATATGTTTAGGACGCCCTAACTTAAGATGCGTCTGAGACAGCTTCGAGAAACAACTTTAGAGTGTCCTAAGATGATCCTAAGTCCATCCTAAAAATGGTCTTAGGATGTGTCTTAGGACGAATCTTGGGATACTTTCGAGAACACCACCCCTGATGTTCACATTCACGAGTTCGACCCTGGGGCCTGTTTATCGAAGCTGTACTAGGATTTGTCCTAAGAGCTATCTTAGGAATGAATTAGGATAAAGTTAGGACCGACTTATGACATGTCTCAGCACGCACATCGAAGCTATCTTAGGACTGTCCTAGCTAGGATGTCCTAACCACTGTCCTAAGTGTTAGCGTAAAGGAAAATAGGATATTAAAAATGAAAGATATATAAAAATGCATCGAATTACGCCAGTAGTAAGCATTTTAAGATTAAAAATTAGAATTATCATTAGTATTATTATAAAGATAATAAATAATATTTAGCTAATAATTGTACATTCAAACTTTATAAAACAAAAACAAAAAAACACAAAAAATGTAAATACGTTTTATACTGTATATATGAGAATTGAACAACATATTTGTAAATCGTGAGAACTAAATATATATGTTTGAGTGAGTTTAATTCGAAATGTCACGGTTTTATACTTAACATAGTTCAAAGGCAAATCTCGTGCATCTTTCATGTAAATTCGGAGTTATTTTATTACGGATCGCAGGTCCTTTTCCTGATACTTTAGTTCTTTTTGTTTTTTCAAAACTTTTTTAAAAGTAAATATTATTTCATATTTTAACCTTTTTCTTTCTTTATTTAATGTGATTTATTTATATATTATGTGTACTGCTACCTAGATAAACATATATAGGCGGTGGTCGTTTTTAATATATATTTACTATAAAAGAATATATCCTAAAGTTAGGACTATCATAAGATAGGTGTCCTAAACTAAGGACGATTCCTATGACTTTTCCTAAATAACGACATGTTTGATAAACCCATTTTGGACAAAGATGTGTTCTAAGATGATCTTAGGACATGTCCTAGTCCTAAGAGAGCTTCGATAAACAAGAGATTGCAGTATTTAATATGACTGTTTGTTCATGTATTTATTTGTAAACTGTGATACTTATAATTTAGCTTCTAAAAATATCATAGACAGTTTTTTTTTTAAAATCTTAATATCTAATAAAAATCATAGCCAGTCCTATTGTCAAAAACGTTTTGAAGCGAATTTCAAACGCGCGATTTTACGCCAGTATTTAAAACCTTCCATCCTTTATGGGTGGATTTTACATAGATAAATAAAATCGTATAATATAAGCAAAACGAGGATTTTAAATTTGATGTATGCCTGTTTCTGCTTTTTCGTTACATTTGTTTGTTTTTATAGTGATTAAGATGATAACACAATGTTGACTGCTGTACCCATATTTTTGACATTTTTACCTATTGTTTTTGTTTGTTTTGTTCACACATCGTTGTCAATATAATGGAATTTGATGCGACTGTCATACAAGTGAGAGGTTTAGCTAGCTTTAAAACCAGGTTCAATCCACAATTTTCTACATAAGAAAATGCCTGTACCAAGTCAGGAATATGACAGTTGTTATCCATTCGTTTGATGTGTTAGAGCTTTTGATTTTGCCATTTGATTATGACTTATATCTAGAAATTGACTATTAGGGTCGGTTGAAAACAAAACTTTACGACAAAAGAGATGATTTCTGCTTCCCAATTGTGAATTTTCATTTTTAAACCAAGAGTTCCAAATGGTGAAGTTGAAATCATCACTTTGTAAATTTTACGGACGCCATCACGAGTTGGTTGACCGTTATGGAATATCCGTTTCACAGATGATATCGGATATGTTCCTTATGTCGTAACTACAATCCCGTTCCCTTTTCACGAATGTGACCTACCGAATAAGACTATTTACCCCTATTTGTGACATTTTTACCTATTGTTTTTGTTTGTTTTGTTCACACATCGTTGTCAATATAATGGAATTTGATGCGACTGTCATACAAGTGAGAGGTTTAGCTAGCTTTAAAACCAGGTTCAATCCACCATTTTCTACATAAGAAAATGCATGTACCAAGTCAGGAATATGACAGTTGTTATCCATTCGTTTGATGGGTTTGTTTTTTTTATTTTGCCATTTGATTGGGGACTTTCCTTTTTGAATTTTCCTCGGAGTTCAGTATTTTTGTGATTTTACTTTTTTCAGAGAGCACGACACGTGTCTCTGGAATAACCTTTAGTGATTATTTCAAAATGAACTGTATGCGACAAAGAATTACTTGTGCAATAGTTAGATACGATACCAATAGTAAGATGGATGGCAATTTCTATGCAGAAAAAAATTATTTGTAATTGCAAACTTAAACAAAATCGGATTCTTTGAAAAACATATTAACTTAACCGCTAAGGAGAATATTTTTTTCATATACAAATTTACCAAGAAGGTTATACACATTGATAAAAATGGATATTGTAATCGTCAGGAAAGCAGATGCGATATTTGATTAACAACGGATCACCGATGAAAGGAAACCGTTATATATATAGAACAAACATGCTTTGTAATGTTCAACCTAAACTGAAACGACGAAAATGTAGGCCTTACCCGGCAAACATAAAAACCTTAAAACAGTTAAAAGTATCAAGTTGAAATTATAAACAGCTTATAACTTGAAATGTGGAAATCGAAGGAATACACTAACATAGTAAAATGTAATATTTCTTTTGAAGCTTTCGTAAACCACTTCAAAATTTTTTGAAAAGTTGTGCCAATCCCACAGAGGCCGTCTATGCCCATAGCTAAAACACTATGTGTTTTGAATGATTTGTTTTGTATATTTTATGAACAACCATCTTTTATTAGAAGAAAGCATCAATGATATTTCATGTCATCACTGACAACGCCAGAGTTTCAAACTAGTACGGCTTCTTTCTCTAAAAATATTTTAGAGGCTAACAAATTTGAAAAAAATATTTGTTGTATTGACAATTCACTTGGAAACTGGACATATACTCCCACAACACTTACGAAAGAGGACATTTTAAACTATCATAAGTCTGTTCTATGTTCCTTTTGGAGTTTCAACCGAAGATGAAGAACTGGGTTTTCCATTACTGCACGGGATAACAAATTGAAACACTAATAAAGCTTGCAAGGCTTAGATACGAGTGTCGTAGCTCACCCCTGGGGTTTGGTGGGTCATCAGTTTTTTGTGCGGTATTTTGTTTAATCTTTTTAATACGCCGGCCAAAAAAGTATTGCGAAGTTAAATTATTTTGTTATAATCTTTTCATATTATTTCAATTGAATCGTATGACCGCGTATGTGTAAAAACTCATAAAAGAAACCAGCCTTATATGTTGGGTCAATAAACTCATTGGTACCAGGATTAAAATTTTGTACGCAAGACGCACATTCCGTCTTCCAAAGACTCATCTGTGATTCTCAAATAAAAAAAAGTTAAAAAGGTCATATAAAGTACGAAGTTGAAGAGCATTGAAGACCCGAAATTCCGGAATGTTTTGCCAAATACAGCTTAGATGGTCTGTTCCTAGGGTATGAGATCCTTAGTCTTTTAAAAAATTCAAAGTTTTATAAATAATTAATTTATAAATATGACCATGTCTGACTGCCGGACTTGTGTTACTCTCGGGGAGGTAACCTCCACCAGCAATGGCATCGACCAAGAGGTTGGCAATTAACTCACCATAGATACCAGGAAAAAGTCTGTGTGCATTTTGTCTACAATAAACAGTGACAGTTGGACGGCAATATCAAATACGAAGTTGAAGAGAATTTAAAACCAAAAAGTACAAAAGTTGTGCCAAATACTGCTAAGGCAATCTATTCCTGGGGTTAGAAAACCTAAGTGTATTGAATAATTCAGCATTCTATTTACAGTAAATTTACAGGAAAATGAGCATATCAATCATATATCATGTCATCACAAAAATGCTGACTGAAACGTCAACCAGCAGTGACATCGATCCAGTGGTTGTTAAAACTCGTCAAAGATACAAGGCTTATAATTTGGTACGTCAGACAAACGTTTCGTCTACATAAGACTCATCAGTGGCGCTCGATTCAAAACAGTTGGAAGGCCAAATCAAATACGAAGTTGAAGAGCATTAAAAACTGGATAATAATACCCTGTCGAAATGCGCATACGGTGCTGTAAAATTGGTAAATTCAATTAATGTTATTATTCATAACATTTTCATTGGTTTTATTTCAATATATCACAATAATTACTTGTACTATGGATGATGATGAAACACTATCATGGGGGATACTTTGCTTTATCTCCCCATATTAAAATAAACGAAACATTTATCTACCTACATTCAAATTGATATATTATTTCTCTTACAAAACACATATTTTCATCGAAAAGCTGTGTTCAATTAAACAGTAGTTTTTATGTGTATTGAGGATTTTTAATCGAGTCCAGATTCGCTTGGTGGTAATACATGCATAACAGGAGACGCCTACCCTGTCGCATCCGATTTCGCTCCATTTATAATTCACTCTGGTTTTCTCTCTCTCTGTTAGTTGGTATATTCCAAATAGATTTACGAGTTTGAACATCGGTAAATTCTGATTGCCTCAAATTCAACGGTTAATCATAATAGATCTACACGATAAGAAAAAAACGATCGGCCTTTCTATCATACCAATGTAAAGGTATCTGTATAGATATAGTTGGTAAAACGGATACGGTGGTAGGTAATCTGAAATTAATTACCTTCACATTCACTGTGCCAATTGATGGAAATGTTAACGATGGTCGGAATATCAGAACCTTCGTTGGGGGAAAGATACAAGAATCGACCGATAAGGTATGATCAAATCCCTAAGCATTTTAAAGCTATATACATACGGTATGGGGTTTGCTCATTGTTGAAGACCATAATGTTAAATGTAGTTGCTTACATTATTGGTCTTTGGCAATACCTGTTCTATTTGCAATTACAGCAAATCTCCTTATTTCTAGGATGATATATCAGTAGCTTAGAGATAGGTATCAGTAGTCCTAGGTATAGATATTAGAAGTCTAGATATGGGCATCCCTAGTCTATATAAATATAAGTGTATTAGAACTGTTAGATTAAGATACAAAAGAGAGGCACTGAAACCACACAACAGAATTTAAAAAAAACTTAAATGATATAATCATACATTCCAACATGTAAACCGCAGAATAACAACAACCACCTACCATGAATTTACGACAACACACCAGGACACCACAAACGAAATATAAACGGCGCGTCACATGAATAGATCAATGTTACAGAAAGTGACGTATTTTTTGTGACGTATATATTATCAGAGGCAAATTTCTAAAAATTACTTCTAAGAAAAACTGTTAATCGTCTTCTACACAACATCTAAGTACGTTTTGACGAAAAAGTTTTCGGCAGGTATTAGGTATTCACATGAGCCCAAATTGCACCCCTTTGATATCTCTGAATTGTTTCTGTATTGTTATAAATCATATGGCCAAACTCAATAGAGATCCGATTTATTTCAATTTGGTAGACAAATGTATGAACATTTATCGTAACTTTAGTGATAAATTTGCTTTTAATAATGAAGAAGAATCTTTTTATACTGGAAACAAATTACTCTATGGTGAATTATTTTAAATACATCTAACATTGTTGATAATAAATGTCCTTATTCTTGTATATTTCCGTTTCAAAAGAGGAATTCTATGCTAGTGGTATATGTTGTATTCTTGTCTTTCATTTTTACTTATGTACTTTATCTATAAAGTGTCTATATGCCAATTTGTTTTTCTTTGTTGAAATAGTTATTTGTTTTTATAGTGATTAAGATTATATTACAATGTTGACTGCTGTATCCAAATTTTTGTCATTTTTATCCATTATGTCTGTTTGCTTTGTTCACACATTGTTGTCAATATAATGGAATTATATGCGACTGTCATACAAGTGAGAGGTTTACCTAGCTTTAAAACCTGGTTTAGTCCACCATTTTCAACAAACGTGACAGCACATCCAAATCAAACAGAGAGCCTTTAGTCCAGAAGTTGTCGTTGGTTGACGTGTTTCATTTTCGGTTTTCCGTTTAATGGATATAGCTTAAGTAACCTTTGTTTTCTCTGTTGAAGTTATTACCATTTTCTTATGCGGAAACCTTTTATAGCTTAATATACGGCGTAATTAAAGACCTTAAAGGGACCTGTAAACCCATAACACATCGAGAGATCAACATAAGATCTTTAAAATAGACAAAAGTCTATGCAAGATGTCAAACTTGTGAATATATTCTTTTTTACGAGTTAAGCCACTTTGAAATTAGAATTTTGGCCTAAATATATATACTACTGCAACAGTTTGTAATCGCAACTCCGCTGAAACCACCCAACAGAATTTTATAAAACTTAGAAGATAATAAGGACATACTATGTAGATGTGCATATCCACAAGAAACTTTTATCAGTTGACTTTTGTAGGAGTTATGAGTCTTTGAACTTAGGAATCTGGTGAGATTTTGTTTGTTCAGTGACAATGTGGAAGCTTGGGGTATGTGCGCGTGCGTATTTTTCGGAGAGAAATAATCAGAAAAGAAGATACGTAAGTTTAATGCAATGAACTGTTGCAGAAATTGTTTTAAAATATATAATATCATTCCCTTTATATCGATTGTATAATGACAGTGTGTTTTTCATATGTAAATAAAAGATAATAGAATTAAACATTATTGTGTTTCAACTGCCCAGATTTATACATGAACATACATCAATTGGTTAGTTTGAACAAAAGTTTTACTGCAAATGTAATAGCGTTAATACATTTAATTTGCAATCATAGAACATGTATCAAATACGTTGACCCACATAAAAGAAAAAAAATCTGTTTCAAGAAAATGTTTTTTTTTTTGCATTTTAGTAAATGAGAAACTACAAAACATCCACAAATCTCACATTAAATTGTTTTGAGAAGCTCATGCAAATATACGTTTTATACAGAAGAAAAATACATTATTGTTTTACATAAATTGATGTTTCTGATTCAATATTGATAATGACTGCCGCGTTTTATTTATCAAATTGTTTTGCTCAAGGAATAAAAAAAAACATCGAAAAAATTCAATTATCATATACTATTTCAACTACTGTATGTCTCGGAAAAAAAATGGAATAGCATTTAACATGAACTAATATATGATTTGTTATTACTCTGTTATGCGTTTCCTCCCTTTCAACAAAGAGTGCATCTTTAAGATACTGAAAAAAGTGTAAATCACAGATGGCAAAAAGTTTCTGACAGATTACTACACTTTGTTCTACAAAACGTTTCCATAATAGTCAAAAATCATCTTCTTTCTTCACAATGGTTAAATATTTTTTTAAATTTTCTCCAATACAAAAAACAAAAATAATAGTTAATTTTTTTTAGTGTTTTTCAAATTTTGGTAATTTCGATAATAAATGAATAAAAAACTATGATCTGGACATATGAGTACAAAATGTTCTATGTGATGTGACTATGATGTCCTAAATATCGCATAGTGTAGACAAAATAGATATGAGCTAAGGCCTTACCAAAAAAGATATTTTGCCCTAATTAACATCTTTGAATAAAAAAATAAGAAAATGTTGTATAATTGCCAATGAGACAATTCTCCACAAGAGCCCAAATGACATAGAAATTTACAACTATGTGTCACCGTAGGACCTTCAACAATGAGCAAAACCCACCGCATAGTCGGCTATAAAAGGCCCCGAAATGACATATGTAGAACAATTCAAACGAGAAAACTAACGGCCTGATTTATGTACAAAATAATGATTGAAAAACAAATATGATATATAGCAATAAACGACAACCACTGAATTACAGGCTCCTGACTTGGGACAGGCACATACAGAATGGCGGGGTTATACTTGTTTGAAGGCGCCAACCCTCCCCTAACCTGGGACAGTGGTGTAACAGTACAACATAAGCATAAACTATAAATATCAGTTGAAAAGGGGCTTAACCCATCAGATCGATACGAAGCAGAAATACATTTAACAAAAACACAGACCGGACATGGCAGGGTACTTATACATCCCCACAACAAAAAAGACACTAAGTACAGATCTGAGAGATTTAGTGTAAATATGTCATTAACAGTCAAAAGAAAAACTTGACCTTGTGCAATGCCAAGATACAGGTATCGACAGATTGTAGAGCTATAAATATGGATATGTATATAATAATAATATTTATTTTTTAGTTTTATTTTAATTTACTGATAATAAAATCAATATTTATACCAATAAAAACAATACTCAAATGTCTATTTACAGCGTTGAATTGGTAACTTTTTCAGAATAAGTTTATTTGAAGGTTCGATAAGTTTACCCGGATCAAATCTAAATTTCCGGGCCTGTAAAAATTCGGATGTGCTATTCCGTTTGAAATAAGTTTTCTACAGGTACAACCAAAACTTCCAAACCAAATCTTTGTATATATGGAAGAATTTAGTAAGGTTTTAAGTAATCTGGGATAACGAAATCCCTGACTTAATAATTCATAAGATGGTGCTTAAGGAACATCTCCGTCCAAAAAAGGAAAATTAACAATAGGGAACGAAACCAATTCCCTTTTGTCGTGAATTGTAGTGTAGAATTTCCCGTGTAAAACTGAAATATCTAGATATAGGAAAGGACAGTTCTTTGCGTTTATATTTGATTTATTTAAAGTAAGTTCCATGGAAAACATCTGTTTCGGTGAGGATTCGTTCATTTCATATCTAAATATTGTGACAAGATCTCAAATATATTACAGACTAGTCTGTGTTATGAACATCTAAAGTATGTAATTTCATAAATTTATAATATTTTTTACATTTTCGAAAAAAAGAGCCTGATCATGCCTTTTCCTTTTATTGGTATATTACAATTGATGAGGTGGCCTTGTGAAGGAAATAATGTTTTGATTAATGAAAAGGAAGGAAACGCTGATATGAAATACATGTCATGATGGATTCCTTTGGCTTATTTCTAATAGCATTGTAAGTCCAAGTGAACAAATGATTTTCAAAATTATCGTCATAAAATGTTACTTTTAACAAGTATAATTGAAAAATGTTACAGTGAAGCAAAACACTCATTTGTTTTGAAAAAATACCTTGTGTGTATGACAACTTACAATTTTTAAATTTTTGTGAAATCTCCATAAATGTTTTTTACAGCTTTAACTGCTTCATAATATTCAGTCTGCCCAGACCTTAAGCTATACCTAAGACGTCCTATCTTATTTTGTGTTGTCATTCTTCTGCAACTACGATTCAGTTCTTTTGAAGACAAGGGACGTGTTCGCTTTTGTGATGATGCACTTTTCGAACGTTCAATTTCTTCTGCTTTCAGACGATCTTTCGGACACAATGTACGATCTTCCTCCTCAATCTTATTCCTTGGTATGTTATGTGTTGGTGTTGAAACCCTAGATATAATTTTCTTTAAATGAGTTCTTGACTTAGGACGCCAGAATGCTGGTGCTTTTGGAAGTCCAATATTACGTCCCACAAACAACTCCATAAATTTCTCTTCAAACCGTTCCGGAGGCTTGATTTGCTGCTCATGGTAACGTTTCTGTATATTTAAATCCTGATTACCATCGTACTCCCGGAATTGTATTTTCACTGGATGTTCACTAGAAAGCATATGTTTAATATTTTTCTCTCTGGCTGTAAATGAAGACATAGCAAACGTCGCCATGTTTGAGACTATGCAATATGTTAATTTATGTTTAACAGAAGCTATTGAATTTATTTAATACTCAAATTGAACCTATTATATATATGCAGTTAAATTTAGGGGGTGATAATAATTTTAAATACCCGATCATCATTGTTTAATTGAATGGAGGTTAAAGTAATTCGTTAATGTGGGAAATATATGACCTAGGTCTTAAATATGAAGCAAAATATATTTGATATGATTAGATAAAGTGATTAAAATCTGAATTGATATTTATTAATTAATGATTTGATTGAAATATTTAATCGTCAGAATACAATACACATTCTGCCTATAAATATATACGGATATGTATTGTACTGCTGTTTTCTGACCATTTCACAAACCCCGACCAAATTAAACCTCTCCTCTTCACCATTTTTCAAAATCAAACTTGTAATCATATTTAGCACATTTGTCATCAAGAAAAACAATGAATTCCCGGAGCATCATTCTTGTCATTATGTCCGGCTAGCTTGATTCTCTTTATTATCGAAATACTGTACAAAACTTTAAATGTATAATCCAATTTCATAACAAAAGTATCATGTGCAAATACTTTTCCTTCCTTGATTAAACTCTGATTCAGTTCAAAATGATGAAAAAATATCTCTCTTGACTAGTAAATATACAAATATACTTGACTAGAAATAAGACTCTCACAAAACGATAGGAATAACATTTATAAAATATGGAACACCACGTTATAAATGTCTGCGTCAGAACCGCTTTTAGTGTACTTACCCATATCAGGAGCGCTCAAGGCCGAATATTTGAATACGTATTTGTAGCCTTTTCATCTTAACATCTGAATTGTGAATGATAGTGTTTTTAGATGTTTTAAAATTGCATATGAAAGTAACTTAATTTCATTGAAAATTTCCGAAATTTGCATTAATAATCTACAATTACACTGATTAAACACAACTATATATTTTTATCACTTTACTTTTATCTAGCACATGATATATAACATACCTTTCTTAGATTCGCCGTTCATAGATTTAGAAATTATTAAGAACTAAGGTTCTGACTTCTTCGTGAAAAGTTAACATTAGATTGATTTAGTTATTCCTTTTAGGTCCCTTTAGGGTTATAAGACGTTGTTTATCACCTTAAGTACGTGTTATAGTGTTCTTTTATTTATCTTTGTAAATTATTAACGTTTACTGTTTGGTCCATTTTAAGTAATATCCTTTAGACGATGCTCGGTACTTGTACATCCCGCCATTGTGTTGTTGTGCTGTTGTAATTTTTTGTATTCTTGTGTTTCAGTGTTGCGTATGTGCTTTGTCTATATCCCATTTTGTTTTTCTTTGTTGACACGTTTGTTTGTTTATATAGAGTTTGAGATTATAACACAATGTTGACTGCTGTACCCCTATTTCTGACATTTTTACCTATTATTGAAATAAGAAGATGTGGTATGAGTGCCAATGAGACAACTCTCCATCCAAGTCACAATGTGTAAAAAGTAAACAATTATAGGTCGAAGTACGGCCTTCAACACGGAGCCTTGGCTCACCGAATAGCAAGCTACAATGGGCCCCAATATGACTAGCGTAAAACAATTCAAACAGGAAAACCAACGGTATAATCTATATAAAAAACGAAAAACGAGAAACACTTAAGAACCACATCAACAAACGACAAAAACACTGAACAACAATTTTGTACCTATTATGTCTGTTTGTTATGCTCACACATTGTTGTCAATATAATGAAATTTTATGCGACTGTCATATAAGTGAGAGTTTAAGCTAGCTTGAAAACCATGTTTAATCCACCATTTTCTACATAAATAAATGCCTGTACCAAGTCAGGAATATGACAGTTGTTTTCCATTCGTTTGATGTGTTTGAGCTTTTGATTTTGCCAATAGTTAAGGGACTTTCCGTTTTGAATTTTCCTTGAAGTTCGTTATTTTTGTTGTTTAACTTTCTAAATATTTGGCGTGTTTTAGGACCCTCAGGGAGATGAGCTTTGGCTTATGAGTTTATCTTTTTTGAAGTAGAGCTTATTGATAAATTGATTTATCTTTTACAATTTGAGGGCTATGCCAATGATGCGAGATTTGCCAGTGTTATTCGAGATTTACCTTCTTTCGTTGAATCAGCAAGATCCAGTTCTACCATCAAGAAATACAAGTGCTATTTTAAGAAGTTTGAAAAGTGGTGTAATTCATGTTTGCTTCAGTGTTTACCTGCGACGATTACTACAGTTTTGCTCTATTTAAGTGGACTAATTAAACAGGGATCCAGTGTTGCAATTTTAGATTCCAGCTTTTATTTGATTAAATGGTATTATGATTTTCATTTCAAACATAATCCTTTCTAGGTCTTATTTATGAAGGTGCTAGGAGATTGTTAAGCAAACATAAGATTAAATAAGAACATATTACGCCTGATATATTGAGGAGAATTGTTTTGAAATTTGTAGATTCTAATAATCTTAAGAAATTGGGAGTAGTAGTTTTATCATTGTTAGGCTTTTCTGTTTTTTTGAGGTATAGCGAATTAGCCAATATCAAGATGAACAATATTGAATTTAATGTCAGTCATATAAAGATTTGTATTGAGAAAAGTAAGACTGATTGTACGGAAGGGGTAATTCTGTTGTTATAGCTTCTACAGGTACTGATTTCTGTCCAGTTCTTTGGTTAAAAAGGTATATCGGTTTTGCTAAGTTGAATTTGGATTCAGATAATTATATTTTCAGGGCGCTTTCTTCTTTAAATCTAAAACCGTTTATAAATATAAATTATGCAGTATGAATAATCAAGTATCATATACTAGAGCTAGGGAGATTTTGTTAGATACTTTGACAGATATTGGTTCAGATACTTCTAAGTTTGGGCTTCATATGTGGCGCTTTTACTGGTGCAAATCGAGGTGTATCTGATAGGTTACTTAAAGCTCATGGTAGATGGGCTTCTGATAAAGCAAAAGATGGGTATATTAAAACACTTTAAAATCTAAGATGGCTGTTTCTTTGAATCTTGGCATATATTTCTCATAAAAAATATTTTTTCCCTTTGTTACATCGAAGTTACTGCGAGCAAACGAAGCCTACTTTTTGACTTGTCTCTTATTTAGCCATCTTGATAAATTAGAAATGTTTTAAATTCGAACGAATTTACGAGGGAGAATTTAAATTTATTTCTATTCCGTTATATTTGGGTTTTCCCTTTTCTATTTCTATCTTTAGAAACAGTGGAACTATTTTGTGGAACTAGTTTGTAGATCTAGTTTGATAAGTATTTATTTATAAGGCATTGCGTTAGTACTGAACGAATATTTCTTTGGCGGTATAACGGGTGGGGTTATATAGTCATATATAAGTCCGATACTTGTATAGCATGTATCGAGGTACTCACAGTAACTTCCTAAGTACAACACGTTCTGCATAGTATATTATTTACATTATATGATATTGATTTAGTGTAGAATTTTTTTTATTAAATGTTGTATCGCACAATAAATAAGTTACTGCGAGCAAACCAAGCCATCATTTTGACTTGTCTCTTATTTAGCAATGTAGATAGATTAGAAATGTTTTAAATTCGGACGAATTTATGAGGGAAAATTTAAATTGTATATACAGCATATCTACGTTGACAATTGATAAAATACGATCAAAATGTATGATTCGCCTGATTTAAGTACTGAAGTGTTCGAACTGTTAACAGCAATCATTAGCCGATTAACAGTGATTGAGGAACGAAAAAATCGAATTGAGATTATTGAAACAACCCTAAATCAGTTAACGAAAAAGGTCGATAAATTGAATGGTGAAATCATATTTTTAAAGACGAGAACTACATTTCTGAGTAACCAATATGGAATATTACGAGATGAGAATGCTACACAAGGCAACAACATCAGACAATTGCAGAATGATGTGGTAAATATAAAAGATACAGAAAATAACACAGAAGTAAAAGAGAAAATCCTAGATTTACAATGCAGATCTATTAAGAACAATTTGGTATTCTCTGGTCTAGAAGAGTCCGCAGAAGAAGACACTAACTAGTTCATGATGGAAGAACTTAATGTAAGAAAATAAATTGCTCTTGGAACTGTCGACAGATTTGGACAAAAAGATAACAAAGGAAAGCACAGACCTATTGCAGCGAAGCTTCTTTTTTTTATGAAGATTTACAAACCGTATTACGTCCAGGACTGAAACTAAAAAAACAAAACAAATTATGGAATAGATATCCAATTCCCTAGATAGATTGAAGAGAGGAGACAAAAATTGTTCCCTGTAATTAAAGAGGCGAAGAAAAAAGAAAAAAGAGCATATATGATTGAAGATAAGCTGTTTATTGATGGAATAATTACTCAATTTTGAGTTCTTGTGTTTCATTTTTGATTATGTTCTTCGTCTATATGCCATTTTGTATTTCTTTGTTGAAACAGTTATTTGTTTTTATAGTGATTAAGATTATATTACAATGTTGACTGCTGTACCCCGATTGTTGACGTTTTTACCTATTATGTCTGTTTGTTTTGCTCAAACATTGTTGTCAATATAATGGAATTCTATGCGACTCTATTAGTTGTTATTGGCTTTGAACTAGTTTTCAGTAACTGTGAGTACTCTCAGATCTTTACTTTGTGTCATACAAGTGAGAGGTTTAGCTAGCTATAAAACCAGGTTTAATCCACCATTTTCTACATAAGGAAATGCCTGTACCAAGTCAGGAATATGACAGCTGTTTTTCCATTCGTTAGATGTGTTTGGGCTTTTGATTTCGCCATTTTATAAAGGACTTTCCGTTTTGAATTTCTCATGGAGTTCGATATTTTTGCTATTTGACTTTTTACAAACCAGACGCTATCAAGGAATCAAGTACTGAACAAAGCCTCCAACTTTCAACTTCCCTCTCGGGGACACCACCAAGGGATTCCCGAAAATCACAGAAACGAGCAAGACCTGGATCAGAATCAGAATCACAGGAATGCGAAGAAGGACTAGCTGATGAAAATACAAAAATATGTAATTGTGTGTCTTTTAACAATAATATAAATTAAATTTATTGAGTTTATGTTTTCGTGGCGTAAAGAAACGACTACAGTACACTGAATTTATAGAACTGTTTCAAAAATATGAAATTATATGTCTTCAAGAAAGCAAACTGACAACTGTGATGAAATTAGCCTACCTGGCTATATCAGTAAAAAAAAAAAAAAAAAAAACAGAAATGATATGAATTTTTAGAAAAATCGGGTGGACTAATAGTTCTTTATAAAGAAGAATTAGACGAAAATATACAATTCCAACGAGCGATAGTAATTTTGTCATATGGTTTATAATATCATTATCATACACTTAACTAGATGCTAACATTGTCGTTGGTTACGTATATATACCACCAGAAAACACAAAGTATAATTCCCCAGACGCATTTCGAGTAATCGAAACTGATATTCTGAAGTTTTCAAATAAATACAAAAATATGTGCTTAATCGGCGATTTCAACAGTAGAACCTCAACTGATGCTGATTTTATCCCTATTGACGAAAATGATGTTTCTGAAATTTTGAATTTACCGGAATTCGTAGAAAACGACACGCATAAATTTGAAATCTATAATATACCGACGGCTAGAAATGATAAAGATAAAACAAAAAATAATCATCGGAAACTTTTACTAGATTTGTGCAAATTTACAAATATGTTTATAATAAATGGTCGCATAGGAGACAACATCACGGGGGAACGTATGAGAAAAAATGCTGCAGAAGTGGATTACTTCGTGAGGTCGCTAGATTTTATTAACATTGTCTCTGATTCCAAAGTTTTAGATTTTAGTTGTTTATACTCTGATGTGCATTGTCCTGTAAATATCGATATTAACATAAACAAAGTAACATGTAATTGCAAATCTGGACCGATAGAGCCAATCAGCGAAGAGAAAATAAAAAAGTGGGATATACACAAGAAAGAAGAATTTATCCTGAATTTAGGAAGAGAAGAGATTTATGAATTAAAAAATAATCAATATAAATACTGTAGCCGTAGACTCTAACACTATTAACAAAGCTGTCGAAAATATTACAAAATTCAAAAGTTTGATATACCAACATTTAGATAAGCATAATCATAATCTAAAATTTATAAAATTCCAACCACTTACAACCGTTCAGAAACAACCAGGACAATCACACAAGCATTTTAGAAAATCCCGTGAAGTTCGCGAACTGTTTTGGATAAAAAGACTTCAAACAGCTTATACTCTCGGTCTCAATGACAAAATATTTGGACAGGAGAACATATCTAAAATTTCTATCGATGTCATTAATATTGTCGATAAACGACTAAGAAATAATAGGTCTCATGGTAAACGCAAAAACCGTAATCAACGTATTAAACATCGTATAAATTATACACTTGCTGATCTGTTATCTATAATAAAAATAATGGTAGACATCAAGTATTATGCAAACCGGGCCATATACCAATAAGTAAATTAAACAGGAGTGCGATAAAATTTCATTTCTTAGCCCGTTGTATGAATACACCCGTATTATTACAGCCTGTTGTCATCACAGGCTGTTTCCTAGTATCGCTAAACCTGAAAATCATAAACGGCATTTTCTTAAATTAAAATATATATATAGAGGTATTGATTTTATTAACTTATCTAGTATATTCAATGACTCTACCATCCATAGTCAAATACCTCCATATTTTGATAATACAGAACCACCTATTATTTCGTATTCTAATAAAAAAAAAACCAGCAGAAGTTTGATTTTTAATTATACGTCAGTTACAGCAGACGTCAATATAGAAAATAATGCTCCTTCCACTTGAGACTGTGAAACATCTAGTTTAAGATATGTTCCCTATGGTCATGACATTACAGGAGACCTCAACATTGTTGAAGACCGTGAGGTCAAAACTTTTCTTAAGGCGTCCTCCATCTATAATAGATTGGAAACAGGCCATTAAAGACGCTTTGTCTGCCTACTGTAAAAATTGGTGTAAACGTAAAAAATCGGATAAAAAATCTCTAGACAGTTATTTGAATAAAATTATGAATACTGTTGATATTCGTATATCTCATTTTTAAAACAGTTCTGAAATTAATAATAGGGTCCATGATATACCCATTTCTAGAATAAAAGATAAACTCCAAGTACTCGCAAAGTGGTTTGTGTTCGTACCGTCAGACAAACCAGCCAATAATGTAGTGGTGGTGTGACGCATATACTACACGGATGTTCTCCAAAACGAAATTATCAATTCGTCTACATTCAGGTCCGTACGCTCCACACTGAGTCAAATTGTAAACAACCATATCACTGCCACTACCGAGCTTAAAGTATCTTCCGAACATTTGAAAGTCTCGACTATGTACTGGTTACCTAAATTACACAAACAACCATTTAAATTCCGTTTCATCTCCGCATCTAGTAAGTGTTATACTACTAATATGTCAGTGCTTCTAACTACCTCCCTTACATCTATCAAAGAACTTGTTATTGACTTTTGTAATAAAGCTTATGAAAATAATGGTATTAATTAATTTTGGAGTGTTAAAAATTTATTAGAGGTTTCAGATAAGATATGTGCTTTTGATGGTCCTTTTAATTCTGTTGACAGTTATGATTTTTCTACTCTCTACACTACACTTCCACACAGTCTTATCAAGAAAAAGTTTTCATATTTAATTAGATGGTCTTTTTTGAAAAATCTCATTGCAAATTTTTTTTGCTGTTACTCGTTTAAAGCCTTTTTCTGTAACGAAAAAGGAAAGTATGCTAGATACACTTACTGGAAATGTGAAGATATGATTGAAGCTTTAAATTTTCTCCTGGATAACATATATGTACGTTTCAGCGATAAAATGTATCGACAGGTAATAGGTATTCCTATGGGCACTTACTGCGCCCCTTTAATATCAGATTTATTCCTGTATTGGTATGAATCTCAGTTTATGACCAACCTCAGTAAAGACACGTCACTGTTACATTTGGTTGATACATTCAACAATACCTACCGTTATCTTGATGATATTTTTTCGTTAAAAAATCCAGAGTTCTCTAAATATACTACCGAAATTTACAATATAAACAACAGTTATTAATCTATAGGATAGTGACTGCTAACGAATGCTAACCCACAGTAAAGTATATTTGTTTAAAATTGTTTGCCACTCTAACAGTATAAGACACAATACAGATGGTTTGCTTGCATCAACTTACCCAAATAAAGATTTAATTCAAGCCTGAACATTTTGACATTTTTTTTTGTTTCACCCATGTCTTTTTTTCTTTTAATATTATCAGAACTTCCTAATATTTGACTAAATACCCCTATCCCCACAGTATGGGAAAGGAACTGTACATTTTAAAAAAATTTTTTTGTCATTCGGGAGACTGTCAAGCGGGGCTCCGACATTCGAAAAAATAACATGTTGCTAGATGGAAAGTTTGATGAACTCAAATGGTGCGTTATCTTGATGATATTTTTTCATTAAATAATCCAGAAATCTCTAAATATACTATCGATATTTACCCAAAGGAACTTACTTTAAATAAATCTAACATAAACAGCAGTAGTTGTCCTTTTCTAGATTTAGACATTTAAATTTTTAAAGGGAAATTTCATACTAAAATTTACGACAAAAGAGTCGATTTTCTTTCCCTATTGTAAATTTTCCTTTTTTAGACGGCGATGTTCTTTTGGCTCCATCATACGGTTTTTATATATCCCAACTCGTTC
Organism: Mytilus californianus; assembly: GCF_021869535.1. Taxonomy (NCBI): domain Eukaryota; kingdom Metazoa; phylum Mollusca; class Bivalvia; order Mytilida; family Mytilidae; genus Mytilus; species Mytilus californianus. The sequence continues at coordinate 95,682,901 of NW_026262668.1, forward strand.
GTTATGCCCGTGTGTGTAGTGATGTAATAGATTTTAACGAACGTAATCAATGCATCACTGGTAAATTATTAAGTCAGGGATTTCGTTTCCATAAATTACTTAAAACATTTATAGATACAAAGATTTAATTAGTAAATTTGGCTGTACCTGTAGAAAATTTATTAAAAAAGGTATTTCACATCCGAAATTTTACGGTAATATTGTACTAAAAGCGCGGAAATCACTATGTGATCCTTGTAAACTCATCGCACCTTTGAACAAACTTATTAGTAAAGGTTGTCTTACCAATGTTGTGATTAGATCTTTGAATATAGTTTACATTGGCACAAATATCGATTTTGTCATCAGCAAATTAAAACATAACTAAATTTGTATTCTTTTCAAACGGTTTTTGGGATGTATAAATACACATCCACGTTCGTTTTCTATATAGAGATTACTCTATCTATATATTACATTAGACATATTTATTAAAATGTTAACTCATAACTATCCTACTGCCTGTCGATACTTTTATTTTGGCATTGCACAAGTCATGTCTTCTTTGACTGTCCATGACGTTAAAACACTAAATCCCTGGGATGTGTTTTAGTTGATATTAGTCTCTGAAGCATGATTTTTTTTATTATTAATTGTTTTTGGCTTTTAAATAGTTTTCAGTAACTGCAAGTACTCTCAAATCGTACTTTCGTTTGACCTGTTGATACAATTTGTAATGTATTTTTGTTATTTAATGTTTACTTATTCAGTGTTATATCTAGTCTCACTATTTTTAATATATACCACCTTTGATAAGGGTATAGTATGACGATAAAATTTTCACTTTTGTTCTCGTACTAGGAACAACAAAATTATTTATTTTGTAAAAATTATTGCCGTACTCCATGTATACCTTACAACAAAATTATTTTTATTTACCTGTGTACGTTATTTTATTTGGCGGCATTTTGTCCAAGGTTATGGTTGTCTTTCTAATATTGTTTTACATCTAACCCCCTTGTTTTATTAATTTTATATTTACATTGTGTCATAGATCAAATTTATTCGTTCAGTGTATGTTCACTTGTTTTTGTTAATATATCTTTTGATTGAGTTAAGCCATTTCCATTAATATTTTATAGTGTGTCTTTCTATGTTGTGATGTTACACTATTGTTTCATGTAGTTTGAAGGTTGGCGCCTATTAAAACGTTTAAACCCGCTGCATTTGTTTGCACCTGTCTTAAGTCAGGAACCTGATGTTCAGTGGTTGTCGTTTGTTGATGTGGTTCATAAGTGTTTCCCTTTGCTCGTTGTTTATATAGATTTGACCGTTGGTTTTCCTGTTTGAATGGTTTTACACTAGTCATTTTGGGGCCCTTTATAGCCATCTGTTCGGTGTGAGCCAAGGCTCCGTGTTGAATGCCGTACTTTGACCTATAATGGTTTACTTTTACAAATTGTGACTTGGATGGAGAGTTGTCTCATTGGCACTCATACCACATCTTCTTATATCTATATTCATAAATTCTGCTAAGAAAACCTTTGGTACTTCTGAGAACAAGTTACAAAAAGAAAATGGCACTATGAATACAAGAGTTCATGATGAAATCCCTGGTTTAACAAAGTTTGTAGGATTGCTAGAAAACACAGAAGAAAATATGAATTCAAAAAATCTACTGTAAACAAAGAAAATAAAAAACATAGTGAAAGACAATATAAAAACATCATGAACATAAAGGACATAGTGAAAGACAATATAAAAACATCATGAACATAAAGGACATAGTGAAAGACAATATAAAAACATCATGAACACAAAGGACATAGTGAAAGACAATATAAAAACATCATGAACACAAAGGACATAGTGAAAGACAATACAAATACACCATGAACACAAAGGACATAGTGAAAGACAATATATAAACATCATGAACGTAAAGGACATAGTGAAAGACAATATAAAAACATCATGAAAATAAAGGACATAGTGAAAGACAATATAAATACATCATGAAAATAAAGGACATAGTGAAAGACAATATAAAAACATCGTGAACATAAAGGACATAGTGAAAGACAATATATAAACATCGTGAACGTAAAGGACATAGTGAAAGACAATATATAAACATCATGAACGTAAAGGACATAGTGAAAGACAATATAAAAACATCATGAAAATAAAGGATATAGTGAAAGACAATATAAATTCATCATGAACATAAAGGACATAGTGAAAGACAATATAAATACATCATGAACATAAAGGACATAGTGAAAGACAATATAAATACATCATGAACACAAAGGACATAGTGAAAGACAATATAAATACATCATGAACATAAAGGACATAGTGAAAGACAATATAAATACGTCATGAACATAAAGGTCATAGTGAAAGACAATATATAAACATCATGAACAGGAATATAAAAAAGTTTAGGAAAAATGTTCGAAATGAAATGAAAACAATGAAAACCACTAACCCAAAAGAGTACTGGAACATTCTAAATAAAGGTTAAAAAAAGGGAACCTAATATTTTAATTGAAAAACTGTTACGATTTCTTCAAAGATGTAAATAAAGGAGGTAAAGAAGAAGACAAGGAACTCAACTCGGAGGGCATGGAAAATAATGTCCAAAATGATATGTTAAATGAAATACTAAGAAATGAAAAACTTAAAAAATAACAAGGCCAGTGCAGTGGTGATGACTTCATAATAGATAAATTCTTCAAAGCTACATGTGCTTTAACCGAAATTATAAACATCTATGTGAAATTATTCAATTTAATCTTTGACACAAGAATCATACCAGACAATTGGATATCTGGAAATATACACCAGATATTTAAAAACAAAGGAAATAATCAAGATCCGCAAAATTATAGACCTATGGAGAGTTGTCTCATTGGCACTTATACCACATCTTCTTATATCTATAACTATCTTGAGCTGTTTTGGAAAACTATTTTTTCGTCCGTACTAAATGAACGGTTAACAAAATACTTCGAGAACTTTCAATAATACACAACAATCAAAGCGGTGTTCGAAAAAGATATTCAACAACAGATGTTTTTTCAAATGAGCCAGATCCGAAAAGAAAAAGATATTTTGTGTTTTTATTGATTTCGCAAAGGTTTCGACACAGTATGGAGAAACGGTCTATGGTTAAAGATGGAGTTGAATAATATCAATGGAAAAATGCACAAAGTTATACATAGTATTTACAACAATATAAAATCACGAGTTATATATAATAATCAAAAGTCAGATTTTGTCCAGTGTAACACTGAAGTAAGACAAGGTGAAAATCTTTCCCCTCCATTTTTCTCTTTATACATAAATGACCTCACAGATATTTTATTATCAATGAATGTGAAAGGTTTTATCGATATCAAATTGCCTTGAAAATAATCTTAATGTTTTCTTAAAGCTTTTCATTCTATTATAGGCCGATGATACTTTTCTAATGTCAGAAACACGGGAGTAGCTTCAAATGCAATTGAATTGCTTCAGTGAATATTGTGATACATGGAAACTTAAAGTGAATTTATCTAAAACTAAAGTTTTAATTTTCTCATAAGGAAAAAGCCTTGTAATATACACATAATTATAAGGAAACGAACTTGAAATTGTGAAAGAATTCAAATACCTTGGAATGTTGTTAACCAGATCTGGATCGATCAATAAAGCAAAGAAAAAGCAATGAAGGCTATATTCAGTATACCTAAAAAGGAAAGACAATGTAACTTGTCTATAGAATGGCAGATCGATTTATTTGATAAACTGGTGAAACCAATTCTTTTTACGGATGTGGATTTTGGAAAAAATAACATTATCGAACAAGTTCACCTTAAATTTTTGAAGCATTAATTACATCTTTAAAGATCTATCACAAGCATGAATGTGTACGGGGAAGCCGGACGATATCCATTAGAAATTAGCATCAATTGTAGAATGATGTCATATTGGTGCAGGTTGCTGGTAGACGAAAATAAGTTATCATTTATTTTATATAAATTTGCATATTTTCGGTATCATACATGCAACGATGATATTGTATGGATAAAGTACATCCAAACCATATTGGACAATACTGTATTCTCAAACCTATTTCATGTGCAAATACAGATCTAACAAAATGGTTACCGAAAAGTCTCAAACTTCGATTGATTGACCAGTTTAAACAAATTTAAAACTCGGCTATCCAGAACACTCCTAAATGCATGACATAAGGCTTTTCATGGAAAAATTTGGAATTTGAAAATTATTTTAAAATTAGCGATGACCAGGATATGTATACACTTTGCAAATTCCGAACTTCAAATCATTCACTCCCAATAAAAAAGGGGGGATGGTATTATATTGACAAAAGTGAAAAAAAGTGTTCTATAAGACTTCCTTTCAACTGAGTGTTACTGTGCGTATTGCTGTGTGTTTGTTTATTTTCCATTGGCTAGAGGTAATGGGGAGGGTTGAGATCTCACAAAACATGTTTAACCCCGCGGCATTTTTGCGCCTGTCCCAAGTCAGGAGCCTCTGGCCTTTGTTAGTCTTGTATGTTTTTTAATTTTAGTTCATTTATATGTTTTGGAGTTTAGTGTGACGTCCATTTTCACTGAACTAGTACACATTTTTATTTAGGGGCCAGCTGAAGCCCGCCTCGGGGTGCGGGATTTTCTCGCTGTGTTGGTGGGCTTCGGCTGTTTTCTGTTCTTTGGTCGAGTTGTTGTCTCTTTGACACATTCCCCATTTCTATTCTCAATTTTATATGCCAGAATGGAGATATCGTAGACGAGTATTTTGGTTTGCCCGGCTTTCAAAGATGAAAGAAAAAGATTTATACCTAACGAACTAATAAGCAGACATAATGTTTTAAAATTCAACATACTGTTTAACTCCAAAAAAAACCCAAAGACACTCAGACAGCTTTGCAATTTCATATGGTGTATCAACTGTAAAAATACTCCTTCTCAATCATAATTTCAACATGCTCCGTGTTGAAGGCCGTACTTTGACCTAAAATGGTTTACTTTTACAAATTGCGACTTGGATCGAGAGTTGTCTCATTGGCACTCATACCACATCTTCTTATATCTATATTTAAACACTAAAACTTTATCTTTAAACATGTTTATTTACTTAATTTGTGTGTGTATATATTTTCATATTTTTATTTTTATTTTTATTTATCTTTCTCTTTTTTTTTTTATATTATTTTTTTAATTTTTTTTTTATGTTATCACATCTTATATTTTGAATTCATGTTTTTAACTTCTTTTTAACCTCTGTACTTACATGGTTTTATGAGAAATAAACTATCTATCTAATAGCTTGCTCGTACTTCTTTCTGTCGTCCATAGAACAAAAATTTCAAAATTTGAACAATTAACTCCGGGCATAATATAACTTTTTAACTTTATAGTCGAAAGAAAAGAAACTGAAAAAAACTCACTTTTTTTTCAGCGTAAGCCATTTGTATTTGCGGTTATTTTTCTAATATCTTTGTTTTATTTTCATCAATAGAGAATTTAAGATTGAAAGATTCATTTTTTTTTCATTTATCATGATTTTTAAGGAAACTTTGATTATAATATCTGAAAATAGTGTAATTCATTAAATGGTCTGTTTTTTTTAATTTGTATTGATGGTCAACTGCCTCATTTACATATGTCCTACATATCTTAATCATATATAGAGAAAGATAATTGCATCCGAGTTCACATTATGTAATGGACTAATTTTATCATTTTTTACTGTCCCTATTTTTTTATCGATGGACATTCCACTCCCTTTGAAAATACTAAATCGAAAATGGAGTACATGCAGGAAAAAGTTTGTCTGACGTGAAAATACTTTGTCCAATATCTCGCCGCTTCATTTACACACACAGTGCACTGATTCTAAAAAATATTTTTACGAAATCATTATTTTGTTTTTTTTAAGAAAGACCTATATTACAGTATAGTACAATCAGCATATTTAGAGTACGTCGACATGCCGCTGTATGATAATTCATCATTTTATGAAGGCATGTCAATCTGTCACTAGTATCAAAAGATCTAGAAATTGATTTCTGCTATTATCCAATCATCTGTTCTATCGCACATAGATGGTTGATAAAATGGCATTATCATAGTTTTAGGACACTGTTGTTATCTGTATATTTTTCTGTACCAACATCAAAGAATAATGTATTTTATTGTCGAAGTTGTGGACTTCTGATTCAAATAAATGTTGATTTCGACAACGAGCTTTGTAACTGCTGAGAAAAAATGACAATTTGTCGCACCTGGGACTTACATGAAACCACTATTTTATTATTATGCTTATTGTATTTCGATATTATGCGAATAAAAGTCTTTGGTGTGTTTATCAAAGGAAAGATTTTATTGTATTCTGTGTAACATACATGATTTATATTGTACAGTGAATTATGAAGTCTTTTTAAAAAAATTAAATTGTGATCCCGGTTAAATGCCTGTTAGATATTGACATCGACAGGACACGTGCTTCAAACACTTTAGAATTTTCAACGAAAGATTATTTATGAAATAAATGTATGTGCACATATAAAGAAACACAATCTGTGGTTAGTAAAATACTATTACAAAAAAAGTAATAAAATGATGTAGTATGTAATATCAATATGTATAAAACCTATAATGGTTTACTTTTACAAATTGTGACTTGGATGGAGAGTTGTCTCATTGGCACTCATATCACATCTTCTTATATCTATATTCATAAATTCTGCTAAGAAAACCTTTAGTACTTTTGAGAACAAGTTACAAAAAGAAAATGGCACTATGAATACAAGAGTTCATGATGAAATCCCTGGTTTAACGAAGTTTGTAGAATTGCTAGAAAACACAGAAGAAAATATAAATTCAAATGAAAACCACTAACCCAAAAGAGTACTGGAACATTCTAAATAAAGGCTAAAAAAAGGGAACCTAATATTTTAATTGAAAAACTGTTATGATTTCTTTAAAATGTAAATAAAGGAGGTAAAGAAGAAGACAAGGAACTCAACTCGGAGGGTATGGAAAATAATGTCCAAAATAATATATTAAATGAAGTGATTACGCCGAATGAAATACTAAGAAATAAAAAACTAGAAAAATAACAAGGCCAGTGCAGTGGTGATGACTTCATTATAAATAAATTCTTCAATGCTACATGTGCTTTAAACGAAATCATAAACATCTATGTGAAATTATTCAATTTAATCTTTGACACAAGAATCATACCAGACAATTGGATATCTGGAAATATACACCAGATATTTAAAAACAAAGGAAATAATCAAGATCCGCCAAATTATAGACCTATGCTCATACCACATCTTCTTATATCTATAACTAAATGAGCTGTTTTGGAAAACTGTTTACGTCCGTACTAAATGAACGATTAACAAAATACTTCGTGAACTTTCAATAATACACAACAATCAAAGCGGTTTTCAAAAAAGATATTCAACAACAGATGTTTTTTTTCGAATGAGCCAGATCCGAAAAGAAAAAAATGTTCTGTGTTTTATTGATTTCGCAAAGGTTTCGACACAGTATGGAGAAACGGTCTATGGTTAAAGATGGAGTTGAATAATATTAATGGAAAAATGCACAAAGTTATACATAGTATGTACAACAATATAAAATCACGAGTTATATATAATAATCAAAAGTCAGATTTTGTCCAGTGTAACAATGAAGTAAGACAAGGTGAAAATCTTTCCCCTCCATTTTTCTCTTTATACATAAATGACCTCACAGATTTTTTATTATCATTGAATGTGAAAGGTTTTTCATTTAACTTGTCTATAGAATGTCAGATCGATTTATTTGATAAACTGATGAAACCAATTCTTTTTACGGATGTGGAGTTAGGGGATTTGGAAAAAATAACATTATCGAACAAGTTCACCTTAAAATTTTGAAGCATTAATTACATCTTTAAAGATCTATCATAAGCATGATCGTGTACGGGGAAGCCGGACGATATCCATTAGAAATTAGCATTAATTGTAGAATGATGTTATATTGGTGCAGGTTGCTGGTAGATAAAAATAAGTTATCATCTTTTTTATATAAATTTGCTTATTTTCGGTATCATACATGCAACGATGATATTGTATGGATAAAGTACATCCAAACCATATTGGACAATACTGTATTCTCAAACCTATTTCATGTGCAAATACAGATCTAACAAAATGGTTACCGAAAAGTCTCAAACTTCGATTGATTGACCAGTTTAAACAAATTTAAAACTCGGCTATCCAGAACACTCCTAAATGCATGACATACGGCTTTTCTTGAAAAATTTGGAATTTGAAAATTATTTTAAAATTAGCGATGATCAGGATATGTATACACTTTGCAAATTCCGAACTTCAAATCATTCACTCCCAATAAAAAGGGGAGATGGTATTATATTGAAAGAAGTGAAAAAAAGTGTTCTATATACTCGGACTTCTTTTCAACTGAGTGTTACTGTGCGTATTGCTGTGTGTTTGTTTATTCTCCATTGGCTAGAGGTAATGGGGAGGGTTGAGATCTCATACCTAAAGATTTATACCTAACGAACTATTAAGCAGACATAATGTTTTAAAATTCAACACACTGTTTAACTCCTCAAAACGAAAGACCCTCAGACAGCTTTGCAATTTCATATGATGTATCAACAGTGAAAATACTCCTTCTCAATCATAATTTCAACATGCTCCGTGTTGAAGGCCGTACTTTGACCTAAAATGGTTTACTTTTACAAATTGCGACTTGGATCGAGAGTTGTCTCATTGGCACTCATACCACATCTTCTTATATCTATATTTAAACACTAAAACTTTATCTTCAAACTTGTTTATTTACTTAATTTGTGTGTGTATATATTTTCATATTTTTATTTTTATTTTTATTTATCTTTCTCTATTTTTATTTATTTTATTTTATTTTTTTTTTTTTTATGTTATCAAATCTAATATTTTGAATTCATGTTTTTAACTTCTTTCTAACCTTTGTACTTACATGGTTTTATGAGAAATAAACAATCTATCTAATAGCTTGCTCGTACTTCTTTCTGTCGTCCATAGAAAAAAAAATTCCAAATTTGAACAAATAACTCCGGGCATAATATAACTTTTTAACTTTCTAGTCGAAAGAAAAGAAACTGAAAAGAAGTCACTTTTTTTTCAGCGTAAGCCATTTGGATTTGCGGTTATTTTTCTAATATCTTTGTTTTATTTTCATCAATAGAGAATTTAAGATTGAAACATTCATTTTTTTTTCATTTATCATGATTTTTAAGGAAACTTTGATTATAATATCTTAAATGAAAATAGTGTAATTCATTAAATGGTCTGTTTTTTTAATTTGTATTGATGGTCAACTGCCTCATTTACATATGTCCTACATATCTTAATCATATATAGAGAAAGATAATTGCATCCAAGTTCACATTATGTAATGGACTAATTTTATCATTTTTTACTGTCCCTATTTTTTTTATCGATGGACATTCCACTCCCTTTGAAAATACTAAATCGAAAATGGAGTACATGCAGGAAAAAGTTTGTCTGACGTGAAAATACTTTGTCCAATATCTCGCCGCTTCATTTACACACACAGTGCACTGATTCTATAAAATATTTTTACGAAATCATTATTTTGTTTTTTTTTTAAGAAAGACCTATATTACAGTATAGTACAATCCGCATATTTAGAGTACGTCGACATGCCGCTGTATGATAATTCATCATTTTATGAAGGCATGTCAATCTGTCACTAGTATCAAAAGATCTAGAAATTGATTTCTGCTATTATCCAATCATCTGTTCTATCGCACATAGATGGTTGATAAAATGGCATTATCATAGTTTTAGGACACTGTTGTTATCTGTATATTTTTCTGTACCAACATCAAAGAATAATGTATTTTATTGTCGAAGTTGTGGACTTCTGATTCAAATAAATGTTGATTTCGACAACGAGCTTTGTAACTGCTGAGAAAAAATGACAATTTGTCGCACCTGGGACTTACATGAAACCACTATTTTATTATTATGCTTATTGTATTTCGATATTATGCGAATAAAAGTCTTTGGTGTGTTTATCAAAGGAAAGATTTTATTGTATTGTGTGTAACATATATGATTTATATTGTACAGTGAATTATGAAGTCTTTTAAAAAAAAATTAAATTGTGATCCCGGTTAAATGCCTGTTAGATATTGACATCGACAGGACACGTACTTCAAACACTTAAGAATCTTCAACGAAAGATTATTTATGAAATAAATGTGTGTGCACTTATAAAGACACACAATCTGTGGTGAGTAAAATAATATTACAAAAAAAGTAATAAAATTATGTAGAATGTAATATAAATATGTATAAAATATAAACTATAAAATTGACTTATATAAATAATGGCGATTGTTGTTAAATGAAGGTGTAAACAATACACTATTTCAAAGCGTGCCTTTTGTATTCAAATGATAACCATAACTTTAATACTGAGGCACAAGTTATTTCATAAAAATGTATATGCACTTATAAAGAAACACAATCTGTGGTGAGTAAAATACTTTTACAAAAAAAGAATACAATTATGTAGTATGTAATATAAATATGTATAAGATATAAACTATAAAATTGACTTATATAAATAATGGCGATTGTTGTCAAATGAAGGTGTAAACAATACACTATTTCAAAGCGTGCCTTTTGTATTCAAATGATAACTATAACTTTAATACCGAGGCACAAGTTATTTCATAAAAATGTATATATATCGACAAAATGAGGAAAGAATAAGCAAAGAATAAGCAATTTGACTATTAATAGTAGTTACAATATTTGAGATAAACGATTAACTTTGTCTATTCTGAATAAGTGTTTTATTTTTTTGTTTCATTTAAAAATACGGAGGATAGATGTTTCATTAAATATTGTTTTGTTGATTTTAATGTCGTTCCGACCTTTCTAAATACTAAATTTTTCCGAAAACACTATGAAATTTCCAATATTTATTTGCGTTTTATCAAGATCTTGAACATATCCAATAATAATGTTTTGGACATGAAAGTTAAGCGCTTTATCTATGCACAGAGATAGCAATCTTTTTATTTCTTCAATGACGTTTTGAATTTTATAGCAATGATAGAATGAATGCTCTTGGGTTTCAAAACATTTGCCACATAAGTTACACAAACTTTCGCATTTGGTACAATTTAAATTCAGTATAATGTATTCTTTTTTTTTAAATATTCAATACGAATTTTTGTGTCAAAGTGTTTTAGTCAGTACTTGGCAATTGCATTCCATCTTTGTGTTGGACTTTTTAAAATTCTATAATTTGATTTTACATGTTTGCTTTTCATGAAACCTTCCAAACTGATAATTTTGCTTTCATCTAGACAACATAATTTTCTAACGACAAGGCTGACTTTAGAGCTCCAAACAAAATCTCAGGACAGAGAGTTTATATCTTATTTACACGCATTAGGTATACCCCTCATCTCAACCTCGTATCCCAAAATAGGTTTAGTTGTATTTTTATAATCAAAACCCTACCTCTGTAAGTCAAATTGTTTGCTTTCCAAACGTGAATACAGTTTTTTATCTTGCCAATTATTGAATCCCATATTTTATTGTTATTAATGTTATAACCATGGTGCACCCCTTAATGTTATCCTTGATCCAGGGTATATTTTGAACCTTGTTTTTATGCCCTTTAGCCTCCAAATAAACAAGCCTTTTGTTTTATCGAAGTTTTTTGGAACCGGAGACTTTTTCAGCCGATTATTCGGATTTGTTTATAAGTTGAGTATCGTCCGCAAACATTGACCAATAAGCTTCAATATGGCAGTTTTCCGTAGGTATTTTGATTCCCTATATTTCTACATTTGCGCGAAAGGCACATGCCATTGGTTATGCTTGTATTATGAATAAGAAGAGAACTTTAGGACATCCTTGTCTTATTGATCTGCTTATTGTAAAGGATTTAGACAGAAAACAATTTGTTTTAAAGCAAGTGTTGGCCCTTTTTATCCAGCTACAAAAAATTATTACCAAAATTGAAGCCCTCCATAACCTTTATAAGCCATCCCCATTCGACTGGTTCAAAAGCTTTCTGCTGGTCTAGAAATATAACTAATCCCTCTGTATCCTTATTTTCTACATATTCAATTATATCCTGTAAAAGTCTATTTCCATCACTTATATATTTCCCCTTTACAAACCCTTTTTGATCCGGGTGAATAATTTTATTAAACAACGGTTTTAGATGCTCTGCCAACATCTTTGATATAATTTTAAAATCCGTATTCATCAAGCTTAAAGGCCTCCAGTTTTTTTTAATAATTCTTTTTCCCCTCCCTTATGTAGTAAAGTTAAAATTCCCTGGTATTGCGATTTACTGAGTTCATTTTCGTCAAATACTTCCTTAATCCGTTTTGATAAAGTCCTAGTATATTTAATAAAATTCCGATGTAACCCCATCCCTTCCCGGAGACTTATCTTTCCTAAGATTTTTAACTGTCTTTGTTACTTCATCAACATCAACTTGATTTCTTTATTTTGTCTATCATAGTCCGTCAGTTTCCTATCAATACATCCGATAAGTTTGTCTGCGCTATTTGCGTCCCAATCCTCAGTGCTAAACAACTCGGAGTAAAATAAAACCAGCTCTGATAGTATTGAATCAATGTCATTTTTATATTTGCCGTCCGAGCATTTTATACGATTCAATAATTTGTTTTAGCTCTCTGATTTTCTAAATTAAAGACATATTGTTATTTTGAATGAGAGCAAAATTTTCCATAATGAGTCGATTAATATGATAATTGATTTAAAAATCTTAACTTGTTATAGGTACTCTTTTACCAAAATATTTGTTTTTTAATAATTGCCAAAAGACAAAAGTTGGCAAACAATTACTTTGAATGGCAATATTTGCCGATTGTCAATTGACTTATTTGTAGATCTTATTTTTGTTGAACATTGTTACTTATTACAAATTACTCTATCTTATATTGCTTTCGTTAAAAACACTTAAATCGGAGAAAATTCACTGAAGGGCAATAACTCGCTAAAGGAGTAGACAAACTGATTTTGATCATTTTGACATGTCTGTAGATCTTATATAGCTGATTGACTTTTCTAGGTAAACTTATCATTCCTTTAAATAAACTTATTCTCAAAGGTTACCAATTCAACACTGTTATTAGATCTTTGAATATTGATTTTATTGGTATTGATATTGATTTTGTTATCAGTAAATTAAAATCAAACTAAATATTATTGTTATATACATATGCACATTCATGGCTCTACAATCTGTCGATACCTGTATCTTGGCATTGCACAAGGTCATGTTTTTCTCTGACTGTTTATGACGTCTTTACATAAATCCATTGGATGTTGGATGTGTACTGATTGATAATTTAGTCTTAGATGCATGATTTTTTTTATTAGTTGTTATTGGCTTTGAAATAGCAGTCAGTAACTGCGAGTACTCTCAGATCTGTACTCAGTGTCTTTTTGTTGTTTCGATGTACAAGTACCCATCCACGTCCTCTCTGTGTTTTTGTTAGATGTATTTCTATTTGCATCCATCTGACGAGTTAAGCCTTTTTCAACTGATTTTTATAGTTTCTCCTAATGTTGTACTATTACACCACTGTCCCAGGTTAGGGGGAGGGTTGGCGTCTTCAAACTTGTTTAACCCACCAGGTGTCAAAGTTGTTGGCGCAGGCCCGCAGCTAGCTTCAATTGTATGATTTTGTTTTGTTCAAACATGATTAAAAAGGAAAAAATAAAATAATAATTCGCTATTAGAAGCTAGTTTGGTTCAATTCTGTTATAAAAAGCTAATAAGCTAAAAAAATATCGCTGATATATTAATGTATTGTAAAACGATAATTCGACCTCATATGGGTCCGTATGCATGCAACCTTTATTTGATCCATTATTTGGAGATTGATTGTGCATGTGATCAGTATATCTTTACTTTTCGAAAATAAAAGGATGTAAAATTCGGAAAGTTAAACAAGAGAGCCACAGAAGAAGAGTCGTTTAGTTGACTGATTCGCCCCACAAAACATTCTTATACAGGTACAACGATTTTTTTTTAATCTGCCATGAAATCAAACGGACCTAGAAATCTTCATTATACTTTTGTATGTGCTTGTCTGTCTTTTTATATTTATAATTATGTTTCTAGATGGTTAATTAGATAGAGATTATGCATGTGGAAAGGATAATATTAATATAAATTGGCTCTCAATAATGACGACTTCAGTATGTACACTAAAGAGATTTATCCTGACGAATTGACTTTAAATAAAGCTAATACTAACAATGAACACTGCCCTTTCCTAAATCTTGATATCTTTATCTTTAACGGGAAACTTAATACCAAAATTTATGATAAAAGAGATGATTTTTCATTTCCTATAGTTAATTATCCATTTTTAGATGGTGACGCTCCCTTGTCGCCATCTTATGGTGTTTATATATCTCAACTTGTTCGAATCGCTCGTGTATGTAACAACGCATTTGATTTCAACGAAAGAAATCTCTGTATTACTGAAAAATTATTACACCAGGGTTTTCGATATCACAAACTAGTCAAAACATTTACTCAATGTTATCATCGGTACAAGGACAGCATTCGTAAATATAAATCAACATGCAGACATCTTATACGTTCAGGTATTTCACATCCAATATTTTATGGTAATATTTTTTACAAAGCACAAAAATGTCGGCATTCACCTCAAAAGCTAACCAAACCCTTAAACAGACTTATTCGGAAAGGATATAGTTACGACACTGTTGTCAAGTCATTAAGGATTGCATATTTTGGTATTAATATTGATTCACTCATAGGGTCTTTGCATCGGAATTAAACACATTTATTCTAAAACCAGTAGTTGGCATGATACGGGTTGTGGTCTTCTCATATATTTTATGATGGTATGATACTAAACCCCTAACGGGAGGGATTGTACTTGATTTTCATATGATGAAGACATAATCTTTCAATCAGTTTAATTGAGGTTTGGAGCTGGCATGTCAGTAACTGCTAGTAGTCCTTTGTTCATTTATGTATCATTGTCATTTTGCTTAGTTTCTTTTGTTATCTATTCTGACATCGGACTCGGACTTCTTTTAAACTGAGTTTTACTGTGCGTATTGCTATGTGTTTCTTTTTTCTACATTGACTAGAGGTATAGGGAGAGGGTTGAGATCTCACAAAACATGTTTAACCCCGCCGCATTTTTGCGCCTGTCCCAAGTCAGGAGCCTCTGGCCTTTGTTAGTCTTGAATTTTTTTTTAATTTTAGTTCATTTATATGTTTTGAAGTTTAGTGTGACGTCCATTTTCACTGAACTAGCACACAATTTTATTTAGGGACCAGCTGAGGACCACCTCCGGGTGCGGGATTTTCTCGCTGCATTGAAGACCCATTGGTGGCCTTCGGCTGTTGTCTGCTCTTTGATCAGGTTGTTGTCTCTTTGACACATTCCCCATTTCCATTCTCAATTTTATTCATAAATTATGTCTCACTCAAAATGTTCAAAAATAAAAAGTCATGCATTCCAAATTGAAAAGATAAGTGATTTAATATCCAAACCTAGATTTGATAATCTCGATCAGTGGTATAACAAAAGTGTACACAAAAGAACATACAATGATAAAATCAAAAGCACTAAAATAAAGTTCTATAATATCGATGTAATGCATGACAAAAACAAAATAAGGCAAAATTATAATTATTGATAATGTCGTATAAATGATTCGTGCCTTAAAGTCCCTTAAGTCGGAAAAATTTAAACAATTGAGACATATATGCTCATACCAAACAAACAGAGAAACTGTTCTTATGTTGTACTGTTACACAACTGTCCCAGGTTAGGGGGAGGTAAGTCAGGAGCCTGTTATTGATTTGTTGTCGTTTTTTGCTGTTTCCCATATTTGTTTTAGTTTATTGTTTTGCTAAATTGGTTTTTGGTTTGTGCCGTTACCCCACTACTCCTAGATTAGGGGAGGGTTGGCGCCTTCAAACATGTTTAACCCCGCCACATTCTATATGTGCCTGTCCCAAATCAGGAGCCTGTAGTTCAGTGGTTGTCGTTGATTCATGTCTGACATTTTTGTTTTTCGATAATTGTTCTGTTATAAATAAGGCCGTTAGTTTTTTCAATTGAATATTTTCATATTTTTCATGTCGGGGCCTTTTAAAGCCGACTATAAGGTATGGGTTTTCTCATTGTTGAAGGCCGTACGGTTGCCTATAATTGCTTTCATCCACTTCATTTGAACTTTGGGGTAGATAGTTGTGTCATTGGCAATCATACCACATCCTTATTTTTATATGGTTTAGAAGAAGCCAAAGGAACATCACCTTGAATCGAGGACAGGAAGACTAACAATAGTAAGAAAAAGTCGTCTCAATTGTCATAATATAAGTGTGAAGATTACCATGCAAATTTCGAATGTCAAGGTCAAAAAAGGACAAAATTCACGAAGTATGTGACTAGCCATGAGATTTCCAGGCTTATGGGGGTACTTAGTCTAAAACGGGCTTGCATATTTATCCAGTACATACTGAAAGAAAACATCATGTCACGTTATTATGACATGACAGCTTTGTTGTAATAACAGTAATGGGTCGTTTAGGAGTATTTGATTCAACATTTTGATTCACGAACGCATTAATTCATAAAGTACCATTTACTTTATAAACTTTATTGGCGCTGAGTAATTTTTAACGGATTAATTTGTAACAATTTATAATTTACTAAAACAGCTTTTTGCTCTTTTTTTTAGAAAATGTTATTTTAACGTGCTATGAAATTAGTTTAAAGTTTGCCTCAATGACATCGTCTAGTAGGTTCTTTAAAAAAAATTCTTTTAAGTTTGACAGTTTATTTACGCATGTATCTATAACACATATCATGCGAAAAGTAATGGTCTAAGGAGTAGTTTTCAAAATGACATTTCAAATATGCACTTTATATGGTGCATTTATTATAATGATGTAATTCTAATGATTCAAACTATGGAATTTCTATAAAGCAGATAATTTTGAATTTCAAACGCCCTGAAAACGTGTTGATGCAGAATAAAGTAATTTCAACTTCAAACAAAAACATAAAACTTCTTCAGTACTTGTGTACAATTTTAGTACATTTAAAATCTTGTTCAAATATCCGTAAAAATTACTCAAAAATGTATAAAGTGGTTTACCTTCTTTACAAATACTTCGAAGCGACAATCTAACACAAGAGGAATTTGAAGGAACCATCTGAAAATAGTCTTAAATTTGTAAGTATTTGATTAACTTTCAATTTGCATATTATTTTTGCCAGACTTCAATTTATGAAGTATTTTAGTTAAAACAATATTTTATTTTCCAAAAGTGCACAAATTACAATTATACAAAAGAAATACAGGGATTCGGAAACAAGAAGAACTGATATAATTCCGTCTGTCTTAAGTAAAATTTATTTTAAATCTACCATGTTAACATATCAATGACTTCTTTGAACTTCTATGACAAATGTTGAATATTGTTTTTTATCTTTCTGTTTACTTATATATGGATATTTTGAGGATTGGAAATAATTCATCACATATCTTCACGTCTATTAACTTATATTAATTGATTAGACCTAACATAGACAAATCGTCGTGCGAGTCTTTTAATGTTCTATGTTCACTTTTGATATAAATAGAGATAGCTATATATATGTTTTCCAGGTGCAATGGTCTATCTCCCAATCTCCTTATCAGAACTATAAGAGTTAGACATCGGAAGTTCAGTTATTATTTGGAGACTTTGATGTTAATGGCAGACATTAGATAGTTTCTGTTTAATTCAATCACAAGACTATGGGCGATTTAAAACTTGATTGGTGTATATAACTACTTTTTATTCATGCTTACTACCGTTCATAAAATAAGAAATAGCTATTGCATGTTTTTGGCTTCCAAAATACTACTGGGATTATAAATAAATTACTGTTACGTTTACATAGCCAAGACAGTCATTTTTATACAGTCTAAAATCAAACAATCAAGAAAGGATAATGGTGTACATAAATTCCTAACATTCATACACAAACTAAAAGTGATTACTTCAACATGTTGGAAAACTCACACCTCCAACAACAAAAACGGGCAAAAATATCTATCAAACGTTTTTTTATTTCTTTTTTATTTGTTTTGTGGTATAAGTTGGCTTAAATTACAATTGAAACCCAAGCTACCTTTCATACCATGTATGTAGTGCATCTAACGATAACATCATAGGTTACAGATTTAGAATTAAATTTGCAGAAAAGTGGTTTTCACTGTATAATTGTATGTTTATTTCAATTGTTTAATAGTACGATAGATAGATTTGAAGCTCTACTGACACAGTCCTGATACTAAAATATATGAATTTATCTATAGAAAATATTGTCAGCACAAACGGACTGTTAAAAGGTATTAATTATGTTATAAAGAAGAAAATTGTTTTATTTCAGGTACAAAGATGTGCTTGAAAATCCTCGTGAAATTTATACTGTTCGGCCTGATTTTTATCCTCTTCTTCCTACACCAGGGATCCCTAGTTTTGTTGATAAGCCAAAGGGAATTGGAGTCAACAAACGAATGGTAAAACTTTATTATTGAAATCCTTTTTTTTCATCCAGACATTAATCGTTAATCGATCAATGTCGGAAAGTGCTGGAAACAGGTTTACTTTGTCGTAATGCTACAAATTATCTATCTGACATTATTATATATTACCGGTTTTGTCATATTTCCGACTGGCACATTCACTTCTTGATATATAAATAAGAAGATGTGGTATGAGTGCCAATGAGACAACTATCCATCCAAGTCACAATGTGTAAAAAGTCAACAATTATAGGTCAAAGTACGGCCTTCAACACGGAGCCTTGACTCGCACCGACCAGCAAGCTATAAAGGGCCCCAAAAAGACTAGTGTAAAATGACTGTTTTCACTCCTATGTTTGTTTCTTTGCCTGCCTGTACTGTACTTATGACACTTGAACTGGCTCTAATATACTACATGTTTTTTTTAATTATGCGGAGAATTCGGTGACCGAATGGTCAAAGTGGTTCATCTACTGTGATCACAACCCTGACAACATGATTGTTGGTTGCTAACGTCAAGTGGCAAATATTTCATGCATGTTCAGGACGAACTTTCAATTGAAAACCACTGAGGTTGTGAATTCAATGCAAACCGTGACGTTATCATTACCAAAAACTTTAACGTGTGGTCAGAATATGCCTCGTGTAAAGAGATTGTCACGATCTCTGCACGTTAAGAACCCTTGCAATAACTCTTTGAGGGGTCCGTAGGTGGCCTGTTGTCGGGCAAAATTCTCCCCTCATTTTCAAGTGGAAGTTTTTATTTCCTCGACTTTCATCCCAGAGAGCCTCTATTACAGGACCTGCCTTTTGTATTTATTATTAATTTGTTCTCGGCCTGAAAATGCCTGATATAATTGCCAGTGGATGTTAAGCATCCAACAATCAATCAATCCCAAAGCTTTTAATTGATTGATGGATTGATTGTTGGTTGCTAACGTCCAGTGGCAAATATTTCATGCATGTTCAGGACGTACTTTCAATTGAAAACCAACCCCCAACTTAAAAAAAATATGTTTACGAAAAATAGGATTGTTTGAAGATTTATAAAGACAACTCGGACCAGTTTGAAAGACAACTCGGACAAGTATGAAAGACAACTCGGACTGATTTGAAACACTTGTCAGACCAGTGGCTCTGTATGGTTTTTACGTTTAATATGATTTTGTTTGTTTTCGTCTAGAATTTTTTCTTTTCAGTGACCCCTAACTGACCATCATAACTTGCTGTAATAACTTGTCAGTTTGATCATGGAAGTATTATATTGTGTCAATATAATACTTCAATGGTTTGATGCATTTAAGTTGCTTGTTTGTTTTAACCATATTTTTATCACTATATTAATTTTTTTATCACGGCCTAACGAGATCAATTAAGATCCGATGATCATCTCATAATCTAATTGAAAATGAAAACAATAAATTTGTTTTTGATTGCTGATTAATGAGTTAACTGGTTGTATCATCTTATGTGTTTGAAATAGTAACGTAAAGTTGCAGATCTGTATGATAAAAATATTCATGATGATGATTTTTACGAAAGTGGTCCTGGTCGCTAAATTACATTTTTTAGAGAAAAGTTGTATGAACAGATACAGCCATAAAACAATAAACAACAAATATCTTTACATGCAATGAAAATATAAAACAGATATATGTTCGTCTTGTCATATGCCAGATCGCCTCCATATGATATGTGATCCTAGTAATCTTTCAAGAGGGTTGTAAATAAAAATAAAAGTAACTGAAGTTGCATTATAAATATACATGTACTACATTTGAAATGAATTCAAACATTTCAAAGTAATGATACGGCCAGAAATCACCTTTAAATTTTAGCCAACAAAAGAAAAAAAAAAATCATAAATGAATTTAACAAGTTTATTTATACCATTTAACAAGAAATATTATACAAATAGAAATGTCAACTGAACGGTAAAAATATCTGAATGTCCAATCCTATTCTTTTCTTTATTTTGAAATCTTCTTTGAACTGTTGCAGAATCCAAACGGAATATATATACGTCAAATAAGTTCACAAACTAGTATGATGTTGTTAACGTAAATAAAAGTTTCAATCCAACAACTCCAGAGATCTTCTGAGAATACTTCTATATATTTTTTTAAGTCTAACTCGGTATCTGTATTTATAGTTGCCTCGGAAACTTGTAAGACACTGTAGAAGTTTAAATTTACGCATCGTAGATTATGATCATTCTGGAATTATTATGTAAGTCAAATAAAATGTTCTAATCATTCCAATTCAGTTCAATTCAATGTTCTACTAAAGTCTCATCTCTCAACGAGTACAATCGATATGTATAAATTGTAAAACAATTCTACAGTACATAAAATGAGAGCCATGCTATTCAGAATTATAAGAGACTATTAAAATGCATAGACTTGCAGTAAATGACTTAAATTCAGTTCACAGAAGGGTTTCTAAAAAGTTCCAGTTTTTAACACACTTATGCTTAATACTCATATTATCAGCCCACTAATGAACTTTTGCATTTAACCGATTTGAGCTCATATTATTTAATCTACACCACAAACATATAATACTTTTCCACTGCTTATAACAAATAGGTGTTATACCTAAGTCCCCAGTAGCTGCAGTATTTGGTGTATATTTTCCTACTCCAAGGCCCTGTATCAGTATCTACAATTGTTCCAGTGATTTCTAAACTGCACAATAACATTATTTTGTAAACAACTTAAAATAGGTCACAACCCAATTATGTAAACATCTTTAAGGCCATACAAAACAGATTAGGCCAAAATAAATAATCATAATAATTACAATTCCCTTACAGTATAGACCCCCCAAGAATTTCGTTTGAATATTCTTAAAGCACTCAGGTTATCTTATAAAGTACGCAGATGTCTGTGAACCCAAATTTAGATTTAATGCAAGTCCAACCATTTCTTTTAACGATAAGAAATAAAGTAGTTATACGTTATCAAATAAAATTATATTACATCATTTTTGACTTAAATCCTCTTTGCTTGAATAGATATTTAAATGCGAACGGATATCAATTGTATCCGAATCTAAATTAAACTCATGACACATCATTTATTACGAGATATTTTTTATAAACATTATGAGCTGATATTAAAAAAAAAATCGCCAACGCATTATTTACTACATGTATGACACAAATCTGTGTTGATCACAGAATAGAGAATGGAAACGGGTAATGTGTCAAAGAGACAACAACCCGACCAAAGAGCAGAAAACAGCCCAAGGCCCCCAATGGGTCTTCAACACAGCGAGAAAATCCCGCACCCGGAGGCGGGCTGCAGCTGGACCCTAAACAATAGTGTATACTTGCTCAGCGAAATGGACGCAACACTTCACTCCGAAACATACAAATGAACTAAAATTTAAAAACAAATCACACAAGACTAACAAAGGCTAGATGTTTCTGACTTGGGACAGGCGTAAAATGCAGCGGGGTTAGACATGTTTTGTGAGATCTCAACCCTCCCCCTTTATACTTCTAGCCAATGTGGATAACCAAACAGACAGTAATACACACAGTAAAACTCAGTTGAAAAGTAGTCCGAGTGTTATGTTAGATCAGCATATAATGTTAGAATTAAAAGAAAACACTGTGTTAATACTTTCATTTTTACTTTGTCAAGACAGATGAAATTAACAAAATTTAAACGTAATTGGAAGAATTTATTAAATATAATTATTTTGCAATTTCAGAGAAAACTATTTTAATTGCTCTTATCAAACCTTTTATATCCTTCTTTGCCACCAGTGCAGGTATCACTGTACTCTTAATTATGTAATTTCATGTGATCAAATCGCGTCATTAGTGAACGTTACAGGAATTTGCCGCGAAATTACAAGTTAAAAATCTCATCAACAATAGGTTGGTTAATCGTCTAATATTTTTATATTTAAATGAGATGACCCAGCTGATGAACAAATCTCTCTGCTGTTTCTGTATTAGTAAAAGAAGAGGTAATATTGTTCTCTGCGATTACCTTATTTTTTACAGAATTTTATTTGTACCGTGAAAGTTATTTGGGATTTTTTTTTAACGTTATTCATTTTGAAGCTACCTCTATTACGACCTACTTTCAAACTTTTCTGTGTTGCCTTCATAAGTGGTCTGAATTGTCTTTAAACTAGTCCGAGTCGTCTTTAAAAGTCGTCCGAGTTATCTTTCTATTGGTCTGAGTTGTTTTACGCTTAGTCCGAGTTATCTTGGTGCGATTTGTCTATGCATTTCAAACCTGATGCCACGTTGAACCACCCTTTTTCAAACAACATCGCTTTTACTATTTTAAATGTTTACTTTTGACGTCCATATTAAATTGCATATAACTTAATACTAGTAGTTATAGTTGTTTTACTAATATGAGGCAGGCATTACCTGTGAAAGGGGACGAAGTCTGTATGAATTATTTTTTTCAATTCAAACATATTTTAACTTCAAAATCTGTTAAAAAAGAAACAAAATACCGTAACGTTTCCGATTTTGGTTCTGTTGTTAGGGATTTTAGTTGTGACGTTATTCAAGTTATGACGTCATATTCAATGTAAACAAAAAACACTATCATCAGGTAACGTTTTTTCATATCAAATAATTGTTAAAAATGAAATTGGTATTGTGTTCCTTCCTATATTTTACTAGACTGATAAATATATATTTTACTCAGAGTATCATGACAAACGAGGCCGGAAGAAGGAAGTAGATTTCTGCGCAAATGCGGGAAAATAAAAAAGTCTGAGAAAAAATTAACGATTTTGAGTTCATTAGTAGAATGATTTTTTTGCGAGAAATTTTTAAAATTTAAAATTAGATTTCTTTTTTTTCTTTTTTTTTAAATTTTTCTACCGTAATGGGGGACTTCGTCCCCTTATTATCACCATTATTATATCTATGTTTTTGTTATTTTGCAGGAAATCGGTTACTCTGTTGGTTGTATTTTTTCCATATGTTGCCTCGTTGTTATCACAAATATGGACATCATCATTTTCAACTGGAGGGAAATGGAAGGAGTGGCCCCATTGGAGATCGCTTTTATTGGTATGGTTTTTGAAAATTTATTCATGGTTCAGTTGGCAGGAATTTGTTTTAATATATTCTTTTTCCCCCCATTGTTTTCACTGTTTCTAAATGACTTGTTTTTTATCTTCTTGACTGTCTTTGTATGATCATTTTTTTAAAAACTTCAAACGTTCTTATTTACGCATTAATTGGGCAAAAAATATACATATACCAATGGTTTATTAAGGAATCTGCCAGAAAACCATGCCATTGGCTCCAAATGCAATGTTATCATATTGGCTTGCTATTTTGCATACATGATACCTTAATAACAACTACTCTCTGTGCAAAATATTTAAAAAAATATTTAATGATAGTCTCTTTATGGAGTGCCATCTTTATATAATTGATATTTATGGTGAAAATAAGGCAATTTTAGCATTTTTAGCTGATTAATATCAGTTTTTATCATCATGTTACTGTTTTATTGGAAAGATTATGTTGCAATACTGTATTTTAACTGTCAAAATATGTTAATACCTGAGGTTAATAAAATTGCCTTTATTCGCTCATACTTGTCCATATATCTTAAGTTTTACAAAACTGCCAACATTTTCTAAAGTTGCAAAAACATTTGATTTCCATTTGTTTTTTCTTCAACTATGGTTATATATCTACAAAATATAAGAATTTAATTTTGGCAAATGATCATGATAGTACTCAATTCATGCAATGGTAATATATTAGTTTGGAAGGAATTGTGATTTAGCAGGTGTTAGCCTACATTTATGGTATTTCTCCTATTTGGACCCTTCAATTATCCCCCTTTGGACACACCATGTAGAAAACAAATATATAATGCACAATTACAATATCTAATAAGTATCTTATATAACTTTCACATTAAACCCTTCAGTGGTTGGGGAGAAGTTGCGAACCGCAGGTAAATGTACTTATGTTCTATTTTGCTAAGATCAAACGAATATAAATTATTTAATGAATAAAACAACACATGGATAGGATAAGTGTGCCTACAGGTGTAGCAGTCTTTTTATATTTATCAAATTAAATATTCTTCAAACTAAAATCCTTCACTATATATAAATTCAGGCAACACTACCAATCCAAGTATATAAAGTATACACAATCAAAATCTATCTACAAAAGAGTAAACTACATATTGATATAATTCAATATATTTATATACCCACATTAACATTAATCAACTCAAAAAGGGTGGGTGGCTGGGAAAACATAATAACGAACTGCTGCTATGTCAACTATAGGCAAACTCGAACAACTTTAATTTCTCAAACGGACCCTTTAAGTTATACTTATTCATGCTTTTCACTAATCTCATAAGCTGCATATACCCGTAAAAGCCGCATTGCAGGTATATGCCATCCAATCATAACTAACATAAACACAAACCATGTGTTTAGTATAAACACAAACACGTGTTTATAGTAAACAATCACTTGACCGTTACTACATCATGTGACCACTAACTTTAATAATTATAGAATCATTAATCGAAGAAATCAAATATAGAAAAATATTCAACGAGTGATCGAACAACACATTAATTCACGAATGCGCGTAGGGCATGAGTTAATTATCATTGTTGTTCGGTCACAAGTTGAATATTTTTCGATATTTGAATTCTTTGATTAGCTATTCTTTTTATTACATTGACAATGGGCTTTTTAATGGAAATAAAGCAGAAAATGCAAGGAACTATATCTTTTACTACGCATTCACAATTTGCTTTCAAATTGATTCACGTCGTCGACAACGTCTTGACAACAACTATTGTTGTTTGGCGTCAGGGGAGTGAAATAACCGCGTTTATTTCACTTGGGAAATTATCGGTTCCTGTTTCACTGGGAAATCACGGTAATTCATTGCAACCAATGTAATAAATATATTTTTCGATATTTTAATTCTGAAGATTAATTATTCTTTTTATCAAATTGACCATATATGGACTTTTAATGTAAATAAAATAGAAAATGAAAGGAACTATATTTTTGTTTAAGCATTCTCAATTGTTTGGACGTAACGTCATCGACAACGTCTTGACAACACCCATTGTAGTATGACGTCCGGAGTTTTTCACAAATGAAACTATCGGTTTTTATTTCACTAGGAAATCACGGTAATTTATTGCAACCTATGTTATAGATATATTTAATACACAACACCACTACTGATTTTCTCCTATTTAATCCAAACTTTCCCGCATTAACCCTCAGTGCATAAAACAAATATATGTTGTACAATTTCACTACCCTTACAAAACATATATCATAAGTTTGGTTTAAACCCATTCAGTACTTTAAGAGGAGTTGAGGTAGATTTACTGTTAACCGTCATCTTGGATTGTAAAATAGCAGTACACAATCAATTTAGTTCCTTGCCTAAATCTGTAAATTTTGAGACAGAATGGCAATAAGTGTATTATATTATTTAGATAAAGTGATTTATTGCATTATTTAGACTGTTTTAACAAATATTAAGTATTTGTTTTTGTTCAATTAATTTTTTTTTAACTTAGCCATATAAGGGGAGATAACTCTTATAGTAAAAATGTTTATAGAATGTTAATACAATTTTATTTTTTACTTTTAGCAAAAAAACAAATTGGGTGACACATTTTTTTATTTTTATTTTTTAAGCATATTATAAAACATATCTTTTCATATTATAATATTTCAAAATTCTATCTCATAGATTTCTGTTATAATTCACAAAAAAGTGTTTTTTCATGATTATTACAATTTTGCACAATTTGTACCTTAAGAATAGCACGGTGACCCATATATAATACTTTTTATGATATTTTCGAAAAAAATCATGGTTAAATCTACATTTTGGCAAAGTATAGGAGTATTCTTTCTGTGGAAATATATAGTAATGATCCAACTGAAGGAATGTAGATATATTACGAACAAACAGACGGACGGACAGACAGACATCATGAATACTGTATATACCAGCTATCACTGACATGAGTATAATTGGTCTCTGTACAAAAAGATCAACTTGATTCAGGGCAGCCAATAACTAAAGGTCAAGCTGGCCTTTCTGGCCTGTGTAATTATTTGTTAATAAACAGAGAATGCTTAGGAGTTATGGTTTGATCACTATTGTGGACCCTCTTTTGAATCTTTCCAAGTGAATAAGACATGTGGAGAAAATTTATCAACTCGCCAATTACTATATTTAGATTGAAAAGAAGAAATATTGCATAGATTGATGACACAAAATCTACATGATAAAATACTAGCAAACGAACAGAGCTGTCGTTGCTGTTCTTCATCTGATAGTCAGAGTGAGGCTTTCAACATGTACAAAAAGCTCACGCCTCACTACAAGTTCACATTGACCCCCTAGCATTGTTGCACTTTAGCTAGATTTTAACTGTCTGATTTTTTATACACAAAACAACATGTTTCAATCATTTTAATTTTATATTAATTCAAAATACATGTATGAAGGCAATTAATACTTGAAAGTAAAACACTAATACACTGACAGTGGCATTTTTTTTTAAAATAACACTGTACGTTTTCTGAAAGAATGAATGTAAGTTGAATGTCTATGCTATCTGTATAATAATAACTGTTGCCAAGTCTGCAGAAACAACGTGTATGTCATCACTTTCCATTCTGCCAAGGTGTTTTGGAAATCATCATCATCAACTACATTTAAATTCTAAATTTAAACTAAAAATTGACTTTGCTGGATCTTTAGATCCAAGTTTGACAATTTGGAAAATACACTCCAAACTTAAAATGCGGTTAACCACTCACCAGTGTTAAATTACTTTGATCATGATTGTTAATAGTTTCAAACTATTACAGCTATTTTCTGTAGCACTGCATTCTACGTATATATCATGTAATAATTCTTTAGCCCTAATTACTACTAAAACGTTTCAATGGCTAATAGAAACCTTAAAATCCCATTCTTCTGCAATATTTAAGTTAGTGGTAAAAACTGATTGTTCCAAAACCTTTGTTCTCATGATCAATAACTACACACGTCTCAGAACAAAGAAGTTTCACTTTGTAATAAATATTTTCTTTGTTGGCATATTCATGCTTTCCTAGTCTTATATGTGATATTCAAAGACATGAGGTTTTTCTGTAAACCTTAATACAATTTCGCTTAGGACAAGCAAAAATTGGTTCATCATCTGAATTATCACCAGTCTTGGCTATGATATTTCCTCTTGGAAAATGTTCAGTTTCATCTGTTTCATTATATCCCCCATTTGAGTTTTCTTTGTTATATGTGTAATTAATAGAGCCTAGTTAGAAAGTTTGTTCTTAATAAATTGTAAATAAAATGTACCTACAAAAAAACATAATCATATTGTCATAATATATGGAATTGATTAAGCATAACGTAGGCAAAATTGACAAATTTTAATAGAATAGTGTTGTAGCCCAATACATCTTTTTTTTTATCTAAACAATGATTTAAGACATATTGTTGTCTCAATCAGACTAGTATTTTACTGATACTGCTTTTTTAGAACAATACACTGGTTACTACTAGTGGAGCACGACAAGCTTACCTTTTTTGAGTACCTGAATATCTGCTCTCCTTTTTGTTTTTTATGGAGTTTGTATCAATAACTTCAATTTTTATAATCCTTATATGCAATTCATTTGTTTGTAACATCGATGTTTATTAGTTATCAAAATACATTTTGAAGGTTAGATTCCATAGTCTTCCGGTCTGTAACAAAGGGAAGCCAACATTTTATATTTCTTCTTTTTTGTGTGTTATTTCTTCAAAATAAACAAAAGTATGACATCTTTTCCCTGGAAACCTCCTTTTTGTTAAGTGATATCGGTTTACCTACCGTTGTCTCATAACTCTTATAAAATGTGAGTTCATGCCTGTGGACATTATTCCTTTGTTATTTTTTGTAAGAATGGCTTTTGCCTTTAATATTTTAATGGATTGGAAAAACTGGCAAAAATATCCAATAGGGAGGAGGGGAAGGGTTAGGAAAAATCATGGATCTGCTAAATATTTCTTATTTTTGTTTGACGATTTTTTTACTAGTATAATGAAGTACAGTTTGACAAGCTACTGCAATTGAGAAGGTTTCCATGCTGCCAATGGCAATTTGTTACAATTTTATGTGATCCTTCATGAAAATATACAGATGTTTGAGTTTGACAACTCATATCAAACTCATGAATGTGTACAAGTAAAATTTATTGAGCCATCGTCACAGTACTGACCTGGACATGAAAATAACAAAAGATAAAAATCATCAACAATTTTATCCACCAAAACCATGCATATTTTCATTGACGGGTATGAAGTCATATCCTGATAAATTAAGTTTTCTCCCTTTATCAGTTGATATTTCTAAAAATTGGCACAAAGTAGGAGAAACATGGAAACAAATCTTAGTTCATATTCTGTTGAAAATGGAATCAAAATCATCATATAACTCTTGATGTGAACAGATTTTTAAAAATCATTGTGATGTGAGGCTGGTCCCGGATATTTGATACAGTCACATGATATATGTAGTATAAAGTTTACAAAATGAAACACTGAGATCGAAAAAATAAAAACCTTTAAAAGAAAACTGAAAACAATGACAATGTATTAAGCAAATATATCTCTCAATGTATTATATTATGACAAATATGAGTAATGCCATTTGCCCTGGTTAAAATAATAGAAATGTATTTAACGAGAATATATTGCCTTAAAGAAGAAACATGAATATAAGGCAAAAACTGTTGTCTAAAGGGGAATTGATTTCAAAGATGATTTTTAACCCATACTTATATATTACCAACTGTATGATAATTTGCGGTATTATTTTTTTGTTGTCATTGGCTAAATGAAACACTCAATAGATGTGTGATCAAAGTGTGGTAGATTTTGTTTACAAGAAAGGATCAAGATACAGATTCATATGCATAAACGCATGTATGTAAAATGCTTGTATTTATTAGAAAAAAATAATCAGAACAGGGAATACTTTTTGAGGAATGTTATTAGAGATTTCCAATAAAATGACATTACTTGACATGACCGACCTATCTCACCGTATCGGCCTATTGCAGTGAAGGACGACGGAGGGGAGCACAGACTGCATGAATTGTTGGCTCGTTGAATACACATACTTTGTTGGAACAAATGTTATTTAAAAATTAGCACAAACTACTATTTTAATTCTTTACATATTTTGTTATTAAATTTGGGGTGATTTCATTGACAACAACCTTAAAGGGAATAATTAGTTCAGTTACCGGTAATCAAATACACCGATCATTACTTTGTCATTTCACTTGACCCATATATTTTTCTCTCAAACGATGAATTCTTAAAGCTCATAAATCAAAATTAAGTTTGAACAAATAAAAATAATGGAATCTTAAGCGTGATCATATTCTCATTTTTAAGTAATAAGATTAAAACAAGAGTTTCAAACACGCCGGAATGTAAAAGGTTTACACGACTTGCCTCTTCTTCTTTTTTTTTTAGCATACTTCTATAATTTATTTCAAGATACTTTTGTCGAAGGTGAAAAATTCAGATCACTGATGCATCTTTCTAATAGTACTGTGTCACCTTTCCGTAGTATTTTATCAAATGGAATTTATGAGGACGCATCTGCAGGAAAAAATATGATTACACTTTACTAAATCAGTTAATTTGTTTATATCTTGTCTTTAATTATTATGATGAAAGGATTCTAGGAAGAGCCCGTACAAACGTAGGTGTAGTTTAACGTCAATGTTTTAATTATACAAATACGTATGAAAAACGGATATGTACGGACTATTTGAATGATTTTTTGTTAAGTAAGATGATCTTTTTTAGTTTTATGACCAACTTATGATAGCATGGGAATATTATATTTACTGGTCTGTGCATCCTTCTGTTCTTCAGTTCTGTTCAAAATATAAAACCTTTAAAATTATATACCAACTATTAGTTTGGAAAAGATTAAGTGGTGCACTGAACATGGAAATATTATCATGTGAAGGGGCACGGTGTCTTAAGGCCATACTTTCTTGTTGCAAATGTTCTGATTAATAAACGTTCATGTATATATATCTTCCATGCAGACTCATAACTGTCTCTTTGGTCGTGCGCTCGTCTCAACAGTAACCTCTGAAAGGTGAACAAGGGAATAGAAATATGGTCACTATTGGTCTTATTCAGTTGAACCGTTGCCAAAGTGGAGAGTCCGTTCAGATGAGCGGAATGTACAAGTACACAGTCCCGTCCGTTCAGAGTGGGGACGTTAAATCCGATGCCTCTTTTAGTAACAATGTCACGCTTTCTACATGTTAATTATGCATGAAATATTTGCCACTGGACGTTAAGCAACCAACTGTTAATCCATCGACAGTAGCGTAACTTGTATTATTTCTAGTGAGGCAAATGATTTGAATCTTGGCAGTTAAAGTCTCACCTTGGTTTAGAGGCGTCAATGCCAGTAGGGATTGGACGGTTAATTGAAAAAATGAATCGCAAAATAGGTGTAGGTGATCATACTCTTGATAGGTCACACAATGGTAAACAGATACTGTCTCTGAAAAATCCAGATTTGTGGAGTTCTATCATGAAATAATATTTCTAGTGCGCATTTAATCAATATATTTCAATGAAACTTCTGGTTAAAGGCTTAATTCTCAGTATTCGGTTAGGTATTAGAATTCAGTTAGGTTCCTGATAAAAACAAAAATGACAGAATTATATGTATGACCTCCTCTAAAATGCTTTTGTACAGATTTGGGGATACTAAGTTTAAGATCCACTACGTCTCTTAACTTATACGTTTAGCTTTTGTCAACATGTATGGATGATAATAACTGGGTGAACTATGAAGTCTTGCTTATATTAAACAAGGTAGAAGAGTACTACATAAAATGTAGGAATGCCAAGTGTCTGTTGAAAACTTTGCCCACCAAAAGTAACAAGTTCGTTGTCAAAAAAAAAGAACAAGGATCATATCAGTTTCACGGGTATGACCTCTTGTTTGGATCAGATTTTTGCGAGTTATACTTTGTCTGTTACTTAAAAAAGATATTTGTATCTACCTTGTTCATTTTAAATTGCATCCTGGATCCGCATCTGGCAACAAAATCGTATTATATTATGTTGTTCAATGTTACTTACCTTACACATTTCCGTTAATGATTTATTCATTAAAATGAATTCAGTGATCCCCTTTTAGTTGTTTATCAATAAAATGGATAAAATACTCTAATATAGTTCACTTCAAGGGATATCAAATATATTCCCTGGAAATATCTTTTGTATTTGGACTCCGATAGCATTCCTGTTAAACAAATTAATACAGAACTATCCCTAATCGAACACACCTTAATTCTAAAAATAACAACATATATAGGGATTTCTTTATCAATACATTTTATAATAAATGAAAAATACTTTTGTTTATAAACTAAATGGAAGCGATAGTTTTATCTGAATTTTTAACCTTTATAAAGAGACTGACAAATTCTGCATCCGATATTTCTGAAATTGTCAGAAACATATCCTTATTAATATTTTCCCCGCAACAAATATAATAAAAAGATAGATAAACTATAAAGTAAGACAGAAAAAAAGTATAATGAGGCGTTCATCTGCAAAGTATATTGAAAAATAATTGTCATAATCAAAACCATGAAAGATAACTCGAATCGTACGTATGATAGGTATGGGATACGTGTGTTAATACGCGATCTTATGTCAGTAAAATAAAGGCGGGAATCTGGAAAACCACGTGATAAAGAAAAATGCAATATTTCTATCATTTTTCGTCATGACAAATTTTTTTTATATGGTCGAAAATTCCAGTGTGTGATCTTATAAGTCTAGGAATACTTTGTTTGAACTTAAGCGTCGTATTTAATCAAATTCGATGGTTGGCAATAACCCGTCCCATTATGTCCGTACGTCGAGTTACGTACGTATGTCATTTTATTGGAAATCTCTAATAAGGAATAAGCTCTTATTTGCTTGGCGACCAGTGGCAAATACATGTTTTCCAAAACTTTTCACAATTTAAAGGCAATGAAATTCATGGATTAAATTGGCGCTCTATCATATTAATATAAAGAGCTGCGCCATGAGCGCATGATACGCCAGTCGCTTTTTCAACGAATAAAGTTCCATTACTCCTCAATGTCATATCAGAAATTTATAAAAAAAATATAGGGAGCTTATTTTAATAGATATAAACCAGTCACCAAAGTTTCATGAAAACTGCTCAAAGCATTTTTGAGTTATTGTCCAAAAACTGGAAAATCCCCCCTTTTTTATGAATAAAATCCCATAACTCGGAAACGTAAAATAGAGCTAACGTTAATAGATATAAACAATACATCAAAGTTTCATGAAAATTGGTTGAAGCGTTTTTAAGTAATTGTCCGACATGTTGACGACTGACAGACGGACAGACGGACGAACGGACAACGGTTTACCATAATACGTCCCGTAAACGGGCGTATAAAAATAGTTATCTGAACTTTTTTGTGAATTCGTGGCCCGGAGTTTTGAAAACATATACTTTAACATGTATCGTTATATTTTTTAAAGATGGAAGAAAAAAAAATATGTATCATTAAAAGTTATAAGTCTCAGGTTAATTTACATCGTGACAGCTCAATAATAAATTTGCATAGCAGTGTAATATTGATTGAATAACAGCAATTTTCTCTTGCCTTAGAAATGTCTTATCATACAAGGACACATTAAAAACGGAGTACTAGTATACAAATCTAGAATGATGTTTTTAAAATTCATTTAATAAGATAAACTTGTTATAATTAAAAAATAGGTATTTTAGGAACTTAAAATTATTTCTATTTTAATTTGGTTATACTTATACGCATTTATTTCTCGAAACTGCAATTTTATTCTTTATTTTAACATTATTGTGGAAGTAAACTATTATGTATCTATGATATTTATAAGGTGACCATATATTTCAAAAATTGTATCTTTTTAAGGGTGTCATATCTTCCGTTGCTGAGAGTTATATGTTGACTAGTTTAGTTTGGAGTTATCTGTGGAAAATACCAGGATTTCTGTTATTAGGTGTGTTACACTCAGGGATGATTTTTTCCTTGTTTTCAACTGGAATGGTAAGTGAATAATTTTTTTTAAAGCATACGATTCATTTTATTGTTATGTATTTTTGTATGCCCTCGCTGTAGCGGTGGGGGCATTAAGGTTTACCCTTGTCCGTCCGTCCATCCGTACGTACGTCCCGAAATTGGTTTCCGTTCTCTCACTTTAGTTTGCCTCAACCAAATGTTATGAAGCTTATACACAATGCTTCTTACCACAAAACTCAGATCAAGTTCGAATTTGGGTAGCGTAACTTTTGCCGTTCTGGAGTAATGCCCATTTATAACGTTATATGCAAGCGGGGGTATCATCTGTGTCCCATGGACACATTCTCCATTTATGTGAACATAGCTTTTGTGCCTTCTGTTTTGTGTTTTTTAGTCATCTTTCATTAATTCTTGTGTTATTGTTTTTTTATTTAAGAGTATATTAATCTCCAAATTCTGTAAACTGTATCGGTTTAAATCTCAAATTTAAGATAAAAACATGTCAATATCTTTATAGATACATGTTTGTTTGATGTGAAAACCATTTATAAGTTCTACGAAAATTTTTACGATATTAACACACACAGATATCATCGATTACGTATTCTAAATGACACAAAATACTACAAAGTTCAAACTTACAATTAAAATGTTGCAGTTACGAATGTTGCAGTTGTCAAAACTCAAATTTCAAGGGTCAGACAAAGTCTAAACAAACTGACCTTATGATAAATATAAGCTCAAATTAATGTTGGAAAAATACAAATTTAAAAGGGTGGACAATTGTACAGACATATCTAAACACTATAGTTACTAAGATGTCTGGTTCGAAGAAACCTTTAATTGAAAATAACATATACTATATACCATACCATTTTACCAAGTTAAGTGCTTTTCATATACACTCAGATAATTTCTTTTAATTTCTATAGTGTATCTTTTTTTTTTATTCCACGTTTTTCCAATGATCGAGATAAAAAAAAGAAGAGGGTCGAGAATTCAATAATCTAGTTAAAAATTGCCACATATTTATATGCCATTCCCAAGTATAAAGTTATTTTGTCTTATGTGTCGTTGGTTGGTTGTTTGTTGTCTCATTGAGATATCTCCTTAATTTCATATGCTTATTATTTTTTTTAAGAAACATGTTAACCGATCAATATACGCTTTAATCCTACGATTATTTGCCTAGTAATTGTAAAGGAAAGTACTAACATCGAGGTTTAAAAACAGTAAACTAGTCCACACTAACATGATGCTAAATCTGACCCACCATGAATGGCAATAGCTGCTCATTATTGAAGGCCATACAATGTTGTTAATTATTTTTAAATCTTTTGATGTTATACGGAATTTCTCTTTCTTTCGCATAACACAGTTGAAAGTAAAAATCACATTTACAACAATGATCGTTTCGAAACAAACAGGCAAACAACAGTAAACACAAAAGCACACAGAAAGTCCAATAGTAAAGAAACACCAATATTGCGACAACTGTCCATCAGAGACATAATGACGTAGAAGTTAGTAACTATAGATAATCATACAGCCTTCACAACGAGCAAAACCCATACCGCATAGAAAGCTTTAAACGACCCCGACATGACAAATGTTAAACAATTCAAACGTATAAACTCACGGCCTGATTTATGTTCAAAACAATAAAAGAAAAAGAAATATGATATACAGCAACTAGCGACCACCACTGAATGACAGGCTTCTGACTTGGGACAGGTAAATACAGAATATTTATGATTAATCATGTTTGCGGGTCCCATTCCTTCCCTAACCTAGGACAGTGCTGTAACAACAATATGAGAACTATGCAAATCAGTTAAAAAATATTTGACTCATCAGATTGACACAAAGCACACACAACAAATAAGAAAACGACTTAAGACACAAAGTACCGATCTCAGAGTACTCGCAATTATTAAAAGCGAGAACTAATAAAAAAATCAGCAGTCTGCTTTGCAGCAGTTAACATTATTGTTAAAGGGATATGGTATTAATTATGTTATTATAATTATACTTCATATACATAGGTCTTTTTGTTTTTGTTTCAGAAGAACAACACAAAAACTACTCGTTTCATACACACACTATTGGTATTAGTTTTTCTAAGCTGCATAATTGCTTGTTTTGTACTGCTGGTGACTACAGACAGAATGACGGCAACAGAATCTGGATTAACATTTTTCTTCCTGGTCACAATATCAATAATTATTACTCTTAAATATCAAAAATTTATACATACAACAGTAGACAGAGGGACTCAGAACTCCGCTTTACTATATATTATTTTGAAGATGCTAACTTGTGTGTTTGCTGTTTACTTTTTACAACGAAAATCAAGTACGAATGAATTGATATCATTAAAGTCATTTTTCGAGACTTTGTATTTGCCGAATACAAAAAATCTTTGTCTCTGTGTTTCGATCTTGCTGACTTCATTTCTGTGTCAGTGTATTAAGTATTTCAATGCCAGAACTAAAGTTGCAAGATATGTTGTTCATTTGCCCATATATTTGTCGTCAATTATAATGTCATCTATACTGGTGTTAACGTTTTCGTCAGTGATAGATATATCCCACATTTCATGGGCTAGTACTATAGGTCCATTTTCTAAAGAAATCAAAGTAAGTGCAGACAATATTGCACTGTACGGAACTGTAGCGGGACTACTTTTTCTACCGATATTGCTAGATATATTGAATGACAGAATTATACTGTCTAACGAGTTTAGTATGTATGAAGCCGTTTTGACAACACAGCATTTATTAAGTAGGACCTATAATACAATAAAAGCAACATCATTTAACATACCAGGTAACAATAAAAGAAATGACAGACGAGTATTTATATGTACTACAATGTATCAGGAATCACAAATAGAAATGGACAGATTACTGGCTAGTATAAGAAATGTTTCGGTTTCAAAGCTTTTGAAAAGAGAAAACGTCGTTTTAGAATCCCACATATTCTTAGATAATGGTGCTGATGGACAAAATATTAAGCAGTTTGGTCTTCAGTTACTGGGCTTAATTGAAGAAAATTTACTTACAGATAGAGATCAAGGGGTTATGTTATATACACCATACGGAATACAGCTTTCATGGAAGATTGACAATGAAATGCCGTTATTTGTTCACTTGAAAGATGTATCTAAGGTCAATGCAAAAAAACGCTGGAGTCAAGTAATGTATATGAAGTATGTTTTGAACTATCGTTCGTCTAATTTTCGGAAGTCATCTGAAAATATGTCGAAAAATTGCTCCTACGCAAGTTTGCTTTCTGTAGAATCAATGTATTCGTCTAATGAGAAACGCAAAGCCACTCAAAATAATTTGACAGTTCCTGACAACAAATCCAAGTCGCTGATAAAAGGTAATGAATCTGAGATTACCAGTGTTGAAACAGAGACGATAACCGTGCCCTACGTCGAAATATTTATAGGCGATACGGGCTCAATTGAAAAGCTTTCGGTTAAAAATGGATTATCAAACAGTATATACACCATAACAGATTCACAACAAATATATCATGAAGAGTTTGAATTTGATTGTGACGATTATATTCTGGCAACAGATGCAGACATAACCTTTGTGGATACAAGTATCATGGATGTTCTACACGTGTGTGAATCTGACCCGAAGATTGGAGCGGTCTGTGGTAGAACACGCCCAAAAGGTGTTCATATTCACCCTATTGTTTGGCTACAGATGTTCGACTATGCTAAAGGTAAATATTTTGTGTATCAAAATGAATATGTTTACCTTAGTTTTATTAGTATTGTCAGTGATCCCGTAAAGTGAACAAGTCTAATCCTGTCACATTCTGTATGTGCCTGTATTTTAGGAGCTTGTAATTCAGTGTTAGTCGTTAGGTGCTGTCTATCATATTTATGTCTTTTGTCTTTTGACTTTTTATGAGGTTTTTTTTTGTTCTGTCTGTCGATCATGATTCATGCAAGCCCTTCAACTGATTTGTGCAGATTGTTCTTATGGTGTGCTGTAACACCACTGTCCTAAGTTCTAAGATGGTTGGGTCCTCACAAACATGTTAAAAAATGTCACATTCTGTGTCTATCTAAAACCAGGAATCAGTAATTCAGTGGTTGTTGTTGGTTCGGACGCACACTATGTATAAAGTGTTATCTATATCTTATATGATTAATACAAGACAGCAACCTATATATAGGGTACTTGTTCTAGATTTCGCCTTTTTTTGGACAAAACTGAAACAAAAGTTTAAAAAAATGTCATATATTGGTAATTTCAAGAAAATGTTAAAAAAAATCAATTGCGCATTGTTAAGATCCGTAGGGTAACCTATAGTTTCTAACATTCACGTCTTTGGTCTCTCAGACAGAAGGAAATAACCGGACTGTTGACATTGTGTAATAGATTTTATTTTTTTCAAAATCATCTATCTTAGTTTCTATGTTTGATTTTTAATATAATTCGAAATATACTTCTCGAATTTCAAAACTAAGTTAATAGATGAATTAAATATATCAATGAAATTATAATAATAAGCTGACGTCATTACGTGAATTCTAATATATTCACTTCGTTAATCGTAAAGTAATGCTTATACATGTTTCCTTTTAAAAATATATGTCCAGTACTATTATTATTATATATAAAACGTTTTAAAGATAAACGAATGGTGGTTCAAGTTGCCTCAATTTAAATAATTCTTGAGGTTCAACTAGATAAACAATAGGGTGTGTTTGCACAGTAAACTTTGAGCATCTTTGTTAATTTTCTTGTAATTATGCCTACGACAATTGGAACATAACCGTGGTAATCTTTGATATATATATTTTATAACGGTCAGTCAAATCATGATGGCTTTTTTTAAAGGAATAACTTCAACGTTACCATTGGAAACACTAATTTATATAGCTTCCATGTAGCAACCCTGCACCAATAAAATCATGATAGGAAACGAAAGCAAACTAGTAGTTCATAACCTTTACCTCAAAAAAGTTGTACATGATTGTCAATTTTGTTTTTCATAATTCATATGGCAAAATGTTGATTCAAGAAGTCAATCAATAGTTGTTCACATTAGTTGGCGAAGCTTAGCGCAATTGTTGTCGGAATAATGGCAGTACAATTCGAAGTAAAGAATAAACCATTGTCGTTTGCCTAGAATAAAATATCGTATGTATCCTTTTAACAATTTCACAATTTTGTTCTTGGGTTCAAGCAATAGTTCAAATAATGAATATTCTGAGATTTTACACGTGTTTTATAAATATTGACCATCAGTATAATCATACTGTTGTATTTAGCATTGACTATGCGAAATAGTAGTCTCGGATGAAGACAAAGTGCAGCCCACTCCGGGCTGTGAACTATGTCTTCAACTTTGGTTTGTAGTTTCGCTTAGTAAATGATAAACACAAATTTATTTAAAAATAAATGGTAATTGTAGGCATATGCACTATCATATTTTGTTTTGAGCAATTTCCTTTCTTATTAGTGCACTGCACTTACATTATTCCGGTATCCTATTCTGATATTTTAATTTCGAAATATTGTACTTTTAGATTTCTGGACAATTAAAAGTTCGCAGAACATTATTGGCTCAGTTATGTGTTGTCCAGGATGTTTTAGTATGTATAAACTGAATGCTGTTAGAGAGATTGTTGACGAATATTCGGGACCAGTAGAAAACATGACAGATATTTTTACAAAAGACAACGGTATAAAAACTGTAAAATATTTTGACGACATATTTGCAATATTCAACATTTCAATTTTCTTCAAAATTAGTCCCCTATATAAATGTCCGTAAATCCATAAAGAAAAAAAAAAGATTTTGTATTAAAAGAGACAAATAAACATTGACGCGGTTTAATTTGTTTTGGCATATTCAATTTATTATTTCAGGTGAAGATAGATGGATGTGTACGTTATTGATGTTGAAAGGATGGAAATTAAGATATTCTAGTAATGCTAGGAATACTACGTTCTGCCCAGAAGATACGTATGAGTTCATGAAGCAACGTCGTAGATGGTTACTGTCAGATTATGCAAACGCCATATTGGTTATTCGGAAACTCAGAGCCTTGCTATCCACAAATGATGCATTTTCTGTTCTTTATGCCCTATATTTGTTGGAACTATTTCTCATAATGCTTTTATATCCTGGGTCTACAATCGTAATGATGAGTCTCGGTTTGGAATTGGCGACTGGTGCACCTCTCATCGTTGTAACTCCTGTGATAGTTGCCATAGTTGTTGCCTACTGCTTGATGTTACTCAATGAAGTCGTTCCAACAGTACAGTTGATTATCACAAAGATGTTGATCATGGTCTTAGGAGCAGGAACAGTCTACATATTTGTAATTTCTACTGTTATTATTTTTAAAGACTTGGCAAAAGGTAGGTACACAAAATATAGCATAACATTGTTTAACTTGCATACAATGAAAATTACACTTTCGTAGTTTGTTAATAAACATTAAGAAGGCCGTAGAAAGTTTCCCCGTGCTTGATATGTATGCTCTTCTGTATTTTTAAAGTTATGGTGTATTTATTCTTGAGATAACTTCTCTTATGCGTGCCACATCATTCTCTCAATTTTAGGACAATTTGTATACTAAAATTTTAATAGACACACACCACCTATTCTTGGTCCTCATTCCTATCCACATTAATTTTTTCACTTCAAAACATTTGATGGAAGCGGGATCAATATATCTGTATTTATACATCAGACCGTACTGCACTGGTTACCGGAATTTATATACATCAAACCAGGCACTTCATATCTGAGAAACAGGCTATATATGCCCTCATTTTTAGAATTCTTTCATAATTTATTATTGAAAATAATCAGTAAATTGTGCTTTCTACAAGGATCACCAGTCCTTCACCTTTCAAATCATACCTTAATTACTAAAATATATGCTACATAGTTTCAGATCTACACCTATGCGTAGGAACTATTTTGTTTTAAATATGTACTATTTTCCATTATTTTCTGTAATTATCGGGCCCGATTAGGTGGTGTTACAACATCTTACAAAATCTATCCAAATTATTTTTGCAAAGAATTCCGCTCTGTTTGCTTTTTGTGTGTGTTTTTTTCTTCTTTTTTTTTGCTGTGCTTGTACCGATTTTGTGTCATGGATGGATACCCAATATCCTTTGTTTTTCTATAAGAGGGAAATGGAAAATAAAATACAAATAAGATTATGATAGTCTTTCTGAATTATGTCTTGCATCAGACATGATTTTAGAAATGAACAAAAGTTTGTCAGCACATGATAGGACCGGTTTGCTGACATCGACCATGACTGCAAAATATTTTCTTAACTAATATCTATTGTACACAGTTTGAAAGCTGAATAACGGCTTACAACAGCCTACAACGAGGGGCGCTAAAAACCCTCTAATTATCTTAAATCGCAAATATTATCTAGTATAAGGTAAAAGTGGTTCCATGGTTATTATAATTTTACCTGAAAGTTATAATAAGTTTGAGATTTTGAAACTGTATTAGCCAATCAATACCAAAGTACTATGTACCTTTGTTTTCCCTTAAAATAAACACAGCATTGCTAATAAAATGTAGTTCGTCAATTTATGAATACCAGATGTGGGTACACGCCACCAGAGCAGCAAGCGAACAAAACAAATATCTCAAAAGACATCGGAAGGTGAATAATAGAAACAAAACAACATCATGTTTTTTTTCCGTAATAGGGTTTTTAACTATTGTCTCTGTCTTATGTTAAGCTGTAAATCCGCTACGATAAATTTAACAGGGACTGCCAAAGATCTGCTATCAATATCAAACTTCCTAAAAGACATACACATTAAAAGACATGACGGACTGATGAATTCTCGAATGAATAGCGTATGAACATGTGCTATGTATATGGAATTTTACAGACCATAAACATGAAGATAATTGCAAACCAATGTATACTATATATAGTAGTATATTTAAATAATCAGTATATTTATTTTCATCTGTTAACGTATATATCAGTATATATCATTCTGCAGTATATTCTATCAATTTTTATACTTCTACAAACTAGGCTTCCAAGTTGGACATTTCGAGCACGCAGAAGGTTTTTTATTTATGCTTATACTTGGTAGTTACATCTATGGAGCTATGCTATACCCAACAGATATATGGATATTGATAGCGGGTGTCGTCTATTTGTTCTTTATTCCATTTATGAATATGATACTACCTCTCTACGCTATCTGTAATATTGTGGATCAATCATGGGGAACACGTGATAATGTAAGTAAATGCTGATACATAAAACAAAATTTCAAGATGTTTAAGTCTGATTATATTTGTAAATCCTTCCATGAGTTTCATTGATTTGATACCATTTTCAAAAAGATTTTTATTTCAATCATCTTTAATAACACAAAAATTATTACACAATTTAAAGTAAGATTTCAATACAAAGACATAGGAATAGGGTTGTTGAATACTTCTATAGTAACACATATGATAATATATGTATACGCTTATCAATTTTTATGTTTTAGCAAACTGCCACTGTACCAAAATTTCTTCACTTACCGAAAATTAAACGGAGAATGAAGAAACGACGGAAATTGCAACAAGGTACTTGTGTTTTACATCTTCAAACGTAAATTATAATACAAAAATTGTCAAAGCGTACATGAAATAGTCTATTCGTTAACTCGTATTGTTGCTTTGCTTTATGTTAACGTTTACCTTCTATATTTTATTTGTATAACAAAATGAGACTTAAGGATGAACTAGAAGTTAACATTTAGTCATTATTAATCTACGATGGCACGTGGTAGGGTTAAACTAATCCAATAGCCAAAAGCGGATTTGTTTTAGATTGATTCTGCATTAGAAGATATACGTATACTCGACATGGAATTTCTAGAAAAACAATTCATTAAAAATAGAAACTTCTTGGTGCAGTGATTACCCGAAGGGTTGTCTGTGGTATAGAAATATTGTCATCCCTGGCTAATTGGGGTGTCTGTTTGACCCAGTGTGATGTATAATAAATACTCATCTACGTCTAGTCGGAATGAGAACGTTAAATAAAGGCAACAGTAGTATACCGCTGTTCAATAGTCATCAATCGATTAAGCGAAAAACAAATCCGGGTCACAAACCAAAACCGAGTCAAACACATCAACTATAAGAGGAAAACAACGGAACAACAGAAACACTGAACTGCAACAAAAACAAACGCCAACATATATAGAAACGGACTATTTGATTACAACTGCCATATTCCTGACTTGGCACAGGACATTTTAAGAAAAAATGGTGGGTTGAACCTGGTTTTATGGCTAGCCAAACCTCTCGCTTATATTGCAATGTTATAAATACCGCTAAAATGACAACATTATGTGACAGGAATACAGTACAAATAAACGCAAGAACACTCAGGACAGAGAAACACATAAATAAATCAGATGCCTCGTATACGGAGTACACCACACTCTCAACACATTAACCCTTGCAACTACTTTGAGGGGTCTGTAGTTGACCTGCTGCATTGCCAAATGTCTGTCCCTCATCTTGAATAAGATGAGATGTTCAACTTCACGTTTCGAAACAACAATCCATCGTGGAGTGATTTGTCCAATTAACATAAATTAAGTAGAATATTGTCAAGTCCGTATATTTGCCCACTCATGCAAAAACGGATATGAAAAATGAAATATTTTGTTCAAGAAAGATTTAAAATTTAATCTAAGATATTTTTTTTGTACATGTATGTTTGGCATTGTAATGATTTGTTACTAATGTCTTTGCCTGGTTTCATCCGACGGATATAAGTGTGAAGTACACTTGTACAATTTCGAAATAACCAGAAGATTTGAGTTTCGTTCATAACCGATCCCATGGAGCTAGAATTGAACGTTACAGCAGCACCTCAGTTCACCCTCCGTTTTTTGTAGGGTTCGTGTATTTCAGTAATGTTTTGTTATTGTTGTTTGATCTTCGGTCGTTTTTAATTTTTGCCATGTTATTATTATTGTTCGTTTTTATTGGATTAATGATTTTTGAATCCTTCCTAGGTACCTGATCTCTCTTGTTTTGACACGAAACCAGACATTTACCTGTTTATTCATACCACACAATCGTTTCGAGTTTTATTTCTTCAAAAACAATTTTTTCGTTTTCTTAATGGCAATTTGAAAAATACCCACACAAACTTGTCAATTCGTGCTGGAGATCACAAAACCATTCTGTTGTGAGGATGATAAAAATCAGTCTAATCAGAGTACACATTCTTAGTCATGTGATAAAAGAGAATCCACACACAGCAGAAAATACATTTCAAAAACTGATATCAAAACAGAAAAGAATGACTTTTCAAGTTTTTCATAATTATATTGCGGAGAATGTGAACACAGCTTCTGTACTTTTGCGAATATGGAAATAAATCCGCACTGAGAAATGATAACTTTAAATGAAACAGTGTCCATATAAATGACAATTGTCTATCAGAACTCTATGTTGTTACGATTTAGATTTTTTTGTAGTGCAATCGCTTTGCTTTGTTTTTAGTCCCGTCGAACAGAAAAAGATACAAATGTGTACCTTTCATATTCATTATACAATGTAGAAAA
The DNA here is from genome assembly GCF_021869535.1 of Mytilus californianus. Taxonomy (NCBI): domain Eukaryota; kingdom Metazoa; phylum Mollusca; class Bivalvia; order Mytilida; family Mytilidae; genus Mytilus; species Mytilus californianus. The sequence continues at coordinate 95,727,316 of NW_026262668.1, forward strand.
GTGACGAAACTATATTTTCATCAAACTTCGAAGTCGATTTGCATAACAACATGTATACATGTATACGATAGTAACATGCCTTTTCGGGTATAATTATTGGGCGTTGTAGTCTCACTAGTATCAATCATTCGAGCGATAGGAAAACACAAGAATTATATCAATTGAATGTCGAATCAATGGAAATTGAATTTTATATTTCAAACTGAAGAACGAAGACAAAATTTCCAAATCTAAATCGATATTAGGTGCCCGGAATCTATTTGAATTGTCCATTTAATTGAGTGGAAAGATGCTTTAAATGTGAATACAATGAATTTTAAATCTTGTTGCACTAAAAAAAAATATACTGAAACAAAATATATTCATATTTATTTAAAAACTATCTGTTTTAATCGCTCTATCTTTTATATATATAATAATAGAAAATAGAAATGTTTTATGGATTTTTATTTGGTCTGATGTCATCTCACAATGATTACGAACATTTGTTAAGAGAATATTATTGCATGCATGTATTTTTATTGGACAGGTGTTTATTGTATTTTTTCGTCATTTTTCTTTTCATTTTGTTAAATTTTTGGTCAAATTTTAACAAACTTTGTTTTTTTTTCAGTTAACACAACGTCACTTAGAAGTTTGAGTGCATCATCTGTTAGTTTGAGTGACTATAACCAATCTGAATTTGAATTCTGGGAGGAACTTGTCTCCAACGTTGTCGGATCGTCCGTATCAAAGGGACTATCAAACGAAGACAGGATATTAGGATTGAAAAGGTTGAGAAAGAAGGCGTTGATATTCGTTTTTTTTACTAATCTGATTGGCATAATTGCACTTTTAGGGCTTTATGCGTTTTTGTTGCAGACTTTTAGTAGAAAATTCACATTTACCATTATAATGGCAGTAACTCTAGGGTTATCACCCCTTATTCAAATATCCGGTAGTACTGTGTACAGAATTGATGATACCTTTAATCGTATAGGTCGATGGATTAATAATATAACGTAAAACTGAAGAAATCAGCAATAATATAAGGATTCATATTGAGATATCGAGGATATTTTACTGCTGGACGGATGTTGTTACATCGTGATTACTTTTAACATTCATATTGAATTAATTTCAACTGTCTACTTATCGGGTGAAACTTTATCTTGTATCACCATAATTTGTGAAAAAGAGGCTATCAAAGTTAAAGCAAGAAACATTATCTTGAATATTTCAGTAAACCCGGTCATATTTGGCATAAACATGATCAATCGCGTCAAATGCTTGTTTCATTTTCTTTCATTTTTATAACCAAGATTGAGATAAATATGTCATTTAAGCGTAGCATGTCTTCCAAACTTTTCAGAGGGATAATGTTTCTGTGATGGGACTATATGTGAAATATGCCAATTTAGTTCTTCAGCAGATTTGCATCAAATGCATAAAGTTTGAGGCGCAAAGGCAAATACATATGACAATTTATAATAGAAATATAGATATCTGATAGACTAATGTCTTTTGAACACAAGAAAGATGTCTTTTTGGCAGTCTGATTAAGATCAAACTTCTCACTTGCTATCGTTTATTTATATGTCACGCGTGGGCGACATATCAGAAAACGGGAGCGCTGAGAGGTTTGACTTTAATCAGACTATTTTTTGGGGTAAAGTTTTGGCTCATAATTTGGAAGTTTTGTCAGATTTGCATCAAATGCATTACGTTTGAGGCCCAAAGACAAATACCTATGACAATTTTAAATATAAATATAGATACCTGAGAGACTAATGTCTTTTGAACACTAGTTACTTAATTTGCTGATAGCCACTTTTTTTACAAATTAAAAAACTGGATGGGTCTAAGATCAATCTTTAAAGACCCAAATGTTGCAAAACACCTGTCCTGCCTCCATGACAAATATGTTGTTGTCCCCGCAGATAAAGTCCCAAACAACATCGTTTTTGTGTGTAAATCACATTACTAAACTGCTTGATAAATGAATAAGATATTGACAATTCACTTGGAAACTCAACATATACCCCCACGACACTTACCAAGGAGGAGATCTTCCTTCACTGTACTGGATACCTAAACTACATAAGTGTCCTTACAAACAACGTTATACTGCTGGGTCTTCCAAGTTTTCCACGAAACCTCTTTTTAAGCCGGGCTTCAAATTTATTGTGAAAGTACCTATTCTTGAGGTGGCGTGAATCAGATGTGGATACTAAAAATTTTCAGAGATCTTTTAGAGTGTATACAATCTAAAGCTCTTTAATCTTGCAATATTATTAAAACATTTGACTTTTCTACACTTTACACAAGTATTCCCCATTCCAAACTTAAAGCTAAATTAAGTTGGTCCTGCTGTGTTTCATAAAAAAGGAAATGGCCAACGTAGATACAAGTATCATGTCTTAGGTAGGGCTAAATCGTACTTTGTGAAAAAACACTCTGATTCAAACAAAAGATTCTCTGAAACTGACATTTTCAAGATGCTTGATTTCTTGATTGACAACATATTTGTAAAGTTTGGAGGACGTGTTTTTCAACAAACAATCGGCATGTCCATGGGAACCAACTGTAGTCCTCTTCTTGCCAACTTGTTCCTTTATTCATATGAAGCTGATTTCATTTAGGAACTTCTTAGGAAGAAAGAAAGAAGTTAGCAGTATATTTTAACTTCTCTTTCCGCTATATAGATGATTGTTCTCTCACTACATAATTCAAAACTTGGTGACTATGTTGAACGCATCTATCCTATCGAACTTGAGATAAAGGGTACAACAGATACAGTTAAGTCTGTCTCATATCTTGACTTACATCTAGAAAATTAACAATAAGGGTCGGTTGTAAACAAAACTTTACAACAAAAGAGATGATTTCAGCTTCCCAACTGTGAACTTTTCATTTATATGTAGCAACATTCCAGCAGCGCCCGCATACGAAGTATATATCTCCCATTTGATACGATATTCCAGGGCTTGTATTTCCTATCATGATTTCCTTGATAGGGGATTGCTGCTCACAAGGAAGCTATTAAACCAAGAATTCGCCATCACGAGTTGGTTGACCGTTATGGAATATCTGTTTCACAGATCACAACGGATATGTTCCAATTGTCCAAACTACAATCCCGTCCCGTTTTCCCTGAATGTGACCTACCGAATTAGACTTGTCACCGGGTTTGTACTTACATGAGCAACACGACGTGTTGCTCAGTATTTGGTTGTCTATGCTGTGTTTTGCGTACTGTTGTTTGTCTGTTTGTCTTTTTACTTTTTTAGCCACGGTGTTGTTAGTTTATTTTGTCCAAGATGTAATTAATATATTGTCTTCCTTTAAGTTTTTCATAAGCCTTCGTTGATAATATGTTGTATAAACATAAACGGTACCAATTTTACTGCGCATTTCGACAAAAATAAATTTAACATTGCATGATTTCGATCTCCAACAAGAAGGCTTGTGTATTAATTTAACTGGCTAGAACCAACTGAATGAAATGCAAGTGACTAAATTTCATTTTTGTAACGTTTTATTTAACATACATCTATGAATTATTTAACATAAAATTCTTTTTCATTGTTTTCTTCATTATTTAACAAGACTGTAACTCACAAAAACGATAATGAAAAGAAACAACAACAAAATAAAAAAAATAAATAATAACATTTCATAACATGAAATAAGTAAAAAAAAAAAACAGTTTTTTACTCCTCCTCTTTTACCATATTGCATTTTACACCATAATTAAAATTGTTTTGAGAAATGGACAAAAAACAACGAATAAAACATGGTCCGGATAGCCTTAACTTTTCGCTAACTTAAAATGTGGTGGACTTCAACCAGTTTTACAAGCGCATAAACCCCAACCTTTATTGATCTAGACCGTATAACGTAAAGGTAAAATACAACAAAAACCTGAAAAGTCTAGGTTCCAACAGGACATGTTGACTTGAAGGACAAAATAAAAGTCGGTATATAATATGAAAGCATGGTCAAGATTTGCAGGCTACTACTAAAATAGCAACAGCTATTGCTGAATACTGAAGTTGAATCATTTTGACAGACATATTTTTTTTCTGATTTGTTCCACCTTTTGAAAATACAGCAGATTTTTCACAGATTTTGAAGTAGAATTACACTTTATTGCATTCACGATACGATACCAGATTTTTTCACGATCCGATAGCAATGCTTGACCACTGTTAGTTATTTTTTCACGATCATTTTTCTCGATATACCGAATGACATCCGTGTTAACAGGTGCCATTAGTGGAGCCGGAACTTGTCATCAGTGACAGTATTTGTAAAATTTCTGTGTTTGATTTATCAAATGATTTCATTTCTCATACTTGTGTTTTACTTTAAAGATACTATATTCCTAACACCTTCGACTTACGATAATTATAATACAAAACGGGAAAATATTTTGAGAGCTTCGCAGATATTCCAATCTAATAATACAAATTTTTAAAGCATATTTCTAATATACAATTGAAATCTATCTACCTCAAATTATCGTTTCTAGATTAGACACCAAAAGGGATCAATGTCTCTTTTGAACCTTAATATAAGAATTTCTCATGATAATCGTCATACTAAGATTCACGACAACATGATCACATTGATCACATTACCTGTTCTAAATATGAACTTTCAAGAATGTTCAGTCGGTTCCTTCTTGTCGAACCTTTATATAAAAGCCGGTTCAAAATGCGCATGTTTGCAGTGACGTCTAAGTTTTCAAATAATGTATTTTTTTCTTTGATTACAAAGGCGTTTACATATCGTTATTTTTTATGGAAAATTTCACTTAATTTCCACTTTACGGTTGTTGCATCTAAACATTCATATCAAATTTGTATGAAATGTTTGCCAATTAACGTTTTATAAAGCAAACATCATACAATCAATAAAACGATATGATAACTACTTTGACGGAAATCATATATATGAAGTCATATTACAATATGAAATAAACATAAAATAAACAGCTTATAAAATTTCATGCGTCCGAAACGCTTTTCTGAATTTACCTTCACCAGAAACGATCAAACCTTAACATTTGAAATCCTTCTATGTGTAAATATGCTGCAACATTAGGAGCTATATGACCAAAAAGGACATATACAATACAAAGTATAGAAATATTCGATTACAGAAAGGGAGTAATCTTAAAAATACACGTATTAACTTATGACCAAATATTATAAAAGAGCTATTTCATAGACTGTTTGTTTTCCTAACTGTTGATCTCTTTTTACGGAACTTTGCTTTTGAGATTTCTGCGATTTTTGTAAAACCGCTTTAAAATATGGAAAGAACACTTTATAAATGTATGCGCCTGAAGTGCTTTTTGGATTAATCTTCACCAGGAATGTTCAAAGTAATTTTGCGCCATTTTGGGGATTACATTTTTTTTTACGTTTGCGCGCATTCCTTTTACAGGTAATACAGGCAAATACAAAGATAATACATACTAAATATGTCGATAGTTTTAAAACAAACTAAGAGGGCTTAATACATCAGTTGTTGTACTTAGAAGTGAGAAAGAGAAAAGTATTTGATTGAACAATACCGAAAATAGCAGAAAGGAGAAATTGACAGAATTAATTTTCTCAAAGCATTGAGCTTCAAATATTCAGCATGCACCGACATGTAAAATCTATATTTTTACTCTTCAGATTTGCTATGTTTTTACATTTTATCTGTATATATTTTCAAGACTTAATGTTTGTGCATATTAATGAAACAAATTATCCAGCTGGAAACCCAACTTCCATCTTCTCGTCGTTGAGTAGGAGTAGTATAGAGGTGATTTCAATTAGTATTTGTGGGGGATTCAGAGTTGGATATTCGTATCGTCATCGCATTGTGACGTCATATACCGAAAGTGACGTCACCCATGAGGGACCAGAAAGGAGGAGTGCGCAGGTGTGACCGGAAATCACGTGACTGGAAATGTGTAATGCGCATGCATGACGACAAGTTACGTGACCGACTGTGTGAAATCGAAGTCGCTATCTTAGAGGGAAAGACTGTGCATGCGAATTCCCGGTATTTTTGTGAAAGGAATGGGCTTTAATTTTCCCGTCATTTTTTGTTCGAATTTCTCGGGTGTGTAGGTAAAGGGTATGGGTCTCGGGTTTTTACTATTGTAAAAATGTAACTACCGAGCGAAATAGTAGAAAAGGCTGCAAATTGAACTAACAGTTCTAAATAAAATAATTTATTATGCAGGAATATTAATTTCAATACGTTCAAAGTCAACTAATTCACACACAATTTTAATCAAGTCAAAGAACCTGCATAATGTCAGTGTTTAGACAAAAATAATAAATATCAATAAATATATGCTTCAATAACAAAAGAATAATTTCAAATTTGGGCCAGGGTTGGGCTGAAAATGTTTCACGGCAAAAACACCACCGTCAAGTGAAATGTGTAACGGAATTCACCGTCTGTTTACACTAATATTACTGGAAGATGTGTAAATAAATGCTAAAACAGCTTAACTTTAACTTTTTACTAAATTCACAAACCCAAACGTGAAATGAACAGGTCAGGAGAACGAAAAACAGACGTTCTCTGTGACAGTTAAATTTCAACTTACCAAGTTGTTTACGTTAGAAACAAAAATGTCATTCTCACGGACAATTTCCCGTAATTACCTACATTTTGCGGATCTCGTATACGCGTTTATTACACTGACAAATATGCATGACTATAAATTATATACAATAACTAGTTTTATTCCATAGTAACAATATTTCAATAAGCACACGCGGAATTAAATCCCGTATTTTATAAATATCTACTTTGTTGTGATAAGAACGACAACTCTTGCACAAAACATGGAGCTACGGTTTGGCGGAAAATGTATCAACACATTTAATTCTTCTGAAAAAGTTGATTAATAAATGTAATCAAGGCTAAAATGTGATTTCTCAGATCCGTCATACTATTACAAAAATTGGGCAAACTTAAATAATACGAAAGGAATGATATTTCACATGGAATCTTTAACTTGAACACGTAAGTCTTGACTTCCATGGACTTATTACAGTTTGAAAAGGAAAATATAATTTGAGGGAGTAAAGTAATTTCCCTGCCTAGCATTAACATGTTAGGGGAATAACCTGTAGCTGGATGTACAGTACTTCCATATTTAATTAACCAATATGTAAATCCAAATCATTAGCATTTTTATTTATAAAACTTCTAATCATGCCCTCAAGAGTTGCATTAAATCTCTCTTTAATGCCATTAGAGTAAGGTCTATAGGCTGTAGATCTTGTCTTGTGTGTTTCTAACAATTTGCAAACTTCTGTAAAAATTATACTTTCAAAATTTCTCTTGATCGGAGTGAAGTTCCAAAGGAATATCGAAACGGGAAATAAATTTATGGACAAGCTTTTTGGCAACTTTTTCAGGTGTGGAAGTGGGAACGCCTCCATCCACCTGGTAAAATGGTCTCCAATAACTAATATAAATCTATTATTTTGACGGGTATGGGGTAAAGGACCAATAACACCATTAGCAACACAGTCCATTGGGTAACCTACAGTGTAACTCTGTATAGACGCTTTAGGTTTCCTATTCAAAGCCTTAAATCGATTGCAAACAGAACAAGTGTTTACATGTAGTTGAATATCCTCCCCCATCTTGTTACAATGGAAATTTTTTTATATTTTTTCCTAAGTTTTATTTACACCAAAATGTGCAGAATACAAAGTATAATGACCACTTGTCCTTACTTCTTTCCTCAAGACATTAGGAACTAATAATTGATAACTTTCACCAGTTGGTTGTAATCGTTTCTGATACAAAACATTATATTTTTTGTAATCAAGAGATCATAATTTAGCCAATATTTTCTTGTCGATGGACTATATGAAGCAATTTCATCTCTGTATGGTTTACAATTATTATCTTGCCATTTATAGATAGGTCCTAAATCGTTATCCTCTCTTTGAAAATTTCTAATTCTTGTGTAGTGTTACCATCAAACCAATTTGAATCGATTAACTTAGAATTTTGACTTCTTGTGACAAATGTTAGAAACAAATGGGTTATCACTTAAATTAGTAACATTATCTACATCAGCTTTAGGATCTATCCAATCAGCATCCATAGATTTGCAAGTTTGACACCCATGATCTCTAACTCCCTGTTTAACATGGTCACAGAGTGATAGGTCATATTCGCGTCGTGAATGCGAGTCAGCATTTTGGTGTTTAAGCCCTGGTCTGTGTTGAATTTCAAAATTGTATTGTGAAAGGGTCTCAAGCCAACAAGCCAACTGCCCCTGTGGGTCTTTAAAATTAAACAGCCATCTTAACGATGCATGGTCGGACCTTAGCAAAGATTTTCGAACAACTTAGTAATGGCGAAACTGACGAATGAATGTAATGACTGCTAAAAGCTCGCGTCTAGTTACACTATATCGTTTTTGCGGTTTTTCGACCCATAGGCAATCACCTTTTCCTTCCCATTTTGAAGTTGTGGCAGTACTGACCCAATACCAATATAAGACGCATCATTATCTAAAATAAACTGACCTTCTGGTAAGGAATATGCCAAAATTGGAGCTTCAAACAAAGCTTTCCGTAATATTTCAAATGAACTTTGACACTCACTTGACCAATTGAAAGGAACATCTTTCCTGGTTACAAAGACCCAAAAATTGCTGAATTACCTTGACTGAATTTGGAACTTGCCATTTGCTCACTGATTCAACAATTTTTGTATTTGGACTAATGCCATTTTTACTAACAGTATGGCCTAAATAAAGGACTTGATCTTTAATAAACTCACACTTTGAAGGCTTAAGTTTCAAACCAACATTTTGTAATCTACGTAAAACTTGATCTAATTTATTAAAATGGTCTTCTAGATTTGAACTATAAATGATAATATCATCTAAATAAATCAAGAGGGTTTTCCATTGCATTCTATGAAAAATTAACTCAAAACATCTTTGAAAAGTTGAGGGAGCATTACAGAGTCCGAAAGGCATCTTAGTGTACTCAAAAAGACCATATTTTGTAATGAATGCAGTTTTATGCCGATCTTCTGGGAGCCATTGCCAACTGCCAATAACCAGACTGAAAATATGTTAGCGCCGGCTAGACAATCTAGGCACATAGATATATTTGGTATAGGGAAAGCGTTCTTGATGGTAGACTCGTTGAGTTTCATGTAATCTATGCACCATTTAACCGAGCCGTCTTTCTTACGAACCAAACAAATATTTGACCTCCATGCTGATGAAGAAGGTTTAATGACCCCTCTCCAATTAGTGTTTCAAATACGCCTCCTCCTCTCCTTCAAAATGTGAAGGTGTACGTGTCAAGGGTTTCCTAGTAGGTGCTGCCCCTGCAGTATCTATTTTATGTTTTATTATAAAATAAAACTGGAACCTTACTTGAGGAGAAATTCTCACTATAGTACGACATTTCCCAGATGAGGGGTCTGTGGAAGCTAAACTAAAATTTGCTTGAGAGCAACAAAAACAGGGGCAGGAGGATTTGACCCGAAGACAAAGGTATAGAGGTAGTACATATAGGTATAAAGTTGAAAGGAAAGGGGATTACCATTTGATTTTAGGGGAGGAGGATTTTAAAAATGAATAACGTATCCAATGAATAAAAGAAGCATGCGTAGCAACAGATGTCAATTTTGATGTCAAAAATGTTTTTCTCAACAGCTTCTCTGTTATATTTTCTTTAGAATTGTATGTAAATTGAAAATGATATAACAATTGTAGTCTTTGTATGAGGTATTTATGAGGATATGTTTACTTGAATGAAGTATATCGACTGAAGAGGAAGTCCTAGTCGATATACTTCTTAAAGTTGATATACCCTCGTGTAGACTTGATACAAGGGCTACAATTGTTACATTATTATTGCCGATACGCCAGAAATAGGACAGAAATTCATTTGATTAGCTGCTACAGCTGTGTCACAAAGTATTGAAGTTTTTAGATATTTTAAAGATAACTTTGCAATATCACTTTTCATTCTACCTTTGAAAATACAGATGAACATGTGACTCTTTCTGAACAAATCAAATTGGTTAGAATAAAGAAAATAGTAATATCATGTGTGAAAGTTAATAAAAGGATATTTAGTATACACAAGCATAATGCAACATATCGACATACATGAAAAAGTGTGACGGAAATATTTTGACGAACAGACAAACCCACAGACGGACAAGGTAAATGCAATATATCCTCACTCTAGGTATAATAAAAACATATTTACATAATAATAGTTCACATGGGTTTACTCTACCAGATTACATGTACATTGTGTATATTCACCCCTAATCTTTTCATAGTTAAAATCTACCAAGCAGGAAAAGGGAAATTATGTACATATTGCAATTTTGTCTGAATTACTGAAAGTTTAAATTTTTTGTCTTTCATCAAGTCTTCTTTTGAAAGTTCTCCAATATTAGGATTTATATATAGCATGGAATGCATTTCACAGAACTTGCACTTTTTGTTGAATCTGATGAATAACTAGACATAGTTTGAGTTTCTTCATGAGAACTGTCACGAGACTTTGACTCCATACTGGAAGAGTTAAACAGATTAGCTTCTTCTTCTGAATCACCCATTTCGTTGGAATGTCTTTTTGCGAAAATAAGAATAAATTTATTGACACAACAGCATATTTTATTGAAAGTAAAATACGCAAAAATCAGGATAAAATTATCAATATCTCTCTCTCTCTCTCTTCAGCATGTTTTTAGATTTTTTGTTTGTTTTGGCATGCAAGTGCGTTCACACAAGCCTCGTCTACATGTATACATTTATCCAAAATTGCACAGACGTTATGCCTAGATGTAGTCCACACCAGTCTCGTATATATATATATATTTATCTACAGGAAAACTTGTTCACTGCTATAAATATTGATGTAGTTGCGAAAAAATACAACAGTGTATAATATTTGGAGAATATACATTCACTTTTTGGCACAATTTCACACTGATGTAAATACATGTACTAATACATATATATATTGCGATTTTATCCAACGCGTTATATATACAAGTCTAAATTGAAAAAAAACGTTCAAACCTATGATTGCGTTGGATAAAAACCGCAATTTTTATAAGTGTGCATGAAAAACAAATTTCTTGGTAGAGGGGTCTAAATACAGCACAAACAACATTTTCCAAAAGACCAAAAAAGTGAAAAAGTACATTTTAACAAAACGCATTTGACTAGCAGGTCGAACAACGGATGTTCTTAAACCCTGCTGACTACCATTGACAATTGCCAAATAAACGGATCACCAGATGTAACAAAACGGATGTAAATTATAAATTTAATACCAAACAGAAAACAATAAACTTGCGGAATAGATGGTATACCGCAAACAAAAGGTGCAAAAATTTGTTCACCATATCCGGATTTCGACAATTAATGTCTCTTCAGTGATGTTAGGAATCGAAACGGTATTTGGAAGGCCATATAATTTACCTCAATTTAGGATAGACTCTGGAATTTTGAAGAGTCACAATAGGATGAACGGATCATATAAACCCGAAGGCAAATATAATACAAGCCCAAACGACAAAATATATAAACAAGTCTAAATTGAAAACAACGTTCAAACCTATGATTGCGTTGGATAAAAACCGCAATTTTTATTCGTTTGAAGGCAAAACAAATTTCTTGGTAGAGGGGTCTAAATACAGCACAAACAACATTTCCCAAAAGACCAAAAAAGTGAAAAAGTATATTTTAACAAAACGCATTTGACTAGCAGGTCGAACAACGGATGTTCTTAAACCCTGCTGACTGCCATTGACGATTGCCAAATAAACGGATCACCAGATGAAACAAAATGGACCTTAATTATGAATTTAATACCAAACAGAAAACAATAAACTTGGGGAATAGATGGTATACCGCAAAAAAGGTGCAAAAATTAGTACACCATATCCGGATTTCGACTATTAATGTCTCTTCAGTGATGTTAGGAATCGAAACGGTATTTGGAAGGCCATATAATTAACCTCAATTTAGGATAGACTCTGGAATTTTGAAGAGTCGAAATAGGATGAACGGATCATATAACCCGAAGGCAAATATAATACAAGCTCAAACGAAAAAATATAAACAAGTCTAAATTGAAAACAACGTTCAAACCTATGATTGCGTTGGATAAAAACTGCAATTTTTATACGTGTGCATGCAAAACAAATTTCTTTGTAGAGGGGTCTAAATACAGCACAAACAACATTTTCCAAAAGACCAAAAAAGTGAAAAAGTATATTTTAACAAAACGCATTTGACTAGCAGGTCAAACAACGGATGTTCTTAAACCCTGCTGACTGCCATTGACGATTGCAAAATAAACGGATCACCAGATGTAACAAAACGGATGTAAATTATAAATTTAATACCAAACAGAAAACAATAAACTTGCGGAAAAGATGGTATATATATATATATATTGATTCAGTTGTGATAGTATACGTAAAAGACACTGAAAACATTTTATAGTTTTGAATGTTTTTTTTCACCTGATTACTATGATAAGGCGGAAGTTTGTTCTTATTTTAAGAGAGGGGCACTCCGCATATATTTATATGTGGATGTAGCGACATCTTCTTGCTTTTAACTAACTATTTTTACCACAACTTTGTATAAGTTTTATATTCATATACATTTTATTATCATATGATATGATTAATTAACATGTCTATTTTCAGGATCTCCGATTCATGCAGTTTGGCATGTTTGTTAGCGGTATTCTTGAAGGGCCGATATAACAAAGTATATCACTGGATTGAGCTCTCTGTTTAAGTGTATTATTAAAGTTCTTTGCATTGAGCTCAATTCACTGTTATGGAAATGCATTGTTTGTAAAATTGAGATAAACATACAACTATATCTACATATGAACAACTCTAAAGTAAGATCATTGAAATTGTCAGCACAAGGAATTATTGAAACAGCATCCATAGAACATATAAAGTAGTTAAAGGGAGATTACAGATTTTATTTACATTTAAACCAAACTTTTTGCATCAAGATAGCCAAATAAAAAAAAGGCATTGAAATATACAAAACATTGCTACCTGGAATTGGTGGTTTTGTAACACTTACTTTTTTAACATATGGACAAAACTCACATTGCCTAGTCAGTTACTCAAATTATCTTTCATTGTTTATCATTCATTAATTGATTTCTTAATTAATTAATTTGTGTTAATGTTAATCACCAGATTACAGCACTGTTTATTTTTTTATACCACAACAAAACTTCAACCTACAGGTTTCATTTATATTTTTATCAACATTACAAAAACATTGAAACAAGAATAATTCAGCAATACCTTTTTCATTTCAAATACAACAGAATCATAGTTCATATTTCTTTTAGTCTACACTATTTTTCATAATTTATTTCTAGATATTATAATCATAAACAAATAAATTGGATATACCATGTTATTAAAATTATTTCATACTGGTAAATTTTTCCTCTATATAACTTCAACCAGGCCTTGGAGAATCTAACAAAAGAGACATTTTCAAAGACAGAATTAAAATACATGTGTAATACAACAGGAGTGTACTTTCTTGCTCATCTAGCCCCATGTGCCTGCCAGGTATTATCATCACTTTGAACTATTAGACATTTTCTAAGAAACAATTTCGAACATTTAAACGAAATCTATCACTTATGATACTGGTATGATCCTGAACTAATTTACAGTTTCAAGTAAGAAATGACCACCACAGCAGACAAAAATAGAACCATACAAGAAGAACATACCTACAGGTTATCTTCAACCATCTTGCATATTAAAATCACATAATGCAGAAATTGAGCTAATGTGTTCCTGTACTAATTTTGAGTTTTTGCTTTTATCCAAAAGCAAAGTAGTGGAACATATTTTAACAGATTCATTTGGTAATGCATATATCATGTACAAATAGTGTCCCCTCCATGACAATCTTGAACATAAAAACTAAATATTGAATAACCGACACTGCAAGCTTTTAGTGCTTGGTACTGGTCTAATATTCAGGATGGCTGTCACTGTGCAACACAATTTAACAAAGAACACTATGGAAAAAAAAATAGAAAACTTTTTTTGTTAGAAAACACTCAAACATTCAAACATACTATCCACACTGATCTGTGTCCACATTTGTTTTCATAACGAAAAGAATTCGTATTTTTATATTATATATACATAGCTACGCAATATGTAATAAAAACTATTATATATATTGTATCGGAGCCTATATAGATTGGCAAACCACTTCTGTTATACCTGGTTTACTTGATCGGCATCAACATCAAATATGCCTAGAAATAATAAATGAATCAAATCTACACCAAATTATCAACACACCAACAAGAAAAGAACGAATTCTTGATTTTATCCTTATTAATAATACTCCTTATATAAACAAAGTATCATCTTTTGGGCTAAGTGACCTCGATATTGTGAACGCCGAAGCAGACATCTGACTTAAAGGATCAGAGAAACATCACGTAAAGTACAAGGCAAACTGGGGATTTCAAAATTCATCCAACCACAAATGTAAAAAGTAAAATAACAAAATTACCGAACTCAAAAAATTCAAAACGGAAAGTCCCTTATCAAATGGCAAAATCAAAAGCTCACGAATGAAAAACAACTGTCATATTCCTGTCTTGTTACAGGCATTTCCTCATGTAGAAAATGGTGGATTAAACCTGGTTTTATAGCTAACTAAACCTCTCACTTGTATGCCAGTCGCATATAATTCATGTAAACAACCTTTGCAAACTATTCAACATTCAATGTAAACAATCTTTGGGAACTATTCAACATTCAATGTAAACAATCTTTGGGAACTATTCAACATTCAATGTAAACAATCTTTGAGAACTATTCAACATTCAATGTAAACAATCTTTGGGAACTATTCAACATTCAATGTAAACAATCTTTGGGAACTATTCAACATTCAATGTAAACAATCTTTGGGAACTATTCAACATTCAATGTAAACAATCTTTGGGGACTATTCAACATTCAATGTAAACAATCTTTGAGAACTATTCAACATTCAATGTAAACAATCTTTGGGAACTATTCAACATTCAATGTAAACAATCTTTGGGAACTATTCAACATTCAATGTAAACAATCTTTGGGAACTATTCAACATTCAATGTAAACAATCTTTGAGAACTATTCAACATTCAAGGTAAACAATCTTTGGAAACTATTCAACATTCAATGTAAACAATCTTTGGGAACTATTCAACATTCAATGTAAACAATCTTTGGGAACTATTCAGCACAAAACTTACTGAATCAGTGGAATCAAACATATAATCAAACAAATGCTTTAATACAACCATAGATTACCTGGATAAATAAAACACTCAAAAGACTACCTACCATTAAAAATAAACTATACAAGACGTCCGGTCTGTGTTTTTGTTAGATGTTTTTCTGCGTTATATCGATCTGATGAGTAAAGCCCTTTTCAACTGATTTTAATAGTTTTTTCTTATGTTATGCTGTTGCACCGCTATCCAAGGTAAGGGGAGGGTTGAGCGCTCACACACACCTGCCACATTCTTTACGTGCCTATTCAAAGTCAGGAGCTTGTAGTTCTGTGGTTGTCGTTGGTTTATGTCTGTCCATAATCGCTTACATCCACTTCATTTGAACTTTGGTGGATAGTTATCTCATTGGCAATCATACCACATCTCCTTATTTTTATAAAGAAGAGAAAGGATAAAAGTTTCACTGATAGATATATGAAACTTAAATCACAAGTACAAAAATAACAACAGTTGCATACTGGAAATACATCTAGAAATAAATATGTGACTTACACATTAACAAACCAGAATCTTATTCAGGTCTAACACCACAATTAATGACCCCTATTTCCGTTGTCCCATAGTTCCCTTTAATTATAGTGTATTTTTTGTGAATTTATTTTTTCCCTAAAGAGCCTTTTTCAACTGATTTTTATAGTTTGTTCGTATGTTGTACTGTTACACCACTGTCCCAGATTAGGGGGAGGATTGAACGCTCACAAACATGTTTAACCCAGTCACATTCTTTATGTGTTGTCCCAAGTCAGGAGCCTGTAGTTCAGTGGTTGTCGTTGGTTCATGTCTGTCATATTTGTTTATCGTAAATTGTTTTTGTTATAAATTAGGCCGTTAGTTTCTCAATTGAATTGTTTCATATTTTTCATGTCGGGGCCTTTTATTGCCGACTATACGGTATGGATTTTTCTCATTGTTGAAGGCCGTACGGTTGCCTATGATTGCTTACATCCCCTTCATTTTAACTTTGGTGGATAGTTGTCTCATTGGCAATCATACCACATCTCCTTATTTTTATATAAAGTCATCGGCCCAGATAATATCAGTGGACATATCGTAAAAGAAATGCAAGAACAGATAGCACCAATCCTAACAATCATATTAAAAAATCAACCAAAACTGGACAGACACGACAGGATTGGAAGCATACTAATGTTGCACCAGTCTTCAAAATGGACAATTTCATTGACTTGCATATGCTGCAAGTGAATGGCACATATTGTTATAAAAACGATTGTTAACCATCTTGAGAATAATAGCCTCTTGTATATTCAACATGGCTATAGACGGTCACGACCATGCGAAACACAACTTCTATATTTTATTCAAGAACTATCAGCTGCAAACAACAATAGCACATTATAATGGACTTTAGTAAAGCATTCGATAAGGTTCCACATCACAGACTTTAATATAAATAAAGCTGTTATGGCATTTCTGGACTTACAGTAAATTGGATCTCCCCATTCCTTTTAAAACGCAAACAAACAGTTGTCATGGATGGAAAGTCATCAAACACTGTCCCAGTCACATCAGTGGTGCCTCAAGGTATGCTACTGTCTTAGAACCGGTCGTATATTTAGTCTAAATAAAGGACCTTCCATACTACCTTAATCATAGCAAACTTAGACTATTTGCAGACAACAGTATAATTATACATAGTCTGATCAGATTCCAAAGTGATTGCAACAAACTTCAGGCTGTTCTTGATGCAGTATCAAAGTAGGAACATGACTGGTTGGTGGCTTTTCATCCCGAGAAATGCACAGTCTGTGGCGCAGAAAAAAAAAACAAACAAGAGAATCTGAATCATCTGCTAAATACCTTGGTATCACACTTCAATCAAATATAAAATAAGACAACATATAAATGATATAACACCTAAATGTAACAAAACTCTTGGTTTTCTAAAACGAAACCTCAAAACATAAAACCATCCTACCAAGAGCCAGCCATACCGAACACTTATCCGCTATAAACGCAGTCTAGCTCAGTCTGGGGACCAATAACCGCAGAATCAATATCAAATTATAAATATTTAACTGGTCCATTAACGAGCAGCTAGGTATGTCTATAGTAGGTACAGGTATCATAATACGAGTAGTGTATCTGACATGCTGAACATTCTAAATAGTCACCACTATCAGTCCGTCGACTGCGCACTAGACTTGTGATGATGTATAATATCTCACGTCATCTAGTCGCGATTCCATCAGACACCATTCTTATTATTTAAATGAGTGATAAAACAAACTTTTATAATAATGTTTTAAAATATCAACAATCCAACCGAAAAAAAATAATTAAATAGATAACACATCTTACAATTTAACTTAAAATAAATTGACGAACAAATCTGTGGACTTTAATTATAAATAAAGAATTACAATGACAAGGGAGGATTTTGTTTGCAACAATTCTTTATTTTGCATGCATAACAACATAAAAGCTCAATAAACAATTAGGCAACGCCAAATTAATACCACGTTCGTCGGATTCCCAGCATGTTCTGAAAGGTCGACGAGAAAAAAAGTACTTTTTTTAAAAACCCGCGTCCATAACGGAGCCGCTCGCATCCGTGTCTAAATTTATATAACTAAAATTTTAATCAGTTGTGCGTTTGAAATTAATATCTTACAAACTAACCCGAATAATGTCAGTCGCTATATTCCGCCGATCTCCGACTAATCTCCGATTGCTACATTGCCTCGATAGGCCATAGGCCATTAGAGGGCGCAGAATTATTCGAGTTAATTACAAACACGGAAATTGACATCAATAACGATCTAGATCTGACATTCACAACGTTTATTATGGCCAAATATGATATGATATATATTCTAAACGTATGACATGAGTGGAATATTTATAGTAACAGTGGAAACGCAGGCAAAGACCTTACTGCCAAACACAGCAGTGGACTGTGTTTTGGACATTTCTTTTACCGATTTGTTTGAAGTGCTACTTGCACCGCCACCGAAAGACCCAAATTATGACAATATAACATGCTTAGAATGAAAGAAAATCCCGAAAAGGTGTAACATACAATGAAAGGGCACGCAATGAAACTATATTTTTTACTCTTTTTTTATCTTTTAGAATAAAAGGATTTTTCCTTGAATCTTTCATTTATTTTTGCTAGTATCAATACAAAGTTATAAAGCATAGAATTTGACAAGAAAGTTTTTGTGGTAATTGAATATAATACATCAATCAAACTTTACAATTTACAAAATCTTCTAAAAATAAGAATTTGTATGATTGTCAATGAGACAAACTTTCCACCAGAGACCACATTTGTTGAGGTTTGCAATTAAATTCTTCGTCAAAGCAATTAATAAGAAGTAATACCATCATTGTTTTTCTCCTATTAGTCTTTGCTAAATTGGCATTTTTCCGAAACAAAAAGTGCAGAATTTATCTGTGTTTCAAATAAAGAATTATTTGAAATGAGTAAAGTTTTATCCTGTCCAGTACTACAATGAAAATTTCAGATAATATTTCATTGCATATAATATAATAACCAACACCGGAAGTAAACCAATCAAATATCACCCCTTTTTTGTCTCGCCTTGACGGAGTCAAAAAGCTAGACATAGGCATTTTGTTTCATGCGGCGGCGATGTCAACAATGTATAATTAATTTATGATTAGGTCAGTTTATGGAGAAGTTCAGAACCACTAGGGGTAAGTCAATGATATTTAATATGCAGTTGTATAAGCACTGGAATATCTCATGTCCATAGAGGTTATTTGAAGGACAGCCCTTTATCAATACACAAATATGTATAGTTGTACAAATGTATATAAAAGCTTTATACATGCATATACTAGTATGCTTTGCATACGTTTATTTGAAACAGCATACCATTCTATCTGTGTCTGTCTCAAGTCTGGAGCCTGTACACAGTTCACTGGTTGTCACTGGTTCATGCCTGTCAAAGTTGTTTTTCGTAAATTGTTTTGTTATGAATTAGGTCGTTAATTTTGTCAATTGATTTGTTTAATAATTTTCATGTCAGGGCCTTTTATAGCCAAATAAACAGTATGGGTTGAAGGCTGAACGGTTGCCTATAATTGCATACATCCACTTCATTTGAACTTTGGTCGATAGTTGTCTCATTGGCAATCATACCACATCTCCTTATTTTATAATACATCAATTATAACTTACATCGAACATGGATGTCTGCATGTTTAAAGCTGTTGCACTTTTTCATGTTTAGAAGGATATTTATTTGAGCAGACTATACAAAGTTGTAGGTTTTGCTACTAGTTAACCTTTTTTGTACAAGTAATGTTCTGAAAAGTTCAACAGGGTGTTGGAAAACAAATTGAGAAGCAAAGTAGGGTAATATAAGAACTAGGATATGAGATAAACAAAAACATGAAGCTCTAAAACTGTGTAAATTTCTGATCGCTCGCTTGCATAAAGTGCTTTTCTTAGATTTTATTTTTTTAATATTTCAAAAATAATATAGCTCGCTAGTAAAAATTTCTTTCGCCTGCCAAAAATAAAATTTCAGAAAAAAAGAACAAATAAAAAAGTTTCGCTCGCTCGCTACAGGAACAGGAAATAGACCGAAGGACTAGAAATTAATTTGGTGTGGCCTTAGGGGTAAAAGTATTAACAAAAATACCGAGCTCCAAGGTAAAAAATAAAAAAAAGGGGAAGTCCATAAAATCTGACAATATCAAACGTTAGACTGAAACCAGCGGAACTATTGGAAAACAACTGTCATATCCCTGACTTGGTACAGGCCTTATCCGAAAAAAATATTGTGGGTTAAACCTTGTTTTATAGCTAGCTGAACCTCCAACTTGTATGCGAAACAGTTTGTTAGCTATCAAAAATGTTTGAACTTATCATATAGATATATTTCAATTTGATCCGCATAATTTATTTCAAGCATAATCATAAGTCATACAGGAAATGACTTATATCATGTTTAAATATTCTTTTTGGTACTCATCTATTTAGTAACCGAGAAATCGAAGTTAAATAAAAATCTGCTACTAATTTTACCAAAAAATCTTCTGAAATCCACAGAGTCAAATAGTAAATAATCATGTTACTACCACAGCTCAGCCTGAGGCCCCCTCATTTGAAGGTCCCCACTATGTATTGGTTACCTAAACTACACAAAACACCCGTACAATATCATTTCATCACGGCTCTAGTAAGTGTTCTACTACAAATCTTTTAATGCTTTTAACGAGTTCCTTAACTACTATTAATAACTTTTGTAATAAAACATACGAAAATAGTGGAATAAACTATTTTTGAAGTCTTAATAATTCTTTGGATGTTTTAGATAAATTACGTGCTTTTGATTCGGTTGACAGTTTAGACTTTTCCACTCTTTATACTACACTTCCACACAATCTTATTAAACTATTTAAATAAATGGTCGTTTGATAAATCTGATTGCAAATTCATTTGCTGCAACTCATATAAAACCTTTTTCTCTAATGAGAAAGGTAAATATGCTAGAAAAACTTACTTGAGGTGTGATGATATGATTAAAGCTGTAAATTTTATATAGGTTTCGGCAATAAAGTTTATCGACAGATTGTGGGTATTCCTACGGGCACCATTTTTGTCCCTTCAATGGCTGACAATGATAATTAATATTACAACTCGTTCGCTATGCCCGTGACAACTGTCATATTCCTGACTGGGTACAGGCATTTCCTTATGTAGAAAATGGTGGATAAAACCTGGTTTTATAGCTAGCCAAACCTCTCACTTGTATGGCAGTCGCATAGAATTCCATTATATTGACAACAATGTGTGAGCAAAACAAACAGACATAATAGGTAAAAATGTCTAAAAATGGGGAACAGCAGTCAACATAATAATCTTAATCACTATAAAGACAAATAACTATTACAACAAAGAAAAACAAATATGGCATATAGTCACTCTACAGACAAAATACATGAGCAAAAATGAAAGACAAGAACATAAAAATAACCATAGCTCAATAACATCGCGGCGGGATGTACAAATACCAAGCCACGCCAAAAGTATATTACAAAAATGGACTAAACAGTAAAGGTCAAAAATATACAAAGACAAATGAAAAGAACACTATAACACGTTACTAAGATGATAAAGAACGTCAGTACCTAGAAAATATACTTCAAGACCATCATGTATTATTTGTGAAGTTGATATGGAATATTTATCAATAAGGTCTTTGTATCTTCCGATGAACTTTTTTTTTTAGAAAAAGGAGGAGACGTTCTTTGACATAACCCTGGTTCATAAACTTTCTGCTCAGACACTGGTGACGTTTTACAAAGTCTGAGTAGCAGCTGCAAGCTCTTGAATACCGAATGAGTTGGGAAATGTTTATCCCATACGCAGGTGAATTGCTGCTAAGGTGGGGGGAATTTATAATTTAGAAATTAAAATCGTCTCGTTTGTCATAGATTCTGGTACTAAGATGACTGCTTATGTCAAATTCGAGGTATAAGTCCAACAATGAGGCGGAGGAAGCCATGTCTGTTGTTTTTTTATTTCTAGTTTAAGAGGATAAATTAATGGAACCCAATCAGAAAAGTTTGGATTGTTAGTGGAAAGAACATCATCAATATATCTGAATGTAAAATTAAATGATTTGACTTCTTTGATCTTTTTGTTTTTGATGAGTGTCTGAAGGAACTCCGACTCATATGAAAATAAGAAGAGGTTGACAAGGAGAGGTGCACAGTTAGTTCCCACAGGAAAGCCGACAATTTGTTGAAAAAGTCTACCTCCAAATTCAACAAATATGTTGTCAATAAGAAACTCCAGCATACTAATAACTTGTTCATCTGTGTAGCATGTTTTATCTTTTTGTTCACTTTTAACAAAATATGCCGTATAGTATCCCAAAGCAATAAATTTATAGCGTATGCTATCATTTTTATATTGAAAAGTATTGTGAATTATTTCTTTTAGATGATTTTTCAATTTCACATGGGGAATGGTGGTATACAGGGTTGAAAAATAAAAAGTTTTGATAGAATAAATGTCAGAGAAAGTTGGAGATTTAAAATTATTCAGAAGTTCTGTAGAGTTTTTTTTAGAATCCACATATGGTTAATACCACTACGCGTGTAAACATTTTCACACTATTTCTGAAGACCACTTTTCACTGCGGACAGATTTTTTGTCAACCTAATGGACAGTTTCTTTGTAGAACATGCAGATGAGCCGGCAATATACCGTTGTTTGAACAGAATTTTGTGACGCTTAGGTATCCAAAACTAATAAGGTAAGTCCTCAGATTTGCTGTTCAATGTAATGTTCATCGAAGCCATGAAGGACTTATGATTCGCGAAAATCTCATCCTTGTCAAAATCTGTTTTTGTATGTGGGATTATCTGAGTGCTCATTTATACCTAACTATTTTACAAGACACTAGTAGTAGTACAATTTACATACAAAAACAACATTATTTGAAGCTTTGTCCGCTGGAACAACAACATATTTATCGTGAAGAGATGATAGACATTTCACAGCTTCTTTGTCTCTGAAAACGGACTTTGGTCGATCATTCACACAGTTTTTCAATTTATGAATTCGACGTTTTATCAGAGACCTGATTGTTTTGACTTATTCTGACAAAGTGTTCAGTTCAACTTCTTCTCGTTTTGCCCATGCTCTGGTGTAGTTCTCAATGGAATCCATAATTATTTTAAAGTTATGGTGTCAATTGATGTGCTGGGGTTTTCTGAACTTAGGACCATGAGATATAACCATTCGGAGATGTTCATGTAGAATACATGTTTAGATCCCTAGTAATAACATGGCCAAAGGGGCTGTAAATATAAGGCGAGTGGGAATAATCACATGTCAAAGGTTTTTTTTTATGTATTCTTGTAAATCAAGGAACTGTAATGCTTGCTTATAGTTGAATACTTTAGGTGCAATGGTTTTAGTGTAACTGTAGGGTACAATAGGATCAAACTGATTTTGAAAATAAAGTGTAATTTTAGATGTTACCTCTTTGTGATGAAGAACGTTGCTGCTATTGATAGCATCAATTCTATACCATCGATCGTATTTTGTTTTTCATTTAAATGCAACGTTTCATAAATAAAATCGTATGCTTGCATCGAATTTTCCAATTTAAGTAAAAATCTAGACCCATCATTTACAATTTAGGCAAACGTAATGCAATACAACATTTATTCGCAAACCATGCAGGATGATAACATGTTCAAATGCAATATACATAAACCTGGCTTTGTACCAGTACAACTAGAATTAAAAGGTAAATGAAAAGTATATTTAAAAAAGCAAATCAAATTAAAAGTGTATGCAAGTATCTAAAATTATATCTGATCTACAAAAATTGCACATTGTTTGTAAAGTGAAAAAGCAAGTCTGCAAACCTTTCGAAATTACAACTCGATTTTTTTAATTTTGTTAAAAAATACTACCCAAACAAAGACAGTTAAAAATCAGAATGAGGCCACATGTTCTGTATAAGTAATCCCTCCCAAAAAAGAAGGGAAAATAACGAGTAAAGACTTCACAAAGTATTTGTGTGATTAGAATGGGTATTGAATCAAAACAAGTAGGTTTTATCACCAAGGAAAGAGATGACAATATAAATAAGAAGATGTGGTATGAGTGCCAATGAGACTACTCTCCATACAAGTCACAATATATAAAAAGTTAACAGTTATAGGTCAAAGTACGGCCTTCAACACGGATCCTTGGCTCACACCGAACCGCAAGCTATAAAGGGCCCCAACATGACTAGTGTAGAACAGTTCAAACAGGAAAACCAACGGTCTAATCTACAAATGTAATAATAGTATATAAAAAACGAGAAACGAGAAACACCTATGAACCACACCAACAAACAATCACTGAACAACAGGCTCCTGACTTAGGACAGATGCATAAAAATGCAGCAGGTTTAAACGTTTTAACAGGCGCCAACATTCACCCTAACCTGAGACAGTAGTGCAACATAAAAAGACACACTATAAAATATCAATTGAAATGGCTTAACTCGATCAAAAAGACATTTAAACAAAAACAAGTAAACATACACTGAACAACTAAGTTTTATCTAATAAGTGTGTTTAAAGGGTCGATGAGTTTACACGGATCACATAGTGATTTCCGCGCTTTTAGTACAATATTGCCGTCAAATTTAGGATGTGAAATATCATTTTTAATAAGTTTTCTACAGGTGCAGCAAAATTTACTAATCTATAGATTTTATAGTTAAGACTATAGATACTATACTGTATCAATTCCTCATTGCACCCATCCATGCCACCATAAAATGAAAATTTGGGAAACCTCGTACAATTATTGTTATCAACATTTGAAAATTTAACTTTCTTAGGTGGATAAATATCGCATTTAATGGGATGGTGTGATAGAATCAATTTTTAGATGTATATTTACTGACAACTATGAAAAGGAACATGGTTCTATGTTCATTATTTATACATGACAAATCCTTTGTTACTTTTAATCAATCTCCTTTGCTTTAAATCAATGTCAGACCAAACAAATAAATAATAATAATAGAAAGTATTGGATAACAGGAAGTGCCTTTATACGTTTTCTCCTATAATAAGATGGAGTTATATATATAGACAAGAAAAGAAAAAAAAAACACAAACAAAAACAAAAACAAGTATAATTATCATTAATGCATACAGAAAGGTCACTGCCAAGTATATAAGACTATTCATAACAGTAAAACTAAGGAAATTATGTAAAGAACATTATTAACATTCAATATTTTATACTTGAATACATTATTGGCAAAGTTACTATAATTCTAATGTAGATAAATTATACAGTATACAATTATACAAGATGGCTGGTAAAACTAAGGTTGGTTGGCAGTATTAGCCACAGCTTTATTATAATTGAAATACAATTTAAATACTTATACACAGATAGATTAATAGAAAAGATAGATATTGTTTCAATAACACATAGATTCATAGACAAGATATATATTGTTTCAATAACACATAGATTCATAGACAATATATATATTGTTTCAATAACACATAGATTCATAGACAAGATATATATTGTTTCAATAACACATAGATTCATAGACAAGATATATATTGTTTTAATAACACATAGATTCATGATAGATATAAGATGAAATAATCGTTAACTCATTTTTTGGTTACTTCACTGTTCTGGCAACCTAAAGAATTTTTAAAACTATTTTTCTCTGTTCAATTCTAATGTCCAATCTGTATGCTGTTCAACGCTAAAAGGATGTTAAGTCACAAATTTGACGTCATAATGCTACACCTATATTTCTACTACAAAGAAGCACTGCAACGGACGATATAAAAACCGGTCCATTGAATAACCCAACAGGCTATTTCTCGAATCATGTCTTTCACCGGAAAAGATCGTGAATTTCGCTACACTATTAAAGCATCAAGCACTTTCAGAATCGTCATTCTGCAGGGTAGTCTAGAAATATTTTATGTTCCGCAAGTACGTAATCTTAATTCCCGTACGACTGAAGAGATGGGGATCAACTTATTAGATTTTAATTTCCCAAATATTTTGTGCAATTTAAGATCAAACTTTTTCACCCGTTCGCTCAGCATGTGTTGGAAGTGACGATGCCTACATTTTGGTCACGTGGTGATGGAAGTTACATGGCAGATTCAACTAACCACCGTATCCCGGAACTGGCGTTTTTATACATAATACATAAATTCTATTAATTTCGAACAAAATAATTCAGTAAATCCATCATATTAATTTGTATCGATTTTCAAAAGATACATCAAAGTAAAGAAATTGAAAACCAAATTAAGGAACTAAGTATCTGAAATGAAACGGAAACATTTTAGAAAAAAGGAGATAACGAGTGGGGATTAAATATTATAACACAAATAAACAGACAACACAATGACAGCAGTCAATCAGGTCGTCGAGTAAAATTTCACTATTTTAAACGAAACTATTAATATCATATTCATTACTCATTTAAAAATTCTATCAAAAATAGAAAAGTTACATATTCATTAAGAAATAGATCCATCAATTAATTTCACATCCATCGGAATATCCCATTGGTACTCGTTTTCATCACAAAATTTACCGATTTTTGTCTAAAATTTCTTTGAACTCCCACAAGCATGATCCAAATCATGTTGAAACAAAATACTAGTATTGACGTTTTAATCTTATCCGAAAAGTTCCGTTTATTAAATGAGAAATATGAAACTCTTTCGGTTGACTTTGATTTAAAACTTCACCCACTTTATTTTGCAAAATTAAACATTTAATTCCAGCGAACCGATAGATCATCATTCCACCATTGCTTTCTACACTTTCTCTTTTTATTACTAATTCCATCATGTATACGTATTGTTTTCGAAGGAAGTCTTGACGTCATTTCTATTTTGATAACACTCAAGAAATATTCATACAAGCGGTCAATGTAACATAAAGGAATGATCCCGAACAATTCTGGCCAAGTAATATTTGTGACTGTTTTATTCCATTCAATATTCAGCATATTTGTCAATTAGAAAGTCATAAAAACTCCTACCAGAACAAAAAGTCAAAAAAAAAAAACAAAACAAAAAAAAAGAAAACAAAAACTTCTGCCATAACCATAATAACAAAAGTAACTACCATGACCATTACGACGATAGTCACAAAAACTACCATGACAATTATAACAATAGTAGCAAAAACTGCTACCACAACCATCATAACGAAAGTCACTAAAACTGCTACATCATTATAACGAAAGTCACAAAACTACTACCATGACCATTATAACGAAAGTGAAAAAAGCTACCATGACAATCATAGCAAAAGTCACAAACACCTGCTACCATAACAATTAAAACGAAACTCACAAAAACTACTACCATGACAATTATCAAGAAAGTCACAATTACTTCTACCATAACCATTAAACCGAAAATCACAAAAACAGCTACTTCATTATAACGAAAGTCACTAAACTACTACCTTGACCCTTGTAACGAAAGTCACACAACTACTACCTTACCCTTATAACGAAAGTCACAAAACTACTACCTTGACCCGTATAACGAAAGTCACAAAACTATTACCTTCACCCTTATAACGAAAGTCACAAAACTACTACCTTGACCATTATAACGAACGTCAATCGCAATCCTTTCATTGACATCGACATAGTATGAAATTTTAATACTCAAAATTAAAAGTTTCTGCAAAAGCATTAAATATTTACCATATGTATGAGAGTATGAGTCGGAATTGAAGTGCGCAAGTCCCTGGTTTCTTTTTATGCATTAGAAATGGCAGAACTGAAACGATCTCTTTCGATTTAAGAATTAATCTAAAATGTACCTTTGAAAGGACATGTAAAGTAAATGTTTGATAGAAAAGTAGAATAAACATACTTGAAATAACAGAGTTGAAAGGTTGACATTATGTATATTTTTCTGATGCTGACATATTTCAGATTGACTTTTACGGTAGATAATTACATTGAATATTGATGGGACTGGTAAATGAGATTCGTGTGTAATTTGATAGTCCGAGAGATTAGTTTGTAATGAGGGTTTCCTAGCATGTCAATCTCGTTAGTTCAGATGTCGTTTGCCAGATTATTTGTCACATTTTCCAATAAATATCAATTGTATATGATTTCGACCAATGTAAACTAAAGAAGTCGAGCAAAAACATACTGGTACGTCATTTCTGATTTTATCATTCATCGGACTCTATGAAAAGTTAATGGTGTCTAATTATACTAAAAGGTTAACATCTGTAAGAATTGAGAACAACAAAGGTACAAAACTACAAGTTATAACAACGACCACTTTTGGTAAAATCACTGCACAATTATAATTATTTAACCAATTAGCAATAGACTTTCATATAAAACATAAGAAGATGTGATATGCATGCCGATGCGATAGTTATCCATCAGAGACCAAATGACGTAGATGCAAGTAACTATAGGTCGCAGTTTGCTTGGATCAAGCTCTATCCATACGAAAGTAACCAGTTTTCATTGCAAAAAAAAAATATATTTTTCTGACAGTATTATTTTGTTCCAATTTATCTATATCTCCGTGGCAAACTAGGAAAGGACAGTTAGAAGACGTATAATATAGATATTTATTTTACCTTCATCCAAACATATTCAAGTACATTATATAAAAAGTAGAGACAATTTCAGGAAGAAAGATTTCATACCGCTGAATCCTTGCGATAACATTTGACATAAATGTCTCTCTTCAATGATGACCGAGTCTAAAATATTTAACATGCAATAAATAAGGGGACGACCATTTGATATTCTGGGGGGGGGGGGGGGGGGGGGGGGGGCCAGGAGGATTTGTTTTTGATCGGTTATTTATTTTTGTAAACTAAGAGGACAGATTATCTATTTTCTGCACTGTTGAAGCAAGATTTTTATTTTCATTAAAGCAAGGGACTGATTATTTATTTTCACAACTATATTTATAATATTTGAAAACATACAATTTTAAAATTTATTTTTTATTATAAATAATACATGAATAGTCCAATCATTATGTACCATTTAATCAGAATTAATCATCATCATCTGTAGAAATGAATCTTCTGAATTCCCAACTGCATATACATGTATTGCATACATACAAGATATCAAAGTTTGGCTGTAATTAGTGTCTTTTGAAAGTATTGCAAACCATTTATGCCGAGCGGAGCGAGGCTAAAAAAATTTGAAGGGTTTTGGAGCCGCTGAAGCCCCATGCAAAATGTGTTTCCCATACCCTTTCTTAATCTGAAAATGAAAGTTCTGTTTTAATCATTTTTTGACAATATTTTGGTCTCAAAGCAACATGTATAGATTCAGTGTAAGACTTAAGTTTTTAGGAACAACATCAAAAGACAAAGATAAAGCAAAAATTTAATTCACATAGTTAAGTATGTGGCTGCTGTTTTTTTTTTAAACTCTTGATCAAGTTAATAACAAAATTACTAAATTACAAAAGGAATGCAACACTAACAGAATACAGAAGGGCAATCAATGAACAAAAGACAAATAAATAAGAAACATTGGTCCCCAAAAAACAGGATCTACGTCTGAGGGAGAACAGAACTTGCTTCTTGCAAGACACTTGATGTGAAAACAATTTGATATGAAGACAAGCTTTTGGTTTTGAAATTTCCTACATGAGGCATTTGCCTGAATGTAGTTACTGCCATATGTAATAAAAGTGAGTTAAGTGTTCCTGAGACAATATACCTCAAGTTAAATGAAACCCATTTTTCAGACATTTCAAGTATTTTAAATAATATTTATACTTTTATTATTCAAAGATTTGGGAAGTGATTCCCGATTTTTTTTGAAAAAAAAAGTTGAATTTTATGAAGAATCTGGTGCAATCTCATGCTCTCAAATAGACCTGCCGAGTTATTTATTTTTAATACATTGCAAGTCAGGTTATTTATTTTCAAACTACCACAGAACAAACCATTTATTTTTGTGATTATCAAGGCTGAGTTATTTATTTTCAAAATCCTCCTGCCCCCCCCCCCCCCCCCCCCCCCCCAGAATATCAAATGGTCGTCCCCTAACACCATATTTTATTACTCTTGGCCATTTTCCAACATGTGTTTTGGATGGTTCTGCAACATGTAGAGAATTATGAAATAATTCAATAAAAAAAGTTTGGTATTTATTTATCTTATACCTACCTTTTTTGTGTTTAATTTTGACTGTTTAAAAATGTATACCTGTATTAATGTCCACGCTCACATGCATATTTGTTGTTACGCTTTATCATGCAAAAAGGAAGACTACATAGCATTTACCACTTTTATCTGTCCTATTATATTTCCGTGCAACTACATTGTACTTGGACTTTTTCATTTACCCGTCATTTTGATTTCCTACATCGACAAGAAAAACTGGTAGTTTAAATATCCATGAATCTGCTTGGAAATATGTGAATCTTCAGTTATATTTCGACTTCTTTAGATCAGTCGTAAAACATCTGCAGAATACAGTAAAATTGCCGACTTTCCATGTATTCACTGAATTACAACTCAATGTCTAACTTAAATATATCACATCATTTTTTTAATAATAGATAAGACAAAATACGATGACGTCGGTACAGCAGGACAACGTGAGTTGAAACAATAAGTCAATATCAAACATACGATATCATTTGTACGATACTTTGGACAAAAATAAAAAATCACAAATCTACTCAATTATCGTTTATATTTTTCCATAATCTAAAGTATGAATTTGAACTTTCACATGAATACTTATTATACTTTAAAAAATTAAAGGAAAAAGGACACCCTGTTAGACGTTTAGTCTCATTAAAGGGGCATAAGCTGCCAAATCCATCACCACCGAGTTGACTCAAACTTTGAGCAATTGACCATATCATATAGAAACATCTTGAAAAAGACTGACATGGTTCAGGCATTTTTACACATTTCTTATTCACATTATGTTAATCCATGGCTAAGATGCCTTACTAAACGTTGGTTACATCCTTATATAAATAAGGAGATGTGAAATGATTGACAAATAGATAACTCTTTGCACACAAAAAAGCAAAAGATAAGAACAACTACAGGTCACCTTACGATTTTCAATAATGTGTAAAATTCATATCGCATAGTAACCAATAGAAGGTCCCGATTTGACAAAATGTAAAATAACTCAAAAGAGAAAACCAATTTTAAATTATAACAATGAACGGAAAACAAATATAGTAGACACCGACCGACATCAACTGAATAACTGATTCCTGTCTTGAAACAGGCTCATTTTGCGGGATTTAATATGTTTTGAGCGTTCACTCCCTATCGTTGGAGAGTGTTGTAACAACACAGAATAAGAACATACTGCAAAGCCAGTTTGAAAAGACTTGAATCATCAGATTGGTACTAAGAAAAACTTAAAAGACACAAATTACCATTTAAGAGAACCTGCAATATACTGAAATCTATTGCAAAGCCCCATTTCAACTAATAAATAAACCATATTCTTCGGACTTAATTGACAATCAGTACTCTTCCAAAGAATTATGTATAATGACGTCATAAGGAGTATAAGAAGATCATGATCTTGTGCGCTATCGACAGGATGTAGGAGCATCATTGTTAAAACATGGATAGCAATATATGTTTAGCTATCATGTATCAAACTTTAAAAAACAGAATTAAAGTAAGTCCGTGGTATTTGACTAATACTTCTATCAATTGTTATCATACTATATCTCCTTGTTTTAAAGTTAAATCATACATTGGTTCTACTTGTCCGATTTTAATGACTGTCGAAAGCTGCCTGGACGTTCTTGCCGCCGTGCATCTCGTGTCTTCTTTGATAACAGGAAGTTATATCACAAAAATAGTCATGGCCATTCCAATTAATATCTTTACAAAAAGGTCTTTGCATCGGAATTAAACATATTTATTCTAAAACCAGTTGTTGGCATGACACGGGTTATGTTCTTCTCATATATTGTATGATGGTATAATACTAAAACCCTAACAGGAGGGATTGTGCCTGATAATCATATGATGAAGACATAATCTTTCAATCAGTTAAATTGAGGTCTGGAGCTGGCATGTCAGTAACTGCTAGTCTGTTGTTATTTATGTATTATTGTCATTTTGTTTATTTTCTTTTGTTTCCTATTCTGACATCGGACTCGGACTTCTCTTAAACTGAGTTTTACTGTGCGTACTGTTGTACATTTGTTTTTTCTACATTGACTAGAGTTATAGGGGGAGGGTTGAGATCTCAAAAAACATGTTTAACCCCGCCGCATTTTTGCGCCTGTCCCAAGTCAGGAGCCTCTGGCCTTTGTTAGTCTTGTATCATTTTTAATTTTAGTTGCTTGTGTATAATTTGGAGTTTAGTATGACGTCCATTATCACTGAACTAGTATACATATTTGTTTAGGGGCCAGCTGAAGGACGCCTCCGGGTGCGGGAGTTTCTCGCTGCATTGAAGACCCATTGGTGGCCTTCGGCTAGCTAGCGCGCTGTTGTCTGCTCTATGGTCGGGTTGTTGTCTCTTTGACACATTCCCCATTTCCATTCTCAATTTTACTTTCCAATATTTGTATATTAACAATCTTCAACTGTTACAATATGTTTCTTTGGTGTCTTCTGCCTCTTTAAAAATAAATTTTGAGGATTAAATGATTTATGAATTTCTTTTGGTGTTAGCTTTAATTTGTTGTATCAAAAACTGACAACTTTTAAATATATAACTGCTTTTACCCATTTCTCCCTGAAAGGATATGTGACATGTATATAAAAATGAGTTTAATTCAAATCATGCACCTTTCTTTCTTTCTTGTTGAAAAGTGTCCAGTGGATTATAAATAGTATTTGCCTTTGTCCATCTCTCGTTCTGGTGTCTTTTGGATAAGTCACAAATTATCCACTAACCAATTACGGAGACGACACACAACTAATACGGCAATCTGATAGCTTTTTAATCAGATCTTTACATTCGTATGTTGATGGTTTTGGAGTGTTGTTCATTTTACGTTGTGGCAGCTAATGTGACGAATCAATAAAACATTACTACATACTGATGATTTTATGAAACTTCATTGAGTGACTGGGGAGGTGATAATGGACTTATTAAGTGAGAGGATAAAAGACTTACAACAAAAATGTATGACAAACATACGGAAATATAAGCCACCGGTAGATGGTAAGGATTTTTTCTCTAAATTAATCAGTTACTTCTTTGTCTTGGAAGAAAATAATGTTCCCAAAACCAATATCGAATAAAACTTGTATACTACCAGGTAAAGACGGGAACTCTCAACATACACACAAAAGAAAAAAATAGCGAATGGTAAGCTAAAAAGAAAAGTTTTATATGTGAAGTACTATAGGTTCGTTTGTACGTTCTGTTTCAGGTAAAAGTTTAAGTTTAAGGTTGTTAAAAGTTGTGGTCACATTAACTTGAACAGTGCAAATTGTCATTATTATGTTAATTTTTAAGAAATACACATGGATATGCTGAATAAGTTTTCTCTGAACATGAAATTTGACAATGAGCACGGGGCATTATGTCATTTGGACACATACTTTTGCTTTTTCTTATATGTTTTGTTGGTGGAGGTTTACATTAATTTACAAATCTTTTTCAAATGAAGGATATATTTCCTTTAATTGTCTGTGCAAAAACTTTACTAAAAGGGTAATGAAAGTATCTGAAACATAGTTCGCAAAATTATAGAGTATTAAGTGGATTGAGTTACTTTGTTTCGTTGGCTATGCTGGTGTTAGTGATGATGTCTTTGATGTACGCCATATTTCGTACCATATTTCTCACAACTTTATATATATATCACATAGATGCAAGTTAAGAGTTCAATTTTAATAGTTAGGCCAAGTTACTGTGGATAATGTAATGTCATAGATTTTCAAAAGGATAATGCATTTATTCCTTTTATTTTCGGAGATATAGTTGAATGGATATCCTTTAACATAATTTATAATTTGTAAAGAAAATATGTTCAAAACGTTTCTAAAAATATATCAAATTCATAATTTCTCGATAACTAGTTCATGATTTTTCTTTATAATTGATATGTTGTTGTTAGATAAAATTTCCGTTTAATTGATGAAAAAATAATTACACGCATTTGCCATTTACTTACTATGTTAAAAACTGCTTCTCACGGCTTTTACGGTTTGACAGGCGTGACAAATTTACTCCTTTTCGGCTTCTTTCGGATATACTCATATCCATAATTTTACTTCCAGACCAATCGTGTTTATGTCTGGGTTTTAGCTGTTCCTCTAATGAATCGGTAGTTTTTTTGTGGATATTTTCATACCCATAACTGTACTACTCCCACACTGGACTTAGTACTGTACCATAGTTATCAATATCTTTAAACGAATAAACTAACCTGACGTACTTTTCTAGCATGTTTATTTGTACATACAGGTAGATATACCACGTAAGTAAATCTGAGAGCACTTGTCTCAATTTTATTGTGTTATCCATTCTGGTGTTAAATTACAAGATGTAATTTTTTCTATAGCATTTTTTTTTGTGTTGCCCATTCCAGTGATTAATAAAAATTTATTCACAGTTTGTTAAAATTCAAGGTATTATATAGTATGATTGATGAATTGATCGGTGTTTTACGTCCAGTGGCAAATATTACAAATATACCATGTTGGTTTGATATGATTATGAACCCCTGCTTTGTACTAGGTCGACACAATGTGTCGGTTTTTAACCTGCAAGTTTGCAAGGTAATGGTAAAATTAATATTCCGCAGCAAAATATGTCACATTATCCAAACGCGTTATACTGATAGCGAGTCGACCAGACTTTGCTCTTTCTCCTGAATGCCGTGTGCAAACCTATGCAAAACCTCTCGAATCCGAGGCGAACACACTACCACGAGCCAACGAGGCGATTCTGTATAGTATGCGGTAATATCTATGATTAAAGAGGGTTGTTAAGTATCTTTTTTAGTAATGTACACCCGATATATTTTAATTGTTTCAAATACTGGTTCATATCCGAGGTATCTCACATTGTTAAAGTAAAAGGGATAACATGACAGACTTTACAACAGGTTAGACGGAAACCAAAAGCTGAAGCCATTTTCCAACTGATTTTTGCAGTTTGTTCTTATTTTGTACCGATAACCGTCCCAGGTTAGGAGAGAGTTGAGCACTAACAACCATGTTTTACTCCACCGCATGTTTTAAGAATTGTCTGTCCAAGTGAGGAGCCTATTATTCAGAGGTTGTCATTGGTTGCTGTCTGCTATATTTGTTTTTCGTTTATTGCTTTAGTATAAATCAGGATATACGTTTTCTCGTTTGAATTGTTTCACTCTTGTTCATGCGATGGCCTTTTATAGCGTACGATAAGGTAAAATTGTTGCTCATTCTTGACAACCACAAGATGACCTATAGTTTCTGATATTCAGGTCATTTGGTCTATGGTGGACAGTTGTCTCGTCGGCAGTCATAACACGGCTCTTTTTTTATTTAAAATTAAAACTTTATCAATGTATTTCGCATATAAATGTTCACCTTTCATCATGTGCTCTGGGAAGCTTTTTTCTGTAGTTAAACTTAGTTTTGGTAACACAGACGGTTTCAGATACTAATAGGAGAGAGATTTGTGACGATTTGCATTTACTAGTGTTTTTAAGCTATTGAACAATTTTGAAAATGCTGTTAATAAACGTAACTGACGAGGATGGTTGATCTTGAAAAGAACTCTAAACTACACTTCTACATAATCTTATAAAACAAAAGTTTTACTATTTAATAAATACAAGTATACTGCCCAAATTATTCTTCTATTCTAGATTGAAAAGTTCCTGAACATTTTGACTCACGTTAGCGTTTGTGATAAGATGATACTATTGAGCATACATTATTCTGAGTTATAAAATTAAATATATTCTTAAAATTCGTATATTCGAAAATATGAAAAATAAAATAAAGCCGTTGTTATACACATACGAATGCAAAAATCATAGGAAATGCATTCATAGATGTGTATTTGATTTCCTACCATTTACACATACTGTACAAAAATAATTGATACTGTAGAAAAAAGAATATTTCGGGAGTAAATTAAATTTCATAAGACTGTCAATATTTTTCTACTATGGTACAGGTTTTATTGAAGTAAATACACAAAATTCAGATAGGTTGAAATGTGACATACTAACGCATTTACGTTTGAAAAATAATGAAAAGGTTGAATCTAAGTTCTTTTTAAATATAGATATAAAGCACATACAAAACAATTGTTTTAGACGAGTATTATAATTCTGTTTTGCACATTTCATAAAAAAGTATCGTGTATAAGGTGTAATATGCTACATCTATGAGCCATGTGTATGTGTTCTTTTGCCAAATTACGCAGACTTGGCTTTGAACTAGCTTTCTCAACTATGTGTACTCTTTGGTCGCTATTTTGTGCCATTTGTTGTTTTTTTTGTGTGCTACATTTATGTTTTTTTTTTGCATAAATCAGGCCATTAGTTTTCTTATTGAAATTTTTCACATTTTGAAATGCCAGGGCCTTTTATAGCTTACTATACGATTTGTGATTAGCTAATTGTTGAAGGCCGTATGAGGACCTATAGTCGAATACATCCCCGTCCTTTGGTCGCTGGTGAAAAATTGTCTTATTGGCAATCATGCCACATATCCTTATTTTATATTAATACTTTTATTTACTACTTTGCTTAATGGTAAAACATATTTTTCTTTTGTAAAACAGGTGTTCTATTTTTAGAAATTTAACGATGTTTATCAACGAAATTTAACAAATAACATTAACATAATCAAACAAACGTCGTTTGCGCACGTTTTACTCATATTTTGTTTCTTTTTTCTTAAAGGATTACATGAAAGCTTATATGTTATTATATATTTGTGTATTTAAAATATACATTTAAATCAATTTAAATTTTACTGCAATTAAACTTAAAGTTTTTGACAAATTATACTAAATAACAATATTTTTCAAGAATTTCTTTTGCCAAATTGGCGTCTTGGCATTTTTTATCCTCAATATTGTATATTATATATTTTGAACTTAGCTTGATTGAGGAAAGTCTCTGCAGATATTTCCAGGTTAGTATGAAAACATGCGCATTGTATGCATTGATGTTTTGTGGAAGGTTAACTATCTGGTAGGAAGATCCGTCACTGCCAGGTGGGGAAACGTGGTCGGTAAATGCTCATATTAGTCTGTGCCGATACTGTGTGTTAAACGTCCTTATTGACAATACATCCCACGGTAGTACTCCTCAGAAAAGAGGCGTATACTAAGAATGCATATTTGCATTGTATCATAGATCAAATTTATTTGTTCAGTGTATGTTCACTGGTGTTAATAATTCTTTTGATTGTCTGAGTTAAGCCATTTCAATTGATATTTTATAGTGTGTCTTTCTATGTTGTGATGTTACACTATTGTGTCAGATAAGGGTGAAGGTTTGGTACCATTAAAACGTTATAACCCGCTGCAATTGTTTGCACCTGTCCTAAGTCAGGAATCGGATGTTCAGTAGTTGTCGTTTGTTGATGTGGTTCATAAGTGTTTATCGTTTCTCGTTTTTTATATAGATTAGACCGTTGGTTTTCACGTTTGAATAGTTTTACACTAGTAATTTTTGGGGCCCTTTATAGCTTGCTGTTCGGTGTGAGCCAAGGCTACGTGTTGAAGACCGTACTTTGACCTATAATGGTTTACTTTTATAAATTTTGACTTGGATGGAGAGTTGTCTCATTGGCACTCATACCACATCTTCTTATATCTATATAACAAACAAAATATTACAGACTGAAAAAAAAGCAAGCATGAAATATTTTCGATCAAATAAGTCCCTTTTTCTTAGTTCTAACTAAACTGTAAATTTTCTCCTTAACTACATTTATGTACGTTTCGTCAATTAAGTTTATCGACAGGTTGTAGGTATTCATGTGGGCACCAATTGTGCCCCTTTAATAGCAGACTTGTTCCTGTACTGTTATGAATCACAGTTTATGGCCAAACTCAGTAAAGACCTGTCTAAGTTCAATGTAATTGAAAAATTCAACAACACTTACTGTTATCTTGATGATAGTTTTTCGTTAAATAATCAAGAATTCTCTAAATATACTGCCATAATTTACCCAAAGGAACTGACTTTAAATAAACCAAATATTAACAACAATAACTGTCCCTTCCTAGATGTAGATATTTCAGTTTTACACGAGAAACTCTACACAAACATTATGACTAAAGGGATGATTTTCTTTCCCTATTGCTAATTTTCCTCTTTTGGACGGTGATGTTCCTTTGGCACCGTCGTATGGTATTTATATATCCCAACTCGTTCGCTATGCCCGTGTCTGTAGTGACGTTTTGGGTTTCAATGAGCGTAATCTATGTATTACTTTTACATTATTAAGTCAGGGATTTCGTTACTACAATTTAATTAAAACCTTTACTTAATTCTTCAATAGATACAAAGATTTGGTTTGCAAGTTTGGCTGTACCTGTAGAAAACTTATTTCAAATCGAATAGCACATCCTAATTTTTACGATGACGTTATTAACCGAACCCGGAAAATAATTTAGATACGATTATTAATCTTTTAAATAAACTTATTCTATAAGGTTACCAATTCAACACTGTAATGAGATATTTGAATATTGTTTTTATTGGTAAAAATATTGATTTTGATATTGGTAAATTAAAACCATACTTAATATTTTTGTTATACACATATGCAATTTCACGGTACTACTTATATTTTGGCATTGCACAAGGTCATGTTTTTTCTCTGACTGTTGATGACGTCTTTACACTTAATCCATTGGATGTGTACTGATTGATATTTTAGTCTTAGATGCATGATATTTTTTTTATTTGTTATTGGCTTTGAGCTAGCTGTCAGTAACTGCGAGTATTCACAGTTCTGTGCTAAGTGTCTTTTCTGTTGTGGGGATGTATAAATACCCTGCCACTTCCGGTCTGTGTTTTTTGTTATATGTTTTTCTGCTTTGTATCGATCTGATGAGGTAAGCCCTTTTTAACTGATTTTTATAGTTTGTTCTAATTCTGTAATGTAACACCACTGTCCCAGGTTAGAGAGAAGGTTTAGCGCCAGCAAACTACTTTAACCTCGCCACATTCTGATTGTGTCTGTCCCAAGTCAGGTGCCTGTAATTCTGTGGTTGTTGTTTGTTTGCTGTGTATCATATTTTCTTTTCGTTTACAGTTTTGTATATAAATCAGGCCGTTAGTTTTCTCGTTTGAATTGTTTTACGATTGTCATTTCGGGGCCTTTTATAGCTGACTATGTGGTATGGGTTTTGCTTGTTGTTGAAGGCCATACGGTGATCTACAGTTAATTTTTAGTCTCTGGTGTAGAGTTGTCTCATTGGCAACCATACCACATCTTCTTATTTTGACAGCAATGCCATATATAAAAAAATATTTTTGCTGAATATTGTCATTTTTCATTGTAATTGTGAAGGCAAATTATACACATTTTGCATGGACAAAATATATATTTGTGCATACACCTCCTTTGAAATTGTGGTTATAAATATAAAGTATCAATGTTTCTTATACATAATTTGCAACAATTCTTTTGGGATTCAGGGTGTTAGGATTAGTGCCATGGAAACCAAAATGTGCCATTTCGGCTTTTTTACAGAAATTTGATCATGTTATTAAGATAACCCAAAAGCTATATATTGAATTAATATGTTGAGAAAAATATTGAGCATTAAATGACCTTCAATTTGGTCGTAAGTCAAAGGTCGTTAATGAATAAAGGCAACAGTAGTATACCGCTGTTCAAAAGTCATAAATCGATTGAGAGAAAACAAATCCGGGTTACAAACTAAAACCGAGGGAAACACATCAACTATAAGAAGAAAACAACGGAACAACAGAAACACTGAAGTGCAACAAAAAAAAAAAAAACGCCAATGCAACATACATAGAAACGAAATGCCAATGTTAATGACCTTGACCTTGGGTATATCAAATGCATTTTGTAAGAAAAGGTAATAGAAAGAAGCATACAATGCATCGGAAAAATGTTCAGGCTGATTGAAGCCACTATTTTGTTTGAAGGTCAACAGTAAAAAGTCAAGGTCATGTCAAAAGTGCTTAGATATTTGAATATTGTTTCTATTGGTATAAAAATATTGATTTTGTTTTCAGTAAATCAAAACCATACTAAGCCATATGCATATTTACGATAACATAATTGTCGATACCTATATTTTGGCATTGCACAAGGTCATTGTTTTTCTCTGACTGTTAAAGCCGTCTTTACAATAAATTCATTGGATGTTGGATGTGTACTGATTGATATTTTAGTCTTAGATACATGATTTTTTTTTAGTTGTTATTGGCATTTGAACTAGATGCAAGTAACTGCGAGTGCTCTCAGATCTATACTTTGTGTCTTTTTTGTTATGAGGGATGTAGAAACTCCCTGCCAAGTCTGGTCTGTGTTTTTGTTATTTTTTTTTCTGCTTTGTATCGATCTGATGAGTTAAGCCGTTTTCAACAAATTTTTATAGTTTGTTCTTATGTTGTACTGTTACACTACTGTCCCAGGTTAGGGGAGGTTTGAGCCTTCAAACATTTTTACCCCGTCACATTCTTTATGTGCCTGTCCCAAGTCAGGAGCCTGTAGTTTATTGGTTGTTTCATATTTTCCATGTCGGGGCCTTTAATA
The DNA here is from genome assembly GCF_021869535.1 of Mytilus californianus. NCBI lineage: Eukaryota > Metazoa > Mollusca > Bivalvia > Mytilida > Mytilidae > Mytilus > Mytilus californianus. The sequence goes on from NW_026262668.1 coordinate 95,767,921, forward strand.
GACGACTTTACGGTATGGGTTCTTCTCATCGTTGAAGGCCGTATGGTTGTCTATAATTGCTTACATCCACATCAATTGAACTTAGGTGGATAGTTGTCTCATTGGCAATCATACCACATCTCCTTATTTGTATATTAACAACCACACTTACTTAATACCTAGAAACCAATCATTTATAGTGGAAAAATGCATAGCAACCATATATTTTTGGGTTCTTTCGAATAAAATCCGAAAAAAATGATATTAAACATGTAGTATATCTGTAAATCATGCATCCATTTTAAAAACACACAATGTATACAATATTGTACCGAATTGTTGAATTACACCGACCTGGTTGTACACATGTATAATCCAGAAATAGTTAATTATATTGAAAATTCAAATTAAAGGTTGAAAAAAATAATAATTGTTTGATTACAAATCAAAAGGTTATTTTAAGACAGGTCTTTTGAACCTAAAAAAACAAGACGAAATAAACAGAATTGCTAAGAGGACGACCAATTTATTTCTTGGGTTGGGGTTTGCGTGGACGAAATTAAAACTTTTACCCGTTATACGGCTGGATTATTTATTTCATTTCGTTTTTCGCTGAAACAATTATTTTAATTGTCAAAACTCAAATCGTATGTAGCTAATTTGAATCTGAATGTACAGAATATGTTTTGGTCAATAATATTGATCTTCAGTTCTAGATACCATCACATTAAAAATCTTCATTCAGTTCCCCTTATCCCCATCACAAAATCTTCATTCAGTTCCCCTTATCCCCATCACAAAATATTGAGTGGTCCTTTACTAGCTAATTAAACAACTCTGAATACGTTAAACTGTTATTGTTTTATTCAGTGGGTAACTTTTTATAGACCTCTTCTTGAAAAACACATTCATTTCATTCAGCATCCCTTATTCCCATATCACAAAATATTGAAATGTCCTTTCCTCAGTAACACAACTACTGGGAATCCGCTATTTTTTTTAATTCTGTGTAAAAACATTTCAACTTCCTCTAGTTTTTGGAAAAAAATACATTGTGTGCAAAATGTCCTTTGTAGCTCATCTGGTCCGAATGGCCATGTTAGATTTTGCTATCACTTTGCGTCAGTCGTCCGTAAACATTTCTATAAAAATCTTCTGTGAAACTGCTCAATGGATTGAAACCAAAGTTTGTCTGCTTCATCTGTTGGGTGTCAACTATAAGTTTGTGATTTTCGTGCAGGTTGATTAAACAACATAGCCGCTATTTCTAAAAATAGAATGTATTCTTACGTTAATTGTACCATTGTTATAAGATAGTTTTTATCTCAGAAATCTATATCTGATCTGCGACAACACCCAAGCCGTTACCATAGTTTACCATAATTAGATCAATGGCGGACAATTCGAAACAATTACCGACTACGTCTTGAAAAAAACATTAAAAAGGCAATATATAAATGCATATATGTAATATTTTATCTTCGTATTAGATACAATACAAAGGTAACAAAGAAACAGGCCGGTAACAACCGTTGCCGGATAGTTTTTCTGCACGAGTAGTCAGGTCAAGGTTCGAGGCGATAGCCGAGGACCTTGACCTGACTACAAGTGCAGACAAACTATACGGCAGGTTGTTTCCGGCCTGTTTTTTGTTACCTTTGTTTTGTATCTGACTTGTACGACGTTTCAAGAAGGAAGAAGTACATTTTGCATTTAGAAGAGGTAGCAAAACTAAAGATATTAGAAACTTAAATGGCCATATACCAGTTAATGTAAGTTACAGTTTAAACTCAATTTTTTTTCTCACTTCCCTTCAGCCGAGAATTTTTTCTCAAAAAATGCAAAAATCTAATAACTTTATAAAAAGAACCATTTCAAGTTAAAGGTGAATTTTATACACATTTGAGACTTTTTGAAATGCAACTTCGCAATTTAGTAATGTATAAAAAAGATTTCAGAGGTAAGCAAGCTACCATTTGATTTTATTGGGGCGGGGGGGGGGGGGGGGTGTTGGAGGGGGGGGGGGGGTTAAAATAAATTTAAAATAAACAGGCTTCATCCTTTTTTTGTTGAAAAAATGCAGGATGTGCCATGTCCATGTCTTGTTATTATATATATATATATAGGCATATGTTTTGGATTAAAAAAAAAATGTTCATGCTTATAGGTTTTTATATGTCTCTGATAGTGTTGATCAGGATTAAACACGTGTCACTATATGATCCAATCAGAGCTTACCGTCCAAAATTGATGACATAAGTTTAATGATTTTCTTTACGATTTGCTGCATATTTGAACATGTATTACACGGACACTTTTTATTTATAGGATCAATCGTGCATTGGAGAGTTGATAGGGATTTTATCTTTTGATTAGATTTGATTTTTATATATATATTTCCTGTCTTTTTATTGAAATATAAACGTCGGTACCAGCATTTCTTTCAGCATTGTACAGAATACTATTCATGTCCATATATTGAAAAAAAAAATACATTTACGGACCGACCATTTAGCTTCAAAAGGGGGTATGCTCTTTTCTGAGTAAGAAAATTATTTAGTTTTTCAACGCTATCGCCCAAATATTTTTTTTTTCGAAATCAGCCTATTATATACGGTATTCGGAAAATCAGGAGCCAGAACATTATTTTCAGTGTCATCTGCTTGACCATTATATATTTTTTCTCATAAAATTGGGGATCAAAATGTGTTTTTTTAGGAAAAAACCATAACCAGCCTTTTGAAGTTAAAGGGTTAACCCCTTAGTGTACTAATATGAATAGTTACTGGAATTGTTTTAAAAAAATATAGTTATTGATGCTAACGTAAATATTTTTAATTAAAAAGACAGGAAATATGTCGGTGAAACAAAAAGTTCAAATCTAATTGAAATTTAAAGTGCCCATGAACTCGCTGATCATGCACGAGTGATTCTATTCATAAAAAGTGTCCGTGTAACAACTAAAAAGTGTCCGTGTATCATCTAAAAAGTGTCCGTGTAACACCCGTTAATGTACTGTTTTTCTATAGCTCTGCTGGGGGCAAAGTCGTACAATGCTTTAAAATCGTCACTTTATAGCTACAGGTCTCTTATCTACAGATCTAGTCTGCGTGATACTTGGACACCTATCAATTGATTGATAATAAGGTACTGTATAGCACGTGATACTTGGACACCTATCAATTGATTGATAATAAGGTACTGTATAGCACTTAACTATACGTCAAAAGTAAAGATTTAAATTCCCAAAAGGGAATTTTCTTCTTCTGTGTTGCAATATATCAAGATCTCCTTTCTATGATGTTTACAATTTTACCGTAAGACATTACGTTATATACAAACTGGCATTAATGACTTTGGCTTCGTTAATTGACACATAGTAATTGATATCTTCGAAACTACTCGGTGCGTATTACATTCAGAATAGGTTAATATCATGATTTTCTTGCTGCTTATTCTATTCTGTTTAATGAAAACAATTTCATACTTGTTAAGCACTGATAAATTTAATTACAACAGGTTCACTCGATTTAACTCATTTTCTTACTGATAGTTTTAGACTTGATAAGCAGTGTTCAATTTTTAGGCATATTGATAGAATGTAAGTTGCATATACTTTTTATCTTACGCTTACTCAGACAACACAACCTAACAGGCTGTTACTACGTATTAGTAAGTTATTTACTTCTCCGAGGGTTAATACATGTCGATATATACACTATACGATACTACAAATAAATGAGGTATTATTTCATTCTTAATTGTCCATTTTGAGTATCTCATTGAATGCTAGAGCAGACTGTAACCCCTCGAAAAAACGTTGTCCTTCACTCGGCTGACAATGTTTTCTCGGTTACAATCTTCTCTTTCACCCTCTCAAGTATGTGTTATTTATATAGTAACTGCATGTGCACATTGTTTTAGAATAAACAATTATTATTCATTATTCCTCAGATATTTTAGTTCAAGTATGTGAGTAGTATAGATTGATGCTGTGAAGTATTAAGCAATATATGAGTATTATTTTTAAAACATCGCTTTAAAATATATTCTTTTTTGGTAGCGTCGGCATGCAAATTCTGCATATCAAGTGAACAAAAAGTATAAACAGTATTGCGATGTATATGAATTCAGATTTTGAACCTCTTTTTAAATGAATTATTTATTCGATTAAAATCGCAGTTTGTGTCTCTATCTTGTGAATTTTACATACGGCAACAACAAACATATAATCTGATCGATTCAAAAGATATAGTGGAATATTTGATTGAAATGTTACTTTATAAAAAAAACTAAAAGCCAAAGAAAAACAAGCACTTAAAAAAATAAGGAGATGTGGTATGATTGCCAATAAGACAACCAGAGACAAAATGACGTAGAAGTTTTAATTTAAAACTATAGGTCCCCGTACGCCTCAACAATGATCAAAACACATAGTAAGCTATAAACGGCCTAGAAAAGACAAATGAAAAACAATTCAAACGAGAAAACTAACGGCCTGATGTATGCACAAAACAATAAACGAAATACAAATATGATATACAGTAACAAACGACAACCACTGAATGACTGGCTCTTGACTATAGACACGTACATACAGAATGTGGCGGGATAACAATTTTGATTGCGACAAACCCTCCCCTTAACTTGAAACAGTGGTGTAACAGTGCTACATAAGAACAAACTATAATAATAAGTTAAAGAAAGGCTTTATTAATCAGATCGACAAAAAGTACAGATCTGAGTGTATTCGTAGTACTGCTAGCCTGTTTAAAGCCAATAACAACTTGTTAAAAATCATGTATCTAAGACTTTAATATCAATCAGTACACATCCAACATGATTTAGTTGGAGACGTCATTAACAGTCAGAGAAAAACATGACCTTGTGCAGTGCCATAAGTTAGGTATCGACAGATGGTAAGACCGTGAATGTACATACATGTATGTGTATAACAGTTATATTGTGTTTGGTTTTAATTTACAAATAACATAATCAATATTTATACCGATAAAAACAGTATTCAAAGATCTAATAACAGAGTTGAATTGGAAACCTTTAAAAATTAATTTTATTTAAAGGATCGAATAGTTTTCCCTGATCGTTTTTATATTTACGGGCTCGGTAAACAACATCACCGTAAAAATTAAGATTTGATTTCCCGTTTTCTACAGGAACAGTCAAACTTCCAAACCAAATTTGTATCTGTGGAAGAATTTAGTAAAAGTTTTAATTAAGTTGTGGTTACGAAGTCCTTGTCTTAATAATTTGCCAGTAATATATAATTCCGTTCATTGAAATGCAAAACGGCAATACTTACACGCACATAGCGGACAAGTTGGTATATATAAACACCGTAAAAAAACAATTAACAACAGGGAACGAACAACCGTCCCTTTTTCGTAAATTTTCGTGTAGTTACGCTTGTAAAACTGAAATATCTTAATCTAGGAAAGTAACAGTTATTGCTGTTTATATTTTATTTATTTAAAGTAAGTTCCTTTGGGTAAATTTCGGCAGTATATATGAAGAATTTTTGAATATTTAACGAAGAAATATCATCTAGATAACGGTAAGTGTTGTTGATTTTATCAATTAGATGGAATTTAGACGGGTCTAAGCTGAGTTTGGCCATAAACTGTGATTCATAACAGTAAACAAAGATAAGTCTGCTTTTAAAGGGCTGCAATTCGTGGCCACAGGAAAACAAACAACCTGTCGATAAACTTTATTACCGAAACGTACTTAAATGTTGTCAAGTAGAACATTTACAGCTTTAATCATCTCATCACACTTCAAGTAAGTATATCTAGCATGTTTACCATTTTCGTTATGAACAAGGCAGCAAATAAATTTAAAATCAGATTTTTCAAACGACCACTTAATTAAATAAGAAGATTTTTCTTTTTTTAAAACTTGTCTTTTTAGTTTCAGCTTCTGAATTCTCGTGACATATCGTGTCAAAATTTGTTTGCCTAATAGCCTACTTAGTATTACAGAGTATCCTTATATATGTTCAGTAAATTCTGAAAAAAAAAATTTTTGTGTGGTATAAATGTAATAATTCAATATGATAGTAAAATAATATAATGAAAAAATAAATATAAACTTCTAACATTTTCAAGGCAATAGTTTACAATATGTTTGCTACTAGTAATCTATTTATACATTCTTTTCTGTGGAAGGGCGTTTTCAAAGACCAGACTTAGGAACAATACTTCCTTTCGAGTCGAGTCATCTTTCATCCGGGAGTCAGAATCAGACACAAGATAAAATTACAAAAAGTCTGCTTTCTATATATCTAAATCTAAATAATAAATGAAATTACAATAAATGAGTGCGCAGTGTAAACATGTAAAGCATGATAGACAGGGTTGGCAAAACCACTGGTTTTATGAGTATTGCCCAGCCCAGTGCGAAATACTGGGAAAACCCGGGTTTTACCGGGCAATACTGGGCAATACTGGGTAATATGAAATACAGGCCGGAGTTTTAAAGAGGATTCGGTGATTTATCACAAATGCAATACATTAAAGATACTTATAAAAATAACACATAGTATTTAATTTATAAGTTCCCTTGTTTGAGACTTTTTTTTATAAAGTGTATAAATATGAGAAAGTATTGTTCCAGCATCTCTAGGACAAGTGTACATGAAGACACATAAGACAAATGTGAAAAGCTTTTCTCAATAATCCTCCTAAAATCTATATAATCTACATTAAGTCTAGATTGGTCAAGCTGTTAACATAAAGTCCAAGAATTCAATTTTTTTTTTGAATATATATAACTAATATTAAGAATTAATAATTATATGTAAGGAACATTACGTTTAAACAATTTTGGTTCATTGCTAAAAATGTTTACTAACTTCAAAGAAGGGTAAATGTGATAACAATTTTAAATGAGATTATAAAATAAAAAAAAAAATATTTATAATTTAATAAAAGAAAATAATTGTATTCAGATTTCTATCTATTCATTTTTATCTGAATTTATGATAACACATATTTAAGGTTATAGTGAAATAAATATTAAAAATTTGAGAAAAAAGATATATATAACTTTTTGATGCTTAATAAAAAAAATTGTTGATGGTGCAATGTACCCACTGGCATACAGCTTTTCAGCAGGAAAAAATATGGACAACTACATAAGATTATTCAGTCATCTACAGTGTAAATCTCAACAGCACCAACTACTTCTTCAACCCAGCACCATATTCATTGATTATGAAACAGTCATGAACAATGCAGCTCTAACGTCTTTCCTGGTGTTCAAGTCCAAGGTTTCTTTTCGACTTTACCCAATGCATTTGGCGAAAGACTCAGAAATATGGACTGCAGACTTACTACAAAGAAAACGACAACATCACCAAGCTTGTTCAACGGGCAGCAGTCTTACCATAAGTACCCCAAGACCAACTTGAAGATGTTTGGCTAGACACATTAGAAGAAATAGCTGACAGAGAATGTTCCTGACACAACCACATTTACAGATTACGTCACCGAATATTGGGTTGAAGGACACCGCTTCCTCTGGAACCACTACCTTACTGAGGGACCACGTTCTACCAACCACTTGGAAGGTTGGCACAGTAAAATCAAGAAGATGGTCCAACATGCACACCCAAACATCTATGAGATAATTGAGGTGCTTCAGAAAACTCAAGCTTTCACTGAGTGTGCTATCATACAGTATGCTGCAGGAGGGGCCCGTCAACCAAAAAGTAGTAGATACAGAGAAATCAATGCAAGTCTTCAGGGACTGAAAGCTAAATATGAACAAGGACTTGTGGATGTGTTAGAATACGCAGATGCAGCATCACACCTTCTGCACTTAAATTAAAGACATTCTTGTACATGAAATTTGTAATATTTGTTTCCAATGTTTGTTTGCATATTATGTTTGATGCTTTAAATGCATTATGAATGATAAATTTCAGTCCTAATGACATTTATGTAATATTGCCAATGTTCATTGTTTTAGTGCTATTAAAAGTATATGTCAAAATCAATTTATTATTCATTTTCATTTATCTCCTTCAACGAATCAATTCAATGAAAATTTCACAACCAAATATATGAAGAAAAAAAACCCATATTAATGTGCATCAATTGCATACAAACTTATCCAATAGAATTTTACAGAGATGTGTGTACATATTAATTAGCAACATAACTGGAACAGACTATATCATTTTCCAATCAGGAAACCTTTTGTCTTTTTTGTTTATATAACCATTTGATAATTGGGGTAATTAAAAGTGGGCAAACCAGGATGTAACCCAATAGAATGCATTTGTTTAAAGTTTGGATTTTTGAAACAAAGCTTGGAAATTGCCTAAAGTTTGCAAAACCTGTATTCTGACTACATAGAATTAGAAGAGAAAAGGAAGAAATAGAATTTTTATATTGCCCAGTATTACACGTTTCTGGGAGTATTGCCCAGCCCGGGAAAACCCGGGTTTTCCCACCTGGGTTTTCCCGCCCGGGTAATACTTTGCCAAGCCTGATGATAGAACAGTATGTCATAATTGCCCATGTCGGCAATAACTAATTTGAAATATGAAAAAAACAAATCTACTTAAAAAGAAGACACGATTTATATCTTCATCCACACTTTAGAAATTCATCACCAAACAACGTTACTATGAAGTATTTCTTGGTTAATAACATCACAGAATGCAATTTATCACTGGATTTCTACTTGCCCTGGGTTGATAAGAAGTGCTTGCCCTTCTTGAGACTAGATAAATTGTGGGTTTGATTATGTTTAATTTTTCTGTCAACATTTTTGATTACTGGTGATTGTTAATTCTTTTCCTTTTCTTTTGGTGAACTAATTATAAAAGAAGTGAACGTATAATTGAATATCGTGAATAACAGAGAACTTTTGGATGACAAACAACATACATTAGAACTTGATGGTTTGAATGAAAAAAATCATAATAGAACAGAGCACATCAAGAGCGTGGCATCGTCCTCAACAAACCTTGGAAATATGACCACTATATGTTGCTTTAATGGACTAAAATATGGTATACTTATACGAAATACTAAGGAAGTAAAACATATGCTTCTTTGTTTATCTTCACCATGCCCTCTACATTTGAAATTCGTACATCATATACTGTGTTATATCCCTAATTTAAGCTGATGAGTAAAGGCATCACTTAACAAACGAAAACAATATTGTTGTAAAGCCTAGTTTGCTAAATGATGTATATAGCGCGCTTAAGACATCTGTCTTCATGTGGTTTATAAGTGTCCATCGGAAAATGTGGAGTATTGCAGGACTTACATCATATTTTCAATGTTACTGGCAAGACAACAAATAATGTGTATCTATCACAGTGTAAATGTGGAAACCAGTAAGTGGGCGAGTCGGAACAGCCATTTCGCAAACGCATGAATGCATATCGTAGTGACTATGACTGTTAGTCCTCTAGTATTTGAGATCTCCTGACCACACTAAGGCAGATCTAAATCGACTGACTATTGCCATCATTGACCACAACCCACCTTGGTCCAGGGAGGAGAGAATCACTCGGACAAGATTTTGGTTAAAAAATATAAACGTTGGACACAAATGAAATAAATGAAAAGGGGTAGTTTATAAAATCTTGCAGTGACAACAGCACCTGGATATGATGTTTTATTTGGGATGTTTACTTACGCAGCCCCGTCTATTGTAAATTCTTAATTTGTATGAAGTGCCAGATTTTTAATTTTGTAACTTTTTTTGATCAATAATTCTAATTTACATTACGTTCAAGAGTTGTGAAAATAAGCATAGTTTAGACGCCAGTTTACATCATGCTGTTGATACTGATGAAGGATTTTTGTTGTCAGTAATATTTATTGATATTTTAGATACATACCTCTATTTGTTTTTCTTTAGTTGGAGATATTATGCAAACAATTGTGCAAATCGTGATACAAGCATGAAATTTGATATGAAGGTTAACTAAATGCTAATTAAAAAAAAACAGCTGCTGGCCATAAAAAATTTCATTTTTTCAAGATGGCCACCGCTCATTTTACAAATGGCGTCAGTTCAAATTGGCTACGTTTCGTGAGTCATTTGAAAGCTGTGTTGTAGGTATAATCCAATGTAAATTTTGATAAAAAGTAACTTACAGTTCCTAAAGTACGATGACACAATACATTAATGAAGATAAAATGTAACTTCCGGTTACAAAATGGCGTCCAAAACGGCGAAAATGTCATTTTCTATCATTCCCATCAACTTAACAAGAGATATCACTTACTTTGTTCAATTCAAATGCATAATTTGGTTAGAAATACCGGTTGCTTTATCTAATATTTATCTAACTGACAGTTGCCGTACAAGGAAGGTCAGAACAGTAGTATTTACAGTTACCCACACAGCAGGATTTCTTGCATCCGCATTTCAAAAGTTCCTGACACGAGGATGCGACGGCAGGCAATAAAGCCCATTTTGGTTTCCAACTGTCATTGTCTTTTTCTTTCAGTGTTCAGGACTTGGTACCTGTTGAATGCATATATCCGTTTGAGCCTAAACATGTCCGCCTTGATATGGTGCTCATTTGGTGTGTTCCAGAAGAGCACCTCTGGTAGGTGGAATGGCATCATAAGACCGTTGCTTCCTGGCAAACAATTCAAATCGTACCTCGTTAACAGCAAATGTCGTTGATGTTCTGTCATACATGATGTAAACAAATGCTTCTATGATGTCCATGTCTGTGTCTATAATAGAGTTTGGTTTCATCATACTCAAGCGGGCAAAAAACGTCCGTTACATCTGGAAATACTTCCCATTTCTGCCAAGATGACTTCTTCCCTTTCCAACGAAATGCCGACACAAAGTCACATCCACTGAATGCATGGAAGAAAGGAAGAGTAGATACACGAGGACCTAACGAATTTGATATGTCATGTACAGGAAGCCATCGAAAGTCTTTATTCCTTTCAAAACCTATCCAAAATTTGTCCACACCTAGTCTTTCGAATGCTGAAATTCCTAAAACTACTACATCCGTGTCAGTACTACTTAAAATTACTTCTTTACAACCATTTACAGCAGCATGCTTGTGTCTTTCTATGTTGTGATGTTACACTATTGTTTCAGATAAGGGTGAAGGTTTGGTACCATTAAAAAGTTTAAACCCGTTGCAATTGTTTGCACCTGTCCTAAGTCAGGAATCTGATGTTCAGTAGTTGTCGTTTGTTGATGTGGTTCATAAGTGTTTATCGTTTCTCGTTTTTTATATAGATTAGACCGTTTGTTTTCCCGTTTCAATGGTTTTACACTAGTAATTTTTGGGGCCCTTTATAGCTTGCTGTTCGGTGTGAACCAAGGCTTCGTGTTGACGACCGTACTTTGACCTATAAAGGTTTACTTTTATAAATTTTGACTTGGATGGAGAGTTGTCTCATTGGCACTCATACCACATCTTCTTGCATCTATTAACATGGACAAACATTCGTGTATCTGCTTCGTCGTTATTACAAGGGGACAACATGGAAGTATCCGTATTGAAATTGCAAAGAACATTTTCACCTCGAGTAACATAAACATTTTTATCAGAAGCAATTCTGTCGGCGAGAAACTTGAGCAATTCCAGTTTGTTGTCAACTTCACGGAGAAAACTACTAAAAACCCTTGGCGTTCTACCAGAACCAACAACTTTACGTCTAGCACCAGCACCTTGCTTTCTTCTTGTCCCGGCTTTGAAACTATTCTTTAAGTAAACGTCAAATATAATGTCTACTCTTGAATACTTATTGATGCAAGATCTTATGTAAGGCAGTATGACATCATTTGCATAATCATCAAATGTTTTACCCACGTGGTGGCCTGGAATTAACCATTGCTGTCCCATCAAAGATAAAGGCGTCAGAATGTGGATCAGTTGATGGCAAATCACAAAATGATTCAAGTTTATTCATTAGCTGCGATTTAATACAACTGTGTAAAGTGCCATCCTGAGACAAAGACGGTGGAGCAGTTTGGTGTTGTTCATGGTGTTGTAGAATGACTCAAACTACGAGAGCTTCAAATTCATCTACCAGTCTACCGACTTCGGGTCCAGCTTCCATCCATCGTCTCAAAGCTGAGGGATCTACGGTTAAACCTATGGCACCACCATCGCCCTTCATGATTGAATTATTCTGTGCATGTGCCTGATCAATTGCCATATTAGAAAACAACTTGCAGGTCTTACGTACAGTGAAATTAGCATTGCTACCTGTGGGTGATGTTCGTGAAGGAAATCCATATCTCGAAGATGAATTGGTAACCATCGAGCATAATTTACACGATCAAGACAAAAAAAAAATACGGTATCATGCTTGATATGGACTGTTTGTAAAGTATGAAATCTGACTCTCAAAATGAGCGTACTACCGACAGCACAAGATGTTCTTAATTCAAAATTGAACGCCAGAAATTGAACTGTGGTCGAGGTGACTTCCTATCCTTACACCCGTCTATCAAATCTTCGAACTTCACAGAGTCATCAGCTATATTTTCTGCGTTTATGCTCTCAAAAGCCGACAGTAACAATTCAAACAAAACACAAGCAGTCATCTAATGTGCGTGCCTAGTCCTAGGTACATTTGAACATGCAAAAAAAGAATCTGCCGTTCCAGGTGTTGCAATGTCGGTTTCAGTGAGGGCACTTGTCCATCCACTATCACGCAAAATGTCACATAGAACTTTAAAACAAGCCATTTTAATGTGCAATCACCAAACATGACGATAAACTTATCTTCTCCGTACAAATCTGGCCATTCCCACTGAATTTGCTTTGCCAAAACAAAACGTGGATGATCTACAGTTATAATTGGTGTTTGTCTCGGTTTAAGAAAGTTATCCACCTCTTTCACCTTATCCATCGAATGCTTGATCATTGCACCTAGATGGGCTTGTTCTTTAAACATTGGCATCAAAGAAGTAAAACTTTCCTGTACAGAAGGGCCTCGATTTTTAGAATGAAATGACGACCAAGATCTGTTTTCGAAACTAACTATAACAATAACAACAATAATTGCAAAACAGAAAGCAAAATTAAACCTTTTCTAAAAGACACAATTAGAAATATTTGGAAACATACTGTTAACAGGCCGAGGTATTATCCTTTTACCACCTGAAACTGCACTTTATGGTATGGGTTTCGACCGGGTTCGTTGATGTTGTACCTACACCCAGCCGATCGTTCATCCATTGCCATTTAGCCCCCGTGCGATTTGTACACCATCTGGAGGACTAATGCCCATTCCTCCTTGGATCGGATATCCCGCGTTGGCACATCCTGTCGATGCAGGTACGACTTTGTGGCTTTAACTAAGAGGCAAACCATAAAGTATTTGGGAGACTTTAAAATAAAAGCTGACGATGGACTCCATGCCGTGTTTCTAATCGGCAGAGATTTACACCAGTGTGTTCTGGTAGTACGTGCAAATCGTTTGTAATACATAATTATTTTGCGCATGCGCGAAATTGTTAAACGCATGTGTAACATAACCTTGAAAACATGTAAACTAATCATTTCTAGTATTTACGTCACATTAAATGAAGGTAACCACCAAACCTGATATTTTTTTACTAAAGGAAGGTAAAAGAAAAACAGTTTTCCAGAAAAATAAGTATTTTCGAACTGGAAACAACAGCCATTTTAGAAAAAGAAAAAGGCCGTGGCCATCTTGAAATTTTTTTTTTTTTTATGGCCAGCAGTTTTTTCTTAAAAAGTATATAATAATGATGCTTCGTGCTAATTTTCATAGTTTTATCATGATTTGCACAATTCTCTCGATTTTGCTTGCTAATATCTTCCACTACTTCAATTTTGATGTTGAAACCTTTTAAACGTTTATTTAATTATAGTGACGTTTTTCGTAACTATCCGGCGCCCTCGTCAGAAAGATCGTTGACTATTGGTATTCTTTCTCTCCAATTTATATGATAATTACATCGAAATTCAAATTTCAAAAATTACAAGACTGATAGCGACTTTGCATAAACAAACTTCTTGATATATAAGATAGGAATTAAATGATTTATTTACGATATCAGACTCATGTGGAGAAAAGAGAAATTTTGTATATTATATCAATTCATTGTAAAAACAAGCCATGTAGGACTCTGGCTATTTCTGAAGGCGATGATACCAATGACCTGGAATGACCTAGATTAACCTAGAAAATTGAAAAGATGGAGAGTTAGCTTTTATGTTAACTACAACATATTAGTTATAAATATGCACGATGTGTGTTTCCATCTAGAACTGTTATTGGAACATATTCAACTGCTTTTGTATTCTTCATAAACATTATTGTTGCAAATGCTTTATCTCTGCTTTCAGACGCAAATTTCCATATTCTTAATGCACACTGCACTTTAGCATTGGGAAATAATAAGTTTGTATTGACAGTATTTCTGGGTTGTCAAGATAGGAAATTGAATAACAACGTGAGATTTATGAAACAGAGTGTAAATAAATAGGAAAAAACGTCTAACTATGTTTTTGGACTATTGTGGAACTAAGAAGAAGATTGAAATGTCATTTTCATTAACTCGACATTACTTTCCCATTGAATGATATCCCGAGTCAGCTATATCAAAACTGACATACTGATAATAAAGCAGAATTTTCCTTTTATAAATATGCCTATTGCCGACAAATGAGTCCATTACAATTCTATTCTTTTCTTCACCACATACTATCCGTAAATGAACGGATATGAAAGCATGCCAGTAACGTTAATGAAATTTTGCATGTTACGTCAAACAAAAATCTGTGTTCAATTTAATTAAAACTTATTTCAACATTCTATTTTTCTGAAAAGCGCAAATATCATTTAATAAAACTATAAATTAAGGAAGTGACAATAAGCTAGACTGAATGTGACAGCGAGAATTTTTAGAACATCGAAATTACCTCATTGCATATTTGATTCTTTAATGTAATGCGAGTTCTACTCGAGTACGCTGTCGATTACAACTGAAACAAACACATACAGTCGTATCAATACCGCATGTACAATTGTAACTAGAAGATGCCCTTAAAATAAGTATAACAATGTTGGTTTACGAACAAAGTAGTTAAGGGAACACTTATTTTAATTTTCTCTTGATGACATATATCTATTTAACTCTTCAATCGTCCGTGTAAGTGTAAAACTACACGGAAAGAGACTAGATAAAATCTGTTTATATTCAGCAAGATCTAAATCGTTGCAAATTCAGATAAAAATTGGTTGAACATGTGAGTTTAATTTATACGACCATCTGGATCATGTTTGTCGAGAAAAAACGCAACAAAAATCCTTCAAAAATTAATATGAAAAGAAAATAATATTTAAGGTGTATTTAAAGTACATAATGCTAGTAAGAGAAAATTTAGCAACTCATCATGTGTATTTTTGAAGACCACAAAATTTCCAGTGAAATGTATAGATTGTTTTGTTATGTATTCCACACGAAACTTGTTATTGAAGCGAATGTGAAACTGTCTTGTATAAAACTTGGGTGTAAGACATGAGCTTGGAATTGCTACTGTGAAATGACGCTATTCCAAGATTGGACCCTACTTCACGTATTATTATCATCGGCTGTTTTCAGACTGGAAAATATCAAACTGAGGTCGCACGACAATTCAATGTTCACCATATCATAATTTAACGCATTTAACATAGATTAGATAAAACTGAATCAGTTTAAGATCGCGCACAACATATCTAAGTGTTCAATCAACTTAATCGCACAGCCTCTGCTACAACCACTGCTGTTGGTTTTCAAGGTTAACAGATAATTTACTTCAAGATCAGTAAGAGGGTTTGTCAACGAGGATTTCGGCTAGATAAACCTTATGTTGGACCAGTTTTGATCCAGGTACAAAGACATACCTGTTTTCGTTGGTGTCGTGCATTGAGGTCTGATTCGGGAAAACAGAATAAACATAGTCCGTGTCCAAGGTAATGTAACAGTTAAATGTTATAGAAAATATACTTTGCAGATTACATGCTCTATGTTATTGACCTACAGAAGAGGATTTTTTAGCAAGACATTGCCCGGCTCCATACAGAAAGGTTAACCATGGACTTCCTAATTCAGAACACCAATAATGCATTGCTATGATATTCAAAGTCGCCAAAAATGACCACCATAGAACATCTTTGAAACGAACTTGATAGACTCGACTGCAAACGTCAACCCCACTTCAATCATTGGACAACCTCACTCAATCAATTGATACAACATGAATGGCAAAGGATACCTCAGGTCCGAATACAAAATTTGCCTGATTCGATCCATGCAAAGAAGATTCAGAACAGTGTAGACGCAATTTGTAGTACAATAGAAACTGACTTAAACGTCACTGGAAATAAACCCATCTTATCGTTTGTGACTTTTTTCGAATTTTTGTTCAGTATCATGTATGACATTCGTGTGTACGATGATAGCTCAATACACATAAGCATTGCGTAAAAAATTAATTTAAAGTACACATAATAAAAACAATCCATTATGGATTTCTGTTTTGTAGAGTATACATAAAAGTAAAAAAGGAAGGGTAATGGTGTATCATTTTATGACAAAATCCCTACACGATTTTGAAAAACTCAGAACAAAGGAACAACGCTTTTATTGCTGTTCTTCAGTTCAAAGCCATGATGTTGTTTATGGGTGAAATTTCATTTGATTTGGAGGAAGCACGTCATTAAGATTTAAGAGAAAGAGTCTACATGTACCATTTGTAAGATGGAATGAAGAAAAAATGAATTAAGATGTAATAGAAATTTTGTAAGATTCAGTTTATATATAAAACAAAAACAAAAAACCCAAGTCGCAGAAAGACTGACAACGTCATGACTGGAAGAAAAAAGACGAATAGACAAAAATAGTACACAATTAACTTAATAGAAAAATAATGAATAAGCAGCATGGTTTTTTCTAGAATAACAGGGGTGATCTTAGGTGCTCCGTAAAGGTAGTGGCACCCGTTTCATTTGTGATTTGATTGAAACAATAAAATATGGCACGTATATGTTATGTTATCTTAGAACGATTTCTTTATAATTGGTTGTTCGTGTTTGACACAGTTTATTGTAATGGTAATTTTCTGTAAATGTTTATTCATTATACTGATATTGTCATATAGTGAATATCAGTAAATAAGAATGAAGAAAATGACTTCCTTTAGCTTAATTTCTTGTTAACCACAAGTCAATCGAAGTGTCGGTTCACGCTTATCCTTAAGAAAAAGTAATATTTGATGCATTAAAATAGTTTCAGTAAATGTTAGTAGTCCTTTGTTGAGTTATGTTGAATATTGTCATTTTGCTTAGTTTCTTTTGTTACCTATTTTAACATCGGACTCGAACTTTTTTTTGAATTGAATTTTACTGTACGTATTGCTTTGTTTTTGTTTATTCCACATTAGCTAGAGGTATAGTGGGAGGGTTTAGATCACAAAACATGTTTAACCACGCCGCATTTTAGCGCCTGTCCAATGTTAGGAACCTCTGGCCTTTGTTAGTCTGGTATGTTTTTTTAAAATTTTGGTTCATTTATATGTTTCGGAGTTTAGTGTGACGTCCATTTTAGCTGAACTAGTATACATGATTGTTTAGGGGCCAGCTGAAGCCCGACTCCGGGTGCGGGATTTTTTGTCGCTGTGTTGAAGACCCACTTGTGGCCTTGGGCTGTTTTCTGCTCCTCGTTCGGGTTGTTGTCTCTTTGACGCACTCCCCGTTTCCATTCCCAATTTTATAATAACTTTAATAAAAAAAAAAATTGAAGATCAAGTATTTGTTCAGAAATTAAGAATCACTTTGTTTGGATATGATCCACTAGATTAGTTTGGCTAAGCATTTGTAGATGTTTGATTGTCTTTATACTAAAAACATTGTTGTAGGTTCGGATTTATTAATAGTTTTTCCTAGAGGACAGCAAAACCAAGAGTTGTTCAAATGTACTTCTTTTACTCCAAAATCTGGTATGGCTTGATGTTAATTGCACACATAAAAAATACACACTATTTAGTTACCACTGATTGTTTAAACAGTAGCCATAATTAATTATAATGTTGTTTGACAAATAGGATATCTAAATGAGGATGTAAGTGTTACTGATTTCTATAGCAAGCAATATTATATATAATATTTAATTTAGCAAACATTTGCTTCATATCGTTTAGCTCGTGTACAAAATGTGAAGATATTCAAATGTTTCCTAAGTTTTCAATGCGTCATCATATATGATATATGAGACCTAGTTCAGAAAGGCGAATTGTAATGAATGTGCTTGTCCTCTTTCATATTCCGAGGATAACTGATTATATTCTATGTGATTACCATATCTTATCAAATCAGACAAAGCAATTACAAAACAATTAATTAACATTCGTAACTTGTACGATTTACGTTATCGTACAAACGTCTGTTTATTCTATAGTTTTCTATCTTAATGATATTGAACGTCTCCAATATATTTTGACAGATACGTAATGCGTATATAGTAAGATGTTCTTTTTTATAAATAGAACACAAAGACACGGTGTTGAAAACTGAAGTACAAACAAACCCACAGAGTTAGGTTTTAAAAGGTAATAATAAACCTCAAATTCTAATATAGCATGTCAAAATATTTATGTAATAAATTAATTCATATTTTAGGTAATCTATATTGCAATGCTACAATGGACACGTTAGGTGGGTGTTGGAATATTACACGCGCTGGCCAATCAGCTAAAATACCCTGTCCAGAATTAATGGAATCGTCCTCCTACGGTAAGTAATGCAGGAATGAAAAAGTTAATTTTGGAATCTAATTATTCTAATTATTCGAACCATGTTCAGTACTGTCATACAGCAAAAATTCAATGACTTTTTCAGTTTTTCGATATAGAAAATAATAAATCTATTAGGGGAATATATCTGGCCAATGTTTCAAAACAGGGATGTTTTCGTTTTACTGATCACTTTAACGAACCTGTTTTTCAAGTGTAAGGATCATGCGTATGCATTTATTTTACTAAAAGTTCATTAAAATATCATGTTTATCTAAATGTCATGCGATATACAGATCGAAAACAATGCCACGTCGTCTCATTACTGGAGCTACCATGCAATATCACTTTATGAGATAATATTGCTCTGGGTTACGGATTTGCTTATGGTACAGCTGTACTCGTGTGTAGATTTCGACCCTCATCTTGATTTAATATCGATCAAAGGACTAACAAATGATACCCAAACTAAAGAACGTACAGGAAAATCATTTTACTCTACAATAATGATAAAATATAACAAATACACAAGAACAAAATAATAATGGTAAACGATACTACACCGTATCAAAGACAGCTCACACTTAACTAACAGCAAGACCAATAATACCTTACCTGCTAATACAATCATGTCGTTATTCAGTCTAATATCAGTTGCTGTATTCCATAGATTTCCGATAACAAACTGTACAGAATTTAAATGTAGAAAAAAGAAAGATTTAAGTTTTACTTTAAACTATGAATTAGCGAATTAAAGTTTTGTCACAAATTTCCTAGCACAGGAATTGAACAAGAGCAGTATAACTGTAACTTTATCAATAAGTCATAAGGAAATGGCGCAAACGGAACATCACCAACAATTAAAAGGAAAATTAACTATTTGAAAGGCAAAGTTATCGTCCCGTTTGTCATAGATTTTTCTTTGAGTATTCTATAAGGTATCGAGAAAAAACATATCGGTCACTAATACTATTTGATTTAGTAAGAATGAGTTAAGTTGGATACATTTCAATTGCATATTAATTTTTTATATATATTATAATAAAATTCGGGAGGGTTTATAAAGAATATATCGTCGAAATGATTGCAGTTTAAAATAAGGACATGTGGGATGATTGTCAATGAGACAACTATCGACCAAAGACCAAACAAGGTATTGATAAACATATTTATCTAATTGTGTTTCGTATGGATCGTTATGAAGTTTTTCGATTAAATGTGATTCATAACTTAAAAAATATAAGAATTTGAAGTCCAAATCGCATTTACTTGGCGTTATACGTTATCTTAAAAACTATATTTTTTGATGTTTTAACATAAATCAGCCAATTGGTTTGCTCATTTGAATAGTTTTCAATTTTGTCTTCTCAGGGTCTGTTATAGCTTACCATACGGTATGGGCTTTACCTATATCAGTATGGTGACCCATATATGTAGTTGCTTACATCCACGTCTTTTTGGTCATTGATAGACATTTGTCTTATTGGAAATTATCTCTTGTTTTTATATAAATGATAGCCAGCAACACACTTATAGGTTAATTTACTCTTTGAATGTACAACAAGGTGTCTACCGATCTGAATGATGCAATTCTGATTAAACATCCATGTTATTTATTGACTATGAATTTCACCTTTCAGAAGGGTGAGCCTCATTGTTTCTACATATTAAATTAAAAGTTTAACGACAATCAGGGGGAAATTCAACTGAAAAGAAAATGCACCTGAATAAATATGAAAATGGAGCAAAGGTCAATAAGACAGCAACCAACCAACAGAAAAAGTAAAAC
This sequence comes from Mytilus californianus, assembly GCF_021869535.1. Lineage (NCBI taxonomy): Eukaryota > Metazoa > Mollusca > Bivalvia > Mytilida > Mytilidae > Mytilus > Mytilus californianus. The sequence continues at coordinate 95,788,467 of NW_026262668.1, forward strand.
AGACGAGACGTTTAATATATTCTACAGGGTTTCTTTTTATGTCTCCTTCAAAACTAATGTTTAAAGGTACTTTTAGTAGCGTTTCCTTGTTTGCTTTTTAACTTTTGTTTTACATAAAGCATGTTGTAATTCCGAAAGCAAATATTCTAAGAACATAGTAGTTTCAATGCATTTCATGTCAGATTATAATTGTAGGATCAGCCTATTTGAACTGTACAGAAAATGGCATATGGAATAACATTAACGGATCTATAAGAGGAGATTATACTCATTGTCAGTTCTGGGTAAATAGATGTAACGCGTAATTACGGTCAAATTATACAGATAAAGCTTCCGCCTGTGACGAAAGTTGCATTAATAACTTTTAAAATCTATTTGTGTAAAGAATTATTTACACTTCATCTACGTTTGATTATTTTTCAGTACTAATGACATGTCTTTTTGCAGGTACGTCCAATACCAAACCGAATACATAAATCATTTAAGAGTATAAAAAAAAGTCTATGTAATGTGTTAATTTACTTGTTTTAAACCTAGTCAAGAGCAATAGACTTAAAATCAAATAACAAGCAAAAAAGAAAAAAAAAACCGTATTGTATGTTTATACTTTAGAATTACTTGTATGAAATATCAGACATCCGAAATGCATTTGATGAAACGTATATAGAAATAAGAAGATGTGGTATGAGTGCCAATGAGACAACTCTCCATCCAAGTCACAATGTGTAAAAAGTAAACAAGTATAGGTCAAAGTACGGCTTTCAACACGGAGCCTTGGCTCACCCCGAACAGCAAACTATAAAGGGCCCCAAAATGACTAGTGTTAAACAATTCAAACAGGAAAACAAACGGTCTAATCTATATAAAAAACGAGAAACGAGAAACACTTATGAACCACATCATCAAACGACAACCACCGAACAACAGGCTCCTGGCTGTATGTGCCTTTTAAAAATGCATTTCCCCTCATAAGTCAAGTATTATAAATGCTGAAGAAAAAAAAACAACATTGCACTGCTCATTCGTTCGTTTTCTGTGAAGTGTTTTATGGACTATGGATTGTGTTTTCTGTGAAGTGTTTTATGGACTATGGATTGTGTTTTCTGTGAAGTGTTTTATGGACTATGGATTGTGTTTTCTGTGAAGTGTTTTATGGACTATGGATTGTGTTTTCTGTGAAGTGTTTTATGGACTATGGATTGTGTTTTCTTGTTTTCTATTTGTTTTATAACACGAACAAGCACAATAAAAATTGAAACGAATTAAAACCTACTTCAACATTTTATATTAACACAAAAAAAACCCAGATGTTATCCTCATGGGAATGATGCTATTTTCAATTGATTTTTCTTTTTACTGGAATCGGAACAATTAAAATTTAAAGCGTTTTTCATTAATCGTTTGAATTGAACAGCCTTGAAATTAAACGTATTCCGGAATTGAAATAGTTTGTTTTGACGAAAAGCAATTAATCTTAAAAGATTAAATACTAACCATTTATTTAACGCTCAGTTTTTGTAATATTCTATAGAAACCTGAATATAAATTATCACCCAGACCTGTTGCTAAAATATATAGGCCTTGATAAACTTAGACTAGTAGTAACACCTATTGGCAGAATTTCTGCGCTCTCAGTTGTAAGTCTTTTGGTAGAACTGCTTACCTCGTAGTTTTCATTTATACCAGTAAGACCTGTTGGCAAAAGTGTTGGACTGTCAGTTAACAGGTATGATGGTAGAATTGCTAGGCTGCCAGTTATAATATCTAGCAATGGGATCTGTTTACAGAACTTGTGGGTTGACAATGGACAGGTGTGTTGATAGAATGTCTAGACTGCCAGGTTTTTTTATCCACCCATAAGACCTATTGGCAAAAAATTCTAGGATGTGATTTTGATATAATTCTAATACTGATAGAAACTATGGACTAGCCATTAGGCCTTTCGAAAGACTTTCAAGGCTGTTAGTAAACATTGACTAGCAATCGTGCTTCTTGAAAGAATTTCAAGGCTGTTAGCAAACATGAACTCGCCATCAGGCCTTTTCCTAGAATTTCAAGGATGTCAGTATACATGGTTTGGCACTCATACTTTTTTTATATACATGGCTATGCGGTATGGGTTTTACTCATTGTTGAAGGCCATACGATGACTTATATAGACGTAATGCTCGTCTGGCGTGACAAATGATATCTTTGATGAGTTTCTATTAAATGTAATTTAGACGAATCTTTATTGGAAGTTATATATTCATTCTGAAACAAGCTTAATAATATTCAAGGATCTGAAGTATGATTTTAATTGTTAATTTTCTTTAGGATGCAGGGAAAGGCGACCATCTTCCAGTGTATGTTTTCATTACAGGAAATGTAGTATCCATCATTCTACTTAGCATCGCGCTAACGATATTCTTCAAGTTTAGGTAAGATTCTTTGTTTGCAAACATCTGAAGTCAATGAAATAAACATTACTGAAAAGTCAGGAGCTGAACGTTTCTTACCAATTTTTTTATTTAGAAATTTGGGAATTTAAATAAGTGTATGCTATAAATGATATCACGAACGACGCACTTACTACTCAGCTGTTGTAAACAAATGCTTGTACGATTTTTAAACAAAATGGACCTAACTACATGTTCGAGCATAACTGCAGTTGATATAAGATAAATGTAACACTTGTTTACATTAATTTTGAGGCAATTAAAGGGGCGCTAGCTATGAGATATACAAAAAAAAAAATTAGATTTTTTCTGTTCCATCATTAATGAAAGTGAAATAGTTAAATAATAATTCGCTTTTAACAGCCAGTTTGGTTCAGTTTTGAAAAAGAAAAATCGCTAATGAATTAATTTCAAGTGAATAATTCGACATCATTGAATCCGTATTCATGTGAACTTTGATTGATCCCTATAGCAAGAGACGGGTTACGCATGAACTTGTCGTGTTCAGTTATTAAATGGAAAAGAATGTAAACATTGAAAGTGAAACAAGTGTAAACCATTTGGTTGACTTGTTCGATCTAGAAAAACTCATTCTTATACAGGTAAAACCGATGATTAACATATTTTTTAAAACTATAGTATGAAATCAAACAGACCTAGAAAACCCAATTGCACGAGTTCGCAATCTATCTATATCTATGTTTATGTTTAGTTCGGGTTATATGACCGTCGGCAGTCTTCGGAGGTCACCTCGATATTTAATTAGATGGCGTCTAGACGAAAATACACACGAAATTCTGATATATACTATCGAGTTTATGCATCGTAAGTTGTTTATTTAAGACTTTTTATAATTTGGATATGCGTTTTAGTATGTTATAAGTCGAATATAAGAATTGAGTGAAATCGGTGAACATGAATTTGACAGCTAATGCCCCTTAAGTTGATTCACCTATCGTGTCTTCTGTGTATTTCAAAGGAGTTAAGTTTATACAATACACATGTCTTTTCATTATTTGTTTAGGTTACAAATTTTAATAAATTTCGATTTAATGTAATAAAATGTAATTATTTCTTCAGGCAGCTAAAGTGCGGAAGAATTTTCATACACAAGAACCTTTTCCTGTCCTATATATTAACTGGACTAACATGGATATTATATAATTCGTTAGTTGTCCTCAATTCAGACGCCCTAGAACATAATTACGTAAGTTGTTACCATTATAATAATAGCATTCAGTTGTTACCTTTATAATAATAACATTGAGTTTTAACCTTTATAATGATAGCATTGAGTTGTTACCTTTATAAAAATAGTATTGCGTTGTTATCTTTATAATAATAACATTGAGTTGATATCTTTATAATTATAACATTGAGTTTTAACCTTTATAATGATAGCATTGAGTTATTACCTTTATAATAATAGCATTGCGTTGTTATCTTTATAATAATAACATTGAGTTGTTATCTTTATAATAATAACATTGAGCTTTAACCTTTATAATAATATCATTGAGTTGTTATCTTTATAATAATAACATTGAGTTGTTACCTTTATAATTATAACATTGAGTTGTTACCTTTATAATAATAGCATTGAGTTGTTACCTTTATAATGATAGCATTGAGTTGTTATCTTTATAATAATAACATTGAGTTGTTATCTTTATAATAATAATAACATTGAGCTTTAACCTTTATAATAATATCATTGAGTTGTTATCTTTATAATAATAACATTGAGTTGTTACCTTTATAATTATAACATTGAGTTGTTACCTTTATAATAATAGCATTGAGTTGTTACCTTTATAATGATAGCATTGAGTTGTTATCTTTATAATAATATCATTGAGTTGTTATCTTTATAATAATAACATTGAGTTGTTATCTTTATAATAATAATAACATTGAGCTTTAACCTTTATAATAATATCATTGAGTTGTTATCTTTATAATAATAACATTGAGTTGTTACCTTTATAATTATAACATTGAGTTGTTACCTTTATAATAATAGCATGGAGTTGTTAACTTTATAATAATAGCATTGAGTTGTTACCTTTATAATGATAGCATTGAGTTGTTATCTTTATAATAATATCATTGAGTTGTTATCTTGATTATAATAACATTGAGTTGTTACCTTTATAATAATAGCATTGAGTTGTTAACTTTATAATAATAGCATTGAGTTGTTACCTTTATGATAATATCATGTAGTTGTTACCTACATGATAATAGCATTAGCTGTTACCTTTATAATAATAGAAACAACATTCGTCTCTTCATTCATTGAAATTCTGCAATCATATATGTCCACTGTAACCAACTTAGTTCAAGGCACAACATACTAATGCAGATCGTGACATTTTTCTCGGTATGTGTCCTTTGGGGATACATCAGATCAGACCGATTATAGAAGAAAATTTGGTTTTATGTTGCCAAGTGACTTCGTTTTAAATGCGTCTGACAAATCAATTGTCTGAAATAACTTCAGTAGGAAGATGTTTATATGTTTTGTTACAATGGTTCTGACGAGTTCAGACAAACGTCTTGTAAATGTTTTGATCTGCTGTGCGAGATTAATCGTATTATGAAGTGTGAAAAATATAGAGGTAAAAAACGTCACATTTTTTCAAATTGAATATTAAAATACGGGAAATAATTCACCAAGGCGATTAAAGCTAAACAAAATCTAGAGTTCTCATAAGAATTATTATTATTTCTATGGCAGCTTCGAAGAATGTCTTCTATTATACATTGTTACGAGTCAATTATTTAGTCACAGAAAAGTGCGATACCAACAAAATATCGATGCTTGCATAGCAGGATACACTTACCCTAACGACGCATCTGGTTGCTCCTTTTGGAGTTCATGAGATTCTATCAGTTATTGTTTGTAACCTTGATATGTCTTCTTAATCGATTTATGAGATTTATTTTGCGGAGGAGGATAAAAAAAAATATTAAAAATATTCGGCGATGAATTTCTTTATTCAAATATCTTCGAAGGCATTCAAAATTTTGATGAAACTTTGTTTATGTTTTCAGTCTTATATTCTGTTTTAAATTTTGAGTGAACAAAATTATTTTAGAGAAATTGCGCCTTTGTACCAATAAAATTGATAACACTGTTAATGTTAGACCTATTATGCATTTTATTTTGTCTTGGAACCGTGCATACAATTTCATTATACATGTATATTGAACATGCATTGTCTTGTATCTTTTTTGTTGACTAGTATATATTAAAGATCACTCACAGTAAGATATGATAACAAAATTATAATTTCAAATAGTTATTATGTTCACTGATGAATATATTCAATCCGAAAAGTAATAGCAGAGAATGCTATTGAAATCTTTTGGTCTATGCAGCTGATAGTTATTTCTTATATGACACCACAGCCAGAAAGCCACTAGTTATATGATTTATTACTGATTCAAATTACCTTTTTAATATATTTAATTCTTTTTCTAAAACAAAAGCATGAAATTTAGGATTTCACAATTTGTTGGACATACTTAACATGCTTAACATAAATCAAATATATAAGAAAAATTATAACTGCAGTTTTTAAGTTGTAAATATTTACATTTGAGTAAATCTTTCTAAAGGTAAAGTTTACAAAACCAGCGAACAAATTTAAGACTAAAAAACCTGTTCGTTTTATTCTGCATACTAATGGCAAAAGCATGCTCATTCAATACCTTACTATTAGGGAAGGTAACACACTCCACATAGATGTTTGAGACTTTTACAATTAATGAGAATAAGGGTAGGTTTACTATGGAAAGCTAACATGAACTTTTCTAACATATCACGAATAATCATATGCGACGAGATCAAACTATCGATAAATCAAATTGTTCGTCTATTGTTTTGACTTTTATTTGGAGTGTTTAACTTAATATTCTGCCTTTCGAATAGAAACCGAATGAAAGGTTATCATATGATCACATGTCCATCCGGTTTTCGTGAGCGATAATCGACAAGTCAATCATACTGTTTGACCGTACCTTATGTAGACCAGAAGTTTGTTTTTAAATAGGTTAAGCTAAATACAAAACAGGTCTAACGAATAAGTTTCTTAAATGGAAACAAATCAGACATTATGAGCAATAATTTTACCTTACACATATCCCACAATTTTAGAATATGTTAGACGCCAATACAAGATGTTTTACAGAAAGGCAACAAAACATAAGTAATTTCTTACTATCTAATTTGAAGTTTCATTACAGAGGTATTCAAGACCTCCTAGACACGTTCAGTTTCCTGTATACTGATACTTATATCAGCGTTAAAAAACCGAAAATTACACTTTATATAAATTTGTTCCGTATGAAGTCCTTTTCTGAATTTACCTTCACCAGGAACGTTCGTATCCAAACAAACTGAAAGACAGGGATGTATGATTACATAAACCCATGCGAAGCTATTTGATCAAAAGGGACCACAATCCATCTAATGTAAAGTTTGCCTGAGGGAGTTGGAACCTTATTTTGTTTTAGTAATTTCTTAATTCATCTATTTATTTATGGAGAATTTTATTGCAAAAGTATGTTTTAAATCATATCAGTATCGAAGCAACGATTTTTATGGTTTTTCCAAAGTATTAAATGCTAGTTTGACTAAATTGAAACTCATTGGTGTTTTGGATATATGACAACAATTTGCTTTTACCCTTTGGATAGTTCCGTCGCCGATTTTTGATATTTTTCGTTACCTATATCAGCATTAAAAGTTTGAATATTGCATATACTTAAAGTTTTCAGACTAAACATTTTCTAGATTTAGCTGTGTAAAAGAATTTCGTTTGTAGAAATTCAGAAAGCTTGATGCCAAATATTTAGTATGTTAATGAGGGTGTAATAATAACAAAACCATCTAAATACAACCTTGATTCAGGAATTTACAGTCTAAATGTCAGCACAAATACTTCATTAATAAACTCAAAATTTACAATTATAATTATTTGAATTAAATCTGTACAAAAAGACTAAATATGCAATACAGATGATACCATCGAAGGCTTTACCGTGAACATTGAATTGAACTGTCCCAGTTATAAACTTAGAAACCGATATATATTTATTTTCTTCTGCTAATGACAAAAGTTCATGAGTTTTCTTCTGCTAATGACAAAGGTTCACGAGTCTTTGTACTTTCTTGCTTACTGTTTGCTGACAGATAGAGCACTAAATTTAGAATGTTTATCTTGCCTGTCAGTCTTTATTGAAAATATCTGTTATTATTTCTAAGGTATGGTGCCAGGTATTACATGTTTTGGCTCATTTCTCTATGGTTTGTAACTTTGCTTGGATGTTTTGCGAAGGATTATATCTACACACAATATTACGGAAGGCATACCAAGGGGAAAGAGTACTCATAATAATTTGCGTGATAATAGGATGGGGTGAGTATACAAAGACTTAAATGACAATATGGCGCACATTTAAATCACTGATGAACTGGTCAATCTCTTTCAAAAATATCATACTCCTCCTATGCTACATTTAGATTACAATTTATATTCTGTCGATATGAGAAAGTGGAATATAACAAGTTCAGATATTAAGTAAATATTGTCAAAATTTGTCAAAATACTATAGTTATTTTTTCAAAACATAAACAAAATATCAAAAGTCATCATTATGACAACAAACTCACCTTAAACAATAAAAGGAACAAATTGTAAGTCTGATTTGACATAGACACGTCAGATACTTATTCGTTTAGAAAAACTACAGAGTGTACAATTACAAGTAAAAGATAATTACGTACTTTTAAAATACTCTTTCACATAATCTTTCTTTGGTAAAAATTTATAGAAATATAATTTTTCAACATCGAATGGAGGAGTTTTAAAATATAAGGCATACATAAATAAATATTTAATAACATATGACGTTTTAGATCTTTTCTCGCGTTTCGGAATATGAACTTTGGTTGATAACGTTTGATTTTGCCAGTTTTTATGAACTTCCCCTTTTTGAATTAACCTTGCAGTTCGTTTTTTTTTATTATTCTTTTTTTTCCCTATTAAATAAGAAAATAAGGAGATGTGGTCTGATTACCAATGAGACAAGTATCCGCCAGAGTCCAAATGACGTGCATGTGAGCAATATAAGCCACCATATAGACCTAACAACAATGAGAGAGAGAAACATATACCATATAGGGAGCTATGAAAAGCCCCGCTATGAAAAATATTGAACAATTCAAACGAAAAAACTAACAGTCTAATTAATAACAATGCAATATACGAAAATATATTATGACAAACATGGACCAACTACAACCACTCAATTACAGGCTTCTGACTTGGGATAGGTACAAAAAGTAAGTGGCGGGGTTAAACATGTCTGCTCTTTGGTCGGGTTGTTGTCTCTTTGACATATTCCCCATTTCCATTCTCAATTTTATTGTGAGCAATCAACCCTCTCCCTCCTTCGGCCAGTGGTGTAATGCTTTCTATAACTGACATTTTTTCTTTCTTTTAAATGTGAAAAGAAATTTGTTTTAAACATTGATTTTATCTCTTAAATTGGTCTTTTGCATGATTTTTATTTTGGAAAATATGTTTTGTCAACGACAAAGCCAATGCATATTTTTACTCGAGCATTAAACCTCCATCAACCGATCAACCAGTCAATTATTGCATATATTTACTGCGACTGTAATAAATATGGTCATACTTGGTCATATGGTCTAAGCTCCGAGTACTTTATTTTCCCCTTTTCAATTACTTTATGTTTTCGTTTTAGTGGTCCCAATTTACCCAACCATTATATATGCAGTACTTAGAGCCATATCAACAGTAGACAATACAGTGTAAGTTTTGTCAGGTGAAGGAGTCCAGAAATAGTTACGGTTTGTTTTCGTTTAACACACAATCACTGATTATGAACAAACTTTAGCTGCTAACTTTGCCAAATTAAACTCATAACCCTTTTGTTTGTGTCTGTAATGTGAACTACATTTAATTTATTACTTTGTTTATTATCTCAATAATCTTTATTGTTTCATTTTGTTGTGAAGAACAATGCTTTTTTTTAAAAGGCGTACATAGGAAGACAGAATAGACACAATTATGTCGAAAAAGTTCCCAAATCATTCATTTGTTTTTTTTAGAAATCGGCGAAAATGTCAATAGTCTGGATAAAAAAAATGATAATTTAAAATCTTCCTCTTTTTCGGGAATTGAAGTTTAATCCTGAGAGAAATCCCCTCTAGCAGCATATGAAACTAAAAAAAAAACACACAAAAAGTCAGACATATTCGTATAAAACGATTAGTGCATGTTTTATTTTTACGACTTCATTACTATTTCTTTTGTCTATATATCAAATTGAAATCATTTTACGCTCTTATTTATATCTCTTAAAAGTCTTCTGTAACGCTGACGATACTGACAATAATTGGAAATGTTCGGAGTTAATAATTGAAGAAGGAAACATTATCATGTAGCCATTATATTCTACAATATTTCATTCCTGTTTACGCCTCAACTGATTATTGTAAAACAAAAATCAAAATTTAATATATAATGATTCAAAATTAAAAAGGAAATCGTTATCATAACTTCCAGAAGCAAATTCGCTTATTAAAATGAAATATTGTATTTTATCACGACTGTCCGTTTTATATTAAATCATAAATATGTTGCTGAGGAAATTGATAAGACCTGATCAGATGATTACTAAGTATATGATTTTTTACAAAAATATGAGGGTCCTCATTTGTAGATCACTCACTTTGTGATCCGTTATTAGCGATAAACATGGTCATTGAAAATAGCTCTGGACATTTGGATTGCTTGAATAATAAATATATCGAAAGATGACATCAAACAGAGAAAAAAAACCAAATGATAATTGTCCATATTTGAAGTTTTTAGGTATACATTGGGTGTATTCTGTTCCGGACTTTGCTTGACATGGACAAGGGGTAAATAGACGCAAATTTTATAGCAATGGTTCGATACCGCTGGTGATTAGATAACAAGTCCCGGAGGGTATCATCACCTTAGTAGTCAGTATTTCGGAACTGATATGAGTAATAACATACCTTATTTGAATTGTCTGTTTCTTACTTTAGAAATTATTAAGAAACTAAGATTTCACCTCCCTCATTCAAAGGTTACTTTATATGGATTAGACTATTATTTTTATGTCCTTTTTAGTCATATAGCTCTTCAACTGTTTCGGTTCTTATAAATCCTTGGCTTTCAAATATTCGGCTTGGGGCGTTCTTGACGAAGGTAAATCTAGAAAAACGCTTCGGACGCATACATCCATAAAGTGTTGTTTTGTTTTGTTTCAATGAGCTCATATAAATGTTTATATCATAATTGCGAATATAAAACGAAAGGGGTTTCCAAAAATGTATTTATTGGAAAAGGTAACAACGACAAAGTGATTCGTGAAGAAATATACGTTTAAAATCAATGATATTAATGGACAACAAATGTGAACGAATCAACTAAACAGATAGAGATTGTGGACACACACGATTGCATAAGTTTGAATAATGCGTTCGTTTAGAGCATGAATTATAATTTATACCTTATTATTGTGTGACTACTTGTCTTGTAGCAACAGAATAAAACGGACAATTTCTGTAGGTTTACTATTTATGAAATGTTCGAAACGGATAGGTTTCTATCGAAGGCCTAAATGACTTAAGCCGAATTTGGCAAATTGATTTTATAATTTAGGGGTTTACAGCCCTTCACTTTATTTGTAATTGATTTGGCCTTCCAATTGTTCTGATGTGGTCACCACTGATGAGTCTTATGAAGACGAAATGTGCTTTTGCGCTACAAAATTATAAGCTTAGTATCTTTAATGAATTTTTATTACCACTTCCTCGATGAAAGTGTTGGTGGGGTTTCGTCCGCGAGGTTTTCACCAGTCGTATTTTGCAAATTGTTTTTGAAATTTTGTTTTCAATGCCCGTTAACTACGTTTTTAATTTGGACATCCATCTGTTTTGATTCGAGCGCCACTGATGAGTCTTACGTAGAGGAATAACATAATTTTGATCTGAAACGATTATTTTGAAGTAATTTTCTTACTTTCCACTGCGGTAAATTCAGTACTGTTCAGACAATTATCTTGCAGTCAATTAAGATCTGGTCAATCTATGTTCAGACTGGTAGTAGTTCTCATTTACCTGTACACGTCAACTCATTCTGAATTGTCTGAAAAGCTACTGAACAGAACTGAATTGATGGCAAACGAATTATCTGAACAGTACTGAAAAAGAGAGGCGAAGGATACCAAAGGGACATTCAAACTCATAAGTCAAAAATTAACTGATAACGCCATGGCTAAAAAAGAAAAAGACCAACAGACAAACAACAGTACACAAAACACAACATAGAAAACTAAAGACTGAGCAACACGAACCCCAACGCAATTTTGGGTGATCTAAGGACTCCGGAAGGATAAGCAAAAATCACCTCAGTGAATACATCTGAAAATTGACTGAAGGACTGAGCATGCCTAAATCATCTTGTCCAGACTTTTAGATGATGTTAAGATAAAAATGACCGTTTCAGACTAGAATTCATTTATCAGTGAAAGCGCGTCTGACGTACCAAATTGTAAGGCTGGTATTTTGACTAATATTTGCTTTGGGGAGTGGTATACTTCATTTATGAACCCCTTACACAAATTTAAGCACGGATTATAATAGGATTAAGCACATTTTTTTAGAGGTCATTGATCTGGAAACTTGGTCGATTAAATCGTACACGTAATAAAAGTCCAAACTTTTATGTAAATTTTACGAGTCAGTTGCCCTGTATACTTGTCAATAACTTTAAGAAAAAATATATTTATCCTTATAAAACTTACCCAAAATATTTATTATGTTTTCTTTCAATAACAACTTTCGTGGATGCTTTAATACCCTACAGAACTCCATTATTTCAGCTTACAGCTTGTGAAAGTAAATTAAAAAAGAATCCGAGAAAAACATGTTTAACATAAGGCTCGCTCGAAAGTAAGCTAAAAATTCAATGTATGATTGCAAAATATTTTTGAAGCACAAGATATTTGAAAAAAAATGTGTAACCTTTTAACATGTATTTTCCTTTCTAGGTGTAAATATTAATAAAAGTATGTCTTTATGACTCCTTGTGGCGACTTCTTTTTATAGGTAGAATATTCTGAGTACAATTTGACGCCAGGGTAACAAACAATGTTATTCTTATGAAATAGAAATAAATCTTCGTCTAACGAATGCAGCTGTTCAAGATGTAATTTATATAGGATTCACACATGGTGTTACAAATTCTGACTAAAATTTACATTGGCATCTCCATAATACTGAAATCAAGATGAAGGTCAGAGTAATGCTACATGTATTGCATGTTATCATCTAGTAATTAAATTATGATTAAATTGTCGCTGTATATAATAAAACACCAACATCTAATAAAAATGATATGTTGTAGATGTTGGATGGATGAGAGTAGTCTTCAATGGATTATGTATGGACCAATAGTTATTTCTTTGGCTGTAAGTAGTTTTCAATGGATTATGTATGGACCAATAGTTATTTCTTTGGCTGTAAGTAGTTTCCAATGGATAATGTATAGTCCAATAGATATTTCTCTGGCTGTAAGAAGTCTTCAATGGGTTATGTATGGACCAATAGTTATTTCTTTGGCTGTAAGTAGTCTCCAATGGATAATGTATAGTCCAATAGATATTTCTCTAGCTGTAAGAAGTCTTCAATGGGTTATGTATGATCCAATAGTTATTTCTTTGGCTGTAAGTAGTCTCCAATGGATAATGTATAGTCCAATAGATATTTCTCAAGCTGTAAGAAGTCTTCAATGGGTTATGTATGGACCAATTGTTATTTCTCTAGCTTTAAGAAATCTTTAATGGATTATGTATGGACCAATATTTATTTCTCTGGCTGTAAGCAGTCTCCAATGGATAATGTATTGTCCAATAGATATTTCTCTAGCTGTAATTAGTCTTCAATGGATTATGTATGGACAAATAGTTTTTATCTAGCTGTAATAGTCTTCAATGGATTATGTATGGACCAATAGTTATTTTTCTGGCTATAAGTAGTCTTCAATAGATTATGTATGGACCAATAGTTGTTTCTCTGACTGTAAGTAGTCTCAAAATGGATTATGTATAGTTCAATAGATATTTCTCCTTCTGTAAGTAGTCTTCAATGGATTATGTATGGACCAATAGTTATTTCTCTAGCTGTAAGTAGTCTTCAATGGATTATGTACGGACCAATAGTTATTTCTCTAGCTGTAAGTAGTTCTCAATGGATTATGTATGAACCAATAGTTATTTCTCTGGCTGTTAGTAGTTCTCAATGGATTATATATGGACAAATAGTTATTTCTCTGGCTGTAAGTAGTTAACATGAACACATAATAACAGTACACTGGATGTACAAATAAGATAAATAATTCTGTTGGCGAAAACACGATCTACAGTGATTATTTATAATCCAAATTTTTATTTTCACTAATATTGAGGATAGATTTTTCGATATGTTCACTAGAAAATAGATTGAAGCATTACATGTTTTTAAAAAAACTACAGAATTGTTAAAATACATAATCATCGTACACTAATTCCAGGAATCAGATGAAGAAAAAACAATATCATGCGCCTAAATGTTCCTTCGGTCTCATTGTAATGATTTTGTTACCCTCCCCAGCCCCCCCCTTTTCCCAGAAAGTGAAGAAAAAATACATTATTTCTGTTCCTTCCTCTTTTTAAAGACTATATCTATCATAATAACATGCGGTACAAAATTTTGTGTAATGAACATTTTGAAAATTGGAAATTACGGCAAACGAGTAAGCTTTTGGACTGGATATCATGTACAGGTGACGGTTACACATGTAAAATGTGTATATTAAGAATCTTACATATTTTTGATATTCACATTAATATTATATTTGTAGGTTAATATCATATTTCTCATAAATATTGTGCGGTTATTGGTGACAAAATTAAAGGATCTACCAGAAGCAGCGCAAAATAAGTAAGTACACAATCAAGTGGATGCAATATTATATTTGACCTTGGAAATTCAATATGCAGTTATGTGAACATTCAAATGTTTATTTTTTAAGTTATTTCATTTCAGAAAATAAATATCATCCTTGATAAAAAAAAAGTTGTATCTAGTTTAAGTATTAAAATATAGAAATATAATCAGAAATATAAAATAAAGAAAAGAACTGATTTAAATTCGCACTACATTCATTATATTTCGTTCGAAGGATTGTTTTTACAATATACAATTAAACATTTTGATACATATACTATGCAAGATTTAAATACTTCAAATGAAAGCATACTTTGAAAATGGTGACTTATATGATACATCAAAAATGGCTTCTTTATCACTAGGAAAGCAGCCAGAGCCACATTAGTTCTGATTCCACTATTAGGATTTCAATACTTACTTTTACCGATGAGACCTGACCATGGATCCCCCTTTGAAGATGTCTATATGTATTGTTCTGCTATTTTAACGTCATGCCAGGTTAGAATTATCTTGTGAATATTTCAAAAGTCTATGTCTAAATCTATTAAGAGAAATGTATGCCGACATGAAACCACTATGACACTTCAATGCTATTGTTAAAGGCATATCTGGGCATCTATCTGTTAAACAACACCAAAGTTACCAGGGCTTATAAGTTGTAACAAATTTTGTGTGAAAATAACCGCCAATGAAAACAAATTAAAATGATACAGAAAACTCCAAACAGGTTTCATGAAGTCTCATCATAAAATTTAATTTGAATTAGCAGTATTTGTGAAACGTCAATAATTATTTTAAAATCGTCAGAACATTAGAAGGAAGAAACATTTTAACTGTAGACCTTGCTGTTGTATATGATCATTTACAAGTTTAATCATATATGTAAAAGTAACATTTATGTTAAAATTGTTATGCTCGTTAAAGTGAGCTTCATTAGAACATATAAGAGCAAATCGTACACGTAGTAGTATGTACAAACCAAAGGATGCGGCAAGAGGAACATCGCCATCTTAAAAAGGAAGTTTGTTATGGGAAAGTTGATATTATTTTTTTTGTGGTATATTTCACACTCCATACACAAGAACTTCTCGAAAAGAATTATGAACGACTGAAATCGACACTAGATAAAAGAGAGGCGAAAGATACCAAAGGGACATTCAAACTCATAAGTCGAAAATAAATTGACAACGCCATGGCAAATAAAAGAAAAAAAAAAGAAAAAACAAGCATACACACAACAGTACGTAAAACACAACATAGAAAACTTAAAGACTGAGCAACACCAACCCCACCAAAAACTGGGGCTGATCTCAGGTGCTCTGAAATGTTAAGCAGATCGTAGATAAGTTGATAAGTTTAACGGTCACCATAACGAATCGGTTGACCGATACGATGTGTCGGTGTCTCAACTCACTAGCGAAATGCTTTCGCGGTCTTAGATTTTTAAGTACCAAAATAGACGTCTGATCTGTAATTTTACCGATTGTTACCAGATTTTGACATTTTGACAGAGTGTGAATTATTCGCGCGGTGGGTGATGCATGCATATCAGGAGACGCTTATTTTGTAGACGCACCCAGTATCTCTCCTTTTTGGAGTTCATGCGATTCCCTCAGGTTTTGGTTGTTAAATTTATTTGTCTGTTCTAAATCGATTTGCGAGATTTGAACATCGGTAAGCAACTGTCACCTTAATTTAGTTTCTATGTTTTCCTGTTTTACCAGTGCAATTATGTAAAAATGGACAGTATTGAATGTTATATATTTTGCATTAAAAAGTTGAGGTTGTTTTGAATAGATATCTTCATCATGTTTAATAAACTCGGTATTATCAACCGTAAATGAATCATCAAGTTATATGCTGCTGTTGTTAAATGTTTGAGTATGAACATTCCTGATGAAGGATAATTCAGAAAATTGCTTCGAACGTACGAAATTTATCAAGTGTTATTTTCATTTGTTAAAGTTTACAATGTATTTATCAGAATGTGTAATTTTCCCCTTTAGAACTTTACAATGAAGGAAGGTTCATAAAAGTTTAAAAAAAATGTGACAAGTTGCGGTCCACAGTTAGTACTCCTAGGAATTCTGATAATTTGAAGATAAATTAACTTGCCATAACCAACTAAAATATTGTCAAGCTTGAAATTAAAAGCTTTAATCATGTCTGCCCATGTCAAGGACCAATGCTTTTTATATCAGTCATAACTAAGGAATGTGAAGAAAATCAATGTAAGTTGTGAGAATGATCGTATCAATTATGAGCCACTACTTCTATTAAGTGAAAATAAAAACACACAGTGATACACATTTTCTACGACACTGGATGGCTTTTTATCAATTTCCTGTTAAAAAACTTTGAATTTTTCGAAAAACTAAGGATTTTCTTATCCCAGGAATAGATTACCTTAGCCGTATTTGGCACAACGTTTTTGAATTTTGGGTCCTCAATGGTCTTCAACTTTGTACTTGTTTGGCTTTATAACAATTTTCATCTGAGCGTCACTGATGAGTCTTATGTAGACGAAACCTGCGTCTGGCGTATTAAATTATAATCCTGGTACCTTTGATAACTATTTACACCACTGGGTCAATGCCACTGCTGGTGGACGTTTCGTCTCCGAGGGTATCACCAGCCCAGTAGTCAGCACTTCGGTGTTGACATGAATATCAATTATATGGTCATTTTTATAAATTTCTTATTACAAAACTTTGAATTTTTCGAAAAACTAAGGATTTTCTTATCCCAGGAATAGATTACCTTAGCCGTATTTGGCACAACTTTTTGGAATTTTGGGTCCTTAATGCTCTTCAACTTTGTACTAGTTTGGCTTTATAACTATTTTGATCTGAGCGTCACTGATGAGTCTTATGTAGACGAAACGCGCGTCTGGCGTATTAAATTATAATCCTGGTACCTTTGATAACTATTATCAAAATGTTCCAACAATTGTATCTTTTATTTAAGTGTATTATTGTTTATATTCTGATAATATTACCTTTTGTAACTTGATATTCAAAATGTTTGTGGAAATATGTTTTCATTTCATATAGTAGTCATGTCAAACAAACATTTCCATATCAGAAATACGAAAAAGTGGCCTTTTGGGAATTTAAGTCGACGTACATCACATATGTTATAAACACTCTGATTTGTTATTAAGTCACTAAAAGATATGATAAAAGCAACTCTTCTTCATTTAAATAAATTATATGCAAAGAGGATTAACTGTTCTTGTTCCAAATTGGCTTTTGTGCATTTCTTTTTCGTATGCTCATTCAATTATGTCCACGAAAAAGCTTTAGATTTGAGATGCGATTGGTAATTTACAATATATGTTGAAATATATTTCTTACTCTTAATGTTAGAAACTGTATACATTGTTAAGTGTATTTTCCATTTTGATGATGACATAAATTGCGTAAATACAACTTGAACTATAGTAAAAAGGGCAGTAAATTATCAGACTTTGAAAAAAAAGCTCGCATCGGTTAGGTACATTTTTTTTATACGAACAAAATATATTTGATTTGTTTTAATATATACTCGGGGAAAAACGTTTAAGGACCACATATTTTTGAAATAATGCTATCATTTTCCATCAAAGTTTAGGTGAACAACTATTAGGCCTAGAAACACTGCAACGTGAAAGGTGTTTTGTCATCATATACTAATGATTTCTGAACATTAACTCATTTTAATTTTCAAGTTTTCAAAAGATCTACCTTCTGTTAATTGAACAAAAATATTGTTAGAGCTTTAGAAACAGGAAGAAAAGCGATGCTTACCATGATTTTCTTCAGTTTTGTAGCTAGCACAGATAAAAAAAACCCATATTTTTCGATAATGTAAACATATAGTTTGTATCCTGTAATTGGTCATTGGCATTTAAAAATCTATCTTCAAATACACAATTGTCATTTCAAAATTATCATGCATCCTTATGCTGGTTGGAGCTGCTTATTCCTTCCGGAGCACATGAGATCTCTCTCAAGTTTTATGGTGTTTGTATTTTTCCATTTGTAGTTTTCTGTGTAGTGTTCGTGGGATTTCTTTTGGCTTTCCTGGGCCATGATTTTGCTTGACTTTCTCCTTCAAATTATAAACTTTTATTTCCTCATTTTGTATCTTCTTAATTTGTATATTAATATCAATAGTTTCCATCATTATACATATTAATGTATGAATTTACAATGATGAAAATATTATTTTCAGGGGGCCTTTGTTTCCATAATATATTGCTTTTGCAATGGTGAGGTATGTATTAGTTTATTCTTATCTGCCCATTTATTATACTCGATGTACCTTCATATCTGTCATCAAATTGGACCTGTTATTTTGAGGGTTATGTTTTTGCCACCAAACGTGAATTTAACTTTAAATGGAGATGGATGTTTTTGACATGTTTGACCCAAACATTTACAAATATAGAAAAGTAAGAAAAATAAAAGACCGAACCCTGTTCTATTGCAATAACTACAATGGTAGTGCTTTCAAATCAGGATCTGCTTTGGTTAAAACAGTATGAACAAAGAATATTACGAAAGTATAATCGCCATAGCTATATCCTATATGCACTTGTGCTACATTTAGTACAAATAGTTTTGATATCAACTGAACATTGAGCTAAACTGACAACCCGATATCATTTCGTATACAATAGAAAGACAATACGGTTTGCTTTAATTTTGTTTTTTTTACCCTTATTTAAAAATGTTTTGTTGTCAAACGTAATGTTTTATTCGTGTATGAACATAACTGTTTGTGTTCGATACTGGCTTTACCTTGAGCTTTTCGATGTCAAATAACTTTAGAAATTAACACTTTTCACTTGAATTAAAGTTACAGCATTACATTTTCTTTCTTGTTACTTTCCATATATCCATTTAATGTTCAATGAAGAGCTATGGGAAATTTGGCCTATCTCACTCACAGATTGAAAATTTCAAAGTTGTCAAGTGACACTGAAATTTAAATATCAAAGAATCTTTAATATATTCTTTTTACAATTATTTTACAACTATTTATAATTGTTATTGAACGCTACATGTTGATGTTGAGGACATTTGGATAAAATGGTGCAAATTGTAAATGTTTTTGTAAATTTTTGTACCGAAAAAAGTTAAATCACAAAAATACTGACCTCCGAGGAAAATTCAAAACGGAAAGTCCCTCGAAGGACGCCTCTTACCAAAATAAATTATTACCCGACAGTGAACATAATTCATAGATTTACTTCCAAAAAAAGTTTGATTTTAAGAACATTATTCCCATGGAAGTTATTTGATAAATACTCAAATATTCTCAAATAGTGGTTTTAAAATTTACTGAGTAATAAAGTTTAGCAATGAATGGTTTTAATTTCATATTTAAAAAAAATAAACTATTTTTCTAAACAAAACAATAAATAAATTATTGTAACAAAGAAAATAAAACAGCAGGTGCAAATGCTACTCTACAACAAGATATTAAAATGCATTTCTGCTTTGTAGTTTTTAAAGATAATTTATTAAATATATGTTGGTAAACATTTTTTACTCAGTATAGCTTTATGCGTTTATAATTGTTTCATCTGTTTAGTGAAAAAAAAACCGTTATATTGTAAGAATCTCAAAGAACACACATTGCATTTCAAATTTAAGGAAAGATTGAAAGAACTTATGATTTGAAATAAATTCACGGGGAACTGGGGCCCAAATTTGACCAAATGAACCCTTATCCTTTAAATGTCATCAGAATGCCAAAAACAAATACCTACATGTTGGTAAGTAATGATTACAAATAATTGTTATTATATACAGCCGTTGCTTATAATTTGCAATGACATTCTAATGCTGCTCGATCTTATTTCAAAAGACGTAATCGAACTTTTCTTATTTCAAACAGGTAGTTTCGCTTCTGAGTCGAAAATGGAAACAATACAGACTTATGCATTGTACTGGAAGTGCTAAACAAAGATTTCCGTCTATAAAATCCAATGATACAGAACAAATTTGCCATCGCTTGGAATCAGTGGTACGTAATAAATACTAAAAAAGAAACTGACGTCAAGAATGCTAATGGTAGGTATGATAATGAAGATTTAGTAGTCGTCAACTTTGAGCTGATGCTCAAAGCCTACGAAATACATGTAGTCTTGATAATCCTTATACAATAACAGCAAATAGATAACATTACATAAATGAAAGTCGGAAATCAAAGAAATACAAATAGAAAAATCGGCACAATAATAAAACCGTATTTTAAAACCAAAGGCTTCAATTTGTAAAGTTGACGTCATTCCTTCGAATGTTTTAGTGACGCCATCACGAGTTGGTAGTCCGTTATAAAATATCTTCTTCACAGATGACCAAGAATATGTTCCATTTGTCGTAACAACGATCCCGTCCTTTTTTTCTCGATTGGAACATCCCCTAATGAGAATTATCACCGAATAGTTACTTACCATGTGCAACATGCCGCTAGTTAAACAGGACCTGCTTACCCTTCCGGAACACTATATATCACACCAGTTTTTGGTGGGGTTCGTGTTGGTCAATCTTTATTTTTCCATGTAATGTTTGTTAGGACTTGAGATTGTCTCTTCGTCGTGACTTTATGGTGTTTTCTGCTGTTCCTCTACTTCTGTTTTTCAATTTACAAAATGTATCTTCTCATCCCTCTTTTAATATATCAAGTTTGACATAATTGTTTGCTTAACCGAAAATTATAGTCATCTTTCATGTAATTTGATGTAAATTTGGTGTTATTTGTGGCACCTGCTGGTTACATCTTAATTTTATAAATTTGAAATTTATCGCTTAATGTTGGATACAGGTAGCATCATGTCTTGTATTCAAACTAAATGCACGCGACTACGATCATGGGATTGAAGGTCATTATTCAAAATATGACTTTATTTCACATGTAACATGTCTCTAATATTTTTGTTATTTATATTCCTCGATATGCACCAGGATAATTAAGTCAAGATAGCAGTTCTTGGATAGCATTTGAAAACCTTATAAATATAAAATAAGAAGATGTGGTATTATTGCCAAACAATCTACCAGTCATTCAAGAAATATGTGTTGTGCGTACGAAAATTTCTGTTTACATAATCTTCTGTTGTTTCAGAAAGAAGAAAGTCCAGAATTGATGGCACTCACCAAACCAAATCAGTAGTTACTGATCAAAAAACTTTTCTTTGCGATTTTATTAAATTCCATGGATCTTTTGACAGTTCTGCGACAGACTACATGTTTCATTGATCAATGATATGAGTATTGAGGTCTTATTAATTTGACATTTGACTCATCTGACAAGAAATAACATATTTCACAGCTTACACAATATAGAAACAAGAATTGATATGTCTCTGTGAATTGTCGAAGTTGTATTTCTATTTAAGTATTTTAATTTACCTGATATCGGTTTTCGCTTTAGCGGTTTTTACCTATTTCACTACCAGCAAACTATATACAAACTCTTTATTTTCAAATTCATGCCAATACAAAATGGTAAAATATTATTGTTCTTAAAATTAATAGGAGCTAAGTATGGAAACAACAGGAATCCCCTTTAATTTCAAACCAATCATTTCGCTTGGAGTACTGTGTCAGAAATGAAGTCGACACGTTATCTTAAAACTTCAAACGTTAATCAACTGACAATGACTAGATTCATGCCTTCTAATTGCTTTGATTCGAACACTACTAATCAGCCTTATGTAGAAGAAACGCGCGTCTGGCGTACCAAAATGTGTTGATGAGTTTTATAACACTCGTATTCTACGTTTTTCTTAAATAATGAAAACAACATGTTATAAATTACATACGTCCGAAGCGCTTTTCTGGAATTTCTTTCATTAACTCGTGTGCAGGTTGACAGGTAAAAAGATGAAATATTGATACAGTTCTACAAAAAACTAGCGTCAATTTCATTGGAATTTCTTTTAGATAAAGAGTATACCGTCTTAATTACTTCAGTGCAATCAGATATAGATGTTATATATGGCGAATAAAAGACTTATTTTATTAGTTTGTCATTGAGGCATACCTCAGAATTTATCCCCTGTAAATGAAACGATGAATGTTGCTCACAACAATAATATATTTGAATACTTTACTTATATCATGTGCTGTATCTTAAAATGTAAAACATATTGTAGGAGGATGTGGGTAAATGTGCTTCGAGCAACATTGATTAATAAAGTTTGAAACAACTGTAGCAGAGGAAAATGATTTTTGTGTATGAACATTGAGAATGTCTTCATGCAAAAACATGTGGGTACCAATACCCTTCGGCATACATGATATACACTGAAAGTAGAAAAACAAGTAGTTTTAAAATATTGCAAACAACTTACTGTAGCACATTTAGTTGGATATTAAAACAGAGTGTGTCTAAGGTTTTATGTGCTGCTGTGATATTAATTACTTTCCATCAAATTCAAGTGATTTTACATTTCCAATAAATTTTAATCAAATATTATCTAATGAAACAAAATAGTATGGTCACTTGAACTACATGCAAAAAAAAAACATCTGGGAGTGCCGTTTCGGGTTTAGCCCAAAAGGCCTTGCAAATATAGTTGACATTGTTTGAAACTATGAAATACCTAAATTGTTCATGATTTTTTAATTAATATTATTGTTTAAAGCGCTTCACCAACGACCATTTGCACAATGATTACATAAAATTTGCTTTGGAAAATAAAATGAAAATTGAACACGCCTACTTACCCTTATACAAATATCCCTTCTATAAACCAGAAATAAAAATAAATGCGGCCTGATAGTGTCTACTGTACAAAACCTTCCGTTTACAGCAATAGTAATGATTTAAAAAATCATATTAATTAAAAAGGGATAGAATTACGACCTTTAAGATTGCAGTGTTACCATAGAAATGAAAGGAACTGGCGCTCAAAAATTCATCATAATTGTAAGGCTGAAATATCGCCATTATTCATTTTCTTTAACTTGTTCAGATCCGATAAACAATGTTTCGATCAAATCAGAGAATAAAAGTGAAGAACAAAAACAAAAAAACCAATTTATTTATTGTTTTGTATTATTATATACGTTTATTGTAAAACGTTGGTATATCTGTATATTCTTATTTAAAATATGATAAAATACATCAATATGTCTGTAACACATATAGAATATTCTATAATAGGATTTTTTATTGTCATCTCATGCCCTTTTTTGGCTTAACAATTAAGTTGTTTTCCTTCTTATGAGAAAGTAGGATATAAATAGAGCTACTTTACAGAAAGGCCCAGTAGATACAGTTCAATATCTACCACTTAAACACTTAATTTTCATAATCAGAAAAAATTAACTGATCTATTCTACAACCTGATCTTATCTTTATATCTTTGTCATTTGAAATCTGGTGGATAGTTGCCTTATTGGCAATCATACTTCATCGCCTTCTTTTTATATTGACACATGTAAATGTATACGAGATTCTCTCAACAGAGACAAGAGATATATTGAGAGAGAGAGAGAGAGAGAGAGAGAGAGAGAGAGAGAGAGAGAGAGAGATTAAACACACAACACACACACGAAGACTTGATGGAGTTGAACTATCTCGAATAAAGACCGTGTGATCTTGCATAGATAATATGCCATTTGAATGCAGCCACATTCTAAATTGTCACAATATGGAACAGGGCGAAATCAGATACTTTTCTGGTGTCTCTAGATATAAGACTGCGCAAATGTGTCTCTTAACTTGGAACACTGGCACGTCCTATCGTTTCACAAACTATTTATGGTGACCGTCAAGCTTGCATCGTATCGATTGCAGTTGTTCTGTCACATATCCTTCGCTGTGAGTTTTGTAGAAAGAATCAAACTCCTGTTAATGAAGTCCTTTTAATGGAAACATGCACCAGAGTTATTTACTTTTTAATATGTAAATTAGGAACAACAGTAGGTTACCGATGTTCCAATTTAATACTAATACAAATCAGGTTGAAAAAACAAAAACGTAACTTATTAGACTTTTCTTCACTTTACACAAGTATTCCCCATTCCAAACTAAAAGACAAATTGAAAGAGTTGGTATTGCTTTGTTTCATAAAAAAAGAATGGCCAACGTAGATACAAGTATATTGTCTTAAGAAGGGATAATTCCTACTTTGTAAAAAATCACTCTAATTCAAACAAAAAATTCTCTGAAACTGACATTATCAAGATGCTTGATTTCTTGATTGACAACATATTTGTTACGTTTGGAGGACATGTTTTTCAACAAACTATCGGCATTCCCATGGGAACCAACTTTGCCCCTCTTCTTGCCGACTTGTTCCTTTATTCTTATGAGGCTGACTTCATACAGGAACTTCTTAGGAAGAAAGAAAGAAAAGAAGTTAGCAGTATCCTTTAACTTTACTTTCCGCTATATAGATAATTCAAAATTTGGTGACTTTGTTGGACCCATCTATCCCATCGAACTAGAGATAAAGGATACAACAGATACAGTTAAGTCTGCCTCACATCTAGAAATTTACAATGAGGGTTGGTAGAAAACAAAACTTGACGACAAAAGAGATGATTTCACCACAATTCTGTGTAGCAACATTCCAGCAGCGCCTGCATACGGAGTTTATATCTCCCAATTGATACGATATTCCCGGGCTTGTATTTCCTATCATGATTTCCTTTGATAGAGGGTTGCTGCTCACAAAAAAGCTATTAAACCAAGAGTTCAAAATGGTGAAGTTGAAGTCATCCCTTCGTAAATTTTACGGACGCCATCACGAGTTGGTTGACCTTTATGGAATATCCGTTTCACAGATGATAGCGGATATGTTGCTAATGTCGTAACAACAATCCCGTTCCCTTTTCACGAATGTGACCTACCGAATTAGACTATTTACCGGGTGTGTACTATGATGAGCAACACGACGGGTGCCACATGTGGAGAAGGATCTGCTTACCCTTCCGGAGCACCTGAGATCACCCCCAGTTTTTAGTGGGGTTCGTGTTGCTTAGTCCTTAGTTTTCTATGATGTGTTTTGTGTACTATTGTTTGTCTGTTTGTCGTTTTCTTTTTTAGCCATGGCATTGTCAGTTAAATTTCGATTTATGAGTTTGAATGTCCCTCTGGTATCTTTCTCCCCTCTTTAATTTTATTAATTGAGACTTGTAAACGCAAAAAGGAGGGACAAAGGGTATGTTACTGCTGAGAAATTGGAAATGGAAAGTTGAAATAATCATATTTGTCATAGATTCTACTTTGAGTTCGTCCATCTTCCGTTTCAGTAGTATGTTTTATCTCCCGTTCACTGGGATATGTTATATACAATCACTCACTGAAATGTGTTTTTGAGCGACAGGTCATCATCAATATATAACTGAAAGTGAAATCAAAGAAATTTGTAAGATGCTTTTCTTTTGGTCCTTAAGAAGGTTTGTAGTAATTCACACGAATACTCGCACAAGATTACAAATAGGGGTACACAATTAGTACCCTTTTAAAATATGTCATCCGATAGTTCAGAGGGAATGAAAAATGAGAAATGGAAAGTTTACTGTTGTAAAATCGAAAGTAATCATTACAATTTTTATAGCGTCTTGTTTGCAGTCGTTCTTTTGTGTCAGGATCAGTTTCAAGATAAAGATTTTTTTCTGTAGCATCGTTCTAATTTTAATGTTAATCGTACTGGTAAAACTGAGATAGACACTATCTGAAGTGTTGGTTAAGCAGAGACAAGACATAATCAGTACATCTGAATGTTACTGAAAACTTTGGAGATGCTTTTTTTTTTAAGGTTTTGAATATTCATAGAGTCGTGCGGTAGGGATGCACAATTTGTACCCGATAGCATATCGAATGCTACTAGAATATGAATTCACCAAACTCGCAATAATGTCAATAAATAAATCCAGCATTTTGATGATTTTGTATTCCTGATAGGTTTTTGTTGACATTTGTGTTGTTCTTTGGTAAGTAAAATTTTGTTTTACCCTCGATGAATAACAGTTCTTCAGTAAAGGTATCGATCAAGTGGTGGTTATTACATTTACGGTACTAATAACGGTAGAATGTTTTTGATGTTGATGAAACACTGTAATGATTGTGGTTGAAGATTTCAAGTACATCTTTAAACTTTTTGTATAATCCACATCTCATTGACACCAGTACTGCTTGTTGAATTTATTCCATCGCAATATTTTTATGAACAGCTTTTACTGTATGACAGTGGTAGTTGTAAATAATTACAGTTGAATATCTGCAGGATCCTGCTATATGTATATAAAAAAACTCATAACAAATACTATAACAATATGCCAGACGTGCGTTTAATAAAATCAGTTGGAAGGCAAAGTCTAAAATTAATTTGAAGAGCATTGCAAATGAAAAGTTGTCCCAAATCGAGGTCATCTATGCCTGTGTATTTGTCGTTAGGATATAGCCTCTACAACCTCATGTGTCTTAAACGTGTTCGAAAGCCGTATGTTTTGGCTCTGCATCTGCATGCATGACCACCGACCAATTCAATACATATATATATATTTCGGTAGTCTGACTTATAAATATAATGAAGAAAGTCGCATTAACAACATAGAACAATAAACTTTATTATACTTCATGTCAAAATGCCAGATTTTGATTGGTTCATACAAGGGAGACAATTTACTCTATTCTATGGTAAATACTATATTACCCTTCACGGAGACGCTTGATCAAGTGTGCGCTTTATTAAATACGACTCTATCCTATGGCAAATACTCTATTACCCTTCACGGAGACGCTTGATCAAGTGTGCGCTTTATTAAATACGGATAGTTGTTATGTACAAGACGTCAAAGTTTATTACTTTGAATTTGAAATTTAATCGACAGTAATAACAGAACATTCAGTATAATAAATTAAATAACACATATCTGAGAGGGTGATAGAGCAGATTGTTACCCCTCGAAAAGATATTGTCAACCTTGGCTTCGTCTCAGTTGACAATGTTTTCTCGGGATAACAGTCTGCTCTATCACCCTCTCAGCTATGTGTTATTTATATAATGTTTTACAAACAATAAGCAACGAGCAATATAAAGTATTATAAAAAAGAAGTGATACAGGTTAGAGCAGTGGCTTTAAGTGAAATATTAAACACTTAATTGATCCTGCTCTGTTTTACAAAGAAGAATAGTAAACGTAGATACACGTATCTTGTTTGAGGGAAGTATAAATCGTACTTTGTGTAAAAACCCACTCTGATTCAAACAAAAAATTCCCTAAATCTGAATTTATGGAGATACTTGATATCTTGATTGACAACATATTTGTTATGTTTATAGGACGTGTTTTTCAACAAACAATCACCATTGGTGTATGTTTCGGCAATAAAGTCTATTGACAGGCTGTAGGCATTACTATGGGGATCAACTGCGTCTCTTTTATAGCAGACTTTTGCTGTATGAATCACAGTGTACGGCCGAACTCAGAAGAGATCCGTCTAAATTAAATTTAGTTGATAAATTTAAAAAAAAAAAACACTTACCGTTACCTAGATGATATATTTTTTTTAAATCCTTAAATTTATCAAAGTGAAGTAACTTAAAATAAATCTAATACAGACAACAATAATTTTTATTTCAAACGGGAAAATATGTACAAGAATTTACAACAAACGCTCCATATTGTTAATTTTTCCCATTAGCCTATTCGTACGGTGTGTTTATTTCACAACTTGTTCGCGATGACCATGTCTGTAGTCACATTTTAGAATTAAATATACGTAATTAATGTATAATTGGTAAATAAACAAAAGGGACATTAGCTGTCAAATTCATGTTCACCGATTTGACCCGAATTCTCATAATTGTATTATAACATTCTAAAACGTATATCCAAATTACAAAAAGTCCAAAACGAAACAATTGACAATGGATGGACTCGTTATATTGTATCAGTATTTCGTGCGTATTTAGACTAGACGCCATCTATTTATACATTAATTAAAACATAAATATAAATAAAAATAGAAAGACTAGCACGGGCATTCGTATAATGACGATTGTTCTATGTCTTTTGATTTCATATCATAGATAAAAAATAAGTGTAAATCATCGTTTTAGCTTGTTTGTTGACCGGATCAATCAACGAAATGGTTATTCCTGGTATACCCCGATATTCCACTTTAATTAGTGTTTTAGAAATAACAAAATTATATTCTAATTTTTTTTTATCTAATTCGTACCTTATACTCCTTTAAATCAGGGATTTTTGTACAACAAATTTATGAAACGTTTACTAAATTCTTTCATTGATACAAAATTTCGTTAGAAAGTTTAGCTGTAAATTGTAGAAATTTCTACAATGAAATTGTTTTTCTTAAAATTTCATTGAATTACTAAAACCTAGGGAAGGAAGCTCTGACAGCATATTGAGGCTCACCAATATGAACCATTTGACACAAGTGGTAGATAGAGCTTTATAAAACGTACTGCCGAAAACCAAATCCAGAAATATCTTCCACTGCTATATTTTTGTCTATCTTGCCAATGATTTTCATGTCATAATTAAAATGAAAATAACAAATTACAATTTGGTGCGTCCGAAGCGCTTTTCTGGGTGAACTTTTCATGAATGATCAAGCTTAAAACTTTAAAAGCCAAGGATTTATCCATCTATGGTCAAATTTATCTAAATTTATCAACGCTCATTTTAAGAAAGATATATTTATAAATCTTGTACCGAAGCTGATGATGACATCGGGGACTACCATTCCAGCAATGTAAGTGATTTGAGCAAAATCACACTGCAAAAACCTCATGCGTTGTTAGTAATGGACAGGTCAAATGTGTGTTTACCTTTACAATAAGATCGTTAAATCAACTTCTCATGTATAAGTATGATCAATTTCAATTTTTTATGTTTTAGCATAAATCGGGGGCCTGGTTTTCGAAAGTATCATAAGATATGTCGTAAGATATATCTTAGGACAAATTTTATGACCATCTTATGACTATCATATGATATGTCATAGAATATAAATCAAAGCTGTCCTAAGATTGTCATACCTATGATGCTCTTATGACTGTCATAAGTGAACATATTCACTTTTATTTTAAATAATGATTAAACAATGATGAAAATAACTATAAAAATAATAAGTATGGAAATAATAATTAATATCATTTTTAATATTTATGAATATTTTTATTATTATTGTTATAATGAACATGAAATATATATATGAAAAGGAATTCAAATCTGAGATGATAATTTTTTTTAATTTAGTTTGTATATATATAAATTCTAGAACTTCGCGTTCATGTATTATTATGCATGAAGTGTTATTTTATTGTGAAAACTTTTAAGATTTGGTACATCGAGTACCCGCTTAACGAAATGCTCGTGCAAATACGTTAATAAACTACTATATAAGGAAAGAATTAATATATCTATTTATAATAGAATCATGTGCAAAACAGTGTAGCCGAGACCATTGATTGGCGCGCTAAAATATCCCATTGACTGGGTCAGATTAGGTGAACGTTCGTCTGTAACGCCCACAACTCACGACGTATTTATTATAGACATTTAAACTGTGGGGTCACCAAAGGGTCTCAACGCCTAAATAAAATAATTCGAAAAACGAATCAGGAATAACCTTTGTGTTTTGATTTATATTGAATACTTAAACGTTCTTTACTTGTGTTTTTGTTATGTTTTGATAATGATTTTTTATGATATCGGACGTTCTTTCAGCAAAAAAGGATTTAACTGGCTTTAAAAGTTACAATGGATGTGTTGATTATTATCTTTTTTTCGGACGTCAAAGCGATTTAACAATTGCCGTTGTCCAATTATGTCATCTTTAAACTTTTATCTGGTAAAAATATTATTTTAGAACGAATGCATGATCATTTTTTAAAAAGTGTGCAAACACAAAACATATAGACAAAATATACTTCTTTCCTGTCTTTTTCGTATTTGCAAGTTATTAGACAGTAAAATTTGCATTTACGTTTTTGAATAGGTAAAATGTATAGTTTGGTGATCTTTTCTGCTAACTACTAAACCCTTGGCAACAGAAACATATTCAGCTTTTTTTTTAATCGACCCAATTTACATAGTAATGAACGACTTCGTACATTTTATGATCGCAAATAAAATATGTATATAATATACTGTGCACTGTAGTTCGTATATATACTGAGACCCTTTGGCAACCCCATAGTTTAAATGTTTATAATAAATACGTCGTGAGTTGTGGGCGTTACGGACGAACGTTCACCTAATCTGACCCAGTCAATGGGATATTTTAGCGCGCCAATAAATGGTCTCGGCTACACTGTTTTGCACCTGATTCTACATAATCATAAGTAAGGAAAAGAGTCAAAATTTTACGTCGCAGGAGATTAAAATTTTAATTGACAAAGTGGCGAAGAGAGTAAATCTTTACTATTTAGCAGACTGAGTAACACAACAAAAAACAGTGCCAAAAAAGAGAGCATGGGAGACTGCATGTGCAATATTAAGCGCAGAATCATAAGACCATCATAAGCCATGTGGCGGGGTGTCTTAAGTATACAATGAAAGTTATGACATATCGTAACTTGGGACACTTTCGAAAACGTATCTTACGACTATGACATGTCATAAGACCATCGTAAGACATGTCTTAGTCATAAGATACTTTCGAAAAGCAGGCTCCGGGCCTTTGGTTTTTCCCGTTTGAAATGTTTCACATTTTGCCATACCAGTACAAGTTATACCTTACTTTATGGTATAGTTTATTCATTGTTGAAGACCGTGTGGTGCCCTATAGTTGTTCACACCGGCATTTGGTCTCTAGTAATTTATAGTCTCATTGGCGATTGTACCACATCCCCTTATTTTTGTTATAATCAGCATAACACACTAAAAATATGGTTCAAAAGGAATATTTATATTTTTTTAAAGTGTGTAAGGACTAAATGTTAGTTATATAAATGGTACACCAAATTGTTCATCAAAAACCTGTTGAGAATAAAAGCAAATTAAAAAAAAATACTAATATACCTCGGAATTCAAGAGACAACACAGCTTCACACAGACATCCAATTTGTCATGTTCTTCTAAGTATCAAAACTTTATATAAAACAAAGGGTGCAGTTTATATATACATATAATTTAATAATATAATCATATTGCATTAGTTATCTATTTAGTCAAATATATTTATTGATGAATAAACATTGTCATGGATGTATACCCCATATCCTTTGTTTTTCTATTATGATAAACATTCGCTTAAATATATTATCTGTAACTCACTAGTTATCGTTTTAATTTTTATATTTGTATGTTATCAATATCATTCATCGATCAGAGTGTGTTTTCTTTCACGTCGGTTATGATTGAGAAGAAAATTTATCTATATCCCATATTATCATGATACACTTAATTTTCTTCCCATTGCTTTTCCTCAAGCGAGCAAAATTATTTGCTCATTATAAGTAAGCATCTTCTTTTATATCGAAGAAATATAAAAATTCTACAGGCGTCTATAAGACTTCCACTATCGTGAAGTCGCATCCTATACTTCTTCTCCTTAACAATTTAGTTGTCATGACCACTGCTCTAATGATGTAAGATTTGAATGAATAAGAAAAAAAAAAGATCGGTAAATAGGACGGAATGGACAGAAATCAATTTCCGGATTACAAATTCAGTTGTAAGATACAAAATTACTACAATGATGAGACGTGAATGGACAATCAATCAGCTTAAAGAGAAATAATTTGATGACAACCGAATAAAACAAGTTGCTAAACAATATTTCAATAAACACAGAAAAAGAAAAAGAACGTTATCAATTATTTGGTTGAAGTCTGAGAACAATCTAAAGAATAGCTCATGTTCAATTTTATATCAGAAGACTTGATCACCTGTTCAATTTACTTATTCAATATGTACTATCACAGAGTATTACATGTAATTACAAATCGACAGCTGATTAGTTCATTTTAATATGTAAATGGCGATCCAATGATAGTTTTGTGTACGTGCAAAAGTTGAGTGGTGTATTTTTTAATAGTTGCAATTTGATTGGACAAAACAATGTATGGACGTTAACGGCATTTATTTCAACTTCTTTTTCGCTATTTCATTCAACAAGAGATTTCGTTAATGAAAAATATGAAAAAGTTAAACATAAGATAGGAAAAAAAAAAATAATAAAACGTATCTGGATTTGAAAATATCAATTAAAATAACTCATATGAAATGTATGATGGTTTTCACAATATAACTATACACAACTTACAACAGACATATTAGACATATTAGACATATTTTAAATTTTTGTGTTTCATTATAAGTGCCATTGTTCATGACAAAAAAGACACTGTCTTTGTAAGGCTGCTTTCTTATTTTATTTGAAAAAGAAACAGTTGCATTTAAAATTGTGTGACGGATATTTGTGGATTTAATGATTTCATATGTTCAAGTTAATGCAGAGACTTTACTGGTAAGAACATGTAAAATCGTGTAAACCTACGGGCTTGTTTTTTGTTGAACGTTATTTCTTAATTATAACTAGAGTAATGCTCTCCTACAGCACACACTAAGATATATATGGAAAATAATAATGCCTTTTCTACAATATTTATATTATCATTAAAGTTCACTACAGCAATTATAAAGGATAAGCAACTGTTAACAGTTAAATGTAAGAATGGTAACGCTTAATATTATAACCTCTAGAAAATGCCTTACATTAGCCGCATAAACTTTCCTGGCTTTTTTTAAGATAAAGAAACTTCCGTCTTAACCTACCCTTAAGCATTAAAACTATCCTAGTTCAATTTGAAATATGATTTGTTCAAACGAATTTGATGAAGGTTACAATAGAGAATTAGAAAAGATTCCGTTGAGGAAAGTTGATTTTAAAAGGATTATCAATTTTTGCTCGTTGGGGTTTTGTACTTTCAAAACGTTTTATATTTTTGACTCTCCGTCTCAATTTAAAAATAAGAAGATGTTGTACCATACCCAATGAGAAAACTCTCAACCAAAAACCAAATGACGTGTTTGTAACAGCTCAACATAAGAACAAACTATTAAAATCAGTTGAAAAAGGTTTAACTCTTCAGATCCATACAAAGCACAAACAACTTTAAAAAACCCACTAAATTACAGATCTTAGAGTACTCGAAGTTATGTAAAACTAGTTCAAATCCTATAACAACTTATAAAAAAATCTGTATCTAAACTAAATTATGAATCAGTACACATCCAACATCTAATGGATTTAGTGTAAAGACGTCATAATCTTGCAAATTCAAAACATAGGTTTCGACAGACCGTGGGACAATGAATGTCCCTAGGTGTATAGCAATAATGTTTAGTAGGGTTTAATTTTTTTGGTAACACAATCAATATATATACCGACAAAACAATATTCAAAAATTGTTGAATTAGTAACCTTTTAGAATACGTTTACTTTAAGGATCGATAAGTTTATCCAGTTTGTATCTAAATTTACGGGCTCGATAGACAACATCACCGTATATATAGGGATGTGCCATCCCGTTTGTAACAACTTTTCTACAGGAACAGTCAAACTTCCTAGCCAAATCTTTGTATATATAAACGAATTTAGTAAGGTTTTAAGTTATTTGTGATTACAAAAATGACTAAATAATTTATACGTAATACTTAGATAACACTCCTTGAAATTCTAATGGTCAATACAGACACGGACATAGCGAACGAGTTTGGGATATAAAACCACCGTAAGATGGGGCCAAAGGAACATCATCGTCAAAAAAAGGAAAATTAACAATAGGGAACGAAACATCATCCCTTTTGTCGTAGAGTCTCGCGTGTTAAAAAAAAAATCAAAAACCAGAAGGGGACAATTATTGATGTTTATATTTGATTTACATCAAGTAAGTTCCTTTGAGTAAATTTCGGCAGTATATTTTGATTTTTTAACGAAAAAATATCATCAAAATAACGTAAAGTAACGTAAAGTTTTGTTGAATTTATCAATTAATTGGAATTAAGACGCTTATCTACTGAAACTGCCCCAAAACTGGGATCAAGTCTGATATAAAGGGAGCAATTGGTAACTGACGAAGGGTTTCATGTTTGACTCTCAAAACTCACGATCTCAAACGTACCTGATGAAGATTTTAATGTTTGACTTTCCATACCCTCAATATCAAGCGTATTTAATGATGGTTTTTATGTTTAACTGTTAAACTCTCAATATAATGCGTACCTGATGAACGTTTTTAGGTTTTATTGTTTGACTCTCAATCTCAATCTCAAGTGTACCTGATGAAGATTTATATGTTTGACTCTCCAAACTCTCAGTCTCAAGTGTAACTGATGAAGGTTGATATGTTTGACTCTTAAACTCTCATTAGCAGGCGTACTAGATGAAGGTTGATATGTTTGACTCTTAAACTCTCATTAGCAGGCGTACTAGATGAAGGTTGATATGTTTGACTCAATAAATAAACTGTCAATATTAAGTGTACCTGATGAAGGTTTTTATGTTTAACTCTCCAAACTCTCAGTCTTAAGCGTACCTGATGAAGGTTTATATATTTGACATCTCCAAACTCCCAGTCTCAAGCGTAACTGGTGAAAGTTTTTATGTTTGACTCTCCAAACTCCCAGTCTCAAGCGTAACTGGTGAAAGTTTTTATGTTTGACTCTCCAAACTCTCAGTCTCAAGCGTACCATGATGGAGAGTTATATGTTTGACACACCAAACTCTCAGTCTTAAGCGTACCCGATGAAGGTTTATATATTTGACATCTCCAAACTCCCAGTCTCAAGCGTAACTGGTGAAAGTTTTTATGTTTGACTCTCCAAACTCCCAGTCTCAAGCGTAACTTGTGAAAGTTTTTATGTTTGACTCTCCAAACTCTCAGTCTTAAGTGTACCCGATGAAGGTTTTAAAGTTTGACTCTCCAAAATCTCAGTCAGTCTTAAGCGTACCTGATGAGGGTTTATATATTTGACTCTTAAACTCTCAATCGCAATTGTACTTGATGAAGGTTTTTAGGTTTGACTCTCAAAACTTTCAATATCAGTCGTACCTGATGAAGGCTTTAGTGTTTGACTATCCAGTCTCAATCGTACCTGCTGATGGCTTAAATGTTAGACTCTCCAAACTCTGAATCTTAATTGTACCTGATGGACACTTTAATGTTTCCCTCTCTAAACTCTTATCGCAAGCGTACCTCAAATACTAAAAAAGACAGCGATTTTTGTCAATTATTTAAGAAAAATGAACAAATTTAATGATTTTGCCTGTTGTTGATGTTGGGTTGCTGTCGCATTGGCGTTTTCTCAACATCTCCTTTTATTCAAATATATAAATGTTTCATTTCGTTCAAGAGCAATATGCCTGTTCACAGTTTTGTAGAAGATTCTCGTAAAAATACGCTCTCTAAGGACACTATAACTGTGGTAATATTTTTTTTTATTAAGACACCAGAATAATATTTAGAGTAAAAAAATATGCATCTTAATATAATATTTGTTTTCCATTTTTAAAAATAAAATTGTGACACTTTGAGAAACATTTGTGCATAAACAGCAGCGGTATCATAAACTCTGTAAAGATTTTGTTAGAAATAGTACATTAAAAAATGGCGCTTTATCTAGTCTATGTCGAATTTTAGTTTGTGCGAAAGTTTTATCAAAATTTACCTCATTTGTGTTAGTTGCATTAAAAATAAATTTGCGTTCAAAATGACTGCACTTAATAATCAATAAAAAAGTATAACAAAAATACCGAACTATAAGTTAAAAAGAGGAAGTCCATAAAAACTGACAATATTAAATGTTATTAACCAACAGAAAACGAGTGAAAAACAACTTTTGTAAAGTATGCTTTTGAGTTGTCTTTCTTTCATACATCTGTATATTCGATTTTCTCCTGACAAAACAAAATGCTTTTGGAATATTTCAAACAGAATTTAGATGTATTATTGACAGACATGTACTCTTCGTCAAATAGATATTATATCTATCATATAAAATGACAAACTTAAATAAAATATTTAATAATTGAGGTTTGTGGAAATAATACAGAACAGACATGCAGCCTTATTTCAATAGTTAATGACAAATAAGAATTGACATTGTGCCTTCCTAGTAACTCATCAGTAAACATAAGACAGGCAGCTTAAGAAAAAGGTCAAATCTATTGACACTACTCCATAATGTAATATGATCAATCGAAAAAGGTTGGCAGCCGAAATCAGATTTTTGTAATTATAGAGTCTATAAATACCAAAACATATACCAACTCAAATCATCCAGACAGTTGGAATTTCAATCCGAATTTCATCTATGTGAACGCTCATATTCCACAATATATTATTGAAGTACTGCTAACCTACTAACTGAAATAGGAAATCGAAAAATATAAAGACGATAAGACTGATCAGATGTCAGAGAAAAAATATTTATGTTGTAAATAAACTTGATTATTCCCAAAGTTTTATTTTTTACCATTTTTATGAGTGACAGATAAATATTGTAAGAATTGTTATGCATATGACATAGAATAGAAATACCTAGTACAGTTGAAATATCAATTAAAAGTTGCTAAACATTTTTTTTTACAAAATTACAAAAAACAAAATCTGAAGGAAAACATGTAAATAAAAATATAATAGAAAATGTAAATACATGTGTAATGATTATGAACAATATAATGAACAGTAATCCTACTTACAAGTTCCTGACTTGGAACAGACATATTGCAAATATGATAGTGGAACAGCATACTTCACGACGCCCAATGTCACACCAATATGACAATCGTTTTGAGTTCTCAAAATATTTTATATGATGAGTTGTCAGAGCCTATATGTGTTATATTCACTTAAACCATTGCCGTGACGTCAGCCTATTCATTTACCGTGGTTTCTTTTTCTTTACATCCCAACTCCTTTGTTCTAACAGGGGTGATCTGAGTCGGATCACCCTTACCAGATCACCCTACCTTGGGTTTCTTTGTTCTGCATGCTTTCTCATGTTCTGTAACATTTTGGCGGGAATGTTGAACACACAGTAAAACTTAGAAATATCAATTCTGAATAAAGATGAACTTTCACAATCTATGTAGAAAAATTCCACTAAATTCCCAGTGTCTATGCGGGGAATCGAACTCAAGACCTTAAGCATATGAAGCCACGATTCATAAATTCATACCCCTACACCAGGACGATTAGATACAAACTCACTGTTAATTTAACATATTTAAACATTGTATCCAGGGCTCATAAAGCGTATATACTATACAGTAATTATATATAAAGTATTTAATAAGTATTTTATGGCATTCTGAACTAGATGTTATGAAGCGTAAATGTTTTTATCATATAGTCTAGAAGATCTGGGATGTAAAATAGTTATCCCACTCGGACTTGGTGTGTCAGTGTAAGATCACCCTCTAGCCTTCGGCCATAGGGATGATCTTACATTGACACACCGCGTTCTCATGGGATAATTATTACAGATCAACGCTTCCTAAATTTGTTGCTGAAATTGTTGCCTTTTTGTGCCTAATTGTCTTAAGGTTGAATTGGCTAATTTACTGATTTCTGTTCACTAATTGAATTAATTTAAAAACTTACTTTTAACTTTTGTTATTTTTAAATGCCTTTACATAGAATCGAACCCCTCCTTGAAATCTGTTACGTATGAATGACATCAACACATCGACGAAACCTCTCGGCTACCAATGTGTTGCAATATAGATATCTATTTTATATATATAAATTAATATATGATACACGTCTGTAAACAAACACACAGGGCTTGTACCTTTATATATACATAATAGACGATCGTATAGTATATGTTGGTAGCCGCGAGGTTAAGATGAATGAATTATAGACTTGTCGTTCTAGGTTCGAATCCCTGTTTTTTTCTTTGTTATCCCAATTCTTTAGTTTTTCCGTATTTCTTATTTTGTATGTTATTGTGGATATTTTTGTAACATTAGCGGGGTTTCCCGTTTATTTTTGGATTATTATTGGCTATATCACGTATTTGAAAAGAAAATTATTCCATTCAATTTGTCGATTTTTGTTTTATAAATATAGTATGCTTTAGTCTGTCTTAATACAGATCTCTAAAAATGTTTATTCGCAAATCTCTATGCTAGTAAATCGTGATGTACCTAGAATTAGGTTTCTTGTTAGATTGATTGATTGGTGATTGCTTTACGCCGCATCAGCACAAAAAGGCTATATGGCGGCGATTATTACTAACATTTCAGTTACATAATAGAAAAACAAAGGATATGGGGTATCCATCCATGGCACAAAATCAGTACATGCACAGCAAGAAACACACAAAAAAGCAAAGGAACAGCGCTTTTATTGCTGTTTTTCATCTCAAAGTCACCTTAAATTTATGTAGAATATATTTTAGTAATTAAAGTATCAGATGAAAGGCGAAGGACTGGTGATCCTTGTAGAACACATATTGAGGGCATATATTGCCTGTTTCTCATATATGAAGTACCTGGTTTGGTGTATCCAAAATGTCGGTAACCAGTACAGTCTTTTGTATAATACTTATCATATATACTTAGAAATAAGTTTGAATATGTCTTATTTTGTAAATTACGGATAATATTCAGATGCATTATAATTTAAAGACAGACTTGTTATGTTATATTTGTACTTCTCAAACCAATTAATTGTGAACTTTGATTTATTAATGCATCGTTGAACATGATAATATGGTTATACTCACTTACTTCGGACTCATGGTTTCATTTTTCAAAAATCAACGTTTATCCATTGTATCTATAATACAATCCCAATCGGGAATATGACACAGTCGGTAAATGTACTATACATATCAGATGAATAT
Organism: Mytilus californianus; assembly: GCF_021869535.1. Classification (NCBI taxonomy): domain Eukaryota; kingdom Metazoa; phylum Mollusca; class Bivalvia; order Mytilida; family Mytilidae; genus Mytilus; species Mytilus californianus. The sequence goes on from NW_026262668.1 coordinate 95,827,808, forward strand.
TTTTTAGTCATCTGAGATATAGGCACATCGTTCCAGTCAACTAATTCGTAATGGTAATAGCCAAACTTTTGTAGGTTCGATCTCAGTCGTTCTTCCGCGCTACTGTGTAAGAGCAAGTTTAGTTCAAGAGCACATCCATGCCAATAACGTCTGTATAGTTCGGACATGCACGATCGAAACATTTAATTGAAAGTTTGTAACCACCGTATGATGTTGCAGAGGGTATGTTACTGCTGATTAATTTGAAGTTGACAATTTAAAAGTTGAAATTATCACGTTTATCATATACTCTAGTTTGAAGTCGTCCATCTTTGTCATTTACAAGGAAAAGATCAAGAAATGAAGCAGATCTTTTACTTTATGTTCACTTGTATATATTCAATGCAAGCATTTCCTGATATTGGGTTGATTGAGTGACAGGAAATTAAAGAACTCTGAAAGATGCCTTTTCTTTTTCTATGTGAATTCTGCTTCATATCAGTACAAAAACTAATTGGGCAGTAGGGGTGAACAATTTGTTCCAATTGTACTGTCTTTTGAAATATTAATCCACCAAACGCAAAAAAAATACTAGTATTGTCGATCAAAAAGTCCAGCATCTTGATGATATGATATTCGGCATATCCTAGTTGGAATCAAAGAAGTTCTTCATAAATTAAAATTTTTCGTGACCTTAAACAAGGAATATTTATTTCTGAATCTTTTTTTTTTGTAGAAAAAAATCACTGCTGAATGTGAAGATATAATCCAATTTTCAAGTAAGTAAGGTGAAGAGTATACGTAGTATAGAGTGTAGAAAATCTAAAATTTTGATATTACTGCAAAATTTTAAAGATTGTGATTGAGTATTTTTGAGTAGATCTCTATAATATTTAAAAAACAAGATCGGATTGTCACCAATGGTTGAATATACCTCATCGCCATATTCCTGAAGGCCATATTCTACTGTAGAAAGAACGGTAGTATGGTAGCAAGAACTTTATAAAGATCTTTAGAAGAGTATCTAGACGACCCGGCTATATATCTTTCTCTTCAGAGGGATTTGTGTTCATCGTCATTTGTTATATAATAACAAAAAGAAAAAAGAACGGACATGTAATTGTTCTAAAATCTCCTCTTTAGTAAATGATATAGTTGTAATTGTGGGATCCTCTGATTTGCTGTTAATTCCCAATAAAACATTCTAAATAATGAATTTTACATACAAAACAATATTGTTCGAGGCTTGGTTTGCTTTACCAACACCACATTTGTCATGAAGAGAGGATAAAGCATTTTCAAACTCATGCTCTCCTGAAAGAGTTAGATATCCGTATGCTAGTTGTAAATCAAAGTTTTTAATGAGCTTGTGATTACTTTAACAAATATCTTTAAAGCAGTCAGATAAACCATCCGGTTTTGGTTCAACTGACTCGCGCTTTATCCATTTTCGGGCATATTCCTCAACTACCTTCCACCAGTAAGTAAACCCAACGCACTAAACCTGTTGATATGAAATTATGCCGTCCTATGCTCTACATGGTATGATACCAAAGAGCTCTCCAAAAGTCTTAGGGCAAACCACTCATTGCCATTAGACAAAAATACGGAAAAAACAAACAATATTACACAGCACATTACCATTACTTAAAAGAAGTCTAAAGACTGAACAACACGAACACAAACGGAAAAAAAACTGGATTAACTCAAGTGTACGACTTCCAATCCACGTCATCTGTGGCAATGTTAGTTCGTGACGGGTTATCAAAGTGATGACTGTCTTTAAATCTTTGGAAGAGACGACTTCAAATTTCCTTTAAGAAGCTTTGATTATAAAACTTCATTGTAAAAGAGGGGCGAAAGATACCAAAGGGACATTCAAACTCGAAATTAAACTGACAACGCCATGGCGAAAAAAGAAAAAGAAAAACAGACAAACAATAGTACACAAAACACAACATAGAAAACTAAAGACTGAGCAACACGAAACAAGCTTGTATCAGGAACATCTTGACAGGGAATACAAGTCCTTGAATGTCGACTATTTTCGGGCATATTGGATGTAATAAATAAAGGTACTACTGTAAGGTATAGCAACATCGAAATGAAATTTTACAATGAGAAAAATGATAATCTTCCTTTGTCATGAGACTTCTCATCAATCATCATTATTAATATTATCATTATTATTGTTATCATGATTAATATGACAGATGAAAAGAATTTAAAAAAAAAAAATAGTTTAATTTCAATTTCATGTAATGTTAAACATGAACAGTTCGAAAGGATTACAAAGAATTTAATAGGATACAAAATCCGTATTTAAAAAACAAATAGATTAAAGAGAGCTGTGCAAATGTGATGGAAAGCAACTTAAAATATAAGTAGCTGTACATACTCAAGGAACTCAAATGGACAGAAGAAGCTGTACGAAATGAAGAAAACAAATAAATACAAGCGACTGTGCAACGTGGAGGAAAAGAAATAGATATAAACAGGTGTACAAGCAAAATAAACAAATCTATAAAAGCAACCGTACAAAGTGATTTATAACAAATACATATAAGCAGCTGTACAAAGTGAAGGAAAACAAAGAGATAGAAACAAATGGACAAAATGACAAGAACAAATAGATATATACAGCATAATAAAGATCGAACATATAGATGTAAGCAGCTGTAGAAAAAGAAGGTTTAAGCAATTTTGAAGGTTTTTTTAAAATTAAATAGATAAAACAGATGTACAAAGTGATGAAAATGAATAGATAAAACAGTTGTACAAAATGTACAATAAATAGATAAAAACAGCTAAAGATAAACAAATAAACAAATACAACTGTACAAAGTTTTGGAGAAAAAAACAAACATGAAAACAGATGTACACATCGAACAAAAGAAATAAATAATAACAACTGTATAAATGAAGGAAACAAATCTATTTCTGTCAAAAATAAAGGCAACAGTAGTATACCGCTGTTCAATAGTCATGAATCGATTAAGCGAAAACAAACCTGAGTTACTAACTAAAACCGAAGGAAACACATCAACTATAAGAGGAAAACAACGGAACAACAGAAACACTGAACTGCAACTAAAACAAACGCCAACATACATAAAAATGGACTATTTGATAACAACTGCAATATTCCTGACTTGGTACAGGACATTTAAAGAAAAAAATGGTGGATTAAACCTGGTTTAATGGCTAGCCAAACCTCCCGCTTATAAGCTTTTTTTATGTTGCCTACAAAATCAATTTTCTTACCAAATACCTTATTCACATAATCTTACTATTACAGTTACTCAGACGGCATTTCGTACAAGTTGAGATACATTCAAACCAATGTTTTGCAGCATAAAACAGCAATTGTAAGACAATGATAGCTCTTCAATATAACTAAGTATCACCATAGTCAACAACAGTGCATTAAGTAGTATGTTGATTTCTCATCTTAATCGATTTAATGAGTTTTGAAAATCAGTAAGCTACTGTTGCCTTTATGTACAAAAGACAAATAATTTTGTTCTTTGAGCAATTCCATTTATATTCCCTCTCAATGCGAGTTTTCACAATTTGCTATCCATTTTCATTTTTTCAAATTGTCTTTTAATGCCACGATGCTGAATGTCGGAGTAGAGCAGCTGTAAACTTTTAAGAACATATGTGTGTATATTAACAATTTCCACATCCCCAGAAACATTTATGACACATTATTTTATTGTTATTTGAAGAAATTTGGTATTGCTAGCAGATATTTTATTTAATCTGTTCAGATCTCTTGGAAAACTTGGGGAGATTTAGAGCTTGACATGCTGTATATAAGTCTGTCTAATTTTGACGACTTTAAGTTGGTCTTCATATTTCTTTTGGTAGTTTGAGTCGTTTGGTTGCTGTATCATTGACGTATATCCTCACATTCCATTAGTCATATAACTGAGGAAGACTAAATGAAATAATTTCATTTATGACAACATATCAAGATATAATAAGAAAATTATTATTGCTAAAATAATATTCTTCTGATGATGAAGAGGTACTGCATAGGCTTTTACGAAATGTAGACAAATGATACCAAACTTTCATTATCGTTCTACAATATGTTAGTAGACCATTATGTAGATTGGCGGGGCCTCGGTGGCCGAGTGGACTAAGTAATTACACTACTGCATCACAAGCCTGTCAACACTGAGGTCGTGAGTTCGAAACCCGCACGTGGCAGGTGTTCTCGACTTCAATCTTAATTAAAAGGATTGTCAGTTCTCCGGCCAAAGGTGGATGGTTATCTCCGGGCACTCCAGCTTCCTCCTCCAGTAAAAACTGACCGCCACAAAATAGCCAATAGTGCTAAAATTGGCGTTAAACACCAATTATTCAATCAATGTTGTTTGGCTTTCTTTGTATGTCTTTTGTTTTCGATGTCAATTGTTGGTGAGATATTTTGAACTGTTCAATACTTATAGTTTATTTGCGACAATTTGTAAAAATAAATTGAATTTGGTTTGAAAGATAAACGATACGACAGCATGCGCCTTACATATATATAATTTATATATTTTGTGAAAAAGTTGTACAGCAGCTGTTCTACCGATATTTTTTTTTCTTAAATTCATTATACTGTTCTATCATTCTTTTGATGTCTGAACATTTGTGAATAACTGATGTTTTAACAAACAGTATACGACTAAAGGGGGTCACTCGATTTCCATAATACGGTACTTAGTAAGCTGTTTGGTAACTTCACTATTTTCTTAATGACCGTTAATCTTCTCCGGCAAACAAATGGAACTTTTTTGTATATTTCATTAAGATTTTCGCAGTAAAGAAGGGAAGTCCAATCGACTTTGATGGAAGATCATTTATTTTATTGTCCTGTAAAACTATTAGAAGACTTGTTTTTTGGATAAAATGTGTCTGGATAAATAATTTCCATTATAATCAGTAACGACTTTCGAAAATAAATCAAACGTATAAATGGTAATGTCCATAGAATTATATAATTCAATTCTGTTTTTGAACCTTATATGGATAAATGGAGAATAGGAAAAGATTAGTTCCATTAAAGATTTTATTTGATTGAAATTAAAGACGCTCGAGACATGTACTTTAGTAAGATGACAACAACTGATGTTGGATTCTTAAGTGGAATTTCGTTTTACTTAATTAAATGAAACTATTATGCACAAAAATGGGCTATCGAATTGTTTCAGTCGTACTATGTTAAACTAGGAGTAACTGTTGAAGTGAACTGAAAAAGGTAAATCAGCATCTACAGATATCTCTACAGTGTATGATAGGCACAACAATAACAATTTAGCACTGTAAAAGCCTTGTCATTGAAAACGAGAATATATATTTTTAAGGGGAGAGGGTCGTAGCGGTTTTCGATTTTTAAACAATTCATGATATAACGTAATCTACGTTGCAAAAAATGGCAATGGTGAATGTATATGGTTGCGGGCGGAAAAACCGATGAAGAGATATTTAAACAATTAATACTATGCACGAAAGTACAGAACAGAAAAAGTCTAGTTTTGACAATGGGTGGGTGATCTGAGAAGTTTCAAGATATTCAACCATTTATAATATTGATATAATTTGAAAGGAGCAAATGCCAAACCCTAGGGGACAAAACCAAGACGCACTTGAAATGGCTCATTGCCACAATTAAGAATAATTTATGCCAAAGGCCTGGGTATTTGGAAAATAGATTATAGTGAACTATGAAGTCGTTTCATGACATTTAAGAATATATATGGTTAAGAACTAAAAAAATATGAATGGGTGTGCGATTTATCAATATATGGCATGAGGAAGGTGGGCATGACTCACTGGGACATTCCTTAATATTCTTTATAGAGTTCTTTAGGCGTGTTTGGTGCAGGACGCAAGAGGTTTTTACAGTGTTGTTTTAATTTTTTTCACCCTTGTATTTGTTTTTTCTTTTCTTAATTTGTCCTTTTTTAGAAAGTGTATACTATATACGGGTTGTTGTCTCTTTGACACGTTCCCCATTTCCATTCTCAATTTTATATACTGTCTGTATTATCAACTACAAAGACAATTTTGTTGGCGTCTTTGTCAAATTAACTATCGACCACACTAACATTTTTGTTGGCGTCTTTGTTGGATTTATCTATATATAAATAAGAAGATGTGGTATGAGTGCCAATGAGTCAACTCTCCATCCAAGTCACAATGTATAAAAAGTAAACAGTTATAGGTCAAAGTACGGCCTTCAACACAGAGCCTTGGCTCACACCGAACAGCAAGCTATTAAGGGCCCCAAAATGACTAGTGTAAAACAATTCAAACAGGAAGACCAACGCTCTAAACACTTATGAACAATGTTTGAAATATTTAGTCAGTTGTGTTATATGTCTGTGATATATGTTTAAGCAGTTCTGGTTGCAAGATCCCAATTATTGTAACATTAACCTATTAGTAAACTGTCTGTTTCGGGTTGCTCAGCTATTAACCCAGGTTTAACCCACCATTTCCTTCGGAAAATGCTTGTACCAAGTCAGAAATATAACCGTTGTTTTCCATTTCTTCCGTTGGTTGATGCAGTCTAACGTTTGATTTGTCAGTTTTTATAGACGTTCGCTTTTTGAATTTACCTTAGAGTTCGGTATTTTTGTTAATCCTTTTTCTTTTCTTTACCATTGCATGCAATAATGGTTTTTGGTATACACAAAAATGTCCTCTAAAAATCTATCATTTCACAGTTAAACATCAGTGTTATATTCATTAAGAAACACATCGTCTTGAAGGGATAAAGGTTGAAAAGGTGAAAAGCGTTATTTCCCTGACACTAAAACGTGATAAATATCCATTATTTGACCCGAGGTCATATGAAGATTACAATGATTCGCGACATATCGTTTATTGGCAAAACAGTGCATTGCGAAATAATACGAGTCTATGTTAAACGTTGAATGAAGAAAGTAAAAAAAGAACCAGTAGAACCAAAACAAATTTTTGAAGAAATACTACTATTGAATATAAAATATTTAATAGACTAGTGCCGATATTTTCACAACTTGGTGGAAGACGCTCTTTGTTCGAAGCTAATGGTATAGACTAAATGCAGTATTTCAATATTATAAGGTCACATATTTTGCTTCAAACGATGCAATTTTTCCATTAGCGAAAATATTGGATATTTATTTTGCCAAAAATGTGAGCAAAGTGGGCGTTTGTAGTGTAATATGTCAATTTCTAGATGTATATAACATCTTATTCAAAACAAAATAACTTGTATGCACTAAAGATTATACCTCCAATAATATTTTAAGGCTTAAAGAATTTTTATTTTTAACTTTCAAAGGCCAAATAATTGCTCTTATCAGACTTTATTCAGTTGTCCATTTGGCCTCAATATTAAGTGATAATGATGAAATAACATTTTGCAAAAAGAACAAAACATTGAACGCATAAAAATATCTATATTTATTACCATATACCATGTTTTTGTTTTAAAATCAAACAACAATACAAGGATAAAGAAATTTTTCCATATTTTAATGAGAAACACGATAGTACAAGAACATTGATTAATTTTGATTCATTTGCACGTGTCCCAATATTTTTGTCTAGAAAGACATTTACAGTACCTGGAATCTTACATCAGACAATAAACAGGTGTCTTTACAGTTGTCAAGCTATGAATTAAATAAATAAATGAAACAGAAAATATCAAAAATAAACGCTTAGAATTACCTGGAAGACAATCAAAGTTAAGGTTCCTAACTTTGGACAGACATATACAAATATTGTATTACAATATAAGTTCCTTTAAATCTAACAGTTTCAAATTGAAAATATATTATGTTATTTCTACTGGAAGAAATATTTCAGTATTTGTTCTTTATGGAATAAAGAGTATAAAATATTTGTTCCAATAGACACAGGTATCATAGCATTGTTTATAAAAAAGTTTCTAGGGGAACTTCTGTTAGGGGAAACAAATTTACGTTGACAAAATAACAGGGTTTCACATTTTTTTTCATAAATATGAACCCCCTTTTTTTTTAACCTCTATTCAAACAACATAATAATAAAACAATATTATCATACCGTTTCAAAGAATGTTCAAGTAATTAAAAGCAAGCTAACAATACTACAACATCATACACAGTACATCAAGACGCGATTTTGTACACTACCAAGAACAAAATGATCAGCAGAAACAAATAAGTCTTCCTATTAATGTTTATAAACAAATTGCTGTATTAAAATCAAATGAAAACATATTTTGGTTAAAACATTGAGGTTTCTAATCTGAAATTCCCATTATTCATAAAAATCAGAATGAGAAATGATTTGATACTAGTATTTTCAGTTTAAAATCTTTTTTTGTGAAATTGTTTCTGATGTTATGCATACATTTACATACATAAAAAAATAGATGTCAGTCATGGGGTGTTATTTTCTTTTTTGTTGCGTTTTGTTTTTATTTTTCTCTAAAGAGGTGTAGATAAAATAATATTTGTAAGATACAATGTTTTGTAGTCATTCGTGTACCTCAAACTTGTAGGTTTTTGGTACCACTTTTTTTGGAATTTTCGGTTATTCATGCATTTCAACTTCGTAATATTTGATTTGTATTTTACACTGATGAGTCTTATCTAGACAAAACGCGCGTATGGGGGGTATATTTAATGAGTTTTCACAACAACTGGGTCGATGTCATTGCTGGTGGACGTTTCGTTCCCGGGGAAATCTGGCTTACTAAATTATTAGCCTAGTATCTTTGATGAGTGTTTTAAAACCATATGCAGATATCACTGGTGAATTAGTCACTGCAAATTCTAGTTAATAGCTATGCTACGGAACAAGTTAAAACCATAGACAGGAAATGCTTTCAATCAACTAAGTGTTTTATGCTTTCCTTCCCTAGGAATATTTAATATCAGGAAAATTAACCAGTCAAACAAATGCAGTTGCAGACGAATCCCCCTGTGCGCAAAATGTAAATTACTTCGCACTTCTCATTTTATAAGATGACCTTGACCTTTGACCGAAGACTTAACTCTTGTAATGTTGTTAAAAAAATATGTGAAATGGCCAATTTAGGTCAACTATGTTAATTTTGACATGTGAATGACATCTAAGTCCAATCACATGAGACATTTCCGGACTTAATGTCCTGTTGATATCAACCTGGTTATCGTTTAATCGAATTAACTCAATTTTTAAAAGTTACTAGAATGTTACTATTTTGGCAATTTCAGGTGTCAAATGATGGCTCTTATCATACCTCGACATGCTCTACATAATGCCTACAACCTATGCAATTAGACGAGCCTCACAAAACGTAGGGTTAACGACATTGTCGAGTGTGAATAAACCTGATTTTATGATAATACAAGGTTGAAGAAGCGATTAATGTAAAAGTCAAAAGATATAAATTTCGCATGACTTATTTCCATGTTTATACTTTGAAAACGAGAAATCTTTGTAACAAATAGCTTATTCTGTTAAATTATTGGTTGATTGACAACATTCTATTAATGAGATGTTTCTATCTGACAGTAAATCCATTAAGATACGATACAACAAAAAAAATGCAGGGTAATGTTGCATGAGTTTCAAAAATAAACCATCGTCTTTTATCAGCGGTTTTGTTTTCGACCATTATAGCTACATTAACAATGACAAACGGATAAGGAATAACGTTTTTGTTTTGTCAATTTTGGAATGGAATGATTTTAATTATTTCAGCATGTATTACGTACACAATACAACTAAAGGTCAACGTACGATCTTCTACAATAGAAAAGTGTCTAAACAATTTGAGAAGATCTGCATCGTTCCGAGTTTGGTAAACATATTAATAAATTAAACAAAGACAATCAATTATCTGCCATAAACATGAAAATTCCCGAATGACAAAACTATGCATATAATTAAATACCTTTTTTTTAAATCTTCAGTTTTCAAATAGTTGAATTGATTTTCCATCTAATGGTATCAACACTAATTGCTATAAAATGCTTCATAAGTGACCCATGTCAATCTGGCATTTTATTTACCTTTGGTGTCCTTTAAACTTGAGCTGCCTTACTAGCTATCTTGGTTTCTTCACTTTTGATAACAGATTAATAAAAGTATAAAGTGTCTTGTTATTTAAACAATTAAAATCTATTTCAAAATTGTAGTTAAAAATTTACTTCATAGATATACTTCTGGGGAATAATGGTTAGGAGGCCAATAGTGCCAATGTCCAGTTTTTCCCAATGTATAGAGTTACTATGATTTTTCTTACTTCAAATCACCTGAAATATGAAAATGAATCTTCATAGTTTACTATTTATAATGATGTTCTTTAATTTGGAATGGTTTTCATTTTATGTTTTGTGAATAATAAAAAAAAAAAATTCAACAGATTTCGTCCCTTCCAAAAAGTCTATACCTAAGTAATAGTATATTACATTATAATAAGACTGAATACGCCATCTCTTCAATCATAGTTGTTTAAACTTTTTTGATCACAACAAGTTAACATTATTGAAGAAACTAGCAAAACTAACACATATTAACGATATCTATCTCATGAACACCCACCGAGTCTCATATTAAATGCAACAAAAGTTTTTGCTGTACGTTATCGAAATCCAACAGTTTAATTGCTCAACATTTAGTTTTCTATGTTGTGATTTGTATACTGTTGTTTGTATTTTTGGTGGTTTTTTTAATTTTTCAATTTGCCACGTCGTTGTCAGTTTGGTTTTTGACTGTTGGGTTTAAATTTCCCTTTGGTATCTTTCGCCTCTTTTTTTCTTAAATTTCTTGGAAGTGATATCCTAAATAGCAATAAAATAAAAAAATTTAAAGTGATATAATTCTTTCGTTAATTTTCATTATCGTTTAATTACACATCATTATAAAAGAATAGTGACTCAGCACGAGGTTGTTTTAGATTCTAAAGGGTGTGTAGAACGGTTTGTTAAAAACTTCTGTTTACAAAACATGGACAAACAATTGAGTAATTTATGCTAAAATGTTATAACGAAAATCTCTGTTATTAAGTCTATTGATCTTGTTTAAAATTCTTGACTTGATTTGCCACAAAATCCCTATTTTCCATTACGTGCAATAAAACCATAAATATTAATCTGTGAACGACGTTCCCATTAGTATATTTACAAAATTGCAAATCTCTTATATTAAGTATTTTAACTGTTTTGGTATCATTGTACTTTAAAAATTATGTAATACACAGCATACAGCACGAGTCATGATCCTTATATTTAACTCCTTAAAGATACAAGGATTATATTTTGGTACGCCAGTCGCGCGTTTCGTCTTCATAAACTCAACAATGGCGCTCAAATAAAGACAGTAAACTTTTTAACATTTAAGTGTATCTACTTTGTAGAGACAACATTTTACTATGTGTATACCTTGTCGTGAGAGTCTATCTTTAAACAGTCTAGGACAATGTTATAACATTAATCAACTGTTAACGATTAAACGTACAAATCAAGGCTATCTAGAGCATATTTCCGTCTAATTGCTAGCCATCTTGTCGGTCATAATGGTCAAAACTTATACTATTCATAAGAGATTAATGTTTCAAACAGGTTATTCCAAATCATTCACAAAAATTCACGTTTATAAACATAGGTGTAATGCCAATCCATAGTTGCTAGTAAACGGAATCAAAACATTGTATTTTTGTTAGTTTTTACTTCACTCGAAATAGTGACTAAAAGTACATAAAAATTCTTTCTGTTTGTTCGGAATTAAAAAAAAAAAATAGAAAAAATAACCTGAGATGACGCATTCGCTTAATAAAATAACTTTTATGTACTGTCTTAATAAAGCGAAGGTTACCATCAATCTATATCAATCGATAAAAAAACATTACAGAAAGACATCCCTTGTCTCTATCAACTAGTCCATTTTTCCGAGATTTTCTGGATACGCTTCAGAATCTGAACAGTCATCAGTTAACTTCTTTTGATTTCTGCCTTTCACATAAATTTTGTCTACGTAATTCATTTTATTTATATAAAAAAATATTGACAATGAATCTTTATGGATATTATTATCAAATTTTATTTTACAAGTTTCGTTTTTAGTATGTTTTTTGTTGTTTCATAAATAGAATACGATTGAGCTTACAAAAGTATCTTACATCCGACGCAACTTTGATCGAATGCATCCTTAAAATAAAAAGAGATATGCATCTAAAGGGCAAACAAAAACCGTTAGTCGAGAAAAGCAGATGACACCATTGACAAAGGTATACATGTTTACTGCTAAAGAAGTTAACAGTTAACAACAGACACATGTTTAGACCATATGTCAAACTCTTAAGCTGCCACGATATAGACCAGCAATTAGAAATGATAGTCTTAAATTATTTAAAGAACATAAATCGACACCGGATTCCTAATATTAAACAGTTGTGTAGTATATTATGTAAAATATCGGTGTATAACATATTTTATCTAAATAAAAAAATATCTTTGGATAAACCTTTGATTTTCGTTCGTTAATTCCTACTAGGGCAAATTATCTTAGCAGTTTGTCGGTAAGTAGAACAAAATTATATACAGTTGTAATTGGATTTCACTGAACAGAAAATGTCCTGTGCTTATACATATTTGCATAATAGCATATTTATGTAAAACAGAATTGTTATGGTACCGACTTAATTTTTTCACACAAATCTTCCTTTTTTGACAATTCATTGAATATTTGAATAATTTAAAAGTGACTAAAGCACGGAATAGAACAGAACAATTGTTTGTTATTAAACACGGCACCCAAACTAAGTTGACCAATGAACCATTAATGTTGTTTCCATTGATTTAAATTTTCATGATGATTGATGATTAAATTTTTTAAAGAAAAACATTGAAAGTAAAATCAATAAAATTAAGTACAGTAATATGGTTCTATTATAGAATAAAAATAACGCTTGGTAATATCCGATGCGTAAGAATATACTATATATTTCTAAAATATTAAAATTTCAAGGACAGTGACTTGGTAACATTAAGTGCAAGTTGGTAAACCCACTATTCATGTTTCAGTGGAAAGTTACAATAAATGTCATTAAGTAAAACATTAAACCATTTAAACAGTGATCAATCATCAATAATTCGTGTTTTCTTTTAAACAATAAGACAAAGAAGTTATTATAGACAAAAGCATCCGTGATCATGATCCAAACAATAAAAGTCTGTCTCCTAATTTTTAAAGTTAATTTATACTTATAACCCAAGTCTCGCACGATGTGTCTACTCTGCATAAATCTCACCACTCGACGATTTATATTTGAAGCAGATGTAAAATATGTATAGTTAAAACTGAATCTGGTTTTCAATTCAATAAAGCAATCTTGATGTGCTTTCCATTATGATTGAAAACTATTAGAACTTGACAAATAATTTACAATCTATAATTGGTTTGTGCGTGTTTTTCAATTATCATGCTGGCGCAAAGTCTGTGAAAGTTATTAGCTTTGCTTGTCAATCGTATTTGTACTGGACTGGCAAAACATGTTTTGGTTTAATATAGATCAGATTGCGCTTTGACAAGAAACCTATTTCATGTACAAACAGATACCAATATACCAATAAGTCACAAAATTCCTAACAAAATAAATTAAATGTAATGTAATTCTTATTATATTAGCACGGACATTTCGATAATTTGAGAAAAAATGGAATGTATGTGTTAATAACCCATTGCATAACAAAAGGCTGTAGTAAATAGAATAGTGCCGGGATATTAGATAAAAACGTTTAAATAACAAGAAAAACTGGAGATCAAATATTCAATGAAAAATTAGTTGATATAAAATTGATCGAGAATGTATATTTCAATGAGTACTTCGTTTTGATTTAACGTTCGATGATGATTAAAGTTTAAGCAACATATTTACGATTAAAACCCGCATAAATTATAAATAAAAATTAGTAGAAGACGATAAAACAAATATTGATACTGACAAATTATAAACTCTAGAAAAAGGGAATAAGAAATCCAATATCCCTTAAATATAGTAGATAGAATATTTCCTAATATTATTATGCGTTCAACAGCAAAACCATCATTTCGAACTGTTTAAAACTATCCCTATGATAAATTACTCTCTTGCGCTATTGCGTGATCCCTAATAATTTTATATCACATAGACGCATATTTCATAGGAGTGATACTATGAGCGTCACATGTGAAACAGGATCTGCTTATCCTTCCGGAGCACCTGAAATCCCTCTGGTTTTTTTTTGTAGGGTTCGTAATGCTCTGTCTTTAGTTTTCTAAGTTGTGTTTTGTATACTGTTGTTTGCCTTTAAGTCTTTTTTTGCAATGAATTTGTCAGTTTATCACTTGAGTTTGACTATCCCTTTGGTATCTTCCGCCTCTTTTTTACCTTTAGTGCCAGTTTGTATCAATACCACTAACAAGGATATCTAACAGATTCGTGTATACCAGTTTATAATATTATCTAAGCACCATTGTGTTTTCAAAACATTAAGTCTTATACATGTTTCTAAACTGCTATTTATACTTAAGCAAACTTGAGGTATTATCAGGGAATTGAAAAACAGGGTATGGATGTTGGATGTGTACTGATTGATATTTTAGTCTTAGATAAATGATTTTTTTATTAGTTGTTATTAGGTAAAGGAAGAAAAAATGTTAAATATCCATGTACAATGTTTTAACATTTGCTTCAACAGCAACAGTAACATGCTCATTGTACAATTGTACAAAACAGTCTGAGCAACATGGACCAACAAACCAGTACAAATATAGTGCGCATGGTGTTAAACTTATCTTTTATTTAATCTTTGATCACATAAAACAGTAACCTAGTTTGTTTTAAAATATGACGCTTTATGACCGATTTTCCTTATACAAATATGAGATAATTTTTGTTTGTTTTTAACTTATTTTGACTCTCCAAAGGAGGACGCCTTTTGTGTGTTTGAATATTCCCATTTTTGATAGAGCTAGATGGTCTGAGACATGACTGTTGATAATAGTGACACGTGAATGCTACATGTACTAATGATACCAAAGATAAGCCGGGATCAAGCTGTTGCCTGTTTTAAACTTAGGAAATCATATTTTTTTATATAAAATTGAAGAAGAAAAACAGACAAAACAGTAAATAGAGGAAAACATACAACAATATAGGAAAACGATGAAACAACAGACCTGCTTTTCTACATCTTTTTTTATATACTAGTACTAATTGGAATGTCTAGTAAAGCAAAGGAAGAAATACTGATCCTTGAAACGTCTAGCACAGAGAAGGGTGAAATATTGTTCATTGGAAAGTTTAGTAAAGCAAAGGAAAAGATACTGAACCTTAAAACGTCTAGCATAAAGAAGGATGAGCTATTGCTCCTTGGAGAGTCTTAGTAAAACAAAGGAATAGATACTGAGTCTTGAAACGTCTAGCATGGAGAAGGATGAGATATTGGAAAGTCTAGTTAAGCGAACGACGAGACAGTGCTCATTGGAATGTCTAGAACAAACGAAATGCACAGGAAGAGATACTAATTATTATGATATCTATTATAGCGAAGGAATATATATTTCACCTTTAAAGGAAGAGACCATGCTACTTTGAATATGTGCTATTGCAAAGAAGCTATTGCAAAGAAAGAGATGCTGCTCATTGGAATAAAATTGAGAATGAAAATGGGGAATGTGTCAAAGAGACAACAACCCTAGCAAAGAGCAGAAAACAGTCCAAGGCCAACAATGGGTCTTCAACACAACGAGAAAATCTCGCCCCCGGAGGCTTCAGCTGGCCCCTAAACAAAAATGTGTACTAGTTCAGTACAAATGGACGTCTAACTAATATCTAGCAAAGAAAAGAAAACAAATCTAATATTATATGAAAACTTAAAAAGTAAGTGTTTTCTATTATACCAGGTTTTTTTTCGATACAGTACGTTGAGGACTATGCAAGAAAATGGGTAAAGCGCGAACCAGACGAACCAGAACTGGACACTTTGTCTGAATGGATCTAAGCTATTCGATCATGCATTCAGAAGCGCATTCAAAAACTACGATGTACTATGAGCACAAGAGTTACTAACCCTTTCAAGAATCCGGATGTTATGGATGCTTTATCCTCTTTGCATGACAAATATGTCGTTGTTCCAGCAGATAAAGCCTCCAATGATATTGTCTTCATATGTAAAAACCATTATTTGCAATGTCTCACAACAGAGCTTGGAATAAATAGAACTACTGGTAATCCTACATATCTTTTAACATCATTTACCAAGGACGAAATTTTACAAAATCACAAATCTGTCCTTCTTTCTTTTGGTATCAACATCAAAGAAAACGAAGAAAATTTACCATCATTATACTGGATACCAAAACTTCACAAAACTCCATATAAAGAACGATACATAGCTGGGTCATCAAAATGTTCGACTAAACATCTTTCTAAAGTACTGACTACTATTCTTTCTACAGTTAAAGATGGGCTTCAAAAATATTGTGATGAGATATATTCTACCAGTGGTGTTAACCAGATGTGAATTCTCAAAAATTCGAAAGATCTACTACTTAATCTTCGATCACAATCTTTGCAATTTTGCAGCAACATAAAGACTTTTGATTTTTCTACGCTTTACACTACTATTCCCCATGCTCAGTTGAAAGATCGACTTCACCATCTCATTAAACAGAGCTTTTTCTATAAAAATGGGAATCGTAGATTCAAATTTCTTGTTTTGGGTTACAATGATTCATATTTTGTGAAGAACCACACTGAATTTACCAGAAAATATACTGAAGATGATATTATCAAAATGCGGGACTTTTTGATCGACAATATATTTGTTGAGTTTGGAGGATTTATATTTCAACAGACAGTCGGTATTCCAATGGGTACTAATTGTGCACCCCTACTGGCCGATTTGTTTTTGTACTCGTATGAAGCAGAAAGACAAAAAGAAAAAGCACCTTGCGAAATTCTTTAATTTTACTTTCACATATATTGATGATGTCATTCAATAACCCATATTTTAGCCAATACTTACATCTCATATATCCCAGTGAACTTGAAATTAAGGATACTACTGATACTAGAAGGACTGCTTCATACCTTGATCTTTTCCTCAATATTGACACAGATGGACGGCTTCACACGAAAATCTATGATAAACGGGACGATTTCAACTTCCCAATTATCAATTTCCCATTTCTCAGCAGTAACATACCCTCTGCCCCTTCGTATGGTGTTTACATATCTCAATTGATACGTTATGCTCGTGCATGTTCACACTATACGGACTTCATATACAGGAGTGTGCTCCTAACGCAGAAACTGCTCCAACAAAGTTATAAGGAGGACAGATTAAAAATGACACTCCGTAAATTTTCGGACACCATCACGAATTGGTCGATCCGTATGATGTGTATTTGTCCAAACTAACTAAGGACATTTTTACCACGTGTTAGATTGTGGTTTGACATTACGTAGTGTGATCTTTTAATTACCGAACGTGACTTATTCCCGATTGTGACTGTTTTGCTGAGTGTGAATTCGCATTGCTATAAGACGTGTCACGGTACTTTTCTATCCAAAATTCATGTATTTAGTTTTGATGTTATATTTGTTATTCTCATCGGATTTTGTCTTATCGTTTGTAGTTGTAAATCTTATTTTTTTTCTGTTGTATTCGTGTGTTATGGTAAAGATAATTAATCACCAAGTTCATTAATTAGATTTTAGTTTGGGTCAACTAAATTTATACGATATATTTGGTTTACAGTTTGATTTAGAAGAAACATTGACATAGCTAGATAATACTATTAATTATCTAATTACTACCACATTTTATATTAATTAGTATTGTAATTTTCATTGTTATTAATAAATGTTATATGAGTATTTTAAACCAAATCTTGTATTCTATATTAATTCTATCCTATTTTGGGGAAATTTCAGAAATTCAAATGTGACGTCACCTTTTTATTTTGCGTTGATCTCTTTGGCCAACTCGGCTGTGAATTTTTATGTGCTGGTTTATGTTGTTTTATGTATCCGTTTTCATTCTGTAGTTAGTCACCACTTCGGTGTTTTCATGTATATCTATTATATGGTAATTTTTTTATAAATTTACTGTTTGCAAAAGTATGAATTATTCTAATACTAAGGATTTTCTTATTCCAGACATATAACCTTAGCCGTATTTGGCACAACTTTTTGGAACTTTTGGTCCTTAATGCTCTTCAACTTTGTACTTGTTTTGGCTTTCGAACTTTTTTGATCTGATCTGAGCGTCACTGGTTAGTCTTGTGTGGACGAAACGCGCGTCTTGCGTATTCAATTTTAAACCTGGTACCTTTTGTTAGCTATTATTCGTATGTTTCTCTGTCCTATATGTTCTTCCAATTATTTGTATTGTAGTCCTGTCATGTAATGTTGTCATTTTAATGTTATATTTAACATTACCATAAAAGCGGGAGGTTTGGCTAGCCACAAAACCAGGTTCAACCCACCATTTTTTTCTTAAAATGTCCTGTACCAAGTCAGGAAAATGGCCATTGTTATATTATAGTTCGTTTCTGTGTGTGTTAGATTTTAATGTTGTGTTTCTGTTGTGTCGTAGTTCTCCTCTTATATTTAATGTGTTTCCCTCAGTTTTAGTTTGTAACCCGGATTTGTTTTTTTCTCAATCGATTTGTGAATTTCGAACAGCGGTATACTACTGTTGCCTTTATTTAATATCTGATATCCTAAAGACTATTTACTATTAAGATATTTATTAATTTTCAGTAATAAATCATTTATCTGAATATAAGAAATTATGGTTAAATATACAAAAAAAAAAAAGATACTGATGTTAAAGAAGGGGGATAATATACCAAGGGATAATAAAACAACCATAAAATAAATAATGACAGAAAACCCAGAACAAAAGAAAAAAGACGAATATCCAAACAATTTATAAAATTCTGCTCAAATAACAATGGTTGAGCAACACGGACTCCATCATATGAATTTAATTAAGTGAACACAGGTGACATTGAAGGTTGGACAATTCCTACTCCACTAGAGTCATCTCTGGTTTGCCCTTTTAAAATAAGTATCCGACAATAAATCTCGTTCAGCGATGTTCAAACCGAAGAGAAGAGGACGGAATTGTGACTACAATGACACAACAATTCTATTATTTATAATGTGCCAGTACTTCGGTACTGGAATGAAAATACGTATATGTTTTATTAAAATTGGCTGTTAAAACATTTTTTAAATTATTTAAAATTAAGGAATGTATCTCCCTCACGCATTGCTCTGATTCTTTGTCTGAGTTTGGCGTTACATTTTGGTCCTTTTTGGTCTTTATCACTTCTTCAACGTTGTATTAGGTTTTTGATTTTCAAATATGAGGGCCTCTGACATCTCTAAAGAGACTTCAATTGTCGAAATACGCATCCGGTGCAATAAAATTGTACCGTTAATGTTATTGTAGGAAGACCAAAATGTTTCTTTTTATTTGTTTGGCATCAAAAGTTTAATTCTGTACAAATCAGTTCTTGGTAATGCACACTTTTGTATTGCCTTGACTTTTTTTTATGACGTTGCTGTTTTAAATCTTTTCCGAACTACAAATACCTAAATTTGAGTGCAGAACGAGGTTGTTACATATCAACATGTTCTTAAGTACTTTGAACATGTTGCAGCAATAGTTTAACATTTTTTGACATGATATTGTTATCATGGTTTCGTTTGTACTTTGGTTTTCATAATC
This sequence comes from Mytilus californianus, assembly GCF_021869535.1. NCBI lineage: Eukaryota > Metazoa > Mollusca > Bivalvia > Mytilida > Mytilidae > Mytilus > Mytilus californianus. The sequence goes on from NW_026262668.1 coordinate 95,847,538, forward strand.
TTGGATACCGATGTTATTAAGTTAAATGCTTTCCCTGTATAGAAGTAAGGAGCCTAAACAGTGATTATTAGACATTTGCGGAAACTAGGTCTATACCTAGGATTACACTTTAGACTTACGATTACAGGTGACAAAAACAAGGGGTCATCTCAAAATACAAAAACAAACCAAAAATACAGATACAAAATAGCAAATGGTGTCTTCTATAAAAAAAAAGATGTAAGCAACACGTTTAAATTTCATGTGTCCGAAGCGCTTTTCTGGATTTACCATCAGGACCGCACAAAGCCAAATATTTGAAGACAAGGATTTATAAGGACCGAAGGTGTCGATAGATGTATGATATATATATTATCAGCAGGAGCAATAGACTTTCCCGCGAAACATGGTACTTTTAATGCAATGGTTAGTATACGAAAACCAGCAAAAATATTGTTCAGAGGATACTCTACAAACTTTCATTTGAAATAGTAATGTTGGTGTCGTTTTTGTTATGCACGATTACAACTTTGTATCCGCAACTGTTGCCTTGCCGAATTAAATAGATTGTGATTTTTTGAACAATTTCTTCTCGCCTGCTACACTTTTGCATTTTTTATCCCTAACAATCAATTGAATAGATCTGCGTATAAACGTTGTGTTGAAATGAACAACGTCGCAGTGAGAGATCACGGGCTGTTCCGGGGGTTGTAACACCCTTTTTTTGCCTATCAATGCTTTTGAATAGGGACATATGGTGGGACCCCCCCTCCCCTCCCCCTTTATCTTGGGTTGGGATCCCCTTTTGAAAATGGCTGGATCGACCCCTGCGTCGTCAGTGCACTCTATATTACAATTCCATGAAAATAGTACCAGTCTCGGAACAGGCGTTAAAGCTCATGTTTCGAGCATACCAGTCCCACCCATGTTCATGGGGGATAATTATCGACACCGCGAAAAAAAAACCGTCCATACCTAATGATTCCCAAGATCTCTATTGTAATAATTGCATAAAAGAAAAACAACTTGGAACTCGTTTGTCATTTTTTGTTTGTTGCTGTTGAAAACATAGATAGCAAAGTTTTAACTATTTGAGTACACCTATTCTTACATTTCAACTGAGTCTGGCGAACAGTCTTAAATATATTTCCGACATAGAGAAGTTCGTTGATAACTGTTTTTTTTTTCTCGTATAGTTGTGATTTTTTTTCTATTAAAACCAAAAACGTAGAAAAAAGTGTTTGTCCTATTCAGGAAAAAAAAAAGATTTCAAAATTATACCGAACGGCAAGTGAAATTTCATGAAGAACAAATAGCTCAAAAACATCCGTCTGCTGTATTTCCTCATTCTCTTTAAAACAAAATAAACGAGAGAAAGTATGTCTTAGCATAAACATGCTAAGATGCTCCATGGTTGATTGCACCTTTCCTAACACAAAGTATTGCTGAATTTTTTTCAGCAATTGTTCCAATCTAGCTACTGCAACGTCTTATGTTAAATTTATTTTTAAAATAATGTTAGTTCATTCTATCATACTTCGTACAATTACAGCATTTTCAACTTGGATAACACCGTATACAATAATTAATGTTAACACATTGCTGCAAATATATTAGAAAAAAATCGTTGTTCAACTACAGAAAAACATCACTGTCGTTACATTGTTTTGGATCGACGGTTTATTTTTACACTTTGAGAAATCCCAAGATTTAAATGCTACCTGTAAGTGTAATTGTAATCCTAATCGTAGGTGTATGACAGTTTCCGCAAATGTCTATTGTTTGTTATATCTTGTTGTTGTTGACATTCAGGGAGACTGGTATTGATGGCAGATATTTGGTCATAAAATCATTCAAAGCTTTTCCAGACTTTCAAGGATTTAAAGATTAACAGTTTGTACAGACACGTGTTATTATTTAAGACTTATTTTAACTTAAATATGTTTCTTTTAGCTATGTGTCATTGGAATGCCTTCTCATTGACAAATAACTTACATATCCTTTTGTTCATATTTAAAGAAAAAAGAAAGATTACAGCGTGTCTCAATGAATATATCAACAAGGAGAAAATGTATGATTCCCATTGATACAATTAACACCTCAGGTCACCGTAGGTCTTCTGTAATAAGATAAGAAAAGACGTTTATTACAATAAGTACAATTATGCTATAGCATATATAAAATATAACATTATTGTGTGTAATGTTCATAGCCATGCCGTATAGTAAGCGATAAATGAGGCCCGGGATGACAAATGTGAAACAATTAGAATCAATCAATGCTACAGCATATTTAAATTATAGCATAGTCGTGTGTATTGTTCAAATCCATTCCGTATAGTAAGCAATAAATGAGACCCGGAGTGCAAAATCAATGGACTGGTTCATTCTAAAACAATAAATGAATAACGAGGACAGTAACATCGACAAACACTTGATAACTGGCATCCGACTTGGGATAGGCACATAATGAATATGTTCATGATGTCGTATAGGATTTTAGAATATGGCTTAAACCCTCATTTTTATTGTGCATATCGTTCTAATTTCAACAAGAAGTTATAAAAACAATCGGTTATCTTAAGTGAGAATACCATATCGTATACACGCATGAATACCATAAAATATAACATTGAATATGTGCAAAAGTAATAAAATCATCATCAGACCCTTTATTTATCTTAATGTAGTTGATTAGAAAAGATGATTAAATTTTATTCACATTTGTAAGATCTGCATGCATATGTACATTTTAAATCTGAAACTTGTAAATATATTAATTTATACCAATGCATAAACTTATTTTACGATTCCGTCCGTCTGACATCACTTTTTTGTCGCATGAATATCGGCGGAAGTTTTGTTTTAAAGGTTCGTCTTATAAAAAAAGTTTATCGCGTTTGAAAACATTACTTTAGTAGGAGAGACTTGTGTCTTATTTCGGTGTTGTGTATCCCTTTTTATCTATGATTATTTATTGCGACTTTGATATCATCTTCAACTTTAATCAACATGTGAACAATGTTAAATTTTTTCAATTATTTGGAAATTAAAAAAAGAATGTCATATTTCAAATAAAACATGCGAATTACATTTTTTTAAAGTGTTATTGATAATCATAATTTTTTGTAGATTATTTTTATTTATTTTCCAAACTACAAAACAATTTGGGTAAGTGTACCACGAATAAATAAACTGGATACAGTCGAGTTTAACTTTTTATACTCTGCACAAAACCGTCATTTATTTTGAAATAACACTATATTTAAGTCTGCTAAATTTGTACGATGGTAAAACTTGCAAACCTTAGTCTTCGATATTTTTTGGCAGATCATTCAATTCTTTTCAATAAATTTTAGATACTGAGAGACTATAATAGTGATGTAAATGTAGTCTGCTATTATATCATCACGAATTGGTTGATTTATACGATGTGTCTGTGTAACAGTGGTTTGATTCCGCCAGTGTACTTTATCCAGAGGATGAAAATTCCTAGTGTTTTTTATCCACCAACAAAAATTCACTAGGGTTTTTAATCCGGGTCAAGTGTAAAATATCCACCGTTCTTGATAAGATTCTACAGAGAGTTTTTTGAAGGGGAAATATATAAGAAATGGGGCTTGGTATGTTTTGGGGGTATTTGAATCAACTAAAACTTGCATAGCTGGTTTATGTAAAAAATGGACAAAGTAAACTAGTGTTTTTCATCCATGGAATGTTCACACAAATGTTTTGAACCAGGAATGATTTCACTAGTGATTTTGAACCAGGAATTATTATACTAGTGATCTGTAACTGGAATGATTGCACTAGTTACTTTGAACCGGGATTTTTTACACTAATATTTTATGATTCATACATGAAGTATTTTACAAATCACTTTCAACACATGATAACACAATATAATGCTTTATTTACGAATTAAATTTTGATAATTTTTCTAATCACATTCCATCAAATCATATGCTTTTAAATTGTCACTTATTGTAATATTTATACATACTGGATTGCCGAAGTTTTTCTGCGCATTTGCGTTTTGGTAGACTTCGATATAAAATCAAATCTTCTATGTCAATATCTATTAATCAAACTGGTTCCTTGAAAACTATTCTAATTTTAATCTATTAATGTATGTAAACAATAAACTGGTCTAATATAAACAAAACAATGATATATCAAGATCAACGCTTTCACACTATTTACATCCAATATTCTCTAGTGAAATACAGTTACCCGGAATAAAAACACGGTGGCATGAAATTACGCTTACACTTGTGTCTAAACTAACTAATGACATTTTTACCACGTCTTAGATTGTGGTATAACATCTATGTCGTCTGTCTTCTAAGTATCGAATGTGACCTATTCCCGAATATGATTATTTTGACGAATGTGAATTTGCATTGCTGTACGACGTGTCCCGGTATTTATACATCCAACATTCATGTATTAATTTATGATGTTTCTGTTGTGGTTTCGGTTAGATATTGTGTTATGTCTTATCGTTTGTTGTTTGAATTCTATATTTTCGGTACATTTCACACATGTCTTATTTGTCAGTATAGTCGAGTTAATTTCCATTTTCCATGGAAAAAGTATTGTGTTAGTACAAATAATTATGACGTCGTCACAGCAGTTATTTAAAATAGCCTTTCAATACCGTCATAGTCATGATAATTGTTTAGACTAGTATTGTGATAATAATTGTATGAATTTCAAGATTATATATTCGTTACAAAAATACATCACTGTTTGTGATGTCCTGTGCTGTCGTTAATGGAAGATGTTCGTTGTTATTCTGCGGTTTACATGTTGTAACGACTATTATATTATTTGTTTGTGCGTTTCTCTGTGCTGAGTGTTCTTGCATTTGTTTGTGCTGTATTTCTGTCGCGTAGTGTTGTCATTTTAGTGATATTTTTTAACATTGCCATATAAGCGGGAGGTTTGGCTAGCCATAACACCAGGTTCAAACCACCATTTTTTCTTAAAATGTCCTGTACCAAGTTAGGAATGTGGCAGTTGTTATCAAATAGTTCGTTTCTATGTATGTTGGTGTTTGTTTTGTTGCACTTCAGTGTTTCTGTTGTTCCGTTGTTTTCCTCTTATAGTTGATATGTTTCTTTCGGTTTTAGTTTGTAACCCGAATTTGTTTTCTCGAAATCGATTTATGACTTTTGAACAGCGGTATACTACTGTTGCCTTTATTCAATACCTGACAGGTTTTTTTCACCTTATCTGCATCTACAAAATGATCACCAAGACACGATTTACAAATAAGTCATCATGGCCGAAATCGTCAGTCGACTTCTTATTGGAGTTCTTTGCTCTTTAATGACAATTTTTACCATTCTTTGCGTTTTTGCCTATTAGCTTGAAACTATAAAAGGCAAATAGACACTTTAAATAGCAAAAATGGTCAGCAAGGTAAGATCTACACATCAACTTAAATCGTTAGTAGAATCTTCAAAAGAGTGATTGCCCTTAAATGACTATTGTTTACCCCTTTTTGTGTTTTGGCAAAAATTTAAGAAGATAGAGAGTTACTGTAATCAGAAAAAAAAAATTATCAGCAAATCAAGGTAAAAGAAAAATAAAATTTTGTCTTGAATTCTATTCTTGTCTACAAAGTTCGAGAGAGTCCATTGTTGAAGATACACATTTACCTAGGTAACACAGGCTTGTCAACCCAAGACACTTATCTAATACCCAGAGTTCTTTTCGAGAGAATATATTGGTTGATGGTCGATACGGTGTGTGTTATTACATACCTAAAGTGGATGTTTCACGTGACATGGCGACGTCATACAGATAAGGGTTTGATAAAGTCTTTGAAACCGTGACCGATATCGATATCATCACGGATAGCTAATACAGAACGTTTGCTATTTATTGTATAACCCATAAAATATTCTTCTTTTTATTACTAGTACAAAAAAATGTATATAATAATTTCAAATATCACCTTTTGATAAAGGACACAACTACTTTTTTTTTAAATAACTATTTAATTATACTGAACTAAAACGAAAATTAATTTTTCAAGCCAACTAGTTATTTCTTCGACGCGCAAGGGTTATTTTTTAATAATTGTATATCACAAGACAGTTAGTGTGCCTTCGATCAGTTTGCCTAAGGAAACTTGACGTTATTTATCTTAATGGAAAAAAAACCTGCCATAATATATTCTATATTTTATTGTGGCCACTATAAGTAAGTATAATAATACATCTTGATAATTTCTACCATCACACAACTGCTAAAACGTACAGTCGTGAGATAATAAATACCTATATAAAAGTGCTGAATGACGTTGTTATATATCAATCAACATGGTTTAAAGTACTTTGAGCATGTTTCAGTTTAACATTCTTTGAGATGGTATTGTTTATCTTGGTTTCGTTTGTACTTTGGTTTTTGTAATCTGGGATACCGATATTATTAAGTTAAGTGCTTTTTCTGTACAAATTTATTATTGTATGTTATTACATTTATATGTACCCTTAATGAATGTACATACCTATACATAATCAATGACAAAACATTCATAGTATACAAAGATAATATTGAGCATATTTTTTAAGAATAACTTTGTACACCAAAGATCCTGGAAAAATTGTTTAATGAAAAACGTTGTAAGTTTCTGTAATATACAGAGATAATATTAAGACACAATTTTCAGAAAAATTCCGTACACCAAAGAACATTGAAAAATTGCAATTTATAAAACACTATATTGTAAGCAACTACAAAAATGAAATATAAAAACTTCTATTCTTAATTCAGTCTATCGCTGATGTTTTGCACTTCCGTTTTCCCTGAAGAATTTTTTAATCTGTGCTTTGTTCACTTGCTTCATTTACACATCACACATCGTTTCTTGCAGTGGCACCATTTCTGGCTTATCTGTGAACTGGAAAAGAATAATGATAGTAAATATATCATTATATCGAGACTCTGGTTGAAATACAACTTTTTACATGGCATAAACACTGTTGTTAGTAAACCTCAATGTTTTTCTATTAAATTGTGTTGTTTGGTTGCTGATTTATTTTTAACATTTGCTTTCATTCATTAACTCATTTACTTGGTAAAATTAAATGAACAAACAGTTCACTAGTATAGTTGACTATACATAGTTGCCTTGTTTATAAAGAATAGCTGATGATATGTGACATTGACAAACTGATATAATCCACCATGAGGAGTGCAAAAGTTTGCTGAAGAAAACGAAAAAAATAAGATTCAACGTATTCTAAAAACAATACTAGTACCTAAATGTATTGTAAGCAAAAAGTTAATTCTATTTTTCAATGATATTAAACATCTTTAAATAAAATGACATTCCATAAAATAAATTTCATGAAGATAAACAGTTTGTTTCGTCTTTTTTTTCGTGAAATCATTTAAAATATTTAAAGAAACGACATAGATATGACAAAATAATCTGAAAATATCCATCTTCAAAAAAGTTAAACTGTGCTATTTTTCAATTGTCATTTCTGGGTTGTCCTTGCGCTTTTAAAATTCGCCTCTTTAACTTTGTATCTATTTCCTTCTAATATTTAAGAATTTACACAAGCTTTCATATGAATATTGAGTTTAAATTAGTCAACAGGGACAAACAGGGGCCATATTCATCAAATTACATAATTTAATCACAATTTTAGTAACAAACCTTTTTGTTACAATCGTCAGCCATATTTTCAGTGACGGTATAATGTGTAGATGAACAGCGATGTTTTCTTCGCCCGCTTCCATACATCAACCAATGTTGATCCCATTTACGTTTCAAAATCGCAGTGATCTAAATCAAAATAAAAGAAGCTACATTGAAACTATTTTATCTTTTCATGTTTTAAAATTAGTGATTTCTCTTTATTTTCAAGGCAAACATAGTCATTATAAAGATGAACAACTGTTATTAGAGCTCCTGAAAATTATTAGTTGTATATGAAAGTGTCAATACACGAGGCGGGCACGCTACCACGAGACCATCGAGGCGGTTGGGTATTATTGAACAGTTTGTTAAACTTCTTTTTTATTTACATTTTCATGTATATATTAATGATAAACCTGTTTTCCTAGAGAATATAATAAAAACTGAAAAAATAATTTGTCTATGTAAGAAAAGTTCTTTCACTTTTCATAATTATAGTAGCACGGAGTTATTTTGTTATTCAAACACAAGTAGTATGCAGTCTTAAAGTGTATTTTTAATGGAATCTGAAACGAAATTCTGTCCAAGTTTGTTGTTTCCTAGGTCTTAAGGACAAAGCGGTTTTTAAAACATGCTTTTAATTGTCCATTAAACCATTCATGGAATTTATTGCGATGTATCTTCAAGATTTAAACTCTTTGCACGAATTCCAGTTGTTCTGTTGCTTCTGACTTACTTTGATATAACTATCAGCTTCATATCGTAATTCATGTGTGAATGAGCATATGGCATTTATAAGTACTCATTGATAAGGTGAAACAACACTTAAGATGTTAATGGGATCTGACATAACCCAAAATAAGCCATTTTGATCGTTCATAACTTCTACAATAGAGCGATCCATTTCTAAAGTTGGATAATTATTGGATCATCGCTTTCGTTTTTATAATTTGAAATTATCTTTGTATCTTGCTTTTCATTAACACATATTTATGATTGAAATATGGGAAGAAGTTCGTTTGTGCCAAAAAGCATCCTTTTACACCACAGTTTATTTGCTCCAATGATACTTAGCGCCACCAGTTTGCAAAATACGTAGTAGCATTTGCACCAAACACAAAATATACTATTGTGTGTATTCTGATTAAAACCTTGCTTTTATTTAAACAATAAGTCTACCCACATTTCATAGCCAGAAATTAGTAATACTTTTGCTAATTAATATTCGTTATATGTAAATGAGAATTGTACCACGTGATAATAGTTTGAACTGGACTTGCTTGATATCATTAAAATCTTTAAAACACGTATATTATAAGTTGCCCGTCACAGATAGTCCTTGTTTATAATCACTCTGATATTTCCGTAAAGTTGTCAGGCGGTCAAATTCAAAACAATGAACGCGAATTTAGTGAATTTTTCGTGTTTTCGTGATTTTATTCTTCTTGAAATAGGGGCATTTTAACTTTACGTGGGAACCTAGAGTTCAACGACTACACATACAAGGTTTGGACTTGCTTATTCTTTGGACATTCAAGTTTCAAGTTTCATCCCGGCACTCCCGGCAACCTGTTTTTGTAATGACCTTGTTAGCCAATTTTCAACACGAAGTTTGCAAATTTGACGTTTCAGCCATTTTAGCCTGTATTTTATACTGCAATGTTAAAAGCCTCTCGCTTCGATTTTTAAAATAGCTCAGGAACCTTGACTTTTTCAACAACAGTCATTTTGTTTCGTTTAAATGGTGTATATTGTTGTGTATATTTATTTTCTGTCCCGGCAACCTGTCTATCACTTAAATTAAAGTTAAAACAGACATTTTTTTTCAAAATCCCCTATCATTTCAATATAATTTCCGTGACCCGTATCCGATTTCTTTAGTATAATATTCAAATAAGCAAAGTGGTGTTGATTTCTGGATATGAAGTTAAGGACCGTTATTTTGCGCTTGCTTGAAGGCTGATGTTTATAGTTTTTTACAATCGCTTATACTTTGTTCTGAATTATGTTGCTTTTGTATTGCGTTATTTAAACAAGAAAGAGTATTATAGTATACAACCATCGGAAATACTTTTGTCTGACAACCCTTGTCATTATAAAACTAACCAAAATCTAACAAATCTTTGGTATATAAAATCACTGAAGTGGTCAAATGCTAGTGCATCAACGAAAAACCCCAAAATTAAAAACTAATATCCAACAGCTGAGTTCTTAAATTTCCAATTGAGATACTACAAAGATCTGACATCATCATATAGAACTAAATTTTGAAGAAATTAAAACTGTACTAAAACAATCTAGGAACATTTTTTTCCTTTCCGAAACAGAAAATTGGAGCCTTTATTTTGATAAAGGATATGACTATGTCGTCTATACTTTTAATTCCATCACCATATCGTTATCGTAACAGTACTCGTATGCATACGGTTAACTAAAAAGAAATAACTGTCAACAAAGATACGTTGTACCTACTTGTCAATTATTCTATTGTGAGATACTATTGATAAATCATGAAACAAATTTTATCAAGTAAGGTAAACTTGTAATAACAAAACATATAATGGTAATGACAGGATATCTGAAATCTGCAAATAAGGGGAAATAAAAAGAACATACCTCGCTATTACAAAAGCAATACATGATGGATACAAACGAACCCTAGAAATAAAACAAACAAATTATCAACTGATATGTTTTCATTAACATACATATGAGTCCTTAGTGATTTTTTGAACTGTGGTGATTTCGTTTTCCTTTTTGTTTTGTTTGGTTTGCATTGACTTACCATGAGACTTGTATAGTTCCTATTGTGTCGTTGTTGGTTTGATTATGTTTTCGAAAGAACTATTGTTCGGATGTTTTCAAATGTTTTCTGTCTTTTAAGTGTTGCTTTGGAAGCCATATTTATTTACATGAAGAGTAAAATAAGAGTAAAACGACAATGATCATTTGGCGATCATTAAATCCCTTTATTTAAAGCTCTTTCATTTCCTGTTCTTACAACTAATGAGTATTGTATAATCTGGTAATTACAGATACATTAATTCTACGATTATTGTATTTCTCACTGTTCATTGACCAGTGTTACAATTTATGAAACGTTATTGAAACAAATGATCTATTACAGAACGGTGTATTTACATCACGCTTCAGAAATAGTACCACTTGTCACAGGTTTGAAAATGCTTCTTCATATCTTGTGGGAAAACAATTATTTACGCAGTTTGGTTACGATAAATGAGGTCTGCGAATAATGTAATGGTAAAAAATAGATGTTGCCGTAAGTCCTTTAAAATAATATGAAAGAGAGGCGAAAGATATCAAAATGATATTCCAACTCATAAGTCGAAAACAAACTGACAATAACAATAAGTGTGTTTACTTAACTTCTATAGAAAGTATCTTAATTTTTTCTTTATTTGTAGGTGGTAGAGACTGCGTTTTCTATCAGAACTTCCTTAATAAAGTGTTTCTGCTTACAGTGTTGCTATTTAACCAAGAGTTTTAAATGTTCAATTTGAGAGTTCGTATGTTTTGAGGACGCCATCATGATTTAGTTCGCCGTTACGGAATATATGTATCAGAAACATTTATTGAACTGGAGGCTTCAAGTTTAAACCATTAACAAACTGTTTGTTAAATTCCTATCATCATATGGATATTTAGAATTCTGTGTTGTAAAGGTTATTTAATGCACAAATTGTATGATACTGATTTCCGTGCACAAGACACGTGTTGAACATTATGTGTCGTTATCTTATAAAGACTTTACCTAAAAATGGAACAATGGCAATTTATCAATGTTGAATGCTTTCATAAAAAAAACAATTCTTCATAATAGATGTCAAATATATATATTCTATTCTCATTGAACCGAAACGTATTTCTGCTCTTTGGTCGGGTTGTTCTCTCTTTGACACATTCTCCGTTTCCGATCTCAATTTTATTAAACCTATTTCCATTTACATGAGTCTGAGAATACGGGAACAATACCTGCAGTGAAGTCAAAACTGCCACAGAATACACATAGATATCTGTGAAATCTGAATTTTCACTTGGTCTCATTGGTAATACAAGATACTGTAATCCTAGTAATGGAAGTAACACCAAAGTGGCTCTTGCTGCTTTCCTAAAAAATATATTTGTAGATACTGTGACTTCAGTTACCGAAATAGTATTCTTTTAATCTATTTTAATCTTATAAGAAAAAAACACATGGGATGACTAGGGTAATATAATAATAATACATTATTTCCAAAAACAATACAGCTTATAGGCATTTAACAAAATATACATCAAATTTCAATACATATATAAACAGTAATAGTAAACAAATTAGTAGAATACCAAGAGAACATTCAAAACCCAAGTGAAGGATACACTGACAATAACATGGCAAAAAACGAAATACGACGAAAAGTTAAACAAGTCCACACTACATATAGAAACTAAAGACCGAGCAGCAGGAACCCAACTGAAAATGAGGGTAATTTCAGATTCCGGATGGGTAGGCAGATCCTGATTCACTAGTGGCATCCATCAGCTTGCTCATGGTAAGTATAAATTGGGTGATACGTATCTTGCAATGATGTCACAATCGAGTAAAAAAAGACACAATTGTAACATATCTAGGTTAATATGTGACAAAGATACTCCATAACGGTCAACCAACTCATAATGACATTTGTAAAACTTTTGAAGTGCTGATTTCAACTTAATCACTTGGAATCCTTTAATAGCTTCCTTGTTACCAGCAACCTCTATCAAGGAAATTATGATAGAAAACGGAAGCTCTGGAACGTCGTACCAGTTTGGAGTTATATACTCACTATGTAGGCGCTGCTGGTATGTTGTTACATAGAAATTGAAAGTTCACAGGGAAAGCTGAAATCATCCCTGTTGTCGTAAACATGTGTTTTCAACCGAACCTTATTGTCAATTTCTAGATGCAAGTCGGGAACTTGATTGTATCTGTGGTCTCTTTATTTCATTTGTATCCAACATCATCCCCAAACTTTGAATTATTCAGTGGTAGAACATCTACTGTAAAGCGGAACGTGAAGTTTAAGATAATGCTAGTTCTTCCTATGAAGCTCCTGTTTAAACCCTGCTTTATATAAAAAAAGGAAGATGTCGGCAAGAATAATGATAATATTCATCACGTTCTTCGAGCTGTAGGAGAATCTAGATGGAAAATCTATACCATCAACTTGCCATTGCAACCATATGTTGTTGCACTTCATGAATCCAGAAAGGTTCAGATATCTGGTGACCTACAATGCTTTCGATACACATACCTCATAAGCACTTACTTGATCTTTTAATGGTTAATGAATGCGCATGTTCATAAACATAGACCACATCGTGTATGACACATTTCAATAATGTTAATACAGTTCAAATGAGCATTAATTGAAGTAACAACCAGCTTAAACCTTATCGTACATAACAGCAAACAGTAGTTACCGATAGTCAAAACTTGTACATTCATTTTGAATTACAATACACCTGGGAATCCCAACAGCTTCTAACAGAACAAGACCAGGTGAGTCGACACAGTAAGCGTCCCCTGACAATCATGCATTGTCGGCAATTCGAATCCGGAGTCAGTTGTTAATTTCGTAACAGGAAACAGGAAACAATCAGACTACTATCGTAGTGCCTTATACCAGTCAAATAATACGGGATGGTTATACATGTACTAATACCGGATTGTCAATTGTAGTTATTCTTTCTCATTCTAAATACTTAAGTTTTTCTAACCCAACGAATATATAGTCTAAGAGTTGAGAGATTTGTTTTGTTCCGTGTTGAAGGCCTCAACGTGACTTTGAGATGAAGAACATAAAAAAAGCGCTGTTCCTTTGATTTTTTTGTGTTTTTTTGCTGTGCATGTACTGATTTTGTGTCATGGATAGATACCCTATATCCTTTGTTTTTTTCTATTAAACCAGATTTGGCACACCTTTTGGATTTTTCTTTCTATCCTCTTCAACTTTGTAATTGATTTTGCAGTCCAATCGGTTGATTCGAGCCCAACTGGTGCGTCTTATGTAGAAGAAACACGAGTATGGCGTACTGAAGTATAAACAAAATATCTTTGATGAGTTTCCAAACCCTCCAGAAGGAGTTAAGTCATAAATCTTAACCTACTTGCTTTGTGATGCTTCTGGGATTTTCTGCAACTTTGTCATCAGTAGTCTAACAATATTAACAAGGAACATTACGTTGATCTGAAATATGCAAAGTTTGAATTAAAAGAAAAATTAAAAGTTAAAAAGACCAAAATTCTAAAAAAGAAATCTCTGAAAGGATGTTTTAGCATGTGTCAGTCATTTGAGGAATATAATAACAAACAGATTTAAAATTATTGAAGTCGATAGTATGAAATTTTCTGTAAAAATTCGAATATTTACTTGCATTTGATATATAAATGAATTTTAAAATGTAAAAAAACAAACAGCATAAATAATTTTAAAAATAAAAAGTTGTTGCAAGTATCAAAATTATGTAAACCCACTCAATGCATGTATATTTTTGAATACTTACACATATGGAAACAACTATGGGACCATACATAATCCATTGCAAACTGCTTTCGTCATGCCAACATCTAAAAATATGTAAGAGTTTTCAACAATATACATATCATATTAATGCTAATCAATATTTGGATTACAAATATTCTTCATCCGTATCAGTTACCCAACATAAAAGTGGCAACCAAAGAATATTAGTCAGCGTCGGAAAATCTTCGAGTTTATACAAACTAAGCATCGTATGCATACAAGGTATATATTTTCACTTTCTGTCATCCTCCTATTAATTTAAAATGACATGTAGGAGGAAAATCTAAATAATTTAATAATTAGGATTTGAATGATTTTTTGGCAATTGTATGGGGAGTAAAAGCGATGATAGAAGCACATTTTATATTGCTCTACGTTTGATTTGTTTGGCAATACACGTATTTGTCATCTTGCAGCTAGAAATTGTTCAATGTCCACGTTACTGATGCGATTCTTTAAGATTTGAAGAAAATTATAGGCAATAAATTTTGGAATAGTAAGCTTATTGTTAAGGAGAATGGCGTTTGCTTTCTGCCAAGTGTATTGTACTGGAAGCAGCGATTAGGTACATTTTACCGTTACTTAATCACACGTTTTCTTTTTTAATATTCTAGTTATAGCAAATAATTTGAGAAATAATGAAATTTTACACTTTTACGAGTTAATATGCTGTATTATCAGACAAACAGAAAAACAAACAGCAATTAACGTCACTATATCTATGAAATTGGTTTGGAGGAACGCATTAATTACGAAAACCAATCGTCGAAATGTCGAATGCCATAAACATAAGCACTATATATCTTAAAACAATTCAGTAGGTGTCAACTGTTGTAAAATACCTTATGATATAATCACGTTTATAACATTCAAATTATCTTAATCTGCTGTTTTCACATCTTTTAATGTAAAAATACTTTCTCTGGGAATATCAATCATTGTCGTAATGTACATTGCATGTAGATTTTAATTAACGAGTACGATTCGATCAATTTCTAAGATGAAGCTGTTGAGTTCAAACAACCAGGCGTGAACCAATAAGACGGTATAATGAATTTCAAACGATAGGTTAGGACAATGCTTAGAGAAGTATTTAAGTGCGAAATGTTTTCTGCATTAACACTTGTTTTTATGAAATATTTTCAAATGAATAAATGCATCCAAATAAAAATATTTTTGCGTACCGAATACGGAAAATTAAATGAATTTCTGAACTATAAAAGTACTTGTTTATGCTGTAAATTTTAAAGAGATTGTTGTTCTGTAAAGCCTTTGTGTATTCACTAATTCATTTCTAATTATAGACAATATCAAAATCAATTCAGACTCCAGTGACATTACCGAGATTTTAAGGATGTTAATTATTCATCAATATAAATAAATTATATATAACAAAATCTAAAACTCTTTTAATTTTTGTATCCCAATATCAGACCTGATATTTCTAAGCATGATACTCTAAATCGGTTTCGAGCACACCGGTCTGTTCATTATCGCGGGAACTTTCAAAACATTTTATCTCTTTGCAAACAATGATTTAAAGATTCTTCTTATTTTATTTCCATTAAATGTTATATCAAAATAACATCCCCGCGAATTTCCCTTTGTGTAATAATTTCAAAAGTGCTAATTTCATTGTTTATCATTATTGGACCGGCTATTACAAAATGAAATTTTAAGTTTTTACAACCATTTTTACATGCAAATTGAAATAACTTAGATAAAAGTAAGGAATGAAGGTATATTTGCATATCAAAATTGACGTTGTGTCAAAATCTGAAGGAAACCCAACGAGAGATCTTTTCTGTATCGTTTGCCCTTAAAGTGATTGTATATTGGATGCCTCCTATGTATGGGTAGTTGCCAGAAACATAGATCATTCAAGTGATAGAAAAATATTCAGTCATATTATCCCGTCAGTGTCCCATTTTGATGCAATCTCTATTATTTGACCGTATGGTAGGGATACTTTGGATCAAGTATTGACTACAAACACATCAGATCTACATTTGCTAATGATGGGTTTCTATGTTAGAGTCATTATAATTCCATTGTAGAAGTGTTTTCTGTTTCAAAGTGTTTATGCCATCTCCCTTGAGACCCTCTAAACCAATGTCAATTAACATGGCGTCCAAACATCCTTGTCAACCTTTAATCTATAATGCTGTAGTTTCTAGATTTGGTATACTCTTTGCTCATTTGTTTCCCAAAATATTTGCATTTTAAATCATTATGATAATGTTCGATGTTGAACTTATTCTCATCTTCAGTTCATTTATGAAATATTCGATGCTAGATCAAAAATAATAAATAAATAAATGATCAACCATCAATTATGAAAAAGGAGATATTGGTTAAACGTCTTCGAGATAACAATCCTTCAACACAGGCTATTTACCAAAATAAGACTTATGGAAGTCAATAGTTTATCAACAACTGATATCTAGATGTCACCGTGTGGTTTTCAACGACCACAAAGTATACGGAATCGAGTCACACAGCGATCTATATGGCACCGGGTCAAACGGCGCTCTATAAGGGGTCGAATCACACAGCGCTGCATATGGGATAGAGTCACACGGCGCTCTATATTGCTTCAAGTCACACAGAGTTAAATGAAATTATAAAAAATGAAAATAAATAAAAAGAGATAGTGAGTGCAATAGGTGAGAATCTTGTTGGGATATTTGCACATAAAGGTGGAGGGTTAAACTAGTTTTGTTAATACCGAGCAATTCCTTATTAGTGTCTCAATGACTACAATTGTTTAATAAATCATTTGAAATCAAACAAATAAAACAGACACCATTAAACACTAATTTACTTGTGCAAATGTATTGATAAGATCAAACGACAGCAAAGTATGTAAAATGTATCGCTTAACAATGATGACATAACGGGTTTTCGTTTATAACGTTACAAATTTTGCGCTAGGTACATTACATCGTATAATATTAACTCCTTTTACTCTTACCCTTTTCCTGTGCGACTTCTAAGAACAGTATAAATAATGGTTGGAATAAGCGGGTATCCTGCAACATGATAACACTTTACATTTATTCCTTGTCAATATGAATATATTACAAAAAATATTTGAAGTATGGTACATCTAACTGTTGCTTATAACAATGATCACAAGAGAAAGTAAATATATACTTGTTCACCATAAATTCTAAACCGGCTAAGTTTTCGAGATTTTCATGGTATACCTGTAGGATGTAAAAATATAAACCTTTGTATTAAATGTGGTGTCCAATTGTAGAGTTTTCCCATGGAGCAGTTCCTGGAAACATTGTGAAAAAATGACAACATTCAAAGCTAGGTTTTTAACCATTCGTTATTGATACTTTAGAAATTGAACACAGAAAGCTATTTGTTCTAAAGTACAATGCAAGAGGATATATCAGTTTATCAGTACGGTAAATACCTTTATTCTGCGTCCATTGATTAAGGCGTTTTTCTAATATGTACCTCTCTATTGGTATAACAATGTATTTGAATATGTTTTAATCGTTTTTTTTTTTATTTTCTAAATATTTGTAAGATAAGAGAGTTATTATCAAAAGCCTTTATCATTTAACATTGGCTATTTTGATATTGTTTTGCATCTTAGTTTTCTGTTTAATGAACACTATATTATGATACGAACATTGTCACTAGTTTCCGAATTTACGGGTTTTTTTTATATAAACATTATTTACTATAATTACAAGCAATTAATAACTGATACTTTATGTTTTTACTGTTTATATTTTAACCATTATCTTCTGAATATGTGTTTTGTTGGTATTGAACGACTTTAATTTCAGTGGAATTTATATGGTATTAAACACATATTTCAGGTTTCACGAATTGGATCAAGTTTCAAAGTCGGAATAAAACTAAACATTTCCACTGTAATTTAGAATATGGATATATGATGTATAATATTTAACGGTAATGATGAATGGGTTTAATATATAGCAATATCAATAGATAATGATAATACGCTTTTGTATCTTTATCAAAATGTCCAATTCAAATTCATTAAACTGCAGAGTTCGTTTTATAAAATGCTTTTCTTGTTTTAAATCTTAAATTGTACATTTTTTATTTCAGACAAATGATCAACACATAGTTAATTCTTTCCCGAGCATACTCGCCATCTTTGCTATGATAAACAAAACAAGTCTATAACTTTATGCACTTTTGAAATAAAAAGGAAGAGAACATGCTCACCCCATCCAATTGCATAACATATGAATGTTAGTATTTTTCCATTGCTGAATACTCTGGTTAGTACTGTATGAAGGTAAAGTCCTTCGCAAAACATCCAGGCAAAATTACATTGCATAAAATACTGTGCTAACACGTGCATAAATTGACACCACCACTGAAAAAATGATAATTTTGTTATTTTACTGCAACAGTTTCGTTGTTCATATTCATTAGTCATCTGATATACCATGTAAGTCTGTTGATCTCATGTACATTGTGTCCATCGACATATCTTATTTATAAAACAAATGAAGTTAAATTTCTAATTTATTCCACCAGTAAACCAATTTCTAATGTTACAACATATAAACAAATGTTAACGGAACCGATTCAAGATACACAGAAACTGAATGGTGATATAACACACACGCAAAATTACGCGTGTTCGCGTATGTATCAAATAGAAATATTAAAAATATTAAAAAAACAGCTTAAAATGAAGGATTTTTGCAATGTATATCCCGTTGCCTTAGTGTAGTATGCAACCAGGAAAAAACAGGTTCTTATATAGCAACATTTCAGCAGCGCCTGCATCTGAAGTAAATATCTCCTAGTTGATACGATATTCTAGAGCTTGCATTTCGTATCATGATTTCCTTGATAAATGGTTGCCGCTTTCAAGGAAGCTATCAAACCAAGAGTTACAAGTGGTGAAGTTGAAATCATTCCTTTGAAAATTGTTGTACCCCTATTGTTGACATTTTTACCTATTTTGTCTGTTTGTTTTGTTCACACATCGTTTTCAATCAAATTGAATTATATGCGACTGTCATACAAGTAAGAGGTTTAGCTAGCTACAAAACCAGGTTTAATCTACCATTTTCTACATACGAAAATGCCTGTAACAAGTCAGGAATATGACAGTTGTTATCCATTCGTTTGATGTGTTTGAGCTTTTGATTTTGCCATTTGATTATTTTTGCGATTGTACTTTTTTTGTATATAGCCGCCATCACGAGTTGGTTGACCGTTATCGAATATCTGTTTCACAGATGACGACAGAGATGTTCCAACTGTCATAACAACAATGCCGTCCTCTTATCCTTGAGTGTGACCTTTTGAATCAGACTTATCACCGGGTTTGTACTTAAATTAGCAACACAACGGGTGCAACATGTGGAGCAGGATCTGCTTACCTTTCCAGAACACCAAAAATCACCTGTTTTTAGAGAGGTTTGTGTTCCACAGTCTTTAGTTTTGCTATGTTGTGTTTTGTATACTGTTGAATGTCTTTCGGTCTTTTTTCGTTTTTTGCCATGGCTTTGTCAGTTAATTTTCTACTTATGATTTTGAATGTCCCTTTGGTATCTTTCGCCTCTCTTTTAGAACACATCGCCAGTTACTCTATGTTTGGAACACCTTTCTATTGTTTTTCTATTTTGCTTATGATATCGGTATATGTTACTAGGATCTAAGAGCATAAGCCTTTAATACTCCAATTCCTTTATGTACCTATCTTCCAGAAATATCGGTCTCTACCGTACCTTATAAATATTAATCTAAAAAAAAAGCGCCATGCGCACTGAAAACAGTATCATACGATATTGTCACTGGGCACGTTTGTTGGTTGATTCGTGGTCCAACAAAGTGTGCGATCAGGTTCATCTTCAGTGCAGGCATGATTTAAAGAACATATTTCATTTCATTAATTCAATAACTGAACTATAGCTGTGGTTGTTCTCGATTATTTAATGAACCATGTTTCGTGCACACTTATTTTCGTATCATGTTTACATTTTCTATCACAGAGACTTCTCATCTCAGTAAACCCAAATAAAAAATCTCTATATCCTGAATTACTATTACTTTCTATATTGCAGCTATTAAATTTGTAATGAACATTTGAGTTAATATATTTATCAACTTTCCAGATAACTAACAAGAAGATACTAACCGGGTTAGAATGTATAATATCTCCGTCCAGTTTAACCAGTTTGTAGTACAGCAGATACTTACCAGGTTAGCATGTATAATATCTCCGTCCAGTTTAACCAGTTTGTAGTACAGAAGATACTTACCAGGTTAGCATGTATAATATCTCCGTCCAGTATAACCAGTTTGTAGTACAGAATATACTTACCGGGATAGCATGTATAATATCTCCGTCCAGTTTAACCAGTTTGTAGTACAGAAGATACTTACCAGGTTAGCATGTATAATATCTCCGTCCAGTATAACCAGTTTGTAGTACAGAAGATACTTACTAGGTTAGCATGTATAATATCTCCGTCCAGTATAACCAGTTTGTAGTACAGAATATACTTACCGGGATAGCATGTATAATATCTCCGTCCAGTATAACCAGTTTGTAGTACAGAAGATACTTACAGGGTTAGTATGTATAATATCTCCGTCCAGTATAACCAGTTTGTAGTATAGCAGATACTTACCGGGTTATCATGTATAATATCTCCGTCCAGTATAACCAGTTTGTAGTACAGAAGATACTTACAGGGTTAGCATGTATAATATCTCCGTCCAGTTTAACCAGTTTGTAGTACAGCAGATACTTACCGGGTTAGTATGTATAATATCTCCGTCCAGTATAACCAGTTTGTAGTATAGCAGATACTTACCGGGTTATCATGTATAATATCTCCGTCCAGTATAACCAGTTTGTAGTACAGAATCCATGTTAAGCCAGTAAACACATATGATAGGAAGAGGTTTTTGTGGATCAACACTCTTCCACACCTTAACTGTCTGGAGACAAAGTAAATAAATAATAATTATAATATGTTTGAACCAAATTGTTTGGTAAAAAGTTGATATTCGAAGAGATTGTTTGCATAAGATATATCAGTAAATACCCGAACAAACACATGTTTGGATGTTGGATGTGTACTGATTGATATATTAGTCTTAGATACACTAATATATCAATCAGTACACATCCAACATCCAAACATGTGTATGTGTTAATTATTAACTATTAATTGTTATTGGCTTTGAACTACAAATGTAGCTGTCAGTAACTGCGAGTACTCTTAGATCTGTACTTTGTGTCTTTTGCTGTTAGGGATGTATAAATACCCTGCCACGTCCGGTCTGTGTTTTTGTGAGATGTTTTTCTGTTTTGTATCGATCTGATGAGTTAAGCCATTTTCAACTGATTTTTATAGTTTGTTCTTATGTTGTGCTGTAACACCACTGTCCCAGGTTAGGGGAGGGTTGAGCGCTCACAAACATGTATAACCCCGCCACATTCTTTATGTGCCTGTCCCAAGTCAGGAGCCTGTAGTTCAGTGGTTGTCGTTGGTTCATGTCTGTCATATTTGTTTTTTCGTAAATTGTTTTGTTATAAATTAGGCCGTTACTTGTCTCAATTAAATTGTTCCATATTTTTCATGTCGGGGTCTTTTATAGCCGACTATACGATATTTGCTTTTCTCATTATTGAAGGCCGTACTTTGCCCATAATTGCTTACATCCACTTCATTTGAACTCAGATGGATAGTTGTCTTATTGGCAATCATACCGCATCTCCTTATTTTTACAAGAAAAGACTTTAAAGATTAATTTGATAAAATCATAGAAGTTATATCTATGTTAGTATCGATGACGACCGTATTCAAAGACCTTACTATATGTTACATTGATAACCTTTCACAATAAGTTAATTCAAAGTATTGATAGGTTTACATGGATCGTTTCGAAATTTACGGGCTCTAAAAAAATCATAACCGTAATATTTAGGATGTGATATTCCGTTTATAATTATGTTTCTTCAGGTACAGCCAAACTTCCAAACCAAACCTTTGTTTATATAAAACAATTTCGTAAACGTACATCTGATGAGTTACCTTTTTCAACTGATTTTTATAGTTTGTTCTTGTGTTGTTCTGTTACACCACTGTCCCAGGTTAGGGGGGGGGGGGGGGGCGCCTTCAAACGAGTTTAACCCCGCCACATTCTGTATGTGCCTGTCCCAAGTTCAGGAGCTTGTTATTCAGTGGTTGTCGTTTGTTGCTGTGTAACATATTTGTTTTTTGTTCAATATTTTGTACATAAATTAGGCCGTTAGTTTTCTCGTTTGAATTGTTTTACATTTGTCATGTTTGGGCCTTTTATAGCTGACTATGCGGTATGGGCTTTGCTCATTTTTGAAGGTCGAACGGTGACCTATAGTTGTTAATGTCTGTGTCATTTGGTCTCTGGTGGAGAGTTGTCTCATTGGCAATCATACCACATTTTCTTATTTTTTTTATAAACATGTATGTATGGTATGTTTTTGTGCAAAAACAGCTGTTTCTGGAATAACACCATACAGGTACGCTCAAAACCAAAAGATTGGAAAGCAAAATGTATAAAACATGCTATATACATGTGATAAATGTGGTAAAATTTAAACCGAAAAATATGAAGGAATAATAAATATGTCATTTGGAAAATGGAGAAATATGACTCTTGATCTGATTAAATATCCTTGTAACTTTAACATTGCATAATAGTGTCGTAATCAAATGGTTTATAAATATATTCATACAAAAACGTACAATGTCGAAAAATATAAATTAAAGGTCGAGCCTTTCTACTGATTATAGATATGATAAGTTTTTTTTCAATTTTTTTGACATACTACGTGCACTTTTGTATTGTTGTGACTTATATCCTTCAATTTAGCATTCTCGCTCTAACGATTTAGTTGAAATTGTTTTCATTTTGTATAGAAATGAACATTAAATAAACATGGGCAGTACTTTGACTTTTATCGTTTGTTCATAAAAGACCGAGAATATTAGAAGACGACGTTTGGTAACATGTAAATTATATGAATAGTTCGCATGAGTTTATTTCTATGTTAATCTTTATTTCTGTAATAAAATTGCTATTTGAAGGCTTAAACAAAATTTATATGCGTATTTACGGATCCACTTGTATATTTTAAATACAATTTGAACAATTCTGCAATCTGTATTTTCACCTATCATAATGTACATACAAAGAAATCCATGTAAATAACACAAATCACGAGCCTCCCACCAATTTTACAGAACATGAACACAATATCCCTTCCTACCTGAATCCGAAGAAGATGAATAATGCAATCGTCAGCAGCACTAAAGACAACGCATTTCCAGCAATATATACATAAACATAACCTTGACTCTCGTCACTATTATCCTACAAAAGAAAACAACATTTCAACTTTAAATTAAAGCACTTCTCAGATTTGGAATTAACCAAAACCAAACAGTATTATACTATTTTCTTATAAATATTTATGATATCGAAATGAGAGATAGTGATTTCCCGTTAGTTCCAACTTTTAATTCTTAAAATGTTTTACTGCAGTGATATATATTTTCATAAATTGATCACTTATTTTACCTAATATTTTTATCACAAATAAAGAGATACATAGCGGGAGAAAGATTCCATCTGCATAAATTTAATAAAAAAGTTATTTGGCATCCAGCATGTACGGTAACAATATTCATAAAGCTAACGTATTATAGAAATTTCCTTCAAATATTACCTTTTTGGCTTCATGGAATTATTGATAAAAATAATGATTATATTTTTGTTGTTAAATACTATGTATCGAAATTTTTTAAACATCAATTCCCTATTCTATTATAGTTTGAAGCAAGACTAAAATGTTTCTGCTTCTTTTATTATTCAGAATTGAAACTCTATTCAGTTTGTTCTGGACATTACACACGATCGTTCTTTCTGCTGTTTGTTCTGAGCCTTGCACACGATCGTTCTTTCTATTCAGTATGTTCTGGACATTGCACACGATCGTTCTTTCTATTCAGTTTGTTCTGGACATTGCACACGATCGTGTCTTTCTATTCAGTTTGTTCTGGACATTGCACACGATCGTGTCTTTCTATTCAGTATGTTCTGGACATTTCACACGATCGTGTCTTTCTATTCAGTTTGTTCTGGACATTGCTCACGATCGTGTCTTTCTATTCAGTTTGTTCTGGACATTGCACACGATCGTTCTTTCTATTCAGTATGTTCTGGACATTGCACACGATCGTGTCTTTCTATTCAGTTTGTTCTGGACATTGCACACGATCGTGTCTTTCTATTCAGTTTGTTCTGGAAATTGCACACGATCGTGTCTTTCTATTCAGTTTGTTCTGAGAATTTGCACACCATCGTGTCTTTCTATTCAGTTTGTTCTGGACATTGCACATGATCGTGTCTTTCTATTCAGTTTGTTCTGGACATTGCACACGATCGTGTCTTTCTATTCAGTTCGTTTTGAGCATTGCACACGATCGTGTCTTTCTATTCAGTTTGTTCTGAACATTGCACACGATCGTGTCTTCCTATTCAGTTTGTTTTGAGCATTGCACACGATCGTTCTTTCTATTCAGTTTGCTCTGGACATTGCACACGATCGTGTCTTTCTATTCAGTTTGTTCTGGACATTGCACACGATCGTGTCTTTCTATTCAGTTTGTTCTGGACATTGCACATGATCGTGTCTTTCTATTCAGTTTGTTCTGAGAATTTGCACACCATCGTGTCTTTCTATTCAGTTTGTTCTGGACATTTCACACGATCGTGTCTTTCTATTCAGTTTGTTTTGAGCATTGCACACGATCGTATCTTTCTATTCAGTTTGTTCTGGACATTGCACATGATCGTGTCTTTCTATTCAGTTTGTTCTGAGCATTGCACACGATCGTGTCTTTCTATTCAGTTTGTTATGGACATTGCACACGATCGTGTCTTTCTGTTCTTTTATGAAGTTTCTGTATTTTTGAATTCAATCTTTTATGAACTACAGTCACCGATATAAGAGTGAAGGACGGCGTGATTTGTTTTCAACAGGCAAAGTACTTTGAACCTGGTTTCTTTAATACGTTAGTCTATTAAGAATGGATACTATTGGTTTGTTTGCACATGTATCTATGTTTTCTATTACACAAGTATTTTGGAATGTATTTTGGAATAAAGTGATTTTCATGAACTGTTATATTGTGTGTTCTTTTATGTACCTGTTTTGTTAAAGTCTCTATGCTGACCTATAATGTAATAGTATTTTGGTTATGTGTGTCGTTTGTTTTCTGTCTCTAATACGTTTATCCATTTCTCTTGTGTGTCGTTTGGTTTCTGTCTCTATGACGTATACCCATGTATTCTACTATTTATTGACATTTACCTAATCATTAGTTTTAGAGCACGAACTTAATCCAATGAAGATAACTATCCTATCATTAGCGTAGGCATACGAAGGGTTCAGCTGTCACTAGACTTAACAGATTACTCTTTGTTCTGTTGATATTTGCAATTTTTTTTTTTTAAATAACTTATTTATGAATTTATTGGACATGCTTTTTATAATAAAAAACGTACGTTTCTATTCGTTTGTCTGCGGAAATTAAAGTTTAATATCAAAAGCGTTTGCAGTTTATCTAAATATTAAGAAATATTTGGCTCCAACTGAATAGATGTAAATTGAATAATATGAAATGCTAATTTTTTTTTTTTGCACAGATTCTGTGTAGCCTTCATTCGTATCACACATAGAAAATGTAAACATAATTGAAATAGCAACATATGAAAGAAAGGACAATTAAAGTAATACTCATATCTTATGGACCAAATCTGGCACGACGGACGACCGACGCCAAACGTCAAGAAATTATTAAAGCTCACGTGACGTGATTTAAATTATACCATATCAAACAAAATATATGCATTAATAGAAAAAAACTAATTGTTTGTTTTCTATTCATATAAAATTATTCCATCTTGCTCCTTAAATAGGTAGCTGTACTTTTATAGAATAGAGAACGGAAACGGGGAAAGTGGCAAAGAGATACCAACCCGACCAAAGAGCAGAAAACATGATTTATTGAGGTTTTAAAACGATATATATCACGTAATACATTGTAAGAAAAACAAGATATGTTGCAATGAATATTGAAAACGTGCAAACACTCAAATACAGAAAAGAAAACCGATAAATATGACTATGTTTCAAATGTGAACTAGTGAGTCGATAAATATTCTAAGAACTACTGGACGATTTGTTTAAAATTAGGTATGATGTACATTTTATTATGCTTAATTCACTGTGATATAAATCTTCCATTAAGAGTGCTTCTGATTAAATTTTAGAAATTGTTTTTGGTCAGTTCATTATATCGAAATGTTTAATGTTCTATTTTAGTAATAAAGTAAATTCATTTATATTCAAGAAGATTAAGCAACAGACGGAAAGCAAAGATCCTGAAAAATAAAAGGCGCATACTGATCATTTCCATGATCTAAAGAAAATCAAAACTAACGACATGGACAAAATATCACTTTTTTAGTATTATAATAACTTTGTTTGGTCGTTGTGTTGTACAAAGTAAAGAAATAAAATAATGCATTTTTTGCGTTATTACTTTAAAGGGAACCGTAAAGACTTCAGCCTGGTCTTTTCGTCGCTATTTATTGCACAGTATTGCAAATGCATTTTTACAATTCACTCGTTATTGCATCAATAAGATCAATAATGTTCATAAATAATTATTTAACATTTGAAATAAGAATACAAACTCGTACGCAGTGAAATGTTACGATACTTCTGTAGCAAGTTCACAAAACCGTTATACGCAAGGTTCATAAACAATTATGATATACTATGTATATTGTTGATGGTCTTGGTGACAAAACTTTTTTTTTTTATTGAAGACATTTTTCCGATTATCTGCAATTTTTACCAATTGACAAGATGGCTTTATATAAAAGCTAGAAGAAAATTAGAAAAATACTCCTTTCTTAAGATCGATTTCATACTGAATCACTATATTTAAGGTCATTCAACGAACCTCGTTATGAAGTTTATATTTGTAATTTGTAATGCAAATTCAATATTACATAATTGAAAGCGAGTTATAACTGCAAATATATTGTCGTGAGCAACAGAACGGTTGCCATTGTTTGAACCAGAAATGTTTACCTTAATGGACCACTTAAGGTCATTCCCGTTTTTTTTCTTGGGTTTGTGTGACTCAATCTTGAGATCTTAAGTATTTTATTTTGTGGACTGGTGTTTTTTTTTTTTTTTTTTTGGACAGGTATTTCCTTACTTAAATGTTTGTTTTTGATTTGACTCCTTATAGTATTTTCTTTTGTATATACGTTCGGATGAATACAGTGGATCGACTTTTATAAATTGTAAGTTAGGGATATTTCCAGAATTATATTTATGCCAGACTACAGCGTGAACCGTACATTTTGAAATTACTTTAAATAATATCGATATAACGCTACTTACAAGCCAAATCGATCGTACGTTTTTCAAAATATGCAGCGCGCTAAAATAAATCACAAGAAATTAATTTTTCACAGCTGTCTTGATTTAATCATTTTTCGCAAATGAAAAAAATTAAACAAACCGATAAAAAGGCAAATAAAGCCCCATTGGGTATCTTTATATTTAAAGTGCAACAAGCAGTGCTTCGAACGGCCATATATGATAACTATAAAAGATCCTTTACATTTAAAACATAAGAAATGATAATATCATGCTGGTAATATTTAAATATCTCTCTGATCCTGTCTAGATTTTATTGAACATTAGTAAAGACAAAAGTTTGCACAATACTTAAAAAAGGTTAGAAAATTAAACAAGTGTAAGCATTAAATAAAATGTTCGATATGCCATACTTAATGTATATATAAATATTGAGACCTTGCCTAGTTTTGACGCAATGGTAAAGCTCGCGATATCTGTAAAGCTAACATTTGCCAGATATTTGACGACCTACGACTTTGCAATTAAACTATTGTAAATATTCTATTCAAATGGCTATCATAAACTTTTAACAAAAATTAAAAGTAATGCGGTTTAAATTGAAGGTTGAGTCAAGTTCTGAATAGTCGCGATGCAGTACAGGAAAATAAAGATTGAGCAACACGAACCTACATCGCATTCGGTGATGTCGTAATCGAAATGTTATCGCTGTGCAATTTTTCGTTTTAGTGATAAAGAATTTATTAATTAAGCTTCATAATTTCATGTTTAGTAATATGCAGAGGGATACACACATCATTAGGACACAAATAAGTGCGAGAATACTTTGTTACGCCGTTACGCTGCAAAATCAAAGTTTTTTTTAAGCTTTTTTTTCATACAACTCTCAAACCTTAATGAGTAAGACAGCAAAAACGAATCCAATGACCCCTAATATGTTCACATTATATAGAATTAAAATGTTTACAGGAATAACATAATTTGTGTTGGTTTATTTTTGTTGTTGCTGGAATGATTAGATATCGCAATTTAAAGCGAGGGAAAATGCATTTTTTCAAACAATATTGTCAAACTGCTCAATGCTTGAAATAACCAGTTATACTGTACTTCAAAGAAAAAAAAAACACATTGTATTTAGCTAAAGACCGCCAAGATATCGAACCTTCTTATACCATGACATCTGGTTGACCTATTTTTCGTACTATATAAAGCTACAAATAATGTAATAACTACTATAAATACATTTATTTATAGCTTACGTTTAAGTGTGTATAATTTTCTCCTCTATTGTCCCATGTTCCGTTTTCTGTACAATGGTAACTTATTCGATCTGCAATAGAACCAATATTTTGCTTATTACAGCGTATGCCGTTCGGTTATCTAAATATTTCAATTTGCGATGAAATTAAGCTTTGGAATATGTACTTAATTTACCAACTGTTATAGGTATTTAGCGATTATTAGTGGCCATCGACCCTAACTTGCTCCAGGCATTGCCAAATTCTTACAGCATAAAAAAAGGCCACACAAGTACTTAAACTCGTTCGGAAGTTACATCAATTTGTTTCATATCTGATGAGTCTACATGTGGCTTGTTGCAAGGCAACTATTATATGCCCTATCCAACCTGCCCTGATTTTTAATTGGCAGTCCCAATTTCTCGTACTTCATTACCTTGCAGAACATATCTATTGCATTAATTGGTAAGTTGTGCTCGTCCTGAATACGTGTGACATATTTGCAACTGGACATTTAAGTAATTATTTTAATCAATCAATGAAATTGATTTAAATCTTCACAATGAATTTATGTCTCCTCACGGTCTTAAATCGGCTACTTTACTTTCAAAATATTTCATACAGAACATTCTTAATAGTATAAGGTACAAATGTATACACGTTGCAAAAACCTTACATATTGTTTGCACTTGGTATGAAGAAATAACGAGTAAAAGTGTATTTAGCAATTGTTTTAAAACATGCTATCAATTAAACCGACCATTCTTAAAACACACTTACAGAATGCAAGGACAACCAAGCTTTTGTTAATATATTGTACTCCTGAAAACTATCAACCAGAGACTATATTTTGAAAGCGTTTATTTATTAAAAAAAAAGAACATAATTATGGAAAAACTTCCAATGAGACAACTAGAGACCAAATGACATAGAGAACGGCCTTGAACAATGAGCTACACCCATATCGAATAGTCAGCTATAAAAGGCCCGGACATGACAAAATGTAAAACAATGCAACCGTCGAAAAGCAATGGCCTGATTTATTTGTATAGCAGTAAATATAAAAGACAGCGAAAATCGATCGACAACACACTGAATTACAGGCTCCTGACTTGGGGAAGGCACAAATAGAATTTGGCGGGGTTAAACATGTTTGCGAGCGCTCAACCCTCCTCTAATAAGGTAACCAATATAGTTTACACATTAATTATATTTTGGACAAACTACTTCCATGGTATTTAGATGTTTAGTAAGAAAGAAAAATACAGTTAACAGAATACGCACAGCTATTGATTCCTATGATCCTTGACTGAACTGCCGTTTCACCAGCCAATGTATAGTTCCAGCATGCTCCCATCCTTCCAGCTGTGCCATTACAAAATAAGCTATCTTAAAAACGAAACATATTATTTATAAATGTTGATTCACTATACACCAACCCCTTATACAATTTTATGAAATGTACAGAAAACTATAATGCTATGATACCGCTTCAACAAGTGTAATGTCGATCAATCTATTCGGAATTCTGATGATTTGTTTGTCAATCAAAATCAAGAATCAAACATCACTTATTGATTGGCTATTTACTGACTGTAATGTTTGACAATGACTTGTTGCTCCAGGAGAATATTTTAGACGCTGATATTGATGCAAACGCTATTTCTACTCAACAGTTGGCGTTCAAAAATGACACACGACAAATAAAATCATTATACAAATGTAAATGAATTAAAATATCTGAAGGGTATATTTTTGTTTTGTGAGTTATCAGATACCAATATATTCTGATTCAGAAATCAATTACAGTCCACACAACACGTGTTTAAAGATGAACTTTTATCAGGTATACGCTTGGAGACAAAACTGCCGAAAGCTGTACACCAATATACTATACAACCAAAGAACCTTTTACAGAACAGGCGAAATAGTGCAAGATTAAATTTGTCTTAATTCAATAATTTGTAAACTGAATATTTACAATCAGCATTAATCATTTAAATAACGCAGTTCCAAAGCGGGTAACTTCCTAGGTCAAACTTGCCACTGGACGTTAAGCAACCAACAATCAATCAATCAATCCTAGGTCAAACGGAACAAGTATAATTCAATACTTACAAAACATTGATGATGAAAATAAAATAAAAGTATGGTAAATAAAAATAATTTCTTAAAAGCCTTTCATAAAACTGTATTTAAAAGTTGCAAGAAACCTTTCCTAAATATGCTGTTTATATTTTGCTTTTTTTTTAGCAAAAGGTTTTATAAAGTATTATTGTTATGACATCTGATTTCATTCCTAGTTTTTGTCGTTTCTGATGTTAAACCCGTGTGGTGTTTTGCGTGTATTAGTCTAGTTTATCTTTTCGTCATTTTTTATTTTTTGTCATGACTTTGTGTGTTCTTCTTTGACTTAATATTATTTCAACATGAACCCCTTTTTAAAGATTTTATATACATGAACTCGTTTTTATCTTTTTGTGTGTTAAAACTTTAAGGGATCATGTAATAAACAATCAAACCCTTTAAAGCAACCTGAACAGAGGGATTCATCTTTTTATTTTGAAAAAGGGTGGGGGGGGGGGGGCATTTTTCTTAAAACAAATTGTTTGATTCTATTTTTTTCTTAATAATTTGCTTTAAAAGAAAAGTGGAAAAATGATTTGTTTCTGTTGGAAAGTATTATTTAAAAAACAATACTCATTTAAAACATCTCCCCTTTCAATATGTTCAAAATGGTCGGTGCTTTAGATTAAACAGAGTTGCATGCTATTTGAATATTAAGAAAACATTTAGCAAAAAGGAAGCGTGGTTTCTAGATAAAATGTATTGAAAGGGAACTGTTTTAATGTTCAGCAATTTTATTGGACATGTGTCTCTTTTTAAGGAATTGATCCAAAGGGTATTAGTATTTATTAATATTTGGACTCTGAAAATGTATTTATAACAATTTTGGTTCCTGTATTAGTAACCTGAGTTTTTTTCAGCAATATTATTAGGTATTACAAGAACCATCCATCACTATGCGGTTCGGGGAGAATAGGTGGTCGTGCCAACTTTCTTCTTATTTTTTTTTACAGTTACAGTAGTTGAAAATGTATCGGTGACTTTGACTTCTGGACTCGTTAGAAGAAATTAACACTTCATACATTTTGTGCGTCCGCAGCATTTTTCTGGATTTACCTTCAGTAAGAACGCTTAAACCAAAACATTTGAAAGCCAGGGATGCGTAAATACGTTGCAACTTTATATGACAAAAAATAAAAAGGATCTAAACAGAATAGCCAAATTCGTGTAAGGTCAACTTTGCCTTAGGGAGTTGGAACCTTAGTTTCTTAATAATTTAAATAAGTATTTGTTATAAATCATGTCAACAGCGAGGAACTGACTACTGAGCTGATGAAACCCTTCAGGACTAACAGCCCACCTTCAGCGGTATCGACCCATTGCTATTAAATGTAATAAACACTATAAATTTCGTGCGTGAAACGTGATTAATGGGGACCAATGTTCTTAACAACGAACAGATACAGAGTTTTGACGTTTGATGGAATTGGTGTTAAATTATTTGAATATATAGCAAATAATTTGGTTTAGAAGTGTTTCGACAGCTTTCGGGTGTTTGTTTTTGTTAATGTGTCTCGTCTAGAATTTATAGCTTAGCAGTCAGATAGCGGTTAGATCAAAGCCGTCAAATAATTACTATTGAAATTATTTTGATAGATAACACTCAGTCTTCTTGTTTCGATCAGTTTGTTAGCAGTTCTTGTCTAACCAAAAATATTCCCACCGCCTGCCCCTGTCAGCCAGCCTTCATTCCGCATGTGACGGGGACATCTCAGCTACGCAGCCATACCTCTGCACTGCCATTCATTGCATTTTTTATCACTGGTCAGTCATTTGAATGACAATTTTTTATCCCCCAAGTTCTATCAACTTACAACTCACATTTCATTAGTTATACTACAGTTGATAGGACATGTCACGTGGAATTTCCTGTCAACCACTGTTTCGCAAGCATCAATAGTTCGCGCAAACTACGCTTTACAACAGCTCAGGATTCAGGGAATTCGACGGAAAAATATTTTCAAAATTAGCTAAAACATTTTCAAAATTATATTATTTCATTTTTTTGTAATAAATTTTATATTTGTCAGGTTTCTCTGTTGAAATTATTCGTTTTCAGTCAGGCATTTTGTCTCTGTTATAGCACCACCAGCCACTTAATTACAGACAGCTTAACTTAACTTGGTACAGGTCATTAAGGTCAATTACAAGTGTATACCAGTTGTAACCTTCAGACGATAATCAATGTGTTCTTAAATATGTCCCAACGTAATAGACCACTTTCGAGTTCATCCTTCACCGGAAAAAACTCGTCAATTATGCGCGCCTTTATGACGTCATTTACCAGATAGAGGGGATCGCCTGTATACCTGCACTATATTAAGGTTCATCAAGCGTCTTAGTGATCGTCATTGTGCAGGATAAACTAGAAATAATGTTTGTGTTGTAAGTACTTAATCACAATTCCCTAATGACAGTAGTGCTGATTGTCAATTATGAGAATTTAATTTGCCGAATAATTCGTGCAATATAGCATTATAGTTTTCCAACCACTTGCTCAACATTGGAACGGAAGTGACGATGCCCCTAAACGCACGAATGATGTTCACTAAAACCAGAGTTTTTGACGGAAATGCATCGAACTCGAAAGTTGTCTATTAATTTATGGTATACCTTCTTGGAGAAACTTAGTGGTTATAAATTTAGGTTTGATCAGAAGTTTCACCAAATAACTCATCAAAACATTTAGAACATGACAGCTAATTGCGGAAAGCATCGTATACATGTATATATAACTAGAACACACCCGCCACATCGCGGGTCCGTGATTGAATTAAAGTATCTACGCCTTATTTTCAGCCTGGATTTTTAGTATTCGTATTGTCATTTGATAAAGATATTCTGATTATAACTGAGGTGCACAGTTTTCTCTGCTTTCAAAATCTTTCTGTTTGAATTCGTCCTGGTTTTCCTACAACAACCGAAAACTACTTATAGATATATTTGTTTGGTCAATGATTGAATTTAGTAGTGTCAATCCCTGTATAATGACGAAATTCAGGTGTGATTATGATCCGTGAAAATAGTAAATCCCAAATTCATCGTTTGGTGGTGCGCCTGACTGAGGCGGAATATACAGATTAGGTAATCATTTGTTGCTAATTTACCAATCTTGATCACATGTTTTTATGTTGATGAAATATCTTGTTTGCACCATTCTATCAGAACCCTGGTTAAATTTTGGCATTTTTACCCAAAAGGTTTTCGCAACACGCTCCTCTCGGTGGAACAATATTTTTTGCGCCCCCCTCAAATCCTGGATCCGCGTCTGATTTCAAGTGTTTCCGTGCTCAGAACCACCTGTATGAGTGGGCTGAAAATTTTATGCATTAATGTGAATGGGGGGTCACATTCCAGCCGCACTTCTGTACCAATTTTTAACCGAAAACCGAAGTAATCCCCCACCCTTTAAGGTATACCTTTTTGCTGAGCAGACCATAATACTTGCAGACAAAGCGGAAATGATGACCGCACGTAAATATTTGCTAATTCAACCAAAAATATTTCGCAACATGCTCCGTTCCGCAGAACAATATTTTTTGCACCCCCCCCCCCCCCTAACATCAAATCCTGGATCCGCACCTGATTTCTGGTGTTTCCGTGCTCAGAATCACCCCCATATATGAGTGGGCTGAAAATTTTATGCATTAATATATGAATGGGGGTGGGTCACATTCCAGCCGCACTTCGGTACCCATTTTTAACCGAAAACTGAAGTAATCCCCCCGCCCTTTTCATGTGAATTGATGCGGTTCCCCGAAAGGAAATGATGACGGCACTTAAATTTCAAAGCCGAACGTCGTGAAGGACGGTCGATCCGAACTGGCTTTTTCCGATTTTAACCCCCAAATACCCCACAAAAGATCTTGAAATGAACACATAATAAACTACGCTGGTCATTACCCCTTTGTGGTATAAAACAATATTCGTGGATTTTATGTGAAATAAGAAAACGCGACACCCAATTTGAACTCTATTCAATTAGTAATATAGATGAACTGACCCTCTCTTTACTATTTTTTAGTATGTTTTGTATTATTTACTTGTTCGGCGAACAAAACATCGACAGACTTCCTCAGTCTAATAATATGAACATATAAATTTATAAAAAAAAAAAAAAATGTGGCGTCACTTTAAGAATTACTGAATCGGTTTTTCTCTCCAGTAAACATCCTCTACTGTACTTTACCTTCACACGTAGTAAATTATTTTACTTGTTACAGAAGATTCTAGGAGATTTGAGTAAATTACATGAGACAAACTAATATTTATAGAAAACGATGACAATTTGTCAAACAGTGAAGGCAGTAATTGAAGACTAGAGTTCGTAATGTCAAGGGATTAAAATCCATTTGTGTGATTCAGTCCTTCTAGTATAGTTTTTCTTTAAAGCATACGATTTGATAACAGTATGAAATTTGTCAAAACATTGCACCTTAAATGTTATGAATACGAGGAAAACTATAATACTGTTATTTATCCATATTTGATAAATTTCTAAACCTAATAAGTTTCTACCAATTTAATTTTTTAAAATGCTACCATATCTTGTTTTCGTTGGATGTAGTGTTAATACTTCATAATAAAATACACTGATAACACGTGTAGTACAAATACATTGATTGATTGTTGTTTGCTTAACGTCCAATGTAAAATAGTTTATGCACATTTAGGACGAGACAAAACTAACAACAAATAATATTTGTAGGCTCTGCAATTTTAGTCGACCGAGATGAAGGGCGGGTAATTTGGCCTGCAACTTTTAAATGTAGGTGTATTAGATATTGTCCAAGGAAGTGTCGTTTGATTCCATTTTGGTTTTAGTTTGGCACATTTTATAGGCAATTTTAACGTGAAAATGTATTATTGAAAAAAGCATGGAAGAGAATGTAAACAAAATATTCGGAAATGTATTAATAGCGTGTCAGATTAAAATGTGCGACGTATATCCCCTTCCATCATTTCAATGTGTTTACGTTTCAGGTTCCATAGTGATGTGATTGGTACATGATACTGTTCTCGTGGCTGTGTATTATACATAACACAAAACATATCATTAAAATAAAATTTGTAAAAGAAGTAAATAAGGTAAACTGACGAAATTCATCCATTGGCAAACTAAAACGAAGATGCGATATTCAGGCAAATGTAGAGTATTTTTAGCGGGCAGAAATACCTATAGATTGATCAATGATTTGAAACAATTGAAGATCAAGACAAAATAAAACTCGTGAAAACAAACAGCTCAACAGTAATGCTAAGAAATGATGTCATATACACATTTGTAACTTTGACATATGGACAATGCCTTTGAAGAAGAGCTATGTAAATGTAATTTATATGCATATTTGAATAGAGTGCAAGTTAAATACAATCAGAAAGTGTAAACATTGCATAGAGGTGATCCATGCTACATCTAAATTAATAAAATAATTAATACAAATTATATTTCAGGATTTGTACACAATTACTTTTCGAGAATATAGAATAATGTAAAAAGGAAATAAAAAAAGAAACAGGCAACAATCTTTGTAGTTTATAATCGGAAATTGTGAAAAAATATGTCCATCAAAACTCGGTGAAGGAATTTTGTTCGACGTGTTGTATTTGTAAGTTATGCTGGGAGATGTATAATACTCAATATACAGGCGCTGCAAGAATTTGCTTCACAGAAATATAATGTAGTAGTTCACAATAGTAATTGAAAACATCTGTTTTGTCGTAAAGTTCAGTTTTCAACCGACCCTCGTTATCAATTTCTAGATTTGGTAATCTGTTGTATCTTTTATTTTAAGTTTAATGGGATAAACGCGATGAACATATCACCACACTTTGAAAAAGGAAATTACATAAAAGATTCTACATGAATTCTGTCTCGTTATATAGGCTATCACAACAATAAAGTACTATGACAAGACAGATTGATAAGTCGAAAAGACAAAAACAACAGCTGACAAAGTTATACTTAGCTGAAGATATTAGTTGAAACAACAGCTGACGAAGTTAAACTAAATTTTATCATCGGTACAAGGAAAATATTCGTAAATATAAATCAACGTGCAGACATCTTATACGTTCGTGTACTTAACATCCCATCTTTTATGGTAATATTCTATACAAAGCATAAAAATGTCGTCATTCACCTCAAAAGCTAACCAAACTTTTAAACAGACTTATTCAGAAGGGATATAGCTACGATACTGTTGTCAGGTCATTAAAGATGGCATTTTTTGGAATTAATAGATACAAGAAGATGTGGTATGAGTGCCAATGAGACAACTCTCCATCCAAGTCATAATTTGTAAAAGTAAACCATTATAGGTCAAAGTACGGCCTTTAACACGAAGCCTTGGCTCACACCGAACAGCAAACTATAAATGGCCCCAAAAATGATTAGTGTCAAACCTTTCAAACAGGAAAACCAACGGTCTAATCTATATAAAAAACGAGAAACGAGAAACAATTATGAACCACATCAACAAACGACAACCATTGAACATAAGGTTCCTGACTTAGGACAGGTGCAAGCAAATGCAGCAGGTTTAAACGTT
Organism: Mytilus californianus; assembly: GCF_021869535.1. Lineage (NCBI taxonomy): Eukaryota > Metazoa > Mollusca > Bivalvia > Mytilida > Mytilidae > Mytilus > Mytilus californianus. The sequence continues at coordinate 95,885,132 of NW_026262668.1, forward strand.
TTAATAGGCGCCAACCTTCACCATACCTGAAACAACAGTGTAACATCACAACACAGAAAGACACACTATAAAATATGAATTGAAATGGCTTAACGCAATCAAAAGACATATTAACAAAAACAAGTGAACATATACTGGACGAATAAATTTGATCTATGACACAATGTAAGTACAAAATTAATAAATCAAGGGGTTAGATGTAAAAGAATATCAGAAAGACAACCATAACCATGGACAAAATGCCGCCAAATAAAATAACGTACACAGGTAAATACAAATAATTTAGTTGTAAGGTATACATTGAGTACGGAAATAATTTTTACAAAATAAATAATTTTGTTTTTCCTAGTACGAGAACAAAAGTGAAAATTTATCGTCATACTAAACACTTCTCAAAGGTGGTCTATATTAAAAATAGTGAGACTAGATATAACACTAAATAAGTAAACATTAAATAACACAAATACATTACAAATTGTATCAACAGGTCAAATTAATACGAAAGTACGATTTGAGAGTACTCGCAGTTACTGAAAGCTAGTTGAAAGCCAAAATCAATTAATAATAAAAAATCATGCATCAGAGACTAAAATCAACTAAAACACATCCCAGGGATTTAGTGTTTTCACGTCATGGACAGTCAAATAAGACATGACTTGTGCAATGCCAAAATAAAAGTATCGACAGGCAGTAGGAGTTAACCTGTTAATAAATATGTATAATGTAATATATAGATTGAGTAATCTCTATATAGAAAATGAACGTGGATGTGTATTTATACATCCCAAAAACCGTTTGAAAAGAATACAGATTTAGTTATGTTTTAATTTGCTGATGACAAAATCGATATTTGTGCCAATATAAACTATATTCAAAGATCTAATTACAACATTGGTAAGATAACCTTTACTAATAAGTTTGTTTAAAGGTTCGATGAGTTTACACGGATCACATAGTGATTTGCCCGCTTTTAGTACAATAATACCGTAAAATGTTTTAATAAGTTTTCTACAGGTACAGCCAAATTTACTAATTAAATCTTTGTATCTATGAAAGAATTTAGTAAAAGTTTTAAGCAATTCATGGTAACGAAATCCCTGACTTAATAATCTACCAGTGATGCATTGATTAAGTTCGTTAAAATCTATATATGACATCACACACAGGCATAACGAACAAGTTGGGATATATAAACACCGTATGATATAGCCAAAGGAACATCGCCGTCTAAAAAGGGAAAATTAACAAAAGGGAATGAAAAATCGTCTCTTTTGTCGTAAATTTTTGTATGTAGTTTCCCTTTAAAAATTGAAATGTCTAAATCTAGAAAAGGACAACCAGTGCTGTTTATGTTAGATTTATTTAAAGTAAGTTCCTTTGGGTAAATTTCGGTAGTGTATTTAGAGAACTCTGGATTATTTAACGAAAAAATTTCATCAAGATAACGATAGGTGTTGTTGCATTTATCAACTAAATGTAACAATGACGTGTCTTTACTGAGTTAGGTCATAAACTGAGATTTATAGTAATACAGGAACAAATCTGCTATTAAAGGGGCGCAGTTAGTGCCAATAGGAATACCTACTACCTTTCGATACATTTTATCGCCGAAACGTACATATATGTTGTCCAGGAGAAAATTTAAAACTTCAATCATATCTTCACATTTCCAGTAAGTATATCTAGCATACTTTCCTTTTTCGTTATAGAAAAAGGCTTTAAACGAGTTACAGCAAATAAATCTGCAATGAGATTTTTCAAAAGACCATTTAATTAAATATGAAAACTTTTTCTTGATAAGATTGAGTGGAAGTGTAGTGTAGAGAGTAGAAAAATCATAACTGTCAACAGAATTAAAAGGACCATCAAAAGCACGTATTTTATCTAAAACTTGTAATGAATTTTTAACACTCCAAAAATAATTAATACCATTATTTTCATAAGCTTTATTACAAAAATTAATAACAAGTTCTTTGATAGTAGTAAGGGAGGTAGTTAGAAGCACTGACAGATTAGTAGTAGAACACTTATTAGATGTAATTTAGGTAACCAGTACATAGTCGGGACTTTCGAATGTTCGGAAGAGGCTTTAAGCTGGGTAGTGGCAGTGATATGCTTGTTTGACTATCTTTGGAGCGTACGGACCTGAATGTAGACGAACTGATAATTTCGTTTTGGAGAACTTCCGTGTAGTATATATGCGTCACACCACCACTACATTATTGGCTGCTTTCTCTGTCGGTACGAACACAAACCGCTTTGCGAGTACTTGAAGTTTATTTTATATTCTAGAAATGGGTATATCATGGACTCTATTATTAATTTCAGAATTGTTTTCAAAATGAGATATACAAATATCAACAGTATTCATAATTTTAATCAAATAACTGTCTAAAGATTTTTTATCAGACTTTTCACGTTTACACCAATGTTTACAGCAGGCAAACAAAACGTCTTTAATGACATGACGACACTGTTTCTGATCTATTATAGATGGAGGACGATATTTAGGTCCTTTCTTAGAAAAGTTTTGACCTCACGGTCTTCGACGATGTTGACGTCTCCTGTAATGACATGACCATAAGGAACTTATCTAAAACTAGATGTTTCACAGTCTCAAGTGGAAGGAGCATTATTTTCTATATTGACGTCTGCTGTAACTGACGTATAATTAAAAATCAAACTTCTGCTGTTTTTTTTTTTTATAAGAATACGAAATAATAGGTGGTTCTGTATTATCAAAATATGGAGGTATTTGACTATGGATGGTAGAGTCATTGAATATACTAGATAAGTTACTGTGACTTGACTGTAAGTGTTGCTCTCCACCTATTGCAACTTATTCAAAATTCTGACCAAATTGCAATTTGTTTTATAAAACCAAACTGTTCAACTGGTCAGAAATTTGAACAAACTGCTGTAGAAATCCACAGTCAAGTCGTGAAAGTGCAAGGTGATGAAATAAATCATACTTACAATACTATAAGACTTTGATTCCACTTCATTGATATTATGAAAAATCAGTCTAACAATTTGTATACAAATTTTATTGTAAGTGTGATGCTAAAGGTGATAGGTAGTAATTTTGAATTGCTATAAAAATGTCCAAACTTAACTTTCATACAATTTTTCTTTCAAAAAGTCTTCCATATTTTGAATAAGTTGCAATAGGTGGAGAGCAACACTTACAGTCAAGTCACAGTAACTTATCTAGAAAGTAACACTAACAGTCAAGTCATAGTAATAAAATCAATACTGATTCATTCATAGGGTCTTTGCATCGGAAATAGTAAACACATTTATTCTTTAAAGTTGTTGGCATGATAATGGTTAGTAAATACGAGGTTATGTTCTTCTCGTATATTTTATGATGGTATGATACTAAACCACTATAATGAGAGGGATCTTGATTTTCATATGATGAAGACATAATCTTTCGATCAGTTTAATTGAGGTCTGGAGCTGGCATGTCAGTAACTGCTAGTAGTCCTTTGTTAATTTATGTGGATCATTGTCATTTTGCTTAGTTTATTCTGTTACATATTCTAACATCGAACTCGGACTTCTTTTAAACTGAGTTTTACTGTGCGTATTGCTGTGTGTTCGTTTATTCCACATTGGTTAGAGGTATAGGGGAGGGTTGCGATCACAAAACATGCTTAACCCCGCCGCATTTTGTGCCTGTCCCAAGTCAGGAACCTCTGGCCTTTGTTAGTCTTGTGTGTTTTCTAATTTTGGCTCATTTATATGTTTCGGAGTTCAGTGTGACGTCCATTTTCGCTGAACTAGTATACATTATTGTTTAGGGGCGAGCTGAAGCCCGCCTCCTGGTGCGGGATTTTCTCGCTGTCGAAGACACATTGGTGGCCTTGGGCTGTTTTCTGCTCTTTGGTCGGGTTGTTGTCTCTTTGACACATTTCCCGTTTTCATCCTCAATTCTATTTATCTCAAACGTTTTATGAATAAGATACGAAATTTATTTTAGAATTTTGAAAAGATGACTCAATATTGTCAGCATGATTTTATGTATTATCTGTGAAAATTTAATTATTCTTTCAAAAATAAATAATATTGTAGAATCATGTAATGCCTAGTATGTTATTAAACTTGATGTAAAACAATGTCAAATATTGATGTTTAATGTTCATGCCAATTTATCGCGCACATCCACGTATACCTGAACTAAAAAGATCTCCGTAAAGTATCTCATTGACATATGATGGACGGCCTGTATTTCAGACAAGCACTTATTTCTTTATCATCCTTATATTAGATCTAATGTAGCAATAGATAAGAATAAATTGCTCATTAATGACCCATGTCAAGATGTGGTGACTTTATGTGGGCAGTACTTACACATAGGAAACACTAATTAGATCCCATTTATTCATGTTAATAAAGCTTCCTTCTATTTAAGGAATTAAAGATTTACTGAAGTAGTTTGAGATTACACAACCCAAATGGGGCTGGTTGACTGCCAACGTTTATTGATGAGTATTTTATTGCATTGATGGAACAGTAATCAATTTGTGTATTGCTATTAACATGATACACGTACATATAACTGAACATCAAACTAATAGATTAGGGATGATATTATTGGTAAAAGCTGTCGACAGTGTATGTATGAAGTCGACTGAAAGAAGAAAACAAAATTGGTCTACTCCCTTATTTTTCTGTACAAAGCGCGAAAAATGCACTTGCAATATGTCGTATTTCGAAGGAACAGAAATTTGAATATCATCTATACTATTTTGCTCTGAAAGGGTAATGTAACAAGCTACCAAATTACATTTGACGAAATATTTATGAGAAAGTTGTTACAACCTCTCAACTAAGTTGCATCTAGTTGTATGACCAAACCGACCGCGGATCTGATAACCAGCACCGATGAAATAACGGTATACAATCAACAAGAGAAACAATTTGGCTGATACACATTTACAGTCAAACAATAAAATGAGAATACAATGTAAGAGAAAAAAATCAACTTTATTTGTCATCAATAAAATTGAGAATGGAAATGGGGAATGTGTCAAAGAGACAACAACCCGACCATAGAACAGACAACAGCAGAAGGTCACCAACAGGTCTTCAATGCAGCGAGAAATTCCCGCACCTGGAGGCGTCCTTCAGCTGGCCCCTAAACAAATATATATACTAGTTCAGTGATAATGAACGCCATACTAAACTCCAAATTGTACACAAGAAACTAAAATTAAAAATAATACAAGACTAACAAAGGCTAGAGGCTCCTGACTTGGGACAGGCGCAAAAATGCGGCGGGGTTAAACATGTTTATGAGATCTCAACCCTCTCCCTATACCTCTAGCCAATGTAGAAAAGTAAACGTATAACAATACGCACATTAAAATTCAGTTCAAGAGAAGTCCGAGTCTGATGTCAGAAGATGTAACCAAAGAAAATAAACAAAATGACAATAATACATAAATAACAACAGACTACTAGCAGTTAACTGACATGCCAGCTCCAGACTTCAATTAAACTGATTGAAAGATTATGTCTTCATCATATGAATATCAGGCACAATTCTTCCCGTTAGGGGTTTAGTATCATACCATCATAACATATATGAGAAGAACATAACCCGTGTCTACATTCAAAAGTATATGTTCTTCGTGTGTTGCCCATCCCAATAACCAATTTAAAAAGAAGGTTTTGACAAAATAAAGGACAGTCATGTATAACTCAGTAGAAAAAAATGGTTCAGTAACTTTAAATAAAGTCGATATTTTGAAACCCTTAACATATTCGTGTATTGTCCCAATCTCTTGCAAGCAAATGCATTTTACGTCAATACTTCAAATGATAAGTTATTGTTGTCATTATAATGGCTGCTTAGAAATTGAACTTTTATGTGCTTGGAACACGTGTCAATGCAAAATCAAGGGTAGCATATGCATGATCCTTTTGAGAAATATAGATTCAAATGGCCCAAAGAATAAGATTATTGCGTTTAATCTTTCCTGCATCATGTTTCTGAACAACTGTCCTTTGTCTTGACAAAAGCTATCAATTTTCCGTACATCTGGTCACTGAGATCGCTTAAAGAACAATGCAATTTAATTTTCATTTCTTTTTTGTATATTAATGTACTTGGATCACAATGTTTATGACTCGATTTTTGCTAAAAGAAGGCAAATCAATTTACAGCCAAAGGATTTACTTTTTTTTGAACTCTCTGTTACAAATTAGGTAAGGCTTTATTACCCTGAAGACATCCGTTTTATAACCACTGAAGATCACTGAGATCACATACAGTATTAATTAATCAGCATCGTTTTTAAGATTTTATGTAGTAAATAATAAATTTCTCAGGAGATGCATCGTCGTGTCATAAACGACTTTTATCGTAACAGTAAAATCCTAACTAAGAACTCGACAATGAAAGATACTGAAAATGAAAAGTCATATATTAAGCTAGAAAATAATAAAGTTTTGATGAAATGCCTTCATTTTATCAGTTATTGCACTAATATAAAATAAGGAGAGATTGTTTAGATAAATAACTAAATTGTCCGTCTTTGTACAATATAATAATCTTAATCATGTGTCGTGCGACATTTTGACTGAGGCGGTTGGTGCATTTACGACAGGAGACTTTTGCAAGGTCTCCCTCCTTTTGGAGTTCATACGATTCCCTAGTTTTTTGGTTTGTTTACCTTCATTTGTTATAGTTTAATATATTTATTAGATTTGAACATCTGTAAACAACTGTTGCTTCTAATTTTGCGCAAGAATGCATGGTTTTTATATTTAAAGTAAAAGGACTTTTTGTTTGATTTCATTCTCTTATATTCTATTCTGAGTATTTTATTTTCTTGTGATTTTTCCATCTGTTGTACCAATCATATTCTAAGTTTTGAAACGCAATGGGAAACATTAATAGACGATGCAATTCTTGATGATTGATTCTCTTTGATGAAATTCTAAATAACAAAACACCGGAGTAGCTACGATATTGCATGCCATTACACAAGACAACGAAATAATGTTATACAACTTAATACACGACCTGTTTATATGAAAGTTATTTAATGCATTAGTTTTGGGATTGTGTATGTTACAAAAATCTGTCGCCCCTATATTTAATGAAATATCTGCATCAACATTCCTTAATTGTCTCAGAATCCGCAATTTGATATAGGTCTGAGTAACTAGATAACATTGAAATAACTGATGATAGTTTTTCATTACTAAAAGAAAGGCGTTGTTCGGTTTTATCTAGGATCTACATTTGTATCGAGCTTTATAAGACAAAAGTCGGTTGAATATATAGCCACGCATGATTTTAACTGAAATTACAGTCATTTGTAGTGGTAGGAATATTTGATAGTGCATGTTCCTAGTGCCTCAATTGTGATATATTCCTGAAAGGAACCAGTGTTTACTTACATATGATATTGACTTCTTGGAATAGACCTAGATGACTGGTATTGTTGTTCCCTGTTCCTATAGTTTCGTTGATTGTATAATATCGATTTTTCCCTTAGGTAGTATAAAACATTTTTCCTCTCACCATCTATTGATACTAAACTGGAACGACTCTTAATATTATAGAAAACTTTCGTCTATACTTTCATTAAACGTTGTTCCATTTTATACTTTCAGGGTTTCTATTTTTAAAAAGAGAATCGATTTTGGTGTGATATATTTGGTTATCTTCATTTATACAGTATGTATAAATCTTGTGTTATATGCTGTTGTCCGTTTTTGAAAGCCTTATTAAGACCTTAAATGTCTTGTGTGGTTAAGTTTTGTTGCCATATCGCTGTCTCATTTGTTTTTATCATATATTTCTTTTTATTCAGTAATGGTAATAAAATAAAAATACAAGGAAACAGTTTTCATTGATTTGAAATGCAACGAGATAATTTTTGGTCTCGTAATTATTTCTTTACTTTAATCAGTCAACTGCCTTTATACCACCACTATACAAAATTAATGTTCTTCGTACTAAAGAACTGCAATACGCATAATTATGCAAATACAAAAAACATTTAGGTTGACATTTTTTTAAAGCTTTGGAATTGGAAAACATGCAAATTCAATTGATGTTAATTCTGTGACATTTTCTTCGTTTTATTGAATAATAATATACTTGTATAGTCCACTAACTTTAAAGAGAAGTATGGTGCCGACAAACATCGCACACCAGTTTTTCTAGTGTTTTTGCAAATAATAGATTGCTGTTCTTTCTTTTCGTCGTTTCTGAAATGTTTAAGCCACGATAAAGAAAACAAGGAATGGTTAGGCTTGAGGATTTCTAATGAATCATACAACACATTAAACATAATCATACAGATGACAAACGATAGAAATGTCACCGACGTAATAATTAAACGTACGCAGTATTCGCTGCAGCTCATATATATTCTCTTTTCATATTGACTGATTAAATGGTCATTACTCATGAACGCACAGATTATTTGTACTTTTATATAAGTATTTGGTATTCAGATTTTTGCACGTGAAACAATAAATACGCATCACATTATCTTTCTTTGGTGCGCTTGTCATGTTTTGATTTGAATTTCGCCGTTATTTCCGTTCCTCAAATTTTTATCGTAACTATTAAAAAGTTTAAAATGAAAGTTTAGAGGAGTTTCCAGTCACTTGTCACTTTTATTCAAAGAACTCAAACATTTGACTCTTGAAATTTGCATTGTTCTTTTCGTTTAGCTGAACCAATTTGCTAGATACCTTATATTATTTGCAAAAAAAAACTATATGAAGTCGAGAAAATTACAAAATTCTACAAAACTTGTAGCAACTTTTTCCAAATTGCTGTCATCGGACCCGTAGCATACTCGATCAACGGACGTTTCTCTATGTAACTTCATGCAAACGTAGATCAACGGCTATCGAGTCTTAAAAAGTTTGAAAAACAGAATGACGCTGTTGTAAAAGACTCTGAATAAACATGTATAACACAGAAACTTATTTTGGATTGAAAGGAAGTGAATCATCTAAATGAAATTGTCGAGTAGGAACAAATATAACTGGTTAAAACCTGTTCTTCAATAGACGAATTCATTAAAAGTATGGGGATAAGGATTATTCCGATTGAACAACGCGAACAATTTCAAACGTGCAATAGTTGCAACGCGTGGCGCCAGTGTATGCGAAGACATAATTACGTGTTGCTTTTGTGTACACGAAACATTAGTTTCATTTCACGTACCTGAGGACAAAGTGGGGAGTCGTTTCTGTTGTATTTGAAATGAAATAATAGAAGACAAAACCCCACCAGAGTTTGAGATTTGGTTATTAATTATACCGAGAACCTCATCGCAACTACAATACCTTTTAGTGGAAAAAATAGGAAGGTCTGCTAAAATATGACATACATTTCACTAAATATGCTATGACAGTTACTGGTATATCATGAGATGAAATGCATGAAAGTTTTTTTAGCAAGTATTACTGCTACAAGAAAATAATTCGACACGAATAATAGTAATATATAAAAGATAGGATAGTGAAGGAATTATAATACCTTAAATAACAAAAGATATGCTCAAATAGGTTTTCCACTATTTTTTTTTATCTACAGTTTCTAATATGTGTATATGTTCCTAACATATGGCAAGTCTCAAATATGAAGATTTTATACAAGCAACTTGCTTTAGTGATCATTATTTTGAGGGAAAATTTAGTTATTGCGGATCGACAAATGCTATATTGTAAGGAAATTGAAGCGCACCAGGAAAGGAACGCTCCCTATCGAAAACTAATATTCTTTCCAAAGAATACAATGGTGAACTCAATTTGCTGTAATTGGCAGCGGTCTTGCATATAAAATTAAATTGAAATGTCATGTACATTATTTCTCATGTAGTTCATAGTACGAAGTGGCATAGTTTACTGAAGTGTAAATTTTATTCATGACTGCTATTCAAAGTCCCAGCGTAGTGTTTGTAGTCATTCAAATCTAAATGCCCGTATGAGAAAACAACGAGAGAGAAAAACTCTATTGCTTAGATCGATGACTTCAAACTATATACGCTGACAATTTTTACCTAGCAATAAAAATCAAGCTGTTGGGTTATGGACTATAATATATAAATTATTTTACCGGTTATTGAAAGTAATATATTAAGTCTTTCTTATTCATCCATAGTACCTTTTTTTTAAATAAAAAACGGTAACTTCAACAATAAGCAAGAGGATAAACTATTCCTATTTTGTGAGTTTTGATGTTTAGTAAAATAGAAAAAAAAAAAGATTCGCTAATCAAACTATTTTTGATATTCGTGTAGATTGTTTGCTCCAACATCTATAGTCGACAACTAGATTCTCTTAAGTTACCGTCATATAAGTTTAAATGTGTTCTCAGAAGGAACAGATGACATTACTGCTTCACGAAGTGGTCTGAATAATTGCACACGTAAAATAGGTTCTAGACGATGACGTTCCATTGGCTTCTTTCTACAGAATACAAATGCTTTAGTTGAACGGGTTTATTCTTATTATGCCTAAAATGTTGTTTTACAACACATCACTTTATAAATTCTTTAAAAAAAATCTATATCCCTGTTAAACGAAAAATGGTATATTGGCTATAACGTATAGAGGTCAATGACGGACTATCTCAAACTTTATCTTACTCGATCACTGTTAGTAGAATTCTGAACTAAACCGACCATTACTGAATTAAAATCTGTAGTCTGTGTTAATGGTTATTATTGTTCTTGTTAGTAATTTAAAGTGAAGACTTTTAGATCATGCCAAGAAGATATGTAGAGTCCAATTGGGTCAAATAGAGTTCATTCAGTGAAGATATGTCAAGTCTCATTTGTTTCAGTCAATAAAGATCAGTTTATATTAACCTTGTGTATAAATGGGAGAAAAACGAGCAGTCATTAAAAAATACACTGCCGAGTTTCATAATAAAAATGTTCCAAGCTAGTTGCAATACTCCTAGCACAAAGTACCCCTCCTGCAGCAGCATTCGTTTATAAAAGGTTCATTGGGGATCGCTGATGCAATACTATCCGAACTTACTCCATTGAAGATGGTTCCACTTATTCATATTATTATGCATTCTGCATCACCCATTTTATGTTAATAGTATCGATATAACTTTTTGAGCAGCTTGAAGTAAAACACATACAATCAGTAAATCGATCATTTTAGATTGATTTCTGGTTAATAATAACATGCTCAGGCACCTTGGCCAATTATTTTCTTCCAATAGATTTTAATTCAAATACATATTAAAAGGATAACAGGTATCATGGCCCAACAAATACAGCACAGTACAACAGACCACATCTGCAACAAACACATGACTCCTCAGAAACTACAGACACACAAACAAAAGACAAACAACAAATGGTAAAGATACTAGCCTTACTTGGTACAGGCACAGCATGTGGGGTTAAACCAGTTTTATGTATGACGTCCATTTTCACATAACTAGTACACATTTTTATTTAGGGGCCAGCTGAAGCCCGAATCCGAGTGCGAGATTTTCTCGCTGTGTTGAAGACTCATTGGTGGCCTATAGCTGTTTTCTGCTCTTTGGTCGGGTTGTTGTCTCTTTGACATATTCCCCATTTCCATTCTAAATTTTATAGTAAATCGTTTTGCCATTTCTAATTTTCGTATACTGTCAGTTAGATGACTGAATACTAGTATTATATTATTGTTGTGATATTTCTTTTTTTATTCAAATCATTAAATGACCTGGACTTTCTCATTTTCTCTTCTTTTTTTTAAACATTGTTCTTTTCCAATTCGTGTGTCAACTTGACATTTATCTAATTTCTATTGATGAACATTTAACCTTTTAATTTTGTTTTAATGTTACCATGATTTGTTTTTATAAAACAAAATTGTCTGCAGCGGTTAAGAAAAAAAGGGTTAAGTAGGAATTATCATCTTTATTGAACTAACAATTTGGTTTACCGAGCTGCAAGAACTTTTATGTTAAAATAAAACGGTAAACAGGAAAACATCAATATGCCATGACATAATTACTGCCTTTCGTAAATTAACTTTCAATCTCTTCTAGTTCACCTAAAAAAATATAAACCAGTTTCAGAAAAACAAAAGTTTCCACAATTATAGATTAAGAAATGGTAATTATGTTTCCTCAGCAGAATTTTCTCTTTTGATGTCAAAGAATAAGAATGCGTTGAGCGATGTTAAATGATCAATTTTCATTCTTAGATCTTACAGATATAATTCTAATGAAAAATGATAAATTCTAACAAATTTTATGCTCTCATGCAGTTAAACATCTGTGTCAATTAGATAGTAAAGCCATCTGTATTGCAGAGAGGAGATCGAAACTACATAAGTTCGTTGTTACATAAGGTAGAGACAGATCAAGTTATCATTTTGTAAGATTTTAACGGACTATTTTCTGATGGAACTGTCGGGTATCAAGGGAAACAAATAGTCCAGAAAAGAAAATTGATCTTTCATTTTTTTTTCTATTTTCGAATTAACAAATTGACTTATATTTTGTATATTTAGTTATGTACTATGGTGATTATAGAAACTAGAGGCTTTGAAGAGTTTGCGTCGCTCACCTGGATATGTGCATATCTTGAACAATGACCATTTCTATTTAATTGATCTTGTCTTGCTGATAATTTTCTGTTGTTTACAGTTTCTTTCTATCTTTTCACACAAAACACAAAAATAGGCAATAACTCCTATATGAGTCGACTGACGATTTCGGCTATATTGACTTGTTAGTAGATCTTGTCTTGCTCATCATTTGTGCTGTTGTCAATTTTTCTTTATAGGTTTTTGCAAAAATATGTAAAAAGGGATTACAATTATCAAATAACAATAACTCTATTAGGAGTTTACTAAATCAGTTTCGGCTATGTAGGCCTATTAGTAGATCTTTTCTTGCTGATCATTTTTGATGTTTCAAGTGTTGCTCTACCAACTATAATGTTTGCCGTAAACACACAAAAAAATAAAATTAAAATATATGGTATAAAATTGTCATTTAAGGGCAAAATCGTAAAAAAAATGATTTGGGCCAAGTTTACTTCTTGTTTTCCGATGATCATTTTTTGATATTTATAGTTTCTTGTGAAGAACTCTATCTATTAAGCTAAGAAGCAAACATAACGGGGCAGTTTGTTTTATTTGTCGATCTTGCTGATCACTTTAATTTTCATTTTTAAAGTTTTTCTCTATCTATTTTAGTTCAAAGTAAAAAGCAAAAAAGGAAACTAAAATGGTAAAAATCGTCATTTAAGGGCATAACTCCTCCAGGGAGCTGACTCATGATTTCGGCCATTGAATTTTATTGAAGATATTTTTCTTGCTGATAATGTTTTTTTCTTTTTAAATATTCTCTCTATTACAGTATTGAAGATGAAACGCAAAAATAAAGAAATGGTAAAACTGGTCATTTAAGAGTTATAACTCCTATTCGGATGGTCTGACATTTTATATCAAATGGAATATTATTGGAGATTTTGAACTTCTGATCAATTCCGTTCCCTGTCAGATTTCTTCTGTTTTAACGGTTTTCAAGATAAAACATGTACTTGTATTTTACCGCTTTATTCTATTTGTAGACATGTCGGCCATGTTTGTTGGAATGCCTAACTAGTATCGGATTCACTATTTTTTTAATTTTTTATCGTGGCAAATTAAGTTTGGTTTCAATATTGTCCCAGTAGTTTCTAAAGAGTTTTTTTGTAAAACATAACGGACAACGACGATAGACGACGAACGACAAGTTATACAACATCTCACACTAGCCTTCTTGGCCAGGTGAGCTGCAAAACAAACTTGCAGTAAAGGGTGCATTTAAATATACAAGTATTTCTAAATTGGAAGTTATGTTTTGCTGAACTCTGTATAACTAGAATGTTATTCTTAGTTGTTGTAATGTGTCTATTTTAACGGTAAACTATGTCGATTTAGACAATATAGAAGAAGGAGAAAAAGGTAAAAGAAACTTAAACCAAACTAAGTCAACCTTCATTCAAAGAAGGAAATACCAGAAACATTAAACAAGACATTTGATGATTTAACTAATTGCAAATTTTAAAGACTTTTTCTGTCTAAAGATTGCGAATTAAGTAAGTAAATTTCTAACCATGAAGCTGTTGATTCCCATTACATATAACCTTGGTTTTTTGTAACTTGATCAGTTTTCTCCGCAAATTACAAAAGCCTCATTCACTGTCACAGCTAATTCAATAGATACTTAATTTATCAAGTAGCAAGTGGAAAAGTTGTTTTTCATTTTTAGTAATCAGTTGAAGAAAATAACAAATTATTCATCTCAGACAACTCAATGTTAATAAAGACAATACGAGTTTTCAGTAAAAACCTTTATGTGCATGCTTACGAAAACAATTAAAGCATAATCTTCTAAAACAAATTATCATTATTATTATTTTCACTTATTATTTTTATCTTATTTTATAAGTTGAACTCTTTATTCATATAAGACTGGTTTAACTCACTACATTTTGTACCTGTACCAAGTCAGGCTTTCTGGACCATGCGTTGTTCGTTGTTGTTTGTATATCTTGTTTGCTCATAGCAGGTGTTTGTGGATTGCTACTTGTTGTCGTAAAGAACTCTCTTTAATTTTTAACATGTTCGTTTACGTGTTGTATGTCTTAACGTTTTAATTACCTTGAAAGTTCATCATTATTTAACAGTCAACACAAAAAAAGGTGTGAAAAATAACAAGTAATTAAAACTTTTAGAATTTGATTCTTAACAAATTTCGTGCATGTACAGAAAAAGCAATACATAACCCTTATAGCGCTGCATGTTTGAACTGTCAATTTTAAGAAATAGTGAGAAGGTTTACGTTTTGTAAATAGGTTAGATCTACGGAAGCCGGTTAGTTTTCTTTTTAAGTTGTTATAAACACTTAGCTTACTCCTTATAACGACCTAGTGAATTCGTTACAACGACTAAGCTAACTTGTTATAACGACTTATAGCTTGCTGTTCGGTGTGAGCCAAGGCTCCGTGTTGAAGACCGTACTTTGACCTATAATGATTTACTTTTATAAATTTTGACTTGGATGGAGAGTTGTCTCATTGGCACTCATACCACATCTTCTTATATCTATTTGCTTATCTAACTCGTATTAATGACCTATTTAACTTGTTATAACGACTTAGTTAACTCGTTTTAACGACTTAGCTAACTTTTTATTTATCTATCTCGTTATAACGACTAAGCTTACTCGTTATAATGACTTAGTAACTCGTTAGCTAACTTGTAATAACGACTTAACTAACTCGTTAAAACAACTTAGCTTACTCGTTATAACTACTTAGCTACTTTCTCAATTCCAGGACTAGACTATACCCCCTAATATCTTGGTCTTGATTTATTTTCGATTGTCTTCTTATTTTTAGAATTCTAAATTTCGACTCAATGCAAATTTATTACAAATAAAAGTTGGAAGATGTACAATTGCAAAAAAGAAATTGAAGATGAAATACATTTTTTGTATAAATGTCCTAAATACATCGAAGAGCGCAAGCAATTTCTATATAATTTAGAACTTTTAATTATAAGGGTGTCAAATTTAAAGACATTTTGAATTGTTTTATTTGTCTTGGTGAGTTGGTCAAACGGAAGAGGTAAATCACAGACACCTATTTTTGGTTCCCTTAGTTTTATCAGTAGTGGATCAAGGAACTTCGAAAAAGGGGAGTGGTTACATGTTAATAAGAGGAGGAGGAAGGAGCCAAACCTTAGATTAATCTTATCTTTTTTAAGAATAAGGAGATAATCAGAAAAATTCAAAGGGTCAGCAAAATAACACAAAAGATTAATATGTATAGGCATCTATACATATACAAACATTTCATGATATCATTTGATCCAAAGTTGAATTGATAATTTGTATATATATATATATATATATAAAAACATTAAAATAAGACTGAACTAATTTATCAAATGTACATTAATATTTTGTAACATATAGTTAAGCTGTTCTTCCTACGTACGTTAATTTGTTTATCCTACTCCGAAAGTTTGTAATTTTAAGTGACATTCAAATAATATAGAAATATAAAATCTATAATTTTCGTAGATTTTATTGAATTTATTAAACGATTTTTATTTTATACTTTTCCATAAGTGTTTGTTTCATGTATCTATTTCGTGGTCCTGTTTAAGTAGTTTACCTAAATTCTCTAGCACAATTATGTTCAGTCCTTCCTGAAACTCAATTTATGACAGTAAAGTTGATGATCTACATCCTCAGAGCTTAAAATACTACTCAATTTATTATTTCATAATCTGGAAATTTGAGGAACATAGTTCCTGTCATTAGACCGACATTTTTCTAGGTAAGTGTTTTCAACCGGTTGTGCAATATGTTGTTACTTATGATATTAAAACAATGTTATATATGATAACTGTAATGTACAAATTATAGCATAATTTTACACATTTTTATAAATCGGTCGTGAAAAGTCTATTATTTTAACGGTGGTGAGTAAGAAGACCGGATCCATTATATATACGTTATCTACTTTTACAATACCATATTTGTATGATAACAAGTTTATTGCAGTAAATCGACCTCTTATTACAGCCCCATTAAAAGTTTCATTCTTTATCTCTACCGTTCCTTTCTCGAGTTCAGCTGATAATCATTTTATCATCAAAGTCATAGCATCATTTCTTTAATCATTCAAACTTATTACCACGTTTCAGTAACGTAACCGTCCATGACATTTATTGCAAAAACCTTTCAAACAGAAAGTCTGATAGAAAGATTGATTCAATTAACCCATTTTTTTTCTTGAAATAACAAAATAACTACACCTATAACTATGAATTGCCAAAATGTGACTGAGCATTACGTATTCGATGTTTTCAGTACTTCTTCAGGATAATTCATTTTTTACCACTCTTCTGTTGTGCTTCTTACAAAAATATGTCTTGTTTATCTGTTGATTTCCAAACAAAAATATCATTCCTAAAAATACATACAATTTCACTTTAAATTGAGGTTCTCTAAATCTTGTACCACAAATTCCCCGTAAAATCATATGCAGCGTTGAACAAATTCTATTGTTTCCATATACGTATTAAGAGTGAACAGTCTGCGTTTTTTTTTCTTTAAATCGTTTGGCTTAACATTCACTTTTGAGGGAATTTTGAATTTATATGGACTTCCCCTTTTTGAATTGGCATTGGAGTTTGGTATTTTTGTTATACATTTTTAGATAAGTTAGTTTTTACATTTTAGCACAATTACAAACAAACATCTTAACGCCACAAATTTCCCAGCCATTTGAACAATCTGACAATCACTTATTCCTGTTTGTATACAGAAAGTTACGATAATTTGAGGCCAAATGCAATTAACTCTGCTGGCCTCATACAACAAAACTACTGTTAACTTATTATTTGTCATTATCTTACCGATTACAAAACATGACAACAGATAATGGATAAATTGTAGAATTTGTTACGTTGTACGTCATCCGTTGAAATAGCAAAACGAAAGATTTGTTGAACACACAGATATAAAGTAAAAGAACCATCGTGAGATATTATAATAATTTGAAAGAAAAAAAAATGTTATACAAAAAACAGTTCAAGGTCAAGTTACAGTAAATCGGTAATCACAGATTTTGGTAAAATTTTGCATACAACTATGGCTCTTTGAACAATAACTGAAAATCGAAAAAAAAATGCATTTATCTCTTTTATTAATTGAAATATTACTGATTTTATCCTTTCAAAATAGGTAAACGTTTGTATAAAAGCACATAAAATCGGCAAAAAACCTTAAATTTGTCTTAAAATCATCAAATCTTGTTAGGGTCACCGACTTCGTACATCATTCAAAGTGGTGTTCTATGTAAAACAAAAAACAGAAAACGTCAGATTTATCGTAACGTCATTCGTTGCAGGCCGTAAAACGTTAATTTTTTACGTTTTTCACTAGATTGATTTCATAGACAAAAAACAAAGTCGGTGACCATATGATCATTTTATATCATTAAAACGGAAATTTATGTATCAACAACATATAGTTTTTTAAGAATAATCTATGCATTAGAAATTAGAGAAAATTGTAAATTACATATACAAAGTCATGTAGTTTGCATAAAAGAAATCAAACAAAACATAACTAAAAATGTAAATTTTAATAAAAAGTATAGATTGGGTTTTCGTCTCTTATAAGATTTTAAAAATACAATTAATTTTAAAGGAAAAAAATTTAAATGGCAGGAAACGAAAATGTGCTATCCATCCTCTGTTATATCTGAAAAAATGTTTTTCTTGAAAACAATCATCGAAGTTAAGGCAGGACCAAGGAAAAAAATGGTCCCTCAAAATTCGATATCCACAATTTGTTTTTATATCGACTAGTCAAACAGTCGTTACAATGAACAGCTTTGTGTTTGGTGTTATTGTAAACATCTTATATCCTTTCAACGGGTTACTTGTTTTGGGTGTTATTGTAAACATCTTATATCCTTTCAATTGGTTACTTGTTTTGTGGTGTTATTGTAAACATCGTATATCCTTTCAACGGGTTACTTGTTTTTTAGTTATTTTTCTGAGAATGCATGAAATATTTTCCACTGGAAGTTTATATCAGAACAACTCATATAAAACCCCATTATTTTTCACTTAGTTGAACGGATCATGTATCATGACAGTGTCCTAAATGAAAGTGAATCGTTTGCTCTTTTAAATACGCTTCTTGTTTAAGTCGAAGATTTTAACAAAATTCATTTAAGGAAACCTGAAGTAAAAATTGAGGTGAGAAGATTTTGATACATATCAAAAGTTTTCAAATAATCATATTTCTAATTTTTAATTCGTATTGTGTTGTGGGTTAATTATAACTTTTTTTTCACTTACTGCTATGGTTTTATATTGTGTGACCCTTTCCACAACCTCTAACCTCACTTTGTGTTTTTATTTATTTTACATCAATCATTGTGACAACCTCATTAGTGTTCCCATCCAATTAGTTTCTTCAAAATATGTTTTATTGCTTTGTTAATTTCCATGAATAGAAGTTTTATTTCTCTATTATTGTAAAAATGTGATTAAATGAGAAGAAAAAAGGAAACTTTAATTGTGTGCAAGTACATATCCATAGGAAGCAATGACAGCAAAATTACCAGTACATTCAATTCTGGGACAAATTAACACTGGTAAAAATATTTCATGTCCGCCCGCACAATATAGTAAGGTATCATTTAATGTCCTTCATATACAAATATGGAGATACGTATAAAAATAAAACGATGTGGTATGATTGTCAATGAGACAACTCTCCACCAGAGACCAAATGACATAGAAGTTAACAGATAAGGTACATTTATGAAAAAAGGCAAGATTTAATAGATCTTGAAAAAAAGTATGCAAAACACTTATATCGTAATCTGAGCTATAAAAACGCTGGAAAAGATATCAAAAGTGTGTGTATGTGTGTCTGTCTGTGTGAGTTAGGGGGGAATAAAAAAAATCATAAGTAAAAAAAAATCTGGCAATACCATGGCAAAAAAGAAAAACGACGAAAAAACAAACAGCAATCCTCAAAACCCTACATCAAAAACTATAAAAGGATGGACTGTAGTTCCTGTTCTACAAGTGACACTTGCCGTGTCTGAATAAGCGAAATAGTAATTTCAAGAATATCCGTACATATGTATCACGTATTATCTATATCTAAAGCCAATAATGAAATTTGGAATCTTTAAAACAGACTTGTTCCTTGCATTTCCATATCACGAGTAAGTAATTTCCAGAAGATATCTGCTTGAAGCAATGGAAATATCAATATGTACTATTGTATCAATATGCTCTATAAATGCTATATTAAATACAAGGTATATGCATTCAAAAGACAACTTGAAGAAGTTTAAAAGAAACCTTATAAATTGTCCACGTAAACTGGTTTTTCTGACGAGAGTTATTACAACAGTGCATGTTTAAATGATAGATTATTCTTCTTAGAACAAGGTCGCGTAAATACCCTGTCGGTCGGTGTAAGATCTTGAAACAGTGCACGCATTGTTGTTAACCTTGGTGTTTATTATCAGTAGCCTACACCATGATTAAATAATAGCAATGGCCTGTATTCCTTATTTTTTTCATTATCTGGTATTATATGGATAACATATTGCTGAACTTGGAATCCTGCAGCATCTTTATTATAATAAATATTCATCTTTTGTGACGTCAATTACATGGTCATTAGAATACTGAAGCCATATCTTAGTCCGTTGCATTATTCTGTGGTCATTTCATTTTACAGCTATGCACAGACAATCCGATCTTCAATATTGAAATTACAAGTTAAATTCATTTTTTGAAAATGTTTAAACATAAAACAAGTTGCGTTCTTTAAAAAAAGAAAAGCAATACGTGAACCTAAGACCGCTGACTGGTCACCAAAAGATTGTTGCTGAATTTTTGTTTGCTTTTGAATTGAAATAATTGACTGTGAATAGAAGGAGATAATGATGAAGTTAAGCTACCTTTATTAAAAATAAAATAAAAATGTAATAGTGTGTACATTCTTGCACAAGTCAGTTGAAAGCAATGTTGGATAGGTGTGAATAGAAAAGTGTATATACAACTACTATTTGAATATACATTTTAAAGCTCGACTATTTCATTTATTACTTGGGATTGTACATCATTTTTTTTTATAATCCTATTGCAAATCCCAGTTTCTACAAACCGGATGAATAATGCAAATTGCACAAACCAATCGCAATATAAATTTAAGCACTCAGTTTGCTTTATAATCTGGATGCATTTATTTTATCTATCACATCTTTATATTTTGTTTCCTGCATGGATGCCTAAATATTCTCAACTCGTTATTGAAGTTGTCTGTACTCATGGTAGATGTTGTACTGTAACAGATAAATTTAAAGACCATTTTCCATGTGAAGTGAAACCCTGTGGCATGCCAAGATTAACATGTTGTATGCCAGACGCGAGTTAAGTCTACAAAGAATCATCAGTGACGCTCGAATCAAAATAGTTTAAAGGCCAAATAAAGTACGAAGTTAAGTAATCTATTCCTTGGGTAGAAAATCCTTGGCATTTCGAAAATGTCAAAGTTTATAAAAGGACAGTGACTCAAAAAAAATAAGAAAAAAGAGAAGCAGCTAGAGGTCAGAATACCGTAAGCAATGATAACCGTGCTTGAAAGTCACATGGCAAGCTCTTATTGCCGTGTCCTGAATTTAGATAAGAAAAGCGAAAATTCGCATTCGCGAGTGAAATTAATATTTATGCATGAACGTGATATTTTTGCGCAAGAAATAGTAAATAGAAAGCAAACGCACTGATACTCTGGATGAGAATACGCATTTGCGTCATCACATATATTAATCTAATAGTTGAATTCGGATGTCAAACTACCTACCTCAAGTGATTTAACTCCGGATTCATTGACATTTTATCCGGAATTTTTGTGAACGCAAACCGATAGTGTGCGTGTGAACAGGGTGATGTATAATGTGAATGAACCAAGACGTGTAGGATAGCTGACTAACACAATGAATACAATTTTAAAAACCTTACCATAGTACAAATATTTAGATGCTATAAGGTTGAACTAATAAAATAAAAAAAAAATAAAAAAAAATAATTAACATTATGATAGTAATTAAATTTTGTTATGATTATTGTAAAATATTAATTACGTTTTTTGTGAGTTGCAAGGATTTAAAATCCTTGAGAATTGAAACCACGCAAGTATTTTTTCATTCACGACCGTTTAAAATTTAGATATTTCAATTAGCTAACTTGAACTGCTTTCCGACCACTGTGTTTCCGACCTTAGATAAATATTTTTAACAGAAATATCGTTTTCTTAATTTTCTTCATTCTTTCCGACATTTTCTCATGCTATGATTGAAATACTAATTATCAAATGATAAACGTTCAGAAATAATCAGTTTATTCTGGGTCATTGTATATCAATAAACTATTCCCAGGTTTATTAAATAAAACACACACAACGCGTAGAGGGACCGTCTCAAAGCATGAACTATATAATTGCGTTATCATTATACTTGATATTTAATAAACATTTACATTATTAAAAACATATATGTTTTGTCAAAAGGCAAATAGGTTCTAACATATAAACGATTTTTTCGAATGCAACCTATTCTTTATTACTTTACTTTCAAATCTACAAATGAACCGTTTGTCAGATTGTTGAAATATACAATGTCACGTTGTAGCCTATCCATAGAGGGACCGTATCAAAGACATAAATAACTACCTATATAAATGATGGAAAATTTTCGAGACGTTCAGAGAATCGTGATTCCGAGGATATCGAGTGGCCCATAGACACTTCCAAACTCGCCAATATATACACGCAAAAATGTTTGCACGCTACTAGAAGCACGTGGCATAGGAGTGCGAGAGAAAAGTGGTTATCTTGTTGTGTAAATATCGCATTCAGGATATGGACACGAGTTCCAAAAAACTCATCAGTTATGATATCTTACATTTAAATTTCTATTTTTGTAACATATGTTAGACTTTCTGTTTGTATGTGGTCGTTAATTTATACTTCTTGTTACATCAATAAAGTGCATTATTTCGCAAACTTTTTATAATTTAATGACAAAACAGTGCGACATTTTATAAATTGCAAGTGACGAGAGTAAAGGAGTCGTGTCAACTTGTTCTTATAGCAAATATTTCATATTTAAAATAGGTTAAACATACAATGTAAAACCTACATACTACAAATAAGACAAGTCATTTTCATGCATAGTAACAACTATTAAGACAGTTCTTTCTTTAACTTATAGAATATACAAGTTCGGACAAAATTGCTTCTTTCGATGACAAACCTGAAAAATGTGTCTTTCTATGTTGTGATGTTACACTATTGTTTCAGGTTAGGGTGAAGGTTGGCGCCTTTTAAAACGTTTAAACCCGCTGCATTTGTTTGCACCTGACCTAAGTCAGGAACCTGTTGTTCAGTGGTTGTCGTTTGTTGATGTGGTTCATAAGTGTTTCTCGTTTCTCGTTTTTTTTATACAGATTAGAACGTTGGTTTTCCTGTTTGAATGGTTTTACACTAGTAATTTTTGGGGCCCTTTATAGCTTGCTGTTCAGTGTGAGCCAAGGCTCCGTGTTGAAGGCCGTACATTGACCTATAATGATTTACTTTTACAAATTGTGACTTAGATGGAGAGTTGTCTCATTGGCACTCATACCACATCTTCTTATATCTACCTAAAATAATTTTGTTTCTTTATGTACCGTGACTAGTAACATAACCTTTATTTACTTTCATTCATAAGATAATAATTGAAATATCTTCGTCTTGTCTTATGTAACTCCATAGATACATGTATGATACAAAAATGATATAATCGTTATTTTCTTCTTGTTAAGTAAGTGCATGCACATCGAATTTTCGACGTAACATCCCCTATATGAAACTAGGTCGATTTCTGTGAAACAAAACGTTACATCATTGTTAATGGCAATCTCACTGAAAATTACCCATAACCCGTACAAGATATCTAATTAGTATATAATTCAGCATTACAAAAAATTGATTATTGAATATCTTTAGAAGAAAGTCACTATAATCATCAGAACATATAATACTAAATGCTATCTGACAAAGCCCCATTATGTACAATCAATACATTTCGGTTACGTTATTACAAATTAACATTTTGGTTATTTTCTTTTTGTTTTTATGTGATGGGAGGGTGAATATCGCCACTGGACAAGACGCAGAGAACAACTGCTCGTTTTTTTCAATTATAACAACTCAATCTCAGACAATACTCCATTATGCGTCACTAAAATGATTACAGACCTAAGCTGGGAACAACTACCGGTTCTGAGAAGAAGCAGCGGTTTTCCTTGCTACACAATATCCAAAAAGATCATAATTTCGTAGTTGTAGATGTCAGTGACATACTGAAACCAAACGACCATAGAACTAGAGGACAACAACGTCTGTACCAATTAAGAGCCACTCTCCGTGTTAACAAAATAAATCATCATTAAACTTAAGAACCACTCAAGAGAGAATTCTTCTTCTTACCAACTTGACAAAGTCACCTACACTGGACGTATTCCAGACAGCCCTAAGAACAAGTTCCAGATACCACTTAATGGAGAGACTGCATATAGTTTTAATCTGCATACATAATCTGTAAAAGTATATCTATAGGCGTACTTATAAGGCGATAGTCAGACTCCACACACCCGTTGGAAAGTATGTCCTTAGCATGCAAGAAGAAGATCTAGAAGAAATAAAACAATTGTTTTACCAGATCAAGTATTCATTTGCCTGTAATGCAAATACAGACCTTGACATATGCCTTTTTTGAAGACCATACATATATTCATTCTTTAGATTTCATGCTTTTTGGGTCGTTAAGTGGCTGTCTCAATGATGTTTACCTGAAATCTCCTTTTTTCATATATGTCTGAATGAGAAGACTTTAAATGCATAACGCATTTGTGTATAAATTGTGGTGTGTGGTTGCCGTCTCATTATCCAACATCAACGTGTATTCACATTCAGCTATAAGTGTGTCAAAATGTAATAGTATATGCCAATATCCACATTAACGATTGATATTATGAATTGCGTTAAAAAAATGAAATATGTTATTGTATAGGAACTCAATATCCCTATAAAAAAGATGTTTGGAATTGCATGGAAACCCAATATCCCCTGTAGAACGAAATTAAAGTTCAGCTTTCAATGTATCCCAGTATTGTTGAATGTTATTAAATAAAATCAGGCTGTTGATTTTCTGATTCGAAATTTTCACATTTTGTTACCCCGGGGACTTTTATAGCTTACTAAAATATTAATATACGGTATTGGGTTTTCTTATTGTTAAAGACCATAGTAATTACGATTACTTGTTATCCATACTTGTCATTTAGTCTTTGGTAATAGTTGTCTCTTTGGAGATCATACTACATCTCCTCAGTTATATTTTACAGATATACTGTTTTGACGAATTAAACCAATATAAAATTACATCCTTTATCAGGAACGCTCATACCAAAAATTTCAAAAAGCCAGGGAAACGGCGCGAATTCATTATCATTCTAAACATTTGTTTATTATCTCATACATAAAAATGAAAAGATTGTATGGTTGAAAACTGACAAATCTTATGAAATGGCAGCTGTTGTAATATTTCCTAGTTAATAAAGAAACATGGTATTATTGCAAATGATGCAACTATCCCGATGTCCGATAAATATCCATCTATATATATTTATATACCTAAACGAAACGGTGAATATATCAAATACTATAAATTCAACTGAGATAAAAGATTGCCAAATTGAAGCATGTAAAATAAAATAATAATACTAATACAATGTATAAGATTACTATAACAATCACTTGACTTCCTGGTGTGGACATGTACAATTTGTTAATGTATGTGGCGGAAAAATCATAGTTGTACACTTGTGGTAAAACAGAAAAACAGTGCAACAAGCTGTTGACTTCAACTAAAATGAACTGTTTCAAATCAACTTATGTACGGGTAAATTATATAGTATACCAAGACCTATATTTCGAACACAAAGATGTTATACAAACGTGTTCGAAATATATATTACAACAATCAATGGACCTGCATAATCTTTCATATTTTGATTCAGCCTAAGCGAAGTTTTTATATATACCATTTCATTTAGAAAAACTCTTTAAGTCATATGATACTTCAAATTAAAAAAATAAGTTGAATATGTTTTGTATACTTGAATGGCTAACTTTTACTATAAAACACGTGTACATGAACTTTTCTTATAAGAAAATCCTTTATCTTATCAAAATCTTAAGAAATGTACTGCTAATGAATTATTGTCTTCCCGTACTTTAACAGCTTTTCAGTATACAGTGACCTTATTCACGAGACCTCTCGTTAGAACTTCGGCAACCGCACAGTTCAAATGCGAGGGAAAGACTGTGATGAAAGAAAAGGTAAACGAGCGTGGAACTTCAAGGTAGATAGTGTTAATTAATTCTAGAAGTAAAATTTTACTAGACCTTATCATTTAACAACTGTTAAGGCAAAATTAAATTAACAAATGGAAACGCATGGAAAACATGAAAGAAAAACAAAATTAAACAACGCTCTATTATCTCACTTATTGTTCAAGTGCTCAATGATCTGTGTTGATTGTTTACTAAGGTCACGATTGGTAAACTTCGGCAACATAACCCGAAAGTAAATAAGCAGCCAAGTTTTCGATCAACAATCACTGAATGATATCTTTTGGTAATATATGATACGTTATGGATTGTACACGTGTAATAAATGTTAACAAAAAAGTGCATACGATAGATGAATTAGTTTAGTATATGTTAGACCCTAATCGACGTCCGGTCTCAAATCGACGTCCAATCTGACGTACCATTCTAAAGTTAGGGCAATTTAAAATGAACATCAGTTTTTTTTTACCTGTTTACCTCGATGATAAATTATCAAATCAAAATTTTAATAAATCTAATTAAATAACTTTTTATTTATTTGATGCAATTTTTCTTTCATTCGTGAAATCTAAGCCAAGAAGCTGGCTTCGATTTGAGAATACTCGATTAGAGCGCATAAAATCGGCCGTCGATTTGGAATCTTATTGAATTATCACGTTAGATTCGACGTCGATTTGAAGAACGGGCATCGATTAGAGACCGGACGTCGAGTCGAGTTCTACATATATGCGTTTTTATACTATAATTACAAGAAACTCGTTTAATATGACTTCAAACCACATTTGAAGGCATACTGTATGTTCACTCGTATATATTACATTAGAATAAAGACGTTATATAATAGTCCACATACAGGTCTTTTAAATAATAAAAATATAATGTACTTTAGTTCATTATCAAAGAACCACTTTTTGTATTTTATCAAGCAGTGTTTAAATAAGTAAAACTAAGCATTGTTAAGTGAAAACACGGATAACAGGACATTTTTCGCCAATTTACAAATAATACATGTATTATTATAGTATTTGCATTATCTGTAAAAATCCAATTAATGGACTCATATTACAAATAATACAAATCATTTAAATGCTATTACCATGTCATTTATTCATTTCAACCATACTTGTGTACTTAAACATATCACTACTGTTTGGCCGTCTAAAGTGAAATTAGTATTGTGTATGAATCTTATATATGGATAAATTATACCAAGGCAATTTGCAAAAGGTGCTATCAGTCATTTTGTTACAGTACAGACAATAGAATGAAATAAAAACAGATTCAAATATAACATTTTCAAACGATTAAAGATCTAATTTGAAAAATAAACAAACAAACAAAAAACCAAAAAAAAAAAAAACCCATCCAAATAAAAGCCAAACATAGATACATAACTTAGAATAATAATAATAACTCCTAATTGTACGTAATATCTTTTAAAATAAATATCATCGAGAATTTTCTGATGTTATTTCTCCTGAATAGACTTTTATTCTAATAGAATAGAAATAACAAACAACAGTATATAAAACACAAACTAAAGACAAACAAAACAAAAAATTCCACGTTTATCCCACATGTCTTAAAGTTATTGATATATATATACTCAGTTGGACGGTATCGTATTATTTAGTATTTTTATGCATTAAGCGAAAATCTGACAAAATTAACTTGCATGTAAGTCACCGTGTGAAAATTTGAAAAATACAAATATTTTCACAGGGTCAATACTCCCTTTGTTTTTTCTTCAATGAGTTTTTACGTTGTTTCCGTACTAAGTGCACTGCCTCTTTTAGCTCTATGTTGTAGTTTTTGATCGATGCAAACTGGACATCACTCATGATAGCGTATACTATTCTTTATATAAACAGTGAGAAATTAGTTCATATATAGACAAACTATTAAATATTTTATCGTGTTTCATTTAAAATATCACATTCTGTAATTATACAAGTTTTTCTTACCTCCAAAGTTGGGCCTAATCTTAGAAATGCTTTCTGTACACTTTTTCTGTTCTTTGCTTATTGTCTCATATAATAATAATTTTTCTTCCGGCGTCATAGTCCTCATATCATAATATAAACTTCTTTACACTTGTGACAAAACTTTTTGCCTTATTTGACTTCAGTCTTTATTTTGATAGCTGAACAATTGCCTTGCGCACAAGGATGTATCGATCCAGTACAAGCGGGTTCTTTAACAGATTTCGTAATTATACAGAGGAAAATAAATATGGCGATTCTGATGATAAACTTTGATATTGGACTAGCTGCAGATGTGGCATTAATAAACCAATAACCAGTTTTCTTCACAGTAATGTGTTAGCTATAGTTGGTTAATTCAAGTATTAAGTGTGAAAGAAGAACGCGATCAAATAGAAAACCACACATTAAAAAAAACGAATTAAATTTAAAAACAGCCGCCATTGTAATATCCAACTGCAAAAGCACTGATTATTTTGTTAATATATTATAAAAACTCTTTATGTTACTAAATGCTATGAAAAGACAAGAAAGATTATAACAGGATATTTTTCAACTAGTAAAAACGAAGCCAGTTTCAGAAAATTAAAACAGACATCCATACGCCTAAATATAGAAATGTCATTAAATTAAAATCATACATGCCATAATTAACAAATAATGATTTTCAATGATGAGCTATTACATATAAGAAGCAACGCTAATTTACTGGTAAATCCATTTTGAATAAACAAACCGAAAGAAAAAAAAACTTGAGGGAAAGTCAAAATAAGGAATAGAACACAATCGTGATATTTACTAATGAGAGGACTATTCTGGTGTGTAAACAACTAAACTATTTCACAGTACGAATTTCATCCAAATAATGATTTACATCTCATTTGTAATTTTTAAGTATTTTTCGTTAAATCATCTCTTCACCTTTTGAGCTTATTTGTTGGAGACCTCTTCAAGAATAGCTCAAGCAGGCTAATAAGCCATATTTGATTTGTCTTGACCCTTTATCTATTATGGAAAAATTGTTTGCTGAATGTTATTACACTTTACTATCAATAAATGGATGAATTTAGCCATTGGCAAGAAACCTTGAATAGGCACTTTATCACTGACAATAGGCTTTAGATTATATGTTACCGAGGTATCCATGAAGAGGAAAATTCTTTTTTCATATTATGTATTTTCACAAATGAATTTCATCAGTTCTAGATATATAGGACAGATCTTCATTGTTAGATAGAACGAAAAGAAGAAAAAAAAGTCATTATATGAGTTCGTATTACCCCGTCATTTGATGGATTATATCTATATCCATAATTTTGTTTTGGAATGGAAAGAGTCGATAATATAGCTTTGTATATTGTAATTGGAAGACGGAAAGCACAAATGATGGAAAAATAAAAAGAAAGATAGATCAATAAAAAAAAATATGCCCACAAGATAGGATTTGTTTTAACAATTAAATAAACTTTGACATATTCCCCACAGATTTCAATTACATTCAGTGGCGTAGCTTCAACGGAGAAATTCAACGTCGTAAAAATATATTCATACATGAAGTAAGAACTGTAAAAGTGACATACTTGAATTTTTTTTTTATTTGTAATGTTTATTGGACATTCCTTACTGACAGTCGACGTCGCTGTGCAAGGAACCAACTGCGCTCCTATTTTCATTAACATGTTCCTTTATTCTTCATAGTTCTTCCAGTTATAATCTATCCCTGTAGTTTGGTAAATCCCCTTTAGAAACGTATATGTTAAAAGACATAGCCGATTTTACAAAAACCTCTTTAGAGATGCTCATAATTCTTTCATTTGTTTTTTACATTGACTTAAAACGTAAATTATTGAACGTAAAAGTGATGCTTTGTGTAGGGTGAATGACACACTTTCTACACGCTAAAAACATAGCAACAATTCTATGAGGGATGCATCTGTAAATAAAATCTCTTTTGAGACGCCGGATTTCCCCTTGAACCATCAACTCACAAACTGCTTCATAATCTTTGATTAATTCCGCACCGTGTCGTTGACTCTCCAGCTTCAAATCGTTTGCCTCACTTGAAATAAGGGTAAAGCTACGTCACCGACATTAATCTGAAATAAAACAGCCGAAAGTAAGGGAGGTTGTTGTCCGTTTTCGAACAGTTCAAACCTTGCCACATCCCTTCAAAGTAAACTGAAAAAATAACAAGAGCAAGTATTACCGAGGAAAAAGGAATCAATTGCTATTTTTAGACGACCGGTACATACATAGGTTCATGTATATTTGTACAAACTGTTTGTACTTTTGTATATTTCAGGCACTGAAGACGATATCAACTTCTAAATGGTATTCCAGAGATAGCTCTTCGGATGCAACGTTTATAAGGTGTTATTTTCACTGTGTTGATACCGCTTGTGAACAGTTACACCCAAACCCCCAAAGGTATCATCACCTCAGTAGTCGGTACTTGGCTATACTGACATGATTTATAACATTCCTTTCTTAAATAGTCAGTTACTAAATTAAGAAATTTTGAAGACACTAAAGTCCTATCTCCCTGAAGCAAAATAGACCTAAGGTGGATTTAATTATTCTTTAAAGGTCCATTATTACCTAAAAGCTTATCATGTATTCAAGCACTCCAACATCCTAGGCCTTCAAATTTTGGGTTAGAGTGTCCATGATGAAGGTAAATCAAGAAAACCGTTTAGGACGAACCAAATTTATATATTATGAAATGCTGTTTTCATTTTCTCGATTTAGATTACTGATCATTATAATTGTAAATCTGATGTAATTGTTTTTTAAATTTTCGACACTGATAACACAGATCTCTTTCTATCACGCTAATAGATTAGTATGTGGTAGATTTTATGCTAATAGACTGCGAATAAAAACAAATATTTTTTTATAGTTCTCAAGCACGTCATTCTTAAACTATGGTCTGTCCTTACAATAAATTATATAACCAATGTCATTTTAGTTAGAATTTTATATGCACAAGACAGACAATACACACACAAGCTGTCGTTATGATCTAACATTAAATCCAATTCTAGATATTATAGATGGATACAGAAAATACGCCAAAAATATATTACAAATGATGTCTTTTAAGATATTGTCTTCTGATTGAAAGAGGGAGTACAGTATTGTAGGCTAAATCTTTTTGTGCGTTATGGTATACTACTCATAACTTCATTTGTAGGATTTTGATGGTTATACATCTAATGTCATTTAGATTTCAATGCATTTTAACGTATTTTTGTACTTTAGTTGTTGTATTTTTGTAGCCGGGGAAAAAAAGGGGAGGGGGTGAATACACGAAGAAAAGAATTCCAAATGTTACGTTAAGTATATAATTAGGTCAAATACAGCATTCTATTAAAAAGTTACAAATATTATTGTTTATTTTAAATTGAAGAAGGGAACTGGACGAGCTTAAGTATATTTACCCTTATCGTAAGCACACACAATATGGGGGCGGTGAATTGAAAAAAAAAATAACAGCATTGGCACTCACAACAAAACACGACAATGAGACTGTCAACAAAATAAAAGAATTTTACCGACAATAAAACCCATTCATGACACCGACAATTAAACACACAACAATGGAACTGACAACAACTAACTACAATAATGGCACTGGAACAACAAAATACAATTATGGCACAGACAAGAACAAAATACAATAATGACACTGACATCAACAAAATACAATTATGGCACAGATAAGAACAAAATACAATTATGGCACAGACAAGAACAAAATACAATAATGACAAAAACAACAAAATACAACAATGGCACTGGTAACAACAAAATACAATTATGACACAGACAAGAACAAAATACAATAATGACACTGACATCAACAAAATACAATTATGGCACAGATAAGAACAAAATACAATAATGACACTGACATCAACAAAATATAATTATGGCACTGACAACAACATAATACATTAATGGCACCAACAACAAAATTGGAATTGACAATAAAAATACAATTATGCACTGAAAAAAAAAATCGGAAAATGGTACTGTGAACAAAATACATAAATGATATTGACCACAAAATACATAAATGTCACTGACAACAATGCGGCAACAAAACAAACACTGTAATGGCACTGACGACAAAATGCAGTCATGACACAGACAACCATATACAATGATGGCACTGACAACAAAATACAAATATGACATTGGCAATAAACATATTATTAGTATATTAGTTAACCAAATACAAAAATGGCGACAACAAAATTCTCAAGGGCACCGACAGCAAAATACAATAATGGCACCGACAACCAAACACAATAATGATAGCGACAACAACACACAATAATGGTAGCGACAACAAAACACAATAATGGCACCGACAACAAAACAGAATAATGGTAGCGACAACAAAACACAATAATGGTAGCGACAACAAAACACAATAATGGCACCGACAACAAAACAGAATAATGGTAGCGACAACAATGGTAGCGACAACAAAACACAATAATGGAAGCAACAACAAAACACAATAATGGAAGCGACAACAAAATACAATAAAGTCACCAATTACATAATACATTACTTAAACTGACAACAAAATATAAGAATTGCAATTATGACGCTGAAAATAGCATAAACGTTACCTCACAATAATTTTACAAGTGCAATCAATCCAGGATTAACTTTGCAGATGATCTGGTAATAATCTCTGCGTCGTAAAAAGCTCTCAAGAGTTTGATGTGTTTGTACTGTTATATGTGAACCGACTCAAAATAAAACTTTCGTATTCGTATTCGTATAGTCTCTCATCTGATAATTGTGTGAATTGATGCAGTAGGAGAATATTAAGATGATGTCCACATAATATGCTACATTCTATATGATATGGAGTTTAAAAAAGTTGTGATTAAAATTAAAGAAAGATAATAAAAAAATCAACAATCAACACAAATTCTTTATTGAACAAAAACAAAGAAACAGACACACTAATGTCTTTCAAAGATAAAATGTGTTTCGATTATTTAACCTTCGTCTCTTGATTCGCGTACCTTTATTTCAGTGTATTAACAAATATGCAGAGAAGAACTCACAATGAATAGCAATACGGGTGAAAATCTATATCATCAATATTACCGATTTAGAGCACACGCGTTTCAATAAAACATCATATTTTACAGATTGTTACCCCGAGAAAACAGTGTCAACCGAGGCGAAGCATAACAACGTTATAGGTAGAAAATCAACCAAAGTGAAGCAAGATGTATTCTTTTTATGTTGACAGTCTATGTAAAAGGTTTGAGGCCGAAACGTAGAACCTCAGCATTGTCTTTAAAATCATTGATGTAAATTCAATTCATTGTCATTTAAAGGATCGATTTTGATTGGTCTGCACGAGAGGGTGTTCGTTCGCGCCCTATGTGACACAAGCACGCGAGGGTGACATTTAAAAAATTGTCTCATGCTGAGCCATGGGATAGAGTAAGTTATCACCCTCGTAATAACCAATCAACATCTGGCATTTTGACTTGAAGTATAATTTCCATACCAAGGACCTGCAGATAAATCGAGTTACTGATTGTAAGAACGAAGTAAATAATCTACCTTTGTTAGTCCTTTTTACGACGATTTTCCACAAAGGAGATTTTATACTAAAACGTAATGTACAAAACATACAATATTGTGCAATGCCCAAGGTGAATTTATGTTGTTAAATTTCAAAACAGAAAACTAGGTTAAAACATACTCACCCATTCTCGTCCAATGGAAAATAAGTATTTTTCCTTCTATTTTTCTTAGTACATGGCTTTCCATGCACTATAAAATACTATACATGAATGACTTTTCATTGTACATGTAGGTTAATTATGAAAGTGAACTCTTAAAAACTGCACCAACGAAGTGTACAATCCCCCTAGGCAATTTTCTTGGGAAAAGAGCAAAAGAAATAAATCATGAGTACTGTTGTTTGTATATTTTTCGTAAATGAAAACATAATAGAACTATTAAAGCATTTTAAGTTGAGATAACAACATTGTAAGCGTTATATAATAGTACATATATAGACCCACCCCCCATAAAAAAGAATTGAAAAGGCGGCAAAGATGTAAGTAAAATAATATTTAATACAATTCCTATATGAGACATTAAATCAATTTTTTTTTAAAGAAACAATGACTCTTGATAAAAAAACCAAAGGAAATTTGATGTTGAAACTATTGTAATTTTAAAATTCATTGATGAATTTTTGTCATTATTAAAAAACATGCAATTTTAGAAAAGCTGATTTATACAACATTGTTTCCTTTTAAAATGAAGGATTTTTTTATACATAAGTATTGAATTGTACCCGAATCAGAAGAAATCTTTCTTATCTAATAATTCATCCTTATTATGTTATAACAAAACTATCTCATTGCTATTTCATCCCATCAGTTGAAATGACCATTACATATGATTCACATCCCTTTTACTAACCATGTTAACACTTAAAGTGAGCTCATATTAAGGTTTAGTTATTACAAAGAGAGAGGCTAATTTTGTTATGTCACTCGTAGGCGTGAATATGTTCTAAATTAGTCAGACAATACTTGGTCACGTTTTATGAACATTTAAAACACTCGGCTACGCCTCGGGCTTCAAATATTCATAAAACATGATCAAGTATTATCTAACCTATACTTATGAAACATTGTGGGCATGTTTCAAATTGTAAATATGCAAATCGATATTAATATGAAAAATAGAAAACGCAATGATGTCACAACAGTCAGACAAATATTATATAAATAACCATTATCACTTATTTATATTATCATAGCCAAAACAAAAGATTTCAAGATTTCATACGCACTTTTTTATGTTTTATATATAAGATTGCCATAACAAAATGCCTGATTAATCCCGCTTCATAAAATTTTGAATAGTAAATTATTATGTAGTTCCACCAAAACCTTTTTTGTTTAAAAAAAATATCAGTGTTGATCAGTTTATATCTGTCTCTTTCCCTTAGAAAATACACCTTGTCGAGGAGTGATTTTTCTATAAGATTCGTTTGTTGCTTTGGTGATGCATGTGTGTCCAACATTTGCCAATAATTTTGGGCTCAATTTTAAAAACTGCCTAGGAGTTTGGTAAATTTATCTTAACATTTATGCCACTATTTATATAACAGCTAACATATTATGATAGGGAGGGGGTGAATACACGAAGAAAAGAATTCCAAATGTTACGTTAAGTATATAATTAGGTCAAATACAGCATTCTATTAAAAAATTACAAATATTATTGTTTATTTTAAATTGAAAAAGGGAACTGGACGAGCTTAAGTATATTTACCCTTATCGTAAGCACACACAATATGGGGGCGGTGAATTGAAAAAAAAAATAACAGCATTGGCACTCACAACAAAACACGACAATGAGACTGTCAACAAAATAAAAGAATTTTACCGACAATAAAACCCATTCATGACACCGACAATTAAACACACAACAATGGAACTGACAACAACTAACTACAATAATGGCACTGGAACAACAAAATACAATTATGGCACAGACAAGAACAAAATACAATAATGACACTGACATCAACAAAATACAATTATGGCACAGATAAGAACAAAATACAATTATGGCACAGACAAGAACAAAATACAATAATGACAAAAACAACAAAATACAACAATGGCACTGGTAACAACAAAATACAATTATGACACAGACAAGAACAAAATACAATAATGACACTGACATCAACAAAATACAATTATGGCACAGATAAGAACAAAATACAATAATGACACTGACATCAACAAAATATAATTATGGCACTGACAACAACATAATACATTAATGGCACCAACAACAAAATTGGAATTGACAATAAAAATACAATTATGCACTGAAAAAAAAAATCGGAAAATGGTACTGTGAACAAAATACATAAATGATATTGACCACAAAATACATAAATGTCACTGACAACAATGCGGCAACAAAACAAACACTGTAATGGCACTGACGACAAAATGCAGTCATGACACAGACAACCATATACAATGATGGCACTGACAACAAAATACAAATATGACATTGGCAATAAACATATTATTAGTATATTAGTTAACCAAATACAAAAATGGCGACAACAAAATTCTCAAGGGCACCGACAGCAAAATACAATAATGGCACCGACAACCAAACACAATAATGATAGCGACAACAACACACAATAATGGTAGCGACAACAAAACACAATAATGGCACCGACAACAAAACAGAATAATGGTAGCGACAACAAAACACAATAATGGTAGCGACAACAAAACACAATAATGGCACCGACAACAAAACAGAATAATGGTAGCGACAACAATGGTAGCGACAACAAAACACAATAATGGAAGCAACAACAAAACACAATAATGGAAGCGACAACAAAATACAATAAAGTCACCAATTACATAATACATTACTTAAACTGACAACAAAATATAAGAATTGCAATTATGACGCTGAAAATAGCATAAACGTTACCTCACAATAATTTTACAAGTGCAATCAATCCAGGATTAACTTTGCAGATGATCTGGTAATAATCTCTGCGTCGTAAAAAGCTCTCAAGAGTTTGATGTGTTTGTACTGTTATATGTGAACCGACTCAAAATAAAACTTTCGTATTCGTATTCGTATAGTCTCTCATCTGATAATCGTGTGAATTAAGCAGTAGGAGAATATTAAGATAATGTCCACATAATATGCTACATTCTATATGATATGGAGTTTAAAAAAGTTGTGATTAAAATTAAAGAAAGATAATAAAAAAATCAACAATCAACACAAATTCTTTATTGAAAAAAAACAAAGAAACAGACACACTAATGTCTTTCAAAGATAAAATGTGTTTCGATTATTTAACCTTCGTCTCTTGATTCGCGTACCTTTATTTCAGTGTATTAACAAATATGCAGAGAAGAACTCACAATGAATAGCAATACGGGTGAAAATCTATATCATCAATATTACCGATTTAGAGCACACGCGTTTCAATAAAACATCATATTTTACAGATTGTTACCCCGAGAAAACAGTGTCAACCGAGGCGAAGCATAACAACGTTATAGGTAGAAAATCAACCAAAGTGAAGCAAGATGTATTCTTTTTATGTTGACAGTCTATGTAAAAGGTTTGAGGCCGAAACGTAGAACCTCAGCATTGTCTTTAAAATCATTGATGTAAATTCAATTCATTGTCATTTAAAGGATCGATTTTGATTGGTCTGCACGAGAGGGTGTTCGTTCGCGCCCTATGTGACACAAGCACGCGAGGGTGACATTTAAAAAATTGTCTCATGCTGAGCCATGGGATAGAGTAAGTTATCACCCTCGTAATAACCAATCAACATCTGGCATTTTGACTTGAAGTATAATTTCCATACCAAGGACCTGCAGATAAATCGAGTTACTGATTGTAAGAACGAAGTAAATAATCTACCTTTGTTAGTCCTTTTTACGACGATTTTCCACAAAGGAGATTTTATACTAAAACGTAATGTACAAAACATACAATATTGTGCAATGCCCAAGGTGAATTTATGTTGTTAAATTTCAAAACAGAAAACTAGGTTAAAACATACTCACCCATTCTCGTCCAATGGAAAATAAGTATTTTTCCTTCTATTTTTCTTAGTACATGGCTTTCCATGCACTATAAAATACTATACATGAATGACTTTTCATTGTACATGTAGGTTAATTATGAAAGTGAACTCTTAAAAACTGCACCAACGAAGTGTACAATCCCCCTAGGCAATTTTCTTGGGAAAAGAGCAAAAGAAATAAATCATGAGTACTGTTGTTTGTATATTTTTCGTAAATGAAAACATAATAGAACTATTAAAGCATTTTAAGTTGAGATAACAACATTGTAAGCGTTATATAATAGTACATATATAGACCCACCCCCCATAAAAAAGAATTGAAAAGGCGGCAAAGATGTAAGTAAAATAATATTTAATACAATTCCTATATGAGACATTAAATCAATTTTTTTTTAAAGAAACAATGACTCTTGATAAAAAAACCAAAGGAAATTTGATGTTGAAACTATTGTAATTTTAAAATTCATTGATGAATTTTTGTCATTATTAAAAAACATGCAATTTTAGAAAAGCTGATTTATACAACATTGTTTCCTTTTAAAATGAAGGATTTTTTTATATATAAGTATTGAATTGTACCCGAATCAGAAGAAATCTTTCTTATCTAATAATTCATCCTTATTATGTTATAACAAAACTATCTCATTGCTATTTCATCCCATCAGTTGAAATGACCATTACATATGATTCACATCCCTTTTACTAACCATGTTAACACTTAAAGTGAGCTCATATTAAGGTTTAGTTATTACAAAGGGAGAGGCTAATTTTGTTATGTCACTCGTAGGCGTGAATATGTTCTAAATTAGTCAGACAATACTTGGTCACGTTTTATGAACATTTAAAACACTCGGCTACGCCTCGGGCTTCAAATATTCATAAAACATGATCAAGTATTATCTAACCTATACTTATGAAACATTGTGGGCATGTTTCAAATTGTAAATATGCAAATCGATATTAATATGAAAAATAGAAAACGCAATGATGTCACAACAGTCAGACAAATATTATATAAATAACCATTATCACTTATTTATATTATCATAGCCAAAACAAAAGATTTCAAGATTTCATACGCACTTTTTTATGTTTTATATATAAGATTGCCATAACAAAATGCCTGATTAATCCCGCTTCATAAAATTTTGAATAGTAAATTATTATGTAGTTCCACCAAAACCTTTTTTGTTTAAAAAAAATATCAGTGTTGATCAGTTTATATCTGTCTCTTTCCCTTAGAAAATACACCTTGTCGAGGAGTGATTTTTCTATAAGATTCGTTTGTTGCTTTGGTGATGCATGTGTGTCCAACATTTGCCAATAATTTTGGGCTCAATTTTAAAAACTGCCTAGGAGTTTGGTAAATTTATCTTAACATTTATGCCACTATTTATATAACAGCTAACATATTATTTAAATCTTTAATTGTTTAAGCCCGTATGTTGACCTCTAGATGTTTATTTTTGTTGAATTCGGTGAGCTAAAATGATGTAATAACTGCAATTTCCTATTCTACAATTACATAACAAATATCAGTCATCTGCAAAGAGGACTGAAACAGTTCATGAAATATGTAATTTTAATTAATTGCTAGGATAAATGCTTGTAATTAGTCTACAAACTGAAACAAAACTCATAATATAAATGATCATTACACAGATAAATACCGCAAAAGCTAAATATCTGAAAGATAACGATTAAAAAATCATATGTTTAGTCAATGGCCGTATTTAAGTCAATTTATTTAACCGGTCAACTGGGAAAATTCTTACGTAATCTTAAAACTATTCATTACGCAAACCAATTGATAATGGTTAAGAATGAGGTAATCTACGAGAAGGGTCAGTTTGCTGCTTTAGCAGTGTCAGAGTTTTAAGTGTTTTGATACTTTTTTTAACTAAAAGGAAGGAAAGCAAGTGATAAGAGCAGAAACGACCCTATGAGTATTACTAGCTTCTAAGAGAACAAGAAGTCTCGCAATGATGTAAATGGCGTTGCTGCATGCATGATGTATACTCATCCACTGATATAACAGTGAAGAACGACATGATTTCAATATCAGAATATATATATATATATATACGTAGAATGTAGTACATTGGACTTACTTTCAGTATTTGCAATTATTCCATATTATCATTAGTTTAAAAATAAGAAGATGCGGTATAATCACCAACGAGGAAACTCTCATCCAGAAACCAAATGACTTAGAGGTAAGCAACTATAGGTCACCTTACGGTCTTCAACAATGAGCATAGCATATACCACGCAGCAAGCTTTTAAAAGCCACGAAATAACAAATGCAAAACAATTCAAACGAGAAAATCATCGGCCTGAAACATGTACAAAATAATAAGCGAAATACAAATAAAATATACAGTAACAAACGACAACAACTGAATTAAAGGACAGGAACAGGCACATACAGAATGTGGTTGGGTTAAACATGTTTGTGGGTGACCAGCTCTCTCTTTTACCTGGGGCAGTGGTGTAACAGCACAATATAAGAACAAGCTATAAAATTCAGTTGAAAAGTGCTCAACTCATTAGATCGATACGAAGAACAAACTAAACTAACAAAAGACACTACATGTAAGTACAGATCTAATAATACATGCACTTACTGAAAGCTAGTTTAAAGCCAATAACAACTAATATAAAATAATGTACATTTGTGTAATTAAGACTAAAATTTGCAGTTTTTCGATATGATTTGAAGAAATTTTGAAAACTGATATTCAACGCGCTAGTTTAAAACGTCATACTTTTAAATTGTCTAATTATGGTAAAATGTTTGATGTAAAAGTGGTTTTGGTAAATAGTCGTTATTAAATGCAATTGTATCTTCTTTGATACAGATATATATATATATATATATATATATATATATATATATATATATATATATATATATGATGCAGCATTATTTAATATAATTGTTTAAATTATTGTCACTTATACCGGATACTATAGAGTTAAGAGATTTTGATCTGCAATTTTTTTAATTAATGATTCTTTTGATATTTTACAAGTGGCATTCAAAGAAGAGGATTGAGGGTACAAACATAATTACTCTAAAGCCACTATCCTGTCCCAGTAATCAGTGAATGTCAAGTTTAATGTTAATGTTTATATTCTTACAGTGAACAATTGATGTTGATATTTGATATTTGTTAGTCTATGTTAAATTTAATTACTACCCTTCACTCGCTCCGACATTGAGCTTAACATAAGATGAAGACCCATGGCTATCGTTAAAGACCATTGACCATTTATTTAAGAGGTATTTTGGACTTTTGTTTCATTTGGTTACTTAACCAGCATATTTTAATTTATATTTTTGGTTGATTTAAAGTAAAGACAATTTGAATGATGATAGCTGTGATGAGTAGAGCAAAGTATACATTATTCATTTGATCTGACACAAGCGAAATAACTCTACTATTCATAAAAGAGTAATATTGCGCAAAAGCGAAAACTATTTTAAAAACAATACTCAAAAGTTGTATATTAAAATATTGAAAAGATTAAACAGATAAAATGATACCGACATGTACATGTAACATTTAGAAAAAAACCCAACATTTTATTAACATTTAACTCTTTTAAAATAGGTATAGAAAACACCAGACAACATTTCATATTCATCAATAAGCCTCGTTATAAACACTTTAGCAATCCTTCAAAGTTAACACAAAATTCTGAATGTTGACAATTTCATAACCTATGGAAAACAAATATACAAAAATACATTCAAACCACCATTCTTAAAGAGTATGAAATAAAACCCATAGTCAAATCCGTGTAAATTTTGATATCAGGCAAGCGTGATGTCCAGTCCTTGCCAAAGTCAAATGGAATCGAAAGATTTCAATATATAAATTGATGTACTGAAGGTCATTGAAACTAACACTTAAAAATGTTTAACCATAAAGATTTCATAGAAACGTTTAACAAAACATTTTTAGCGAAAAAGTGGAATATTTTCAACATTTTATATCATCAATATGATAAATCGCTTGTAAAGGTTCACATGGTAAAGGTAAGTGAGCTGCCATACATGCCCTATCCTCCGTAAACTTTGAACGTTAATTCTGTCCTATATGAACATCGACCCAATATTCGAGCTTGAAACTTTGTAGCAAGCTTTAAATGAGTACTGTAGACAGATCAGTGTTATATCTGTATAACAAGAACAATACCGGGTCTGGACCTGCGTCACCTCATGCAATTGACTGAGGTAACATGTATACCGGAGCATAACTTATTATTCCCAGACCAAATGTTTCACTTCAATTGGAACCATGAAAAGTTTGATGAAAATTTTCCTTGTACAGTGAGTGTTGTAAAATCTCAAGCTATCCGCAAACAGGAAGTGGCTACCCGGCAGATGTAAAAAATGCTTACTCACTACATCTCAATATTATCAAGCTGCAGACCAAAGGCTTAATCATTCCCTTTCCTAGAAGCCAAGAAAACTTTGACGAAAGTTTTCTTGTACAATGAGTGTTGTAAAATTTCAAACTATCGGTATACAGGAAGTGGCTACAGGACAGATGTAAAAATTGCTTACTCGCTAAACTCAACATTATCAAGCTGCATACCATATATTAAATCATTCCCTTTCATAGAAGCCGTGAAAACTTTGACGAAGACAAAAGTTACTTTTGGACGGACGGAAAGTCGAACTGACAGACAGACGAAGTCGAGCGGTAACTAGACCTGCTGCTTTCGACTTCGGCGACGCAGGTTAAAATAAGGAAATGAGGTTTGATTGTTAATAAGACAACCATCACACGGAGACTAAATGACGAGGATGTAAACAACTAAAGGTCACCGTACGGCCTACACAAAAGAGAAAAACACATACCGTACGGCCTACACAAAAGAGAAAAACACATACCGTACGGCCTACACAAAAGAGAAAAACACAAACCGTACGGCCTACACAAAAGAGAAAAACACATACCGTACGGCCTACACAAAAGAGAAAAACACATACCGTACGGCCTACACAAAAGAGAAAAACCCATACCGTACGGCCTACTACCGTACGGCCTACACAAAAGAGAAAAACACATACCGTACGGCCTACACAGAAGAGAAAAACACATACCGTACGGCCTACACAAAAGAGAAAAACACATACCGTACGGCCTACACAAGAGAGAAAAACCCATACCGTACGGCCTACACAAAAGAGAAAAACCCATACCGCATGGCCTACACAAAAGAGAAAAACCCATACCGTACAGCCTACACAAAAGAAAAAAACACATACCGTACGGCCTACACAAAAGAGAAAAACACATACCGTACGGCCTACACAAGAGAGAAAAAAACATACCGTACGGCCTACACAAAAGAGAAAAACACATACCGTACGGCCTACACAAAAGAGAAAACCCATACCGTACGGCCTACACAAAAGAGAATGCCACACATACCATACGGCCTACACAAAAGAGAACAACACATACCGTACGGCCTACACAGAAGAGAAAAACACATACCGTACGGCCTACACAAGAGAGAAAAACACATACCGTACGGCCTACACAAAAGAGAATAACCCATACCGTACGGCCTACACAAAAGAGAAAAACCCATACCGTACGGCCTACACAAAAGAGAAAAACACATACCGCACGGCCTACACGAGAGAAAAACCCATACCGTACGGCCTACACAAAAGAGAAAAACCCATACCGTACGGCCTACACGAGAGAAAAACCCATACCGTACGGCCTACACAAAAGAAAAAACACATACCGTACGGCCTACACAAAAGAGAAAAACCGTATCAGAAACTATAGGTTTCCCCACATGAAAATAGAAAAGAAAATTAAGGCGACATTAGTTTACCTATGTTTAAATCTCGTATATTGATTAGGAATAATAGACAAATCAAGGTGACAAACAAACACTGAGTGAATCGTATGAACTCCAAATGGAGCAATCGAGACCGAGTGTGTCGACAGGGTGAGCGTATCCTGCTTTGCATGTAAAACAATTCAAACGAGAAAACCAATGACCTGATTTATGATAAAAAAATAAACGAAAATCAAATCAAACAGCAACCAACGACAAAGCACTGAGTGTCAGGT
The DNA here is from genome assembly GCF_021869535.1 of Mytilus californianus. Classification (NCBI taxonomy): domain Eukaryota; kingdom Metazoa; phylum Mollusca; class Bivalvia; order Mytilida; family Mytilidae; genus Mytilus; species Mytilus californianus. The sequence goes on from NW_026262668.1 coordinate 95,928,881, forward strand.
TCCTAACTAGGGTCAAGCACACACAGAATGTGACGGGGTGAAAAAAACATGTTTACGAGCGTTCTAGCCTCATCTTACTTAGGACCGTGGTACAACAGCACAACATTGAGAACAAACTGTAAAAATCGGTTGAAAAGGATCAAATCAGCACGAATCATTGTTTTTTTTTTTTTTCTTTTTTTCTGCATTCACAATAAGATCTTGGTGTAAATTAGATACACCCATTCGGGCTAACGCTCGCAAGGTGTATCTAATACTGTACATATGAATGAGTGTTTCTTTCTATAATTTTATAGGGTTGTAAAAAGTGTTGCACGTGTGCACATTTTTAACATGAAGGGAGCTTTCACACCCCAATAAAATTACAAAAAAACATTCAATTCTTGATAAATAAGCACGAAATCGATTTGTAACTTGCTATAGAAAGTTGGAACATTTGCTTCGGTTAAATTCCAACAATTGAAAAGGAATAAGCAAGTTAAGAACTCTAAATCTCTTTATTCTAAATTTCTGTATTAAACTCAAAGTGTTATTGAAAGTCGGTATTCAGTAAACAAATTACATAAACACTTGTTCTAGTGAGCTTTTCAAATCGAATATATAACAAAATATACACAGATATATACAAAAGTCATGCAAACAACACAATTTTAAACGTATAATATATGGTAAGATAACAAATACAAGCATGTCAAATAAAATCTCTGTATAACATGGGATACATGACTGAATATGACATACAAAGGACCTTAAAGATGGAGTAATACAGTTTAGACATATTTGTTAGTGTACGTCACTATCCAGATTAAAACAAAAATGTTTCACGTGTATTCATGCAAAAGTTTTCGAGATATTTGAACTTGAAGGGAGCTTGCAGAAATTTAATATTAAGTTAATAACCTAACGACCACTCAAATATACGTTTCCTCATAAAATATTTTTTGTAATGATAATCTTTATTGAAAAAAGTAACACCCTGACGGGTTAAATTACAAACATTACTTGTACACAAGAAACATACAGCACATGAAAAATGTTCTAAACAAGTCAAGTTAATGTTAAAAATATATATATTATGCACACTCGGAATTGAATTTTTTAACCTTTTCTTGAAATAACCAAAATATGACATTTTTATAAAACTTTTGCATTTTTGTCCAAAAAAGACAAAATCTAGAACAAGTACCCTGTATATAAGTTGCTGTTCCTCTGAAAAAGTTAGTTTTGCATTAATTACATAAAAAGTAAATAACACTTTATAAATATGGTGCGTCCGAAACACTTTCTGGATTTGCCTTTATCTTGAACGCTCAAATTATGATGCTAACTACATAAGCTCAGATCCAACAGGGATAAAGACCGCGTATCAAACCTTAAGATTTACAAACGATGATTTTAAAAATTATGATGAATGTATAGCCAACCCCTTATAATAATAATCACTATCCCTGTAATACAAATTCAGTCAATCTCTAAGATCTAAGAAATATATCAAAATAGGGAGATATGGTATGATTGTCAATGAGAAACTATCTACATGAGACCAAAGGGTGTGTATAGGCAACTTTAAGTAACTGTACGGCCATCAACAATGAGCAAAACACATACCGTAAAGTAAGCTATAAAAGACCTCGGAATGAAAAATTGTGAAACACAAACGAGTAAACCAACACCCTGATTTACGAAAAAAACAAAAACAAATATGGAAGATAGTAACCAACAACAACTACTGAATCACTGGGCTTAGGATAGACACAAAATGTGACATTGTTTTATGTTTGTGAACATTCATCCTCCTTCGGACTTAGGATAATGGTGTTGCAGTACACCATAAAAACAAACTGTAAAAATCAGTTGGAGAGGGCTTGACTCATCAGATCGGCACACAGCTAAAAAGAAAAAAACTTACACAAAGTCAAAAGGCGAAAGACATTAAGTCCGATATAAGAGTACTCACAGTTACTGAAGGTTAGACCAAATTTAAAGTCAATTACAAACGCCATAAACAGTTTTGCAATGCCAAAAATTAAATATCGTCATATAAATATACTTTTGAATTATATAAGGATTTCTGACGCAGTTTGGATGATTGATTGCTATTTGCTTAACGTCTGGCGGAAAATATTTCATGCATGTTCAGGAATAGTTAACAATAAATACAATGGGTACGTACTGTTATAAGGGTCGACCACGATGAAGGGCAGGAAATCTGGACTGCCACTGGAAAATGAGGGTATATTGGATGGGGACAATAATGTAGACTTGCAACAAGCCGTCTACATGGTAAAAATCGTACTTAGAAAATAAACACTTGTATTACATGATTAGTTCTAAACGTGTTTAGGATTATGTCTAATATCTAAAAACATTTCTTAGTAAGCACATTAAATGTAAACATGTCTTGAATATAAACACTTTTAAATGTGTTTTAGAATTAAAGTGTTTAGGATTTAAAAACTAATTTCTAAGCTAAACAAGAGCCTAAACACAATCCTAAACACTTTCTACAATCTAAAAAAAGGAATACAAAATATGTTTAGAATTGTGTTTAGGATGTAAACACCATTTTTACAGTGTATGAATCCCTCAAAGTGTTGGTAAAAGGGTTCATAACGTGCAGAGCGCATGGTACTCTCTGTACACGAGGTGTTGGATACAACGTCCCCATTCAGAACGGACGTGGCTGTGTATTTATACATCCCGCACAACTTACAAACGGACGTCCCATTTGTAAAACGTGCTACTGCCGGCCGAAAGAAGATCAAAACTGGACATAATTCTATTCCCCAGTCACCCTTTGGTTTAAATGAGTTTACATGAACTTGCTGCATATGAAAAATGTAGAATTTGCATTATCTTCTTTAAAAGAGAGATGTTTAGGAGTGAAAACATTCATAACTTATCAGTCTTACTTGTAATAGGGTTTTAGTTTTTGTTGAGAATGATCGAAAGAGAATTGACAGAGGATTAACACACTCATTCGTGTTAAAGGATCTTAATTTGAACCCGATAATTGACGGATTACATAATATGGGCGTCTTATAATCATCACAAGTATGGGGTTCGGCATTTACAGAGTCAAGATGTTATATAAATGATGCACTATTTTGTGGGGCGGACTTTCACTTCGTTCCTTTATATTCGCATGTGATAGAAGTTGTCGACTGTTTGTCTGATTTTATGTTTCCTTACTTTATTATTGATTTTTGGAGTAAAAACACGGTGAACAAGATTTGGTAGGATCGTAATTAACAATATACTTATCACATGAAATATTTCATGTTTTTCGTCTGTTTCTTGAACATCAACGAATCTAGAAACATATATTATGGAAGCAAAAACTAAAAATGTCATAATACAAATCTGAATTACTGTCATAAAAATGGCGATGTGAAGAGGGCGATGTTTTCGTACAACATACTCATATAAATCTCTCTGAATACCAGGAAGCTTGTTTTTCTCCCTTAACTGGTCCTGCTCATAAGAATTATGTTCTCCTATCACAACCATCTCTTGTTTAATTACAACTGTTGACTCAGATAAGTCAGTGACCTGGGTCTCCTTCCTTTCGGACTTTTCAGCCTTCATATGTTTCACTGCTTTGATAGTTTGATGCAGCAGTTCAAAGTAATCCTTTTCAATTTCTATGATTATATGATAGATGAAAAATAATAACATAATGATTGAGTAAACAAAACTAAACGAAAAATTTGGAAATATAACAATTGACAAGTAAACAAAAAATATAATTTTGGCCAAAAAGTTAAAAGATTCTGATATAACAATACATGACATGAACAAATAATACACCAAACATAAAGGAGAAAATATCATAAAGAAAACTTTTAACACTTGATGTCTATCTAGAAACTGTCTGTTAAGATACATGGTATAACCATTAACCGTTGTGGTGAGAAATTTAAAAATTGGAATGCCATAGTATAAAATACATAGTATTATTTCAGTAAAACAAATCACAACATAAAACAATAGTAGAAACACAAATATTAAATACTGAATACACTGATTTGATGGCACGGCTGTATAAACTCTTAACATCAATTGTTTCCATCGCTTAACAATAAAGTTAACTACAAATTGCCAAAATGTTGGATTGATAAGCATAAAAATATTAGCTTTCAACACTGCATGAACCTTATGATATCCAATCTTGTTGACACATGATTTTAGAGACAATTCTTCAATTGTTACTATGTGTAATCGCAAAAGTGTCCACCTACCATTTCCATCGGAAGAAATGCCTTTTTCAACAGCATTACCGAGATCTCTAGGAAGTGCAAGAACTATGATTCCAATCATCAGATATGTTAGAAGAGCTACAAATGGACCTCCAATCATCGGTAGAAACAAGGGATGACAGTCTACAATTCCACCTGCTATACTTGCAAATCCGAATGGTATTTTAGCTTTAACTAGTGCCGGCACAAGTTCGGGCCACCCGAAATGATACATTAAGATTTCAGCGTATATCGCTATAGGTGCTGCAAAGACAAAAATAACTCTTCTTATTCTAGATGCTGTTACTGGATGTTTTATTCCTAAGCCAAACATTCCTAGTACTAACTTAGAAAATGTAACTGGGCTTCTATTTTGTAGATAAAGCCATTCATCCTTATCCGAATCTAAATCTTCATATATGTTTAATTTGTCCTTGAACTTGTTGCCGGAATCCATTGCACGTGCACTAAATTTCATAAGCAAAATAGGAAAGAAACAAAAGAAAACGATTCCAACGTAATATGGTAATACTTGGTATCCGTTCCACTTCATATTGTATTCATCTTCGCATGATATCCCCTTCTCGTCTTCTTGACAACATCGAAACCCAAACATTGCATATGGAAGCCCAAAGTATATCCTCATTGTGTACCATATTGTATCCCGGACACCCTTATATTCCTTTATGTAACACCACTTTAAACTGTGGTTATAGTGAGACTCTTTAGATGGGATTTGAATGTTTGTTAACAAAGCCTCCGTTATACCGCAGTCTGTGTTCGTATTCCCTATTAAAACGTCACATCCAGGGGGATTCACAGTAATATTAAGTAGAATGTCAGACAGTGTTCTTGAATCTAAAAATCCGAACGAATAGAGGAAATAATCAACCGGCCAAGCAGTGAAAAAATCGCCTCCATATTTCCCCCGAGTTGTCATTATCCAGTCAGTTGGTAAAATTGTATCATTTGTAGATTTGACTGCCGATTCAAAATGTAATCTTATCTTAGCAGATAGACTTTCCGTTTCTCTAAATTGTGATTTCAAATGATTTGCAGAGTTACCATCGATGCTAAAATTACATGTGTTAAGATTCGAAGGGTTGCAAACTGTTTCGCTTGTAATGCTTTCTACCCACAAAAAAATAAACACCACTGAGAGTTTCATATTTATCTATAAGTAAAAATGTAAATTACTTAAAACATATTCGTATCATTTAGGTAACATGTATAGGTAAATAATCGGTCTGACGGATTTTTATGAAATTTTTGAATTGCCTACAACTAGAGTATGTAGAAACTGCATGTGAATAGGTACACACATGTAACTTTTTATACTTTCCGTGATAAAAGGAAATTGAAATTAATAGATCATTGATAATCTCTCATAATAGCTTGTGATATTTTCTTGTCACTTTTCTATTGTTATAAACTGTATATCGACTACAGGATGATTTTATATATTTTATCTTTTGGGTCGCTTTTTTATTGATGTACAAATGTACATGTATGACCAAAATTTTTATTTAAAAAATGTGTTCTAACACATTTTTTTTGCCTACTAATTTTAACCTTGTTATATTGCCTTAAACTTGCAGTTTGTTGGATTCCGTATTTACAGTGTTCAAGTACGTGTACGATCTTTATGTTGTTCATTGAAAGAGCTAAACACTTGCTTGTGGTTAATACCGGAACCAACATGTTTGGCTTTGAGTGTTCCTGGTGAAGATCAATTCAGATATGCGCTTCGGATGCATGAAATTAGAAATATTATTTTAGTTTTAAAGCAATCTGAAAGGGTGTGTTGCTGCCAATTAGGAGAAAAATTGTCATTTTGATTGATTGATTGATTGATTGATTTATCTATTGTTGCTTGATTAAGGTCTAGTAGCAAATATTTCATACATGTACATACTATATTCAAGAAGGGATCAAATTAACCATGAACAATAGGTAGGTTCTGCAGAGTAGGTCGACAAGGATGGAGGACGGGAAATTTGTTACTTGGAAATAAGAGTAAACATTTTCCATATGATTTTTATAGTTTGTTATTATGTAGTGCTGTTACCCCACTTTACCATGTTAGAGGGAGAGTGGAGCGCTCGCAACTTTCTGTATGTGATGACCCAAGTAAGGAACCTGATAAGATAACCCACGCTACGAAGTAGTAGGTGGTGTATAGTTTTTGACCCGTCCGTCTGTCAGTGATTTTCTTTTCCGGATGCTATATTTAAACTCAAATACTTTACACCGGATTGCAACCTTACTTGTGTTTCTTTTACACTAACTTTATTTGGTCTCTGATGGAAAGTTGTCATTTGCAATCACATCACATCTCCTTATTTTCATAGAGGCAGGAATTTATCCTTGCACCAGGCAACCTATGTAACCTTAAATGAGTTGTTGCAAGGGTTATTCAACGTGCTGATAGCGTTACACTCATCCGACTTGGGCCGTCAGATATTACGTCTCCATTTCAACATGGCTGTGTATTTATTCATTTTGCACAGTCAAAAGGGCTCCCCAGTTTAGCAAGGATTTTTGTATAGACGGGAGAAGTCCGTTGATGTCCATACTTCTGTACCCCCGTCAGTCATTGAGCCTTATAATAATAAATGCATAGCTGTTATAATTATGAGTGTATGTTATATCAGACATATTAAAACTATAAGATCACAAACAATCCAATTAACAGACAACATTATATTGAAAGATTTTGTATAGATTATGCATGGAAACCCCAATTTTGTGTGATAAAAAGAAAACTACACCATAGAATTTTAAGACAAAATATGAGAAGATAGCTCTAAGAATATGCTTTAAGATAAGAAAAAGAAAAAATGGGGTCACCTGACTCGTTTTTTTGCTACATAATAAAAGAGGTAAATTCACAACACATTTTATTACAAAAGTTACTTTATATGAGTTATCTCCGCTTACGTGGCAAAGTTGAAAAAAATGAATCACACACAAATATTCTGTTTTTTTGTTGTTGTAAAATACAGCCGTAAAATATGATAAATAAAATGAAATTGAGAATGGAAACGGGGAATGTGTCAAAGAGACAACAACCCGAGCAAAAAGCAAAAAAAAAAAAAAAAAAACAGCCCAAGGCCACCGATGGGTCTTCAACACAGCGAGAAAATCCCTCAACATAAGGCAGGCTTCAGCGGCCCCTAAATAAAAATGTGTACTGGTTCAGAGAAAATGGACGTCACACTAAACTCCGAAACATATAAATAACACATAATTTTCAATGTCAACATGAAATGTCTTAAACATGAATTACGTACTACTCTCGAAATTTGCACATTTCATTAAATATCTAGACCAATTATTATGTGCTATTTCAAAATCCATGACGAAGGAAGACACCCCATCTACCTTAAACACCCATCAATCAATTAATCAATCAACTAGTAATATTTAAAACATTTGATTTGCCAACAGAGCAAAAAGCGCACTATTCACAAAATGTATACATACCATGTTCATTTTCTATAAGTAATTATCACATTAAATGCATTATTCTTGCAGTTTCAAATAAATAAAAATAGGAAACAGGTTTTCCATTGTCATCACTTAGGAAGGAAAAAGATCATTGCCTTATATAAGCGATTCAACAAACAGTCATTGAATAACTTCCCGAATAATTTGGTGCAGACCAATAAACATATATGTTCTATTTTGGGATATAGAAATTTAAAAAATATCTTTATTTATTTATTCATCGTCATGAAGAGCTTTGATACAAAATGTCGGTTTTTAAAGTAGTAAATTACTAATTAAATGAACAAATTTGAACATAAAATTATGTTATATAGATACAATTGCATAAGCGTTGATTCTTGAAAAAGAAACCATGAGCCCGGATGGCGAATGGTTTGTTTTTCATGAATCAACGCTTATCCATTGTATCTATAACTTAAACTATTGTGTTAATGTCTTTTCAAAATTAAAGCCTTTTTTTAATTAGAAGGTATTGTAAGTGAGTTTAAATAACCATGTTATCATGTTCACCGACGCATTAATAAATCTAAGATCACAATTAATTAGTTAGAAAAATACAAATATTACTTACACAACACGTCTGTCTTTAAATTATCAGGCATCTGAATATTATCTGTGTTTACATAATAAGACATATTCGAACTTATTTCTAGTAAAATTGAGAAAAGAAATTGGGAATGAGTTAAAGAGACAACAACCCGACCAAAGAGCATATATAAAGTATATAAAATTATAATAAGTATATTACCGAAATTTCTAGCAAGAAGCCTAATTCTAGGCACATCACGATTTACTGGCACTATAGGAATTTGCGAATACATTTCTAATATGTAGTAAAACAGATGAAATCATACTATATTTATAAAACAAAAATGGACAAATAGTATCATTTTCGTTTCAAACATGTGAAATAGCAGATAATAATCCAAAAAATAAACGGTAAAACTCGCTATTATTACAAATATATCCATTATAACATACAAAATAAGAAAAAAACAGAATAACTTAAGAATTGGGACAACAAAGAGAATACAGGGATTCGAACCTAAACCGACAAGTCCCTACCTGTAACACATTGATCTTAACCATGCTAACCTCGCGGCTACCAACTAATACTATACGACTGCCTATTATGTATATATAAAGGTACACGCCATGTGTGTCCGTTGTACCGATGTATATCATATGTTCATTTATATATATAAAATAGACATTTAAATTGTAACCCATTGGTAGTCGAGAGGTTTCGTCGATGTTTTGATGTCAGTCACAAACATAACCGATTTCAAGGAAGGGTTCGATTCCCAGTGAAGGCATATAAAAATTACAAAAATTAAAGGTAAGTTTTTAAATTAATTCCATTAGTGAACAGAAATCAGTAAATTAGCCAATTCAAACCTAATGAAATTAGACACACAAAGGAAACAATTGAATATAATTTGGTGAGTCCATTTCAGCGGCAGATTTAGGAAGCGTTGATTCTAGAAAAAGAATCCACGGTAAATGAATATGCTGACGTCACCACAATGGTTTAAGTTAGCTGATCAGAACATTAACATATTATATATATAATTTTCATTAAAAGAAAAGATTAAGTTTGTTTAATTAACAAGGCATTAGGGAACGACCATTTAACTTCAGTGGGGGTTATGGTTTTTTTCCAAAAAAATATTCTTATCCCCAATTTGATGAAAAAAAATATTGTGGTCAAGCAGCTGACAAAAGAAAATATTCTGAATCCAGATTTTCCCCATACCTAATAGTGTTAAATTTTGAAAAAAATAATTTGATTGATAGCGTCGAAAAACTAAATCAAAAATGTTTGACTCAGACAAAAAAAACATAATTCCCCTCCCCCTCCCCCTTGAAGTTAAATGGTTGCTCCCTTAGTCTAGTTTTTGTGAATTTATTCTATTAATTTTTGAATTGTTTTGCACTGTTTAGATGGCTGATTATATTAGTCCTCCAATTGTACAAATTATCACAGATTAAGATTTTTGATGAAGAAACATGATCAAGAACCTTATTCATTACATATATATATTTGTTTAATTTGTAAAGGCAGCTATTTAGAGCAAATAGTTTTAATAATCGAGAATGATTTCTGACAGCCATGTTTTTATTAAAATTTTCGAACATGTTAACAGTCAATATATTTTCTTGGGTATTAAAAAAAATGCTGTGTTGAATTTAAAAAAAACGAGTGATTTACAAGGCGGCAATGGTGCCACATATGTTCAAATAAAATCAAGTGAAATCATATTTGGAAGACCATATAAACTGCTAATATAAAAGATGTGTGTTAGCACAAATGATAGCAGCGTTGCTATACAGGATCCCAATTCATTCTATTAGGGAATCTCAGAAACGTTACTGGACCTGCACGAACCGAACATCTACAGGTAGAATACAAAGCTATTTCGAGTGCCCTACTCATGTTTTGATAAAACAAATCCTCTTTATATGCCATGCACCAGGATCACAGGGAATCCCAATTCATAGGTATTTTTCTTACCGTTCCTGATGAAATAAAGAAAAAGAATTTCGGACACACGAAAATAATAGTGCTATTTACTTTTTAAAAATAAGAACAACACTTTATGCCAAAAGAGATAATGCAATTTTGGAATATTGAACTTTCTATTATCATATGTAGGACCAACAACAACAGGATCTTCAACAACAGGCTGCACGTCTACACAATACGTCAAGACATAACGCCGTCCAAAATTTAGAAAGTGGACCTTAAATTTGAACGAGACTATCAAAGATTTGCCATCAATAATATGTTCCCTTTTCAAAATGACTTAACATTAAGATGGAAAAAAAAAATTCTCCAACGAGGTCTATAAATTGCCACATGTCCCTTATTGTGCATTTTCATGTATAGATCAAACATTTAGTTTTTTTCTGCTCACATATTGTTTAATATTATATTCAAGCTATAGTAATATTTTAACTTTTTTATCCTTATCTAACAATATTTGAAGGAACAGCTCTAGTAAGATTAAATAAAATGTATATTGATAATTACTTCCACGATTACTTCCTTGATCGAATACGGAAGGTCAATCTGGCATATTATATTACAATACTTTAAATTAAATGAAAATGGAAGATATCAGTAACACTTTCCCCCATGAAATTCCCTTGCAGATTGTAAATAACTGAAGTTAAAACAGTTTTCCGTGTGACATATTATTGTGCAAACTTGAAGACAGGAAATGACCTTTGTAACATTGTTTAATGTTTTTATGTCCACAACGTGCATGGGAACGGAAATTACAACTTGACAATCTGATTATTCGCTAAGTTTTTTGTTGTTTATGCTTATAACTATTCTTGTAATTTTAGAAACAAACATAACATATTTCATTTCAAAAGAAACGTTCTAGGGTTTTATATTTCTAGATTCAAAGTATCAGTTAAAAATGAAAACAAACAATGTTTTCATATAGGGTAAAATTAAAATGGTTTAATAAGACGCATACACGTCACGTGTGGTTACGTATAAGTTTAACCCCACCACATGCTCATGTGGCCATCCTAAGTCAGGACCTCCGTCATTGGTAGTCTTTTGTTATACATGTGTCATTATTTGAGTTTTAATTGTTTCCTTTACGTAAATTGTTGCCGATGACCAAGGGTATGCTCCATTTGTTTATATCAATAATCCCGTTGATATAATATAGGTTCCAGGTTCTCCATAAGTGATGTACGGCCTGAGTATACGTTCATCCGTTTGGCTGTTAGGAACGTATAAATACGATGCCACGTCCGGTCAAAATTGGGAGTGTAAGTTAAGCTGCAATAAGTAGCAAGAGTGAATACATGTGGCTCTTTGCATTTAAAGAAACCCTGGTACATGTAGCAACCAATTTATTCACCAATCCAACATACCCTCATATTACAATGACAATATAAATTTTCGGCCCTAATCCTGTCGACCCATTCATTGTTAATCGTTATCGTACTGAATATACATGCCCTATACTGTTCCATACACTTGAAATTAAACAAATAACAATTAAACAAACCTTGCCTTGCTTATGTCTATTTTTGAATATGACGATTATAACCAAAATTTGTACATGTTATAAGCAACATGCCTTCTGGCACTATTTGAAAAGAAACTACTAACCCTCCGGGAAACCAGAGTTCACCCACAATTTAATTTAGTTTGTATAGCTTTTACTATATGCATTAAATGATATGAAGGGTAAACATCAGCAAGACAGGAAACCAATATTAAAAAAGATAACAAACGTGGTCCCTGAATTTGACCAGACACATATGCATTTGGCGGGTAATCTATTTTTTAAATTCTTTATTCTCACTCTTTTTCATATCGATCTAAAGACCTCAATCTGAGGGGAAAATCTAGTTCCACCCGGAAAAAATTGCCAGTTATGGGGAGTGGGATGAAGGAATGGCTATAGGACACCGGTTCACCTGTTATAAGTAAAATTATGGAGAGATATAATAAAAAAATCGGGTAAAAATGTTAGTTTTACGTTGCATTACATTATTTCATTATCAAATTCAGAAAATATTTTTTTGTTAGTTTACATTGCATTGCATATCACAATTATTCGTCATGTTAAATCTTCATGGAACTTTATCACTATCTGAACAAATTTATTTCTTCCTAAACTGACCATTGAGATATTTCCAAATTAAATAGGTGACAGGTGAACAACATCTTTGCAATCTTGTATTTCGTTTTATATTACAAAAACAACGTTCAATATGTAACTGCTACGATGTGCATGATTCGTCGTGTTTTTTTTTCAATGTTGCTATAATTGGATATCTATCTTTTTAAATAATCTGCTTCTACTGTGTAGATTCTAGTAAACACACATATCTTCATAAGAACTGTGATGAATTGTACATTTTAAAAATCCATCATCTGTGCATAGACAAAAGTTAACGTTATCCGCTTTGAAAAATTCGTGGTTTGGTTGTATATACCTTCCATCGTGAAAACAGTATCCTAAAAAAAAACGTCAGCTTAATTACTCAAGAGTGCATTTCTTTCTAGCACAAACGATGCAAACGACTAAGCGCGCACATGTTTTGATCATTTGTTTCAAACATACGTTTGCAAAGTTTACATAAACTTTGACAAACTATGCATTCGCTAAAAATGCGTCTGCAGTTCGTCGTTTG